>NC_064614.1:1158345023-1160845023 GCF_023898315.1 Schistocerca nitens | reverse complement strand
CGAGAGCTCGTTCAGCGGTAACACCGTTATCCTGCATACTTCTGTACAGAGGTTGCACTTGGCGTCTCAGTGGCCATCCAATTTGCGATTGCTACCTCAATGCAGTTCACAGTGGTGTGCTTGTCATCGTAAAGTGCGTGTGTATGTTAAGCAGAAAATCTGTAGCCTCCGAGGCGAGCGTGCCGATGCAAGGAAGATATCCGCTTGCTGCCACTGAGCTTACGCGGTGACGGACGTGTACAACGGGATGCAAGTGCGTCTGCCATGCGCTGAACCCAGGACCCTGAGAGTCGACCGGACCGCCGGACGATCACAGCCCTAGAGGAACTCTTCACTTGGTGGCACCGTCTCGAGACCCGGAATCACCAAGTCTAGTAGCGGTTTGTAGACCGGCGGCTATCTGATGATGATACAAGGATAAGTTGAAGCGTGGCACAACAATGGACTGTCGGCTGTAGTGGGCAAGGCGAAGGAAGTCGTCGTACGAATACAAGTGCTTCTAAGGTCTTAAAAGTGTTTTGATTCCGGTATCGTAGCTGACTACGGAAGTTGTGCCAGGGCGTATGTAAAGCTAGCACACCGCTAGGGCAGACTGCGCATGGCAGCATACTAAATTGGCTCTGAGCACTGTGGGACTTAACTTCTGAGGTCATCAGTCCCCTAGAACTTAGAACTACTTAAACCTAACTAACCTAAGGACATCACACACATCCATGCCCAAGGGAGGATTCGAACCTGCGACCGTAGCGGTCGCGCGGTTCCAGACTGTAGCGTCTAGAACCGCTCGGCCACTTCGGCCGGCTGGCAGCATACTGTGCCAGGGGTATTCCAGCACTCGGCGATATGATTTCGTAGGTGGCTCACCTAAATGCCTTCGTCGAGTTGCGAAGTGTAGTCAGTGATCGTTCTCGCAACAAAAAAATATTACACCAGTTAGTTTTTTTATGTCAAAATATCTTTGTAACAGTGGAAAAGTAGAACACATAACACAGAGAAACACAGCAACCTTTTGGCGAAACTCGTACAGTTATGTCACAGTGTGTATAGTCTGGATCGTCAGAGTACAGTATGTAACAAATGGAGAACTCTTCCCTCACATGTGTTGTTCAAAATGTCGAGCACCATAGACACGGCGATGGTTATAGCGACCGTTAACATACCAAATTACTGCCGGAAAAATAAACCCAAGACAGAACCGAGCAGTGTTGAATTGTTAACTTGTGTTAACTTGAGGGCGAACAGTAAGCTGCGCATTACTGTTCTTTACAGCATGTACTGAGAACGTTTGAAACAAGTTTGTTTCAAGGCAGACACACAGTGCAAGTCGTCGACCTTTGCACTACTACGCATATATTTTCAGTACCACAAAAATACAAAGATAAATGGGGAAATAAATCACCTGAGTGGAATTACTCTATGCTCCTCCGTAGCCTCTTGTGCAGTGGCACTCGACCCGGTGGTAAGCCGGTTCGAATTTTGATGGTGGAAAAAAATTTGTCTGCCTGTATTTGGTCGGAAAAGGCAGGAGAGTTGGTGCCGTAAAGCTCCTGATCATCAGACTTTGCGGCAATGTTCTGCTTTAAATATCAAACCTCTCCGCAGTGTCTCATGAAGTTAGGGAATGTGAAACTGCTGGTGGTGATCCGTCCGTCTGGTGGAGACATTAAGTTTGGCAACCACCTTGGTGGTATTCGTGAGGCATTATCTATGTGCCGGGGCTGTGTTTCACCCTCTCCCTTCTCACATCGTCATCATCATCATCATACAACACACTACACACAACAAACTAGACACAAACACACACACACACACACACACACACACACACACACACACACACACACACACACACACACACACTAGCACACTGGACTCGCATTCTGGAGGACGACGGTTCAATCCCGCGTCCGGCCATCCTCATTTAGGTTTTCTGTGATTTCCCTAAATCGCTCCAGGCAAATGCCGGGATGGTTCCTTTCAAAGGGCACGGCCGACTTCGTTCCCCGTCCTTCCATAATCCGATGAGACCGATGACCTCGCTGTGTGGTTTCCTCCCCCAAACAATCCCAAACCAACACACACACACACACACACACACACACACACACACAATACATGCATGTACTACTACAAAGAAATGCAAAAAGAAACCAAAGAAAGAAACAAATTACTCTGTAACGAATCACCAGAGACTACTGACACATAATATCAGAATACACAGAAAATATCCCTTAATTTCTCCTCAGTTTTATCGGGTCCTCTCTTTACATGATGGAGAGGATAACTGCTACAGTCTGTGGAAGAGTCGAGAAAGTTGTCTTGAGTGTTCCCCTTTGCTATGACCCAGAGAATGCTGCGGATGTTCCGGACAATTTATGTGTCACGGCGGAATTTACGAACACAGTCAAATGCGTTTTGGGAGAGGTATAATTTTACAGAGAATCTTTAATGTTTCTAGTATATTTTCGTCATCTCCATCACGTCTGTGTGTATGCACTAGGCGTGCCGTTAGTATGGTTTCATCTTACCTGCTCCGCCGTTAGTTGCACTTAACAGAACCGAAACTATAGAAAAATCAATTTACGAGGTGTCTGGTGGATTCAGATATCATCTGTATAGTGTAGATAATTACATCATGATCTATGACACATATGTCGCCTACATATTGTATTGTATTTTCCAGTGACATAATGCACAGTATGTTGTGATATGCGGTATTTTTTACATATTAAGATGTTTTATACGGGAGAGGAGTGCAGACTTAAAAATCCAATAGCTGGTTGGTTTGGGAAACAAGTTCTCAGTTTTTGCCTAGCAGATGAAAGGCCAGTGTTATTACATTTATTAACTGTAGCATTAGAAATGGCTCATTGTTGCGTTACATTTACCTGGTAATTGTTGTAAGGTTCCAATTCTCGAACAACATTTGGAGAAAGACTAAATAGCGCTCGAATTACGTAATGGGACTGCTTGCTCTGGAACATTAATCTCAAAGAGTAGTAACACAAAAAAATATATAAATTAGAGCCGGAAATGGTTATAACGACGTTGAAGGGGCTAAAAGTCTACGGCAGTTATAGCTAATAGTCGTACAAACAGGGTTTTTTTTTATTCTTTGATAAAAATACATATCTGTTAATTTTAGTGTGTCTTAGAGTTAACATTTCAAAAAGCATCAGGAGTGCATTATTTGTGGAGAGGAACTGAAAAAAAATTTTCTTATGTTTATCCAGTACCTACAGCGATACAATGCCAGCAAAATTCGGAAACCTTTAACAAGTGGGAGAAATAAGTAGCAAAAAGGTAACTAGTTCAATAACGTCGAACACGGTATTGGATAATGAATGAGATAAAATGTCGAACTTTTTTAGAACTCACTGTAAGTGTTGCATAACATAACAGACATTAATGACACAATTTCATTTCAATTACTGTGTTACAAAAATTAACTAACAGTAGCAAAATGAAAAGAAAGTGATACAAAAATTAACTAACGGTAGCAAAAAGAAAAAAAAAACAGTTCTCTGCACATTAGTTACAAGAAGACCTACACGTTCGCCTATGTTTCTCTTTAAAATGTACAAATGTGATGTGCAGCACGACATATTGACAGTAGCTAACTTTCATGCCTACAGAACATCTGTAACGAATACACTGTTATTCCACTTCCGCTCTTTGAAAAAATACAACATGTTGCAAGACGTTTCTAGTTTTCACAATCACAGCAAAGACAATATTATTTATTTTTCTAACCATTTGCTTTAGCTTTAAAATGCAGCACGGTAAGACCTATTACAGTGTACTGTGTTACTTAAGGTAGTCAGTCATCTGTATTTGAATTTTTCATTTAAGATACTCGTACGTATTTCGCATTTGAAGCTGCATTCCTTTTAACACCTAATATGAAACCAACAATTAGCAGAAAACAACAGTTTAGAAATAAATGTTACATTGTTGTTAGTAATCCTCAAATACGTAACAAACCAAAATGAACATTGGACATCCTAGACGATATATATCTCGGAAAATCTAATAAAAATAAGTCGTTTTCTACAGTAAGCTATGTCGTAGTGAGCGATTTTTTAAATATAGGGTGTAGATGGGATTTATATGGGACCGTTAGATTTAGTTATTATAGCCAACACGTTGTTAAAAACGATGTCGCTATAAACAACATCGACTGTATGTACAGTCATGCTCAAAAGTATCCGAAAGACCTGAACTGCATTTCGCCTTATTCTCATGCAACCCACATAACGCAGCTGTCTAGCAGGTCCTCTTATCGCTCCTTGGTACAGTCGTTTGACTATTGAAAATGGCTACAACAAATCACCACTAGAAAACTCGGCTCTGTATCGCAATAATTCAAGATGTAAAGTAATACCACGATACTGCAAATATCAGGGAACTCCTTATCACAGATAAGACTGTCCTTAAGGCTTGTAAGCTCACATTTATTGCAATAAATGACATACCTGAAATGTTACCACTCTCATTATTACGTCACATAGGTAATGCACGTAGTACGTTCGTCGTATTCATGATTTCCTCTTCAAAGTAACATACCGTACATGTTATTTAACACAAAATGACATTAAAAATTTAAGTTATTGACGAGCTGCTAGTTGAGAATATGTATGAACTTCAAATAACACAATGAAACGTCTCGTTCTGCATTTGGATTCAAACCCAGGTCATGCAGACTAAGATTTCGTGACTGAGGGAAACTAACAGTCATTCCTGACTAGGTATACAGAAAGTGATATACCTCGATTTTAGACAGTATCAGTTAGCAAATATCAACTTTAAATTACATAACGTAAACATTTTTAACGGACGTGCATTCCTACCCAGCATCTGTTGTCCCTGTTAACGAACTACGAGGGATGTTAAATATTGCTTCTTCACGAGTAACTTACTTGAAATGCCGTGATGTAAAGCTTTGTGTTCGACAGGGATTCGAACCCAGAACCTAATCGGATTGTTATCGAAGCACAGTCAACTGTGACATATCGGATTTTCTCGGCACTAGCTAGATGTTTTAACTGATATAACGAGACGAAACATTAATTTTTTCCTTCCCAGGACACCAACCCGGAACCTATCGCTGTTATTTATTAGAGAAAACGAACGTTAAATATGGGCTTGTTACATCAGCAGAGACATATGAGAATTTTTGAACTAGAAATAATATGACAAAGAGTTCAATGCCGACTGGGAATCGAACCCCACACATACCGTTGTTGACTACACACAAAGAGACGTCAGCTACAGAATTTTTCTCGCAAATATTTCTGTGTCTCACTGGGAGTCAAAAACGTCAGATATCGTTAGTGTTGACAACGAATGAAAAGGCGTTAGAAATCAAAATTATTATCCATCAGCAGATAGGTGTTCTCATGCTAGAGCTTGATAATACATAATGAAAACTATAGTGCCGGGTCAGTATTCGAACCCTGTCACGCGCAATATGTGGAGATGTTGAGGAATCTGCAGTTTTGAACAAACAGCAAATTGTAGTCGAACTGTATTGTCACGAAGGGATCAAATTCCGCGTTAAGTGCGGTCTGAGTTGCATTCCAAGTTCAGAACCAATTTTATCGACATACAGAAGCTCAAATAAAAGATGGAATAAGGTTTCTGTGACCCTACATAGAGTTTGTTTCGTCACTATAAATAAATAACTAGTATAAGAAAGGTTACTGGTGACAGAGTTCCCACATTTCGCCACTCCTGACTTTATTGTGGTGCAACCTAACGTCTACTTGGTAGAGAAGGAATATCATGTTTAATGTAAATTTCAGACTGCAATGCCATTATACCTTCTTTACTTGGCGTAGCCAGGAGAGAATAGAATCTGTCTCTCCCTAATAAAATGATGGGCAGAAGTTGGAATCGAACCCAGATCATCATCATAGGAACCTATCACCAATCCAACAGACCACCAAACCATCTTCTGTATGATTCATTTTTCCTTCATAACAACGTTGCGGCACACTGGCTGAGAATTCTGACACACAGGCTCCCTATACTGGTTTTCAGCATGTTCAGTACATTCATTTACTTGGTTGACCGAATCGCCATGAACTAGCTGCCTCGGCTACCCAGTGCATACATTCGACTCTATTTTGTAATCACCGAAATAAAATCATGTAACTGCCACCTACACAGAACTTCCAACAGTGTAGGAAGCAGAAATTGTATAGAGGAAGTGTTCCTTTACATTTGAGCTACACTATTGCGCTATCTGTTTGCTGAAAACATCGTGCAGTGCAAAAGAAGAGCTGTAACTGTCTGTCTCTCAGAATTCTAGATCCGGCCATATGCATTATCTCACACCACTGTGGAATGCAGAAGTTCTGGAGGAACTGTTATTGACTTCTGGAGGTGCTGTAGGTAGATGACAGCTGGTAGCGTCACGGTAAGTGTCACGCACCGTAGATAAGATGTCGCGAGTTCCATCTCATTCGCTGCTACATTTATTACAACGTCATTCTGCTGTCTGCTGAAGTTACCAATTTAATGGAACTTTGAACATAATTACCTTCACTTCTCAACACAAAATAGCCGCATGTGGAAAAAAGGCTAACTTCTGCGACATTTTGACCTTTTCAGGTTTAATAGACGGCCAGGCAGCAGGTGCATCTCGATGCTTTTGTATTATGGTTCAAATGGTTCAAATGGCTCTGAGCACTATGGGACTCAACTGCTGAGGTCATTAGTCCCCTAGAACTTAGAACTAGTTAAACCTAACTAACCTAAGGACATCACAAACATCCATGCCCTAGGCAGGATTCGAACCTGCGACCGTAGCGGTCTTGCGGTTTCAGACTGCAGCGCCTTTAACCGCACGGCCACTTCGGCCGGCTTTTGTATTATGTATGGGGAGAGCGCATAGTGCCAAAATAGTCAGAAAAGTATTTTCGTTATTAGCTGTCGTCTCGTAGTGGTAATTTATACTTCTTCAAACCTTGTTTGAGAGCTTTAACTCAGAAAAAGTTTTCTACATCAATGTAATCAATTAACTGCGTATGCAATGTCAGACTGTTATAGATCACATCAGAGTATTCGCGTATATCGTTGATGATTAATTGCTCTCTAATGTTTAGTATTGTTTTAACAACACTAAATGAAACCTTACGAAAATTGTTCACTGTATTAAAAGAGATGAAATAAAACTACCCACGATAACCTTATGACGAAAGTCTGTTTTGATAAAACTGAGTATCTGTACACAAGCGTGCCTCTATCGACACGAAGTGGTAAAATACTACTAACTTAGATTTTGATTGGGTATGTGTTTAATTGGTATGCTGTGTCATACTCAACAGGTATGCAAATATGGCATTTCAGAAATAAAGTTATGTATTCCTAGAAACCAAAAATTTGCTTGTCAGCAGCGGAAGGAGGCGTTACCTGTTGTGCAGCATTGTAAGTTTTTCACCATTGCACTATGAGCTAAAAGTATTTTCTTGCGATTTCCTTATCGATGTTTCATCTGACTACTTGTAGCTCTTTCACAGAAGGGATAAAAAAGTTGCATTCAGCGAGACTGGAACCGCGAACCATGAAAGACGCTTTCTGAGAGGTGAGCATGTCACCAAAGACCTAGCAACGAGGTATGTATTGCCCCTTTCTTTTACGAGACCAATAGTGTCTCGAACTCGTAAACCGCTATATAAAGGACGAGTTTAGTTGCGATTTACACATGCAATGACTCTCCTGGGCTGAAAACCGTAAATTTACAATCTTTTCTTACACCTGAAGCGATAATAGATTATTCAATGGAAATGACTGGAAAAATCAAATGAACGTTGAGGCTTAATTCCGTGCACACCAGGAAGTAACTCGTCGATCACTGAGTTGCCAAACATACGTTGCCTTGTTACCAAATCTCAGTTACAGTACTATCAGGAAGAAGACGAACCGATGTGATCCTACAGTGGGCTGGCCTTTTTAAAGACGCGGCTGCGACTTCCTGGAATACGCAATGCGTCTGATTCGCATTTCAGTTACCAGGTTTAGGGACTGGAGCGTAGTTAGTACTAATAGAACTTACTGCAAACTAAGCATCATAAATCAGTGACTCTCATAGTTGTTTTTATATTTCTTTCGTAACAGTACTCAGACCTAAGAAACTCATTTACGGACGTTTTCGTGCCTCGTCGATAGTCGAGCACACCAAAGAAATAAAAGAAATAGAATGTGTGTGTGTGTGTGTGTGTGTGTGTGAGAGAGAGAGAGAGAGAGAGAGAGAGAGAGAGAGAGCAAAAGAGAGAGAGAGAGAGAGAAATAAAGATAAAGAAGAATGAGAGAGAGTGTAAAAAATTGTTGTAAAGAAATTGAATAACGGTATGTAAAGAAATCTTTCATTAAAATAACACGTTCGATCTATGGAACAATTATTAATCCAATATAATCGAATCAATCATATTGCTGACTACCCGTGAAGAGTCATGAATTACCAAAATTTTCGCTAATATCAGTAACCAGATCTAAACTTGAAAATAAAGGACGACAGTTTTTGTAATATACCGGGACTCCTTTCAAGACCCGTTCATCCCTGTTAACTAACCACAAAAGATGTCTGGTATACCTCCATTCAGAAGTAACTAAGTGTATATGTATTTAATGGTGACGTGCATGATGTTAAGTTCTGTGACGGAGGTACGAACCCAACACGTAATCGGATTGGTAACTAAGTAAAATCAAATGTTACGTATCGGTTTTTCTTACTAGCTGCTAGGTGTTTCAATCTAAAATAAGGATACAAATTTTTGTGCCTGAGCGACAATCGAACCAGCACTCCTATCGTTCTTCTTTATTGTCCACGAACATAGCTGAAGTATCACTTGCTTACTCACCAACAGTAAGATGTGTGCGTATTTGACCAGAAATTGTTGGCAACACATGAACAGACATTAAAAATACACGTTAATTTTCACTAGCAGGTCGGTGTGCACGTGATAGGGCTTCAAATGAAATTATGAATATTTTTGTACTGGATCAGGAATCGGACCCACATACTTACCTTTGGAGGTGACCTAGAGAAGATTGCAGTCTTGGAAAAAGGAACGAAATGATTGAACTATCCTATTCCGAGAGATTCAGATCCTCGAAAGAGGAGATACGAATTCGAATCATAGTCCAGCACCAAATTTTTCATCTTCTCTAGTTCAATCAAGTACAAGTAAAATAAGAGCCCTATTCCTTTAAATGGCTATCGGTTCATGAAATAAAATAAAATTACTGGTGACCGTTTTTCTGTTTACAGTGACCTCCGCCTACGTCATATCCCAAAGCAAACCGGCTCTGTCCAGTTGGGAATGAAGGAACGTGGCGTTTAATGCGGATTCTGGATTATAACGTCTTTCTCTTGAGGTTATCAGAGGTAAAGTAAATCTGTTTGTGCCTCTTAAAGGTAAATGCTTGTACTCACGCATTGAACTTGTGATAGTTCGTTCCACCAGACCACGTTTCCCAGCCCTAGGAGTGTGCTGTAACGGATGATGTGCTTAGCTTACAAAATTCGTCACGGTGGAAAAAATGCGAGCCTATTAAATGGTTAAGTAGAAGAAAGCTTCTGACGTGGAGATTATGCTATTCTCACGTCAGCACTATGTAAAGGCTCTTCTAGGCATCATAGCCTCGGTGTTAAGCCATTTTGAAATGTTCACTAATTCAGGAAATATCTTAGTTCGAGAAAATCCACTGTGAAGTGTGAAGTTACCGGATAATTCAATTATTACCGTACATATTACTATCATTTTCTTCATACTGCTGCTGGAACACATGTACCTGAAGATCATTTAATGCCTTTTGATCATTATGGAAGTAGTTGCCCAAGAACAGGTTCTTTCCCTGTCTACGGATTCCTTTTCACGTTTATATCAAACATCAGCAATTACTCATAGATTACATTAAAACTAAAGTAATTGATGAAGATGTTACTTGATAACAAAAACGCGCTGCCTTTCTTCATTTACTTGCGGCTAGAAATGGCTGTCTAATATTGGCAAACCAAAAGCCAAGGGGTCTTATTGCCTTCCGAAATACGTCGCTGTCAGTTCTTCCATATGATTTGGTCGACGTGACCTGTTTCAAGTTGAATATGATAGAGAATGTTTTAGAAAATCAATTGTATTCCTTTCCGATGAACAGAAAGATTTTCATTCTAAGCTATCCAAGTTCAAAAATTTCGGAATATTAGTTCAAATTTAATATTCGCTTCTATAATGTAGGAAAGTATTTCACAGTTGCAAAAACCGCATCCGACTCATTGTCCTTACACTTAGTCGCTGACCATAAATTCTAGCTCAGAGTGACACCAGTTTAAGTAACCTAATGTAGCGAAGACTGTTTCACAGTGTTCTTCCTCATCCGAAAATATGCAGTTCACACATTGGGCTCCATTAGTACACTGTAACAGTAATTTCTGTGTGTATGCAATGCATACGGTTTGTAGAATTCAGTGGTGCTCTCTCTCTTCCACTTCTCTATGCCATATGACTGGCCTAAACGGGCCCTTTATCATTACTGGCCTGGGCGGTGCAACATGATACTGACAACAGTAATGTGCTTATACTGACCACCTCACTGTTCGTTTTACCCGGTTTTGTAATCTGTTAAATAAAACAACATGACCTTCCAGTGGGAGACATTGCGTCCCCCTTTTCCTCGTGTGAAATTTGTCAGTATGCCTTCCAACCAGCGAAATGCGGCAGAGTACGGCTGGTAAACGATTCGCAAACCACGATCTAGTGCCGTTAAGACGATTTCTTTAAACAGTGGCGTAGCCGGAGGAATTTAGTTTCTTCTTAAATCGTCTTATGCAGCAACGTTCACAGATATCTCAAATAGGAAAAGCTCTTTATCCAGGTACGAAGGTTGTGAAACAAACTTACCACAGTTTGTGTCGGGTGGATCTTTTCGTCTGATAGCACTGCGCAAGTATTTGAAAAATTTGGTGCTGGACTATGATTCAAATTCGTATCTCCTCTTTCAAGGATCTGCATCTCTCGGAATAGTATAGTTCAATCATTTCGTTCCTTTTTCCAAGACTGCAATCTTCTCTAGGTCACCTCCAAAGGTAAGTATGTGGGTCCGATTCCTGATCCAGTACAAAAATATTCATAATTTCATTTCAAGTCCTATCTCGTGAACACTGACCTGCTAGTGAAAATTAACGTGTATTTTTAATGTCTGTTATGTGTTGCCCCTAATTTCTGGTCAACCACGCACACATCTTACTGTTGGTGAGTAAGCAATTGATACTTCAGCTATATTCGTGGACGATAAAGAAGAACGATAGGAGTGCGCTTCGATTGTCGCTCAGGCACAAAAATTTGTATCCTTATTTTAGATTGAAACACCTAGCAGCTGGTAAGAAAAACCGATACGTAACATTTGATTTTACTTAGTTACCAATCCGATTACGTGTTGGGTTCGTACCTCTGTCACAGAACTTAACATCATGCAATTCACTTTTAAATGCATACACACCTTGTTACTTCTGAATGGAGGTATATCAGACATCTTTCGTGGTTAGTTAATCGGGATGAAAGGGTCTTGATAGGAGTCCTGGTTTATTACAAAAACTGTCGTCTTTTGTTTTCAAGTTTAGTTTTGGTTACTGATATTGACGAAAATTTCGGTAATTCATGACTCTTCACGGCTAGTCAGCAATATGATTGATTGGATTAGATTGGATTAGTACTTGTTCCATAGCTCATGAGTACGACACTTCATAATGATATGGAACGTGTTATTTTAATGAAAGATTTCTTTACATAATGGTATTCAATTTCTTTACAACAATTTTTTACCGTCTCTCTCATCCTTCTTTATCTTTATTTCTCTCTCCCTCTCTCTTTCTCTCTCTCCCTCTCTCTCCCTCCCTCTCTCTCTCTCTCTCTCTCTCTCTCTCTCTCTCACACACACACACACACACACACACACACACACACACACACAGACACATTCTTTTTTCTTTATTTGTTTGGTGTGCTCGACTATCGGCGAGGCACGAAAGCGTCGGTGAATGAGTTTCTTAGGTTTGAGTAGAGTTACGAAAGAAATATAAAAACAACTATGAGAGTTACTGATTTATGATGCTTAGTTTGCAGACAGTTCTATTAGTACTAACTACGCTCCAGTCCCTAAACCTGGTAACTGAAATGCGAATCAGACGCATTACGTATTCCAGGAAGTCACAGCCACGTCTTTAAAAAGGCCAGCCTGCTGTAGGATCACATCGGGTCGTCTTCTTCCTGCTAGTACTGTAACTGAGATTTGGCAATAAGGCAACGTATGTTTGGCAACTCTGTGATCGACGAGTTACTTCCTGGTGTGCACGGAATTAAGCTTCAACGTTCACTTGATTTTGCTAGTCATTTCCATTGAATAATCTATTATCGCTTCAGGTATAACAAAAGATTGTAAATTTACGGTTTTCAGCACAGGAGAGTCGTTGCATGTGTAAATTCCAACTAAACTCGTCCTTTAAATAGCGGTTTACGAGTTCTAGACACTATTGCTCTCGTAAAAGAAATGGGCAGCACATAATTCTTCGTCAGCTCTGTGGTAACGTGCTGACCTATGAACCAACGTCTGTTATGGTTCGCAGTTCCAGTCTCACAGAGCGTAGAGTTTTTATCCCTTCTGTGAAAGAGCTACAAGTAGATGAAACAGCGATAAGGAAATCGCAAGAAAACACTTTTGGCTCATAGTGCAATGGTGAAAAACTTACAATGCTGGACAACAGGTAACGCCTCCTTCCGCTGCTGACAAGCAAATTTTTGGTTTCTAGGAATACATAACTTTATTTCTGAAATGCCATATTTGCATACCTGTTGAGTATGACACAGCATACCAATTAAACACAGACCCAATCAAAATCTAAGTTAGTAGTATTTTACCACTTCGTGTCGATAGAGGCACGCTTGTGTACAGATACTCAGCTTTATTAAAACAGACTTTCGACGTAAGGTTATTGTGGCTAGTTTTATTACATTTCTTATAATACAGCTCACAATTTTCGTAAGGTTTCCTTTAGTGTTGTTAAAACAATAGTAAACATGAGATAGAAATTAATCATCAACGATATATGCGAATTCTCTGATGTTTTCTGTAATAGTCTGAAAATGCACATGCAGTTTATTGATTACATGCATGTAGAAAACTTGATCTGAGTTACAGCTGTCAAACAAGGTTTGAAGAAGAATAAACTGCCACTACCAGACGACAGTTAATGTAGAAAATACTTTTCCGACGTATTTTGGCACGATGCGCTCTACCCATACATAATACTAAAGCTTCGAGATTTATCTACTGTCTGGCTGTCTGTTAAACCAGAAATGAACAAAATGTCCCAGAAGTTAGCCCTTTTTCCACATACGACTATTTTGAGTTGAGAAGTGAAGGGAATTATTTTACAAGTTCCATTAGATTGATAACTTTAGCAGACAGCAGAATTGCGTTTTAAAAAATATAGCAGTGAATATACTCGAACGCGCGACATCTTATCTACCATGCGCGATACTTACCATTACGCTACTAGCCGAGACGTAGCTACAAGAGCTCCAGAAGTCAACAAAAATTCCTCCAGAACCTGTGCATTCCACAGCTCTGTGGGATAATGCATATGGCCAGGTCAATACTTATGAGAGACAAACAGTTATACCTTTTCTTTTGCACTCCATGACGTTTTCAACAAACAATTCATATTTAAATTTCTGCATCCTGCACTGTTGGCAGTTCTGTGTTGGTGGCAGTTACGTGATTTTATTTTGGTGATTACAAAATAAAGTTTGAATGTATGCACTTGGTAGCCGAGGCAGCTAGTTCGTGGTGATTCGGTCAACCAAGTAAATGAATTTACTGAACATGCTGCTAATTGATACAGGGAGCCCGTGTGTCAGAATTCTCAACCAGTGTGGCACAACGTCGTTATGATAGAAAAATGTGCCAATGAGAAGAGGGGTTGGAGGTCTGTTAGGCTGATGAGAGGTTCATATATCTATGGTCTGGGTTCGATTCCGACTTCGGTCAGTCATTTTAGATAGGGAGACACGGATTCCATTCTCTTCTGGCTACACCAAGTGAAGAAAATGTAATGGTAATTTGGTCTGAAATTCACATTAAAAATGATATTGTTTCTCTACCAAGTACACGTTAGGTTGAGCCACAATAAAGTCTGGAGTGGCGACAAGTAGAAACTCTATCACCAGTAACCTTTCTTATACTAGTAATTTATTTCTAGTGACGAAACAAACGCTATGTAGGCTCACAGGACACTTATTCCATCTTTTATCTGAGTTTCTGTATGTCCATAAAATTGGTTCTGAACTGGGAATGCAACTCAGACCGCCCTTAACGCTCAATTTGTTCCCTTCGTGACAATACAGCTCGGCTACAATTTGTTGTTTGTTCAAAACTGCAGATTCCTCAACATCTCCACATATTGCGCGTGAATGGGTTCGAATCCTGGCCCGGCACTAAAGATTTCATTATGTATTATCAAGATCTAGCATGAGAACACCTATCTGCTGGTGGATAATAATTTAGATTTTTAATGTATTTTCATTCGTTGTGAACACAAACGAAATCTAACGTTTTTTACTCCCAGTGAGACACTGAACTATTTGCGAGATCACTGTAAGTTCAAGATGTTATTCCGAGCTGCTGGTGGAGAAACATTCGGTAGCTGACGTCTCTTTGCGTGTAGTCAACAACGATATGTGTGGGGCTCTATTCCCAGTCAGCACTGAACTCTTCGTCATATTATTTCTAGTTCAAACATGCTCACATGTCGCTGCTGGTGTAACAAACCCATATTTAACATCTAGCTACTGCCGAGAAAATGCGATATGTCACAGTTGATTGTGCTTCGATATCCATCCGATTAGGTTCTGGGTTCGAATCCTTGTCCAACACAAAGCTTTATCTCACGGGATTTCAAGTAAGTTACTTGTTAAGAAGCAATATTTAACATCTTTCGTAGTTCGTTAACATGGACAATAGGTGCTGTGTAGGAATTCAGGTCCGTTAAAAATGTTTGCGTTATGTAATTTAAAGTTGGTATTTGCCAACTGATACTGTCTAAAATCGAGGTATATCAATCGCTGTATGCATAATCAGGTATGACTGTTAGTTCCCGTCAGTCACGAAATCTTTGCTTAGTCTGCATGACCTGGGTTTGAATCCATATGCAGAACGAGACGGTTCGTCGTGTCATTTGAAGTTCATACATATTCTCAACTAGCTGCTCGCGAATAACTTAAATTTTTAATGTCATTTTGTGTTAAATAATAAGTACGGTATGTTACTTTGAACAGGATCTCATGAATACGACGAACTTACTACGTGCGTTACCTATCTGACGTAATAATGATAGTGGTGACATTTCAGGTATGTCATTTATTGTAATAAATGTGAGCTTACAAGCCTTAAGGACAGTCTCATCTGTGATAAGGTGTTCCCTGATATTTGTAGCATCGTAGTATTACTTTACATCTTGAGTTTTTGCGATACAGAGCAGTGTTTTCTAGTGCTGACTTGATGGAACCATTTTCAATCGTCAGACGACTGTACCAAGGAGCGATTAGAGGACCTGCTAGACAGCTGCGTTATGTGGTTTGCATGCGAATCAGGCGAAATGCAATTCAGGTCGTTCGGATACTTTTGAGTGTGACTGTACATCTGTTTTATCTTCTAGCGCCATCATTCATGTAGTAGGCAGGAAGAAACTTTTCTACCGTCCTTACACAAGGAAAACAAGTTTTATCAAGAACTCGGTAGAACCCAACTTAACGTCAAATAAATTAGCAATTCAGCCCATTTGAAGAGCTAGGATGGAAATTAACAGCTATGTAAACCTAGAAGTTTCCGTGAAATAAGCCAAACACAGCAGCACAAGTTTCAGATAGACTTAGCGGATCACCAAACATTAAGGGGTAATTGCCGCTCTGGCTCCCACGCACCAAAGTAACTGCTAACTCAACGAAGGGCACCAGCGAGGTCGGGTCCACTTGGCCAGAGGAGAAATACGTAACGTGATTAACTACAAGCATAAATATAAACATTTAACTCATAAGTACTTAGAGCAGTTTTGAGGGGACAATTAAAGACGATATAACTACGTCTATGACTATTCTGCGATTCACACTTATGTGTCTGGCAGAGGGTCCATAGAGCCTATTTTCAATCTATTTGGGGACCGTTCCTCTTTAGAACAACGTGTGGGAAAGACGAACACCTAAATCATTCCCCTCAAGATTATTTTACTAGGATGCTCGTCTCTCACCATGTAGCTTACAGTCATCAAAATACGAGTATTTTGTCATTCGTATGAGAAAGTTGGTGATGAAGTTCCCCTAAAAGATCTCGCTTCCACGGAAAACGTCTCATTCCCGTCGCACACTCTCTTCTTTTTCGTGATAACAGAAACAGAGCAGTCATTCTTTCATCTTTTTCTGTGTCCACTGCCATTCTTAGTTCACAACTCACAAGGGAACCTCCCCATCGCACCCCCCTCAGATTTAGTTATAAGTTGGCACAGTGGATAGGCCTTGAAAAACTGAACACAGATCAATTGAGAAAACAGGAGGAAGTTGTGTGGAACTGTGAAAAAATAAGCAAAATATACAAACTGAGTAGTTCATGGGCGACATAGGCAACATCAAGGACAGTGGGACCGCAGGAGCGCCGTGGTCTCGTGGAGATGTGAGTAGCTGCGGAACGAAAGGTCCTTGGTTCAAATCTTCCATCGAGTGAAAAGTTTAATTTTTTATTTTCAGTTTATGTGACAAACTCTTATGTTTTCATCACTTTTTGGGAGTGATTATCACATCCACAACAAAACCTAAATCGGGCAAGGTAGAAGAATCTTTTTACCCATTCACCAAGTGTACAAGTTAGGTGGGTCGACAACATATTCCTGTCACGTGACGCACATGCCGTCACCAGTGTCGTATAGAATATATCAGATGTGTTTTCCTGTGGAGGAATCGGTTGCCCTATGACCTTGCGATCAAATGTTTTCGGTTCCCATTGGAGAGGCACGTCCTTTCGTCTACTAATCGCACGGTTTTGCGATGCGGTCGCAAAACACAGACACTAAACTTATTACAGTGAACAGAGACATCAATGAACGAACGGACAGATAATAACTATGCAAAAATAAAGAATGTAAAATTTTCACTCGAGGGAAGAAGACTTGAACCAAGGACCTCTAGTTCTGCAGCTGCTCACGCTACCACGGGACCATGGCGCTCCTGAGCTCACATTGTCCATGATGTTGCCTATGTCGCCCATGGACTACTCAGTTTGTATATTTTGCTTATTTTTTCACAGTTCCACACAACTTCTTCCTGTTTTCTCAATTGATCTGTGTTCAGTTTATCAAGGCCTATCCACTGTGCCAACTTATAACTAAATCTGAGGGGGGTGCGATGGGGAGGTTCCCTTGTCAGCAACACAATCCGTCTCTAGTGACCTAGTTGATGGCAGGAAGTTAAAACCTATCTTTCCTCATATTCCACAAGAGGACTGACAAGCGTCGTGTAGGCAGTGTCCTGAGTACCTTCTGAGTGTCCTGCTAATAAAATTTTGGTTCGCCTTCTCCGCAACATTTTCGGCGTGATGCTTCCAGCTGAACTTCTTCGTAAGTTTAATCACTGTTTATTTCGTCGAAAAGGCAACCTTTAAATTCGTGTGATACCTCGTGTAACGGAATTTTTGTAATTCTTATGTGAAGGACCTCACACTTCTTATCGCACAGGGGCAACCGCCGCTTCTCACGCCGGGAAGATATTTTCTCTAAATAATTTTGTAATTTGTTTTGACATTCTGATAATTTTACTAGACGGAAACATTAGGGCACTGCAAGATAATCCCAGTCTGTAATGAACTGTTAACCAGAAAGGACCTTACGATCGAGACGTCCTACTCGAATACCCCACTTGGCAGGACAACATCTCACAGTTCCTTTCCAGCTATGCCGTTCCCATGTCAACTGGCAACTTCGTCACTGGACAAACGAGTTATTCATAGACGATTCCAGATATCTGCTGACGCAAGGTGATAACGGAGCTGAGTGCGGAGACCTGAGGTGATTGGTACCCGCCAAATGTTTTTCAGGTAATCGACAGATTTCCGAGATTCTGTGATTTTGTGGGGAGGCTCACAGTGCTGACAGCGATACAGATCTTGTCGTTGTTCTTAGTCGACTTACCGCCAGGCAGTACATTCAACAGATCGTGTTGAACCATGTAGAAGGTGCTCCATATGGTGGTGGCCATGAATTTCTTCTTAAGCCGGGGCCCATGTGGAGGGCGTCAGCAGGGATGTCTTGCGAAGCCTTGACGTTGAAGCGAAGTAATGGCCGGTGGTGAAAGCCGAGCTAAACCCATCGTGCATATGTGGGACATGCTTGACAGACTTGATCGTGGTCGTCCTGTTCTACCACGGACTCTGCAAGGACTATCTTGATCTCTCAGTGAAGACTGGGGCGGATCCTACAGGGTGACCTCCGTAGACTTACGCACGGAGTATGACACTTAGGTGTCGGACGGCGATAAACGCTCACGGTTGACATACACGTTATTCAAGTTATCAAAGTCCAATGAACAGCACCCGGAATGACGGAATGAATGATTGTTTCCACTACGTGTTCGAAACCTGACAGACAGTTCAGTTCTTTTTATGTAAACGATGGAGGATGTAACGATGTTTTTGTTGTGTACTTATTTTGTGAAAGATGAAGATATAATTGGTAACATACCCAGTCCTTAGTTATTCCTCTACGGAGTACAGCAGACGCCTAAAGTCACATTACCTAATTCTATTGAGCACTGTAGTAATAACCTCAAACAGGTTGACGGAAAAAAATCGCGACATAAAGAAGGAGATGAGCGACGTAAAAGAAAGTTTGTGGGCATGTTTCTAGATCTGAAAAATGATGTATATTCTACTTTTGAGACACTCGCATAAGATAGGCGCTAGTAGTGACAATACGAGGATGCCAATCAGGTTTGCATTATTTTGTAGTGGTTGTGTTCTTCAGTCCAGAGACTGGTTTGATGCAGTTCTCCATGCTACTCTACCCTGTGCAAGCTTCTACTTCTCCCAGCACTTACTGCAACCTACATACTTCTCAATCTGTTTAGTGTATTCACCTCTTGGTCTCCCTCTACGATTTGTAACCTCCACGCTGTCCTCCAATACTAAATTGGTTATCCCTTTATACCTAAGAATATGTCCTACCAACCGAACCTTTTTTCTAGTCAAGTTGTGCCACAAATTTCTCTTCTCCCCAATTTTAGTCAATACCTCCTCATTAGTTATGTGATCTACCCATCTAATCTTCAGCACTCTTCTGCAGCACCACATTTCGAAAGCTTCTATTCTCTTTTTGTCTAAATTATTTATCGTCCACCCTCCATACAAATGCTTTCAGAAAAGACTTCGTGACACTTAAATCTATTCTCGATGTTAACACATTTTTCTCCAGAAACGCTTTCCTTGCCATTGCCAGTCTACATTTTACACCCTCGCTACTTCGACCATCATCAGTTATTTTGCCCCCCAAATAGTAAATCTCATTTACTACTTTAAGCGTCTCATTTCCTAATCTAATTCCCTCAGCATCACCCGATTTAATTCGACTACATTCCATTATCCTCGTTTTGCTTTTGTTGATGTTCATCTTATATCCTCCTTTCAAGACACAGTCCATTCGGTTCAGCTGCTCTTCCAGGTCGTTTGCTGTCTCTGACAAAAGTTTTTCTTTCTTCTCCATGGATTTTAATTTCTACTCCGGATTTTTCTTTCGTTTCCTTTACTGCTTGCTCGGTATACAGATTGAATAACATCGGGGATAGGCTACAACCCTGTCTCACTCCCTTCCCAACCACTGCTTCCTTTCATGCCCCTCGACTCTTATATCTGCCATCTGGTTTCTGTACAAATTGTAAATAGCCTTTCGCTCCCTGTATTTTACCCGTGCCACCTTCAGAATTTGAAAGAGAGTATTCCACTCAACATTGCCAAAAGCTTTCTCTAAGTCTACAAATGCTAGAAACGTAGGTTTCCCATTCCTCAATCTATTTTCTAAGATAAGTCGTAGGGTCAGTATTGCCTTACGTGTTACAACATTTCTACGGAATACAAACTGATCTTCCCCGAGGTCGGCTTCTATCAGTTTTCCATTCGTCTGTAAAGAATTCGTGATAGTATTTTGCAGCCGTGGCTTATTAAACTGATATTTCGGTAATTTTCATATCTGTCAAGATCTGCTTTCTTTGGGATTGGAATTATTATATTCTTCTTGAAGTCTGAGTGTATTTCGCCTGTCTCATATATCTTGCCCACCAGATGGTAGAGTTTTGTCAGGGCTGACTCTCCCAAGGCTGTCAGTAATTCTAATGGTATGTTGTCTAGTCCGTTATACACGCTACAATGGTCGTTACCGTTAATTTGAGATTGGACGTAGTAAGTTGCTTTAAGACTACAAGGACGCCATTATCATCACCTCACTGAGTTGGAACGACGTCGTGTAGCAAGATATTTCTTATGCCATATTGCAGAAACACTTAGCCACATTGACTCCTTGCAGAGGTGGGTACAAAAATATACGGCCGCAAGAAGATCGAGTTCCGGACAGTCACGTGGCACTACCGAGTGAGAAGACGATCATGTTCTGTGTATGCTCCTGGTGAATCGTAATGCATCTGCATAAAGAAAAGTTTAAATGTGTGTGAAATCGTATGGGACTTAACTGCTGAGGTCATCAGTCCCTAAGCTTACACACTACTTAACCTAAATTATGCTAAGGACAAACATACACACCCATGCCCGAGGGAGGACTCGAACCTCCGCCGGGACCAACCGCACAGTCCATGACTGCAGCGCCTCAGACCGCTAGACTAATCGCGCGTGGCCATCTGCATCAGTAACCTGAGCAGAAGTTGGTACCACAATGACACAACGAACTGTTCCAAACCGGTTACTTAAAATGACATCTCCGAGCCAGGAACCCTACAGCGTGTGTTCCACTGACACCAAACAACTGCCAATAGCGACTTCAGCAGTGCCAAGCAAGAGATAATTAGAATACAGGGTGGAGCTCTGTAGTGTTTTTCAATGAAAGCTTTATCTCTCTTGGTTCCAGTGATGAGCATGTGTTGGTTAGACCAATTAAGGATGTGTAAGCAGCCTGTCTGCGTGGTCGATGCATTAGATCTACACCTGGAGTTATGGTCGGGGGTATGGTTCAATATGACAGCAGGGGCCCTCTCGTGGTTATCTCACGAACTTCGACTGCGAATGTTTACGTCAGTCCGGTTATTCGAACTGTTGTGCTGCTATTCATGAACAGCATTTCAGGGTATGTTTTCAAACAGGATAATGCTCGCCCACGTACTGCTATTGTAACCGAACACGCTCTACCGAGTGTTGACATGTCGCCTTGGCCTGCTAAATCACCAGATCTTTGTCCAATCGAGGACATATCGGACAACATCCGGCGACAACTCCGGTGTCATCCACAAGTGGCACTGGCCGACCAAGTGCACCAGGCAAGGTATTCCATACCACAAACGGACGTCCGGCACCTGTAAAACACAGTGCACGCACGTTTGCATACTTGCATTCAACATTCTGGCGGCTACAGTTGGTTGTTGGCACACCAGCATTTCACGCTTGCCTTGGCTTATCTTGCGCTTACATGAACATGTGGTCTTACAATGTTAATCACATAAATATACACTCATGCTCATAAATTAAGGATAATTGCAGAATGTGCTGCCACAGAACTCCACTACACAAAACTGGCGCTAATACCATAGGCACATAGGGAACACACACGACACAGATCTGTAAGTCCACGGTATTGGTGATAAGTTGAGGAAACCGTCCCGAAACACATGTGCAACAAAACGCCACTGTTTCCTGCGCATGTAGCCCGACATCAATGTGGGATATGATCTCGATGCACACGTACACAGGCCGCGCAACGGATTGGCATACTCTGGACCAGGTGGTCAAGCAGCTGCTGGGGTATAGCCTCCTATTCTTGTACCAGTGCCTGTCGGAGCTCCTGAAGTGTCCTAGGGTTGAAGACGTGCACCGATACGTCGACCGAGAGCATCCCAGACGTGCTCGATGGTGTTAAGGTCTGTAGAACAGACAGGCCACTGCATTCGCCTGATATCTTCTGTTTCAAGGTACTCCTCTACGATGGCAGTTCTGTGGGGCCGTGCGTTATCATCCATCAGGAGGAGGAAGGTGGGTCACACTGCACCCCTGAAAAGGCCGACATGTTGGTACAAAATGACGTCCCGATACACCTGACCTGTTACAGTTCCTCTGTCAGAGACATGCAGGGGTGTACGTGCACCAATCCCACCCCACACCATCAAACCACGACCTCCATACAGGTCCCTTCCAAGGACATTAAGGTGCTGATATGTGGTTCCTGGTTCACGCCAGATGAAAACCCGACAAGAATCACTGTTCAGACTATACTTGGACTCGTCCGTGAACGTAACCTGGGACCACCGTTTCAATGACCACGTACTGTGTTATTGACACCAGGGGTCAGTGGAATGCACCTCGCCGGTCTCTGGGCGAATAAACCACGTCTCTTCAGTCGTCTGTGGACTGTGTGTCTGGAGACAACTGTTCCAGTGGCTGCGGTAAGGTCCCGAGCAAATGTTTCAAATGGCTCTGAGTACTGTGGGACTTAATTTCTGAGGTCATCAGTCCCCTACGTCTTAGAACTACTTAAACCTAACTAACCTAAGGACATGACACACATCCATGTCCGAGGCAGGATTCGAACCTGCGACCGTAGAGGTCGCGCGGTACCAGACTGTAGCGCCTAGAACCGCTCGGCCACCACGGCCGGCGTCCCGTGGCCGTCTGCGGCCACTGATGGTGAGGTATCGGTCTTCTTGTGGTGATGTACACTGTGGATGTCCCGTACTGTAGCGCCTGGACAGGTTTCCTGTCTGCTGGAATTGTTGCCATAATCACACTATGTGGCCCACGGAGAGCCCTTGCTACGACCTGCTATGTTTGACCAGCCTCCAGTCGCCGTGGTATTCTACCCCTAATAACGTCATCGATATGTGTTCTTTGAGCCATTTTCGGCAGACAGTCACCATTAGCACGTCTGAAAACGTCTGCACACTTACTCGTTGCACCGTTCTCTGACATGCACCAACACACCTCTGTCTATGTGGACTGCTGCCAGCACCACCGTGCGACGACCGCAGGTCAAATGCACCGCATCGTCTTACCCCAAGGTGATTTAAAACAGTAAACTGCCCACCAGGGCGTTGTTTCACCATGTATCAGCATTATCCTTATGTAATGAGCGTGAGTGTAATATGTCAGCTAGAGAAATATTTTCCCGAAATTTCATTATTCTGCGTTAATTATTATTCGTTGTTGTGGTTTTCTCCGTCATTGTGTACCCACAAGAAACCTTGCAGAGCTTTCGCTAAAATGGAACGGCCAGCACCGTCCCCGCGGTAGTGGGTGCAGAGTTGGCAACTCTCAGTAGGGGTGGCTGCTGTGATGTCCAGAGGCGGCCGCACAGTGGTTTAGCAGCGGCGAGCGCCGGCCGCGGCTCCATTATCCGGGCCGGTATTTTTAGACCGCCTGCCGCCCCCACGCCGCTCCCGCCTCTCCACCGCCCCCGTCGCCGCCCCACCCTCAGCCACTTGACGCTGCCGCCAGGGGCGCGCTGGGCCGGCTCATTTCCTGCCGCGCTATCTCCACCAGCACGCCCACCTTGTCAGACGTCTTTCTCCTATGTGAGCCTTTATCTCAACTAAGTCTCCGACCGATCTTAGGACGCTTTGGATATCTCCACTTTTTTTTTCTTCTCCGGACACTTGCCTCCAAATTCGTGCTTTTGAAGGTATTGACAACAGAGCATGGGCTATGTCACTAAAAACTAAGTAAGTTCATGAATTCTAGCAAGAATGACACAGGGAAGAGTGTGAGGCGAAGCGCCTTCGCATCGCTCGTGTCACTCTTAGGACGATATCGTTATAGGCATGAGTCATTGACAGATGTCACCAGGTGACATGGACCTGAGTTACAGAGCTGCACATAGTTGTACTAGTAGGCGGCAGAGGTCAGCAGCTGACGGGCAGTGCTAGCAGTCGTAGTCAAAACAATGTTGTAAAGTTATATTTGTTTTATACGTGTTTTGTCTGTGTAGTAATGAGCAGTGTGAGTGTTGCATGAGTGAAGAAGAACAGAAGTAAATGAAAATTGTTTGGTTCATTCACGAAGTACCAGTTAAACTATACAGGGGATTTACTATAATTAAATGTGCAGTCAGTTTATGGTACTAATAAATCGTGAGTAGAACACAAATTAATCGGTAATTTCAGAAGGAGTAATTTTTGTATTTGATACTTTTCTAAATTTATTTATTTAGCAATTGCCATAGAAAGAAATGTTTTACTATGATTGGTCATTGAAGTAAAGCGCGGGTTAGCGCGCGATAATACTGCAACCTGATTTTCTGTTTGTGATATCAGCCAATCAGAAAAATGCAGGCTCAAGCCAATCGATGCTGGGAACAAAGCCTTTGGTGTGATCTAGGGGGGTCGGGGCTGAGGGTTCGAACTAGTAACATCTCACTGAAAGCAGCTCCGACGAAAGTACTGTAAAATCGCGGAAAAATGCTAATTACGAGTTCGCGAAGTAGTACAAAGTGTATTTACGTGAACGGTATAGTGGAAGTAGTATGGAATTTCGGAGGGAATATCAAAATTATTGCTTTTGACTGTCAGTTAAAACCGCGTGGCGTGTCGTGCGATCTAAGACTGTAGCAGGTATTACGTGTAGATCATAGTGCACAACATTTGAGCAAGCATTTTCATAACTAAACGATCTAGTGAACTGTATTAACTTCGGTAACGGGTGTAAATACCATAAACTAGCTACGTGTGTGATTGTCGTGTGCGTGTGAACTTTACATTGTGTTGCCACTTAGTACGGACTTGGCAGTATTAACTGTGATCTTTATCGTCAAAATAGACCTGAAAATTTACATTGCCAAGTTAAAACTTTTATTTCAGTAGCTAGCCACATCCCGTTTACAGGACAATGCTATGTATGTTGCGACCTCCAATAGACAGTAGTGGTCTAGTATTTTCTACTACAACTTTTAGCTAGACAAATGAACATTGCTAGACTCTGGCAGGGCGGTAAAAAGTAACGTGCCGCGCCGCAAGTGTTGTACCTAATGGATAGTGTTACTAGAAAAAACGTTTTTTGGTCGTTAGTACTCTCTAGAGACTGGTTTTAGAATTACACGAAGGAGAGCGCACTAGACACTCTCGTAAACAATTATTGCCATGTTCTACATTGTTGATGTTAGACATGAGGTTCGGTTTTCAAAAAATGGCTCTCAGCACTATGGGACTTAACTTCTAAGGTCATCAGTCCCCTATAACTTAGAACTACTTAAACCTGCTCTGCCCTGCCCGAGGCAGGATTCGAACCTGCGACCGTAGCAGCCGCGCGGTTCCAGACTGTAGCGCCTTTAACCGCTTGGCCACCACGACCGGCGAGGTTCGGTTTTGTACAGCATTGTAAACGTTTATCATCCTGCTCATTTAAGATCTGTACACGGAGGTGATGAAAGTGAGATGGTGGTAGTACCTCGTACATAAGGTATAAAAGAACAGTGCACTGCCGGAGCTGACATTTTTGCTCAGGTCATTCACGTGGAAACGTTTCCGAAGTGATTATGACCGCACGACGTCAATTAACGGACTTCGAACGCGAAATGGTTGCTGGAGCTAGACGTATGGGACATTCCATTGCGGAAATCGTTAGGCAGTTTAATATTCCGAGATCCACAATGTCGAGAGTGTGTGCCGAGAATACCAAATTTCAGGCATTACTTCTCATCACACTGAATGCAGCCGCCAACGGCCTCCACTTAACGAACGAGAGCAGCAACGTTCGCAGAGCGAAATAACCGCAGAGATCAATGTGGGACGTATGACGAACGGATCTGTTAGGACAGTGTGCCGAAATTTGGTGTTAATGGGCTATGCCAGGAGACTGGTGGCTCGTCTGCTAGCAGCACGATATGGCACCTCTGCTGGTATAGCGATCATGTAGGTTGGACCCTATGTGACAGGAAAATCGTGGCCTGGTCGGATAAGTCCCGACTCCAGTTGGTAAGAGCCGATGGTAGGGTTCGAGTGTCGCACAGGCCCCCACGAAAATTGGACCCAATTTGTCAACAAGTGCCTTTGCTAACAGCACGACATCGCCTGCAACGCCTCTCCTGGACTGGTTACCATGTCAGTTGGACAGTAGCCGGCTGGAAAACCGTGAGCTGCTCTGATGAGTCCCGATTACAGTTGGTGAGAGCTGATGACAGGGTCAGAGCGTTAAGTGTGGCGTAGATAACACAAAGTGATGGACCCAAGATGTCAACAATGCACTGTGAAAGTTACTGTTATCTCCATGATTATGTGGGCTGTGTTTACCTGGAACTGATTGAGTCCTGTGGATGTTCGGCTATTTGGAGACCATCTGCAGCCATCATTGGACTTCATGTTCCCAAATAACGATGGAATTTTTGTGGAAGATTATACTCCATGCCATTGGAGCATATTGTGCTCAGTTGGTTATGAAGAACATTCTAGACCGTTAGCCCGACGTGAATCCTGTCGAATTATCGAACATTTATGGAACATAATCGAGACGTCAGTTCATTTACAAAATCCTGCACGTTCAACACTTTCGCAGTTACGGACGGCTATAGGGACAGCGTGGCTCAGTATCTCTGCGGCAGGCTTACAACGACTTTTTGAGTTCACGCCACTTCGAGTTGCTTCACTACGCCGGCAAAAGGAGTTGAGACACGGTATTAGGACGTATCTCTTGACTTTTATCACCTAAATGTATAAAATACACTGCGCAACATAATCAAAGAATTACTTTTAGCAAACCTCGTCATTGCCTGCCAGTACGATACACATTTTTAAATTTCGGTTTAAAGGTGCCTACGACCTTCCTCTGTAACAATAGAAAAGCGCGGCTTCATACTTCACCCTCGGGCTCGACGACACTTCAAATGGCAAGGTGTTGACACAAGACGAAAAAAAAAAAGGCTAGTGATCATCATGTGACGTGTGAAGTGGGTTAATGACGTCGCATTGGCATCATATTTCACCACAAAAAATGGTTCAAATGGCTCTGAGCACTATGGGACTTAACATCTGAGGTCGTCAGTCCCCTAGAACTTAGAACTACTTAAACCTAACTAACCTAAGGACATCGCACATATCCATGCCCGAGGCAGGATTCGAACCTGCGACCGTAGCGGTCCCGCGGTTCCGGACTGTAGTGCCTAGAACCGCTCGGCCACAGCGGCCGGCTACTTCACCACAATTCTGCCCAACGCCGCCGTGGACGCGCATCATAATGGAATGCTCGTCACAGATCATCTTACCGACATTTCACCCCTTCGTTTGAAGGCTCTTCGATGAAGAGCGACATTCTTACGAGTGACCGAGGAAAACATTTCAGACACACTGCCGCTCATAACAGACATGAAAACACATCCGAGGGTTCCATAAAGGGCAGAAATGAAACCAGTGGGACGAGCAACAATAAGACGTCCTTGATAATCTTTAATACTTAAAGAGGCGCCGATCCGACTTAGACGTTTGACGTAGCGTTATAACAATTTTCCAATACCCTCGTTATAGAAGGCAGCCATCAGTGCTTTCTGCCAAATCTCTACGCTGGCCTACAGCTTTTTGTCTGTGCCAAAATGTTGTCTTCATGGCCAGCGGTTCGTCTGAGCGGAGATGAAACTCAGACGGAGACAATTACAGGCTGTATTGTGGGTAATAAAACATTTCCAATTGAAAACTATGCAGGAGCATCTTCCTTGCCCCTGCAGAACGTGGCTGAGAATTGTCTTGAGGAAGAAAAAGCACGGCAGTTGTGTAATGTTGGCTGCATAGCTTCAGGCGAAATTTCTCACCAGGCCTTCGTACTTGGCGGGAGAAAATATTGTTCTAGATATCTTTATGTGCTCCCTGTGCGCTCAGAACTAAAAAGAACGACGTAATGTGATCGAGACACTGCCCAATAACCCTGTGCAAAACATTTGATGAATTTTCACTGTGGTTTCCATTTCACGACCGATGGTTCCTTACTTTCCGAATAACCCTCGTAGTTGATTTACTTTTATTTCCCTTTGCCTTGTTTTCATTTTATTGCCGCTTATATTTATGTAACATATGTAGACAGTTAAACCGTACTTCGTAGGCCTTTTACCATCTTATACCATAAACAGAAGAACAGTTTTTATCAAGCAACACGCGATATTTACAAATCAACTGAGTGTCTTTAATGTCTTAACAATTTACCTACACTGAAAATGGATATCTGTGTTAGTTTCCAACAGCTTCTACAACAGAGTGTGTTTAACTTGTTACTGATGTTTGATAATACTCCTGCGTAATTTGATTTCAGTTACTGGTTATTGGTGTGTAGTATAGCAATAATGTAACAGATAGACTATTAAATATAGTACTAGTAAGATTTTCTATACTGCTTTTAAATTTCCATCGAATACATGTAGATGATGTTGTACAAATGAACTTGTTTTCACACTGGGAAAAACCTAAATTTTCTGGAGTAGTTTCTGTAATTCCAGAAAAAGACTGCGCACATAAGAAGTGGACGCCATCACTTAAAAACGGATAAACAACTTGACGCGAAAGTTTGAAAAGTTTACCAATATGTGCGTTCCGAAGATTCTCGCTTTGGACAGGAAAATATTCCGTTTAGGTTTGAGTTACTTGTTGTTGCTCCTGTTGTTGTGGTCTTCAGTCCAAAGCAAACTACATCCTTCTGAAAATTCTTACTGTTTCCATCTCTTGTCCTCCCTCTACACTCCCCCCCCCCCCCTCCTCACCGTCACACCCACACACACTTCCCTCCAGTACTACATTGGAGATCCCTTGATTTCGCAGAGTGTGTCCCACCATACGAGTCCTTCTTTTAGTCAAATTGTGCCACGAATTTCTTGTCTTCCCAGTTGTATTAAGTACCTCTTCATTAGCGACGTTATCTATACATCTAATCAGCATTCTTCTGTGGTACCACATTTCAAATGCTTCTATCCTGTCTAAAATGTTTATCGCCCACGTTTCACTTCCATACATCGCTCCACTCCAGATAAATATCTTCAGGAAAGACTGCCGACCACTTAAGTCTATATTCGATACTAACAAAGTTCTCTTCTTCAGAAACGCTTTCCTTGCCATTACCATATCCTCCCTACTTCGGCCATCGTCATTTATGTTGCTCCTAAATAGCAAAGCCTATCTACTACGTCTCGTTTCCTAATCTACTTCCCTCAGCATCACCTGATCTAATTTGACTACATTCCATTATCCTCGTTTTGCTTTTGTTGAAGTTCGTCCTATATCCTCCTTTCAAGTCACTGTCCGTTGCGTTCAGCTCTTCTTCCAGGTTATTTTCTGTCTGACAGATTTACCAGGTCGTCGGCAGACCTCAAAGTTTTTTTTGTTCTCCTTCAACTTTAATCTCTCCACCACTTTTTTCTTTGGTTTACTTTACTGCTTGCTCAATGTACAGAATGAATAACATCGGGTCTACGTTACAACCTAGTCTCAATTCTTTCTCAACACTAGTGGACACTGAAGTTATAAGAGCAAGAAGGATAGTAAATAACCAAATTTGACTTAATATATGTTATAGTACAGTAGGAAGCAAGTAGCCATAAGTTGGTTGACGATCGAGGAGAACTGAACTTGGATGACAGGTACAGGTCCCACAAACTCAATTCTAGAGTTCATTAACTGTAATGTCGGCATGCCGGTCTTCCGGTGACGAACGACTGCAACTGCTCAAGCAGCTAACCTTCGTGGAGTCAAGACACCTGCTCCGTTTTCTGTCACCGCCTACCGTCTTCGTACAAAGGGCCTGAAGATGTTCACGTTCTGACCATAACCTGTTACCACTGCAAATAAATACAGAGGGGTCCAAAGAAATGTATCCACTGTTTAAAAGTCCATAACTTGCAAACTAATTGACGGAGTTCTCATTTTTGGTGAAAGTTCAACTTAAAGATATCACTGTAGGTGTTCGAAATGGTCACCATTAACATCCACACACAAACGATGCCAACGAACTGCAGCACGAACTGCTGACTGCAACGTGTTCAGTTGGATATTTACACATGAATGTACTATGGATTCTCGAAGTTCATCCAATGTGCGTGGCTTCTGTCGATGAACGACGTCCTTTAGTGTTCCCCATAGGTAAAAGTCCGGAGGAGTTAGGTCTGGGGGACGTGGTGGATACTCCACAGCACCTCTACGGCCTATCCATCTTCCTGTTAGATTTTCGTCGAGATACGCCCTCATACGATTTTGATTGTGGGCTGGGGCACCATCTTGTTGAAAGTAAACTCTTCCGTCTCCATACAAGTCTCGGGTGGCAGGTAAAATGGATGTCTGAAGCTTCTAAAGGTACACCTCACCGGTAACTGTGCCGTCAAAGAAGAATGACCCAATCAAGCCCCGGTAAGACAACCCACACCACACATTTACTCCTGGCAAATTCACGGCTTTGCCAACATGGACGTTCGGATTTTCGGCGGCCCAGTAGATGCAATTCTGGCGATTTACTGTACCACTGAGTTTGAACTGTGCCTTATCAGACGACACAATCAGCTTTGCAAACTCTTCATCGTTGCGCACCATGTTAGTAAACCACTCGCAACACTCCATTCTACGATCTGGGTCGTCGTCGTTCATTGCGTGTTGCAATCGTAGAATTTAGCGCTTACACTTAGCTGTCTTCAAAATCCGCCGAACACTTGGGCGACTCACTCCAGTTTCACGGGCACACTGTCTCACAGACTTCTGTGGTGAGCGAGTGAATTGTTGTGACACACGACGGGAGTTAGCTGGCCTTGTTACTGTTACAGGTCGTCCAGATCGTTGTTTGTGTACATCTTTAACACAGCCTTCGGCTTCAGATTTGTCTCGAATGCGACGAATCGTTAAACGTGTCGGTGGCTTTGTTTGATACTCATTTCGCCATTGCCGTTGAACCTCTTAATGTTTTCATACTTAAAATACCACTTCAAAACTGACTTCCTTTCATCGAATTTAAGCCTTGCGCCAGCCATGTTTACTCGAGTAACTAGGTGCAACTAAAAACAAAACACTGATTATCTGGCGACTGTCATCTGACAAATCAAAACAATGCAATACAATGTTTGTGTGGCTACTGCCGGAACTACAAACTATTACACTACCAAAGATGAGACAACTCCGTCAAATAGTTTTCCAGTTATGGACTTTTAAACAGTGGATACATTTTTTTGGACCCCTTTGTATTTTATGGCGGTCAAGACTGTTTTAATTGATTTTTAATACACGAGAAGTATATTGCGTTTCTCTTAACTACTTTGTGACATTCTGTTGGGATACTAATGGTTTGCACATCCAAGCGTCACTCTTCATGTCAATTAGACGTTTGTTGCTTGTCCCTCATATGGGCACGACCGGATAGCTGCTTACATTGCTTACATTATCACGCCGCTTCTGGGATTCGGGGAAGCGTGCCGGTCCCAGATGGAATTCGCCAAGGGGATTAACGACGGGGGCTCGTGTTCCGGCAAGACCGGACGTGGTTTTTAGGCGTTTTCCCAAGTCCGAATAGGTGAATATCAAACTGAGACTCACGTCCCGCCTCAGTTACACGATTTGAAAGCATTAAGAAAGTCCTCGCACACTACCATATGGGAGAACGCTAGACGCAGACAGTTGGGGAAACGAATGATGGAAAGCAGGACATCCGCCATACTCTATCACTAAGACTGCCAGTTCCAATAATTACAGTGCGGTGCCAAAGTATAACACTCATCATGAAATATAAGAAGTTTTGATGTTAGGTCTAAGTACTATACATTGGAAATTATTTTTGAATCTTATTGCTTCTACAGTAAATAAGTTTATATTGTTTGTTAGACAACAATGTATAACCATTCAGTAGTGTTTTTAGACTGTCACTTCGGGATTTTCTAAGGAACTGGGTAGTTCTGGCTGTCACAACTACCTATGTCAAGTGAAGTATGGCGTATTATATCCAGAAGTTCGGTGAGCTTTTCAGTTATCATTACATTTTGAAGTGGTGTATTCCATGTTTTCACCCTTAATGAGGTCCTTAATTATGAGCAGGGTTTCATTATAACTTTTCAGATGTGGGCTAAAGGTACTAACAGTACTCCAGAAAAAAGGCCAGAATATGCACTCTCTTGTCACATTGTCAATATAGTGGGCGATATATTGCTCATACGGAAGGAATTTCACAGTCTACAATTCGGAATTAAACAACAACACGAAAAAAATAATGAAAGTCTCAAAACCCAGAGAAGTGTTCAGCGCGGTCGAAAACGCATGACATCCTCTAGAACAGACGGAGAAAGAAGACAAATGCTAGTGGAAAACCGAGGAGCCGGCCGGCGTGGTCGATCGGTTCTAGGCACTTCAGTCCGGAACCACGCTGCTGCTACGGTCGCAGGTTTGAATCCTGCCTAGGGCATGGATGTGTGTGATGTCCTTAGGTTAGTTAGGTTTAAGTAGTTCTAAGTTTAGGGGACTCATGATCTCAGATGTTAATTCCCACAGTTCTTACAGCCATTTGAACCATTTTGAACCAAAACCGAGGAAAATCGATAAGGCTGATTACGAATATCTTTGAGTGTAGTGGACGGCCTGTATCTACCTGTCCTCTACAGCAAAGGTTCAATGAAATGTGACTGACGCCGTCGTCCTACCAATAAACAAAAACGTACCTCAGTGGTGAAATAGAAACGAGTAGAATGGGCCAAAAAGCTCAAAAACTGAATCGTGGATCACTAGAAAAAGAGAAATAAATTGTAACGTTATCATACTCCTTCTTTTACGATAACAGACTTCAGAAACTGACATGTGATTTCATTTCAGCTTTGCCTCTCTGACGGAACAAGTATCCAAATTCTGCAAGGCAAAACGGAATTTGTGAGACACAGTAGCCATGAATAGTTCCAAGAAGATTGCTTAGTTCACCGAGTCAAGCATTCTCCATCAGTAATGGTTTGGTCTGTAATAAGCAGAAAAGAGAATGGTCGACTTTACATTGTGAAATGGATGATGCGTCGAGATTAGTACAGGTCAGCACCGATAACTCTGCTTCTTCCACAGCTGAAGGAATGGTTTCCCGATAACAGTGTACGATGCTGCACCATTCCACAAAGTTATATCAGTTACTAAGTATTTAAATGAGACGGGAATTCATGTTCTGGACTGTCCAGAAAATATCCCAGGCATGAACCCAATTCAAAATGTCGGACATGGACTGAAGAGGGAATAGTGAGACACACCCACAAATAAGATCAGACTGGTGGGAAAACTCTTCAGTGCATGGCATAGAACACTGCATTTGGAGAGTATAGGGAGAGTATATGAGAATGCCAAGCAGAATTAAAGGTTATATCGGTGGTAAAGAAGGGCGTACGAAATACTGAAAACCCTATTCGCCGTCATGATTTTCCGTAAAAAAATTTTTCTTCAACACTTTTTCCCTTAAGATAGTGTAGTAAGGTCACAGAAATGTAATATTAGTGACACATAACATTTAAGTTAATGAAAAATGTGAGAGAATAAAGTTATATAACAAAACCGCCTCGTCCATTCAGTGAGTATATCAATTTGACACCACACCGTAACATATCGACCCCGTGAAGATGCGGGTTAAAGGCCACCGATACTTATCATGTGTGAGGCTTGGGGAGATATTCGATTAATGCAAGAAGGAAGGTTAACAGCGAAAGGTATGTGACGCTTACGATTGTGAAGCAATAATCAAGTTGGTAGCTGGATGTGGATGTTCATTTCGGCGTACTCACTATCGTCGACGTTGTGAGCCATTTTGAAGCCCGGTAGGTGTTGATGTGTTGTACAAGTGCTACTGCCTACTGCGTTCGAAAAAAGGCTTGTAAGGGCGGAAATGACCAATCGTGCAAGATGATGTAATAAAGTGAATAATTGTGAAAAAACAGCCGAGGTGGAAAACTTCAAAATGTCTTCTTACAGATATACGGCTGCGGCACTCTGTATGGAGAAAATGACAGTGATTGAGAAATATACGGAAAAATGTATGGAAAGGACTGGAGGGAAAACTCAAAAACAGGCCTTGTCTATTAAGACATACTCCTTTCCGTAATGATGAAGTGAAAAATACAGGCCTCTCTCGCTTACGACGTATTCCCTTTCGTAACGCCTGAGCTGAAATACGCTTGCAGTGGTTTATTGTCGGAAAAGTTAGCTATACATGAAAACCGCACACACACTAACCGAATGATGAACCGAATGATTACTTTACAGCAGGATAGTTCGAAACAAGCCCACTGACTATTGATTGCCGCGTCCGACGGCGCTAATGTTCTTCCTCTACTGACTTCGACGTCGACGTGTGGTATTCATCCTCCATTAAGTTTATCGACAATGTATGTTGAATACTAAATATGGAACAAATTCTGCTTTATTTTAAAGTATGCTTATTATATTGTTTGAAGTTTCTATTAGTACAAGAGGCTAGGCGATACATTAATTTCTTATTTGGCAGTCTCATACTGTAATTGAAAAATTATCAGTAGCGAAAGAAGTGAGAAAAACACCAGATGCTGTGTAAAGTACCACACAGAGCCGTGTCGAGGAAACTGTGTCCTCCAACGACAGAAGCTGAAGATTTAAAGTTTGAAAAAGCCGTCGGTGTCGCTACAAGGGCGCAGCTCCCAGTTGGCATATTTATTCGGCCATGAATTATACGGGGCATGTTTTCGACACCGTCCAGCAAGTTCTGCGGTGATAAATCACGGTTTCCGTAAGCCCGGAAATAAGTTTTTAAGTTCCGTATTACTTAGTCTCTAAAGTATTCTCCGAAAGAAGTTTGCGTCGGGATAGGGAAAAAAGCTGTACCGACTACGTCGCTGTCCCGCTCACAAGACGTATGGCTGTTTACTTAAGGTGTCAGGGTGAGGGGTGGGGTGCAAGGGTGGGGGGGGGGGGGTGGAAGGAGGACAAGCGCTCGCGTTTGCTATCACCTGGCTCGGTATCCCGTTCAACTGTTGGTGACTACCCGGCCTAGTCTACAACCTCTGATGTATCTTTACATATTCTCCACCACACTAGCACTAACTATTCTGTATCATGCACGATGCGATAGAAGAAAAAGAAACGGGATAAGAATGATGTAAAGAAAGCATTTGATTCCGTAGACAGGCAAACAATACATAAAATCATTAAGGAATTTCCAACTGAAACAAAATTAGGACACATATATAGCTAATCTCTAACCAATACGATATCTGAAGTTAAGATTTAGATAAATTAAGCAAAAATATTTGTCTTTAGGTGCATTGTACATGACTTTGGCGTAGCCTATATTGCCATAATGAAGCCTGCCTTCCAGTCTTGTATCTCAATTAACACAATCAGAAACAAAATATTGCGTGTTTTCTGTAATTTTTCTACAACTGTAGCTGACTGTTTGCACACATACCAAGTGCAAGACAAACCATTAATATGAGGAAAGAACTTCTGCACTGTTTCCACTCATCCTCTTGTGCACATATACATTAAATATTTGAGTGTTCTGAATATGAGTTAGCAATCGAGGTAGACAGACTGAAACACTGCCGTCCATTTGGTAGCGTGTGACTTTGTAGAGTACATATTTGGAGTAATATGAGACACATGTCGATTAGGCAGCAGCAAGCCTGAACTCACAGACTAAGCGTTTTTCCAAGCCTCTGCCTGTTGTGAGAAAAGTGTACATCTATTTCTGCAGAGACGGTGATGTTTAGGAGATTACTAAAATATTGACTCACTGCCTAGGTACTTTTGCAAGCTCCAACTTGTTAGGGCTTGTCGATATGAAATCGCAGTTGAACATTACGTCTACGGATGCTGTTTGTAAACCAATAAATGGCGTTGCACAAATGTTATATTAAAGCAGCAAGAGAAACATATTTAGCACTAAAATACTGTCAAATAAGGATAATATGGAATTATGAGCGAGACCTACAAGAAGTGTTACTTCAGAAGTCTTAAGAAAAGAGCCAGTGTATAGAACATACCTAAACCACTGTGCTTGACATGTGGGGACCTAATGCAAACTACTGATTGTCTGTCTACAGTTTTAATTATTTAATGTGTAAATCAGGATATTGTTGTATAGGAGGTGGTATTAGGAGATGGTATTAAGTCTTGCAGCATATGACTGATCTTCTTACACTATTTTGTGTGTGTATGTGTGTTAAGCTTCGATTTATAACACAGTTTTTACCTCACACATAGGAAGAAAACATTAATCGGATAATGTAATTCCTGTAGCTCCTCTTGATACTGTAGTATTGCAATACGGTTACACCAAAAATGACATTAGTATGTCCACACATTGACCTTGTCAAGTGTGTCCACACTGTTCCGTTCTGCTGCGTTTTATAAGCGCTTCGTGAGACTCCACATTTGAACTTTGATGACAAATAAGAAAGAATGCACGACAACGTAGCGAAACATGGTGCTGTGAGTACTGAATGTGTTATAATACTGTACTGATTCAAACAAATGTCTAGCATTTACCAAATAGTACTTGATTTATTACTCTTTTGCATCCTCTGAATGTAGCTTTACATGATATTTCCATTCAGCGACTTGTGCTTCTGGTATTTTATGTCGAGTCAGATGTTAACAACACATAAAACTCCATTTCCCCTAGCCTTGCAACCAACTAGCTTGATATCGCAATATGTGGGCAGGGGTGGTGCAACGATCCTGACACGACGGTTTTTCTGTCGACTGATCTAGGACCAGCTGCAGTTCGCACTGTGTCTTCACCTGAGGCACGCAATATTTGTCTACGACCACCAAGAGTTGTCGAAGACAACCCCTGTACATAAACAGCACATTCGGCTAGGCGTCTGCAATGACACTGAGACCACGCCGTTGTGTGCGTTTGTGTGTGTGTGTGTTAAAAACAATGGCATAAACTAGCTACTCCCCAGTTGCTCTTTTATATTCTTTTAGACTGACGTTCACCTAAATGCAATAGCTTGCATTCTAAGATATCCAAGTAAATACGACGCTGTGACATTTTCCGCAAAATGTCGAAAAATTTTAATCTTGTAGGCCAGGGTTTCTCACATTTTTCCTGTGACGTAACGTTTTTAGAATCCTGGTATTCTGATGGAACACCTTGTTTATTCGAAGGTTAATAACATTTTTATAACTAAGAAAACTTGTTTTTTAAGTGATTACTTCAATTTTAAATAATAAGTAAATACTCAGGATTAGTAGAAAAATTTAGGAAAATAAGAAAAATGTTGGAACTGGCATGTTATTAATAGTTTTTCGCGGAGCATCTACTCACTTCCCGTGGAAAACCAGTGTTTCACGGAACACAGCTGGCCAAACCCTGCTATATGCAAATGGAGGATGACAGAATAATATCCTGGAGTCACAAAACTCGATATTCATCAATAGTGTCATTAAATTTTCTAATATTAGCACTCATAACCGAAATTCACTTCATGATGACATGATTGCATGACACATTTTGGTATGGAAGGCTTCAGAATTGGTCGGTCACCCATCTGTATCCGGCCTGTATCTTCGTTTGTACTGTGATACTCCCTTGCAGGCTTTAGTTCTATTGATACATATATATGTAAAATGCTGGAAAATGATGATAAATATTACTAGTCATGTTCACATTAAACAAACAAAACCCTGCAACAAATCGTAACCAGTATACATTATCAAAGTGTGGTATTCCTATAGGAGTAATACCGCCCCTAGTATTCTCATACATAACAGACGGAGAAAAATCCAAAATTTACTCTATAAAAAACAGTTGACCCTACCAGCACAAGATGGGAACAGGATAAACAAGCACTTTATTTAAAATAACTTTAAGACGGTTGAGACCTATCTGCAACTGTCCACACTCGACTTACGTAGTAGCATGCTGGGAAGTCATTGAAACGCCACCCACTGATGCCCTGAACAATTACAGTGCAGCTACTCACGAAGGTTCAGCGTGGGCTGTAATTATCATGTAGCAGTGAAACTAGGATGATATTCTTATGCGTCAATGTAACTGATTTACGCTGGAAAAAAATTGGTTACGATTTTGGCGCTGTGAAACCAAGAATGAAGTATAGAAATGATTCCATTAGTCACGGATTAGCAACTGGACGTGAGAAGAGAAGATCAAACAAATGAGAAAGACTTACCGCTTATTTAATTATTGACCACCGCTTTCACACTTTGTTCAATATGAGTGATAGAGCAGTCGAAGAGGTTTGCACCAGGTGGCCACAATTGTAACTAGATTTTTTCCGTCGAAAATCGATTCTTCATTGACGCATTAGCATATCTACAAAGTTTAACTGTCATACGATAATCGCAGCCCACTTTAATTATAACCACCCAGTACATATGCCCTACAGTGCCCGACTGAGGAGAGAACTGCAGCATTGTGTGTTCGTTCTGCTGCCTCAGCGTCTACCATGAGCAATCTGACAAGAAGCTGCTCAGATGATGCCAGTAGGTTTTCGTATTGTCAGAGCAGCACGCAGTGTGCTGCCAATTTTCAAAAATTCTATTACATCTCAATACCGAGAATAAATATGAGTCGACTTTCCTAGGAAAAAATACCCCTATCGGCCAGCGTGTCCCGCCTAACACACCGTGACCATGCCAGCAATATACAGGGTGTTACAAAAAGGTACGGCCAAACTTTCAAGAAACGTTCCTCACACATAAAGAAAGAAAATATGTTATGTGGACATGTGTCCGGAAACGCTTACTTTCCACGTTAGAGCTCATTTTATTACTTCTCTTCAAATCACATTAATCATGGAATGGAAACACACAGCAACAGAAGGTACCAGCGAGACTTCAAACACATTGTTACAGGAAATGTTCAAAATGTCCTCCGTTAGCGAGGATACGTGCATCCACCCTCCGTCGCATGGAATTCCTGATTCGCTGATGCAGCCCTGGAGAATGGCATCCTGTATCACAGCCGTCCACAATACGAGCACGAAGAGTCTCTACATTTGGTACCGGGGTTGCGTAGACAAGAGCTTTCAAATGCCCCCATAAATGAAAGTAAAGAGGGTTGAGGTCAGGAGAGCGTGGAGGCCATGGAATTGGTCCGCCTCTACCAATCCATCGGTCACCGAATCTGTTGTTGAGAAGCGTACGAACACTTCGACTGAAATGTTCAGGAGCTCCATCGTGCATGAACCACATGTTGTGTCGTACTTGTAAAGGCACATGTTCTAGCAGCACAGGTAGAGTATCCCGTATGAAATCATGATAACGCGCTCCATTGAGCGTAGGTGGAAGAACATGGGGCCCAATCAAGACATCACCAACAATGCCTGCCCAAACGTTCACAGGAAATCTGTGTTGATGACGTGATTGCACAATTGCGTGCGGATTCTCGTCAGCCCACACATGTTGATTGTGAAAATTTACAATCTGATCACGTTGGAATGAAGCCTCATCCATAAGGAGAACATTTGCACTGAAATGAGGATTGACACATTGTTGGATGAACCATTCGCAGATGTGTACCCGTGGAGGCCAATTAGCTGCTGATAGTGCCTGCACACGCTGTACGTGGTACGGAAACAACTGGTTCGCCCGTAGCAGTCTCCATACAGTGACGTGGTCAACGTTACCTTGTACAGTAGCAACTTCTCTGACGCTGACATTACGGTTATCGTCAATTGTACGAAGAATTGCCTCGTCCATTGCAGGTGTCCTCGTCGTTCTAGGTCTTCCCCAGTCGCGAGTCATAGGTTGGAATGTTCCGTGCTCCCTAAGACGCCGATCAATTGCTTCGACCGTCTTCCTGTCGGGACACCTTCGTTCTGGAAATCTGTCTCGATACAAACGTACCGCGCCACGGCTATTGCCCCGTGCTAATCCATACATCAAATGGGCATCTGCCAAATCCGCATTTGTAAACATTGCACTGACTGCAAAACCACGTTCGTGATGAACACTAACCTGTTGATGCTACGTACTGATATGCTTGATGCTAGTACTGTAGAGCAATGAGTCGCATGTCAACACAAGCACCGAAGTCACCATTACCTTCCTTCAATTGGGCCAACTGGCAGTGAATCGAGGAAGTACAGTACATACTGACGAAACTAAAATGAGCTCAAACATGGAAATTAAGCGTTTCCGGACACATGTCAACATAACATCTTTTCTTTATTTGTGTGTGGGGAATGTTTCCTGAAAGTTTGGCCGTACCTTTTTGTAACACCGTCAGGTGGCTTGCGGAGTATGGATGTAGATGCAGATGTAGATAGTGGCAGGTGTACAGGTAATTTACTTGAGCAGATGTTCTTGCCTTGGGGCTGGAAAACGATTAGACGCTCATATACGATAATTTCTAGCAGTTTTTGGTGTAAAAGGTACATTTAAACCACAAAGATCAACCTCCAACAGACCAAAGCACTAATATACACTGAAGAGCCAAAGAAACTGGTACACCTGCCTAACATCGTGTAGGACCCCCTCGAGCACTTAGAAGTGTGGCAACACGATGCGGCATATACTCCACTAATGTCTGAAGTAGTGTTGGAGGGAACTGACACTATGAATCCTGCAGGACTCTCCATAGATCCGTAAGAGTACGAGGGAATGGAGAACCCTTATGAAAAACATCTCGCAAGGCATCCTAGATATGCTCAATGATGTTCATATCTAGGGAGTTTCGCGGTCAGCAGAAGCTATTAAGCTCAGAAAAGTGTTGCTGGAGTCACTCTGCAGCAATTATGGACGTAGGGTGTCGCATTGTCCTGCTGAAATTGCCCAAGTCCATCGGAATGGACTGTGGACATGAATGGATGCAGATGATCAGATAGGACACTTACGTACGAGTCACCTGTCAGAGAGTTATCTAGACGTATCAGGGGTCCCAAATCACTCCAACTGCACACGCCCCACACCATTACAGAGCATCCACCAGCTTTAACAGTTCCCTGCTGACATGCAGGGTCCATGGATTCATGAGGTTGTTTCCATACCCGTACACACCCATCCTCTCGATACAATTTGAAACGAGACTCGTCCGGTCAGGCAACATTTTTCCAGTCATCAATAGCCCAATGTCGGTGTTCACGGGCTCAGGTGAGGCATAAAACTTTGTATCGTACAGTAATGAAGGGTACACGAGGGGGTGTTCTACTCCAAAAGGTCTTGTCGATGATGTTTCGTTGGATGGTTCGCACGCTGACACTTGTTGATAGTCCATCACTGAAATCCGCAGCAATTTGCGGAAGGGTTGCTCTTCTGCCACGAAGAAAGATTCTTTTCAGCCGTCGTTGGTTCCGTTCTTGCAAGGTCTTTTTAAGGGCCGCAGCGATGACGGAGGTTTGATGTTTCACCGGTTCCCTGATATTCATGGTACACTCGTGAAATGGTCGTATGGGATAATCCCCTACGCCCGCATCTCGTGGTCGTGCGGTAGCGTTCTCGCTTCCCACGCCCGGGTTCCCGGGTTCGATTCCCGGCGGGGTCAGGGATTTTCTCTGCCTCGTGATGGCTGGGTGTTGTGTGATGTCCTTAGGTTAGTTAGGTTTAAGTAGTTCTAAGTTCTAGGGGACTGATGACCATAGATGTTAAGTCCCATAGTGCTCAGAGCCATTTGAACCATTTGATAATCTCCACTTCGTCTCTACCTCGAAGATGCTGTGTCCAATCACTCGTGCGCCGACTATAACACCACGTTCAAACTCATTTAAATCTTGACAACCTACCATTGTAGCACCAGTAGCCGAACTAACAACTGCGCCATGCGGTCGTTGTATTACATAGACGTTGCCGACCGCAGCGTCGTATTCTGCCTACTTACTTATCTCTGTACTTGAATACACATGTCTGTATCAGTAAGCTTCCCAAGTTGATCGTCCTTGTACAGTACCTTCATGCACACTTACATTGTTCGCAATAAAACCTCGGGTTATTACCTTACAATATCCCTTTTAAGTTTCTACACACATTCTACTATCCATTAATACAGGGAGAGTATTACAATCAAAACGTATCTTTGCATGGTATTATCCATTGTATATGTTCATTATTCTAATTTTTGTAGCTGAGGGCATTCTGAAATTTTAATTTTACGTCTTATTTCCTGCCTAACATTACTCTTTAAGCATCTCACACTCCTGTCTGTATAATAGTAGCTCTTCAGGCCCACAGAAGTCAGGCCTATCTTTCGTTAGCAGGGATGTATAGCTGTGCCATGCATTCTGTGTCAGTGACAGCTGTCTAACTTTTAGAAGAAAGCATAGTCCTGTGAGCCGGCCGTTGTTGCCTAGAGGTTCTAGGCGCTTCAGTCTGGAATTGCTCGACCGCTACGATAATGCTATCGAGTAAAATGGGACGAAACCCCCAACGTCATTAAAATGCAAGGGGGCTTTTCTCTGAATAAGTTGAGGTCTGCAAAAAAATGCATAGTCGTGTGGTCACAAGGCGTCAAGATACCAGTGCGTGATAGGTGTATATAATCTTGTTTCAGTTGAGTATGTGTGGCTGATAATATGCTGATAGGAAGCTGCCGGCACCTGTCAAGCATCATTTTCTGATACCTGACACTTGCTGGAGATATATACAGAGCCGTACGTCTGTATGACATAAAGTATATAAAGATCGTGACCCACTTAATAGACTACAAAAACACGAATAGTTTATCCATAGCAGCCTGCGAGGTATAACATGGCGTCTTTTTAAAGCTACGGAGTAAAATCCACGTAGACAATCACTGGAGTTCTCTGTCGGTTCATTCGGGAGGACGACGGTTCAATCCCGTCTCCGGCCATCCTGATTTAGGTTTTCCGTGATTTCCCTAAATCACTTCAGGCAAATGCCGGGATGGTTCCTTTGAAAGGGCACGGCCGATTTCCTTCCCCATCCTTCTCTCATCCGAGCTTGCGCTCCGTCTCTAATGACCTCGTTGTCGACGGGACGTTAAACTCTAATCTCCTCCTCCTCTCTGTCGGTTCTATGTTATAGCATTAAAGTCATAAGTCCTCAGTGCTGACCAGTTTTCTGAAGGAGAAATAAGCTCACCATGTATTTCTGTGCATGCGTATATTCTCCTCTGAACCTTTTCCAAGGCTTTCCTGTTACATTTTTCCCGGTATGCTGGTGCAGTATGATCCACTTGTAGGGGAATACAGAAATTTTGCTTGACGCCATTTCTCTCTAAAATGTACCGAAAAGGGACATGATGTCAAGTCAAAATTGCTGCATTTCCCTACAAGTGGATCATACTGCGTGAGAAAGAGGCATATCGGTCATGTCGATGTTTTGGAAATTTGTGTTAAGTTCCTATGGAACCAAACTGCTGAAATCATCGGTGCGTAGGCTTATACACTACTTAATCCAACTTAAACTAACTTACGCTAAGGACAACAGACACAGCCTTGCCTGAGTGAGGACCCAAACCTCCGACGGAGGGAGCCGCGCGAACCGTGGCAAGGCGCCTAAGACCGCGCGGCTACCCCGCGCGGCAGCCATATCAGAGTCATCCTTCCCCTATATCTATATAGCGGGGACATCAATAGCTGCAAATTCGGTTAGTACCATCATAAAAATACAGAATATCCGGCATTTCCATTTCGTATCCATATTTTTACATAGTGTTGCTATTTTTCCATGTTTCCTACGTTTATGACTTAAAAAATGCCTATTTGTGATTTAACGTTCAGTATATATCCAACACAACATAACTCGAAGGTGAGAAGCATAATCGCCACGCTTGCTTCAGAACGGATTGGCGATATAATTTCCAGGCCGCCCCTGACATGGGGTACAGACGCCTTTGGTAGGCCGCTCCACTAGAGTACAGACGCCACCACGCTGCTAGTTTTGGTCCACCCCGGGTATTTCATTTCCCCGGTGCCACCCACATCTGGGAGGCTTTCCCCTATCCGCCACCTGGGGAGAATTCTTCACCTTATGTTAACATCGGCGAATCAACTCAAGATTTCCGCATCATGAGGGGTGTCAAGCAAGGCGATCCCATCTCCCCAAAAGTGTTCTCTGCTGTATTGGAAATGGCTATGTCAAAGTTGAGGTGGGAAGGTAAGGGAATTAGAATTAATCGAAGAAGGCTTACCAACTTGAGATTTGCTGATGATATTGCCTTACTGGCCAGAGACTTCGCAGAGCTCCAAAACTTAGTTACAGATCTTGCATCGGAATGTCAGCTGGTTGGCTTGAACATGAACCTTTCCAAAACAAAAGTAATGTCCAACAAATGGGTCCCAGCTGGAGATGTGAAGGTCAAGGACAGTCTGCTAGAAGAGGTCAGTGAATATGTCTACCTTGGCCAGATTATAAATATGAAGGGAGACATAAGGCCAGAAATCTATCGACGCATCAAGCTTGGCTGGCAAGCATTTGGGAAGAATTCAAAAGTGTTCAGATCAAAAATGCCAGTAAATTTGAAGAAAGCAGTATTTGATCAATGCATTCTTCCTGTGATGACGTATGACTGCGAGACATGGACACTGAACTCATTTACAAAAGGGAAACTTAGGACAGCACAGAGAGCCATGGAGAGATCAATGCTGGGCTATACAAGAAAGGACAGGAAAAGGGCAGATGATATCCGGTCTGTGACGAAGGTTAATGACATCTTAGAGACAGTAGGTTCCTTGAAATGGCAGTGGGCTGGCCACGTCGCAAGAAGAAAAGACAACAGATGGACGAAGCTAGTACTGGAGTGGAGTCCGAGGGAGCACCGGAGGCCTAGAGGAAGACCACCAGACAGATGGGACAAAGACATCAAGAAGATCGCTGGTAACACCTGGCAGAGAACTGCCCAAGATCGTCCCACTTGGAGAAGACTGCTGAAAGCCTACCTGAATCCACGACTCGAAGAGGCCACATCATTTAATGATTGAATTGGCTGATGATGATGATGATATGTCCAACACGCGACACTGCTTTGCTGCCTTCCGAATATTTCCTTGAACCGGGTGTACCTGTATCTGCAGACCTCTCTTTAACGATCTTTGGTCTCAGGAAGAAGCAACCGTAAAACTCATAGTTGAACCCAGGTGTACTGAACAACGCGGTTTCGCACCTCACAGAGATTGTACTTCGTACCGATCGAGATGCACAGACGGTGGCCTCACAGAATGGCCTACGCTCCTTTGCCCTTGCTTCAAGTATGTAGATTTTCATGTTACTACAATGTTTCAGGAAGCTACTCATTGCATTCAACGCATCTCCCACGGTTTTTTTGCCGTTTTGGAAGATTTAGAGCACTACAAACCTGAAAAATATTATTAATGCAGTCTTAGGCGCGGAAATTATGAAGTAATTCTATCAACTCTGTGTTTTAGGATTCAGAGGTGTGTCTTCCTCCGACAACAATTGTGGAGTCACAGAATTTTCACACATGTCGCAGTTTGCTCAGAAGAAGCGTGTTTAAACCGTTTCCCGTATCTTTTTAGGCCTTGTCCGGCAGAAGCCATCTCCGCCTATGGGAAGTGGAGCGGCGGCGTCGAAACTTGAATTATGCCGTCGCGCCGGACGGCACAGTGGCGGCAGGTAAGCCTGCCGCCTATTGAGCCCAGCCGGCAATTTGAATGACAAAGGCCGGGCACGATGGGTTCAGACTCCCGCCAACGTCATATCCACCAGATCGGCGCAGGCGGTCCGCCCAGCTGAAACAAAAAGTGTTGCAGGGTGATGACCCCTTACAGTTCCCAATTTCATTCTGAGAGCAAATGGCAATTAAATCGTACACCAAGGAGCTATAGGTTCTGAACACCATCAGGTTGTCTTCGTATTCAGGCTTACAGTCCACTTTCTTGTCACGAAGAGCAGCTTGGGCTGTATGTTGTACAAGGTTAATGGGTGAGAGCAGTGCTAGCTCTGGAATAGTACTAGCCTACGTACCCTACATGTTTCGCCGCAGCTGCCGATGGGAGTTTCAGTCACAAGATACACAGTTAAATGCCTAATGTAACTGACATTGTGCGCAAGGTTACCAAAATTTTTCTTAAACAAACTCGGAATTCTTTATGGACACTTCTAAAACGAACAAGGACTCTTTTTTTTTCTAACTCACATATCTAAAGCCAATGTTAATATCTTCTAGATATATCTTCTACACTATTAATAAAACTGTAGAACTGTCGTGTCTGTCTGTTTGATCACGCTAATCTTCAAAAGTACTAGATGAATTTTCATGGGGTTTTCATAGTTTAATTCAGCATAGCTTGAGGTGACGTACAGGTTTTATGTAATCTAAATCATATCACCGGAAAAAAAGTTATCGAGATTGAAAGTTTTAGCTAAAATTGTCATATCCGTCTGTGCGAACACCCTAATCTACAGAACTACTACACGAATTTACACATATTTTTAACAGGTAACCTGAGTGTACCTTGCTTCAATATATAGACTTCACTTCATCAAAATCTGAACACAAGAAAGAAAGATATCCTAATTTAAAGTTCTGACACAAATCGTCTGCCCAGCTTAATAGTGTAATCGGGTGTTACCAGCATCAGGAAAATGGCATGGAAGGACTACGCCACTTTAACTGACATCAGTTATCCTTTTGACAACAATCATTTATGTTTTCAAAGTAAGAACTCGTTCCTTTAAGAAAAACAGGAAGGAAAATTCCAAATACAATTTACTATGTTAAATATACATACATGAAAAGCGTTCGCAATGGTGAATAACACATTAACTGATGTACAATAATACCCTTTGAACGGCCTTAGACACAATGTAAGAAGATAAGACTTTTAACAATATTGGCCTTCAAGAAATTTAAATAAACCAGGAAAATAATTAAACCTGAGTTCTAGATAAATTCCTGCAAGCGAGTTTAAAACCAAGACATCGGGCAGACCACGAAAAGATAAATGTTAACTAGTTGACACGCTGTGACAGTTCTAAGTTCTAGATAAATTTCTGCAAGCGAGCTGAAAACCAAGATATCGGGCAGACCACCAAAAGATGAAATGGTTCAAATGGCTCTGAGCACTATGGGACTTAACTTCTGAGGTCATCAGTCCCCTAGAACTTAGAACTACTTAAACCTAACTAACCTAAGGACATCACACACATCCATGCCCGAAGCAGGATTCGAACCTGCGACCGTAGCGGTCGCGCGGCACCAAAAGATAAATGTTAACTAGTTGACAGGGAATGACATAGCTTGAGGTAACACACAGGTTTTATGTAATCAAAATCAGATCATTGAAAAAAATATATCGTGATTTAAAGTTTTATCTAAAATCTTCATGTCTGTTTGTTGAACAGCCTAGTCTCCGGAAATATTACACGAATTTTCATTTGGTTTTAACCAGTAACTTGGCCGTAGACTGGTGCAATATATAGCTTCACTTCATCGAAATTGGAACCGGGGGAAAAAAGTTATCGTATTGTTAAGTTCTGATACAAGTCGTCTGCTCAGGTTAGTACGTCGGGTGTTGAATAATCGCACCAAAGAATCAAGAGATGACGCTGTTACTCACAGTGACAAAAGTATTTTCAGAAGTTTATGTCATCGACGGAATTAAGCGCCGCTATCTTACATTTATAAATAGAAACTAACATTGAATTTACTTTGCCAGAATATACAGAGTAAATGATTTCTCTCTGTGTATTAAAAATTTAACGACATTGCTCCTTCTGATAGGTTTTATTTATGTTCTTTGCTAGTAAAGACGATTTTATTGACGCGGGAGAGCTGGCTGTGCGAAAAGCAACTGACACTAAGGTATATACCCACAGCACGCAGCGTCTGGCCTTGTGTTTTGTTTATAGTCGCGGCATAAAATAAGTTCACTGCGAACTGTTCATGTTTAAACCGACATGGCATATTATTAGGAATAAGGGTGATTGGGGGTATAAAAACTCAATCACCTCCCATCAAAATTTCCACTTCAACAGTGTTGCGCTGGTGAGAAGTAAAAGAGAGAAGTGATTTTAAGCCTCTGTGATTGAAGAGTTCTGAGGAGCGACATAATTCATGACGCTCTCGATCAGTTTTACGTCGCACCCCGACTTGGAAGTAGCCGCAGGTAGTCTTGCCTGGCCACCTTCATTGGATTCTTTAGACCGCGTAGTCCTCAGTCTTTTAACCATTCTCGTTTTTTCTAGCCTTTTTTGCAAAAAAAAACCGAAATCAAAACGTAATAAGTAGGCATCCAAATCACAAAGCAAGCTTAATAAATACGTTTTTCCTAGCAAAGAATATAAATAAGAGCTATCGAATGAAGCAAACCAATGTTGTTACGTTTCTAATACACAAAACGAAAACAATAAATCCATATACCCTAGCCAACAAAATTCAGTGTTAGTTTGTACACTCCTGGAAATTGAAATAAGAACACCGTGAATTCATTGTCCCAGGAAGGGGAAACTTTATTGACACATTCCTGGGGTCAGATACATCACATGATCACACTGACAGAACCACAGGCACATAGACACAGGCAACAGAGCATGCACAATGTCGGCACTAGTACAGTGTATATCCACCTTTCGCAGCAATGCAGGCTGCTGTTCTCCCATGGAGACGATCGTAGAGATGCTGGATGTAGTCCTGTGGAACGGCTTGCCATTTCATTTCCACCTGGCGCCTCAGTTGGACCAGCGTTCGTGCTGGACGTGCAGACCGCGTGAGACGACGCTTCATCCAGTCCCAAACATGCTCAATGGGGGACAGATCCGGAGATCTTGCTGGCCAGGGTAGTTGACTTACACCTTCTACAGCACGTTGGGTGGCACGGGATACATGCGGACGTGCATTGTCCTGTTGGAACAGCAAGTTCCCTTGCCGGTCTAGGAATGGTAGAACGATGGGTTCGATGACGGTTTGGATGTACCGTGCACTATTCAGTGTCCACTCGACGATCACTAGTGGTGTACGGCCAGTGTAGGAGATCGCTCCCCACACCATGATGCCGGGTGTTGGCCCAGTGTGCCTCGGTCGTATGCAGTCCTGATTGTGGCGCTCACCTGCACGGCGCCAAACACGCATACGACCATCATTGGCACCAAGGCAGAAGCGACTCTCATCGGTGAAGACGACACGTCTCCATTTGTCCCTCCATTCACGCCTGTCGCGACACCACTGGAGGCGGGCTGCACGATGTTGGGGCGTGAGCGGAAGACGGCCTAACGGTGTGCGGGACCGTAGCCCAGCTTCATGGAGACGGTTGCGAATGGTCCTCGCCGATACCCCAGGAGCAACAGTGTCCCTAATTTGCTGGGAAGTGGCGGTGCGGTCCCCTATGGCACTGCGTAGGATCCTACGGTCTTGGCGTGCATCCGTGCGTCGCTGCGGTCCGGTCCCAGGTCGACGGGCACGCGCACCTTCCGCCGACTACTGGCGACAACATCGATGTATTGTGGAGACCTCACGCCCCACGTGTTGAGCAATTCGGCGGTACGTCCACCCGGCCTCCCGCATGCCCACTATACGCCCTCGCTCAAAGTCCGTCAACTGCACATACGGTTCACGTCCACGCTGTCGCGGCATGCTACCAGTGTTAAAGACTGCGATGGAGCTCCGTATGCCACGGCAAACTGGCTGACACTGACGGCGGCGGTGCACAAATGCTGCGCAGCTAGCGCCATTCGACGGCCAACACCGCGGGTCCTGGTGTGTCCGCTGTGCCGTGCGTGTGATCATTGCTTGTACAGCCCTCTCGCAGTGTCCGGAGCAAGTATGGTGGGTCTGACACACCGGTGTCGATGTGTCCTTTTTTCCATTTCCAGGAGTGTATTTGTAAAGATAAAGGTGCGGCACTTAATTTTGCCACTCATGTAAACTTCCAAAATACAGGGTGACTATAATTAAACTTTCGCTTCTCCAGAGGGTCCACATGAAAACTGAGTCATCGTAGGATATTGGAATTTCGTGGAAACGTGTATAAGGACATGCGGAAGACAAAGAAACACACTTCAATTTCCGCATTTGTTATTTGCATACCATGGTAACATTCCAGTTTGGAAATATTGCTCAATGTGACAACCATTTGCTTCCACGAGTGCCTGGATCTAGAGGCACCGTTTCGTAGCTGTTCGCAGAACTTCTCCGAAGGGTGGACCATGGAATGTTCAGCTGTCGTGCACAGATTGTGCGCTGCTTGACGGTAGCACATTGCGTCCAGCATTCTCAACCGTGGCAACAGTCTGTGTCGCGGTTGGCCGTTGGCTTATGCCATGAGGAATTTCCAAATCGCCAGTTGATACAAACTACAGAGCTCATGTTCTTCAACTCTAGTGCAGGAAGAGGTCCGCTCCATATTCATTTAGTGCATCGACACCTGCGAAGGAAAACCTCGCAATTGCTGTTCTTTTGATAAAATAGCTTTGCGAATAAACCGCTGCTCCCCTTGTCTAGAACCATATTGATTGTCTGCAACTGTAATGCCCTCTGAAGCTTGTGTTTCAGTGCTACATCGCCGTACCAGTACCAGCGCCTAACGGCAAGTCATGAGAATTACGCTACTAAGTTTAAAAAAAAAAAAAACTAAGCGTGCCATATATTTGTTCTTTGGTATTCTACGCCATGATGATTGGACATCCGAACTACTACGCTGGGCTGAGCTGACAGAACTTTAAATTACGGTATCTTTCTGTCCATTGATCCGATTTTGATGAAATGAAGCCTATATGTTGTCCCAAGATAAACTTAAGCTACTTGTGAAAACACCATGAATATTCGTGCATTAGTTTTGGAGGTTAGAGTGTACAAACACACAAGCAGACAGACACAATGGTTGTACAGTTTTATTGTTAGTATCGGTGGTTATTGACCATAAAATGTTGCTGTACTTTATTCCCTTCTTTCAGCAGACTCTAACATAGATTCTGTGAATAATTTTATACAAAATAAATAATACTATATACTACCAAAACAAATGTAGCCGGTTTGAAAGCAGACAACAGACTAGAAGTCCGATATTGCTAGCACCGTACAGACTGTACAGACATGTATACCAACACAAAAACTAAAAAATCGCGCGAATCGAAGTAACACAACATGCGAAATTACGAAATTCCCGTTACTCTTTGAACACACCTCGTGCACCCAATACTGGAATTTGATAAAATGCGCTTAAGTGGCCAAAGTCTAGAACTTAAACTTTCTTACTTTCGTAAAAAATTGTCTGTGGCTTCCAGCAGCGTCAAGAATTGATACAGAGACGAACTTGCGGCCGAGTGCTTGTGCATCATGGTTCATTTTGTCGGAAAATGTGGAAGCTCACCGAAATGTTATTTTATCAGAGCATCTGCAGTCTTATCGTAGACGAAGATATAAGTGTATTCCGCTAACTCAAGATTGGCAAAATCACGTAACTTGTCTTGGCATAAACAAATTCATATAAAAAAGTGCCAGTTACTGCATTTCTTCAAGTGACAAAACCAATACAACGGAACTAAACCACAATTAAAAAGGATAAGTTAATGATCGTCATCATAGCAGCAAAAACAACTTGACTTTCCTGGAGCAGTGTACAAGGCGAGATCCTCGAAAGTTATACATGAGCACGTTCGGTATGATGGGGTCTAAGGGAACCCCCAGCGCAACGCCCTTCATGCCGTGGAGTCTTTTAAAACTGTGTTAATCTCTGACTAGTACTTGACCTCTGTGTCTTGCATATCGCCTTTTATTTCATCTTCTATCGCACCATCTTTCGATTCCTCCCCCCGATAGAGACCTTCAGTTAACCTATTAGCTCTCTCCTCTGCGTTTAACAATGGTATACCAATTGCAGCACTTCATGTTGACGTCACTGCTTTTAATTTCACCAAAGGCTGTTTTGACTTTTCTGTATACTGAATTAGTCTTTCCGACGACCATTTCCATTAGATTTCTTCACATTTTTCCTGCAGACATTGCGTCTTAGCATCCCGGTGCTTACTATTTATTTTATTCCTATTGACTTACATCGCTATATTCCAATAGATTTTTCTGTCCACCTTCTGCAACTGCACTTTATAGAGATGACTGTTTTTCTTCCACTTAATTGCCTACTATAGTTTTCATTACCGCAGTGTCCATCGGTTAGAGAACTTCATACACAGCTCAACATTTATCAGTAATTCAGTATCCCCTGTCTTTCCACATTGATTCTTCCAGACGATTTTCTTAAATTTCAGTGTACTCTGCGCTGTGACTGAATTATGATCCGAATGTATATCTCCTCCTAGGTATGCGTTACAGTCCAAAATGTGATGACAGAAACTCTGACTCACTGAATCATGGAATGCAGATGATATCTGCCCATGTCTTCGTGTCTGTTTCATGTACACCTACTATTCTCGTAATTTCCGAACAATGTATTCATTCTGTACTACCAGCTAAAATTCATTGAAGACTTCTCTGTTAACTCTGTCTTCTGTTCCCTCGTCAATTACCAATCCTCCATGGTTACTGACCCATCACCTACCTTTACTTATTGAATTACCTGTTCAGTATCCACTTGTTCTGTCTCTTCATCGTCTGCTTTTGTAGTCTGCATGTGTAACTTAACTAGCGTGGTGTTACTCTTGGTCTGCTCTCGATTATGATGAGCATGCTATTTAATATATAAACAACGAAATTGTTGTAATCAATCGTCTCCTGTTTAATTTTGGAAAGATCAATAAATTTTTGTCTGTGATTTCCACCATTTTTACCGATATACTTGATAGCCAAATGCTCATGAGTAAACCTTAGTCATTAGTTAAAAGTGGAAAAGGTAAAAGGAAAGGTAAACTCCAGAATAAATGAAAGACCAAAAATTCGACCCATACATCTTTTTACGACGTCTCTTTAAATTTCCCAGGTTATTCTAATTGTGTCGTTAATTTCGACATGAGAATACCTAAAATGCAGTGGTGTATGCAAATTAATTAATTTTAAATGCCAATGTAATATTTCCTTTTTTAATGAGTCGCCTTCAACGTATGCCGTCTTCATTTTCTGTCTTATTCACAAATGTTCCATTCACTATTCGACCTGACAGAGCATTATAAACAATCATGACTGAAGCAAACTTTGACACCACCGCCACCTACAAATAGCACAATGTATTTAAGCTCGTTTTTATCATTTTTAATTTACTTTACTTTCAGTAGGCACTATGTTTTCAAACTTTGTGCAACTTCTGCACAGTTAGCCTCAGTCCCACCGCTTTTAAGGCCCCCGTGTTTTACCATTACCCTTGTCGCCTTCTTGTTCACGTCTTACGGCAGCTTCGACATTTTACAAGTTAAGGTATAGGCATTACTCGCGCATCACTGATTTGTAATTAAAGTTTGTAATTACTCTGAAATTTAATACTCAGCAGTACCAAAAACGCATTTCAATTATTCTGCAGGTTCCTCAATTAGGACTATATAATTTATCCCATAAAGACTGAGTAGAATTTGCGGAGTAAATGAAATCAGAATTTTTAGTTTTTATGGTACTTTCTTTAATATTTTTTTGTTTCTTACTTACTGTCTAAGTTTCATCATCAGTTTTTCTGTCATTCACCAGCCATCCTGATACAACACATCTGCACTCAGTAGCAGGTTCTCTTTTCTCGACTGATAGCCTAAGTGATTATTCTTGTTACCTGCAGTATGGTGGTGTTAGTCTGGCAAACCACACAATTAGAATAGTAGGATTTTCGTTTGACCATTGGAGCATACAAAATTTTAATAAACTAACTGAAAAATATGATGAATTTTCAGAACCTTTTAGGTGGGTGTAATATTCAAGGTGAAACGATGTCCCTATCAAACAGGGTCATTAAAATTATTTTTACAATAATGTTGTTATAGCTATTTCAGTTTGAATAGTAAGTGCTGTGTATAATTAGATCGTTCAAGGTGTAAATGTCGAAGCTGCTCAAACGATACGAAACTCCATGTTCAGTTCATGCAATGTGCGGGCATAAAATTTAATTACTTGCTTTCCCTCCTGCCCTCGGCCTGACACTACTGTTAGTACAGTTGAAGGATTTCCACATTTAGCTTAGTCTCTTATTTTTTGATAGACTTCTGTCAGTAAAACAGTTCAGCTGATGTTAAAAACTTTAATACGATTGAAAAACTCGTTACTTGACCTATATTTCATGAGTGCGTCGTTATGTGAAGTTCAAATGTTGAGCACAGGAAAACTGGAGAAGAAGAAACGCTTGTGGCCAACTGCACCAACGTGGATCAAAAGTCAACCTCGGTTAAGTCGGCATTTAACCACAGTCATACGTCTGTACGCAAGATTTTCACACTCCTAAACATCCCTAGGCACACTGTTTCCGATGTGATACTGGAGTGGAAACTTGAAGGGACACGTACAGCACAAAAACGTACAGGCCGACTGATAGAGACCGCTAACAGTCGAAGAGGGTCGTAATGTGTAATAGGCAGACATCTATACAGACCATCGCACAGGAATTCCAAACTGCATCATGATCCACTGCAAGTAATATGACAGTTAGGCAGGAAGTGAGAAAACCTGGATGTCATTGCCGATCGGCTAGTAGTAAGCCACACATCACGCCGGTAAATGCCAAACGACGCCTTGCTTGGTGTAAGGAGCGTAAACATTGGACGACTGAACAGTGGAAAAACATTGTGTGGAGTGACGAATCACGGTACACAATGTGGCGATCTGATGCCAAGGTGTGGGTATGGCGAACGCCCGGTGAACGGCATCTGCCAGCGTGTGTAGTGCCAACAGTAAAATTCGGAGGCGGCGGTGATATGGTGTGTTCGTGTTTTCCATGGAGGGGGCTTCAACCCCTTGTTGTTTTGCGTGGCACTATCACAGCACAGGTTGATGTTTTGAGCACCTTCTTGCCCGGCGATGGCGACTTCATCTTTCAACACGATCGAGCACCTGTGCATAGTGCACGGCCTATGGCGGAGTGGTTACACGACAATAACATCCCTGTAACGGACTGACCTGCACAAAGTCCTGACCTTAACATTAAAGAACACCTTTGGGATGTTTTGGAATGCCGACTTCTTGCCAGGCCTCACCGACCGACATCAATACCTCTCCTCAGTGAAGCACTCCTTGAACAAAGAGCTGCCTTTCCCCAAGAAACCTTTCAAAACCTGACTGAACGTATGCCTGCGTGAGTGGAAGCTGTCATCAAGGCCGAGGGTGAGCCAACACCATATTGAATTCCAGCAGTACCAATGGAGGGCGCCACGAACTTGTAGGTCATTTTCAGCCAGGTTTCCTGTTACTTTTGATCTCATAGTGTTTCTTTGCATGAATAGTATGCGTCTCCACTGTAACACACGGGATTTACAGCAGTCAAATTCACTGTTGTCAGAAAGGATTTTCCTAATTGGCATTTAACGTTGATGCAGTTCAGAGACAACTTATTCGCGATTAAGCTTTAAGTGTGATCACGGATCCATCGGTTATCTTGGTTTCTGATCGACGTTAGTGCATTTAACCCTAAGAAGGGAAGAGTGATATTTATAGGAAACTGTGCCTGGTGGAACATGCTCAAATAAATTCGGGAATAGTTAACCCACCATTACAACGAGCACGACAGATCATAATAATTTAGAGTGTGACAAATGTTAGAAAAATTGCAGATTGCGTGATCCAATTCCACGAAACTAAATCTTTCACATGAAAGAAGATGGAAAGTGGGGTAAATTCATGCATAACGCCATTTGTTATGTCTCTAGCGCATATAGCTCGCACATTCGAACGTCTCTTCCAAAGTTGCGAGAACATTCCTAAAATTTCAGAGTTTAATACGATGGAAATTTCTCCGCGCTGGCACTAGCAAGTAAGGCCGATTCTTAACAATGAGCTGCATCAACAGTGGGTGAGTCACAAGGGGCGTAAGAATTTCCCAACGATCCTCGTAACTCCAAAGTCTCCTGACCTCACGCTACGTAACTGTTTTGTGGTGTTTCAGAAAGACTCCGTCTTTGTGCCTCCTTTCCAACAAAGTGCCATCATATGCCAAAAAAGTGTATTTAGTAACTCTGACACTCTCGATGGGACGAGCTTGACTATTGTCTGAACGTACGTCGTACTCCCAGGGGTTGCACATGGACCGTCTGTGAAATGTAAATGAAAGTTTTTATGTTAAATAATTGTAAAAATTACTTTCGGCTTTGTATGCTTGACTGCAGAAGATTTATCATTATAGAGTCAATTCGCTCTTCTAAAAATAAATAGCTTGCAGTTGTGAGTGTAATTTAAAATCAGCGAATTTCAATGCATTGTCGTAGAACATATTTTACTGTGGTAGCAGATAAATCCTATTTTAAACAGCTTGCTTTTCCACAACTTGGAAAGAGGGGGAGTGTGATCAAAATAAGAGTGCGTCCTGAAACGCAATGCCTGCAACTTTTTAATCTGAAAACTGTTTAAGATTTTTAAATAAAACCATCGTTATTAGCATCCTACGTTTACTCTTCATGTCTACATATTTATTTGCCAACATAGTCACCCTGGTAACGAATACGATTCTTCTAACAAGCGAGAACTTTGTTGATACCGTTATTGCAGAATTTTTTACTTTTTTGAAGGAGCCACATCCTTACCTCTGCTCCCACCGCATCGTCATTATCAAAGTAAGGCCCCTTAAGGTGTCTGTTAAGTTCTGAAAAGAAATGAAAATCGGATGGGGCCAAGTCGGGACACTTGAGAGAGTGGTCAATGTTCCTCAACCCAAGGCGTCGGACTGTTGCAGATGTCGCAGTTCTCTTGTATTCTTTGGCTTGTCATGCTGAAGGATAGGGCGCTCCATCTGTGGACGAACTCTTGGAATTCGTGATTTTAGTTTTATGAGGGTTTTTCACAGTATATGGTGGTGACTTTAGCTATGAATTACAAATGCAACGCACCTTGAACGTCACAGAACACTGTGTGTATATCTTTACCTGCTGAAGAGTTGATGAACTTTCTGGCGTCGATGACCTATTTTAGGGAAACTCTATTGAAGCGCTCTTCTTTTTGGGGTCAAAACGGTGAAACCAGCTTTCATCACCTGTCACAACCCATCATCATCAAGCTCAAAACGGAGAAGAAATTGTTGACAGATGCCCAATCTCCCCTTAACGCGCCAGATGTGATCATTCGAGGCACCAGCTGTGCACGAGCTTTTCTGAACTATAGTTCTGCAGCGATGGTCTGCACACGCTCTTGCGATGAGCCACATTGATCTGAGAGTTGAGTCAGTGTTAGTCGATGATTTCCTCTCAGTTCATCAACATGATTCCGATTTGTCTCGTCTATTACCTTACTCAGTCTTTCACTCCGAGCTGTGTCACCCACGCTGAGGTTAGCACCACCGTTTCCGTCATTACAAGCGCGATCATTCCAACACCACATATTACTGATGTCGATGTAGTCATCAACGCAAATTTTCATTCTTCTGTGGATTTCTCTCTCGAAAAAGGATGAAGAATCAGCAGTGATCCATTGCATGATAATGTTGAAGGTAATAGAAACCACTGCGTTAAATACACATAACGCGTATCCAAAGAACAAGTGGTCTGTAACTAAAAAAGTGTGATACCGATCTCTCCACTGGGAAAAGATTCCGGAGTTTTCACCTATTCCGGTCTCCAGGAGGAGACTGCCACGGAGGAGATGAGTGTGAGAAAATGATAACGAAATAATAACGGTCTACGAGTTTGGGCGTGGTAGGTAAGATAGAACACCTGAAAAGGGAAATTCAGATACAGTGGGCATCATTGAAGAGAAATAGAAAGAAGGCCAGGATTTCTGGTCAGACGACTGTAAGATGATATTAACAGCAGCAGGAAATGGAATAACGTGAGTAGGATTTGTTGTAAATAGGAAGGTAGGAGAGAGAGAGGACTATGGTGAATAGTTCACTATAAACCAACACCAGTAACAATAGTTCAGTACACATGGCGACGTCGTAAGCTAAAGATGAAGAGATGAAGTATATGAGGATACTGAACAGGTAATTCACTATGTAAAGGAAGACGAAAATCTAACAGTCATGTGGCATAGGAATACGGTTGTAGGGCGAGGAGTACATGAAAAGGATGAGCTTCGTAACAGGAATGAGAGAGGAGAAAGGCTAAGTGAGTTCTCAGTTACATTTCAGAAAGTAATAGCGAATACTATGCTCAAGAATCGCAAGAAATTGAGAGGTATACTTGGAAAACATGGCTCTGAGCACTTTGGGACTTAACTTCTGAGGTCATCAGTCCCCTAAAACTTAGAACTACTTAAACCTAACTAACCTAAGGACATCACACACATCCATGCCGGATGCAGGATTCGAACCTGCGACCGTAGCAGTCGCGCAGTTCCAGACTGTAGCACCTAGAAACACACGGCCATTCCAGCCGGCTACACTTGGAAAATGCCGGGAGATAAACAAAGATTTCAGTTAGATAACATCATGCTCAGGCAAAGATTTTGAAATCAGGTATTGGATTGTCAGGCATATCCAAGGTGAGGTATGTGATCTGATGACAATTTAGTAATGATGAAGAGTAGACTGAAGTTGAAGAGAGTAGTGAAGAACAATCAATGTGCAAAGAAGTGGGATACGAAAGTATTAAGGAATGAAGTGATACGCGTGGAGTTCCCTGAGATGCTGCAACAAGGAATAGCTCAACAGATAGTTCATTTGAAGAGGAATGGAGAGAAAGAGCAATCACAGAAGTTGGGAAGGTAAACATAGATACAAAGAAGTTAACTGAAGAAATACTTCAGGTGACCAATTACAGGAGGAAGTCCAAAAATGTTCAGAGAATATTAGGAATAAAGAAACACAAGTCACTTAAGAACGACGTAAACAGGATGTTCAGGGACGCTAAGGAGAAATGTCAAGAAAGCAAAACAGAAATGATCGTTCGAAGGACTGACTCAGCACATAGAAAAGTCAAATCAATCTTCGGTGAAATTAAAACACTGAGAGTGCAATGAGAATTTTAATATTAAATGCAGAGGAGAGAGCGAATATGTGGAAAGAGTGCGTCAAGGCCTCTATGTGGAGAAAGACGTGTCTGATGACGTGACGGAAGAAAGTGCAGGAGTCGATATAGAAGAAGAGAGAGTATTAGAATCATAATATAAAAGCGCTTTGGAAGATTAAGATCGTGTAAGGGAGGACGAATAGACAACATTCTAGTAGAATTTTTAAAGTCGTTGGGTATGTGGCAGTAAAACGGCTGTTTGCGTTGGTGTGTAGAAGGTACGAGTCTGGAGATATACCATCTTACTTTCGAAAAACACATCATCTACATAATTCTGAAGATTACAAGGTCCGATAAGTGCGAGAATTATCTCATAATCAGCTTTACACCTCATGCATCCAAGTTGCTGACGGTAGTACATAGATGATAAGAAAATTAAGGGTGTCTTATATGATGATGAATTCGGTTTAGGAAAGGTAGACGCACCAGAGGGCCAATTCTGAAGTTGCGGATGAAAAAGGAAGCAACAAAGAAGAAAAATCGAGACACGTTCATAGGATTTGTCGACCCGGAAAAAGCTTTCAACAACATAAAAGGGTGCAAGCTGTTCGAAATTCCGAGAAAAGTAGGGCTAAGCTATCAGGAAAGACGGGTGATACACAATATATACAATAAACAAGGGGAAGCTATAACAATGGAAGACCATGAACGTAGTGGACGCATTAAAAATGGTACAATATATGGATGCAGACTTTCGCCCCTGCTTTTCAGTCTATACGTCGAACGGCAGAAATAAAAGAAAGATTGAAGAGTGCTATTAGAATTCACGGTGAAAAGGTATCAACGTTAAGATTCGCTAATGACATTGCTGTCCTCAGTGAAAGTGAAGAAGAATTACACGATCTGGTGCATGGAATGATCAGTCTAATGAGCACAGAATTTGAACTGCGAGTAAATCGAAGAAAGACGAATTAATGAGAAGTAGCAGAAACAAGAAGAGCGGGAAACTTAACACTATAACTGGCGATCACGAAGTAGATAAAGTTAAGAAATTCTGCACCTAGGCAACAAAATAACACCTGAGGGACGGTGCAAGGAGGATATAAAAAGCACTCTAGCATTGGCAAAAGGGCATTTCTGAGCAAGAGGAAACTACTAGTATCAAACATAAACGTTTATTTGAGAAAGAAATTTCGGAGGATGTTGTTTTGGAGCAGAGTATTGTATGCATGGACTGCGGGAAACCTGAAGTAGAAGAGAAGTATTTGAGATGTGTGACACAAAGGAATGCTGAAAATTAGGGGGGCTTAGGTGGTTGAAAATTGGTTGGCAAGGAGAGGAATGTTTGCAAAACACCGACAAGATGAAGGGACAGGATGATAGAACATTTGTTAAGATTTCAGGGAATGTAGAGGAAGACGGGGATTGGGATACATTCGGCAGATATTTGAGGACCTTGGTTGCAAGTACTACAAGAGACTGATGACCTCAGCTGTTAAGTCCCATAGTGCTCAGAGCCATTTGAACCATTTTTTTTGCAAGCACTACGCTGATGTGAGAAGGTTGGCACAGGAGGGGAACTGTCGGCCGGTCACATCAAACCATTTAGAACGCTGATGACTTAAAAATAAATAAGAAGATATGTTATCTGCTGTTAGAATGTTCGAAATAGTTACATTACGCATCAGCACATTACAGGCTATAATTCCCTCCACCGGCAGAGCGTTGCAGCTTGCTTCATCGGGAAAGACGACCACCTAACATGCAAGAAACTAATAACTCAGCCGATATTGAGAACAGAATAAAAATTCGGAGCTTCTTTTGGAGTGTCCAAAGTCTACCACTGCTCTCTAGCTCTGCCATTGCTTGTGTTTGAAAGTTATTGTGTTGAGCGGTTATAAAGCGCTATTATAACATTGGACTTGTATATCGATCGATCCAATTTCCTAAGCTGTACGTAAAGTGCGCGACTGCTTCACTGATGCACTTCAAGATATTACAGCAATAAACATGTTGTTATAAATAAACGTTTCCAATTCAATTGTTCAAGTTAGGTGAAGCCTCTGTGCGTTATGCCCATAATGTTACAGATGACAGTGCCATCCCCTGCAGACTGTTACATATTTTATGTTCATTTTCGGAAACCAATTCAAGTTTCGTGCGCAGAAAGGACAAACACTCTTATATCTTTTCAGATTACAGTGAATCGTATTACGAGGTATATAACGACCAGTGTCATTTTTCTTTCCCGCAGTTCGGAAAGACAGAGAGCGCGGCACAAGAGGGTTGTCACGGCTTTGTCAGACGTTCTATATGCGCCCTTAACTCCGTTTCAAAACTCGTCATGTGATTTAGAGGGTGGCATTATTTTTTCACGTCCGACGCGCAACGGTCCACAGTGACCCCGAATCTGGAGGCATTTTAGCAGAAGCTATAAGGCATTTGTCATACTCCATTTCCCTAAGCGCGCGGCATCAATCACGCATTCGCTCCTGTGCCTCTACTTGTATGAAGACCTTTTCTTTGTTGCAGTATCACTCGGATTTGCAGCTCCGAAAAATGACAATGAAATAAATAAATGTGTTGAGAACATTGAAGATCGATTAGTGTATTGTTGCTTTCGTTCGTATATTTAATGTAACCTTATACGAGACAAACCTGATAACGAGGTGCCATTTTCTTTTAGACTCATCATGGATATGGCACTAACAGGAGTTTCTAAATAATTAATTACACACAGCCTCCTCGAAATGGGATGACGAATAAAATTGGAACTTCTTGAGTTGAGAGGGTATGCGATGTTATTTCCTGGATTCGTGCACTGAATCGGTTGGGAAGCCGTTGTATCCGCGAGAGTACATCAGTACCGCGCAGACAGTGTTTTGAGACAAGTGCCGTATGTGGACGAGCATTGTCTTGTTGAAAACTGTCACTACGATATTGTCCCATGAAAGCTAACACATCAGGGGGAGTATATTCGCTACGTATCATTGTGTTGTCTGAGTTCTCTGAGTCACACCAACTGTGACCTGAAGTCATATGATAATGACCCACGCTATGACCCCGTGAGCAACACAGCTGTGCCACTCCAAGCCACTGGAAGAAACGGGCTCAAGTTGCCAACATTGTCGCTCACTATGATCATCCAAGATAGTGCGGAACCGAAGTTCATCGCTAAACGCAATGGGATGGCATTCATCAGCAGTCTTTGACTCTGTGTCTGATGGCACCAATCCAAACGCAGATGTTTGTATAGTGGTGTCAATGGCAGCTTACACATGGAGCTGTAATTATACAGTAAGGTTGCTATTGGTCTCCGACCAGTGCTGCAGAATGACACACAATGCCGCTGGGGTACCATTACTTGTCCTCGGATAACAGGCGCAGATGTAAAGGGGTTACGGTGTGCTAGGTGTACAATACAAGGATCATTCTTTGTATCCGCGACACGTGGTCATCCGAACTTTGACGAAGAGCTGTGTGTCCTCAAATGCTCATGCCGCCCAAACCCGAGGCATCGTCATTCCGAAATGCCCCACAAATCTGGGTTTAGCACGATACGACCAGCCGGCCAAATGCAGTTCCACACTAAGGCACCTTATTCCATCACGTGGTAGTTTCGTGTCCTCCACAGTGATCACTGAACATCTGACGCTATTCACACTCCTTTGAGAATGAGGTGACAAACGTCATGGGATACCTCCTAATACGGTGTCATGGGATACCTCCTAATACGGTGTCGGGCCTCGTACTGCCCGACACAGTGCAGCAACTCGATGTACCATGGATTCCACAAGTCGCTCGAAGACCCTGCAGAAATTTTGAGCCATGCTGTATCTGTAGCTTTCCACAACTGCGGAAGTGTTGCCGGTTCACGAATTGACCTCTCCATTATGTCCCGTAAATGTTCGATGAGATTCATGTCGAGTACGTTCTTGAAAGCAATCACGGACAATTGTGGCCCTGTGACATGTCTGGGACCGTCAGAGTCTACAAATGGTCTCCAAGTAGCCAGACGTAACGATTTCCAGTCTATGATCGGTTCTACATCTACATACACACTCCGCCAGCCATCAAGCGGTGTGTGGCGAAGGGCAAATTTCGCGCCAAAGTCATATTCCCCCCCCCCCCCCCCCCTCTGTTCCACTTGCGGATCGCACGAGCGAAAAACGACTGTCTGAACGCCTCATCTTTAAATGGTGATCATTGCGAGATTTGAAAGTTGATAATAATAATATATGCTCTACATCCTCGGCGAAGATCGGATTTCGGAATTTAGTGAGCAGCCCCTTACGTTTAGCGCGTCATCTGTCTGCAAGTGTGTCTCACATCAAACTTTCTATGAGATTTGTAACGCTCTCGCGATGGCTAAATGTACCAGCCACGAATCTTGCTGCTCATCTTTGGACGTTCTCAATCACTTGAATGAGACCCGACTGGTAAGGGTCCCATACAGACGAACAATACTCTAAGACTGGACGAACTAACGTATTGTAAGCCATTTCTTTGTTGAAGGACTGCATCGCTTCTGCATTCTACCAATAAACCGCAATCTAGAGTTCGCCTTGCCCGTTACTTGTGTAATCTGATCATAGTCTAGTCTGAACACAAAATATGTTCCGTGATTCTACAACAAATCGATGTCAGTGAAACTGGCCGGTAATTATGTGCATCAAATTTCCTAACCTTTTTATAGATTGCTATGATCTGGGCCTTCTTTCAGCCCTGTTGAACTTTCCGCTGTTCCAATGATCTGTGATAGATGATCGATAAAAATGGTGCTATATTTGTAGCATAGTCAATATATAATCTTCAGTGGATACCGTCTGGGCCAGATGCCTTCCTGGCGTCTAAGGACCTTAACTGTTTTACAATCCCAGATACACTACACACTTTGTCAGCCCTCCTTGCGTTTATTCGATAGTTGAAAGGTCGAATGGTGCTATTGTCCTCTACCGAAAACGAGTTTTTGAAAGCCAGGTTTAGAATTCCGGCGTTCTGTTTATCATCATCCGTTACATTAATCGTACTGTCAGCAAGAGAAGGTATTGAATTATTTGTCGCGTTCATAGATTTTACGTACGACCAAAATTTTCTTGGGGTTATTTTTAGAATCTGCAGACAAGATATTGCTTTCAAATTCGTTAAAAGAATCTCTCATTGAACTTTTGACAGCTACTTTCATTTCGCATGATTTCTGTTTGTCAGCGGGGCAGTGACTACGTTTAAAACGACTGTGTAAAATTCTCTGCTTTCTCAGCAATTTCCTAATATGTTTGTTGTACCAAGGTGGATCCTTTCCCTCCCCTATATTTTTGCTAGGCACATACTTCTCTATCACTTGGTGGACAATACCATTAAATTCCAACCAAATATGTTCAATACCTTTGTGTCCCGCGGTGAATGCTTGGAGATGACTATGAAGATATTCATTAATAACACTTTTATTTGCACTTTTTTTTTTGCAGCTCCCCCTGACATAGAAGCCACAACGACATTATGGTCGCTAATACCTTCTTCTAGATTAACTTCCTCAAAAAGATCAGGTCTGCTTGTCGCTAGGATATCTAATATGTTCCCATCTCGTGTTGGTTTTCTAACCAATTGCTCAACGTTCTATGTTGAGAGCGCTCCTTGCTTTTGCCCCCTGTGATAAACGTGTAATTTTCCCAGTCAATGGATGCCAGATTATAGTCTTCACCTATAACTAATGGATAATTTGGATATTTATTTCCTATGTACTCAAGACTTTCCTTGAAACGTTCAGTGACGTTTGTTGCGGATGCTGGTGGTCTATAAAAACATCCTAATACAATGGCCAATCCTTGTCTGATTCACAGCTTTATCCAGACTGTTTCACAGTCCAACCCAGTACCGATCTCAACTGCGTTTGAACAGCTTTTAACTGCAATGAACACACCACCTCCCATAGCATCAGTCCTATCCTTCCTAAACATTGTGTTTAGGAAGGCGCCATATCTTGCAGTGTTACTTGTCTGTTAGCACTGACAACTCTACCCAAACGCCACTGCTCTCGCTCGTTCAATTAGACCAGAGCATACAGTCCATTCCATGTAAACACATCCCACACTTTTATCGATCCATCACCATCTTGCACTGCGTCTTGGGTCCATGGCTTCGTCGGGGCCTGCACGACACTCGAACCCTACCATCGGCTCTTACCAACTGAAGTAGGGACTTATCCGGCCAGGCCACGATTTTCCTGTCACCTAGGGTCCAACCGACACGATCACAATCCCAGGAGAGGTGCCATATAGTGCTCTTAGCAGACGCGTTACTAGTCTGCTTCCATAGCCCATTAACTCCAAATTTCGCTTCACTGTCCTAACAGACTCGTTCGTCGTACGTCCGACATTGATTTCTGCGATTATTTCACGCAATGTGGCTTGTCTCTTAGCGCTGACAACTCTGCCCGAACGCTGCTGCTCAAGCTCGTTAAGTGAAGGTCTTCAGCCACTGGGTTGTCCGTGATAAGAGGTAACGTCTGAAATGTGGTATTCTCGACACAAAAAAAAAAATGGTGCAAATGGCTCTGAGCACTATGGGACTCAACTTCTGAGGTCATTAGTCCCCTAGAACTTAGAACTAGTTAAACCTAACTAACCTAAGAACATCACACACATCCATGCCCGAGGCAGGATTCGAACCTGCGACCGTAGCGGTCTCGCGGTTCCAGACTGCAGCGCCTAGAACCGCACGGCCACTTCGGCCGGCTTCTCGACACCCTCTTGACACTTTGGATCTCAGAATGTTGAGTTCCCTAACGATTTCCGAAATGCGTCAATCTGCAACTAACATTAGGCGTTCAACGTCTATTAATTCCGCAAATGACAGCCCCACCAATGCATTGCCTTTTTATATCTCGTGTACGCGATACTAACGACATCTGTATATGTGCATACTCCTGTCCTCAGTGTGTACCCTACCAGATCTGGTAACAACACTAAACACGAACAACATTAATGCGAAACTTCCTGGCAGATTAAAACTGTGTGCCGGACCGAGACTCGAACTCGGGACCTTTGCCTTTCGCGGGCAAGTGCTCTACCAACTCAGCTACCCAAGCACGAGTCACGCCCCGTCCTCACAGCTTTACTTCTGCCAGGAAACATCCCCAAGGCTGTGGCTAAGCCATGTCTCCGCAATATCCTTTCTTTCAGGAGTGCTAGTTCTGCAATGTCCGCAGGAGCGCTTCTGTAAAGTTTGGAAGGTAGGAGACGAGGTACTGGCAGAAGTTAAGCTGTGAGGACGGGGCGTGAGTCGTGCTTGGGTAGCTCAGCTGGTAGAGCACTTGCCCGCGAAAGGTAAAGGCCCCGAGTTCGAGTCTCGGTCCCGCACACAGTTTTAATCTGCCAGGAAGTTTCATATCAGCGCACACGCCGCTGCAGAGTGAAAAATCTCATTCTGGAAACATTAATGCGCTCTAGTCACCGTTCTAAATATTACCGAGAACAGTAATGTTAATAATTTACATAAATAACGATGGTGTTACGTGTACGAAGCTACAACGACGTGAAAAAGTTTTCCGGGTGCATCAGTATGTCAGACAGAGTAAATTGACAGAATTTTAAAATTTAAAATATCTTCATCATCTACTTATTATGTGGTGCAACCTTACATTAAAGCCGACCGAAGTGGCCGTGCGGTTAAAGGCGCTGCAGTCTGGAACCGCAAGACCGCTACGGTCGCAGGTTCGAATCCTGCCTCGAGCATGGATGTTTGTGATGTCCTTAGGTTAGTTAGGTTTAACTAGTTCTAAGTTCTAGGGGACTAATGACCTCAGCAGTTGAGTCCCATAGTGCTCAGAGCCATTTGAACCATTTACATTAAAGCTGTAACACAACAAGTCAAGTATCAAAGTTAGAAACTGATTGTATGTCTTTAGGCATCATGACTTACCGCGCACAATTTACATAGACTTACAACGAACTTTTCAAGTAATTTCAGATCTATTTTAACTTTTTCTCACTGACATCTCCTACAAAATTTTCAAAAGTAAAAAAACAAATTATCGCTTAGTATATTTTCTCTGTTCATGTGGGAAAACTTCAGAATGAGGAATCATGTTTTAAACATATTACTTCTTTGCTACCAACTCTATTCGCAAAACGTATTGCGCAGAGTATGCACATGTACCGCTGAATATTCTTGCAAAATTATATCATCACTGTACGACACACAGTTCAGCAGATGTGTCTCAAACATTGAGACGCGGGTTAGCAAGACCACACTCATCCAGTATTTGATAATGAGAACTTCTATAGTATTATAATTACAACATAATCTCATTTGGAAAGTAGCCTCTGAAGCCGTTTTATACATGGAAGTTAAAGAATCTAGGTGAGGGAATACTGATTATCGTCTACGTGGGAACTACATCAGCGTGACTTAGCAGTTACCTTTTTAACCGTTGTAGTAAGTGATACTTCTCAGGGAAGCTGTTATACTAACGAGGGAAATGCACATTCCTCCCTCTACCACTGCCCTCCCGTCTCTCTCTGTCTGCTTTGCCATTTGTCAACGACAAGTGGTACCACAATGCTACCGCCATATTTCACAATGACAAAGCGTACGCTTCATCGATCATACCCACACACAAGTGTAAGTGTCGTGCGTGCGACCGATGGCGGTAAACGTGATTTTTCTTGCTTGTCGGCTCTCAGCGAAATCCATATCACATCACGCCCCTTTAAAGCACTTGACGCTGCTGATAAGAGACAACGAAGGCATATGTGACACGTAATGAGACGAAAGAAAAAAAGCAGGCGTCTCTCATCCGTGACTATTCCACTAGTACGCAATAAGAGGAAATGGAGCCTACTACACAAAACTGATAAGTAACTGTCGTGGAAGAGCCTTTGCCCTGTTATTGACTCACATTCTTTCAAAATTTTCTTGAAGAAATCAAGAAACCAGTTTCTACTGCATCCCTCTTGTTCATTCAATAAACGATGCCGTTGACATATTCGATTCGTATAAATTTCTCAAGTTCCTCCACAACATCCAGCAACCACCCACTAGTAGTAACATGGACTACGCTTATTGGTGGCAAACCATGTTTCAAATGATGCGCTAACGCACAAGACTTGTTACATAGGTGTGCTCTCTACATCGAGTCGAAAAATCTCTACCTGTCTTACCAATATAAAATCTCTCACGGTCCCCAAATTGTAGCTTACACACTCCAGATTTACTAAAAATATTGTGCAGCTTCTGCCCTACATCATGGGTCAACGGCAGATATGTACTCCCAAGACATTACCTTTTTCTAACGTGTTGGCAGTTTTTTCACAATGAGGGACATTGTAAGTTACTTGTGTATTTGCCCTTTCTATTTCTGAGTGAGTGATTTTTCTATTTTATAGAATCAGGCAACGTTCGGATACTTCTTACCTTGTATCCATTAGCCACACGCACCTGAATAATAACGTGCAATTCTTTGTGTCTACCTTCCTGTATCATACCGACTTTCAGAAGTTTATCTACCACACAGCAAAATTATGCTCGTCTGTAGTCCGTAGGATGGCGTGAGTCGCTGTTAATAATGATATCAGTACATGCTGGTTTAAGAAAAATTTCAAAATCAAGGTTTCTTCCTTACCTAGTGATCGTAATGTCTAAATAATTTATAGATTCGTTCGAGCTCAGTTTTAGAAAATGGAATATTTGGATGGCTGGAAATGTTGTTAATCTCGTCGCCATCATCTTCATAGTCGATAAAAATATCAACATAACGTTGATACGACAAAATAGTAGGTACAAAATCAATACAAGGTGAAATATCCACTCTCCAAATTATTAACAAAGATCTCTGCCAAACTAGAACTGTTGGCTGAGTATCTTTGTAACTGAAGAAGAAAGAAGTTTTTTGTGCTGCAAGAAATTTTTAAGAGTATTTCATTTACAGGTATGCTTGAATATAAATTAACAGTGTTGAGAGAAGCTAGTCATTCACCTATCGGGACAGACATGATTTTGATCTTATCTGAGAGGTCATATAAATTTTTAACACTAAACACATACTAAGAGTTCATTACATTTTTAACTTTTGTTTAAAAATCAATTGATCTTGTAATTGAGGCTCAAACAGTCGTTAACAGTCGGCTTTATGGGATGATTTTTGTTATGGAACTTCACTTGGGACCTAAGTTCCTGAATGTTTGGATTCATCATAAATATAATTTTCTTATCATTACTGGTAGTAAATTAGTATCACTCGTCTCAACAAATGTTTTTAGATCATTTTTAAACTTTTAAATAGGGTGTTTAAATTAAATAATATGTGTGCATCGTTAAAAATTTTCACAGTTTTCAGCCTCTTGAGACTTCGATAACAATTCCACTCACAGATTTCGCTACCACTACCGTACTTTCCTTTAACTTCTCACTTATATGAGGAGCAATATGGTGATTAAGACCTTCATTCAGAATATTGGCTCCATCAACAAATAAAATGACGTTAGACTGACTAACCTAGCAGCAAACTTTCAACCATATGTGTTACAGAGGCTCACAGCATTACTGAAGTTACCCAGTTTATGCTGTTGCCTATGAAATAATATACAGAATTCGTGCTGTACCTTTGGTGTGAAAAACTGCAGAACGAGAGGAATTATTAAATGAAAGACGAAGTGGATGATATAAATACAAAAACATAATGACACATTTTCATAAAAGATTACAATATGGGCATGGAAGGTGGCATAGCTACATAAGCAATTACAGCTAAGGCACTGGTAAAATATTTTTACCCAAGGATATATACTAGCAGAAAAGGAAAGAATACATACATATAATAAAAGCATGTGACATATCAACATCAAAACGAAGAACATATTTTTTTATACCGTGAGGTTACACTGTGGGGCTAGGAATTGTCACTGTTATTTCAACAGAATATCCATTTGTTTTGCAGTTATACAAATTGACGCTGTGAGTGTTGACTCTGCCTGCATAGTTAATCAGTTTCTCACTTGGCACTGTCAATTGCTTTGGCTGTGCATAGTTGAATCGTCATTTTAGAATTTTATGTGCTACGTGAAACATGTCACACTTGTAGTGCGTATATATCAGTTTTCCTTTGTACTACTGTATAACGTTGGGTAAAGAAACAACATTTCATATTACCAGTGCCTCTATTGTAATTGGCTGTGTAAGTGTATCACATTACATGCCACTATTGTAACCGTTTGTGAACCTATGTCATAATTTTTCTACATTTATACCTTGCTTTTTATCTTATTTTAAATTTCAGTTAATATTTCCTCTCGTTTTGTTATTTTTAACAGCTATCATTCGTGTTTTTGTAGTTTTACACCTCAATGACTTTCAAGTTCAGTTTGTATATAATCGATCTATTCTTCGCATGCTCTCCTAGTGGTTGTGCTCTTTGGTGGCCAACTTCTGTCTGTATGGTTGGTAATGCCATCTGCTGGCCGCAGCTGTTTTTCCTACCACTATGTTCTCGATGAATGCTCAGTTTGGCTCCTGAATTCAATATATATGAAAGCTGTATTTTCTGTACGTTATGTCCACACCTTTGTGTGGCATGCTTTGATACTTCACAGTAATTATTGATGGAAACACCTTCCCACAGTGCATGTAGTTTCCTGAGGGATCCTTCTTATATGACATTTACTTATTTTTACTACAACTGCGTCTGACTTATCGAAACATGTAAATAAGTTAATTTGCGACCAATCATTTTATTGATGATTTTTAATTACATGATGGATTTGGGAATTGCGTATATCACCAGACGTGCTTGTGGCAGTACGACTAATACTGAAGTACATGAAGTAATAGAAAACGTAATCACACCAAAAATCGGTAGAATTCAGGTTAGTTATAAGATTATGTATATTTCAATACCCACTGATAATAAACGCTCTAACCACAGATGACAGGCGGTAATGTGCCACATAGGTTAGATAAAAATAAAAGATAAATAAATGATCAAGAAACTCATCGTAGCAGCGTTTTTCTACGTTTAAGTAACGAAAATGACACGCATCAAACGTTAATTTACAGCACAGAAAAGCGTTTGGAAATGTTATTACTTCTTTATTATTTTTTTCGCTTCAGGTCATACTATCGCCTAAATAGTCAAATATCCAGATAAGCATTTTTATCTCCTTTAGCGGTGCTGCCTCAAGACCGAGAACAACTTCGGCCGGTTTGTACATTCTGAGGCGGTATATAGCAAGTCAAATCAGCCGTAAGTGTCCTACCTACCGACAATAACTTTAACAAAGGTTTGCTGCTGGTTTCTACACTACCGGCCATTAAAATTGCTACACCACGAAGATGACGTGCTACAGACGCCAATTTTAACCGACAGGAAGAAGATGCTGTGACATGCAAATGATTAGCTTTTCAGAGCATTCACACAAGGTTGGCACCGGTGGCGACACCTACAACGTGATGACATGAGGAAAGTTTCCAACCGATTTCTCATACACAAACAGCAGTTGACCGGCGTTGCCTGGTGAAACGTTGTTGTGATGCCTCGTGTAAGGAGGAGAAATGCGTACCATCACATTTCTAACTTTGATAAAGGTCGGATTGTAGCCTGTCGCATTTGCGGTTTATCGTATTGCGACATTGCTGCTCGCGTTGGTCGAGGTCCAATGACTGATAGCAGAATATGGAATCGGTGGGTTCAGGAGGGTAATACGGAACGCCATGCTGGATCCCAACGGCCTCGTCTCACTAGCAGTCGAGATGACAGGCATCTTATCCGCATGGCTGTAAAGGATCGTCCACCCACGTATCGATCCCTGAGTCAACAGATGGGGACGTTTGCAAGACAACAACCATCTGCACGAACAGTTCGACGACGTTTGCAGCAGCATGGACTATCAGCTCGGAGACCATGTCTACGGTTACCCTTGACGCTGCATCACAGACAGGAGTGCCTGCGATGGTGTGCTCAACGACGAACCTGGGTGCACGAATGGCAAAACGTCATTTTTTCGGATTAATCCAGGTTCTGTTTATAGCATCATGATGGTCGCATCCGTGTTTGGCGACATCAAGGTGAACGCACATTGGAAGCGTGTATTCGTCATCGCCATACTGGCGTATCACCCGCCGTGATGGTATGGGGTGCCATTGGTTACACGTCTCGGTCACCTCTTGTTCGCATTGGCGGCACTTTGAACAGTGGACGTTACATTTCAGATGTTTTACGTCCCGTGGCTCTACCCTTTCATTCGGCCCTGCGAAACCCTACATTTCAGCAGGATAATGCACGACAGCATGTTCCAGGGCTTGTACGGGCCTTTCTGGATACATAAAATGTTCGACTGCTGCCCTGGCCAGTCTTTCTCCAGATCTCTCACCAACTGAAAACGTCTGGTCAATGGTGACCCAGTTCGTGGCTCGGCGAATATGCCAGTCACTACTCTTGATGAACTGTGGTATCATGTTGAAGCTGCATGGGCACCTGTACCTTTACACGCCATCCAAGCTCTGTTTGACTCAATGCCCAGGCGTATCAAGGCCGTTATTACGGCCAGAGGTGGTCGTTCTGGGTACTGATTTGTCAGGATCTATGCACCCAAATTGCATGAAAATGTAATCACATGTCAGTTCCAATATAATATATTTGTCCAATGAACACCCGTTTATCATATGCATTTCTTCTTGGTGCAGCAAATTTAATGGCCAGTAGTGTAAGTTTGAATATAATAAATTAGTGTGTACAATGACACACCAACTACACCCTATGATATGAAACGGCGTATTAATGCAGCGTGCTCGGACGTCTCCGCTGAAACGCTAACTCATGTGTAGCAGTCGTTCCATACCACACTGGAAGAGTGCATTACTGCTGCCGGTGGTCATTTTGAGCACAACCTCTGATAGTCAATTGTTTCGTTACCGGTCAGAATCCACATAACTAGTGTATGCACTTATGTTGATCTTCAGTGTGTGCTACCAAAGGTGTTGCACTAGTGCCGGTGTGAAAACTTTTCAGAGAACGATACGTCTAAACGATTCGCACTAGAGTCCGTCACAAACATCGCTGACATTCTAATTAACTCCACTTTTAATTTGTTAAAGCGAATAGCCGTTTTCCCATTTAAAAATATATATTTTCGCAAAAAATACGCTTTCTAAGGCCTATTACAATCTTTTGATTAACAATATGAGCTCCTGACTACCAAAGCATTCTGTGGAAACCGTACGTCAATTGCACTTTCCATTTCCGCAATATATGCGGTGCAAGTTTTAGGTGATTCACCCTGTATGTCTTCAGTTTCTCTAATACACAGAGAGAATGAGTATTTCCTGTATAAATTACCACAGGTCTGTTAAGTGTCAACTAGGACAGAAGCGAAATAGGAAGCAGAAATTAGACACTTAGTTTTTTTCTCAAATCATGTGTTTTATATCAAATGATGGAAATTTCTGTCTCCAACTTCGTCGAGGAAATGCTTGGCAGAACACAGCAGCTAGGCAGACTGGACAAACTTCCACGCTCTATTCGCTGCCTGGCTGTCATTTTGTGACTGTAGTTCCACAACGACGCATTTCTAACAAACGTCGTCCATCCAAAAAAAGTCCCGGGGCTGACTTAATCTTGGCATATAAGCGACGTCAGCGCAGTGACTACGGTGGCAGCTTGAACTAAAAAGTACAAACACCAGATGTGCATTCGAGCACTCAGTTGTAAGTAGTGGACGGCCGGCCGTAGTCTGTGAACGTTGTTGTCCCACAAATCTCATTGGAGCAACATTTTTGAACCAAAGGTTTAAGACGTTCTCGAGAATGTTTTGAAGGCCAGAAAATTTGTGCAAAGTAAAACAGCGCCGCGTGGACGCTTGCTAAGGCCTCATTTAAATGCGAAATACTGACATTTGTTACTGGGAAACCATCGCGGAAACGTAGACAAGGTTTTATCAATACGAACCTGCCACAAAACGACAAACTGCACGGCTGGTCCCGGAGGAGGTTCGAGTCCTCCCTCGGGCATGGATGTGTGTGTTTGTCCTTAGGATAATTTAGGTAAAGTAGTGTGTAAGCTTAGGGACTGATGACCTTAGCAGTTAAGTCCCATAAGATTTCACACACATTTAAACATTTTTTTGACAAACTGCAAAAATTTACTCCTTGACGATACAACCGACATTCAAGTCAATGTGATGAGCGAGTCTGAACAACATCCCAAAGAATGTATTTTTTGATATTCTGACATGTTTTTATGAACGTTCTGAGAATTGTATTCGAGTAGACAGAGACCATGTAGAACACCTGAATCATTAAAATCTTAATTTCTCTACTTTTTATTAATCCACTCTGGAAACTTTTGTTTGGGAACTTGAAGGGAGGTCGTTTTCAAAATAACACGTGGTGGAGAATGTGTGCTGAAGGTGCTTGTTACTACAGCATGTGAAACTTGGCTATCTTTTTCAGTGATCTGGCCACCTAAACGAAGGGCAACAGCGACACAGCAAAGCACAAGCTGATAGTATACCAGGTTACATTTACATTTTGAAGTCATAGGGAAATCGTAGGACACGTTAAGGATCTTGTATGAGGGCTTCCTGAAAAGTAATGTGAGCTGGTGCGTTTCTGGCGCCAGTTGCCATTGATTCTCATTTACGTCTTTGAGTCGACTTCAATGTTGACTGCTCTTTTTGGCGTCTTTGGCGGCGGGCATTTAACGGCAGCGCGTGCGTTCTGCTGGAAGTCTTGTGTGGGTATCGGTGATGTGCAGTGACGTGGGACTGTGTACGAAGGCAGCACGCGGAGAGGCCGAGTCGGCACGACGAAGAAGCGTGGCCAGCCGCTACGGCGTGTTGAATCGTGCAACGCCGATCCATTGCCCATGGTGATTTGGTTTTCCTAGAGGTTGGAAGGACAAGTTCCTTCGAGTCTGTTACAAGCTACACAGGCCGAATAAATTGGAGTCGTCGAGTTGCTTCGGTGGGTTGCATGCATCTTAACTAAACATGCCAGTGTACTTCAAACTATTTGGAATTGTTCTAGTTGTTTATCACGCAACTCGGTGTCGTGACTTGATACTTGACGGCAGTTAAGGAAGTGTGGCTACGCCCAACAAACCGACATGAAGCATGGCTAAATACGTAGCTAGAAGTGCAGCAAGTAGTGTCTGGCGTCCCGAGCCATGCCAAGATATTTCTTCCATTCTACCTTGTAGTTCATTATTGTAGTTTGGCGTTTAAACGTGTGCCGAGAAAATTCTTGTCATTTTAACTTTAGGACATTATTTTAGTGGTCCTTTTGAGAATTGGTTTATCACTTTTTAAGGGCCGTGACTGGCAAGGCAACTCACTGAGGCTGATTTCATTGAAAGTATTGATCACCTGTTCTCTAGACACGATTGTGTATCTCATGCCTCAGAATATTGTCCTCCGTTGATGTGTTTTTTGTTGCGTATAACTGACAGTGGTCGACGCGAGCAAACTGGGAGCAGAGGACCGCGGTGGCAGAGTGATATTTAAGGCACTGCTCTCCCCCCCTCCCCCCCCCCCCTACCGCCATCCCGTTTACATCTCAGGTTACGTTGTAACTGTCTGCTGATTCCATCCTTCCCGTGAAGAGCTATGGTGTCTGAAGTTCAATTGCAGTGCAGAGTTGAGTACATTTCTATTTCATCTGCTGTCTCGTGGATCTCTTGTATTGATTAAAATCCTTTGGTGTGCTCGCGTCTATCACAAATTCACACGTAGTATTGAAGCGGCCTCATTTTAGTGGCTATTGTCATATGGGCCTGTTATAGTAGTAATGATTTTAATAACATTGTTGGTTAATTTACCGAGTTAAGTAAACTTGAAAATTTGTTTGGTTAAATTAGAGCACCTCCTTAGTCGTGTAAGTGATTTTATTGTAATAAAACTTTTAGGAATAGTGTTTTGATTAGGAAAGATGGCTGGCCAAATATTACAAGATCTGTGTTCTGTCACTTAATGTGTTCTTTAGCTGATTGAAAGTAATTAGAGATCTGATAGGAATCGTGTGGATATTAGTTCCATCTGAGTAATGAAGTTTATCTGAGTTAGTTTAACTAGTTATATTCAATTTTCAAGTTTTTATGGGTCTTGTTCTAGTTACAGCAATTTGTTCGTCATTTATCCAAGGGATCTGGCTTTATAAGGCAATCGCCTTTATTATTGTGATTTGATAATGCTTTATGACAATACAATGCGTGGCAACTACAACGCATTACTATTGTGATTTCGGTGTGTCCTTATGACCCACACCTCAGTAATTCCTCAGAATCTTCTATCTGAAAAGTCTTAACGCTTAACGTTATTAACTTCTAGGCTTTCGTTCTACAAGTCTACATATTTATTTCTCAACATAGTCGCACTGGCAGTGAACAGATTTCTCCCAGCGAGAGACCATTTTGTTGATAACGTCACTATACAATGTTTGTTGACAGAGTACCGCTTTATCACTGTCAAACTGAAGTCCTCGAAAGTGTTCTTCAGGTCTGGGAAACAGATGAAAATCGTTGCTCGGTGTGGAGGAGATCGATGACTGTGAAACCAAGGCTTCGGATTAGTGTAGATGTCTCAGCGCACGTCTTCTGGGATTGTCGTGCTGAAAGAGAGGGTGATCCATGTGCGGACGAGCTCTTCGAATGTACACTCCTGGAAATTGAAATAACAACACCGTGAATTCATTGTCCCAGGAAGGGGAAACTTTATTGACACATTCCTGGGGACAGATACATCACATGATCACACTGACAGAACCACAGGCACATAGACACAGGCAACAGAGCATGCACAATGTCGGCACTAGTATAGTGTATATCCACCTTTCGCAGCAATGCAGGCTGCTATTCTCCCATGGAGACGATCGTAGAGATGCTGGATGTAGTCCTGTGGAACGGCTTGCCATGCCATTTCCACCTGGCGCCTCAGTTGGACCAGCGTTCGTGCTGGACGTGCAGACCGCGTGAGACGACGCTTCATCCAGTCCCAAACATGCTCAATGGGGGACAGATCCGGAGATCTTGCTGGCCAGGGTAGTTGACTTACACCTTCTAGAGCACGTTGGGTGGCACGGGATACTTGCGGACGTGCATTGTCCTGTTGGAACAGCAAGTTCCCTTGCCGGTCTAGGAATGGTAGAACGATGGGTTCGATGACGGTTTGGATGTACCGTGCACTATTCAGTGTCCCCTCGACGATCACCAGTGGTGTACGGCCAGTGTAGGAGATCGCTCCCCACACCATGATGCCGGGTGTTGGCCCTGTGTGCCTCGGTCGTATGCAGTCCTGATTGTGGCGCTCAACTGCACGGCGCCAAACACGCATACGACCATCATTGGCACCAAGGCAGAAGCGACTCTCATCGCTGAAGACGACACTCCATTCGTCCCTCCATTCACGCCTGTCGCGACACCACTGGAGGCGGGCTGCACGATGTTGGGGCGTGAGCGGAAGACGGCCTAACGGTGTGCGGGACCGTAGCCCAGCTTCATGGAGACGGTTGCGAATGGTCCTCGCCGATACCCCAGGAGCAACAGTGTCCCTAATTTGCTGGGAAGTGGCGGTGCGGTCCCCTACGGCACTGCGTAGGATCCTACGGTCTTGGCGTGCATCCGTGCGTCGCTGCGGTCCGGTCCCAGGTCGACGGGCACGTGCACCTTCCGCCGACCACTGGCGACAACATCGATGTACTGTGGAGACCTCACGCCCCACGTGTTGAGCAATTCGGCGGTACGTCCACCCGGCCTCCCGCATGCCCACTATACGCCCTCGCTGAAAGTCCGTCAACTGCACATACGGTTCACGTCCACGCTGTCGCGGCATGCTACCAGTGTTAAAGACTGCGATGGAGCTCCGTATGCCACGGCAAACTGGCTGACACTGACGGCGGCGGTGCACAAATGCTGCGCAGCTAGCGCCATTCGACGGCCAACACCGCGGTTCCTGGTGTGTCCGCTGTGCCGTGCGTGTGATCATTGCTTGTACAGCCCTCTCGCAGTGTCCGGAGCAAGTATGGTGGGTCTGACACACCGGTGTCAATGTGTTCTTTTTTCCATTTCCAGGAGTGTAGATTCCTGTGCAGGTCAGACGTGGTACTTGAAAGTCGCTTGCCCGGTATCGGCAGATAAACACGATATTGCAGTGCCTGTGTTATTCTGCATTCGGTTTCTCATGACCGCTATTCATACGCTGTTACTTACCAATCATCAACTAGAGTTGCATCCCGATCAGCCATCAGTGTAGCACAGGCAACAGCCTGACATACTGCCATCTCACTTCATAGTTGCCTCTCTTCCAACTGTCTAGGCTGTGCGACTGGTCCTGGTGGAGGTTCGAGTCGTCCCTCGGGCATGGGTGTGTGTGTTTGTCATTAGGATAACTTAGGTTGAATAGTGTGTAAGCTTAGGGACCGATGACCTTAGCAGTTAAGTCCCATAAGATTTCACACACATTTGAACATTTTTTTTTTCCTACTGTCCAATGACATCTCTGATGTGTGACGTCGGTAGCCACCATATAACCCAAATACAAAGTATACAGGAGAAGATATTTACCAGTATCCAGCAGTGAACTGGTCTGAATAGGGCCGCAGCAAACTGGTCGAAACGTCGACAGCTTAGTCTCATGTCCAAAATTATTCTTCTCGTCTCGCTAAGGGTATGTGTGCTCTCTGTCTCAGCCGTTTTCCACTAATAACTGTAGGATGGTCATCCAACGACATTTGGGCCGTGGACGCTACGAGCATTTACTGAAGCTGAATATGATTTTGAGTGGCTGTGTGAGTCTCTATTTTGCATTCTCCAGAAGCTCGTCGAATGAATTTTGTGTAAGATGACCTTGGAACTTTCTCTGTAATTTGTCTCTACAGAAATCACGGGCAAAGTGGGATGCTGAGCCGTACATATTGGCGTTTGTTGAACTTGTTTGGTGAGCCCTTAGTCTGTAGACTATACGAACAGCAATGTGGTGCTGTAGCGTTCTTCGTAATAAGTGTGTTATTTTGTTTTAGATTTGGGTTAACCTGGATTTCATTTAAAGAGTTTATCGATTACCTATTAGCTGACATATGCTGCTAAAATTGTTTATGGCCCAATTACTCCTTCCCTGTAGACAATTTATCAGTATTATTCGTGCTGATTTTGTGTAACTTTTTTGGTACTCATGATTACTGTAACTTTACTTTTACTATCTGCTGTTTTAAGTCAAGCCGTTTGGGTGCTATTGTTTAAATTTTATTTATACATTCTTGACAGTAGTAGTCTAAGTTATCCTCTATTGGCTGAGATCACTGTTTTAACTATTTAGTTAACTAAACCTTTATTGACGCTTGATGTATTTTTTTGGAACATGTCTTATCTGAAATGTTTTTCTTTTTGTTCTAATAGTACCTGAATTCACACTGTGATTTATTGAATTTATTTTCAGACGTAACTTCTATAAATTGTCATGACTTCAAACCTCGGCCGGCCGGTGTGGCCGTGCGGTTCTAGGTGCTTCAGTCTGGAACCGCGCGACCGCTACGGTCGCAGGTTAGAATCCTGCCTCGGGAATGGATGTGTGTGATGTCCTTAGGTTAGTTAGGTTTAAGTAGTACTAAGTTCTGGGGGACTGATGACCTCAGAAGTTAAGTCCCATAGTGCTCAGAATAATTTGAACCATTTGACTTCAAACGTCAACAGAATATTGTTCAAATTTCAAATACTAAACCTTTATTGCCGATTTTATTGCATTTATTTCAATTGTCAAATTTGATATGTTAAAAGCAATTCGTAATAATTGTTTTCTTGGATAAATTTGTATTCTCTGGTTAAAGAATTGTGTTTCTTTACGGCCTGGCACCATGCCCCACCCTGTGCCCCCCTTTTAACGTGTTTCATGCAAAAAAACGTTTCAGTACACATAGGCCTTGATATGGGCCATTTTAGTGGTAACTGGGGACTGACATAAGAAAGAGGTGTAGTCCTAGGAGCGTACAAATTTTCGTCGTATGTAATGTTATTCTTAATCGATTTAAGATTTTCATTAGAGGAAGCGCCTCATATCTGGTGAAGATAATAACCTTACGCTGTATTGAACCGTTAATCCAAGTAGAGTTGGAAGTAGGAGAGAGACAGAGATGCAGAGGAATAATGAGGGAAAGACAATGAGAGAGAACGTGAGAAGTGACCAGAGATTCGAAACTTATCAAAACTTGTTAAATTAGGAAAAAGTGTGAATACGAATACTCAGATATTGTAGTGGCGAAACACAAAATATGCGATGTGTGAGGGCACCCTGCAGCCGAGTATAACGATGATTTCCTGAGCAATGGTCCCATACTCGTTAATATCGAAAATACAATTTCGTCCTGCTGCTGCAGCGACGGTGCTAACTCGACTGGTTGGAGCCAGATTTTTATTTAAATAACGTACGTATTCACGTGGTTCAGCGATCTCAACTGGCAGCCTGCGGTTTCCAATTACCGCTTCGCCCCATCTGCGACAGCGAATAATTACCTCCAATAAATTGTAATTTCACTGCCAGCTGAAATAAAATTCCCTTTTGAATCAATTAATTTCTGAATAAAAGCGTAAATGACGCGGAGAAGGGCTTCCAAATCTTTAGATACAATTAACGTTGTAGTAGCTGGCTTGTCCTGATGTATACATCTAATTCAGCGCATGTTGCGAACAGAAAGTAATTAATGTTATTGTACCTCGAGAGCCCCTACAGTGTTCACTAGCTGCATCTAGGTATTTACTACCACAGCGTAGACGTCCCGCAACATATTTATAAACGATACATGCATAAAAGTAAAATGTAAATGCGTGCTGTCCGATGTTGTAGTCGTATTCGTATGTTCCTTCCGGACAACATGTCATTAATTACTACCGAGCGAGGTGGCGCAGTGTTTAGACACTGGACTCGCATTCGGGAGGACGACGGTTCAATCCCGCGTCCGGCCATCCTGATTTAGGTTTTCCGTGATTTCCCTAAATCGCTCCAGGCAAATGCCGGGATGGTTCCTTTGAAAGGGCACGGCCGACTTCCTTCCTCATCCTTCCCTAATCCGATGAGACCGATGACCTCGCTGTCTGGTCTCCTTCCCCAAACAACCATCCAACCATTAATTACTGAGTTAGATGCTAGTTGATGTCCATTCTACAGTCTGAACCAGCAGAGTATCCCCACAGACCGAAAAGTGGTGGAGTGCTTTGTGGAAGGTGGCAGGCAAGAACTGATACTATGATAGTGGTAGATGTAGTTAGATTTGGCAGACGGTTTAATTTTTATTATTAGTACAAATAATTGTTATGATGATTATGTTGGATGTAATAATGCATACTCTATAATTAGCGGTCGATGTATGGCAAAGAAAGTAGTTGATAGAATAATTTATATCAGTGTTTAAATTATAGTTAATACGGCACAATATAACAAATACATAAAATAAATAACTCAAAATAACGATTTCAATGTCTGTTGAAGGGGCTAGAAGGCGGTATCCAGGGACACGGTATCCTTTGCTTGCCTGTTCAGAGAAAGACACAGAAAAATAACTTAAAATGACACATGCAACTATATAACATATCATTTCATTATCGCTGGCGTATATACGGATCTCACTGTAATACGATTAAAACTCATTGTTAGTCTGTCACTCTTGAAGACTTTCTTTGCGATAAAGACACTGGCTTGTGCAATAGATTCATTTGGGTGGTATCTGAGATCACAATTGAACAGCGCTTCATACCTTATAATGCCAAATTCATGCTCACCGGCTTTTAGAGGTGAGAAGTGACTCTGCACAGAGTTAAATGTGTATCGCTAATGCAGCGCCTACAAACCAACACATGTACGTGGACTTTTCTTTTTTGCTGAGTCACAGTTTGCTACAGCTCGCCACGAATTCCTTTTCTGTGCCATCTTTCTCATCTCAGAGTAGCAGTTGCAACTTACGTCCTCAATTATTTGATGGATGTATTACAATGTCTGCCTTCCTCTACAACGTTACCTTCTATAGCCCCTTATCTACCATCGAAGTTATTCCCTGATGTCTTAGCAGATGTTCTTGTCGGTGTTTTCCGTAGTTTCCTTTCCTCGCCGATACTGATAAGAACCTCCTGATTCCTTACTACTCCATTTTCAACTGACTTCTTTAACACCAAATCCTTCGAATTTCTTCTGTTGCGGTTTTCCCACAGTCCATGTCTCACTACCATACAATACTGTACATCTTCAGAAATTAATTCCTAAAATTAAGGCTTACGTTTTATACTAGTCGACTTCTCTTGGCCAGGAAAGATCTTTTTGCCAGTGCTAGTCGGCTTTTTATGTCCTCCCTTCTCCGTGGTTCATGGGTTAAAAAACTGTTCAAATGTGTGTGAATTCTAAGGGACAGAACTGCTGAGGTCATCGGTCCCTAGACTTACACACTACTTAAACTAACTTACCCTAAGAACAACACACACACACCCATGCCCGAGGGAGGACTCGAACCTCCGGCTGGAGGAGCCGCTCAATCCGTGACGTGACACCTCAAACCGAGCGGCTACCCCGCGCGGCTTCATGTGATATTTTGCTACTTAGCAGATTAGTTAACTTCATCTATTTCGTGATCCACAATTATGATGTTAAGATTTTCACCTCTCTCATTTCTTCTAAATCATACTGTACGTCTCGGATGGAACTTACTCTTGTTTCCCTGCTCACAATAAAGTGTAGTATCTACTGGTATATTACATGGATATGTCAGATCTACATAATCATTTTCCTGGTGACATCAGAGATAAGTTTTATACGGACGTAAAGATTTTGGTTCGCGCGTCTTCATGTGAACCGTACCCTGTTCTTCGAGGTTGCAATCTCCTTCTAAGAATCCTATGTCCCACGTGATACAGCGTCGTACGTAGTCCTGTTCTTACGAAGTTTAGGCATCCTTCTTGTCTGATAATGCCTTAATTTTTCACTGACTAAAAGATTATGCTTGCTTGATGTGCGTATATGGAATCTGTAAGCTAAAGTCATCTCGTTGATTCGTGCACACAGGACTTCTTTTGTATGCCAGGCCAGTTTCTACCCCATCTTCTTGGTGTTTAAATTATTCTACCTTATTAATTTTCTTTATCTAATGTAATCTATCCACTATCTGTCCTCATGCTCGTCAGGCGCCGTCTCATCTATACAACTCTTAAATCCCACTTAAAACTTGTCACTAGAGATGGGTGACTTGATTACTCGTCTATTCTAAGGTTTCGGATTAGATTACAATGTCGACGGCCAATTCTAACAGCCATTAGAATACAGAGAAAAATTTTGACTGAATTTGGTATGTAGGGTGAATCACCTAAAACGTGCACTGCTCATATTACGGAAATCGAAAGTGCTACTGATGTGCAGTTTTTACAGAATGGATTGGGACTCTGGAACTTGTAATTTTAGCCAATGAACACATTGTCATAATACTTAGAAAGCATTTTTGTACAAACATACTTTTTTTAAATGGAACGATGCCTAGTGACATTAGCAAACTAAACATACGATAAATTGGACTGTCAGTGGTGATTTTGCAGGGGACTAGTGCGGGTCGTTGACAAAGTATCGTACACTCCTGGAAATGGAAAAAAGAACACATTGACACCGGTGCGTCAGACCCACCATACTTGCTCCGGACACTGCGAGAGGGCTGTACAAGCAATGATCACACGCACGGCACAGCGGACACACCAGGAACCGCGGTGTTGGCCGTCGAATGGCGCTAGCTGCGCAGCATTTGTGCACCGCCGCCGTCAGTGTCAGCCAGTTTGCCGTGGCATACGGAGCTCCATCGCAGTCTTTAACACTGGTAGCATGCCGCGACAGCGTGGACGTGAACCGTATGTGCAGTTGACGGACTTTGAGCGAGGGCATATAGTGGGTATGCGGGAGGCCGGGTGGACGTACCGCCGAATTGCTCAACACGTGGGGCGTGAGGTCTCCACAGTACATCGATGTTGTCGCCAGTGGTCGGCGGAAGGTGCACGTGCCCGTCGACCTGGGACCGGACCGCAGTGACGCACGGATGCACGCCAAGACCGTAGGATCCTACGCAGTGCCGTAGGGGACCGCACGGCCACTTCCCAGCAAATTAGGGACACTGTTGCTCCTGGGGTATCGGCGAGGACCATTCGCAACCGTCTCCATGAAGCTGGGCTACGGTCCCGCACACCGTTAGGCCGTCTTCCGCTCACGCCCCAACATCGTGCAGCCCGCCTCCAGTGGTGTCGCGACAGGCGTGAATGGAGGGACGAATGGAGACGTGTCGTCTTCAGCGATGAGAGTCGCTTCTGCCTTGGTGCCAATGATGGTCGTATGCGTGTTTGGCGCCGTGCAGGTGAGCGCCACAATCAGGACTGCATACGACCGAGGCACACAGGGCCAACACCCGGCATCATGGTGTGGGGAGCGATCTCCTACACTGGCCGTACACCACTGGTGATTGTCGAGGGGACACTGAATAGTGCACGGTACATCCAAACCGTCATCGAACCCATCGTTCTACCATTCCTAGACCGGAAAGGGAACGTGCTCTTCCAACAGGACAATGCACGTCCGCATGTATCCCGTGCCACCCAACGTGCTCTAGAAGGTGTAAGTCAACTACCCTGGCCAGCAAGATCTCCGGATCTGTCCCCCATTGAGCATGTTTGGGACTGGATGAAGCGTCGTCTCACGCGGTCTGCACGTCCAGCACGAACGCTGGTCCAACTGAGGCGCCAGGTGGAAATGGCATGGCAAGCCGTTCCACAGGACTACATCCAGCATCTCTACGATCGTCTCCATGGGAGAATAGCAGCCTGCATTGCTGCGAAAGGTGGATATACACTGTACTAGTGCCGACATTGTGCATGCTCTGTTGCCTGTGTCTATGTGCCTGTGGTTCTGTTAGTGTGATCATGTGATGTATCTGACCCCAGGAATGTGTCAATAAAGTTTCCCCTTCCTGGGACAATGAATTCACGGTGTTCTTATTTCAATTTCCAGGAGTGTATTTTGAACAATTTCCACGACACTTGCCTGTTCCATTCAAGCCAGGTAGTTGCTAGGTACGATATTGTTATGTTTGCCTATAGGGTACTCGTGTTTTCATTGAATACATTGTGACTCACTAGTCAAGTAGTTTGTGACAGTCCAAGCAGTAGATCGTGAGTGAACGATGGGATTTACTAATGCAGAAAAAGCCGACCTTGTCATGTCGTATGGTGAGTATAAGAAAAATGCTGTTCGTTTTGTGCGGTGTATGTGGCACGATATACTAATAGGGTCAATCATCTCGACAATTATTTATCATTCTCTTCACCCATTTATACGAAAGTGGTAGTGTAACACCTATACAACGTAACAGAAGGAAAAATGAGCCGACAGTGCAGGGGGAAAATCAATGTTCCTGGTGCTGTTGCGGTTGATCAGCACGTTAGCTCTCGCGCAGTCGCGCGAGGAAGTGCCACGATGAGCCGAATGTCCTGCGCATTCTCCATAGGAAAAGGTTCTATCCGTATCTCTCTACATCAAGAGCTGCCTGGAAACTATTATGAGAATTTAGTTAATTAAGCATTAAGGCAGAATACTCCAGATGTATCACGCGTCTTCTTTAGTGATGAAGCCCCATTTACTAATCAAATGGTTCAGATGGCTCTGAGCTCTATGGGACTTAACATCTGAGGTCATCAGTCCCCTATAACTTAGAATTAATTAAACCTAACAAACGTAAGGCCATCACACACATCCATGCCCGAGGCAGGATTCGAACCTGCGACCGTAGCAGTCACGCGCTTCCGGACTGAAGCACCCAGAAGCGCTCGGTCACAGCGGCCGGCTTTAGTAATCATGGACAGATAAGCCGCCGAAACATGCACCATTGCTCTGTTGACAATCACCAAGGGTTTGTCATGTGGATCGTGGGGCGTTAAAGGATGGTGTGGAACAGTGAGACATCAGCTGAAAGGCCATGTTTCATAGACAGAATACTGAACCCACACAAGTATGGCAGTCTTCTAACAGACCGTATTCCACGGATGCTAAGACGTTCCTCTGCTAACTAGGGGGAACCTGTAGTATCAACATGATGGCTGTCCAGCCCATAGTGCATGAGGAACTACAGCATGTCTTCATGAAATTTATCCAGATCGTTGGATTGGACGCAGGGGACTTGCACCGCGGCTGGCCCTTTCCCCGGTCTTGACGCCTGTAGCGTTTTTTCTGTGGGGAAAGCTGAAAGACGCAGTCCACACGAACATATCAGCTACACCCGATGATATGCAATGACGTATTACTGCAGCTTTCTCGGAAATTTCCGCCGAAACGCTAGCACGTGTGCAGCAGTCGTTCCATACCGGACTAGAAAGGTGTACTGCCGCTGCCGGCGGCCATTTTAAGCAGTGATGGTCAGTTGTCTCGTTACTGGTCAGAATCCACAAAACTAGCGTTTGCACTTGTGTTGTTCTTTAGTATGTGATACCGTAGGTCCTGCACAAGAGTCGGTGTGGAACTTTACGATATCTCGTAGACGACTCGCACCAGAATCTTGCAACAAACACCACTTACATGAAACTTCCTGGCAGATTAAAACTGTGTGCCCGACCGAGACTCGAACTCGGGACCTTTGCCTTTCGCGGGCAAGTGCTCTACCATCTGAGCTACCGAAGCACGACTCACGCCCGGTCCTCACAGCTTTACTTCTGCCAGTACCTCGTCTCCTACCTTCCAAACTTTACAGAAGCTCTACTGCGAACCTTGCAGAACTAGCACTCCTGAAAGAAAGGATACTGCGGAGACATGGCTTAGCCACAGCCTGGGGGATGTTTCCAGAATGAGATTTTCACTCTGCAGCGGAGTGTGCGCTGATATGAAACTTCCTGGCAGATTAAAACTGTGTGCCCGACCGAGACTCGAACTCGGGACCTTTGCCCTTCGCGGGCAAGTGCTCTACCATCTGAGCTACTGAAGCACGACTCACGCCCGGTCCTCACAGCTTTACTTCTGCCAGTACCTCGTCTCCTACCTTCCAAACTTTACAGAAGCTCTTCTGCGAACCTTGCAGAACTAGCACTCCTGAAAGAAAGGATACTGCGGAGACATGGCTTAGCCACAGCCTAATTTAACCTACTTTTAGCTTGTTGATGTCAATAGGGACTGTTCCATTTAAAAACAGTGTTCATTGGGTAAAAATACTAGGCCGTGACTCTCAGTCCCTTCTATGAACCGCACATCAATAGCACTTTCCATTTACGCAGCATTTGCTGTGATAGTTTTAGGTGACTCGCCCTGTATGGCATTGTGTATGTTTCACTATCGGATGCAGTGAATATGGACAGTGTGGTTCAAGTTTGTGTATACGGTGGCTACATTTTATAACTGAAATTTTCAACAGAAAAACTTACACAGACCTCTGACAAAGTGAACTATAATAATCTTGCTATGAAATGAGCAGCAGCTTACGGTGCTAGGGTGCGCATAGCATCAAAAGGTTAAGCCACTGGCAGTACTAAGTAATCTTTAAAACTAGGAAATTGTTTGGTACTACAGCTATAAACTGTCTATGGAACTAAGTTTCTAAACGATACTCACAGTCGCAGTACGTGTATTTGCGTATACAAGTGAAACGGACAGGTGTGGTGGGTATATCACGCAAGACAATGAGCACTAACAACTATACTTTGAGAACTTTCCGGACCAGATAACTTTAACTTTAGTAAAACAAATAAAAATTTAGGGTCACTTGTATTTGTTTGATGTTCTTAAATCATACAAAACTGTTTCACAGATCCACCTAATCATCATCAGCTTTCAGCTTAATTCATTCCTAGATGCAAAATACACTCCTGGAAATGGAAAAAAGAACACATTGACACCGGTGTGTCAGACCCACCATACTTGCTCCGGACACTGCGAGAGGGCTGTACAAGCAATGATCACACGCACGGCACAGCGGACACACCAGGAACCGCGGTGTTGGCCGTCGAATGGCGCTAGCTGCGCAGCATTTGTGCACCGCCGCCGTCAGTGTCAGCCAGTTTGCCGTGGCATACGGAGCTCCATCGCAGTCTTTAACACTGGTAGCATGCCGCGACAGCGTGGACGTGAACCGTATGTGCAGTTGACGGACTTTGAGCGAGGGCGTATAGTGGGCATGTGGGAGGCCGGGTGGATGTACCGCCGAATTGCTCAACACGTGGGGCTTGAGGTCTCCACAGTACATCGATGTTGTCGCCAGTGGTCGGCGGAAGGTGCACGTGCCCGTCGACCTGGGACCGGACCGCAGCGACGCACGGATGCACGCCAAGACCGTAGGATCCTACGCAGTGCCGTAGGGGACCGCACCGCCACTTCCCAGCAAATTAGGGACACTGTTGCTCCTGGGGTATCGGCGAGGACCATTCGCAACCGTCTCCATGAAGCTGGGCTACGGTCCTGCACACCGTTAGGCCGTCTTCCGCTCACGCCCCAACATCGTGCAGCCCGCCTCCAGTGGTGTCGCGACAGGCGTGAATGGAGGGACGAATGGACACGTGTCGTCTTCAGCGATGAGAGTCGCTTCTGCCTTGGTGCCAATGATGGTCGTATGCGTGTTTGGCGCCGTGCAGGTGAGCGCCACAATCAGGACTGCATACGACCGAGGCACACAGGGCCAACACCCGGCATCATGGTGTGGGGAGCGATCTCCTACACTGGCCGTACACCACTGGTGATCGTCGAGGGGACACTGAATAGTGCACGGTACATCCAAACCGTCATCGAACCCATCGTTCTACCATTCCTAGACCGGCAAGGGAACTTGCTGTTCCAACAGGACAATGCACGTCCGCATGTATCCCGTGCCACCCAACGTGCTCTAGAAGGTGTAAGTCAACTACCCTGGCCAGTAAGATCTCCGGATCTGTCCCCCATTGAGCATGTTTGGGACTGGATGAAGCGTCGTCTCACGCGGTCTGCACGTCCAGGACGAACGCTGGTCCAACTGAGGCGCCAGGTGGAAATGGCATGGCAAGCCGTTCCACAGGACTACATCCAGCATCTCTACGATTGTCTCCATGGGAGAATAGCAGCCTGCATTGCTGCGAAAGGTGGATATACACTGTACTAGTGCCGACATTGTGCATGCTCTGTTGCCTGTGTCTATGTGCCTGTGGTTCTGTCAGTGTGATCATGTGATGTATCTGACCCCAGGAATGTGTCAATAAAGTTTCCCCTTCCTGGGACAATGAATTCACGGTGTTCTTATTTCAATTTCCAGGAGTGTACTTACACAGTTATACGTTCTCTTCAGCTTACTGTCAGTATCTCTGGCGTTTTATAGTGCAGCAAGTTTTATTAGTGGTATGGAGCCTCTGGTATTTCTAGGTTGTTCAACCCTACTAAGCTTACACCCATATAGTTAACATCTCTCATGGAAAACAAGTGATAAGTCTCCAATAGCTCAGCCACCAGGAAGAGAATAAATACAATCTTAGAACTAAATCTGGCAGTCATTATTGCGTATGGTTTTATTGTTTTCGTATTTTAAAGTATATTTTAAGACTTAGTGTCACATTAACGATTGAGAACGTACACTCCTGAAAATGGAAAAAAGAACACATTGACACCGGTGTGTCAGACCCACCATACTTGCTCTGGACACTGCGAGAGGGCTGTACAAGCAATGATCACACACACGGCACAGCGGACACACCGGGACCCGCGGTGTTGGCCGTCGAATGGCGCTAGCTGCGCAGCATTTGTGCACCGCCGCCGTCAGTGTCAGCCAGTTTGCTGTGGCATACGGAGCTCCATCGCAGTCTTTAACACTGGTAGCATGCCGCGACAGCGTGGACGTGAACCGTATGTGCAGTTGACGGACTTTGAGCGAGGGCGTATAGTGGGCATGCGGGAGGCCGGGTGGACGTACCGCCGAATTGCTCAACACGTGGGGCGTGAGGTCTCCACAGTACATCGATGTTGTCGCCAGTGGTCAGCGGAAGGTGCACGTGCCCGTCGACCTGGGACCGGACCGCAGCGATGCACGGATGCACGCCAAGACCGTAGGATCCTACGCAGTGCCATAGGGGACCGCACCGCCACTTCCCAGCAAATTAGGGACACTGTTGCTCCTGGGGTATCGGCGAGGACCATTCGCAACCGTCTCCATGAAGCTGGGCTACGGTCCCGCACACCGTTAGGCCGTCTTCCGCTCACGCCCCAACATCGTGCAGCCCGCCTCCAGTGGTGTCGCGACAGACGTGAATGGAGGGACGAATGGAGACGTGTCGTCTTCAGCGATGAGAGTCGCTTCTGCCTTGGTGCCAATGATGGTCGTATGCATGTTTGGCGCCGTGCAGGTGAGCGCCACAATCAGGACTGCATACGACCGAGGCACACAGGGCCAACACCCGGCATCATGGTGTGGGGAGCGATCTCCTACACTGGCCGTACACCACTGGTGATCGTTGAGGGGACACTGAATAGTGCACGGTACATCCAAACCGTCATCGAACCCATCGTTCTACCATTCCTAGACCGGCAAGGGAACTTGCTGTTCCAACAGGACAATGCACGTCCGCATGTATCCCGTGCCACCCAACGTGCTCTAGAAGGTGTAAGTCAACTACCCTGGCCAGCAAGATCTCCGGATCTGTCCCCCATTGAGCATGTTTGGGACTGGATGAAGCGTCGTCTCACGCGGTCTGCACGTCCAGCACGAACGCTGGTCCAACTGAGGCGCCAGGTGGAAATGGCATGGCAAGCCGTTCCACAGGACTACATCCAGCATCTCTACAATCGTCTCCATGGGAGAATAGCAGCCTGCATTGCTGCGAAAGGTGGATATACACTGTACTAGTGCCGACATTGTGCATGCTCTGTTGCCTGTGTCTATGTGCCTGTGGTTCTGTCAGTGTGATCATGTGATGTATCTGACCCCAGGAATGTGTCAATAAAGTTTCCCCTTCCTGGGACAATGAATTCACGGTGTTCTTATTTCAATTTCCAGGAGTGTATATAGATTCTTATTTAAATGGTGAATTCTGACATTGTTACAAAACTAACACAATTCATACAACGTAGGCTTTCACGCCGGTGTTGTCTTCGTTGAAACTTCCGGGCTGAGAGGCCGTGGTCGATGGATTAAATTTCCACCTTACGTTTCGTCTCCATCTGCGGGAGACATCTTCTGAGGTCGTCCGGCTACTGCCACTGAGGCTGCAGGTACTCGTCACGTGATGCCGACGGTATGCCTATATTTGGAAGGCGTCATCATTCTCGATTAAGAGTAATCGATTGTCATTCTGCTAGCGCAACGTCGACATCCATATTTTGTCTATCTTTAAAACTTCCTCTTTCCTATCAAAATTGTTAAGGTGTTTGCGAATCTCTATTGCTTCTCTATACATGCGTGCATCATAATGGGATGTTCGTGCTAGAATGCTTGTCTCATTAAATTTAATTTCGTGGTTTCCATCTCGAAAAACATGCTCAGCTACTGCCGATTTTTCAATGTGTCCTAAGCGACAATTTCCTTTATGTTCTGCTAAGCGGGTGTTTACACTTTTTGTTGTTCCAATATATACTTGTCTACAACTGCATGGAATTTTGTATACCCCAGATGTTGCTAGAGGGTGTCGGGCGTCTTTTGCAGTTCTTAAATATTCCTTAATCATCTTGGTCGGTCTGAAGATTGTTTAGATCCTATACTTGGCCAGAACTTTACCGTTACGGTCCGTGACTTTATTAATGAACAGTAGGAAAACTTTTCCAGTAGGTGACCGTTGTTGCTCTGGACTTCTGGAAGTAGACGTAAGACCTCTGAAGATGTCTCCCGCAGATGGAGACGAAACGTTAGGTGTAAATTTTATACTTCGTCAGGGACTCTCAGCCCGGAAGTTTCAACTGAAGACTAACACAATTGTTAGAATTCGATCAATACAACTTTGTGATTTCGAGTAAATCGTGTTAGACTGGCCAGTTGTCAATAAAGCGTAGTTCATTACAGAGCGCTACATGCTTGCTGTGGTTGTGCTGTGTTGTTGGTAAATTTAGGTCATTATTAGGCGCGATTAATGGCACACTGGCAACACATTGTACTACCACTGCAGTCCATAAATCATAAACTCATTTTATTCGACATGTAAACACTGATTACACCTGCAGTTGTGTTTACTGATGTTATCCCTCAGTTCTGCTATTGATTCCAATTATGTGGCCTGCTGCTCTAGGCGACGGGGAGAATAGTTGAAGTGGCCGTGACAAAACTACTCAGATCCAGGACATCGCGCCTTGCAGTAGTGCTGCCAGTTAGTGATAACTGGAACTGTTAGTAAACGTTCTAAAAGAAAATATTAGTCTAGTATATGATGGAGTATTTCTCAAAAGGAATGTCTTGCCAGTCGTTACGAAAAAAAATATAATAACTTTACAAGATACAGTCGATAGGCAAAATAATGTGAACAGTGGTAGTAGTGGGATGGTTGTGTTTGGCGGTCAACAACGCCGGTAAGGCACGTGTCGCGCTGGACTGCGCCCGTTCAGTACGGTCTAGGCATCAGTGCAGGTTGTTTACGAGTAGTGCACACTTTGTATTCAGAGACCGAGGTCAACGAGTAATTGAAGACCTACCAGAGTCCCAAAGAGGGCAGATTGTGGGGGCCGATTAGCTGGAGCATCAGTAAACAAGAATGCCAACTTACTAAATGTTTCAAGAGCAACTGTTCCAACAGTTATAACAGCCTACACAAAACATGTAAACGTAATAGTGGGCCCAAATCAAAAGTAAAGATCGTCTTAAGCTGACACGAGTTGAGTCAAAACAACACAAAACCATGATGGCTAAAGTGGTTGCAGAGCTCAGAACCTATCTTCGAGGCCCCGTATCTATCGACTCTGTCCGCCGAGAACTACATAAAGCGAATGTTTATGGACGACGTGCTATATCGAAACCATTAGTGACGACAACCAACGCAAAGAAGTGTAAAACATGGTGTCAGGATCATAAATCCTGGACGGTTGATCAGTGGAAACACTCATATGATCCGACAGGTCAACGTTTTCGTTATTTACAACATCGGGCCGGGTTTACGCCAGGGGAACGCCAAAAGAGTCCTACAATCCTGACTGATTGATTCTAACAGTTAAGCATAGAGGTGAAGGTATGGGCAGCCATATCATGGTATTCTCCTGCCCCCATCATTACTCTCATAGGCCATGTTACAGCCAACGATTATCTGAACATTTTAGGTGATTAGGGGGACACCATGATTTAAATGTTGTTCCCCAACAATGATACCATATTTCAAAACGATAATGCACCCACTCACACGCCACGACAATACAGTCGTGGTATGAGGAGCATGCGACTTAACTGCAGCGTTTTCCCTGGTAAGCCCACTTCCCAGGCTTGAACATTATAGAACCCTTGTGGGAGGTACGGGAGCGCAGAGTCCAGAGCAGATTTCCGCCGCCCTCGTCATTACGGGAGTTAGAAGAGGCTCTGATCGAAGAGTGGCATAACTGGAGACCATACAATCATTACATGCTAGTATTCGGAGAAGAATCGCAGCTGTATTACGGGCAAATGGGGTCCAAGCCCTTATTAATAAACCATTCCCAAGTAAGTACAGGAGTTCACATTATTTTGCCTATCCCTTCTATATGTAAGGAAAAGATTATTTTACTTCAGAATCTGTGAAAAACGGAAACACTAACATATTTGCACTGAAAGAACTATATGAATATTCTCAAAGTTCTAACATGCATTTGTTCCATATTTTATCGTGAAAACATAAAAGCAATCGGAGATCAAAAATAGAATACCGTAAGAGGTGTCAAACTGTTTCGCCTATGTAACGAAAAATGTACACCACTAGTCATTAAAATTGCTACACCACGAAGATGACGTGCTACAGACGCGAAATTTAACAGACAGGAAGAAGACGCTGTGATATGCAAGTGATTAGCTTTTCAGAGCATTCACACAAGGTTGGCATCGGTGGCGACACCTACAACGTGCTGACATGAGGAAAGTTTCCAACGGATTTCTCATACACAAACAGCAGTTGACCGGCGTTGCCTGGTGAAACGTTGTTGTGATGCCTCGTGTAAGGAGGGGAAATGCGTACCACCATGTTTCCGACTTTGATAAAGGTCGGATTGTAGCCTATCTCGATTGTGGTTTATCGTATCGCGACAATGCTGCTCGCGTTGGTTGAGATCCAATGACTGTTAGCAGAATATGGAATTGGTCGGTTCAAGAGGGTAGTGTGGAACGGCGTGCTGGGTCCCAACGGCCTCGTATCACTAGCAGTCGAGATGACAGGCATCTTATCCGCATGGCTGTAACGGATCGTGCAGCCACGTCTCGATCCATGAGTCAACAGATGGGGACGTTTACAGGACAACAACCATCTGCACGAACAGTTGTAGGACGTTTGCAGCAGCATGGACTATCAGCTCGGAGACAATGGCTGCGGTTACCCTTGACGCTGCATCACAGACAGGAGCGCCTGCGATGGTGTACTCAACGACGAACCTGGGTGCACGAATGGCAAAACTTCATTTTTTCGGATGAATCCAAGTTCTGTTTACAGCATCATGATGGTCGCGTCCGTGTTTGGCGACATCAAGGTGAACGCACATTGGAAGCGTGTATTCGTCATCGCCATACTGGCGTATCACCTGGCTTGATGGTATGGGGTACCATTGGTTACACGTCTCGGTCACCTCTTGTTCGCATTGACGGCACTTTGAACAGTGGACGTTTCATTTCATATGTGTTACGACCCGTGGCTCTACCCTTCATTCGATCCCTGCGAGACCCTACATTTCAGCAGGATAATGTACGAGCGCATGTTGCAGGTCCTGTACGGGCCTTTCTCGATACAGACAATGTTAGACTGCTGTCCTGGCCTGCACATTCTCCAGACCTCTCGACAATTGAAAACGTGTGGTCAATGGTGGCCGAGCAACTGGCTCGTCACTGTTTGCAGTTTATACAGGCCCTTCATCATTTCGCCTATCTCACGGAACGTCTATACACGCTATGCATTTTCTGATCACTACATCCGTGGAAGCTGAGCAAAATATGTTTGTTCGTATGATTTTGTAACACCAAGTTTTATCGAAATATACTACTATCGACCCCAGCACACAATAGGTGCATTATATACAAAATATGGCTATTGCTGTTGCAATGTCTCTGCATTCTATTTATCTACTTCTACATCTAGATGAATAATACTCTGCAAATCACATTTATGTGCCTGGCAGGGGGTTCATCGAACCACCTTCACAATAATTCTCTGTTATTCCACTCTCGAACAACGCGTGGAAAAAACGAACACCTATATCTTTCCATACGAACTCTTTTCCATTGTTTTATGATGATGATCATGTTGGTCGGCGTCAATAAAACATTTACGCATTCGGAGAAGAAAGTTTATGATTTAAATTTCGTGAGAAGATCCCGTCGTAACGAGAAACAAACACTACAGTTTCAGTGATGTCCACCCCAAATCCTGTTTCATGCCCGTGAAACTCTCTCTGCTATTTCTCGATAATATAAAACGTGCTACTCTTCTGTGAACTTCTCGATGTACGCTGTTAATCCTATGTGGTAAGGATGCCACACTGCGCAGTAGTACTCCGAAATAGTAGATCTTCTTAATGTTCTGATAAAACATCGCAGCCTTTTGTTCGCCTTTCCCACAACATTTTCTGTGTGTTCTTTCCAATTTAAGTTGTTCGCAATTGTAATTCATAGTTATTTAGTTGAATTTAGGGCCTCTGAATTTGATTGGTTTGTCATTTAACCGAATTTTAACGGATCCTTTCAGCACTCCTGTGGATTATCTCACCTTTTTCATTTTTTACGGTCAATTGTGAGTTTTTGCACCATACAGACATCCTTTCTAAATCGTTTTGAAAATTTTTTTGTTCCTCTGGTGACTTTACTAGATAAAAAACGACAGCATCACCTGCAAAAAACCTAAGACGGCTGCTCAAATTGCCTCCTAAATCATTTGTATAGATAAGCAGCAGGAGAGGATTTGTAACTCTACATTGGGAAACGCCGAAAATCACTTCTGTTTTACTCGACAACTTTCCGTCAGTTACTGCGAACTGTGACCTCTCTGACAGGAAATCACGATTCCAGGTGCATAACTGAGACGATGTTCCACAAACACGCAATTTGATTACAAGCCGCTCGTGAGGTACCGTGTCAGAAGCTTTCTGGAAATTTGGAAATACGAAATGAATTTGAAATCCCTTGTCGATAGCACTCAGTACGTCGTGTTAGTAAAGAGCTAATTGTGCTTCACCAGAACGAAATTGTCTAAATCCGTGTTGACTGTGTGTCAGTAGACCGTTCTTTTCTAGGTAATTCATAATGTTCGAAGACAATATACAGGATGGTCCATTGATCGTGATCGGGCCAAATATCTCACGAAATAAGCGTCAAACGAAAAAACTAAAAACAACGAAACTTGTCTAGCTTGAAGGGGGGAACCAGATGGCGCTATGGTTGGTCCGCTAGATGGCGCTGCCATAGGTCAAACGGATATCAACTGCGTTTTTTAAAATAGGAACCCCCATTTTTATTACATATTCGTGTAGTACGTAAAGAAATATGAATATTTTAGTTGGACCACTTTTTTCGCTTTGTGATAGATGGCGCTGTAATAGTCACAAACATATGGCTCACAATTTTAGACGAACAGTGGGTGACAGGTAGGTTTTTTAAATAAAAATACAGAACCTAGGTACGTTTGAACACTTTATTTCGGTTGTTCCAATGTGATACATGTACCTTTGTGAACTTATCGTTTCTGAGAACGCATGCTGTTACAGCGTGATTACCTGCAAATACCACATTAATGCAATAAAGGCTCAAAATGATGTCCGTCAACCTCAATGCATTTGGCAATACGTGTAACGACATTCCTCTCAACAGCGAGTAGTTCGCCTTCCATAATGTTCGCACATGCATTGACAATGCGCTGACGCATGTTGTCAGGCGTTGTCGGTAGACCACGGTAGCAAAACTTCCCCCACAGAAGGAAATCCGGGGACGTCAGATCCGGTGAACGTGCGGGCCATGGTATGGTGCTTCGACGACCAATCTACCTGTCGTGAAATATGCTATTCAGTACCGCTTCAATCACACGCGAGCTATGTGCCGGACGTCCATCATGCTGGAAGTACATCGCCATTCTGTCATGCAGTGAAACATCTTGTAGTAACATCGGTAGAACATTAAGTAGGAAATCAACATACATTGTACCACTTAGATTGCCATCGGTAAAAAGGGGGCCAATTATCCTTTCTTCCATAATGCCGCACCATACATTAACCCGCCAAGGTCGCTGATGTTTCACTTGTAGCAGCCATCGCGGATTTTCCGTTGCGCAGTAGAGCATATTATGCCGGTTTTCGTTACCGCTGTTGGTGAATGACGCTTCGTCACTAAATAGAACGCGTGCAAAGAATCTGGTATCGTCCCGTAATTTCTCTTGTGCCCAGTGACAGAACTGTACAAGACGTTCAAAGTCGTCGCCATGCAATTTATGGTGCACAGAAATATGGTACGGGTGTAATCGCTGTTGATGTAGCATTCTCAACACCGACGTTTTTGTGATTTCAGATTCTCGCCCTGTTTGTCTGCTACTGATGTGCGGATTAGCCGCGACAGCAGCTAAAACACCTGCTTGGGCATCATATTTGTTGTAGGGCGGTTGACTTTACACATGTGGCTGAACTCTTCCTGTTCCCTTAAATAACGTAACTATCCGGCGAACGGTCCGGACACTTGGATGATGTCTTCCAGGATATCGAGCAGCATACACAGCACACTCCCGTTGGGTTGGTTCAAATGGCTCTGAGCACTATTGGACTCAACTGCTGTGGTTATCAGACCCCTAGAACTTAGAACTTCTTAAACCTAACTAACCTAAGGACATCACACACATCCATGCCCGAGGCAGGATTCGAACCTGCGACCGTAGCAGCAGCGCGGTTCCAGACTGAAGCGCCTAGAACCGCTCGGCCACGAAGGCCGGCTGTAATTTAGTGGATTAGTCCTATTGTGTTTCTTGAATATTTGTGTGGCCTGTGCAGCTTTCCAGTGTTTTGGGAACGGATCGTTCGTCGAGCGAGCGGATGTATGTGATTGTTAAGTATGGAGTTATTACATCAGCATACTCTGAAAGGCACCTAATCGGTATACAGTCTGAACCGGAAGATTGGCTTTTATTTATTTAATTTCCTTCGCTACTCCAATGATATTTATTTCTAATTTAGTCATTCACATTAGCAGTTGTTAAAAACCTTCGTCCATCATTACACTTTCTGAATCGAAACCCAAGTGAACGGAGAAGACACAGAAGGTAGGTCTCTGACATGGATCAAACATTTTTTTCACAGAGGTCACCACTCATTTTTCTTAAATTTCTTTTGCTTCATGTCTATGGTTACAAACTTGTAGGTCCTCAGACTACCGGTATCGGTTAACGATGGCCATCTTCAGGTTTGTTTCATAAAAACCTTGTCCTAATATACTGCAGTTTGTTTTGAAATGTAACACTACTAACAAGATGATACTAGTATATAATGTAATTCACAAAATATATGTAACGATGCTGGCGCTGATTTTGTGTTTACTATTTGACGATGCCTCGATGGCGCCTGTATATTAAGTCATGCTTTTTATACAACAAATCCGAATATAGTCATTGTTGACCAAAAATGGTAGTCTGACGACCTAGACGTTTGTGACCATAGACGTGAAGTAAAAGAAATTTATCAACTTTTCTGGTCACTATTCCATTTTAGACATTATCGCTGTTTGTGATGCATTTTTGTAGCTGTCGGTATCTCCTATGTCATAGTAATCAAGTACAAATGTACGCACTAATTTTTGTTTGAAATCGTCAAATTCTGTAGATTTCCGTTTTCGTTTATAGCTCTTTCTTGAAGAATGGAAACACCTGCCCACATCTGGAAATTCTACCGTTATTACTGAACTGTTAACACGGAATACATTCGATTCGAAAATTACTCAACGTTTTCGTGTTAATTTTTGAATTTGGGCCGTCCGGGGTGGCCGTGCGTTTCTAGGCGCTACAGTCTGGAACTGCGAGACCGCTACGGTCGCAGGTTCGAATCCTGCCTCGGGCATGGCTGTGTGTGAATTCCTTAGGTTAGTTATGTTTAAGTAGTTCTAAGTTCTAGGGGACCGATGACCTCAGAAGTTAAGTCCCATAGTGCTCAGAGCCATTTGAACCATTTTTTTAAAAATTTGGACAGGATTTACATTATTCCTGGTTCCTACTCTGTTATTCCTGGGTTCTACGCTGTTGGCCGGATCAGTAAAATAGCTTCAATACGTTGGGTATAACGATCTTAGTCTGTTGTCGAATGTCTTGACGCCCTTCACGCACACCGACCGCTGGACCAAAGAGGTATATAAACAACACAGATGTCATCTATGCGTCACAGCACTCCGGGTGGCAGCAAGAAGATAAACAAGCCGCCAAGTTTTGTAACGTTAAGCACACCGAACATTTGGTTGTACAGATGCTACAGATGTTGGAAAATCGTATATTTTGTGATCAAAACATAAATTAAAAGTATTTTTGTTGATCATAAAATATGCCCAGTGTATATGGAGTGTACAATTGTATTAATCGTGGTAATGATACGGTAGGAATGCTATAGTTTAGGTAGATACCACAATTTTTTCACACGTAACATTTATTATACGTAACAGTCGTATCTGATAAATTTCTACATTGTATTTTCTGGATCTTCGTGGGTATTTGGAATGTCAGGCAGACTATTTTACTGAAGTAAGCCTCTCTACTGAATATAGTGTGTCTTAGCGTATCAAAAGTACATCTGTATCTTCAGATTAAAATTACAAGCTAAACAATATCTGCAATAGCCATTAGAACTATGCACTTATGTAAACTCTGTTGAAGCGCGTCTATTTTTTTGTACAAATATAAGGCAGGAACAAGTGGCAACATACCAAGTATAGTTATATAGGCTATTCTCACCTTAGGGCTTCTGGTGAATTCTCTTGTTCGGGACAAATCCTAATGCAATACTAGAAACATGACAGTCCTGTCTTCCATTAAAACTGTATAATTTTAATTAATATTGTGTTTATGCTGGTTGCTTGTGAGGAGGAAAGTTAGTTATTAGTATTTTATTAATGATCTCATTCATAAGCAGCCATATCACAGTCATCACAGTCGCTCAAGAAAGTTATAATTAAGCTTTACTTGTTTAATCAGAATCGGAAGATGACTCTCCATGTCCGCAATATCGACGATTCGAAGCGATCTGCAATTCTGTGTAAATAAAATGTCTTGGTTTTCTTGCGTTGCGTAGTCAGTCGGGAAACCTCAGATCAAGCGGAAAGTTTGTTTTTATAGAGTTTAATCATCCGATGAAATAATGGAGCTCTTGGATCTAATAGTTGCAGGTTCGTTTCAAATTCATCGGAAGTTCCCTTCTGATCACCAAGGAAACGACACCTCCTTGCAAATTTCCAATTAGAAAATATATAATGAAATTCCTCATAGAATTGTGCAGGGATAATTAGTAGAATATAAAGAGATATTACAACTGCTGAAAGCCACACAAAAAACATGACGCTACAGAAAAAAACCCTACTCCACATATCTGGCATTGTCCTCAACAGCAGCGGTAATTAAGCTTTCGATTCCCGTATTAGAATGTTTATGTACGACTACTATCGTCTGCTTTATCTGTAAATATTCATGGCCAATATGAAAATATTTCTTTGATAGATACGCAAGGCAGAACTTCCGAGAGTAAAACTCGCTAAACGTTATCCGAGTCAAAGTGTAATGACTGTAAGGAGTGACACCAAAATTTGCCAGTATCTACAGGATGAGACACATCGGTAATTACGCAAGGATGAGACACATCGGTTATTACGCAAACGCGTGTGTTTACGTTAAAGTCACCAGAATAATTCAGCAGCTAGCACATCGCAAAAAACATCACGCTTGAGATGCTATAGAACATGAAACACGCCGTTATTATTTGGGAATTATTTCCCGAAACGCGTCGTACGGGCAGTAAATATAGAAAACATCGGGACGCAGTAGCAAATGTCACCGTATGACAAACAAATCCGTATGATTCTGTGCTAGCAGACGACTATGTCACTTAACATGATGCAGCAGATCATGGCGCCCAAGTTTATAATATGCTTCAAATATGGCGGCGCCTTGACCAGTCTATGTTGTTTATATGGGTCGTTTACTGGGGCCATTGTTTCAGAGTTTTACACCAGACTCTCGTATAAGCGCTCACGTAGTCCCCAAATGCATTTAGTGCTAAGAATGGGTAACAGAGGCGGCTGGTCACAAGAGGCGGCTTAGTTGGTATCCCTGATCACGCCGTCCTTCCAGAGTTGGAAACTTGGACCCGCTGACCGCCCCCACAGAAGCCTTGTGCCTCTCCTCCTACTCCTCTTCTTAGGTTTCCCCTGCCCCCCTCCTGCTCCCCTTCCTCACCAGCACCCAACCGATCTCCCTCTGTCTGCGACTTCACTGACTCCTCTAAGTGCAAAAACTTAACGGCCGGACAGAGGCCGCTCGCAGAAGCCTCTCCGAATTGCATTTGTATTAACACAGTGACAAAGTTAGTGGAGGGGGCTTTCCCCCAACACAAAGTATGGAGTTGTTACTTCGTTCCGGTACTTTCTAAATACGATTACGGCACGCCCACGCTTTTCCGATACTGCGCTTGTTCCTGCGCTTAGTTTAAGCAGACAAATTGCTCACGAACATCTGCATAGAATGAAGAACAATTTCAGGAAACAAAACACGCTGAGAAGCTTTAGTAATTACTTACGTTAACTCACTAAAAGCTTTCTACTTTCATGAAATAGTGTTAAAATTTTAACGTTAAAAATCAATTACATTTTTGTATCTCTACAGGTACGTAAGAGCAAACACGAACCGCAGGGACTCCACAATTATTTAAAAATCAGGATTTCTGCAGTTAAAAAATCACCAAATTATTTTAACGAATCAGAACATTCTCTAGTTTGTAAGGATTCCAGCTGATAAGCAAATTTTGATCCAATCTCTCAAAAAAAAAAAAAATTGGCACCGAGAAACATAATTGCTAATGAAAGTTTCCAGCCAAAACATGTCTACACATTTGTCTTACAGCTGATTGTCGAACACAGTTGCGGATCGTTAAAAATCAACACCCCTCGAGGATAATGACTCTATTTGAAGCATCTTCGTGGCATAAAACGTAGATGAAAGTCATCGTGACTGCAAAAAACGGAGCTTCAATAATATGTTTCATACGACACTAACCGAAAATGTGAAAGTTAATTTCAGAAAACCATCTAAAATACTCTATCAATAGCACACACTTTTCACATTGTGAGATGTAGAATAAGTCGAAGAAGAGGTAGTTCCATTTCAGTAAAGTTTATCTCACAATGTTTTAGCGTTGAAAAGTTGTACAGCAACTCTTCAGTCCTATACAACTAAGATAAAACTCATTGAACACTTGTCACAGCACAAAAGGTTTGAAATGAGATATTCGTCCGTTAATTGATCACATTCCACAGAAAAAAAACATGATTATTTTTTTTAAATTTTTCCTCTTAGTTTATTTGCATCCCTCTGTCACGACTGTCATTTCATCAGGACTTATAAGTTCCCTCCGAAATAGTTATAATTCCTGCTGCCACCTCCAGCGCTCAGATCTCTCGCATACAGTAAATTAAAACACTGTTCAATAAAAATTTTCTCTATTTCTTGCCTCGTTGCGTTTGTGTGAGTCGGTTACCATTAGATCTATCCATCTAATCTTTAGTATTATTCTGTTTCACCACGTTTCAGAAGTTTCCATTCTCTACTTTCTCTCCTGTTTGTCGTCCACGTTTCGCTTCTTTATAATTATACACAAGACATACTTCTGGAAATTACATCCTATAACTTCAGTTGGTGTGTTAAAATATTTCTTTTTTTTTCCAGAAACTCGTTTTCCCCTATCGTTACATATCCTTCGGCCGTTGTCAGCTATTTTCCTGTCCAGATAGCAATCTGAACAAGTAGCAGTCTCATTTCCTAAACTTTTTTCCTTAATTTAATTCGACTACACTCTATCAGCCTTATTTTACTTTCAGCTCATTTTCAGGCAATTATCCACTCCAATCAACAGATCTTCCATGTCGCCATTGGCAGAGCTAGATATTCTCAGGGTATATGTGCAAACTACCTCAGCTGCTGTTAAATAAATACTGCAATTTCCACTACCAGATACGTCCACTGAATATGTCCAGGTACCAGTTGCAAAGCAGTATGCGGAGTAGTTTCGTACTCACGGAAACGAAGCAGTCCGCAAGGTCCTACGCTTCTGTCACCTGGGGGTGGTCGATGAACATAATCTGTTGCTGTCGTTGTGGTCTCCAATCTGAAGACTGGTTTGATACAGCTCTCCACCGTTTTATGCATAACTTCTGCAACCAACATCCATTAGAACCCGCTTCCATTATTCAACTATGGTCTCCCTCGAGAATTTTTACTTACCACACTTCATTCCACTACCAACTTGACAGTTGTTATTTTCCTCAGCAGTACTATCGCCGCATCCCTTCTAAAGATCAAGCAATGCCATAAATAACTTTTCTTGTCAGTTTGATTCAGTACTACCTCATTGGTTATCCGATCTACCCGTCTGATGTTCAACATTCTCCTGTAGCACCATAAACTGAGCTGACAAAAGTCGTGGCATAGCTCCTAATATTGTATCGGCTTCCTTTTGGCCGTTGTAGTGCAGCTCGGCATGGCGTGGACTCAACAATTCGGTGGTTGTCCTGTGCAGAAATGTTGAGTCATTTCGCCCCTATAGCCATCCATAATTGCGAAATTATTGCCGGTGCAGAATTTTGTGCACGAGATGACGTCTCGATTATGGCACATAATTGTTCTACGGCGCTCATGTCGGGCGGTCAGGGTGACCAAATAATTCGCTCGAACTTCCCAGAATGTTCATCAAACCAGTGGCTAACAACTGATGCCCGGTGACCAAGGTAAATTGTTGTATGGGAATATGATCTCCATGAATGGCTGCAAATGGGCTCCAAGTAGCCGAATATAATTATTTCCAGTCAGTGATCGGTTCAATTGGACCAGAGAGCTCGGTCCATTCCATGCAAACACACCCCACACCATTATGGAGCCACGACGAGTTCGTACAGTTCCTTGCTGGTCTGCGCCACGCTCGCACCCTACCTTCAGTTCCTACCAACTGAAATTGTGTTTCCTCTGGCCAGGCCACAGTTTTCCAGAAGTCTAAACTCCAACCGATGTGGTCACGAGCCCAGGAGAGACACTACAGGCGGCGTTGTGCTGTTGTCTGTGGAACTCTCGTCAGTCGTCTTCTGCCATAGGTCATTAACGCCAAATTTCGTTGCACTATACTAACGGATACGTTTGTCGTACGTCCCACAGTGATTTCTGCGGTTATTTCACGGTGTGATGCTTGTCTGTTACCACTGACAGCTCTACGGAAACGCCATTACTCTTGGTCGTTAGGGGAGGGCAGTTGGACACTGCGCCGTCCGTGGTGGCAAGTAATGTCTGAAATCTATTTTCGGTACACTCTTGACGCTGTAGAGCTGTGTATATTGAAATCCCTAACGATTTCCAAAATGGAATGTCCCATGCGTCTAGCTTCAGCTACTACTCCGCGTCCTAAGTCTGCTAATTACCGTCGTACTGCCACAATCTTGGAAACCTTCCCACGTGAATCAACTGAGTACGAATGACAGCGCCGCCAAACCACTATACTCTTATACCTTCCGCACGTAGTACTACGGCCATCTGTATATGTGCATTTCGCTTTCCGATGACTTTTTGTCATCTCAGTGTATTTCAAAACTTCTACTCGCTATTTACCTGTAGTGCTTGTTATGCACGTCTCATTTCTGTAGCACTGCGGTCAAATACATGCAGGGAACGTAATTTTACGTTCAATGTTAACAATTTTTTTTAAATTCTTTTCTTGCTATTGCAAATCTTAATTTTAGATCCTCTCTGCTGTTATCAGTTACGTTGAAGTCTAAATAGCAAAATTCTTCTGCTACCTTTTTGTCTCAATTCCTAGTCTAATCCCTTCATCGTCACATGATTTAATAACGACTATATTCTTTATCCTTGTTGTTGATGTTTGTCCTAGAAGAGGCAGTCAAATGAAAACGAGACAAGTGGAAAAAAGTAAATTAATCTTTTATTACTTCAAAACTGTAAGAAAAGAAGGTCTATATCTTCATGGAAAAATGTTTTCGATAGTCTACGGAGCCATGATTGCACCACGGCGTCTGAAGTAAATCGTCGGCCACCAACGTCTTTTTTAGGGGTTCTAAAAATATGCAAATTACATGCGGACAGATCTGAACTATATGGAGGATGTATACGGGCTTTCCAGCGTAGCTTCGGCATCGTAATCGAAATACCTATGGCCATACGCGGGCTCGCTCATGCTGCATAAGCTTAGCTAGGAAGCCCGTACACCTACTCCATACAGTCCCGATATCTCTATGCTATTACCGTATTTTTGGAGCTGTGAAATGTGGTGTCACCGCCAGACACCACACTTGCTAGGTGGTAGCTTTAAATCGGCCGCGGTCCATTAGTACATGTCGGACCCGCGTGTCGCCACTGACAGTGATTGCAGACCGAGCGCCACCACACGGCAGGTCTCGAGAGACTTACTAGCACTCGCCCCAGTTGTACGGACGACGTAGCTAGCGATGCACACTGACGAAGCCTCGCTCATTTGCAGAGCCGATAGTTAGAATAGCCTTCAGCTAAGTCAATGGCTACGACCTAGCAAGGCGCCATTAGCATTATATAGCTTGTATCTAAAGAGTCTCACTTGTATCGTCAAGAGCGATGTACCACAAGGATGGATTAAAGTTAAGTATTCCAGGAGCTACGTACTTTTCTTTATAGCATTCATTACGTATCCTGTTTCAGACCTATCTACTAGCCTGCGTGAGTTAACGCGTGCCTTTCGGCTACTTCCGAGTGGCGTGGCTGTCTTGTTACGCCACAACATGAAAAAAGACATAAGTGCCTGTTAATATGGTGCGGACGAAGAGGTGCACACCTGAGTGCGGTATCATGGTTCCGTAGGCAACTGCAAAAGTTTTTTCTCGAATGTAAGGAACATGTGTGCTGATCGGCCAGCCCGTCTGGCCTAGATGTTCTAGGCTCAACGAAACATGCGGTCGACAAGCTAAACACCTTAGGAGTCTACGCACTGGTGTATGCAGGCGAGACATGGCGGTCGGCCGGCCGCTGTGGCCAAGCGGTTCTAGGCTCTTCAGTCCGGAACCGCGTGACTACTAAGGTTGCAAGTTCGAATCCTGCCCCGAGCATGGATGTGTGTGATGTCCTTAGGTTAGTATCGTTCAAGTACTTCTAAGTTCTATGGGACTGATGACCTCAGATGTTAAGTCCCATAGTGCTCAGAGCCATTTGAATCATTTGAACCATGGCGGACGATCAGCACACGAGTTGCTGAGCGTGAAAGAGATACTCATCGGGGACAACGCATCAGGTCAGCGATGGCGGAACACCGGGATGAGTGCGATAAAGGAATAATATTCCATGAAGCCCGCATACTGGTGAAACAGCGATTGACATTGAAGAGGAATATTAGAGAGGCGATAGACATGGTCAAGTGACCCGCCAACATGAAAAGAGAGGACGGGTACAGGGCTACGGTGTCCTGGCTGCCAGCAGTGACAACGCTAAGGGTGGACAGCGCACGCAAAGCAACTCACAGAGGAGCACGGGACACCGCGCTGGTCGTATGATGTACGCAGACCGCTGACACGCCGCAGTCGCACCTGGCAACAAGTAAAAAGTGCTACACCACAGCTACCGCCCGTTCCTAATACACCTGTTTCCACCAGTGGCAAGAAATAATGTGAAGATCAAACAAGCACGTGTTTATCCACCAGTGACAAGGAATACCTGTAATATAAAGACCAACAAATAACGCCCAACCCTCCTCCTCCTATCTTCAAGTACCCTATAAAAATACGTAAACATCTTCCTCCGCAACTATATAAGATGAAAAGTCTCTCTAAAATTAAAGCAATTAGAGCCCTCAGACGAAACCGAGGGCTGTATTTACTTTAATTTTTTAAACGGTCGCTGATCACGCAGCCATGTTTATAACTTTAAAAATCTCTCTCATTCAGCAGTCATGTCGGCACAAAACTCAGAGGAAGGCCATGTGTGATAGTGGCCGAAACGTCGAACAGCTTTATATATTGACAATGCGATCAACAGCCCAGAAGAATTTTATTGACAGTTTTTCCTTGAAAATGTTGACCATCTTCATCTACATCTACGTGGATACTCTGCAAATCACACGTAAGTGCCTGGCAGAGGGTACTCTTGTTTCACAGTGTGACATGGCGATTGCTTTTGAAATAATAAACAGTTTACTTACTTGTTTTCCATCTATTCTAGTGGTCTTTCATTTGACTTTGCCTTATATAATTTCTTTTCGAGACGCTGATCATTACATTCAACTATTCTTCCCTTTGTCGACTCCAACAGAATGACAGTTTTGTCGGCAAACGTAATCGGTAGTAGAAATTAAACTAACTGCACATGACATTAATTTCTGTTTATACCCCTTACAAGGTTGAAACATACACATATATTATATGACAGACTGAACAACTTTCGAAACTACCTAGTAGTATTTTATAAACTCCTGCTTTAAAATAACAGCCTAGTGGAAATAATTTAAGACGTAGGGTAGAAGCGTTACTCTGATGAGAAGAGTTTCATACAGGGAGAGAAGTCCTGGCTGTCCGGATCAAACCAGTCAGAAAATTGATAGTCCAAACTAGAAGAAAAAAAAGAAAGAAAAAGCCTCGTAAAGGTACTTTTGTAATAGTTAGTGTCTTTTTTCACTTCGGTACAATAATTAAAGTATTTGTAGAAAGGAAACACTACTAAGTTAAAAGTTCCATTTAAGCTTAAGAAAAGGAAGAGAGAAAACGAAATTGCTGACGATAATTAGAAAACTGGGGGAGTGACAGTAGGGGCAGTGATGGAATTTGTTTACATAGTGAAATAGGAACATATAAAAATTGTAAATTATAACGTATTTTCCAAGAGCATTAGCGATAGATCGATAGCAAAGATGTACGCGTGAAAGAACGCTGCGAAGCAGTTATCGCTGAGGCAGAGTATGTGTAACAAAGAGCTCATTTCAGGTCGCGCAGCGGTAGGCAGTTGCTGCTCAGGAGGAGCAGGAGTAGCGCGCTACAGGCTGGCAGTGCCTGTTGCGATGCCCCGAGGTGGGCAGTCCCTTTGTATTAAATATTCAATGTAATATTGTAATATTTTCAGCGTTGTGTATTACTGATTCATGGAAGAAATAAGATTTGAAGTAAAATTCATTAAGAAAATGCTACAAATGTTACTACGAAATTCTGGTGAAGAATCTTTCCACATATTGTTACATCGATCTACAATAAGGTAATCAGTTTTCGATGCATTTTTTCTGTAGAACGAATTCGAGTGAGACCAGCTTTGTATATAACCGCAAGTTTTTTTATTGTATTTTTTATAAAGATCATTTATATTCGTAACTCTAATTTCTATGATACGGTTTAACAGTTGCAAGCCAGTTTCGCAGTATAGTAGGATTTTCAATTAAGACATTACAGTCATTCTCCTCCTCAGTCATGTGCCGCCACCCAGTTCATAGTTGTTTTTATCCAAACAAATTCTAAATGTGTCTCAGTCAAATATCTTGCGTTTTGGGTTTTGCAACTGTAGTTAAAAAAAATGGCTCTGAGCACTATGGGACTCAACTGCTGTGGTTATCAGTCCCCTAGAACTTAGAACTACTTAAACCTAACTAACCTAAGTACATCACACACACCCATGCCCGAGGCAGGATTCGAACCTGCGACCGTAGCAGCAGCGCGGCTCCGGACTGGAGCGCCTAGAACCGCACGGCCACCGCGGCCGGCCAACTGTAGTTAGATTACTTGTGCTGAGAGCAGAACAACACGTTATCCAAGGCCACACCAATATGAGGTATGAAATTTATTTCACTCAGTTTATGGATTTTCGCACAGGGACCACTTTTGTACTTATTCAGATTTACAGGGTCGTAGTAAGACCGAGTGGATCTGAATGTACTTACCCATAATTTGTCATTATTGCGCACACGTTTTAATTAGTTTGGGTTTACTGGTGTTGCTTTCTTGCTAGTGGACAGATTGTTTAAAACGGTCACGTAAATAAATAGGTACACGTAATCAGATACGCAGTCAGCACATCACTTGATATAACTTTTCTTTGTTAGGTATAAACATCGCACCTAACTTTAGACATAAACGTTACAATAGGAAGCACGATTAGACAGGAAGACCGAATGAAGGGAGACAATAAAACAAAATTTGGCAAGCAACTGAATAAACAATTTTCTCGAATTCTGCATTTAAGATATTGCATAGTGAGGAATTGAAACTGTCAGCTGTGTTACTTATTCTGGAGTTCACATCGCGCTGCTATCGATTTCGGGATAGGAAGATTACTTCTTCTGGTACCAGTAAAGAACAGCCTGAGTAATCGACAAACCTCAAGTTCAGACTCAAGAAACTCTAAAATATTAAACCATCCACGAAATCGTTATGTGCAAGGACTTACACAGAGTTTCGTAATTAATGCTCTCCTTGATCCCATTTAGACCTAAAATACAGGGTGATTCAAAAAGAATACCACAACTTTAAAAATGTGTATTTAATGAAAGAAACATAATATAACCTTCTGTTATACATCATTACAAAGAGTATTTAAAAAGGTTTTTTTCAGTCAAAAACAAGTTCAGAGATGTTCAATATGGCCCCCTCCAGACACTCGATTAATATCAACCCGATACTCCAACTCGTTCCACACTCTCTGTAGCATATCAGGCGTAACAGTTTGGATAGCTGCTGTTATTTCTCGTTTCAAATCATCAATGGTGGCTGGGAGAGGTGGCCGAAACACCATATCCTTAACATACCCCCATAAGAAAAAATCGCAGGAGGTAAGATCAGGGCTTCTTGGAGGCCAGTGATGAAGTGCTCTGTCACGGGCTGCCTGGCGGCCGATCCATCGCCTCGGGTAGTTAACGTTCAGGTAGTTACGGACAGATAAGTGCCAATGTGGTGGCGCTCCATCCTGCTGAAATATGAATTGTTGTGCTTCTTGTTCGAGCTGAGGGAACAGCCAATTCTCTAACATCTCCAGATACTGTAGTCCAGTTACAGTAGCACCTTCGAAGAAAAAGGGACCAAAAACTTTATTGGCTGAAATGGCACAGAAAACGTTCACCTTAGGCGAGTCACGTTCATACTGAGTTGTTTCTCGCGGATTCTCAGTGCCCCATATACAGACATTGTGACGGTTGACTTTCCCGTTAGTGTGGAAAGTTGCTTCATCACTAAACACAATCTTTGAAACGAAAGATTCATCTGTTTCCATTTGAGCAAGGATAAAATCACAGAAATCGATTCTTTTATCAGCTGCAGACAGTGCTTCAACCAATTTCAGACGATAAGGTTTCATAACTAACCTTTTTCGTAGGACTCTCCATACAGTTGATTGTGGAATTTGCAGCTCTCTGCTAATCTGCGAGTCGATTTTCCTGGGCTGCGAACAAATGCTTGCTGGATGCGTGCTACATTTTCATCACTCGTTCTCGGCCGTCCAGAACTTTTCCCTTTGCACAAACACCCATTCTCTGTAAACTGTTTATACCAACGTTTAATACACCACCTATCAGGAGGTTTAACACCATACTTCGTTCGAAATGCACGCTGAACAACTGTCGTCGATTCACTTCTGCCGTACTCAATAACACAAAAAGCTTTCTGTTGAGCGCTCACCATATTAGCATCAACTGACGCTGACGCCTAGTCAACAGCGCCTCAAGCGAACAAATGTACAACTAAATGAAACTTTATAGCTCCCTTAATTCGCCGACAGATAGTGCTTAGCTCTGCCTTTTGTCGTTGCAGAGTTTTCAATTCCTAAAGTTGTGGTATTCTTTTTGAATCACCCTGTACTACCTTTGTTGATGAGCGCTATCGTGCGATTCAAGAAATACATTTCTTACTTTATCACGGTATTCGAACTCTTCATCAAAGGTAGTTTTTATCGTGTGTCCTTGGATTCTTTCGAAGAGGCATCTCTGAATCAAATCTTCTCGGTTTTGAAGCCGCGTCAACTAAAATAAAACACTCGAGCCGTCGATGGCCATCTCCGCCATCGTCGACAAGAGTAAAACGACTGACTGACTGAACTGACTTGGCAGATGATTTAATTCAGTATTTATCGCCTTAGTAAGATCAATGTGACCAATAGCACTGACCCTGACGGCGCTGCTGAAGTATGTCAAATCCATGGGAGGTTTGGTCTTGTCTGGTTTCTGGAGAGGGTTTTAACTTGAAGATCATTCATGTCTCTGAAATCGCTTACAGGATAAATTGATCAGTCCATAAAATAACATTGCCCAGAAAAAGAAAATGTCATAAATGATTAAACTCGCGTCTGCAGATACGGTATGACAGTCTGTAGGAATAGTGAAGGGAGTAAGTATTTGAACAATCAAGCAGATCGTCTGCTACGGCATCTAGGAATATAGAACGCAGAGTTGGAAGTTATGATACAGGCGAAAGGTAGAAAGGGGTTAGACGACATAATGGGGAAAGAAGATGGCGACAAAGTATTCTAGCGACTGAGAAGCGTACAAAACGATTCTTTGAACGTGAGGTTGTAAAGGCTCATGTTTAAAGCGTGACATGTGAGAGCATTGCTCTGGGCACTCGCTGAACATGAGAGTACATGATCCATGTATAAACGCTCTCTTACTTACTTACTTACTTAGTGGGAAAAGCAGGCGCCAGGTTGAGATTCATAGGAAGAATTCTAAGAAAATGTGACTCATCGACGAAAGAAGTAGCTTACAAAACGCTTGTTCGTCCGATTCTTGAGTATTGCTCATCAGTATGGGACCCTTACCAGGTTGGATTAATAGAAGAGATAGACATGATCCAGCGAAAAGCAGCGCGATTCGTCATGGGGACATTTAGTCAGCGCGAGAGCGTTACGGAGATGCTGAACAAGCTCCAGTGGCGGACACTTCAAGAAAGGCGTTACGCAATACGGAGAGGTTTATTATCGAAATTACGAGAGAGCACATTCCGGGAAGAGATGGGCAACATATTACTACCGCCCACATATATCTCGCGTAATGATCACAACGAAAAGATCCGAGAAATTAGAGCAAATACGGAGACTTACAAGCAGTCGTTCTTCCCACGCACAATTCGTGAATGGAACAGGGAAGGGGGAATCAGATAGTGGTACAATAAGTACCCTCCGCCACACACCGTAAGGTGGCTCGCGGAGTATAGAAAAGAAAAAAAAAAAAAGAGCATTTCTATCAACTGAACCTTTACTTAAAAGTGAAAATCCTTCCGATAGCTAGCGCTGATTGGCTGATAATTAAAGGAAAATAAGTAATGACGTTCTCTTTTCAAACTGTATCGGCGACGGACAGTATATCGTAGGCGAATAATTCTGAATAAAGGTATTAGGTTTGGTTGTAACAACTTGATACGTAGGCAAATAATTATGAATAAAAGTATTAGGTTGAGTTGTAACAACTTGCTTATGTTGTCAACACACGCGACTAGCTCAAAAACACGCGTGGTTTGTTTAAATCTGTAGTAGTTAATGCCCGATAAATCAATTATGTTGCAGAAAGAGACACGATATAAGCACCTACATTGCTGCATTATTATTCTCAACGTTACGTATGTTCTTTGTTAAACATTGACCTTTATACTGTTAATTATGATCTGAATAATATTATAAGAGTGGAAACATTATTTTTACCAGTCAGTGATTTACTCATAAGTATGCCTGAGCCTCATCTTTTTATTATTGTCTTTAGGTTTGTCATGTATATTTAATGAAAACTTTTCTGTCAAAACTATTTTCTTTTCCTGTTAGCAAAATATTTAAAGGACTTTTTCGTGCTATCTTCTGGGTAAAGCACGAAATCATGTAATTAGCTATTTTTCATGTAAAACTTCCAATGCGCCATTCTGAGAAAAAAATGGCAGATGTCCAATGATAACACTAGAATTATAGCCATAATTAATTATTTTCACTTAATCACATTCACATAGGGTGAGAGGTATGAAATGAGATTAAAAGGACAACTATCTTACATAAATATATTTGTGAAAAAATTACGTATAGTTAGCAAAATTGTGCGTTCAGAAGCAACGTCGTACAAAAACGTCTAATCGGTTCGAGAGTTGACACCAGAGTGATCATTTTATTCGTCCAAGTCTTCATCCCACAATTATATAGAAATTCCTTGACTTGATGTTCTCATAGTCTTTGGTATTCATAGTATTTATTACACTTAAACATACTTATTATTAATATTTTTGCGTTTAAAACGGGTAAAGGTTTACAGTTTTCTCGTTATAAAATAATATTTCATCACTGACAGCACATTTAACTATATAAACAGGCATATTTTTGTTCGCTATTTATACAGTTCACTTACCGTAATATTTTACTACGGTTTTTAGAAGGCATTCCACGACGCTACAACACCCTCTGGAAAGCTAAAAGCATGCTTGTCGCACAGGTCCTGCTTTTAAGTTTCCACTCCACGGTCACTTCATAATGATTACGCTGGATCAATAAGTTATTATTAATAATTCACATTTTGGCTTAAAGCCATTCAGAATTATTATGTGAATATCATTTCGTTGCATTTTGTCAGTAAGCATACCATGTCTAATACAGTTATCTTGTGATTTAACTATGCTGTGACTAATATAATTAGTCGGGAATTAAGTTAACATATTGCCTGGGATTAGAATAGTTTGCTTCCCCATTCGGTGAGGTCTAAGGGAAACCCTAGCGTAAAACCCGGGCGAAACCCTTAAGACTAATTATATCTTACTTATGCAACACGATAGTTAAAATCAGTCATATATATGAGCATACATTAATTTGCAAAGCTACAGGAATTATTGTGGATTCATTAACATGCTTAACTTGTTCAATTCCGCGTGGCACAGTGTGTAATCCATGTATACAGTAATGGATAATTATAGTTTGATTAATTCCACATCTACATCTACATTTATACTCCGCAAACCACCCAACGGTGTGTCATTTACTCCCTTTCATGTTCCAGTCACGTATGGTTCGTGGGGAGAACGACTGCCGGAAAGCCTCCGTGCGCGCTCGAATCTCACTAATTTTACATTCGTGATCTCCTCGGGAGGTATAAGTAGGGGGAAGCAATACATTCGATACCTCATCAAGAAACGCACCCTCTCGAAACCTGGACAGCAAGCTACACCGCGATGCAGAGCACCTCTCTCGCAGAGTCTGCGACTTGAGTTTGCTAACCATCTCCGTAACGATATCACGCTTACCAAATAACTCTGTGACGAAACGCACCGCTCTTCTTTGGATCTTCTCCAATCTCCTCTGTCAACCCGACCTGGAACGGATCCCACGCTGATGAGCAATACTCAAGTACAGGTCGAACGAGTGTTTTGTATGCCACCTCCTTCGTTGATGGACTACATTTTCTTAGAACTCTCCCAATGAATCTCAACCTGGCACCCGCCTTACATACAATTAATTTTATATGATCATTCCACTTCAAATCGTTCCGTACGCATACTCAAAGATATTATATAGAAGTAACTGCTACCAGTGTTTGTTCCGCTAATATAATCATACAATAAAGGATCTTTCTTTCTATGTATTCGCAATACATTACATTTGTCTATATTAAGGGTCTGTTTCCACTCCCTGCACAAAGTGCCTATCCGCTGCAGATCTTCCTGCATTTCGCTGCAATTTTCTAATGCTGCAACTTCTCTGTGTACTGCAGTATCATCCGCGAAAAGCCACATGGAACTTCCGACACCATCTACTAGGTCATTTATATATATTGTGACGCCAGAGGTTACTTTAACGTCTGTAGACGTCTCTCCATTGAGAACAACATGCTGTGTTCTGTTTGCTAAAACCTCTTCAATCCAGCCACACAGCTGGTCTGATATTCCGTAGGTTCTTATTTTGTTTATCAGGCGACAGTGCGGAACTGTATCGAACGCCTTCCGAAAGTCAAGGAAAATGGCATCTACCTGGGAGCCTGTATCTAATATTTTCTGGGTCTCATGGACAAATGAAGCAAGTTGGGTCTCACACGATCGCTGTTTCCGGAATCCATGTTGATTCCTACTGAGTAGAATCTGGGTTTCCAGAAATGACATGATAAGCGAGCAAAAAATGTATCACGAGTAATGTACAACGAAGCAAATACCGTCCGAACTGGCGGAATGTTACGTGATACCATGTACTTATACGTTTGTGACTGTTACAACGCCATCTATCACAAAGCTAAAAATGTGGTCCAACTAAAACTTTCATATTTCTTTACGTACTACTCGAATATGTAATAAAAATTGGGGTTCCTATTTTAAAAAAAAGCATTTGATATCCGTTTGACCTATGGCAGCGCCATCTAGCGGGCCAACCATAGCGCCATCTGGCTACCCCCTTCAAGCTAGACAAGTTTCGTTCTTTGTAGTTTTTTCTTTTGACACTTATTTCGTGAGATATTTGGCCGGGTCACTATCAATGGACCACCCTGTATATAAGCATTCATTAATTTCCAAAGCTATAGGAATTATTGTGCATTCATTAAAATGATTAACTTGTTCAGTGCCCTGTGGCACAGTATGTAATCCATGTGCACAGTAATGGATAATTGTTGTTTGATTAACGAGCCTTATAATGTTTAAAATTGTTCTTTGTGCTATAGCAAGGTGTATAGTTCATTTGCACGGTAAGGTACAATTAAAGTTTGATCAACGAGTCATAAGTTTGTTAAACTGTTCAGTGCTCACTAACATAATATAAATCATTTTAAAAGTTTTATCGGTTTTATGTTTTTGACGTGACAGAAATCTTCAAGTCGCTACACAATATAATTCGTTGTTCTACGTTCACAGTATACAAGATTTACTCATTAATAACAAGTTTTCAAATCCCGATGTCGGCGTCTGTTGTCAGCATACGGTGTCCATGATCTGGAGGTAGCCATCTATGCCAGCCGTTGGTTTAGTCTGCAGTTCGAATGGACAGCGAACAAGCAGTGGGCAGGCGTTAGGGGTGAGTGTGAGGTCAGGAACGCAGCGTCCGGCCCGGCTCATCACTGCTTCATGCTGACCTTAGCAGCAGCACATGCGGAACCGCGAACACGAAAATTTCCAACGTAGCATCAGAATTTCTTTATGACATAATGTCCGCCGGAAAGCTCTCACACAGATTAGTACACTGTTAGTGTCACAAAAAATGTTTGTCACATCAGTATGTGATGTTTCCATGTTGTTTTTCCGTGTTCTTTGTAGAAATATTGCACCAGTTGGATCCAGTTCATGGAATTCGTTCACATGTTTAAACTTAGTTATTGCAAAATTCGTAATTACACGGTGTACATATGTTACTCATCTGTACATTATTGTCGCATGCTATGGTCATACAGATGAGAACATAGCTTTTTCTGGATACATAATGTACTCACATACATACGGATCTCTCGACACCATTTTGCATCATCAGTTGACCTCGTGGATTCTGGTACTCAAGACCCTGGCTTGACTTTTACAAAGTAATGGCCAATGCATCTTTTTCATGTGCAAGAATACAATTACACGTGCAGAGGACACTAGTGCATGTTCCTGTTTACTCAAAAAAGCAAACTACGGGTGCCAAATTGCGAGTAATATTGTCACCAGGACAACATGAGACATGCGAAAACTACTCGGCACAGCTGCCATTAGATCCGGTAAGAAAAATTTCATTTCAAAGCAGTTCAATTACGGATAATCCTTGATGCATCTTGTAATGTTTGTCAAAGCACACAAGGACATTTAAGTAAAAAATGAATCATTGTTGGATTGTTTGTACAAAATGAAACTTAGCCAAACATTCTTATAGTCTAGATTTATGAAAACTAAAAAAAAAATATTACTATTCTTACTGACACTTCTGAGGAAAAGAATCTGAAATAAAAGATGGATTAACCACAAGCCATTCTCATTTCAAGAAATGACGTTTAATGATGTTCTGGCGCTGTTGAGAATATTATATAAGGGACATAATTAAAAATGCTTGAAAAACTTTTATCATTATTTCCACTTAATTATATTCGCATGTATAGAGAGGAATGAAATGAGAATGAAAGGACAAATATTTTTCATACATACATTGTGAAAAAAATACTTACGTACAATTAACAAAATCGTGCGTTCAGAAACAGCCTCGTACAAAAACGTCTAATAGGTTCGAGAGCTGGCACCAGAGTGATCATTTTATTCATCCAAGTCTTTAACCCACAATTACACAGAAATTCCTTGACATGATATAGTCTTTGCTATTCATAGTATGTGTTACACAGAAATATAGTTATTAATAATATTTTTATGTTCCAAACATATAAAGGTGTAGATTTTTTTCGTTCCAAAATAATATATAAATATGCATGTTTTATTTGTACTGACACGGTTCACTTGTCGTTATCGTAACATTTTACAACGGTTTTTTTGAAGGGGATGATAAAAGAGCAGTAGTCTTGGCCCACATACTCAGGAGTTGCTTTCTGTGGCACGTTGCATTTTACTGCAGTGCGGCAGGCAAACGCACCCGTGTGTGATGCAGCAAAGTTTAGCAGAGTGCGTCTGTTCTTCTGGTGAGGCAGCAGCCTCGTTTTAAAAACCGCCATATTACTGCACGAGACGAGAAGTGCGCTGCGTTTTTTAAAATCCTACCTCGTTTGCGAGACTATTCTTAAATTACCGGCAAGTGGAGTTAATTGTGTTTAAAAGCTTTCTTTCGTTCTACTTCGTTTTTTTCAGCGATTACCTACTCACCCACGACTGTTGCTTCATTTTGTTGTTTTATTTTCTGTTGTTACAAGGTTTGTAGATAATCAGAATTAGCGTACATAGCAAGTTTTTGTTTGCGTACTTTTCCGTTGGAAAGATATTGTCTAAACTGCTGTGATATTCTGAATTTGTGATTATTAGTGTATAGTTCTGAAATTAATGTACAGTTTTCATTCTTATACTTGTCCTAATAACTCCATGGAAATATCGTCTCGGGAATTTATTACCGTTTTTATACACTTAAAAAGCGAAACAGTGTGATGGTGTGGCTAATAGTGGGTGGTATGAAGCTACGTAGCACACTGTAAGATGAAGATAAGAGATGACAGTTTCGCGCTTAGTAAGAGAACGCCTAATGAAAAACTCTTTAGCATTAGCTTCTCTACTGTAATCTGCACTGTGGCTAAAATGATTTTGTACTGCGTCATGGTTCAAATGGCTCTGAGCACTATGGGACTTAACATCGGAGGTCATCGTTCCCCTAGAACTTAGAACTACTTAAACCTATATAACCGAAGGACATCACACACATCCATGCCCGAGGCAAGATTAGAACCTGCGACCGTTGTGGTCGCGCGGTTCCAGACTGAAGCGCCTAGAACGGCTCGGCCACTCCGTCCGGCACTGCATCATGAAATGCACTTACCTATAGTATTTATTTGCTGTTAGGGGTAATAGAATTCCTCACTGCATAGTACTAGTAAACGCTGCAACTTTTTTGTGTGGCAGTCAAATAAAGGCAGTATTGAGAAATGTCACCAGACCTCTTTGGTTTGAGATACCATTATTAACAACTTGCTGAAGAAATACGACACATACCTTTGTCGCTATTGTGGTATTTACTAAGATTCAGCTCTTTCACCAACTTTGCACTTTATTAATGTCTCACAGTAACTATTCTGCAGTTAGAGTTGAAGGTACGAATAATTAAGCACACTGTTATTAAATAATAAAATTGTCTCCTGGACTCACGTAGCTGCAAAAGGAATGTAATTACTACTTTCTGGCCGCTTGTAATTTCAACACTTCACTGAAAACGGACATATAGGTTCGTGTAACAGCCAAATTTTTGCGTGAGATTTATACAACTGCTGGCAGATTAATCACTCATTTAGAGCATAACATATTTATATAAGTTAATGTGATCAATAACTCTCTGATTAACATATACTTCTTGAGAATTTGCTAAGGAACAGATACACTGCTGTACAGGTATAATCTCAGGCAGAACATACGTAACAGAAACGATATTGCAGTGCCTGTGTTGTTCAGAAATACGATGCAAAGTTCCTCCGAACAAGCGTGCAATACTTATCCGCCGACGCCGGGCAAGGACTTTCAAGCAAAATGTCTACCCTGTATAGGAGTACACATACTGGATGTACGAGTATAGGATGTAAACACATGGTTGACGACATATCGAAGGTTGTATCTAGTCGTGAGTCGTGTTCTGACAGCGTAACCGTACGGCTCACGATAAGGGGGAAACCTGGGTTTGAGTTCCGGTCCGCATAAATCTTCATTATCGTCATTCCATTATACACATGATGGTTGTCCATATTCACAACTGCGAATACATTTAATGTATATAGGTAATAGAGAGGGAGCGTTATATTTATAACGAAAAAGGGTACCGATATCATCATATGGGAGAGCAGGATAACAGACATAAATAACTTTCATGTTTGACACCGCTCAGACTAGAAAGAATATGCCCCTCGCCCCCCCCCCCCCCCTCCCCCATTGGACACTAATGCACATTTTGCACCTGTTATTCACGCTGGCCATCAGACTATTGAGGAGTACTTAGAAGATCTAGTGCCAATCCTCTCTCAAGGCGGTTTTCAGGTCTTGTACAGTTCGCGTCGTGGAAGACGGCGGGGGGAGTGAAAGCCAAGAGCATCCCGAAAATGGTGTATAGGGTTTACGTCCGATGAGTATGCAGTTCAAAATGGTTCAAATGGCTCTGAGGACTATGGGACTTAACATCTGTGGTCATCAGTCCCCTAGAACTTAGGACTACTTAAACCTAACTAACCTAAGGACATCAGACACATCCATGCCCGAGGAAGGATTCGAACCTGCGACCGTAGCGGTCACGCGGTTCCAGACTGAAGCGCCTAGAACAGCACGGCGACACAAGGCGGCTGAGTATGCAGTGTCCATACGTTCAATATCTTCACCTTCCAGACTGTCCGAGACTCAGCAGTCCTATGTGGGTGGGCACTGTCGTCCTTAAACAGATAGTTGGAACCTACCGCTGCCCTAAAGAGACAGACTTGATCCCTGCAATACCTTTGTGCTGTAACGGCTCCTCGAGCAAAGATATGCAGCGATGTTTGGCCGTTGTGCACAGTGCCTGCCAACACCAAAGCGCCTAGGCCATACTGATGACGTTCACAAAAATTCTGTTGTGTGTAAGGCATTCCCCTATCACTAACAGGTGGCCAGAATCATTTGGATCAGTGAACCAGGATTGGTTGCTGACCCAACCCACATGCTCCGAACACCAACGAACTCTTTCTTGACGCTGCCCATGGTCCGTGCGGCTCCCCCCGCCGGAGATTCGAGTCCTCCCTCGGACATGGGTGTGTGTGTTGTCCATAGCGTAAGCTAGTATAAGTTAGAGTAGGTAATGTATACGCTTATGGACCGACGACCTCAGCAGTTTGGTCACGTAAGTTCTTACCACAAATTTCCAAATTTCCTCCCTTACCGAAGGGAGCATTTAACACACTAATTTAATCGCTGCGAAATGGTTCTGGCAAAGACTAACATGAAGTTAAAATCCTCTGGGTTATTAGGTCGCGTCATATTTCTACTAAAATGATCGATGTTTCGATCCCTCTAATGGGATATTCCTCAGGATCTTCTGGTGTCCACTACTGCTAGAACCCTGTCAGAGACGAGTGTCGCGTCGTCTTATAAAGGGGATTTTTCTCGTGTTCGTGCTGAAGAAGTGATAGTATTGGTTAAAATTCATATGGCCACAGTCATAAGCTAATTTCTTAAATGGAATTTATCTTGGAGGTTCAGAGTAACGTCGGTCTCCCGTTCCTAGATGTCTTGGTATACAGAAGACCTGATAACACTTTAGGTCACAATGTGTACAGAAAGCTGACTAAGATAAATAGGTATTTAGATGCCACTTTGCACCACCACCCAGCCCAGAAGCAAGCAGTACTCAACAGTCTGTCTTCACGTGCCTTCAGTATAAGCGACGGCGACAACTTGGAATCGGAGTTGAATTTTGTTAAGAGGACACTGAGGGCAAATGGGTATGATAGTTATTCAATCGACAGGGCTAATAAGAATGACGAGGAACCACCTTCTCACTCCATTATGTTACCGTTTGTTTCTGGGGTCACTGACCACATAAGCAGAATTCTAAAGAAAAATGATCTTCAGACATTTTTCTTTAGTCAGAACAAAATAAAAGATTTTTTACGACGGAAAACGGATGCACCTGATTGCCTCCACAATGCAGGCGTCTATCAAGTGACATGTTGCTGCGGCAAAGTGTGTCTAGGCGAAACGGGAAGAACTGTTAAGGAAAGGCCGGCCGGTATGGCCGAGTTGTTCTAAGCGCTTCAGTCCTGACACGCGCGACCGCTGCCTCCGGCATATATGTGTGTGATGTCCTTAGGTTAGTTAGATTTAAGTAGTTCTAAGTTCTAGGGGACTGATGACCTCAGATGTTAAGTCCCATAGTGCTCAGAGCCATTTGAACCTGTTCCTTTTTCTTTTTTTTAAGGAACGCATTAAGAAAGACGAACGGCACATGCGGCTAAAACAAAGTGCAAAATCAGCAGTAGCGGAACATCACGAGAACTGTGGTTCTAACATCGATTTTAACAACGTACGTGTACTGTCTTATGGAACAAACATTCATAGAAGGAAGGTCCGGGAAGCGGTTGTAATTTCCAAGAATGCTTGTAATTTCAATTGAGACGACGGCTATAGGCTTCAGGCATCGTGGCTCCCCACCATCAAGGAAGTGAATACGCGGCCGCGGTGTGCGAGCGACATAAACAACACGCTGCAACTCCATCTCGGCGGACAATAATATTTTCGGTAAACATCCCCCCTCTCTTGCTCTGTCCGTTTCGAATCTAGCGAATGATGACTACCAACCAATAGCAGTAGCAGGAATGTCAATCAATAACCCTTCTCCAGTGTAAGTGTGGATTAGTGCCTTTCTATCCAATGACGATGGGCCGCCAGTGGTATTCACAGAAGATTAGCCAACAACGCTCCTTCTTCTGTATCACAGCGGGAATATTAGCCTATGACTATGGTCCACCAATGGTAGCCATATGAATTTTAACCAATACTATCACTTCTTCAGCACGAACACGAAAAAACTCCCCTTTATAAGAGGACGTGACACTCGTCTCTGACAGTGTTCTAACAGTAGTGGATACCAAAAGATCCTGAGGAACATCCCAGCAGAGAGGTCGAAACGTCGATCATTTTATTAGAAAAATGACGCGGCCTAGTAACCCAGAAGATTTTAACTTCAGTGACAACGGCTCCGAAAGCCTGCAGACTTGCATAAAGGCAAACGTGTACACTTAGCGGTTGCAAGGTCTGCAGCGATCTGGCTAGGGTGAAATGTCTGTTCTCTTTTTCCAATTAGGGCTACCTATCGATCCTCTCGCGGTGTGGTGGTCTGTCTACGACCATCGGCATGCTTTCGCATAGCATTTCCACCTTCAGCGGCATTTTTTAATCGCGAGATGGCGCTTTAGAACACATCTATTATTGTGGCCACAATAGTATCACTTCGATCGGCTTCGGGCTGTCCAACTGCTCGTTCACGATTTCAAAGGTTCAAATGAAGCCTTGGAGGCATATTGCCTTACCACAAGGAATGTGGCACTAATCTGTTCCACTACACTTAAAACACTGTAATGCATGAGCTGTTGAATACATACAGTGTTCGTGCGCAGACTTCGCTGCAGTTAACACGTCCCGCTCTCTACATTTCCTTTTACTGTCATTGGTCGGGTGTTTTGTAGAAATTGCCATCTGTTCCGTACCAATTGGCATTTGTTTCTTGGCAAGTGTCAGTTGTCAGTTGTTGCTCAGCGATTGTCAAGCACTGTACAGTCTTGGAAATCCACAGCTCTGGTGACCACTAGTACTTTCTAGAACAGAATTTTAACGTCAATATACCGTACCTGAAGTCGGGCAGTCTATGGCAGCGGTGCCCACAGTGCATCTCACCTCGGTCTACTGAGGCGCTTATGACACGGTCAATGCTTCACACACTTTCATAAAAATTTAAGACTGTTCCGGAAAGACCTTGAGACTAAGACATTCACTATTTTGGCAAAGCGTCAACCTAGCTACGAACGTGATCCTTCCGGGTGCTGTAAGGATGTTTGTCAGATGGGAAACTGAGCGGCAGATAGCTGCCCGGTGAACTCAGATACTGCATGAAGAAGTATGCACAACAGATTTATGACTGAATCATAAAAGGCTGCCAGATTTAAAAAAAATCATTAGAGTATGAATGTTAACTGTAACCTTCGTAACTTATGTAGAAGCGTACAGTGCAGGCAATTACCGTCACTCCATTAAGAGGTCATACGCATTGCGAACCCGCTTTCGCACTGTCATTGTGAACTGGAGAAAGAAGGCGACGCAGTCACGTCCCATTTGCATGTTAACAGCCTCAAACGCCGTATATTCACTGAAGTGACGAAAGTAATGGGGATAGCTATATGCACATAAACAGGTGGCGGTAGTCTCGCATATACAAGGTATAAAAGGGCAGTGCACTGGCGGAGCCGTGTTAGTACTCAGGTGATTCGTGTGAAACGATATCAGATGTAGTTGTGGCCGCACGACGGCTATTAGCAGACTTTGAACGCGGAATTTTAGTTGGAGCTAGACGCATGGGACGTTCAGTTTCGGAAATCGTTAGGGAATTCAACATTTCGAGATCCACAGAGTCAAGACTGTTCCGAGGATACCAAAATTGAGGCATTACCTTTCATCTCTAACGACGTATTGTTCGACGGCCTTCACTTAACGACCGGCAGCAGCAGCGTTTGCGTGGAGTTGTCAGTGCTACCAGACAAGCAACAATGTATTAAATAGCCGCAGAAATCAGAGTGGACCAGTGGCGGCACGTAGGTACACGTCCTGGTTGTTCACAAATTTTTAAATTCGTATAAACATCTGCTGTATATAGTTATGCTTATCAAGATATTTACACAAATGCATCCGCTGTCGGCTAATAATATGCATGATTTGTCTGCAAAAAGGAAGAATTGTTTTTGTGGAATTTTGTTGCTTTTTTTACATAATTTATTATTGTTTATGGCAAGAATGAAATAATGTTTAAGCTTTCGCTACTCTCCGTTTCGCATTTTTGTGTAAGTGGAAGTTTTAGTGCTTTTTATTTTTTGCGGCAAAATGTACAACGTCTCTAATTCATGTATTACTTAACGAATTAACTTATGTGCTGGAAACCACGTATTCTCACTTTTCCTGATAATTTTCTTTCTGTTTCTTGACCCTTCATAGGAAACCTGCACGGTAGAGAACCAACTCCAAACACAAACTGCCATTTGCGGAAATTATTAAATTCAAGTAGTATACAAACAAAACCACTTGACTGGAATACAAGTGAGGCGCTGACAGCCATATGGGGCCAAAAGCACACCGTCTTCGACCCCCCCATATTTAAGTGATTATCAGAGAAACCAGCGATACAGCTTTTCTTAAATGTTCCGAAACACGTACAGTGTGGGCCTACAGTACAGATAAACCTGATCCAGCGTAAATCAACAGATGTCAGAAGCATAAATAAACGCTACAGTCTCACAGTCGACGATGATATGCTTTATTGTTCTCGGTGCCTCAAATGGGTTACTCCATGACATAATCCAAACTCAACGTACTATGTCTCGTTCAGCATCTCACATGATAGGTTTTTCTATCGGTGTAACGTGTACTGATGTCCGATCTAAATGTACTATAAAGTGAGTGAATTCGCAAATCTGTAGACTGTGCTACCGCCTAGCGTGATTCATGCCAAACGAACATCTGCTGCAATCTGCTACCACCTGGTGACATTTATGTAAATTTGTAGTTGCGTGGTGAGGGCTAGCAGTGCACACCGTGAAATGTGCACATTGTTTATCAAATCCGCATGCATTTGGCCCATAAGACAATTACGTCACGCCAGTTGTGCTTGCTCAGCAGCTCCTTAAAACGTGCACAAAGGAAGGTGTGCTCGCGATCCTCATGCCAAATTTCACCGAGTCTAGAGGAGCAAAATGTAACATAGCGCGGTAGATTTAGTGCCGTGTATTTCAGACTACCGCACCAACATTACGTTTTACAGCATTCAAAGGAAAAAAAACCAATAAATCGACAAGGTTTAAAAAGATAAGGTGTTCTCGTGCTCTTGTGCTCTTACACAGTAGCCGCCACTGGTGTGGACGTACGACGTGGGACGTACGTATCCGCTAAGACAACCTGGCGAAATTTGGCGTTAATGGGCTTGGCAGCAGCCGACTGATGCAAATGCTTCTCTAACAGCACGACATCACTGAAGTGCCTCACCTGGGCTCGTGACCATGTTGGTTGGACCCTAGGCGACTGGAAAACTGTAGCCTAGTCAGGTGAGTGCCGATTTTATTTGGTAAGAGCTGATGGTAGGGTTCGTCTGTCGCACAGACCCCACGATGCTATGGACCCAAGTTGTCAGCAAGGCACTGTGCAACATGGTGGTGCTCCATAATGGTGTAGGCTGTATTCGCATCGAGTGGGCTGGGTCGTCTGGTCCATCTGAACCGATCATTGACTGGCAACGGTTATGTTCGAGCTACCTGGAGACCATTTGCAGTCGTCCAATGTCTTCATGTTCCCTAACAACCATGGAATTTTTGTGGATGACAATGCACTATACCACAACTGCTCGCTGTTGGTTTGAAGAACATCCTGGACAGTTGGAGCGAACGATTTGATCACATTTCGAATATTTATAGGACGTAATCGAGAGCTCAATTTGTTCCCAAAATCCTCCACCGGCAACCCTTTCGCAATTGTGGACAGCTAAGAGGTAGCATTGCTCAATATTTATGCAGTGGACTCCAAACGACTTGTTGAGTCCATCTACGTCGAGTTGCTGTAGTATGCCGGACAAAAAGAGGTCCGATATGGAATCAGAAGGAATCCCATGATTTTTCTCACTTCTGTGTGTAGCTAAAGGATAACTCTTTAGTCGAGCCGTATTCTACTAGGCAGAATTGCTTTCAGTTTTTTTAAAAAAGATAGTTATGACATTTTTAAAAAAGGCGAGTCACGTTACCATTATTTCTCTTGCCAGTGATCGTAAGGAATTATAACTTTAATTAAACATAGCACTGCACAGTCACTAGACTTTTCGCTGCCTGTTACGATCCATATAAAACAGTTCTGTACCGTAAACTATGCGCATTATCTGATCAGTTGAAGTATACTAGCCGTCTTATAGGTGCAATTAAAATTTCTGCTTCTGAACTACAGTGGTTTTAATACCTGAATATGCTATTGGTTTGAAGGCTTGTGCTTAGTCACGTGCTCGTTAGAGGAGAAACGCTAAAATTAAATCACTTTTCTGTTTGGATAATCACTCTCTTTTCAACTGATCTAATTTAGGGTCAGGATTGTTTTTGCACTATCTTCGTTTGCGTTAATTGCATTGTAAACTTTTCTCTGTTTTCGTTTATTGATCGGTAAGTATCTAAGAGTCCGAACAAAAAATGGCTCAAATGGCTCTAAGCACTATGGGACTTAACATCTGAGGTCATAAGTCGTCTACACTTAGAACTACTTAAACCTAACTAACCTAAGGACATCACACACATCCATGCCCGAGGCAGGATTCGAAACTGCGACCGTAGCAGCAGCGTGGTTCCGGACTGAAGCGCCGAGAACCGCTTAACCCCGTTTGAACAGTTGAGCCCATGAGCGGAGGCAGAGACCGAACTGGTGACTGAACTGCTACGATGGAAGTCTTTTATAATTGCTAAATTCAACATTGTGAAAGAATTCAAACTAACGTCTTTCCTGTTATGCTCATTGATTTCAAGTTTTCAGGAAAGCTTGGTCAAACTGCTTCAACTTTTGTGAGTGATTTAAGTTGAAGGAAATCTGCTTTTACTAGTGACGTTTGCTAAATAAAAAATTGAAATAAAGTATTGTGAATTTTTTTAATTAAATTTTTCTGCGGCTGGAGCACACTCAGATCCTCCCTAGCAGTTTCAGCCCTTCCTTCTGGAGGGCAGGAGACAGGGATGCGTTCAGTATCCCACTCCACGGGCCTTTCGAGAAGTCATTGGATTGCTTTCAGTGCCCTCTAGAAAGCGTACTTTGACCGAGCTGGACCTCGTTGAATAATGACCATTTATTTGCTTCTTGCGAATCTCGCCAAGATTCATGAATGTCAGAATTGCAGCCGGAGACATACTGCTTGCACTGGCCATCTAGGGCTCATGGAAGAAATTTGTTGGGTCGCCCAGACAGTACCCATCATAGCAACATTGGTCGACTGAGAACATGCATTCCATGTGACCTGTGACTTTAACCCCCCTCGTGTTGGTTAGATACTCAGAAGTCAGCCCGTGTCCTTATTAGTTATCTTTGAGGGCCCTGTTGAGACATCCGCTGGCTCACAACCGAAGTTAACTATTCGCCACGCAAATATTCCCAGTCAGAACAGAGAAGGTTAATAGATAGGAAAAGATTGCTTGACCTATCAAAAAGGATAAATCGATCGGTAGAAACATGGCTCTAATTGTGGTTAATCGAATTAAAGAAACAAAATGAGATATGTCAGACGGGGAACAGACTAACACATCTCAGTGGCTGATGTCTCTTGGCTTCAAATGTCAAAAAAATTACTCTAACCATTCCTGTAGCTGAGATGGACTGGAGCATTACTTACGTAAAATTGATTTCGCTGAAGAATTAAATAGGAGATATTGTAATCGGTAGATACTTAAAAGTACACTTTCGTTCCTGGAAAATCCGTTTGCTGTTGACGTTATGGGGAATTTCTGTCTTGTTTCACTGACAGTCATAAATGGTCCAGCAGCCATGCCCGACTAGAGGGAGCCGTCGGAAGGAGGGGGAGCCAGATCCTCGGGCCAAAGCCAGATGGCGGGCCTAGGTATCTAGAGGTTTCGGATCCTCCAGCGTGCTAAGTTGGCAAATGTCAGTCAGATATTGTAAAACAAATAGGATGAAAAGTATGATGAGATAAAAGAAATTATTCAGGTAGTGAAGGGAGACGAAAATTTAATAGTCATGGGTGACTGGAATTCGAGAGTAGGAAAAAGGAGAGAAGGAAACATAGTAGGTGAATATGGATTGGGGGTAAGAAATGAAAGAGGAAGCCGTCTGGTAGAATTTTGCACAGAGCATACCTTAATCATAGCTAACACTTGGTTCAAGAATCATAAAATACGGTTGTATACATGGAAGAATCCTGGAGATACTAAAAGGTATCAGATAGATTATATAATGGTAAGACAGAGATTTAGGAACCAGGTTTTAAATTGTAAGACATTTCCAGGGGCAGATGTGGACTCTGACCACAATCTATTGGTTATGAACTGTAGATTAAAACTGAAGAAACTGCAAAAAGGTGGGAATTTAAGGAGATGGGACCTGGATAAACTGACTAAACCAGAGGTTGTACAGTGTTTCGGGGAGAGCATAAGGGAACAATTGACAGGAATGGGGGAAAGAAATACAGTAGAAGACGAATGGGTAGCTCTGAGGGGTGAGGTAGTGAAGACAGCAGAGGATTAAGTAGGTAAAAAGACGAGGGCTAGTAGAAATCCTTGAGTAACAGAAGAAATATTGAATTTAATTAATGAAAGGAGAAAATATAAAAAGACAATAAACGAAGCAGGCAAAAAGGAATACAAACGTCTGAAAATGGGATCGACAGGAAGTGCAAAATGGCTAACCAGGGATGGCTAGAGGAGAAATGTAAGGATATAGGGGCTTATCTCACTAGGGGTAAAATAGACACTGGCAACAGGAAAATTAAAGAGACCTTTGGAGAAAAGAGAGCCAGTTGTATGAATATCAAGAGCTCAGATGGAAACCCAGTTCTAAGCAAAGAAGGGAAAGCAGAAAGGTGGAAGGAGTATATAGAGGGCCTATACAAGGGCGAAGTACTTGAGGACAATATTATGGAAATGGAAGAGGATGTAGATGAAGATGAAATGGGAGACACGATACTGCGTGAAGAGTTTGACAGAGTACTGAAAGACCTGAGTCGAAACAAGGCCCCGGGAGTAGACAACATTCCAATTGAACTCCTGACGGCCTTGGGAGAGCCAGTCCTGACAAAACTCTACCATCTGGTGAGCACGATGTATGAAACAGGCGAAATACCCTCCGACTACAAGAAGAATATAATAATTCAAATCGCAAAGAACGCTGGTGTTGATAGATGTGAAACTTACCGCACTATCAGTTTAATAAGCCACAGCTGAAAAATACTAACGCGAATTCTTTACAGACGAATGGAAAAACTGGTAGAAGCCGACCTCGGGGAAGATCAGTTTGGATTCCGTAGAAATGTTGGAACACCTGAGGCAATACTGACCCAACGACTTGTCTTAGAAAATAGATTAAGGAAAGGCAAACTCATGTTTCTAGCATTTGTAGACTTAGAGAAAGCTTTTGACAATTCTGACTGGAATACCCTCTTCGAAATTCTGAAGGTTGCAGGGATAAAATACAGGGAGCGAAAGGCTATTTACAATTTGTACAGAAACCAGATGGCAGTTATAAGAGTCGAGGGGCATGAAAGGGAAGCAGCGGTTGGGAAGGGAGTGAGACAGGTTTGTAGCCTCTCCCCGATGTTATTCAATCTCTATATTGAGCAAGCAGTAAAGGAAACAAAAGAAAAATTCGGAGTAGGTATTAAAATCCATGGAGAATAAATAAAAACTTTGAGGTTCGCCGATGACATTGTAATTCTGTCAGAGACAGGAAAGGACTTGAAAGAGGAGTTGAACGGAATGGTCAATGTCTTGAAAGTAGGATACAAGATGAACATCAACAAAAGCAAAACGAGGATAATGGAATGTAGTCGAATTACGTCGGGTGATGCTGAGGGAATTAGATTAGGAAATGAGACACTTAAAGTAGTTGATGAGTTTTGCTATTTGGGGAGCAAAATAACTGATGATAGTCGAAGTAGACGATATAAAATGTAGACTGGCAATGGCAAGGAAAGCGTTTCTGAAGAAGAGAAATTTGTTAACATCGAGAATTGATTTAAGTTTCAGGAAGTCGTTTCTAAAAGTAAGTTATGGAGTGTAGCCATGTATGCAAGTGAAACATGGTCGAGAAATAGTTTGGACAAGAGGAGAATAGAAGCTTTCGAAACGTGGTGCTACAGAAGAATGCTGAAGACTAGACGGGTAGATCATATAACTAATGAGGAGGTATTGAATAGAATTGGGGAGGAGTTTATGGCACAATTTGACAAGAAGAAGGGACCGGTTGGTAGGACATGTTCTGAGGCATCAAGGAATCACAAATTTAGCATTTGAGGGCAGCGTGGAGGGTAAAAATCGTAGAGGGAGACCAAGAGATGAATACACTAATCAGATTCAGAAGGATGTAGGTTGCAGTAAGTTCTGGGAGATTAAGAAGCTTGCACAGGACAGAGTAGCATGGAGAGCTGCATCAACCCAGTCTCAGGACTGAAGACCACCACAACAACAACATAATAAAGTAAAGAACTTCTTATCAGCACCGGAATAACCAATCGAGCTCTTCTTTTCCAGTTCAGTTCTTCAGTTTTTATGAGTTATCCAGTCGAATTGCATATAGTTTTATTTCACGTTTTACCTTGAATCACAATGTTTCCTTCAGACGTGCACTAAAACAACTTTATGATGGTGTCGAAATTACGCTTTCCTTAACTGTTGTTGGGAATCCTACGAAAACATTTCCCTGACAAATTCACACGTTAATAGCTGTGAAAAGTTGTTTCAATTCGATAGGCTTGGCAAAGGTGAGGCACTTTTGATTCATGTCACCAGGTGATTTCACACAAAAAACGAGTATGCGGAAAATATTTCGAATTTGAGAGCAAACACAAAGTAAAATATTTCTGTTTGTGTGTGCTTTCTGAAAGAATCATAAAAGTAAAGAACTGAAATTATAATCAAGGTATACGATGGTCCTGCCGATGTTGGGAAACAAAAAGGTAATCTTTCCTTTTTCTTCCGTACAGTAGTCAATTTACTCTCATGTTAGTCTACTTGATGTATTTGATCAAAGAGGTTTGGCCTTCAGAGATTTAGCTCAGAAAATTGGAGATCCAAATAATGGTAATTTTTTCGGAATATCAGCGCTCTTGAGTCATTGCTGCACAATTCCTGCAAAACACATTAACAAGGTCTGAGACCGACCAGAAGCCCGACAGTTATTACAGGTGTATTATCTGTCACGTGATACTCAGAATGAATTTATTTCTAGTTGTGCCCATCATGTCAGTGGTGCCATCTTGTTGCCGAGAGAAAATGAGAAGCATTATCGAATTATTGTTGATACAACATCTACTTTCTAGCAGCTCCATTATTCTTATGCTATGTTTCTGCGCTGCAAGTGAGCAGTAGAACATGTAGCACCAATGACTCGCTCCCTAGGGACGCTGAAAGACTTCCAGCAGCTATGGCGGTCGGCTACAGGGTGGGGCTGATGAGCGACGATGCGAGAAGAAGCCCCACGTGCCGGCGCTACAGTACAGCATGTACCCCTCTTCCCCATCTCTCCTCCCTCCTCGCCCCTCCCTCCCCCTTCTCTACCCCTCCCCTCCCCCCCCCCCCCTCGGTCTTCCTGCCAGCGCCGCTTGTAACTCGCATTGTTTGTTGGGGCTAGGGGAGCGAGGCGTCATTTAAAAAGAATAAATCCAAAACTCCATTCACCGGCAGCCGTCGGGAACAGCGCAGGGGTGTAAACTTCCGCTGCGAGAAGACAACTTTCAAAACTGTTTAGTTTGCGCCGAGGTTCTCCTTCTCTGCCTTCTTTCTATCTCACTTGTTCTCTCTTTCAGTCTGTCTGTCTCTCTCTCTCTCTCTCTCTCTCTCTCTCTCCCTCCCTCCCTTTCCTTCCTTTTTGGCATAAGGCGAGGGAGGCTTGAGATGTGAAACACGCCTTGCATCCTACTTTTTGTGGGTTATTTACGTAATGCTAGCACATGTTATCAAGAAATACGTTGCCGACGTGTAAGACAAAACTGCCAGAATACATAAATGTATAAAAGTCTTCTCAACACAGTGTCTCACGCAAGTGACGAGAGCCGTGATGACAGAACCAGACAAACCGTGAGAAAATGCTTTAAGACTGACGCTTGGGCTGTCTTCAGTCTTACGTCGCTACTAACGTTACAGTCTGCTACATCGAGAGTTCAAACTTTTTCGTAAACACAGGTGAATTATTTCAGTTTTCATCCAAAAATACCATTTCACACATCACACTATTTTCACGTGTTATTTTGTAGTGGCCTTTAATATACCTAGCGATAATGAAAACAGTCACACGGTTCCCATCACTTGCTCTGCATGGCTAATCAGAACGATGTCATTAGAGCAACTGCAAGGACCGAAAAGAAAATGGCTCTGAGCACTATGCGACTCAACTTCTGAGGTCATCAGTCGCCTAGAACTTAGAACTAATTAAACCTAACTAACCTAAGGACATCACAGACATCCATGCCCGAGGCAGGATTCGAACCTGCGACCGGAGCGGTCACGCGGTTCCAGACTGAAGCGTCTAGACCGCTCGGCCACACCGGCCGGCCCGAAAAGAAAAGGACCCTAAAACAAGCTCATCTCTGTTTTCTTTTTTGACAAAGGCACAACGTCACACTGATACCAGTCAACCCTCTTAACACTCATGGAAACTAATGTGCATACAAGTTTGCATGTCGTTACCTGTATAAATTTCTATTACGGGGTCATCTTAGGTGAATCAGAGGCACTGGCACGATGGAGGGAGGTTGCATATATATTCCTGTCAGTGGATAGTAGGTCGGTAATCGTATGTTCTGGTTGATCAGAGTATATTTAGAGGCGATACTATAGACAAGAAGAAAATGTTCAGTAAACAGGGGCTCTAAACAGCCCTAAGAGCTATGAGCACTTGTACAATTTTACTGCTATGAAACACGTCTACTTATCAACTTCTTAAAGTCTGCACTTAAGAGTTCAAGTCCTTTTTCTTTCGTTACATCGTCTGTCCTCTGGTTAAAAATTTCTTGATTCCTCTCCTGTGTAAACCCCTTCATCTTGGAGCAGCACTTTCAATCATCGTCGTGAATTATTTGCTGGATGTATTCCAATCTCTGTTTAACACTATAATTTTACCCTCTACAGATCTCTCTAGCACCATGGAATTTATTCTGTGATGTCTTAATAAAGGTCCCACCATTCTGTCCCTTCTACTTACCAGTGTTTCCTATGTATTTCTTTCCTAATTTTCAACATTCTTTTGTAACAACACATCTCAAACGCTTCGAGTATCTTGTTTTATGGCTATATTGGATATTTGTTTTTATTTTGGTCCATACTACCTCCTCCTAACATAGGGATAGCAAATAGCTTATAGCAGAAAAGAAGTGTTTCGCAATACAGAAGATGAACAAGTGCTCATAGCTCTTGAGCTGTGCATCTTAGAGCTCATATTTACTTGACGTTTTTGCATCCATTGATCTTTCATGTCATATTGCCGAATACTGGCGATTCCTCCAGAGATACCCTATATACATAGTGATCAGAATAAGTGTGAAAACGTTGTAAGGGTGTTGCAGGGTAGGTTTCGCTGGGATATAATTGTTAAGGAAAGACTTCAATACATTGCTTGAATCTATGCGCAATGCCTTGATTGGCTAACTTCAGAGGTAATTAACTCAGAAACTGCGCAATGTATCAAAGCTTTTTCTGGACAATTATTTCTCAACACACCCACCATACAATAACCTTACAAATTTTTCGGACTATTTCTGAACACTCTTTACGTATCTGCTATTTGCGTATGCAACAGGGAAAGGGTAAAAAAAATACGCGTATCCAAAGTACCATATCGTAATATGGTTTGCTTAGTACTGGTGTAGTGTAACAGCAATAAAGAAATGGACGACCCGGATCACTTACCTGAGTTAGTACTAATTTTCAGCACGTAAAGAACGTTCTCTACAGCAAACCCAGACTTAATGGGAGCTCAGGAAATGGATGGCAACAATTCCTGCGAGGTGCCGGGGCTAGTAGTGTATTTATCACTAAATTCTACTAGAATCCACATGTGTAAATCATGCTCTAAGCCCCCCCTATTCTAACTCCGACTTTTGCTGTTGCACAAGGATAAAACAAATACGCGAACTGACTCTAATCAACCCTGCTAGTGGAGTAGAAGAGAGTTTGGCACCTGCAATAATTTAATTTGATAAATAAGTTAAATAAACAAAGGTTTCATTAGCATAGTGAGGAATGATAGGGTTGCTCTATTGATTAACAGAAAGAAAGTTCTGTCCAAAATAACAATATGATTTATTAAGATTAAACGCAGAATAATAACAGAGACACAGGAGATATAAAACATCAAATTGGCTAAAATTGGAGATTCATACAAACACAGTAAAGGTGAAGTTGTCCCTAACTTAGATCGTGAGGTTTAAGACGAAGTGGTATGTGGAGCCAATTCCTTTCCACTCAAATCTCAAGAGAGACACACAGCTAACCCAATAGTAATTGCTGCTACTCGAAACTGAACAAAGTTAGAAAAGGATGAACAGGCGCGCTCTGCTGAGCTCTGATTATCACCTAGGAAAATCCCTATCTGCCGGTGCTGCGGACGTACATTACCAACAGTCTTCTTATCTCCCAGAACACGATCTGGCGTACCGCAGGCGAGGGCTGGTTGCTCCGACGTCCTCGACCGAAAGGCGACTGCCGACTACCCAGAGCACCCGTACAGGCCGAACACACAACCTTCCCGCCCCCACGACAGTGGTCATGGTTACGTTCCAATCAGCAACACGAAAACCGGCGGAAATTCCACTCCATTGCCGGAGCACTACCATTCCACCAATGGAGATTCTTGGCGCCAATTTCTGTGCTGATTTTGCAGAAAGTGCGGGAATTTTCCCGCCACAACTGCGTGGGTACACAAGTCATTCCCACGCCTCGCTGGTAGCCCGCCAGAAAGTGTTTTCGCAAAGTTTCTCTGAAGTAACGGAACCTCTAGCCCAGCCGCTACTTCACACCCCAGCGGGCGTGTCTCTTGACAATGTCGGCGTCTGAAAAGCATTCACTCGACTGCCTCACACACGTCGGCTTAACTCTCTCCAGTTCCACAGAGCCCGCCTGTCACCGGCCCACCCGGGTGACGAGAGACGCTGCGTGGGAAGTACGCGTGTTAAGGAAAAGCAACCCTCCACCGCATGCAACTAGAGAGGAGAATCGTAAGATAGAAATATGAGAGGGGGCTCATGCCACCTCTCATTGCCCCTACGCCATTTTAGATTGTAATTGGTGAGCGGTTGGCTCACTTAGGAGCAAGGTAGTGAGTCAATCGCCCAAGAACAATCTTACAAAGTGACTCCACATACCGCACTCTATAAAAAAGATCATTGCAACTGAAAAATGCAACTCATAGAGGGAGGATTATTTATGATGTAGCCAACTTCACCTTCTTAATATGGAACACTAACACTCACATCACACATCCATACCCAGGGAGCCCCTTCCAAACACCGATTCACGCAGACATTCACGCTCTAAACATGGCCCGGGCATCTGAGCCAAATATGGAGCAGTTTATTCTTTACAATCAGAGTTGGAGTGCTCCGCAATTAAATGCCCAAGATGTTACAACAATTTTAATCATTAAACTAACCTGACCTCACTCACACATGATAATATTTAAGTTAACAATCTCTTTGTGAGTTTTCAGAATCTAGTTACAACCTCCGATTCATTCTGTCTCCCTGCAGCAAGAATAACCTTTACAAAATGTTCCCTGAACTGATGGTCCATTCACAATGACAGTGGTGGTATCTGCTTCAGTTTATGGGGACTTCAGGCACACTGTTAGCATACACACAACAATAAACACAAAATACAAAAAAAACATGATGTGGAGAACAATACAGTAATCTGTAATAAGAACTACAGTGTAAAACACAAACGCATACAAGGTATAACATACATTACAGAAACAACATAAGAGAAAGAAATTTAAGAAAAACAAAAAAAACAAGGTTCATGGGGCATCAAATTGTGCGTGCACATTGCACAAAGTTCACGACTGTGCTGAGAATGAGGCACTAAATCACATTGTTAGAAATATCCGTGGCACTTCACTGATTCCACTGTACTGACATCACATAAGGCTAAACGTCGGTTGTAGTTGCTACGTTGTGGCAACAGCAATAGGGAGTTCTGGAGTGTCTGCAGTACGCTGTTGAGATTGTAGTCAGACCCACGCATATGATCACGGCCGTATGGTAGGAAGACACAGTGATAGGCTCTCCTCACGTCGATTAATTGTCTCTGAGGTCTACTCGTTGGGATACATCACTAGTCTAGGTCTCTTCTCTCGCTGGACAGAACTTTATGTTTCCCAATATTGCAGTTCGACGAGGGATGATGGCACGTGGAGTGACTCCACAAGTGTGTGAGGTCATCCATACAGGATCGAACTAGGAGCGACTATTGTTAAAAACTGCTCTCTAATAGAGAGGAGAAGTAAGACATGAGACCATACATTTGTTAGTGTGGCACGATACTGCTTTGTGTATGCTGATCGGCCAATGCTAGTGAGTTGTAAAAACCCAAACAGGTGAGTATAGAGCGTCCCTTTCTGTCCTGAGGCATATGAGGCGCAGGTTCTGACACGATATGTGATGTTCTTCGTGTACTCACGACAACTTGGTCTGCCGCAGGGAATCCCTCCAAGCGGCTGCCGCGTCCGGAGAGCTAGCAGGCTGTCGCGTGTCAGGGTCAACGGCCAGCCCCACTTTCGCTTGTGGCGGGGCAAGGGTCCCGTGTAATCCCTCAGGTAGGCAGCCGGGTGACTGTCAGCGTGTAGGACGGGACGCTCGCCCTCTAGCAGGTAGCCGAAGACCTCTTGTTTTTGCGCTGGCTGGCCTCTGCATTGCCACGTTCCTCGTCATCTGTACAATTCTTACAAAAGTCTTATGCCTAACTTTTTCCCATGACCTTCTATGTTATAATAAATTTACCTAATGAAACATTGATGGTCTGTCATTTCAGACACTCTTATTTTACTTTTATAGTTATTAATCTATGGCAATCATTATAACATCTAATCTAGACATGGAAATAATTTATTTTGATATACGTGTAGAGACCGATCTCAGTAAGTACATGGTGTGTGATAACTGATGCTTTGTAGTGGATGAACAACTAAATGTGCGGGCCCGCACTAATATTACTATTAATTATATAGATCGACAGTAGACATGCTTCAAGAATTAACTACCATATCCCAACGATCTACATTCTACGTCTTTTAATTAAATTATGTTGTTATGCAGGTCTAAGTTTTACTGTGCTATAAAGAACATGCAACTACGCTACTTTCGCTCGCCCGTCGTCCCTCCATCTCGGGTCTGTGGTTTGGTGACCTGAAAAATAGCAACTCAACAGGCGCGCGCCACACTTGTGGTAGAAAACCCCCACAATATTAATCTAGTTATTGTTAAATCCTACAGTTTAACTTATCCTAGTATCGTACTTTCCCTTTTATTTATTTATTTATTTATTTATTTATTTTATTTACCTTATACAATACCCTTACATAGTTCCTGTTACGCTGAGATGTCTTGCTGCTCGCCGCTATTGACGACAGTGATGTGCGCGCCGTACGACATGACCTCCGAGTTTTCATTACGCCTCACTGAAACTCCAGAGACTGGGTTAGCCATGGCTATACACGACAATAAATTTATAGTTGCAACTTCCTTCTCTATGTGAAGCGGTTTTCGCGATCGAAGTACACCTTTCCAGAAGCAATGTAATATGACCAAGCCAGGACTGGTTCCTGTTGAGGATTCAGACACCCAACACACGCCAGCTACACAGTATGTCACGAATATCCAAGTACAATTCCTTGGTGATTCATCTGTGACAAAAACGAGCAGCACGCTAAATCCCCAACCAGCACATTAGCATGGTAGGCTTTTATGCCCTCATTTCTCTCGTCTAGGGCACCATTAGAGTCAAATGCTCACAGGTTCACCCCGACTTGCAAGACAACGATACCGGCGCAGCTCTGCAAAAACTATACTGCCCATATTCACCCTCGAAATCGCGCAATATACCACAATCGTGCAGTGCACTGACGCGTGCCTGCAAGCATCGGTATGAACGTCTCACGAACTGGTTGTGGCCGCTATGGAGCGTATCACGACCTCTCAGAACGCTTCTAAGAGCACGTTCTTGTATGCGCCCGTTTGTGCGACGTCTCGTCACTCATCCTTATCCCTTAACATGGACACCAGATAGGAAAGGACAAAAACATTGCTCATGAAAAGGTAGTGTCTCCTACTCCATCGACATTAGAGATCGCAAACATAAACAAAAAGAGGATGGCAGCAGTAAATTCTTATGCAAGACAACGCAGCGTGTTAATACTTTAGCAATCTTAATCTATTAATGTAACGATTATTGTTCCCCGAACAAAGGTTCATATATTTGCCTATTCTACTATGTACATTTCTTACACTACTACTATTCTACGAACTCCTTTATGTGAGAGAAGTGGTGGAGTCCTATGGACTAGCGTCAATCCCTCCTTAGACTCCCCCTCCTCTGACGTGCATTAGGATTTGGAGGTCTAATTTCAATCTCCTGGTTCTCCTGTTGTCCTTGATTTCGCTCCCTCCAATTACGGTCGCTTTGCCGTTCGTCATTCCTCCTGTCCCAGATTGCTTGTCTGGATTGACCCTGTTCCCTGACGTTCTGGTTTCCGTGTCTCTGGTTTCCATAACCTTGAATAGCGTAACCTTGATCTCGGTAACCCTGGTTTCCTAACTGACCAGTGCGATTATGCGATCTGTTGTCGTCTTCCCTTGCTGGCCCGTGGTATTTGTTATTTTGCGCCTTCTTCCTGTCCTTTGCGTCTTGTTTATCGAAGACTACTTCGAGTTCGCGCAGTAGACTCTTGAATGCATCTATGTCAGATCCACACTTCCCGACAAGTGTCTGTTGATACCTAACTGGCAATTTCGAAAAGCAAAATTTAATAATTTCTCCGTTGCTGTATGGACTATCTAAAAACTGATTCTTCTTGAGTAAGTCATCAAAAAATTTGGTTGCGCTCTTATGCCCGGACACTTCCAGTTCAGGACAAAATATTATTTCCTCTTTAATCCTGTCTTGCGTTTCCTTTGACCAGTAGGTCCGCAGGAATGCACCAACAAATTCCTGATAAGTCCGACACGTCGCTGCCACGCCCCGCATCTTTTCCGCGGCTTGGCCTTCGATGTGTCCACACATGAATTCTAATTTGGCCTGGGTTGGCCATGACGACGGTAATGAATTAGTAAATTGCATCACCCAGCTCTTCGGATGCATCGACCCTCCATTATCTTTGAACTTCTGGAATTTGAGTATCGACAGGAAGTGATTGTGATCAAAATTCTGTCCGATCCTCGCACTGGTGTTGTCAGACGTTTCCGATACTTGCACGTCTGCGGAGTGTCCTGATCTATCTTGCTGATAACTGTGATGTGCTACGTCTGTATCACAGTGGAAGTGGCATTCAGCATTCACTCTTCTAAGTGGGCTGCAATTATTGGAGCTATTACTCGCTGTTTCTGCGTGTGCATTGTTTGTTCCGCACGCTGTCACTGGGCTAGAGCACGGCGGGCTTTTCCTCGGAGATACAATCCTGTGTGCTCCATCATTGGTATCCGAACGCGCAGTGCTCGTGTGCCCATTTCGCTCTAGTTTTGCTATCCGACTCTCTACTTCTTTCATTCGTTTCGTGATGTTCGTAACCGCAATATTACCTTGAGTCTTTAAGGCCGCTAGGGATTTCGAGTGGACTTGTGTCGCACGTCGCAAGCGCCCTGCGAGTTTAAGAGTTACTCTTGCGATTTTCATTGCCCCTGTTGCTGCAGTTTTGGCTAGGCCTGCTACTTTTTGTGCTACCATTGACATTTGTTTTGCTTCTCCACATTCTTTCTTTATTGTTAATAATTCCCCACGAATTTCCCCTATATGCGAAATTATTGCCTCCGTGTCCTTCTTACGCTGTTCGTCAGCTTCTTCCTTCTCCTTCTTACGTTGTTTCTCCTCTTCTTCCTTCTCCTTCTTACGTTGTTTCTCCTCTTCTTCCTTCTCCTTCTTACGCTGTTCGTCAGCTTCTTCCTGCTTCTTACGCTGTTCGTCAGCTTCTTCTTTCATTGATCGTAGGAAGCTCAGTATTGGGTTTACGTCATCTTCTTGATCCTCTTCAAACATGGGCGATGTAACTCTGGACACCTGGGCGCTAGAGCTCTGACGTGACCGAGCTGGCCTCTGTCTGCACTCGTTCGTTTGACTATAAACTTCTGCTACCGTCTCGACCTGTGTGCCTGTCTCTGTTTCATCCTCTACTTCACTATCATAATCACGGCCGCAACGCTGCTCTGAGATCGCGTCCAAATCACCTTCCTCATCAATGCCCCTGGCGTCCTGTCCTGCTAAAAATGTGCCCATCTCATCTCCGAACCTATTCCCGTCAGTAAACTGCCCCCTATCCATTATGCTATCCTCTTTTGTTTTAGCTTCGCCCGATAATAGTCGTGCCTTACTTCTCGTTATCATTCATAAAAACAAATTCATCTAAAATGCACAATAAAATTAATCTACTCCATATATTTTTTACACATAAACATAAAATTTCAACAACGCTGTTCCAACGCTGTAATCACAAACACAATTTGATGTGGTACAGAAACCGCACACAAATCCGACAAAGTGCGATGCGGTACAGACACCACATCAGCGAAACACAAAAAAAACAATGAACAAAAAATATATACACTGAAAACAAAAACTGTAGTCATGCGCCGCTACTTAAAACTAAACGCGGAACTACCAAAAAAAACTTGGGTATTAATCATTAAAAAAAATAGAGAGAAAAAAATTGAATGTTCCTACTAAGAATCCTGTTTGTTTATCAGAGATTCACAGGAAAGATCCGAGGCCAAGGGTCGCCATATTATGCGAGGTGCCGGGGCTAGTAGTGTATTTATCACTAAATTCTACTAGAATCCACATGTGTAAATCATGCTCTAAGCCCCCCCTATTCTAACTCCGACTTTTGCTGTTGCACAAGGATAAAACAAATACGCGAACTGACTCTAATCAACCCTGCTAGTGGAGTAGAAGAGAGTTTGGCACCTGCAATAATTTAATTTGATAAATAAGTTAAATAAACAAAGGTTTCATTAGCATAGTGAGGAATGATAGGGTTGCTCTATTGATTAACAGAAAGAAAGTTCTGTCCAAAATAACAATATGATTTATTAAGATTAAACGCAGAATAATAACAGAGACACAGGAGATATAAAACATCAAATTGGCTAAAATTGGAGATTCATACAAACACAGTAAAGGTGAAGTTGTCCCTAACTTAGATCGTGAGGTTTAAGACGAAGTGGTATGTGGAGCCAATTCCTTTCCACTCAAATCTCAAGAGAGACACACAGCTAACCCAATAGTAATTGCTGCTACTCGAAACTGAACAAAGTTAGAAAAGGATGAACAGGCGCGCTCTGCTGAGCTCTGATTATCACCTAGGAAAATCCCTATCTGCCGGTGCTGCGGACGTACATTACCAACAGTCTTCTTATCTCCCAGAACACGATCTGGCGTACCGCAGGCGAGGGCTGGTTGCTCCGACGTCCTCGACCGAAAGGCGACTGCCGACTACCCAGAGCACCCGTACAGGCCGAACACACAACCTTCCCGCCCCCACGACAGTGGTCATGGTTACGTTCCAATCAGCAACACGAAAACCGGCGGAAATTCCACTCCATTGCCGGAGCACTACCATTCCACCAATGGAGATTCTTGGCGCCAATTTCTGTGCTGATTTTGCAGAAAGTGCGGGAATTTTCCCGCCACAACTGCGTGGGTACACAAGTCATTCCCACGCCTCGCTGGTAGCCCGCCAGAAAGTGTTTTCGCAAAGTTTCTCTGAAGTAACGGAACCTCTAGCCCAGCCGCTACTTCACACCCCAGCGGGCGTGTCTCTTGACAATGTCGGCGTCTGAAAAGCATTCACTCGACTGCCTCACACACGTCGGCTTAACTCTCTCCAGTTCCACAGAGCCCGCCTGTCACCGGCCCACCCGGGTGACGAGAGACGCTGCGTGGGAAGTACGCGTGTTAAGGAAAAGCAACCCTCCACCGCATGCAACTAGAGAGGAGAATCGTAAGATAGAAATATGAGAGGGGGCTCATGCCACCTCTCATTCCCACTTCAGTGTAGAATTAATACATAGATGCGTGAAACAATAAAAAACCGTTTATGTCACTTTTTACGGTCACACATTGCTGCTGTGTCACACTGATGGATATGAAATGGCCAATATCATTTTTAACTGTGTTTTACGGTGTGCTGTCACAACTGTTGATAGTTTAAGGTAAATGTAAAAAATCGCCTCCGGTGCTGTTAAAACTGTTTTAATTCGCAGTACTTGACTAGCTAACTGAACATTACTGTCAGGGTAAACTTCCACAGTGTAACAGGGAGCCGTAGCGAGTAGACACTGTAAGGAAAGGTGGTGAGTAGAGTACATCCGAGAATGAACTGCGGATGTCTGGTGAATGTGTTAGTCTGAGGTGAAGGAATTGGCGTTGGGAGAAGTCTTCGATTAATGTATGTCACTAGCCAAGACGGCAGATGAAAATAAATCTAGCAATATTACACTGGGTAACATTTTATACATAGAATAAAGACAGAAACTGATGAATTTTTTATAATAGGAATAAAAACAACAATCAGTACCGTAACAATCGTTATTGTATTGAAGATCTAGTTAAAGTTTAGCTACAATATAGCCTTCATCATTGCATTTTGTAGCGAGTCATACAGACCCAGAAGGCTTGTATAATCAGGTGTTGTTAGAACGAGCTTAAACTGAATAGTAGATTAACAATATAAAGCGAAGGTCAGCAATATACAGAGGTTTACGGATGTAAGTGCAGTTATTATTGTTGGATTCTGAGGTCCGTGTACTCAACAACATTACATCAGTATTTACCCCATTTGCAGACTAACAACTTTAGTTATTACGTTATTATGTTTTAGATTAGTTAGTAGTTCCAAGCACAAGTGACAAGAGCAAGCTATTAATGCTTATTTTGAATTGAAGGTAACTGGCATCTTCATAGCTTTAACTAAATCAGCAGTTAGTTTCACTGACTAAGAAACTAACAAACAATTCAAGGTGTCTTTTTTTAAAAAAGCTAGGCTGTATCCTGGACTACCAAATAAAAAAAACGGAGCAGTCTTATTTGGCACAACATAAACGCAACCTGCTTGCATTTTACCAAGTTTCTTACAATTAACACGATATCCTAATAGAAACGTACCGTATTCAACTAACTAAGTACAACTCGTCGGCACAAGCGTTTTCATGAATGTAGAGACTTCACAACGACATCAAAAGCACTAATTTGCACAAAGCAGTCTTGTTTGAAATAGATGTACTAATTACGCCTAGTCTGTATGAAAGGGAAGCCTGCGGAAACGGCTCCTGCTTCAGTTGGGCAGTCAGCACCGTTGCACTAGAACCATACATTGTATAATCAAGCTACATTCTAGGCAGTAGAATAAGAACCGTATATATATATATATATATATATATATATATATATATATATAAGCTACGACCATGAAAAGGACTACACATTTACTTCACGTAGCCACATACACGTGTACACCAGTGCTCATAGCGTTCTCTAGGATCCCACATTAAATAACTGGAGGAAATAAAGTGGCTTCTTTAGATCCTTAAACATGTTAGGTGTTGATGATGGCGTCTTTCAAACAATAGACATTAATATAAATATTTATTGCTTGAATTTTAGATTTTTTGCAGCAGAATTTCTTACCTAATACGCGTTTCGATGTAGTTCTAAAAGCATCCTGTTTTCTCTTTGTTTGTTAACCGCAGTGCATAATCTGATTATACGTCGAATAACTGCAAGAGAACAATTTTTTACAGGACTTTAGTGCAATGTCACTATCTATTAACTTTTGTAGTAAATTTTGGTATTTTTAGTGTGAAGAAGAAATTAGTGCTGCTTTGCTTGCAGTTATACAAACAAAATATTCGAAAATGACGGAAGGATTACGTATACCGTAAGGAGTTTACAGTGGGGAAGAGAATAAACATGCCTTCAAAGGATATTGTGTTCATAGTAAAACAAAGATGGAGTGGAAAATCATTAGAGCTGTTGTATTGATAAGTCGCAAAATGGCACTCTTTTTGAGCAGCTTTTGCTGAAAGGATTGTGAATTTAGTTGTAGTTGTCTTGAGTAGTATAAAAAAGTTTTGCGGGATACATAGTCACTAGAAACATATGAAAGGAAAGAAAAGAGTCTCCATTCGGGTAACAGCTTCAATTCTTTGCCTGATATTTAGATCAATTTCATATTCCTGAGGCGAAGCGAACGGTAACTTCAGATATCTCACTATCACTTCGTTCTGGGTCGTACACTCTTATTATTCCATCTTGGTTCTTGTACATATTGTTCATCACCCGCGGCTCCTTGGAACCTACTACTGTTTTTCTCAGCATTCCGAACATCATGCACCATTTTACATTGTCGAACGCTTTTTCTAGGTCGACAAATCCTATGAAAGTATTTTCATTTTGCTTTAGTCTTGCTTCCATAATCAAATGTCAGAATTGCCTCTCTGGTACCTTTCCTAAAGCCTAATTGATGCTCATCTTACACATCCTCAATTTTCTTTTACATTCTTCCGTATGCTATTCTTGTCAGCAACTTGGATGCATGAGCTGTTAAGATTATTGCGCGATAATTCTCGCACTTGTCAGCTCTTGCAGTGTTCGGAATTGTCAGATGGTATTTCGCCAGACTCACACATTTTACACACCAACGTCAAAAGTCGTTTTGTTGCCATGTCCCCCAATGATTTTAGAAATTCTAGTGGAATGTTATCTATCCCTTCTGCCTTATTTGATAAAAAGTCCCCCAAGACTCTTTTAAATTCTGATTCATGTAGAGGATACCCTATCTCTTGTAAATCGACTCCTGTCCTATCATATCAGACAAATGTTCCCCCTCACAGAGACCTTCAACGTACTCTTTCCACTATTTGCTCTCTCTTCTGCATTTAACAGGGGAATTACCGTTGCACTCTTAATGTTACCACCCTTGCTTTTAATTTCACAGAAGGTTGTTTTGACTCTCCTGTATGCTGATTTCTTCACATTTTTCATGGAGTCATTTCGTCTTTGCTTGCCTGCACTTCCTATTTATTTCATTCCTCAGTTCTGTATTGCTAAATACAGGGAGCTGTAGAGCGCAAAAACTGTAGAGGACGACAGAGATTGGAATACATCCTGCAAAGAATTGAAGATAATTGGGGATGTAGTTTGCAAGTACTACTCTTAGATGAAGAAGTTGGCACAGGAGAGGAATTCGTGGCAAGCTGCATCAAATTAACCAGAAGACTGATGACTCAAAAAAAAAGTCAACAGCCGGTCTGTACCCTGCTACCTCAGCTTAGGCACCAGGAAAACTGTAGATCAACAATTCGACAAAACTTTCTTTTTCAGAGGTGACAGGGTCTGCCTCACAGGGACATAATCGGTTAATTGAATCTGATATTTAATGGGGTCGGTAAACCCTACTCAGTCAGTAAGAACTTCAGGGAACTGTTGTAAAACGTCCAAAACAAGCTCTCTGTGTAGGACTTAGATGGCTCAAATCAAAGGGCCTTTCTTCTCCCTCATCGCATGAGCACCATGCTGCGCTCTACGATGACACAACTGAATCTTAACATTTGCCTTAAATTAAAAATGACTAGACACAGTCCGTAACCAAATGTCCCATCTGATGACACTGAAAACGCGCTCTCCCTTGCCGGCCCTTTTAATCAGTTTGAGGCGGCGGCCGCACACCGCTCGAGGCCTGTCGCTCAGATACCATAAAATTCTTACGGGTATTATCCGCAAATTTAATATTCTCTATCACTAAGACCACAGAAAACAAACCGTCAAATGAATTTGGTTTTCACAGAGCACTAGACAATTAAGACCCTTGTAAGTAGGCTGTTTAGGCTTTTATATTGGTAACGCCACGTAGCGCTCTGTATGAAAATCACTGACTGTGCTGTGTGCAGTCTGTGGCTGGTTTGCATTGTTGTAATTTGCTATTTTAGTGTTGGGCAGTTGGCTGTTAACAGCGCGTAGCGTTGCGCAGTTGGAGGTGAGCCGCCACAGTGGTGGATGTGGGGAGAGAGATGGCGGAGTTTTGAGAGCGGATGATCTGGACGTGCGTCCATCAGAGACATTAAATTTGTAGGACTGGATGTCATGAACTGATATATATATATATATATATATATATATATATATATATATATATATACTCCTGGAAATTGAAATAAGAACACCGTGAATTCATTGTCCCAGGAAGGGGAAACTTTATTGACACATTCCTGGGGTCAGATACATCACATGATCACACTGACAGAACCACAGGCACATAGACACAGGCAACAGAGCATGCACAATGTCGGCACTAGTACAGTGTATATCCACCTTTCGCAGCAATGCAGGCTGCTATTCTCCCATGGAGACGATCGTAGAGATGCTGGATGTAGTCCTGTGGAACGGCTTGCCATGCCATTTCCACCTGGCGCCTCAGTTGGACCAGCGTTCGTGCTGGACGTGCAGACCGCGTGAGACGACGCTTCATCCAGTCCCAAACATGCTCAATGGGGGACAGATCCGGAGATCTTGCTGGCCAGGGTAGTTGACTTACACCTTCTAGAGCACGTTGGGTGGCACGGGATACATGCGGACGTGAATTGTCCTGTTGGAACAGCAAGTTCCCTTGCCGGTCTAGGAATGGTAGAACGATGGGTTCGATGACGGTTTGGATGTACCGTGCACTATTCAGTGTCCCCTCGACGATCACCAGTGGTGTACGGCCGGTCCCAGGTCGACGGGCACGTACACCTTCCGCCGACCACTGGCGACAACATCGATGTACTGTGGAGACCTCACGCCCCACGTGTTGAGCAATTCGGCGGTACGTCCACCCGGCCTCCCGCATGCCCACTATACGCCCTCGCTCAAAGTCCGTCAACTGCACATACGGTTCACGTCCACGCTGTCGCGGCATGCTACCAGTGTTAAAGACTGCGATGGAGCTCCGTATGCCACGGCAAACTGGCTGACACTGACGGCGGCGGTGCACAAATGCTGCGCAGCTAGCGCCATTCGACGGCCAACACCGCGGGTCCTGGTGTGTCCGCTGTGCCGTGCGTGTGATCATTGCTTGTACAGCCCTCTCGCAGTGTCCGGAGCAAGTATGGTGGGTCTGACACACCGGTGTCAATGTGTTCTTTTTTCCATTTCCAGGAGTGTATATATTATATGGCTGTCTTCAGTTATTCGCTTTAGCTACGTAAGGCGGGTGACCTTGAATGGGACTTAGCCGCTGCACGAGCCGCCAGCGGGATCGCGCTCTAGTTCTAACAAAGCGCGATCCGCAGAATTGCTCGACTTCCGGCGCCGTCATTGCGGTTTATCAGGGCGCTACTTCCTGTCGCGCCCATTTCTTATTATATATATATATATCAGGGCGCTACTTCCTGCCGCGCCCATTTCTTATTATATATATATATATATATATATATATATATATATATATATATATATATATATATATATATATATATATATATAAATTGTTTGCTCTTTATCAAAATCTTTCATTTGCTAACTATGCCTATCAGTATTTAGTGACTTCAGTAGTTATCTTTTATTTAGCTGGCAGTATTGGCGCTCGCTGTATTGCAGTAGTTTGAGTAACGAGGATTTTTGTGAGGTAAGTGATTCATGAAAGGTATAGGTTATTGTTAGTCAGTGGCATTCTTTTGTAGGGATTATTAAGTCAGATTGCGTTGCGCTAAAAATATTGTGTGTCAGTTTAGTGTTGATCAGAATAAGTAAAGAGAGTAATGCCAGAGTACGTTCAGTTTTACTCAGCTGTCTGAAAAGCAAATAATGTACGAGGTTTATCAGCACAGTCATTCATTAATTTTTCTAAGGGGATGTTTCACCCTTCTGTCGCATTCCTTCTGAAATTATACTAACCACATCATTTTCGGGTAAATCCTGTTCGAGAGCAACACATGAAATGAGTATACTTTCAATATAACAAAATGGTTCAAATGGCTCTGAGCACTATGGGACTCAACATCTGTGGTCATAAGTCCCCTAGAACTTAGAACGACTTAAACCTAACGACATCACACACATGCATGCCCGAGGCAGGATTCGAACCTGCGACCGTGGCGGTCACGCGGTTCCAGACTGAAGCGCCTTTAACCGCACGGCCACACCTCAATATAACAACCCAAATCTTCATGCACCACTTGAACCCTGAAACACTAAATCACTAAGCAATGTGTCTCCCATACAAACCCGTATGCTCTATTTGAAAACTAATTCACAAATCTCAGAAAAGGAATTTTGTTTCCGATTAGCCTCTACTCATACTCTGAACAACAGATCCCTCGTCAGAGGGAAAATAATTAGCAGCATAAATGCTTGTCAGGAGCAGGAGAAAAACCTGCTCTCTTGATCTCACACTTAACCACAGCCGGACTCTCTACTAACAAGGACTTTCAATCACTTAAAATAGCCAACAAAGGATTCAGTGACTTATCAAATATTAGTTTATTATCACCTACTTGTACGGTCATCCCCTGATCCAGTTGTGAAGTCTCAGACTCGCCGTCACCGCGTCAATTTAAAAGGCTGGCTCGCTGTTGCAAGGTGCATAAGCCTGTTTGAATTTGTAAAATCTGTGAGCGATTTGTAGCCTCTGTAAATACTGAGAAGAGGTCCGTAATTTTATCAAACGAATGGTGCGATATGCCTGCACGCGGACAATTTGCAAGCACGACGTTGCCAGCTGTTCTTAAACCTCAACACTCCATCGCCCATCATTAAGTTCTGCACGAGGGGTGCAAGCAGCACATACCCTGCCCAACGTCATCGCTGACAACTGTACCGGACCACCTAACAGACCCCTCAGACTTTGCGCGAGGTCAATGACACTTCCTTCAATCGGAGCTCCGCGGACTTTAACTAGTAAATTAGGCACGGTTTCTCTAAGTAGCTAATTCCCATGACAGGTCAGGGTGCAGTCTCCGTCTGTGCAACAAGGAACCAATTTACACAGTACCAATTCTTATAAGTCTAAGCCTCTTATAAGTTGTCAAATTAACACCTTTCAGCCGTCTAGTTTGTAACCCTATTTTATTTGGCAAACAGGTTCAACGTTTTACTACGCCATCGTCAGGCCCGTGGCCGAAGTGCAGGAAGATACTACCTCGAGTGTGATCAAAAGAGGGGCGAGCAATACTGGTATTAGTAGATTTTTGCAATAGCGATCACTCCAACCGTCATCTTCCGACGGCTGAAAGATGTTAATGTGACATAAGTAAATCTCCTATTGTCCCTACGATTCGTATTTACTCTGCTAACAGTGAGATTTCCCCCCCCCTTCCCCACAGTGCTATGTATCCCGAGATATAAAGTAAAATAACACTTAAAACTTAAGCCACGCTGGTAAAATTAACAAACGCTCAACACTTAGATGACACTTGAGTAAACAATTACAGTAAATAAAAAACAAAAAGAACAAAACACCAGAAGGACAAATCCTTACAAAAGAGAGGTGCCAGGATCAGTACCCAAAGGCCATTAGTTTAACATCTTACATTCTTTATCACAAAGTTATTGTACTATTAATAATCAATCCATATTCACATTTGAAATTCATATATTTCTTTCCTTACAAATGGGTGCAATATGCCCCAGTGCTAAGGTGACTCCAAAAGCGGCCACCCTCGGGCAAGTAACATTGAAAACACTAACCAGCTGGCTATCTAAAAAAGAACTGTAACACCCAAAAAATTATACAAAAACTTACAACAAACGTATGCAATGTGCAAGGGAACTTTGAAACATATTTAATATAGAAAGTGACTTCAGAACCTTAAAAAATTTTAAATACCAGCAAGACAGGTGGAAGATCAATTAAATGAATGAACGTTTCATGATTATGACCATGAAAACAGAAATCAAATTTAGACAGTGCCACAAACTGCAGATTAGATTTAGGTAACTATAATTCACTTGACAGCTACAAAGGCCCACCTAGCTTCAACACTGGAAACTCTGTTAAATCAGTTCACATTTCGTATTTATAATCGTACAACAAAAATCAGATTTACGCAGAATCACAAGCTGCAGGTTAGATTTAGGGAACAATAATACACTTGGGAAGAGCGAAGGCCCACCAAGCTTAAGCACTGGAACTTCTGTTAAATCAATTCATGCTTCGTATTTACAGTCGTGCAACAGAAATCAAATTTACGCAGTAGCACAAACTAGTGATCAGATTTAGATAGCAGGTATTCACTTAACAACTGCAAAGATTTACCAAGTTTGAACATTAAAAACATTTAAAAGCCTTAAAACATCCAAAATAACACCATTGGCGATCATTTAATGTGGTCACTCAAACAGGAGCCAACAAAACATTCCCAGCGCCAACAGGCCTGATACTTGCGTTATATCAGTATGTGACTAAAGGTGCTCACCATGATCAATTGTGCTGTGAAGTATGACCGAAATGACTCCTCCAATCTCGCTCTCCAGTCATCCTCATGCCAAGGTGAGATCAATACATTGCCGTAATCTCTGCAGAATAGCACCTTTTCTGCAGAACAGTGACGAGATCGCCCCAATTAAGCACACTACAAGGTTTAATTCCACACAAAGGCGCAGACCTCTGACAGGGAAGAACCAACAGCTGTGGTCGCGTCGTTACAAGAGGTACAGTGCGCAGGTTCATGCAACTTCACTATCACTGGTAATCACACATCCCTTTCCACAAACCGCTGTCCACAGCGTGTATCGCCATGCACCAGTACTCTGACAGAAACACCACCATCGGGCTCTCGTCACGTCAACACAGTCTGTGAGCGCTTTTTAAACCTCTCCGACTTAAAAATGGTTCAAATGGCTCAGAGCACTATGGACTTAGCATCTGAGGTCATCAGTCCCTTCGAACTTAGAACTACTTAAACCTAACTAACCTAAGGACATCACACACATCCATGCCCGAGGCAGGATTCGAACCTGCGACCGTAGCAGTCTCGCGGTTCCGGAGTGTAGCGCCTAGAACCGCTCGGTCACAGCGGCAGGCCTCTGCGACTCCACCCTGCCCCCTATCGGTGAGGCAAACTTTGCATGTAAGGTAATTATTTTTGCCGTCAGCCATAGATAGGTGTTGATAGATGGTGTTGATAGGAAGAATTCAAATGGCACAACCTGAAAAGGAGTCACCAAAATGAAGAACATTGTGATGGACATCGTATTCAGCAAGTGGGTAGCCACAGTTTGTCGAAAGCCATTCCTGTGGACAGAAAGGTTGTTGAGGATGTCAAATTAAACACCTTTCAGTCACCAATTTTCAATCTTATTTTATTAGGCAACCAGTTTCGGCGCTTTACTACGCTGACGGCTGAAAGGTGTTTAATTTGACATTCTCAATCGAATAGCCGAGTCCCGCGACCATCGCTAAAAAGATGGACATACAAAGAAAGCTTGTCATGCCTACGTAGAACGCAGCACAGTGGTTGCAGCTTAGCTTGTAGACAACATGAGAGCTTTCACAGGAATCCCTGATTTTGATGGGATAGGTGCTTGTGCTGTTCTTCCATCTAAATCTAGGGACTCTGTGAGATTGTAGGTAACTAGAGGGATATGGCGTAATATATCTGTTACTGTACAATGTTGGGAGGGTAATTTCGGTCTATGAAGGTCTCAGTGATACCTTCTGTATATTTGTAGACACTGCTCGTCGATACAGATGCGACTGCCGTGAGTGGCTAGGCTGTATGGATGGGACTTCTTCTTATGGAATGGTGGCAGCTGTCAAAGTGGAAGTATATCAGGTGGCTGGTGGGTTTGATATGGACAGAGCTACTAATGTAGCCATCTTTGGTGTGATATCGTTAGCACATTAAGGAAGATGGGTAATTTGGTTGAGGAGGACCAGATGAAGTGAATGGGGGCAACTGAACCAATTCTCTGCCAGGGTGTCGCCTACCTCTGGACCTGAAATGAAAAATATGCTACCCACTACCCTCCCCATTCCTCCCATAGCGGTATTTCTTTACCCAGCCAAACTTATCGTCATCCAGCCCCACTCAACTTCTGCTACCAACCCCTTGTTTCATGGCATATTACTCCAGTCCAGTCACAAGCACCACCTATCCCATCAAAGGTAGGGCTATCTTGGAAAGTAGTCATGTGAAAGCTAATCTGCAACCACTGTTCTACATTCTACGTGGGCATGACAGCCAACAAGCTGTCTGCCTGCATGAAACCCCACCGACAGACTGTGTCCTAGAGACAGTTGGACCACCTGGTTGCTGAACTTGATGCCCAACATAACGTTCTAAATTTCAATATCTGCTTCAAGACGTGAGCCATCTCTAGCCTTGCTACTATCTGAATGGTGCAGATGGTAACTCTCCCTGCACTATACGTTATTGCTTTAACCCCTCTGACATCAGCCTTTGTCAGTCCCAGTCCATCACCCACCCACCATCTTCCCTGCTCCCATTCCAGCACTACACTGATTTCTATTCCACCAGCGTTCGATTAGTCTCTCTCTCCCTTTTTTTCTCCACCCTCTACTTTTTTGTTCCTCTTCTCTCTTTTTCCGCTTCTTCCCTGGCTAACCACCCAAGTACACCTAGCTGCCTTACCCTTTCCCTGCCATGTCCCTGCATGCTAACACACAGCAACGCTGTACTGTCCCCCACCCTACCCTACTATCACAAGCCTTCCACATCCCAATCTCATCATTACCATTCAGTTTGCTTCTTCCATCATATGCAGTTACTCCCAGTCTGGCCTCTGTGGCCAGAGACATTGGTTATGTATGTGTGTGTTTTGCTTGTGTGAATGTGTGTATGGTGTGTACCTTAGAAGAATGCCTTTTGTCCAAAAGCTTACATGTTCAGCAGTCTTTTTCTGTGGCGGTGTGGCTCAACGTCTCCTCTACATGGTGAGTAGCACTCTGTCCTTTTCACAAAACTGTCATTGCCGTATCCAGCCTGAGAAATACAGTTTACAATATTCGCTTCTCCATGCCGCTTTCTTTGAGATTCTATAAGAGACCACGGAGATCTCTAGTAAGAAGGTCTATATTTGCCATAGCCCTTTATTTAGGCTTAACTACCTCTGATACTGTTATGTGATGCTTCTTGATGGCAATAAAAGGTTAAAAGTTTCTTGCAGACCCTTAGTTAACTGATATCGTTAGCACTATGGCGCTCCTGTACATTTTGGTATACCTTAGCACACATTAATCTCTCTTACACTGATCAACGAATGGGGTGAGACCGACCAATTTCTTTGCATGCATGCGTACCCGAAGATATAACATTTCGTTCTGAAGTGTTACACCAAGACGAATGCTTACATCTGACAGTACCCTGGGAGTGGGGTAGACTTGGCTGTCCTGAGAGTGAATTTCTGTTGCGGCAGTTACCCAGTACCCAAAGGAAAGTTTCCAAAAGCCTTTGTGTGAACTGAAGGAATTGTGCCAGATAATAATTTGTATTTGGTATACACTATAATAAAGACCTAGTCTTTATTCAGTTCGAACATAGGCACTTCAAATACTTGGCGTGAGATCCACTTAACTATTCGTAAAACGAATGATATGTAGTATCCCACGTAATTATCCCCTTTCCTACAAGCTATTTATCGATGTACTTGAGCAATCAGTAGTTTATAATGACAGGAAAACAGCGCATGTCACTCACGTTTTGTGAAAAGGATAAAGTAACTACAGCCAGTACAGCTGTGGTTAGTCTGCTGAAGGATCCTAAAAATTACGGCGTACCTGATGGAGAAGTAATTTCTTTTACAGTCAGAGCGCACTCGTAAGCTTGTAGTACAACCCTTACGCCACCTGACTGGAAGGATGGTACCTCTCTATAGGTCACGTGTCCCGGTCAACGTCACAGACAACGTATCGCTGCGTCGACAACTTCCCATCATGCACGTATTGCTTCCTGAGGAGCGCATCCTTCACTTGGGCAAACGGAAAGTGCGAGATCTAGGCTGTATGGAGGATGAGCAAGAACAGCCCAATGAAGTTCTGTGAGCTCCTCTCGGGTGCTCATACTTCTGTGAGGCCTTGCGTTGTCACGGAGAAATTCGTTTGCATTTTTGTGGAGACAAACACGCCGAAGTCGTCTCTTCAGTTTATCGAGGGGAGCACAATAGAATTCAGAGTTGATCGTTGCACCATGAGGGAAGACAACAAACAGAATAAGTCTTTCAGGCGGCCAAAAGGCCGTCGCCGTGATATTGCCAACTGAGGGTGCGGCTTTCAGCTCTTTCTTCGGAGGGCAGTTCGTGTGGCGCCACTCCATGGATTTCTCGTTTGTTTCCGGTTGGAGGTGATGAACGTATGTTTCATTCGACGAAAATCTGTCACGAACAGCCTCGTGATGCGCAAGTAATTCCGCACAGATGGCCTTTAGTTGTTCTTTGTGGTCTTCTGTTTGGCGGCGAGGAACCTAGAACACACACACACGTTTGAGTACCCTAACTGATGGACGATTGTGTTAGCACTACCTACAGAGACGTCCAGTTGAGCAGCGAGGTGTTTGATTCTGATTCGTCGATCACGTCGAGTGAGTGTGTCCGCACATTCCAACATTGCAGGAATCACAGATGTGTGCAGCCGGCTGGCACGTGGGAGATCTGGCAGTTTGGCGCTAAGGTGTTGCGATGACGACAAACGCCTCGCCCAGCGATTCATCGTGCTTTTGTTCACCGCCACGTCTCTGCAGACATTCTGCAAAGGCCTATGAATGTCTACGACGCTCTCGTTTTGTGCCAAAAGAGACTCAATGACGGCTCTCTGCTTGGAACGCATCTCCGTTACTGACGTCGTTTTGAAAACTACGTCTAGCGCTGCCAAGTATGGGAACTTCATGAAATTATAGTTGCTGAAGCGTTGTATTCTACGATGTTCCACAACAAATTCCGAAATTTTTCTAACGATATTGACTGACAAAAGCATGTGCTGCCTTACTTACTGAATGTCTCTCGTACCATCTTTGCCTTTGATGATGATGATGTTTGGTTTGTGGGGCGCTCAAGTGCACGGTCATCACCGCCCGTGCAAAGTCCCAATCTTTTCACACTACCATGTTGTACGCAGTCCAATCTAGACACTGTCACGAACGGTGATGGTGATGAGACGATGAGCACACCACAAACGCCTCGTCCCCGGACAGAGAAAATCCCCAACCCGGCTGGGAACTGAACCCAGGACCCGTGATCGAGAGGCAGCAAGGCACGCCACTACACCACGAGCTGCGGACTTCACCTTTGATGGCGTGCTTTCTACATCCTCGTTCCCTTGCTCACCATGCAGAATTCCATCACTTCTTCTACAATGTGGTCCCCAAGTTTTCTGCTAATCCTCACCACTTTCGTCTTTTTTTTTTTATGCTCGGTCCATATTCCTACGCCCCTTATAATCCGAAGTGTTCTTTTGTGTATTTCAATGGTATTGTTGAATCTTGGTCCTTGTACACAAATAGGGATTCACTGGTGGTTCTGGGCCAAGTATACCCACCAGTCGTTCCTCAGATTGGGGAGTGTGGAGAGGTAGGCTGTGCTCTGGCAGCAGCAGCAGGATGATATCATCATGCCTGTCCTCTCTTAAACACTACACGTTACACCTCTTTCTTGGAAATACACAAATCAGAGTTCATGCCCAACAGTCACACCTATTTAGGCCTTCCAATCACAATACAGTATTTTACCATCCAATCACATTTTACGCTCCTTATTAAGCCATGCCATTTTTAATAGCCCAGTCAGAGAGCTTCTAAGCCAACATACACATATTTTCCCCTCACTTTAAGAGCACAGTGTTTTACCATCTATTAATGCGAAACAACAAATCAGTGTACACCCCAGAGTCGGTCATCTCCTCTGTACCTCAGCTGGTTACGAATAAACTTCAATATTTATACCCCACTTTGTGAAAATCACAATGATTCCTCAAATTAAGTATTACAGTATTATTTCCACATCAAAATTGTCTGTATTATTGTTCTACAACAGTATGAAATACAGATGCCTCTACCAACGTAGAGGTCGAGGTACATTTGACACCTAAAAGATGACTGCAGACCCTAAAGTTAACTGCCGTAATGTTATTCTCATGTCTATTTTATCGTCTGTAATATTTATCAAGATACGTACAGTTATTGGAATTCAGATTTTAGGACTACCTGAGTTTACACTGGTAAGCCAAAAGATTATAACCACTGCCCATCGCAACGTAGGATTTTCATCTGGTGCCGTAGCGAACACGTGACGCGGTAACAGGAGTATGTAAGCGGAGCAGACACGGACGGATGATCATTCTAGCAAAGATATGGGCAGCAAATGAGGAAATCCATTGACATAAGCGACTTTGACAAAGGGCAGATTATTATCACGATAACACGAGGCTGGTGGAACGTTCGTGTGCTGTCGTTGTGATCATCTACGGAAATAGGTAGGACAGTGGAAGTACCAATAGGCGCTAAATGGTTGGTCGTCCAAGCCTCTTAACCAAACTTGGGGTTCAGAAGCTTGTTTACTCAGCAAAGTAGGTCAGATGGTGATCTGTGGCATCTCTGCTGAAAAAGCACAATGCTGGTGTACGCACAAAAGTTTCAGAGCGCACCGTTCACCTACGTTATTGAACATGGAGCTCCGCAGCTGACCACCCCTTACATGTTGACATGTTGACTCAACGACATCGTAAATTACGATTGCAGTGGGTAGAGGATCATCGGGATTCGGTCGATGGAAACGTGTCGGATATTCGCGTGAATCACATTTTTACTACACGAGATCGATGATGGTCGACGATCGTCTCCACAAACGCCGTCATCGAGATGAAAGGCGGCTCGGAACACGCAGCACGCCACGGACACAAGCTGGTGAAAGCAGTATCGAGCTATGGAAAATATTCTCTTTCGCTTGCAAAGGACCTGTGATAGTAATTGCAGACACGCTGATAGCTGCTAACCAGTTGCATCCCTTCATGTTTCATGTCTTCCCCGACGACGGGCAGAACCGCGCTACAGTGGTTTGAGGAGCATCATAGGGAAGTCATGTCGATGTCTCAGTAACCAAATTCACCCGATGTAAATCCTACGGAGCCCATCTGTGTCGCTTTAGGGCGCCATCACCTCGTACGCAAATCAGCTGTCCGTAATTTACGCGAAATGCATGACCTGTGCATGCAACATAGCTCTACAAATTTACCAACAAACAAACTGTCGGATCCGTGATCGAAGAATCAGTGGTGTTTTTCGTATAAAAAAGACGAATAAACAAGCTGTTAAGCAAGTGGTCATAATGTTTTGCCTCGTCAGTGTATGTTCCAATGATGGTAAAAAGATGAAGCACCGTTTTAGGGGAAAAGATAATACACCATGTTCTACATTAGAAAAATACAACTGATTTGAATGGCTAGACAATCTTCGGCCTACAAGAGGTTATGTGCTAATAATTGGCAACCAATGCTGTACAATCGCAATAAAGTCATGAGATGTTCAATTGACTCTTTTATTAGAACATGTTGCGCGTTTCGGCATTACACCGATCTTCAGACATCACAAACTTCAACTCCTTCCTAACCGACCACGTGTACAGCGTTGACATCTCAAAGAAAGTGTCGAATAACATATGAGTGCGACAAAAGTGATATGTTATTCGACACTTCCTTTGAGTTGTCAAGGGTGTACCGTGGTTGGTTAGGAAGGAGTTGAAGTTTGTGATGTCTGAAGATGGGTGTAATGCCGAAACGCGTAACATGTTCTAATAAAAGAGTCAATTGAACATCTCATGACTTTATTGCGATTGTACAGCATTGGTTGCCAATTATTAACATAAAAATGATCGCAGGCCTCAGACGGGATTTTATGTCCTGTATATCATACAGGTTATGTGCGTCTGAGGAAAAAAAAAACCAACTTTAGAGGAAGGGTGTGGCATTTACTGATCGGAACTATGGTGCCAAGGCAGTCTAAAACCTTTACTTTTGCAGACAGTTTCTTTTTTCTTTTTCATTATCTACTTCTAAATAATACCAAGATCTATAGAGACAGACGTCACCTCTTCCAATAATTTGGCAGACAAACGAGACTAAAATGATGAGTCTGACTCCAATATTGCACCCACTATCTTCCAAATGGACGTCCTTTCCTTTTTGTGCCACGTGAGTAGACAGTTACTCCTCCTAGGAAATGCCGGCAGTGTACTATGATCAGCTGTCATCATTGGGTTAGACAGTGATAACAAAAGTCTACTAGGATGAGGAAAAATGAGTTCTCGAGGAAAAATGTTTTGGGATTGTATGGCCGAAGCACGGTAATGTATGGAGGTACAACATGGGCTGTGGGAAAACTGGGAAGGAAGAGACTCTAAGCACTTCAAATACGGTGCTACAGAAAAATAATATTGGGAGGACTGGCAAGAAATGAGGAGATCTGCCATAGACTTGGAAAGGAATATGTAGCATATACTGGTAATAAGAATGGACAGTATGATAATATGTATAGGGGAAGTTAAAGATTGAAACAGAATCAAGAAATAATTGAGTAAGTTGGGTCTACATGCTATTATGAGATGAAGAGTGTGGTGGTTTTTGCGCATCATCAACATGAACAAATGCAATTAATATGGATGATATGATACTCTCTGGTATTCTGAGGTTTGAATTCACTCTGTTTTTCTTAGCAGTTGTATTGATTTGATTTTGTAAATGATACTGACAATATTATACACATGTATAACGCATCATTAATACTACAACTTCTCCCCGATAATTATTTTGTTCAAATTGCACAAGAATTCCACCTGACGTAGTGTAAAAATGTTGACTGTAAGTTGTGTTCATATCACTAACATTACAGATCGTACATCAGAGCTTTTATAATTTTTGTCTTCGATGGATTTAATTATCGATAGCAAATTGGTCATGAAAAGAAACCACAGAATGCCACCCGCACACAACACTGACGTATGCTACCAGAAATATTTTTCTCCGTGATTCGTGCGTCGTTTAATTTTGGCCTCATACATCAGCAATGAAATCTTGTTCAACAATAAATACCATCAACACTGTTCTTAGAAAATGCAGTCTGATTCGATTAATTTTTTTCTTTTATAAATAGAGTTCAGTACCACCGGTGCACATTTATTTCTTACACATCGGAATATTGTTTGCAGTTTCAAGTAATTTAAATTTGCCACTGTGATAAAAGTTAAGATGGCGGCCAACAAAAGATAGAGGATATCTTTTTTAATTAAGATTTTCCTTTGCTCAATAAACAATCATTTAAATTGATGTCACCAATAAAAAGATATTAAATTGCTTTGCAATTAGTTTAACAGAAACCCATGCTATTTTCAACTAGAAGTACAGACGAAGTTGCTATACAGGGTGGTCCCGAATTCATGGTACAAACTTTAATGGTAGGTACAGGACATTGTAACAAGGATTTATTGTATAGGAATGTATAGTCGCAGGTGACGCGGTGAGGCGTAAACAGGGGAAAGAGAAATGGAGTGATCGGTTGGTGTCACTGCCGGTAGAGGGCAGTAGATGAACATGATGTATCGCAGTAGGGACAAGCGCCATTCACAATTGTGCTGCCGTAGACGATGGGTGACTTTACGTATGCAGAAAAAGCAGACATGCATTACATGTACGGCCGTGCAAATGGTAACGCCAGAGCTGCGTTACGAATGTATCGCGCGGAGTATCCTAATCGACGAATGCCGGATCATAGAATTTTTCAACGGTTACATCGTCAACTTTGTGAAACAGGTACGTTCGACGTCAACAGACATGACGCTGGTCGATTAAGAGCTGTACGCACTCCACGACTGGAAGAACGCATCTTGAACATAGTGGCTGATAGACCCGAGTCAAGCACAAGAACTGTTGCGCGTGACGTACATGTGAGTCATCAGACTGTATGCAGAGTGTTAAATGAAAATCGCTTACACCCCTTCCATTTTCAAAAAGTACAAGCATTGAATCCGGCAGATTATCCTCTTCGCGTGAACTTCTGCCAGTGGTTGTTGCAGCAATGTGCGTTGCAGCCGGATTTCGTAGGTCATGTGCTATTTACAGATGAAGCGACATTTTCACGCGAGGGTGTCTTTAATGCGCACAATTCCCATGTGTGGGCAACAGATAATCCACATGCAACGCGTCCACATGCGTATCAACAACGTTTCGGTATTAATGTGTGGGCTGGTATTGTGAACGACTTTTTGATTGGGCCATACTTACTACCCACGCGACTCTGTGGCGAAAGCTATCTTATTTTTCTGCAAGAAGTGTTACCAGAACTGCTGCAAGATGTTCCGCTCGCCATTCGTAACCGCATGTGGTTTCAGCACGATGGAGCGCCAGCACACTTCAGCACTGCTGTACGGAATTACCTGAATGCCACGTTTGGTGCTAGATGGATTGGGCGTGGTGGACCAGTCCCTTGGCCACCCCGATCTCCTGATTTCTCTTGCCTCGATTACTTTTTATGGGGACATCTTAAGAGCCTTGTTTATGAGACTCCAGTTGACTCAGATGAGGATCTCGTTGCTCGCATATCTGTAGCTGCTGCAGGTGTGCGTGAAATACCAGGCATCTTTGAACGTGTACGCCAATCGCTGCACCGACGCTGTCAAGCATGTATCGCTCATGGTGGACGCAATTTTGAACACTTACTGTAAACATGACACTTGTCAACAACGATTTCAATAAAATCTTTCGTTTTCCTTTCGGCCGTTATTTCCCCTGTTTACGCCTCACCGCGTCACCTGGGACTATACATTCCTATACAATATATCCTTGTTACAATGTCCTGCACCTACCATTAAAGTTTGTACCATGAATTCGGGACCACCCTGTATAATGGCAACTAACAATAGCTGTGCTTCTTGCAGCTATGATAAAACAATTACTACAAAATTATAATTGAAAGAGGAAATGAATTTTCAATAATTACTCATAAATAGTTTTAACGCATTTGGCTCTATTTGTTTTTACCAGCAAATGAACATAAAAGTACAATAATTTTACGTTAAATGTTTTTCATTCAACAGACGTCAAATCGATTCGCGTCTTGCGTCGGCGACGTACATCAGAAGAAGACGACAAAAGGGTACAAAACAAAAGAAAAGAATGACATAGATTAACAAAGAATGTGAAACAAATATTGTCTCTGTTTTACATAATTATCATCTTTTTAAGAAATAATTACATAATTGAATGAATATTATTGAGTTACGTAATTTTCCACGCGTTCATATTCCACTAAGAGGTTTGTACAGGACAGGAATTTGTGGCGGGCAGCATCAAAAGAGTCTGGAGACAGAAGACGCCAGTCCACACATCGGGCCACTCTCCCCAAAAAAAAGCGAGAGTAAGAGATTGAGAAGTTAACCACCACTTCAGATACACGTTCCCTCACACGTACTTCATAATTCAGCTCTCTAGGTCGCACAGCAGAGGACGCGCCACGAATTAAAACGGTCGTCGCCACTGGAGACGTCATTCGGAGAGCGGGAAACCCGGATAGTGGGCACTCGGGCTCCGGAGTGGGATTACCTCGACAATGGGGCAGGGAGAGGTCTGTAATCCCGAGCGCGCGGTCGCGCAGCAACTGCTGGCTCTGGGTACCCCAGTGCGGCGGCCAGCAAGCCACAGTAGAGCGCCTGTGAATGGCGGGCCCGCCTCAGCCCGTGAAATGCCAATATACTCGGCCGGCGCGCTGCCGACGCAGCACTCCCGCGATATTCAATATCCGCCTCGGCCAGGCGGCTGTCCGCGCTATGACAAAGACTCCATCATTCCCCAGAGACGGCCTGCTGCTGCTGCTACTGCTGGCTGTTACTTAGAAAGAAGGATACCCTGCCCGCAACAGGTTGTTACCTCACTTTTATGAACCATGACACACTTTCTCAAACACTTACTTCTCTTGTCAGAGTTGCTATGTTTTCGACAGCACGCCACCACATTCAGATGCCCATGAGTTGCCAATATACACTACTGGCCATTAAAATTGCTACACAAAAACGAAATGCAGGCGATAAACGGTTATTCATTGGACAAATACATTATACTAGAACTGACATGTGATTACATTTTCACGCAATTTGGGTGCATAGATCCTGAGAAATCAGTACCCAGAACAACCGCCTCTGGTCGTAATAACGGCCTTATTACGCCTGGGCATTGAGTCAAACAGAGTTTGGATGGCGTGTACAGGTACAGCTGCCCATGCAGCTTCAACACAATACCTCAGTTCATCAAGAGTAGTGACTGGTGTATTGTGACTAGCCAGTTGCTCGGCCACCATTGACCAGACGTTTTCAATTGGTGAGAGATCTGGAGAATGTGCTGGCCATAGCAGCAGTCAAACATTTTCTGTATCCAGAAAGGCCCGCACAGGACCTGCAACATGTGGTCGCGCATTATCCTGCTGAAATCTATGGTTTCGCAGCGATCGAATGAAGGGTAGAGCCACGGGTCGTAACACATCTGAAATGTAACATCCTCTGTTCAAAATACCGTCAATGCGAACAAGAGGTGACCGAGACGTGTAACCAATGGCACCCTGTACCATCACGCCGGGTGATACGTCAATATGGCGATGACGAATACGCGCTTCCAATGTGCGTCCTCCGCGATGTCGCCAAACACGGATGCGACCATCATAATGCTGTAAACAGAACCTGCATTCATCCGAAAAAATGACGTTTTGCTATTCGTGCACCCAGGTTCGTGGTTGAGTACACCATCGCAGATGATAGTGTCTGTGATACAGTGTCAAAGGTAACCGCAGCCATGGTCTCCGGGCTGATAGTCCATGCTGCTACAAACTTCGTCGAACTGTTCGTGAGGATGGTTGTTGTCTTGCAAACGTCCCCATCTGTTGACTCAGGGATCGAGACGTGGCTGCACGATTCGTTACAGCCATGCGGATAAGATGCCTGTCATCTCGACTGCTAGTGATACGAGGCCGTTGAGATCCAGCACGGCGTTCCGTATTACCCTCATGAACCCACCGATTCCATATTCCGCTAACAGTCATTGGATCTCGACCAACGCGAGTAGCAATGTCGCGATACGATAAACCGCAATCGCGATAGGCTACAATCCGACCTTTATGAAAGTCGGAAACGTGATGGTACGCATTTCTCCTCCTTACACGAGGCATCACAACAACGTTTCACCAGGCAACGCTGCTGAATATTACAACGGGAACCAGCTTCGACCTAATCCAGCAAAGACGCAGACTTGTTTATTTCATCTAAACAACAAGGAAGCAAACAGGGAATTACAATTGGAATGGAACTCAGTTAAACTTCAACACTGCCCAAACCCAGTTTATCTTGGAGTCACGTTAGATCGAACATTGTCTTACAAGAAACACGTAGAGAAAACTAGAGCGAATGTCAACACACGGAACGGCATAATCCGTAAACTTACCAACTCACACTGGGGAGCAAACCCTGAAATTCTACGTGCATCATCCCTGGCATTGTGCTTTGCTCCAGCTGAATATGCATGCCCCGTCTGGAGAAGATCGACACATGCCCAGAAGCTAGACGCAGCACTGAATGCCTCATGTCGATTAATCACGGGATGCCTGAAGCCTACAAACCGTGATCTCATTTATATGTGTTCTGGAATAGCCCCCCCCCCCCCCCCCCACAGATCAGACGGCAAACGTTGGCGATGGCCGAACGAAGCAGGCAGTGCGAAGATAGAAGACATCCCCTGTACGCACATCAGCCAGCGGAGGCAAGACTTAAATCTAGGAAAGACTTCATAAAAGTTGAACGTCCACTAACCGAAAGTCAGTCTACAACTAGAGAATCAATTTGGAAACAGAAATTGGATAAAGGCAGTCTGAAAAGTTGGAACATTAAAGAAAAACTTCCTGCTGGATCACAGTTGGAATGGAGAGTCTGGAAGAGCCTAAATAGACTTAGATGTCAAATGGGAAGATCACAGGATAACCTGATCAAGTGGGGATACGCCGAAGAAGAGCCCTGCCAATGTGGAGGAAAACAAACCATGACACACCTGCTGACCTGTCCATCTTTGCTGGCCCCATGCACTTTCCAAGACCTGTGGTTGGCCAACGACGCTGCAGTGAAGTGTGCCGAACACTGGAGAGAGATATGAGCCTTGCTTTAGACAATAATGACGACTTACAATATGTGAAGATCATGAATGTATATATGAATGAATAACTATCATTTACTTGTATTTGTAATCTAGCATATATAGCGTATTAATTAATTACAGATGTAGCTCAGACACGATTAAATAAATAAACCAGGCAACGCCGGTCAACTGCTGTTTGTGTGTGAGAAATCGGTTGCAATCGTTCCTCAGGTCAGCACGTTGTAGGTGTCGCCACCGACGCCAACCTTGTGTGAATGCTCTGGAAAGCTAATAATTTGCATATCACAGCATCTTGTTCCTGTCGGTTAAATTTTGAATCTGTAGCATGTCATCTTAGTGATGTAGCAATTTTAACGGCCATCCTAAGTACTACATGATAATATTCGAATCACGCTTCTTCTCCCTCTTGGAAATTTATTTACGAGTGTTTAATTAACAGCAAACAGCACGCCGTAATATACTGGGTGTTAATGGTATAGGTCCGGATGTTGCGATCATTGGCAGCTCTTAATATGTACCCACTTCAGGGTTTATTTATTTATTCATCGTTGTAACTAAGCCGCGTAGTAGACTACACCAGTCAGTTTAGACTCCAAGCGTCGAAACTCCTTTACCTGGCCTGCTTTCCAGAGGAAAACGAACGTTAATTGACTTGCTTGTGCCAAGAGCACTGGGAGCTACGTGGTAGTTATAATTAAAGTACAGATACTCATGGAGTTCTAGTTGAGTTGAAGTTATCGTATGGCAGCGAATTTTGATAGATATGCTAATACGTTAATGAGGAACCGATTTACCCCGAAAAAAAAGTTACCATTTCGGCCACTAGGTGAAAATCTGGTGCAGCATGTGTGCCGGCCACTGTGGACGAGCGGTTCTAGGCGTTTCAGTCCGGAACCGCGCTGCTGCTACGGTCGCGGGTTCAAATCCTGCCTCGAGCATGGATGTGTGTGATGTCCTTACGTTTAAGTAGTTCTAAATCTAGGGGTCTGATGACCTCAGATGTTCAGTCCCATGGTGCGTAGAGCCATTTGAACCATTTTTGAATACTGTATGTATCTCTGCAGGCTTTCGTGGCCGTTGTCACTGAAGTTAAAATCTTCTGGGTTATTAGGCGGCGTCATGTTTCTTAAAAAATGTTCGACGTTTCGACACCCTCTGCTGGGATCTTCTTCAGGACCTATTGGTGTCAACTACTGCTAGAACACTGTGTGTTTTTAACTTCTCTGTATGTACGCCCTCTGAAAGGCCTGAGAAAAGGCCCGATGTTATTAAATGGTTTATAGAAGATGATAGTGCAGTTCGAAAACCCTGTTCGGCTTCATGTGGCACTTGAGTGACGAATGCGTCCTATCCCGGTGGAAGTTATTGACGGCGTTTACTGTCGCCGTAAGTGACCTAGCAGCACGTGGTCTAGGTATAATCAGTGCTCGTGCTGTGTCACGAGAATTTTCCATCTCAAGGTAAATAGCACGGGAAGGTTTGTGTTCTATTTTACACAGTCTCCCGTACAGGATCCAGACTGCGCAGCAACTGAAACCTCATGACTCTCAGCAACTCACTGAACTTGCTCTTCGGTTTCTGGCACAGAACGGAATTGATGACATGTGGCTGGACAATGTCCTATCGAGTGAACACGCACATTTTACAGTACAGGGTGCAGTGAATACGCAGAACTGCATAATTTGAGGTACTGTTAAACCCCGAGTTCTGCACGAAGAGCCACTGCACTCGCCTTATGTGACTGATGAATTCACACCCACCTTTTTCTCGGTCCGTTCTTCTTTGAAGAGGGCCTGTCAGGTGTACCGTGATCTCCTTGTACAGCAAGTTATTTTGCTTTGAAAGGGCACCAGTATGAAAACAACTGTTTTCATGCAAAACGGGCCAACATCTAATGTTGCTCGCGCAGTGAAAGATCTGCTTAATTGAACCTTCCACGAACGTGTTATCTCCAGATGTTTTCCTGATTTATAGCCTGCAAGATCACGTGATCTTAATCCGTATGAGTACTGGCCCTTGGGACATCTAAAAGGACGTTTTTGTCAGTGACATGTTCGCTCTCTATCTGATCTGAAGGCCAATATACAGGAGAACGTTGCTCAGATTCCACCGGAACTGCTACGAGCAACTGTTTATCACATCATTTTACAGATGCAGCATCTCATTGACGTCTCCGGTGCTCATTCGGAGCAAATTGTGTAAGTGGCGGTTTATAACAAAATCAACAAAACGCCTTTGTCACTTGTTTGACATTTGCTGCCCAAATCCTGTTCCTAATTCACTACATATGCGAATGTTTCTTTCTTGCATTCACAGCAGCGGATTAGCATACGGTGGCCAGAATTATAACTATTTTTTCCAGCTTAAATCGGCTCCTCATTAACACATGAAAATGTCTACCAAGCTTCGTAGCCGTGTGATAATTGCAGCTCAATCTGGATCTCTGCGAGTAGCTGCATTTTAATTACAGTCATCCATGCTATACGTGATAGCTGTATTTATTAGTCTGCAAATGATGTAATGTTTGTTCAGTACACTGTCCTCAGTCATCAGTAGAGATATCTGCATTTATACATTTATTTTATTTTTTTATTTGTGTATATGCAAGGGTCGTTCAAAAATAATGGAACATAGTTTTTTCTCAGAACTTCTTTATTCCTAAGAGTTAGAATTTGGTGACAATATTAGTCAATACTTCTTCTAGATGCACCATTTTTATGCCGAGTCCCCATAATGTTACGGCGACTTTATGGAAGAATCTGGGTTTCCTATTGGTAAAAGCTCTTGCTTGAACTTGTAGTCATTTTTTCACTGCATAAATTACATTTGCATCATCTTCAAGCAGTGTCTCATGTAGAGTCCTTAAATGGGTCAAACAGATGGAAGGGCGAGAGTGCTTTGACGAGTGGCTTTTGGTGTGAAACGCTGGACATGGCCGATCACCTAACGCTTTAACTCTCTTTACCCATCGCCCAACTGTATTCCTATCAACTGAACAACTACCACACACTGTATACAAACGTTTATGAACGCTCGCCACCGTTTCTTTTTCCGTAACCATGTTGCTTGTACCGAGTGTCTTGTTGAGAAGCTATCCTGAGGGTTCACTACGGCTGTACCATCTGTTGGAATTGTTAGAGGCTTCTCACACGTTCACAAGAAGCATAAATTTGAAGCACCGGAAAGGACAATTACCTACACACATAATAACAGCTGTAAAAAAATGGGGCATTATTTATTCTGAGAAGCTTGTATGACACATCATAGTGCACAGCAATTTTTCCATACGGGTAATGTGTTTTAAACGTAACATTTTCGAGTAAACCCCATCTAATTGGGCTCAGATTTCACCCATGGCTCATGTTTGGGGAACGTGATATATGCATGATGGGGCAGACGACATTTAACACACTTACATCGCCCGAGATGGGTAGCTCGAGCAGTGTCTGTCCCTCGCCCTCCAACATCACCCGATCTCGATAGTGCTCGATTCTTCTGTCTGGGGTCATCTCAAAAGTGAAATGTGCTGCGCTCCCGTAGGTGTGGTTCAAAAGCCGGAGCTCTAAATAATAGTCTTTTCAGACTTTACGTGAGAATCCATGGGTTTTTTAAAGAATTCCCAGTTTACTGCTGGGACGACAGTCGTATTGTATCCAAATGCGAGGACAAGTGGTGCAGCACCTTCTCAGACAAGTAGCTTGTAAAACTGACACGATGAATTAGTACTGTAACATTCATGAAGCGAAGTCATGGTTGAAATTTGAGCTCAATTTGAGGGAAAGTTTTCTTTTTCCTCTCTGTTATCATATACGTTCGTCCATTTCACTTTTAGTTACAAACTATGCTACACGCTGGAGCATACATAGGATAACAGTTACATGTCACTTTTTTGTAGACAGAATGCCTGACTTCTTTTTTCAAAAATTCGTAACACCCGTGTGAATGTGCAACGTAATTGCTCAGGAGCTTAGGACTTAATGTACCATTGATAACGCGGTCATTACTGACGGACAACGAGATAGCATTGTGCAACGATGGCGCAGGAAACTGGACGTGTTATTTTCAAAGGCATCACTCCGAGAATGGCCTTAATGAATTTATGAAAACCACAGAAATCCTTAATCTGGATGACCGAACGAAGAGCCGAGCGGTTCTAGGCGCTTCAGTCCGGAACCGCGCGACTGCTACGCTCGCAGGTTCGAATCCTGCATCGGGCATGGATGTGTGTGATGTCCTCAGGTTAGTTAGGTTTACGTAGTTCTAAGTTCTAGGGGACTGATGACCTCAGACGTTAAGTCCCATAGTGCTCAGAGCCATTTGAACCGAACGAAGATTTTTACCCTTGATGCTCCCGAAAATGATTCCAGCCTCATTTAAATTATTTCGCGAAAGGTCAAAATATCTAAACACGGTTTCCACGACGTGATATTACGCAGAACGTGATGCAATACTGTTATGCGGTTTGTAGTCTTAAATTACAGCAGCTGTGTTCTTAACGACTTTCGAAGGCCTTTGACGAGACAGGTACAGCGATTTAGCACTTATCATTGTTCTCGTTGAAACTTTTCGGAAAACTATATGACATGAACCGGTATAGCAGTGCTACACCTCTAAGCACTCTTGTGAAAGGTTTCAGTTTTAATTTACTATCAATAAATGAGTGGCAATGAATGAAACGTCCGCTAAACTCGCAGGGCAAAACAGGTGATTGGGATTGTGGAAAGGGCCAAATAAGGTGTCGGTCAGATTCACTCAAATTGTAATTTACTGTAATTTAATAACACCTTTAAACCAAAACGGCGCATAGCCGAACCTTTAGAACTACGAGTTCCAAAAAGGCAATTATTTCACGGCTGAAGGCCTTCAAACAAGAAATCTTAAAACTACAAGCTAAATCTCAAGCGGTAAACACATGCATTTAAAATTGCAAATAAAATAATTAACATATATATATATATATATATATATATATATATATATATATATATATATATATATATATATATATATATATATATATACTCCTGGAAATTGAAATAAGAACACCGTGAATTCCTTGTCCCAGGAAGGGGAAACTTTATTGACACATTCCTGGGGTCAGATACATCACATGATCACACTGACAGAACCACAGGCACATAGACACAGGCAACAGAGCATGCACAATGTCGGCACCAGTACAGTGTATATCCACCTTACGCAGCAATGCAGGCTGCTATTCTCCCATGGAGACGATCGTAGAGATGCCGGATGTAGTCCTGTGGAACGGCTTGCCATGCCATTTCCACCTGGCGCCTCAGTTGGACCAGCGTTCGTGCTGGACGTGCAGACCGCGTGAGACGACGCTTCATCCAGTCCCAAACATGCTCAATGGGGGACAGATCCGGAGATCTTGCTGGCCAGGGTAGTTGACTTACACCTTCTAGAGCACGTTGGGTGGCACGGGATACATGCGGACGTGCATTGTCCTGTTGGAACAGCAAGCTCCCTTGCCGGTCTAGGAATGGTAGAACGATGGGTTCGATGACGGTTTGGATGTACCGTGCACTATTCAGTGTCCCCTCGACGATCACTAGTGGTGTACGGCCAGTGTAGGAGATCGCTCCCCACACCATGATGCCCTGTGTGCCTCGGTCGTATGCAGTCCTGAATGTGGCGCTCACCTGCACGGCGCCAAACACGCATACGACCACCATTGGCACCAAGGCAGAAGCGACTCTCATCGCTGAAGACGACACGTCTCCATTCGTCCCTCCATTCACGCCTGTCGCGACACCACTGGAGGCGGGCTGCACGATGTTGGGGCGTGAGCGGAAGACGGCCTAACGGTGTGCGGGACCGTAGCCCAGCTTCATGGAGACGGTTGCGAATGGTCCTCGCCGATACCCCAGGAGCAACAGTGTCCCTAATTTGCTGGGAAGTGGCGGTGCGGTCCCGTACGGCACTGCGTAGGATCCTACGGTCTTGGCGTGCATCCGTGCGTCGCTGCGGTCCGGTCCCGGGTCGACGGGCACGTGCACCTTCCGCCGACCACTGGCGACAACATCGATGTACTGTGGAGACCTCACGCCCCACGTGTTGAGCAATTCGGCGGTACGTCCACCCGGCCTCCCGCATGCCCACTATACGCCCTCGCTCAAAGTCCGTCAACTGCACATGCGGTTCACGTGCACGCTGTCGTGGCATGCTACCAGTGTTAAAGACTGCAATGGAGCTCCGTATGCCACGGCAAACTGGCTGACACTGACGGCGGCGGTGCAAAAATGCTGCGCAGCTAGCGCCATTCGACGGCCAACACCGCGGTTCCTGGTGTGTCCGCTGTGCCGTGCGTGTGATCATTGCTTGTACAGCCCTCTCGCAGTGTCCGGAGCAAGTATGGTGGGTCTGACACACCGGTGTCAATGTGTTCTTTTTTCCATTTCCAGGAGTATATATATATATATATATATATATATATATATATATATATATATATATATATATATATATATAGGCGAATACTGACGAACCGATCCCACAGACCGAACGTGAGGAGAGGGGCTAGTGTAATTGTTTAATACAAACCACACAAAAATGCACGGAAGTATGTTTTTTAACACAAACCTACGTTTTTTTAAAATGGAACCACGTTAGTTTTGTTAGCACATCTGATCATATGAACAAATACGTAATCAGTGCCGTTTATTGCATTGTAAAATGTTAATTACATCCGGAGATATTGTAACCCAAAGTTGACGCTTGAAACCTCCGACGTTCAGTTGTGAGAGCCGGTGGACTGAGTCAAAGTAGTGTCATGCGCATACTGCATCGTCACCGCTTTCATCCGTTTCATGTGTCGCAATTACATGGTGATGACTTTAATCATCGAGTGCAATTCTGTCAATGGGCATTAACAGAGAATGCGTTGCAGTTCTACCCGTTTACCGATGAGGCGGGTTTCACAAACCACGGGGCAGTGAATCTACGAAACATGCATTACTGGTCCGTATACAATCCTCGCTGGCTCAGACAGGTAAAGCGACAGCTACCGTGGACTGTAAATGTATGGTGCGGAATCATTGGCGACCACCTCATTGGTCCTCACTTCATTGCAGGGGCCTAAACAGCTGCAACATACATCGCGTTTCTACAGAATGGTCTGCCAACGTTGCTCGAAAATGTCCCACTGGAAACGCGTCGACGTATGTGGTACAGCATGATGGTGCACCTGCACATTCCGCAATTAACACTAGGCTGACCCTTGACAGGATGTTCGACGGGCGATTCATAGGACGTGGAGGACGCATAAATTGGCCAGCCCGTTCTCCTGATCTTACACCTCTGGACTTCTTTCTGTGGGGTACGTTAAAGGAGAATGTGTACCGTGATGTGCCTACAACCCCAGATGATATGAAACAACGTATTGTGGCATCCTGCGGCGTCATTACACCAGATGTACTGCGGCGTGTACGACATTCATTACGCTAGAGATTGCAGCAAATGATGGCCACCACATTAAACATCTATTGGCCTGACATGTCGGCACACACTCTATTCCACTCCGTAATTGAAAACGGAAACCACGTGTGTACGTGTACCTCACCCCTCATGGTAATGTACATGTGCGTCGGTGAAAAACACCAATAAAAAGGTGTTAGCATGTGGACGTAATGTGCTGTTCCAGTCTCTTCTGTACCTAAGGTCAATCATCGTTCCCTTTGGATCCCTACGTATTTCGGTGCTCTCCGATACACACGATCGAACAGCGAAGGAGTGGTTCTCAAGCGTCAACTTTATGTTACAATATCTCCGAATGTAATTAACATTTTACAATGCAACAAACGGCACTGATTACGTATTTGTTTATATGTTCAGATGTGCTAACAAAACTAACGGGGTTCCATTTAAAAAAACCTAGGTTTGTGTTAAAAAACATACTTCCGTGCATTTTTTTATGGTTTGTATTAACCAATTACACTAGCCCCTCTCCTCACGTTCGGTCTGTGGAATCGATTCGTCAGTACTTGATGTGGTTTTTCATTCTATTTGATCATTCTGAGAGCTATTCGCTGTGTACATTGGTAGAAAACAACTCAGTGTTCAGACTTCTATCGACTTGGTGTGGAGACCTCCCGTGGAAGGTGGAGCCGGGGGCACGATATTTGCATCTGCTGTCAGCGTGTGAGACGCGAAGGGGCCTTTAAGCTTTATGTCCCCATCCGGGGGACGCATCACCATCAGCAGCGTGCCATGCGCTCACTTCAAGAGACATTCTGGAGAGATTTGATATTTAAACCAGGACATTGGTGCAAAGTCTGATGATCAGGAGCCTTAGACCACCGCCTCTCCTCCGCTTGCCGACCAGATACCGGCCATCAAAATATTTTCCACCTGCAGAATTCGAGCCAGCTGGCCGCTGGGTCGAGTGCCACAGCACAAATATGTGTTAGCGTCCTGGGAAATCAAGGTGGGTTAATAATCTTGGTCGTGGGTTTTCATTCGTAGCTCCATCACCATCTACGACAACGTAGTTGTAATGGTCATTATGAGTTGCAAATTAATTTGCACATCACTCACTTGACACTACCTCCATTTGCATAACAGAATTGTGAGTACATGGTTCATGGAGGGGGGTGGGGGGTGGGGCGAAGGAATGAAAAGAAGGACTCAGACTAAAAAAGGTACACTACTGGCCATTAAAATTGCTACACCACGAAGATGACGCGCTACAGACGCGAAATTTAACCGACGGGAAGAAGATGCTGTGATATGCAAATGATTACCTTTTCAGAGCATTCACACAAGGATGGCGCCGGTGGCGACACCTACAACGTGCTGACATGAGGAAAGTTTCCAACCGATTTCTCATACACATACAGCAGTTGACCGGCGTTGCCTGGTGAAACGTTGTTGTGGTGCCTCGTGTAAGGAGGAGAAATGCGTACCATCACGTTTCCGACTTTGATAAAGGTCGGATTGTAGCCCATCGCGATTGCAGTTTATCGTAACGCGACATTGCTGCTTGCGTTGGTCGAGATCCAATGACTGTTAGCAGAATATGGAATCGGTGGGTTCAGGAGGGTAATCGGAACGCCGTACTGGATCCCAACGGCCTCGTATCACTAGCAGTTGAGATGACAGGCATCTTATCCGCATGGCCGTAACGGATCGTGCAGCCACGTCTCGATCCCTGAGTTAACAGATGGGGACGTTTGCAAGACAACAACCATCTGCACGAACAGTTCGACGACGTTTGCAGCAGCATGGACTTTCAGGTCGGAGACCATGGCCGCGGCTACCCTTGACGCTGCATCAGACAGAAGCGCCTGCGATGGTGTACTCAACGATGACCTTGGGTGCACGAATGGCAAAACGTCATTTTTTCGGATGAATGCAGGTTCTGTTTACAGCATCATGATGGTCGCATCCGTGTTTGGCGACATCGCGATGAACTCGCATTAGGAGAGTCTATTCGTCATCGCCATACTGGCGTATGTCCCGGTGTGATGATATGGGGTGCCATTGCTTACACGTCTCGGTCACCTCTTGTTCGCATCTAGGCACTTTGAACAGTGGACGTTACATTTCAGATACTTTACGACCCATGGCTCTACCCTTCATTCGATCCCTTCGAAACCCTACATTTCAACAGGATAATGCACGACCGCACGTTGCAGGTCCTGTACAGGCCTTTCTGGATACAGAAAATGTTCGATTGCTGCCCTGGCGAGCACATTCTCCAGATCTCTCACCAATTGAAAACGTCTGGTCAGTGGTGGCTGAGCAACTGGCTCGTCACAATACGCCAGTCACTACTCTTGATGAATTGTGGTATCGTATTGAAGCTGCATGCGTGCTGGTGGCTAGCGACCTTCGGCGGTACAGTGCACCATCTCCAAAACTGAGTCAGAATCATAGTATAATGTAGGGCTTCTCGGATAGCTTTGTTATTGTGGTGATTTTATTTGTATGGGCATTGGGCCTTGGTCTAAGTCAAGGATTATAGAGGAACGGCAACCAGAGCTGAGTGGGCCTGTGTGTCGGGCAGGCACGTTTCAGTGGAACAATGGAATTTTTAAGGGTCACCGACAGCTGGTGAAACGAGAATTATTACAGGCTCCTAGAAAGCGGGAAATCTTTTCTATACATGGCTCTGACATTCACAACAAGATTCACAACCATTTTAAAAACTGTAGACTCAATTAGCAAAGTGTTGTGGGATTGCCTCCAGCCACACCACGTGAAAATGCCACCTGAAGATAATTTTCTAAATTCTGTAAATGATATATATAGAGTACAGTACTTCCAAAATGCAGTTGCTGATGTTGGCAGGGAATGCATTCGTCCAAAATGCCCAGAATGTTCTGGTAGAGTTTTATAGCTACAAATATTTTCATTCAGTCGTACTACAAGTAGCTGCAGATCCTTGCAGGAAATTTATTATAATCGATATTGTGGGATTTGGGAAGGAAACCGCAGGTGGTAGATTTCATTTTTCTAGTGAATTTCCTTGATGATGAAGGGGAACGTTATACACCGCCATACTCTGTACTACCAAAGACATCAATTGTGTTGCCTTTTTTTGTCACTGGAGATAAAGCATGTCCATTGTTGAAGCATTTCATCAAATTTTGGGTTTTGACATGATTATCTTGTTCTGAACTCAGGTTCTATGGGATTCTAAATGACTATAGATGCCAATCGGGGAGTTGCAGATTTTTTCATGTTGCTGACACACAGTTGTTCTGGTGGGAACTGGCTGCTTAGCTTTGCCCAACTTCAGTTTTCGATGCTTCCTAGCATTGTGCTTAGCAGTTTCTGTTTTCCGCCTCAATTGCTCGAAGCGCTGAATTCCTTCTCAAACATTGCGACATTATACTGGACGATTAAGTGCAGTAGTTTCCCAGTTACCGGTTTCAATCTGATATTTTTTCACGTTGTCCTCTAATAAATTGTTGTATAGTTTCTTTGATCTTCCTAGTTTTCTTTGACCGTCGCTTCCATAATTTGTTTTGCTAGACGGGATTCAGGAATATGAACAATGTGGCTCGTACAACGGATATTATGCTAGATGAACATGACTTCGACGCTAGTCGATTTTGCTTCTTGCAAAACCCTGATATCAGTGTGCTTATCTTGCTATTTCACCCTTAGGCTCCTACTCAGGCAGCGCTGACAGTACTTTCCCAGACATCATATGTGACTTCTGTAAGTCGTCTGTGCTTCAAACCCATATGCGCGGGATAGTATGACTGTAGCTTGGTCGTAATGCTGATGTTATGGTTAGCAAAGACCCTTATCCGAAGATGAGCGACAGCTGTACTGGCACATTTGAGGCGGTGTTAGATTTCAGCATAAATACTTACATTTGCTGAATGATGGCTGCCAAGGTATGGGAAGTGTTTTATGTCCTGCAGGACTTTGTTTTGGACTGTGATTCTTCGGGGTATGGTGATAGAGTTGGTGCAGACTGATGGTCCGTAGTCTATGGAGACTGGTCACACCACCATCAAACACGTCGTCCATTTCTATGACCTTCGGCAGCTTCCCGTCTACAAGATGTAGTTCCAATAAATATTTAAAATAAAGTGGGAGCTATCACACAACCTTGCTTCAGACCCCTTGTGATTTCGAAACTATATCCACGGCTATTGTTGACGAACCATGCCATTCATGTGATTCTTGAGTTTCTCCCGGCGTATTTGATAATCAAAATATCCACGGGTGTACTGCCGGTCTACAGTGTCCAACGGGCACAATATTTCGGCGATCATGCATGTCGCCATCATCAGGTGAACTGACGGACTGAGCTCCTGTGAACGTGCCGGCACGGAGATCCGTACGATATGGCTGCTCAGAGGGAACTGGTTTCGGTCGCGGCGGCGGCCGATTTAAATACCCTCCGCCCGCGGCGCGCTCCCTCCACCATCCGCGCCTCGCGCCACGGTTGCGCGGTGGAACAGATTGCGACGGCGTCTGAAATGACGTCGGTGTGATGGCTCTGTCCGCCTTGGTCTCACAACTATACGTTTGCTCGATTTACTCTTGATTAACCCAATCGCTGGTTCCCAAGCCTTGCTAAGATTATAGCCACAGTCACGGTTTATGAGCTCGTCATTGGTGCGAATTTCGATGGCCTCTCTAACAACGCTGTCCCAGTATCTCGACGTCTGTACCAGAATCCTCGTGCGTTCGTACTCCATAGCGTGATTTTCCGACAAACAATTTTCAGCGACCGCCGACTTGCTCATTCGAGTGTGCCTCTGGTGTTCACGGCATCGATCCTCGACGGTACGCATCGTCTGACCAATATACGACTTGCCACATTGACACGGAATCTGGTACACGCCGGCCTTCCTCAAACCGAGGTCATCTTTGGTGCTCCCCACCAGTGCACGAGTTTTATTCGGAGGACAAAACACAGTTCCGACCCGGTGTTTCTTCAAAATGCGGGCGATTTTCCCCGAGAGGGCGCCTGTATATGGAATAAATGCAGTGCCTACCTCCTCCCTCGTGATTTCATCCATTTCCACAGGTTGTGCTGTAGTGGTTGGGCGGAGAACACGTTGAATCTGCCACTCTGAGTACCCATTTTTTCGAAATATAGTTCTCAGATGTTCCAATTCCTGGGATAGAGTCTCTGCGTCAGAGATAGTGCGCGCCCTATGTACTAGAGTTTTAAGTACCCGATTTCTCTGTGAAGGGTGGTGGCAGCTGTCTGCGTGCAAATACAGGTCAGTGTGCGTTGTCTTCCGATACACCCCATGACCTAGGGTGCCGTCAGCCCTTCTCTTGACCAAGACGTCAAGGAAAGGTAATTTATCCTCCGTTTCAGCCTCCATAGTGAATCTGATGTTGGGGTGTATGGAGTTTAGATGTGTAAGGAAGTCAAGGAGTTTATCCATACCATGTGGCCAGATGACGAACGTGTCGTCCACGTAATGGAAAAACAAGTAGGTTTCCATTCGGGTGACGACAGGGCTCCCTCCTCGAAGTTCTACATGTACAAATTCGCTACCCATGGCGACTCCCTCCGTTTGTTCGTTCTCCATTAAAAAGAAAATACGTGTAAGTCAAGACATGCCTAAAAAGTTCAGTGGTATAGTTGTGACGACCACGGCGGACAGAGCCATCACACCGACGTCATCTCAGACGCCGTCGCAATCTGTTCCACCGCGCAACCGTGGCGCGGGGCGCGGACGGTGGAGGGAGCGCGCCGCGGGCGGAGGGTATTTAAATCGGCCGCCGCCGCTATGGAATCCAGTTCCCTCTGAGCAGCCATATCGTACGGATCTCCGTGCCGGCACGTTCACAGGAGCTCAGTCCGTCAGTTCACCTGATGATGGCGACATGCATGATCGCCGAAATATTGTGTCCGTTGGACACTGTAGACCGGCAGTACACCCGTGGATATTTTGATCATGCCATTCATGTTATCGTGCTGCAGTCTGACAACATTTGTGTGCTTCACAGGACAGCCTATTTCAGCTAAGCTCGCCCAGAAGGCTTCTCTCTTGCCTGAGTCGAAGGCCTTGACAAGATCTATTCCATCTAATCCATCGGCTTTGTTGTCTTTGAGTTGCGTAATAGCTTTCAAAACTTCTCATAGAGAAGGGACGTCGCAATGATGAGTTTGTGTATATTCTTGCAGAATTGTGGAAAGTATGATTTCATTGCTCTCTGGGCCTTTATTCAAGAGTTCGTGGAAATGGCCCTTCTATCCTATCTTAATAGAATTTCTGCCCTTCAGAAGAATGGAACCATCCCTAGATTTAAGTGGGTTTAGACTGGGCCATATATTTTTCGTCATGCTGAAGAATGCTTGAGTTCAGTTAGTTTCTACTAGATGTTGTTTGAGATATCGTCGTCTGCCATTAGTATTTCAGAGCACGAGTATTCCTCTTCACTTCTTCCTTCTCTCTTTGGTATTCCCTTTTCTTGACGACAGGCTTAGGATTGCTCCGCCAAACCTAGCGTGTCTTTCTCTTTTTGTTTAGTGGTGCCTCAATGTCTTCGTCATTTTCGTCAAATCAGTCTTTGTGTTTGGTCTTGCAGTGTGAAACTGGTTCTTCCGCAGCTGACATTATTGCAGCCTTCGTTGTCGCCCAGTGTTTTTTAGTGCTTTCAGTAGCCTTTTATCCAAAAGTTTCTAGAAATCTTCTTTATCGCTAGTGCCCTTAACACGATTTGCGTTCATTTTAGATCTTGCACGTTTTCTCCGTTTCCTATGTTGTCAGTGAACGTGAAGGCTCATCACAGACCGTATCCGTCGGTGGACCATGCAATAGTCCTTAGCACTTGCCAGTTCTTTCGTGATTAAGATATCGCGTTGGTCTTGGGAGCTCACAAATCGGAAATCGAACCCGGGTCCTTAGGATTGACATTCTGTCTCGCTGGCCACTAAGCTACAGGGGACGGACTGCCTAAAGATGTATTAAAAGCTATTTGCTCTGACTCCATTGTTCGTTCGTTCATGAGCATTAAGAAGATTGTCTGCTTTTTACTCGAAACTTAATGTACTGTTCTCTGTTATAAAAGAGTTGCATTGAAATTACTATTGCGAACAGCGTGTCTCATTGCACACAATTACGTAAAGGCAAAACTAACTGGCTATCACTGTGTAGGAAATTAAATCAAAACTGTTAAAAACCACTTCAAACATCAAACTGTGCACTGACCAAAAAAACTTAAACACTAAAATTACGAAACAACACTATGAAACGCACACAGTTCATTGGCCAGTTAAAAACCTGAACTACAAAGAAAATGCTCAGTGGAAACGTGAGATGAGAAACGAAAGAACCAACAACATACGAAAAGAATCTCACTCGAAAAATTACAGCAGCAACAGCAACAGCTAACATATGATAAAGTAAAACTAAACTACTGGAAGAAAAATTGGGATGATTACCTCGTACCCCAAAAAACTTGTTACGTGTAGTGAAAATACTAATTTGTTCATTATAATGAATTATATTATAATGAATTATATGAATTATAATGAAATATGTTTTAATAAATTATGTTATAATGAATTATGTGTCACAAGAGCATAAACCTCACAGAAAACTAAAAACTTAACTTTCTTTACAAAAGTCCTAAAAGGTAATGCATTTACGATTATGTAAATCGAAATCAGTTAAACAGAAATGACCTAAACAGATACTGGGAGGTGGACTGTTATGTTTGCAAGAATCGCTAACATTATCAGTATGGGGCACAGCAACAATTATTACCTTCAAAATAAATCCATAAAGCAAATCCATTCTCTGTGTTCTGTAAATGCTGCGTCTGTAAGACCTTGCATCAAATTGATAATTCAAATGTTGAAATGACTCTGAGCACTATGGTACTTAACATCTGAGGTCATCAGCCCCCTAAGCTTAGAACTACTTAAACCTGACTAACTTAAGGACATCACACACACATCCATGCCCGAGGCAGGATTCGAACCTGCGACCGTAGCAGCATTGTGGTTCCGGACTGAAGCGCCTAGAACCGCTCTGCCACACCGACTAGCGCAAATTGATCATTCCTAGCAATTCTCCTCCTCCAGTAGGCACTACGCTAAAAGTTCTGCCATCTTACTCCATTTTCAACACTCACTGCTCTCCACTCTACAACTGAGCCAAAGATATACAAGTTCAGAGATACTACTGTCACTGCCATGAGTCGACTGTTCTACAGATACCACAGATTCTCACTTGTAACATGAAATTTCCACTTATTCTGAAACTATCGCCAAATAAATGCCTAGTCCACCTGTATATGTCCGTCCTTCAGTATTAGTGATACCTAAGATGTGCTCTGAGCATTTCGTGAGATAAGAAGTTTCGTTACAATTGACAATTGCACTCCCCTAACTCCTCTTCTTCAGTAACTTTGCGCCGTAGGGTTGAGTCTTTATCGGTTCATGCGTTGAAGTCTCCCAAGAGAATGAATTTGTCAGCTTGGAGAATTCTTGTTAGAAGCATTCCAAGTTGGGAGCAGAAGGTTTCCTTTTCATCGGCTTTACAAGCGATGGTCGGAGTGCATGCACTGATAACTGTGACTCGTTGGTTACTCCTGAGTTTGAAGCGTAAGTAATGAGTCTTCAACTTCCGCAAGAGGGTAGTTCATAAAACTGAGGAATAAACTCATTTGCGACAGCAAATCCGACACCATGAACGAGGTGGGGGGGGGGGGGGGGTCATGAATTTCTTCTACTTTTCAAAAGAACTGTAGCCGCTTCCTCGTTCTTTGATCTGTCCTTCGCTTGGTCTTCTACTCTCATTCAGTGCTACAACATCGATCTTAAGTCTTTTAATTTCACAAGAATGAAAGTTGTACGCCTTACTGGCCGATTTATCGTATCATTATCCAGTAGAGTTTTGATGATCCAAGCAGCAGTTCATCTTTGTATTCTGTCGCCACATATGTTATTTCATCTGAGTGTCACTTCCTAATCGGTTCAAAATTTAGGCTGACTATGTTCTGGACACAATTTATAACACTTCCGATTCGGAGTTCCTGAATAGACCTGCTCAGTCACGAACGCAGAACACAAGTAACTTTACAAAAAAATGGCTCTGAGCACTATGGGACTCAACTGCTGGGGTCATTAGTCCCCTAGAACTTAGAACTAGTTAAACCTAACTAACCTAAGGACATCACAAACATCCATGCCCGAGGCAGGATTCGAACCTGCGACCGTAGCGGTCTTGCGGTTCCAGACTGCAGCGCCTTTAACCGCACGGCCACTTCGGCCGGCAGTAACTTTACAGCCTCCCCTCAAACAAAATAGTAATGACACATTTCTTGAGAGCTTGTAGACCTGTATCCAGTAGCAGTTACGACGACTGGAGATTCCGAACCTTCATCTGCATTTCCAGCCTTTGGTGTAGTAGAGAGGGGCTCCTTGTACTGAGAGTATATCGAGGATTTTGTACTGTGGTTTACTCCCTTAGCCTTTTAGGACCACAAAACAGTTGGTTGCGTCTCTTTTAACCCAGAAAGATGGGAGCTCCACCGATATGAATTCCACACTCTAAGCCTTCGCCATCGTTGAGGTCTTCACCAATCCTGACAATTGCCCTCACCAATGGTTTTTAAGTGGTTCTACCCCTCCCCCTCGTCCTTTCTCAACCGGACTTGGGATCGGCTATGTGTTTTTTTGATCCAGGGACAGAATATCTCAAGAAACGCTTCACCAGATAACGATGTTTAATTAAATGTGCTTTTGGAATAGTTAATGCTTAGTGAAGCGTATTTTGGAAATCAATAAAAACATCGCCAGAATTTTCTAACAATATTGTGAAACGTACAAATGGTTCAAATGGCTCGGAGCACTATGCGACTTAACTTCTGAGGTCATCAGTCGCCTAGAACTTAGAACTAATTAAACCTAACTAACCTAAGGACATCACACACATCCGTGCCCGAGGCAGGATTCGAACCTGCGACCGTAGCGGTCACGCGGTTCCAGACTGAAGCGCGTTAACCGCACGGCCACACCGGCCGGCTAGTGAAACGTACATATTCTCCACAACACTGTCATTGACCTAGAAGTATCCGTGAATGTCGATTGGCATACACAGTAAAACTCGAGCGTTCCATGCAAGACACTTAACAGACAGGGTGAAACTTTGAGCTCCAATTAATGATGCTCTCCAAATGATTAATAAAACATGCTTTTCATGTTTTTATCAGCTAAGCAGCTTCAACTTAATTATTGCTTGTCATTTTAAGTCAATGGACGAAATAAGAGACTAAGGAAATGTATTCTGTACTCCCAGTTTGTAATTCTGCTGCCGCCTCATCAGATAAATCATATGAGATGAATCACTTACGATAATAGTTGTTTCGTTGGGACGCCGAGTGAAAACAGCTGCAACGAAGGCTTGCGCAAATGCCATTTTCTCAAGAGTACGACAAAAGAACATAAACGCCAGTAACAGTACTTTTTCTGCTACCCGCAGCAAGAGCTGAAAACTGTATGCGTTGCCAGAACGCAGCCAGAGCTACCTGATCGCTCTGGTCACGCTCTGAGAAACAAACACGTTTGCTTCACTCAGCGCCGCCCTCTGCCACTCTGCTAAGCACCTATCTGCTGGCAGCGCCACTATAATCACGTGCACTGAGCAGCACTGGTTTCTTTCAGCAACGCTGTTCCACTCGCCGCACCGTACTGCTCTCGTACTGCAGCGATAAGGCAGCCTAAGGCATGTTTCTGTCCCTTACGTTCATCACCTAATCCTGGAGACACCCTCCGAGTTATGAAGACTTCATTACCTGCCCATACAGGGCAGACAGAGCACCATCTAGCTGAGACAGTTCTCCAGCAGGACAATGCCACTATACTTGCACTGGCGCCAGCCGAAGGCAGGGCTGGGGCAACAGACTGAAGGGACGCATCTACGCAATGGAGTTGTAAACTGGGCATTCTGTGCTGCACCACGACAAATAAAAATTTACAAGATTTCGTGTTCACTGATACAGCAAATAGGCCTGTGACCTACTTCCATCGAACGCCTCGGTCATAAAAGAAACTCTGGCGTCTGAGAAAGAATCTTTATTACACCTCATAGGACTAACATGCTCCAAGGCACAGGCAATTTAGATATCGCTCTTTAAGAGTGTATCTGTTTGCTGTTGTGGGAAGCGACGTGACTTCAGAGAAAAACAACTTATCCCACGGCGAAAATTTAAAAAATCCAGTAATTGGCAGGTTCTTTTTCTTCCAGAGACGCAGGTTTCTTAACTCTTGCACTGGTTGGACATAAGATTGTGCTGTTGTGTAGGAGGTGAGATTTAGCGCCTCTAAAGCCCTATGATTGGCTCAAGACGGGGTGAAGGTGGTGTCATTTGTGCACTTGGTGGAAAAACGAAATTGTTTTCTGTTGGAGAGGTGTGACGCACTCGGACTCTGGACTTTGGTCTGGAAGCAACTTCTGGTCGAAGCTCTGGCATGTGTTGGTGGTATGTGGGACCTGTCCTGACCTCACTTGCGAGGAGTTAGACTGGGGACCCTGTGGTGAACTTCTTGCTGTACAGACAGTGTGACTTCAAACGTCTGGGACTACTCGTTTGCTGAGGCCACACCCGTCCGTTTTTGGTTTACCATTCTGGATGTTTGGTATCCTTGTGCGCTCTGTCATATAAGTGTACCAAATTGGTCCTTGGTACAACCAGCAAACGAGTGTGTGACACACTAAAATCTACCATGATTTCAGGGCTCTGGCAGAGAGTAAATTGCGATACCTCTGCCTGATAGCTAGATCGTGAGATTTTGCATTTATTTCGTGGCCATAATCGATTCACAGGCGCCGCCTTACGCCTCGCCCCCAACGCACACACCTCGCCAACTGCAAGTTACATCGCTGCACGAAGCAAACATGGCAATGTACTGCTGCTCCGGCCTTATCAGAGTGTACAAATCACAATCGCCACTTGTTCTCAGATTCTGCAGATTATCGTACAAAGTCTGGTCAGCGTCAGACACATTCAGATTGCGCTATTCACACTTTTAGGGACAGCTAGACTCTCCTTCGCCACCAAGGATCCTTGTTCATTGTGGTCTTAAACCACCTGTAAGTTCTTTACGATATTTTGTCATAATTTGTTTTGCTTAAATTAGGTAAGTCTTTGTTTTTGGGAAGATAAATGTAAGTAAACTAAGTTTTGCATACATTCTCAATCATTTTTATAAAGCCCCCAAACAGGATTAACTTTCAACCTCAATGGAAGCTAACGTAGAGAAGGCCAAAGTACTGGATACGGTATTCCGGAAATGTTTCACTGTGTAAGATCGTAACACGGTTCCTCATTTCAGTCACAGTGTGACCCTCGAATTTGTGGATATTCTAATAAGTGATCAAGAAACAAACAATCAACTAAAATCATCCAACAGTGGAAAGGCATCTAGACTAAATGAGATACTTACGACATTGTACATAGATTAAGCGAAAGAAATTGCTCCCCTTGGAGCCGCCATTTATAAAAGACAGATTAGCGAAAATATTTCCACTAATTGTTTAATAGCGTGTTGGTACGCATTCGAAACGAAATACAGCGTTGATTCTGCGTAGTACGGGAAGTTTTATGAAAGTTGTTCTTAGCGTATATTGCGTACGAAAAGTTGTGTGTGATGTTTAACATCAGTGAGACTCTGCATAAATGGACCATAACCGGCGGATGTGGCCGGGTGGTTCTAGGTGCTGCAGTCTAGGTTCGAATCCTGCCTTGGGCATGGATGCGTGTGATGTCCCTAGGTTAGTTAGGTTTAAGTAGTTCTAAGTTCCATTGGACAGATGACCTCAGAAGTCCCATACTGATCAGAGCCCGTAGAACATTTTTTTTGACCATAAAAAAACTTAGTCCACAAAACAAAGCAAAACCTCACACATTCAAGACATTACGTAAGAAAGACATAGTAAAAAAGCAAAACAAACTTTAAAAGTGAATCGTTTCTCGATGCGCGCTGTGTAAAATATGAATAAAAAATCGTGACTGGTTTAAGAAATTATATTTATATACAAAGCCATCATACACTATTGGCCATTAAAATTGCTACACCAAGAAGAAATTAAGATGATAAACGGGTATTCATTCGACAAATATATTATACTAGAACTGACATGTGATTACATTTTCACGCAAATTGGGTGCATAGAACCTGAGAAATCAGTACCCAGAACAACCACCTCTTGCCGTAATAACGGCCTTGATACGTCTGGGCATTGAGTCAAACAGAGTTTGGATGGCGTGTACGGGTACAGCTGCGCATGCAGCTTCAACACGATACCACAGTTCATCAAGAGTAGTGACTGGCGTATTGTGACGAGCCAGTTGCTCGGCCACCATTGACCAGACGTTTTCAGTTGGTGAGAGATCTGGAGAATGTGCTGGCCAGGGCGGCAGTCGAACATTTTCTGCATCCAGAAAGGCCTGTACAGGACCTGCAACATGCGGACGTGCACTACCCTGCTGAAATGTAGTGTTTCGCAGGAATCGAATGAAGGATAGAGCCACGGGTCGTAACACATCTGAAATGTAACGTCCACTGTTCAAAGTGCCGCCAATGCGAACAAGAGGTGACCGAGACGTGTAACCAATGGCACCACATACCATCGAGCCGGGTGATACGCCACTATGGCGATGACAAATACACGCTTCCAATGTGCGTTCACCGCGATGTCGCCAAACACGGATGCGACCATCATGATGCTGTAAACAGAATCTGGATTCATCCGAAAAAATGACGTTTTGCAATTCGTGCACCCAGGTTCGTTTTTGAGTACACCATCGCAGGCGCTCCTCTCTGTGATGCAACGTCAAGGGTAACCGCAGCCATGGTCTCCGAGATAATAGTCCATGCTGCTGCAAACGTCGTCGAACTGTTTGTGCAGATGGTTGTTGTCTTGCAAACGTCCCCATCTGTTGACTCAGGGATCGAGACGTGGCTGCACGATTCGTTACAGCCATGTGGATAAGATGCCTGTCATCTCGACTGCTAGTGATACGAGGCCGTTGGGATCCAGCACGGCGTTCCGTATTACCCTCCTGAACCCACCGATTCCATTATTCTGCTAATAGTCATTGGATCTCGACCAACGCGAGCAGCAATGTCGCGATACGATAAACCGCAATCGCAATGGGCTACAATCCGACCTTTATCAAAGTCGGAAACGTGATGGTAGGCATTTCTCCTCCTTACACGAGGCATCACAACAACGTTTCACCAGGCAACGCCGGTCAGCTGCTCTTTGTGTATGAGTAATCGGTTGGAAACTTTCCTCATGTCAGCACGTTGTAGGTGTCGCCACCGGTGCCAACCTTGTGTGAATGCTCTGAAAAACTAATCAATTACATATCACAGCATCTTCTTCCTGTCGGTTCAGTTTCGAGTCTGTAGCACGTCATCTACGTGGTGTAGCAATTTTAATGGCCAGTAGTGTACTATCGCACGTCAACCAACGACCATTCCTGCTGTTGTCAACCAAGCCAGCCAGACAATGTAACGCCCTACCACAAGAACTCCTTTCCAACATTGTGGCCGGTATGGGAGCATGGTACACAGCCTGCGCTGCCGTCAGTGGCGACCACGTGCCATACCGAGGACACGTCCCTGCTTTTGTAATGTCCAGCGGACCATCAGATGTCACGGTGGCTGGTGTGTAACGAGTGTCTTTGAGTGAAAATGTCATTTCTAATCGCCTCATTGTGTTTGCCTTCCAATTAACTTATTTACTATTCTGTAGCACTTCTTTCGATTTATGGACCTAGCTTCATCGAGATAAATTACTTACGAGTAACACATCTTGCGTAAGTTACTTTCGTTCTTAAATTTGGTGCAACTGCAAATGTTTGTTCTTATTGAATCGAGAACGAAAGATGGAAAGGCATTCGGCGAGAACCCTAATGGCATGTTATGGGCCCATTACTGTTTACAATATACGTCAGTCATTATCTCCTTGAAAACGTTTGTAGCTCCACCGACATTACTGTTGTCTACGGGATAGTTGGAACGGCAGAATGTCGAAAATACAGGTAAAGCTGCGAATAATCGATGATTGGTAGGGTGCCTGGTCGCAGCTTATCCTCACTACAAACATATGCTGTATTTTTCGTCGAAATTGGCAAAGATGTAGTTTATGATCTATTACGCTATAAGTGTGAACCGTGTCGTTTGCCACGGTTCCTGTTTTTCCCTTGGTTTATTCCGGTTTGGAGTTTCCGCTCCTTCCTAGAGGGCGTTCCGGGGCCTTCGCGAACGCGCTGCTAGCGCGCCCGCTGGGAGGAGGCGCTGTCTGCCGTGCGGATGCCGGATGGGGGAGTTGAGACGAGTGTTTGGCCCGGGACGTCCGTTCTGCAGAGGGGCCCAAAAACCCGGGGCGTGAGGACACAAGGGGCCGTAAATCTGCGGACAACGTTAGGTTTCCGTTCATGGGCTGGGGAAGCTATGGAGACTGTCTGCGGCTGCCAATAACCTCCAGAAGGTGGTGTCGTCACTGAAAGTAAGATTTTTCATCTAGTTAGTGCAACGGTCATCGTCTGGCGGGGCCAATCGCCCGGTGTTGTGGGAGCTATTAATAACTGTGCGGAAACGTTTCTCTGCTTTGAGTTTCTGATCGGAAATTCCCTTGGGTGTGTTAGTGCCCCCTTTGCATGATCGTGCATTTGAACGCCGTGCTGACTTAAGGCGCACGTCGTAAGGAAACAAACAAAAAAAAATAAACAAAAAAATTTGGCCGTGGACATTTCGCAAGCCGTTGTTTTCCCGTGGTTGGCGTACGTCACTGTCTGGATAAACACGTTGTAAAATGTTAAATAACCTTGCACTCTCTGGCGGAGAGATAGTCAATTAATTTTATGGATGTATGAAATGCGAGATAAAGTTAATGTTCGCCAATATCTCTTATGTTTTGGTACGTAGGCATATTTAACTTTAGTCGTTGATATTGTGTATATATTCTTGTGTTAAGGAGTTTAGTCCCCGTGGCATTTAACTGCTCTATTTAATTATATTTAAGGTAGTGCTAGAGTTTCTGACTGGTGTCGGTTGCTCGGTCTGTTTCATATGTTGGGCCTATTGGGTAGAGACCGTTGTTGACTTGCTCTCCTCAGTTCCGAAGTCCCGTATTGATACTACAGCGGTAGTTCTGCCGGAATCTCATTTGCAGAAGTTACCAATTCTTGTGAGCACAAATAAAGCTACCTTTGCCTTTGTAATTTTCGTCTGCTGGCCATCAAGCTTTGGTTAATCATTAAAAATCGCCAACTCGTCTTCGTCCAACCTAGTGGTTCGTGTTAGACGAATTCACTTTTCTCCTCCTGGCGGAGCCATCCTCTTTCCCTTTCCACGCTGGGGTTAGAGTTGCCCGAGTGTCTATTGCCACTCAGTGTTCCAGGAGAATAAAATAAGAGGTTAATTATCTACTCCACCGTGATACTCGAGAAAGGCGAATTAGAGTAGTTCTGGACAACCTAAGTATTGTACACTATTAAGATAGTTCTAGGTTTGGAGAAATTGCTGTTTGGTAAAATTTTGGCTTGTGTCGGTAATCCGGCGTAGTCCACAATCCAACATTTTTATAGAACTGAAAGATTTGGTTTTGATACATTTGCTGAGACGTGATATAATTATTTGCTATTGATTTTAATTGCTTTAAAAGAAAATCGTCCTTAATGGTGTAACATTTAATGCACGTCTGCTTGTCCCCTATGTCACCTACTGACTTCATTCAGTGACTGGAAAGGTGATCCTTGCTCAAGTTTACAGGACTTAATTAACCGTTGATCTTTATTGTTTGTCTTAAAATATGTTTGTTAAAAAGGAATAATTTTAGATTTCTATTGTTTATTAAGTAATTCTTAAGTTATATAGCAAATACTACGAGTGCAAATATTCTCTCATTGTTACACTTGCCGGCCGGAGTGGCCGAGCGGTTAAAGGCGCTACAGTCTGGAACCGCACGACCGCTACGGTCGCAGGTTCCAATCCTGCCCCGGGCATGGATGTGTGTGATGTCCTTAGGTTAGTTAGGTTTAAGTAGTTCTAAGTTCTAGGGGACTTATGACCACAGCAGTTTGAGTCCCATAGCGCTCAGAGCCATTTGTTACACTTGCTTGTTCTGTGGTTTACACTGAAGGGCGTGACAATAAACGCAAAATCTAAAGTGAAGCGTTGGGGCGAATTAATCCTTTCCCTTATCATTAACGTTAAAGATAACTGATCGTTTGTCGTTTGTTATTGAAAGTGGTTGGGAGAATAGTTTATTGATTGACCCCGTAGAGAGAGTAAATTAAAGTGATAATACAGTGCAAACAGTAACTTGGATAATGTACCTGGGAGCAATAGCCCCGAACGACATAAAGTGGACTGATCCCACAAAGATATTTTTGGTTGAAAAGCCGGTATCACGCTGAGATTCACTGGAAGAATCTTAAAGAAGTATTATTCATTGAATTGTAAGACCACTGTAGGCTACGATACACTATGTGGTCAAAAGTATCCGGACACGTGGCTGAAAATGACTTACAGGTTCGTGACGCCCTCCATCGGTAATGGTGGAATTCAATATGGTATTGTCCCACCCTTAGCCTTGATGACAAAAAATGGCTCTGAGCACTATGGGACTTAACTTCTGAGGTCATCAGTCCCCTAGAACATAGAATTACTTAACCCTAACTAACCTAATAACGTCACACACACCCATTCCCGAGGCAGGATTCGAACCTGCGACCGTAGCGGTCGTGCGGTTCCAGACTGTAGCTCCTAAAACCGCTCGGACACTCTGGCTGGCTCTTGATGACAGCTTCCACTCTCGCAGGCTAATGTTCAATCAGATGCTGGAAGATTTCTTGGGGAATATCAGTCCATTGTTCATGGACTGCTGAAGTGAGGTGAGTATCGATGTCGTTCGGTGAGGCCTGGCACGAAGTCGGCGTTCCAAGATATCCCAAAGGTGTCCTATATGATTCAGGTCGGGAGTCTGTGCAGGCCAGTCCATTACAGGAATGTTATTGTCGTGTAACCACTCCGTCACAGGTCGTGCATTATGAACACGTGCTCGACCGTGTTGAAAGATGCAGTCGCCATCTCCGAATTGCTCTTCATCAGTGAAAAGCAAGAAGGTGCTTACAACATCAATTTAGGCTGTGCTGTGATAGTGCGTCGGTAAACAACAAGGGGTGCAAGCCCCCTTCATGAAAAACACGACCACTCCCTAACACCACCGCCTCCGAATTTTACTGTTGGCACTATAAACGCTGGCAGATGATGTTCACCGGGAATTCGCCATACCAACTCTCTGCCGTCGGTTCGCCACATTGTGTACCGAGATTCATCACTCCTCACAACGTTTTTCCACCAATCGTCCAATTATTACGCTCCTCACACCAAGCGAGGCGGATGTGTGGCTTACGAGCAGCCGCTCGAACATGAAATCCACATTTTCTCATCTCCCGCCTAACTGTCATACTACTTGTGGATCCTGATGCAGTTTCGAATTCCTACGTGATGGTCTGTTTACGACCCTCTTCAACTGCGGTTCTAGGCGCTTCAGTCTGGAACCGCGTGGCCGCTACGGTCGCTGGTTCGAATCCCGCCTCGGGCATGGATGTGTGTGATGTCCTTAGCTTAGTTAGGTTTAAGTAGTTCTAAGTTCTAGGGGACTGATGACCACAGATGTTAAGTCCCATAGTGCTCAGAGCCATTTGAACCAACTGTGAGGGGTCCCGTCAGTCAACAGACGAGGTCGGCCTGTACGCTTTTGTGCTGTACGTGTCCCTTCACGTTTCCATTTCACAATCACACCGGAAACTGTGAACCTAGGATGTTTATGAGTGTGGAAATCTCGCCTACAGACGTATGACACAAGTGACAACCAATCACCTCATCGCGTTTGAAGACCGTGAGTTCCGCGGTGCGCCCCATTCTGGTGTGTCACGATGTCTAATGACTAGTGAGGCCCCTGATATGGAGTGCCTGTCAGTAGGTGGCAGCACAATGCACCTAACATGAAAAACTTATGTTTGTGGGGGTATCCGGATACTTTTGATCACATAGTGCAGATTATCACAAGTAAGCGTAGGCTGCAGTAGCTTTCCTGCTAGTCTTGATGAATTAAGATCATAACCGCATACCCTGTACGTTAAGTGTGTTTCATACCTATTGGGCAACACCTCAGTTCAGTTTCTTTGTTTCCATATGCGATCAGCGTCTTACTAGATTCCCCCAGATAATGAAAGCGGTGAACCATCCAGAAGCTGAGTGAGGATATATAAAAAACGGCCACTTATCCTAGAGAACATGTTCGTTCTACATAGTTATCCTCCTGCTTGTTACATAAAAATAAACAATATTTGCAGCAAAATTTTAAGTTTCAGTGTTTAATTCAGGTGTTATTCGAAAATCTAGGGAGCGCAATTTACTCAGAGAAATGCAAAACACAAAACAAAAACATATCAGACACCGCTCAGTACTTGGGCGAGTATAGACAAAACATGTTTTTGCTATTCATATCCAACTTTCGCAGTTTTCAGTAATACCGGGAAAATCTCGCCCGTGATCATAATGAAGAACGTTCTATTAAACACAAAATAACAACAATGATTAGGCAGACTGCTTATGTTTGTGCATCTTAGCTGTACTTGCATCCAAATCAATTGCTTTAGTTACATAAAAGCGCGTAAGTTACGTGGTCAACTAATTTCTGTTGCTATAATACTAATGTCGTGTGACGAGGGCCTCCGGTCGGGTAGACCGCCCGTCTGGTGCCAGTCTTTCGATTTGACGCCACTTCGGCGACTTGCGCGTCGATCGGGATGAAATGATGGTGATGAGGACAACACAACACCCAGTCCCTGAGCGGAGAAAATCTCCGACCCAGCCGGGAATCGAACCAGGGCCCTTAGGATTGACAGTCTGTCGCGCTGTCTACTATTTTTTATTTTTTTAATTCTCATTTTGTTCGTTTTTGTTGTTGTATCTGATCGGGGCGGACGTCGCAAGACACCCGTTTCGGTTCGTCGTTGACCCATTAACTCAGTTTTTTTATTACAGAGGGCAGCTAACCCTCTGACCGAACACGCTGAGTTACCGTGCCGGCGGTCTACTCACCTACCGGGGGCGGACAATTTCTGTTACTTACAAAATACGATTTGTATTTTGTAGGGATATAAAATGTACAATTGACTGACACTGAAGAAGAGTTGTTATAATTACGCACAAAATAAATAAACCCAGAGAAGTCGCTGGCTCCCAGCCTCTCTTACACATTCATTTATGTTTCTTTACCTAACAGTGCTACGAAAACTACTGAACCGCAGTGCTGATAGAGCGCAACTCCAGTTATCCATCCATGAAAGAAGTGGCTTAAAAATATTTTTACACATATTGTTGACTATAGAGATAGAAAGGATCCAACGAAGAGCTGCACATTTTGTCACGTATCGCTTCGTAAGCACAAAAGCGTTGCAGAAACTCCGAACGAAGACCAGTGGCAGGCGCTACAACAGAGGCGTTGGGCGTCACGAAAATTTTTACTGCAGAACGTCCACGTGTGTACGTTCTAAAAGTAGTCGGCAGAAATGTTGTTTCTTACCATACTCGAGTCGTGAAATGATCATGACGGCAAATCATAGAAATTAGATTTATCGACAATCTCTTCTGCGATGCACCACTTGCAAATGGGACAAGGAACGGGGTAAATTATAGAGGCAGTTGAAGTACAGTCTGCCAGGCATAGATTTAGAATCAGAAACACTCGTCTGAGGAGAGAGGGAGAGAGAAGTAACATGCAAACAGTCTCGCTGTTGGTCACTAAGAAGCCCCGAGCATCCGTGACGGATGATGTTATGTACTGCCTAATTCGCTCCTCTGCTGGCCGTCCATTCAGCAGTTTGTCCGGGGCGATTACTCCTCACAAGTCCTCGAACACGGAGCGCCGCTGACATAACTCTTAGGTAACAGACCGACTGGCATCGAGATGGGAAAAGTCGTCTCCGGCGTCGTAACCACGAAGGCAGCGCTGCGTGTCCCTAACAAAGCCGTGCTGCGAGTAAAAAGAAACAAACAGCGAAATTCTCTCCCCTCAGATTGAATATCTGTGTTCTCTCTCAAACCTGCTTGCAAAACACGTACGGAAGACAAATGCCTCGACGTTATCTTCCCGTTAAACGTGAGGGGCATACACAGCTCTGAGATTCTGTCCTATTCTTCGCTCTTTCCCCTGGAACCAACCTCATTTATAGAAGCTAATAGGAGACATTTCATTGTGTTTTCCCAAATGTGGTTTGTGAGATCATAACTTTGTTTCACTTCGACAGATAAAATTAATCCTGACCCCATCTTTGGCAATAACAGGTTAATCAAGTTAATGAAGACGTGTGCTCTAGTGTGTAAAAGCAGACAGTTAAATGCATTTTATGGGTGAAAAGACACTGGCAGCCGCTAAGCGAAACTCTTTATTGTGTTTCCAGTTTCGGGCTACAAGATTACCGTCAGGCCGGAAAAATTCCCTTTTGCATATGTATGTATAATCGATCAGGATTTCGATAATGACCGGTCTACCTCGGCTTTAAAACATGTAAAATCAAATGTGCTTCTAAATTCTCGTCATGTCGCAGTGTGAAGAAAAATTGGTTGAACGCATATTAGGCTTGTCCCTCCGCATATTAATTTGAAAGGCCAGCGCAGTAATACTACAATCTGATGTGAGAACATGAAATGGTGATCACTGTGGCACTGGGAATTAGATTTCAACTTAAGATTTTGCTAAATACGACACGGATCATTTGTACAACGTGACTTTTGTTACTTTCGGACATAGCAATTGAGAAGGTGCTGGCTTTTGAAATTTTGCTATTTGGTGATATTCAGTGGCAGTCATTACCAACGCTCAAATTGTAATTTTGAGGATTCTTGACATTTCAAAGTTAGAAATTTAGGAGCTGTTGTGACATGCTATGTTGTGAATTTGAACAGAACGATCATTAGTAAAATAATGATACATACCTGGATATGGAACCGATGTTCCGGGAGAGGAAATAAAAACTGATGTTCACCCCTTACATTGCCATTCCGTTTGAGAGACGAAAGATGGAAGATTATACGAACGGAATGAATAATTTCTTAAAACAGATTTACAAGATGGTCAATGAAAGTAATACAATAGCAATGGAGATTAGCCGAATTAAATCAGGTGGTGCTGTAGGAATTAGATTAGACACAAAAAGCAAATTAGGTTTGAATAGATTGCAAATAAAGTTTTATTATCCCTTGAACATGGTTTCGATATTTTTAAAAATATCGTCTTCAGGAACATTGGCCTTGTTACATCACATGATGCCACAATAGATTAGATGAAGCCGAGCGGCTATAGTCACATATGCGTCATCTGGCGCTATCTAAAGCCATGGCATGCAATAACGCTTCGTTTCATCACTTTCGTTCGTGATAAGAGCCGTTCGGCTTCATCTAATCTATTGTGGCATTATGTGATGTAATAAAGCCAATGATCCTGAAGAAGATATTCTTACGCATATCGAAACCATGGTCAAGGGATAATAAACCTTTAATTGCAACTGGCTGGCTGGTTGATCAATCTATTCAAAATTACACAGTTGCTGTTTCTCAACCATTTTTAAGATTTTCAAATTAGGTTTTCTATGGGCGCTGGAAAACACCTGGTACTTATGTAAACTGCATGTAAACTGTAGGCTAGCAAGCAGTCAACGATTTGGTCAAAGAGAAATTTGTTACCATTTAAATGTTAGGAAACTTTTTCGGAAAGAATTTAGAGTGCAGGATTGTGCAGAAGTGGAAGGTGGACCATTTAGCACAGCAGATAAGAGGACAAAAGAAGTTCGTTTAAGCTTGTACAGAACAGGTCAAATCGAAGATTAAATTGAAGCTTCCGATGGTTAACCTCAAATTCGTTGTCAGGAGATGACTGCCAAGAGCGAAATGTGCTTCGTTTGTAGTTTCATTCAAGCTTGTAACGGACAGTCTGAGTAGCGTATAATCCTATTGCCGGTGACGTCACCTGGAGGGCGGAACAATATGCGCAAATGCACGAAATCGGTATCGCAGCATGGCCACGCCTCCCTCCCCTCACCCCACCGGGTCTCGACTGAGTGGAGGAAGAGGAACGGAGACTATCGCAGTATTATGTATCTTCTGAAGAGCTATGATCTCTGTTCGTGTTTGTTTGAAGTGTCATTTTACAGCCAACGCTCAGATTGTAACCTACGTCTCTAATGAACTTTTAAAGGTACAGTCGAGTTTCCACTGCGTCTTGCATTACAAAATCTCAATAAGCCGAGGCATTTGAGAGGACCGTTCTGCTTTATTTTTAATTTTTTTCTTAAGTCATATTGTGCTCCTTTGAAAGACTTTGTTCAAATGGCTCTGAGCATTATGGGACTTAACTACTGAGGTCATCAGTCCCCTAGAACTTAGACCTACTTAAACCTAACTAACCTAAGGACATCACTCACATCCATGCCCGAGGCAGGATTCGAACCTGCGACCGTAGCGGTCGCGCGGTTCCAGACTGTAGCGCCTAGAACCGCTCGGCCACTCCGGTCTGCTAAGACTTTGTTCCTATCTCTAATTTCTCCAGTTTGCTCTACTTGATGTGCCTCTGTCGTCTTTGTTCATTGCAGCGCTCGGCTACTGCGCATATTGTCTGCTCTACGTAAGTTTCGCCACATACACATGGCACATTCTAAACAATAGGTACTCTTCAATTCAGGATGTCTGTGACTGGGTGCCGCAAATTATTAACTTTCCACGGAGGTCAGGAAGAGGCCCTTTCTTATGTGTGTGCTGGGTTCGATGCCAGCATTGCTGGGGACGAGGCGGAAGGTAAAAGAGTGGCCCAGCAAGAGCCACTGAAGAATATTTTTGTTTTGTGAAGACGGAGAACTACGAGTGTAGTTTAGTGCTGTGCTGTGATTCCTTGTCAGGTAACAGGTGGTCAAATTAAGAGTCATTTGCAGCGAGTACTGTGTAAATGAAGGGGATGGTGTATGTGTTTTGAGCGTGCCTGCTCATTTCAGTTATTATATTACATTACGTGACTGTGTCGGCGAAATGGTCTTCTTGCGACATGTTCCTTCTTAATCTGCCTGTGTGTTTTAACGTTTCTCAGACTGAAAGTTCTGTGCATTATTTGTTTGTTATACTGAGTGCTTAATCGATATTGCGTAGACCTATAAGTTACAGAATTGATAGCGGTTACCTTTGTTCATAGCCTACACAGATTCATAACCTGGTTGACTGTTGTAATAGTAATTGCTGTAGGTGCTGTTTGGTACTAAAAACTAAACTCCCCCCGAACAGGCCTCGGAAGGCCCAACAGGACCGACCGGCCGCCGTATCATCCCCAGCGCACAGGCGTCACTGGGTGGGGATATGGAGGAGCATGTGGTCAGCACACCTGTGTCCCGTCCGTATGTCAGTTTACGAGACCGGAGCCGCTACTTCTCAATCAAGGACCTCCTCAGTTTGCCTCACAGTGGCTGAGTGAAGCCCGCTTGCCAACAGCGCTCGGTAGACTGGATGGTCACCCATTCAAATGCTAGCCAAAAAAAAAATGGTTCAAATGGCTCTGAGCACTATGGGACTCAACTGCTAAGGTCATTAGTCCCCTAGAACTTAGAATTAGTTAAACCTAACTAACCTAAGGACATCACAAACATCCATGCCCGAGGCAGGATTCGAACCTGCGACCGTAGCGGTCTTGCGGTTCCAGACTGCAGCGCCTTTAACCGCACGGCCACTTCGGCCGGCTGATAGCCAAGACCGATAGCGTTTAACTTCGGTGATCGGACGGGTACCAGTGTTAGCTGGTGCCTTGTGTAATGTCTAATGGTCGAAGGTTTGAATATTTCATTCTGCATTTGCTGTACTTGTTTGGTGCCCACTTTATATGTCACTGGGACTGTAGCTAAAATTGGGTTGTTTAATGGTATTGTTTAAGGAGTCTTTAAATTACAGTGTGATTATTCGATAGCTAAATTGTACAAGCACCAAGTCTGGGCAATATAGCACTGAGTGGTCATTATTTTTTCGTATTCTACTCTCGTAATTTGTTTGTGTAAGGTCATTGTTTTCAGTAAATGTTTTCGGTAAAAGAAGTCAAGGACTGCACAAACGCAGCCAAATCACCAATTGACCACAATCCTTAGCTACAAGCTGGATGGTACAAACTGCTCACGTTTGAGTAAAGATATGTGTTAATTAGCTTTTTGTGTACTAAATGAGCCAGTCGTCCATCTTCCAACACGTCCAGGCATGAGAGCTTGCCTTCCACAGTAAAACACGTTTGACAGAGATGAACAAAATGTAAAGCCAGTTCTTTAAAGTCTACTTTAAAGAAGTTAGCAACGGGTGGTGATGAGGGAGAGCCCATAGCCGTACCATCTGTAATTTACAATATTCCTAATTGCACAGAAAGTGCTCATTAAGACGTGGTTAAAAGGTTTTATAATGCCAGGTCTATAAAGGGCAATTGGAAGTTCCAATACATCTGCTATTGGTATTTTCACAAATAAAGACAATACATAAAGGTTCCCCACAAGCTCCTGCATGTCCTCAATTATCTCAAAGAAATCCTTAGAATTTCTGATGTGACAAATGTAGTAACTAACATTAGTCATCAAAAGCTTTATCAGGTATTTAGTAACGAGATATGGTGTCGCTAATAATCCATTCGAGAGTATTTCCCTATTTATGTGTTTTTGGCAAACCATATAGTCTATGTGGTCTGGTGGCGCAAGGCTTGAGGCTTTTAACCACCTCATTAGAAGCTCCAAGTTTTTCAAAGCTGCCCTGTTTTTCTACTGATTGTGGGAATTGGCCCTCTCTTGAGTAACTGGTAGGTGCTATCAGACAGCAACATTTCAGTGGATACAGACCTCCCCAATATCCGATTCGTCATGGCGTACTTTCAAAGCGCAAGATAAGAGGCAGATGTGTCACAACGTGTAGGCAAATCATTTGCTCCATTTTGTCTCGTCTTAGTGGTCCATTCCAGGAGATAGGAATCCCAGTGAAAATATTTCCATAGGGGCCTGCTGTCGTTGCGAATTCATGGGCATCAGCGGCAGTGACTTCAATTACACTGTCCAATCACATTAATGTGACCACCTGTCAAAATCCTGCATACACATCGCTTGCAGCAAGGACGTGCAGGAAGAGTCAGCGAGGTTCTGGAAGGTACTGACAGGCATGTGGAGCCCTGCCAATGTCACTGCTATGACCAGCTGCGCTAGGTTTCTCTGCTAAGGATCCATGGAACCGTAGTAGACCCACAGCTTCTCTTTTGGGTTTAAGTCAGCGGAGTTTTGTGGCCCGGGGAGTACGATAATCTCATCGTAGTGCTCTTCAAGCCACGCTCGTCCACTGCGAGCTCGTGAAGCTTTCCTTTCAAGCTTTTCACACTGTGCAAGACAATGGCCACCTGTCCGTTGGAGCATAACACGTGATGAATGGGGAAAGACCACCTATCGCCATTCAGTCCAGTTGCGGTCTCTCTCTCTCTCTCTCTCTCTCTCTCTCTCTCTCTCTCTCTCTCTATTCGTTTAGTCGGTTCCGACTCTTCGTGACCACATGAACCAAATCACGCCACTTTTTCCTGTCTTGCACTTTCTCCCGTAGACCTTCCAGGTTGGAACACATTGCTTCTGTGATGCCATCGATCCATCTCATCCTCTGACGTTCTCTTCTTCTAGTTCCTTCAATCTTCCCCAGCATTAATGTTTTTTTTTTTTTCCAGCGAGGCATGGCTTCGCATTGTGTGTCCAAAGTAGGTCAGCTTTTGTTTTAACATTAGACCTTCCAGGGAGAAATCTGGTTTTATTTGCTCCAATATTGATCTGTTGGTTCTCTTTGCAGTCCATGGAACTCTAAGAAGTTTCCTCCAACACCACAATTCGAAGGAGTCAATTCTTCGCCGTTCAGCCTTTCTAATGGTCCAGGTCTCACATCCATACATCACAACTGGAAAGACCATAGCCCTCACAATACGGATCTTTGTTGCTAGTGTTATATCTCTGGACCTTATAACCTTGTCAAGGTTTGACATCGCCTGTCTACCGAGCAACAGGCGTCTCCGGATTTCATGGCTGCAGTCGCCATCAGCAGAGATTTGGGAACCGAGATAACTGAATGTGGTCACTACCTCCATGGTTTCTCCTGCTATATCCCACGAATTGGTAGGTGTAGTTGCCATAATTTTCGTTTTCTTCACATTCAGCATAAGACCGGCCTTTTCACTTTCGTCTTTCACCTTCAATAAGAGTGTTCTCAATTCTTCTTCACTTTCTGCCAACAGGATCGTATCATCCGCGTACCTGAGGTTGTTTACATTTATTCCAGCTATTTTAATTCCTGTTTCTCCTTCATCTAGCCTCGCATTCCTCATAACATGTTCTGCATACAGATTGAATAAGTACGGTGATAGTATGCAGCCTTGCCGGACCCCATTCTGAATCTTTATCCATTTCGTTGATCCATACATACGAGGTGCGGCTAGAAAAAAACCGTACTGATGCTGGAAAAAACATTTATTTACAATTATTTACAATTTCATGTTATCTCCTTCAATGTACTCTCCTCCTCGCTCACTACACCGCTCCATACGAATTTTCCACTGTTCTTAGCAATGCTGCAGATCATTTTCGGTAAGTCCATACATTACTTCCGTCGCATTTTCTTTTACTGCTTCAACAGTCTCAACTCTAGTTCCTTTCAAAGCTGACTTGACTTTAGGGAAAAGAAAAAAGTCACAGGGGGCCAAATCAGGTGAGTAGGGTGGATGATCTAAGATGGGAATGTTGTGTTTTGCCAAAAACGTCTTCACTCACAACGCACTGTGAGCTGGGGCATTGTCTTGGTGAAAGATCCATGACTTTTTTCTCCACAAATCGTTCCGTTTTCTCCGTACTCGCTCACGTAGGGTAGCCAGGACGCTAATGTAGTAATGCTGATTCACTGTTTGTCCCTCTGGTACCCAATCAATGTGCACAATCCCTTTGATGTCAAAAAAACAATCATCATTGCCTTGAATTTCGATTTTGACATTCGTGCTTTTTTTTGTCGTGGAGAACCAGGAGTTTTCCAATGCATCGATTGGCGTTTAGTTTCGGGATCGTAAGTAAAAAACCACGATTCATCGCAAGTAATAACATTTTGTAAGAAGGTGGGATCACTTTCAATGTTTTCCAGGATGTCAGAACAAATCATTCTTCGGCGTTCCTTCTGTTCAATTGTGAGACACTTTGGAACCATTTTTGAACACACTTTGTTCATGTTGAAACTTTCATGAAGAATCTGCCTAACACTTTCCTTGTCAACTCCTGTTAACTCAGACACTGCTCTGATTGTTAAACGGAGATCTTGTCGAACAAGTTTACCGATTTTTTCAATGTTTGCATCAGTTTTTGCTGACAATGGTCTGCCAGTGCGAGTGTCATCACTGGTGTCTTCGCGGCCATCTTTAAATCATTTAAACCACTCAAACACTTGTGTTCGCGATAAACAATCATCGCCGTACACTTGTTGTAACATTACAAACGTTTCACTTGCAGATTTTCCTAGTTTGAAACAAAATTTGATGTTAACACGCTGTTCTTTCTGTACACTCAACATTTTCCGACGCGCAGACAAAACGTCAACTACTTAAAACAGACGCGACGGGCAGACTGAGTGCAGGAGGCAGATGAAACTCGAGCAGTAGGCGGAGCGAGAGTCACATGACAGGCCACGCGACTTTCAGCCTTATTGCATTCGCTTTATTGTTTCACCAGTACTAGTCCGGTTTTTTTTTTCTAGCCACACCTCGTACTTCTCACCGTGGCTTCTTGGTCAAGGTATAAACTCCGTATCAGATGAATGAGGTGATCTGGTACACCCATGTTTTTCGGTATGTTCCATAATTTGTTGTGATCGACGCAGTCAAAGGCTTTGGCGTAGTCAATAAAGCAGAGGTACTCATCTTTCTGGAATTCTCTCGCAGTTGCGGTACTGGCACGCATATCACAGACTTCATCGCCGATGACAGCAGGCAGCATCAATCAGGTGTGTGTTGCGGAGGCGCAGATATCGTTGAGGAGACACTGTTGGTACCCCTTGGTTCATCTGATGGTCTGTTACTCATCAGTTGCACGTGTCTTTGGCTGCACCTTTCCTGCAGCCATCGTTGATCACTGTCGTCTACGGCTCATAGTGTACCACAGCAGCCTCGGTCACCGGTTTTGGGTAGGAGCATTCTGCCATGCATGGCATGCTTTAACCACGGTAGCAGACAGTTTATAAACTTGATCCTATTCTATGTCAGATAAATCGCTCAGTTTCTGGCACACTTTGTACACTTTCCACTGCTAGTGCTGCCACCTGCCGTCTATGGACCGTGTGATGTGTATAAACGTATTGACGTTTGTCACACACCAAATGATGATCATATTGAACAACTGTAATGAGAGTTAAAAACTTGGAAAGATGCTCCCTCCAGTGACACGTTGCTGTTTTTTGTGTGGCTTATTATTTTTACGGTGTCATCTGAGTCCATTGGAGATATTTGTGAATAGATCTGCACTTAATTTGCTCATGGTGAGAAGTATAGCTGTAGGCTGCAGTAGTTACCCAGAGATGGGGCGACTTGAATAGACTAGTGTATAAAGCTGCGGCAGTGTGCTAATATGATGTTTGATTGTGTGATTACTAATTTGTATGTTTAAAATGTCCTGATGAAAAGATTCACTTAATTGTTCGCAGTGCAGTTTAATATATGATTTTCATAAAATATCATCTTTTCCTGCTATATTCACCTTAATCATTATCGATTTTAGTGTTTGTGCTCTGTCCCGAAAACTTGTTTATTATCTAACTACAATAGACGTGATAGGTCTCAAATTAAGAGAGAACACCAGGATAAATCAAATGGAACAATCATTAGAAATTTCTTACACACACACACTCACACACATACACGCACACACACACACACACACACACACACACACACACACACACACACACACTCTCACTCACTCACTCTCTCTCTCTCTCTCTGACACACACAAGAAAACTGTATCTTGCAACCAACAAAAGTATTAGGTCCTTGCAGTAGCTCCTGTTGACCAGTTTCATTTGGTGTCAATGAAAAAGTGTCCACTGTCTTGTACACTGGTAGTCTGCTCCTCCTCGCATATCTTCTACGACGATAACCCATGGCTGTGTGCTCCGTGCGGCTGCCTCGAGTCGAATGAGCCTGCTGCTGCCTCAAAACAGGATGTACTTCCTGCCCCCTACCAATGTGCGCAGCGCCATTGCGCAACCACTTCCGCTGATAAGTTTGATTTTTGTGAAACACGGGCCTAGTAATACTAGGGCCCGTGTTACGCTCTCTCTCACACACTCCACAGCGCTCTCTCTCGCACACTCAAGGTCACGCGCCTTACACACAGAAACATAAGTCCAATACACACAGCCATCATTAGAAATTTCTTACACACACACACTCACACACACAAACACACACACACACATATATATATATATATATATATATATATATATATATATATATATATATATACTCCTGGAAATAGAAAAAAGAACACATTGACACCGGTGTGTCAGACCCACCATACTTGCTCCGGACACTGCGAGAGGGCTGTACAAGCAATGATCACATGCACGGCACAGCGGACACACCAGAAACCGCGGTGTTGGCCGTCGAATGGCGCTAGCTGCGCAGCATTTGTGCACCACCGCCGTCAGTGTCAGCCAGTTTGCCGTGGCATACGGAGCTCCATCGCAGTCTTTAACACTGGTAGCATGCCGCGACAGCGTGGACGTGAACCGTATGTGCAGTTGACGGACTTTGAGCGAGGGCGTATAGTGGGCATGCGGTACGCCGGGTGGACGTACCGCCGAATTGCTCAACACGTGGGGCTTGAGGTCTCCACAGTACATCGATGTTGTCGCCAGTGGTCGGCGGAAGGTGCACGTGCCCGTCGACCTGGGACCGGACCGCAGCGACGCACGGATGCACGCCAAGACCGTAGGATCCTACGCAGTGCCGTAGGGGACCGCACCGCCACTTCCCAGCAAATTAGGGACACTGTTGCTCCTGGGGTATCGGCGAGGACCATTCGCAACCGTCTCCATGAAGCTGGGCTACGGTCCCGCACACCGTTAGGCCGTCTTCCGCTCACGCCCCAACATCGTGCAGCCCGCCTCCAGTGGTGTCGCGACAGGCGTGAATGGAGGGACGAATGGAGACGTGTCGTCTTCAGCGATGAGAGTCGCTTCTGCCTTGGTGCCAATGATGGTCGTATGCGTGTTTGGCGCCGTGCCGGTGAGCGCCACAATCAGGACTGCATACGACCGAGGCACACAGGGCCAAAACCCGGCATCATGGTGTGGGGAGCGATCTCCTACACTGGCCGTACACCACTGGTGATCGTCGAGGGGACACTGAATAGTGCACGGTACATCCAAACCGTCATCGAACCCATCGTTCTACCATTCCTAGACCGGCAAGGGAACTTGCTGTTCCAACAGGACAATGCACGTCCGCATGTATCCCGTGCCACCCAACGTGCTCTAGAAGGTGTAAGTCAACTACCCTGGCCAGCAAGATCTCCGGATCTGTCCCCCATTGAGCATGTTTGGGACTGGATGAAGCGTCGTCTCACGCGGTCTGCACGTCCAGCACGAACGCTGGTCCAACTGAGGCGCCAGGTGGAAATGGCATGGCAAGCCGTTCCACAGGACTACATCCAGCATCTCTACGATCGTCTCCATGGGAGAATAGCAGCCTGCATTGCTGCGAAAGGTGGATATACACTGTACTAGTGCCGACATTGTGCATGCTCTGTTGCCTGTGTCTATGTGCCTGTGGTTCTGTCAGTGTGATCATGTGATGTATCTGACCCCAGGAATGTGTCAATAAAGTCTCCCCTTCCTGTGACAATGAATTCACGGTGTTCTTATTTCAATTTCCAGGAGTGTATATATATACCAGTTTTTAAACTGTATATCTATGTTTTGAAGACTGAGATATACTCATGTATAGACTTGTTCGCCCCCGTAATAAACACCTCGGACCTCAATCAACAACAATAAACATCATACGCAAAACACTCCGTTCCCAAATGCGCTAAAATAAACACCGCCATGCCCTCGGTTTCGTCGCTATAATATGCATGTGATCTATGGACACCATACTTCGAACACGCCTTTTTCGCAGGTGCTTCAAATAAACAGGCCACTTCCATTCGCTTCACTATTACTATTTTACCCAACTTGAATAATTCAAGCATATAGTTTTCCTTCTCCATCTTGAAGTATTTCCCTCAGTAACGTAATGTTAACTGTGCACATCCCGTGAAGAAAAAACCAAAACAGGCTCGTTTTGTGTCCTGCACTGCCTTCCTCAGATCTGACGTAATATATTCACTGAACTCTATTTCTTCCTTTAGCCTTACTCGAATCATTTACAGGTCTTCAGTAATGAGCTCCACTTCGAACTGTGCTGCGATCACAAGCGAAGACGTGTCTGGCGACTCCCAGGGCAACGTCGGATGCTAACCTCTCACTCGCCATACGGCCCCACATCCACGAGTGATAGTATACCGTTCCATTTCATTTCATAAAAGGAAGCCACTGGTTGCGATCCGCGGCACCCTTACAACAAAGCAATATGTCAACGATATTCTACGCCCCTTTTTGTTGCCATTCATGGTGAGCCATCCTAGGCTTACATTTCAGCAAGATGTTTTCCGCCCGCACACAGGAGAGTTTTACTGCTTGACTTCGTGCTTGCCTAACCCTACCTTGGCCAGCGAGGTCGCTAGATCTCTGCCAATTGAGAACGTGCATCCTGCATATATGACTTGTTGAAGCATGCATGGCGGTTTTGACTCGTGTTATTTCTATATTTTAATACTTGTTGCAGTGCACCAAACTAACATGTGTATTGTCTCTCTTACTATGGCTTCCGTGATTAGTTTTTATTGTTTGAATGCAGTAATGTGCTTTCTTTTATTTCTATAGCAGAACCTAAAGATGGCTGTTGCATAGCTGAAACCTGTTACTCTATTCAAAAACACAATGAAATAAAAATTATGTACATCATGATCGCTCTCCAGATGCTCGTTCAATGCAAAATTCTGTTTAACTTCATCTTGTTTAGCTTGGCCCCGCCCATGTTTATGTACTCCAGTTTTTCTTATGCTTTCCTGCTATTTCTTTCAACCTGTTATCCGAGCTGGAACACTATAACTGACCACAATTACACAGAAAAACAAATTCTCTAAAACAAAACAAGTTCCAAAACAAAACATTATCGTCACTGTCGTTTAGAACCAAATGCTGTTCATACTACGTGGTAAATTACTACTATTTGTATAGGCTAACTTCTACTGATTGTGCGACTTCATATCTGACTTATAACTGTGCACTATGTCTCAATACATTGCACAACACTCAAAAACACGCGTCACAAAATGAAACCAAAGGAAATCTCTAACTTCTCTCTAAATATATGCGGTCGGTCCAACGAGTTCCGAGATCTAATTTATTCCTGGGGTACAAGCGACGTCAGCACAGTAGCTACGGTAGCAGCTTCGACTAGCAACTATAAACAGTAGATGAGCATTACACCAGTCAGCTGTAGCAGCCATTGTTAAGGGATCAACGTGCGTCCATAATGTGTCAACGTTGTTGTGTCACAAATCGCGACGGAGCAACACCTGTAACTCATGTCTTCAGTGCATTCCGTAGAATGTTTGAAGAAGACAAATGTGTGTGCAAAGTTTATCCCACACACCTTGAAAGACGAATAAAAGAACCGTGTGGAGGCCTTCCGCGGCGTGATTGAAACGTGAAGTACGAGCAGTTCTTTTGCGGAAAAAAGTCATTGCAGGTGACGATAGTTGGTGTTTATAACAACGAACCTACCACAACACGACAAAGTGTAGAAATTCATATGAAGTACCAATACTTCGACGACATAACTGACATTCAATCCAGTGTGATGCGACAGTTGAAGGACATTCCAAAGGAGGACTCATCTGAGAACTACAGTTGGTATGAAACGATATACTCAACGGGGGGAAATTACAGAGAACAGCTGAAGTATTAAAACCACCATCTTAACTTTTCTGCATTTTTTAATTAATTCAGTCTTGAAAATTCATTAAGTGAATACTGATTAACCGGAGTGCCAATACAGCAGCTGTGTAAGTATTCAGATAATGGTTTTTTACGTTTTCCGTTAAGGTTTGTCAGTTAATGTTGCAAACAAGTAGATAACAGCTAGTGTTTACCAATTTGCTACGAACACATGTAGATAGACTGTTCTATACAGCTTTATCTATATTTCATTTTCGTAAGACAGAAATTAGTCCTTATCAATCGCAAGTAACCAGCGTAATGTCAAGAGGCAGAAAACAAAAGATTTAGACAGAGTCGCCAATTTATGTATGAGAGACTCTTTCTCTGTTTGTATCCCAAGCAATTGCGACGGAGCTACTTTCACTCATAATACAGCTACCAGTATAAATGAAAATCATGTGTCTCATTCTCAATGCTAATTAATCAAAAATACGAACAAATAAACAAAAATCTGACTATGTGTTAGCGAAAGCTTACGATTAAGACTGTTATAATGTACCTGAAATGTTTGAGGCTTGTTGCGGGCTGCAGATAAAAACCTCGCAGTAAGGATTCTTTTTAGTTGGTAGGTGAGCTGTAGAAAATGCAATGTCAGTATGTGAATACTACCTTCACTTTCAAGTGTGATTTGACTTAGTTCCGATTTTCAGATCCGTACTCCTGACGGTAGATTGTTCGAACACCACATAGTGGACTAGAATTTAACCTATGTAATTTCCAAATAAAATTCAATCGTCAGTCGCACAGATTTTTTTATTTCCCTTTATTGGTTCCAAAAAACAGATGGTCATCTTCAGAAGCATACTAAATTAGGGATATTATAAATCATTAGATCTTGGCCGTGCATTTACATAAAATATAATTAGTGTATTACAGAAACTTAATTAGTATTGGTTTAGCAGATGTCAATATCTTCTTCACAGAAGAAAATGTACATAATGTATGTGATTGCTGTAAACACAAGTTGACACTTTTCAATAAATGAATCACATCTATGTATATGAATGTTGTGTCAGAAGGAAGGAGCATATGTACTTCGATGTGCTTTATTTACTGTAGATCTTCAATTTATGTTTACAATAATCAGTAGGTAAAGTTTTGCGAAGAAGATAACTAACGTCTTAGAAAATAATGCTAAGTATGTATGTGTCATACATTTGTTGTACTTTTGATAATTGAATGGTCAAGATCTAATAATTTATAAAAACGCAAATTTTACAAGTTTCTCAAGATAAAAATTAATTTATTCCCATAAACAAATCGGACAAAAAATATCCGAGCTACTGACGACTACATTTTATCCAGAAATGTTTCACATTAGGTGAACGAAGCATCACTCAATGTATGCCGGCTGACAACTATTACCCTGAAATGCTTGTTGTTGTTGTTGTGGTCTTCAGTCCTGAGACTGGTTTGATGCAGCCCTCCATGCTACTCTATCCTGTGCAAGCTTATTCATCTCCCAGTACTTACTGCAACCTACATCCTTCTGAATCTGTTTAGTGTATTCATCTCTTGGCCACCCTCTACGATTTTTACCCTCCACGCTGTCTTCCAATACTAAATTTGTGACCCCTTGCTGCCTCAGAACATGTCCTACCAACCGACCCCTTCTTCTTGTCAAGTTGTGCCACAAACTCCTCTTCTCCCCAATCCTATTCAAAACCTCCTCATTAGTTATGTGATCTATCCATCTAATCTTCAGCATTCTTCTGTAGCACCACATTTCGAAAGCTTCTATTCTCTTCTTGTCTAAACTATTTATCGTCCATGTTTCACTTCCATACATGGCTACACTCCATACAAATACTTTCAGAAACGACTTCCTGACACTTAAATCTATACTCGATGTTAACAAACTTCTCTTCTTCAGAAACGCTTTCCTTGCCATTGCCAGTCTACATTTTATATCCTCTCTACTTCGACCATCATCAGTTATTTTGCTCCCCAAATAGCAAAACTCCTTTACTACTTTAAGTGTCTCATTTCCTAATCTAATTCCCTCAGCATCACCCGACTTAATTTGACCACATTCCATTGTCCTCGTTTTGCTTTTGTTGATGTTCCATTCCGTTCAACTGGTCTTCCAAGTCCTTTGCTGTCTCTGACAGAATTACAATGTCATCGGCGAACCTCAAAGTTTTTATTTCTTCTCCATGGATTTCAATAGCTATTCCGAATTTTTCTTTTGTTTCGTTTACTGCTTGCTCAATATACAGATTGAATATCATCGGGAACAGGCTTATTTACAACTGAAATGCTTATTGCAATAGCTGGATAAAATATTACTCAAAATTTACTTTAATAAACAAATAACATACTCTGTCTGTGTGACATTAAATGTTCAGGATTAATATTTAATGCCGGCGAGAGAACATAACTCTCGGCGGTACCCTTGGTGAGATTCAAGAGGAGTAGACTATTTGCTAGAATCGAGTTTTATCCCTCCGTTCTAATCTTCACGTTTCTCTTCTTATTTAGTATTTAAGGGCACCCATGGCACTGGCTGCATTAGAACAATTTATTTATTTGTTACCGGTTTCGGTCAACGACCATCAACTCATACTAAAAACTGGCCGACACAAGTCACAAGTCAATTAGCTTGACAGCTAATGCGACTTTATGGCTCAAGATGATTGATATGTGACTTATACTGCCCAACTTGTTGTAACGGGTTGAACGAACCGTAAGGAAATAAATAAATAGTTCTAATTCACCCTAATGCTATGTAGTTCCTGCGATATATATCAGCTGCTGACTTTTGTTTTTCTTTTTCTGAGTCGTCGGTCCTATGACTGATAAGATGCGGAACGCAGCGAATTTCTCTCCTGCGCCAACGTGCCATCTCAGAGTAACACTTGCCACATCTCAAATGCTTCGATTCTGTTGTGTTGCAATTTTCCCACAGTCCATGTCTCAAGGCTGTGCTCCAAACATACAGTCTTAGAAACGTCTTACTCAAATTAAAGCCTGTGTTTGATACTAATAGACTTCTCTTGTCCGGAATGCCTTTTTGTATTTACTATCCTGCTTTATTATGTCCTATCTCCGTTCATCACAGCCTATTTTTCTGCTTAGGTAACAGTATTTACTTCGTGATCACCAATCCTGATGTTACGTTTTTCAGTGTTTTCATTTCTTCTGCTTCTCATTACTTTCGTCTCTCTTCGATTTACTCTCAACTCGTACTCTGTACTCATTAGACTGTTCCATTCGACAGGTCCTGTAGTTGGTAGTTCTTCTTCACTTTCACTCACTACAGCACTCTCGTCAGGGAATCTTATCATTGCTATCCTTTCACCTTGTGTTTTAATTCCACTCTTGAACCTTCTTTTTATTTCCATCATTGTTTCTTCGATGTATAGATTGAAACGTGTGAAACACTACATTCCTGTATTACTTTCTTTTTGATCCGTTCTTGGTCTTCCGGTCCTATTGTGCCCTCTTGGCTCTTTTACGCGTTGTTATTAGCCGTCTTCCCCACTGCTTAGCCTATTTTTCTCCGAATTTCAAACATTGTCGAATACTTTATACAGATCAATGAACCCTGTGACTGTGTCTTGATTTTTCAGTATATAAGAAACTATCAGCCTCTTTTGCGGTAATGAAATCAACCTTTACCTAGGTTTCAGCCCAAATAATTGAGCCTTCTTCAGAAGATATATCTGAATCTATAACTTGTCTAAGAGGGTACGGTCTAGAAATAAAACAGGCTGGTCTTGATCCCGTTATCAACCGAAACGTCAGAACCTCCTCCCTCGTGCATCTACCTTTCCTAAACCGAAATTGATCGTCATTTAATAGTTCCTCGATTTCCTTTTCAGTTCTTCTGTATATTACTCTTATCAGCAAGTTCTCCACCCCTGGTAGCTGAGTGATCTGCGTGACATAATGTCATACCTAACGGCCCGACTTCGATTGCCGGCTGGGTCGGAGATTTTCTCCGTTCTGGGACTGGGAGTTGTGTTGTCCTTATCATCATCATTTCATCCATATCGATACGCAAGTCGCCAAAGTGGCGTCAACACGAAAGACTAGCACCAGGCGAACGGTCTACCCGATGGGAGGCCCAAGCCACACGGCATTTCCATTTCCATCAGCAAGTTGGATGCATGAGCTGTTAAGCTGACTGCGTGATAATTCTCGCACTTGTCGTCTCTTGCTATCTTCGTCATTGAGTGGATGATGTTTTTCCTAAAGTGAGATGGTATATCGCCAGACTCATGTGTTCGACACCACAATATGAATAGCCGTTTTGATACCACTTCCCCTAACTATTTTAGAAATTATAACGCAGGGGTATCTATCCCTTCTGCCTTATTCGATCTTAAGTCATGCAAAGCCCTTTTAAATTCTGTTTATAATACTGGAAGCCCTATCTTTTCCCTGTCAATGCTTGTTTCTTCTTCTATCACATTAGACAGGTCTTCCCCTCATAGTTGCCTTCAAAATGGCTCTGAGCACTATGGGACTTAACTGCTGAGGTCATCAGCCCCCTAGAACTTAGAACTACTTAAACCTAACTAATCTAAGGACGTCACACACATCCATGCCCGAGGCAGGATTCGAACCTGCGACCGTAGCGGTCGCGCGGTTCCAGACTGTAGCGCCTAGAACCGCTCGGCCACAACGGCCGGCTAGTGGCCTTCCGTGTGCTCTTTTCACCTATTCGCTCTCTCGTCTGCATTTAACAGTGTAACTGCCAGCGTATTCTTAATGTTACCACCCTTGCTCTTAATTTCTCAGGAGGTCGTTTTGACTTTTCTATATGCTGAGTCTGTCCTTCAGTCATTTCTTTTTCGATTTCTTAATATTTTTTTATGCAGCCATTTCCCTTAGCTTCCCTGCACCTCCTTCTTATTTTATTGGTAGGTGACTCGTATTTCTGTATTCTTAAATTTCCATGAACATGTTTGTACTTCATTCTTTCATCAGTCAACTTCTGTTACCCATGGTTTCTTCGCAGTTACCTTGTTTGTATCTATGTTTTTGTTTCCAACTTCTGTAATTGCCCTTTTTAGAGTTGTCCATTCCTCTTCAACTGAACTGCCTACAAAGCTATTCATTATCGCGGTATCTATAGCTTCACTCGTTAGTACTTCTGTATACCACTTACTCGCGCATTGATTCATCCTGACTAGTCTTGAACTTCAGCCTGCTCTTAATCACTACTCGATGGTGATCTATACCTGGTCCTGGGTACGCCTTACAATAGTGTATCTGATTTCTGGATCTCTGTCTGACCACGATTTAATCTAACTGAAATCTTCCCGTATCATTGGCCATTTCCAAGTATACCTCCTCCTCTTGTGATTCTTGAATAGACTATTCGCTATTACTAGCTGAAATTTATTGGAGAACTCAGTCTTTCTCCTCTCTCATTCATAGTACTAAGGTCATATTATCCCATAATCCTTTCATCTGCTCCTTCCCTATTACTGCATTTCAGTTTCCTATGACTATTAAATTTTGATGTCCCTTTATGTACTGAATTACAAGTTTAATGCCCTCGTACACTTTCTCTAAGTCTTCATCTACTGCTTGCGACTTCGGCATGTATAACTGAACTACCATTGTCGATTCTACTTTGCTGACTATCTGAGAGATAAACCCTATCACTGAATTGTTCGCAGTAACTCACTCTGCGCCCTACCTTGAGACTCATAACGAATCCTTCCCCAGTTATACTATTTTCTGCTGCTGCTGATATTACCCTGTACTTATCTGACCAGAAATCTTGGTCGTCTTTCCAGGTCACATCACTATCACCCACAATATTTAGACTGAGCCTTAACATATCCCTATTCAGATTTTCTGGCTTCCCTACCATGTTAGAAGTCTGAACATTTCACACCCCGACTCGTAGAACGTTATTCTTTCGTCGGTTTTTCAATCTTTTTCTCATAGTCGCCTGCTGACAAAAGCCTGATAACGTCTTTTATGATGCGATGCTTCACAAATTTTTATCGTTTTCCAACATCTTCATCTCAGAGCAGCTTCGGTACCCAACGTTTTCAGTTATTCTCTGTTGGTCCATAATGGACAGGGGAGATCGTCTGATTAAGTAATTTTCAATGTCAATGAAATTCTCCAACACCCGTGTAACTTAAGATGTTATTTTATTTTATTTTGAAGGCTACTAGTTTCGGCATTATGCCACCTCAACCCGCATATGCACGTCTCCAAATAAATGAAAATATCATATAGTGTCATAAATCCCTAGAAGTCGTGAATTCAATCGTCTCTCTGGTGCTTCATTCGAAGACTTGATAGCAACATACTTTGTAAACAGATTAACCATCAGAATTACTTTATGCAAATAGTCTTTGATGTACAGTCCTATCATAACAAATTTATAGTGCTAGTTTGTAATCTGTTGGAATTTTCCTGTTGCGTTTTGTATATATTTTTTTCCTTTCGGTTTCTTTAATTGCATGTATGTAAGTACTGTATGTGTGGAGTTTCCGTTCTACTGTTACTACGCCCAGAAACATAAACTCTTAACGTGTAACATCTCAGAAACGTGCGCAACTAGAAACATAAGGTATCTTAGAACTTGTAACGTTTTTTATCACAGAACTCCGTATTAGTTGACAAAAATAAAGTAAGCCGTCAGTTAATTTTTATTGTAAGTAAATTTAGGGGTATTCAGCATGCATAAATATTTTGTTGCTTACATTATTTCAAATAAACACGAAATATCATGCGTGCATGTAGTCGTTGTTAGTCTTGAAATGATTTTTAATACTGTAACACCGCTCACGATAGTCTTGTCTATAAATGCTTTCAGAAAATGTAAAGGAAGATAATAATGAAATGAACTGAAAATATTAAATCACAGGACTTCTGCACAGTCGACGCACAACTTTCTCCGATATTCCAGGCAAACTGGATGAACACATTACCAAATTACACACTATTTTCCTTTTCTTGGACCCAGGACACTTCATAAACGTCTTACGCTTTGGGAATTTATATTTTCAGTCCTCTGCCTCTAGAGGGCTCCGAATTATAGCGTGTAACATGGTGGTGAGTAATCTAAGGAAGCGAACAGAATGCTGTAATCGAGTTTCGAATTCGAAGAGCTCGTCCACACATCCTCTGTTTCAGCAAGAAAATTCCAGACCACATACGAGCTCTGCGACATCTGCAACAATACGACGTCTTTGGTTCACTGTCAACGTCAACGATCATCCTCCATACAGTTCCGACTTGGTTCCATCCGATTTTCATGTGTTACAAAAACTTAAAGAACATCTTCGAGGACCTCACTTTCATAGTTATGAAGCTGTGCAGTCAGAGGTGAAGTCAACAAAGTACAGTGACGGTACCAACAAACTCGTGTTTCGCCTGGGTGACTATCTTGAGAAATAAATTAGTGAACATGAAGAATAAAGATGCAGTATGTTAATAATGTTTGTTTTACTTAAAAAGTTTTAAGATTTTTCATATAAAAATTCGGAGGTCTTACTTTTCATCACACCCTCGCACTTTACCGCTAGACTGACAATTTCAGACTGATTGTTGGATGTTCCATTACATGCGGCAAGCTTTAGGACGAAGATTCCGGTACTGATAAAGGGAGACCGCGATTTTTTGCAGTGCTACCACACTTGGTCCCCCCATGAACCATGGACCTTACCGTTGGTGGGGAGGCTTGCGTGCCTCAGCGATACAGATGGCCGTACCGTAGGTGCAACCACAACGGAGGGGTATCTGTTGAGAGGCCAGACAAACATGTGGTTCCTGAAGAGGGGCAGCAACCTTTTCGGTAGTTGCAGGGGCAACAGTCTGGATGATTGACTGATCTGGCCTTGTAACATTAACCAAAACGGCCTTGCTGTGCTGGTACTGCGAACGGCTGAAAGAAAGGGGAAACTACAGCCATATTTTTTCCCGAGGACATGCAGCTTTACTGTATGATTAAATGATGATGGCGTCCTCTTGGGTAAAATATTCCGGAGGTAAAATAGTCCCCCATTCGGATCTCCGGGCGGGGACTACTCAAGAGGACGTCGTTATCAGGAGAAAGAAAACTGGCGTTCTACGGATCGGAGCGTGGAATGTCACATCCCTTAATCGGGCAGGTAGGTTAGAAAATTTAAAACGGGAAATGGATAGGTTAAAGTTAGATATAGTGGGAATTAGTGAAGTTCGGTGGCAGGAGGAACAAGACTTTTGGTCTGGTGATTACAGGCTTATAAATACAAAATCAAATAGGGGTAATGCAGGAGTAGGTTTAATAATGAATAAAAAATTGCAGTGCGGGTTAGCTACTACAAACAGCATAGTGAACGCATTATTGTGGCCAAGATAGACACAAAGCCCATGCCTACTACAGTAGTACAAGTTTATATGCCAACAAGCTCTGCAGATGATGAAGAAATAGATGAAATGTATGACGAGATAAAAGAAATTATTCAGGTAGTGAAGGGAGACGAAAATTTAATAGTCATGGGTGACTGGAATTCGTCAGTAGGAAAAGGGAGAGAAGGAAACATAGTAGGTGAATATGGATTTGGGGGAAGAAATGAAAGAGGAAGCCGCCTTGTAGAATTTCGCACAGAGCATAACTTAATCATAGCTAACACTTGGTTCAAGAATCATAAAAGAAGGTTGTATACCTGGAAGAATCCTGGAGATACTAAAAGGTATCAGATAGATTATATAATGGTAAGACAGAGATTTAGGGACCAGGTTTTAAATTGTAAGACATTTCCAGGGGCAGATGTGGATTCTGACCACAATCTATTGGTTATGAACTGCAGATTGAAACTGAAGAAACTGCAGAAAGGTGGGAATTTAAGGAGATGGGACCTGGATAAACTGAAACAACCAGAGGTTGTACAGAGTTTCAGGGAGAGCATAAGGGAACAATTGACAGGAATGGGGGAAAGAAATACTACTGCCTACAGGAAAATTAAAGAGACCTTTGGAGAGAAGAGAACCACTTGTATGAATATCAAGAGCTCAGATGGCAACCCAGTTCTAAGCAAAGAAGGGAAGGCAGAAAGGTGGAAGGAGTAAATAGAGGGTTTATGCAAGGGCGATGTACTTGAGGACAATATTATGAAAATGGAAGAGGATGTAGATGAAGACGAAATGGGAGATAAGATACTGCGTGAAGAGTTTGACAGAGCATTGAAAGACCTGAGTCGAAACAAGGCCCCGGAAGTAGACAACATTCCATTAGAACTACTGATGGCCTTGGGAGAGCCAGTCATGACAAAACTCTACCATCTGGTGAGCAAGATGTATCAGACAGGCGAAATACCCACAGACTTCAAGAAGAATATAATAATTCCAATCCCAAAGAAAGCAGGTGTTGACAGATGTGAAAATTACCGAACTATCAGTTTAATAAGTCACTGCTGCAAAATACTAACGCGAATTCTTTACAGACGAATGGAAAAACTAGTAGAAGCCAACCTTGGGGAAGATCAGTTTGGATTCCGTAGAAATATTGGAACACGTGAGGCAATACTGACCTTAAGACTTATCTTAGAAGAAAGAATAAGGAAAGGCAAACCTACGTTTCTAGCATTTGTAGACTTATAAAAAGCTTTTGACAATGTTAACTGGAATACTCTCTTTCAAATTCTGAAGGTGGCAGGGGTAAAATACAGGGAGCGAAAGGCTATTTACAATTTGTACAGAAACCAGATGGCAGTTATAAGAGTCGAGGGGCATGAAAGGGAAGCGGTGGTTGGGAAAGGAGTGAGACAGGGTTGTAGCCTCTCCCCAATGTTATTCAATCTGTATATTGAGCAAGCAGTAAAGGAAACAAAAGAAAAATTCGGAGTAGGTATTAAAATTCATGGAGAAGAAGTAAAAACTTTGAGGTTCGCCGATGACATTGTAATTCTATCAGAGACAGCAAAGGACCTGGAAGAGCAGTTGAACGGAATGGACAATGTCTTGAAAGGAGGGTATAAGATGAACATCAACAAAAGCAAAACGAGGATAATGGAATGTAGTCAAATTAAATCGGGTGATGCTGAGGGAATTAGATTAGGAAATGAGACACTTAAAGTAGTAAAGGAGTTTTGCTATTTAGGGAGTAAAATAACTGATGATGGTCGAAGTAGAGAGGATATAAAATGTAGACTGGCAATGGCAAGGAAAGCGTTTCTGAAGAAGAGAAATTTGTTAACATCGAGTATAGATTTAAGTGTCAGGAAGTCGTTTCTGAAAGTATTTGTATGGAGTGTAGCCATGTATGGAAGTGGAACATGGACGATAACTAGTTTTGACAAGAAGAGAATAGAAGCTTTCGAAATGTGGTGCAACAGAAGAATGCTGAAGATAAGGTGGGTAGATCACGTAACTAATGAGGAGGTTTTGAATAGGATTGGGGAGAAGAGAAGTTTGTGGCACAACTTGACTAGAAGAAGGGATCGGTTGGTAGGACATGTTTTGAGGCATCAAGGAATCACAAATTTAGCATTGGAGGGCAGCGTGGAGGGTAAAAATCGTAGAGGGAGACCAAGAGATGAATACACTAAGCAGATTCAGAAGGATGTAGGTTGCAGTAAGTACTGGGAGATGAAGAAGCTTGCACAGGATAGAGTAGCATGGAGAGCTGCATCAAACCAGTCTCAGGACTGAAGACCACAACAACAACAACCACACTTGGTCTTTAAATGAACGATTGCTCTGAGAGTCCGACGCTTGAAGGGTTTATGTGTGTAGAGACAGACGAATGGGAAGTTGAGGGACAGTGTATAGAGAAAGAGAGTAATACGATGAGTTTTTATGGAGATAGAGTCTGTGAAAAAGAAGACTTTGGCGACTCAAGGACAAAACTGTATAAAAGAGGAGTGCAGAAAGTATGATTGCAAGTAATTAAAGTCGTTTGGGTCCCACACCCGTAAATGACCATAGAGGAGTTGGTGAATTACGAATTATGCATAGCGCCTCTGTGCTTATAGTCTATATCGGACGTTGTGTTCAGAAATGAAACTCGGGGATTGTGAGTAACTTGAAAATACTATTCCCTCTGGACTCCGTCATATTCTCCTCCGAGTTATTTTGTTCTTTTCAGAAAAGTTGTTTCATTCAAGCCGATTTGTCGGGAAGAGAGTAAATAATTAGTTTACTCTGTGACAACAAACTCCCACCTCCGTTTCTACACTAGTGGGCAAAACTTAAAAACGGATGTAACTTTCGCATGATATGCCACGGCCAAGCAACAAAGCTCAAGAAAAGTGGAGAATATATAGAAAGAACTGCTACAGTATAGCACAGAAGGTAACTGAATGAAGCGCACAATGAGAAATGGTTCAAATGGCTCTGAGCACTATGGGACTCAACATCTTACGTCGTAAGTCCCCGAGAACTTAGAACTACTTAAACCTAACTAACCTAAGGGCATCACACACACCCATGCCCGAAGCAGGATTCGAACCTGCGACCGTAGCAGTCCCGCGGTTCCGGACTGCAGCGCCAGAACCGCACGGCCACCGCGGCCGGCGCGCACAATGAGACGAACACATTTTATTCGAGGACAATAATTATACTGAATGAAATGAAACAATTTCAGAGACTTTACTGGTCTCACACAGATATGATTTTATGTACATAGATTGAAGGGGCAGTGAAAATTGATATCAAGGTCGGGAATCACACCCGTGCAGTTGTGTGAACCGCTGTGCCAAGGTCGGTTAGTAGCTAACACACATGCCTAGTAAGCAAGAGACCTGGGTTCGATTCCCATCCTTGGTACTAATTTTCTCTCGCCACTTGTACCAAGGCAGGGAATCGATCCTGTGCAGTTGTGAGAACCGCTGTGCCAAGGTCGGTTAGCGTCTAACATACCTGCCTACTAAGCGAGAGACCCAGGTTCGACACCCTGCCATGGTACAAATTCTCACTCGCCCCTTCAGTTTGTATACATAAAATTACGCTAAAGTAACAGCGATCTATGATGGAATCCTGGACCTTATAAAAGGTGGGATAGGTTCTTAACAGAGTGTGCGATGACCTCGAACAGCAATGCTTGCTCTACAACGTGCTAGCCACGAGGTTGGTAACGAGTTCTTGTGGTAGGGCGATCCATTCCTCCACCAGTGCGATTGACAACTGCTGGGTGGTCTTTAGTGTGCATGGACGAGCTGCAGTACGTCTCCATAACGCATCCCACATGGGCTCGACGGAACTTAAGATGGGAGAAAGGACAGGGCATTCCATTCGCCGAATGCCCTCTTTTCCTAGGAGCTCCTCCAAACGCGCTGTTGGATGCGATCTGCCTTATCCATAAAACTGAAGACAGGACCGAGTTCACCCCTGGGAAGACGTACATGGGGAAGGAGTCCAGGGTCGTGATAACGTTGACTGCGAGTGTACCGTGTTCACGGATTTGAGATCAGGACGCCCATGTAACAGATGGTTCAAATGGCTCTCAGCACTATGGGAGTTAACATCTGATATCATCAGTCCCCTAGAACTTAGAACTACTTAAACCTAACTAAGTTAAGGACATCACACACATCCAGGCCCGAGCGGTAGCGCGGTTCCAGTCTGAAGCGCCTAGAACCGCTCGGCCACATCGTCCGGCGCCCATGTAACATTACGCCAATAAACTTTCTTGTGACTGAGAAGCTTATGTCGACTAACCAGTATGGTTTTAGAGAGCATCGCTTGTGCGAAACCCATATTAGCCTTTTCTCACATGATATATTTCGAATTATAGATGAATGGCAATAGGCACATTCCATATTTCTAGATTTCCGGTAGGCATTTGACACGATCCCCCTTTGAATTCTGTTACGAAGGTACGAGCATATGGAATAAGTTCACAGATATTTGAGCGGTTCGAATACTTTTTAAGCAAAAGAACCCAATATTTTGTCCTAGACGGAGAATGTTTATAGGGACAAAGTGTTTCGTCAGGAGCACCCCAGGGAAATGTGATACAGTCAAAACTACGTACGACGATTACCAATACAACGATAAACCCGGGTACAGTGATAATTTTATATAGTCACGGCTGATTTGTTAATTACCCCTCACTACAACGATGAAGTAAATTCAGCTACACCCTGTTTCGAGGAATTTATCATTTCCTACTTCTAAGAAGCTCACTGTAGCGGTAGAAATTGTTTGTTTAGCTGCTTGACCTTCGGCCTTTCCTTTTCAGAAGCTTCGCTACATACTGCAGTACTGAAATTATTCTATCGGTAAAGTAAATAGCGTACAGCCGCGGGAGAGCTGTGCTGAGCTGCAAATGTCAGAGTTCCTTTGTTTGAACGAGTGTTCATTTTCTCCAATGTTGAGCTTCAGTAGCAGACAGAAGTGTTTTGTCGGGCTCATACGGAGCTTATCTCCGTGATTTTTGCATTCTGTGCATGTTTTTAGTTTATATAAACGCTTTGGACTACGCTACGGTTTGGACAATGGCTGGAACACGAAACAAGTAAGGTTGGAGACAAAAATGGTTATTTTCAAAGACATTGATAACGGAATGAAACAAGCAGACTTGGCGAGGAAATATGGACTTCCACTATCAACGTTAGCTACATTCCCTTAAAAAAAAAAAAAAAAAAAAAAAAAAAAAAAACTGAAGAAAGTTTTGTAGGTGCAAAATTAACCCTTCAAGAAAAAGAATGAAGATGGCTGCTGCTGACGATGTGATGTGGACATACACTGCGGTGGTTTAGTGAGGTGCGTGCGCAGAATGTATCAGTTAATGGTCCGTTGATATGTCAAAAGGCTTTTGACTTCTCTAAGTTGCTTGGCGACTCGAATGTTAAGGCAAGTAATGGATGGCTGCAAAGATTTAAGGACGGACATGGAATCATTTTTTAATTGATTCCAGGAGAAGAAAGATCAGCACCTTTAGGTGAAATTTGGAGGAAAAACATCATGCGTAAACTGTTAGAAACATACAGTCCTGAAAAATTGTAGAATGCAGATGAGACGGCATTGTTTTATCAACGCCAGAGAAGACGATGGCCTTTAGAGAAGCAAAGTGTACAGAATGGAAGCGGTCTAAAGTGCCCCTAACTGAAATAGTCTAAAGTGCGCCTAACTATTCTTCTCTGCAGCAACGCGTCAGGGACACACAAATTGACACCAGTGGTGATCGGACGATCAGCATACCCAAGCTGCTTCAAAAATGTAAGAAGCTTACCAGGTAAGAGAGTACATACATTTTGTTTTATCTGCCTTTAATTTCTAATTTAATTCAGTACAGTATAGTTTCAGCTGTAATGTTTTTCTATAGTCGTACTGTAAACAAGATTTCTTTTATTGCAGTCAGTAACAAGGGTTGGGGTTGTTTGGGGAAGGAGACGAAACAGCGAGGTCATCGGTCTCATTGGATTACGGAAAGAGGGGGAAGAAAGTCGGCCGTGTTCTTTCAAAGGAACCACCCCGGCATTTGCAACAATAAGGCAAATCGAAAAGCATGGATGACGTCTACTCTTTTTAGTGAGTGGCTGTTTACGCTTGATAAAGAGATGTCAATGAAGAATAAGAAAATTACATTGCTGGTGGATAATTGTAGTGCGCATACCAACATGCCGGCGTTGAAGAACGTTGAACTATGCTACTTCACACAGAACTGCACTTCGACTTTTCAGCCACTAGATACGGAGATAATTAAGAACTTTAAGACAAAATACCGTTCACGTTTAGTTCAACACGTGATCCCAAACACTGAAAGAAAGGTGAGCAATCCCTACAGTTTCAATGTGTTGCAGGCCTGTGACATGATTGCATGTTCCGGGAATAGTGTACGCCGAATGTGATTGTGAACTGCTGGAAAATGCAAGAATTTCCGAAAGTGAAGATGTTGGTGAGAATGTTGTGGATGGAATAATGTAGGATGATATTCAAAGTGATCTAGAGATTTATTCAGCAGTTAGTGATAAAACCATAGATGTTTCAGTAGTTGAATACTTGTCAGTGAATGATGAGGCGTTGGTGTTTGAAACGTATACCGACGAACCTATGATCGAGGAGTTAAAGGGTAACTCACTTGCTGAATATTTTGGCCATGACAGTGATGTGATAAGTGCAAATCCCCCTCCTCTGATGGAGCTAATAGGTCTGTTGGAAAATATTCAGCAAGGTAGCATCTTTAATCCCCACTGTTTCAGCTTAACAGTTGATTGCGTTCCAGGAGATAAAGACAATATTCACAAGCGAATCTTTAAGAAAATAGAAACAAAGGAATAAAAGTGAATTTTTTTGTGCACAGAAGTAAGACAGTCTACAGGTACAGAATTAATAAATGAAGCGAACAAAATGAGTTTCATTATTCGCCTTTTAACGTTATTTATTTCATCAGAAAAGTACTACAGTAATGTACTTCTCAGCCACGAAAACATAGCTCCTTGCTCAGAGTCACGATAACAAAACCTCATTATAACAGTAACCCTGGTACAATAGTTTTATTTTCTTAGTCCATGAAAGTCATTATATCGAGGCCTGACTGTATTACCCATTGTTCTCTACATATATTACTTGGTAGACAGGGTGCGCAGCAAACTGTGGTTGTTTGCTGATGACGCTTCTACACACTGACCTTCAAGTGACGTACACTTTTCCCAGTGACGGGTTAGTTGGCGGAGACCGTGATTGTAGAATGCTACATTTTGATATTGAGGGAATGTTTCACTTCGACATGATTCTCAGAATGGTTTCTTCATTCAACGGAAGAAGAAGAAGTTTCTGGATGCCATGTCTGTAGAATACGGTAGATGGGGCAAAATTTGAGAGACTAAACTAGATGCGTCTATCATTGTGTGCTGTGCTGAGTGAACTGGAGTGTCTTTGAGGAGCAAAATCAGCCGGCTGCGGTGGCCGAGCGGTTCTAGGCGCTCAGTCCGGAACCGCGCGACTGCTACGGTCGCAGGTTCGAATCCTGCCTCGGTCATGGATGTGTGTGATGTCCTTAGGATAGTTAGGTTTAAGTAGTTCTAAGTTCTAGAGGACTGATGACCTCAGATGTTAAGTCCCATAGCGCTCAGAGCCATTTGAACCATTTTTGAGGAGCAAAATCATATCAACGCACAGTTTCCTCCATAACATTATGCATAAAACATCACCCGAAATTGTGCTAAACGTATTATCTGAAAATTATTTCGAGTAGTTAGTTCATGAGCCCACGCGAATAGTAAACAGTTGTGAAAACACACTTGCCCTCTTAGCAACAAATAATCCTGAGTTAATAACGATCATCAAAACGGATACAGGGATTAGTGAACACAGGATTGTCGTAGCGAGACTGAATACTGTAACCCCCAAATCCTCCAAAAATAAACGAAAAATATACTGATTCAAAAAAGCACATAAAAATTCACTTGACGCCTTCCTGAGAGACAATCTCCACTCATTCCAAATTAATAAGTGTAGACCAGATATAGCGTAAATTCATAGAAATAGTATCGGTAGCAATTGAGAGATTTATACCAACTAAATTAACAAAAGACGGAGCTGATCCTCCTTGATACACAAAACGGGTCAGAACACTGTTGCAGAAACAACGAAACAAACATGCCAAATTTAAACAGACGCAAAATCCCCAAGATCGACGACCTCTTACAGAAGCTTGAAATTTATCGCGGCCTTCCATGCGAGATGCTTATAGCAGTTGCACAACGAAACTTTGTCTCGAAACCTGGCAGAAAATCCAAACAGATTCTGGTGGTATATCAAGTATGTTAGCGGCAAGAAACAATCAATGCCTTCTCTGCAGGTGTCAAAGTTGGTGACTCTAAGAAGATACAAGACCACTTAGACAAAATATCTAGTAGGAGTGATGAGTGGCAGCTAGCTCTGAACGTAGAAAAATGTAAGTTAAGGCGGATGAGCAGGAAGAAGAAACCTGAAATGTTCGGATATAGTATTGCTAGTGTCCTACCAGCAGCTTAAATATCTGGGCATAAAGCTGAAAAGTGATATGAAATGTAACGAGGATGTGGGAAATGTGATAGGGAAGTGAGAGGTCGACTTCGGTTTATTGGGAACATTTTAGGAAAGACTGGTTCACCTATAAAGGAGACCACACGTAGGACGCTGGTGCCACCTGCTGTTCAGTACTGCTCGGGTATCTGGCATCTGTACCAGATCGGATTGAAGGAAGACATCGAAGCGACACGGAGGCGGGCTGCTAGATTTGTTACCAGTAGATGGAATAAACGTAAGTGTTATGGAGATGCTTCGGGAGCTCAGATGGGAATTCCTGGAGGGAAGGCGACGTTCTTTTCGAGAAACTCTGTTGAGAAAAGTTTAGAAAACTGGCATTTGAAGCTGACTGCCACACGATTCTCTAATCGCCAACATACAATGCGCGTTAGGACCACGAAGATAGGGTGCGAAAAATTAGGGCTCGCACGGAGGCATTTAGATAGTCACTTTTCCTCGCTCTCTTCTCGAATGGAAGAGGAAAGGAAATGACTAGTACTGGTACACAGTACCCTCCACCACGCACCGTACTGTGGCTTGCGGAGAATCTATGTAGATGTAGATGAACACCAAAATGAAAATGTTTGACATAGTTCCAAGGTGCATTAGGTGTTTTCATTTATAGGTACGAGGGATTACGCACAGAATTAGTGCTCTGAATCTGTTCTCATCGCTTTGCTTTTCACTTCATCGCAAGCAGTACCGCCGGCGTACGGGAGCTAACGGAACACAATGTGCGAGTCGTCATGCCAACACACCACTGCCATGCACCCTCATGCAGCCGATGTGCCACTTTCGGGAGTGTGACTGATTGTCCTGCTGTCCCGCTACATGTGTTTGCAATTAGACCCACTGATTGCCGTCGATTCCTTTTTGTCTCACAATGTAACGGTCATCTGCTGCTAACACAGCTACATAGATGACGATACAGGAAGCTCGAAATTTATCATGCATTTAAAAATAAATCTGAAGCTAGGACTGAAGAACTGAAAACTCTAACGATCCGTTATGACATGAACACGACTGGTTGTTGACACAGTTACATAGATCTGAAGATGATCCAGGGAGATCGAACCTAGTCGTGTACTTTAAAAAAAATGAGCTACTAGGACCGAAAACTAAACGAAACACTACAATGGTTTTAAATATCAATACGTTGCTGTTCTCTTGTGATGTATATGTTGGTTACAGTGACAATATCAACCAAGCGGAGAAACGTTTAAAAATGAACAATTATACGTAATTCGTAACATGCACTTTACCTAGTACCAAGAGATAAACTGTTTTGGACGAGAAGAGACCACATTTTGTAAAGTACACACGTGACCTAGGTGGCGTACAGTACATGAATCTCGTATATGACTTAGGGAGAACATTAGTAAGCAAGTAAAATGTTACGTTAGTGCATAAGTTCATAGCTTTTTCCTTTTCCGGTTGCTTTGGATTTGTTTATCGAGTTTGATTTTTTATTGTATTTTACTATTGATGTTTGCGTTAACATACTATCGCTTTGTCGTTTGGAGATGTGGATGATAGAAAATGGAGTGGCTAGAGGAGAAATCGCAATGTTTCGGACATATTCTTGTGTAAGTTCAATAAAGGGCGGAACAAGGAGGAACATTTGCGCCGTGTATGGGGATAATGCCATTGCACAGACCACGGCAAGAAAATGGTTTTCTCCTTTTCAGGAGGATCGTTTTCGCGTTGTTGACTCACCATGTTCAGGAAGACATTCGGGGTTTGATCAAAATCGCTTGAACACATTAATCCACAATGATCTGTCAGAGTGGTCGAGAACTGACACATGTGATGAACTAATGTAACTATCGCCCAGCATTTGCACGGAGTGGAGAAGGTTAAAAAATCGGGTGTATCGGTATTGCGTTCTCTAAGCCGAAACCATAGAAATCAGCGGGTGGCCCTCTGTGAGTTTCTACTTGCCGGTCATCAATTGGCTAGAGAACAACAACGACCATTACTTTAGACAAATAGTATTTGATATACAATCCTTTCACGACATGCTTATAGTGCTAGTTTGTACTGTGATGGAATTTTCCTGTTGTGCTTTCTATATTTTTTTTCTTTCTGTTCCTTTAATTGTATGTATGCAAGTACTGTACTTGCGGAGTTTCCGTTCTACGGTTACTAGGCCCAGAAAGATAAACGCTTAACGTGTAACATCTCTGAAACGTGCGCAACTAGAAACATAAGGTGTCTTACATCTTGTGACGTTTTTTATCAGAGAACTCCATATAAGGTGACAAAAATTAAGAAAACCGCCCATTAACTCTTATTGTAAGTAAATTCAATGCTATTCAGCCCGCATAAAGCTGTTTTTGCTTACATTATTTAAAATGAACACGAAGTATCATGCGTCTATGTAGACATTGTTAGTCTTGAAATGATTGTTAATGCTGTAATACTAGTCACGATATTCTTGTCTACAAATGCTTTCAGAAAATTTAAACGAAAGTAATAACGAAAGTAATTGAAAATATTAAATCACAGCGCTTTTTCACAGTCATCGCACATCTTTCTACGACATTCCAGGCAAACTGGCTAACACATTACCAACTTATACACTATTTTCCTTTTCTTGGACCCAGGACACTTCGTAAACGTCGTACTGTTTTTCATTATATATTTTTATCTTTGCTGGTGACTAAAATGGCGTCTTTATGCTAACATAAGGAAAAGAAAGGAATAACTCGGCCCAAACAAAGCAGTAACTCCGCTTACAAAGATCTGCGCGAGTTCACAAAAGCTAAGGTCATGCATCGAGCGAAACAGTGGGGGTTTGGCGTACTACGTATTGCTTCACAGATACGTTACCATCAACAACTGAGACGAATTGCAGATGCAATTCGAGATCATCGACCAGGAAGACCGCGTGAAGTGATGTAACTCCACTATAAGGCCTACCCGCATTCTGCTACACTGACAAAAAAACGCTGTACTAGAGTTGGGTTGGGAAGTCGTTCTGAATCCACCTTATTAACCTGATCTTGTGCCCTCAGATTATCTCCATGGCAATTTTAGATTCTGAAACGTTGTGTTATTCAGTCAGTTCGATTTTTTTTATTAATTTAAAGTGATTTATCTCTTCAAGAAACTTCCTTTCCCTCCTGAACAAGCTAGCTTCAGACAAGGACGCAGCTGCACCGATCAAGTTCTTGCCTGCCCTTTTTTTTTTGGCCATCAGTCTACTGACTGGTTTGATGCGACCCGCCACGAATTCCTTTCCTGTGCTAACCTCTTCATCTCAGAGTAGCACTTGCAACCTACGTCCTCAATTATTTGCTTGACGTATTCCAATCTTTGTCTTCCTCTACAGTTTTTGCCCTCTACAGCTCCCTCTAGCACCATGGACGTCATTCCCTCATGTCTTAGCAGATGTCCTATCATCCTGTCCCTTCTCCTTATCAGTGTTTTCCACATATTCCTTTCCTCTCCGATTCTGCGTAGAACCTCCTCATTCCTTACCTTATCAGTCCACCTAATTTTCAACATTCGTCTATAGCACCACATCCCAAATGCTTCGATTCTCTACTGTTCCGGTTTTCCCACAGTCCATGTTTCACTACCATACAATGCTGTACTCCAGACGTACATCCTCAGAAATTCCTTCCTCAAATGAAGGCCGGTATTTGATATTAGTAGACTTCTCTTGGCCATAAATGCCTTTTTTGCCATAGCGAGTCTGCTTTTGATGTCCTCCTTGCTCCGCCCGTCATTGGTTATTTGACTGCCTAGTTAGCAGAATTTCTTAACTTCATTGACTTCGTGACCATCAATCCTGATGTTAAGTTTCTCGCTGTTCTCATTTCTACTACTTCTCATTATCTTCGTCTTTCACCGATTTACTCTCAAACCATACTGTGTACTCATTAGACTGTTCATTCCGTTCAGCAGATCATTTAATTCTTCTTCACTTTCACTCAGGATAGCAATGTCATCAGCGAATCGTATCAATGATATCCTTTCACCTTGTATTTTAATTACACTCATGAACCTTTCTTTTATTTCCATCATTGCTTCCTCGATGTACAGATTGAAGAGTAGGGGCGAAAGGCTACAGCCTTGTCTTACACCCTTCTTAATACGAGCACTTCGTTCTTGATCGTCCACTCTTATTATTCCCTCTTGGTTGTTGTACATATTGTATATGACCCGTCTCTCCCTATAGCTTACCCCTACTTTTTTAAGAATCTCGAACAGCTTGCACCATTTTATATTGTCGAACGCTTTTTCCAGGTCGACAATTCCTATGAAAGTGTCTTGATTTTTCTTTAGCCTTGCTTCCATTATTAGCCGTAACGTCAGAATTGCCTCTCTCGTCCCTTTACTTTTCCTAAAGCCAAACTTATCGTCACCTAGCACATTCTCAATTTCCTTTTCCCGTCTTCTGTATATTATTCTTGTAAGCAGCTTCGATGCATGAGCTGTTAAGCTGATTGTGCGATAATTCTCGCACTTGTCAACCCTTGCCGTCTTCGGAATTGTGTGGATGATGCTTTTCCGAAAGTCAGATGGTATATCGCCAGACTCATATATTCTACACACCAACGTGAACAGTCGTTTTGTTGCCACTTCCCCCAATGATTTTAGACATTCTGATGGAATGTTATCTATCCCTTCTGCCTTATTTGACCGCAAGTCCTCCAAAGCTCCTTTAAATTCCGATTCTAATACTGGATCCCCTATCTCTTCTAAATCGACTCTTGTTTCTTCTTCTATCACATCAGACAAATCTTCACCCTCATAGAGCCTTTCAGTGTATTCTTTCCACCTATCTGCTCTCTCCTCTGCATTTAACAGTGGAATTCCCGTTGCACTCTTAATGTTACCACCGTTGCTTTTAATGTCACCAAAGGTTGTTTTGACTTTCCTGTATACTGAGTCTGTCCTTCCGACAATCATATCTTTTTCGATGTCTTCACATTTTTCCTGCAGCCATTTCGTCTTAGCTTCCCTGCACTTCCTATTTATTTCATTCCTCAGCGACTTGTATTTCTGTATTCCTGATTTTCCCGGAACATGTTTGTACTTCCTCCTTTCATCAATCAACTGAAGTATTTCTTCTGTTACCCATGGTTTCTTCGCAGCTACCTTCTTTGTACCTATGTTTTCCTTCCCAACTTCTGTGATGGCCCTTTTTAGAGATGTCCATTCCTCTTCAACTGTACTGCCTACTGCGCTATTCCTTATTGCTGTATCTATAGCCTTAGAGAACTTCAAACGTATCTCGTCATTCCTTAGTACTTCCGTATCCCACTTCTTTGCGTATTGGTTCTTCCTGACTAATGTCTTGAACTTCAGCGCACTCTTCATTACTACTATATTGTGATCTGAGTCTATATCTGATCCTGGGTACGCCTTACAGTCCAGTATCTGATTTCGGAATCTCTGTCTGACCATGATGTAATCTAATTGAAATCTTCCCGTATCTCCCGGCCTTTTCCAAGTATACCTCCTTCTCTTGTGATTCTTGAACAGGGTATTCGCTATTACTAGCTGAAACTTGTTACAGAACTCAATTAGTCTTTCTACTCTTTCATTCCTTGTCCCAAGCCCATATTCTCCTGTAACCTTTTCTTCTACTCCTTCCCCTACAACTGCATTCCAGTCGCCCATGACTATTAGATTTTCGTCCCCCTTTACATACTGCATTACCCTTTCAATATCCTCATACACTTTCTCTATCTGTTCATCTTCAGCTTGCGACGTCGGCATGTATACCTGAACTATCATTGTCGGTGTTGGTCTGCTGTCGATTCTGATTAGAACAACCCGGTCACTGAACTGTTCACAGTAACACATCCTCTGCCCTGCCTTCCTATTCATAACGAATCCTACACCTGTTATACCATTTTCTGCTGCTGTTGATATTACCCGATACTCATCTGACCAGAAATCCTTGCCTTCCTTCCACTTCACTTCACTGACCCTTACTATATCTATATTGAGCCTTTGCATTTCCCTTTTCAGATTTTCTAGTTTCCCTACCACGTTCAAGCTTCTGACATTCCACGCCCCGACACGTGGAACGCTATACTTTCGTTGATTATTCAATCTTTTTCTCATGGTAACTTCCCCCTTGGCAGTCCCCTCCCGGAGATCCGAATGGGGGACTATTCCGGAATCTTTTGCCAATGGAGAGATCATCATGATACTTCTTCAATTACAGGCCACATGTCCTGTGGATACACGTTACGTGTCTTTAATGCAGTGGCTTCCATTGCCTTCTGCATCCTCATGTCGTTGATCATTGCTGATTCTTCCGCCATTAGGGGCAATTTCCCACCCCTAGGACAAGAGAGTGCCCTGAACCTCTATCCGCTCCTCCGCCCTCTTTGACAAGGCCGCTGGCAAAATGAGGCTGACTTCTTATGCCGGAAGTCTTCGGCCGCCAATGCTGATTATTTATCAAAAGACGTTTTGATTATGAATCAAAGACGCTACCCCTAGACCCCTGCCCTAACTACCCATATTGAAGAAGGTTTTCAAGGCCATCAGAAATCAACAGCTGTCTTCATCGACCTGACAGCCGCGTATGACACTGTCTGGTGGCAGGGACTGATCTACAAGCTACTGCAACTTGTACCAAGTCGAGAAATTGTAGATATAATATCCAGCGTGCTTAGTGAAAGGCAATTTGAAGTGTTTCTAGGCAGCTCTAAAATCCACAAACGGAAACTAAATAATGGACTACTACAGGGATCTGTTTTAGCCCCATTACTATTCAATTTATACATTAATGATTTACCAACCACAATATCAACTACATTTATCTATGCTGATGACATCGCACTGGTAGCACAGAGCAGTAATTTCGAAGATGGTGAACGAATTCTTACGGAGGATCTGGAGAAGATGTCATCTTTCTTTAAGACCTGGAGATTGATCCCAATCACATCAAAAACTGAAGTCTCTTGTTTCCATCTAGCGAATCGTGCTGCGAACTACAAACCAAGAGTTCTGCTCAATAGACAAACGTTGAGGTACAATCCTTTCCCAAAATATCTCGGAATCACTCTAGATAGAACCCTGAGCTACAAAGAGCACATCACCAAGTTTTCTCATATAGTTGCTGCAAAGAACAAATTACTACATAAGCTCAGTGGTACCACCTGGGGAACCTCTGCTGACTGTCTGCGTTTAACTGGCATCAGTCTTGTGCACTCTGCTGCCGAGTACTGTGCACCTGTATGGTTGGAAAGTGTACATGTGAAGAAGGTAGACACAAAACTTAACGACACAATGCGCTGCATTACTGGTTCCATCAAATCCACCCCAATGCCACTGGTTACCTGTACTGCGTCACTTCCCTCCACCTCACTTAGGCCAGAAACAAGCTCTACTGAGGGAGGCCAATAAAATCTCTGCATCACCTGCTCTACCACAGCACCAGGAATTCTGTCGTCCGCCACAGCAACGATTTCGATCAAGAAGACCAGCAAGTGTTACTGCAGGACAACTCATTGCGGATGGTTCTGATCTAAATGAAAGCTGGAAGCACGAATGGTCAACAAAAACGTTGGGAACAAGAGCCCATCACCTTGATCCCTCAAAGAAGCCAAAAGATTTTGACCTACCGAGGAAACTTTGGTGCCGCCTCAACAGGTTAAGGACTGGACATGGTTGTTGGAGCTACTTCAAGTACAAATGGGGCTGGATCAGGTCACCAATGTGTGAATGTAATCAAGAACAGCAGACCATTGAACATATAGTCCAACGCTGTCCACTTCATTCATACCCTGGAATTCCCGTTGACTTGTTCACTCTCACACGACGGACTTCAAAGTTTAATCTTGTCTTATATCATGTGTTTATTGTATAAAATCATTTGCCTTATATCAACTTATATTGTATAAAATCACCATACGATTAAATAAATAAAAATCATATCCGGATGGAAATGCGCTACGAACTTGGCTCGATGCGTTCTTCGCCTCAAAAGCAAGTGATTTCTACAGTTACGGAATTGAATACTCCAGACAGTTAGTGAAGAAGAATGTATTTTTACTGATATAGTCGCTGTTATGTGCATCTGTTGTGTTTAGCTACGAACTCACGCGCCAACCCAATAAAATAAAGAGAAGAAATGCCATTATAGTGCTACCTGTCAACTATATCCCAGGAAGCATCGGGGCCCAGCAGAAGTCGAGCAGCGGAACCTCTTTTACTGTCTGGCCACGAAGCGCCGGCGGCGGTTCGCCAGCCCGGACAGCCACTGCGACAGGCGGCTAACAGCGTTCCGCTTTTGCAGCCGCTTGTCGCTCATCCAGACAGCGCCCCTTTTTTCACGGATCGCCGCAGTGAGATCACGTCCGGCGAAAGCGCTGACGCCACACGGACATGATTCGACTTCCGCCTCTTTGCACAGGCTGATCGCCGTCCTCTGGGAAAAAGGATGCCCCACCTTCAGCGAATATATACGTGTGTGTGTGTGTGTGGAGGGGAGGGTGCTATCTCATAGCGTAAGAGGCGACTACGGAACATCTTCTGCAGTGACACTGTAGTTCTTCAGAAACCGACGAACTGGGTCGTGATCCTTCTATCTAATATCCTTGGGGTTTATAAACATTTACCCACCTACCTGAAGAAATGAGGAACGCGGAGGAAAATGATGCTCAGTAGACAGGGCCTAACATTCTGCGTGGTGTCTGTTTGTTCTAAGTCGTGTCTCCCTACCACTTTCGCGAAACGACGCTCTGAGCATGTTTTTTAGGGAATTGACTAGTTTGAACCTGGGACCTGTTGCTGGTAAGTAGACGCCAGACCACACATGACATGTAGAGTTCAGAAGAGTTCAGTGAGACTAGCGATGATATAATCAAATACTTAATGGTTTCAGCGTCAGCTCCACTGCACTCCCTGTAAAAGAATCTTAATACTAACTAAATTTAGTGGAAGGGGTTCAAGGCTTTCCTATTTTTAGTTAGCTGGTAAAATAACGTCGACAAACTCACAAAACATTGTTTCAAAATTGCGCTATTGATGAAAGGAAATATTTTAATACAGGATGATAAAAACCAACTACGTTCAACAAAAATGTGAACCAATATTCCCTGAATGGGTTTCCAAGTTCTACAATGAATCGATGGATGACCTATGCCATATCACATCTATAATCTAGGTTTAAATTAAGTTTCATAAAAGATAAAACTATCAAAAATGGTCTGCAGTGCCCCACAATTATCTTTAATTACTTATTTAACTTGTCGTAAATTACAGTGGCTGATGTAGCTTCTCAATAATTATATAATAGAAAAATCATTGCATTTCAGATTTTAACTTCAAGTAGCAAATGTGAATACCATGAGCTTTAATTGACGATCGACACTAGTATTACACAAAAAGGGGATGTAACAGATGAGACTTCTGCAGTTCTGAGTGTAGCCTTATGCGTTCTTATGCAGCATCGCGTGCGTTCATTACCTTGTCGGTGGTTAGGCAGCGTCAGGGGGTGGCAGGTGGCGCAGCTCCACACACCTCGCCGTCTCGGAAGCAGCTCTCTAACTTCTCTTTACTGCAATTTACTGAAGTGGATTTAAGAAAAAGGTGTGCTGTGTTTTCAACTGACCAATCAGGGTGTCAATGTTAACCTTCAGCTCCGCCTACAAAAATTCTATCTATCCAATGAGAAACGTTATACTTTTCGTGGTGGGGCAATGTTTTTAATGTTTGCAACGTAACAGAGACCCATATAGTCTCACGCTAAAACTTGCAGCTGGCGTGGCCCTTTTAGTGTTATCGTAAGATCTATACTGTTCTGGAGGGCTCTATCTTTTAACATGGGCTGGGGGGTGATCTTGGAGGTCGGCGGGCTATGTGGGTGTCCGTCCCTTATAGTAGGGCCTTCTAGCTTACACGACTCTGCTCTCGGCTTCTGTTCTCCTTTCTCCCCTCGGAACTGCGTCTGTTTCACGGTGGGAAGGTATGACATGCATTTAGGCATTCTTGTGTTAGTATGTGGTATTCCATTTCCTCACTAGTTGATCTTATTACTTTGGTTAATTTAATGTCAGGATTTATTCGGATCTATGTGACATACTGCCGGATTTGCTATCATGTCAAGGTTTTCATGGAAGTTGTTCGATTTGCCTGACACCTTACAAGGGCATTTCCGCTATAGTGGTACAAACTTACATCGACAATTCAGAAGAGTAAATGTATCATTTTGAGTTATGGAAAGGTGGCGCGCAAACGAACGAGTAGCAAATTATGAAGCCAAATGTATCGTTGGACAACACTGTCATGTGAGTGCGAGAATGGAAGGAAGACATGTTGCTATATTTGTTACCGGTAGATTCGATCAGCATGCAGGTATTACGGAGATGTTCTGTGAACCCAAATGAAAATGCCTGATGGGTAGACGACATTCTTTTCGAAAGGCACTATTACGAACACTTAGAGAAACAGTACTTGAGGGTGACTGCAGTACGATTCTACCGTCACCAACGCACATTTCGGATGAGAGCCACGAAGATAAGAGATTTCAGTGATCGCTCCATTTACTAGTGAAAAAGAAAGGAAATGGCCAGAGGTGGTACAAGATTCCCTCCGCCATGCTCCGTACGGTGGCTTGAGGAGTATATAAATACATGTAAATGTAGAACCCTCGCATTTGTACTCGTATCATCTAATAAACTGGTTTATTATGTACGAAGCTGTTTGCCGAGTTTGGTGGCCGAGGACGTTAGCAGAAAGGGGGGCGGTGCTGAAGCCAGGAGATACGGCAGTCCTCTACCTTGTTGACATCAAAACAAGTGTTTCTTCCTTAAAAATCTGTGCGAAACTTGCTTGCTCTACTAAAAGAACCACTGAATTGACAGTCCCATCTGAGTATGTTCTTAGATACGACTTATATTCATGGAGGGATAGGCATATTCAGAGAGTTGACAACTTCATTTGTTGATGCGAAATTTTGTCCGTTAAGCATTGATTACAACGCGACAAGACAGCCGACCCTTTTAATTTAAGTCGACCTGTTATCTGCAATAGATAACAGTGCAAACTTCAAGAGATCTTTCCGATCATTTCACTTCTAAAGTGTGTCATTTTAAGTATGTAAGCATCGAAATGAAGCTGTTAAGTCAGAGGAAGACATAATATTGTATGTAAATTATTGATTGAGCTTACGTGCAATTAAAAATTGCCACTAAAATCATGAGCTTACACTTTACGTCAAGTCTATGTCTCTCACACATTTTGCCCTACAAACAATGTTTAGTTCAGTCCACACAGTATCAATGCCGTCTGGAAGTTTTGCACAATCGGGAATATGTATTTCAGTCATAATTTTGGCTAACCATTACAATCGCTATTGGACATGTATTCAGCCATGATGTTTGTGAACAGGAATTTGAACAACAAATGGGTTATACATTTAAATCGTCTTTTTATATCCAACAAAACAATACTCCAGTGCTTTGTGAACTCAGATCATAATTCTACTTTCATAGTGCTATGAGCACTATGGGACTTAACAAAATGGCTCTGAGCACTATGGGACTCAACATCTTAGGTCATAAGTCCCTTAGAACTTAGAACTACTTAAACCTAACTAACCTAAGGACATCACACACATCCATGCCCGAGGCAGGATTCGAACCTGCGACCGTAGCGGTCGCACGGTTCCGGACTGCGCGCCTAGAACCGCGAGACCACCGCGGCCGGCACTTGGGTATCTTAAAAATAAATATTTAAGTGAAATACACATTGTCGAGATAGCTGCTTTGCCAACAGCAAAAGAAAATAGTTGTATTACCAAATTCTGTCAAATAAATAGATATCATCCACTGAAACATTAAAATTAGTTATGAAAAATCTGTTGCAACTTACATTCAGCATGTATGAGAGAAAAGATGGAAAAAATACAAGACTCAGATACGAACACATGACGTTGATGTTCTATCAAAGTGAGCTTCACGGAACATATTGCGCTGCTTGACTGGTGCGCTGTATGTCGTCGCACTGTCCTTCGTGAATCTGCATATCGTAAATGTACAGCAGACAACAATAATTCTGCAATACAAGCCGACGTCACAAGAGCAGATGAATACATAGGTGACACCAGTCCAATGGACGGGTTACTCATTATGTAATGGAAGATGACAACCTAATAATCATGGGAGATTGGAACGCCGAGATACGGGAAGGAACTGACGTTAGTTATGGGATAATATATGCTCGATAGCGGGAACGAGAGATGAGAAAGCGTAACTCAGTTCTCCAATAAACTTCACCTACATTGGATTTCAAGGTCTACACAAAGGCAAATATAGACTGGGACCACAACTTATCTATAATTAACAATTGGCTCAAGGTTAAGAGAATCTTTAAGAAATATCAGCGTGGAAAGAAGTGGGATACTGAATTAGTGAGAAAGAGTGGGGTACGTTTGAGGCTCTCTGAAACTTGCGAAAAAGAATACCACAGTAGGCAATTCAGTTGAAGATGAATGGAAAATCAAAGAAGTTGGGCAGACAAATAAATATTGGTACATAAAAGCTAATTGTGAAGAAAACTAGGGTAACACAAGAAACACTTCAGTTGATTTACTGAAAGAAAGAAGTAGAAAAACGATCAAGAAAACTAAGAAATACTGAAATATGCGTCGTTTAGGAGTGGTATAAATAGTAAGAGCAAAGAAGCTAAAGCAAAATGGCTACGGAAATAAGATGTACAGAACCGAAAAAGAAATGGTCATCGGAAGGAATGATTGAGCACACAGAACAGTGAAGTCAGCCTTGGATGAAATTTAAAGAAAAGGTTTTTACGAACTTGCAGCACGTTGCAGGTGAAAATATTTCGGCAACTTGTCTTGTAATTGAAATAAATGGTTGCAGCTTAGTCATAAGTTGCATTGAGAAGTATCTATTTTTTGTTTCTTGATGGTGACTAGTTTCGGATATCTGCATTCATTTTAAAACCATCCGTGCGGTAATTACCACAAATACAGGCTAAGAAACTATCCCTGCAGTAATCAAAACGGTATGTGGCCGATCTTGCCGCTTTGATTATTGCAGGGGTAGTTTCTGTACACGGACTGTGGCCTGTATTTGTGACCCACGGATGGTTTGAAAATGGACATAGGTGTCCGAAACTATTCACCAGCAAGAACTGAAAATAGACACTTCTCACTCCATCTTACGACTGAGCTACAATGATTTATTTCGAAAGGAAAGGTGTCAGCATTAGAAGCGAAGGATAAATTCCTCTGTTACACATAGAAGAGGGAGCAAATACGTTTAATGAATACACTGGAGGCCTCTACTGAGAGGAACTGTCGGCTTCCATGATACAAGAAGAAATGGAAGTCGATTTGAAAATGGACAGTTACAGACCGAATTTGAAAAAAGCTTTTGCAACACTTGCGATCAAACAAAGCGGAATGGGAAGAGAACATTCCAATCGAAATTTGTGAAATCACAACAGGAAGTGGCAAACAAACGGCCATTCGAGTTGACGTGCAAAATTTCTGAGGCTGGAGACATAGCATCAAACTTTCGGAAAAATGTCATACACACAATTCCGAAAACAGCAAGGGCAAATGTGGGAATCACCGCACAATCAACTTAATAGCTCATACCTTCAAATTGCACGCAAGTTTATTATGTAGAAAGATATAAAAGAAAACTGGTAGTCTTTAGGTGAGGATATGTTTCGTTTTAAGAAAAGTAAAGGTACCAGAAAGGCAGTCCTGACGCAGCGCTTTATAATGGAAGGAAGACATAAGAAAAATCAAGGCACTTCCATACGATCTATAGGCCTAGAAAAACCGTTGGACAATGCAACATTGTGCAAAGTGTTAGAAGTTCTGAGGGAAGTAGGAGTACGCTGAAGGGCGAGGTGAATAATATACAACATAAGAACCAAAAAAGTAAGAACCAAGAAGTTCAGTCGTTACATCGAAGTAGCAATGATGGTAACAAAAGACAGTTTCATGTGAAAAATGGCAGACTCCAAACGATGTCTGTGATGACGTTGCAATAATCAGAGAAAGCGAGAAAGAATTACGGGACATAATGAATGGAATGAACTCTCTACTGAGCGTAGAATATGGATTGATACTACACCTTAGAGTGAAGTAAGGAGAACCAACTCGTTTAATATGTGGTGCTGTAGAAAGACGTAAATTAGGTGAACAGATAACGATGAGCAGGTTCTCCGCAGACTCGAGGAGGAAAGGAATGTATGGAAAACACTGACAAGAGGAGGGACAGGATGGTGGGAAATATACTAATCCTGGAATAACTTCCGTGGTACTAGAGGGAGCTATAGACGGTAAAGACTGTAGAGGAAGACAAAGATCGGAATATATCCAGCAAATAATCGAGGACGCTGGTTGCAAGTGCTACTCTGATATGAAGGGGTTGGTGCACTATAGGAAGTCGTGTCGGGCCGCATCGGACTAGTCGAGGACTGAGGTCAAGAAACAAGAAGAGGTGACGTTTAGTAGTTCTTGGCATTTATTGTTTCGCTACCTGTAAATGTGAAATTTGGGAACCAGTAATCCGTATAATTACGGTCTATTTATGCTAGGGTTGGATGTTCCCTCTATACAGGGTGAGCATCAATAAAATCGACAAACTGCAGAGACGGATTCCTGACTGAAAATGGAGGAAAAAACGTCCATAAATACACCGTTGCAAATCTAGATGACGTTGTCGAATGAAAGTTCCTCTAACCACGTGCTGTGGGTTGCAGGCTGTGTGATAGACGCAGAATTGTCTGGTATTCATATCGGGAACAGGCCGACATGGTATCTGTGTACGGCGAAGCAGACGGAAACGGTCGAGAGGCAGCATGACTCACACCATTTCAATGCCTTTTTGGGTGTTTTTGAGATAAATCCTTTGACAGAGGAACATACAGAAAACCGGCAGACTGTGCGTACACCAGATATGGAGGACCATGATTTACAGGATACTCACAAGAACCCTAGTACAAGCTCCAGGCAAGTGGCACACCAACATGATTTAAGACAACGTACGACAATCGGTATCATGCATGACAACCGCTGCTATTCTTTTCGCCTGCTACAATTGCTAGTTTAATTATCAGCAATCACAGAAAATTTCATTCGTCAGCGCCGTGTACCGTGGCAACGATGCATTTCCAGACAAATGTTCCTCCATTTCCGGTCCGGAATCCGTCCCTGCACTTTGTCGGTTTTATTAATGTACACCCTGTATATCTCGAACAATAACGCCTGTGCAACGCTACCGTGGTGTGTTCCGGAAGCTACTCTCGCTCATAACAACTCCACTCCCTTCAGATCAACGTCTTGAGTTCAGTCTGGTAGCAAGTGAATAATCCAGCCACACAACTGATCCAGCATTTCGGAAGCTCATATTTTATTAACTAGCTGACTACAAGGATTTGTAATGAACTAATTTTGGAAGTCAAGGAGTTGTTAGTGGATGGATGAAGTTAAAAAAAAAATGTTCAAATGGCTCTGAGCACTATGGGACTTAACATCTGAGGTCATCAGGCCCCTAGACTTAGAACTACTTAAACCTAACTAAGGACATCACACACATCCATGCCTGAGGCAGGATTCGAACCTGCGACAGTAGCAGTCTCGCGGTTCCGGGCTGAAGCGCCTAGAACCGCACGGCCACCGCGGCAGGCGATGGATGAAGTTACAAAACTGTTACGAAAAGCAGATGTTCTCAGTGGAATTTAAGAAGGATCACTGGTCACACGAGATTCACATGTCTCGTCAATTCAATCGTTGTGCGCATTACATGAACAGCATTTAACAATCTGCTTCAGAGATGACGCTTTATGCAGTTCTTCGATTTATTTTGACAATGTACTCTACCTACTGAACCACCCTATAAATGATTGTCTGATTTCTGTTACCTCTATATAACACATATTCATTTAATCTGGTGCCTAGTTAAAATTCTTAATTCTATTGTTCTCTTAAACATATCCATCACAAGTGGAAGTCTTTATAAATCTTAAATTTGGTCACCTTTGGTATGAACTCGAGATAATAAAGTGATACGAAAACGTAGGATACTTAAGGTCACTTAACATAAATCCTTGCCACTGTATCCAAATCACGGATCACGCACAGGTCACTTTCCAAAGGAGCGATATATTAATTTTTGTCACATGTTGAAACGCGTATGTATTTAGTAGCAGCGATGGCGAGGCATGATAGAATCTCTGACCAGAGAGTTGTTTATCGTTGCTAGTCTGCGCCTGACCGCGCGAGAGTTCAGTTGTTGTACGTAGCGAGTCGCGAGAGCATGTAGTTGCGAGTCGGAGTTGTGTGTGAGGAGTCGGCGGGCGTCGACATGGGCCTCTGGTCAAGGTTCGGGACGAGGTATATTGTTAAATAAGGTAATGAAGCAGCATTGCGCACATCTGATAATGTAATGTATGTTAATTGTAATTAATTTGTTCAAGAAATGCCCCAATAATAATTTTGTTTTCAAAGCGATTTTTTTTTAAGAAAAGAATCATTCCAATTGAAACAATATTTCCTATGCTTTTCCTCCCAGAATCAATTTATCAAGTTAATTATTGCACAGGGCCTAAGGTCAGCGCAGCTGCACTTATAAAATTTATCAGGTTCACCTTAACGTTAATTTTGTGGGCACTTAACATTTTTGCACATTTTTATTATCATTGAGTTTTATTACTGTGGGAAGCTTATTACTGTGGGAAGCTAACATTTGGCACTATTTGCAATTCAATTCAATTCTTTTCATTTTCATATTTTTGTGGGAAGGTTACACTTGGCTCTATTCCCATTAACATTTAATTATTGTCATTTCATTTTTTTGTGGGGAGGTTACAATGTCCATTTTCTCACACTGATCTCAGTAACAGACACTGTTTGGATGTCAGATGTACGTTGCTGTGCTGGCTCTGCAGCCTGAGGATCGATTTGTTCAGCCTAACTTGCCTGCAGGCCTTCCGTGGCGCTTTCATTAATCTCAATGTCACGTCTGCAGTGAAAACCCATTACTCTTCCAGCTTTCTCCTCTCTCTTGGTCTTTATTGCAGTGTGCATTTAACGGACAGCTATTTCTTTTCCGGTCAACATCCATATGCGTCCCTTGTAAAAGTAGCAACAGTCTTTTGTGCGCAGATGTCGATTTTGATACATTGTCCATGGATATGTCATACCTCACCGTATACTATAGGATTCAGTGCCATTGGTGAAGGTGCAATAGATGCTAATACCAGTATTACATGAAAATCCGACTGGCCGCACCGCTGTCATGGTAGCCTTCCCAACTATCAGCCGACTATCACTTGCACCTTGCGAACAACCGTTTTTTCATCAGTGTTCCAGTGGATACAACACATCCATCCACAAATTCCTCTCGCATGAAATTTTTGTAAATACCACAAGAGTCATTCATCACAAGTATATGTCTATTCAGCTACCGGTTGCCATCGTTTCGACCATCTTCAGACCGTTCTGTCGTGTGACAGCGATGCAATTTGATCATTTTTTCTTAAATGCCTTAACCGTCACTGATCGCAAGTATTTGTTCATTCAGTTTCCTGTTTCGATTGTTTTGATCACATTCAGATCGATCTATCTTCTCTCGCATATCATTCTCTTCTTTCCAGAGTAGCACTTACACTGAACGAGGTTGATTATCTCTTAGATATATTCAAATCTTTGGCTCCTCCGACAGTTCCTGCCGTCTGCGGCTTCTTCTAGTGATTTGGAAGTTATTCCCAAATTTTGTAACATACATCCTGCCACCATGTTTCTTCTTGTATTGAGTGCTTTCCACAGATTCTTTTCCTCGAAGATTATGAAGAGAATCTCCTCATATCTGTCCCTATCCCTCCACTTAATTCTCAGCAATCTTTTTTAGCACCACATCTCACACTGACAGATTCTCTTATTTTTCGGCTTTTCCACAGTCTATGATTCACTTCTATCATTTCTGTGCTCCACACGTACATTCTCAGTAATTTTTTCCTCAAATTGAGGACTGTATCCAGTACTACACGATCGAGTCACATTAATGTGACCACCACTTGTTCGACGTCAAGTGCAATAAGGTGGGCGGAATTTGACGCGTGTCGGGAGGACGCGGAAAAAGTGCAGTCCTTGTCGTAATGCGGAAACGGAGCGCTTTTTCTCACGTCCAGCGGGGCACGATCATTGGCTTTCGGGCCAAAGGTGGAAGCATTCCCGAAATGACAGTTTGTAACAGTCCAGGTGTCGCCGTGGTTAAAGTGTACCATACATGGCACAATGGCAATACCCAAAACCGGCGCCGAGGCAACTGCCATGTTCCACAAGTCATAGTCGACAGTGGTGGACGACGGCTTGCTGAGATGTGCAGTGTCGAACAGGCGTGCAGCTATTGAGCACAAACAGACGTGTAGTACAGATAGAAATGGTTAGTAGGCGACAGAGAAACAAGGAAAAAATAGAAATAAATGTATTTTTTTAAAATATAATCCATTACGGCGTCGAGGTAGCAGTTGTCGTTATACTGGTTAGCACTGTTAGCATTCAACCGCGATTCTTGTACATATATTTAAACAACGCGTTTCAAGAGACAATGCTCTCATCATCAGGTTGTAAAATCTATGTCATGAAATTAAACGGACTAAAAAGACAAAATACCATCACAAATAGTTGGGAAGTCCATATAGTAAAACAGAATTAAAAGTATATTGGACTGTGGGTCCTCGTCTTACATTCAAGTTGTTGACACAAGTCGATGGCCGTCCCATAGCTACCAGATATGTTGTCGCACTGTGCCGGCTCGGGAGCTGTTGTGGACTGACGTGCCTAGGTGTTGTGGCGTGGTTGCAGCTGTGTGCTTGACGATAACGCTATGCTATTGGGTGCCTTATTTCCTTATTGCATTGGTCTGCCATCGTTAGCCTCTCGCAACTCCGTCAGGGACATGCTACAAGTTTAAAGTCGCATACCTACCCTAAAATAATTCTAAAAACCCGCTAAAAATCTCATTTCTTTAAAATTATCTTGTGCATTTAGAATATTGCTTTGTTTCTTTTCATGGATAGCTATCTCGAATTCCTCTAGTAAATCAAGTTTCCTCCCTTTCTTTTCTACATGCAATATTTCTACGTTGTCTTCTATGCTACTAAGGGGATGGCCTGTTTCATATATATGAACGATGTCAGACCAATGTAATAAGGAAATCAGGCGCCCAATACCATAGCGTTACCGTCAAGCACACGGCTGTAACCACGCCACAACACCTAGGCACGTCAGTCCACAACAGCTCCCGAGCCGGCACAGTGCGACAGCATATTTGGTAGCTATGGGACGGCCATCTACTTGTGTCAACAACTTCAATGTAAGACGTGGACCCACAGTCCAATATACTTTTAATTCTGTTTTACTATATGGACTTCCCAACTATTTGTGATGGTATTTTGTCTTTTTCGTCCATTTAATTTCATGACATAGATTTTACAACCTGATGATGGGAGCATTGTCTCTTGAAACGCGTTGTTAAAATATATGTATAAGAATCGCGGTTCAATGCTAACAGTGATAACCAGAAATAAATGTAAATCCTAAATGCCCCATTTCCTACCTGGCCGTCATCCTAGACGTTTGTACTACTTAACCACCATATAAATGTCCTTGGTCGTTATCGGAAACACACCGTGTCGTTACAGTGACCACGTAGAGTGGTGCCTAAGGAAAACGCATTTCACTGACGATGGTTTCAGGTCAGTTGTGTATACAGGGTGGTCCATTGATCGTGACCGGGCCAAATATCTCACGAAATAAGTGTCAAACGAAAAAACTACAAAGAACGAAACTTGTCTCGCTTGAAGGGGGAAACCAGATGGCGCTATCGTTGGCTCGCTAGATGGCGCTGCCATAGGTCGAACGGATATCAACTGCGATTTTTTTAAATAGGAACCCCAATTTTTTATTACATATTCGTGTAGTACGCAAAGAAATACAAATGTTTTAGTTGGAGCACTTTTTTTCACTTTGTGATAGATGGCGCTGTAATAATCACAAACATATGGGTCACAATTTTAGACGAACAGTTGGTAACAGGTAGGTTTTTTAAATTACAATACAGAACGTAGGTACGTTTGAACATTTTGTTTCGGTTGTTCCAATGTGGTACATGTACCTTTGTGAACTTATTATTTCTGAGAACGCATGCTGTTACAGCGTGATTACCTGTAAATACCACATTAATGCAATAAATGCTCAAAATTAGGTTCGTCAAGCTCCATGCATTTGGCAATACGTGTAACGACATTCCTCTCGACAGCGAGTAGCTCGCCTTCCGTAATGCTTCGACGACCAATCCACCTGTCATGAAATATGTTATTCAGTACAGTTTCAACAGCACGCGAGCTATGCGCCGGACATCCATCATGTTGGAAGTACATCGCCATTCTGTCATGCAGTGAAACATCTTATAGTAACATCGGTAGAACAATACGTAGGAAATCAGCATACACTGCACCATTTAGATTGCCATCGATAAAAGGGGGGCAATTATCCTTCCATAATGCAGCAGCATACATCTAACCCGCCAAGGTCGCTGACGTTCCACTTGTCAAAGCCATCGTTGATTTTCCGTTGTCCAGTAGAGCATATTATGCCGGTTTACGTCACCGCTGTTGGTGAATGACGCTTCGTCGTTAAATAGAACGCGTGCAAAAAAATTTGACATCGTCTCGTAATTTCTCTCCTGCCCAGTGGCTGTACACGACGTTCAAAGTCGCCACCATGCAATTCCTGGTGCATATAAATATGGACGGGTGCAATCGATGTTGGTGTAGCATTCTCAACACCGACGTTTTTGAGATTCCCGATTCTCGCGCAATTTGTCTGCTACTGATGTGCGGAATAGCCGAGACAGCAGCTAAAACACCTACTTGGGCATCATCATTTGTTGCAGGTCGTGGTTGACGTTTCACATGTGGCTGAACACTTCCTGTTTAATTAAATAACGTAACTATCCGGCGAACGGTCTGGACACTTGGATGATGTCATCTAGGATACCGAGCAGCATATATAGCACACGCCTGTTGGGAATTTTCATCACAATAGCCATACATCAAAACGGTATCTAACTTTTCCGCAATTAGTAAACGGTCCATTTTAACACGGGTAATGTATCACGAAGCAAATACCGTCCGCACTGGCGCAAGGTTACGTGATACCACGTACTTACACGTTTGTGATTATTACAGCGTCATCTATCACAAAGCGAAAAAAGCGGTCAAGTAAAACATTCATATTTATTTACGTACTACACTAATAAGTAATAAAAAATGGGGGCTCCTATTTAAAAAAAACGCAGTTGATATCCGTTTGACCTATGGCAGCGCCATCTGGCGGGCCAACCATAGCGCCATCTGGTTCCCCCTTCAAGCTAGACGAGTTTCGTTCTTTAGTTTTATCGTTTGATGCTTATTTCGTGAGATATTTGGCCCGGTCACTATCAGTGGACCACCCTGTATAATATCAACCCCGATTACACGCAGACTCACGATAAGCAGACCGAAGCTCCCTCACAATCAAGTGCAGTAATATCGTGGTCGGCTAATGTTTTCGCTTCCTGCAACTGAGGCTAATTGACTGTTTGTAAGATAGCCCTTAGTGTGAAAGAGTGCTTAATTGGTAGTACTGTAAAACGAAGCACAGGCACAGTTTTATGAGGCTTTTGGCGTGTAAATATCACTAACCTTTGACTGTGTGGGTCGTGGCTCCCGACTTGGACACGTAGAATTTTTTGCTTTTTGTGCAGATATTTGAAAGCTTTGGTATTCCAGTTCTGTCTGCAGTGTCGATCTATCCCGGGAACGTATCGTGGATGGCTGTCAATCTATTCGGAGCTCGACTGGGACTCTTGAACATGTATGGGAATCGATGAAGAGATTTGCCAGAGTCTGCCTTCACGCGGAACACTTGTTGTACTATGTTTGCGTTAGGATCAGTTCTGCAGTTTGGATCCTCTGGGATTTCATTGTAAGGCATTTATATACTCAGTCGTAATACTTTGCGTCGGAGAAACTATTGGTTTTCGGACCTATGGTTATTATGATCATTTGCTTGTTTCATCGTGCGCTACTTTCACCTTTCGATCGACACCTATAACAGCCAAAACACCCTGTATAGACATTATTTCAAAATACACTCATGTTCAGAAAAAAATAGAACATCTCGAATGACTAGGGATAGAACATGTATGTCCCACAGAAATATTTAGGATTGGAACCTTGAGGACGGTCAACATTGATTCGCGTCGCAACAGAACCTACTGGTAAAATAGGCCTGCAGCTCTAGTTCTCTCTATAAATCGAATATAATGGATCAGTGTGACTTGAGCAGAAGTGCAAAATGTCTCGCAGACATATGCGCGAATCGTGCCGTCAAATCAGTGAGTTTGAAACAGTGCGCATTATTGGCATGAGAGAATGTAATGCCGGCCGAAGTGGCCGTGCGGTTAAAGGCGCTGCAGTCTGGAACCGCAAGACCGCTACGGTCGCAGGTTCGAATCCTGCCTCGGGCATGGATGTTTGTGATGTCCTTAGGTTAGTTAGGTTTAACTAGTTCTAAGTTCTAGGGGACTAATGACCTCAGCAGTTGAGTCCCATAGTGCTCAGAGCCATTTGAACCATTTTTGAGAGAATTTAATGCATCCATCCGGGAGTTTGTTTCTCGTGTGGGACGCCACTGGGGACAGGAATGGCATCAGATAGTGTTTTCGTATGAATCCAGGTTCTATTTGTTTGAAAATGATGGCTGCATTTTGGTCAGCTGCCGACAGGAGTAGTGACACCACAGCGACTGCGTTCCCACAAGACACAAAATGGTTCAAATGGCTGTGAGCACTATGGGACTTAACATCTGAGGTCATCAGTCCCCTAGAACTTAGAACTACTTAAACCTAAATAACCTAAGGACATCACACACATCGATGCCCGAGGCAGGATTCGAACCTGCGACCGTAGCCGTCGCTCGGTTCCAGACTGTAGCGCCTAGAACCGCTCGGCCACCCCGGCACACCCCGGCACACTCGAGGCACTATGATCAGAGTGACCTACGTTAATGACATTCTGCGACCCGCAGCCATACCCTCTCTGAACAACACTTCAGAAACGATTGTTCAGCAAGACAACCCACGACCACATGATGTTGCACGAGAACGTGCCTTATTGGTGTCACAGGATGTCAGCCTTTTACCTTGGCCCGAGAGATCACCAATCGAAAATGTGTGGGATATGGTAAAACGACGGATGCAGTGCTGTGACCCAATGCCAACCACCACAGATGGGCTTTGGAACTGGGTGAAAGCGTCATGGATAACTATGCTGCAGCATACCATTCGCGCCTTATACGCGCCTCACGCATAGTACAAGGTATTAGGGCCCTTGGCGGATACTGTGCCTCATAGGCAACAGCACACATACTGAATGTAGTGTCGGCAGACTTGCCAACACTACGCACACTAATTGAAAGAGGCGGCCAAGATGCACGCGCTAACTCACGAAGGATGGAGTGAGGTCTGAAACAGGAGACTTAATGAATGCTATAAAGAAAAGTACGTAGCTTCTGGACTACTTAACTTTTAATCCGTCCTTGTATACATCGTTCTTGATGAAACATCTGGAGATTGTGGCGATACAAATGAGACTCTTATGATACATGCACTGATAGAATGGGCGCCTTGCTAAGTCGTAGCCGTTAACTTAGCTGAAGGCTATTCTAACTGTCTCTCGGCAAATGAGAGCAAAGGCTTCGTCCGTGTAGTCGCTAGCAACGTCGCCGTACAACTGGGGCGAGAGTCTCGTACGTCTCTCGAGACCTGCCGTGTGGTGGCGCTCGGTCTGCGATCACACAGTGGCGACACGCGGGTCCGACATGTACTAATGGACCGCGGCCGATTTAAGCTACCACCTAGCAAGTGTGGTGTCTGGCAGTGACACCACACTGAACCTGATTGAAATGCTAATCATTTCTGCAGAACATACTACTGTACATGTCCTGTGAATATGAACCTCCTACCTCTAGACTGGCGACTTCGCATTTGCGTACCCGAAAAAGGGAGTTAGTTCTCTCCATAATGAGTATGAAAGAGGATAAAGTGTTAGTGTTATCCAGAGAAGAGTTTCGATGAAAGACTTTTCAGAAAATTTAAAAGAAAAAACTATAATGCGAAAGCTTGTAGTGCAACGTTTGAGGTATTTTGTCATTAATCAGTGTTACAGTTTTGCCACAGAACCCAATCTTTACATGCGAACAGTCACAGCAGACGCTGGGAATCGAACGCACACGTTAAAAGCCGGAGCACTGCTGTCGCCGTTAATCGATGACACACTTGAAAGGCGACGTGCATGCGTTGTTGCCGCACTGATTTGAGTCCAGTCAGCGAGTGCATCCAACATTACCACTTGCGAAACAAGAACAGTTTGCGAAGAATTAGTGCGAAAATGAAAGCCAAACACCCTTGGGAGGCAAGTAATTGTAGCTGTCATTCATATAAAAGTTTTCTTTTATATTGCTGGATAAGTTTCTACTTTTACACTTCCCCGCGTTAAGCTTACCTTTTTTCTTATTTTTTAATTTTTACAGCAACTGAAAATTTTAGCTTGTTTCCACTCCGCTTTCGACTTCATACATGTTTGACAGTGTTTCCATTTCAAAGCCATTGTAAGTTGTTAATTTCAGAGGTTGGTTTCATCTGGAGGTTTGTGATTTTTGCCCCTTGTAGTTTAGCACTGTTCTAATTTTTCCCCATTCTCTATTCCTCAAACGACACTTTTTTACAAAAAGGTTCTATTTATTCACCTTTAATTTGTTTTAGTACTAATTAGTTCTGGCGAATAGGAAATGACTTGAGAGTCTTTGTAGTTCATCTGTTCTCCGTACCTAGTTTCCATTTATACTGTCGAAGACAAAACTTTAAATCTGAGTTTACCATAGAGGTGTTCGGTTTATTCTTAGTTCTTCCTGTCACTACAAAAGAGAAAATCAAAACTGGTTATCGGGTATCCTTGACTTTTTTGAACCTAAACTGGCCGGTATTACGTTTCATTTACTATTTTTGCGTGTACGCAGCAATCAACCATTCCAGTTCGTCAGGTATTAAATAGATATTCCGACACTGATCTGCTGCCTTTTCTTCACAAATATAGATACTTTGTGCATGTGGTGTGATACAGATCATAAATATTTAAACTCTTGTTTATGTACACCCAAGAACTGCTAATAAAATAAATCTTTATACATCACCAGTTCCAGTCAAAAGCATCATAATTAGATACTAACTTTATTACAGCAGTCTACTCGAAATCACCTACTGTAGCATCAGTAAGAAAAAATTACAAAAAAATATAGTAAGTCATTGTAGTCAAAAGAAGAAGCGTGTATCGATTTAAGCAACCTTAGCACACTGCACACATAAAGGGTCCCCGTGTACAGTAAACAGTATTGCAGTTGATCAGTATGAGGAGTGCACTGCACACACCATATTTTTACGCAAACAAAGGCAACTGGAATAACTAACTGAATAAATTATAACTACATTCTTACCTTACTACGAGCCACCGGAACCCACATATAAAAACATTAACCCCTCACCATCGATTATTTACAGAATCAAACTCTAACGAATCTGACAGCTTCAGAGCACTGCTTGCTTTACAAATTAGTTGTTGTTGCGGTCTTCAGTTCAGAAACTTTGATGCAGCTCTCCGTGATACTCTATCCTGCGCAAGCTTCTTCATCTCTGAGTAACTACTGCAACCTACATCCTTCTGAATCTGCTTATCGTATTCGTCTCTTGGTCTACGTCTACGATTTTTACCCTCAACGATTCCCTCCAATGCTAAATTGGTGATCCCATGGTGCCACAGAACGTTTCCTGTTAACTGGTTCCTTCTTTTAGTCAGACTGTGCCACAATTTCCTCCTCTCCACAATTCTGTTCTGTACCTCCACATTAGTTACGTGATCTTCCCCTATAACCTTCGGCATCCTTCTGTAGCACCACATTTCTCTTCTTGCCTAAACTATTTTTTATCGTCCATGTTTCACTTCCATACTTGGCTACGCTCCATACAAATACTTTCAGAAAAGACTTCCCGACACTTAATACTCGACGTTAACAAATTTCTCTACTTCAGAAATGCTTTCCCTGTCATAGCCAGTCTACATTTTATATCCTCTCCATTTCGACCATCATCAGTTATGTTGCTACCCAAATAGCAAAACTCGTCTACTACTTTAAGTTTCTCATTTCCTAATCAGCGTAACCCGATTTCAGGCGAATACATTTCATTATCATCGTTTTGCTTTTATTGATGTTCATCTTATATCCTCCTTTCAACACTGTCCATTCTGTTGAAAAGCTATTCCAGGTGCTTTTCTGTTTCTGACAGAATTACAATGTCATCGGCAAACCACAAAGTTTTTAGTTGTTCTCCATGGATTTTAATTCCTACTCAAAATTTTCTTTTGTTTCCTTTAATTTATGCTCAATACACAGATTGAATAAAAATCGGGGATATGCTGCAACCATGTCTCTCTCCCTTCTCAACCAGTGCTTCCCTTTCTTGCCACTCGACTCTTATAACTGCCATCTGATTTTTGTACAAATTGTAAATAGCACTTTGTCTCTGTATTTTACCCCTGCCACCTTCATCATTTTAAAGAGGGTATTCCAGTCAACATCGTCAAAAGCTTTCTCCAAGTCTACAGATACTAGAAACGTAGGTTTGCCTTTCCTTAATCTATCTTCTGAGGTAAGTCGTACGGACAGTATACCTCGAGTGGTCCAACATTTCTACGGAATCCAAACTGATCTTCCCCAACGTCGGCTTCTACCAGTTTTTCAATTAGTCTGTAAACAATTCGTGTTAGTGTTTTGCAGCCAAGATTTTCTAAACTGATAGTTCGGTAATTTACACACCTGTCAACGCCTGCTTTCTTTGGGGTTGGAATTATTATATTCTTCTTGAAGTCTGATGGTATTTCGCCTGTTTCATACATCTTGCTCGCCAGATGGTAGAGTTTTGCCACGGCTCGCTCTCCCACGGCTATCAGTAGTTCTAATGGAATTTTGTCTATTCCTGAAGCCTTTTTTAGACTTAGGTCTTTCAGTGCTTTGTCAAATTCACCACGCAGTATCATATCTCCCGTCTCATCTTCATTTACGTTCTCTTCCATTTCCATAATATAGCCCTCAAATACATCGCCCTTGTATCGACCCTCTATATACTCCTTCCATCATTCTGCTTTCCCGTCTGTGCTTAGGACTGGTTTTCCAGCTGAACTTTTGATATCCATACAGGTCGTTCTCTTTTCTCCAAAGCTCTCTTTAATTTTGCTGTAGGCCGTATCGTTGTTCTCTAGCCATCCTTGCTTAATCATTTTGCACTTCCCATCGATCTCATTTTTGAGACTTTGTATTCCTTCTTGCCTTCTTCATTTACTGCATTTTTATATTTTCCCCTTTCAGCAATTAAATTCAATATCTCCTCTGTTACCACAGGATTTCTACTGGCCGTCCTCTTTTTACCCACTTTGCCGCCTTCATTAGTTCATCTCCCAAAGCTGCCCATTGTTCTTCTACTGTTTTTTTCCCCTGTATTTGTCAATCATTCTCTGAAACGCTCTACAACCTCTAGTTCTTAAGTGTTAGCTATAACTAAGTAACGCTCTGCGCAAATTTCTACCAGTCGGCTTCCTCTTTCATTCCTTACCCCCAGTCCATATTCGCCTACTACTTTTCCTTCTCTCCCTTTTCCTACAATTGAATTCCAGTCCCCCGTGACAATTAAATTTTCTTCTCCCTTAAATATCTGAATAATATCTTTAATCGGATCATTCATGTCTTCAATCTCTTTATCATCTGCGGAGCTAATTGGCATATAAACTTGTACTACTGTGGTAGGTATGGACTTCGTGTCTATCTTGGCCAAAATAATGCGTTCAATATGCTGTATGTAGTAGCTTATCCGCGCTCCTGCTTTTTTATTCATTATTAAACCTACCCCTGCATTAACCCATTTTGGTTTTGTATTTATAACTCTGTATTCACGTAAGCAGAAGACTTGTTCCTCCTGCCACCGAACTTCACTAATTCCCACTATATCTGACATTAACCTATCCATTTCCTTTTTTTAAATTTTCTAACCTACCTGTCCGATTAAGGGAGCTGATATTCCACGCTCCGATCCGTAGAACGCCAGTTTTCTTTCTCCTGACAGATGTCCTCTTGAGTAGTCTACGCCCGGAGATCCGAATTAGTTAATGTGTTAACTATTTGACGACAAGAATGAAAAAACTTGATAACTGACGATGTACGTATATATGTATGTATGTTAACCGGGGACCTAGAAACGACGGAGAGGCTCCGTCCCCGCCGCAGCCGCAGTGGTCCACAATCCCACGACGACTACGGCAGTCCACTTCACCCCTCCGCCGCCCCACACCGAACCCAGGGTTATTGTACGGCTCGGCCCCCGGTGGACCCCCCAGTTAGCGTCTCACACCAGACGCGTGTAACCCCTATGTTTGCGTGGTAGAGTAATGGTGATGTACGCGTACCTGGAGAACTTGTTTGCGCAGCAATCGTCGACATAGTGTAATTGAGGCGGAATAAGGGGAACCAGCCTGCATTTGCCGAGGCAGATGGAAAACCGCCTAAAAACTATCCACAGAGTGACCAGCTCACCGGACCTCGACACAAATCCGCCGGGCGGATTCGTGGCGGGGACAAGACGCTCCTTTCCGCCCGGAAAGCCGTACGTTAGACTGCACGGTGAACCGGGCGGGCATAACTGACGATACAAAATTCTAATTATTGATTTATTAGTTTCGGAATATTCATCCATGGAGCAAAGAAAAATATAAAACCAAAACTGATAAACTAAAAACCTGGTCTATGCTGTCAACTAAAGATACTTTTGGGTAGAACTAACCGTTTAAATAAAGAACGTTTACCGTATATGAGATGAAACAGCCAATAGTTCATATACCAGCTGTTGGGCGGCGCCTACAATCCAGCACAAAATTCTGTAATCGTAGCCATAAATGGAAGTCGTATGAGAACTACCTTCCAGCACAGTTTGTTAATTCTAAGATTTACACAACCTATATTGAGAAATATTTACATTTTTCTGGAAAGTTAGTTTTTCTCGTACAATGTATCATACAGTGATATAATTTTCCACTACGTTCAGTGGCATATCTGGATGCTGTCTCTTACATGCATTGCGAACAGACAGACTTTCTACCTTTCATATTATTTGGTTTGGATGGGGGACAGATGTTAAGAAGAAACCGAAAATAAGTTTCGAAACAATGTTTCAAGTTATGTGTAAAATTTGTTGGCTTTCACTAAGAGCTTTCATTCTCAAATACTGGATGAAAATAATGTGCCTGAATTCCAATTTCAAGGAAAGCAGTTGCTGACAGCTATGAAAATTACAGAACTGTCAGTTTAATAAGTCATGGTTGCAAGATATTACCACAGATTCTTTACAGAAAAGTAAAGAAACTGATAGAAGCTGACCTTGGGGAAGGTCACTTCGGATTCCGGAGAAATGTAGGAACAAGTAATACTGACACTGAAACTTATTTTAGAAGATAGGTAAAGGAAAGGCAAACCTAGGTTTATATTTGTAGACTTAGAGAGAGCTTTTGAAAATGTTGACTGGAATTCTTTCTTTGAAATCCTGAATTTCGCAGGGGTAAAATACGAGAAGTGAAAGACTATTTGCAACTTGTACAGAAACTAGACAGTACTTATAATAATCTATGGGCATGAAAGCGAAGTAGAATTTGGGAACGGAGAGAGGCAGGTTTGTAGCCTATCCCCAATGTTTTTCACTCTATATATTGAGCAAGCAGTAAAGAAAACGAAAGAAAATGTGGAGTAGGAATTATGAAGAAATAATGACTTTGAGGTCTGCTGATGATATTACAACTCTGTCAGAAACAGAAAAGCACCTGGAAGAGCTTTTGAACAGAATTGACAGTGGCTTGAAAGGAGGATATAAGATGAACATCAGCAAAATCGAAACAGGATAATGGAATGTAGCAGCATTAAATCAGATGATGCTGAGGGAATTAGATTAGGAAAAAAGACACTTAAAGTAGTAGAAGGGTTCTGCTATTTGGGCAGTAAAATAACTGATGATGGTCGAAGTAGAGAGGATATAAAATGTACACTGGCAATGGCAAGTGGAGAGATTTGTTGACATCCAATGTAGATTTAAGGATTAGGAAGCCTTTTCTGAAAGTATTCGTATGGAGTGGAGCCATGCATGGAAGTGAAACGTGTACGATAAAAAGTTTAAGCAAGAAAATAATACAAGCTTTTGAAATATGGTTCTACAGAAGGATGCATAGACTTTGATGTGTATCGCACGTAACTAATGAGGACATACTGAATAGAACATAGAACTAAAAGAAGGGATTGGTTGGTAGGACACATTCTGAGACATCAAGGGATCACCAGTTTGGTACTGGAGGGAAGTTCGGGTGGATAAAAATCGTAGAGGGAGACGAAGAGATGAATACAGTGTGCAGATTCAGAAGGATGTAGATTGCAGTAGTTATTTGTAGGATAAAGTAGCATGGAGGGCTGTATCAAACCAATCTTCGGACTGAAGACCATATAACAACAAAACATTCATACAACCGTTATTGAGGAACTATTATGTTTATCCATAAAGTTAATTTTTCTCTGGACCATATATCTTCAAATTACGTGTAACGTTTGTTGGAATTATCAAGTAGGTGATGAATCTAAAGAGCTTAATTTGCGCGTCTCGAGTCACACTGTCTTAAGGCAACACACAATTTCTAACTTTAATCCTTGACTCAGTGTGTTAAATCTTTAAAGTGCGGTTACGCTTCTTAACGTGTAGATAATGACGGCATTATACATTTTTTATTCGTTCAGTAATTATATGGAATACTGAAAATCAAATTTTTGTCGCCCTCTGGAAGCCTTCTAATGGTGCCTGGTGACCGTCTTAACCGTTAAGTTGTATAGTTACTCAGACAACATCCTTGAACAATCTCCGAAATTATGTCAATGGACTTCAGGGTCCTGTTGTATAAGCGTTCGTACTTTGAATTCGCCTTATGATACACGATTTGTAGACCTATAAAAAGCGTTCTTCAATGTAAAAGAGTACAAAGTATTCGAAATTCAAAGAGAAATAACTATATACTACAGGAAAGTTTAGGCTATATACTATATTTACAAGGACCACGAGGGAGAAATAACAAGGGAAGGTTAACAGAAAAGTACTCTGATTCAAAAGAGTGTAAGGCAGTGATGGAATCTTTTTCCTACCTTTCAATCCGTCCATTAACGGCACATACACGAAATTTGAGTGGAATGAACATTAATGGACGTAGAATCTGTGTTGAGAGTAAAGCAAAGAAAGAATAGTGTGGTGCAGCAGAAATGCACCATACCTTATCTCACGACTTCACTTAACTTTCAACATCTTTTATAGCGCCATAACACAAGCATTTTGATTGCTTTCTTTTCCGTGGTCCACGCCGTCAATGATTCACTACCCAATAGTACTGTACTCCAAAAGTACATTTTCAGAAATTTCCTACTCAGTGCCTACGCTTAACGCCAGTACACTTCTTTTGACTAGAATTCCCACTTCGGCTGTCCCAGCCTGCTCTTTCTTTGAACATCATATGTTATTTTGCTTCGGAGGTAGAGAAAGTACAAAGCCTTATCTACTACGTGGTCACCAGTTTTAATAGGAAGTTTCTCACTGATCTCATTTCTGCTGTTTTTCATAACATTAGTCTTTTTTCGGTTTACTCCCAATCCGTGTTCTGTACTGATTAGACTATCCTTTTATTCAGCAGGTGGCGCAACTCCTCTCCACTTTCACTGAGGATAGCAGTGACACCAGTGAATCTTATGAGTGATATTGTTTCACAATGAATTTCAAACTCAATAGACTGTGCAGTGGGGGGGGGGGGGGGGGGGTCGAAAGACTGTATCGGTGTCTTACACCCTTTTTTTCAAATCGAGTACTTCATTCTTGATCTTCCATTCTTATTTTTTGCATCGTTGTTCTTGTACGTATTGTATATTAAATTTCCTATATCTTACTCCTAATTTTTCTCAGAAGTTTAACATCTTGCGCACTTTACATTGTCGAATGGCTTTTGTAGGTCGGCAAATCTAGTGAACGTCTCTTGACTTTTATTAAGTCTTGCGTCCATTAGCAAGTACAACATCAAAACTTTCCGAAATGCAAACTGATAGTTTTCTAACAGATCCTCGATTTCCTTTTCGGTTCTTAAATATATTACACTTGTCGGCAGCTTGTACGCATCAGAAATAAGGCGACTGAACGACAGTTCTCTTACTTACCTGCCCTTTCTATCTTCGGGATTGTGCGGATGATATGTTTCCGAAAGTCTGATAGTATATTTCCAATGTCATTGATTCTACACGCCAACTTGAGCTGTTTCTTGAAATGTACTGAAAAAGTAGGCGACGAAATTTGGTGACTATATTATTCTGAGATGAGAAAGTTTGCACAATATTTTGCGTGCCGCATCAAACTAGTCAGAAGAATGGTCAACTTGTAACTGTGCGTCCTTGCTCTTCATTCCTGAATACTGCCCTCGTCGTCCCTCACGCACGCCGTGTTACCCTCGGCGTTACACGAGAAACCGCGAGGCCAGCAGTGCGTTGTCAGCCGCAAGCCCGCACCCTCCCACGAGTCCCCCCTCTCGGCCGCAGTCCCTCCGCCCCCCTCTCCCCCCCCCCCCACAGAGTCGGGTTTCAGAGGCGATCCTCGGTAGGCCCCTGTTCCCGTCCCTGTCTGGTTTCGAATTGCGCCCCTTTTTCCCTGCTCGCCCCCTTCAAGTCGCCAACTTGTCTTGCCTCACAGTCACGTACAGAATTAACTTCAGGAAGCGGACGTGAGGAATATGGCGCTAGACCAGACACGTCGGAGTGTTGTCGTCGTATCGTGTGTCAGGAAGCAGCTTCACTCGTCAGGGCGCCATTTGTCACGAGCACGCTTGTACGAGGTGCATTCAAGTTCTAAGGCCTCCGATTTTTTTTCTAATTAACTACCCACCCGAAATCGATGAAACTGGCGTTACTTCTCGACGTAATCGCCCTGCAGACGTACACATTTTTCACAACGCTGACGCCATGATTCCATGGCAGCGGCGAAGGCTTCTTTAGGAGTCTGTTTTGACCACTGGAAAATCGCTGAGGCAATAGCAGCACGGCTGGTGAATGTGCGGCCACGGAGAGTGTCTTTCATTGTTGGAAAAAGCCAAAAGTCACTAGCAGCCAGGTCAGGTGAGTAGCGAGCATGAGGAATCACTTCAAAGTTGTTATCACGAAGAAACTGTTGCGTAACGTTAGCTCGATGTGCGGGTGCGTTGTCTTGGTGAAACAGCACACGTGCAGCCCTTCCCGGACGTTTTTGTTGCAGTGCAGGAAGGAATTTGTTCTTCAAAACATTTTCGTACGATGCACCTGTTACCGTAGTGCCCTTTGGAACGCAATAAGTAAGGATTACGCCCTCGCTGTCCCAGAACATGGACACCATCATTTTTTCAGCACTGGTGGTTACCCGAAATTTTTTTTGGTGGAGGTGAATCTGTGTGCTTCCATTCAGCTGACTGGCGCTTTGTCTCTGGATTGAAAAATCGCATCCACGTCTCATCCATTGTCACAACCGACGAAAAGAAAGTCCCATTCATGCTGTCGTTGCGCGTCAACATTGCTTGGCAACATGCCACACGGGCAGCCATGTGGTCGTCCGTCAGCATTCGTGGCACCCACCTGGATGACACTTTTCGCATTTTCAGGTCGTCATGCAGGATTGTGTGCACAGAACCCACAGAAATGCCAACTGTGGAGGCGATCTGTTCAACAGTCATTCGGCGATCCCCCAAAACAACTCTCTCCACTTTCTCGATCATGTCGTCAGACCGGCTTGTGCGAGCCCGAGGTTGTTTCGATTTGTTGTCACACGATGTTCTGCCTTCATTAAACTGTCGCACCCAGGAACGCAATTTCGACACATCCATAACTCCATCACCACATGTCTCCTTCAACTGTCGATGAATTTCAATTGGTTTCACACCACGTAAATTCAGAAAACGAATGATTGCACGCTATTCAAGTAAGGAAAACGTCGCCATTTTAAGTATATTTAAAACAGTTCTCATTCTCGCCGCTGGCGGTAAAATTCCATCTGCCGTACGGTGCTGCCATATCTGGGACGTATTGACAATGAACGCGGCCTCATTTTAAAACAATGCGCATGTTTCTATCTCTTTCCACTTCGGAGAAAAAAAATCGGAGGCCTTAGAACTTGAATGCACCTCATAGGTGGCACTCGTCAGCTGAGACATTGCTTATGATTAGATTGAGCGCCCTGTGTCAGCAGACAACTTACAGTTGTTGTCCTGCGAACTAACGTAGAAGATGTACGAAGAAGAGGAACGGTTACAATATTGTTTCACTGGCGAGAGAACAAAACTGTAACGTTACATATTTTGAACTAGCACGTATCCACATCTCAGATATCAGATAGCCTACCTAAAAAATTGCCTACTATTAACTTTAAAAGCATGCCTTCAAATACTGGACCGCACCCTATGTGTCCATACCGTAGGGACCATTACTGAAAATTATATTAATAACAGCTCTCGCAGAGTCGTATTGAATGTTGTCCGCCGTCACATACTTTTCATGACATGTATTCATGCGCGTGTCGGTCTGTCTCAAAGAACCGTAGTAACGTAGTTGTTTGGCCCCGTAGTATATCGCTTAGGTGGACACTACGGCGCTTGTGCTAACCATTCTTAGGCCAACCATACAGAAGCTGGGCCGGCACAATCGCTTCAGAAGTTCCGCGTTATAAGTAGACAAAGGGTCACCGTCATTTGGACACTCAGCTCTTCCGCCGACCTGTTGAGTCACTATCATCATCATCTTCAAGGATTACGTGTTTTGGCCTGTTACACCTCAGAACTATTCACACCCAAGGATCCTCCTGCCGGTTGAGTTATACTGTGTTTCAGCTTTAGCTATCCTGTCATCAATCTATGTACGAGGGCTATTCGGGAAGTAAGGTCTCATAGGTTTTGAAATAGAAACGACAGTTAAAATTCACTGAAGCTGTTCACAGTTGCGTTGGGCAGTGCCTCTAGTATTCCTGTTGATCGCGTCAAGTCAAGTCGTTCTTTTCCGTTCAGAGTACACAATGAGCATGAAAAGTTGTCTAGAAACTACTGTCTCCCTACAAGTATGGGTGCCCGCTGAGAAGTTTTGCCTGATTTATACAACCCCACATAACGTGTGTGTCATGTATTTCCTTCCTTGTGACAATTTTCAGCCGCCTACTGCAGGGGCAATGAGGACGACCCTGCAACATTTTCGATGGGAAGTGTTTGAGCACCCACGATACAGGTCGGACTTGGCACCCATTAATGTTCATCTCGGTTCGCATGAACCACTGGCCATGAAGACAATATTTGGCAGATCACAGAAGTGGCAAAAAACACTGGCGGCTGCCTTCTCTGACGAGAATACCGGAAATCAGGTACAACGCTATGGCAAATGTCTAAATCGAAGGGGTGACTACATAGAGAAGTAGCGGGAAGGTGTAGCAAACTGTTGCAAATGGAACGTTTATGATTTTCACAGTGGTTTCTATTTGGCGACCGACCGGATCTTAGTTTACGAATACCCTTCGTATTTAAAGAAGAGTGCAACTTTGCTTGTTTGTAATTCATTCAAATCTATAGTTTTTTCCCATCTTGACGAAATTCTGCGACTCTACCTTCAAAGCAAGTGGAAGATAACTGTCTGCATAAGATTCGTTATCGGACTTGAAACATATATGTTTGTAACATATATAAAGGGGAAAGGTATTTACCAATACTCTGTAAAAGTTGTGCGCCAATTTGTTTCTCATTTCTACATGATCCCCTAATGAACATTTGGGTGGACATAGGCTATACATTTTTTAGTATACACAGTATACACTGAAGCGCAAAAGAAAGTGGTGTAGGCATGCTTATATAAATACAGAAATATGCAAATAGGCAGAATACGGCGCTGCGGTCGGCAACGCCTATTTGAGAGGCCAGTTATTAGATCGCTTATTTATGCTACAACGGCAGTTTATCAAAATTTAAGTGAGTTTGAACATGGTGTTACAGTCGGCGCACGAGCGATAGGACACAGCATCTCTGAGGTAGCGATGAAGTGGGGATTTTCCCGTACGACCATTTCACGAGTGTACCGTGAATAACAGGAATCCTATAAAACATAAAATCTCCGACAACTCTGCGGCCGGAGAAAGATCCTGTAAGAACGGGACCAACGACGACTGAAGAGAATCGTTCAACGTGACAGAAGTGCAAGCCTTCCGCAAATTGCTGCAGATTTCAATGCCGGGGCATCAACAAATGTCAGCGTGCGGACCATTCAGCGAAACATCATCGATATGGGATGTCGAGGCGAAGGCCCTCTCGTATACCTCTGATAACTGCATGACACAAGGCTTTATGCCTCGCCTGGGCCCGTCAACACCCACATTGGACTGTTGATGAGTGGAAACATGTTGCCACGTCGAACAAGTCTCGCTTCAAATTGTATAGAGCGGACGGGCGTGTACAGGTGTGGAGACTACTTCATGAATCCATGGAGGTGTGGGGCATCTGCAGTTGGAGTGATACGGGACGCCTGATACGTCTGGATACGACTCTGACAGGTGACACCTACGTAGGCATCCTGTTTTCACCTACATCCATTCGTGTCCATTGTGCACTCCGACGCACTTGTGCAATTCCAATAAGGCAACACGACACTCCACATGCCCAGAATTGCTACAGAGTGGTTCCCGGAACACTCTTCTGAGTTTAAACACTTCCACTGGGCACTGAACATTATTGAGTATATCTGGAATGCCTTGCACTGATGTACAGAGGAGATCTCCACCCCCTAGTACTCTTACGTAATTATGGACAGCCCTGCAGGATTCATGGTGTCAGTTTCCTTTGTATAAGGGTGGTCATGTAAAGACGCGTGAACCGCTGTTTGTATACGAAACATGAGATTTTGTATTCAGTTTCTAAAGAATATATTAAATGTACACGTAAGTTGGTATTCTTACGGTTATTACGGCTATTCACTTCACTAACCTTCACTGAAATTAAATTTTCACGTGTCCCATATGTTTACAAGCGTTCATTTACGAACGACGTTCTCGAACATGTAACATTCTCTTTAAAGCTGAGAGAGAATAAATTGCTCAGTAGTGATAGTATATTTATTTTAAATTAAATTTTCATCTATGTAGGTAAGTTCATGTTGCCGTATAAATTATTGCTTCCTCTGACGGATACCGACATAAAATTCTGCTAAGGCACTAGCTCCGATATTTTACATTTACAGGATACAGAGTGCAAGCATATCTGTATTGTAAGAGTTAATTTACGGGACGTAATTATTACACAGATATAGTTAGCAGTTCTACGAAATCTGTTTTAAGGATTGTGGTTCCATTTTTGTCTTGTTTTAAGCCCGTGGATTATTTCATTACGCTGAACGAAATTTCATACCACTGTTGTTGTTGTGGTCTTCAGTCCTCAGACTGGTTTGATGCAGCTCTCCATGCTACTCTATCCTGTGCAAGCTTCTTCATCTCCCAGTACCTACTGCAACCTACATCCTTCTGAATCTGCTTAGTGTATTCATCTCTTAGCCTCCCTCTACGATTTTTACCCTCCACTCTGCCCTCCAATACTAAACTGGTGATCCATCGATGTCTCAGAACATGTCCTACCAACCGATCCCTTAGAGTTTTGTCAGGACTGGCTCTCCCAAGGTTGTCAGTAGTTCTAATGGAATGTTGTCTACTCCGGGGGCCTTGTTTCGACTCAGGTCTTTCAGTACTCTGTCAAACTCTTCACGCAATATCATACCTCCCATTTCATCTTCATCTACATCCTCTTCCATTTCATAATATTGTCCTCAGGTACATCGCTCTTGTATAGGCCCTCTATATACTCCTTCCACCTTTCTGCTGTCCGTTCTTTGCTTAGAACTGGGTTTCCATCTGAGCACTTGATATTCATGCAAGTGGTTCTCCTGTCTCCAAAGGTCTCTTTAATTTTCCTGTAACCAGTATCTATCTTACCCCTAGTGAGATAAGCCTCTACGTCCTTACATTTGTCCTCTAGCCATCCCTGCTTAGCAATTTTGCACTTCCTGTCAATATCATTTTTGAGACGTTTCTATTTCTTTTTGCCTGCTTCATTTACTGCATTTTTATATTTTCTCCTTTCATCAATTAAATTTAATATGTCTTCTGTTACCCAAGGGTTTCTACTAGCCCTCCTCTTTTTACCTATTTGATCCTCTGCTGCCTTCACTATTTCATCCCTCAAAGCTACCCATTCTTCTTCTATTGTATTTCTTTCCCCCAATCCTGTCAACTGTTCCCTTATGCTCTCCCTGAAACTCTGTACAATCTCTGGTTCTTTCAGTTTATCCAGGTCCCATCTCCTTAAATTCCCACCTTTTTGCAGTTACTTCAGTTTTAATCTACAGTTCATAACCAATAGATTGTGGTCAGAGTCCACATCTGCCCCTGGAAATGTCTTACAATTTAAAACCTGGTTCCTAAATCTCTGTCTTACCATTATATAATCTATCTGATACCTTTTAGTATCTCCAGGGTTCTTCCATATATACATCCTTCTTTTATGATTCTTAAACCAAGTATTAGCTATGATTAGCTATGATTCATACCACTATGAAATTTAAAAACAAAGTTAGATTGCGTTTATTCAAGCGTGAAACCCAGCTCGCGCTATTCGTCCACGAGACTGAGAGGGCCATAGACACGTGTTCACAGGTAGATGCCGTGTTTCTTGACTTCCGCAAGTTGTTCGATGCAGTTCTACACAGTCGTTTAATGAACAAAGTAAGAGCATATGGACTATCAGACCAATTGTGTGATTGAACTGAAGAGTTCCTAGATAACAGAACGCAGCATGTCATTCTTCATGGAGAGAAGTCTTCCGAAGTAAGAGTGATTTCAGGTGTGCCGCAGGGGAGTGTCGTAGCACCGTTGCTATTCACAATATACATAAATGACCTTGTGGATGACATCGCAAGTTCACTGAGGCTTTTTGCGGATGATGCTGTGGTATATCGAGAGGTTGTAACATTGGAAAATTGTACTGAAACGCAGGAGGATCTGCAGCGAATTGACGCATGGTGCAGGGAATGGCAATTGAATCTCAATGTAGACAAGTGTAATGTGCTGCGAATACATGGAAAGATAGATCCCTTATCATTTAGCTACAATATAGAAGGTCAGCAACGAAGCAGTTAATTCCTTAAATTATCTGGGAGTACGTATTAGGAGTGATTTAAAATGGAATGATCATATAAAGTTGATCGTTGGTAAAGCAGATGCCAGACTGAGATTCATTGGAAGAATCCTAAGGAAATGCAATCCGAAAATAAAGGAAGTAGGTTACAGTACGCTTGTTCGCCCACTGCTTCAATACTGCTCAGCAGTGTGGGATCCGTACCAGATAGGGTTGATAGAAGAGATAGAGAAGATCCAACGGAGAGCAGCGCGCTTCGTTACAGGATCATTTAGTAATCGCGAAAGCGTTACGGAGATGATAGATAAACTCCAGTGGAAGAATCTGCAGGAGAGACGCTCAGTAGCTCGGTATGGGCTTTTGTTGAAGTTTCGAAAACATACCTTCACCGAAGAGTCAAGCAGTATATTGCTCCCTACAACGTATATCTCGCGAAGAGACCATGATGATAAAATAAGAGAGATTAGAGTCCACACAGAAGCATACCGACAATCCTTCTTTCCACGAACAATACGAGACTGGAATAGAAGGCAGAACCGATAGAGGTACTCAAGGTACCCTCCGCCACACACCGTCAGGTGGCTTGCGGAGTATGGATGTAGATGTAGATGTAGATGTAGAATGGGTCAGATTCTATATAAAAGGATAATGCTTCAGGACAGTGAAAACTAGGGTCATCATCTACTGTGAATTCACATTCCCGTTAGAAGATCGTACAGTCCAGAATTAGTATGCAATGGGGCTAAATCGCCGTAAGCATTGAGGCAATCATGCCACCGACGCACCAGATCGAAGATACCTGCGTACTAAAACTCCGTGTCCTGCTGCGCGAAGAAGTTCATTAACTGCCTGCTGCACACCCACGTTCGACAGGAATCGTGGACCCTTCAAGACCACTTTTAAGGGACCGAAGACATAATCGCGTGGTGAGAGATCAGGTCTACAGGGCGTGAGCTTGAGTGTCTCCCACTTGAGTTCCGACATTTGCGGCATGGGGAACGTGCGTTACCAGGAAACAGCACCATTCCACAATGTTGGTTTTCGACAGACATGCATTCCCATACACATTCTTCATTCTCCGATGGTTGCCTATCGCTGTTTGACCTTCAGCAGCCAAGTAAATGATAACAGTATGTTGGTCCTGTTTGGACGCATTTGGAAATAGTTCACACTTCCGCATCGACTGCACGCGCTCCGGCAAGACGGAGCTGTACCGCATAAACGCTTTCCTGAAAAGGATACTATTTAATTACTCCTTACATAAAGTAGTGCAAGACTTTCTATATAAAAGTCTCCAATAATACGCTCCATGCATGAATTGAACGGTAGGCAGCATTAATAAATCGGTTTACATCGATTTGTAGATTATTTGACTACATGGTGCAGACTCATTAATGTGACCACCGCCTATGTTCCACGTCAAAGTGTAATAACCAACCACTCACACAGCAAATGCCGTAATTGGCAGTGGAGGATATATAAAGTGTGTCGGGAGGAAAGGGGGTTGGGGGTGGGGGTGGGGGGAACAATGCAGTCTTTGTCAGAATGTGGAAATGGAGAGATCTGTCTGACGTCCGAAAGGGTAAGATAATTGGCTTTTGGGTCCACGGTAGAAGTATTTCAGAAACGGCTAAGTTTTTGAGCTGTTCGCTTGCCACCATGGTTAAACTATGCCGCGAAGGCAAAACAGCGCTATCCAAAACCGGCGCCGGGGCAACTGCGATACACCACGGGCCATAGATGGTGATAGTTGGGAGATGTGCAACCGTTGAGCAACTGATGGCCCATGTGAACCAGGGGGGCTACCATTCAGTGAAAGTTGCTATGTATGGGCCTCCGTAAAAGGCATTTGGTTCATGGACACAGGGTAACTGTTGTTCATCGGCGACGATGACTGGAATTTGCACGCCAGATAGTCGCTGGCGTGAACGGCGTGAAAGTCTGAAGCAAACGAAGAGGCAACTTTTCTTTGGCGATCCCTGGGTGAACTCGTCATAACGGATCAAGACAGTTATGCGTCTATCCAAGTCGAATCCTACATGCAGTTTGTTTCTCCTCAGCACGATGGCGTGTGCCAGCAGAACAATGTGTGTCATACAGATTTCAGTGAACGTTCATGGATCCAATGGTATCAGGTTTAGTTTATCGTACTCCTCTGGTCACCAATCTCCCCGCGTTAAAATCCAATCGAGAACCTGTCGGACCATTTCGATCGGAATTTTCACGCCATGGATCCTCATTAGAATAACCTGTGCCCATTTGACCACTGCAGAGGAGTCGGCATGCTCCCACATCCCTGGCGTAGCTCCCATAACTTCGTTGACTCCATTCCAATACGTCACGCAGAGGTCCGCGCTGCAAAAGGTTGACATTCAGGCTTATTACTGTGACTGTATAGTGTGGATGCGAACGCAGTCAGAGTAAGGTGAGGCAACCTCGATAAATGATGGAATGAAATATACACTCTGTCAATCTCCTTACAGAGATTTGTAGATTATTCATCTGCCGGTTGGGAAAATGAAAGTAGCCACGAAAATATTTACAGCAAGAGTGACGCTGGGTGGACCCACGCTAAGGGACATTACAGGTGATGCTGTAGATGGCACCGTTGACGCAGATACAGACCTGTACTCGATTTATCGAACTATCAGACACGCTTGCAACTCAGCCTGACGCATAGCAACATTTTCAGTGTTTTGCAATAGCTCTTCCAGTAAATGAGCATTATCTGAGTACACCATATCCTTCAACATGCCGCACATGTAAAAATCACATGGAGAGAGCTTAGACCACCGAGTTGTGCAGAAGAATACACTGCCTCTCCTGTCTCTTTTGTCGTCACCGAATACCATTTGCACGCGTGACAGTGGTGTCCAGGTAGTGTGTGATGTTGCTCCATCTTGCTGAAAATATGTATTTATTTATTTACACGTCAAGTTCCGTAGGAACAAATTGAAGAGCAAATCTCCAAGGTCATGGAAAGTGTCAGTACATGAAATTACAACATAAAAGTAATAACAGATAAAAACAATATGTTTATGAACCCGAAAAAAGTCAATCCATAAACTTAAGAAAACGCATTCAACAATACAACAAGAATCAGCTTAAATTTTCGAGCAACTCCTCGACAGAATAGAAGGAATCACCCATGAGGAAACTCTTCAGTTTCGATTTGAAAGCGCGTGGATTACTGATAAGATTTTTTCATTCGAGTGGTAGCTTATTGGAAATGGATGCAGCAGTATACAGCACACCTTTCTGCACAAGAGTTAAGGAAGTCCGATCCAAATGCAGATTTGATTTCTGACGAGTAGTAACTGAGTGGCAGCTACTTATTCTTGGCAATAAGCTAATATTGTTGACATTAAGAATATATATATATATATATATATATATATATATATATATATATACTCCTGGAAATTGAAATAAGAACACCGTGAATTCATTGTCCCAGGAAGGGGAAACTTTATTGACACATTCCTGGGGTCAGATACATCACATGATCACACTGACAGAACCACAGGCACATAGACACAGGCAACAGAGCATGCACAATGTCGGCACTGGTACAGTGTATATCCACCTTTCGCAGCAATGCAGGCTGCTATTCTCCCATGGAGACGATCGTAGAGATGCTGGATGTAGTCCTGTGGAACGGCTTGCCATGCCATTTCCACCTGGCGCCTCAGTTGGACCAGCGTTCGTGCTGGACGTGCAGACCGCGTGAGACGACGCTTCATCCAGTCCCAAACATGCACAATGGGGGACAGATCCGGAGATCTTGCTGGCCAGGGTAGTTGACTTACACCTTCTAGAGCACGTTGGGTGGCACGGGATACATGCGGACGTGCATTGTCCTGTTGGAACAGCAAGTTCCCTTGCCGGTCTAGGAATGGTAGAACGATGGGTTCGATGGCGGTTTGGATGTACCGTGCACTATTCAGTGTCCCCTCGACGATCACCAGTGGTGTACGGCCAGTGTAGGAGATCGCTCCCCACGCCATGATGCCGGGTGTTGGCCCTGTATGCCTCGGTCGTATGCAGTCCTGATTGTGGCGCTCACCTGCACGGCGCCAAACACGCATACGACCATCATTGGCACCAAGGCAGAAGCGACTCTCATCGCTGAAGACGACACGTCTCCATTCGTCCCTCCATTCACGCCTGTCGCGACACCACTGGAGGCGGGCTGCACGATGTTGGGTCGTGAGCGGAAGACGGCCTAACGGTGTGCGGGACCGTAGCCCAGCTTCATGGAGACGGTTGCGAATGGTCCTCGCCGATACCCCAGGAGCAACAGTGTCCCTAATTTGCTGGGAAGTGGCGATGCGGTCCCCTACGGCACTGCGTAGGATACTACGGTCTTGGCGTGCATCCGTGCGTCGCTGCGGTCCGGACCACTGGCGACAACATCGATGTACTGTGGAGACCTCACGCCCCACGTGTTGAGCAATTCGGCGGTACGTCCACCCGGCCTCCCGCATGCCCACTATACGCCCTCGCTCAAAGTCCGTCAACTGCACATACGGTTCACGTCCACGCTGTCGCGGCATGCTACCAGTGTTAAAGACTGCGATGGAGCTCCGTATGCCACGGCAAACTGGCTGACACTGACGGCGGCGGTGCACAAATGCTGCGCAGCTAGCGCCATTCGACGGCCAACACCGCGGTTCCTGGTGTGTCCGCTGTGCCGTGCGTGTGATCATTGCTTGTACAGCCCTCTCACAGTGTCCGGAGCAAGTATGGTGGGTCTGACACACCGGTGTCAATGTGTTCTTTTTTCCATTTCCAGGAGTGTATGTTGTGTGTGTGTGTGTATGTAGGTATATGAGTTACCCCAAAATGTAATACCATATGACATAAGCGAATGAAAATAAGCTAGGTAGACTAATTTTCGTGTCAAACGATCACTCAATACAGATACCGTTCGATTAGTAACAATGGCAGTATTAAGTCTTTGAACAAGATCCTGAACGTGGGCTTTCCACGACAGCTTACTATATATCTGAACACCTAGAAATTTGAACTGTTCTGTTTCACTAATCATATGCCCGTTCTGTGAAATTAAAACGTCAGGTTTTGTTGAATTGTGTGTTAGAAACTGTAAAAACTGAGTCTTACTGTGATTTAGCGTTAGTTTATTTTCTACAAGCCATGAAATTATGTCATGAACTGCTGTATTTGAAACCTAGCCAATGTTGCACACAACACCCTTTACTACCAATCTAGTGTCATCAGCAGAGAGAAATATTTTAGAGTTACCCTTAATACTAGAGGGCATATAATTTATATAAATAACGAACAGAAGTGGCCCCAAAACTTGACTGTACCCCACTCTGACCCCACATCACAGCCATTCTCAACATTGTGAATGATGTTTTGTTTTTATCCATACTGGATGAGAGGTCGTGGTTGTGAATGTCAATGTTAAAAAATACATCGGCTCAACCACTTGTTTATAGTGTAAAACACTAAGATTCACGCGTTTTGGAAGTCAAGCTTCCATAATCAGAATAATAGAAAGTAAAAGAACCTGTTAAAACTCGCTCAAATGGAACATGCACCAGGCACAATAAAATTGATAATAAAATTAAAACATCGTGGCTACTTCCCTTTGTGCAGCCGTATCTTCCAAGGTGCATCTCCACATTGTCGTCAAAATATAAAAAACTCTAAAATGGTGTCGCCTATGGTGTTCAACATCTAACCACATAGCTCTCTCCTCTATCGTCGTAAACCGCCCGTGCGTGTGGTATCAACGACTGACAAAAAAGGATGTCGTCGACTTATAGCAAGAAAAGTAACAAACTTTCAAATGAACCTAACTGCTTTTGAATACAATGGCGTGGAACGCAACGCATTTATTGAATTAAGGCCCTATATTCTGCCGAACTGTCGCATCACCATATCCAAGACGACAATGAAAGCGACTGATGCTGACTGTCTGACTGCGCTTCCTGCACCGTCAGTAGATGTTCCTTCCCTCTCTGAAACCTGCTCCCTCACCTCGACTAACGTTGTCTGTGATACTTCTCTCTGCGAACTGCTCTGGTATCGTACTGTGTACGAGTGAGTTCAGCTGCTTGCCCACTGGCCAGATAAAGACAGAGGCTCACTACAAGCACGCGAGAATAAAGAGCATTTCTAATGTCCAATTGCTCTTAAAGCTTCTTAATTTCCACACTTACAGAGTGACGAATGTACAATTCACAAAGACGCTCTAGCACATCAAGTCGAAAATCGGTCGGAGTCTAAGTGCCTCTCTATTACGCACAAGTTGGTGTTCTCAGAGATACGTCCTCTCCGCTCGCGGAGAAAGCTTTGACGCGACTGCGCTTTACATGATACTAACAGCACCACGTTGAGTGTAAATTTCCAATAAAACTCCCACTCCTGCCTAATTTTTCTCAAGAGTCAAAGGCTGTTTTTTTTTCTAATTTAAACGTGGCCATTGGTCTGAGGCTGGTCTGGAGCCGTTCCGCACAACAGGCTTCGCTTCCCACTCCATCTTCCGCAAACTCTCGCGGTCCGAGCACATATGAACGTGTACTGATAAGAAATGTCTGCGACCCGTGCTGTGTCATTGGCTCCGGAACGACTCTGTACTGAGGAAGCCCTTGGGAAAACGCTGTTCTGTCCCTACCACGTACCGCGGAATGGCCCGCTAGTTCACAATGCCTGTCTTCATTTCCTGCGGTTTCTCAGCAAAAACGTTGTGCCCTGCCCTGGTTGCCAATTATCCCTTGAGGATGAATACAGGCGATTAGCAGCGTCATCGTCCCTATCCGCATATGTCACCTTAATAACTTCTACTCGGTTATTACCGCAAGTGCTTAAAATGCAAGTGCTAGCCGGCCGGAGTGGCCGTGCGGTTAAAGGCGCTACAGTCTGGAACCGCGCGACCGCTACGGTCGCAGGTTCGAATCCTGCCTCGGGCATGGATGTGTGTGACGCCCTTAGGTTAGTTAGGTTTAAGCAGTTCTAAGTTCTAGGGGACTGATGACCACAGCAGTTAAGTCCCATAGAGCTCAGAGCCATTTGAACCATTTTTCTGCAAGTGCTATTGTAATTAATTCATGTAAGACGTCCATAAAATCCGACGCCTTACAACTGTACAACATGAACCTACAATATAAATAAGACAATGTTATTGCAGCTATGTTTCTACCTGCCAGGTTAGCCGAGCGCGCTAACGCGCTGCTTCCTGGACTCGGGTAGGCGCGCCGGCCCCGGATCGAATCCGCCCGGCGGGTTAACGACGAGTGCCGGTGTGCCGGCCAGCCTGGATGCGGTTTTTAGGCGGTTTTCCACATCCCCCTAGGTGAATACCGGGCTAGTCCCCACGTCCTGCCTCAGTTACACGGCTCGCAGACATCTCAACACTTTCACACTATTCCATGGGTTACACTAGTCCCAGACAGTTTGGGTACACTAATTCCTTCTTGGGGGGGGGGGGGAAAGGGGGGGGTACGGGGACGCGGCAGGAAGAGCATCCGGCCATCCCTTGTATTAACATTGCCACATCCGATTAACCATGCCGACCCTCTGCATATCCGCGGCAAAAACGGCACAAGCAGAAGAAAGAAAGAAAGAATGACTTGCAGTTATGTTTCTGTTAACTTATGTTCTTCATAGATGAGTATCATTTTTACTTTCGATTCATTGCTATAAATTGCACTCACGCAAATTAAACAGTATGACTACCATGCGTTTTCCGTGTATTTCCCTTTGTTCACCGTCAGCTTCAGCAAATGGATGAATTATGTTACCCCAGATATGTGAACTATGTGTCGGTACACGAGAGTCAATGTTAGTTTTATGTTACTTTTTAATAACGTCATGTTTACGTGAATTGTACACTGTGGTATGCTTTTCAACAAGTCTTGAGGAGAGAAAGTTGATTACTAAATAAAAAATGCTCAGCACTTTTTTGAGAAACTGATACGGCTGTTTGGCCGAGCGGTTAAAGGCGCTTCAGTCTGGAACCGCACGACCGCTACGGTCGCAGGTTCGAATCCTGCCTCGGGCATGGATGTGTGTGATGTCCTTAGGTTAGTTAGGTTTAAGTAGTTCTAAGTTCTAGGGGACTTATGATCACAGCAGTTGAGTCCCATAGTGCTCAGAGCCATTTGAACCATTTGATACGGCTGTTCACATACACTCCTGGAAATGGAAAAAAGAACACATTGACACCGGTGTGTCAGACCCACCATACGTGCTCCGGACACTGCGAGAGGGCTGTACAAGCAATGATCACACGCACGGCACAGCGGACACACAGGAACCGCGGTGTTGGCCGTCGAATGGCGCTAGCTGCGCAGCATGTGCACCGCCGCCGTCAGTGTCAGCCAGTTTGCCGTGGCATACGGAGCTCCATCGCAGTCTTTAACACTGGTAGCATGCCGCGACAGCGTGGACGTGAACCGTATGTGCAGTTGAGGTACTTTGAGCGAGGGCGTATAGTGGGCATGCGGGAGGCCGGGTGGACGTACCGCCGAATTGCTCAACACGTGGGGCGTGAGGTCTCCCCAGTACATCGATGTTGTCGCCAGTGGTCGGCGGAAGGTGCACGTGCCCGTCGACCTGGGACTGGACCGCAGCGACGCACGGATGCACGCCAAGACCGTAGGATCCTACGCAGTGCCGTAGGGGACCGCACCGCCACTTCCCAGCAAATTAGGGACACTGTTGCTCCTGGGGTATCGGCGAGGACCATTCGCAACCGTCTCCATGAAGCTGGGCTACGGTCCCGCACACCGTTAGGCCGTCTTCCGCTCACGCCCCAACATCGTGCAGCCCACCTCCAGTGGTGTCGCGACAGGCGTGAATGGAGGGACGAATGGAGACGTGTCGTCTTCAGCGATGAGAGTCGCTTCTGCCTTGGTGCCAATGATGGTCGTATGCGTGTTTGGCGCCGTGCAGGTGAGCGCCACAATCAGGACTGCATACGACCGAGGCACACAGGGCCAACACCCGGCATCATGGTGCGGGGAGCGATCTCCTACACTGGCCGTACACCACTGTTGATCGTCGAGGGGACACTGAATAGTGCACGGTACATCCAAACCGTCATCGAACCCATCGTTCTACCATTCCTAGACCGGCAAGGGAACTTGCTGTTCCAACAGGACAATGCACGTCCGCATGTATCCCGTGCCACCCAACGTGCTCTAGAAGGTGTAAGTCAACTACCCTGGCCAGCAAGATCTCCGGATCTGTCCCCCATTGAGCATGTTTGGGACTGGATGAAGCGTCGTCTCACGCGGTCTGACGTCCAGCACGAACGCTGGTCCAACTGAGGCGCCAGGTGGAACTGGCATGGCAAGCCGTTCCACAGGACTACATCCAGCATCTCTACGATCGTCTCCATGGGAGAATAGCAGCCTGCATTGCTGCGAAAGGTGGATATACACTGTAGTAGTGCCGACATTGTGCATGCTCTGTTGCCTGTGTCTATGTGCCTGTGGTTCTGTCAGTGTGATCATGTGATGTATCTGACCCCAGGAATGTGTCAATAAAGTTTCCCCTTCCTGGGACAATGAATTCACGGTGTTCTTATTTCAATTTCCAGGAGTGTATTTGTAACAAAGGAAGTGATAAGTAAGGAAATGCCTTAGTTAATGTCTTCCTAGTAGCTAAACACCTTTGAAACCTCCTGGCAGATTAAAACTGAGAGCAGGACTGAGACTCGAACTCGGCATGTGTTTTACCGAGTGAGGTAGCCCAGCACAACTCAGGACTCGCCCTCACAGCTTTAGTTCCGCTGTTACATTGTCTCCTACCTTTCAAAATTCACAGAAACTGTCCTGTGGAACTTCCAGGACTAACACTCCTTTCCTACTGGTGTGCTAATTCTCTAAGTTTCGCAGGAGAACTTGTGTCAAGTTTCGAAGGTAGCGACGAAATATTCTCATGTGAAAGGGGTGTTAGTCTAGCAAGTTTCTCAGGGGAACTTCTGTAAGGTTTGTAAGATAGGAGATGAGGTATTGGCAGAAGTAAAGCTGTGAAGACGGAACGTGAATCGTGCATGGCTAGCTCTGTCTGTAGAGCAGCTGCCCGCGAGAGGCAAAGGTCCCGAGTTTGAGTCACTGTCCGGCAGACAGTTTTAATCCACCACGAACTCTGTTGCAGACTGAAAACTCATTCTATAAACAATTTACTTGGCTATTTTTTTTATTTCGAGTTGTCGAGGTAAACACGTCACCTTATACACCTTCAACAAATCCATACTTCTGAAGGCTTCTTTGCGATGCAGCCTATATCTTGTATGAAGTATTGATGAAAATAATGCTTTCTGAAATGGTAGAATAATATCGATACACTTTTTGGCTTTGGGCCCATCTTTGTTGAGCATAGTAACAAAATGTTTTGGCATTTTGTTTCATTTATGGTCCTTCCTACTTCCTTGTCCCTCCGAGAGCTGAGTGAACTGCTGGTCAAGTCCAGCATGAAAAACAAAGGCAGTTTTTTAAATTTGAAGAAGGAGTTAAATGGAATGAATTTTTAAAAATTTTAAATGTTGCTAATTCAATGTGCGAATAAAAGGAAGATGTAAGGCAGATTCTCTTGTTCTCTTAGATAAATAGTGTAAAACCATTAAAATATCTTCTCAGTGTTTCGTTAAAAGCGTCTCTATAATTCGAACGTACTAATTGCAATTGTATCGGTCTAAGAAGTAAACTTTTGAAGGAAGCCCCATCTTGCATCACGGTGTAGAGTGGTTGCTTACCTGTTTTCCAGTGATGAGGTTTACAGGTGGTATGCAACTCTCTGTGTGCGTAAATGTACGGTTGATTCGTATTGTCGGGTTTGGCTTGGCTATTATCGGATCTGGCACGGTTAATCTTAAGGGATGACGGGGTGCCTTCCTGTAGCCACCCTGTTACCCGCCCGCACTGGATATGTGTATCCCAGTTGTCTACATGTAGTGTTATTTATGTGAAAGTGAGACATTAATGTAACTCAGGCGGGACTTGGCTAAGCGCCCAATCTTCACCTAGTGGAATGTGGCAAACCACCTAAAAACTAAACCCAGGCTGTCCCTAGCACACCTACCACCGTCGTTAACCCGCCTGTCAGATTTGATTCGGGGACGCAGCACCTTCCGCTTCCGAACGCGGCTCTTTCACGTGCGGGTCACTTCAGCTAATGCATCTGCCAACAGATCTATTTGCCAGTCCACTTTAAACAACCCAAGATGTGTGGGCAAGGATATTTGTTGAATGAGATTCATTTAGGAGATTTAGCAACGATGTTATTAATTTTTTTACAAGTGTCTTGCTTTCGGCACACTAGTGATATCGATGATTCTGATGCAAGTTTTTCATGTTTACTCAAGTATTGGCATTCATGTAAGTGTATCAATTTTGATCTTCGCGAGACTGTGCATGCAGTTTACATTGTAATGAACTGTAAATGTCACAACATCTCGATGATCCTACAGATCCTTTCAACCCAGCCAATGGAGAAATAAAGATGTATAAAAAAAGTTACTTGCTGCTTCTCTCCCAGAAATATATTTATTTACACCACAGTCACGAAGTTCAAGGACCCGTTGCTGGTTTCAGTGCTGTAACTGAATTTTCTGCAGAAGTATTAAGAGAAGGAAGATAAGACCTACTAGGACACAATCAAACGAAAAATAACTGTTATATTTCAAGCACGTTTATTTTTATGTTTTCAGAAACAATATCCTTAAAATTTGTATTACATAATTAACTTTAAAATTTTTATTTATAAAATATTACTAAACTGTTTCGCTGGATTATAGGAGTAACGAAACGTTAATCCCAAAATTTCATCCATTTCTGACTAGTTGATTGAGAAAAGGTGCCATTCTTGTGAGTAAATGTACCATGTGGTCTTCAGTCCAAAGACTGGTCTGCATGCTACTCTATCCTGTGCAAGTCTCTTCATCTCCGAACAACTACTACAACCTACTTCCTTCTGAATCTTACTGTTTTCATCTCTTGCTCTCCCTCTACGATGTTTGCCCCCCACAATTCCCTCAAGCACTAAATTGGTGATCCCTTGATGTCTCAAAATGTGTCCCACTAACTGATCCCTTCTTCTAGTCAGGTTGTGCTACAAATTTCTTTTCTCTAATCAGTACCACCTCATTAGTTACGTTAAGAGATTGCAGGGCACTAGCCGGCCGAAGTGGCCGTGCGGTTAAAGGCCCTGCAGTCTGGAACCGCAAGACCGCTACGGTCGCAGGTTCGAATCCTGCCTCGGGCATGGATGTTTGTGATGTCCCCTAAGTTCTAGGGGACAAATGACCTCAGTAGTTGAGTCCCATAGTGCTCAGAGACATTTGAACCATTTTTTTGCAGGGCACTCTCACTTCTGATTTGGTGTCATGCCAGATAATGTACTTAGAGAAGATGATCTTTTTTACGATCTTACTTCATACATCATGATGAAATGGTGGGCAGTAGTTAACGCTCTTGCTTGTGTGCTCTAGGGAAGGAATAGTGGTAAGCTTTACCTGTGTTCAAAGGAATAGGTTGCCGATTTAAACGACTGCAGTAAAAGTTTATGGCTACTGAGGGCCGAGGGGAGCGTTTTTTCTGTGGAACCTGGATGAAAACTGTAGTGTTGGCAGAAGAGCCAACACTGTGTTTCTAGAGGAGGCCGAAATGCACGCGTTTAATTACACGCTGACTGGCGTGAGGTCTGGAACAGGACAATATCTTGAGAATTGCAAATAAAGTACGTAGATGATGTAATATTGAACTTTAATCCACAATTGTAGAACATCTCTCGTTACGGTACATGCTTCATAATATTAATTATCAATTGAATACGGCGCCTTGCTAGGTCGTAGCAAATGTAGCTGAAGGCTATGCTAACTATCGTCTCGGCAAATGAGAGCGTATTTGTCAGTGAACCATTGCTATGAACGTCGGCTGTACAACTGGGGCGAGTAAGTCTCTCTAGACCTGCCGTGTGGTGGCGCTCGGTCTGCTATCACTGACAGTGGCGACACGCGGGTCCGGCGTATACTAATGGACCGCGGCCGATTTAAAGGCTACCACCTAGCAAGTGTGGTGTCTGGCGGTGACACCACAAAAACATTTGCAGACTGCCGAGTTCTACAGTCTCATTGTGTAAACACGTTGGATTGCGCTAGTGGGTCGGGGCCGCGTCCAGGTAGGCTGACTAGCGCTGTGGAGACGCTGCTGCAATGGTCAGTGCATTGAACACTGCCAGTAAAGCAGAGGATGGGCCCTTGTCAGGCAGGAAGCTGAAGAGGCAACTGTGAGCTTTCTGCGAATTTTCCGTGGGACAGGTCACTGGCGCCCAGATGTCCAGACTCTTAAAAAGCATATTTGTGGAGGCATAAGGCTTTTAGCGAGTTTATGGGGAGATAACGATGTTTTTATGGTGGGCTATTGTTCCATCCTGGTCATGTTGTTAGCAAAAGACAGGGCGTAAATGCATGGGAAAGAGGCCGCGAAGGTGAATCTTTTTTCCTTTTCTCCCAATCAACTTTAAAATCTCTGACTGGTCAAATCTGTGTATGCAGAGCAAGGGGCAGTCTCCCATCTTCGAATGTGGCCCTCCAGTTCGTGATTGGCTTGTGCTAAATTGGGAGTACTCTATGATGTAAATGTTCTTTGCTACTGAGCTGGAGAGGAAAGCGGAGAGAAAGGGAAGTGGACTCTCTTGTACTGGCACTTCACTAGTAAAGAACTGCGGGTCTCTACCTAAACGGTGTCATTTGCTATTGTGCCACTTAGAGCCTGTTCCACTCACCTTCTGAACTATCAGAGGTACTGCTTCTTGCATCATGCACACAACGAGTGATGCGTGGGTGTACTTATTTGTCTCGAGTCAGCTGTCTAAACGTTTGACATATTCCGTCACACATAGTCGTGGGATGGAGTCAAATTGGTCTCGCAGACCAGCAAACGGGTCCACCTGCAAACTGGAATCCAATGGGTTTTCAGAGACTCATAGGGAAGTACCTGCGTTCTAAATTAGCCGAACGTGAGACCGCGTACTTGCATTTTTCGGGCGCGTGCGATTAATAAGAGATTGCTGCCGTCCATGACTTCAGTCGCCGAACGCATCGTGGTGTGCCGCCCTGACCAGCAGAAGGGTAAAGTATTCGCTGCTACGGCGTAGGGCTCTAATATATGTTTCTCAGCACCCTGTTCTTTCAAACCATATTTTTCTTTTTGGACTAGTATAGTTGCTTGATGGTGGCATAGTTTTTGTGCCATGCCCTGGATTCACGTGTATGAAGTCAGATAAAGTGATTAGTGTTCTGGTTAGTGACGTGTGTCGATCTCCAGCTGATCACTTTGTCCGCCATAGACCTCATATTAGTGAAAGCATTTGTCAAATGAAAATGTTTGTGTGACGTTTCTTTAGCCACTTTTTTGCCTTGTGATGTTAAGAACGAATAAATCTATTGTTATTTAGATCACAGCTTCTCCCTGTGCTCTGATTAACATTATCTTTGCGATTTTTATTGAAGTTCTAATTACAAATGAAAGTAGCAAGTTTGCTACATGATCGAGCCATCTAATCCTCCGCATTCTCTTGTAGACCACATCTGAAAAATTTCCATTCTCTTGTTGTCTACAGTGTTTTTCGTCCACGTTTCACTTCCATGCATGGCTACACTTCGTACAAATACTTTTTAGAAAAGGCTTCTTGACACTTAAATTTATACTCGATGTTAGCAAATTTCTGTTCGTCAGAAACGCTTTTCTTGCCATTACCAGTCTACATTTAATATCCTCTCCACTTCGACCATCATCAGTTATTTGCTGCCCATGTAGCAAGACTCATCTACTACTCTCTCATCTCCTAAACTAATGTAATGAATAAGGTGGTAGCGTGTGCCCACTTCTCAGACTTTGCAGCTCCACTGGGCTGGTTGCATGCAATGATCCGATTAGGGAGGGTGTCCTCTCTTGGGACAAGCCGGTCCACAGCTATTGTAACTGGTGTCTGATACCCTGGATACTGACAGAAGGACAGAGATGACGTCCGAGGTGGTTCCGCGTATGTTATACTGGGGACCAATCAGGGGATTTTGCTGGGCACGGGAATATCTCAGCAACATGCAGATTTCACAGAGACATGTAACATGTGTGAATGAGCATTGTCATGTTGAAAAATGGCACCACGATACTGTAACACATGGGCAGTAGATGAGAACACAGAAAGTCCTGACGTGCCGTTGTACCGTAAGAGTTCCTTCAGACAATGTATGTTGCAGAAAATCATACAAAATTTACATCGTATTGTAACATACAGTATGAAACATGTCATAACCAAAAGTCCCTGCTGCAGATATTTTTTAATCTCTCTGGCTTCCTATTCTCCATGCACTAACATTATCCATAACTTATATTAATAACATTTTATTCGCAAAACGTAAACATTTTGCAAAATGCACTGCACCGAAATCCTTCTTCCACACCCATTCATTGAATTTATCTTTTGCCGGCCGCAGTGGCCGAGCGGTTCTCGGCGCTTCAGTCTGGAACCACGCGACAGCTACGGTCGCAGGTTCGAATCCTGCCTCAAACATGGATGTGTGTGATGTCCTGAGGTTAGTTCCGTTTAAGTAGTTCTAATAAGTTTTAGGGGACTGATGACTTCAGATGTTAAGTCCCATAGTGCCTAGAGCCATTTGAACCATTTTTGAACTTAAATTTTGGTAACCGCTTCCATAAACTCCACTGAGTGATTCTTAACTGTTCAAATTTGCAAATCGGCCTATGACTAGCTGAGAGAAGTTAGTAGCGACGCTTTCTGCAGGACCCACCCACGATTTTGCAGGACAATGTTCGGTCTCGTACTGCGCAAGTAGCGCCTGATTTGTTCGATCGATGATGATGTGAATTTCTGTATCATCCACCACACAGCCGTGCGACTTCTACTTGATTACTGAGATGAAGAAAGCAGTTTGTCATATTCACTTAATAACTGTTACAGAGGTTCGTCGGGTAACAGAGGGCTCCACTCCATCAACACAACTGGCGCTGCTAAAGGTATCCAACGACTTCCAAATCGCTGGTGACAGCTGATACGCAACGCTGGTGACTACTTTCAGGCACAGTAAAAACTGTGAAACATATACTTATTTTATATAACTCTCAAAATGGCCTAAATTGCCCTAAACTGGTCATTTTGAAACAAAATATAGCGTTAGAAAGACAGAAAATAAGCCTCTTTTGTAAATGTTAATTATATAATTTTATTTTTTCGTTGTGATGATAAAAACCTTTTTGACTTTCCCTCGCATTGTAGCAACGTTGGTACTACGGTGATGCATTAGTTATTGCGTAGTTTTACGATCGCTGTAGAACGAACTGCGCTGATTAGGTCCTTGGAAGCCCCGTAACGGAGCGCCCAAACAAAACGGTCTCGGGAGGATGATGGGCTGACGCCAGTGCCAGTTCTTGAAATTGTTCCGCGGCAATGCAGGGATGCGCTTATTATGGGAAGCGTCCGAAATACCCTCCATCAGTCTGAGTAACATCTGTTCGCGGCGCCGCACATTGTCTCGCCTGCGCCGCGCTGGCTCTCATTGTACCCGGAAATAAATGCGACGCTTTGTCCCAGTGCTGCTGCTGCTGCTTCTGCTGGCACCGTGCTGGCACCGTGCTGGCGCCACTGCTGGTGCGCTGTTTGTTTCTACGGGCCGAAGGGCCCCTCCTCCTTCGCTCTTCCTCACTCGTTCTTCCGTCCGTGGCGTCTCCACTGCACGTACACACACACACACACACACACACACACATACCAGAGCACCCCGGCGACGATAACCGGCCGTCGCCAGCTGCTGCGTCGGCCGGCAGAGTTTTTATTTCTGGCGCTACCGCTGCGCCCTATGAAATACGGACGCGGCGTCGGGCTGGCGCCAGTAACTGCAGCGAAGACAAAGTTGCGGTATTAGCGGACGTGGACGCCGCAGTTTTAATATCCGGCCAGCCTCGCGACACCGAGCTGTGGAATGGCCGAGCTCGCAGCCGGTTAGTTGGCTCTCCACACGGTGGTGCTACGTCCTCTAATCTGTGCTCCTGTCGGGAGCACGTGCGAAATAGTCTCACCGTGGTTCAGTGTGTGGGTGTTTATTCCTCCGAATTCTACTGGCAACGAGGGAGGTGGTGTGGTTCCAAAAACGCTGGGCTGCATATATGGCACTGTGCTCGTGTCAGAAACAAATGTGCAAATACGTTTCCTATAATACGATGTTGTTCCCGAGGCACCCCCCTTTCACCCATTGAATTTTGCAATGGATCATCGCTGGACTCGGATAGGGACGGATTGGACTGGCACCTATAATGCCACGAAATGACGTGAAATAAATTACACTCATGCTCATAAATAGCATAGGCACATAGGGAACAACACTTGTGATAAGCTGAGAAAACTGTCCCGATACACATGTGCTACAATACTCCATTGTTTCCTGCGCATATACCCCGACATCAATATGGGATATGATAACCTTGCACACGTACACAGGCCACACAACGGGTTGGCATACTCTGGATCAGGTGGTCGAACAGCTGTTGGGGTATAGCCTCCCATTCTTGCACCAGTTCCTGTCGGAGCTCCTTAAGTGTCGTAGGAGTATGAAGACGTGCAGCGATACGTCGACGGAGAGCATTCGCCTGATATCTTCTGTTTGAAGTTTCTCTTTTACGATGTCAGCTCGGTGGGGCTGTACGTTATGATCCATCAGGAGGAAGGTGGGACGCACTGCACCCCTGAAAAGGTGAACATACTGGTACAAGATGACGCCCCGATACACCTGACCTGTTACAGTTCTTCTGTCAGAGACATGCAGGGGTGTACGTGTGCCAGTCACAATCCCACCCCACACTATCAACCCACGACGTCCATACATGTCCCTTTAGAGGACATTAAGGGGTTGGTATCTGGTTCCTGGTTCACGCGAGATGAAAACCCGGCGAGAATCACTGTTCAGACTATACGTGGCTTCGTCCGTGAACATAGCCTGGGACCATTGTTTGAATGACCATGTACTGTGTTCTTCACACCAGGGTTTACGGGCTCTCCTGTGACCAGAGGCCAGTGGAATGTACCTTGCAGGTCTCCGGGCGAATAAGCCATGTCTGTTCAGTAGTCTGTAGACTGTGTGCCTGGAGACAACAGTTCTAGTGGCTGGGACAAGGTCCCGAGCAAGGCTACCTGCAGTACTCCGTGGCCGTCTGGGGGCACTTACGGTGAGATATCGGTCTTCTTGTGGTGTTTTACACTGTGTACGTCCCGTACTGTAGCGCCTGGACACGTTTCCTGTCTGCTGGAGTTGTTGCCATGATCTTGAGATCACTCTGAGTGGCACACGGAGGGACCGTGCTACGACCTGCTGTGTTTGGCCAGCCTCCAGTCTCACTAGTATTCTATCCCTCGTAACATCATCAATGTGTGTTCTTTGAGGTATTTGCAACACACAGTCACCATTAGCACGTCTTAAAACGTCTGCACACTTAATCACTGCACCGTACTCTGACATGCACCAAAACACCTCTGCGTATGTGGACTGCTGCCAGCGCCACCGCACAACCGCAGGTCAAATGCACCGCATGGTCGTACCCCGAGGTGATTTAAACCCGCAAACCGCCCACCAGAGCATTGTTTCACCATTTATCAGCATTATCCTTAATTTATGAGCATGAGTGTATATCGGAGAACTACATGGATCTATGTGTTGCAAGGGGGTTGTCTGGTTTGTTTCGAGCTAACTTATAAGACTACTCTGTGCGACAGAAAATAAAAGGGGCCCTTACTTGAGAAATGATCTTGATCTCGAATGAAATTTTCACTCTGCAGTGGAGTGAGAGCTGATATGAAACTTCCTAGCAGATTAAAAATGTATTCCGGGCCGAGACTGGAACTCTGGACTACTGGCTTTCGAGGGCAAGTGCCGTACCGATTGAACACACAAGCATTCGGTAGAGCAATTGCCCACGAAAGGCAAAAGTTGCGATTTGGAGTGTCCGGAATACAGTTTTAATCTGTTAGGAAGCTTCCTGTTAGCGCACACTCCGCTGTAGAGTTAAAATTTAATTTTTGGAACATAACCCCAGGGTGTAGCTAAGCCATATCTTCGCAGTATTCTTAATTCCAGGAGTGCTTGTCTTCCAAGTTTTGTAGGAGAACTTCTGTGGAGTTTGGAAGCTATGAGACGGTATTGGCGGAAGCAAAGTCGTGAAGAGCGGTCGTTAACATGCCTGGGTAACTTAGCCGGTAGAGCACTTTCCTGCGAAAGGCAAAGGTTCTTAGTCTGTGTCTGGCATACCGTTTTAATCTGCCAGGAATTTTCATGATATTGATCTTGTTTATCGACTCGTCACATCTCCACAGCGAAATTGTTACGCTGTGAAGTAACGTACCTGCTGCCACGAACACGACGTGCAGTAAGTGAAAAGTAATAAAGGTCATAATCAAAGAGAATTTACTGAGAAGATGGAAATGGATGTCATAGCCGCAATTGTTAATCAGAAATTGCGGCACCCTTGATTTACACATATTTTTAATAAGAACATTGGAAATTAAGAGGCCCTGTAGCCACTAATGCAGAATACAGGAACTGGGAATAGCTGCTTATAGTCGTAACGAGCAGCTTAATGGTCAAGATACCTGATAACATGGGTGAATAATGACCTAACCAGAAATACATTTTACTCTACTGCGGAAACATGCGAATTTTAGCCTGTAGGAAATAATATTCCCAACTCCCACAATCCACTTGATTCCTGTCTTCCCTCTCGTTCACCTGTTGTTTCCCATTCTACCCATGTTCATCGTCATTGCGTGTTCAGCAAATCTGGCCCCTTCCAGTCTGACTTCTCGTCATATCACCCCCATGCCCCGGTGTCGCTTTCCCGTTGGTCTTGGCATCCATTTGTTGTCACCTTTTTTAAGACCCAATACGTCCCGTTCGTGGATGTATTCTTCACTAATGGCTCGCCCCAGCTTCGCATGTGTAGCACTGTCTAAGGCCGAATGACTTCTTTATTGTATGTAGTTGGGAGTGAGATAATGCATGACGCTCCCGATCGGAGTTACTTCGATCCTCGCCTTTGGAAGGAGTTTACAAAGAGCAAGTTAAAACCTGATGTCCTAGAGCCCCTACAAATCTCGCCTCACAAACTGCATTGGATTCGTGGGACCCCACAGTCCTTTATCTGTTCTAATGTGCTGGTAAGGACTCCTTCTAGCCATTTGATTCATTAAAAAAATCAAATCTTTTGTAATAAGTAGGCAGTCAAATCATAAAGCAATCTCACTAAATCAGTTTTTTCCTAGTCAAAAAGTCTAATATAACTAAAACTTGTTGAAAGGGGCAAATCAATTTCGTTAAATTTTTAATACACAAAGTGAAATCAGTAAATCCTAGCCGAGTAAATTCAATGTTAGTTCCTATTAGTAAAGCTTAAGCTGCAATGATTAATCCTGTCACTGATGTAAATTTCTGATAATTCTTCTGTCACTATGGTAAAAGTACCTACAGCGACATTTATTAATTCCTGTATTACGAAACTTACAGTGCTATTTATTGGATCTTTGGCGTACTTCATCGTGATGATCATATCACTGAGATAAAAGTCCGAGCTACTAAGTTGAGCAGTCTCCAAAATATTTAAATTGAAATATCTTATTTTAGTGATCCGATTTTGCCGTTATCCCAACATCAAGTTACCTGTGAAAACGCCAAGAAAATTCGTCTAGTATTAGTAGTGTTCAAACAGAAATAAAAATTAATCTAGTAGTAGTAGTGTTCAAGCAAAAAGATAAACATTTAGAAGAGATATTCTAACGTTATTCTGTTGCACTTCCTACATCACCCGGAATAGGTGTTTGCCAAAATTTTCAGCGTACAGACACTGTGGTCTTGTGGTTTTGTTATTATTATAGATATTCAAATGGCTCTAAGCACTATGGGACTTAACATCTGAGGTCATCAGTCCCCTAGGCTTAGAACTATTTGAACCTAACTAACCTAAGGACATCACACACATCTATCACCGAGGCAGGACTCGAACCTGCCACCGTAGCAGCAGCGCGGTTCCGTACTAAAGCGCCTAGAACCACTCGGCCACCGCGGCCGGCATTATAAATATTGTATATATCTCTGCTGATACAGAAAACTGACATTAATGATATCTATTATTTTTTCACTGTTGGTGTTTGCTCCTGTTATGTGTATTCCGACGTATTTGAATTTGTCACATTTTACACTGGCCTTCTTGTGTTTTCTTATCGTTAGTGGTATTCAGTGTATTCTTTTTGCGTCAAGTTCAGTTTCACAATCACTATATCGTTGAAAGAAGTTATGGAGCCCACGTGGACCTATTGTCCTTTTTCCTTCCACGTGCATCTTCTCATTTAGTCGTTTATTGCTCTCTATAGGCTGATCACTTCGCCCAGATCTATGTTGAATAAAATTGGTGACAATCCATCTCCGTGTTCGGTTTCGATCTCAAACTCCAGACAGTACTAGTCTGTATCTTAGTCTTGCCTTTGTCTGAACTTGCGTTATCAGTTCCCTTGTAGTGCCGTCTAGTATGTTCTTTCGTATCAAATAAACTGCAAAACGATTTAGAAAAAATATCTGAATTGTGCGAAAAGTGGCAGTTGACCCTAAATAACGAAGAGTGTAAGGTCATTCACATCAGTGCTAAAAAGGACTCGTTAAGCTTCGGTTACACGATAAATCAGTCTAATCCAAAAGCCGTAAATTCAGCTAAATACCTAGGTATTACAATTACGAACATTTTAAATTGGAAAGAACGCATACAGCGTGTTTCAAAAATGACCGGTATATTTGAAACGGCAATAAAAACTAAACGAGCAGCGATAGAAATACACCGTTTGTTGCAATATGCTTGGGACAACAGTACATTTTCAGGCGGACAAACTTTCGAAATTGCAGTAGTTACAATTTTCAACACCAGATGGCGCTGCAAGTGATGTGAAATATATAGAAGATAACGCAGTCTGTGGGTGCGCCATTCTGTACGTCGTCTTTCTGCTGTAAGCGTGTGCTGTTCACAACGTGCAAGTGTGCTGTAGACAACATGGTTTATTCCTTAGAACAGAGGATTTTTCTGGTGTTGGAATTCCACCGCCTAGAACACAGTGTTGTTGCAACAAGACGAAATTTTCAACGGAGGTTTAATGTAACCAAAGGACCGAAAAGCGATACAATAAAGGATCTGTTTGAAAAATTTCAACGGGCTGGGAACGTGACGGATGAACGTGCTGGAAAGGTAGGGCGACCGCGTACGGCAACCACAGAGGGCAACGCGCAGCTAGTGCAGCAGGTGATCCAACAGCGGCCTCGGGTTTCCGTTCGCCGTGTTGCAGCTGCGGTCCAAATGACGCCAACGTCCACGTATCGTCTCATGCGCCAGAGTTTACACCTCTGTCCATACAAAATTCAAACGCGACAACCCCTCAGCGCCACTACCACTGCTGCACGAGAGACATTCGCTAACGATATAGTGCACAGGATTGATGACGGCGATATGCATGTGGGCAGCATTTGGTTTACTGACGAAGCTTATTTTTACCTGGACGGCTTCGTCAATAAACAGAACTGGCGCATATGGGGAACCGAAAAGCCCCATGTTGCAGTCCCATCGTCCCTGCATCCTCAAAAAGTACTGGTCTGGGCCGCCATTTCTTCCAAAGGAATCATTGGCCCATTTTTCAGATCCGAAACGATTACTGCATCACGCTATCTGGACATTCTTCGTGAATTTGTGGCGGTACAAACTGCCTTAGACGACACTGCGAACACCTCGTGGTTTATGCAAGATGGTGCCCGGCCACATCGCACGGCCAACGTCTTTAATTTCCTGAATGAATATTTCGATGATCGTGTGATTGCTTTGGGCTATCCGAAACATACAGGAGGCGGCGTGGATTGGCCTCCCTATTCGCCAGACATGAACCACTGTGACTTCTTTCTGTGGGGACACTTGAAAGACCAGGTGTACCGCCAGAATCCAGAAACAATTGAACAGCTGAAGCAGTACATCTCATCTGCATGTGAAGCCATTCCGCCAGACACGTTGTCAAAGGTTTCGGGTAATTTCATTCAGAGACTACGCCATGTTATTGCTACGCATGGTGGATATGTGGAAAATATCGTACTATAGAGTTTCTCAGACCGCAGCGCCATCTGTTGTTGAAAATTGTAACTACTGTAATTTCGAAAGTTTGTCTGCCTGAAAATGTACTGTTGTCCCAAGCATATTGCAACAAACGGTGTATTTCTATCGCTGCTCGTTTAGTTTTTATTGCCGTTTCAAATATACCGGTCATTTTTGAAACACCCTGTAGAAATTGTTGTGGGGAAGACTAACCACAGGCTGCGTTTCATTGGCAGGACTCTTAGAGAATGTAACAGACCTACTAAGAAGACTGCCTACACTACGCTTGTCTGTCCTGTTTTAGAAAACTGCTGCGCGGTGTGGGATCCTTACCAGATAGGACTGACGGAGTACATGGAAAAAGTACAAAGGAAGGCAGCACGTTTTTTATAATCGCGAATGTGGGAGAGAGTGTCACAGAAATGATACAGGATTTGGGCTGGAAATCATTAAAAGAAAGGCGTTTCTCGTTGCGACGGAATCTTCTCACGAAATTTTAATCACCAACTCTCTCCTCCGAATGCGAAAATATTTTGTTTACACCGACCTACATAGGGCGGAACGATAACCACGATAAAATAAGGGAAATATATAAGTGTTCCTTCTTTCCGCTCGCTATACGAGATTGGAATTATAGAGAATAGCGAAGGTGGTTCAATGAACCCTCTGCGAGGCACTTAAATGTGATTTGCAGGGTAACCATGTAGATCTAGATGTATCCTTCCAATGATCTATCGACAGAGACGTATGCGTTCGTCGTATGCCTTCGTGAAGTCCAACAAGACCAGGATACCTGGTGGGGCCCAGGGAGGACACTTCGAGGAGTCCAGTAAGGATACTACCATATTTTCGAAGACACTTTGTCATACCAGTCGTCTCTGGGTAATGACTTGTTCTATACGTCGCCGTAAAGGCCGTTTGTAGTCTCCGTATAATGAAAACAACGGCTGTCTTTGGGGCGACAAAGTGAATGTCGGCTACTTCGACTGATTCTTCGGAAAGTGGAAGACGAGCCAGCGAGCACGACCTCAGCCTTCCGTATACCGGCGATGCTCCGCCACTGGGGCGCTGCTGTTTGTTTTCGGAAGCGCCCCGGCGAAGCCGCGTCTGCGGCGGCCGACGGCTCCCGGCCCCAGGCACGCCACGCGGGGTTCATTCGTTTCGAGGCCTGACACATATGAGACGCCAGCTCCGTCTGCCTCCTTCTACAGGCTGCGCAGACGGCCCGTCTCGGCTAGCTGCCTTGCAAGACGCTACGGCGAAGTTCTTCCTTCTCTTCTTCTTCTTCTTTTTCTTCTGCTCCTCCTCTATACACCCTATATCCAAATTTTTTTATTCAGTTCTCAGTATCGGTTGACGTTATACGTGTCAAGTATATTACTCGGCCCACTACCTCGCTTCCATGACGCAAGTTGTGACCCTGTGCCGCTAGAGGGGTTCTAATTATAACGTGTAATATGGCAGTGTGTAACCTAACTTTGTCGGTGCGTGAGAAACAGCGTGCTGTAATCGAGTTTCTAACCGCAGAAAACGTGCCTCCAGTTGAAATCCAGAGAGAAATGAAAGCCGTGTACGGTGATGATTGCATCGACATTAGTAATGTGCGAGATTGGTGTGACTTAGGAAGTCGGGATGAGGGGTACACTTAGCCTGTGTCACTCCTTAACACGACAACTGGCAAATCAATAATTGACAATTTATTCAAAACAAGCTTTATAAAACAGACAATTTCAAATACACAATCACATGACTTAAAAGATGAGCCACGGATATTTCAATACTTAAGAAACATAAATTACAATCGGAAGGTAATTTTAAAAGGTGGCACAGATAGTATTTTTAAGCAATAATCTGCAATGTGAAAGTGATTTACAAGCATACCAGTTCGTTACGAACCCAAATAATACGAGGAGCACAACAAGTTAATTAATACAATAGATTCATAAGGAAAGTTAACACCCCCTTCTTTTTTTTTATCTATACCTTACAGGTTCGCCGATGACATTGTAATTCTGTCAGAGACAGCAAAGGACTTCGAAGAGCATTTGAACGGAATGGACAGTGTCTTGAAAGGAGGATATAAGATGAACATCAACAAAAGCAAAATGAGGATAATGGAATGTAGTCGAATTAAGTCGGGTGATGCTGAGGGAATTAGATTAGGAAATGAGACACTTTAAGTAGTAAAGAAGTTTTGCTATTAGGGAGGCAAAATAACTGATGATGGTCGAAGATATAAAATCTAGACTGGCAATGGCAAGGAAAGCGTTTCTGAAGAAGAGAAGTTTGTTAACATCGAGTATAGATTTAAGTGTCAGGAAGTCGCTTCTGAAAGTATTTGTATGGAGTGTAGCCATGTATGGAAGTGAAACATCGACGATACGCAGTTTGGACAAGAAGAAAATAGAAGCTATCGAAATGTGGTGTTACAGAAGAATGCTGAAGATTGGATGGGTAGATCACATATCTAATGAGGAGGTATTGAATAGAATTGGGGAGGGGTTTGTGGAACAACTTGACTAGAACAAGGGACCGGTTTGTAGGACATGTTCTGAAGCATCAGGGGATCACAAATTTAGCATTGGAGGGCAGCGTGGAGGGTAAAAATCGTAGAGGGACACCAAGAGATGAATACACTAAGCAGATTCAGAAGGATGTAGGATGTAATAAGTACTGGGAGATGAAGAAGCTTGCACAGGATAGGGTAGCATGGAGTGCTGCATCAAACCAGTCACAGGACTGAAGACCACAACAACAACAACCTGACAGGTCAAATGTCTACCAAACGGGCAGTGACGCCAGGCTCCCCTGGGCAAAAGGTGACTTAACTTAAAATGCAGGAAAGCAGCAGACCAGCCGTCCAAAACAACCACTAAACGCCGGGGTCCAACCGAGAGTCACTTCCCATTAGACGGCGGTGTTGGGCGTGGCCGGCACTTGGATGGGTGACCATCCGGCCGCCCTGAGCTGTTGCTATTTTTCGGGGTGCACCCAGCCTCGTGATGCCAATTCAGGAGCTAGTCGACCGAATAGTAGCGGTTACGGTCAAGAATACCATCATAACGACAGAGCGAGCGCTGTGCTGACAACAAGCCCCTCCTATTCGCATCCTCCTGTGAGGATGACACGGCGGTCAGATGGTCCCGTTAGGACACTCGTAGCCTGCAGACGGGGTGCTTTTTTATGAGATTAATAAATAACAATATAAATGAAGAACCAATAAATGCTTTCGATAGAAGTGACGAGTTTTACAGCAATATCAATGCTGTAAAACATTTAAACTAAGAACTGTACACACATCCAATGCTGAAAATATAGTATCAGAATTTTACACTCTCATAATTTGCCAAACAATATTTCGACATATGATTAACGGAGACAATGTGTACGTTATTCAAATGCAAAACTACACAACGATACTAAGTTCTGTGTACTTAAATTTGGTTACATAGGTCTGCAAATTAACTGCCAATTGTGTAAGCTTGGTATGCAGAAAATTACAACTAGACTATGACCTAATATCTTCAATACCATACAGTTACTACCTCATTTGGGAACACTGATTTTTTAAAGAACGTAGCGACTGCTATTATCCATGCGTTGCTCGCTGCTCTTACTTCGCGTACGTTAGGGTAACCAACCAACAAGTACACTCGTTGCAACGCAAATCGTTCAACGAAATGAAGGCAGCAAAATGACTTACACCTTCGATGGAGAGCGTTGTTCGAGATGGTCTCGATGGATGGGTCTTTCCGAGAAAACTGGCACCAGGGCAACGCGACGAACAGCGCCCGGAAGTGACATCAGACAGACTCACCACAAACTCGCAACCGTCTTGCAAGGTAGACCGACCGCGCCGCTGATGGCCGAGCCCACGCGTTTTCCTCCTTCGTCCCCGCGAGTACGACCCCTATTGCCGCGACGGCAAAACAGCCCCCAGCTCACAACAGGGGCAAATATCGTAGTAGAGCCGGATAATCGATAGTGACGTGCCAAAGAGCTGGTGTGCCAGGAAAGGCTCACCACGGCTCAAATGTGATCGTGATGAGGGAAACGTTGGTGATAATCTCAAGGGATGTGACGGAGCTGGAAGTGCACGACCACCTGCAGCAACCGACGAGACTCATCGCAGTCCGACTGATGAACTCATCAGAGACAGTCGTACAGACCGTCATTGCAGAATTGCTATACAGAAAATTGTGTACACGGTGGGTGCCTAAAATGCTCACTCCTGACGTGAAACGCAGCAAGGCATGTGATCGCGTGGAGAACAGCAGTCGCTAGTTTCTTTAACAAATCAGTGTTCCCAAATGAGGTAGTAACTGTAAGGAAGATATTAGGTCATAGTCTAGTTGTAATTTTCTGCATACCAACCTGCACAATTGGCAGCTAAACTGCAGACCTATGCAACCAAATTAAAGTGCACAAAACCTAGTATCGTTGTGAAGTTGTGCATTTGAATAACGTGATATTATCTTGACATCTGTCAAGAATTTCTTGTTTTGCGCATGAGGGTGATGGATTCCTTAACAACATTCTGATACGTGTTGAAAGCTTGGTTTACCAATTTGACCCTGCAGGCTTGAGATCATCAATGTGTAAGAGGATGTCCAAGAAAAGCTACGAAACAACACTGTGGGTACGACTGAAGTCTTTATTGAGAAGTAATCACCAGAGACCGGAGCACAAACATCCCACTGCTTTGTGAGGCGAAGGATTCCCTCTTCCTAGAATTCCTGTGGCTCTGACAGGAGACACTCCACTGCGTCCCCCATCTAGTCCTTTTTTTCCTTTTTTTAACCGACCAAAAAACACAAGGAAGTCGCACGTCGACATGCCTGCGCTGTAGGGTGAATGCTCAAGCTGCTCCCATTTGAACTTTAACTTGGATATTACAGTTTGTGTGATCTTGCATACGTGTGAACACAAATTATTAAGAAGCAAAATCACTTTCTCTAGATGGAATTTCGTACGCTACGGAGTTTCTCACAGCATGCGTTACTGTTAAAGCTTTCTCCGCGCTCGAAGAATTCGTTGAGTATCTGACATCGGACGTCGAAAAAGACGTGAGCATTACTTTGCCTTCTGAGGGGACACCCTTGAATTTTTTTATGGGGGGGGGGGGGGAGTGACGACACAAAATTCGCGTCTCTAGATGTGTCACTACGTTATCCGAAATCGGCATATGCAAATTTCTTGCGATTTGTTTGTTATCACGTTTCATACCTTTCCATCTGAACACTGCTTATAATTTGATATAATCCATTATGGAGTCGAGGTAGCAGTTGTCTTTATACTGGTTATCGCTGTTAGCATTCAACCGCGATTCTTATACATATTTTAACAACGCGTTTCAAGAGACAATGCTCTCATCATCAGGTTGTAAAATCTATGTCATGAAATTAAACGGACTATGACATAGATTTTACAACCTGATGATGACAGCATTGTCTCTTGAAACGCGTTGTTAAAATATGTATAAGAATCGCGGTTGAATGCTAACAGTGATAACCACACTGCTTATAGTTCCGCCACGATGGAACTGCGTCACCAAAAATGTTCAAGAGCATGCCCTCAGTAAGCAAAGTCACGGTGTTCTGGTGTTTTCAAGGTGTTGTGCCTAAAGGCACGTTTCAAGGTACTATTAGACCCTTAGAAAACTGAAATCACGAATTCTAAAAGTTCGTCCACACATGGAGCACCGTTTCCAGCACGTCAGTGCCAGAGCCCGCAAGAACACTTCGACATATGAACACAATCCGATGCATTGGGTTCACTGCCATCGATCGTCCTTCATACAGCCCCGACTTGTTCCCATCACTTTTCATCTGTTTTGAAAACTTAAAGAAAACCTTCGAGGCCTTCACTTTGATAGTAATGAAGCCTCGCAAGCAGAGGTGACGTTGTTGTTCCATCAACAAAGTCGAATATTCTACACTGATGGTATCATCAAGCTAGTCACTTTTTGGGAGAAACGTATTCGTCACCAGAATGACTATGTTGAAAAATAAATATGTAATCATCAAGAATAGAGATGTAGAATGCTGAAGAGTTTTATCCAAAAAATTTTCAGGCGTTAATTTTGAGAACGCCCACGTGTAGAAGAACCTGACGTACGGGATGTTGCTTACGTCTGTGATTTTTTTAAATGGAAAAAGGAAGGAGGCGTTTTATGATTTAACGGCGCTAGTAAGATATCATTTAAACACAGGCCTGCATTAGAACGCAAGTGAGGCTGACTCAAAAAAGCTTTGGGTCACAAGGATTTGATCTGCTCGGTGGTTATAAATAGGTGCTTGGTTTTCTTCTGCGCTGTTAGTTTCTCTTGGCGGCAAAATATTTCTGTCTGCAGGCGATTTCTGTAATAAGCTACTACATCGTGGAGCAAATAAAAGTCGCCCGGAGAACAGGGGTCCAGGATACAAAGAAAGACAGCAGAGGAAACAAAATATAGTCCTAATCTGACTACAGTAGATGTTGAAACCGACCACTGTTTATTCCGTGGGACTTCTGGGCCCTGGTCAGCAAGTTTCTGAAGACAGATTGAAGCTGGACTGCTGGCTGCATCTAATCCGAAACGTTCTGCTGCAGTTCCAGAAGAGTATAAGAGATATTCACATACACCTTAGGCTTGAGAGCTCCCGATACGAGGTAGTCGCACACTGAGTCATCAGGTGAGCTGTGTGGCCAGCTATGGCCGCGACCGACTGACATGTGGTAACAACTCTGTCAGGCGTGAAGATTGTGCAAATGTGCTCCAAGGTTCGGCCGGCCGTTTGGACAGTTGAAGCATCCTGTTTAAAGTAACTGTAGGCCCTTTCCTCCTCCGTTAATGGTGCTATGAATGGTTTCAAAATGTTGTCAATGTAATGCGAAGAAGTCAGCGTCTGATGATAGAAACTTGGACCAATAATGCGGCCTGCAGATACTGCGCCCTAAACCCCAACCTTCTGATTGTGCAATGTTGCTTTATGGAAGTTATGTGGATTCTCCACAGCCCAGAACCTGCGATTCTGTGAGCTGATATAAGCACGGTGAAACCAGACTTTGAAGTTAAAAGCTCCTGGGTTAATAGGCCGCATCATATTCATATACAGGGTGTCCCAGCTATCTTGTCCACCCAAAATATCTCTGGAACAATAACAGCTATTGGAAAACGACTTTCACCGGTATCAATGTAGAGCTGGGGCCCATGAATGAACATATTTGGAAACATTGTAAAACGAAAGCATATGTGTTTTTTAACACAAAATTTTGTTTTTTTAAATGGACTACCTATATTTTTTCTTCAGCAATCCATAGCATGACAAAGCACATACACAATGGCGTTGACTGCATCGCAATATTCCCATTACATCCCGAGATATTAAGCCGCGAAGTTGACGCTTGAAACACCCGACATGCGCTGCTAACGCACGTCCTGAGGCTCGGGCGTGAACCCAATGCTGCCCGTAATCGCGATGTGATTGACATGTGTAATCACACTTCCATACTTATCAAGAGGTCCGAAACGAATAATACGGTCTGCTGCGCGATTACGGGCAGCATGGGGTTCACGCCTGAGCGTCAGGACGTGCGCTAGCAGCACATGTCGGGTGTTTCAAGCGTCAACTTCGCGTCTCAATATCTCGGGATGTAATGGTAATATTGCGATGCAATCAACGCCATTGTGTATGTGCTTTGTCATGCTATGGATTGCTGAAGAAAAAATATAGGAGGTCCATTTAAAAAAACAAAATTTTGTGTTAAAAAACAAATACGCTTTCGTTTTAGAATGTTTCCAAATATGTACATTCATGGGCCCCAGCCCTACATTGATACCGGTGAAAGTCGTTTTCCAATAGCTGTTATTGTTCCAGAGATATTTTGGGTGGACAAGATAGCTGGGACACCCTGTATATTAACTTCGGTGACAACGGTCACGAAAGACTGCAGACTTACGTAAAACCAGGCTTCGTCAGACATAAAGAAGAGATCCACGTTCAAGCCATTAATTGTTATCTCACGGAACAGCCACTCACAAAACTGGAGGCGCTGAGAATGCGCTGAATGCGCAAACAACAGACACTCGATAGCGATGTAAGTGTAGGTACAGGTGGAGCCATCATCAGCATGATAGATGTGATATACCGGTCTCTTGCGACAGGCGTCGGGTTGATTTGGTAGCAACTAGCTACCTGCAGGAACATTTTCAAGTGAGCGGGAATCTTTTGGAATTTTTTTTTTTTTGACATGTTCAAAACAGCTCCTGTCTGACGCCATTTTCAGACTAAGCATTACATGACACTCTTTGCTGACACTTTGACACCACTACACTTCTCAGAAAACAACTGACCAAACCGTTTCCACGATTTTCTTGTCATGCAACTTACCACAAGGAACACCCACTGTAAGTACCATCGTTCCCTTTGCCGTGTTCCACTCACATCAACACCACCCACACTACGCTCTGTAGCGGTGTGGATCACGTGACGGACGTACACGTGGTGTGCACGTGACATGGTGTGATTATATGCATACATTTACGTCCAATCTTATCCACTTGTATGGGTCGTTTTTATTTGCCCCGCCGTGTAATTCAAATGGCTCTAAGAACTATGGGACTTCACATCTGAGGACATCACACACATCCATGCCCGAGGTAGGATTCGAACCTGCGACAGTAATAGCAGCGCGGTTCCGGACTGACCCGCCTAGAACCACTCGGCCACAGCGGCCGACGCCGTGTAATTAACAACGGATTATCGTAGTCGAGTACTGCAAATATCCAAATCTGTTTTTCTTGTGCCAGAAAGCTGCAGCTGAGGTACAACGAAAATAAATAGTTTACCCAATGTCTAGCATAAAATAAATATTGTGCTAGGTAGGTACTCAGTGTGACTATATTTTAATGCCTCACTGCTTTATGTTTTCGTCTCTAGTTGAAGAAAATGGGGAAGTGTCAGTAGTACACAAAGCAGCCTTTTTGACACACTGTAAGGATGTTTTGGAGTAAAGATGGAAACTTAAATATCATATAGTCTGGTGAGTCTGGTTGTTATTTCTGTGTACGAGGGTTGCCCAGAAGGTAACACACCGCATTTTTTTCTTCTAGAATTCTTTATTGAACATAATGAGAATTACGCACACGAAAAAATGTTGTTTTATCTACATACCCTATTTTCCAAGTACTCTACATGCCGCTCTATGGCCTTCCCCTAGCGTGAAACAAGGGCGCTTATGCCCTGTCAGTACCAATCCTTGCTCTGGTGGCGGAGCCAGAACTTCACTGTGTAAACCACCTCACCTCCTCAGAATGTCTTCCACGAATGGCATCCTTTAATGGCCCAAACAAGTGGAAGTCCAAGGGGGCTAGATCAGGGCAGCCGTGGATGGTCTCCCCTACCGCTGCAAATCGTGGAGCTCCGCCGAACCACCTTCTGATGACATCACCTCCATGCCCAGCGACTAACTGTACTTCTGTCGACAGCAGATGCTCCCTAGACTTTGCACAAGCGTTGGTGAATATCCGCCACAGTTTCTTTCTCTGCAGTGAGAAATTCAATGACGGCACGCTGTGCGTGACGTGCATCACCTGCAGACGCCATTTTGAAACTGTTCTACTGCTACGCTACGCTATCTGTCGAAAGTGACGGAAACGTGGCGCGCTAACTCAGCAGACTTCACATAATTCATACGTAACGTTTCGCATTAGTAGCATTGTCTTCGGCTGAGAAAAAAAAATGCGGTGCATTACTTTCTGGGCAACCCTCGTAGTTTACAATGGTGTAGCTTTCTTTCTCGAACTGAGTGCAAATACCAAGAGCTTTCGTCTTGAATCATATATGACACGTGTTACATTTGATGTATACCCCATATGCCGTCGACACTCTGTCAACTTGATTGAGATAGATTTGTTCTCATATCTCATCGTATCTCCTCAACTGTGGCGTAGAGACCCCAGAGCTATAACACGGTGGCCCTTGCACACAAATTCGAGGCCATTTACAGCCTTGCCCTCGTACATTACTGATGCAAAGCGCTCTTCTGGAGGGACTCACGCTGCTGTCTCTCCCCCTGTGTTGCAGACGATGACGACGCCGACCTGCCGGACGGCTGCTGCTTCCGGCGGCCGCTGCAACACAGCCGCCGCTACCAGACGGTCGGCAAGAGGAAAGACGTGCTCTCCAGGCCCGTGAAGGTAAGTGCGCCCACACCTGCTCCAGGCATTAGCCGTGTAGCACCAGGTAGGCCTGGCTCAATCATGCTGTCATACACTCCTGGAAATTGAAATAAGAACACCGTGAATTCATTGTCCCAGGAAGGGGAAACTTTATTGACACATTCCTGGGGTCAGATACATCACATGATCACACTGACAGAACCACAGGCACATAGACACAGGCAACAGAGCATGCACAATGTCGGCACTAGTACAGTGTATATCCACCTTTCGCAGCAATGCAGGCTGCTATTCTCCCATGGAGACGATCGTAGAGATGCTGGATGTAGTCCTGTGGAACGGCTTGCCATGCCATTTCCACCTGGCACCTCAGTTGGACCAGCGTTCGTGCTGGACGTGCAGACCGCGTGAGACGACGCTTCATCCAGTCCCAAACATGCTCAATGGGGGACAGATCCGGAGATCTTGCTGGCCAGGGTAGTTGACTTACACCTTCTAGAGCACGTTGGGTGGCACGGGATACATGCGGACGTGCATTGTCCTGTTGGAACAGCAAGTTCCCTTGCCGGTCTAGGCATGGTAGAACGATGGGTTCGATGACGGTTTGGATGTACCGTGCACTATTCAGTGTCCCCTCGACGATCACCAGTGGTGTACGGCCAGTGTAGAAGATCGCTCCCCACACCATGATGCCGAGTGTTGGCCCTGTGTGCCTCGGTCGTATGCAGTCCTGATTGTGGGGCTCACCTGCACGGCGCCAAACACGCGTACGACCATCATTGGCACCAAGGCAGAAGCGACTCTCATCGCTGAAGACGACACGTCTCCATTCGTCCCTCCATTCACGCCTGTCGCGACACCACTGGAGGCGGGCTGCACGATGATGGAGCGTGAGCGGAAGACGGCCTAACGGTGTGCGGGACCGTAGCCCAGCTTCATGGAGACGGTTGCGAATGGTCCTCGCCGATACCCCAGGAGCAACAGTGTCCCTAATTTGCTGGGAAGTGGCGGTGCGGTCCCCTACGGCACTGCGTAGGATCCTACGGTCTTGGCGTGCATCCGTGCGTCGCTGCGGTCTGGTCCCAGGTCGACGGGCACGTGCACCTTCCGCCGACCACTGGCGACAACATCGATGTACTGTGGAGACCTCACGCCCCACGTGTTGTGCAATTCGGCGGTACGTCCACCCGGCCTCCCGCATGCCCACTATACGCCCTCGCTCAAAGTCCGTCAACTGCACATACGGTTCACGTCCATGCTGTCGCAGCATGCTACCAGTGTTAAAGACTGCGATGGAGCTCCGTATGCCACGGCAAACTGGCTGACACTGACGGCGGCGGTGCACAAATGCTGCGCAGCTATCGCCATTCGACGGCCAACACCGCCGTTCCTGGTGTGTCCGCTGTGCCGTGCGTGTGATCATTGCTTGTACAGCCCTCTCGCAGTGTCCGGAGCAAGTATGGTGGGTCAGACACACCGGTGTCAATGTGTTCTTTTTTCCATTTCCAGGAGTGTATTTCGCACCACTTTTATAAAATTATTTTCCCTTGTTTTTGTATACAGAAATACAGCGTTATTTCACACTGAAGAGCCAAAGAAACTGGAGCACCTGCTAAATATCGTGTAGAGCCCCTGCGAGCTCCCAGAAGTGCCGCAAGAAGAGGTGGCACGGACTCTACTAATATCTGAAATAGTGCTGGCAGGATCTGATACCATGAATTCTGTAGGGCTGTCCATAAATCCGTAAGGGTACTAGGGGGAGGAGATCTCTTCTGAACAGCACGTTGAAGGCGTTCCAGATATGCTCAATAATGTTCACGTCTGGGGAGTCTAGTGGCCAGCGGAAGTGTTTCAACTCAGAAGAGTGTTGTTGGAGCCTCTATGTAGTGATGCTGCACTTGTGGAGTGTCGCATTGTTCTGCTGGAATTGGCCAAGTCCGTCGGAATGCACAGTGAACATAAATGGATGCAGGTGATCAGAAAGGATGCTTACGTACGCGTCACCTGTCAGAGTCGTACCCAGATGTACCAGGGGTGCCATATCATTCCCCACACCATTACGGAACCTCCACCAGCTTGAACAGTCCCCTGGTGACATGCAGGATCCATGGATTCATGAGGTTGCCCCCATAGCCGTACATGTCTATCCGCTTTGTACAATTTGAAACGAGACTCGTCCGACTAGCAACACGTTTCCAGTCAAATGGTTAAAATGGCTCTGAGCACTATGGGACTTAACATCTGAGGTCATCAGTCCCCTAGAACTTAGAACTACTTAAACATAACTAAGGACATCACACACATTCATGACCGAGGCAGGATTTGGACCTGCGACCGTAGCTGTCGCGCGGTTCCAGACTGAAGTGCCTAGAACAGCTCGGCCACACCGGCCAGCTGTTTCCAGTTATCAACAGTCTAACGTCGGTGTTGACGGTCCCAGGCGAGGCATAAAGCTTTGTGTAGTGCAGTCATCAAGGGTACACGAGTAGGCCCTCGCCTCCGAAAGCCCAAGTCGGCGATGTTTCGTTGAATAGATCGCACGCTCACAGTTGTTAATGGCCCATCACTGAAATCTGGAGCAGTTTGTGGAAGGGTTGCACTTCTGTCACGTTGAACGATTCTTTTCAATCGTCGTTGGTCACGTTCTTGCAGGAACTTTTCCCGACTGCAGCGATGTCGGAGATTTGATGTTTTACCGCAGTCGTGATATTCACGGTACACAACATGAAATGATCGTACGATAAAAATCTCACTTCATCGCTACCTAGGAGACGCTGTGTCGCATCGCTCTGGCGTCAACACCACGTCAAACTCACTTAAATCTTGATAACCTGCCACTGCAGCAATAGTAACCGATCCAACAACTGCGCCACACGTTTGTTGTCTTATATAGGCGTTACCGACGGCAGCGCCGTATTCTGCCTGTTTACATATTCTGTATTTCAATAAGGATGCCTATACCAGTTTCTTCGGCGCTTCAGCATATAAATATGGATTCACCCTGTTCTGAAAACGGTCGTAGTTAACCGACATTAATTACCTGACAAATAAAATTTTTGTGATCTATGACATGAGTTACCACGAAAAAAATATTTCCTAGATCGCTGTGAAACCTTATTACGAGTAACTCGCAACTCGTGAACAGAACACCACTGCCACTGTTACTATGGAAATCTGCCTTGACCCTTGTTGCACGAATCTGTGCAGTACTGCTGAGTCAGCTGTTTCAGCAATCTAACCTGACTCGCAAAATCAAGCTGGCCTTACTGAATTATTACAATGACAACATCCGGCCTTCGCCTGCTGTCATGCTTCAGTACTTCGTTCAGGTTCACACCAATATGCTCGTATGTGGTCAGTACGATACAATAATAAACGTATGCTCGAAAATGCTTCATTTGCGTTCTAGCGTCTCTGACATGTGAAGGAGAACATAAGCAGAATGGACCAAACAAGGAAGGCAAAGAATAATCGAGACAGTGTAACCTGCAATCGCTTTGAGACTGTTGACTGGATAGTGTGGTGTCACCGCCAGACACCACACTTGCTAGGTGGTAGCTTAAATCGGCCGCGGTCCATTAGTACATGTCGGACCCGCGTGTCGCCACTGTCAGGATCGCAGACCGAGCGCCACCACAAGGCAGGTCTCGAGAGACGTACGAGCACTCGCCCCAGTTGTACGACGACTTTGCTAGCGACTACACTGACGAAGCCTTTCGCTCATTTGCCGAGCAGATAGAATAGCCTTCAGCTAAGTTAATGGCTACGACCTAGCAAGGCGCCATTTGTACCATTGCATGTATCTTAAGATAGTCTCACTTGTAACATCAAGAATGCTGTATACCAAAGGACGAGATAAAAGTTAAGTGTTCTAGTAGCTACGTTCTCTTCTTTATCACATTCATCACGTATCCTGTTCCAGACTTAACGCCAGACGGCGTGAGTTGACGCGTGCCCTTTCGGCTACTTCTCTGTGGACTGGCTGCTTTAACAGTCCACTACAGGACCTCCGAAACGGGACAACTCAGACAAGCAGCAGAAAGCATGCTGTGTGTACAAACCAGCAACCACTGGTAAATGTTTCGAAGATATAAACGGTCTTGGCTGCAAAACAAGCTTCATTATTTTATGTTTTGCTGATAATGCCTTGTTCAGGGCAGCTTCTGATTGTCTGGTACAATACAGTATGTGTTAAACAAATAGGCTGCCTTCGATGAAATGTCTCAGCACGTCAACGCGGATGTCAGTATTTTAAGAATATTTCTTGTGTTTCATACTGTACACAGCTGATAGACAGTCCTGGGGCTATCGTAAAAGTGGAACGAAAAATGGAGATAGTGAAGACAACTGCAGTGAACATCACGGTTCTCGTGTACTAGGAAGTCCAAAGGAAGAAAAGTGATAACGTTGTCCTAAGAAGCGTCACCCAGCTCACATTATACGCTATGGGATCCAAAGTATGCGGTCACCTGGCTAAAAATGACTTACATATTCGTGGCGCCCCCCATCGGTAATGATGGAATTCAGTATGGTGTTGTCCAACCCTTAGCCTTGATGACAACTTCCACTCTCGCAAGCATATGTTCCATCAGGCCCTGGAAGGTTTCTTGCGGAATGGTAGCCTTGATGACAGCTTCCACTCTCGCAAGCATAGGTTCAGTCAGGTGTTGGAAGGTTTCTTGGGGAATGGCAGCCCATTCTTCACGAAGTGATGCACTGAGGACAGGTATCGAAGTCGGTCGGAGGGGCCTGAGACGAAGTCGGCGTTCCAAAACATTCCAAAGTTATTCTATAGGATTCAAGTTAGGCCAGTCCATTACAGGGGTGTTATTGTCGTGTAACCACTCTGACACAAGCCGTGCATTATAAACAGGTGCTCGATTGTGTTGAAAGATTCAATCGCTATCCCCGAATTGTTCTTCAACAGTGGGAAGCAAGAAGGTGCTTAAAACCTGAATGTAGGCATGTGCTATGATAGTGCCACGTAAAACAACAAGGGGTCCAAGCCCCCCCCCCCCTCCATGAAAAACACGACCACACCACAACATTCCCGCCGCCGTATTTTACTGTTGACACTCCACACGCTGGCAGATAACCTTCACTGGGCATTCGCCATAACCACAATCTGCCATCGGATCGCCACATTGTGTACCGGGATTCGTCACTCCGCACAACGTTTTTCCACTTCAATCGTCCAATGTTTACACTCCTTATGCAAAGCGAGGCGTCGTTTGGTATTTACCAGCGTGATGTGTGGCTCATGAGCAGCCGCTCGACCATGAAATCCAAGTTTTATCACCTCTCTCCTAACTGTCAGTGTACTTTTAGTGGATCCTGATGCAGTTTGCAATTCCTGTGTGATGGCCTGGATAGATGTTTATTACACATTACGAGCCTCCTCAACAGTCGGCGGTCACTGTCAGTCAACAGAGGTGGTCAGCCTGTATACTTTTGTGCTATACGTGTCCCTTTACGTTTCCACTTCTCTATCACACTGGACACAGTGGACCTATGGATGTTTAGGAGTGTGAAAACTCGCGTACAGACGTATGACACACGTTCCCAATCACCTGACCACTTTAGAACTACGTGAGTTCCGCGGAGCTCCACATTTTGCTCTCTCACGATTTCTAATGACTACTGAGGTTGCCGATATGGGGTACGTGGCAGTAGGTGGCATCACAATGCACCTAACATGAAAAACGGATGTTTTTGGAGGTGTCCGATACTTTTGATCACATAGTGTATATGCAAGATTGTAGAGGCGTTTACGTGAGACGGTCAGCTTATGTCCAAACGGTCACCACATTGAACGTCCCTGGACACGCCAATCACCATGGTTTGAAGAAGCCGCAAGGCAGCGTTTTGCAGAGCTGCCATCTACAAGCACCCCAGTTCTGGCAAGCACTACAAATGTGAACGACATGGTAGTGTCGCAGGTTCTACATTATGAGGACCCCCATCCGTACAAACTCCAGAAGACTTTCATCATGTCAGCTTTGCTGATAGCTGCTAGTACAATATAGGCAACGTCTTCCTGATATATGTCCTGTTTTCTGTTGACTGCACCACTAACATTGACGGCACGTTAGACACCAGAAACAGTGATTTTTGGCTGAAGAAAATCCTCACAGGCTGCATATTTGAGGCCACCAGCATCACTTGGCTGCCAACGTGTGGGCAGGTCTCACTGATGACACTGTGATGGATGCATAACTCGTTGATTGTCCTAATTGCCTTATATTTCTGCGAGAGATGTTACCTATGTTGTTGGACGAGATGCCATAGGACATCTGTAATGCCATGCAGTTCCAGCAGGATGGCGCTCCAGCACACTTCGGCAGTGTTGTACGTTTCCATTTGAATCACATTTGAATCCATTTGAATCACAATTCCATTTGTCAGCAGATCTATTGGACGTGGAGGCCCAACAGCCTAGCTCCTTCACTCAGCGGACCTGACACACTGGATTTTCATTTGTACGATACATGTATGGTGCCACCATAAAATCTTGTTGCAACCAGCACCAGTAGCAGATGGAGTCATTTGCAAAATGACGGGAATCTTTCCATGCGTTCTTCAACGAACAGGCTATTCATAAAATGTGTCTACGTTGCTGGAAGTCATATTGCGGACTTTCTATAAGTGATTTAACCAAGTGTTTTCCAACAATGATGTACACTACTGGCCATTAATGTACACTACTGGCCATTAAAATTGCTACACCATGAAGACATGCGGATGATATACGGGTATTCATTGGGCACATATATTATACTAGAATTGACATGTGATTACATTTTCACGCAATTTGGGTGCATAGATCCTGAGAATTCCGAACCCAGAACAACCACCTCTGGCCGTAATAATGGCCTTGATACGCCTGGGCATTGAGTCAAACAGAGCTTGGATGGCGTGTACAGGTACAACTGCCCATGCAGCTTCAACACGATACCACAGTTCATCAAGAGTAGTGACTGACATATTGTGACGAGTCAGTTGCTCGGCCACCATTGACCAGACGTTTCGAGTTGATGAGAGATCTGGAGAATGTGCTGGCCAGGGCAGCGCTCGAACATTTTCTGTATCCAGAAAGGCTCGTACAGGACCCGCAACATGCGGTCGTGCATTATCCTGCTGAAACGTAGGGTTTCGTAGGGATCGAATGAAGGGTAGAGCCACGGGTCGTAACACATCTGAAATGTAACGTCCACTGTTCAAAGTGCCGTCAATGCGAACAAGAGGTGACCGAGACGTGTAACCAATGGCACCCCATACCATCAAGCCGGGTCATACGCCAGTATGGCGATGACGAATACACGCTTCCAACGTGCGTTCACCGCGATATCGCCAAACACGGATGCGACCATCATGATGCTGTAAACAGAACCTGGATTCATCCGAAAATATGACGTTTTGCCATTCGTGCACACAGGTTCGTCGTTGAGTACACCATCGCAGGCGCTCCTGTCTGTGATGCGGCGTCAAGGGTATCCCCAGTCACGGTCTCGGAGCTGATAGTCCATGCTGCTGCAAACGTCGTCGAACTGTTCGTGCAGATGCCTGTCATCTCGACTGCTAGCGATACGAGGCCGTTGGGATCCAGCACGGCGTTCCGTATTACCCTCCTGAACCCACCGATTCCATATTCTGCTAACAGTCATTTGATCTCGACCAACGCGAGCAGCAATGTCGCGATACGATAAACCGCAATCGCGATAGGCTACAATCCGACCTTTATCAAAGCCGGAAACGTGATGGTACGCATTTCTCCTTCTTACACGGGGCACCACAACAACGGTTCACCAGGCAACGCCGGTCAACTGCTGTTTGCGTATGAGAAATCGGTTGGAAACTTTCCTCATGTCAGCACGCTGTAGGTGTCGCCACCGTCGCCAACCTTGTGTGAATGCTCTGAAAAACTAATCATTTGCATATCACAGCATCTTCTTCCTGTCGGTTAAATTTCGCGTCTGTAGTACATCTTCGTGGTGTAGCAATTTTAATGGCCAGTAGTGTACATTGTTACCCTTACTCCTTGTCTGTGTGGTTCAAACTGTCTGCGTCTTCCTCTACATTTTACAGACGCTAGCACGTTAACGAAGCCTTTTCGAGCATACGTTTTTTTGGCACAATTTGCTTACTTGGTACCCGTCTACCAGTCACCGCACTTGTAACATACTTTTCGATACACACTGTGTCCAGAGATCATTAGAACATACTGTGTCTAGATGAATTACAAGATAGTTTGCAGCCAACATATGACCGTTGCCCATTAAAGAACAAAACGAGGTAGATATCGAAGCTACTAGCATTACGTATTTTTGGTTCTGTGACACTGTTGTGCTACCGCCCAGCACCAAATCGGTAACTACAACAAAGTGATGTTACTGTTGACGTTGCTAGCACACAAGCGCGAAGCAATGAGGAGAGCCTGGCGTGGATCGAATATCGAAACCGTTCCGAGTGTTAACGACCGTTATTTGATACACCGGTCGCTCTAAGGCGGTTTCCCATGCTCGTTTATGCAGCTTCTGTGCTGGTAACCAATCTTACCCTCACAAAATTCGACACACAAACAGTTAAACGACGACAGCACACAGAACAAGAGTTGCACCTTTCGAAGGCAGATGGGTAACTGACTGTGACAATATTAACCGGCCATGAAATTAAAACGAATAGCCTCACATTGAAAACACCGGACCCCATATGACTGGAAAGACGCTACGAAAATGGGAGTCTTTCAAAACGAATACCAGGAGTGTCCTATACACATCAATTAACAATTAACGAACCATCAACCTAAGACTAACGTATGTTTCTTTTACTCTGTGCCGAGCGGAGTGGCCGCGCGGCTTCAGGCGACATGTCACGGATTGCCAGGCCCCTCCCACCGGCGGTTCGAGTCCTCCCTCGGGCATGAGTGTGTATGTTGTTCTTAGTATAAGTTAGTCTAAGTTAGTTTAAGTAGTGTGTTTGTGTAGGGACTGATGAACTCAACAGTTTGATCCCTTAGGAATTCACACACATTTGATCATTTTTTATTCTGTCGTGGACACAATCACAAGCTTATTTTTCAATATAACATGTTTCAACCACCCATTGATCATCTACGTGAAAAGAACAGAGACTGTGCTGCCACTGTGCCATCCTCTATCAATGACGTCATGCGGTTGTGATATGGAGATGCGTAAGATCAGTTACGGAAGACGACGACCATCTTCAAACACTACAAACAAAAACAAGAAAAATATTCTTGTGTTGGATAACAAAGATTAAACAATAAGGATATAAGTGGGAGGAAACAATACCTGTCACATAAAGTGAAGCACCCAGAAGAGGAGGACAAAACGAAATGAAACTTCATAGGTTGACAGGCTGTCATGTTATTTAGGTCAAAACATAAATGAGTCGAATTTACAACGAATTTGGCACTATTAATGCCCTTATCAGTATAACACTGCAACTCCTTGGGCCTGGATGCTTGCAATGTTTCGGTTGGTTAGGGTGTCATAAAGCTGGTCCCACATATGTTCTATCAGGGAGAGTAGTAAGCGGGCCCATTCAGCGCGCTATGAGATAATTCACCGAGCAAGCCCACCCACAAAAGAAATACTAAAAAATAAAAAAGTGTAATAAATGATTAATTATTGTTCATTAAATTTTATTAATTAGTGAATTAAATTATTTCAATATCCATCAGGCACTGTATCATAATTTTCTAGAATAACTCTTTTATCATACTGAAGTGAAAATTCTTTCTTAACTTGTTTACTGACCATATTTCTAGTATCAACATCTCTAGTTATTGATTGTTCTCTTACTGTATCTTTTCTTTCACTTCATTTTATACTAATCTGATCATAGACTCACCATTCAGCTTTTGAATATAGTTTAAAGTGAAGCCCTTTACCTTCATAACAGTGCTTTCATCATTTTTCTCATAAAAATGTAAATGTCGTGTGACCAGGGCCTCCTATCGGGTAGAACTTTCGCAATGAAATGATGATGATTAGGACAACACAACACCCAGACCCTGAACGGAAGAAAATCTCCGACCCAGCTAGGAACAGAACCCTTAGGATTGACATTCTTTTCCCTTCCATTGTTATCAACGCCTAATCCCATTCATAATTTTCGTCTTCCATACATTATTCCTCTAACTGATGTTGCATCACTTGCATGCATTCTCTTTTTTGCAGGTAATTGAAGTTCTTCATCAGCTTCGTGTCTTTTTTCTAAATCTTTATGATCAAGATAGGCAGTGTCATGCAGTTTGTAACCTTCATCTAGTGGATTTATTCCTGGATTACCTGTAGCTAATCTTTTTAAAGTTTAATGAACGGCCCGCAGTACGAATATCCTGGTAGATGCATCTCTGGAATTGGTAAACTATTTAAAGCCCAGTTTACTAAACCTTCACCATGCTTTTCACGTTTCCAAAATGAAACATTCACCATGCTTTTCACTTTTCCAAAATGTGTGTCGTAAATTATTCAACATTATAATGAAATATGGAATTCCTTTTGGATTGTTGATTATAAAAACACTAAATTTATTTGTCAACATTTGCATTATTCCAACTCTTTCATTGTGATAATTTTTATTTCATGCAAATTCTTCACCATGAATTACTACTTATCTATCAATGAACTGTTGAACATCATCCATCCAAACATATTCAATTGGTTTTTCTGTACACTTTTTTTATGAAGCCTTTGCCATTTTTCTCAGGAGAATTTATACCTGAATAATATGAAGAGGCTTCAGTTGGTCTTCTTAATTTTGTACAATGGTCATCAACAATTTCTTTTATCAAATATTTAAATTTCTTTCCTCCACTCGCTTTTATCCTATTTGGATAATTATAAGAATACTAAGCTCCTGAATTATATAGTATATCTACATAATTTGATAAATCAACAGGATCAAATTTTTCACCCATGTCATCTATAATAATTTGTTTTTCAGTTAGAAGATTCATTCGACGATCTGTGCCTTCGTATTCTTTTCCACCAACAGTTAATTTATTTCTTTCAAATTTTACTGTTAATTCAACATATTTAAATGTACCAACAGGCCTTTATTCAAAAGTAGTATCTTCAATATGGTTTACATATTCCCACATTCTTTCACTTATATTTAACTTTCTTAAAATCGCTATCCCTTATTTTATTGACATCTCCCTTTTCTTCTTCATATTTACTAAATAACTCCTGTATTTCTGATTCACTTAATGTGTAATCTTGTTTAATTAGTGGTATGTCATTAAATACTTCAGTATAACAGTTGTAACGAACCATTTGTTTTTCAGCCCCTCAATTTGCCTTAATTGCTTTCAAAACATTATCACCTAAACCCATGACTCTTTCTTTAACGTTTTCAGTTGCATCAATAACCGGTTGCTCTTCTTTTTTATATTTTTCATATTCTGTTCCTGGTTGTTTCTTCCATTTTTAAACTCCTCTGTTAGTTGCTTCTTTACCTTTCTATTACGTCTAGCGTTTTATCCCAACCTCTGGATCGTATTTTGCAGACATTTATTAGGGAAGAAAACTCATTAGTAAGTTATCTTTTATTTGCTCAGTCAGTTAGCCAGTCAGTCAGTTAGTCAGTAAGTCAGTCAGTTACTTAGTCAGTCAGTTAGTTGGTCGCTCAATTAGTTACTCAGTCAGTTAGTTCATTAGTCAGTCAGTTAATCAGTCAGTCAGCTTCCCTTCATGATAATTAGGTTGGGAACGATTTAATGAACAATAATTGATCATTTATTTTATTTTTTAATATTTCATTTGTGGGTGGTCTTACTCGGTAAATTATTTCCTAGTGCCCTGGACGGGCCGACGTACTGCTAGGGACATATCTGGAGATCTTGCTAGCCGTGGAACTGCCTATAAAACGGCCTTGCCTCGTTGAATACACCAATTGCTATCAGAACACCGAAGTGGCTGATATTTGAATGGGTGTCTGCACACATATGCCATGCACTGTTGGCAATTTTTTCCATTGCCTTTCGGGCAAACGGGAGGTGGGGTGATGGAGTCATGTCCCTGATCACCAGACTTTGTGCCAAAGGCCTGCATTAAATTACAGACCTATCTGCAATGTCTTATGATGTGATAACATGTGACACTCTTGATGGTGATCCGTTAATCAGACGGGGACGTTAAGCCCAGCCGCCGTTGGATAAGCAGCTGCCAGCAGCAAGTCGTATACTCCTAGTTCACTTATTTGTTACATAATTTAATTCTTAATTTCTTTGCGTGTATTTGGTACTTGCATTGTTTAATTCATAAATTTCGGGCGTATTATAGTATTTGAGAGATGTAGCATCGCGTAGTCTCCTTCCGCCGCCGAGCAGGGTGTCAGCAGTGCGCAAGTAGCAGCGTTACTGCATTTACTAGGCAATCTTTTATTTTAATAACCGTTTAAACTTTTTGTCGAATTGTTTGTGCTCTCTGTAGATTAGTTCAGACGTTCTTTGCACAACAGTTTTTAGCATGGATAGGGACTGCAACTGCTGTGTTCGGATGCAGGCTGAGTTGGCATCCCTTCGCTCCCAGCTTCAGGCAGTGTTGGCTTCGGTCACACAGCTTGAGGTTGTTGCCAATGGGCATCACTGTGGGGTCCAGATGGGGGTTTGTCGGGGACGGCCAGCTCGTCCCACGCATCCCCCGATCGGACTACGACTGTGGCTGCCCGGGATATTGCCCACATTGAGGCTGACCCCTCACCTGTGGTAGAGTGGGAGGTCGTCTCGAGGTGTGGCAGGGGGCGAAAGACAATCCGGAGGGCTGAACGGAAGGCCTCTCCAGTTTGTCTGACGAACCGGTTTCAGGCTCTGTCTCAGGCTGATACTGATCTTCGGCCGGACATGGCTGCTTGTCCTGTTCCAGAGGTTGCCCCTCAGTCTGCAAGATCCGGGCGGTCGCAGAGGGTGGGCTTACTGGTTGTTGGGAGCTCCAACGTCGGGCGCGTAATGGGGCCCCTTAGGGATATGGCAGCAAGAGTGGGGAAGAAAACCAATGTGCACTCCGTGTGCATACCGGGGGGGGGGGGGGGGGGGGGAGTCATTGCAGATGCGGAAAGGGTCCTTCCGGATGCCATGAAGGGTACAGGGTGCACCCATCTGCAGGTGGTCGCTCATGTCGGCACCAATGATGCGTGTCGCTATCGATCGGAGGAAATCCTCTCTGGCTTCCGGCGGCTATCTGATTTGGTGAAGGCTGCCAGGCTCGCTAGCGGGATGAAAGCAGAGCTCACCATCTGCAGCATCGTCGACAGGACTGACTGCGGACCTTTGGTACAGAGCCGAGTGGAGGGTCTGAATCAGAGGCTGAGACGGTTCTGCGACCGTGTGGGCTGCAGATTCCTCGACTTGCGCCATAGGGTGGTGGGGTTTCGGGTTCCGCTGGATAGGTCAGGAGTAAACTACACGCAGCAAGCGGCTACACGGGTAGCAGGGGTTGTGTGGCGTGGACTGGGCGGTTTTTTAGGTTAGATGGCCTCGGGCAAGTACAAAAAGGGCAACAGCCTCAAAGGGTGCGGGCAAAGTCAGGACATGCGGGGACCAAACAGCAATCGGTATTGTAATTGTAAATTGTCGAAGTTGCATTGGTAAAGTACCGGAACACCAAGCGCTGATAGAAAGCACCGAAGCTGAAATCGTTATAGGTACAGAAAGCTGGCTGAAGCCAGAGATAAATTCTGCCGAAATTTTTACAAAGGCACAGACGGTGTTTAGAAAGGATAGACTGCATGCAACCGGTGGTGGCGTGTTTGTCGCTGTTAGTAGTAGTAGTAGTAGTAGTAGTAGTAGTGAAGTAGAAGTGGATAGTTCCTGTGAATTATTATGGGTGGAGGTTACACTCAACAACCGATCTAGGTTAATAATTGGCTCCTTTTACCGTTCTCCCGACTCAGCAGCATTAGTGGCAGAACAACTGAGAGAAAATTTGGAATACATTTCACATAAATTTTCTCAGCATGTTATAGTCTTAGGTGGAGATTTCAATTTACCAGATATAGACTGGGACACTCAGATGTTTAGGACGGGTCGTAGGGACAGAGCATCGAGTGACATTATACTGAGTGCACTATCCGAAAATTCCCTCGAGCAATTAAACAGAGAACCGACTCGTGGAGATAACATCTTGGACCTACTGATAATAAACAGACCCGAACTTTTCGACTCTGTAAGTGCAGAACAGGAAATCAGTGATCATAAGGCCGTTGCAGCATCCCTGAATATGGAAGCGTTCAGTGAATTCGAAAGTAAAATTCTATGTACCGACTTGACAGAAAATCCTAGGAAGTTCTGGTCTCACGTTAAATCGGTAAGTGGCTCGAAACAGCATATCCAGACACTCCGGGATGATGATGGCATTGAAACTGAGGATGACACGCGTAAAGATAAAATACTAAACACCTTTTTCCAAAGCTGTTTCACAGAGGAAGACCGCACTGCAGTTCCTTCTCTAAATCCTCGCACAAACGAAAAAATGGCTGACATCGAAATAAGTGTCCAAGGAATAGAAAAGCACCTGGAATCACTCAACAGAGGAAAGTCCACTGGACCTGACGGGATACCAATTCAACTCTACACAGAGTACGCGAAAGAACTTGCCCCCCTTCTAACAGCCGTGTACCGCGAGTCTCTAGAGGAACGGAAGGTTCCAAATGATTGGAAAAGAGCACAGGTAGTGCCAGTCTTCAAGAAGGGTCGTCGAGCAGATCCGCAAAAGTATAGACCTATATCTCTGACGTCGATCTGTTGTAGAATTTTAGAACATGTTTTTTGCTCGGGTATAATGTCGTTTTGGGAAACTCAGAATCTACTCTGTAGGAACCAACATGAATTCCTGAAACAGCGATCGTGTGAGACCCAACTCGCTTTATTTGTTCATGAGACCCAGAAAATATTAGATACAGGCTCCCAGGTAGATGCTATTTCCTTGACTTCCGGAATGCGTTCGATACAGTTCCCGTCGCCTGATAGACAAAGTAAGAGCCTACGGAATATCAGACCAGCTGTGTAACTGGATTGAAGAGTTTTTAGCAAACAGAACACGGCATGTTGTTATCAATGGAGAGACGTCTACAGACGTTAAAGTAACCTCTGGTGTGCTACAGGGGAGTGTTATGGGACCATTGCTTTTCACAATATATGTAAATGACCTAGTAGATAGTGTTGGAAGTTCCATGCGGCTTTTCGCGGATGATGCTGTAGTATATAGAGAAGTTGCAGCATTAGAAAATTGTAGCGAAATGCAGGAAGATCTACAGCGGATAGGCACTTGGTGCAGGGAGTGGCAACTGACCCTTAACATAGACAAATGTAATGTATTGCGAATACATAGAAAGAAGGACACTTTATTGTATTATTATATGTTAGCGGAACAAACACTGGTAGCAGTTACTTCTGTAAAATATCTGGGAGTATGCGTACGGAACGATTTGAAGTGGAATGATCATATAAAATTAATTGTTGGTAAGGCGGGTACCAGGTTGAGATTCATTGAGAGAGTCCTTAGAAAATGTAGTCCATCAACAAAGGAGGTGGCTTACAAAACGCTCGTTGGACCTATACTTGAGTATTGCTCATCAATGTGGGATCTGTACCGGATCGGGTTGACGGAGGAGATAGAGAAGAGCCAAAGAAGAGCGGCGCGTTTCGTCACAGGGTTATTTGGTAACCGTGATAGCGTTATGGAGATGTTTAGCAAACTCAAGTGGCAGACTCTGCAAGAGAGGCGCTCTGCATCGCGGTGTAGCTTGCTCGCCAGGTTTCGAGAGGGTGCGTTTCTGGATGAGGTATCGAATATATTGCTTCCCCCTACTTATACTTCCCGAGGAGATCACGAATGTAAAATTAGAGAGATTCGAGCGCGCACGGAGGCTTTCCGACAGTCGTTCTTGCCGCGAACCATACGTGACTGGAACAGAAAAGGGAGGTAATGACAGTGGCACGTAAAGTGCCCTTCACCACACCCCGTTGGGTGGCTTGCGGAGTATGAATGTAGATGTAGATGTAGAACGGTCCTGTTGGCGCTATTCTAGAGGAGTGGGCTGTATGCTGGCACCGAATTTCACCCCGTTCTCTTTCTCATCATCATACTATGAAAACATGATACCACACTGCATATACATCCATTACAACCACCTACACATATGTGATACATTTAACACACAAATCTCACATTTCAGGAGGGAAAGGTGACAGTATGCGTGAAAGATAGTAAACACGTTTTCATTTAGATGCCTCAACCTGCTCCTCGGGGTCTTCCAGCCAATGATGCCATTCGAATTCGCTTTTACTTTACGGGATTACCTCAGCATCACGCAGAAAATTAATAGAGGCACGTGCCATGTGTGGACGAGCGTTGTGCTGTTGAAAATTGCACCACAGTACTGTCGTATGATACGTAACACAAAAGGTCCGTAACGTAGCATTGTGGCGCCAGAGTACCTCCAAATATAACCAGCCGTGACCCGAAGTCGTACTTGACGGCTCCATGACACTAGTAGTTACACCATTTTTCCCTTAGAACAAAACTTACGCAAAATTTCAGACCTTCTTGAAATTGAAAGTAGAAAAATTTGTAGCTAACTACATTTTCGCTGTTCAAGAAACAAAACTTCTGCATCGTGTACGACGTTTTAATTTTTTACTTCTCAACTGCTAACTCTATCCGCCGCCGCGCATTTAGCAGACAGTATACTCATATGCTACTGAACATACGAGCAAAGTTGTATCGCTGTACGAGACATAGTTTGGGAGATCTTATGTCATAAACATTGAGATGCGTGAGAAACTAATTTTTCTTAGAATGGAGCTATGTTGCACGTGAGGGTTCAATTCTTTAAGGAACCCAGGCTGAGGAAATCTCTGGCTTATTTTTTTATGGATGACGTGCAGTTGCTAATGTTCCCGTTGCTACTACAGTTTTTTAAAGTGTTTCTATCCCAGATTTGCACGTCACTACTCCTCGTGTTTCATGTTTGTCTGCCACATACTGTGGTCTGGATTGCTTGGTTGCCTATCCTCGTGTACGTCGATTGCCGCTTGACAATGATGTAGTAGCCGAATGGGACGAACAGTGGAAAACAGATAATAATTACCTTATGTATCGCTTTTGTTCAGTCTTCTAACTGATCCGATGCGGCCGACCACGAATTCCTCTCCTGTGCCAACCTTTTTTTTTATGACAGAGCAGCACTTGGAACCTACGTCCTCAATTATTTTCTGGATGTATTTCAATCTTTGTCTTCCTCTACATCTTTTACCCTCTACAGCTCCCTCTAGTACTATGAAGATGATTTCCTGATGTCTTAACAAATGTCCTGTCACCCTGTCTCTTCTTCTTGACAGTGATTTCCATACATGTCTTTCATCACAGGTTCTGTGGAGAAACTCCTCATTCCTTACCTTATCGGTCCACCTAATTTTCAACATTCGTCTGTAGTACCTCATCGCAAATGCTTCGAGTCTCTTCTTTTCTGGTTTCCCCACAGTCCTCATTTCTTACCATACAATGCTGTCCTCCGAACGTAAATTCTTAGAAATTTCTTCCTCAGATTAACGTCTGTTTGATGCTAGTATGCTTCTCTTGGCTAAGAATGCATTGTTGTCAGTGCTAGTCTGCTTTTTATGTCCTCCTTGGTCCATCTAAGTAGCAGAATTCCTTAACTTCAGCTATTATGTGATTACCAATCCTGATCTTAAGTTTCACGCTCTTTTCTCATTATCTTCGTCTTCCTTCCATTTACTCTTAATCCATATTCTGACTCATTAGACTGTTCATTCCATTTAGAAGATCCTGTAATCCTTCTTCATTTTCACTCGGGACAGCAATGTTATCAGCGAATGTTATCACTTATATCCTTTCACCTTGAATTCTAGTTCCACTCTCATATCTTTCTTTTATCACCGTCATTGATTCTTCTATGTATAGATTGGGCAGAAGGAATAGGGGCGAAAGACAGCATCGACTTTTATTATTCCCTCGTGGTCTCTAAACCTTACCCTATTTTTCCTAGAATTTCGAAAATCTTTCACCATGTGACGTTGTAGAACGGTTTTTCCAGCTCGACAGTTTCTATGAACGTGTCTTGATTTTTCTTCAGTCTTGCTTCCATTATCACCCTCCTCGTCAGAACTGCCTCTGTGGTACCTGCACCTTTCATAAAGCCAAACTGATCGTCTCTGACATATCCACAATTGCTCTTTTCGCATCATCTAACACATCCTCAATTTTTCTTTTCAATTCTTGTGTGTTATTCTTGTCAGCAACTTGTATGTAAGAGCTGTTAGGGGGGTAGGACTTCAAACGGGCCGACTTGGAGCAGGAGAGGCACCACAGGACATTTTAATTTCCACTGACTATACTTTTACAAATAAATTCATAAAAATTTAACAGCATGACTAGGAGGGATTCAGGATTCATGCTCATAGCAGTGGAAGCTCAAAAACGTAACAAAACACACTTTTTTTACATGTGAAATTTCATCATTTTTTCACTTACTGCTGGCTGCATTTGTTGCTATAGGTACACTTCCTAAGTAAGAGAGACTCTTCGATGACTTTTGCACAGCGTACAAACCATAGTTACAGGTGTATGAAACTCTAGAAGTTACATAATTTATGAAAAAATGAATGATTACATTTTAAACTTCATGTTTAGAAAAAACTCAAGTTTTATAGTTATCTCAACTTTTTCCATAGTTTTTTAATAGATTTGGAAAATTCTAGAGTTTCATACACCTGTAACAACTTTTTGTATGCCATGAAAAATTCATCGAAGAATCTTGCTTACTTAGGAAGAAAAGTGTACCTATAGCAACAAATGCAGCCAGTAATAAGTGAAAAAATGATGAAATTTCACATGTAAAAAACGGTATTTTGCTACTTATTTGAACTACCATTGCGATTAGTGTGAGTCCTCAATCCTTCCTGGTCATGGCGACAAATTTTTATGAATTTATTTGTAAAAGTATAGGCAGTAGAAATTAAAATGTCCTGTGATGCCTCTCCTGCTCCAAGTCGGCCCGTTTGACGTCCTACCCCCCTTAAGCTGATTGTGCGACAATCCTCGCACTTGTAGGCTCTTGCATCTTCATCATTTTGTGGGTGATTTTTTTCCGAAAGTCTGATGGCATATCGCCAGACTCGTACATTATACGCACCTACGAGAGCAGTAGTTTTGTTGCCAGTTCTCTCAATGATTTCAGAAATTCTGATTGAATGTTATCTGTAACTTGTGCCTTATTATCTAAAGTCCTTCTAAAGCTCTTTTAAATTCAGATCCCAATACTCGATCCCTTATTTCTTCTATATCCACTCTGTTCCTTCATTATGACCTCTTCAGACGAGTCTTCTCCCTCATGGAGGCCTTGAATTTACTCTTACCACCTACCCGGCCTCTCCTCTGCACAGTGGAATCCCCTCTGTAGTCTTAATGTATCTCTCGTAGTTTCCGTTAAAATAAATGGAAGGCATTAGTTTCGGAACGACCCTCATTTATACGTAACTTTTCAGCTGTTTTGCAGTTTATCTAGTTGTAATAACATGACTTGGTTGTATATGCGCCTAATAGGAAATTGTAACAGTAAAAGTAAGTTATCGCAACTCGTGCCGACGTTGTAATATGGCTGCTTTCACCATGGTTGCGGGGCAAACTTTTATTGTCTGCTAAGGAGGGCTGGAGGCGAGAAGACGCTGGGAGTTGGTCGGCAGCTGCGCCCCTCTGCAGGTGTTGGGTGGGCCGGGGGCGGCGGGGGCGGTGGAGGCCGTGGAGGCGGTGGTGTCCCGCGGCGGTGCGCATCCTGCATCCCGCGCGGTCGCCCATAAATAACAAGCTTTAATTAAAATTCGGAAGATAAATTGTTAAAAATTTTGCCCTAATGTCTGGCTTGCGTTTCCCCGGCGCTTAAATTGTTAGGGCGGCTTCCGCACTGCTTGAATTACTTCGGCGTGTTCGCCGGCTCCGGCCTAATGAACTGGGATGCCAGCGGCCGGTGAATGCTTCAACAGGTTTTCTCCGTTTCGCCGCGGGAGTCTGTGCAACGAGAACACCGAATAAGTGCGTTCCTAGTCTCTCTATCTATGCCTGTATGTCTCGGAGGAAGGAATTAGTTTCCTGTCTCATACATCAAGCGCACGATGAATCGCTGCGATATGGACAGAAGCGTTATCTTTACGTTAGCCTCTTGGACATAATTACAGTTCGAGAACAGCGGCGTTCAGACTATGTATGCAGATCTTACTAAAGTCTCGCTAGATGAATAATTCTTAAGACTGGAATTAAAGATAAATTAATGGCACTACGTGTCGGCTGGCGAGCTTCCGCAACCAATCACGGTCTCTTTCTTTCTCTCTCTCTCTCTCTCTCTCTCTCTCTCTCTCTCTTTCTCTCTCCGCCTATTCATCTAGTTACCGGTGTTTCCTCCTTCTCCTCTGTCTTTCCTCTCCTCCGCAGAAAAGCATACAGCAGAAGAGGCAACCACTCCATCACGTACGCCATACTGTTCCAGAGTCAGGAGCAGGATGTTAGCTTCAGTTAAAAAAGACTCTTGGAGTCACAGGAGTTCACTCACTGGGAAGAAGATTATTAACTGTGGAATCCTAGATAGTTATTTCATTCGGGGATTCGGAGGTTCGGCAAGCAATCTGTGTAAGCAAGAATGTCAGCACCCCATTGGAAGTAGATGAAGAGCTTACGAATGAATATACCCTTCACTGATAATGACTAACTTTGGAAGTCTAGCGATCAAACGATAGATATCATTCCTTCGGAATTTCTGGGGTCACCGGTGGATGTGGCAAACAGACTATTAGTGTGTAAAATCTATGTGACTGAATTAATTGCGTCAAATTTCCAAAAGACAGACATCCACAGAGTCCCGATGATATCAAAGCAGATAAATGGAAGGACTAACGCACACTTCGTTTAATAGCTGATATGCAAGATGCTGACGACAGTTACAGACAGAATGCCCACAGGGAAGATGCGTTGGAGAAGTACCGAAGATGTTGAACTTGATAATGAAGGCAAGGCTTAAAGAAGACTAGGACACTCTCATAGGATTTTTTGGCCTAGAAGAAGCATTCGATAACGTAAAATGATGCCAAGTATTATTTGTAGTTATCAGAAAAATGTGTATTACATTTATCGTTAAGACCGTCAGCATGACATTGTGCTGGAGTTCATGTACGAGTGGAGACCGTACAAAATTTGTATCATATCTTTCTTTTTCTGTAGTACATAATTTAGAGTAATCAATAGACAGAAAAAGCTCGCATGTAATGATATAGAAGTAAGCAAAAGCCGAAACATCGAAAGTGCAAAGATCGGAAAACAGGAACCTTGAAACGTACATTAATAACGTCACATCGGCAGCATATCTCACCACAATTCTGTGCAACGCCACCGTGGATGTGTCATATGACCGGTATGTCATCATCCTCACCCCTCCCCCCCCCCCCCCCACTCTTACCGACATTTCACCCGTTCGTTTGAGACGTCAGCAATAGAAGTCGGAACAGCAGTGCTCAGCGTTGAAACCAAGCCGTTTTCTTATGGGAGAAAAGATTCAGGCACATCACCGCTCAGTATCAACACAAAAAGGCCTCTGGGTGTGGCGCAAAACGAGCCAATTAAACCACACTTTTACTTTGGGGGGGGGGGGGTGATTCCCACACACCTCGAGGTCAGAAACGATCATACAGCGATGAGATGCAGGACAACTGCTGACACCTCCCCGAACGATTCAGCCCTTTTCTAACAAGGGAACCTCCCCATCGCACCCCCCTCAGATTTAGTTATAAGTTGGCACAGTGGGTAGGCCTTGAAAAACTGAACACAGATCAATCGAGAAAACAGGAAGAAGTTGTGTGGAACTATGAAAAAAAAGCAAAATATACAAACTGAGTAGTCCATGCGCAACATAGGCAACATCAAGGATTATCTAATCTCAGGAGCGTGGTGGTCCCGTAGTTAGCGTGAGCACCTGCGGAACGAGAGGTGCTGGGTTCAAGTCTTCCCTCGAGTGAAAATTTTAATTTCTTTATTTTCGCAAGTTATGATCTGTCCGTTCGTTCATTGACGTCTTTGTTCACTGTAATAAGTTTAGTGCCTGTGTTTTGCGACCGCACCGCAAAACCATGCGATTAGTAGACGAAAGGACGTGCGTCTCCAATGGGAACCGAAAACATTTGATCCCAAGGTCATAGGTCAACCGATTCCTCCACAGGAAAACACGTCTGATATATTCTACACTCCTGGAAATGGAAAGAAGAACACATTGACACCGGTGTGTCAGACCCACCATACTTGCTCCGGACACTGCGAGAGGGCTGTACAAGCAATGATCACACGCATGGCACAGCGGACACACCAGGAACCGCGGTGTTGGCCGTCGAATGGCGCTAGCTGCGCAGCATTTGTGCACCGCCGCCGTCAGTGTCAGCCAGTTTGCCGTGGCATACGGAGCTCCATCGCAGTCTTTAACACTGGTAGCATGCCGCGACAGCGTGCACGTGAACCGTATGTGCAGTTGACCGACTTTGAGCGAGGGCGTATAGTGGGCATGCGGGAGGCCGGGTGGACGTACCGCCGAATTGCTCAACACGTGGGGCGTGGGGTCTCCACAGTACATCGATGTTGTCGCCAGTGGTCGGCGGAAGGTGCACGTGCCCGTCGACCTGGGACCGGACCGCAGCGACGCACGGATGCACGCCAAGACCGTAGGATCCTACGCAGTGCCGTAGGGGACCGCACCGCCACTTCCCAGCAAATTAGGGACACTGTTGCTCCTGGGGTATCGGCGAGGACCATTCGCAACCGTCTCCATGAAGCTGCGCTACGGTCCCGCACACCGTTAGGCCGTCTTCCGCTCACGCCCCAACATCGTGCAGCCCGCCTCCAGTGGTGTCGCGACAGGCGTGAATGGAGGGACGAATGGAGACGTGTCGTCTTCAGCGATGAGAGTCGCTTCTGCCTTGGTGCCAATGATGGTCGTATGCGTGTTTGGCGCCGTGCAGGTGAGCGCCACAATCAGGACTGCATACGACCGAGGCACACAGGGCCAACACCCGGCATCATGGTGTGGGGAGCGATCTCCTACACTGGCCGTACACCACTGGTGATCGTCGAGGGGACACTGAATAGTGCACGGTACATCCAAACCGTCATCGAACCCATCGTTCTACCATTCCTAGACCGGCAAGGGAACTTGCTGTTCCAACAGGACAATGCACGTCCGCATGTATCCCATGCCACACAACGTGCTCTAGAAGGTGTAAGTCAACTACCCTGGCCAGCAAGATCTCCGGATCTGTCCCCCATTGAGCATGTTTGGGACTGAATGAAGCGTCGTCTCACGCGGTCTGCAATTCCAGCACGAACGCTGGTCCAACTGAGGCGCCAGGTGGAAATGGCATGGCAAGCCGTTCCACAGGACTACATCCAGCATCTCTACGATCGTCTCCATGGGAGAATAGCAGCCTGCATTGCTGCGAAAGGTGGACATACACTGTACTAGTGCCGACATTGTGCATGCTCTGTTGCCTGTGTCTATGTGCCTGTGGTTCTGTCAGTGTGATCATGTGATGTATCTGACCCCAGGAATGTGTCAATAAAGTTTCCCCTTCCTGGGACAATGAATTCACGGTGTTCTTATTTCAATTTCCAGGAGTGTATATGACACTGGTGACGGCATGTGCTTCACATGACAGGAATATGTTGTCGACCCACCTAACTTGTACACTTGGCGAATGGGTAAAAAGATTCTTCTACCTTGCCCGATTTAGGTTTTCTTGTGGATGTGATAATCACTCCCAAAAAAGTGATGAAAACATAAGAGTTTGTCACATAAACTGCAACAAATGAATGCAACAGTTTCACAGTCGCACAGTTTCCCCTGTGCTCTGTCAAAACATATGTTTTTAACGTTTTCAAATTTTTCCTTGTGTAGACCGTCAAATCCTGCATATGTCCAAGCAAATCTGAACATTTCCTGGAATTTTGGAAAGCGAAGGTGATTATGTGTGAGTACCTGAACTTTGATAATTGTCTGAAAACAAAAAATGAAACTTTTCACTCGAGGGTAGACTTGAACCAAGAACCTCTCGTTCCTCAGGTGCTCACGCTAACCACGGGACCACGGCGCTCCTGAGCTCACATTATTATTGATGTTGGCTATCCTGCGCATGGACTACTCAGTTTGTGTATTTTGCTTATTTTTTTCATAGTTCCACACAACTTCTTCCTGTTTTCTCGATTGATCTGTCTTCAGTTTTTCAAGGCCTATCCACTGTGCCAACTTATAACTAAATCTGAGGGGGGTGCGATGGGGAGGTTCCCTTGTAAGGACATCATGGGACTCCAATCCCACTCAACGTGATCGCAATCCTTTGGAGTGTATCGCGACCGCAATTTTTGCTCTGCTGAACTGCTTGGAACCACTAGGGACCATTCGCAACCATTCCACGACATTTGAACGTGATCTGAGGAACCAAAGATACTTTAATCATATGCGACTGTATGGTTCCAGAGACCTTTCCAACACTGAAACATCTATAATGCATATATATGCAGACTGAAGGGACGTAACCACTACGTCATCCTGGCAGTGTAACTTTACATAACTGCACGGACTACCCTACCATGCCTCCGTCTACACATATTGGTTCCAGAGACCTTTCCAACACTGAAACATCTATAATGCATATATATGCAGACTGAAGGGACGTAACCACTACGTCATCCTGGCAGTGTAACTTTACAGAACTGCACGGACTACCCTACCATGCCTCCGTCTACACATATACATCATAGATGTTTAGTATTTGTAAAGATCTCTGGTGTCATTTAATTTCATTTGATTAAAGTAACTATGCCTGGGTTTCAGGCGGGATCATCTGTTTCGTTCGATGCTCACGTGCTACTCCACTGTAGTTGGCGAGTCTCTGCAGTGCTGTTCAGGTTTAGGAGGAATGCCTAGTGGACTGAGCCATGAATGGGTATTTGGATAGAGGAGGTAGCAAGCTAGGGTACTCAATGCTGCTGTGCATTGCCATTGTGGGTTGAGTTATTTTGGGGGAGGAGACCAGACAGTGAGGTCATCGGTCTCATCGGATTAGCGAAGGAAGGGGAAGGAAGTCGGCCGTGCTCTTCCAAAGGAACCATCCCGGCATTTGCCTGGAGCGATTTAGGGAAATCACGGAAAACCCAAATCGGGACGGCCGGACGCGGGATTGAACCGTCGTCCTCCCGAATGCGAGTCCAGTGTGCTAACCACTGCGCCATCTCGCTCGGTAATGCCATTGTGACAGGGTGGTTTAGTCATCTGCCTCTGGTTCGAATCGCAGCCTCGCTACCTCCTGGCTTCAATCTGCTTATACACATCATAATACACTCCTGGAAATGGAAAAAAGAACACATTGACACCGGTGTGTCAGACCCACCATACTTGCTCCGGACACTGCGAGAGGGCTGTACAAGCAATGATCACACGCACGGCACAGCGGACACACCAGGAACCGCGGTGTTGGCCGTCGAATGGCGCTAGCTGCGCAGCATTTGCCCGCGTCTCGTGGTCGTGTGGTAGCGTTCTCGCTTCCCACGCCCGGGTTCCCGGGTTCGATTCCCGGCGGGGTCAGGGATTTTCTCTGCCTCGTGATGGCTGGGTGTTGTGTGATGTCCTTAGGTTAGTTAGGTTTAAGTAGTTCTAAGTTCTAGGGGACTGATGACCATAGATGTTAAGTCCCATAGTGCTCAGAGCCATTTGAACCATTTTTTGCGCAGCATTTGTGCACCGCCGCCGTCAGTGTCAGCCAGTTTGCCGTGGCATACGGAGCTCCATCGCAGTCTTTAACACTGGTAGCATGCCGCGACAGCGTGCACGTGAACCGTATGTGCAGTTGACCGACTTTGAGCGAGGGCGTATAGTGGGCATGCGGGAGGCCGGGTGGACGTACCGCCGAATTGCTCAACACGTGGGGCGTGAGGTCTCCACAGTACATCGATGTTGTCGCCAGTGGTCGGCGGAAGGTGCACGTGCCCGTCGACCTGGGACCGGACCGCAGCGAAGCACGGATGCACGCCAAGACCGTAGGATCCTACGCAGTGCCGTAGGGGACCGCACCGCCACTTCCCAGCAAATTAGGGACACTGTTGCTCCTGGGGTATCGGCGAGGACCATTCGCAACCGTCTCCATGAAGCTGGGCTACGGTCCCACACACCGTTAGGCCGTCGTCCGCTCACGCCCCAACATCGTGCAGCCCGCCTCCAGTGGTGTCGCGACAGGCGTGAATGGAGGGACGAATGGAGACGTGTCGTCTTCAGCGATGAGAGTCGCTTCTGCCTTGGTGCCAATGATGGTCGTATGCGTGTTTGGCGCCGTGCAGGTGAGCGCCACAATCAGGAGTGCATACGACCGAGGCACACAGGGCCAACACCCGGCATCATGGTGTGGGGAGCGATCTCCTACACTGGCCGTACACCACTGGTGATCGTCGAGGGGACACTGAATAGTGCACGGTACATCCAAACCGTCATCGAACCCATCGTTCTACCATTCCTAGACCGGCAAGGGAACTTGCTGTTCCAACAGGACAATGCACGTCCGCATGTATCCCGTGCCACCCAACGTGCTCTAGAAGGTGTAAGTCAACTACCCTGGCCAGCAAGATCTCCGGATCTGTCCCCCATTGAGCATGTTTGGGACTGGATGAAGCGTCGTCTCACGCGGTCTGCACGTCCAGCACGAACGCTGGTCCAACTGAGACGCCAGGTGGAAATGGCATGGCAAGCCGTTCCACAGGACTACATCCAGCATCTCTACGATCGTCTCCATGGGAGAATAGCAGCCTGCATTGCTGCGAAAGGTGGATATACACTGTACTAGTGCCGACATTGTGCATGCTCTGTTGCCTGTGTCTATGTGCCTGTGGTTCTGTCAGTGTGATCATGTGATGTATCTGACCCCAGGAATGTGTCAATAAAGTTTCCCCTTCCTGGGACAATGAATTCACGGTGTTCTTATTTCAATTTCCAGGAGTGTAGTTGTTTAAGCTTCGTTAACCCTCCTTTTTCACGCCCTCCTGTGGTGTAATGACGGGGGTGTGTGATATGAATGAATAAAACGGGAAATGATAGCTAACACATCCCCAGGTCGGCAACTCCAGTAATGCCAACTACCAGTCTCTATTGAGCACTTTAACCTCTGATGGAAGGTGTGCGTCCGCATTTATCTGCAAGCGGCGGAAGAACTTTCTATGACGAACACTTTTGCGGATGAAGGAGACGAAACATAAATTTTTGTCAGAGGTGCCAGCAACCTTCACTTGTGACGCTCCAAAAGCTTAGAGCTCCGCGACGTCAGCCTAGGGATTGGTGACGCTTCGAACAGCAATGTGTCGACACACGGCAGGAAGGTCCAGAGCTCAGAGGTTTATGTGGGTTGTAAGGTGCTAATTTTGTCACATTGGAACCAGATTTCACGGCAATTCTGACCACTGCCACTGTGTATGTGTCACACGAAGGGGAGGTCGTCAGGCTCCCCTTTTACCCACATTCCACCATTTTGACACATCTGTGATGGAGGTCATAACTGCGACGCCCAGCGTTTAATTCACGTGTTTGTCTTATGGGCAGCCGAGTAAAACATTTCAGACACACTACCGCTCAGAAACGACAGGAAAAGGTCTCAAGGAGTGACAATAAGAGTGTGAATGAAACAACCCCTTTCCTTGGAGCGTCGATACCCATACATTTCGCGGTCGAAAATGACAATTCGCAGTGCGATGAGAAACGGGAAACGGGACATTCTTCTTGACAACCTTTAACACTGCTGGCTCCCCCAAGGACGATCCAGACCTTAAGGAGGTCCTGCAACCCAACTGAACGTGATTTCATATTTCTTCTCCTCAATCCGCAAAACTGTTAGTAGAAGAACGTTCTTCCGCCGTTCGCGGATAAATGCGGACACACGCCATCGGTCGACCTGTTGTCGTGGATCAGCAATTGCCAACAAGCTCTATCAGACAGCTATCAACAGCTGCTGCAGATGGAGCCTAGCAGTTGTCAACGAGTGACCTACGGACAACCACATTTCAGGCCGTCATTGTTCGAGCCTCAACTGTAAACTTTTTGGCAGGAGCCCCCACTCAACAACAGTTACTGTACAGTAACGGAAACCAGTACAGAGGCATGGTTCCTACGAAATTGACAGTACATTGTATGAAGCACACATATGTCGAATTTGGTGTGAAAGTATTGGATACATAAAATGAAGCGCGAAAGTTACTGGTATAGGCATGCTTATAGGTTCAAATGGCTCTAAGCACTACGGAACTTAACATCTGATGTGAAAGTCCCCTAGACTTAGAACTACTTTAACTAACCTACGGACTTCACACACATCCATGCCCGAAGCAGGATTCGAACCTGCGACCGTAGCAGCCGCGTGGTTCCGGACATAAGCGCCTAAAACCGCTCGGCCGCAGCGGCCGGCCAGGCGATAGGCATGCGAGATACGTAAACAGGCAGAATACGGCGCAGAGGTCGGCAACGCCTTTATAAGAGAAAAAGTGTCTGGCGGAGTTGGTAGATCGGTCACTGCTGCTACTATAGCAGGTTATCAAGATTTAAGTGAGTTTGAACGTGGTGTTATAGTCGGCGCACGAGCGATGGAACACAGCACCTTCGAGGTAGCGATGAAGTGGGGATTTACCCGTACGACCATTTCACGAGTGTAACGTGCAAACCAGGAATCCGATAAAACATCAAATCTCCGACATCACTGCAGCCGGAACAAGATCCTGCAAGAATGGGACCAACGAGAACTGAAAAGAATCTTTCAACGTGACAGAAGTGCAAAACTTCTGCAAATTTATGCGGATTTCAATGCTGGGCAATCAACAAGTGTCAGCCTGCGAACCATTCAACGAAACATCATCGATAATGGCTTTCGGAGCCGAAGGCGCACTAATATACCCTTGATGACTGCACGACACAAAGCTTTACGCCACGCCTAGGCCCATCAACACCGACATTGAACTGTTGATGACTGGAAACGTGTTGCCTGGTCGGATGAATCTCGTTTCGAATTATATCGAGCGGATGGACGTGTACGGATATGGAGACAACCTCATGAATCCAGGGGACCAGTCTGATGGAGGCTCTGTAATGGTGTGGGGCGTGTGCATTTGGAGTGATATGGGACCTCCGATACATCTAGATACGACTGCGGCAGATGGCACGTACGTAAGCATCCTGTCTGATCACCTGCATCCACTCATGTCCATTGTGTATTCCGACGGTTTTGGGCAATTCCAATGGGACAATGCGACACGTCACACGTCCGTAATGGATACAGAGTGACTCCAGGAACACTCATATAAGTTTAAACACTTCCGCTGGCCACCAAACTCCCCAGAAATGAACATTATTGAATATATCTGGGATGCTTCACAACTTGTTGTACTCCTACGGATTTAGGACAGACCTGCAGGATTCATGGTATCAATTCCGTCCAGCACTACTTCGACATGGGTCCATGCCACGTCGTGTTTCGGAACTTCTGCGTGCTCACGCTGGCCCTACAGGTTATTAGGCACGTGCACCAGTTTCTTTAGCTCTTCAGCGTATAAGACATATACAACCATGACGGAACTAAAAAGGTTCTTTCATAACACGAGAAATAAAACAAGGCATTTTTTTCATTTCTTGGATGGAAATTAGTGTAAAGGTACTCACTGTCCTGTTGTGTTATTACCCTCTGTTCCTCCAAATCACCTAAAAATTCCCTTCCACATTAATTTTGTTTGGGTGTGCAGTTCTTGCAATGAAACTGACGCCCACTTTTCTCGTATCCTATTTTGACCCACATGTGGGTCTATTACGATAAATACGTCTTGCAAGTATTCACCAAATGTTTTCACGTGGCTGAAATCTGGGCTATGTGCAGGTCAGGGCAAGACGACGATATCTTTGTCTTCAAAGCACTTTTTGTTTGTAGCAGAAACATGCACAGAATCATTACCTTGTCAAAACAATAGGCTTCCCTTCCCCAGTTCCTCGTACACTGTAATCGGTTCTATCTCCCTCAGTGTTCATGATAGATTTCATTCTAGTGTTCAGCAAAGCAATGCGTGATTCAGTTCTGCTCATTCTTACCTGCTGCTCTGTTCTGAGATCATGCCAATGATACTGAAATCCATTCGGCCCACATTAAACTTCTTCTCGTCATTGAAGATCACTTTGTTCCATTCTGAAATCCATGATACACGTTTTTCAGCAAACTGCAATCTAGTCTCTTTATGTTTAGGTGTTTCTGCGTTCAGAGGATGTTTGCCATCCGACTAAATTAGTCATAAACGAGTGGCAGTTAGTGGTAACTGTAAATTAGCAACAGGTTGAGAAGAATAATGGTTTGTGAGCCACACTTTGTACAAAAATACTCGTTTCATGCCTCAGAAAATGTTCTACTTTGCCAGTATCTTCGATTCTGTCCATATCATGCACCCAGTCTAACGAAATTAGCAGTCAGTGCAATTGAACGTTTTAATTTCTGGACGATTTGACGATTACAGAGTCCCGTTTTCCTGTACGCACCGATTTTTGCTTTTTCATCAGATGATGACTCTTTCCGCGTGGTTTTGTCAGTTTCGTGATTTACGTACGCAGCACTCACTGTCAATAATGGTGTCTGTTTTCTACCTCCAGTAACGGCACATACTTACGCGTTCGACCATCTTTGTACCGATTTACACATTCTGCCACCTGAGTCGCTGATGTCTTGGTATATACTGTACTACTGACATAAAATGCGATATCACTTGACTACACTTGTCAATATACTGGGTCTCATACTACTGCATATACACCGTACACAACTATTCCAACCTACAGCGTTAATTTTACTACAAATATCCATACCTTTATACTGATTTATACTATAGCACGTCTCGCGAAAGGATCATGTGCCCAAAATTTCGTAAATTAGATGTCTTACGAAGCTTCACTGACACTTCACTGAATGTTATTCAACCCATGGAACAGGTAAGTGGTTGAAAATACTGGTGTCAGAATTACCGCCTCCCCTACCCTTACCCCGCTACATATCGTAAGGTGGTCGTAAGGTGGCTTAGGGAGTGTTGATGGATGTGCAAAAGTAATGATACTGTTAGCCGAAGGTGTGACTTGTGAACTAGGTAAATAGTTTAATTTGCAACACCCTTGGGGGTTAGTAGGCAACGGCCTTGCCACAGTGGATACACCGGTTCCCGTGAGATCACCGAAGTTAAGCGCTGTCGGGCGTGGTCGGAAGTTGGATGGGTGACCATCCAGGCCGCCATGCGCTTTTGCCATTTTTCGGAGTGCACTCAGCCTCGTGATGTCAATCGAGGAGCTACTCGACCGAATAGTAGCGGCTTCGGTCAAGAATACCAACGACCGGAGAGCAGTGTGCTGACCCCAAGCCCCTCTATCCACGTCCTCCACTGAGGATGGCACGGCGGTCGGACGGTTGCGGTAGGCCACTCATGGCCTCAAGACGAAGTGAGTGCTTGTGGTTAGTGGTGGGAGACGAAATCTCATTTAGTGCATTGCGGAATCTGACCACGGAGGGCAGACATTTCCATAGAAACGAGTGGAGTGCCGAGGGCTGCGCTGGCCGTCTCATTAGGCGAGGCGCACGAGGGGGAAGCGACAATTGACCGTACGGTGGGAGGCACTGCTCGTAACCGCCACAGGCCACCGACACCCGACCACAGTGGAATGCGGCCGCTGAGGGTCGCGATGTCCTACAGTTTCTGCTGCTGCGTAATGCACGGTTGCCTACCTATGTCAGCGAGGACGTTTGTGCTGCGTGTGTCAATGGGGGAGAGGGGGGGAGGGGGGAAATAACAGGGATGTGGGGACACGTCGGGGGAGGGTTCTCTACTGACACAGGCAACAACTTACTGGAAACGATTCACCTGCAAGTAATTAGCGACTTCGCCTAAAATTTTCAAATTTAGCGCTGAGATGGGGGTGAAGAAATCGATAAAGAAATGATCTCTGGACGAAGAGATTTAGCATATTTGAAAAGTCCGATACACTATGTGATCAAAAGTATCTGGACACCCCGAAAAACATACGTTATTCATCTTAGGTGCATTGTTCTGTCAGGTACTCCTCAGTAGTCACAAGACATCTTGAGAGAGCAGAATGGGTCGCTCCGCGGAACTCACGGACTTCGATCGTGTTCAGGTGATTTCGTGTCACTTGTGTCATACGACTGTATGCGTAAACAGTACTAGGTCCACTGTCTCCTATGTCACAATGAAGTGGAAAAATGGACACCTACAAAACAAAAGCGTACACGCCGACCTCGTCTGTTGACTGGCAGAGACCGCCGGAGGTGAAGAGGGTCTTAATGTGTAATAGGCAGACAACTATCCAGACCATCACACAACACAGGAATTCCCAACTGCATCAGGATCCACTGCAAGTACTTCGATGAGAAAACTTCGATTTCAAGGTCGAACGGCTGCTCATAAGCCACACATCACGCCAGTAAATGCAACACGACGCCTAGCTTGGTCTAAGGAGCGTAAACATTGGATGATGGAACAGTGAAAAAACGTTGTGTGGAGTGACGAATCACGGTATACAACGTGGCGATCCGATGGCAGGGTGTGGGTACGGCGAATGCCCGGTAAAAGTCATCTGCCAGCGTGTTTAGTGCCAACAGTAAAATACGGAGGCAGTGGTGTTATGGTGTCGTTGTGTTTTTCATGGAGAGGGCTTGCACCCCTTGATGTTTTCCGTGGCACTATGACAGCACAGGCCTACATTGATGTTTTAAGCACCTTCTTTCTTCCCACTATTGAAGAGCAATTCGGGGATGGCGATTGCATCTTTCAACATGATCGAGCACCTGTTCATAATGCACGGCCTGTGCCGGTGGTTACACGACAGTGTCATCCCTGTAATGGGCTGGCCTGCACAAGGTCCTGACCTGAATCGAATAGAACACCATTGGGGTGTTTTGGAACGCCGACTTCGTGCCAGGCCTCACTGACCAACATCGATATCTCTCCTCAGTGCAGCACTCCGTGAAGAATGGGCTGCCAATCCCCAAGAATCCTTCCAGCACTGACTGAACGTATACCGGCGAGAGTGGATGCTGTCATCAAGGCTGAGGATGGGCTAACACCATATTGAATTCCAGCATTAGCAATGGAGGGTGCCACGAACTTGTGAGTAATTTTCCGTTAGCTGTTCGGATTTTTTTGTAGTCTGTCTTTCAGCGGAATTAAAAAACGTGCCTCCATATTCGAAGTGCAAAAGGAATGGCACTACTCAGTGCAGCAGAGAGGGCAGCTTGTAGGACACAGTACATTGAGGGCCCCTGCTAAGCGATAGAACTGTCTCCTGATGTCATAGAAGAAGAAAAAGGTTTGTCAGATATTATGGTTCCAATATTAGTCATATTATAACGCTGATACAGTATTAGAATACATAGCTTGAAACAAACGATTATTAACAAAATGTCAAGAGCATGCTTATCATTTCATACTGTGTGATGTGAACAGTGTTATGATTGGCTAATCTATTTGATGGGACCAAAGGTGGCTGAAAAACATTTTTTGTTCAATATTGGCTGAAATATGCACCAAAAAAGAGACGGCGTTTGCATTAACATTTTATATGATTGCAGGAACATTAATACAACTACTAATTTTCCTTTGAGACTGCATTGAAAGTTGGAGGACAATAATTTCCAGTCTGTAAAGTATTAAGAGGGGCAATGGCCTTGCCGTAGTGGTAAGACCGGTTCCCGTCAGATCACCGAAGTTAAGCGTTGTCGGCTATTACATGGATGGGTCTACAGAGCTCTATTGGCAAGTGGGGTGCATTCAGCCCTTGTGAGGGAAACTGAGGAGCTTCTTGATTGAGAAGTAGCGGCTCCGGTCTCGGAAACTGACATAGTGACGAGAGAGCGGTGTGCTGACCACATGCCCCTCAATATACACATCCAGTGAAGACTGTGGGCTGAGGATGAGATGGCAGCCGGTCGGTACCGTTGGGCCTTCATAGCCTGTTCAGGTGGATTATAGTATATATAAAGTATTAAGAGCATCTGGAAGAGGTAAGTTTATAAAGGAGTGTAAAGCAAACATTTGGGACGAATGTACAAAGGCATTAAAACTCACTCGAAATATTAGACAGAACACTACATATTCTACGAGATAATTCAGAACTAATGCATAGCGAATTGGTCAGACTTTCTGTGGATATTCGGTAACCGCTTCCAGTTATTCCAAATAAACTCTAGCAGATGAAAACAGTTCACTTTTCAAGCAATCTTTTCATTGACCTCGAATGACAGAAGTACAATTAACAACCAATACTAGCGTTCAACTTTCCATTCATGAAGAAGCGAAATGTTTTGCCAGTATACTTACAAAGTGGCGAAGACTCACCCAAATGATTGCGTAACTGATGACTCTGAACTTACGAGTGATGTAAGTAACATTTCTAACAGTGAGGTGAATTAATAATGAAACTTCACCCAAACATTGCCCTAAATTACACAAATTCAAACAGTTTATTTGAAAGAACCATTACATTGCAATAAATAAAGTAGTTGGCAATATTAATTTAAAAATTCAAAGCAAGTTTCCCAGCATGGAAAGAGTTCATGAATCAGTTGATTCAGTTGTTGATGCAAATGAATATATGAATTTATTCAACGAATTTTTGAATTCGATGTAAGTGCCAGGAAAGGCCTCCCATGTTAACATAAATATTAATATCATCAAGTATTTTGCTGAGAAGTTTAGATTCTACAAGTTTATAAGGGGGAAACGATTATCAAACCATATAAATGGGCAGAAATAATGTCAGGCAAAGATTAAAAATTTAAATCTGACAGGTGAAGGGCATGCTGTCATGTCCCAGAACAGCTTTCCCAAACCATTTTTTTTTCTTTTGTCTTCTGTGTTATCTGCATGGCACAAACAGGATGTTAACGACAATATAGGTTTAGTTAACTTGTTTGTCAAACTTTATAGCGGAGATGAAAAGGAGGAGCTCAATTTGGTTGGGATGGCTGTTCAGCTGGAAGGATCTTCACCAGATACAAGTGCTTTTACTGCCACGCGGAGTGTTACTGTTAACTATCGGTCACTTAAGCTAGGTGATAAATCATCCATGCTTTGGAATAATTTACTATCAACCAAGGGTCACTCGCCAAATAGTACAAGAGACAGTTACCAATAAGTAACTTGCTTCTGTTATTCACTGAAATTCCTCTGACTTATCTGTTTGAGGCAGAGATAGGTAGCACCTATTCAGCGTTGGTTCCAATGAGTAGTGAAACCTGCTACTTAGTATGCAGTGTGCCCACCGGAGCACTGAAGTATCTGTTGCTCCATTAACTGATGCTGAGTAGGTTGCTCAGATGACTGAATTTCCAGTCTCCTTTAATATGCTTCTCTCTAATCTTTTATTCTGCTTTATTCTGGGTCCACACAGATCTGTGCACCATCCGTCAATGTCAATGAAATTCACCAACAGCCGTGTATCTTAAGATGTTATTTTATTTTATTTTGAAGGCTACCAGTTTCAGCGTTTCACTATGCCATCTTCGTGCCCCATATGCATCAGTCCTATGCCTGAAGATGGCATAGAGAAATGCTGAAACTGATAGCCTTCAGAATAAACTAAAATAACTTCTTCAGGTACGCGACTGTTGCGAATTTCATTGACACTGACAGTTACTTAACCGGCCGATGTCTGTCGGGAATATTCCCTTGGAAGCTTTCCTCAATATGTGATCGTTTTAATGTTCGACTATCTTTCTAACTTCCACTGTAAATTCCTCAATTTTGTGCATCGGAAGGTTATCGCTGACGCCTGGACCACGACCCTCGTCACTTTGGCTAACCGCCAAGAATAATCGTCACTAGTGTGGTTGGTCAATAGTTTTTGGTTGCCTCAGGACACTTTATGTCATGCTTTTTGTCACCTGTGTCTCCCATGTGGCCGCGTCTAACATGTAATTAAAATAAGTAACACTCTCTAATCTATCAATTTATGAAAATTCTTAACATTTTCTATAGCCATGACAGTGGACCGGGGCTCACTGATTTGGCTTCAACTATGTTAATAGAAGCAGATAGATGCCCCCAGCAAGTTCCTAGAAGATTTCCTCTGAGTGGCGAAAGGTAAAAGGCGCTCTAAAGGTTTATGACTAGCGTATGAGGGATTTTTGAGCAATGAATATCCCAGTGGTGCCGTGGCAGGGTAGTCAAGTGTACTGATTGTCAGTTCGATTCTTGCTACAAACTTTTTTTTTTATTTGTCTTCATTACTCACAAATTATGAAACTGAAATCAATTTTCAATATATACGGAAAATTAATGTATCAGTTACGTTACGATTACTACGCTTGTACAAGCGACCGCAGTCGAGTTCGCTAATGCACACCATTGCGGTGACGCTCGACTCGTAGGTAAGCTGGTTCGAATTCTGGTGGGCGGAAAAATTTGGCTGACAATGTGAGAAGAGGTGGTGGCACAAAGTTTCTGAACAGCAGTCTTTGCGCCAATGTCCTGGATTTAATTCAAAATACCTTCGCAGTATCTCATGAAGTGACAGAACGTGACATTGTTGATAGTGATCCATCCGCCGCACATAGGGGAATTTCGTCCTGAAAGCTGACCAAACGTTCACTATTCAAATGCAAGTAATTTCGAAAACACCGATCTTCCTGCGATATTCTCATAGATGGGCAGCTGCTGAGGCAGTGTGTTATTCGCTTATGGTGCATTGATACGCAGCAGAGCTAGTCTGTATTTACATCTCCTGTGCAGTGCATTGATGCTTCTCTACTGGCATGAAACCGCTCTCCTTTAGTGAAGTGTGCTGAATAACAATATGGATTCAGAATATCGGGTGTGTAATATTATTCGTAATTATTTTCATTCGTATTATTTACCACTTTAACTAGTAATCATTCTTTTTATTATGGTTCAGAATATTTCCCTACATATTTCTTCTACAGGAAATTTAAAAAAGTAGCCGCTGAATTCCGCAGTTTGATTTCGTACGATTGTTTTACATTAGTGAGTTTTTAGCTATAAAAATATCATCTCAGACATGAGTTCTGAAAGCATTTTGTTTTTTTCCTAAGATCTTCGAAAATCAGAATTATGACATGAAAAGGCCTCTCTTTTTCAGAATACTTCTACATAGGACCATAGTTTCTTAAAAGATTGAACTTTATGGAACAATATGTACATCAGATCCTACCTTGCCTGATGAAGGGAAGAAAGGTATTAAACATAACTGTCCTGTATAATGTCACAATTAAAAAATATGACTTCTTTCGCACAAAGTTGAAAGTAAGTTCTTAAAAAATAACCATAACTGGCTGCAAAGTACCATTAAAATACTATGTTGCAACACTCTAAGTCTTTCGTAGAGTTAAGCGAAAGCAAAACGGGTGTAAGATACAGCAATTGTGAAGAAGTTTTGCACCCACGGTACTAACGTATGACAGTCAAACGAAGCTCCGACGATCTGGAAACGTTGAGGGTCCAAGGAGGTTAATGATATTACTTCATCTCCTACAAGAAGAGCTAAATACAGACAAGCACTAGATTAGAGTTGTAGAGAGTTACAAGGAAAACGCCCCTTTGACATATCGAAGCCTTATCAATGTTTGTAGAAGCCATGCTGACAAGGAAACAATACGAATTGTCCAAACAGCTGATAGGAAAATTTATCCCTGTCGAAGATACTTCAAAAGGCTAAAAAGCAGTGCTAACCTGTGACTGAATTATGTCAGGTAACTCCCACATGTGCGGAGATACAACTTGAAACCTTGCTTAATCACACATGTGAGCAATTAATATATTTGATAGAGGTTTTAAATGACCACCCAAATGATGACATAAATGCACTGGAACTTATCTATAGATTGGATTCTGATGGTTCGTAGCAAGTTCTGTTTAAACAAAAATTTGGAAAAAACCATAATTCTGAAGCAAACATATTTCAATCCTCTTTAGTGTCTCTCCAACTTATTAGTTGCACGAACAAGGATCTAATTCTTTGGAAAAATCTTACACCATCATCTCCTCGCTATTACAAACCAGTAAGGATCAGATTTATTCATGAAACAGCTGACGTTACTAATGATGAAATTGGTTATATCAACAGCCAAATTGAAACGTTATGAGAAACAAAACTTGTAAGAAGAGAGGGTGATTTATGCGTAAAACACACGTTCCTGATGCCCGTGGCAGAGGCAAACCTCTGCAATGCAGCAACAGAGACAGTATCAACAATAAGGTTCTACATCAGCAAGAGTGACTCAAACAACGTCATGACTTGAGAAAAATCAAAGTAGTAAACACAGAAGCTCTTCTGTTCGGCCTGCCTATAACCCATGCCCGAAATAGATTTTCCCAATTTTTGTTGCATTTGTCTCATAAAATAAACATCAATAAGTGGCAAATTCGTTCTTCAAGAGAGGTAAAAAGTCACACACGAAATTTTTAGATGTCTGATGGGATTAATTGTAGATGTTCGCAAGCAAGGGTATGGAATTAAAAATGATGGAAATAGCAGTAGAAGATATTTTTGGAGACCATGAAACGTCAGCAGAAATAAGAGGTGTAGATCTGCAACTCATCTCTAGATTCTAGAAGCTATTTCCAGTGGACGTACGACAGACATAGACAAATTTTCTGCTTGTACTATTGAAATAACATGTCTCCCAGTGTACACAAGCTTTTGGTGCATGACCCAACTGTATTGAATATGCCCTCTTACCGACAGGCATTTCATCAGAAGAAACGGCGGAAGCCTGCAATAAGCAATTTCTTCTGTATAGACAAACGTTTTCTAGGAAATTCTCACGGGAAGAATGCATCCTAGACATAATAAACAGGCTACTACTGACATCTGATACAAAAATAACGGGTATGTGACCGAAGGCAAAGAAAACCATCAAACATTGCTTTAGAAAAAATAAATTTACTGCTCTCAAACAAAGGATGGATTAGGCAGGTCCCTCAAGCTGAAAATGATGATGAAGATGAGTCCCCAATAGAAATATACAGCTCATATGGAAAGAATGCGAGGTATCATCTGAGTAAAACATAGTGTGCTGGCTAAGAAAGAAAGAATCTAATAAATATACCATAATTTTGATTTATTTCATGTTATAAACTATGTGAATACATTATTATTCCATAGTTACGTTCTCTAGGGTCTCACAGTACAGAAGGTACCAACCACTATTTTGGCCAGCTTTTCGGACGAAATACCTCTGCGTGCGTCGGATGAGAACGTTATCCCCAGCGGCCCACTTGCTGATTTTAGAGAGGACTAAGTTACGTACTGATACCAGTTTTCATCCTCTCCCTTTCCTTCATCCATAACTAGCACACATCAATATTATTTTTTTGTTTTTCTGTTTAGTTACAAACATCTCGAATGTGATAACTTTTACTATCTTTAATTCTGATTTCCATTTAATAGTTGCAAGATTCATACTAATAAATAAATATTAACATACAAGTTTCTCAACGGCTGCATCGTCTTCTTGTCACTCTTGAGTTTCGTCAAAGATGAGAGAAAAGCCAAATATATCTTGGGATAACGTAGTCTCTTTGCTGTTGGAATAACAGCTGCGACCGCCGCTGCACCAGTACCATAAGGATGTTTTTCGCAACGGCGTGACAGGAAAATGGAGAGAGGAAACACAAGACCATATATATACTTAGTAGACTTATAGATGTACGAAATGTAAAGGATAAATTGATAAAAAATTCCGTATAAATTTCCCTACAAATATTTCTCTATTAAAGTACCCCCTAGAACAGAAAGTGTAGGTATTACAACCAAAGGAGGTGCAAACAAGTATAGAAAGGCTGAAGGCAGCTAAATAAAATGGAACAGCTCACATTGGCATGCTAGGAGCTAACAATAAAATAGGATTCCTTGTGGAGCTCCCACTCAGGCTATGCTCTTGGCACTTGTGATTACTGCTGGACAGACATGCAATACTTTCCTTTTAATCAGTAAACAGGAGACTCAAATACAGCGTATTAGAGTTTCTAGCTTGGAGACCACCGTTGCACAAGTGTCAGCAATCATGACCTGATGCAAGAATATGCGTTTGCCGTCCGTTTAGGGCAAAATACGGTTTACACGTGTGTTCCAGACCGACCACATTTATTTTATTCCGCTCACACAACACTTAATTAATGAATCCACTAATGGCCAATAGGATCAACCAGAATCTCCCTTTCTGAAATTCACTTCGCTATGCCCACAAAAGCCGATTGCTTGAACTTTTAGCCTTTCTTTGATATCATTCGCTACATTTCAGCATCTAATCACCTAAATTCACCGTTCTTATCAGTAATTCTCACTTATTCAGCTTTCTCATCCCACACAGTCAAATTCAAGAGAGGAATCTTTTAATAATCTTTAACACAGCAGTTACCAAAATTTGCGTAATAACAGGACGTACAGTATTACCATTTCACAGTCTCCACGTCCCCCTCACTTAAAAGAGTACAACCAGAAGGGTCTCTGCGGAATTACTCCAGAAACTACATACATTCCAGGATGAAAACCCGTCGCCAGAATCACTCACAAAGAAATTAAAATCCCCACATATCGCGTTTATATACACCTGCGCTTTCTTCTACCAAGGCGGCATCCCAAAATCTCTAGTTTCAACAACAAAATCTTCTTGATACTGACAACATTTTGCATAGATGAAATTTATGTATATAAAACATACCCCTATGTGGGTCATAGCCTTACCTTACACACAGCATAACGTTTGTGAAGTGGAAAGTGAAAGGGACTTCTCCTGAAGAGGTACAATTTTCATATAAGCAAAAATTTTCGACAATCTCTAAAATATTTAGTTTCTTATATTTTGTTTATTATAATAATTTACTTCATTCTGTACATTCTCGCATCACTTTGAAAGTTATTTGAATCCAGCAGGAGTTAGTAATATCATTATAAGCAGTCGAAGTTACTTATGAAAACGGATCTCTTGTCGTTAAGGGGAAAGGACACTGGCCCGACAAGAGGCCTCTTTTCAAAACCGCATATTCAGTGCTTCACAGAATAGCATCTGCTAAACTCTGTAGGCACTTTAAGGAGCTCAGACTAGTTTTGTATAAAAGATAAACATTTTGTGATTACAATGATGCCAAACAAGAGAAGTGATCTCTTTTCATATTAGAGTTATGAATGGCTACCAGTTTGCAATTGGCCATAACGCAGAAATAAAACCAAAAGAAAGCAGCACAATCTAATATCTCTCCATCTGGGACTTTATTTTATTTCAAAGTTATGAGCACTGCAATGTGCTACAGGCCTAAAGGGGTTAACCACATGTTATGTAACGTTATCTTAAAAGACTCTGTACCATTGACAAAGCACAAAGGAATTTATTTCTTCAATATGTCCAATTAAATAATGATGATAAAGTGAAACTCTTAAATGAATTATCTTAAAACACTTTTTCCATCACAGATATTCAGTCTGACATAACTGTTTCAAACTGAGAGATAGAATTGTATTTTTTACGAATTGTTCAAAATTTAATGTTGAAGGTAAAAATTACAGTAATTCAGAATCAAACTTCCGACAAGACCCCCCCCCCCCCACTTTTCGCTTTCCGTCTCACATTTTCAAATCATAATGTTATGACCACCTACATAATATTTTAAGGATGTGGAAAACGGAATACAGTTTACAGTTCGTCACAAGACGTGCATTAACAACGTACGTGATATTTTACATAATGTAAGTGGAGAATGAACAAATGATTGTATGTGTAGATCAATGTATATATGTTAATAAAAAGTTCCATCATTTTTAAAAATCGTATATGTGACACTAGGGAACGATGTAAAAAAACAAGTATGTAAGTTTCTCACATGTTGTACGAATACAGTAGATAGCAAATGTTTCCCCGTAACCTTTCATACAACAGACAGAGTTCAACCGCGCGTGCTTCTAACCTACCTGTCACATATGGGAAACACAATGACTACTGGGAGATTATCAGCTTCCCGCCGAGTGGCCAGAACCGCTCGCTGCCAAGCAGGCCCCTTACCATGTAGGCAGCCCTCGTGACTCTTCTTTATTACTGTCCCCGACTCCGCGCCGACGCAAGCAAGATACGGCGAGTATTAAATTTAATGTCATCTCCTGGTGCTTCTTATTCCTTACAGTTTTTTCTGATGCCATCTCATCTCATTCTTATTTCTGCCTCGGTATGACACTGTCCAATGAACAGAAACGGCCTTTCACAAGTGGTCCGTAACTCTGGCGGCGCATTTTATCCAACACATTAAACGCATCCACTATCTGATAGCTGATTGTTACTGCGAGCGTAAACTTGCTCGCTTGATGTCCTTCCCGCCTCACGCTTTTTTTATCCCGTGCGTGCGTGCGTATATATGTGCGTATGTGGTTTATGTGCATGACCGCCAGCGCGAGAGTTTGTTAATGGTGGAGTAAATCTCGTTGAAAAATTTAACGGTGAAATATCGTATAACTCTGGAAGTTCTATCTGAAGCAGGAAAGAATCCTTGGTTAATATCCCCTGCCTATTCGCTACAGAGTCTGACTTTACTGCTCAAGAATTCAAAGACTAGGCGACGCAACTGGGCGCAGTCGCCTGAATTCATTTCGCCGTTTTAGTTGTCTAGCAACCATATCATTATACAGCAACTATATAACGATTTTTAGACTCCAGTCTGTACCTAGAATTTATTTTAGACCTATTGTTAGCAGCGGATGTGAACGTTGTAGTCTTCAGTCTGAAGACAGGTTGGATGCATCTCTCCACGCTACTCCATAGCGTGTAAACACTCCATCTTTGAATGCATCCACCACACACACACACACACACACGCACCATTATCAAATTGACGATTGCTTGATGCCTCAGCATGTGTCCTATTAACTGATATTTTCTTTTAATCAAATTATGTATAAACTTCTTCCTCCCCAATTCGATTCAATATCTCTTAATTAAATATCTCAACTATCCATCTAATCATAAGTATTATTCTGTAGTTGCACATATATTATTATCGTTACATACTCGCCGCGGGACAACCATAACAGAGATTTCTTAATAATTTACACTACCAGCACTTTTTCTTCGGAATGACACTCAGCTAAAAATAGAGGGAAGAATTTTAAATGCCTATAAGCGATGAAGATACCTGAAGATGCTAATAAACCATCTTTCGATGTGAAAGCGATATACTGTAACATCCCAATAACTGACGTGTTATTTATTACTGAAGACAATCTACGCACCTTCAGTAATCTGGTAGGTAACTATGATAGCGAAATTATGAAACTGATAGCGGTTTTATTTTTTTTTTTTTTTTGAAAGCGATATATATCAACAACGTACAGGATCATAATTGGGTCCCACGATAGCTACCACAATTAGAAATAAGAAGAATGCTCCTGTACAGACTGTCCGTATATGATGCCATCGTAAGTTCTGAGGGTACATTGAACAACTTAAACTAATGCACACGGCTCTTAATAGGCAAGCTCCGAACGTCGAAAAGAATTTCCGAGACTCTCCATATTCTGGAATAGCACCTCAACATCAAACGTAAATGGGGAATCCAGCCTGAAACTCAGGTGCAGGTACTTATAGAAATGAAATGAGACCCTGATTCAATCCTCGGGCTTGGTACAAATCTTCACTCGTCTGTTCAGTCTAATACTCTACTGGCAATTAAAATTGCTACACCACGAAGATGATGTGCTACAGACGTGAAATTTAACCGACAGGAAGACGATGCTGTGATATGCAAATGATTAGCTGTTCAGAGCATTCACACAAGGTTGGTGCCGAAGGCGACACCTACAACTTGCTGACAAGAGGAAACTTTCCAACCGATTTCTCGTACACAAACAGCAGTTGATCGGCGTTGCCTGGTAAAAATAGTGATGCCTCATGTAAGGAGGAGAAATGCGTACCATCACGTTTACGACTTTGATAAAGGTCGGATTGTAGCCTATCGCAATTGCGGTTTACCGTATCACGACATTGCTGCTCGCGTTGGTCGAGATCCAATGGCTGTTAGCAGAATGTGGAATCGGTGGGTTCAGGAGGGTAATACGGAACGCCGTGCTGGATCCCAACGGCCTCGTATCACTAGCAGTCGAGATGACAGCCATCTTATCCGCATGGCTGTAAGGGATCGTGCAGCAAAGTCACGATCCCTGAGTCAAAAGATGAGGACTTTTGCAACACAAACATCTGCACGAACAGTTCGACGACGTTTGCAGCAGCATAGACTATCAGCTCGGAGACCATGGCTGCGGTTACCGCTGACGCTGCATCACAGACAGGAGCGCCTGCGATGGTGTACTCAAAAACGAACCTGGGTGCACTAATGGCAAAACATCATTTTTTCGGATGAATCCAGGTTCTGTTTAGAGAGTCATGATGGTCGCATCCGTGTTTGGCGACATCGCAGTGAACGCACATTGGAAGCGTCTATTCGTCATCGCCATACTGGCGTATCACCCGGCTCGATGGTATGGGGTGCCGTTGGTTACACGACTTGGTCACCTCTCGTTCGCATTGACGGCACTTTGAACAGATGTGTTACGACCCGTTGCTCTACCCTTCATTCGATCCCTGCGAAACGCTGCAGTTCAGCTGGATAATGCACGACCGCATGTTGCAGGTCAGTACGGGCCTTTTTGGATACAGAAAATGTTCGACTGCTGCCCATGCCAACACATTATCCAGATCTGTCACCAATTGAAAACGTCTGGTCAATGGTGGCCGAGCAACTGGCTCGTCACAATACGACAGTCACTACTCTTGATGAACTGTGTTATAGTGTTGAAGTTGCATGGGCATCTGTACGTGTACACCCCATCCATTTCTTCTTGGTGTAGTAATTTTAATGTCCTGTACTGTAATTTATAAAATCATGTCTGTATGAGACCAGTAAAGTGTCTGCAATTATGCAATTTCAAAGAATTATAGGCCATTAAGTACAGGGGACTGTAGAACGGTTATTCAGCTAAGGTTGATCCCAGAGATCCCAATGAAAGAACGTTTTACCTTCGGAATATTTTCCCAAATGGGAGCACCGTCAGTAAGCAGTATAGTTGAGCTTCATTTTCTTGGAAAAATAACGGCTGTAATTTTCATTTCCTTTTAGACTTTTACGGTACTAACGTAGTAAATCCTTAACTTTTAATACTGCAAGGCCAGACCAGTCAATGATCCTACTAATGCTGATGTCTATCTGGCCTGTCCTCTGACAACCCTCAAATGTGACTGCCCTACGTGACGGCGGTATGGGTATTTCTACCGTACAGGCACGGAGGTCACCATTATACCTGTGGGGATGCAGATGCTCTGTCTGTGTCTCTTTGGTAATGTATCCTATGGTGTTCAGCACGTTTATTTAGCTCAGACGTGTCAGAAGGTCCCACTGAAGTGACTATGTGTGGCGGGAGGCAAACCATCTGATGGTATGTGAGTGCTGACAGAACAGGTCCCAGTCACTGAAGTCATTTGCGTCAGAACATTTAAAAGTCGAGAATCGCAGCACAAGCGGGCTTCATACTAGGCGACTACTAGATCTGGAGCACCATCCATGAGATTTCACAGGACTGTGTACTGTGTATGCTGTCTGTAATGTTAGTTAGTGGTTGTGAGGTGTTCATACAGTAGTGAGTGCGTCTAAGTATAGTCATTACCTTTACCACGGCGATAAAATGAAGGATTATTGATAATACCGGCAACACAGAAGCTGTTTCAACACTTTCAGCTAATGTAAAAGATAAAACTAAATAAAAGTCATATGGCATTGTTGAGCGGTAGACCCCAAATGGTAGTATCGGCCGAGAAAGGGTTTTCTTCTGCCGCACTCATAGGACTCCTTCCCTCAGAACTGTGAGAGGTATGTCTTCAGTCCAGTGGTAGCGTCTGTGATTAGCAATCAAAACGTCCTAGGTCTCGCTCCTTAAATTTTGAATAAAAGACATTAGAACTGGCGGCCGAACACTTCTGGCATAAGAAATCACCCTCCTTCTGCCAAGGGTCTTGTCAAAGTGGGCCGAGGAGCGGACGGAAGTTCAGGGTACTCTCTTGTCCTTGGAAACAGCCCAAAAGGCGGAAGAATCAACAATGATCAGTGGCATGAGGACGCAGAGGGCAATGGAAACCAATGAATTAAAGAAATATGACGTGTATCCACAGGACATGTAGCCAGTAATTGAAAATGTGTCGTGACGATCTCCCCATTGGCAAAAGATTCTGGACTAATCCCTCATTCCGACTTCCTGCAGGGGTCTCCCAAGGGTAATATCAACAGCAGCAGAATATGTTGGAATGGAAGCAGAATTCGTTATGACTGCGAAGGAAGGGCAGAAAGTTACTTACTGCTAACAGTTCTCATCAGAACAAGAGGAAACAACACCGCAACAATAGTTATACATACCAACGTCCCAACCGTAAGACAAAGAGATACTGAAAGTATATGAGCATATTCAGCGGGTAATTCAGTATGCAAACGTAGACGAAAATCTATTGATCACGGCAGATTGGAATATGGTTGTAGGGGAAGGTCAAGAACAAAAGGTTACAGCAGAATAAGGGCTTGGTAGTATGAATGTGAGCAGAAAGACTAATTGAGTGCTGCAATACATTTCAGTTAGTAATAGCGAATACACTCCTCACCCTAGTAACGTGTTACCTAATATCTGCGATATCATGGTGTTAATTTACAAGTGTATTGACTGCCGTAAAGAGCAATGTCCTCTACTAGTTGTATATCATTGAGATGTAAATGAAGTGCCTCAGCAGAAAGTAATTTCCGTCGTGCAGCACGTATTGTTTCAGAGACACTGAGCACATGTTATAAGTGCACAAAACGTGCATTATGTACTACGTATATACTATTATTTGGAGAACCTGCCGCCAAACCTGTTTACTTTTACATTCCGCTTAGTTGTCGTGGTTGAATACACGTTTTTTAAGGCTCCATCTAATGCAGATTAGTTTCCTGAGGCATGCTTTTGCTAGCTAGGTGAAATATTTTGTGGTACCTATGTTTAAAATGAATGTATGTCTGAACGTATTGTTCGTCAAATATTTGAATTAATCGTCAACTGTAGGTGTGCCTGCACATGTTATAGCATAATAGCTGTAGCTGCGTTAGGTTATACTACAGACTTGGGTAGGCTAAGTGTAGCTTTTTATCCTTCAAGAGGTGATCGTGGCCTTGCGGCCCGGGTCTGTACTAGCCGCGGCTCGCGAGCTACGGGCTAGCCAGGCTGGCCGAGGCGAGGCGGAAGTGAGCGAGCTGGCGGTGGCGTTGGTGAGCCAACAGCCTGGGACGAGCCAGCACGGCTGCGCCGCATGCCTCCGCCTATGCCGCTCCGTTTGACGTAAATATGTTTACCTCCTCTCCGGGCATCAGTATATGGTTGAAATGGCTCTGAGCACTATGCGACTTAACTGCTGAGGTCATCAGTCGCCTAGAACTTAGAACTAATTAAACCTAACTAACCTAAAGACATCACACACATCCATGCCCGAGGCAGGATTCGAACCTGCGACCGCAGCGGTCACACGGTTCGAGACTGAAGCGCCTTTAACCGCACGGCCACACCGGCCGGCGCATCAGTATAAGAGAGAAGCAGAAATACTCATCAGGCTGTCTGCCGTAATGGCTCACTGGGAGAGATCTATTCGAGATAGAGTCGTCGCTCTCATTGAAGAAGGAGGATGTTCCACCAGAGAAGCTGGCAGACGGTATGGCGTACCACACACCACTGCAACGAGATGGTGGAGGAACTGCTGTAAGTAGGCTGTTTAGGTTTTTTTATTGGTAACGCCACGTAGCGCTCTGTATGAAAATCACTGGCTGTGCTGTGTGCAGTCTGTGGCTGGTTTACATTGTTGTTTGCTATTGTAGTGTTGGGCAGCTGGATGTTAACAGCGCGTAGCGTTGCGCAGTTGGAGGTGAGCCGCCAGCAGTGGTGGATGTGGGGAGAGAGATGGCGGAGTTTTGAGAGCGGATGATCTGGACGTGTGTCCATCAGAGACAGTAAATTTGTAAGACTGGATGTCATGAACTGATATATATATATATATATATATATATATATATATATATATATATATATAATGACTTTTGAACACTATTAAGGTAAATACATTGTTTGTTCTCTATTAAAATCTTTCATTTGCTAACTATGCCATGAGTAGTTAGTGCCTTCCATAGTTTGAATCTTTTATTTAGCTGGCAGTAGTGGCGCTCGCTGTATTGCACTAGCTCGAGTAACAAATATTTTTGTGAGGTAAGTGATTTGTGATAGGTATAGGTTAATGTTAGTCAGGGCCATTCTTTTGTAGGGATTATTGAAAGTCAGATTGCGTTGCGCTAAAAATATTGTGTGTCAGTTTAAGCACAGTCATTTACAATTTTTCTAAGGGTACGTTTCACTGCCTTGAAAGAGGCACCACCAACAGGGCTCCTGGCTCAGGCAGAAAGAGAGTGAGCTCACGGCAGGAAGACAGGGACCTAGTGTCTAGGAGCAGAGAAAATCCCTTTCTGAACGCGAAGCAGTTGCGGCGGGAGACCAACTTCCCCGGCTCCAGTGACACGATTAGCCGAAGGCTGAGGGACGCTGGACTGCAGGCATGACGACCCGCCGTGAAACAAGAGCTCAGCGAAGACAGCGTTTTATACCGGCTAGCATTTGCGGAGCTCCATCTGAGGGCGTCCTGGGTCAACGTCATTTTCACTGATGAGAAGGTGTTTTCCACCAGTAACGACGGTCCACGAATCGTTTACAGGCCGCAAGGGAATCGCCATCCACGCGAATATGTAACCACGACGAGAAGAAGTGGTCGGCTATCTGTTACCTGCTGGGGTTGGATTTCTGCGAGAGGGGCGGGAATTCTTCAAAGGATAGAAGGAACTCTGGACAGCGTTCAGTATTCCCACATATTGGGAAATGTGATGCTTCCGTCAGTGCGAATGCTGTACGCAGAAGGGGACGTCACATTTGAAGAGGACCATTCCCCCATTCACAAGTCTGCATTTGTTCAGCAGCGGCTCTCCATGATTGGCTTCAACGTCATGGACTGGCCGCCACGGGCGGCTGATATGAACCCCATGGAAAACATGTGGGCTGAGGTCGCCAGAACATTAACAGAGAACTGGCCACGAAACCAACCAACTACTGCGGACGCTCTTTGGGACTGCGTCCTGGAAGCCTGGGAGGAAGTTGCTTCTTCAGGCTGTTACGTCCGACGGTTTGTACATTCGATGTCAAGACGCATGATAGAAGTACAAAATAATGAAGGATTCTGGATAAAATATTAGAGTCCCTAAAATGTTTTGTTATGTCTTCTTTTTCGTCATTTTTTCTCATTGGGAGCTAGTGCAAGATCGCGTGGCAGCAGAAAAGATAGAATATGGGTTAGTTTTCCTTTGAGTTGCCTTTTTAATTCAAGTGGGTTTCTTTTCAATATACAGTTTGTTAAATATTCTATTTTGATTTCATTTATACCCTGTCTAGATACTTACAAACTAATCAGCGTAGATGGACTCTGTCACAGTAGTTTTTGTTATTTCAAATACATCTCTCTCTTCCGCTCCATCCATGAATACACCCACCGTCCTCCACACAATACGCGAACGATTTCATATTATGTTTACTCGTTGTTAATATCTCCTCTATTCTCTCTTACCCTCTCTCTCTCTCTCTGACACTATCGCCGCAAGTGCCCTTGCGTTCCATTCCCCCAAAACTTTATAAACAAACCTAGCGGTTTCCATTGACACTACATTTTCTCTTTTAATTGCTGCTGTATTTACTCTCTATCATTTCTCTCAACACCTATGAAACCGTATTCTTTGATCTCCCCTTCCCTATAACCCGTTCTTCGTTCTGAAAACAGTCCTTCTTTATCTCTCGGTCCCAAGATAAAACGAACTGTGGCACACATATAAGTACGCAATACTTTGCAAGCATTTCACGCTTATATTTTGCACTTCTATCCATTCCCAGATCCCGCCCTCCTTCCTGTTACCCGTCCCTTGACATCTGCAGCAACATCTAAATGAATACTCTGCAATTCATAATTATGTGCTTGGCAGGGGGTTCTGTGGTCTGGTGGATTAATCTTGTATTAATGTGTAAAACGTGTAGGTTCACACCTCACGTCAGGTGTAGGTTTTTAACACACACAAGTAACTCTCCTTCACCGGTAGTAACGCCAAGTGCAGAACGCCAGTAAGCTCCGTAGTTCAATATCCGCAGTAAAGATAACATCCCTTCGCTGCCGACTGGGGCAGAGCGGCATTGGTTCAAATGGCTCTGAGCACTATGGGACTCAACATCTTAGGTCATAAGTCCCCTAGAACTTAGAACTACTTAAACCTAACTAACCTAAGGACATCACACACACCCATGCCCGAGGCGGGATTCGAACCCGCGACCGTAGCAGTCCCGCGGCTCCGGACTGCAGCGCCAGAACCGCTAGACCACCGCGGCAGAGCGGCATTCGTTTGAGCTGTGACAGATTGAGAAACTCCGAGAGGCGGAGACTCTGTCACCAACAAGCCGTCGTAAACTAGAAAACGTATTTCATTTAATGAACCAATGGCCATGTAAGTTCACAAGGCTCTTACTTTATTTGAAACCGAGACGTTGAAAATTGTGGTGCTGGACTGGGATTCGAATTCGATTTCACTGTGTTCCCCAAGACTGCAAACTCTTGTAGGCCTCCTCGAAAGGCACCTGTGTGGTTTTGAATCCTGATCACCACAAAATATTCATTATTTCATTTCTAGCCCTAGCATGTGCACTCCGAACTACAAGTGAAAAATAGTTGCTTTTTCAACTTCTCTTCGTGCGTTGTCAGCTGTAACGTGTTCGTTTCAACTCACAGCCACATGATGAGCTTTTTATCACAACATTACAAGATCAGACTTTTCCTTACATCTTTTCAAGATCAAACATTCCTCTCCATCGTACTGGCGAAAACGGATTTGGGTTAGACGTTGTGTTCGTTGTGATCACCAACGACGATATGTTGTGGATTCAACTTCTAGCCAGCAGAGTATTTTCCATCACATCATTGAAAGTTCAAACATGCCACTCCTAGCTATTATTGGAAAAGAACTTGATAGTTAAAGTGTCTTCGTGACCACGTGTGCGGGGTTTGAATTCCTTTCAGCACAGAACTTTTCGCCGTCTGATGTCTAGCTAAGTATGCGCACATCTCACTACTGGTGAACCAACAATAGCTATTTATCGTCTGTTCCTGGCTAGAAAACGACGGCGCTAGATGCTGGGTTCGAATCCCAGTCAGGCAAAAACAATTCTATCGTCATTTAAGGTTCCAACATTTCGCTATTGGTGAAAATATTTGATATTTAACTTCTGATTTTACGTACTTCGTTAACAATCCGATTAGGTGCTGGGATCGCATCCCTGTCACAAGCTTTAGATGATGGCATTTCAAGATGAGCATACTTTGTTCCTTGTGAATGACACCATATTAAACGTCGTTGGGGGTAGTTCCCAAGAAGGTAACTGTTATGACAAGATTCCCAGTTCAGTACAAACATTTTCGTCGTTTATTTTCAGGTCCTGAATTGATAACTGATACTGGTGCAAACGTCTGTACTTCACGTCTCTTTATGCCCTCTGATTGGGTCTCAATAAGGCACAAACAAAGCTTAGCTTAGTTAGCAATGGTTATAGGTGCTGGGTTTGAATGCAGGTCCGGAACGACGACGTTGGTCATGTCATTTAAAGTTCAAATTTGTGTACACGTAGCTGTTGATGTTTTACGGAACAATGATAATACTGGTGATTCGCTGTTAATGTTGAGATTTCAGTAGAATGCTTGTTGCTGTTAATCGCGTTTTTTTTACTGGTTCGACCAATATCCACTTTCCAGAGCCACTCGCCGTTGAGCGACGTTCAGCACGTGGATGGAAAACATTTTGAGAGCGAAAAACTTTTTTCTAATTGCCGTACAGCTTTGTAACTCCACATATTGTCTCAAGTATTTAATTTTGACTATGGATTACTGTCCGATATATGTAAAATAATCTGTTTTCTCAGAACTTTTGGAATATCACTTGTTGTCATTAAGGTTAGTTTATGAGTGTTATGGGGTGTCTCATCTCTAAGAACGTGTTTTCTAATATGTTTTGTATGACATATTAGTTGACGCTTAGACTGACTGTTACAAAGACCTTTGGTCTCTAGTAGTCTCTTTTGGTACCCATTGTGTGTAGTCAAACGACTGTACCCCACGGGATTTTGGTGTTTAGAGGACCTGCAACACAGCTACGTTATGTTGGTTGTATTCGGCAGTGACCCACCTTTTTTGCTGTCAAGTGTACGTTTGGAGCACATCATTGTGAACTATGGGAAAATCAGAATATGAGAGAATCGAAGCATTCGAGAAGTGGAGTTACAAGAAATGTTGAAAATAAAGTGGCTTGATAAAGTAAAGGTCGAGGTGGTTCTTCACAGGGTGGTTGAGGCAAGAAACATGTGGAAAACATGGACAAGAAGAAGGAACAGGAAGGTGGAACATCTGTTAAGACTTCAGGGAGCTGTAGAGGGTAAAAAATGTAGAAGAATGTCGAGATTGGAGTACAGATAATGTAAGAAGTAGGGTGCAAGTGCATCTCTGAAATGAAAAGTTTGGCAGAGGAGACGAATTCGTGGGGGTTGCATCAAACCAGTCAGAAGACACATGACTTACAAAAAAAGAAAAAATATTTTCGTGTGTTTTTATAGAGTGTAGCTGAGAGTAATAGATGTGTGTATGGTTTAGTGTTATGTTTGCGTTGTATGACGATGGTGAGAAAGGGGGAGGGTAAAACCCGGTGGCGGCACAGAGCCTACTCCTCTCAAATTGCAACAAGTGGGCCACCGAGCTTAATATCCACATCCGACGTCTTCAACAGTGTCAAATGCCGCACTTAATTGGACACTACAGAGGGCTTTGGAATTTCATACAAGGACCTTGGCGGAGTCTGGCCAAGAGGAACCTTATGCCACCACCTCTCCTCCTCCTACCGACCAAATACTGCCAGAGAAAATTTCATCCGACACCTGGATTCGAACCGGCATACCTCCAAGCAACTTTGGCGAGCATCCCACGTGACAGATTGATGTCACTGATTGCAAACTCTTTGGCTGACAGCGATAGTGAAGGTACACTATAAGCTAATGGGAAACTTTCGACTGATACTGTAGAACACCAGTGTGCGAAGAGAACTGTTGCTATTTTGTACGAGTAGGCGACGTATGTTTCTGTGTATCAACAATGAGCGATATCATCACGATCATCATCCATCTTGCGTAAGCAACCAGCTTTTTAATTTAGTGAAGGTGAGAGGAGCAAGGTCGAAACAATAAATTCTGTCTTCTGAAACGTTCAAACTTAAATGAGTGCCTTTCCATTGACTCGTTGATAACGACAGCTGGCGAGGAGCTGGGAATGGCTGTGTGCCAGACCACAAAAAACAAACAGTCACCCAGAAAACATAAACTGATTTTATTTTACAAGTGAAAAGTGTATATTCATACATTTTTAACAAGCAATATTTGACAAACTCAAATGAATGCATTTATTTATCACAGCCCAATAAAATCAGTGATAAACATTTTGTATTTCAGATTTAATCCATATTAACTTCAGATTTCAAATCACGACACATCATTCAGATGGTTCCGCCTCAATGTAAATTTAATAAAATACATTTTGAATTCAAGTATTACTAGAAAAGGTGGAGAAACATCTCACTTTCCAAATGTTTTAATTGGTAATGCCAATACTAACTAATAAAGCATTAACAAGCATTTAGTAAACACAGCAGTTAACACCTATAGGCACAACAGATTACAACAGGCACGAGTAACTATTAAAACAATGTGAAATATAACTTTTGCGTAAATGAGAGGAATATTATACGAACTATCATAAGTAGGTGATGGTAGCTTGCTTCTAAAATATGATAGCTCAAGCTACTTCTGTAAAATGAACTATACTAATAGTAAAATTCTAATACTGTCTTGGCTGCTTGTTGGCTTCAAGAGACTAATCTCCAAAACCGCAAGATGAATTTTCATAGGGTTTTCACAGTTATCTTGAGTGTAGCTTCCATCAAAATGTGATAGTGGTACAATAAGTACCCTCCGCCACACACCGTAAGGTGGCTCGCGGAGTATAGATGTAGATGTAGATGTAGGTACAAAGCCCGAAATCTTTTTGAACAGTTGATTCGTCAGGAAAATTTTAAATTTTACAGATATCGTGGTGTAAATTTTTATCTCAAACCACTGTGTCTGGCTGTCTGGACACGTTAATCTAAAAAAATACCAGACTAATCTTCATTGGATTTTCGCAGATAACTTGATTGTAGTTTCATTTCATTAAGATCGGATCACGGGCAAAAATAAATCATAATTTAAATTTTTATCTAAATTCGTCAGCTCAGATTGGTAGTTATGATGATTATCTCATGACGTGATCATCATGACGTAATGTGGATAAGAAACAACGGATGACCCTGTTAGTTTCGTAGCACACCAAATAATCAGTAGATGACACTGTTAACTTTTTTTAACACAGTGACAGTTGTATTTTCGGGAGTTTACATCAGTGACAAAACTAAACACTGCCATCTTATCTTCACGAATACAAAGTAACAGCTAACTAATTTTACTAAAATATGCAGAATTACCGATTTCACTTTGTGCATTATAATGTAATAATATTGCTTTGTTTCTTCGATAAGTTTCATCTATATTTGTTTCTTCTCCTGCAACAGTATTTTACATCAGTGACAGAAGTAGTTTCGGAAGTTTACATCAGTGATAGAATTAAGCTCTGCAGCCTCATTTTTACGATTGCAAACTAACATTGAATTTACTTGGCTATGATGTAAGGAATTACTGTTGTTGCTTTGTGAATTAAACTTAACGAGAGTGCATTGCTTCTTTCGAGCGATTTTATTGATATTCTACACTAGGAAAAACTATAGTGGCGGGCACGAAAGTAGAGTCCTGAAGGTCACGGCCGCTGCCTGCCACCAGCAGGGGCTGCAGGCTGTGGGCTGTGATTCGCCAACCTCTCGGCTTTTTTGCCATGTAGGTACTGTTAGCGGTGCGGTCGGTCAGAGCAGCTGCTGAAAGCTCAGTGTTCCCGTGCTACATCGAGTGTTCACGTCTGATATCAGTGTCTCACTGTCTTTAGAAAGGTGCTTTGACGTGTGTTCGGTGGTCAACAGCAAGGTAGGAGCAATAGCCTACTTGTAGTACTCCTCTGGTCGGTGTGCATAAAGGGCAGAAAGACATTCATAAACAATCGAAAATTATCATATCTAATGTACTCAAGTTTTTTACTGATCTGGCCAACAATGAAGAAGCGAGGAATAACTCAAATTTTGCGCAAACTCATAAACTTATTGATAAAGCGTGTGGTGTCTCCAAGTCAACTGTAGGCCGTATTAGCAAATCTGTGTCACTGGCAGAATCTCCAAACATGAATGAGTGTTTCGATTCTCCAAGAAAGAGCTATGAACGTGAACATAAATCGACCGACTTTAATGATTTTAACAAGGAGCTCGTGCTTAGAACTGTACTTGTATATTACGACAGAGGAGAGCATCCAAATGCTAAAAAAATACAGGCTGACCTCCGTGAAAAAATTAATTACTCGGGCTCAGAGACCTCCGTTCGTCTTCTCTACTCCCATGGTTTCCAATTCAAGAAATGTAATGACGGAAGCAAATTCTTAATACAATGCACTTCTTGCGTGCTGAAGACACCAGGCCTGTAGTGTACTTGGGTGAAACCTGGGTTTCACAGAACCACAATTATATATGGCACGCCTCTAAAGGAAATGGTGGTTTGAAAGTGCCTACTGGTAGAGGTGGCCGATTAATCATCGCCCACGCTGGTTCATTAATCTCAAGCTTCATACTTGTTTTTCGTGGTGGGAAAAGTTCTTGCGAATCCGATTATCATCCAGAAATGAATGGAGAAATTTTTAAGAATTGGTTTATTCGACTGTTGTCTGCGCTGGACGAAGAGTCAGTTACAGTGATGGATAACGGCAGATACCACTCCATTAAGACAGAAAAGCTGCCACATTCAAACTGGCGCTAGGCAGATATTATGGAGTGGTTAAAGAGAAAGAATGTTTCATTTTCAGTCTATGTAACGAAGGCGAACTCCTGTCTAAGGAAGGAATCGTAGGTGCCAAAAAGACTTACGAATTAGATCAACTGGCAAACGAAATGGGACACCAAGTGGTACGTCTACCACCGTATCACTGCCATTATAATCCAACTGAATTGACTTGGGCCCAAGTAAAACGAGAAGTAGCGAAAAGAAATACTACTTTCAAACTTGCTGATGTCGAGAAGCTAACACACGAAGCTCTCGACAATGTTACTCAGCAGGACCGGGAGAGGTGCGTTAAACATTCACCATCATGGAATCTGTGATGATACACCTGGCTGAAACAAGCGACAGTGAATCTGAAGACACGAAACCAGAATATCTTTCAGTGTAGGTAAGTGTCGTCTATGTAAAAGGCTGACTTGATTTAAATGTTTGTCTATTCATTTCAGTTATAGAGGACGTACTGCGAATGTTTTTCCTTTACAGTAGACGTCTGATAAATTTATCACAAGTGGTGCCGATTAGTTTACTAGATGGTAACTGTAAATTAAAATAAGATTGTCAATTCTGCATTAATTAACAACAGTTTTTCCTAAAAACCAGTATCGAATGTCTTTACATTCGGATATAATCTTACTGCATTCAGTTTACTTGTACATTCGAAATTTAACTCCTTTTTATCAAAGAAGGATTTACTGGCTGTTTCGTAATAAGGGTAATGCAGTTCATAAAATGACAAAACGTTGTAGTGCTTCTGTATCGATTGTGCAGTAACATCAGAACAGTCCCAGCACCTATTCTCATTCCCCGAGAAGAGCATAGAAATCTATGATATTTAACGACTTTTACAAAAAGCTAGGACGTAGAATTGTATTACTTTAGTATGACGTAGTACCCGATGGCTACAGAAATACAGGGTAATGTCCATGATAAAATTGGTTATTCTGGCCAGTTACTTCAATACACTGCCTTCTCCGCCCACTTGGTTTTTAATTCTGAAACTGTAATGATGGACGAAATTTGTAACATAAGACAGGGACATTGCAGTAGAAAGAACGAGGTTTTTGTGTACGAAGCAAGTACTGCGTGCTGAGAATAACAGGCTCATAGCAAATTTAGATAAACCTTGCGATTCACAAAACCTTTCGAACAAATATTTTTCTCGACTTCAGTTAAAATATTGGCTTCAAAATAACTACAATTACTTCTGCTTAGCGTATATTGGCGTTTTGAGTGATGGATGCAATGACGAAGGGTATGTATTAGCAGCCAGTAAAATATTTTCGGGAAGTAGGGAATATTCTCTGTCATATTAAAGCGAGCCGTCCGAACAAAAGTCTTGGCGACGGTGTACAACGACTCACGCGCTACTGCGCACGGAATATCGCGGAGGTAATTTGCCTCTGTACGTGATACGATAAAATAATTATATCTAAAATGTTACCAAAAATAATTTTGTAGTTTTCTTAACAACTTCCATCGCAGTCCTACAGAACTAAAATCAAACAGCGAAATTTTTCGCTACGCAGTCGGCACAGTTACGCACCTCTTATAGTATTTTATTTTTTATCTCAAAATACTTTTATGTTTCCGAAATGAAAGACGCAGCATATGCATCTATAAACTTTTAGGCTGTTCATATTTTTTTCAATCCAATTACATAAAAAAATTGTTTTCTTCCAAAACTTCTTGTAACGTTACTTTTCACTTCTTTTTTTTTTCCTAGCAGCTAGAGAGAATTTTCATTTGGAAAGTACTCCATCATATTCTAGACTAAAAATAGTATTTCACAATATCTTTTTTTGAATTTTTACTAACATTTGAAGTTATCACTATAAAAAATTGGCAGTGCTATAAGACGGCGAGATCACCTTGAAGTCCTATTTTCGTGCCAGCCACTATAATTGGTTAAATTTTCTTTGTGATTTGGTTGGCTGCTCATTGCATTTTGACGTCGTTTTGTTTACGAATAACCCTTAACGTACGAGGTGACTTTTCTGTAACGTATAACCCGAGGTGGAGTCTCTGGGACACCTATGTTTAAACCGAGATTTAAGGCGAAAATCATACGAAATTTTTAATTTATGCTATATAACATTTATTTCCACAATTAATTAAGTGTTGTTTAAATTCTTCTAGTTTATTTGATTGCACTAAGCAAAACCTGCAGCATTTTACTATTTATCACACAATAACACATAATTTTGTGTGTTTATTTTAAATAATACACATAAATGGACAGAGTACACAATTTTACATTCTGAAAAATTAAAAAATATCTGTAGCATACAAATTTCCTTATAGAATTAAATTCCAGGGTTTAAATTTGCACATAAAGGTTCCAACCGATAGCTACAAAAAGAAACTCTGTCAGATTTACATGAATTGCTGGGAACTAAATTTTTCTTATCTCGGTTTTAACAGACGCTTTAAGTATTTCATTGAAGAAAGAGACAGATCCCCATCACCACTTTCCTGGTTCTTCCTTTGAATGAACCTCTTGTTCGATAGCAGAACTGTCGTCACTGGCTGATGTAAGATCTTCAACTTTTTCTTTCATTTCTTGATCTATATCACGGACACCTTCCTCCATAGATCGAATAAAAATTTCACCAAACTCGAGAAAGTTAAAATGACACATTCGTGTTATACGGTACCGTACTGAAGAAAACAGGTACGTAGTTCACGAAGCGTGGTCTAGGAGACTCCAACACCTATCAATAACAGGTATCAACAATAAACACGGAAGGCGATAACGCAGCCGACAGAAAAACATTGTAGGCTTAGCAATTTAAGGAGGGTAGGGGGAGTATAGAAGCATTCCACCACAACTGGCCTTGAGGAGCGAGTTCGAAAATTTTCGCACGGTATGAGAGACCATACGTCGTGAGTTAAGGGTTAAAAACGTCTAGAAAATGGTCAAGCCCTTTTGAGTACACCAGAATGGCTAAAAGTCTGGGCATATGCAGACTCAAGAGTCCAATGAAGATCGAGAGGCAAGACTTCCTGCGCCTCTCAAACGTCAGGCCTTAGCCTGCTGTTTGGAAACTCCTTCCGAAAGCAAGACATGACGAAACTCTGATACCGAGTGTCACGCATTATCTCGCACCTTAGAAACTTTCACTCATAGAGAAAACTGCTGAAGTTCTTAGCATGTTTGCACAGATACCACATTGTCTCTCCTGCGTTAGTGAAGCCAACAAGCTTTTCGTTCTTGTCTTACTCCAAACGCAGTATACAAAGAAGCTTTCTGTCACAAATACACCGACGTTCCAAAGAAACTGTTATGGCAAGAGTATTCAAACACAGAGATGTGTAAACAGACAGAACACAGCGCTGCGGTCGGCAACGCCTGCATAACATAAGTATCTGGTGAAGTTGTTAGATTGGTTACTGTTGCTACAATGGCAGGTTATCAAGATTTAAGTGAGTTTGAACATGGTGTTATAATCAGCGCACGAGGGATGGGACACAGCATCTCCAAGGTAGTGATGATGTGGGGACTTTACCGTACGACCATTTCACGAATGTACCATGTATATTATGTGTGGTGTCACCGCCAGACACCACACTTGCTAGGTGGTAGCTTTAAATCGGCCGCGGTCCATTAGTAGATGTCGGACCCGCGTGTCGCCACTGTGTGATCGTAGACCGAGCGCCACCACACGGCAGGTCTAGAGAGACGGACTAGCACTCGCCCCAGTTGTACGACGACGTTGCTAGCGACTACACTGACGAAGCCTTTCTCTCATTTGCCGAGAGACAGTTAGAATAGCCTTCAGCTAAGTTAATGGCTACGACCTAGCAAGGCGCCATTTGTACCATTGCATGTATCTCAAGATAGTCTCACTTGTATCATCAAGAATGCTGTATACCATAGGACGATATAAAAGTAAAGTGTTCTAGTAGCTACGTTCTTTTCTTTATCACATTCATTACGAATCCTGTTCCAGACTTCGCGCCAGTCGGCGTGTGTGTACGTGTGCCCTTTCGGCTACCCGTCACTGTGGACTGGCTGCCTTGTCAGTCCACTACATTATGAATCCGGTAAAACGTCAAATGTCCGACATAGCTGCGGCCGGAAAAAGAACCTGCAAGACGGGTGCTACAACGACGGAACAGATAGTTCAACCCTTCCACAATTGCTGTATATTTCAATGCTGAGCCATCAACAAGTATCAGATTGCGAACCATTCAGCGAAACATCATCGGTATGGGCTTTTGGAGCCGAAGGCCCAGGTATGTATCCTTGATGACTGTACGACTCAAAACTTTACGCCTCGTCTGGCTCTGTCAACACCGACGCCGGACTGTGATGACCGGAAACATGTTGCCTGGTTGAACGAGTCTCGTTTCAAATTGTATCGAGCGGATGACGGCGTACAGGTATGGAGAAAAATTCGTGAATCCATGGACCCTGGATGTCAGCCGTGGGCTGTTCAAGCTGGTGGAGGCTCTGTAATGGTATGGGGCGTGTGCAGTGGGAGTGACATGGGACCCATTATACATCTAGATACGACACTGAAAGGTGGCACGTACGTAAGCATCTTGTCTGATCACTTGCATCCATTCCTGTCCATTGTGCTTTCCGACGGACTTGAACAATTCCAGCAGGACAATTCGATACCCGACAGGTCCAGAATTGCCACAGGGTGGCTCCAGCCGCACTCTTCTGAGTTTAAACACTTCCGCTGCCCGCCAAACTCCCCAGACAGGAACATCATTCAGCGTGAAATCACGCGATTTGTTCATGGGTGACTCGGGTAAAGATTTCAGACACACCGCTTCCCAGAACTGACACGAAAAGGCTTCATAGGGTGCCATAAGGGGAGTCAATGAAACCACGTCTTTTCTGGGGCCGTTGATTCCCGCACATTTCACGGCCATAAATGACAGTTCTTCGTCCGATGAGCGACAGGGCGATATTCTTGACAACCTTTGACACTGCTGACCCTTTCAGAGGTGTCAACCCCTGTCTATGGACAATGTGTGTCTGCATCCCCACCCCTTTGGAATGAAATGTGGGACAGATAAAACGAGATTAATTCAAACTTATAACAATGCAACACTCATAGCTTGAAGAACCATATGGCAAGCCGAATAATACGTTCAATCTACACACTTAGGTGCCCATCAATAAGTGGACCAAGCGCCGGTGAGTACGCCGCAATGATCCTCCTTTGCCTATGAAATGCGCAGGCGGGAATAGCGGAAGAACTTCCTATACCATCTTCCACCAAATGCGAGCTACGAGCTTCTAAGACATGTAAGTTGGTGTAGTAGAGAATTTTCAAGCCTGCTCAAAGTCATATTCAACTTCGTGAAATGATCGTAGCATCTACGTGACACTCGACTGACAGTTGTCCTTAGATGCCCAACCTGTAGTTATCAGTTGTAAACGACTGACAGCTAGGTGATGTGCAAGAAATGTTCAAATGCGTGTGAAATCTTATCTTTGACGCAGTGGAGAGTGCGCATGCCCCTGGTGGAATGCAAAGGAGGCGGTTGCTTAATTACGCATGCAGACGGATTATACCACGCTATCGATTTGGTATCAAAGCACGAGTCATTCGTAAGTAATTTTAAACAAAAAAATCAAAAGTAGTTCGTTTAAGAGAGATGTAAGACAGAGAATGGGAGCAGATAATGATGAGGTTCGCAGACGCTTAGACTTTTTGGCTATTGTAAGAAAGAGATTTGATGGTAGAAGTATGTAAGATATTTAGCACTTACTATGGCGTAAGGATAAACAGAACAGACATGAAGTTGATGAAGAGTAGTACAAGTAGAAAGAAAAGCAGCCACTTGTTTATCATCAAAATTGGGTACTACTCAGTAGTGGAAGAAGTGAAAGAATCCTCCTACCTAGGACGCAGTACTGCACATGATGGCTATATCAAGAAAGGTATCATAAGTAGGTTGGCATACGATTTCTTTACTAAAATATCCTTTCTAAAATGAGAACGATATTCCTGAACGTGTACGTCTAGAGCACGTACTAGTACAGAAGTGAAACGTGGGCCACCTAAAATCCAGAAGAGATAAAACTGAGCCGGCCGGAATGGCCGAGCTGTTCTAGGCGCTACAGTCTGGAACCGCGCGACCGCTACTGTCGCAGGTTCGAAACCTGCCTCGGGCATGGATGTGTGTGATGTTCTAAGGTTAGTTAGGTTTAAGTAGTTCTAAGTTCTAGGGGCTGATGACCTCAGAAGTTAAGTCCCATAGTGCTCAGAGCCATTTGAACCATCTTGGAGATAAAACTGAGGGTGTGTGAAATGTGGCGCTAAGAAAAAGTTTCAAAAATTAGGAGGAGGAATTGATAAATATAGAAAGAATAGACAAGGGGAGAAGCCTATGGTAGACTCTTAGCAAAAGAAGCGACAGGTTAATGCTACTTCTGCTACGACCTCTGGGAATAATTAACATGACGCTTGAAAGAGTAGTAGAGGTACGAAATGTTAGAGGCAGACCAAGTCTATAGCATGCAAAAGTGTTATATGGGATATTTCTACTGGAGGTAATATTGGAACTAGAAGAAAAGAGTCTGCAATTATATGCCTGAAAAGCAGTATCTGTCGAGGTATGGCCTCTTAATTGTGACAATAGTGGAAAGAATTCGGTGATGTAGGATTCACAATACACATTTATGGGCAGATGGAAATCTTCGAGCAGTCTAGAAGGTGAGACATCGGGATCGATTGAGGATCAGTGCATGGGAAGGAATTTTAGGTAACACACTCATAGGGCCATACGAAAAAATGGTTCAAATGGCTCTGAGCACTATGGGACTTAACATCTGTGGTCATCAGTCCCCTAGAACTTAGAACTACTTAAACCTAACTAACCTAAGGACATCACACACACACCCATGCCCGAGGCAGGATTCGAACCTGCGACCGAAGCAGTCGCGCGGTTCCGGACTGAGCGCCTAGAACCGCTAGACCACCGCGGCAGGCTAGGGCCATACGCTATACTAAAGAGGTGTTTTGTATGACCGATTTCTGAGTGATGAATTACCAGCACTATTCTAAAATGTGTCCTTATAGAAAGGCATTAACTGCATTTATTCGCTCTCAGAGCAGTTAAAATTATCGACTTTAACGAGTCCTATTAGTTCAACTGTGCGATTCATTCCTGTAGCTAGACTGAAGTCATTTTTGTAGATTGTAAACAAATTTGACAATTATAATCGGTTGTCACGTACCTCAAATTAATCATTTTCATTTGTTCGCTTCAGAATATGTCTTCTTGTAAGTGTGTTTGAGAATTATTTCATCAGCTTTTCATCTACACAAACTTAACTGGCACATATCTAAATTAATGATCTTCAGTATACTTCAGTATTCGATTGTCAGATTATCATTTTAACTTTTGCTGTGCACAAACATACAACGCAATTAGCGATTAAGCCCTATGTGAACAAAGCCAGTGGCAGGGAACGAACGCCACTCATGTGGGTTCGCCACGCCGACGCAGTTCCGTAGACACCGCCCTACTTTCTATGGAGCATACGACAGTACCTCATCATAGCGTTTCATGGGCGATTGATTGGTCAGGACGGTCTGGTACGCGGTCGCCCAGTTCACTGTAATCCAATGAAATTCGGACTACAAAGAGCTTTCAAGGCATTGGCGTACGTCCACCCTACCAGCTGCAGGAATTACTGGGGCATGTAACCAACGCATGTGACTTAGTTCAGATGGATCCGTGTGCATTTAAGAGTGAGTGTTATTCACTGCGAAGAAAGGCTACAGGATATCTTAGGATATGTGGTAAACATATGCAGCACTGCCTACTGCCAACAGACAGTTGGGAATGAGATGATTGGCCCACAGCTCAACAGCTATTGATTTCTGGACATATCATTACAGGTACCTTTCTCCTACTTTTGAAAAATACTACGCCACCTTGTGGAGAATGCTGTGTATAATAGTTAAGTATAAATGAGAAGATTAACACAGAAAATAAGGAGATAGGGGCAGCATCGAACTAATCAGATGACTGATGACTGTAGTAGTTGTGCTCTTCAGTGTGATGACTGGTTGGATGTATCTCTCCACGCTAGCTTATCAAAGTGAACGCCTATTCACCTCTGCATAAGGTCCATTTCAACCAGTTAACTGTGCGTGAGCCTCTTTCTGCAATTTTTACCACCCAGACTTCCCACAATTACTAAACTGATAATTTTTGATGCCTCTGTACGAGTTCTATCAATCATTTTATTCTGTTTATCTATGCAAAAACGTGATGACTACAAAGGAAAAACGGAAAACTTCCATTATTGTAGGCTCTGTGTCATATTAGACTGGAAGTAAATTACCCATGATTTAGAGAGAAGGTCCAAACACTTGCATAAACTATTGCCACCTTAACATCCTCCCAATAATTATGATATGCGCCCGGGAGTGGGAGATGCACCGCTGTTTTCTTGTTGGTTTCACATGTCTCTAATTAGCATTTAGCGTGCAGGAGAGCTTTGATATCATACAATACATAGCATTTTCTTCTGAAAATTCTGAGGAAATTCTTTAAATAGGTCTGTGGATTTTCACTGTAGGCAATAGCTTTAAGAAGATAGGAAATCCTCATCCTCTTTTATGGTTCCATAACTCTATTCGTGAAAACGGAACCCATATAGGACCACTTTGTTATGTCGAAATTATAATGAAATTATTACCTTCAGCTGCTGACGGGCGTTGATATATATCAACGGGGACACGTGAAAAGGTGTGCCCCGACCGTGACTCGAACCCGGGATCTCCTGCTTACATGGCAGACGCTGTGTGTCTGTTCGACAGTTAAGACCCCTTTTTATCAGTAACAGGTAGATATATCAAGCTGAAATTTATGTCACATATTAAGGATGACAGTCTCTTGGCGGTGTGAAAATTGTACTTCCAGTTAAAGTGTACGACCAGTTATGTCACCTGTCTCGATACTAGCAAATTTACTCATCAAAACGTACAGGGCATGTCCTGTTGACCCAATTTCACATTAAAATTAAAAAGACTCGAAAACTGTTAATTTGTAAGTATATCACACAAATTATTTTTTGCCATTCGTTCTCCACAATCTGTCTGTCTGTCTGTCTGTCTGTTAAGATAGCATTTTCTCACGTGAAATTTATGTCAATCTGTGATCCCTTTGCGGTGTAAATAATTTAACACAAGCTAAAGATACAGCTAAGTACATCACACATTTTGATACGTGCAGACTCACTCATCAAAGCCCATAGATGACATATTTAGATGCATATCAAGCCTGGTGGCCTAGTGAGAAAGCACATGCCTAGAAATGGAGTCACTGCAGGATCAAATCTTGATGTAGACTTCTTCTGTCAATCATCTGTGGAGTCGCCAGAAACAACATGTAGTTCCGATTCAACATTAAACTGGGGATCCCATTTCCCTGGTTTCATAACTGGAGTTGAAGAGTGACATGTTTACTGGTGAAAGATTTTGGTGTAAGTACCCATTGCATCTTGCAACACTTAACAAGTTTATTCTGCAACATTTTTTCCAAAGCATCCTCATGCAGAAATAATTGTGTTGATGATAAACTTGCTCACTAAACCACATGGACATAGTGTAACTCTCAAAGAGTTGGAGAATAGAAAAGTTTATCCTGTAAAGGTCCAGCTGCTTTCTACAGCCCCCTCATAATTACATCTCATATTAAATAATGTCCACGTGCATTGTTTGGTACTGGAGTAACCTAGTCACTGGACGAGCCGCCAAGGATTTGCCAGGAATGTCATTGGGACCCAAGGCCGAGCGGTCCCGGCGGGGTCGCCTGTTTCCAGCCTGCCGCCACGCCAGCATGTGCGTCCTCTTTACGAGGCCGCCGGCCTATAAAGCTGTCGCCCCACCTCGCAACGACCCCTGGACGGAAACCAATTAAGAGAGCGGCGATTACAGCCTAAAGAGCCGCCTCTTGTACAAACATGCTCGTAAATTGACGGCATTTGCCGCGAGTAACACGGCGCGGCCGCGTGATTATCCAATTATCAAATTAAGTGCCGCGAGGCGGCGGATGATGCATGGAGAAGAGACGCCCGTTACTGGCGGCCATAAAGCATCCGCGGCTTTCGTTTCGACCCGAGTGTGATAAATGTACGAAATGGATTTTACGAGATCGCTCGACGGCGCCCATCCTTAAGTGCAGCTTTTAGAGGATTCGTCGCCGCTGTCCACAGGCTGACTTGCTGTGGTTGCTCTTGTAGTACTGCTGTTACGAAGACGAAGGATATATTACTATGGCATTCTCTGTAAGACTATGAAGTTATGGGTTTGAAGGTGAAGTACAGTTCATATTTAAATGATAGGTTTTAATCTAAACATAGAGAATGAGGCTTTGGACCAGCGGAAATTTTCGTGTTGTTATTTGATTGACGCTTTCAGTTTGACATATAGTTTTTAGCGAGAGTTCTGGTCTGCCAAAACTATGGTTGTGGTACACTACACAAATGATGCAGTGAATGCTCGTGTTACTGGTAGTATTGGCAGCGTTGGTAAAAGAAACTTAATGAACGTGTAAGAGAGAAACAGGCAGCGAAGATTTCCATTTCTCTTTTTTGTTTCTTAGGTTGTTTGTTTTGCACATGATTAGAGCTGCACATCATCCAGTGTTAGTCCACTGTGTATTTTATATCCTTCTTGAATATAAATAGCATTTTATAAGTACTAAAAATCAGTTGATCAAGTACGTTCTGCACTTTTATGTAACCAGAGAAAATACTTTTCCTGCAAGTAGAGTTCAGATGCACAAACATAAAAAATATATGTGATTATTGTTGGTTTTTTTGCACGCAATGCAACGTTCTTCACCGTATGAAATGCAAGGGTTTCCTGTTATTTTAGATGAATGTGGAAATTGTTTATAAATAACAGAAACACGCTTTCTATAATTTCGACAAATTATTGATGTGCTGTTCCATATATTTCGGTTCTGTGTTTTTTATTTGATCTTTTTGTTTATGAAATTGCGTTTTCTAATGTTATCTGATAGATGTGTATGGTTTTCTTTATTTTTGCTGCATTATACATCTGTTTCACATTACAAATAAAAAATTCTCGAATAAAATTTGAATTAAATATTGGAAATTTCAACTTTGCGGTATATACTTTTTATTTTTAACTAACAGACTGGAAGATAACTATGCAGAACAAAAATGTTCCATAGGTTAGATGGCCGTTTACATATCCTTAGTAATTTTCGACCTGGTTTACCGCTTCCGGTTTATAGCGGATTCTAGTGGGACACCCATCGCATACGAAAGACAACGATTGTTATGAGCTAACGTTCAATTGGTATACAACACAATTAACGTGCAGGTAACGTGGGTACGACATTAACTGATCAATGTTAGTAGAGAAATTACTTATGAAACTCTGCAGTAGCCTATGAGAGTATTTATAGCTGGACCGATATAATCTTCTTTCATTGTCTCTACCTGTCAAAAATACTCTATAGAGTAACAAACATCTACAGAACAAATGCCTGTACTGTACACTAATCTAAAAGTACCAACGGCAGTATAAATGCAAGAAGTTTTATTGTTTGAGATTAGTCAAACCCTCTGAGAAAACGCGCACGAAACGCATTCGTTGTTATAATCTACCAGCATGATAGAGATATGATGCACAAGTCGTAGAAAAATATTTTGAAATACTACTAGAAAATGCAGCAAACACCTCCAGTCACCGTATCTAAATTCCAGAGGCCAAGAATTCACTTGTATGTTGATTGAGATTCCATATTTGTATTATATTTCATTCCCAGAAATACAAATGAAGGGAAAAAATTCTGACACAAAAGCAAGTGAGTTGAGTGTCAAGGAAGACGTTCTTATAAATGTATGCCGTTGACACAGAAAGGACTAATATTTCGTGGTAGTACGGTGAGTATGCTTTATTTTTGACGATGTGGACAGGTAAGGATATCTGACACAAATCTAATCACACCCCGGTATCACCAGGCTAAAACGGTTGAAATGTCTCTGTCCTTTGCGACTGTACCTAACTGTTACTGCTACTGAGATGCTCTTTCTAACAGCATACAATACGAGAAAATCACTGCGTCGAGCCAAGCACGTACGCTTTCATGGCCAACAGATGATTCGCTGCAAATAATATGTAGCTGTGATCCTGCAGTCAATTAGTCTGTGCACTGGCTTTAATTGCGAATTACTAAATTACACAGAAATATAAAATGAGAGATAAATGATTATTTAATAAGAAAGGTTATATTCTAACGTGTATAAGTGATTTAGACAATGGAGAATCATGTTAAATGGAGCTGATTACATGCCCCTCTGCCGGCCAGAGTGGCCGAGTGGTTCTAAGCGCTACAGTCTGGAACCGCGCTACCGCTACGGTCGCAGGTTCGAATCCTGCCTGGGGCATGGATGTGCGTAATGTCCTTAGGTTAGTTAGTTTTAAGTACTTCTAAGTTCTAGGGGACTGATGACCTCAGAATTTAAGTCCCGTGGTGCTCAGAACCATTTGAACCATTGTCATTCTACATAAGAACATCTAAAAAAAAACGGAAATAGTCCTACGATATTCATTTAAAACACGGACAGAGACTACCATTATCAAACTTAGTTAAATTACGTTGAGAGCGTTATGAAAATTGAAACAAAATCCTCGAATTAAATGGTTATCAAGGATTTGCGAAAATCAAGTCAATTTCGTGATCACAATACATGAAATATTTATCAGCTCAAAACAGTTCAGAGTTCAACTTGACACAAATTGTCACACGCGATACAAAGAAGAGTAGCTCATGCTCTATCCTCAGTACCTTAATAGAAGCGGAATACGTTAGAGTTCTACTCTGGATCGTATTCAGACCTGTCGAAATATAAAGTCCCCTCAAAAGTTGGAGCATTGTAACGGCCGTCCACCGCTCCGAATCAATCACCTATACGTTTGAATCAAGCAAATTACCATAGGTGGGTCTGCCTTTGTCAAGCACTCGACACCAAGTGCCCAGAATCGCTCCCTTGAGCGCGTCATTCTAGAAGCCCCAGTGTCCATTTGACTTCTGTAGAGTTCCGCAGCTTTTTCTGCTTTTCCATTGATTGAAGGCCATACCCATCAAAAACACATCGTTCTTAAGCCATAATTTGTCTCAGTTTGGTCTGCAGAACATTCGTGTGGGCATCCATGGATCCAGTGGAGTTCGTGAAAGGCACCAAGACGGTCAAGGCCTATCGTGCACTGGTTGTAGACCACGTACACCCGTTTATGACGATCGTGTTTCCCAACGGCAGTGGCATTTTTCAACAAGATAATGCGCCACGTCACAAGGCCTGGAGTGTGATGGAGTGGTTCGAGAAACGCACTACGATTGATGTGCTCACCCCCCCCCCCCCGCCCCCTTCAGTCGACAGATCTGAACCCATTCGAACGCATCTGAGATGTGTCTGAAGGTGTCGTCAGAGCTCATCCCTCCCCTCCCCGGATTTTACTGGAATTGTGTGTCTTGTGTGTGGAGATGTGCCGCCAATTCCCTCCAGCGATCTACCAAGGTCTCGTTGCTTCCATGATACGACGCATTGCTGCTGTTATCCGTACCAAACGTGGACATATCGGCTATTACGCAGGTGGCCGTAATGCTATGGTCATACAGAAATGTTTAAAATACGATAACTTTTACTTTGGTGCGAATGGGAAACCCTGGAGGGAAAACGACGTGCCTTTCACGATACGCTGTTAAACAAATTAACCAGTATTAGTGGCTGATTGCAGGGCTATTCTACTGCCGCAATTTCGGTTTTTGATCGCAAGCATAGGATAAGAGAATAAGCGTTCTTACAGATTCATGTAGATAATAGTTTTAGCCACGCGTGGTAGCCGCGCGGACTGGTATACAATGCCCCTTGGCAACAGCCTCAAGCCGTGTGACGGAAGCCAATGCAGGCTGGAGCTGTGAGCGAAGGGTCGCCAGCTCAGCTCGCATCTGTAGACAGCAGTCACAGTTCCTATTCATTACTGCAGTTGTTCCTGTTTGAAACTCGTAAAAATAAGTAACAAATGAAAGGTTTACTCAGCTTATTAGCATCAAGAATTCGATGTGCTCTCTCACTGATCGTGTAACCAACAATGAGGTACACTAACCAAAACAAAGCCTATACGCTACGAGGGTCGATATAAATGTCCATAACAACAGAGGTACTGTACGCTACACTGTTATTAAGATAAAAGGTTGTGCCTAGTAAGCACTCGAACAATCAAGAAATTACAAAAATAATCTAGTAACTACACAGGTATCTGTAAATTATTTGGTCCTGTTGGAAGCTCGTAAAACTAGATAACGAACGAACAGTGTACTCGCCTTATTAGCAGCAGCAACACGAGGTGCTCTCTCTCTCTGATGGTCTATCCGACAATATCGCTCTTCACGTTTGTTCGTATCCCACGAGTGTCGTGGGAATACGGATTCGCTGGATTCAAGACGTTTGTAGTCCTACACGACCTGCGCGTGAGAGGACAGCGAGACTGTCCACTCAGCCATACAGGATGGTAGAGGCGCATTACATATCGCGAGTCTAGAAATGGGCTTGTTTAAGCAAGTTGTCAACACGCATCATGGGATGACGTTTGGAGCACCGTAGACTATCTTCGCGGCTTTCCTCGAAGGTGTTGCAAAGAGAGTTGCACCGAAAGCGTTTAGTCTAAAGACAACGGTGGGCACTGTGGTGGTACCCCGTCTTCTTTCAGACAAGGCGCTATACAAGAGCTGGGAAAAAATAAAAGATATGACCGCACATACACAAGCAGTAATATGAATTTTAAGCACTATTCACTGAAAACAAATTATCATCATTTTTAACGTCGTATTTTACCCCATGAGCTGCATAAAATCCTGTTTGGTGTCACTTGCAATCAATCACAAGGAGAGGTAGACTTAATTATGAAAAGTACATTGACCAATTATTAGAAATCCTAGAGAACACTACTGAATCACCGCTTGTTGGACAGAATGACATGGATAATCCAAGGATTGTTTCAGACTCAGTCGCCTAACGCACTTTTCGGAAAAATGACTGGTATTATTGTACTACGAGAATAGTGGAAACATTCCTAAGAAAATGGTGTACACGACAATGCTGTTTGAGTAGGAACTCGCGTACAAGCACCCAGGTAGCTGGATTCACATAGGAACACATGTTAAATAGTGTCAATTTCGCTCCAACACGATCAGGGTTTACATTACAACACTACTGAAACAAAATTAAGAAATAAAAGCAACTCTATAGGGCCCAGTCCAAATTCAAAGTGACATTCAAAGATCTGCCACGAGTGTTAACTGACAAAGAAACCGTGATAGACTCAGAAACTATACACGCAAACTGACGAAAATAATATTGAGTCAGAATGGAGTAAGGTTAAGTTAAAAAGAAAATATTCTGAAGATCAGCACCATGAGTGGCGTGAAAACCTGTCTGGTGCCACGTGCTATCAGTCACAAACAAAGATTGACTTCATTATGAAAATTACATTCGGGAGCAATCACAAGCGGCGGAGAAATAAGAAAATACATCGCGGTAGGAGCAATGTAAGAACCTGTTTGGAACAAGCAGACGTAACTATGACCCACCTAGCCACACGTAGTCGAAACTGAAAAGGGACTAATTTAAGGGACTAATAAAATCATGAAAAACTCTATTCAAGCAAAGTGAACGCAGTTACATCTAACTATCCTGAACATTCTACCAGTCATAAGTCCAGTGGGGAGTCACAGCGACCAGCATAAAACCTGCCCGGTCAGTGTTGCTCCGACTGCCTCCAAGACGAGATCGTCCTTTTTTCTTTGGTACTTCTTTCCACCAAACGGGAATCCCTCCAGAACTCAATGGTCACTGCAAAATACGTGACTCAAATTCGATTTCTGCATCTAATGGCACTTGATCTCTCTGGCACGCGATCTCCCTCTCTATTCACAGAGCCACAGATATCGAATTTAGGTCCTTTTCAAATCTGCAAGGTTATGAAAATTGCTACACAACTACTATAACTACTGTTACTGTTGATACTAAGAAGGGAATGGATTAAACAGGGCATAAAAATATGAGTTTCGTTCATTTCTCTCATTATTTTTCGTATTTTAGTCTATTTAAGAAAAGGAATATTTTATCTCTCTTGTCTTATAAGTTGATTTGCCCCAAAACTCGACTTTCTTGTTTCAGCTGTGGGCTTATCCGCGCGTGGTAGTGTTGAGTACTTAACACGACCATTTCTGGCTAGCATAATCAACAGCCTGGACAACAGGCATTACAGTTCTGACATATCAGAAAAGGTGCTTGTGTACTATCCTAGAGGTCTCTCTCACATTACCTTTCCTCTAAGACATACTGCACCTCACACTTAAGTGGCAGACAGAAGATTCATCGAACTAAATCCAAACTACACTCCTGGAAATTGAAATAAGAACACCGTGAATTCATTGTCCCAGGAAGGGGAAACTTTATTGACACATTCCTTGGGTCAGATACATCACATGATCACACTGACAGAACCACAGGCACATAGACACAGGCAACAGAGCATGCACAATGTCGGCACTAGTACAGTGTATATCCACCTTTCGCAGCAATGCAGGCTGCTTTTCTCCCATGGAGACGATCGTAGAGATGCTGGATGTAGTCCTGTGGAACGGCTTGCCATGCCATTTCCACCTGGCGCCTCAGTTGGGCCAGCGTTCGTACTGGACGTGCAGACCGCGTGAGACGACGCTTCATCCAGTCCCAAACATGCTCAATGGGGGACAGATCCGGAGATCTTGCTGGCCAGGGTAGTTGACTTACACCTTCTAGAGCACGTTGGGTGGCACGGGATACATGCGGGCGTGCATTGTCCTGATGGAACAGCAAGTTCCCTTGCCGGTCTAGGAATGGTAGAACGATGGGTTCGATGACGGTTTGGATGTACCGTGCACTATTCAGTGTCCCCTCGACGATCACCAGTGGTGTACGGCCAGTGTAGGAGATCGCTCCCCACACCATGATGCCGGGTGTTGGCCCTGTGTGCCTCGGTCGTATGCAGTCCTGATTGTGGCGCTCACCTGCACGGCGCCAAACACGCATACGACCATCATTGGCACCAAGGCAGAAGCGACTCTCATCGCTGAAGACGACACGTCTCCATTCGTCCCTCCATTCACGCCTGTCGCGACACCACTGGAGGCGGGCTGCACGATGTTGGGGCGTGAGCGGAAGACGGCCTAACGGTGTGCGGGACCGTAGCCCAGCTTCATGGAGACGGTTGCGAATGGTCCTCGCCGTTACCCCAGGAGCAACAGTGTCCCTAATTTGCTGGGAAGTGGCGGTGCGGTCCCCTACGGCACTGCGTAGGATCCTACGGTCTTGGCGTGCATCCGTGCGTTGCTGCGGTCCGGTCCCAGGTCGACGGGCACGTGCACCTTCCGCCGACCACTGGCGACAACATCGATGTACTGTGGAGACCTCACGCCCCACGTGTTGAGCAATTCGGCGGTACGTCCACCCGGCCTCCCGCATGCCCACTATACGCCCTCGCTCAAAGTCCGTCAACTGCACATACGGTTCACGTCCACGCTGTCGCGGCATGCTACCAGTGTTAAAGACTGCGATGGAGCTCCGTATGCCACGGCAAACTGGCTGACACTGACGGCGGCGTTGCACAAATGCTGCGCAGCTAGCGCCATTCGACGGCCAACACCGCGGTTCCTGGTGTGTCCGCCGTGCCGTGCGTGTGATCATTGCTTGTACAGCCCTCTTGCAGTGTCCGGAGCAAGTATGGTGGGTCTGACACACCGGTGTCAATGTGTTATTTTTTCCATTTCCAGGAGTGTATTTCCCTAGCCTTGCACTCTCGAACAGCGCACGGAAAAAACTAACACTTAAGTAGATTAGAGAAGATAAACTTCTTTGGCAACATCACTAATAACAACCTTTGTTCTTGATAACCGGGATTAGCCGAGCGGTCTCAGGCGCTGAAGTCATAGACTGTGCGGCTGGTCCCGGCGGAGGTTCGAGTCCTCCCTCGGGCATTGGTGTGTGTGTTTGTCCTTAGGATAATTTAGGTTAAGTAGTGTGTAAGTTTAGGGACTGATTACCTTAGCAGTTAAGTCCCATAAGAATTCACACACATTTGAACATTTGACCAATCAATGTTTCCACCTTCAGATCTGGAAAGCATTAATACAGTGTAACTATGTACAGGGCATTTTATGTTTATAGAGTGAAAAGACGAATGAAAATTTGTACCAAGTTCGGTAATCGATCCGGATCTCCTTCTTACTAGATAGGTGTGTTACCTACTAAGCACCGGAAGGGAGTGGCAGTGAGAATTTGGATCGAGCAGGGAGGCGTAAGAGGGTAATCCGTGCCGTTGTGTGAATCGCTGTGCGAAAGAGGCTTAGTGGCTAATGCACCTGCCTAGTGAGCAGGAGACTGGGGTTCGATTCCTGGCCTTGGTACAAATTTTCGTTCCCAGCTTGAGGCTGTATACATAAAACCATAAATGTATGAGAGCAATAAAGTTTCTGAAATTGTGTTATTTCTTTTGTGTACAAAGAAACTATAATACACAGTATCAAGTACGATAGGAAAGAAAAAGCAGAAATACAATATGCCTCGACAGATAGGTTATTGCATATTTCTTAAAATAGCTGTAAGAGTACTCTTTCTCATGAAATGGCAGGTACATAACAGTCTAGAAAACTGATGCATCGGCATGTCAAAATTGAAACAATTATATAGTTATTCACCATATACACCTGTCTTATGCCACTCACGACACAGTACATCATTACAGCCGGGGCGCTGCTAGACTTGCAAGTGTAACCAGTAATGGTTAGAAGCTGACAAATGGGCCGACAGGTGTTGCTAGCGTAACACATATATTCTTTCTTAAAATAATGTTCGCAGAACGGACACTGAGGAGATATTGTTCGTAGTTCTTTGGTTCATCAGGGCGTTCAGCTGCTCAACAGTTGCACGTTTATTCGCCCATACACATCTGCACAGCCGTCGTTCACCCTTGTCATATATGGTCCACGGTGTGCCGTAATAACCTCGTCACCGATTTTGGATAGCACCATTTTTCCATGCATGGCATACCTTAACCACAGCGGGGCGGAAACAGTTTACAAATTTGGCCGTTTCGGATATGCTTCCAATGATCATGCACGTTGGACGTCAGATAAATCGCTCCATTTACGTCTTACGACAACATTGCACTGTTTTCCGCATCCCCCGATAAGTTTTATGTAGCCTCCACCACTAGTGCAGCTACCTGCCGTCTGTGAGTGGTTATTGCATGTTGGCATCGAACACAGGCGGTGCTCACATTAATGTGACTTCCCAGTGTATCATCTCAACCCAAACACTGACCATTGATTTATACTTCCTCAGAGTGTGGATTCACTAAGGTCATTGTTTGTGGATAGAGCAATTCAACAATATCGTTAGTACACAATTGTATTCGACAAGTGCAGTTGTGGGTTTGGGCAAGTGTTGTATCCGTGTGGTGGCGGCGGCCGCGAGACGTCAGCGAGGACCTGCCGACCACGTGTGCAGCGCCCCACACGGCAAACAGCCGCTCTCTGCCGAGCTGACAGCATCGCAGATGAGTCGCGCCGCCCGGGGGAATTGGCCGCAGCGCCGACGCTCTGCCTCTAATGAGAAGCCTCGAGCCCGTAGCCTGTACAGCCGCTGCAGCGAACGGCGCACCGCCTCTAGGGGGGCCAGCACATCATCTCACTCCATTAGACGCCGGTGTACCCTCTACAGTCCCGGCACACAAGATTTGGCCAATTACAGTGGCAGACAATTGTTGAGGGTCAAACGTATATCCCCCTCAGATACGAAATATAAAAAATTTATAATTTTGGGTTTTCTTGTTTCCATTGGATTATTAGACATACAATGAAACAGAACAATGTGAAAAACAAGTGTTACACACATTAACTGAACATATATGAGGTGGTTTCAGTGGGAGCCACCGTGCATGAAATGTCGCTATCTCTTGCGATAAGGTAAAATGCAGTTCAAAAATGGTTCAAATGCCTCTGAGAATATGGTCATCAATCCCCTAGAACTTAGAACTACTTGAATCTAACTAACCTAGGGACATCACACACGTCCATGCCCGAGGCAGGATTCGAACCTGCGACCGTAGCAGCAGCGGTTCCGGGCTGAAGTGCCTAGAATCGCTCGGCCACAGCGGCCGGCAACATTGATCTGTCTATGTGTGAAACTTGTCAGCGCAAAAGGAGCATTAAGAAAAGGGAGCATGTTTCGAAACCTATACTTCATTCAGAAGTGAACAGTCGTTGCCAAGTTCATCTGATCGACATGCAAACTCAAGAAGAGCGTGGATTTAAATATAATGGTGTATCAGGACCACTAGACAAAATTTGTTTTGTTACGTGCACTGCAAGGCTAGAGAGCAGAGGAAGTGGCACATCATTTAGCAGATATATTTTTAACATTTGGTGCTCCTTGTGTAGACAACGGCAGAGAATTTGTTAATTCTCTCATAAACGATCTGAAATAGTGCAAGACAACACAGATTTTTTTTTTTTTTTTGTTGTTGTAAGACCGATATCACTGTCTTCAGCTAACATATCATCTCCACTTTCACTGCTACTGTCAATCTGAGTCGGCATCAAAAGAAATCTCTCCCAAAAGGAAAGCCAGAAATTCCTGGTCTTTTATTCTGAAGGAGCACATTGTGCGAAACTGGAAATACAACAACCTGTCACAAAAAATGGTTCAAATGGCTCTGATCACTATGGGACTTAACTTCTGAGGTCATCAGTCCCCTATAACTTAGAACTACTTAAACCTAACTAACTTAAGGACATCACACACATCCATGCCCGAGGCAGGATTCGAACCTGCGACCGTAGCGGTCGCGCGGTTCCAGACTGTAGCGCCTAGAACCGCTCGGCCACTCCGGCCGGCACAACCTGTCACAGCTGCTCATGTTGCTCTTAAAACTGCAGTGCTTTCAATAGAAACCACCAAAATAATTATGAAAATAAATATATAAATTTAATTAATATCGCAGTACACAGAGTATAAATTTGAACAATACAGTTAGTCGTGTCTAATCCTTGCACAAAACATGCCTTACAGAGATAAATTTAATCACAATTTGTAAACACTGACAATTGTGCATTGCATACAAAAATGGCTCCTGAATTTGCTTGTCTAACTGCTATGATTCGAAACATATGAAGTTGTTCAAGCTACAGGCTCAACAAGGCAGCATTTACTGGAGACGTAATGGGTGGCTACAGATGTATCTATTATCTACACTCCTGGAAATTGAAATAAGAACACCGTGAATTAATTGTCCCAGGAAGGGGAAACTTTATTGACACATTCCTGGGGTCAGATACATCAGGCCGGCCGAAGTGGCCGTGCGGTTCAAGGCGCTGCAGTCTGGAACCGCGCGACCGCTACGGTCGCAGGTTCGAATCCTGCCTCGGGCATGGATGTTTGTGATGTCCTTAGGTTAGTTAGGTTTAACTAGTTCTATGTTCTAGGGGACTAATGACCTCAGCAGTTGAGTCCCATAGTGCTCAGAGCCATTTGAACCATTTGAACCATTCAGATACATCACATGATCACACTGACAGAACCACAGGCACATAGACACAGGCAACAGAGCATGCACAATGTCGGCACTAGTACAGTGTATATCCACCTTTCGCAGCAATGCAGGCTGCTATTCTCCCATGGAGACGATCGTAGAGATGCTGGATGTAGTCCTGTGGAACGGCTTGCCATGCCATTTCCACCTGGCGCCTCAGTTGGACCAGCGTTCGTGCTGGACGTGCAGACCGCGTGAGACGACGCTTCATCCAGTCCCAAACATGCTCAATGGGGGACAGATCCGGAGATCTTGCTGGCCAGGGTAGTTGACTTACACCTTCTAGAGCACGTTGGGTGGCACGGGATACATGCGGACGTGCATTGTCCTGTTGGAACAGCAAGTTCCCTTGCCGGTCTAGGAATGGTAGAACGACGGGTTCGATGACGGTTTGGATGTACCGTGCACTATTCAGTGTCCCCTCGACGATCACCAGTGGTGTACGGCCAGTGTAGGAGATCGCTCCCCACACCATGATGCCGGGTGTTGGCCCTGTGTGCCTCGGTCGTATGCAGTCCTGATTGTGGCGCTCACCTACACGGCGCCAAACACGCATACGACCATCATTGGCACCAAGGCAGAAGCGACTCTCATCGCTGAAGACGACACGTCTCCATTCGTCCCTCCATTCACGCCTGTCGCGACACCACTGGAGGCGGGCTGCACGATGTTGGGGCGTGAGCGGAAGACGGCCTAACGGTGTGCGGGACCGTAGCCCAGCTTCATGGAGACGGTTGCGAATGGTCCTCGCCGTTACCCCAGGAGCAACAGTGTCCCTAATTTGCTGGGAAGTGGCGGTGCGGTCCCCTACGGCACTGCGTAGGATCCTACGGTCTTGGCGTGCATCCGTGCGTTGCTGCGGTCCGGTCCCAGGTCGACGGGCACGTGCACCTTCCGCCGACCACTGGCGACAACATCGATGTACTGTGGAGACCTCACGCCCCACGTGTTGAGCAATTCGGCGGTACGTCCACCCGGCCTCCCGCATGCCCACTATACGCCCTCGCTCAAAGTCCGTCAACTGCACATACGGTTCACGTCCACGCTGTCGCGGCATGCTACCAGTGTTAAAGACTGCGATGGAGCTCCGTATGCCACGGCAAACTGGCTGACACTGACGGCGGCGTTGCACAAATGCTGCGCAGCTAGCGCCATTCGACGGCCAACACCGCGGTTCCTGGTGTGTCCGCCGTGCCGTGCGTGTGATCATTGCTTGTACAGCCCTCTCGCAGTGTCCGGAGCAAGTATGGTGGGTCTGACACACCGGTGTCAATGTGTTATTTTTTCCATTTCCAGGAGTGTATTTCCCTAGCCTTGCACTCTCGAACAGCGCACGGAAAAAACTAACACTTAAGTAGATTAGAGAAGATAAACTTCTTTGGCAACATCACTAATAACAACCTTTGTTCTTGATAACCGGGATTAGCCGAGCGGTCTCAGGCGCTGAAGTCATAGACTGTGCGGCTGGTCCCGGCGGAGGTTCGAGTCCTCCCTCGGGCATTGGTGTGTGTGTTTGTCCTTAGGATAATTTAGGTTAAGTAGTGTGTAAGTTTAGGGACTGATTACCTTAGCAGTTAAGTCCCATAAGAATTCACACACATTTGAACATTTGACCAATCAATGTTTCCACCTTCAGATCTGGAAAGCATTAATACAGTGTAACTATGTACAGGGCATTTTATGTTTATAGAGTGAAAAGACGAATGAAAATTTGTACCAAGTTCGGTAATCGATCCGGATCTCCTTCTTACTAGATAGGTGTGTTACCTACTAAGCACCGGAAGGGAGTGGCAGTGAGAATTTGGATCGAGCAGGGAGGCGTAAGAGGGTAATCCGTGCCGTTGTGTGAATCGCTGTGCGAAAGAGGCTTAGTGGCTAATGCACCTGCCTAGTGAGCAGGAGACTGGGGTTCGATTCCTGGCCTTGGTACAAATTTTCGTTCCCAGCTTGAGGCTGTATACATAAAACCATAAATGTATGAGAGCAATAAAGTTTCTGAAATTGTGTTATTTCTTTTGTGTACAAAGAAACTATAATACACAGTATCAAGTACGATAGGAAAGAAAAAGCAGAAATACAATATGCCTCGACAGATAGGTTATTGCATATTTCTTAAAATAGCTGTAAGAGTACTCTTTCTCATGAAATGGCAGGTACATAACAGTCTAGAAAACTGATGCATCGGCATGTCAAAATTGAAACAATTATATAGTTATTCACCATATACACCTGTCTTATGCCACTCACGACACAGTACATCATTACAGCCGGGGCGCTGCTAGACTTGCAAGTGTAACCAGTAATGGTTAGAAGCTGACAAATGGGCCGACAGGTGTTGCTAGCGTAACACATATATTCTTTCTTAAAATAATGTTCGCAGAACGGACACTGAGGAGATATTGTTCGTAGTTCTTTGGTTCATCAGGGCGTTCAGCTGCTCAACAGTTGCACGTTTATTCGCCCATACACATCTGCACAGCCGTCGTTCACCCTTGTCATATATGGTCCACGGTGTGCCGTAATAACCTCGTCACCGATTTTGGATAGCACCATTTTTCCATGCATGGCATACCTTAACCACAGCGGGGCGGAAACAGTTTACAAATTTGGCCGTTTCGGATATGCTTCCAATGATCATGCACGTTGGACGTCAGATAAATCGCTCCATTTACGTCTTACGACAACATTGCACTGTTTTCCGCATCCCCCGATAAGTTTTATATAGCCTCCACCACTAGTGCAGCTACCTGCCGTCTGTGAGTGGTTATTGCATGTTGGCATCGAACACAGGCGGTGCTCACATTAATGTGACTTCCCAGTGTATCATCTCAACCCAAACACTGACCATTGATTTATACTTCCTCAGAGTGTGGATTCACTAAGGTCATTGTTTGTGGATAGAGCAATTCAACAATATCGTTAGTACACAATTGTATTCGACAAGTGCAGTTGTGGGTTTGGGCAAGTGTTGTATCCGTGTGGTGGCGGCGGCCGCGAGACGTCAGCGAGGACCTGCCGACCACGTGTGCAGCGCCCCACACGGCAAACAGCCGCTCTCTGCCGAGCTGACAGCATCGCAGATGAGTCGCGCCGCCCGGGGGAATTGGCCGCAGCGCCGACGCTCTGCCTCTAATGAGAAGCCTCGAGCCCGTAGCCTGTACAGCCGCTGCAGCGAACGGCGCACCGCCTCTAGGGGGGCCAGCACATCATCTCACTCCATTAGACGCCGGTGTACCCTCTACAGTCCCGGCACACAAGATTTGGCCAATTACAGTGGCAGACAATTGTTGAGGGTCAAACGTATATCCCCCTCAGATACGAAATATAAAAAATTTATAATTTTGGGTTTTCTTGTTTCCATTGGATTATTAGACATACAATGAAACAGAACAATGTGAAAAACAAGTGTTACACACATTAACTGAACATATATGAGGTGGTTTCAGTGGGAGCCACCGTGCATGAAATGTCGCTATCTCTTGCGATAAGGTAAAATGCAGTTCAAAAATGGTTCAAATGCCTCTGAGAATATGGTCATCAATCCCCTAGAACTTAGAACTACTTGAATCTAACTAACCTAGGGACATCACACACGTCCATGCCCGAGGCAGGATTCGAACCTGCGACCGTAGCAGCAGCGGTTCCGGGCTGAAGTGCCTAGAATCGCTCGGCCACAGCGGCCGGCAACATTGATCTGTCTATGTGTGAAACTTGTCAGCGCAAAAGGAGCATTAAGAAAAGGGAGCATGTTTCGAAACCTATACTTCATTCAGAAGTGAACAGTCGTTGCCAAGTTCATCTGATCGACATGCAAACTCAAGAAGAGCGTGGATTTAAATATAATGGTGTATCAGGACCACTAGACAAAATTTGTTTTGTTACGTGCACTGCAAGGCTAGAGAGCAGAGGAAGTGGCACATCATTTAGCAGATATATTTTTAACATTTGGTGCTCCTTGTGTAGACAACGGCAGAGAATTTGTTAATTCTCTCATAAACGATCTGAAATAGTGCAAGACAACACAGATTTTTTTTTTTTTTTTGTTGTTGTAAGACCGATATCACTGTCTTCAGCTAACATATCATCTCCACTTTCACTGCTACTGTCAATCTGAGTCGGCATCAAAAGAAATCTCTCCCAAAAGGAAAGCCAGAAATTCCTGGTCTTTTATTCTGAAGGAGCACATTGTGCGAAACTGGAAATACAACAACCTGTCACAAAAAATGGTTCAAATGGCTCTGATCACTATGGGACTTAACTTCTGAGGTCATCAGTCCCCTATAACTTAGAACTACTTAAACCTAACTAACTTAAGGACATCACACACATCCATGCCCGAGGCAGGATTCGAACCTGCGACCGTAGCGGTCGCGCGGTTCCAGACTGTAGCGCCTAGAACCGCTCGGCCACTCCGGCCGGCACAACCTGTCACAGCTGCTCATGTTGCTCTTAAAACTGCAGTGCTTTCAATAGAAACCACCAAAATAATTATGAAAATAAATATATAAATTTAATTAATATCGCAGTACACAGAGTATAAATTTGAACAATACAGTTAGTCGTGTCTAATCCTTGCACAAAACATGCCTTACAGAGATAAATTTAATCACAATTTGTAAACACTGACAATTGTGCATTGCATACAAAAATGGCTCCTGAATTTGCTTGTCTAACTGCTATGATTCGAAACATATGAAGTTGTTCAAGCTACAGGCTCAACAAGGCAGCATTTACTGGAGACGTAATGGGTGGCTACAGATGTATCTATTATCTACACTCCTGGAAATTGAAATAAGAACACCGTGAATTAATTGTCCCAGGAAGGGGAAACTTTATTGACACATTCCTGGGGTCAGATACATCAGGCCGGCCGAAGTGGCCGTGCGGTTCAAGGCGCTGCAGTCTGGAACCGCGCGACCGCTACGGTCGCAGGTTCGAATCCTGCCTCGGGCATGGATGTTTGTGATGTCCTTAGGTTAGTTAGGTTTAACTAGTTCTATGTTCTAGGGGACTAATGACCTCAGCAGTTGAGTCCCATAGTGCTCAGAGCCATTTGAACCATTTGAACCATTCAGATACATCACATGATCACACTGACAGAACCACAGGCACATAGACACAGGCAACAGAGCATGCACAATGTCGGCACTAGTACAGTGTATATCCACCTTTCGCAGCAATGCAGGCTGCTATTCTCCCATGGAGACGATCGTAGAGATGCTGGATGTAGTCCTGTGGAACGGCTTGCCATGCCATTTCCACCTGGCGCCTCAGTTGGACCAGCGTTCGTGCTGGACGTGCAGACCGCGTGAGACGACGCTTCATCCAGTCCCAAACATGCTCAATGGGGGACAGATCCGGAGATCTTGCTGGCCAGGGTAGTTGACTTACACCTTCTAGAGCACGTTGGGTGGCACGGGATACATGCGGACGTGCATTGTCCTGTTGGAACAGCAAGTTCCCTTGCCGGTCTAGGAATGGTAGAACGACGGGTTCGATGACGGTTTGGATGTACCGTGCACTATTCAGTGTCCCCTCGACGATCACCAGTGGTGTACGGCCAGTGTAGGAGATCGCTCCCCACACCATGATGCCGGGTGTTGGCCCTGTGTGCCTCGGTCGTATGCAGTCCTGATTGTGGCGCTCACCTGCACGGCGCCAAACACGCATACGACCATCATTGGCACCAAGGCAGAAGCGACTCTCATCGCTGAAGACGACACGTCTCCATTCGTCCCTCCATTCACGCCTGTCGCGACACCACTGGAGGCGGGCTGCACGATGTTGGGGCGTGAGCGGAAGACGGCCTAACGGTGTGCGGGACCGTAGCCCAGCTTCATGGAGACGGTTGCGAATGGTCCTCGCCGATACCCCAGGAGCAACAGTGTCCCTAATTTGCTGGGAAGTGGCGGTGTGGTCCCCTACGGCACTGCGTAGGATCCTACGGTCTTGGCGTGCATCCGTGCGTCGCTGCGGTCCGGTCCCAGGTCGACGGGCACGTGCACCTTCCGCCGACCACTGGCGACAACATCGATGTACTGTGGAGACCTCACGCCCCACGTGTTGAGCAATTCGGCGGTACGTCCACCCGGCCTCCCGCATGCCCACTATACGCCCTCGCTCAAAGTCCGTCAACTGCACATACGGTTCACGTCCACGCTGTCGCGGCATGCTACCAGTGTTAAAGACTGCTATGGAACTCCGTATGCCACGGCAAACTGGCTGACACTGACGGCGGCGTTGCACAAATGCTGCGCAGCTAGCGCCATTCGACGGCCAACACCGCGGTTCCTGGTGTGTCCGCTGTGCCGTGCGTGTGATCATTGCTTGTACAGCCCTCTCGCAGTGTCCGGAGAAAGTATGGTGGGTCTGACATACCGGTGTCAATGTGTTCTTTTTTCCATTTCCAGGAGTTTATATGCCACGAAAAAAGTAAAGAAAACCTAGGTGGCAGCCAACGGGACCACATCGTTGGAAAAGGATATCTTGTTACTTGTCACCTTTTTCATAGCAGTTATTGTTAATAACTTAGCGATCTTCTAATTCTCACAACAGCATTAAATAGACTTACACGGTACACCAATTTGAAAACCATGTTCTGCCGTTCCGAAGTTAAGCAATATCCCAATATTCTAATATTCCAAATGAGTCAACCCCAATTTCATACGAGGATTCATTTTCTGGAAGTAACTGAACGCTAAAACGGTCAAACGGGGCCATTTGAATGTTTTGCATCTAATATCTTTCAGGGCCAACAAAAATTGACTGTCAGTATTTCAGATAAATATGAACTGAATTAAAAAAGTGAAATACTGTCATAATCTACTAATTAAAATTGCACGATAATAGTTTGACACAATACTTGAAATATTGAAATTAGAAACTACAAGTAGAATAGCAGTGTACGTTGTGGTTCAGATGGGGAGACACAACACTTCCAGTGATAAAATAATGCTGCAACTGAAAAGTGGTTGTTGCCTAGTAGGCGTTCAGGTCAAGATAACGGTCTTATCTCAAGGTCAGAGGTCTGTAGGCTTACGTCATACATAATATTAATATTCACCCAGATTTTGTGGAATATACTGCGATGTCATTCCTTCTACCAATAGAATAACACACTCGTTTTAAGACATGCGCAATGATCTCACGAACACTAGTAATGTAGGGATGACTTAGCAAGATTTTATGTGCTTAAATATCGTGTTGTGGCATTAACTGAACGTTTAAAGTCTCAGCAATAGTGTACTGTGTGTTGACAATGCACTGCGGAAATTATGACTTCACACACATACACACACACACACACACACACACACACAAGCACATGCACAAACACGTGCACAGATGCACATACATTCTAGTAATGTAGGGATGACGTAGATTCGATATGCAGCAACAGTTTATTTGTTTAAATATCGTGTTGTTCATTCGTTTAAAATTTTAGAGGTTCAGCAATAGCATATTCGATATTAATAATTCGGTACAGAAATAGTTTAGATGGTACTTACATATATCTCAAGCTGGAGATGTAGGTGCATGGAAAATCGGTAAAGCTTCAGAAAATTACCTAAAACTGTGAAATAACAATAAAATTAAAAGAAGATAGGGTTAATTATATGTCTTCTCATTCTGCATGGGCTCAGTTGGTGCTTCCACTACGAGCACATATTTCGAAAGGCAAGTAAAGGTTCTTACTTGATAAATAATTCAGATTCTTTGGATACTTTTGAGCTAACATTGCATACTGATTGGCTGAGCACGTCGTGATGTGAGTGTAATGCGATACTGACGTGACACAATGTTGACATGACGCCAACATCGACGTGATATGAGGAGTAGTGGGAAGAAACTCACGTAACTGGAGTAATAATTCCAATGATCTGAAACAAATCTGATTCTCACCATACGGCACACATAACATTGCTGAAACCAAACACTGAATTGCTTTAGATGTAATAACATATAACTGTGGTGGGGAAGGGGGGGAAGGTAGTTTTGAATCCTCTTTTCTATGGAGATGGGGAGGGAGAGGTGTTTGTTCAGGACGGTGATTCCCTGGGGGGGGGGGGGCGGGGAGGGGAGGGGAGGTGACCTTGCCCACTTACCTCAGGTGTAACCTGATACTCAGGAGAGGGAACCCTGTTTCCTACTCCTGTGTATATCCCTTGAAACACTTTAATTCATAGCATACAATGCAGAATGAGAACACTTAGATACTTCCAACAAATCCTATACATAATTTGAAACCTTATCAAATCTTTTTTCCTACTGACAGCCCACAAAATTAATGAAAACAAAATGGTTGATCGTTTATTACATTTTCGCACTTCATGCTGTAAAAATTCTGCACCAGGCGTGACGTAATTTATTACTTGTTTAATGCGGTCTAGGGCGTGTGGCCACGGTTCGTGCGGCTCCCCCGCCAGAGGTTCGAGTTCTCCCTTGGGCATGTGTGTGGGTGTTGCCCTTATCGTAGGTTAGAAGTGTGTAAGCCTAGGGACCGACGACCTCTGCAATTTCGTCCCACAGCAACTTAAAACAAATAAAAAAAAAAAGATTAATGCTAATTTCGCAACATATTTTGCAGAGAATATTGACATGTACCAGTGGATGTATCTGCATAGTATATCATTATACAACACATATCGTTGTTCAGGGGTTAACCTGTCATGAACACTGAGGTTAGTGAAAAACTGGCAGTTCTTGAAATGTAGCGCAAATTAGCGAGACTATACTCATCCAGTGTTGTTAATAAGGGCGCTTAGAGCCGCCAAACTTTGAACATAATTTCAAGCCTCTTCTAAACCTTTATGTCGTTCACAGCAATACAGAATTATGGAAGGCAGTTCAGTTCTTTAGAGACGCAGGGTGGCTGTTATTGGCACCTCTCTAATCACGAAATATGACTCAGGACATTTAATACCATCAATCGTAATAAACAAGAAATACAAAAATAAAAATAATGTATTTAACCAGTAAGCAGATAATGAAATATGGCAAAATGCAACAAAAATATATTTGACATAATCAATAATTCGTACTAAATAGTTATTTACAAGACTATACTACATGAGAGAGTGTTAAGAATAAACACCGCGGGACTGCTACGGTCGCAGGTTCGAATCCTGCCTCGGGCATGGGTGTGTGTGATGTCCTTAGGTTAGTTAGGTTTAAGTAGTTCTAAGTTCTAGGGGACTTATGACCTAAGATGTTGAGTCCCATAGTGCTCAGAGCCATTTGAACCATTTTTTTAAGAATAAACAATAAACACCGCTAACTCCACACCAGTAACTAAGTCTGTGTTTCTTGTCTTATGATTTAACATAACCAGCTGATGAAATAACAGTTTGATTTACTATTAATATTAAGCTGTTGAGCATCGTCTCAGGAAAGGTGATTATTAGGCTCTTCATCAATAATATTGAGGAAAATTCTGCATAGTTAAAGATAGGTGTCTGAAAAATTAAACTGCTCTAAGTGAATCAATAGTGCGCTTCCGTTTTATCATAATTACAACACCGAAAATAGGAAAATTACCTGCTTGTCACGAACACACAAAAGTCACCGTTTATGGAATTTTGCTGGTATTTAATATTGGTACATTTGATGAACTTTAGTAAATATTTATTTTTAATTAACATCCACTCCCCTAATTTCAGTAACAACGAACCCATACCACAAGGGACATTAAACTACCCTTCTCATTTCTCATTCGCACTCCCTGTCGCCTTCCTTCGCTGCTGTACCGTCTTCGACCTCCATATCGATTTCTCGATAAGAAGAAGCCAGCCGTCTATAGTTTGCTGTCTGGTGCTCCCACCCAGCGACAAAATCGCAAATCATCCGAGCAACATACGGTCTTATTGTGTCTCACAGTATTTTCGTAAGAAATGACTGTGTAACTGCTAAGTGACTAAGACAGGCATTAGGTGACTGTCCGACGTTTTATTATTGTAATAAGAAACTGGTTCCTTACGATGACTCAGAAGAGTGGAAAACAGTACCTGTGATTGAAGCAGTTCTGAATAAAGTGTTTTCCCGAACAGCATTAACGCCCCCCCCCACTCAGTGGTGCAGTGTTTTCCGTGAGTGTCCAGTGTTGTTCGTCCCCCTTTCTAAGTGCTGCGAACAGAAACCAGGTTGTCACCACGTTTTTTTCAACTGCGCCTGTCTAATTATTATGTGTTTTAATCAACATCGGCCACCCTTTGTTTTTTATATTTTCTTCGCAACTTTTGAACATGTTCGTTTTAAGCAGTCATCGTTTTATCATCTGCTTTTATTGTTAAATCTCCACATTATATTTTTTAACTTTATCTGTAGGCTGCAGAGCGGCGTATTACCCTGCTTCCAGTCCGCCTAATACAACAATGAAAAAAAAACAGCATTTATGTTGCACGAATGTTTCGTCTACCCTGAAGCTACCATTAGTCGCACAAAATGGAAATTCTGTCCAAGTTGCCCTTAATCCGTGGGGAGTGACTCAACGACGACATTCTTCTCTACGCAGCAGTGTCATCAGAAAATAGTTTCAAATTGCAGCTCATGCTATCTGATCATTTATGTAGATGAACACGTTTGATCCTATAACAGTTCACTGTTCGTGGTAAAATTGCAATCTTAATTTTTGAAAGCGGTAAAGAAAGAGTAACCTCATAAATAAAATACAAAAGTCTTTGGTGTACTAGTGTACTAATTTATTTTATATTATGTTTTTACATTCCTTCAATATTACCTCCCTGTTCCAACATGTGGAAAGCGTTGCTATTCCAGTAATGCTCATTTGTCAGTTGGCTCTGCTAACAGCCACTGATGGTCCCGCTACAGAACGCAAACGATGTTCTCGCATAGGATGTTTCGATTTTGAGATAAAATCGAGGTTAGTTGGATTCTTTTCCGGTTTATAGGAGACATGAAGAAATTCTCTCCAGTCGAATTCATATTGTTTTTCAGTTACGACTTTTTCTATGTGTGTGAGAGAGTTATGGGTAGGTTGGTTGGTTGATCTGTTGAAGGTGACCAAACAGCCAGGTCGTGGGATTAGGGTAGGAGGTCGGCCGTGACCTTTCAAAGGAACGAATCCCAGTATTTCTCTGAATCGATTTAAAGAAATCACGGAAAACCTAAATCACGATGGCCGGACGTGGGTTTGAACAGTCGTCCTTCCGACTGCGAATCCAGTGTGCTAACCACTGCGCCACCCCGCTCGGTAGTTATGGATTAACAGAGTCTCAGTCTCGATCATTTTTCTCCAAACACTTTACATGAAATCACAAAAAAAGAACTGTGGTACAGCGATGGTATTCTTTTAAAGAATAGTGCCGAATCTTCATTTCAGGAAAATCATCGATGTCAAGACTTTTTCTTCGTGTGTTCAGCCATCGTGCAAATATTTTTGTCTTGATTAAATGATTTGTAATACGCTGATAACGTCCCAATGTTCTTAGAAAGATCCACGGTAAGTGCACGAAGATACTCTATCAGTAATTCATATTTCCAAGTGCGTCGCCCTTCCTGATTTTTACTAGTCATTTCAGCTCAGACTGCCAGCACTACATCGATTAAATTCATTTTCAAATTTATGTTAAAGCGCTGAGGATGTCTGTCATTTGAGTCTTATTCGCTGGCTCGTTGCAGATGTATAACGTAACTATTATTTATTCGATTTGTTATCTAAATTACCTTTGCGTCTGTGAAAATATTTTCATACAAGATGAAATGTCTGCAGTCTGAAAAACGTACAACACTCAACAACCCTACAGCGAAAGACGTACATTACGCAAGGAGACACAAGTCCTGACATCGGCCGTAGTCCGGCATTCAAAATGAATTCAGCAGCGACAAATGAAAACTTGCGTCGGACAGGGACTCGAAACCGGATTTATCGCTTTACGTGAGAGGTCGCCTTAAACGCTTCGGCTATCCGATCAAGCATCTGGTCGCACACTACTTTTCTAGCGCTTCTGTCCACCGTACTCCTTGCTCGCAGCCTTCCGCTGGTTCTAGGAAGGAGTTCGAGAGAGAGAGGCATGCGCATGAAAATCTTCTTAATGACCGTCAAGGCGAATATATTTACACACTGAAGCGCCAAACAAACTGGTATAGGCATGATTATTCAAATACAGAGATATGTAAACAGGCAGAAAACGGCGCTGCGGTAGGCAATGTCTGTATCAGACAACAAATGCCTGGAGCAGTTTGTGACCTCCCCTTCTCTCTTTGCTCCGTTTATTTCGCAGATTTTTCCTCTTCTTTCTTCCTTCTTAGTACCGCGCCTATATCTCAGGGTTTTCAATGCAAAAATGTATTGATAAGGGGGCACGTGTGTGTGGTGGTTCACGATATCGTAGTGCAGTGAAGGAGCGTCGCTAGTGCCTCTGGTTCGAGAAGACTGATGACTGAAGTACCAAAGTTTCTCAAAAGAAAAACAGGTATGTGCTCTCTTTTCTTTTAAAACTGTAAATAGTAGCGTAGCTAGTATTATATATCGTTCTACTAAATTGAATGAGCGAAACACCATTGATGAAGTTTCAACCTCTAAAGAAGTTTACCAGTTAGCTGAAATAAAAAGAAAATCATCCAATCCAGAAGTCACTCAGAGTAATTAGTTTGTGATGTGTGTTTAGTGGTCATTGATACATAAAAGATCGTTTCAGTAATTCTATCACTGTCCGTTTATGAGTTGCTAAGCAACGTATCAACAAGCTGACTATGCAATGATTAATATTTGTCGTACCCCGACAGTAAATCGCTTCTCGCTTGCCTTAAGAATCAAGACGATTACTATGCCGCTCATATAAGTCTTTGATAGTTATTATCAAGCTAATGTCCGTAAATTGCGGTTAATGTTACTGAATCCTACACGCGACGATAACGCCCGATATCCAGCTGCGTATCTTAAACTCCGCGCCGATGTTTGAGAATTCGCGCGCGATTTCTTTGCACCAAAGTCGGACCGTGGTTCTCTAGAACAACTTTTAAATCAACTCTGGGTTATAAATTAACAATTGTATGCCCCTTCATGAAAGTTACAGAAGATCCGCACTCGACGACTACTTGATCGCGCACTCGAGCAGCCCGGAAGATTTTTTTTTTCTTACAAAGAGAAAACATATCATGCATAATGCAACAAGGTGATTTGCTATTTCAAAAAATATTTATATCTATCTAATTAAAACTTGTTACCTGTTAAACGCTGTACATAATTAAAATTCTTTACTCTGCAAATAATCAATAAAATTTAGAAATGAATTACATGTATAAAAAAAATCTAAAGTTGTTATGACGTCACTCACGTGACGCAAAGTAGATCCGACTAAATTCGACATACTCACGTAATGCTACAAGTTGTTAGATCAGCTACTCCTGCTACAATGGCAGGTTATCAATATTTAAGTGAGTTTGAACTTGGTGTTACAATCGGTGCACTAGCGATAGGGCGCAGCATCTCCGAAGTAGTGATGAAGTAGGGATTTTCCCGTACGACCATTTGACGAGTGTGCCGAGAATCTCAGGAATCCGGTAAAACATCAAATCTTCGACATCGATGCGGCCAGGAAAAGATATGGTCAAACTGGGACCAACGACGACTGAAGAAAATCGTTCAACCCTTCCGCAAATCGCCACAGATTTCAGTGCTGAGCGATCAGCAAGCGTCAACGTGCGAACCATTCAACGAAACATCATACATATGGGCTTTGGAATCCGAAGGCCCACTCGTGTATCTTCGATGACTGCCTCGTCGGACGAGTCTCGTTTCTAACTGTGTCGAGCAGATGGACGTGTACGGATACAGAGACAACCTCATGAATCCATGGTCCCTGTATGTCAGCAGGGGACTAGTCAAGCTGGTCGAAGCTCTGTAATGGTGTGGGGGATGTGCAGTTGGAGTGATATGGGCCCCTGATGCGTCTAGATACGACTCTGACGGATGACATGTACGTATCCTGTCTGATCACTGCATCCATTCATGTCCATTGTGCATTCAGAAGAACTTGGGTTATTGGACAATGCGACACACTACACTTCCAAAATTGCTACAGTTGGCTCCAAGAAGACTCTTCTGTGTTTAAACACTTCCGCTGGCCGCCTAACTCCCCAGACATGAACATTATTGGGCAAACCGGGGATGCCTTGCAGAAGAGACCTCAGCCCCCTCGTGCTCTTACGGATTTATGGGCAGCCCTGCTGGATTCACGGTGTCAGTTCCCTTCAGACATTAGTCGAGTTCATGCCACGTCGTGTTGCGGCACTTCTCGGTGCTTGCAGGCCCCTACACGATATTAGGCAGGTGTATCACTTTCTTTGGCTCTTCAGCGTAGAACAAGGAAGAGAAGAGGAATGCACCTGCTGAATCTGGCACAACGACGAACAGTACAAACAGCAGGAGGATATTGTCATGTGTGTAAGGGTAATGGCTACTTTCCTTCTACGGGCTCTTGAGAGGCATGAATCCCGAAAGGGTCGCCAACAGGATGTGCACAGTGACAGGTGAAAGAAAAACTTCTGAACACAAGTATAGAGCATCGGTAAAGTCTGACATAGAACCTGAAGATTCCCAAAGGAGAAAAAACAATACCGAAAGTGATTCTGGCGAACCATCCGACATGTAGTTTTCCCAGTGCCCTTTACCAGTAAGACCACAGGAACCAAGTGGACGGAGCAGAGAAAGCTGGCTCACAACTAGAAAGTGAAAAGAAGAAAATATGTACCAAAGGGTACAGGGTGGTTACAAATGAACTGTCGTTAGTTGAGAGGGCCTCCATGACAGACGACTGATCGTAGGACAATGAAACTTTGCGGAAACACTTGTAAAGACATACAGAAGAGAAACAACGTATAAATCACTGAAAGAAACACATTGTAATTACCATATGAGTGAGTAACATTTGTTAGTTGCGTGCCATGTTTACGTTACACAGTAGAAAAATTGCTCAATGTGTCGACAATCGGCATGCACGACAGCCTGGAACCGCACTAAAGATGGCTTTGCTGCTGTTCGAAACAACGATGAGCCATAGAGTGTTCCACTTTCTTGATACAGTTAGTGCATTGCTAGGAGATAGTACGTTGCGTCCTGCATTCTCAGCCATGGCAACAGTAACTTCTTCAACAATGTGTCCCGCAACTGACGTCGGCCACTGTCACAAGGTAACCTCCCCATCGCACCCCCCTCAGATTTAGTTATAAGTTGGCTCAGTGGATAGGCCTTGAAAAACTGAACACAGATGACTCGAGAAAACAGGAAGAAGTTGTGTGGAACTAGGAAAAAAAATAAGCATAATATACAAACTGAGTAGTCCATGTGCAAGATAGGCAGCATTAAGGATAATATGAGCGCAGGAGCGCCATGCTCCCGTGGTTAGCGTGAGCAGCTGGCGGACGAGAGGTCCTTGGTTCAAGTCTTCCCTAGAGTGAAAATTTTAACTTTTTATTTTCAGACAATTATCAAAGTTCAGGCACTCACACAAAATCAATTTCGCTCTCCAAGATTCCAGGACATGTTCAGATTTGCTTGGACATATGCAGCATTTGACGGTCTACACACGGAAAAATTTGAAAACAAAAACATATGTTTTGACAGAGCACAGGGAAAACTGAGCGACTGTGAAACTGTTGCATTCATTTGTTGCAGTTTATGTGACAAACTCTTATGTTTTCATAACTTTTTTGGGAGTGATTATCACATCCACAAGAAAACCTAAATAGGGCAAGGTAGAAGAATCTTTTTACCCATTCGCCAAGTGTACAAGTTAGGTGGGTCGACAACGTATTCCTGTCATGTGACGCACATGCCGTCAACAGTGTCGTATAGAATATATCAGACGTGTTTTCCTGTGGATGAATAGGCTGACCTATGACCTTGCAATCAAATGTTTTCGGTTCCCATTGGAGAGGCACGTTCTTTCGTCTACTAATCGCACGGTTTTGCGGTGCGATCGCAAAACACAGACACTAAACTTATTATAGTGAACAGAGACGTCAATGAACGAACGGACAGATCATAACTTTGCGAAAATAAAGAAAGTAAAATATTCACTCGATGGAAGACTTGAATAAAGAACCTTTTGTTCCGCAGCTGCGCACGCTAACCTCGGGACCACGGCGATCCTGAGCTCACATTATCCTTGATCTTGCCTATCTTGGAGATGGACTACTCAGTTTGTATATTTTGCTTATTTTTTTCATAGTTCCATACAACTTCTTCCTGTTTTCTCGACTGATCTGTGTTCAGTGTTCCAAGGCCTATCCACTGTGCCAACTTATAACTAAATTTGAGGGGGGTGCGATGGGGAGGTTCCCTTGTCAGTAGCAATTCCAAAATCTTCAGTTAAATCGAACTTTAGAATTATGTTCTCCAACCCCGGTGCGAAAAGATTAATTCTCCGTTTCCTTTAATGTGTCAATACTCGAGAAGGGTAGCATCATGTTGTTTTGCTAAAACAACTTTATGACTAACTGCCGTACAATGCAGACTGACGTTTGTGTTTCCACCCTATGTTGCCATAGGAGGACCAGCACCTAACAGCAAGTCATGACACTGTGCTGCAGTGTACAGTGTGAGGATGCTTACGTACGTATCACCTGTCAAAGTCGTATCTAGACGTATCACGGGTCCCACATCACACCAGCTGCACACGCCCGATACAATTACCTATTGAACAGTCCCCTGTGACACGCAAGGTCCATGGATTCATGAGGTTGTCTCCATACCCTTAGACGTCCATCCGCTCGATACAATTTGAAACGAGACTCCGCCGACCAGGTAACATGTTTCCAGTCATCAACAGTCCAATGTCGATTTTGACGGGCCCAGGTAAGGCGTAAAGCTTTGCGTCATGCTGTCATCAAAGGTACATGAGTGGGCCTTCGGCTCTGAAAGCCCAAATCGATGATGTTTCGTTGAATGGTTCACACGCTGGCAGTTGATGACGACCCAGCAGTTTGCGGAAGGATTGCACTGCTGCCACGTTGAACGAGCCTCTTCAGTCGTAGTTGGTCCCGTTTTTGCAGGATCCATTTCCGGCCGCAGAGATGTCGGAGATTTGTTTTTACCGAATTCCTGATATTCACGACACACTCGTGAAATGGTCGTACTTCATCACTATCTCGGAAATGCTTCGTCCCATCGCTCGAACGCCGACTGTAACAACATGTTCATACTCACTTATATCTTGATAACCTGCCATTTTAGCAGCAGTAACCGATCTAACAATTGCGCCAGACACTTTTTGTCTCATATAGGTGTTGGCGACCGCAGCGCCGTATTCTGCCGCTGTTTCCGTCGTCCTCAGTGGAACCAAACGACGACGACGCAAAAGAACAAAGTCTGTAAAGAATCAGACGGTGGTTTTGTTCAGTGACTGTATAATCCGAACAATTCTACACGAGATCATATTTTTTACTAAGAAATTTATATCTAAAGGTGAGAAATTTTGGTATTCTTTATTTGTACTATTTTTGCCTAATGTTTCCAGAATGTGATAAAACTGGGGTTTTGTAGCAACTTAGCGTTGTTTGTGCAACGTTCTTGACTACTGACAAAGTAGTCACCGCATTACACAATGCAGTGTACGAATTACTGTGTTGCAGATCTACACCGACAAGTGCACTACCTTAACCCGATAACGTTACTAAATATCCGATATCACTACCTGATTGTCTACAGTATATGTCCTCGTGACATTTCAAAACAGGGCAGTTTCAGTCATTCATATGCAGGCTTAAGATGACCTTGTGCGCAAACTGAATTTCGAAGCAAGATCCACAGGCTTTGCAACAAATATGTGCTGTGATCGCCTCATCTCCACTGCAGCGCCTCCCCTGTTCCAATTTCCACTCCACTGGTTCACAGAGAGACCCTCTCCTGCAATCCACGCGGTGGACTGAGCTCCGCAGAGAGCGGACCGCACTGCAGTGCTTAATAGCTTACCTCTTTCTGCATCACAATGTGGAAACTCGTGTAAGTTGAAACCTCGATCGCGTACAAATACTGAGGTTATTACGGACTGGTGCAGAGCTAAAGGGGAACTTTCAGGCCCTGCTGAAAATATTGGCTTCTAACCTCGCTCTTATACGGCGCATGACCATTCACAGAATACTCGCTGCCGTTTGACTGTACTGCTGCGCTCATACTTCACAATTAAACTTTTATTAATATTATTAACAGATTTTTGAGAATTATTATATGTTCCAGCACATTAAATTTTTTCGAAACAAAGACAGTAAGTAAGTAATTGGCTTCATAAGAAGTTTCGTAAGGTCACATCTTGAATCAGGACCGGTAATTAACAAACATTACAGTAGAATATGTAAGTCTGCAGGCTTTCGTGGCCGTTGTCAATGAAGTTAACATCTTTTGGGTTATTAGGACGCGTCATGTTTCTTCTAAAGCGTTCGACGTTTCGACGCCTCTGCTGGGATCTTCCTCAGGATCTTTTGGTGTCCACTAATGTTCAGTGTTCTAGCAGTAGTGGGCCCTAATGTTCAGTGTTCTAGCAGTAGTGGGCACCCAAAGATCCTGAGGAAGATCCCAGCAGAGGGGTCGACACGTCGAACATTTTAGAAGAAACATGACGCGGAATAATAACCCAGAAGATTTTAATTTCACTGCAGTAGAATCTCTCCCTGTTTCTCAGTCACTCACTGAGTACTCTCTTCACTCATATTTCTAACCGTCCACAGATACAAACCCGTAAACCAATAAATCCAGAACCTTAGCCTTTTCATAGATAACTGATCATTCGAGAGTCAAACATCACTACACTCATGGTTAAAAAAAAAAGAAAAAAAATTATTTGCGTTGGAACCATATCGGCCCCGCGGGTTCAAGGTTAACATCGATATCGCGGCGCAGCACCACCTACGGGTAAAATGTGGCTGCATCCCTTGTCGCTGTAAACCGAACGTAATGGATCAGTGTGGCTTCAGCAGACATGCAAGATGCCCTGCAGACGTATGCACGAACCGTACCATCCACTCAGTGAGCTCGAAAGAAAAAAATGGCTCTGAGCACTATGCGACTTAACTTCTAAGGTCATCAGTCGCCTAGAACTTAGAACTAATGAAACCTAACTAACCTAAGGACATCACACACATCCATGCCCGAGGCAGGATTCGAACCTGCGACCGTAGCGGTCGCTCGGTTCCAGACTGTAGCGCCTAGAACCGCACGGCCACTCCGGCCGGCTGAGCTTGAAAGAGGTCGCATTATTGCCATGAGAGAATGTCATGCGTCCATCTGGGAAATTGCTGCTCGTGTGGGACGAAGTGTTACCGCAGTGCAACGGGTGTGTGCAGAATGGTTCTCGGAAGTCCGTAAAATACGACGAGATGGGTCAGGTCGCACCAACCAGACCATTCCCCAAGAATATCGACGCTTCGTCCGAAAGGCATTGCAGAACAGATCTGCGTCCTCCGGCTCTGGTGAAACAGTGGAACAGTGTAACACATCCTACTCTATCAGGGGTGGCAGTCCGTCGCCGTTATTACGACATGGGTTATGTGCACGTCATCGACCTCTCCGCGTACCTTTCACGAATGTGCAGAAACATGCTGCACGGGAATGGTGCGTCGAACGACGTCATTTGGGACAGGAATGGAATCAGATAGTTTTGGAAAAACCAAATTCTGTTTGTTTGAAAATTATGGCTGCATTTTGATTCGCCACAGAGAGGGGGAGCGGCATCTCATTGACTGCATTAGCACGAGACATACAGCGCCAGCTCGAGGCCTCTTAGTGTGGGGGTGCTATTAAGTGCAACCACAAATCACAGTTGGAGTATGTCCACCTACGTGAATGACATTCTGTGACCCGGACCCATATGCTTTCTGCACAACAACCAAGACACCATTTTTCAGCAAGAATGCACGAGCACATGTTGCTGCTCGAACACGTGCATTCTTGATGGCACAGATTGTTAGACTTTTTCCCTGAAACACCAGCTCCCCAGACTTGTCACCAATGTAAAATGTGTGGGATATGATGAAACGACGTGTGCAGCGCTGTGACCCGTGCCAACCACCACAGATGATCTTCGGATCCAGGCGAATGCAGCATGGATGGCAATACCATAGGACGCCAATCGCACCTAAGTGCGTCGTTGCCATCACGAATAGAATAAGCTATCAAGGCCGATCGTGGATCCTGTGCTTACCTGGCTTTACGATACGTGCTGTACCGAGGTGACTGAGATGCTTATCATTTCGGCAGAACATACTAATCTACATGTTCTGTGAATATGAACGTCCTGTCTCTAATCGTTCATGGTGTTCTCTTTCCTCGAAACATGAGTGTACAGTACCGCCTGCAGCGTAGCGGCACCAAAAATTCAACTTTCAGTATTTCTACTAATTATTTACAGAATTTAAAAATTTTAAATTCTGTGGTTGCTACCCATTAAGAGTTAACATCTCATGTTACAAGATTAACACTGTAATGGAAGCAGTACAGTTAGAAAGTGAGTGTTTCTGTTGAGGCAGCCGAACAGACGACATGCAAATACACGGACTTCGTTTATTTAGATTTTGACAATAAGAGCGGTTATTGGCTTCCTACAAAGTTGACACGTAATTTCAAACCTTTATAAAACTTTTTCTCGCTGACACCCGCATCAAATGGTGAAAGGGAAAAAGTTTATCGCGTACTACGTGTTCCCTGTTCAGCCAGTCAAGCTGTAGGATAAGGCAGGACGTTTCAATTTACTACTTCTATGCTAAGATGGCTATTCGAAACAAACTTTGCATACAGTATCTACATATATCAGTTAATGTACCTGTGTCATTGTAGCACCGATAGTTCAGGACATGACGTCGTGAACATTGAGATGCATGGAAAACTAGCTTTTTCTTAAAATGGAGTGCCGTAAATCTTCACCATCAGGAAAGAAGTTTTTAATTTATTACTTCTTTACTATTAAATCAATTGGCAACACACTTTCCACATAGTGTCATCATATGTCACTTAATGGACCTGGAAACTCACATCATTATACACTGGCGTCCAAATCAAAGCAACAAACGGAAATTTTTGAAGGTTGCGCATACTTTGTCCCAAGACAATATAAACAGATGGTAGTAAAGTGGAAACGATGTGAAGAATACAAAACGAAAACAACAACAAAAATGTTCTTCCTTTTTTCCAACTTAGCGTGTTTGCAGACTCATCCGGACAACTGGTTAACTTGCTCACCATTGGGTGTGACCACCTTTGGCAGCAATAGAGGCCCAAAAACGACGGGTCATGCCGTGAACGATGTCACCAATCTCACGTTGAGGTAATAACGCCCATTCTTCCTGCAGAGCTGTGCGCAAGTCTTTGGTTGGTGGATGCTGACGTGATGCAACCCGTCTCACTAGCGCATCTCATATATGCTGTGTGAGATTCAAATTGGGAGAATATGCCACGGAATGTATGCAATATTTTCCGTTTCCATGAAAACATCAACTACCCGTGCTCTATGAGGTCGAGCATTTTCGTACATCAGTACGAAGTCTCGGTCCACAGCACCTTGCAACAATCGCATATTAGGTCCCAAGATCTCGGCACGTTAGCTGACAGCAGTTAGACCTTGCCGATTCACCCATAAAATTACATGAAGAGGTTTTCGAGTGGTCAACATAACTCCCGCCCGTACCATCAGAAATCCTCCACGATATCAGTCTCATTCCACAATGTTTGGGTCCTGAAATCGTGTTCCACGTTCGCTCCAGATGCGAGTTCGTCGAGAGTCACTCTCCAGACCAAACTGGGACTCGACCGTGAAAAGAGCATTGGCCCATTGTTCCGTGGCATCTTGTCCGTCTGGCATGTTGACGACTCCACTCTAGACGTTCCCTTCTGTGAAGACGCGTCAGAGATACGCATACAGCAGGTCACAGACGATGAAGGCCAGTCTGCCGAGGCCTTCTGTACACCGTTTGCCTCGATAAAAGACGTCCTGGGAATGCTGCGATGTCAGCTGCCAGTTGCCAGGCAGTAGTAAGGCGGTACCGTCATGGCCTTACAGCCAAATAACGGTCCTCTCTTTCTGAAGTCACACGTGGTCAACCCTGTCCTGGTCTCCGAGATATAGTTTCGGTCCCCATAAACTGTCGCCACATCTGAGAAACAGTAGAATGAATCACATTAAGGCATCGAGCCACATGAGATTGCGGCTGTGCTGCTTCCATTCTTCCTAAGGCGTTTCACCCCAAAGAGTCTGGCAGGCTTCTGTGACTGTCTCCACAGCGATTGTGGATGCGAGACTACACAGCAAATACTACTCCGTTTGATAGGTGCCCCCACGTTATCGTTGGCGCGGTTGTTTGACCTGAAAGCCATCTTCCGTGCAGAACACGGTCGTACGGACATCTATTGACATTTTGTATGATTACATCGTGAATTAGAGATAGGACAGAGAAATATCGGTTTGTTGCATTAATTTTGGGGGCCACTGTACGAAGCATAGTTAAGGAGAGATAACGTCAACATTCAAATACCGGTACGTAAAAAAATTGCGTTTGTTTAAAATGGAGCCCAAATTACCCATTTTTTTTCCATCCAGGGTTTCATAATGAGAGCGAACAGCTTTGCCGCAGTGGTAACACGGGTTACGGTCAGATCACCTTAGTTAAACGCTTCGGGCTTGACGAGCACGGATGGGTCATCATCCGGTCTGAAGAGCACTTTTTTCGAGCGAGGTACACCCAACCCTTGTGAGGCCAATTGGGGAGCTACTTGATTGGGAAGTGGCGCCACCGGTGATGAAAACTAACAACGGCCGGAAGAGCGGTGTGCTGACCACATGCTTCTCGCGTTTCTACATCCAGTGATGGCTGTGGATAGTGGATAGCACGGCGGTCGATTGGTACCGTCAGCCTTCGTGGCCTGTTCGGACGGAGTTTAGTTTTTCATAATGAGAACGGTTAGTGAGTTCGCGAAAACTCTAAGCCTAATTTGAATTCTTTCCCAAACCTTTTCTCTCTTGCATGCTTCAAGCAAATATTTCCTACATTAAATGATTTGCAAAATAAACAGAATTTTGAGCTGTTCTATATATGTGAGTTCGATCCTTTAAACACTCCGGGATTTACTGCTTATGCTAGGAAAGTTAAACCGTTTAGAGCTTCATGTGCGAACAGAAGACACCGGACAAAGAATTAGTGACCTCCAATATAAATCACCTAAATGACGTCCAATACCGCCTTCTTTCCTTAGGAATGGCCTCAGTTCGGATACTCGGCGTGGAACTAAGTCACAACTTTCTTTACGTACGTCATATCCAGCTGAAGCCACTTATTGATGATTGGATTCCGTAGAGGTACCACACTGTAGAGATGTCGATTACAACGTTTCAGCCGGCCGGAGTGGCCGTACGGTTCTAGGCGCTGCAGTCTGGATCCGAGCGACCGCTACGGCCCCAGGTTCGAATCCTGCCTCAGGCATGGTTGTATGTGATGTCCTTAGGTTAGTTAGGTTTAATTAGTTCTAAGTTCTAGGCGACTGATGACCTTAGAAGTTAAGTCGCATAGTGCTCAGAGCCATTTGAACCATTTTGAACTACGTTTCACCCACCGTTCCAAATGGTCACACACATTTATTGAATTAAGATTGGGTGGTTTAGCGGATTAGTGCAGGTGCGATAGTATTAGTCAAACCAGGAACGAATGTGTGCGACCATGTGAATACAGCTGTTGTCATGCTGGAAGATGGAGCTTCTCACAACATATTCATCATGTACTACACCAAAAGAAGGCTAGAGGTGGGCACCGAAGATTCTTACATATTACAAAAATAAATGTGTGTGTGTGTGTGTTTGTGTGTATGTTCAATATCCGCTCCTGAGCCACTGAACCGATGTCTCTCACTGTCAGGCAAAAATCGCTATGAGCTAGGAAACACTTGCCTCTCATAGTTCAGGATATATAACTTTGTAAACATGGAGGTGTGTGATAAACTGGCGCATCATGCATGGCGTTTCAATTTATTACTTCTGTGCTACTGATTCTACTCGCAATAAATTTCGCGGACAGGACGTACACATGTCGCTAAATGTACTTACCGAATTATACCATAGTACCGCTCATAGATGATCAGACACGACGTCATAAACATTGAGATGTGTGAAGAAGTACCGCATTGTGTATGACGTTTGTTACTCCTTTGCAACTCTGTTCACAACGTATTTCGCCGAAAATATCTACACATGCCACTGACTGCATCTACACAAATATATCATCTACGACACATAGTTCAAAAGACATTACGTCATAAACATTGAGGTGCGTCAACATCTGGCAGCGCTTTTGACAACTTTCAATTGCGGAGCACAAACAGCTTTAGACGTAAACGATAGCCGTCCGTAGAGGTACGAAGAGACGTTGAAATAGAGAGGTTTACAAAATCACTTTGTAGACAGGCGACAGGGGACAGGCTGTACTTACGCATTGTACGACTGTTCCATAATTTCAGAAGCCCGCATCTCGTGGTCGTGCGGTAGCGTTCTCGCTTCCCACGCCCGGGTTCCCGGGTTCGATTCCCGGCGGGGTCAGGGATTTTCTCTGCCTCGTGATGGCTGGGTGTTGTGTGCTGTCCTTAGGTTAGTTAGGTTTAAGTAGTTCTAAGTTCTAGGGGACTTATGACCACAGCAGTTGAGTCCCATTGTGCTCAGAGCCATTTGAGCCAATTTCAGAAGTGTTTTACGAGTATTACAATACAAAAACAGATTTTTTTGCTCTTGTTTCTATTAGAAAATTAGCAAAATTGACAATGCAAGGTTTGTCAAGCAGTGTTGGAATAAATACCTCGGATCACGATCACAGTAATGTAAATGGAACTGCACCCTCCACACCCTGAGGGTTAACCGCGTCTGTCTCAGTGACAAGGCGTGACACTTTCCTTCGGTCCCTGTCAATATTTACGTCGTTCTGCTTGTCTGCGAGTGCTACAGTATTCCTTGTAGACACCTCAGACATATTGCGGCCCTGCGACCACGGAACTATTGTACAAGCAAATCTCTCTCTGCATGAAAGGCGATATCCTGAGTGATTGACTGACTGATCCATCATTTCCCATCCCAAACCGCTCAGGACAGAAATTTGAAAGTTGAAGATGTGAATCTTATACTTGAGGCGACGTTTAAGAAGGTATTTTTCTAAATTTCAACACTTAGAGGCTAAAATAGCAGAGGAAGTGCTTTTTTTCTAAAAAAAAAAAAAAAGAAAAAGTCACTATTACGGCAACAGATAGACCCACGAAAACTGGTATTTGATTTCTCGGTCAGAAATAAATAAATATGTGTTTCAACATTTATGGAAATTCAACACTATGGGGAAGAAATGGTGGGTGAAAGCTTTTGCTGGAAGTATATCATTATGAAAGACCTACTGAAGTATCTTTAAAGTTACATCTATGGAAATGGGTATTTGACTTCTGGATTAAAAATTAAAAAGTACGTGGTTCAGTGTTTTTGGAAAATTGAACTCCCAAAGGGGGTGAAAAAGGGGATGAGATTTTTATGAAAATGTCTTATTATGAGAGCATTTGTAAAGCTAAATCTATGAAAATTTAAATTTGGCTTCACCCTTAGAAATAAAAAAATACATTTTTCACTGGTTTTTGAACCTCTATGGGTGTGAAACGAGGGATGAAAAGTTTTATGGAAATATTGCACTATGCAAGCATTTTTGAAGCTAAATCTATGAAAATTTGTGTTTGGCTTTTCTATTAGAAATAAAACATACCCATGTCTCTGTTTTTGGAACTTCAGTCACTAAGGTGGTGTGAAACGTTATATGAAAATATTGCGAAAGCATTTTCAAACATAAATCTTTGAAAACTGGTGTTTGGGTTCTCGGTTGGAGATGAAAAAAATACGTGTTTCACTGTTTCTGGAAATTCACTCCCTAAGGGAATGAAATAGGGTCAGACTGATTCACTGACTCATCATTGTCTAGCCCAAACCGCTCACGATAGAAACCTGAAATTTGGAGAGGGTGTGAAAATTCCACACCTAAGGGAAGGGGGGGAGGGGGCAGGAATAGGGGATAAAACGTTTTTTGAAAGTATGTCGCCAATAAGAGAAATTTAAAACTAGGACTATAACTGATATTTAGTTAGTCAAAAAATACATGTTTCAGGATTTTTGAAAATTCGGACACAAAGAGGCTAAAATAGTGGGTGAAATTAAATAATTACTAAAGAACTACTAAAGGACTTTTAAGGCTACATCTATGAGAATTGCTATCTGACGTCTCGGTGAGAAATAAAAGACATACGTGTTTCAGTGTTCCTGGAAATTCAACCTCTAACGGAGTGCAATAGGGAATGAAAATTTTTAAGATAACATTTCATTACTAAATTTATGAAAGTTTGTATTTCGCTTCACCGCTAGATACAAGGAAATATTTTTTAGGGGATGATAGTTGCCGTGTAAATATCCCCACAAGAACGCGAAAGGTATAATCAACAAAAACTTTGGACTCTAGCTACCAGATTCGCTTTTTGGTCAGAAGTTCATTTGGAAAACACCATGCTTATGTGGCCTTAATTAGTGTGAAAAGCTTAGAAGTTGTTGCAATTTGTGAACGACATAAAAATTCGATTAAATAAAAAGAAAAACAAAAAGAAATCTTTGTTGACCATACAGTCCACGCGAGCGAAACAGCTGGCGCTAAGTAAGTAAAGAAAAGAATTAAGATAATGTAGCTGTGAACAGTTGGATATCCGCGATTCGTCATTATTTCCCAAAGTTTCTGTCCATTGACATTGTCAAAAGCTTTTTTAAAGTTAATAAAAGCAATAGGTGTTTCTTTATTGTACTCTCTCCGTTTTTCTATTATTTGCTGTAGAATAAAAACTGTGGAACGTCCTTTCAAAAATGGTTCAAATGGCTCTGAGCACTATGGGACTTAACATCAGTGGTCATCAGTCCCCTAGAACTTAGAACTACTTAAACCTAACTAACCTAAGGACATGACACACATCCATGCCCCAGGCAGGATTCGAACCTGCGACCGTAGCAGTCTCGCAGCTCCTGACTGAGCGCCTAGAACCGCGAGACCACCGCGGCCGGCTGGAGCGTCCTTTCCCAGAACCCATTAGTTCCTCATGCAGTACTGCTTCTACTATGATTTTCAGTCTTGTATTTATAATCTTAGCATACACCTTGCATGCTGAGTCTCCTCTGTAATTCCTGCATTTGCTTTTATCTCCTTTTTTTAAAAAAATTGATATCACTCCAGCTCTTTTCCAGTCTTTACGAATATTCTTCTTCTTCCAAAATTCGTTGAATAAATGTAGCAGTCGATGGTGTAGCATCATTCCTCAATATTCTAATAATTCAGCATTAATGCCGTCTTTTCCTGGGGGTTTTCTGTTCTTAAGTGATGTTAGTGCATTCTGATTTCATTCGGTATTTTCAGTAAGGCCTTCCTGTTGAACACTCCAAAGCCTAAATAGTAGACTAGACTGATAGCATTTCGTGTTTCATCCCCTTTGCGGATACACTGCATTTTGCCGGAATTCTTCCATTCCGCTTCCTTTCTACTAATGTTGCCAACGTTGTTTCAACTACGCTGCATAAGTTTCCACGGGAGCCCCTTACACACCCTCCCTACGCGATTTCCGTATTTTTGGAGCTCTGAACAAAGATATTCGTGGCCGTTGATCTGCTTCGGACTAATAGTTGCACGCCCGGGTACAATCGTGCTTCTGCAGACAACCGAAAACATGTTTCCGTGAGGCACTGACCGTCTCGTCTCACAGTAGTATAAGTGTTTCAACAGTTATCGCGATTATTTTTGAAATTTACCCTAAAGGCGGAAGAATCAGCAATGATCAACGACATGAGGATGCAGAAGGTAATGGAAACCACTGCATTAAAGACACGTAACGTGTAACCACAGGACATGTGGCCTATAACTGAAGAAGTGTCATGATGATCTCTCCATTGGCAAAAGATTCCGGAATAGTCCCCCATTCGGATCTCCGGGAGGGGACTGCCAAGGGGGAGGTTACCATGAGACAAAGATTGAATAATCAACGAAAGGATAACGTTCTACGAGTCGGGGCGTGGAATGTCAGAAGCTTGAACATGGTAGGGAAACTAGAAAATCTGAAAAGGGAAATGCAAAGGCTCAATCTAGATATAGTAGGGGTCAGTGAACTGAAGTGGAAGGAAGACAAGGATTTCTGGTCAGATGAGTATCGGGTAATATCAACAGCAGCAGAAAATGGTATAACAGGTGTAGGATTCGTTATGAGTAGGAAGGTAGGGCAGAGGGTGTGTTACTGTGAACAGTTCGGGTTGTTCTAATCAGAATCGACAGCAGACAAACACCGACAACGATAGTTCAGGTATACATGCCGACGTCGCAAGCTGGAGATGAACAGATAGAGAAAGTGTATGAGGATATTGAAAGGGTAATGCAGTATGTAAAGGGGGACGAAAATCTAATAGTCATGGGCGACTGGAATGCAGTTGTAGGGGAAGGAGTAGAAGTAAAGGTTACAGGGGAATATGGGCTTGGGACAAGGAATGAAAGAGGAGAAAGACTAATTGAGTTCTGTAACAAGTTTCAGCTAGTAATAGCGAATACCCTGTTCAAGAATCACAAGAGGAGGAGGTATACTTGGAAAAGGCCGGGAGATACGGGAAGATTTCAATTAGATTACATCATGGTCAGACAGAGATTCCGAAATCAGATACTGGATTGTAAGGCGTACCCAGGAGCAGATATAGACTCAGATCACAATATAGTAGTGATGAAGAGTAGGTTGAAGTTCAAGACATTAGTCAGGAAGAACCAATACGCAAAGAAATGGGATACGGAAGTACTAAGGAATGACGAGATACGTTTGAAGTTCTCTAACGCTATAGATACATCAATAAGGAATAGCGCAGTAGGCAGTACAGTTGAAGAGGAATGGACATCTCTAAAAAGGGCCATCACAGAAGTTGGGAAGGAAAACATAGGTACAAAGAAGGTAGCTGCGAAGAAACCATGGGTAACAGAAGAAATACTTCAGTTGATTGATGAAAGGAGGAAGTACATACATGTTCCGGGAAAATCAGGAATACAGAAATACAAGTCGCTGAGGAATGAAATAAATAGGAAGTGCAGGGAAGCTAAGACGAAATGGCTGCAGGAAAAATGTGAAGACATCGAAAAAGATATGATTGTCGGAAGGACAGACTCAGCATACAGGAAAGTCAAAACAACCTTTGGTGACGTTAAAAGCAACGGTGGTAACATTAAGAGTGCAACGGGAGTACCACTGTTAAATGCAGAGGAGAGAGCAGATAGGTGGAAAGAATACATTGAAAGCCTCTATGAGGGTGAAGATTTGTCTGATGTGATAGAAGAAGAAACAGAAGTCGATTTAGAAGAGATAGGGGATCCAGTATTAGAATCGGAATTTAAAAGAGCTTTGGAGGACTTACGGTGAAATAAGGCAGAAGGGATAGATAACATTCCATCAGAATTTCTAAAATCATTGGGGGAAGTGGCAACAAAACGACTATTCGCGTTGGTGTGTAGAATATATGAGTCTGGCGACATACCATCTGACTTTCGGAAAAGCATTATCCACACAATTCCGAGGCGGCAAGAGCTGACAAGTGCGAGAATTATCGCACAATCAGCTTAACAGTTCATCCATCGAAGCAGCTTACAAGAATAATATACAGAAGAATGGAAAAGAAAATTGAGAATACGCTAGGTGACGATCAGTTTGACTTTAGGAAAAGTAAAGGGACGAGAGAGGCAATTCTGACGTTACGGCTAATAATGGAAGCAAGGCTAAAGAAAAATCAAGACACTTTCATAGGATTTGTCGACCTGGAAAAAGCGTTCGACAATATAAAATGGTGCAAGATGTTCGAGATTCTGACAAAAGTAGGGGTAAGCTATAGGGAGAGACGGGTCATATACAATATGTACAACAACCAAGAGGGAATAATAAGAGTAGACGATCAGGAACGAAGTGCTCGTATTAAGAAGGGTGTAAGACAAGGCTGTAGCCTTTCGCCCCTACTCTTCAATCTGTACATCGAGGAAGCAATGATGGAAATAAAAGAAAGGTTCAGGAGTGGAATTCAAACACAAGGTGAAAGGATATCAATGATACGATTCGCTGATGACATTGCTATCCTGACTGAAAGTGAAGAAGAATTAAATGATCTGCTGAACGGAATGAATAGTCTAATGAGTACACAGTATGGTTTGAGAGTAAATCGGAGAAAGACGAAGGTAATGAGAAGTAGTAGAAATGAGAACAGCGAGAAACTTAACATCAGGATTGATGGTCACGAAGTCAATGAAGTTAAGGAATTCTGCTACCTAGGCAGTAAAATAACCAATGACGGACGGAGCAAGGAGGACATCAAAAGCAGACTCGCTATGGCAAAAAATGCATTTCTGGCCAAGAGAAGTCTACTAATATCAAATACCGGCCTTAATTTGAGGAAGAAATTTCTGAGGATGTACGTCTGGAGTACAGCATTGTATGGTAGTGAAACATGGACTGTGGGAAAACCGGAACAGAAGGGAATCGAAGCATTTGAGATGTGGTGCTATAGACGAATGTTGAAAATTAGGTGGACTGATAAGGTAAGGAATGAGGAGGTTCTATGCAGAATCGGAGAGGAAAGGAATATGTGGAAATCACTGATAAGAAGAAGGGACAGGATGATAGGACATCTGCTAAGACATGAGGGAATGACTTCCATGGAACTAGAGGGTTCTGTAGAGGGCAAAAACTGTAGAGGAAGACAGAGATTGGAATACGTCAAGCAAATAATTGAGGACGTAGGTTGCAAGAGCTACTCTGAGATGAAGAGGTTAGCACAGGAAAGGAATACGTGGCAGGCCGCATCAAACCAGTCAGTAGACTGATGACAAAAAAAAAAAGGTTACTTGCTTTTTTCAATCTGTTTTGTTTCGGTTTGTGTGACAGTGCGATTCTTGCGGGCAAAATGACTAAAATGCACATAGATTCACCAAGATATGTTCGCAGTGTATCGACCCAAATGCAATGTCACACCCAACCGTAGTGAAATACTGCAAATAATGATCAGGGCAACACCGGCGTGGTAGATGCTGATTGCGAAGATATACCATCGACTTCGACAACAGGCGACATAGTCCATGCTATCGGCAAGGTAAATGAGCATCTGGTAGCAAACAGAGTTTCCAGCTATGATGACGTTGACACATCGATTATCGAATGGCTCGGTGACTTAGGAGCGGATTTCTGTCATCGAGGAATTGAACAACTGGTAGGATGTGTCGAACGTTGTTCACATACACTTGGTGACTATGGTGAAAAACAGTGCCACGTATTTGTGTCAGGCTGTAGTGCAGCATTTGAGAAAAGCTACGTTGGCTAACATAACGATTTGCAACTTAAATTCTGAAGTACCTCTTCTATTAAACACAAACAGCAGAGTAATATTGAAACTTAAGGCGACTTTGGGATGATGCACCGCCAAAATACTTTCTGCGTTGATACTGCCCACCTGCTGGTCTGCGCCTCGTGTGCCGACATCGACATCAGGAGGAAGTGTGCAGACTCCTTCCGCATCTGGGGCCAACTCCCCAAACTCCTTTAGTGGCGCATAAGATATTCATGTTGTGATCTCGCGGGATGCTTCTCGTGGATAACATGTATGCTGTGTGTGATGAGGTCTGCATATAGCATATAGTTAGCTCACACACAGTGAAGACGCTCACCTCTCTTTTCACCAACCATACCTAATGACACAGCTATACCATTAACGAATCTATATGTTTTGTCCTCCAGCCAGAGCCAGTCATCATTACGTTTAAATTATCCAGTGCACCTTTTTTATTTCGGGTTCCTGATCGCTGTAGTAACTGCTTCTCGAGTGGCATCGAAGGAACTACATACAAAATATTTATGTTAGCAGTCATTTCTTAATTAATGGTTCATTCTGCTGTCACGCTCCTGACTATTTTGATACCAAAAGTCGATGTTCTGTAAGAGAAAATGTTTCCATTTTTCAACAAACAGTTTCGGAAAGATTAGCTGAAAAACTTAAAAAATGTAAAAACCACATGTAATGAGAATTTCTAATTATGCTAAACGAAATTAAAATTTTGAAAATATGTTCGTATTGTTACGAAGCCAACATTTTCTCAGGTGACGTTAATTAGTTGTTGTATAAACGGCTGTAAATGACTGTGATTTTATTGTATTTTCATCAGAGCCACTACTTTTTGCATCATTCCCTAAGTCAGCAACTTTTGTAGCACTTTTTCCTTATTCCGCACACGTGACTAATTTTTTACGGTGGATTTCATTTACCCTCATTTTAAGACCCGCTGCTGATTGCGTCAGGGCCTACAAAAGTGGAAGATGTGTGCTCAGTGGTTTGCCCAAAATTTTGATTTTTGAAAAATAGGAAGACGACAGATACGTGCAACTGAACTTCAAGTAGCTATTACACAGTAGAAACATTCAGAAAATTTGTGTTGCCTGAAATTTTGGAAATTTGTGGTAAGGTCTTATGGAACAAAGCTGCTGAGGTTATCGGTCCCTAAGCTTACACACTATTTAATCTAACTTAAACACACTTTGGCCAAGGAGGACATAGGCACCTATACGGACCGTGACAAGGCGCCTGAGACCGGGCGGCTTCCCCTCGCGGCTGTGTTCTGTGTTATCTGAAGTAAGTATATCTAACCAATGCTAACGAACTGCGAATATCAGCACTATTTCAGTCACTGACGTTCGTCATCTACATATACAATCTGGAAACCACCTTATGGTGAGTGACGGAGGGTACTTTGTGAACAGATGTCACTTTTCAGCTTCACTGTTCCAGTCCCGAATAGTGCGCGGGAAGTTAATGAGCGCTATTGTCGGTAGGCCTGAGTGTAATCTCAAATCTCTCTGACTGAACCCCTACGATTTTTTGGTAAGATGTAAGTAAGATTAAGCACTATAGTGGTTGACTGTTCTATGACAGTACACTCGCTGAATTTTAGGAGCAAACTGCAGCACAATGCAAAACGCCTCTATTACAAAGTCTGCCACTTGAGATGAATTAACACCTTTGTGAGGCTTTCATATGTAATAAACGAACACGTGATAAACCTCGATGCTCTTCTTGGAATATCCTCTGTTTCCCTTACCAATCAGTTCACTCGCCGAGTGTTAAGAGCAAACTGCAGCACAATGCACAACGCTTCTGTTGCAAAGTCTGCCACTTGAGATGAATTAACACCTTCGTGAGGCATTCACATGTAATAAACGAATACGCGATAAACCTCGATGCTCTTCTTGGAATATCCTCTATTTCCCTTACCAATCATTTCTGATCCTGGTCGATGACTGCGGAGTAATATTCAAGTATCTTTGGACTATCCGCATTTCCGACAATTAGCTTTATGTGGTCCTCCAACTTTAAATCGCTCTGTACACATAATCTTAGATATCTTACAGATGTTATTCTTTTCAGTGGCTGTGACTTATCGTGTAATCATATGATAATATTTCAACCTGCTTAGGTTAGATTTGTGTCAGCTATAAATCCCAGGACTGAGCGTCGATGCTCTGCAGATCTTCCAGCATTTCGCTTTAGTCTGCAGCTGTGTCCGTTTGTTCGAAGATCCTTCTCGAAGAACGGCAGTGACCTGCGCGTGCAACCAATGCCAACTCTCTGTCGCTTCCAGCTTTTAGAGGAGCAGCAACTCCTTCCACGCACTGTATGTATAACGGTATTGGTAACACTGCAAGTAGAGTCGCCTTTCGTCTGTCGAGTGATTTCGGTTGTTTTTCTCTATATTATTTTGACAATGTTCCTCAGTGAAACAGTTTCAGAAGTAGTAATTTAGAATTTAGGCCTTTGTCATCCTCCATTTCTAAATCAATATTCAGCAGTAAGAGTCTGGACAGATGTCTTTGATCCGCTTACCGATTTAACGAATCGCCAAATGTTTTTAAGATATTCTGCGAAGTCAGTAGACAGATCTTTACTTTTGATTTTGTTGAACACTTCGTGCGTGGCTTCCCTTATCTTAATTTTGGCTTCGTTCAAGTTCTTCAAATAATTTTTTTGAAGATTGTTGTAAAGCGCCAGATTTCTGCACGACCTCATTTCCAGTTGATTTTATCCCGTGCCTCCTTGCCTACTTTTCAGCGTTTCGTCCGAGTCTTCGTCATTCTCCGCTAGGGTTCATCAAAAGAATCATGCCCTGTCACTACACCCACCCTCTTCATCTGCTAACTCATTATCATTTTCAGAGAGAGAGGTAGGATACCAAGAATATTTTTATATACTTGGTGATGCGTTTACGTAGGAAACCTCACTGTTTGCATGTGAGCTGTTGATCTAACGGAAGTAGGAATTATACCATATTAGTTCCTATGGAAATGATTTGACATTTGTTATATAGTAAAGAAAAAAATGTGTGCTGGATAGAACTGTCACACCGTTATCAATAACAAATCAGTTTTAAAAAAAAACTGGAAATAATATATTCAGGAGAAACTAACAGAAAAGTGAAACAACAAAGTAATTCTCATTACTTACAAGAATCTCTCATTATTCACAAGAATAAATTTTGAAAATTACGAAAATTCCTGCAAGGTAGATTACTTTACGTCAATTCTAACAATGATTGTCACAATGACTATTCGCAAGGTACCGTTCTTATTAACGCTCCAGGAGCAGAACTAGTGTGAGATGCAGTGACGAAATAAATCTCGGGTGAACAGCCTGGTAAGAGTGTGCATAGGACACAATATTTCGGCAATCGACCACGTTGTTATCATCAGGTGCGCTGATGTACTGACCGGAGGTGGACCGGCGCCAAGTATATATAGGACAATCCTGCTCCCCCCTCAGGCGCTTTCTATGAGTCGGTGCGGTCCGCGCCCCGCGCGCGGTCCAGGTACAGAATCCATTCTCCCGCCGTCTGGGCGCTGCGTCCTAGGTCTTCTCGTTCAGGAGGGTCTGCCGGCACCGCTCTCGTTATTCTTCCCTCCTCCCCGAAGTCGGTACACTCGGAAAAATATCCTTTTTCTTCTTAATCTGGGTGATCGCGGGTTCCCTCTTCTTGTTAAGGATGTAACCGCTGTCACGATTTCGTTGTGGCTCTCTTACTCTAATCTCTATGGCTTCTTTGACGACACAGTCCCAGTGAATGAAATGAAATGATCGTATGGCATTGTTGGCCGGGAGGCCCCTTGCGGGGAAGTTCGGCCGCCGTATCGCAAGTCCTTTTTAGTTGACGCCACTGCGGCGACTTGCACGTCAATGATGATGAAATGATGATGATGAACACACAACACCCAGTCATCACGAGGTAGAGAAAATCTCTGACCCCGCCGGGAATCGAACCCGGGACCCCGTGCGCAGGAAGCGCGAACGCTACCGCAAGACCACGAGCTGCGGACACAGTCCCAGTATTTGGAAGTCTGTGTCAGGACTTTGGTTTGGTAACAATCCATGCTGTGGAGTTCCGACAAGCAATGCTTAGCGATTGCCGAGTTACTGGGCTGTTGCAGTGTGCCGTTGATGTTCTCGGGATCGGTCCTTGTACGAGGGAGGAGGGAGATTGTCCTATATACAGGGTGTTACCAAAAGGTACGGCCAAACCTTCAGGAAACATTCCTCACACACAAAGAAAGAAAATATGTTATGTGGACATGTGTCCGGAAACTCTTACTTTCCATGTTAGAGCTCATTTTATTACTTCTCTTCAAATCACATTAATCATGGAATGGAAACACACAGCAACAGAACGTACCAGCGTGACTTCAAACACTTTGTTACAGGAAATGTTCAAAATGTCCTCCGTTAGCGAGGATACGTGCATCCACCCTCCGTCGCATGGAATCCCTGATGCGCTGATGCAGCCCTGGAGAATGGCGTATTGTATCACAGCCGTTCACAATATGAGCACGAAGAGTCTCTACATTTGGTACCGGGGTTGCGTAGACACGAGCTTTCAAATGCCCCCGTAAATGAAAGTCAAGAGGATTGAGGTCAGGAGAGCGTGGAGACCATGAAATTGGTCCACCTCTACCAATCCATCGGTCACCGAATCTGTTGTTGAGAAGCGTACGAACACTTCGACTGAAATGTGCAGGAGCTCCATCGTGCATGAACCACATGTTGTGTCGTACTTGTAAAGGCACATGTTCTAGCAGCACAGGTAGAGTATCCCGTATGAAATCATGATAACGTCATCCATTGAGCGTAGGTGGAAGAACATGGGGCCAAATCAAGACATCACCAACAATGCCTGCCCAAACGTTCACAGAAAATCTGTGCTGATGACGTGATTGCACAATTGCGTGCGGATTCTCGTCAGCCCACACGTGTTGATTGTGATCACGATGGAATGAAGCCTCATCCGTAAAGAGAACATTTGCACTGAAATGAGGATTGACACATTGTTGGATGAACCATTCGCAGAAGTATACCCGTGGAGGCCAATCAGCTGCTGTTAGTGTCTGCACACGCTGTACATGGTACGGAAACAACTGGTTCTCCCGTAGCATTCTCCATACAGTGACGTGGTCAACGTTACCTAGTACAGCAGCAACTACTCTGACGCTGACATTAGGGTTATCGTCAACTGCACGAAGAATTGCCTCGTCCATTGCAGGTGTCCTCGTCGTTCTAGGTCTTCCCCAGTCGCGAGTCATAGGCTGGAATGTTCCGTGCTCCCTAAGACGCCGATCAATTGCTTCGAACGTCTTCCTGTCGAGACACCTTCGTTCTGGAAATCTGTCTCGATACAAACGTACCGCGCCACGGCTATTGCCCCGTGCTAATCCATACATCAAATGGGCATCTGCCAACTTCGCATTTGTAAACATTGCACTGACTGCAAAACCACGTTCGTGATGAACACTAACCTGTTGATGCTACGTACTGATGTGCTTGATACTAGTACTGTAGAGCAATGAGTCGCATGTCAACACAAGCACCGAAGTCAACATTACCTTCCTTCAATTGGGCCAACTGGTGGTGAATCGAGGAAGTACAGTACATACTGACGAAACTAAAATGAGCTCTAACATGGAAATTAAGCGTTTCCGGACACATGTCCACATAACATCTTTTCTTTATTTGTGTGTGACGAATGTTTCCTGAAAGTGTGGCCGTACCTTTTTGTAACACCCTGTATACCTGGTGCCACCGCCGGTTAGTACATCAGCGTACCTGGCGATGGCAACGTGGTCGATTGCATTATTCTTATCAATTAGAATCTTAATAATTTTACCATTTTATAATAAAACACCATTCCGAGGTATTCAATTCTATCCTATAAATCAGATTTTATTCTGAATTATAGTAGTTGTTGTATGCTTATTAACATGAATTATGCGAAGTATAGTGTCCTATGCACACTCATACCAGGCTGTTCACCCGAGATTTATTTCGTCATACAATAGGCCTGGAGAAATTGAAGAATCACAGGTGCAGTTACGATTACAGCTCGTGCGGCTTCTGGTTCTCTTTTGCTAGTTTGATCTTTGATTTTTTTTTTTTTCATTTCAGGAGGCGAAATCCCAACTGAGCACTGGGAGAAGAAATGATGTGGCATGTTCTTACACGGGATAACCCTTTCCGTAACTTTCATCCAATCAGTTTATGTAAGAATAAGTTTTGAAACACCAAAAAGCATTTTGGCGCAAACTGAAACACAACAGACATGAGCACTAAATTAGGGATCTCAGTACTACTATGCTGAAAAACAACGCTGTCGGGTCACACCAGTGAGGATTAGACACAGAGCCGCGCGGGATAGCCATGCGGTGTGAGGTGCCTTGCCGCGGTTCGCGCGGCTGCCCCCGTCGGAGGTTCGAGTCCACCTTCGGGCATGTTTGTGTGTGTGTGTTGTCCTTAGCGTAAGTTAAGTTTGAGTAAGTAGTGTGTAAGCTTAGGGACAGATGACCTCAGCAGTTTGGTCCCATAGACCTTCCCATAAAATTTCTAAATTTTCAAATTAGACACAGAGCAGCCATCCACAGACGCCCGCTATGTTTTTCCGTACTGCATGCGGGAAGTGGAACTAGGCAACATCTCAGTGTGTAATATGTCGCTTATCGGCTATAAAGAGACGTCGATCTGACAAGAGATATCAAAACAGCAGTTTCAGCTTCTTATTTGAGACGTGGCTAAAGCGAATACCTTTCCTTAATGGCTGAACGTTTAATTTGGCGTATACTGGTCACATGTGAAGTGATGTGCGCGTTACACGAACGCCAAGAATAAAATATTAGCCATTGATTACAAGTTATCTCGACGTTCAGGAAATAATGGGAATCGACCATATGAAGTTTCATTTACTTCGATTCTGATGTACTGAAGCTATTTCGGTTTTTCCTGTTGGGATATTCATCACTGTACTTGGTAGCCTCTGAGCTTTCAAATACCCTTTTATCATCCTTGTATAATGTATTTTCAATAAGTCTTTCCCTACCTAAAAGCTTCTCTTATAGTGGGGAACTCCAGATAACGTATTTATGCACAGACATTTAGAAAAACTGAAGCAGTTCAACAGTACTTGATTTTCGTAGACGAGACGTCTATATTATCAACATTGATACAAAAGCAGTAATGCACAACAGTTGTAGTTCCGGGTTTGCGCGGAGTGGGGTTTGTGCTGTCGGTTGAGCAAGTGTGGGCTTGTTTCAAACTAGGTGAAAAACCTGTCGTTGTCGGGATATTTTATGTATTTGCCCGAGACTTTGTATGCGTATGACTTATTTTTGACTTACAAAGCCTTTTGGCATACAACACTCGAAGTAGTATGATTGAGAATGTGAACTAAGACCTTGTTTGCTTCACTAACATGGGAGAGAGCTACATACAGCTGGCTGTGCGAAAACGCAGAATGTAACACGCAGCGTCTGACGTTGCGCTTTGTTTATGGTTATGGCGTAACATGAGCTCACCAGGAATTGTACATATTTAAAGCGGGATGGTAAAACGACGGGAATAACTGGGATTCTAGGTATAAAACTCGCTCGCCTACTCCAGTTTCTGTCAAAATTTTCAGTTTTGATGTTACGTTTCTCATTTCTGCTTCTCGCAACTTTCGTCTTCGGTTTGCTCTCAACCCATACTCCGTACTTATTAGACTGTTCATTCCATTCATTATTTCCTATAATTTTTTAATCATAGCAATTTCTTCTTGGTCTTCCAATCTTACTGAGCCGTCGGGGTTCTTGTACATATTGCATGACACCGAAAAAAATACTGCTAACGGAACACAAAGAAAGCTAATATGCCCCTGGTTCTTGTACATATTGTATGTCAGTGGAAAAATGCTGATAACGGAACACAAAGAAGGCTAATATGCCCCTGGTTCTTGTACATATTGTATGTCAGCGGAAAAATGCTGCTAACGGAACACAAAGAAGGCTAATATGCCCCTGTATGAAAGAACCCTAACTGAAAAGTACGATACCAGCTGCCTTATTCTACTTTCCTCAGCATGTTCAACGATTTTCGTTCTTTTCAACATTCAACTCACATCTCTCACCTACAAGTTCCCTCAACTGTAACAAGCTCACACCCACTCGGCCATAGCTGTAAATCGCTCATACCCATCCTCTCAAACCTACACACCTGACTCACTCATGTAACCCGGCTCATTGTCATTATCTCATTGTGTCTCTCTGTCATTGTCTCTTGTGCCACAGCCCAGACTTCTTCGTTCTGCACTACTACTACTGTCACGTCTCACTCTCACGGTCTATCTCTTGCTCTCTGTTATTGCTACTATCTCATTCATTCCTTCCTGCTGCTGCTGTCTCTTCTCAAACTAATTGTCTCTCTCTTCCTCATTGCCATTGCCTTAAAATCTCTCATTACCACTGGTTCGCAGCCACTTCTGTTTTCTACTTCTCTTTGTTTTTCACCCACTGGCACCGTCTCCTACACACGTTTCCTAGTATCGTTATATCGCTATCAACTATGTTCCACTCTACTATGTCTCTCTCTATCTCTCACACTGCCATTATCTTCTTGGCTCTTTCTATTAGATAACCACTGTCTCCTATCTTCCAGTATTTATTACTTTTACATCTCATTTCCAATAGCAATGCCTCATTTTCCTTATCATAAAAAAGCGCGGATACCTCCAAATAACAAATTTTTTTGAAAGATATTTAAAGCTGGTATCGCACATTTCAGTCATTCTTTTAAAACAGGGGTTTATTAGCCTTTTTATGTTCCGATGGACACATTCTTTCAGCTGGTTCTCTTCTTTTCTCTGCTACAGCAGGACATATCGCTTTATCCGTCAGTAAATTTTTCGTAGTTTACTTACGTGAAATTGAAATAATGCAAAAGTATATGATATTATCCTCAGACCGGGTTTATGTGAATAAAAATTCTGCATGTGCTTCAGAGTTACAACAACACAGCATTCTCAAAACCGTCCTGGTGATAATGGAGACACTTTACTGCATATTTCTCCGTGCTACGTCGCTTTATAAACTACGTTTTCACCGCATGCCGGATTTTACATGCGTATTTTCCGTGTACAAGTAGGCTAAATTTAAACCTCTGTATCTCGGACAAGACGAAAATTTTCATGTTCGTTCGACATCAAGATCTTAGAAATATAGCATAAAAATTTCAGCCAGATTAGAATCCGCGGCTTGATTCTGGTAACCAAAAACCATGCTTATCACGCACCATAGACCACATATAATGGAACAAGAACCCACCGATTTGCTCAGTTTTCCTAAGCTGGAGTATGATTCTGTAGGAGAGTTACAATAAGACGACCCTTCTGTTGGGTAGACAAATGGTTCCTAGCGCAAGTTCTATCCAGAAAACTATGCCTACCTTTCCATTGTCAACAGAATACGAGGTATGAGACCCGTAAAAGTGCCGTTTTTATGCGAGCCGTTTCTCAAATATCATGCCATCGCATGTGTGCCGATTCCACGTCATTATCTGTAGTTCTATTTTTATCATAATTTCGAACATCTTGCACCATCTCACACTGTTGAACACTTTTTCCATGTCGACAACACCTACGAACGTGTCTTGGTTTTTCTTCAGTCTTGCTGCCGTAATCAACCGTAACATCAGGACTGCCACGTAAGAGATCAGCAGTTTCCTTTTCCATCTTCTGTGTATTATTTTGTGATAGTTCCTGTCTTCCCAGAACATTTGTGCACTTTCTTCTTTCATCGATCAACTGAACTACTTCTTCCGTTCAGTTAACCGCCGTCAACACAAGATCCTGAAAAAGATCCCAGCAGAGGGGACTAAACGTCGATCTCTTGAAGATAATAGGCCTATTCTATATTACCATCTGAAATTTACTGTGGTACTCTATTAGTCTTTCTCTTCTTTCGTACCACATTCTCTCGTAACCCTTCCTTTTGTTCCTTCCACCAAACTGAATTCTAGTCCCGCGTTACCGTTATTTTTCGTTTAACTCGTTTTACAAACTGAATTACCCGTTCAGTATTCTCTTACACTTTCTCTATAGCTTCGTCTTGTAATGTATCCTTCGTCGGGCAGCAGTGGGGAAATATGAAAATGATAAAGTTAACTGAATCTGCTTAATAGTATGCCGTCGTGTGGAAACATTACGGAAGCGATTGCATGACGTTTTGGATTTATATCCATACATTTGAAAATAATAATTATCTTATTAAATATTAAAGTGAATTCCTGTAAGGAAAATGAAATCGCTGTCGCTTACTGACTGGTGGGTGTATCTGGTCTTGGATAGTTTTGAACGTACAACTGTTCGATAACATTGACAGTGGAAAGATAAGATTGATAGTAAAAAGTCTTCCTTTAATTCCTGCCGAAAATAAAGGTAGAAAAACTGAATCTGACTTCGTGTTTAAATGTGCAGGTTCTATTCGGCATACAATACTCAAACAACAATACGCGATCCGTGATAGGTCTGATTGCTATCGAACAACGTACGGTTCCATTCTTGACACACTATCTCTAATACAGAAAATATACATGGCACATATGTAGGCGTCTATAGACGACTAGATTAACACTTGACACTTTTGATAAACGTGGCAAGTTATCATTCAGAACAATATAAAGCACAAGATTTGCCAGTTACTTACACCCGCCTATGTTCTGTGAGTACGGGCATTGGAGAGTGATCAACGGAAATGATCTTCTTTCCTCAACAAAGTTCTACCGTTTAACAACTGACAGTTTTATCATACATCTATGCACTGCCTTTTTACTGTTACTGTATTGTCGTCTGTTTATCTTACGCTTGGACGGGTGTAAAATTTATTATGACACTATGGATAAACAGAAACGAATGTCACTATGTTTTATTTCTTACACTTGCGACGTCGGTATGTATATCCGAACTATCGTTGCCGGTGTTGGTTTGCTGTCGATTCTGATGACAATAACCACGTCATTGAAGAATACACAGTAACTCGCTCTCTGCCCACCTCCCTACTGATAACGAATCCTAGATCCTTTATGACATGTTTTGCTGCTATCGATATTATCCTACGTTCGTGTGAACTGATGGCTATTCGCTCTTCTTCCTTTGGTTACCTCCCCCTTGGCATTCACCTCCTGGAGACAGGAAAGGGGTCTAATCCGGAATATTTTGCCAATGGAGAGATCATCATAACACTTTTTTCAGTTACAGGCCACGTGCCCTATGGATGCACGTGTCTTTAATGCAGTGGTTTCCATAACCTTTTGCATCTTCATGTTGCTGATCATTGGTGATTCTTCCGCCTTTTAGGGGCAGCTTTCGACCCCAAAGGCAAATTAATGCCCGGAACCTCTGTCTGCTCCTCCGCCCTCTTTTATAGAACTGTTGGCAGAAAGCAGGTGATTTCTTATGGCACAAGCTTCGGCGGTCGTTTCAGATGATTTTTATTTAAAATTTAAGCCGTATTGAAGTTCGAACCCGGGACCCAGGACGTTATGATTACTGGTCAATAGAGCACCGGTCATAGGTCCAGATACATGTAGATGTACTTTACAATCTCCAGAAATTCTGGTTTCTGTCTGTGGCTGCCGTCTTCTTCTGGACACTAGGAGAAGGCTCTATACGCTCTCCAACTGGACGATGTGCACGTACAGCTTGGGCAGGCCTCATGTTAAACGTTGTAACTTCCCATATTGTGTCCAATCGTAAGGTACTCCTCGCTCCAGCCTGTTTCTGTTTCCGCCTCCTCTCTGATGCCACCAAAGAGCTCACTCTCGCTCCAGCTGCGGCCTCCGGCAGTTACTTAGGACAGAAATGTCGCAGCCAAAACAAATGCAGCCAATGCCTCATCACATCATGTCTTGTTACTCGCTGGATGCAGGCGGCTCCAGCAGTGGCTCAAGTTGTTGTTGTCTGCTCTGTAGTGTTGGCTGGACATCCAGGGCAAGCCCCTAATAGACAACTCCCGATATGACGACAATGCCTGGATCTTGGTGACGTGCCACAGGATTGTCAGCTGTCTGCTGGAGCGACGGCAACGTCTCCTACATGCCAGCACGCCTGGCTGGGCTAGTAGAAGGAGAATCATGCTATGAATATTTAGTTTCACTGCACACATGGTAATTGATTATTCATACTATACAGACAATCAAAAAAGGCCGTATTAGAATTATGTCCCTTGTCCTTCATTTTCAATAACCAATGATATTCTCTGCTAATGTCAATACATATCAGTTTAGAAAATATGTCTGTAAATAATTAGTATGTGGTCTGTAAATTGGATGTATTAATACAGACCTCTCTCACAAGAGGCAAAATAGATTTTTCGCATTAATAGGACACTACCACAGGTAAAGGAAGAAATCATGACAAAAATTGAAACTGGCTGAGTCTTGAATCCGATTCTTTTAATCTGTACTCAAGTACTATACTAATTAGACACGAAGACAAATACAAATGCATAGCAGTATACAGTGTGACTTTTTGCACCATGTACAAATTCTATGAATTGATCAATGAGAGGTTCAAATGGTTCAAATGGCTCTAAGAACTATGGGATTTACCATCTGTGGTCATCAGTCCCCTAGACTTAGATCTACTTAAACCTAACTAACCGAAGGACATCACACCCATGCCCGAGGCAGGATTCGAACGTGTGACCGGAGCAGCAGCGCGGTTCCGGACTGAAGCACCTAGAACAGCTCGGCCACAACGGCGGGGGATCGATGAGAGGATACTGAACAAAAAATGTGTAGTGAACTTATGTTCAGAACTGCAAGGTTTCCGTGCTAGAGACCATTCATTCAATCATACATTGTTAGAGAGTATGCGATCTAATACGCGCTGTACCATGCAGCCGCAGTTACGGTAGGCGTAATTTTCCTCCTAGAGGGCGGTACTGTTCCTCAAACTCTTTCCCTAGCGCCTTCTCCTGCCATAGTAATTGGCTGACTCCCTCGTAGTGGGTTTGACACAGAGTTGTAGGCAGTGGTTCCGTATTCGAATTGGAGCTTGCCGACATGGTGTTTACTTACGGGCGGCGGGCAGTAAGGTGTATCAGGAGACCTACCCCGCCGACAACAAACACAGCATTCAGTGTTTGGAACAGTGTTTCGCCGTTCGTCTGAGACAAGTTCATTAAGCAGAAAATCATAAAGGACGTACCCGAAATATTCGGACACCAGATTTGGAGGAAAATGTAACCAACATTGTGGAAGGCGACCGCCGAGTCAGCACCAAGCAGTTGGCCCGCCAGTACAGGGTAAGCCAGACGACCGTGTGGAACATTCTCTATGACAGTTGTTACTACCCTTATCACTTAAAAGCGAGTGCAGGGCTTACTAGCGACAGACGTTCCACATCGGGAGAAGGTTTGTCACTAGTCTCTTCACCAGGCAACCACGATTCCGGGATTTGTGTCATCCATCCCATTCACAGATGAGGCCACCTTTACGCAGAGTGGTATCTTCAACTTTCATAGCAGTCATCTGTGGGACTGTATGCAGAACCCTCATGGTATAGTGACAGCGAGTCATCAGTATCGGTGCAGCCGGAATGTATGGGCTGGGATAATTGGCGGGCGTATTTTAGGATCATTCTTCCCCATGTCGCGTAACAGGTCGGAACTATAGGCGTTTCTTGTAGGTGATTTTGCCGCCCATGATAGGAAAAGTGCCACTTATGATTCTAAAGGTGATGTGGCTCCTACATGATGGAGCTGCGGTTCACTCTGCCGTTAATTCTACTCAATCGTGTCTTCCCTGCTCGATGGATCGAACAGGGGGGGGGGGGGGGGGGGGGGTCCAGTTGGATGGCCTCCTCGTTGACCAAACGTCAACCCGTGCGATTTCTGGTTATAGGGCCGTTCCAAAAGTATCTCGTATGCAGAGTCCATTCCAGATGTGGAGATACTAGACAGCGTATTCACGCTGCCTTTGACACTGTTCGGATGCAGTCTGCCAAAGTGAACGTGTCAGACAGAACATTCTACGGCGCGTACACGCATGCCATGAGGCACATGGAAACCATTTTCAACACATACTGTAACTGTGGCCGCATGGTACAACGCTTATGTCCGGTGCATGATTGAATAAATAGTCTCTAGCATGGAAACCATGCATTTCCGGACGTAAGTCCATTAGACCCTTTTTGTGCCGTATCCACTCATCAATCACTAGAGTTTGCACACAGTGGAAAAAATCACCATATATAGTTTTTTTCCAGTGCTCGGGTTGAGGACTGAACTCACAACCTTAAGATCTGAGAATTGTGCACTTCCCACTGCATTGGTTCTTTTTTTTTTTTTTTTTTTTTTTCTAAGACATGGAGCAGTGTATTAAGAGAATAATTTTAATTATGTTTATGGGTCACTTCCTAAAATCGTCACATGACATATGTTTTGTAGAAATATGTGTTTTTTACTCGTTCTTGTGCTCGAAACATAGCAATTGTATACCACAGTGTCAAATAGTCTTCGTCCAGTAGTCGAGACAACAAAATGATATCGGTTAGACATTGCGAAAGGCATACCACAACACACCACAAAATACGTAATTCACACAGAAAAGAATGAGTTTTTAGTCTCCACAAACAGCCTTTACGTTTACTAACTCCCACATCACTTTTAACTGTTCGGTTGCGTCTTTCTTCATTTACTGGAAACACGGGAGTCGTAAAGTCACCTTCACTACAGAAGTGCACCAAGACGGACTGCATTTCTGCTAGAAACAGTTGTGTGACGGAATTGGTATTGGTAGCGTTAAAATCGGTCTACAACAGCCATGAACAATGTACTCCAGCCACAGCACACACAAAACAGGTAAAAACATGCCATCCTGACCTCCCCAGAAGTCAGCGTCGATACCACCCTTGGCCACACTGTATGCAGGTTACGCTGTAAGGGATTATTCATTCAACACACCCTCACAAACAACTGCACGACCACACTCAACTCTTGTCAGGGACTCACTGAAAACTTATGACCGACTTGTGGAGTCATTGTGTTACGAACTTTGCAGCAAAGAACACTGCCATACCCATTCTTCTTAGACACATGAGTTGTTTCAATGACAACTGCAGCTGCTTAATTCTCCCCTTTAGACTCTTGATAGACTTCATGAAATACTACAAACACTGAATCGGTGTGTTGCTTATCGTTTTAGACGTGTATTTACTGGCAAACCAACTCTAGTGACCACAAGCAAAGGATGTTTCCCTTATTTACTGTCAGCAGCTCGTGGTCGTGCGGTAGCGTTCTCATTTCCCTCGCCCGGGTTCCCGGGTTCGATTCCCGGCGGGGTCAGGGATTTTCTCTGCCTCGTGATGACTGGGTGTTGTGTGATGTCCTTAGCTTAGTTAGGTTTAAGTAGTTCTAAGTTCTAGGGGACTGATGACCATAGATGATAAGTCCCATACTGCTCAGAGCCATTTTTGAACCTTATTTACTTAACTTGGAAGCTGAGAGAGTAATAATTGCCGAAAAATTTATATTCGGGCTCCAAGCTTTCATGATGCCCTTCCACTGCTAATTCGTCAGCAGTAAAATTGAGCATTACATTTAGAACATTCCGATTTGTCTCAGCTTGCTCTTTATGTGTAGCTATAGAGTCTCTTCAACGAGTACTCAACTGTGATTCACTATTAATCTTACATAACGCTGACAAATTCATAACATTTCCTATCTCATCTGTTTCATTTAGTACTGTTTCACAGCAGAATAGCAATCATGTGTGGGAAGAAAATTTTGTTTGAAGTAGTTGATATGCAACGGTGGTGTAATCAATGTCAACACTCAGAAGAACTGAGACATCACATGTGATATGAATCTGTTCATAGTGCCAACGCCAATTACAGTTACAACTTGAATAAACACAATACTTAGCACAGTTTTTCTAACTGTGAAATTTATGTTAAAATATGATAACAGTGCTTTTTATCATGCTTTTATCACTTGAAGATAATAATTTTACATTTCTTCTAACATGAAACTGTCAATAGCTTTATGGAATGATGATGGTCAGTCGACCGAAACTGGATGAGCAATAAAAACTCACCGTTCAACTAATGACAGTAATATACCATTTCTGATATGTATACACGTTGTGGGGCAACACCTCCAGAAAACTGATGCCTTTATTATTGTTTAGAAGTCTCTGGAAGAGTTTAGTACTCGTTAAGTTCGAAAGAATGGAAAATCAATAGTAGCTGAACACCTGCACGCAACACACACAGAAGTTTCAGGCATTCTTCGTCTGATACTGACAATTGGGACACTTCCCATACCAATTTATCCATCACTGTTTTATACTCTTCTTGTGGCCCTCCTTGAACTATTGAGTTATTACCCATAGCACTTCAAAAAGTAGAAACAGTTCCTATTTAGTGCTCATAATGATGTATTTATTATACTCAAAGAAGACGATTAGCATTTTCAGTAGGATACTGGCACTAAAGTGACTATCTATCGACCCATGTATGAACCAGCCTGCATATTCTAATGTATTGTTGACGTGGAGGTGTATGTTCTGAGAGTCGACATGATTCACATTTTTTGTGTGGTCAAGCTCAGCAGCATTACGTTCATATCTTATTTCTTGAAACAGAAAGGCGAATGCATTGCATATAATTTGAAATTTTGCTTATGGCAGAGCTTCTCCAGTCTTCTTCATGACCATAAATCTTCCTACAAAACATAGCAAACCATTGCTTGGAGGTGTTAACTCATACTTTGCTGAATAATGGTGTTTATCTCAATGTTACTGTTAAATGTTGTTGAAGCAAAAGTGTTGTGGGAGAAATATTCACCTCTACAGTTTTGCAACCTGGACCCACTGTGGCCAAAAATCTGTGGATTATGTGAATTAATGTATCTTAAGGTATGAAATCGTTGTGATATTACAAACACAAATCCTCCTAACAGACAAAATACCGATTTGTTGATTCAACTTGTAAATTTAATTGGTATTATGTATCAATACTTGGCTCCTCAAGAAACCTAGTATCGATCCTGTTGAATTTTCGTGCTTAAAATCTATTGTCTGTTTTGTTGTTTTTATTGGTGCTCTAAAAGTATAAACATTTGCACATAACTCAAAGCCATGTACAAATCACTTTATATATGCATGTAAATCATGAATGTCATGTGAGCCAGGTGTTATTACCACAATATCACAAGTCCCTAGATGTAGTTTCTTATTCACCTCAGTAATGTTAGGTATCCAATAACCCAATTCCTCTTGTTTAAATCAATTGAGGGAAAGTAGTTCATTTTTAACAATGACGAGTGCTCTTTTGTGTACATTACACATAAGCTGCAACATACGTAGTAGTATTCATTCTACTAGTTTTTGTGCATTCGTTAGGAAAAACTTTAGGTAAGAATGGCCGCAGAGATATGTGATAAAGTTTTGGTAGCGTCGAAAATTGTAGATCACCTGGTTATTGTGAATAAAATAGTTGATCTATTTTTTAACATACGCAACCCAGTGAGTGCCACATCGTCCTGCAACATCTAAATTGATAATTCCACATGTCTCGTGTTGCCACATTATCTTTGGCAATGTCTCCCATATAAGTACTCCACGAAATCATGAGATTATGAGCTTCTTGGCTAATTAAGCATATTTGTCTTGGTAAGAGGTCTGTCCAGTAGTACAGACTTTCTTTTACAAACAGTCCAAGTCCTATCATGTATAAGTTTAAACATAGTTCATTACATTATTGATGCCTTCCATCACCCTATTATAGATTCCTGTAGTTGCTGATCTGCATTCTTTGCGATTTTATTGTTCATGGTGGTAGCAGTCCTCTGCCGGACGATATCTGAGAGTAAAGCCAGTGCTGGAATTAGAAACAGAACGAGTCCACCAGATGTGTTAAGTATTTGTAAAATACCGGGCATTTTAACGTCGTTTTTCCATCATTTCTGCTTGAAAACATTTAGCTACTGGCACCACTGACTGGAAGCATTTTTTTTTCAAACACCCCTCAGTTATTTCTTCTTTAGTGTACAATGGGCGGCGTTCATAATTTGATGGAAATTTATTCCAAGACACAATTGGAGACTGGGTTACATAGCTTTATCAATTATGAATTCTGCAGTACATTGTCCTATATCTATGTCCTTTCTTCAAGGTATTTGCTTGGCTTTATCAGCTTATTTGTGGTGCAAGCAAATAGTGTACTCCTTGGAATGTCACATAATATATTAACACTCTTATAGCAATGACCTAGACACTTTTTCAGCTTTGCTCCAGGAAGAGAGTAACTGTATCCAGGGAAATGCAATTCAAGTGGTAATTTATAGAGATTATCACTGCTTACTCTGATCTGCTTCCTAGCAATCATGTCCTACTACAGCTTTGTTTGAGGTTTACATATTCCATTTTCATACCATAATGTGACCCAATTGTCATACTTTGATTGAAAGCCTAACCACTTAACTAAAGCCTTGTTCTTTCTACATCTTATAACATGCTCTATGAGAAATGCATGTGGTTCAAGGCTTTTCTGATAACTCCTCTGTGTAAAAACGTGCACCAATTTCTTCATCATCACTGCCCTTTACAATGTATGTACTCAGATTTGTGTGTTACACTTTGATTATCTCATTGTGAATATTTCCATGGACCAATTCAGCTGGTAAGACTTCTCAGAAGAAATTTTGTGTTTTAAAATATATAACGAATTTCTCCTTACAGGGATCTATCTACAATAGCGTACTGTATTTAGAAATTCATTATCATGGACATAAATAGGTTTCATTTCGATTGTATGGTGTCTGCTTCGATTATACTGCTTAATTATTTGTGGCAGAATCTCTGGCTGTCTGTATGATTCTCAAAGATTACATTTCAACCTAAGACGGCTTTTTACCGTCCTATTAAAATGCTCAACAGTACTACCCTTCATGTGAGAGATGGTGATTAATGGTTTATTCAATATTGCTCCTTTTTTTGGGTTCTGATGCAGCCTACCACAAATTCTAGTCCTGTTCCAACCTTCACATCTCAGAGTAGCACTGCTAATCTATGACTTCAATTATTTGCTGCATGCATTCCAGTCTCTGTGTTCCTCTCCAACTTTTACTCTCTACAGCTCCCTCTAGTACCATGGAAGTTAATCAATGATGTCTTCACGCATGTCCTATCATTCTGTCCCTCCTTCTCGTCAGTGTTTTCCATACATTCCTTTCCTCACTAATTCTACCAAGAAACTCCTAATTCCTTACCTTGGGAGTCCATCTGATTCTTTTGTGGCAATTCATCTCAAAGGCTTCGACCCACTTCTGTTCCATTTTTCCCACAGTCAATGTTTCACTACCATACAATGTTCTGCTCCAAACGTACATTTTTAGAGGTTTATTTCTCAAATTAAGGCTTATGTTTGGTAGTAGTAGACATTTCTTTGTTACAAATGCAATTTCTGCCAGTGTTTGTCTAATTTTTATGACTTCTTTGCTCCATCCATCATGGGTTATTTTGCTGCCTAGGTAGCGAAATTTCTTAACTTTTTCTTCTTTGTGATCCTCAATTCTAATATTAAGTTTCTCACTTTTCTCATTTCTGCTACTTCTCATTACTTTTGTCTTTATTTGATTTACTCTCAGTCTATTTTCTACTCTCATTTTCTTAGACCTTTCATTCCATCACTGTACACTGCGGATAGAACTGTCATCAGGAAGTCTTATCACTGATTGTTTCATTACTGAATTGAAATGTCTACTGTAAAATAATCTTCCATTGTTAGACCGACAATTGTCAGTCCATCGGTCTATCCCCAACAGCATCTATTGCTCAAACACCTCTGCAGCTTCATTCCTTGTCTTTGCCTTCACTGGCAGGTCACATGCAAATATGTTATGTGTTATTGATCACTAAAGTATGTTCGAAGCTTTTGTTAGAATACAGATACTGATTCATATCAATGAGATTTACTTTCTATAAATACTGTCTGGATTGCTGTGGGGGCAGGTTTGCAAAGCTCATGAACGATTGTCTCCATAATCATTGGATGACAGGCATTTTTTGAAGTTTAAAAATTACTTATATGATTTCATTTGCATGAGCTGCATGTTCTGCTGTGGATGATGCTGAGAGTAATCATATCCATTCTATGATTTCATCTGGGTCAGTGTGATATATAACTGAATACTGCAGTGGTGTAGTGTTAAGACTTTTATATTGATTGACAATGCCTTCATTTGTACCATATCTGTCATTTAAACTGGGATCAATAATATTATTGTATTTCGTACTTTTCTTCATTTTTATGTGTACTTTGGGATTGTTGCCTTTTCTGTCTTCTGCATTTGGCTGACATAATAGTCACCAAATGTTTGCTTCTCCTTCGGCAGATAGTTGGGAGAACTTGAAGTTTTGAAGAATATTAGCTCTAATGAACCAGATGTTCTCTGAGATTTTCTATTTCTCACCTGTATTGCTTCCTTGTTTAAATGTATAGGATGGCAACCTAGCATATTTGGATTATCCTTGCTGACCCTCTCTGTCACTGAGTTCGTTGAGGTAAAGGGTTATAGTGTTCACTTCTTCTGTATCCTGTTTTTCTTCTTCTGCTCTTCTGCATCCATTGATTGTTTTTGAGATCCTTTTCAGACCTTTCATAACTGATTTAAATGTTTCTGACAGAGCCTATTGTCATTCTTATTGTCCTTATTTTATCAATCGTAATTTGTGTTGAATGGCTTCCCACTCTCCAATAACTTTACACTTTGTCACCAACATGCTGTTGCATATTAATCCAGTTTTGTGATGCGGTACAGTTTATACATACACTCTATGGCTACTAGTGGTGATGATATGCGACTTTCGTACCTATTACCTAGGTAAAATTAAATGCATCTGCTAGTACTGTGTTGACTTCTTCAATTTTGTTATTCAACATCTCAGCTTTTCTAGCTAATAACTCGACAAGACTTCCAGTTCTATTAATTTTGAGTCGATTTTCACGATTTTTCTGTCGATGTAAAGAGATATGTGCTCCATACCCTCTGAATAAGTACATGACATGCATGAAATGTTGTCCATAGTCTACAGTTTACTGATGTAGTTGTGACTGGTACACTGCCATTTATGTAGGAAGTACTGGCATTCAGATTCCTTGTTCCACCGGCCACTATGGCCGTGAGGTTCTAGGCGCTTCAGTCCGGAACCGTGCTGCTCCTATGGTCGCAGGTTCGAATGCTGGCTTGTACATGGATGTGTGTGATGTCCTTGGGTTAGTTAGGTTTAAGTAGTTCTAAGTCTAGGGCACTAATGACCTAAGTCCCATAGTGCTTAGAACCATTTGAATCTTGTTCCAACAATCAGTGCATATTCTAACAAATTCGTTGAACTTCATGACGCTTCCTACATGGCACTGGTAAATGTGTTTTACATTTATTCAGTCGACATAGTTGAATTGAGAGATTCAGCAACTGTATAAATATTTCAGATACTTCTCATTTTAAGTTTTGTCTCTGTCACACATCTTTAGTTAAATTAAATATTTTGATCACTTTGGATTATCTTCATATATAAGTAGTTGTGTCAACAACTTGTCTTAAATGTGATTTGAGACTTTCTCGGCGTATTCCATTCGTGAAATCTTCTCGGGTGATCAGCCGAGTAAAGGCGTCGTCTTCTCGCAACGTTTCGAATGGTTTCGTACCCATCATCTTCAAGCGAAGTGTCGAGATGCTGCTGCTGCTCACATCTATTACTTTCCCCTCTTTGGGGAAGTGTGAGGGGGAGTTTGTAGCCTTTCGGCTTTTACTCCCCTGTGAACGTGTGTGTGTGATTTTTCTATAGTTTTTTGGTGTCTGTGACTTGTGATGTTTGTTGTGAGTGAGTCTGGTACTTGCCTGGGGTAGGCGAAAAGATTGGTGTTATATGGGAAGGAACTGGATTAGGGATTGGGTATTGGGATTTTCTCTTCGACTTAATCGTCGAAGATCGTCATAGGGCGCTTATGCTTATCGCCGGACATGTCATACCGACCTAGGGAATGGATGAGCGCGTTTCCGGATCTGGAAGAACCCTCATAGAAGGCCCTTGCCAGGTCCTGGAAACGCTCTCTCAGGAGTGGGATTTCGGCTGCGGCGTGTAAGTCGTCTGTGGGGAATCCGAGAGGTAGGTGCAGTGCCCTTCTGAGGGCGCGGTTCTGCAGCCTCTGGAGTTTGTCCAGGTGCTGCTTTGCCGCGTATCCCCAGACAGGGCATGCATACTCCATTACTGGCCGGATCAGGGCCTGGTAAACATTTACTGCTACTGGGCAGGGAAGGGAGCTGGTTGCGTTCAGGATAGGGTATAGGATGGACATTCTGGCGCAGACCTTCCTATGGATCTCGTCTATGTGGGGTTTCCACGTAAGACGAGAGTCCAAGGTTACGCCAAGGTACTTGGCGGTTCTGCGCCAGGGGAGTTGGATTCCATTTAGGTGAAGGTGGAGGGGGGGACGTTGGGGAGGTTCGCGCCTTCCGAGCCTGCGGGTAATCAGCATTGCCTGCGTCTTCTCAGAGTTGATGGTGATGCGCCAGCGACGGGCCCAAGTTTCTGTGTCATCTAAAACCTTTTGTAGCCTACGGATGACCAGGTCCTTGTTCGCGTTTCTCGTGTAGAAGGCTGTATCGTCAGCGTACTGTGCAGTGTGCACCAGGGGGGCCGTTGGTGTGTCCGCAGTGTACAAACTGTACAATACGGGCCCCAGGACCGATCCCTGCGGCACCCCGGCACGAATACGCCTTCTGGTGGAGGTGGCAGTTTCTACTTTGACGGAGAAAGTCCTATTTGTGAGATAGCTCTTGATGAGCTGAACTATACTCCCAGGAAACCCTTGTGTGTACAACTTGTAGAGTAGCCCTCTATGCCATACTGAATCAAAGGCTTTGGCTACGTCTAGTAGCACTATCCCGCAGTAGCCTCTGTGGTTGAAGCCCTCTGTGGCTGCTTCGACCATTCTCATGACCTGTTGTGGGGCAGAGTGGTTCTGCCGGAACCCAAATTGGAAATCCGGCAGAATTTGCTCTCTGGTAATATGTTCTTGTATGGGTCTTAGCAGGAGGCGCTCATAGATCTTGCTGAGAGTTGGCAAGAGGCTAATCGGCCTGTAGTGCTGCGGGAATAGAGGGTCTTTCCCTGGTTTGTGTATCGCGACCACTTCCGCATGTTTCCAGCAAGCTGGGAAAACACGGGATCGAGTAATCTCGTTGAGGACGTTCGCGAGGTGTGTGATTGCTGTGGGTGGGAGATTTTTTACTAACTGATTAGTGACACTGTCGTGCCCTGGTGCCTTTTTTGTAGGGAGGGACCTGATTACTCTTGCCACGTCCTCGGGGGCAGAAACTGTGGGTTCGTCTTCTGGGTCCTCCTCAGCATTGAGGAAGACGGCCAGTTGACGACGGACCACTCTTTCATGCTCATCATCCTGGGGTTCTGCCGCTTGGAACTGCTTCTCGAAGGAGTCGGCGAGGGCGTTGGCCTTTCCAGCATGGCTGTAGACCAGTCCCCGCTCGCCATGCAGTGGCGGCATCCTAGCGCGTCGTTTTGTAAACTGTTTGGTCGCTTGCCATAGAGTATGATCGTCTACTTTGAGAGCTGTGAGGCGGTTTTGCCATTGCTGGTTTCTGTGCTCATTGAGCGCTACCTTCAGTTCTCTCTGTAGTCGATTGAGCAGCCTCCTGGTGGCCTGATTTCTGGTGATCTTCCACTCTTTTGCCACTCTGTTCTTATGTCGAATTTGAGCTAGCAAGTGTTCCGGGAGCTGTATTTGCGGCGGTGGGCCATCCCTTTGTGGAGGGGTGGCTTCTTCCGCTGCCTGCAAGATGGTGCCTGTTAGGTCTTGTAGCGCTTGTTCTACTGTTTCAGCAGTAGGTGGCGGAGCGCGAGCGATATCAGAGGCGACAGTTTCTTGGTATCGCTCCCAGTCTGTACGTTTGTACGACGTCTGGTATCGTGGGAGTGCTACCCATTCTCCCACATCGACCTCCAGAATCACTGGGTTGTGGTCGGAGGACATTCTGTTGATTGTCCTTGCGGTCACAAATCCTGCGATCCTCCTAGTGAGAGCTATGTCTAACACATCGGGCCTGCTTCCGTTTTTCGGAAATTGTGTGTGCTCGACTGGACCCCATGTTTCGAAGTGGTGGGTGTGCGCTAGTTGTTGCAGTTTGGCACCTGCTCTGGAGGTTACTCTAGAATTCCAATCAGGATGTTTGGCATTGAAGTCTCCCCCTATTTTGAGTTTGCCTTCAATTTGCCCTAGAGCAGCTATGTCTCCCTCATCTATCTGGTCATGTGGGGGTCGGTAGACTGCAACAATTGTTAGGGGTCCAGTGGCAGTGGTTACTTCCACTGCCACTGCTTCGATTTTGTTGGTAGCTGGTAAGAATACCTGGTGGTGAGGGATCCCTCTTTTTACATATATGGCCACTCCTCCGCCTTGGGTTGGCCTGTCTTTACGGTAGGTAACGTAGTTGGGAACTGTCGCTTTTATTCCCGGTTTTAGGTGGGTTTCCCCCATCATGCATATGTCGATGGAGAACTCCTTCATGAGTTCTCTGAACTCGACCTCTTGATTAACAATGCCGTCTGCGTTAAAGACGCACATTGTCAGGCCTTGAATATTCGGTCGTCTATTCATGATGGGGTTTTGGTACTACTGAGGAAGTCGCAGAGGGGAGCGACTGCTGGACTGTTGCCTGGAGGGCGACGAGGATCTGTGTGTTCTGCTTCTGGGCTTCCCTGAATTCCTTCATCATTTCCATGACGAGGTTCATGGTCTGCACCATTACGCCTAACAACTGATCCATGGGGGGGGGGGGGGAGTGTGTGTGGGGTTCCCTAGAGCTTCCTCCGTCATGGTGGACCTGGTCGTTGTTGCTGTGTGTTTCCCGGTGTTTCAGCAACACTTCTTTATCTCGTCACCGTTGTAAGAAGGCCAGTCTGCTAAGCAGCTTGCCCGTCTTGAGTCGTAGTTTCTGTAGCATCTGGTAGCTGCGATGGATATCCTCCCCGTAGAGGTATGTTAAATGTGATTTGAGACTTTCTCGGCGTATTCCATTTGCCAACTTGCGACACCCTGTTAGCACAACAAGATCCAGACGCATACTACAACGAGCCGGTGCGGCCCTGGTGCGCGAACACATACGGGTCACCAGGCAGGAGTTAGATAAGAACGCAAGGATGCTGCTTACTCAACACCTTCGATTGGCATCCTATCTCCCACCACACACATGGGAGTGGATCGACGGAAACACATATGCAAGCAGTGAGATCCACAAGAGAAAAGCCACGGAAAAACAATGTGGCAAGTTCACCAGACTGTCTGGAGCCCGGCAACATGCCGACCACACAACCAATGCCAAGACTGTCATCAATTTGGCAGGCAAAGAACTGGACGAGACCACAATATCAGTGCTGTCGAGAGGACTTAACTTTGCTCCAGTACCCAGGACACTACCTAACCGAGACATTATCAGCAGCATTGAGCAAGCCGTGCGCGGCCTCCCTACGGAGGCAGCTGAGGAAGTTAGGAGAGAGACGTGCAGGGTCCTGGAGAAGGCAAAAATGCCCAAGAACAACATAATGTCTGCTGAATGGAAGGCTCTTAAGGCCCTACGTGAGGATGAGGACACTGTCGTTCTAGCTGCTGACAAAGGCAATGCCACGGTGATACTGAGGAAAGAAGATTATTGGCAGAAGATAAACTCACTGCTACAAGATACTGCCTACAAGCAACTGGACAAGGACACGACAGCTTCCGTGACTCGCAAGACCATCGCCTTGCTCAATGACTCTGGACTGGAAAAGGACGTCATCAGGAAGCTGTACCCCAGAGCACCGGCACCACCACGGCTATATGGGCTCCCTAAGATCCACAAAGACGGAGTTCCATTGCGACCCATAGTGAGCACCATCAACTCACCGACATATGGTTTAGCCAAGTACCTAGCACAACTGCTCAAACCGATCGTGGGTCACTGTGAGCACCATGTCAAGAACTCGGCGGAGTTTGTGAAGGTACTACAAGGCTTTCGCCTGGATAAAGAAGATCTTCTTGTCAGCTTTGACGTCACCTCACTCTTCACACGAGTACCGCTGGAAGACTCCCTAGCGCTGCTCGAAACACGCTTTAGTGAGGACACAATAAAGCTGTTCCGGCATGTGTTAACAAACACCTACTTCAAGTGTGGAGGCAAATTTTATGAACAAGTGGATGGTGTAGCCATGGGGTCCCCCTTAGCTCCAGGCATCGCTAATCTTTACATGGAGCACTTTGAAGACATAGCCCTGGACACCGCCCCATTGAAACCTAAAGCCTTTTACAGATATGTGGATGACACTTTTGTCGTGTGGCCACATGGCAGAGAGAACCTGCAAGACTTCCTGCGACATCTCAACAGCATACACAGCAACATACAATTCACCATGGAGTTGGAAGAAAACGGAAGCTTGCCCTTCCTTGACATTCTAATCAAGAGGCACCCTGATGGCACCTTGGGTCACGCTGTGTATAGGAAGAAGACACATACGGATTTATACCTTCATGCACAGAGTTGCCACCACCCAGCACAACGCAACTCAGTGCTTAACACACTTGTGCATAGGGCCAAGTCTATCTGTGATGATGACAGCATACCTGCAGAGTTACAACACCTAAGGAAGACCTTCCGCAGCAACGGTTATAATGAGACGCAAATCTCGCGCGCCCTACACAAGAGCAGGAAGGTAGACACACCAGAAGAAGAAGATGAGACCAGATGCCTGGCATTTCTACCATACGCGGGACCGCCAACAGCCAAGATTGCCCGCATTCTGGAGAAACACAACATCAAGACTATTTTTCATGCCCCAAGTAAAATTAAGGACATACTTGGCTCAGTCAAAGACCACCTAGGACTGCAGACTCCGGGCGTATACAGTATTGAATGTGAATGTGGTACGAAATACATCGGACAAACGCAGCGCTGCATCACGCAGAGGCGCTCGGAACACATTAGAAATGCACGCCTTGGTCAGACAGAAAAATCGGCGGTAGCGGAACATAACCTTAACGAAGGACACACCTTCCTCTTTGAGGGTACGAAGAAGCTGTGTGACGCTAAAGGATTTTGGGATTCAGTTTTCAAAGAGGCTGTAGAAATTCGGTTGAACAGCAACATGATCAATCGAGACACTGGTTTCCAACTTAGTACAGCGTGGAATCCCGCAATAACTAAAATTAGAAGAGAACGCTCCGGCACGAAGACGGTAGCGGCCACAGACGTATTAGGAACCGGCAGGGACTCGACGCCCGGTCCGCGCCGCGAACCCCCCACCACTGGCGCGGCGGCCGATTCCGCAGGTACCTGATTGGTCGGCGCCCGGAATCAGTCACTGGTTCAGCAGCCTTTATAGGACCGCGCAACACAGCATCTCGACACTTCGCTTGAAGATGATGGGTACGAAACCCTTCGAAACGTTGCGAGAAGACGACGCCTTTACTCGGCTGATCACCCGAGAAGATTTCACGAACAACTTGTCTTGTTTATACAGAACCACGTAGTAGAGTACTCTGATATGTGATTGTGAATAGACAATACAGTTCTTAATGTAGTGAAGTCGATCTGAAGAAGATCCAGAGTAATCAAGCAATGTAATCTAATTAAAAATGTGCAACTGAGATGGAATATTAAATGCGAATTATCTTAAATTGGGTTGTCCTGTTTGAATGTGATATTGACCAACTACTGCAGAATCCTGGAATATGTCTGGCTCAAATAAAGGATACAGCTTTCATACAATGACCGCAACAAAAATATTTGTTTATCAGATCCTGGTTTTCCGCTAAAATGTCGTCAAATATGAATACACTGCTTTGTTTTATTTTCCCAGATGGTGAAATATCACCAATTTCCTGTGATAAAACTGACAGAAGACTCTGGTTCTACAAGTTCAACTGCCAGCACTTGATAAACAACATATGTGTGCTGTTACTGGTCGATAAGGTTGAAAATAAACAATTTTTAAAGGAATGTATTTATTTACAACCACGAATTACAGCAATACCCAGTCTTTGTCATGCTATATTCCTCCTAACTGAAGTAATGGTTCAGATGTATAAAGTTCGTGCTGTGAACACTCTATGTCGCCAAATGTACAATTGTCTGGTGTAGCTGTCATGGTAGTTCCAGCAATAGTAGTTCCCCCAGTGCTGTAATAATAATAACTAAGCCCTAAGTATAACTACATACATCCATCATAATAGTAATAAAAGGAGCACGAGGATGTAAAGAGCAGCTGATAATAGATGCGGAGGTGACATATCAAGCTAAAACTAAACAAAGGTCACTACACTATGTATACATTGATTACCAAAAAGCTTTTGATAGTGTACCCCACTCATGGTTACTACAAATATTGGAAATATACAAAGTAGATTCTAAATTGATACAGTTCCTAAACATAGTAATGCAAAATTGGAAAACCACACTTAATATCCAAACAAAATCAAATAATATCACATCATAGCCAATACAGATTAAGCGTGGAATTTACCAAGGAGACTCATTAAGTCCTTTCTGGTTCTGCCTTGCTCTGAACCCATTATCCAACATGCTAAACAATACAAATTATGGATATAAAATCACTGGAACATACCAACACAAAATCACACATTTGCTATACATGGATGATCTAAAACTACTGGCATCAACAAATCAACAACTCAACCAATTACTAAAGACAACAGAAGTATTCAGCAATGATATAAATATGGCTTTTGGAACAGACAAATGTAAGAAAAATAGTATAGTCAAGGGAAAACACACTAAACAAGAAGATTACATAACCACAGCGACTGCATAGAAGCGATGGAAAAAACAGATGCCTATAAATATCTAAGATATAAACAAAAAAATAGGAATAGATAATACAAATATTAAAGAAGAACGAAAAGAAAAATATAGACAAAGACTAACAAAAATACTGAAAACAGAACTGACAGCAAGAAACAAGACATAAGCTATAAATACTTATGCTATACCAATACTGACCTACTCATTTGGAGAAGTGAAATGAAGTAATACAGACCTAGAAGCACTCAATACACTTACATGATCACAATGCCACAAATATAGAATACATCACATACATTCAGCAACATAAAGATTCACATTAAGCAGAAGGGAAGGAGGAAGGGGATTTATCGACATAAAAAACCTACATTATGAACAGGTAGAAAATTTAAGAAAATTCTTTGTAGAACGAGCAGAAACTAGCAAAATACACAAAGCAATCACTCATAAATACATCGGCTACACCATCGCAATTTCATAACCACTTCTACAACCCTTTAGATCACGTAACATCAACAGATACGAAGAAAGTAAATTGGAAAAAGAAAACACTACATGGCAAGCACCCGTATCATCTAACACAGCCACACATCGATCAAGACGCATCCAACACATGGCTAAGAAAAGGCAGTATATACAGTGAGACGGAAGGATTCATGATTGCAATACAGGATCAAACAATGAACACCAGATATTACAGCAAGCATATTGTTAAAGATCACAATACCACAACAAATAAATGCAGACTTTGCAAACAACAAATTGAAACAGTACATCACATCACAAGCGGATGTACAATACTAACAAATACAGAATACACCAGAAGACATGACGATGCAGCAAAAATAATACATCAACAACTTGCCATACAACATAAACTAATAAAACAACACGTTCCCACGTACAAGTATGCACCACAAAATGTACTGGAAAATGATGAATACAAATTATACTGGAACAGAACCATTATAACAGATAAAACAACACCACATAACAAACCTGACATCATACCCACCAATAAAATGAAAAAAATAACACAACTGATCGAAATATCCATACCCAACACAACAAATATACAGAAGAAAACAGGAGAAAAAATTGAAAAATACATCCAACTGGCTGAGGAAGTCAAGGACATGTGGCATCAGGATAAAGTTGAGATTGTACCAATTATACTATCAACTACAGGTGTCATACCACACAATATCCACCATTACATCAACGCACTACAGCTACATCCAAACGTATATATACAACTACAGAAATCTGTAATTATTGATACATGTTCAATTACCCGAAAGTTCCTAAATGCAATGTAACATATACCGTACAGTTAAAAAGGAAGTCACGCTTGATCAAGGTCTGCGTTACTTTCCATTTCTAACCAGACATAACGTCTGAGAAAGGGAAGAAATAATAATATTTAGAGCTGCGTGGAACACTTTCTAACAGGTGTTTCTAGCACAGCTCACAACCGTCTCTTGTGTGGTGGGATACAGAACAGATACTTTAAAAATGGTAGATAATTCCAGCTAATGCGACACGTTGTGCCGACAGACCCAATAAGGTAATGCGTCTTTTTGCCACTCTGTTGCATTATCATTATTTGTTGAACAAAATTCCTCCTATCTGCAGTCTTATGCTCCTCTATTATCATGCCTTTCAGTTTATGATGCGAACTATGAGCACTTTCTCTGACAGAGGTTTACAAGTAGTAGACTTGTTAAAGAATTACAGTAATATCCAAACTCTGTCATGATATGTTTCTCCTAATTGAGGTAAGGATAATTCTTTGCTCAATACAAGATTGTCAGTTGAACACATGAGACTTAGATGAATGTAGATTCAGTGATAACATGACGGAGTTCACACAACGGAATTACAATGAATTAAAATTGTTCGAAGGGTAGGGGGCCGAGCTTACCTGCCACTGACAAACAGCACGGTGATATCGATGAGTGTTCCTGCGTTGGTAGCGGCGGCTTTCACAGGGCCTTGAGCGATTGTCCGGATGCGTTGATGTCAGAATTCAGGAAATGTTGATGCTCATGTTAGGGAAATAAACTGTAAGACCAAAAGAATAAACGACACACCACGAAAGAATTATGCGAATGGGACGGAAACCGGTATACGTGACGTACATCTGCCGACAAACAAATGATTACAATTTCAGAAAAATTTGATGCTTTAGTCAAAAGAAAGAGCTTCACAAACTCTGGAAGTGAATAAGGCGTAGGTTCATCTTCGGCCCATGCGCAAACAGTTATTCAGACTGGCTTCATTGATAGAGATGTTGGATGTGGATCTTCATGTTTCAGTGGCGCAATTCCACTTCTTCTTCCGATACAGAAATCAAAACACCTTTCAGCTGTCTAATTTACCAAATTATTATTTTATTGATCAACCAGTTTAGGCGATACACTACGCCATCTTCAGGCCTCCTGACCGACGAGTAGGAAAAATCACACTTCTGATTCAGTCAAAATAGTGGTCAGAGACGTTGATTGGCGGCATGCATAGTGGCGGTGTCCGCGAGTTTAAGAGGGCAGACTGAGTGCTGGACTGTTAGTCATTAGGCTCGCTCTTAAGACAACTGAATGATTCACCACTGTAACATGAAGAGAAGTGGAATCTTGTGGCTGCACTCCCGAATTTTAATATAGCAGTCATTGCGCCACGAACATATAAAGATGCACATCAGTTGCCTCTATGGAAACGAGGTGGTTTTAAGTGTACGACACTTAAGGGCGAGGTTATTGACCTATTTAAGCTTTCTACTAATGGCATAACTACGACGTTTGCCAGGTTTGTACATTTATAAGCTCGACTGCCATTAATAAGATTTTAAGAAAAACTGGTGCTTCTGTTGTTAAGGGGAGGATCCGGTTTACCTGTCGAATGTTGGATCTGATTTCTGAACAACTTTATCGCTTTCATTACAAGATGTGGAAAGTTGGACGTTAATACTCCTTTTCAAAGTTGACAAATGATTCCGTTGTGGTGTGTACACACCAACTCTTAGTCTGAGATATTATTATCCCGAGTAGTAGCGAGTGAATAGTTGTTGAGAGGAGTAGAAAGTGATCAGACGCAGTCTGCGATGGAGGGAAGCCGCGCAACGTGAGAGGTCGTAGCTTGCCGTGACCGTGCTAGTAGCACCAGAGGGAACTTTGGTATAAATTGAGTATTTTTGGTCATTTGCTTTTTTGTTGCATGCTGTTTTTGCTTGTTTGCGTACTGTAGGGATTTTGTGAGACTTGTGTAGGCATACATTGAGAGTAATATTCGTATCTTTGTTGTGCCAGAGACATGTTTATTGAGTATAGACATTGTAGAATAATGAAAATCTGTGTAAAGTATGTCAGTGTTTAAATAATATATTTTCCGAATATAGTAAATTAAAGTCTTTATTGGTTTCTTTCAGTTCCACACCGGTTAAAGCTATTTGACCAAACCCCTACTGATCATTCAAACTCTCTATATACAAAAAGAATATGGCGATAGTTGTTGCAATTATTATGACGATGCATTGCATTGTGCATGGATCGCAGTATTACTTCTGAAATACTCTTAGCATGTTGCTGATCACGTAGCTGCAGCGGAAAGACAACGTAGGTTGTCCGTTGTGTGCAAGAGCATTGCAGAACACTTATTAGGAGTTGTTAAGAATATTTTACAACTCGTTTTTATTTGTAATTATTGTTTGTTCTGCTGAAAGACGTGCCGAAATATGTGACGTAGCATCTCTGACAATAATAAAATTCTGGTTGACAACGAAATGAAACACAAATTAATTACTCTTCCTACAAATCCTAATGGAATCAGTTCTCAATTTTATGACTGCGAGTCTTAAAATATTCTCTAACAACTCCTAACAACCGTCCTGCAATGCTCCTATACAAAACGGACTACTTACCTCGTGTTACCGCTGCAACAGCGTCATCAGTAACATGTTACAAGTATTTCAAATGAAATACTACGATACATGCAGAGTGCAATGCATGGTCATAATAATTGCAATAACTACTGCCAATTTTTTTATATAGAGAGTTTGAATGATCAGGAGGGATTTAGTCAAGTAGCCTTAAATGCTGTGAAAGAAATGAAAGAAGGTAGTAAAGACTTAAATTTACTACATTCGCAAAATAGATTCTTTAAATACTGACAAACTTTACACAGACTTTAATTATTCTAAAATGTCTATACTCAATAGACACATCCCTGGTACAACCAAGTTAAGAATATTGCTCTCAATCTATGCATATACAAATATGACAAAACCCCTCTAGCACGCATACAAAAAGGCAAATTACGAAAAATGTTAAATTAATACCAAAATTTCCTCCGGCGCTACTAGCACGATCACGGTAAGCTGCAACTTCTCTTGTTGCGCAGTTAATCTCCACCACGGGCAGCGTCTGATCACTTCCGACTCTTCTCAACAACTGTTCTCTCGCTGTTACCCGTGATAATAATATCTCACACTCAGTGTTTGTGTATGCACATCACAGCAGAATCATTGGTCAGCTTTTCAAAGAAGTATTAACGTCCAACTTTCATAGCCCCCCACTCTCAGTTTTAAGAACTTTGTGAGGTGATACTTTGTAACATGTTGGTAAGGAGCAAGTGCAAAATTCTTATATGATAATATTGAGAAAAATAGCTTTAGATGTTTTACAGATGTGGTAGAATACATAAACAAATTCTTAAGATTACATAAGTTATATAAATAATAGGAAATTTATAATCTGTACAATGTAGTCAAAAAAATAATATACAAGTATCATCTCGCGCATATAAGTACTCTTCTCCCCTGACATTGATATTACTTCATTTGACAGGATAACTAAATGTTATTTATAGTTCTCCAAGAGTGTAGAAAATGTCTTGCAGTTGTGCAGGTATAAATATTACATAGAATTGCAAATAATGCAAAGAGAGAGAAAATAAATATACTAGTGTCATTGTTCAGGTAAGCACTCAGAACCACATGACATTGGCGGAAGTTTATTTGGCAATAAAAAAAAGTTATTAACAGTTCTTAAAGAATGTAAGAATTATCTGGTAAACAGAAAACCAGGAAAGAAACATGTTTTGGAGAAGCAGACTCGAGGACAACTCACACTATGTCCACGAACAACAACACCGAAATTTTAATGCTCATTTGTCGACACACAAGTCTGAAGTGTAAGCAGACTCAGGGACTCGTTACATATATTACATCCACTGACAACCACACGAAAATGATTTAGTTTTTCACTCCTTTTCATATTCAGATAAAGATACTGTACAGAATCAGTAGTAGTGTTGTAAGGCATAAGTATGCCTTGTTGAGTACCGAAGAACTCATGAAGATGAAAAGCTTTGTCCCCTTTGAGAGAACAGGTTCTCATAATTGACATACAAGATCAAAAGTCTCATGTATGACACAATAACAGGAACGAATCAATGTGAATAAATGAATAATAATAAGTTGTTGTTGTTGTGTTCAGTCCTGAGACGGTTTGATGCAGCTCTCCATGCTACTCTATCCTGTGCAAGCTTCTTCGTCTCCCAGTTCCTACTGCAACCTACATCCTTCTGAATCTGTTTAGTGTATTCACCTCTTGGTCTCCCTCTACGCTTTTTACCCTCCACGCTGCCCTCCAATACTAAACTGATGATCACTTGATGCCTAAGAATATGCCCCACCAACCGATCCCTTCTCCTAGTCAAGGTTTGTCACAAATTTCTCTACTCCCCAGTTCTATTCAATACCTCCTCATTAGTTATGTGATCTACCCCTCTAATCTTCAGCATTCTTCAGCCGGCCGAAGTGGCCGTGCGGTTAAAGGCGCTGCAGTCTGGAACCGCAAGACCGCTACGGTCGCAGGTTCGAATCCTGCCTCGGGCATGGATGTTTGTGATGTCCTTAGGTTAGTTAGGTTTAACTAGATCTAAGTTCTAGGGGACTAATGACCTCAACAGTTGAGTCCCATAGTGCTCAGAGCCATTTGAACCATTTTCAGCATTCTTCTGTAGCACCACATTTCGAAAGATTCTATTCTCTTCTTGTCCAAACTATTTATCGTCCACGTTTCACTTCCATACATGGCTAAACTTCATACCAATACTTTCAGAAACGACTTCCTGACACTTAAATCTATACTCGATGTTAACAAATTTCTGTTCTCCAGAAACGCTTTCCTTGCCATTGCCAGTCTACATTTTATATCCTCTATACTTTGACCACCATCAGTTATTTTGCTTCCCAAACAGCAAAACTCATTTACTACTTTAAGCGTCTCATTTCGTAATCTATATCCTCGGTATCACCCGATTTAATTCGACTACATTCCATTATCCTCGTTTTGCTTCTGTTGATGTTCACCTTATATCCTCCTTTCAAGACACTGTCCATTCCGTTCAGCTGCTCTTCCAGGTCCTTTGCTGTCTCTGACAATATTACAATGTCTTCGGCGAACCTCAAAGTTTTTATTTCTTCTCCATGGATTTTAATTCCTACTCCAAATTTTTCTTTTATTTCCTTTACTGCTTGCCCAATATACAGATTGAATAACATCGGTGATAGGCTACAACCCTGTCACACTCCCTTCCCAACCACTGCTTCGCCTTCATTTCCCTTGACTCTTATAACTGCAATCTGGTTCCTGAACAAATTTTAAATAGCCTTTCGCTCCCTGTATTTCACCCCTGCCACCTTCAGAATCTGAAAGAGAATATTCCAGTCAACATTGTCAAAAACTTTCTCTAAGTCTAAAAATGCTAGAAACGTAGGTTTGCCTTTTCTTAATCTACTTTGAAAGATAAGTAGGAGGGTCAGTACTGCCTCATGTGTTCTAAGATTTCTACGGAATCCAACCTGAATTTCCCAGTGGTCGGCTTCTACCAGTTTTTCCATTCGGCTGTAAAGAATTGGTGTTAGTATTTTGCAGCCGTAGTTTATTAAACTGATAGTTCAGTAATATTCACATCTGTCAACACTTGCTTTCTTTGGGATCGAAATTATTACATTCTTCTTGAAGTCTGAGGGTATTTCACCTGTCTCATACATCTTGCTCACTAGATGGTAGAGTTTTGTTAGGCCTAGCTCTCCCAAGGCTGTCAGTAGTTCTAATGGAATGTTGTCTACTCCCGGGGCCTTGTTTTGACGTAACTCTTTCAGTGATCTGTCAAACTCTTCTCGCAGTATCATTTCATCTTCATCTACATTCTCTTCCATTTCCATAATATAGTCTTCAAGAACATCGCCCTTGTATAGACTCTCTATATACTCCATCCATATTTCTGCTTTCCCTTCGTTGCTTAGAACTGGGTTTGCATCAAAACTCCTGATATTCATGCAAGTGGTTCTCCTATCTCCAAAGGTCTCTTTAACTTTCCTGTAGGCAGTATCTATCATATCCTTAGTGATATGCGCTTCTACATAATTACATTTGTCCTCTATCCATCCCTGCTTAGCCATTTTGCACTTCCTGTCGATCTAGTTTTTGAGACGTTTGTATTCATTTTTGCCTCCTTCGTTTACTGCATTTTTATATTTACTCCTTTCATCAATTAACTTCAATAATTCTGTTACCCAAGGATTTCTACTAGCCCTCGTCTTTTTACCTACTTGATCCTCTGCTACCTTCACTATTTCATCTCTCAATGCTACGCATTCTTCTTCTACTGTATTTCTTCCCCCATTCTTGACAATCGTTCTCTAATGCTCTCCTTGAAACTCTCTACAACCTCTGGTTCTTTCAATTTGTCAAGGTCCCATCTCCTCAAATTCCCACCTTTTTGCAGTTTCTTCAGTTTTAATCTACAGTCCATAAACAATATATTGTGGTCAGAGTCCACATCTGCCCCTGGAAATGCCTTAAAATCTAAAACCTGGTTCCTGAATCTAGGTCTTACAATTATATAATCTATCTGAGACCTTCCGGTATCTCCAGGCTTCTTCCATGTATACAACCTTCTTTTATGATTCTTGAAGCAAGTGTTATCTATGATTAAGTTATGGTCTGTGCAAAATTCTACCAGGCGGCTTCCTCTTTCATTCCTTAATCCCATTCCATATTCACCTACTACGTTTTCTTCTCTTCCTTTTCCTACTATCGAGTTACAGTCACCCATTACAATTAAATTTTCGTTTCCCTTCAATATCTGAATAATTTCTTTTATCTTATCATACGTTTCATCAATGTCTTCGTCATCTCCAGACCTGGTTGGCATATAAACTTGTACTGCTGTGGTAGGCGTGGGCTTCGTATCTTACCTTGGCCACAATAATGCGTTCACTATGCTGTTTGTAGTAGCTTACGGGCATTCCTATTTTCCTATTCATTATTAAACCTAATCCTGCATTACGCCTATTTGATTTTGTGTTTATAACCTTGTAGTCACCTGACCACCGAACTTCACTAATTCCCACTATATCTAACTTTAACCTATCCATTTCCCTTTTAAAATTTTCTAACCTACCTGCCCCATTAAGGGATCTGACATTCCACGCTCCAATCCAGTTTTCTTTCTCCTGATAACAACGTCCTCCTGAGTAGTCCCCTCCCGGAGATCCGAATGGGGGACTATTTTACCTCCGGAATATTTTACCTAAGAGGACGCCATCGTCATTTAACCATACAGTAAAACTGCATGCCCTCTGGAAAAATAAGGCTGTAGTTTCCCATTGGTTTCAGCCGTTCGCAGTACCAGCACAGCAGGGCCGTTTTGGTTAGTGTTACAAGGTCAGATCAGTCAGTCATCCAGACTGTTGCCCCTGCAACTACTACCGAGCGAGGTGGCGCAGTGGTTAGCACACTGGACTCGCATTCGGGAGGACGTCAGTTCAATCCCGCGTCCGGCCATCCTGATTTAGGTTTTCCGTGATTTCCCTAAATCGCTCCAGGCAAATGCCGGGATGGTTCCTTTCAAAGGGCACGGCCGACTTCCTTCAACACCCTTCCCTAATTCGATGAGACCCATGACCTCGGTGTCTGGTCTCCTCCCCCTAAACAACCGAACCGAACCTGCAACTACTGAACAGGCTGCTGACCCTCTTCAGGAACCACACGTTTGTCTGGCATTTCAACAGATACCCCTCTGTTGTGGTTGTACCTACGGTACGGCTATCTGTATCGCTCAGGCACGCAAGCCTCCCCACCAACGTCAAGGTCCATGGTTCATGGAGGGGGGGGGGGGGGGAGGGGGAATAATAAGTTATACACACATCAATATAAAATTCAACATTATGTGAGTAGGAACATAAGCTCAGTGCTCAGTAAATATCTCAAAATATACACACCCAAAGATAATTACATAAGTGTGCCAGATTTATTGACGTACAGCTGTGAAAATGAAGCCTGGACCAACGACATAGTGTCAACCTTGTTCTATAGTAATTCAGTTTCTGATCGTACAATACACACCATGCCATAAAGTGCACCTTTTTTTTATAAAGTACATGCAAAGTGTGTGACATATAACATCAATGAATGACATTCAGATTTGTCTAAAGACATTAATTGTGGCATAGTTAAAAAATGTTACAATTAGCTATAGGTCTCAGAGGTGATATATACATAGTAATTACATGTGATTTAAGTCATGATACAAGGGAATATCCCCCCATGAACCATGGACTTTGCCGTTGGTGGGGAGGCTTGCGTGCCTCAGCGATACAGATATCCGTACCGTAGGTACAACCACAACGGAGGGGTATCTGTTGAGAGGCCAGACAAACGTGTGGTTCCTGAAGAGGGGCAGCAACCTTTTCAGTAGTTGCAGGGGCAACAGTCTGGATGATTGACTGATCTGGCCTTGTAACAATAACCAAAACGGCCTTGCTGTGCTGGTACTGCGAACGGCTGAAAGCAAGGGGAAACTACGGCCGTAATTTTTCCCGAGGGCATGCAGCTTTACTGTATGATTAAATGATGATGGCGTCCTCTTGGGTAAAATATTCCGGAGGTAAAATAGTCCCCCATTCGGATCTCCGGGCGGGGACTACTCAAGAAGATGTCGTTATCAGGAGAAAGAAAACTGGCGTTCTACGGATCGGAGCGTGGAATGTCAGATCCCTTAATCGAGCAGATGGGTTAGAAAATTTAAAAAGGGAAATGGATAGGTTAAAGTTAGATATTGTGGGAATTAGTGAAGTTCGGTGGCAGGATGAACAAGACTTCTGGTCAGGTGACTACAGGGTTATAAACACAAAATCAAATAGGGGTAATGCAGGATTAGGTTTAATAATGAATAGGAAAATAGGAATGCGGGTAAGCTACTACAAACAGCATATTGAACGCATTATTGTGGTCAAGATAAATGCGAAGCCCACACCTACTACAGTAGTACAAGTTTATATGCCAACTAGCTCTGCAGATGACGAAGAAATTGAAGAAATGTATGATGAAATAAAAGAAATTATTCAGGTAGTGAAGGGAGACGAAAATTTAATAGTCATGGGTGACTGGAATTCGAGTATAGGAAAATGGAGAGAAGGATACGTAGTAGGTGAATATGGATTGGGGCTAAGAAATGAAAGAGGAAGCCGCCAGGTAGAATTTTGCACAGAGCACAACTTAATCATAGCTAACACTTGGTTTAAGAATCATGAAAGAAGGTTGTATACATGGAAGAACCCTGGAAATACTAAAAGGTATCAGATAGATTATATAATGGTAAGACAGAGATTTAGGAATCAGGTTTTAAATTGTAAGACATTTCCAGGGGCAGATGTGGACTCTGACCACAATCTATTGGTTATGAACTGTAGATCAAAAGTGAAGAAAGTACAAAAAGGTGGGAATTTAAGGAGGTGGGACCTGGATAAACTGAAAGAACCAGAGCTTGTACAGAGTTTCAGGGAGCGCGTAAGGGAACAATTGACAGGAATGGGGGAAAGAAATACTACTGCGTACAGGAAAATTAAAGAGACCTTTGGAGATAAGAGAACCACTTGGTTGAACATCAAGAGCTCAGATGGAAACCCAGTTCTAAGCAAAGAAGGGAAAGCAGAAAGGTGGAAGGAGTATATAGAGGGTGTATACAAGGGTGATGTACTTGAGGACAATATTATGGAAATGGAAGAGGATGTACATGAAGATGAAATGGGAGATACGATACTGCGTGAAGAGTTTGACAGAGCACTGAAAGACCTGAGTCGAAACAAGGCCCCCGGATTAGACAACATTCCATTGGAACTACTGACGGCCTTGGGCGAGCCAGTCCTGACAAAACTCTACCATCTGGTGAGCAAGATGTATGAAACAGGCGAAATACCCTCAGACTTCAAGAAGAATATAATAATTCCAATCCCAAAGAAAGCAGGCGTTGACAGATGTGAAAATTACCGAACAATCAGTTTAATAAGGCACAGGTGCAAAATACTAACACGAATTCTTTACAGACGAATGGAAAAACTAGTAGAAGCCGACCTCGGGAAAGATCAGTTTGGATTCCGTAGAAATACTGGAATACGTGAGGCAATACTGACCTTACGACTTATCTTAGAAGAAAGATTAAGGAAAGGCAAACCTACGTTTCTAGCATTTGTAGACTTAGAGAAAGCTTTTGACAGTGTTGACTGGTATTGTCTCTTTCAAATTCTAAAGGTGGCAGGGGTAAAATACAGGGAGCGAAAGGCTGTTTACAATTTGTACAGAAACCAGATGGCAGTTATAAGAGTAGAGGGACATGAAAGGGAAGCAGTGGTTGGGAAGGGAGTGAGACAGGGTTGTAGCCTGTCCCCGATGTTATTCAATCTGTATATTGAGCAAGCACTAAAGGAAACAAATGGAAAATTCGGATTAGGTATTAAAATCCATGGAGAAGAAATAAAAACTTTATGGTTCGCCGATGACATTGTAATTCTGTCAGAGACAACAAAGAACTTGGAAGAGCAGTTGAATGGAATGGAAAGTGTCTTGAAAGGAGGATATAAGACGAATATCAACAAAAGCAAAACGAGGATAATGGAATGTAGTCGAATTAAGTCGGGTGATGCTGAGGGAATTAGATTAGGAAATGAGACACTTAAAGTAGTAAAGGAGTTTTGCTATTTGGGGAGTAAAATAACTGATGATGGTCGAAGTAGAGAGGATATAAAATGTAGACTGGCAATGGCAAGGAAAGCGTTTCTGAAGAAGAGAAATTTGTTAACATCGAGTATAGATTTAAGTGTCAGGAAGTTGTTTCTGAAAGTATTTGTATGGAGTGTAGCCATGTATGGAAGTGAAACATGGACGATAAATAGTTTGACAAGAAGAGAATAGAAGCTTTCGAAATTTGGTGCTACAGAAAAATGCTGAAGATTAGAGGGGTAGATCACATAACTAATGAGGAAGTATTGAATAGGATTGGGGAGAAGAGGAGTTTGTGGCACAACTTGACCAGAAGAAGGGATCGGTTTGTAGGACATGTTCTGAGGCATCAAGGGATCACCAATTTAGTATTAGAGGGCAGCGTGGAGGGTAAAAATCGTAGAGGGAGACCAAGAGATGAATACACTAAGCAGATTCAGAAGAATGTAGGTTGCAGTAGGTACTGGAGATGAAGAAGCTTGCACAGGATAGAGTAGCACGGAGAGCTGTATCAAACCAGTCTCAGGACTGAAGACCACAACAACAACAACAAGGGAAAATGAGCATTGCTCAAAGATACATTCACACATACAGTACAATTATAGCCAAGCAATCAAAAGGTGAATTCATATAATCGAGTTTGTGTGGTATATTTAAGAAAAAATATATGCGAATATACATTCAATTTTTTCCTATACTGTTTAAGCGATATGAGTTCCAACCCATGTAAGTCAGTAAGGTAGGTCTCTTCGAATGAGTGCATACTCAGTTTGGTCCTCATAACTTATTACACCTTCAGTTATTGAGTAATGTGTCTGTGAGTATCACAAGTACGTCCTTATTATTACAATATAATTATTTCATTTTTTAAAAATCATAGTACTGTTTACATGACGATCGTCGAATAGGAAATAGTAAGTAGCATCAGATGATCAGTATCGTAACATGTTAAATGTCAACTAACCTGTGTTTGGAGTCAGAACTGTATAGAGTCAGAATAGAATAGAGTCATACTTTCATGGAATCAGAAATGTATGCAGTCAGAATCAAATAGAGTCATGCTTTAATGGAGTCAAAATTGTGTGGAGTCATAATCTTATGGCACCAGAATCGTTTGGAGTCGTAATCTTATCGAGTCAGAATCGTATGGCCATACATAGTTAATCACAACAACAAAATAAATACGTTTAAACGACATATCTTATAAAGCAACTAATAATCACGTAACTTACTCTAAGATGCAACCCAAAAAAAGATTTGTCCTCATACTGTTGAGAAGTGTCTGAAAGAAATAATTTATTAACCGAAAATGAAGTAAACAGCTCCTCTTGATCTACAATATTGCTTAATGAGAAGAGAAAAAAATCAGCATCTTACAATCATTAACGAATGTGATATAATTGACATTGCATCACTGCTGTAGCAGAATCGTAAGAGAAAGTCTGAAATTTTTTTTAAACAAAAAGTATTGAAGCAACTTATTTTACGCAAATATTTACAAGATGCATAAAACTATAGCTTATGAACTTGCATCAAGATGTACAAATACTACAAGCTGAAAAGAAAAAGTTGTCCAAATGCATAACAAATTTATATGCAAGTCACGGATCAATATTTTTAATTCGACTGGTTACTTCTGGAGTCACTAGTCTCCGGTAACAGGCCACTCAACATTCGTAATGTTAGTATGTAGCTCTTTCGCTGCATACTTTATACTCCAATCCGAAAATATGCTTTAATTGATCCAAATACGTACAGTTCTGCGATTTTTCATTACTTCTGCAATACATAAAAAATTCGATTATGATCATGTCACACATAAAAATAAAGTATCGTAAGTGTGAACAGTAATAAGTACAAAACAAAATTTTCCACTGAGAGAATTTCCTTTTAGAACTTCGCAAAGCTAGAAAATTCATTTCATACGTACCTCACGTAATTCAATGATAGAGAAAAAAAATTTTTCTAAAACTATACATGCTCATTACTCGATAAAATTCATTTCACACATTCTTCACATAATTCGGCAGTAGGTAAAAAATCTCTAGAGAACTATACATGTTCATTACTCGACAGATACATCCATATACGCACTCTTATCTCAAAATACACTCCTGGAAATGGAAAAAAGAATACATTGACACCGGTGTGTCAGACCCACCATACTTGCTCCGGACACTGCGAGAGGGCTGTACAAGCAATGATCACACGCACGACACAGCGGACACACCAGGAACCGCGGTGTTGGCCGTCGAATGGCGCTAGCTGCGCAGCATTTGTGCACCGCCGCCGTCTGTGTCAGCCAGTTTGCCGTGGCATACGGAGCTCCATCGCAGTCTTTAACACTGGTAGCATGCCGCGACAGCGTGGACGTGAACCGTATGTGCAGTTGACGAACTTTGAGCGAGGGCGTATAGTGGGCATGCGGGAGGCCGGGTGGACGTACCGTCGAATTGCTCAACACGTGGGGCGTGAGGTCTCCACAGTACATCGATGTTGTCGCCAGTGGTCGGCGGAAGGTGCACGTGCCCGTCGACCTGGGACCGGACCGCAGCGACGCACGGATGCACGCCAAGACCGTAGGATCCTACGCAGTGCCGTAGGGGACCGCACCGCCACTTCCCAGCAAATTAGGGACACTGTTGCTCCTGGGGTATCGGCGAGGACCATTCGAAACCGTCTCCATGAAGCTGGGCTACGGTCCCGCACACCATTAGGCCGTCTTCCGCTCACGCCCCAACATCGTGCAGCCCGCCTCCAGTGGTGTCGCGACAGGCGTGAATGGAGGGACGAATGGAGACGTGTCATCTTCAGCGATGAGAGTCGCTTCTGCCTTGGTGCCAATGATGGTCGTATGCGTGTTTGGCGCCGTGCAGGTGAGCGCCACAATCAGGACTGCATACGACCGAGGCACACAGGGCCAACACCCGGCATCATGGTGTGGGGAGAGATCTCCTACACTGGCCGTACACCACTGGTGATCGTCGAGGGGACACTGAATAGTGCACGGTACATCCAAACCGTCATCGAACCCATCGTTCTACCATTCCTAGACCGGCAAGGGAACTTGCTGTTCCAACAGGACAATGCACGTCCGCATGTATCCCGTGCCACCCAACGTGCTCTAGAAGGTGTAAGTCAACTACCCTGGCCAGCAAGATCTCCGGATCTGTCCCCCATTGAGCATGTTTGGGACTGGATGAAGCGTCGTCTCACGCGGTCTGCACGTCTAGCACGAACGCTGGTCCAACTGAGGCGCCAGGTGGAAATGGCATGGCAAGCCGTTCCACAGGACTACATCCAGCATCTCTACGATCGTCTCCATGGGAGAATAGCAGCCTGCATTGCTGCGAAAGGTGGATATACACTGTACTAGTGCCGACATTGTGCATGCTCTGTTGCCTGTTGTTATGTGCCTGTGGTTCTGTCAGTGTGATCATGTGATGTATCTGACCCCAGGAATGTGTCAATAAAGTTTCCCCTTCCTGGGACAATGAATTCACGGTGTTCTTATTTCAATTTCCAGGAGTGTAAGTGAAATGAAAACGTGTCATCTGCAAGCGCTGTTGTTTCATAAAGGTGAAAGTTTCGTGTATTCTGGAGTTTTCGATGTATATAGCAGATATGATTGGTATCAAAACTGTAATTCGTGTTCTTTCCATAATCGATAGCTCTTAACGTCGTAATATATCTCGTCAGTAGCAACAAAACCTCAGAAGTTCTGTCCTTTCAGAAATCCTTTGTTTCCTCATTAAATCGCACATAATGCTTCGTCTCTCTTCCTCACAACAACTTATTTCATTAACCCTCATCATAATGTCCTATGAATCACAATCCACTTCACATACTATACCATAATTGTACCGTAATACTCCATAGTAGCACCATAATAAACAATAATAAAGTCATAAGCCTCACATGACAGTCCAGAAGCAAAATCCCTATCATGTTCCACGTCTATATTGCACATTATTCCCCAGATGCATAATGAGTATATACAACTCTGAAATTATCACTCTTGAAAACACTTCCTTAACAGCAGAACAAGCATCAGTCAGAAACGTTCCTAGTTAAACTGCTGCCCATCACAAATACCTTTCTCAATTCAGAACTAAAAATAAAGTCGTCAGTTATACCTTTAGAATTCATGACCTACTTCACAAAATATGTACCTACAGAAAAAATCATCGCATGCACTTTCCTCAAAAATAATACTGCATTCCGTCTGGTAAAAATAAAGCAAAATGCGCATCACAAGTTACCACAAGCCACAAGAAACCCCAGTATATGTGCAAACTATCTTTCTGAAGAAAAAAATGGTTATCTTAGAACCTCAAAACAAAGTCTATGCTGCTACACCAAGATCTGAAAAGAAAAGTTCCAAACTTATGAAATGAGATAACAGTATTACGCTTCAGTCAGATACTTCTGCAGTAAACCCAGAATAAAACCAGCTGAATACAAATCGTTCACAGATGGCTTACCATTCCATATTGTCATAGCGCAAATACAGATGCAAAAAATAGTCTATTTCCACGGTATTATCACCTTGTCAGACTATGCTTAACAAATTCAAAGTACTTTTCTTTAAACAATACGAATCATATATCATCACTATTCATTAAATTTTCTATTAAGTAGATTGACAGCAAGAGATACAATAACAGATATAGAGATTAGTTGAAGAGTATGAGCAGTGCTGAAAGCAAAAATAAGGAATTGTATTGCAACAGCACCTTTGCTCGTCACTGCATATGTTTACCAAAGTTCAGTAAACCCCCTAGGGTTCCTCTTTGTACACTTTGATGTTCGATGCATGATAAATACCTCGTGATTGATTGGTGGGTATGTTTTCAAGTTCCACAGAATATGCATGTGCGATTCACTGCATGCGAAAAGGACCTTCATACACCATGAAAAACTTGCTACTTAAAGACTTGAGATGAACAATGGGATTTGAGCAACATTTTATGACCTACCTGTGAACTCTTGTTGTCACTAGTGGATTCTATGGCTTCTCCCTTTTTCCTGCGGCTTCTTGATGTTTTTCAATACGATATTAATTAAGTCATCGTGTCTTAAACGTCGTTGTTTAGGAAAGGCTACTAATTATTTAATACGGTCTGGTGGCGGTTTATTCTTTAATACAAAGAATGGATGCGAGGTTGTAGAATAATTCTGTAGTTCGTTAATGATATTTTGAAAATCAGATAGGTGCAAATACCTATTTACGTGTTGACCATAGCAATACAATCTGCAGAGTTACCTAATTCCTTCACAATGCGTACCGAAGTGTTACAAGATGACTTAAAACGTGACATAAATATTGGTTTAATTCTTCCACTTCTCAAAGTTTTTAGCCATGTATTAGGATGAAATCGTGGGCATTATCAGAAATTTCTTTGTCAGCATGCCCTAATTATTTCAGAAATTTCTTTGCGGATGCTACAGAAACAGTTTTTGTAGTAGGTCCCAGTAAAGGTCTGAATGACACAAATTTTGACGTAAGCTTAACAGCTACAAGAACAAATTAGTGACCTTGATTAGATCTCGTAACAGGACCGAAAGTGTCAGCAGCAGATGATTCTGTTAGTTTCACAGGAACGATAGTAAATAATAGTGTTCTGTGCGTAACGGTAAGTGATTTTGCCTTTTGGCACAACTTGCATTTTGCCAAGACAGTACGAATTCGCGTTTCCATATTGTCAAAGTAGCATGTGTGTGCGTAACTGAAATGTGTGTACCAAATGAGTTTGTTGACGAGTTTGTCTGCGATGCACAATACCCAAATAGGATGTCAGGACATCTACGTCTGAATGAAATGTTATTATTTACAAGGTAGAACTATCTTACCGCAGTGTCTGATTTGTTTTGCCACTTTTCTTTCGTGTCTTCCAGACTGGATTCTACTCCTGTTCATGAGCAAAATCACATAATGAAGATAAAATAAAGTTTTCAAATGCTACGTTTTGCATATATGACAAACCTAAATTATTTTCTTTGCAGTCTTCGTCATTACTCTGAATTATACCAAAAGGTGCACGTGAAAGTGCATCAGCAATAATGTTTTCTGAATCCGGAGTGTAAATAACAGTGAAACGTAGTTGCTGAGGGAATAAAGCCCATCGTGTAAGCGATCATGATTTAAAACTTCCTGGCAGATTAAAACTGTGTGCCGGACCAAGACTCGAACTCGGGATCTTTGCCTTTCGCAGGAGAGCTTCTGTGAAGTTTGGAAAATAGGAGACGAGGCACTGGCGGAAGTAAAGCTGTGACGGCGGAGTGAGAGTCGTGCTTGGGTAGCTTAGTTGGTATAGCACTTGCCCGCGGAAGGCAAATGTCCCGAGTTCGAGTCTCGGTCCGACACACAGTTTTAATCTGGCAGGAAGTTTCATATCAGCGCACACTGGAAATATCATTCCGGATCATGAGTTAGTTTACCTGTCCCAAGAAACTGAAATGTCCAGTGATCGGTTCTACACATTAGTGTGTCTACCTTGCAGAAAGTAACGAAATTTATCAAATGCTCAAACTATGGCTCAGCGACAGAATAGTTACGTTCAGTTTTGGTTAAGACTCGACTGGAAAAAGCTATACTTCTCTGTGTAAGCACCCATTTTATACAGTTTCTTGAAACAAGTATACACCAAAACAGGTACTGAACTATTCGTCGAAAGGCAAAAGTCAAGATATAGATCAGTATGTGATAATATGGGTGCATTAGGAAATGCAATTTTCAGATCATCATATTCGGTCTGGGCGACATCATCCCAGTCTCAGACTCTATTCTTACATGTTAGTTGACATGGTCTAGGTCTAGATAAGTTCTCTAAGCTGATGAAACGTCGATAAAACTTCATAAGTTCTAAGAATCCTATAAGTTGTTGTTTATGTATAGGGACAGGAATTTCTTCAATTGCTTTCAGATTTTCTGGTTCGGGTGTTATATCTTCCATAGAGACAATGTGACCAAGAAATTAAATATGCTTTTTACCGAGTTCTAATCATTCCAAACTGACTGTAATGCCTTGCTCAAGAAACGTCTGTAATAGTTCGCTCAGTACCTGGTTGTGTCCTGTCCACCACTTTTCCGCAGTCAAAATGTCTTCAATATAGGTGGTGATTCTGTCTTTCAAATGCTTTTGTAGGCTAATATTCAGACCTCGGATAAATGCAGGAGATGAAACGTTGAGACAAAATGGTAAATTTCTAAACTGGTAGCAGTTTCAGAAACAGAGATAGGCTGTATATTTCAAACTTTCAAGATGTAATTCGAATTGCCAAAAAGCAAGAGAAGATATAAAACCTACACCATAAAATTTCTGCAACAAATCGTCTAGTGTTTGTGGTCGATCTGTTTCTATAGTGATGATGGTGTTTGGTTTGAGGGACGCTCAACAGCGCGGTAATCAGTGGCCGTACAAAGTCACAATTTTTTCACAGTCTAATTTACTCTCACGAACGATGATGATGCTGAAATGATGAGGACAACACAAACACCCAATCTCCAGGCAGAGAAAATCTCCAACGCGGTCGGGAATGGAACTGGGGACCCCGTGATCGTTGGGATTGCGGACGTCACATGACATCCGTTAAAGTTCCATTGTTGATCCTTCCACTCAGTTTTTTATTACAGAGGCCAATCAGCTCTCTGACCGAAGACGCTAAGCTACCGTCCGGCAGCCACTAGACCACGATCTGCGGACTTATAGTGTTGATCTGTCTCGACTAGAGAACAAGTCTAATACAATCGTCTTTCTTTATACACTCCTGGAAATGGAAAAAAGAACACATTGACACCGGTGTGTCAGACCCACCATACTTGCTCCGGACACTGCGAGAGGGCTGTACAAGCAATGATCACACGCACGGCACAGCGGACACACCAGGAACCGCGGTGTTGGCCGTCGAATGGCGCTAGCTGCGCAACATTTGTGCACCGCCGCCGTCAGTGTCAGCCAGTTTGCCGTGGCATACGGAGCTCCATCGCAGTCTTTAACTCTGGTAGCATGCCACGACAGCGTGGACGTGAACCGTATGTGCAGTTGACGGACTTTGAGCGAGGGCGTATAGTGGGCATGCGGGAGGCCGGGTGGACGTGCCGCCGAATTGCTCAACACGTGGGGCGTGAGGTCTCCACAGTACATCGATGTTGTCGCCAGTGGTCGGCGGAAGGTGCACGTGCCCGTCGACCTGGGTCCGGACCGCAGCGACGCACGGATGCACGCCAAGACCGTAGGATCCTACGCAGTGCCGTAGGGGACCGCACCGCCACTTCCCAGCAAATTAGGGACACTGTTGCTCCTGGGGTATCGGCGAGGACCATTCGCAACCGTCTCCATGAAGCTGGGCTACGGTCCCGCACTCCGTTAGGCCGTCTTCCGCTCACGCCCCAACATCGTGCAGCCCGCCTCCAGTGGTGTCGCGACAGGCGTGAATGGAGGGACGAATGGAGACGTGTCGTCTTCAGCGATGAGAGTCGCTTCTGCCTTGGTGCCAATGATGGTCGTATGCGTGTTTGGCGCCGTGCAGGTGAGCACCACAATCAGGACTGCATACGACCGAGGCACACAGGGCCAACACCCGCCATCATGGTGTGGGGAGCGATCTCCTACACTGGCCGTACACCACTGGTGATCGTCGAGGGGACACTGAATAGTGCACGTTACATCCAAACCATCATCGAACCCATCGTTCTACCATTCCTAGACCGGCAAGGGAACTTGCTGTTCCAACAGGACAATGCACGTCCGCATGAATCCCGTGCCACCCAACGTGCTCTAGAAGGTGTAAGTCAACTACCCTGGCCAGCAAGATCTCCGGATCTGTCCCCCATTGAGCATGTTTGGCACTAGATGAAGCGTCGTCTCACGCGGTCTGCACGTCCAGCACGAACGCTGGTCCAACTGAGGCGCCAGGTGGAAATGGCATGGCAAGCCGTTCCACAGGACTACATCCAGCATCTCTACGATCGTCTCCATGGGAGAATAGCAGCCTGCATTGCTGCGAAAGGTGGATATACACTGTACTAGTGCCGACATTGTGAATGCTCTGTTGCCTGTGTCTATGTGCCTGTGGTTCTGTCAGTGTGATCATGTGATGTATCTGACCCCAGGAATGTGTCAATAAAGTTTCCCCTTCCTGGGACAATGAATTCACGGTGTTCTTATTTCAGTTTCCAGGAGTGTAACAACGTGTAACGGGCTGTTGTGTGAACTCACAGCATGCCCAATTATTCCCTGATGTAGCATCGATTGTATTTGCTGCTTAACGTTTTCTCTGTATGTCAACGGAATAACATAAGATGGTACAAAAAATTTATTAAGTTTCTTAATCTTGAATTCATAAAGAAAATTCCTACAGTTACTGTCTTGTAAGAAAAACTTCAGACTGTGACTGCAAAATTTTTAATAATCCACGTGTGTCTGCATCAGAATCTACTTCACCTCTGAGTACTTTCTTTTCAATTAAGTGTTTTGTGGTAATAAATTGTTCAGCTTTACAATAAAATGTTGTAATGTTGTTCACGCAATCGTCAGGAAAATTCAGTGAGTGTTGTGCGTCGAGCAGATAGTTCACATCCTTGAAACTGAAGAGTTACAGGTACCTGATTTACTTGTAACATTACTTAAGTATCGCGTAAATTTAGCTTTGATTTATATTCACACAAAAACTCTACAACCAAAATTGCATCTGTTGACAAAAGAATAACTATCAGAAAATGAAAACTAAAGACGTTTGATTACGTACATCTACACTCTTTCCTTGAATCATTACCGTCAATTTAGTTCTTAATAGAGGTAAAGTTGGACAAACAGATTACAGAGCACATTTACTGAGCACTGTCTCACTAATGACATTAACTGGGCTACCAGAATCAAGTACAGTATAAAGTAAAACGTTTCATTTAGAAATCTTTACAACATAATGTGCAAGTGAATTTTCACAGCCGTCATTTCCTTGTAACAAAGTGTCTCTAATGTCATCAAAAACTACTAAATTAATATCGTTCGTGTGCAGACTGTCGGCAACTGCAAACGGCTCGCTTGGAAGCGTGGCAGCCTGGTCTTGTTGCGTGGGTTGGGCGGTCTGATTTCTACAGTTGCACCACGCTAAGAATTTGAATTTCTGCGGTCACTACAATTTTGATTTGATATGTCATTATAATTACATGAACGCTCCGTGAGCTCGATGCCCTGATTTCCACAATCCTAGCACCATGTTCGGAATCATAATTTGTGCGGTCACACCAATTTCGATTCTCTGTCATTATCATTCAGTGCCATAGCGTCTGTGTTCATGCGATCCGCGATCTCTATTCCTGTACCGATAATTTTGACAGTCTTGAGAATCATTTCTGGAGCGTCTGTGATCAATACTGTGGGGTTTATGTCTCCTATGATGCCTGTTTTCGTTTCGTCTCTCATCATATCATTCATACGAATTCCATCTACGTTTTCAGTTACGCTGATGACGGTAATTTTTCCCATACCGATTATTATTGTCTCTTAGCGTTTTGTCATTAATGTCAAATTCAAGTTCTTGCAAAAGATCATGAAAAGCCTCCAAGTCATCCATACAACGTCCTGCCAAAAATATGTTGCATGATGTGATATGTAATTTAGTTAAGTTAGTTAAATATCTATTCATAAGCAACATATTTTCAAATTACTGCGCAGGAGTTGAAAAATTCAGTTGTTTACAATTTTGCATCATGATATTATCATGTTTCACACGATATTGAGTTGTTACGGACCATTACTCGTAAGCGGACAGGAATGCGTGATAAAAAAACATGAGAAATTCCCGTGCAATAGATCTCATTCTTGTCGCTGATTTCCTTCGAGATAACCGCAAATGAATGCAAGTTTGTGAGCATTTGGCCATGTAGATGGTAAAAACGTTGTAACGAAAACCATCGTTTTGTTGAACTGATGAGTTTTCTCTCATTCCGTAACTCGTATTCCAGTCATTATGTACATTTCACGTCAGAAGTGATCAGCTTTCCAAAGTTAGTGCTTTCATTGTGATTTCCAACGTGATGATTATTGAACTTACTGATATCTTTCTTGTAAGGCAAACAGGTATCGTTATCACGACCGATCTTTTCTTCGGTATTGACAAGCTGTTTCTGTATCTTTCTTACATCGCATTTGTCATCTGCCCTACTTTTAAACGTTGCAGAGACTGAAATTCTTCGGTGTCAACCAACGTAACAGGCTGAGTATCGTCTGACCTTTTGTCTGAATCATTGTCCGTTTCCGTCACTCACTCGGATAATTCTTCGACACGTTTTGCAACAGTAATCAACAGATTTTGCATCTCTGAAACTTCAGTGTTAGTCTGTAACTGTGATGACTCAAACTTTTGTGCTAATTCCTCTATTTTCAGTTCTTGTTGTGACGTCTGTTACCTCAACTCAACAATATCAACAGACTGTAAGTGATCAAGTCTGGACTCTAGATCATTAGTATCAGACTTCAGATCCTCACGTACAAGAGTCTTCAACGGTTCTGAGATTTCCTAGAATTTAAAATTTAGATTATTATTAATCTCATTCCGAAAAATTCGAAATTCTCTTGTCGTTTGCTATTAATTCCTTTATCTTGTCATTCATCTCGTCACGAATCAATCTGAAATTCTCTTCCTATAGTTTGAAATTTTGTTCCCGTTTGCCACTAGATTCTTTGATCTCACCACGAAGTTCGTCACTACATTTTTTAATCTCATTATTAACTTCTCTAATACCATTATTTGACTTTCTAAATCATTCATTATTGGATTCTCTCATCTCATCAAGTCGAGCTAGTATTAAATATGTAACATTATTACTGAAAGAGGAAAAAACAAAATTATTTGCTCTGTAGAAGTAGAAGCCATACCTGAATCTTTCATTAAAAAATCGGATTCTGTTACGTTATTTTGATTGCCTGAATTGCGTGTAGTTCCGTGCAGTTCGTCATGCATGCCTGGCAACTAACAATCTGCACTCTGACTATTCACAGTATTGACCAAACGTTTCTTGACTTCACTTGCTGAGAAGAATTTACTGAGCTATATCTCAAATTCACCGACACTTGATTTGAAGCTACCTCTACAAAAATCAAATGGCTCTGAGCACTATGGGACTTAACTTCTGAGGTCATCAGTCCCCTAGAACTTAGAACTACTTAAACCTAACTAACCTAAGGACATTACACACATGCATGCCCGTGGTAGGATTCGAATCTGCGACCGTAGCGGTCGCGTGGTTCCGGACTGTAGCGCCTAGAACCGCTCGGCCACCGCGGCCGTCCTACCTCTACAGTCTTGTCCATTCCCGCCTGTGCTCTAGGTTTCATTGTCGTTGTAGCAGTAAAGAAAATAATACAAAAGGCAAGACATCTATCTTACACAAAACTGTTAACCTCACTGTTACAAAAGAAACTCAGAACTAGGAAATCGCTGAAACAAAATGTTTTGCATTAATGCGAAGCAGCGCGCAAGCAACAAAAATGCTATGCAACAACTACTGACCAAGTACTGTTGCACTAAATTTTGCAAATGCAGTAGCAAGACGGAACATTTCTAATTCCACAGTGGTCCAATGGAACGAAATCCTGCAGACAGGTCGACAGGTGAAAGTTATTCGTAATTATTTTTAAACAGTTTTGTATTTGTAATTATTGTTTTTTCCGCTGAAAGACATGCGAAAATATGTGACGTTGCATCTCTGAGACTAATAGAATGCTTGTTGAGAACAAAAAGAAAAAGAAATTAATTACTCTTCCTACAAATCCTAAGGAAATCAATACTAAAGTATCTGACTGCGAGTCATAATATTCTCTAACTACCCCTAACAACTGTTCTGCAATGCTCCTGCACGCAACTGACAACTTACATCGTCTTACCACTGCAAATGAGTCATCAGAAAAATGTTGAAATTATTTCAAAAGAAATACTACAATCCATGCGGAGTGCAATGCATGTTCATAATAATTGCAATAACTACTACCATGTATAGAGAGTTTTGGTGTTCAGTGGGGGTTTGGTCGACTAACCTTAAACGGTGTGTGTGGGGGGGGGAGGGGGGGGGGGGGAACGAAAGAAACCAAGAAACTCTTTAATTTACTATACTCGCAAAACAGAGTATTTAAACTCTGACAAACATTACACAGAATTAAATTACGTCACGATGTCTATACTAAATAAGCACGACGCGGTGACTTCAAAGATACGAAAAATACTCTCAATGTATGAATACACAATTATGAGAAAATCGTTTCATTGCGCAAGCAGGCAACAACTACATGCAACAAAAGGGACATTTACCAAAAATCCTTAATTAATACCAAAGCACGATCACCACATGCTGCGTCCTCTCATGTTGCGAGGCTTCCCACGCCCCCCCCCCCCCCCCCTTCCGCAGGCAGCGTCACCCCACAACTACCGACTCCTTTCAACAACTGTTCGCTCGCTACTACTCGCGATAATAATATCTCAGACTCACGCACCACATCAGAACCATTGGTCAACCTTGCAAAGAAGTATTAGCGTCCAGCTCTCAGGATCTGTGGAGTTATCGTATAATTCATGGAACTGGATAGAAGGCCTAAAACGGGCCACATCAGACTCGGTTCACGAGTTGGCCACATCGAGACGGACGGCAAAGTTTAGCCGGCTTGAGATGGCTACGCAGCAAGAAACTGTTATTCGTTGTTTCATCATCAATATGACGGACAAAGATTTGGACGCCGCCACTATCATGGTTTTGAGTAAAGGACTGAAGTTTGTACCTAGGCCAAAGGTTTTGCCAGTACATTCATTCATCAGTGTCGTTTAAGAAGCTGTTCGACAGTTTTCCATGAAGTCGCCAGAACAAGTAAGACACGAAACTTGTCCACTAGTTATGAATACCCGCTCACATTTGAGTAATATATCAGTGGCTTCGCAAGGAGACCGAGACGATGGTTCTTCCAACTGATAAAGGTAATGCCACTGTTTTAATGTCTCGTGAAACTTATCACGATAAAATTTACAGGACTTACCGGAAGATTCACGAAGGTTCTCTTTTAGAATCATTATCTTTTCTAGGTAAAATCTTTGATAAGGAGCGTTCAGCTTTGTTTAAACATGTCATGACCTTAATTTTTTTTTTGTCAGCAGTCTTCCGACTGGACTGATGCGGCCCGCCATGAGTTCCCCTCCTGTGCTAACCTCTCCGTCTCAGAGTAGCACTTGCAACCTACGTCCTCAATTATTTGCTGGATATATTCCTATCTCTGTCTTCTTCTACAGTTTTTGCTCTCTACAACTCCCTCTAGTACCATGGAAGTTATTCTCTCACGTCTTAATAGATAACCTATCATCCTGTCCCTTCTCCTTATCAGTGTTTTCGACAAATTCGTTTCCTCTCCGGTTCTGCGCAGAACCTCCTCTTTCCTTATCTTACGAGTCCACATAATTTTCAACATTCGTCTTTAGCACCGCATCTCAAATGCTTCTATTCTTTTCTGTTCCGGTTTTCCCACAGTCCATGTTTCATGCTCTACTCCACACGTACATTCTCAGAAATTTCTTCCTCAAATTAAGGCCAATATTTGATATTAGCATACCTCTTGGCACGGAAAGCCTTTTTGGCCATTGCTAGTCTGCTTTTGATGTCCTCCTTGCTTTGTTCGTCATTGGTTATCTTACTGCCTAGGTAACAGATTCCTTAACTTGTTCTATTCGTGACCATCAATCCTGATGTTAAGTTTCTCGCTGTTCTCAATTCTACTACCTCTCATTACCTTCGTCTTTCTTCGATTTACTCTCAGTCCCCCACAATGTTCATTTCGTACAGCAGAACATATAAAACATCTTCACCTTCACTCAGGATAGCAATGTCATCAGCGAATCGTATCACTGATATCCATTCACCTTGAATTTTAATTCCGCTACTGAACTTTTCTTTTATTTCCATAATTACCACCCTCGATGTACATATTGAACAGTAGTGGTGAAAGGCTATATCCTTGTCTTACACCCTTTTTAATGCAAGCACTTCGTTCTTGGTCGTCCACCCGTATTATTCCCCCTTGGCTCTTGTACTATTCCCATTTATGCTACTTCTCGTTACTATCGTCTTTCTTCGATTTGCTGTGAATACATTTTCTGTACTCATTAGACTATTCATTTCATGCAACAAATCCTGTAATTCTTCTTCACTTTCAATCAGGATAGCAATGTCATCAGTGAATCTTAACGTTGATATCCTTTCACACTGAATTTTAATACCAGTCTTGAAGCTTTCTTTTATTTCCTTTATTATTTCTTCGAGGTACAGATTGAACAGTAAGAGCGCCACGTTATTTCTCAACCACACATGTAATCATTCAACTACAAACACACTTAGGGTAAGTGATAAATAGATTTTAGAATAAGATCCGTACGAGCAAATGAAATAAAAACATCTAGCTTATTCCATCTTCCCGTCAGAGGCTATAGCGCAGTTTTGTCTCGTAAGAATTTAGCATGGCAGATTCGATAGGTCGTAACAAGCGTGATACGCAGGTAATACATTTAGTCAAGCTATATGTAACGAACTGATGGCCACGTTTCAGTACATAACGTCTTTATGCGTGCCAGTCTGGTAAACGTGCGAATGACCTTCGTGGCTGAGGTCCATTGCACACTCGACCCAGAGCTACCAGTTCGAGTCCCTGTGACATTGTCATCGCCAAAAGCTGACCATCGAGGAGAGGAGGGATGGAGACGTAAAGTTTCTGATCACCAGAATTTGTGCCTATGTACTGGATGAAGTCTCAAAGCTCTCTGGAGTGCCTCATGGAATATAGCCCCTATGACACTCTTGCCAGTGACCTGTCGGATGGGGGCGTAATACTCAGTGACTCCTTGACGTATTAGAGAGGAATAGGCTACAATCCAGCACAGTGCTCTCATCATGGTACGACACAAACATAACATCATGTTATGCATTAATGCTCAGGAGATACACCTAAGGCACAAGGGTGGTCGTATGTAAGGGACCATTTTGCGCGCGGTAAGAACTTTTCGATTATGTGACTGACCGTTCCCCTCGGGAGTCCTCCAGCCGAAAGGTCCATTCGACCCTTTCAGCTGTTTCTTTCGTTGCTGGTCACTCGACAACAATAGAAGTAGAAAATTCAGTATTTAATTCGGATGGCAGCCATTGATGCTGTCTAAGTTTTTGTTGTTTCCTATCATTCTAACACAACGGCACATCTCACACAGAGTGCGCCTGTTGAACGCTGAGATTTACAGTCCATGCTGTCACTGCAGTTCCCAACTGAGTATCCCTGCTACATTCAATTGGGTGCTGGCCGCAGTTGATTGAAGTTACTGTCAGCTTTGATAGGTTTGAATGACAATATTTGCCGTCTTCTAGCTTATGTCGCATAACTGTAGCCACTCTTTCTGCTTAAAAATTCTACAAGTTATTTATCATTTAACATAATTTAACAGTGGGCTTCATCATATAAGAATCAGTTGTTAAATAGCCCATCGGTACTGTAGGTTATTGTATTTCTTCCTTTCTCTCTTATGAAATAACCAGAACTGTCAATTAGCGTAATAATTTAACGAAACAGTGGCCAGGGACTGTAATCATCGAGCAACACTTCTGGAAATGTCAAGAAGCTATACTATCATTCTTTTGATAAATGAACCTAAGTATTCTCATTTTTTCCTTCAGTATATTTGTGCCTTTTTCATTCTTGGTGTCGAGCTGTGATTATGTAAGTGGCAATCTCCTGTTACCAGTCTAAAATAGATTACGTTGTAATATTAATGCAGATTCTATTTATTATAAAACACTTTAACCATACTAGTTTTCTGTGTAATGAATACAGTTCTGCACGTATTTGTCTGTTCGTACCATGATCACATTGAAAAGACTACTGGTAGATTGTTCAGTGGTACGAAAATCAGACACTTTACGTGTTCTTTTGTTATTTACTCCTTATTACGACCAGGACTGTCCTGAGATTAATTTTCCGATCGTTTCCTCACTCTCGCGTACAATTTCAAGTAAGAAGTTTTACAAACTGATAGGTCGTCTACTGCAGAAAATGACGTGATGAATCTATCTTTTCTGTGAGCCTCTAATTGAGATCTTAGACGTGGTGCTGTTGGATTCATGCACATACAATGGTGCTTTTCCCTTCCAGTAAGCATCATCAGTGAGTGATGAGAGCCTTCGGAATGAAAAATAGACAATAAAACAAATAGCTGTAAGTAATGGATATAAACCCACTCTCATAGGCAGTTTAGCTAAATAAATAAAAACGAAAATTAATAAAGCAATCACCAAGAACCAAGAAAGTACACTAACACCATGCTACCCCTTTCCTCGGCAACATCTCCCAAAATACTGTCAATATCTTCAAGCGACACAAAATAACAAAGGCACTGCAAACACACAATAAAATATACCACGGACTTCCTCATAACGTCGAAATCACTCAAGGTAAATTTTCATCCTCTTGCATATATGAAATCATATGCAGTAAATGTCCAACTCAGTACATACGTCAAACTGGCCTTAACTTCCACACCAGATCCAAACAACACATCAACGCCCTTCGATATAACACGCCACACACATCTGCAGTCGCTTATTTTAAAAAATACAGGATATCCATTTTACAACGTAGAAATTTTGAAATACTACATAACCTAAACAAAGGACACAGAATATCTCTATGTGAAGAACTAGAAATCTGTACCCACAAAAAAAAAAGAAAACTTGGAGAACATCTGTTAAGTGACAATAATGAAACAAGCTCAACAAAGTACTTAAGGTATTCTCATAATTTACAGTTTGAATGCACATCAATTAATGTAACCACTTCCATTCATCCTTCAATATGTTAAACCTACAATACGTAGGTATAACCTATTGTAATCCTTTTATATATACGAAATTAACATTATAATTGATGCATGCATTTACCAGTATTCAAGAGCAGCACATTAACATTTTTAAAACAAAAGGAAAACATATTTATGTATATAACTATTTAATCATTATTTTCGTATCCAATGCTGCCACACATTCATAGTAAAATTTATATGTAGCTACCTAACGTAATATAACTTAGTTGTGCACATGTTAGTATTCTGGTTCACAAACAAAACATAGTTTTGTAGAAACCTTTTACTCATTATCACTCTATCCAGTGTAAAAAGAAACATATATGTAACATGTAAAACTTCTTTGAAACGGCAGTGTAAATGTAATGTGCAGTGGAGCGGACATACGCCAGGCAACAGTATGCATACCTTTAACATTTCTACGTACTGTCTCTGTAAGTACAATTCACTGTCAGAAATTCATGGATTCTTATCTTCTGAAGTGCATTTTCTAAACCAGTAATTCTTATCTTTAGCAGAAGACACAAAATACCCTACACTGCCCTTGGTTTGCAACTATGAAAAGACGTCTGCACTCTTCACCTACACCATCCATGTAAATAAACAATTCTCCACCTGAGGCTTATGGTGTGAAGGATCGAAATGCGAAGTGACTAAATAATCAAGTGACTGAGGCAGAAACTGTTTTATTTGTGTTGATTAAAGTCGCAGCCCTCATAACGCCGTCACTTATGGACGAAATATTCGGTTGTATGACTAGCGGGGCAATTAAAGAGGTTAGAAATTACCAGATAATGAAGGTCATCTCTAGTATTGATTTTAATAACAAATGCAGGAGATCTGGTAAAAAAGTTATAAAATCGAGAAAATGTGTCTAGATACCGAAATTTGAGTACTCCAGGGAAAGAAAGATGTTTTAAATAGACAATGATACAATAGCCATCTAGTACTGTCGAATAAAATACAAAATTTTTCCTCCAACTACGTGTACCACAAAATCATTGTCAGTGTCAACAAGGAGTACATTACTATCATAAACAGACACAAAAGAATGTTATCCAAAACCAGAAACGTGCAGCTGACATCGAACCACATAAATAACAATTCGGGAAAGCAACGTAAATCCTACATCAAAGTTATAAACACTACAGAAATCGAAATCAATGATGAAGAGCTTGACCTAGTTAATAAAGGTCTGGAATTCAACAGAGAACAGCCACACAACACCAGAAATATTAAAAATTGTAACTAGTAAGAATACAGTATGTGGTGGTAAGTTCGTTAGAACCAGTAAAATTGTTGTAGCAGAAAAAGTTAAAAATCTGCTTGGAAAAGAAACCGCAGGAGAAACAAGAACACCACCACCGTTAACGAAACTAAAGCATTCCAAATATTAAACACTAAACCGAAAAACCATAAAGCAATTGTCACAAAGGCAGAAAAAGGAAATTCTACAGTTACGATATATGAAAATGAATACCTACAGGAAACCTCAAAGTTTTTTGAAGAAAGTAGTATCATAGAGCTAGAAAAAGACCCTACAAATGAATTTCAAAATGAACTAAGGCGCTCTTCAAAAATACTAACTTTCTGCTTACTGTCAAAGAAAGGCACTAATGTACATGCATGAATCCAACAACACCAAGCCTAACATCTTAACTGCTCACAGAAAACGTGGCTCTGTAAGACCAAACTCCAAGTCAATAAATTACCCTGGGTACAAAATTCTACAGAAACTGAACAAGTCTACAGGATAACTTTGTGTTTGAAGGCAACGACTCGATAAAATATGGCCTCTCATTTGCTAGTGATATGAATGACATACCAAATTATTTCTCTGGATGAAACAAATCTGCATACTAACATCCAAATTCATGATGCTTTAGCTGTTATTAAACTACACTTAATAAAAAACAAAGTGCTCTCCCTAGCAGAAATCAAAGAATTCATCAACATTCCGGAACTGTTGTTCAAATATAATGACTTCGGTTTTAAAGGAAAAATCTTCAAACAAAAAAATGGGCTAGCTATGGGCAACAGCATATCAGGAACTACAACTGACATATTTCTCAACCCCCTAGAGCACAAACTTTTCACAAAAAAGCCAACATACGTTGAAATGTGCAGTTCTGTAGCAGATGTAGACGGCACATTTCTGATCATTGATGAGAAAAGCAAGGATGATGTCCAAGAAATCCCCCATACATTTAACAAAATGCACAAGAATATTAATTTAATTTGTGAGCAGGAAACAAACAAGATAACAAATATGCCCTCAGATTTGTAGAAAATCAAGCACTATAGACGTAAACATACATGCTTCCTTATGCCACATCAACATGGACAACCTAGCAGCTAGCGCTCAACGATCCACAGAGCTCTAAAATTTCCACTGAGTGAAGAGAGCCTCTACAATGAAATAAACATCATAAAACAAATAGCTGTAGCTAATGGATATAAACCAATACTAAGAGACAATTTACTTTTAAAAAATGAAAAAATAATCACCCAGAGAGTGCAGCATGCATTCCCTTTCCCAATAACAACTCCCAAAAAAATTGCCACAAAACAAACAAACAATAAAATATGTCGACGACTTTCTCACAACTTAAAAAGCAATCAAGATGAATTTTCGTCCTCTGGCTTCTATAAATCCACATGTAGTAAACGCCCAGCTGAGTATATAGATCCAACAGGCCATAGCTTCCACACGAAATTAAAAGAACACATCAGTACCTTCTGATACAAAACACCACACAAAGCTGCAGTAGCTTCCCCAATAAGAGATACAGGGCATCCATTTGACAATGTAGAAAGCAACGTTGAAGTACTACATACGCTGATCAAAGAAGACAGAATAGTTCTGCATGAAGAAATGGACATTTATACGCACAGAATAAAAGCTTGGAGAACAACTGCTCAATGACAATAGTGAAACAGGTTCAACCAGCTTTTTCTTAAGCTTTGACAAAGTATTTAAAGCATTCTCATAATTTACAATTTCAATGTGCAGCAATTAATGTAATCACTCCCATTCATCCCTCAATAAGTTCAACCCACAAAACACAGGTATAATCTGTTGCAATCCTTTTATATGAAGGAATTAACATAATAACTGAAGTGTACACTTATCTGTATTCAAGAGCACTCTATTAACATTTTTCAAACAGAAGGAAAACTATTTATGTACATAACTATTTAATCATTGTTTTTGTATCCAACGCTGCCGTACAATCACATTAAAAACGTGTATGTATAGCATTGAGTTGTGCACATGTCAGTATTCTTGAGCAGCACATTCATATATTTAAAAAAGAAATGATATTTTTGTAGAAAGCATTTAATCTTGTATCTCTGTATCAAATGTAAACAACCATATGTATAACATGTACAACTTCTTTGAAACGGCAGTGAAAATGTAATATGCAGTGGAGATGACATACATCAGGCAACAGTAAGCAGACATTTTAAATCACTATCGATTCTGTAAGTACAATACACTTTCAGAAGTTCATGTTTTTAACATCTAAAGTGCCTTTTCCAAATTAATAAACTTTATCATTAGCCAAAGACACGAAATACCCTACACTGCCGTTGGTCTGTGACTGTGAAAAGACATCTGTACTCCTCACCAGCACTACCTACGTATATAAGCAGTTCTCCTCCTGAAGATGGTGGTGTGAACCATCGAAACGGCTACTGTCATTATAAACAATTGAATGAGGGAGAAGCTGTTTTATTTGCATGGGAAAGATATAAAATATCTAGAGACCATTAGTGAATTAGCATATTTTCGAAAATTACTGAAAATAGATTTTGAAACGTGGAGTGTGATGTAAAGCCCCTACGGTGTGTTATTAGTGCCTCTAAATGTTGTCGCGGAGACTGAGAGAAGGTATAGACAAGTCTATGGGGATAATGCAAGTCAACTTTTCTGATCACTGTTGAGAGACAACAGAGGGAGCTGTCGGTTCGCAATATGAGTTTTAGTACAATCATAAACTTCATTACTCCACAAGAACGTATGGCCACTCAGACCATCAAGTACCACTTTCTCCCGACATACATGAGGGGCTATACTGATTCTAGGTCACAGGCAAAGATATGAGCCACTGGGAACTTAAAGTGTGGGGAAAGGTCACGACAAATTATGATCAAATGTTGTAACGTAAAGGTTCCCCTTTTGCACTGATGAAAAGAGAGATCATAGGTTAGCACTGGCACAAAGTACCACATGAATAAAACATTTCTGAGTAGGTTTACCATACACCCTCTTATCCCAGACACGTCCTCTTTTTCAGACAACAAACCTGTCCGGGAGGATTTTGTAAATATGTACAATATATTCTCTTTTTCAGGCTACGAGAGAAAAAAATGCGACTTTTGAACTAAGGAACTCAGTCGTTGCTGTAATTAGAAGAATATGTATGCAACTGTAATACTTTTGACAGCAAATGTATCTTTGATTTGGTAAGTTTATTTTTGTCTCTTTGGCGTGTGTTCAACCGGTAGCTGATGGTCTTTTGCGTTAAATTAGGTGACGCACTTAAATACCGAGTGCCGAACAGGAAGTCAGTATTAAATAATGTGCTTATGGGGAAAAGGAAGGAACATGAGACAGAATGTTTGATTTGCGCTGCTGGAACATCCATTTCAGTTGTTAATGAAGGGAAGTATCGTAAGGGTTAAAACTGGATCGTATTAAACGACACCTAATAAAAAACCTGACACTAAAGCCACACGCATAAAGAACACATTAGCAACTCTTGGTATACACGACAAATTTGTAACTTTTGCCTATGATAATGCTAACGCTAATTTTGGTGGAATAGGAAGAATGCAGCGAACAATGAGTTCAGCCATTTAAAAAGGTTATTAAATTCAAAATTGGTAGGAATGGGTTGTCCAGCACATATTCTGCAGAATTGGATCGAACATGGTTTTGATATACTGATGCAATTGTTCTGAAAACATTTAACTTCATTTCAATTAATACAGTGGAGTTGACAGAATGAGACCATACAAAAACTAGGAGGTTACCTGTATTTCATTGTGCTGAAAGGTTGATTCATTTGTTCCCAGCATTAAACTCTTACTTTTTTCTCATATTCCTTTGGTACTTAAAAGATTTTTAAGAATGAACGAAGTGAATCTAGTTGCTGTTCAACCAATCACTTATGTCAGCTTTCAGTAATACTATACTGTACCTGGAGAAAGAATTCAATCCTGTGCCTTATAACTTTGGCAAACAGATGACAGTTGTGTATAGTTTTGCTATCGAGTAACTACAAATGTGGTTGGCTCGGTATTAAGAATTCAGACCATTCAAGTGGATGCAGCTTTCACGGATTGCTGTTTGGGAGGATGTTGAAAATTGCGTCATATATTTCAATAAACAAACAAATGTAAGCGTTCAGAATGAAATTTTCACTCTGCACTGGAGTGTGCGCTGATATGAAACTTCTTGGCAGATTATAACAGTGTGCCAGACCGAGCCTCGAATTCGGGATCTTTGCCTCTCGAAGGCACGTTCTCCAGCACCTGAGTAACCAAGCAAGACTCACACGTTGTCCCCACTGCTTTTCTTCCGCCAGTACCTCGTCTCCTACCTTCCAAACTTCACTGAAGCTCTCCTGCGAAACTTGCAGAACTAGCACACCTGGAAGAAAGGAAATTGTGGAGACATGGCTTTACCACATTTTGGGGGATGTTTCCAGAATGAAATTTTCACTCTGCAGCGGAGTGTGCGCTGATATGAAACTTCCTAGCAGATTAAAACCGTGTGCCAGACCGAAAAAATTTCATTCTGGAGACATCCCCCAGGCTGTGGCAAAGCCTTGTCACAGCAGTATCCTTTCTTCCAGGAGTGCTAGTTCTGTAAGTTTCGTAGAAGAGCTTCTGTAAAGTTTGGAAGGTAGGAGACGAAGTACTACTGGAAGTAAAGCTGTGAGGACAGGGCGTAAGTCGTGCTTGGATAGCTCAGATGGTAGAGTAGTGGCATACGAAAGGCAAAGGTCCCGAGTCCGAGTCTCGGTCTAAAACACACCTTTCATCAGCCAGGACGTTTCAAATGTAAGCGTTAATGGTACAAAGTGCACTTGTAAGCTTATTAATTTTATAAAATATTTGGAAGACTATCAAAGGAAAAAATGTGGTGCACATCAAACTTCAGCCCCTGGATGATTTTGTCCATCAGTCATCAATGTGTTGTTCGTTATTCTGAACTTTCTTTCACTTGCTGCCATTTATTTAACGACCCACCCTCCGATTGCTTATGGTGGGTCTGTAAGAGCCTCTTGGTCGCTGTGGCTGGGTAATACCACCCCGTCTCCCGCCTCCACTCACACCGCTGCCAGCGTCCCGCCACGTGGAGACTGGTTGTTTACGTTTTCTGTTTTCGTATTCTGAGCTGCTGAAAATTGTAGAATCCTTTTTTTCTATACCTAATCATAATGCGAACACGGAATGGTTCTTCTGTCTTGTAAACAAACAGTGGACCAAAGACAGGAACAGTTTTAAAATACCAAAAATAAAAGCTTTTATGTGTGTCCAGTACAATTTCAAACACTTGAACTGCATGAGCCTTTACGAATTAATGCTACAGGACTGGCTAGAGGTGAAAGTTTGAAAAGGATAAAATAACAGAGGAATAATAGTATAATACAACAAAAAGCCTGTTGGCAAACAAATAACTGTCAATAGACATTTTTCCATCCTAGAAATATTAGTGGCATAAAAGTGAAACAGACAGAAGTAAGATAGTCGAGCGTACTGATGACGTAAACGGTCAAAGTACTGTATATTTAATCTTATAATAACCACGGAAAGTCACTGTTTTAGTAAGGGTGGTTTTACAAGTGTTGTTTTCAAGTTGTACATCACATGATTTTATCGATAAAGTAAATCCTCTTTTTCAATCCACTATCCCCTTTTTATGATGAACGTACTTTAACCCTATGACGGGGGCGTATAAATAAGTAGTGCCGCTAGTTTTGGTTCAAATGGCTCTGAGCACTATGGGACTTAACATCTGAGGTCATCAGTCCCCTAGAACTTAAAACTACTTAAACCTAACTAACCTAAGGACATCACACAACACCCAGTCATCACGAGGCAGAGAAAATCCCTGACCCTGCGGGGAATCGAACCCGGCCGCTAGTTTTGATACCCGGTGTCCTGCTCCTAACCTTTGCAAATAAACTTGCAGTGACATCAAAGGGCTTTTTAAAAATTTTATACTAGTGGAAAAAATGGACTAATCAAGGGTCCTCATTAAGTCACACCAGCTACAGTCTAAAAGATAGCTGAACAGCCCTCCAACTGCTTCACATCAAACAGCTTAAGTCCTAATGTCACAAAGAGCAACGTTACGCAACTTTGAAAAAATAAAAATGAAATGCTAATATTAAAAACAGACAGTAATTGTCTTTATCCAAATGAAACACTGTGTGTAAAATTCCCTGATGTCCAATCTGATAACAAGCTGAACTGGAGCCAACACAAAAAGGGTGATTTGACATGTTTTGGAGTTAGTAATACCTCGGTGATCATTTTATCATAAGGCTGCCGACTTGCATTGTTCACACAAAACCCCCGTTGGCTCATGGAACTGTCCTCTTGGTTATCTCAGCAAATGTAAAGAATTTACTCATTCACCAAATAACGTTAAGTGTCGCTTGGTGAGTGTGGCACCCATGGCAGTAGAAATCTATTCGAACACGGAAGCTATTGAGGTTATTGATTTATTCAAATGGTATCGCTAGTTTTCTTAATAAGGCCTTCAGCTGTAATGTTTTAATCTGACCCTTTTAAGGCAATGTGTAATTAAGTGGTTCTTAGGAAAATAAAAGTTTGTCTGTTTTGTGCAACTAACAGTAACTGATTACAGCCCCCTTCACAACGATAACGTAATCCGCTCTATCCTGCGAAACCAGATTTCAAGGATGTTCCACAGTTTCTAATCAAGACTTCTAAGCGTTGTAGACGGGACTTCATAGATAATGTTCTGATAAGGAAGCCTTGTCCGGGAAGGAGAAGGTCCTAATATAGGCGGTGGTCTATATATAGGCGGAAAGTGCTGCCACCTGGCCGTAGCGCATGTAAGTCTGTCCGCCACCACCTCCGAGGACGACTGTATAAAAGTGATTATGCGAATGCATATTTTTTGGCTGCAGTGAAAGTTTACGAGTGGAAACCTCGATTCTGTGGACTACACTCTACCGACAGGTATGTTCATAACCGTTTTTTTTTTTTTTTTTAGTATTTGAGTTAGCTCTGCATGAAGTTTGTTCGACGAACCATATTACTGATATGTTGAAAGTATCTGTTTCCCAGTTTTCATTCTTCTGTCTGTATTTCGTAATGACTGTTAGGGTCATTTTGCAGGAGCCATAGAGTGTGCCAAATATGGTCTACCACGAACGGTCTAATTATGGGCTAGCCCATATTTTGGCAAATTTTTATTCCTTTAACTTTAGTTAAAACCAACTCAAGATTTGTTTCTCGGGATGCCCCGTAACAAGCCTAAATACCAGGCAAAGGGTATACGTGGGTCCCTGTAGAGATGTCTGAAGCTATCTCTGCTGTGAGGACGAAGAAAGGGGGAGCACTAACGGCTGCAAAAGTATCTGATGTACCTCGCTCTGCCCTGCAACCTTTAAGTACGAAAACAGATCTTACTCCAACTACTGCTACCAGTACTAAGCTAGGTAGACCTTCTGTTTTAGGACCACGTCTGCAAGGAGAACTTATTTCTTAGTTGTAGACTATGGAGCAAAAGTTTTTTGGCTACACTTTATGTGATTTGAAACGAATGGCGCTTGTTTTAGCAGAGAGGAACGGCATTAACGCACCTTCTACCACTAACGCAGCTGGTAGGAGTCGGGCAGATCTTTTTCTGAATTGCCATTCATCTCGCCCGTCGATCACTTACGGATAACACAGAACCTATGACGTTAAAACTACCAACAAATTCAAGTTATCCTCTCCTCAGCCACAAACGTTTTCTGAACTTCGTCTGCTCATTCGTTCCTCATCACATGCACACCCGGAAACTTCGACTCCTGTTAGCCCTTTTGACATTTCCCCACCATCCACAATTACAAAGAAAATAAGCAATATAGGACGTAAATCTGGAACAACTTGCTTGATTAAAAAATCATCGTAGATGGAACAGCTCACAAGTTCCTTGGACATCTCACAGAAGAGGAGAAGACAGCTAACTATTCCTGATTAAAAATTGAAGCAGTTCATAAATCAAATAAAGAAAACAAAGAAAATCAATCTGCGGAAGAAAAAGAAAGCAGACCCGTCTTCTTCTAACGAATGTCCGCCCCCGGTAGCAGAGTAGTCAGCACGACAGAATGTCAGCCTGAAGGGCCCGCGTTTGACTCCCGGATGGGTCGGAGATTTTTCTCCGCTAAGGGACTGGTGTAGTGTTGTCCTAATCATCGTCATTTCATCCCCATCGACGCGCAAGTTGCCGAAGTGGCGTCAAGTCGAAAGACTTGCACCCGGCGGACGGTCTACCCGACGGGAGGCCCCAGTCACACGACATTTACTTTTACGCCTGACGAATTATCTAATGAATATGAGCATACCCTAGACGACGAGGAAAGTGATTTCGAGCTTTCTGAAGAACGCACACTTTTTCTGTATTTTCTGCGAAAGGCATTTTCAGTGGACGCCAACGTTAGACAATGGATTTTACGTTTCTGCTTACTGGAAACAAACTTGCACGTCAACCTTGTTTTAAAATAATTTTTTCCCTTATGTCAAAGGTAGCCCACATTTGGACCCAAGGAACAAATCGGCGTTTTGGTACTGGTTTTTTAACAAGTTATTCAAATTAAGAAGAATGTTTTTAAAATGTTTGATGCCTCATAACCATGAATGGCACATGTTATTGTACCATCCAACGGTTTCTTCAACGATTTAATCATCAAAAGGAAAATGTTACTGTCTAAAAACCTTAGCTAGCCTATATTTGGACCTTTCCCTCTACTGAAGATCGGATCATTTTCAAATTTCCCGCTTCGCAGCAGCCTTACAACGTGGAAAATGTGACAGACGCGTGTGCTCTACAGGAGCCTGTAGTGCGGACAACGTTTCGAGTGCTCGCCGGCGGGTTTTCTTCTGCGTGACGAAGGACGCCGTCTTCGTAGTGTGGCGCGTCCGTGGAGCACCACAGTCAACCCTACTGGTTGCGAACCTGCCAGTTCCCGTCAGTCGTCATTGTAGTCTGATGAAAATCTACACGGCGAATGCCGACGGCGCCGTCTTCTGGGGTTGTACTTGAGCCGGATCCGATATCCATACTTGTTTGTATCCAAACGGTACACTTCCAGATACTACTTCCTTATCAAAACACTAACTACTATGTCTGTTCTACAACCCCTAGAAGTCTATAACTGGAATTGTGCAGCACCCGTTGTACTGTAACCCCTGATACTGTTGCACTGCTCCACTGTTACGCCAGAGCCGAGGAGGATGCAGATCTGTGATAAAATGCCAGTCGGAAGAGGTGTTGATCTTCTCGGGGAGTGGTCTAGGTAGTGCGACCTGACACATCTCGTTGTGTTCTACGGACTTCCGTGAACCATTCTGCACACCCGTTGCACTGCCGAATCGATTCGTCCCACATGACCAATAATTTCTGGGACGGTAGCATCACATTCTCTCATGCCAATAATGCGCCCTCTTTTAAACTCACTGATTTGACGGTACGGTTCGCACATACGTTTGCAAGGCATCCTGCACATCTGCTGCTTCATTCTATAATATTATTCGGAAATGGCAAGTGGTCCATGGTGGTAATTGGTTTTTTAATTCCTTATTTGCTTTGATGAATGTTTTGACTCAGTATGAAACTTTATTATAAATTTCTCTCTAATACTTGTAAGTACGAGGCGTGTTTTTTAAGTAAGTACCGTTTTGTAATTAAGAAAAGACGTGCTAAGATATCTCAATAATTTTAATTTTACATGAAAGCCTGTACCTTAATCTACTTTTCTACATAATTTCCGTCAATATTGAGGCACTTGTCATAACGTTGTACCAGTTTTTGAATACCCTCCTCGTAGAAGTCTGCCCACTGACTTGTTAACCACTGCATCACCACTGTTTAGACTTTGTCATCGTCTTGAATACACTGACCACCCAGGTGTTTCTTCAAGTGCAGGAACAGATGGTAGTCACTGGGAGCAAGATCGGGGCTGTACGGAGGATGATCTACAGTTTCCCATCGAAAAGATGTGATGAGATCTTTGCTCTGATTCGCCACATGCGGACGGGCATTGTCTTGCAGCAAAACGATGCCCTTGCTCAGCTTCCATGGACTGTTTGCTTTGATTCTGGTGTGACGTAGGCTACCCATGTTTCATCGCTCGTAACAATTTGGCTTAAGAAATTATCACCGTCGTTGTGGTACCGCCCAAGGAAAGTCAATGCACTGTCCAAAAGTTTGGTTTTGTGCACATCAGTCAACATTTTCGGTACGCAACGTGCGCACAATTTTCGGTAATGCAAGTGCTCGGTCACGATGCCATAGAAAACACCACGAGAAGCATTAAGAAAGTCATCCCTCAAGGAGGACATCGTAAACCGTCTGTTTTCTCTAACCTTATTGTCCACTTCCTGCACCAAAACTTCATTAACGACCGATGGACGCCCACTCGGTTGTTCATCATGCACATTTGTCCGGCCATCTTTAAATGCTCTCACCCACTTTCTTACCATCCATCACTCATAATGTTTTCTCCGTAAACTGCACAGATCTCACGATGAATATCTATCGATTTTACGCCTTTAGCACTAAGAAATCTTATAACAGCCCGTACTTCACAGTCGGCGGGACTCACGATTATCGGAGGCATTTTAAACACTCAGTACACAACGTAAAGAAGGAAGAATCAGACTGTAATGGCATCAGTACGTAGATTAAGGTACAGGCTTTCATGTAAAAATAAAATTATTGAGATATCTTAGCACGTCTTTTTTTAATTTCAAAACGGTACTTACTTAAAAAAACACGCCCCGTATCTTTCAGCGTTTGAAACAGTTCTTCCAGTAATGGTTTGGACTGGTTGTCTTCACATTTTCACCTCACCATATTTCAGACATCTTTCTCGCAGTCTTTAGCCTTCAATTTTCCCTCAGATGACAGTTATTTTCTAAATTGTCTGCTTTACTCCGAATTACGTTTGCAAAGAACACGAACATTTTGTAGTAGAATTTTGTGAATATTCACGTGTTCTTTGTTCTCTTACAATCCAAACATTAGCTTCTCCTATAAGCCACAGTATCCTCAATAGCCTACTTGGTGTCCACATTTGAAATGAATTTTTCTACGGTCAGCTTCTCCGATAATCCACGTAGGAACAGTAGAAATACCAGCGTTCTTGAAATTCCTAACTCTGTATGCCTACTAAATGATCTTTCCATTTAATATTAAGCTTCGATGTTACTTCACTTGCAAATCGATGATCTCCTTCGTTTCTTACAGGACATGGTCCATGCGCAGTTGAAAGAGTCACCATTTCTTTTACAGCAAGTCTACACGTTTGCGACAGAGACTCATCTCCACCAATTAGCACATTTTTTTCCTACTTTCGTGTAGTAGTGTTCTAAGTCTCTTCCTCTGGTTTCTTTCATGTCTATGTCAGATGTCACATAAAATGTGATGACATCAGAAAATCTCCTATTGTTTATTCGAAATTCTCTAGTTTGCTAACCTAAAAAAAAAGATACTTTAGGCCACAGCCTTACTTTAAAAGTTTCCGTTAGTAACAACGAAATGTGTCTTTTACTTTATTTACGATTAATGGAGAGGCAGTTCTGTAAGTTTTTTATTGATTTTTTTTATCTGTAGCTGCCTAGCTTTTTCCCCAATAACATCATTAATTAATATGTTTACAAATTACATATTCATTTTTATGTTTACATTTAACTTTTTATTTACATATTTTCAGCCTGAATAACATACACATACGAAATTTCTTACTTTTAATGGTTTTTATCTTTTTTATGTGATGTAACAGTCTTATACTGAGAAGACAATCGTATTTCACGCTGTTTAGGTTTACGAGATTCATCTCTGGAGATGAACAACTGACAGAGCTCTGGACTGACACTATGTACAGATAATCAGTTATAAGAATGGGTGCAGACGGTTTCTTCTTTTCTTCTTCTGTTATCTCATGTGCTACTGTGGAGTGAATCAAATAATGTTATTGGTGTATCTCGGTGTCTTCCAGCTTGAAATTTGTAGATGAATGTCTGTCTCTTGAAAATATCTTGCAATGTGGACATAGATTTATGGCTCCCGCGCATGGTTTGTGACACTTTTGGTTTCTGGAAGTCCCATTTTGAAGACTGCTTCTTAGAGTTTAGTCTACCGACTGGTGCAACGGGCAACAGCCGAGCAGGAGATGATTTATATCTTGCCGTTCTGAAGCGTATATTCGCATATGAAAAAGTTCTGTAAGTTTCCACGCAAAGGGAAGGTAAATTTCTATTTCTGGACTAGTCGATAATATTGTTTTCAAAAGCTCTCGACTCTGACATATCTCAATTATCTGCATCACATATAAATAATTATTTCATTCAGCATGTCTTGTAACTTTCGAAAGTGTTTCTTTTGAGCTACAGCCACATACAACATGCTTGTTTAACATATAATTATGAATATTCGTCAACAAATCAATTATTTTAAAATAATGGAAGTAATTAAAACCAAAATGGGAAAATAAAGATTCAAATTAAACTTTATATATAATAATCTTCTAATTTTTTTTCGGCCACAGTCACGTAATAGTGTTTGAATGATATTTGCTCATTTGACTGTACAAAGTCGTTTATTTTATATTATTATCATGCTTTTGGGCTTAAGACATTATCAAGTACAATCATGATGGGTATAATTAGACTTTGTTAAGTGAAGTCATTGTCAAGATCTATTAAACTGTCTGCCATAGTATGCAGATAAATAGAAAATGACCAAAATGTATGGCAAATAGTTAGAAAACATGTTTTCTAACAATAGAGTAATTGAGCCACAGAATAATTATCAGTAAAATCGTTAAATGTGCAATAAACATTGTATGTATTTCAGACCACGTTTCCCGCACAAGTAACAACTGCACTGATACACTTTTTCTATGGCTCAATTGTTCTATGGTTGCAAAACACATTTGCTACCTGTCTGTCATATATTTTTGTCATTTTGTACTTAACTGCACACTGTGGTACCCAGTTTATTACGAGCAGATCCTGGCGGGGACTTCTAATTAAGTCTAATTAAGACTTCTAATTAAGTCTAATTATACCCAAGACAGCTGTACTTGATAATGGCTAAAGCTGAAAACATTGTAGTAATATAAAATAAACACGCTTGTTCAGTACCTTCTAGAACAGTATTTAGTCCAAATTAGTATTAATGTGACTGTCTTAATCAGAATTGTTTTTCAGATTCAAGTTACATAACTGTTTACAGAAATGTTTTTACATTTAATGGCTAATAACAAAGGTTGCAGACTTTACGGTATGAAAAATAGCAGCTTCCTGTAATTTGATAAGATTGGTTTAATTATATGGTAAAATTAGGAAAAAATATAAATGGAAACAGAACTTTTGTTGCATGAAATCTCAAGCATAATAATATTATCCTTACTGTAAAGCAGTTTTTGGATCATTTTAGTTAAGAATTGTGGTTACTAGCTTTCATGGTTCAGTTCGGTAGTACGAAATGAATCGATATGAACAATAAAAAATATTATCAAAGAAATAATATTTTGGTAATTAAATATGTTCAAGAAAATCTTCAGATATGGAACATATAATTTAAACCTAGAAATGTGTAACCCAGTCACACCCTGGAGTTTTATGTTTGTTACTGCACATGCTCCACCGCGCGTATACAGATGCTGCCACCAATGTAAATTCGATATTGGGTGAGACCTAGTAGAGGACGAACGTTCGAAATATTGAGACATTGTTGTTCAATTAATCAGTCAAAAATACTTTTTAATGGGCCGCGGTGACCCTGGAGTCTGTCGCTGAGTGTAAAGTACATTTACATGAAAACGGCACGGAGACATGTTATTTTCGTAACGAAAGTTCTATATGGGAAGCACTGTTGAAAAAAAGCTCAATCGTGAAGGCGACGTAAGTGACTTTCCTGATCAAAATGATTCCGAAGCTGATGCTCCTGCAGCAGTTATAGGCAACGGCATATCTTCTGACAACAATGAAGAAAATACATTCGTCCACGGTAAGAATGGTCGTCGTTGGAACACAGCTCCCAGCTGCCCGTAACAGAAGAGGCCGCCAAGTTGCCAGTAACACCGTAGGCCATATTCAAAGAGCGTGGAAATAATAACTGTATGCCCTTATGAATACCTGAGAACATCACAAATATTTCTTTAATATGTGCTTTTCATTAAATAAATATAATTTCATCTAATTAAGTCTTTAGATCCGAATAGCTATCAAGTTTGGTGATTGAAAAGCTTCTTTGACAGTTTTTGCATAATCTCGAATTTCCGATGTATTAATACTAATGTTAATTAGGTAAGTAGGCAAAACAGAGGTAGAGGGCCACGATTTTTTCACATGCCAATATTAAACCCTAATACCGAAAAAATACAGGGAAATTTACGTATAGTCCTTTATATGTTCATAGAAAACAAAATAACACTTCGTTATCAAATTCCAAAGTAACTATGAATCTCTTTTGAGTTATGTAGCATCTGGCCATCTTAGCCATGTGTCGGGGTAGACGGCCAGACACGCAAGGAACAGATGGCCAGCTGGCCAAACACTTTAAAAAACCAAAGAGGATAAAAGTCTCCAATAATATTAACGTGTTTTATTAAACTAATTGTAACAGTATTTCTGAAGAGAAAATTATTGAAAATCTCTCAACTTGTTTCTCATTTGCTAAGCCCAAACAGAACCTGGAACCATTGAAGTTTTTCAGTATATCGGTCTAGGGTTCCCTTGTAATATTAAACACTATAGAACCTTTTCTAACGGAAGAACTATCATTTTTTACTTTTTTACTTTATTAATATCAATCTGAAATCTTCTTTCTTCATCTGCCTTTTGTAGAACCGATCTTGGGAACGTGGTTAGTTTGTATCTGTAAAATAAATGAATTCCCGTCGAAGCTACAAAATTAACTTTGTTTTACGGGGGCCGCGCGGGATTAGCCGAGAGGTCTAGGGCGCTACAGTTATGGACTGTGCGGCTGGTCCCGGCGGAGGTTCGAGTCCTCCCTCGGGCATGGGTGTGTGTGTTTGTCCTTAGGATAATTTAGGCTAAGTAGTGCGTAGGATTAGGGACTGATGATCTTAGCAGTTAAGTCCCATAAGGTTTCACACACATTTGAACTTTTTTTGTTTTGTTTTACGGGAGGGCTAACTATTCCAGAGATAGTGTGAGCATCGGCAGGAAGAGAAGACATGCAACCTCGTCAAACAACGTGGCCGAGAACACAAAGAGAAACTTCATGACGGTACACAGCCCTAAATGTAAGTTTCCGTAAATACCATGGTCTGACTTACGCAAAAATGGAAAAGTATTGACAAGCTATGTAATATTAACGCGTGTTAAAAACTAAAATCATAAAAAATACTTGCATTTTTTTGCAGTAAAGAGCCAATTGAAACTTCAACGTTTCACTCACATCAAGACTCACAATCAACCGATCGGCAGCGTTGTAATACAGGTAACTGGAGAACCACAGCCATTGACCATCTACCCCGTATGACTATGTATCCCTGTTTTACCCTATATGATAGAGGCGAAATAAAATTCGTTGAGTGTACGTGAGCCCAAATTCATTTTAAGTGTTCTATATTCAGACAATTTCTCCAGCAAAATAATTGAGACTGACTGTGACCTGGTGTACAGTTCGTGTGACAGTTTCAGAGTAGTAAACTGCTGTGGTTAAGTGTAAAAATTGACCCTAGTCTGGCCAAAATTTATACATAATCTCACATTTCAATTGACATACGAATGTTCTGAGGAGGTAAGATTCGTTACAAAGGTTAAAGTCGATCGGGTTCGATCCTTTCTTACAGAGGAAACCTCCAGCGACCACTTCTTCCCCCTTGCCGAACGAGACGGCCGTTCATTAACGTCATCCTCGGCAGCGTCTGATTTACGGCGTCGGCCGTGATTGGACCGTTCGGTGTGTTTTACATAATAACGCAAATTATTGGTGGGTGTACCAGACGAACCGGACGTAAGAGAACGAGAAGGAACCGAAATTGACCCCGGCTAAAGAGCGGCCATTAATCCGCAGGTGGGCCGGGCGGTTACCACGCCTGAAGACGCGACGCCTCTGCCAGCCGACGTCGAGCGGCCCAACTCCTTGTGCGGTTCGGCGCGGCGCGGGTCCGTTAAAACCAATAGACGCGCGTGCGGTAATAAAGCGTGCCGCCTAACCGGTCGGGCTGAGAGAGAGTGAGGTGGTTGGAGAGAGAGACAGGGACAGAGAGCGAGGGAGAGAGAGAGGGAGAGCGAGAGGGAGCAAAAGGAAGAAAGGGAGAGGTGGAGGAGAACAGCGCCGGCCGCTGCAGGCCAGTGCAGCCGCAGACGCAGCCGCGATCGTGCTGCCACGCGGCGGCCACCCGGCCAGACACTGCCTGCCACTTGTTGCTCGTCCGCGTGCTTCGATGACACCTGCCGCGCGTCTATTGTTCTCGCTGTCTGCCGCCGCGAAACGCGAACTTATTACCTTGTCGGCCGCTCAGCTGTGTTGCCGAGTGACTTGTCACTTGCTCTTTCTGTGATAACCTCGCGTAGTGACGCTCGCGACAGTGCCTCGTTACGGAAGAATAGTACTACCTTAGTAGCGTTTCTTGAGCGTGTGACGATTCTCAACAGTGGGTGTGTGTCGTAGAGTTATTGACGAACCTGTGAGCAGACAGAGCTGTCAGAAACGAGTGACGTTGCACTGCTACAGCCGAGACAGTTTTACCTTCTATTGTCTTCGCAAAAGTGCGGCTGGAACGAAGAATCGAAGGCATTCGTGTCTCTGCCCGTCTTCTCGTGACAGGCTCCTGGACGGACGATTAAATAACGAACACGCTTTACTAGGTGACGTGTCGTTCGTAAAGAGAGGTAGTAAAACGTTTTATATCTCTTGTGGAATGCGTGAATGGACGTTCAACAGTGTTTCATAGCCTGTCGGTATCATTAATTACGAAGCAAGTCCGGCTTACATATTAATGCAGAGATCGCCCCCTCCCTTCCCAAGGCTGTTACCGTCTTTCAGCAAACTGGTTGGCGGACCACCGCAGCAGCTTACCGTGTGCTCTCCTCCGAACAGCGGCTCAGGCGCGCCTGATAACTGGCTTCCTCTCTTTTCTCGCCCGCGGCGGTCGGCCGGGCGCTACTGGACTCCAGTTAACCACCACACTTGACCCATGTAATTGGTCAGTGGAGCGGCGTTTAAAAACTACGAGGCAGCCCGAAGGCACCACTTGCTCGCACCGTTGCGTGTAACAAGCCTGCCTCTTACTCGGGCAGATATCATCATCGGCTGAACGCGATCGGCTGTTTACAGTGACGGAAGCACATCGCTGAGCTCATCTCCCGTCTGTGGAAGGGATAGTGGAGATGTAAAATTGTGCTGTTCAACAGTACACTGAGACAGCAATTAAATTCGGAGGTATTTTTAAAAGCGATAGTTAGTGCTTTAGTTTTGTGCTGTAACATTTGCGCATTTGTGTTTCTTATCCGCCACCCTACTGGTAAAATCTCTCGTAGTACAGCGTGTGACATGGTATTCAGTGTTGAAGTTCATAACGAAACTACGCAACAAATTTCGTTCGACGTCGAAATAGTGTGACTCCGGTTTCGTAGCTTTCTTTCTCCTCCTTTTGTTTTCTGTCAGATGGTGTGAGGTGAATCTGTCAATGTCGAGTGACGTTATGTTGCCAGCGCCGTCGGTGGATTACCGCTCTGTGTGTGAAAGTGCGCTCAGGTGACGCTGAACCACTCACAGGGAACACTTCTATCTTCGAGGACCATGCCGGAAGCGACGCCGTCTGTGTTTCCTTTCGTGCAGGTAAGTGCAAATACGTGCGGGTGCCAACGAAGTGTATGTGAGTAGGTGAGCTATGCATGCGTCCTCGGTGACTCAGCGCTTTCTGAAACCTTGACGTACTGTGAACAATGCTGTAATTCCTGCTCTTATACACTTTCCGTCAGTATAGTGTAGGTCCTGACGGGTCGTAACCTTTTTTTTTGGAGGAGTATTCTGGAAGCAATAGAACGAGCTTCAAGTCTGCGTGAAAAGTGTCAGTTCGTACACTTTACCACAGTGTCATTGTGCCCCCCCCCCCCGCCCCCTCCCACATCTCCTAATCCTCTGAGTCCCAGTATGCAACGAATTCAGTAAAAAGTTGACAGAAAGTAAACAATCAATTATTTTAAGTACGTGGTTTCACTTTGAAAAAAAAATTTTCAAAATTTTTCAAAACATTAATGTTTATTACCATAGTCAGCTACGAACACAAGACAAAATATGCAAATAGGCAAACAATCAATGGCTTTCTGGTTGTCATTTCACTTTGTAACTGTCCATTATTTCACTACATTTATTTGGAAGCAATTTCGCATTTACCTACATACAGCCCACATCTTCGAACTTCCACGAAATCCTAATGCCTAAAACATATTACAGTCCCCAATAACAAGCAAAAATTGGCCTAAAATTTAATGAATTTGTGTCACAAGTATTGCTCCAGTGATTTCATTTCGAAACCACGCATAAAATCAGTGATACAAACTCAAATTTACGTTACAAATACTTTATATATACTTACTTTCACTGAGAATCATCTCCTCAATAAGATCACTGTAAAAAACACATGTCACAATGTCCTGCAATCACGTAGCATAGTCTCGACACGGACTGTTGGTTCGAACACTGTGGCTGCTAGAAAGAGCTGCATTCGTGGAAGTACCTCAGTGTCTCGGAATAGCATCGGTGGTTTGATGTGGAAGGGACTGGAGGTTGAAATTAATAAAATTGTGTTTTCAAGCAGAAACCACTGGTACTCAAAGGGTTAAATCTTGGTCTGGGTGGCAGACTGATCTGTAGCGTAGCTCTGAGGTTGGGGGTGGGTTGGACGGTGACAGTTGAGGTGTGAGTTAGTGCAGCCAACGAATGTGAAAGCGAAACAACGGCTGTGGCAACACAATGATTTGAAGAGTAGCTTATACCATACTTAAAGCACTTTTTCTTGTTAATAAAAACTAAAACTGGAAGACAAATCCAGAAAACCTTTATTATTATTATACAAATTTGGCTGTTAAAGACCGTGAAAACAGTTATTTCTTGCGCTTCTGGGAAGTCTTCTTTCTCTCAGTCCACACTTCTTTCATTCTTGCGCTGAAGGCGGCTTTTCTCTCTTCAGACCATTTAGTTCCACAAGTCTTCTTAATTTTCACACCGAAACCCGTGAATGAATTCAGTTTTTTTCTAAAAAGGTTTCTGTTAAATATTGTTTCCTGATCTATGTCCATTTCTTTTAGATCTCTTTCTGTGTTGATAAACCATAATTTTTTTTTTTTTTAGATTTGCGATGTACGAAAATATTTGCTTTGTAAGCCTATTCGGGTTCATCCTCATGATGTGAGCATAAAAGGAGCATCTTCTTTTTCTAATTTCGTCTGTAATTTTGCTGCACTTCGTATACACTTCTTTGTTGCTTTTTAGTCTGTATACAGGCTTGCCTTGATCATCTGTTATTTTCCTGTGTCCAAGAATTGTCCTCACAATTCTTCTTTCACGATTTTCTATCTGTTCCGCGTATGTAAAATTTGCCAGTGTTTCTGATGCATATAGTATCTCCGGTCTAATGACAGTCTGGTAGTGTCTGAGTTTAATGTTTTTGGATATACATTTTTTTGAATACATTTGTCTGCAGTAGTGAGTTGCTGTCTCTAGTTTTTGTATTCTAGCCCTGCAGGCTGGATGACCTTTTCTCACAGGCTGAATTAGTTCACCAAGATATTTAAAATGTTTAGATATCTGTATTTTCCCGTATTTCGTAGTTATTTTCTTTGGTGGATTTTTGATATTTGTAATGATTTCTGTCTTTTCAAATGAAATTTGCAAGCCGGCGTCAGACAAGGAGATGCACTGTCCCCGGTACTCTTCAACTGTGTTCTGGATAAAGTCATAGCAGAATGGAGAGAACTCACGCAAAAACATGGAGTTTAGAAAGTCCAAATTGGAGGGAAGTGCTACAAAGCCATTGAAACCAACTGTTTTGCCTTCGCTGACGATCTCGCCTGTTTAGCTTACACACAAAAAGACACAATAAAACAAATAGAATTACTTAAAGAAAACCTTTATTAAATAACAGAGATATCTGCAGTTATCGTTGCCATTTGTTTTTAGTACATCTACGAAAAATGGAAGGAAGTGCTGGCACTGTGTAACTTCCATCGTAGCCATCGTTGTTTGGACTTGTCATTTATAGCCCTTCAAAGACACGAACAGGGCGACAAAAAACCATAGGTGTCACATGTTACTGAGATGTTAGTACTTCTCGAAACTAGAGGAAATGTTCGTGTAATTATATGTGCAGAACCCAATACCTGTTGAGACATGTGCCACAGCACAGTCTGCATTTTGTTTACAGATGAGACACGGTTCACAACAGACATCACAGTAAATTACCAAAATACACACGTGTGGGCAGATCCTAACCCTGAGCAATCGCGCGGGTGTAGAATCGGGACCGTTCCATTATGAGTGTGTGGGCAGGAATTGTCTGTGGCAAGCTCATAGGGTCATACAGTTTATTAAACAGTTTAACTGACGTCTGCGCGATGAATTACCAGCGCTATTGGACAATGTTATCCTTCCAGAAAGACGATTGTGGTTTATCCAAGACGGGGCATCATCCAGTTTCCTACGGATCGTCTGACAGAACGTCACCTCATTTCAAGGGCAATGGGTCGGTCGAGGAGCTATGGCAAAATGGACTCCCCGTTCACCGGACGAGAATCCGTTGAGTTTCTGGCTATGGGGACATTTAAAAGCATTGGTGAATGCCCAATCCCTCGACAAGGTGCAGACGTTACAGGAGCGTGTATGTGACGCAGTCCGAATGCAGCCTGTTTTATTTGAATGCGTGCATCACACAATACGAAGAAGGGCTGTAGGATGTGTCAGGATGCGTGGCAACCACATGAAACGTGTCTACTTATACTCAACATACATGTGGACCAAAAGGGTAGATTTACCCGTATCTCAACAGCTGCTGATTTCTGGACATGTTGTTAGAGGAACTTTTTTCTAGTTTTCGCCAATACTGCTTCATGTAGCAAAATGTGACACCTTTTTACTCGTCCAGTATTTGGTATGAAGTCTGAAATGACGTTGGTAACACACTGTTGACATACAGCTATTCGAGAAACACTTGGTCTCATGTGGTTTATTTTAAAATATTGCCACCCCAATATATTTAAACAACGAATGACCACCGTAACGTTTGACTGCAACACAAGTACGTACCATAACCTTGAAAATGGCTAGACAGTCGAAACTATGCTGTAGTTAAACAGACAAAGTAAAAGGATATTTTACTCCAAGTTACGATTATCAGTGCGTCAGTTCTGTTGATATCCAGAAAAATTATTCCGGCTGTGGACCTCTCTGCAACTGAAATATTCAATCTGTGCAAAAGAACATCTAGAGAGAACCTCAGGCCTGGTAGTAAAATGATTTTGGGATGTGATATTGTTTGGAATTACGGAAAGATTCGGAGGTAGTTTCCATCTGCGACAATGAATGGCACTTCTCCTTAAGTGTGAACAAAAGCAGTGTAACTCCCATACAAAAAGGGGAAGAACCCAATAATAACCGATTACAGGACTAGCCATAAACTTCTCGAGTTCTTTATTCCGTTCTAATATCTAAGAATAATACTAAACAGCGATGTGATATAAAACGTGCACATGAAACTAGCACCAAGGCAAGTGTATGGAAATCTTAGATATTTTTTGCAGAGCTCTTCGGATCCGTGAAGAGGTCATGCGTGTGGAAGACAGTCTTGCGTAGAACAAGTGTGAGGAAGGAACGAAACGCAACATGTTGATATTAGATTTTCCCCGCAATATCGAACGAACACAGTGATATAAAACTGTGCTGGGGTCAGACGATTATTCTAAGCGTATTCCCCAAATCCAGAAGGCACTGGAGCTCTGTATCCAGATCTATACATCACAAATCGCCGTCCGATGAATGGCAGAGGGAGCATATTGTTCCACACCTCATCCAGGGCCATAGCAAGGGCATTGCAAGATAGGCCCTAACCCAGCTAGGGGCGCTCCATAGCTGGGCACAAGTCTGTTAATCCGTTAATCGTTAATTAACGAAGTCGACTTTTCAAGTAACATATTAAGTTATTTTTTTAAACGTTAACTTCCTTTGAGTCCGTTAACCGTTAATTAGTTACATACTGTATATGACAAAATTGACGTCTCACCGCCCAGGGAAATCATGTTATGACAAGTTCAGGTCATTTAGGTGTGTGGCTACGCCGGGCCGCGCGGTTGATGTAAACAATCGAGTGCTAGTTGTTTAAAATCTATGGCGACAGTCGAGGAAATAGCGAGAAAACGAATACAAAAAGTTGAAGGAGAGGCTTTGAGGCATGAAGCCGGCGGGAGATCAAAGACACTTTAAGCGGCGGTGGAGGAAGCAGCAACAACGAAGATGAAGAGGAAGATGTTTTTACGTCTGTCATTCAATCCAAAGAGTAGCCTAGTAGTAATACATGCCTAGTAGCGATATTTCTCGGAGGATAGGTTTTCGTACATTTATTTACTGAGTATAATACACTTATACACTCTAGTGCTGCAGTCAAATGACTTTTTCTGTGGGCAGGAACATTTTGTTTCCTAAACGAGCCTCGCTCTCTGAAGAAAACTTTAACATATTAATTTTCATGAAGGGAAACAAGCACGTTGTGTCAGATACTATCTAATTATCCTGTATTTTGATTCTCTCACGATGAAACCAGATTTTTATTTTTCTTCTCTGTCCTACCTAAACTTTCCAACCAAAACATTTTTACGTAAGCAACGGTAATATGTTTGATTCAGTTGCTTTTAACTTCCAATCAATCTCCGGTAAATGGTTCAAATGGCTCTGAGCCATTTGAACAGCTATGGTCATCAGTCCCCTAGAACTTAGAACTACTTAAACCTAACCAACCTAAGAACATCACACAACACCCAGTCATCATGAGGCAGAGAAAATCCCGGACCCCGCCGGGAATCGAACCCGAGAACCCGGGAGTGTATATCCGGTCAAGTAATGGAATAACTAAGTAATACCGGCCGGAGTGACCGAGCGGTTCTAGGCGCTACAGTCTGGAACCGCGCGACCGCTACGGTCGCAGGTTCGAATCCTGCCTCGGGCATGGATGTGTGTGATGTCCTTAGGTTAGTTAGGTTTAAGTAGTTCTAAGTTCTAGGGGACTGATGACCTCAGCAGTTAAGTCCCATAGTGCTCAGAGCCATTTGAACCATTTGAACTAAGTAATGGATTAGGAGTTAACGAAGTTAAATTTTTGATTAACGTTACCCAGCTATGGGCGCAGGTCACAGGCGGCCACAAACACAGAGCGGATAAAAAGTTGAAGACTTGACTAGGAGAGATGGGTGAGTTCTCCTGCGCCTAGAGTTCCTGTCTTTAGAGTAGAAGAATAAGCTGTTGTCACAGTGTCAATTCTGCTGTGTAATTTCGTGCAGTTAATATCGTAAAGAAACTACTACAGCAGACGTGTTCATGTGGCAGCAGTGAGCTTGGTTAACACAGCTGCAGCCTACACGGATTGCTCGTGTTAAATAATGGAGTTCGCACTAATACTTCGCTCTAGCAGCGGCTCTTAACCGGCGTGTCACAACATCTTTGTGCCACAAACACGTGTTAGGTATATCGCAACACTTTTAATGTCTTCTGACCATCTGCGGAAAAAATGGGTAGAACACAAGAGAAATTCATCGCCACTCGCTTCTTCGAGCAGCCCAGTTTTCAAGAAATTATTCACATAATAATAAAAAGTACCTTATGTGTCTGCTGTTTTGCATCTAGGGATATCGCGAATGTTTGGTGCATTCCAAAGCAAAGAAGGTGGACACATGCGGTGCAAAAGTGTTGTAGGGTCTAAGAGGGCGGTGACACGATGCTTCCAATTTTTTCGCATTTCTGCTGACGCGACCGGCAGCAAGCGGGAAAGGTGGAAGGAAGATGTAAGTTTCGGTTGGTATGATCTGCTCTGCCATTTGCTGCACTGGTTGGGTTGTGTTGGGTTGTTTGGGGAAGGAGACCAGACAGCGAGGTCATCGGTCTCGTCGGATTAGGGAAGGACGGGGAAAGAAGTCGGCCGTGCCCTTTCAAAGGAACCATCCCGGCATTTGCCAGGAGCGATTTAGGGAAATCACGGAAAACCTAGCCACTGCGCCACCTCGCTCGGTGGCTGCAGTGATCAACCATCTTCTTTTGTGAGACCACTGGAAGTGTGCCTTATTCCATATACATTATAAAACTGGATATACATACTTCTCCTTCAAAACCGTTGCACCGATTTCAACCAAATTTGGTACACATATCATTTACTGTCTGGAAAGAATCACTGAGGGGGTGAGAACCCCCGTCCTATGAAAGGGGTGGTTGTGAAACCGCCTGGTAAGAACCACTCACCTGTCAGAGAGGCAGGAGTGAAAACGAATGTCGCCCATGACGCGCGAATACCCTCACTATACTTATCCAGTATATGATAATGAGAGCGCTTACAGACCTGCAAAAAACTCTACACGTAATTCCAAACCTTTACGAATCTTTTCGTTTCTGACGACCCGCACAAAATTGCTAACTGTTTTCGTGACACATTAGATAGTGTTCTCACATATTACTGAATGTACCACCAAAATTACGTTATTGTACGACAGTTGTTCAGGAGATACAACGTCATAAGCTCTGAATGTGTGAAGAACTGCCGCATCATGCAAGACGTATAAGTTTATTACGTTGTTCCTACTGACTCTATAAGCAACACATTTCGCCGACAGTATCCGAAATTGCTGCTGAATGAATTTGCAAAAATATGTCATTATATGACACATAGTACAGGAGACGTGACGTCAGATACTGACATGCGTGAAAAATTGCTACATCATGCATGACGTCTTAATTTAGTATTTCTTTACTACTACAACTATTGACAAGACATGTCGCAGACAATAGGCACATATACCACTGGATGTACCCGCATATCATTGTACAGCACTTATTCAGGATATTCGACGTCAGAAACATTAAGTGGCGTGAAAATGAAACGGTAACGCGAAATTCGCAAGAAATCCGGGTGAAATATGTGTACGAATAAGAGCGGAATATATTAAATATGTGTCAAATATATTTGACAGCCACGCGGGTTAGCCGCGCGGTCTCAGGGCGGCTTGTCACAGTTCGTGAGACCCCCATCCCGTCGGAGGTTCCAGTCCTCTCTGGGGCATGGGTGTGTGTGTTATAAGTTTGTTTAAGTTAGATTAAGTAGTGTGTAAGTCTAGGAACCGATGACTGGTCCCATAGAAGCTTACCACAAATTCCCAAAACTTTTATATTTGACATGTGCATAAGCAAGAAAAGCCAAGGGTAAAAATCTTATCCTAAACTCCTGGAACGATTTCCATCAAATTTGGAACACATATTAGTTACAATCTTGAAAAAGTGCTGTGGGGATAAGAACCACCAGCCTCCTAGTGGGTGAGCGTAGTAAGAGAGAACGGAGCACATGGCGATGGACAGGCAGCGAAGAGGAATGAGAAGGAGATAGAGAGTGAGAATTTGACAGAGAAAGGAAAGACAAGAAAATGCGCAGAGACAGGGGGAGCAAGAGACGAGCAGAGACAGGGGGGAGAAGTAAATGAACAATAGAGGGAGAGGAGAAAATGGGTAGAAAAAGGGATGAAGAGGACATGGACAGAGAGGGAAGAGGATGAGATGAACACTGAAAGGACACAGGAGGAGACGGAAAGAGAGGGAGGGAAGATTGGCAGACAGTGTGAGGAAGAGATAGAGGGAGGAGCAAGAGGTGGATAGAGGGTGGTAGGAGCAGTTGGGGGGGGGGGGGGGCAGGAGCAGTTTGAGAGAGAAGGTCGGAAGACGAGGAAATGGACAGACAGAGGGAGGAGATGGATGTAGATTGGGAGGTTGAGGATGTGGACAGGGAGAATGTGCGGTGGGAATCGAGAGAGGGGTAAGGAGGAGACAGGCTAGTACACGATTGGAATAAATACAGTACCAAGCCACTCCAGGTACTCAGTTACTTCCAAATAAAGAAAAAAATATATTCTGGCCCGTGGCAACGGCCTTGCCGCAGTGGATACACCGGTTTCAGTGAGATCGCCGAAGTTAAGCGCTGTCGAGCGTGGCCGGAACTTGGATGGGTGACCATCCAGGCCGCCATGCACTGTTGCCATTTTTCGGGGTGCACTCACTCGTGATGCCAATTGAGGAGCTACTCGACCGAATAGTAGTGGCTCCAGTCAAAGAAAACCATCTTAACGACCGGGAGAGGCGTGTGCTGACCACACGCCCCTCCTATCCGCATCCTCACCTGAGGATGACACGGCAGTCGGATGGTACCGATGGGCCACTTGTGGCCTGAAGACGAAGTGCTATTCTGACGCGAATGAAATGCAAAATCATTGGAAGCTTCAAAGTTTCTTTGCTAACCACTGCGCTAAACATTTAACCTATGTATTTTTCTTGTACGAAATTTTAATGGCCAACCGTTTTTACTGTGCCTGTCAGTGGAGTCCATGTGAACTTCTTGTTCGTACCCGTGTAACCCAGTTTATAAAAATTTAAAGATAGGTAGGTCTAAAGAAGAGGCGAGGGCGCGCGCGTTAGGTTCCCCTGCCAGGAGTACAGCAGTATCATCTCGGTACGGCTCCAATCTCATGAATTCCACTTCGTATTTCCATTCCGTATGGAACGCGGGGTATCGGTAACAGCTCTGCATAAGCCCAAGTGTCGCGGTTGTTACTTCTGAAGAATTTTGGGGGAAACAGAATGTTTCTTTATTCGTTTTGGAACGTCGGACGCCGAGTTCTTTGCCTGTGAGCTTCCGCAAGTGATGGTATCTTCTTTGGTAGGACCTAACAGAATCAAGTCATCGTTGTGGGTCAGACGCAGTAATAGTGGCGAAAACCACGTCTTTGTAACGAGCGGGAGCGACAATCCAAGAACCCATGGGCACAGAGTGTGGTGTTTAGTGCCTGAACGAGGCGGGTCTGCAGCCGAAACCGCCGTCTTCGGGTGAGTGTGCCGACCCCGGAGGACGCCGAGAAACGGCGCAACTTGTTCCGACACACTCACGCTCGGGAATTAGCAATTTCCGCCGTGAGTAAAGAATGATAATTGTCGAGCACGCGGCGCTGCTCAAGTAGGGCTGTAAAAGGCTGCGGAAAGTGTCTTTCCCTAAATAAGATACGTGATGGCCGCCAGATAATGGAAACGTGTAAAAACATTTATTATTATTGTCCGTCCGCCACTGCAGTGAAGCGGCCATGACAAGAACGTTAGCAGCAGGACAGAAACGACAGCCTTCACGTGAGATAATAAACCCTCTTTTTTTATTGTTAAATCCTGAGTAACCGAGGCTTGCACCACACACTTACACGGTGTAAGTGAATTCCCTTTGTAGACTCTGAGGACAGGTTGCTTACACCAAAATAAGAAGGAAATATCGCGTAAGCATGAGCTTTAAATCTCACACCTGAAGAGCTGAGAACACTTGTTCATTTCCCTACTGAGATACGTATCTCTTCTACTGACCAATTGCTCATAGTTCTTAAGATATGCGTTTCAGACATCATATTTTTTGGACTTTTTTTCCTTATTTTAGTCGATAGTACCTCCTCCCAATATAGGGAAAGCAAGGATCTTGAACTAAAAGAGATATGTTTCATAATATCGAAGATGAACGGATACAGGCAGCTCTGAAGATATATATTCTAGAGCCAATGTTTACTATACTTTTTTTACTAGAATCTGTACTCAAATTCTGTAAAGGGAATTTATGTATACCCTGTATATTAAAAAATGGTTAAAATTGTCACCCATTCACCTGGTTTCAGTTGGAGATTGTCTATGTAAAGGCATCCAGAGGCCGTAAAAACTTGATTTTCAATATCTCATGTAATTATTTATTGAATTTAAAAATTTAGAATGCCCTAACAATCAACTCATTAAGCAGTATGATCTTACGTCAAATGTTTAACATAAAGTGAACGAGAGATTCAGACTACATGACAACGGATGCTGAGTTACAACCTATGTGATTCAGTGGAGAATTCAGACCCATCCTTAACAGAACAGACGTGCAGTACATACAGGACAGCAGGTGCGAAAAGCATATTTGGGAAGATCTAAAGCTGAGCAGCGCGTAAGTCACAAGTTGGTTTAGTGAGAAAGAAAGTGTAACGGTGATCATCATCCAATTCCAGTGGCCGACAATATAACTCAGGCATTCTACATGATCGTGTGCTTACTATTACTTTCTGGAATAGTCGACCATTATATTGCTTGCTTTTATATTTGTGTTGCGAAAGGTTCAAAAATGGTTCAAATGGTTCTGAGCACTATGGGACTCAACTTCTGAAGTCATTAGTCCCCTAGAACTTAGAACTAGTTAAACCTAACTAACCTAAGGACATCACACACATCCATGCCCGAGGCAGGAATCGAACCTGCAACCGTAGCGGTCTCGCGGTTCCAGACTGCAGCGCCTAAAACCGCACGGCCACTTCGGCCGGCTGCGAAAGGTTATTAAATTAAAATTAAAGAGATTCGAGCACATACGTGGACTCTGGATAGGTGTCCTGCCCGTGTGCCATCTTTATTACTAACCGACTACCATGGGGCACAGCCCCAGTTGCTGGTTATCTAACGATTTCCAGGGGAAAGAAAAACTGACCGAATTTAAAAATTTAAAGCGCTGTCACAATCTGCCCATTAAAAAGTATAATCTTGCGTTAAATAATTAACAGAATTTGTCAAGTATTAAAGTTATGAACTTTATATATACACTACTGGCCATTAAAATTGCTACACCAAGAAGATGACATGCTTCAGACGCGACAGGAAGAAGATGCTGTGATATGCAAATGATTAGCTTTTCAGAGCTTCACACAAGGTTGGCGCCGGTGGCGACACCTACATCGTGCTGATATGAGGAAAGTTTCCAACCGATTTCTCATACACAAACAGCAGTTGACCGGCGTTGCCTGGTGAAACGTTGTTGTGATGCCTCGTGTAAGGAGGAGAAATCAGTACCATCACCTTTCCGACTTTGATAGTCGGATTGTAGCCTATCGCGATTGCGGTTTATCGTATCGCGACATTGCTGCTCGCGTTGGTCGAGATCCAATGACTGTTAGCAGAATATGGAATCGGTGGGTTCAAGAGGGTAATACGGAACGCCGTGCTGGATCCCAACGGCCTCGTATCACTAGCAGTCGAGATGACAGGCATCTTATCTGCATGGCTGTAACGGATCGTGCAGCCACGTCTCGATCCATGAGTCAACAGATGGGGACGTTTACAGGACAACAACCATCTGCACGAACGGTTGTACGACGTTTGCAGCAGCATGGACTATCAGCTCGGAGACAATGGCTGCGGTTACCCTTGACGCTGCTCACAGACAGGAATGCATGCGATGGTGTACTCATCGAGGAATCTGGGTGCACGAATGGCAAAACGTAATTTTTTCGGATGAAACCATGTTCTGTTTACAGCATCATGATGGTCGCATCCGTGTTTGGCGACATCGCGGTGAACGCACATTGGAACCGTGTATTCGTCATCGCCATACCCGGCGTGATGTTACGGAGTGCCATTGGCTCTGAGCACTATGGCACTTAACATCTGTGGTCAGCAGTCCCCTAGAACTTAGAACTACTTAAACCTAACTAACCTAAGGACATCACACACATCCATGCCCGAGGCAGGATTCGAACCTGCGACCGTAGCAGTCGCGCGGTTCCGGACTGAGAGCCTAGAACCGCTAGACCACCGCGGTCGGCGTAGTGCCATTGGTTACACGTCTCGGTCACCTGTTGTTCGCATTGACGGCACTTTAAACAGTGGACGTTACATTTCACATGTGTTACGACCCGTGACTCTACCCTTTATTCGATCCCCGCGAAACCCTATATTTCAGCAGGATACTGTACGACCACATGTTGCAGGTTCTGTACGGGCCTTTCTGGATACAAAAAATGTTCGACTGCTACCCTGGCCAGCACATTCTCCAGATCTCTCACCAATTAAAAACGTCTGGTCAATGGTAGCCGAGCAACTGGCTCGTCACAATACGCCAGTCAGTACTCTTGATGAACAGTGGTATCGTGTTGAAGCTGCATGCGCAGCTGTACCTGTAGACGCCATCCCAGCTCTGTTTGACTCAATGCCCAGGCGTATCAAATTCGTTATTACGCCAGAGGTGGTTATTCTGGGTACTGATTTCTCAGGATCTATGCACCCAAATTGCGTGAAAATGTAATCACATGTCAGTTCTAGTATAATACAGGGTGTTTCAAAAATGACCGGTATATTTGAAACGGCAATAAAAACGAAACGAGCAGCGATAGAAATACACCGTTTGTTGCAATATGCTTGGGGCAACAGTACATTTTCAGGCGGACAAACTTTCGAAATTACAGTAGTTACAATTTTCAACAACAGATGGCGCTGCAAGTGATGTGAAAGATATAGAAGACAACGCAGTCTGTGGGTGCGCCATTCTGTACGTCGTCTTTCTGCTGTAAGCGTGTGCTGTTCACAACGTGCACGTGTGCTGTAGACAACATGGTTTATTCCTTAGAACAGAGGATTTTTCTGGTGTTGGAATTCCACCGTCTAGAACACAGTGTTGTTGCAACAAAACGAAGTTTTCAACGGAGGTTTAATGTAACCAAAGGACCGAAAAGCGATACAATAAAGGATCTGTTTGAAAAATTTCAACGGACTGGGAACGTGACGGATGAACGTGCTGGAAAGGTAGGGCGACCGCGTACGGCAACCACAGGTGGCAACGCGCAGCTAGTGCAGCAGGTGATCCAACAGCGGACTCGGGTTTCCGTTCGCCGTGTTGCAGCTGCGGTCCAAATGACGCCAACGTCCACGTATCGTCTCATGCGCCAGAGTTTACACCTCTATCCATACAAAATTCAAACGCGGCAACCCCTCAGCGCCGCTACCATTGCTGCACGTGAGACATTCGCTAACGATATAGTACAGCCGGCCGAAGTGGCCGTGCGGTTAAAGGCGCTGCAGCCTGGAACCGCGAGACCGCTACGGTCGCAGGTTCGAATCCTGCCTCGGGCATGGATATTTGTGATGTCATTAGGTTAGTTAGGTTTAACTAGTTCTAAGTTCTAGGGGACTAATGACCCCAGCAGTTGAGTCCCATAGTGCTCAGAACCATTTGAACCATTTTTTTTTTTTTTTTTTTTTTTTTTGATATAGTACACAGGATTGATGACGGCGATATGCACGTGGGCAGCATTTGGTTTACTGACGAAGCTTATTTTTACCTGGACGGCTTCGTCAATAAACAGAACTGGCGCATATGGGGAACCGAAAAGCCCCATGTTGCAGTCCCATCGTCCCTGCACCCTCAAAAAGTACTGGTCTGGGCCGCCATTTCTTCCAAAGGAATCATTGGCCCATTTTTCAGATCCGAAACGATTACTGCATCACGCTATCTGGACATTCTTCGTGAATTTGTGGCGGTACAAACTGCCTTAGACGACACTGCGAACACCTCGTGGTTTATGCAAGATGGTGCCCGGCCACATCGCACGGCCGTCGTCTTTAATTTCCTGAATGAATATTTCGATAATCGTGTGATTGCTTTGGGCTATCCGAAACATACAGGAGGCGGCGTGGATTGACCTCCCTATTCGCCAGACATGAACCCCTGTGACTTCTTTCTGTGGGGACACTTGAAAGACCAGGTGTACCGCCAGAATCCAGAAACAATTGAACAGCTGAAGCAGTACATCTCATCTGCATGTGAAGCCATTCCGCCAGACACGTTGTCAAAGGTTTCGGGTAATTTCATTCAGACACTACGCCATATTATTGCTACGCATGGTGGATATGTGGAAAATATCGTACTATAGAGTTTCCCAGACCGCAGCGACATCTGTTGTTGAAAATTGTAACTACTGTAATTTCGAAAGTTTGTCCGCCTGAAAATGTACTGTTGTCCCAAGCATATTGCAACAAACGGTGTATTTCTATCGCTGCTCGTTTCGTTTTTATTGCTGTTTCAAATATACCGGTCATTTTTGAAACACCCTGTATATTTGTCCAATCGATACCCGTTTATCATCTGCATCTCTTCTTGGTAGCAATTTTAAAGGCCAGTAGTGTATTTTGAGGCACCGTAACCCACGGTCAAGAAATCCAGACCATAATAAAGCAGCGTTTGAGAATCACAGCGACTTCCAACAAACTTTAAACATAACTGATAACCTTTCCTAAGCTTTTTCATCGGTCTATGTGCGAAGAATCAGAAACTAATAAAATCAATATAATTGGGGGTTTGCATCCTCAACCAGCTACAGCCTTAACGTCAAATATTTAACACAGTAACTGATGGATACTTGTGTTGATCCACTATGCCTTCCAGAATGACTAGATCACCAAGGAAATGCCACGATGACATTCTCCAGGTCATCACCCTCCCTCCACGAACCTTTCGGCGATTGTTGCAGGGCGTTTGCTCTCAGATGTTTCACGCCGTATATCTGTCCGATGGAGCATAAAACCTGTTGCATTAGAAAGGACCACCTGCCGCCACACAGTAGTCGTCGGGATGCGGTAATGGAGTACAAATTCCTGCCTCCATTGCCGATAAACAACAATCAGCTTGGGTGCATGGCCCAGCCTTCACTGTGGAGGCCCATATGCAGCAGCGTTAACTGAACGGTCGTTGACAAGATACTGTTGGTAGCCCATTGGTTCATATAGGTGACCAATTTCTCAACACTTGCACGTCAGTTCGCCCGTACACATCTCCGCAGCCGTCATTCGCCCCTGTCATCTACAGCTCATGGTGCACACAGTTGCCTCGGCGCCGGTTTTGTATAGCACCATTTTGCCACGCACGGTGTACTTTAACCGTGGCCGCACTCGAACAGAGTACAAATTTAACCGTTTTGGAAATGCAGCCACACTTGTCCCAAAAGCTACAGGCGCAAATGAAAACATACAGGTAGGTGGGTGACACATAAAATAGAATTTAAAAAATTGCAAGAGCTGAATACTGAAATGTCGCTGTGGCTTTCGAATGAAGCACGCTACTGTTCATTTTTTGCCCCAATACAAAGGACTAATGCACCGACGATTAACGTAATAAGAAATATCAGAAAACCGAAGTCAGGTCAACAAAACCAAAGGAACAGCTTACATGGATATGTTTCACTAATGGGGGGTCTACTAACCAGATGTGCTGCGTACTACGTATGCAAGTAAATTGATGGAGCGAGCTTCTACAAAACAACAAAAAAGAAGATATTTTAGAATTGAAACAGGAACTTTAATTCTGCTAGGCTTTCCCCCTTTCATATCCAGCAGATACTTGATTGTATGCAACACACATGGCATATATACTGGGTGATCAAAAAGTTAGTATAAATTTGAAAACTGAATAATTCACGGAATAATGTAGATAGAGAGGTACAAATTGACACACATGCTTGGAATGACACGGGGTTTTATTAGAACAAAAAAAAAATACAAAAGTTCACAAAATGTCCGACAGATGACGCTTCATCTGATCAGAATAGCAATAATTAGCATAACAAAGTAAGACAAAGCAAAGATGATGTTCTTTACAGGAAATGCTCAATATGTCCACCATCATTCCTCAACAATAGCTGTAGTCGAGGAATAATGTTGTGTACAGCACTGTAAAGCATGTCCGGAGTTATGGTGAGGCATTGGCGTCGGATGTTGTCTTTCAGCATCCCTAGAGATGTCGGTCGATCACGATACACTTGCGACTTCAGGTAACCCCAAAGCCAATAATCGCACGGATTTAGGTCTGGGTACCTGGGACACCAAGCATGACGAAAGTGTCAATTTTTACCTCTCTATCTACGTTATTCCGTGGTTTATTAAGTTTTCAAATTTATACTGACTTTTTGGTCACCCGGTACATTGCAGAGTGTCTGTGTACTGCCACCGCCCAGGAGCACATCCAATACTAAAGGATGCCTGGCGTGACCTTAACCGACATTGAACATCTTGTCTCCAACAAACGTTGTTACCTGTAATCTGTCACCGTCAGAAATCTGATTCAAAGAATTTTGAAACACCCTGTATGCAGAGTGATACAGCCGCTTCTAAGTGCGGGTTTTATGCAACCTGCAATGCATTCAAATATCATGCACAAGATTTTCATAATCTCTCGCTCATTATGTCAAACTATTACTCCAACAGAAAAAATTAACTGTTGCTTTTTGTAGCAAATTTAATGTAGTTTAATTTTGTTCTAGGTGCGATTTACTACAGGCTGTGGTTTTAGAATTATTCAAGAAAAACGTAAAAACATGACCTTCGAACATGTTCTTCTTGAATAACTCGAAAACCATGGCCTCCAGCGAAAACATATCGCAGTACAAAATTTAACTACAACTAATTTCATACAAAAAGGTCCTGTTGAGTTTTTCTGTATGACTTATCTTCCTCAAAATATCAGAGAAATTAAATCACTTCCTGGCTTCAAAAAGCAGCTAATGGCTCACATTCTCTCGCAGTAGCTATCTCTCCCACATACTGGTCTGCAGCGCACACTCTTCCATCCCCCCCTCCCCCTACAACTTTTCCCTTCTCCTCGCTTACAGAGTTATTTACTTAAATCAAGTCCTCTCCTAACAGCCACTATTACTGTCATTAAAATTTTCTTGTTCTTCATCCTTTCTTTTTCTGACAGCACTAAACATGATTTAAGTTGTTCTAAGCTAGTCTATATTATTTTAATGCACTTTGTTTTATTATTACTGTTATTATTGCCAAATATCCTTACTTTCATTATCCTGAACTATTATTATTATTGTTGTTAGCTTGCTATTATCTCTAAGATTGTTATCACTTTCATGAATGTTTTGGTAATATATCTGTATGTGTTGTTCCTTGTCAGATGTAAGAGAGGGCCTAGTCAGGCTAAGTAAAGAAATAAATAAATCATACGATTAGTTCGCGCGTGGTGAGGTGGAGAGATATTGAAAATCTTGCAGTATGGGTTTTGAATGTGTTGCGGATTGCATAACTCATATGTAGGGGCAGCTGAATCATCCCCCACATAGTGTAGCCTATTTTTACTGTCTCATCACTATTTATACAGACCAAGTGCATGATGGTATGCCCTGCTTGAAACAGCTCTGTAACGTAAAACGTGAGAACAGAACAGGTCAGCTGAAAAGCATTTACTTCGCACACTGCAGGTCTCGCGCCTGCAACAGCTGGCAACGCACAAAGAATCGTTTTTCTCCACATTACCGTAAATTAACAGAGCTTTTTTAGCGTAGTTTACAGTGGCGACTTAGCGGAAATATGTACGTCGTCGCAAATGCGTCGCTCGCAAACAACCGCACCCGCCAGCAAACACTGGCAGAAGCACAGGACGCCGTGCGCGCGAGGCAACCGACACCTTTGCTCACGCGCGGGTCTTAACGTTACGCGGCGGTGTCTATGGGGTCCATTCAGCTCGTGCGGTACTTGTTTTTCTCCGTACGCCTCTGTGTCATTACACGTGATTCCAGCGGCCGCTGTTACACGCTCCTTTAGAAATCACTTCTTACAGCAGCGGCGGAAACCAGACCGCCGGCGCAGTTTACCGCAGGTGCGTTAGTTCGGCGCAAAGGTCGCGCAAACGGGGAGCTCGGCAGAGGGGAAACTTTCCACGCAGATTCACACAGAGTTGTCCTTTTTCGCTACTTTAGCCGAGCGACTGCGGTCCTGGCGCTGCAAGTTTTTTATTGCGCTCAGCGTGGCGACAAGGACGAACGCCAAGTCAATGGCACTGCCGTTCCCCCTTTTATTCTCTTAGCGCAGTCTGCCTCCCACCATTCCCCCCCCCCCACACCTCCCCTCCTCCCCCTCCGTCCCTCCCACACACCTAGCGCCAGTTTTCTTTCGCTTCATGTGCACTGCTAACTGTAACACACTGGTGTGCATTGTATGTCACTGCCTTCTAACATAGCTCCATGAAGCTTAGACAATATATATGAGGGGCGTTCAATAAGTAATGCAGCACTTGTTTTTCCTGAAAGCATGTTGGTTTTATTCAGGTTTCCACTACACCATATTATTCCCCCCCCTTCCCCCTCTCCCCCGCCCCCTCTCCACCCAATCTCAAAAAAAGCATTTTTCATTGTAATATGCGTTCAGTGCTAAGGCCTTATATCACCTTACTGGGAGGGCCTTTACGCCATTGTGTTACCACTGCACTGTTCGACATCGGAACCAAAGTCTAGCTGCATCAGCAACGTCCCGGTCATCAGTGTACGGCTTCCGCGGAGTGCATTCTTCATTCGACCAAAGAGATGGAGGTCGGAAGAAGCGAGATCCGGGCTGCAGGGTGGTGGAGGAAGAAGATTCCAATGACGTTGAGGTCCACTCATGTGCAGAGACATGTTGGTTGGTTGATTTTTTTGGGGGGAGGGGGAAAAAACTGCGAGGTCATCGGTCCCATTGGATTAGGGAAGGATGGGGAAGGAAGTAGGCCGTGCCCTGTCAAAGGCGCCATCCCAGAATCCAGTATTTGCCTGAAGCGATTTAGGGAAATCACGGGAATCTAAATCAGGATGGCCGGAGGTGGGTTTGAACCATCGTTCTCGAATACGAGTCCAGTGTACTAACCACTACGCCATCTCTCTCGGTGCAGACCTGTCTGAGGTCTTGTCATCGAGGAAGAGAAGTTCCTTTGCATTTTTGTGGAAACCAACACACTGAGCTCGTTATTCAGTTTCCTGAGGGTAGCACAATACGCTTCAGAATTGGTCGTTGCACCATGAGGCAGGACATCAAACTCAATAAACCCTTCATAGTCCCAGAAGGTCGTCGCTATGACTACCGTCTGAGGGTGCGGCTTTGAACTCTCTCTACGGAGGTGGTGTAGCTCCACTCCATGGACTTTGTCTCCAGTTCGAAGTGATGAACGCATGTTTCGTCGCCTGTGACAATGCTCGACAAAAAAATTGTCACGATCAGCCTTGTAAGCAACTCCGGACAGACGGTCCTTCAGTGCTGTTTGCGCTCTCCTACAAGGCAGCGACGAACCGAACCCATCTTTTGAGCACCGCACTAGTGGACGAGTGTCTCAGTACTACCTACAGAGACGTCCAGTTGATCAGTGAAGTGTTCGGCTATGATCTGTCGATGATCTCGAATGAGAGTGTCCGCACGTTGCAACATTGCAGGAGTCACAGCTGTGTGCGACCACCTGTCACGCCAGACATTGGATAGGTTTGTACGACATTGTTAGCGATGACGACAGACGCCTAGCCAATGACTCTCCGTTCTTTTATTCACTGCCAGGACTCCGCAAACATTCTAAGGCACTTATGGATATCTGCGGTCCTCTGGTTTTCCGCCAAAAGAAAATAACTGCTCTCTGCTTCGAACGAACCTCCTTTACAGGCAACAAGGTTACGTACAGCACCGCCACGTATAAAAACTTCGTGAAACTATTGGTGAGGAAGCGCGAATACTCCGTGATGTCCCACAACAAATTCTGAATTTTTCAACCCCAACACACGTGCTGCATTACTTATGGAATGTCGCTTCTGTAAATTACTACAAATAACAGCATAGTACAGAAGGTGACTGAAAGATATATTCAATGAAACGAACAGAAATACACTTTTATTCAAAGACAATAATTACATCGAAGTCGCCTTGGTTTATGGTGGCGTCTGGACAGTACAAATGGAAGGGTGATCACCGTGGAGGGCAGTCTAGGCTGTGCAACGTGTTCTCACGCTGGTCACGAAGTCGGCAAGTAGTTCCTGTGGTAGATCGTCCCAGTCATATTCCAGAGTCGCTGAGATCTTCCGGATGATCTTTGGTGCGTGTGGACGCACTGGAGCGCGTCTCCTCAACGAATCTCACACGTCACAGTGACACGAGCATTCCTCAGTCACACCACCTGTGATAAGACAGAGAGAAGGGAAATCAGACACTGTCAGATCAAATGTACATGTGCATCGATAAAAACTTTCGCTATCTAACAAAGGTGTGAGATGCAGTAACGTAGGAAGCTAGCGACTAATGCGCTAAATGTGCATAGATGTGTAACCAAGCTGACTAGGTTGCATAAAAAGTTATATAGCAGGTGAAGAATTACTTTACTGAAAAAAAGTACGCATGACGCATTACGGAAGTATTTCCGTCTACAGGAAACCAAATGCAAAGGGAGCACAAGGGAAGAGCGTTAGCATTTTTATACGTAACATGAGTAATCTGTCAAATCGTGTTACGTACACGAATCTCTGAGATTTTGTTTTATTTTAAGTATTAAAATAGGGTTTTAGAATTTCGAACTAAATGACAGTGGTATTTCACATCACAGCTACGGAAAACTGCTGTCATTTAGAACATTTATCAAATGACTAGTAGTAATCCTCAAATTGTACGAGTCTCACGAAATTGTCTGTAATGATTAAGGGATTTGGCGCACCAGCTGTAGGAATATTAAAATTAAAGTCGATACGTATTTAAGACTTTCATCCATTTTTGCTTATATTGGCATTTTATTTTCAAATCAGCAACCACTTCCGGAATAGAAATTTTATAATCACATGTTGCAGTAATATTCCGCATACACCTGCTTATTTTTGAAGCTCGCTAACAATGCGATAGTTCTAATCTCCTGAAAAAGGCCACTAGGTGCCTGAAAGCGATCAAGAAATAAAATTTCTTTTGTGAAGCTGATTACCGATTTTTTTAGCAAATACACCTACGGTTGCTGAGGATGGATAGCGAACACGTTACTCTATAATAACATTGATCTTCGTGCCATACGAAATAATCATGATTAACAATGAAATGTTATTTCTTTACTTCTCTTTAATTAACTTAAAAATAGACAATTATTTTTCAGCCTGTTTTTGATGATACTACATCACTAATCAATCAAATGTTCTCCTGTCACCAGAAATTACTGCTAACCTTTTTTCAGCTATGATTTCTTCGTATAGTGACATGTTTCTCTGTTCTGTTCTGTTTTGTGGCATAATTCATAATTTTTCATCAGCCGCAACAGACATCGGATTTCAGTGACTAAACTAACAAGGAGTATATCGTTCTCTATTTACACCAATTCTCGAATCCATTTTGTAATTGCCTCGAGGTGAACGGATCTTGGATTCCCGTGCTACAGCGAACGACCGTCGCAAGTAGCAAGGGGATAACCGCACCGGTAATGACCACGAAAAGCCCCTGGACGTTAAAGCGCCAGTTACATATAATCCGCGGCAGCGACCTCGACTCCTATCCACCATAAACAATGGAGGATGAAGGTCTGACAATGCCAGCCACTCGTGCTGCCGAAACGTCAGAAAAATTATCAAACAAACATTGGGCAGACAACGCGAAACAGAAACCAACATGTAATATGTCAGCTTGTGGCCACGAAAGCCTTAATAATTTTGTACTGAAGAAATCGTTATGCCAGTATTTTCATTTGAAAACGAGATTTCCAGCAGTCGAGATGTCGAAGAGCGATTAAGCATTTGTTAGTATTTTGTTGACGATGGCTATCAAAAAGCAATTAAAAAATAGTTACGTGAATGGATGAGGAAAGGAAACGAGATACTCCATGATAATTTGGTCACTGAAATCCGATGTGTCTAGCGGCTTATGAAGAATTATTTGTTATAACACGGGGCAGAATAGAGAAGTGAGACACGGTAATATGAGAATAAATTAAGAAGGTTATCAGTAATTTCTGGCGACAGGAAGGTCATTTGAATGATTTCTGATGTAATATCAGAAAAAAACCAGCTGAAAAACTATTATATCTGACTTATAATATTCTGTTGCGTTAATTGAAGAGAAGTCAAGAACTAATATATTGTAGTTTATGATTATTATTTCGTATGCCATGGAAATCAATGCTGCGATAGCCAAGCAACGCCAGATTTCGCCACACAGTCCTAAAGGACACGTTCGTTGAACGTCCCACACTGATTTCGCGCGGGGTTCCTATTCTGTTAGCACTGACTTCTGTACGCAAAAGCCGCTGCTCTCAGCCGTTAAGACCGTCGGCCACTGCGTTCTCCGTGGTGAGAGAGGTAATGCCTAAAATCTGGTACTCTCGGTACAATCTTGCCGCTGTGGTTGTCGGAATATTGACTTTTGTAACGATTTCCAAAATGGAATGCTCCACGTGTCTAGCTCCAACTACTATTCCGCATTCAAAATCTGTTAATTCCCGCCAGGGGCGGATTAATGAACTTTTGTGGGTGGGGTGCGAGGGGGGGCGGTTGCCTAGAAGATAAAGAAGACCAAGGGGTCCTCTCCTTGAAATTTGAGGAAAAAAGCCTTCAAAAACTAGTGTTTTAAGCTGTTTTGATACTTAGAAACATCAAACAATTTCAAAATTATGTTTTAATTTAGACAACAAAGTTTTGAATTTTTGAATATTGTAGCATCACAACCTTTTTCTGCGTAGCGCTTTAATACAATTGTTCACAGACAGCAGCAAGCTCGTAAGCCTGATAAGCAAATTAAAAGTAAATAAACTGAAACTAGAATTAAATACTTTTAAAACTGTAGTTCTTAATTTGTCGACAGTTATGTTTTTGCCAGTTTATATATATATATATATATATATATATATATATATATATATATATATATAGTTATGTTTTGAAAATTATAATTGTAAAGCATGCTGCTGTGGCAGTTCGGGAAGCACTGCCGACATCTGGCACCCACAATTCGAACAGGAGGGGAATCACAACTGACTGGTACAGGTAGTACATTCTCTCGGGCACACAAGGTAAGGTGGCTTGGGGAATGCTGAATCCACTGACCAAGACTCTTAACTTTGGTGCAGATTACAAAAAATTACCATTTTATTTTAATTTCGTTTCAGCTCTCAGAGGGGCGATGTCAAGCTTCCCCCCCCCCCCCCCCCCCCTACTTCAATGGGTCCTTGCGCGGCCGTTATCGACAATCTTTTCATAAGAGTCACCTGTGTACAAATGACGGCTGCGCCCATGAGCTACCCTTTTATGGCTTGTGTACGCGATACTGCAGCCATCTGAATATGTGGATATCGCTATCGCAAGATTTTTGTCATCTACGAGAGATGTCCAGAAAGTAAGTTCCGATCGGTAGCGAAATGGAAACTACAGTGAAAAGCAGAAATGTATTATTTGCAACAGTTAGGTAAACCTTTCACACACCTACTTCTCTACATAGTCGCCGCTCCAGCAACGAGTTTTGTCGTAGTATTGTATCAACTTTCCAATATCCTCGTCATAGAAAGCAGCCGCCTGTGCTTTCGGCCAGTTATCTGCACTGGTCTGTAGCTCGTTGTATGTGGAAAAATTTGTCTTCATAGCCAGCGGTTCTTGTGTCCAGAGATGGGTTTCAGGGGCAGTCAATTACGGACTGGATTGTGGGTGATCAAAATGGCTCTGAGCACTATGGGACTCAACTGCTGAGGTCATTAGTCCCCTAGAACTTAGAACTAGTTAAACCTAACTAACCTAAGGACATCACAAACATCCATGCCCGAGGCAGGATTCGAACCTGCGACCGTAGCGGTCTTGCGGTTCCAGACTGCAGCGCCTTTAACCGCACGGCCACTTCGGCCGGCGTGGGTGATCAAACTCTTCTCATCGGAAACACTGCAAGAGCGTCTTCATTGCCCCTGCCGTGTGCAAGTCGAGAATTGGCATAAGGAAGGAACTGCTCGAAAGTTGTGTTATGTGGGCTGCATGACACAGGCGAAATCTCTAACCAGGCCCTCATACTTGGCGAGAGACGCTATTCCCTACGCATCTTTACTGTTCTCTCAAATCTGAAAAGAGCGACGCGACACGATCGATGGCATACTAGAGACACTGCCCAACACATCTGAGCAAAGCTTTACCGGATTTTCCCAGTGGTTTCCATTTCCCGACCGATCGGAACTTACTTTCTGGACAACCCTCGTCATTATGCGGTGTCGTGCTATGTATGATTGTAGGTGTATTGTGTACAATTTTCATTGTCATGCAGTCGGAAAAGCAGCAGACGGCAGGAGGACGGCATCGATTATCTTCAATCACAAAGATTCCGAAAAATTAGAAACAAAATTATATTTATTAAATATGAAGAAATACTGAAGCGAGGCTTCTTCTTGTGAAATGGCTCAAATGGCTCTGACAAGGGAACCTCCCCATCGCACCCCCCTCAGATTTAGTTATAAGTTGGCACAGTGGATAGGCCTTGAAAAACTGAACACAGATCAATCGAGAAAACAGGAAGAAGTTGTGTGAAACTATGAAAAAAAGCAAAATATACAAACTCAGTAGTCCATGTGTAAGATAAGCAACATAAAGGATAGTCGAGCTAAGGGTCGCCGTGGTCCCGGGGTTAGCCTGAGCAGCTGCGGAACGAGAGGTCCTTGGTTCAAGTCTTCTCTCGAGTGAAAAGTTTACTTTCTTTATTTTCGCATAGTTATGATCTGTCCGTTCGTTCATTGACGTCTCTGTTCACTGTAATAAGTTTAGTGTCTGTGTTTTGCGACCGCACCGCAAAACCGTGCGATTAGTAGACGAAAGGACGTGCCTCTCCAATGGGAACCGAAAACATTTGATCGCAAGGTCATAGATCAACCGATTCCTCCACAGAAAAACATGTCTGATATATTCTATACGACACTGGTGACGGCATGTGCGTCACATGACAGGAATTTGTTGTCGACCCACCTAACTTGTACACTTGGCGAATGGGTAAAAAGATTCTTCTACCTTTCCCGATTTAGGTTTTCTTGTGGATGTGATAATGACTCCAAAAAACTGATGAAAACATAATAGTTTGTCACATAAACTGAAAATAAAAAATTAAAGTTTTCACTCAAGGGAAGACTTGAACCAAGGACCTCTCGTTTCGCAGCTGCCCACGCTAACCAGGGGACCACGACGCTGCGGTGCGGGTATTATCCTTGATGTTGCATATCTTCCGCATGGACTACTCAGTTTATATATTTTGCTCATTTTTTCATAGTTCCACACAACTTCTTCCTGTTTTCTCTATTAATGTGTGTTCAGTTTCTCAAGGCCTATCCACTGTGCCAACTTATAACTAAATCTGAGGGGGGTGCGATGGGGAGGTTCCCTTGTGAGCACTATCGGACTTAACATCAGAGGTCATCAGTCACCTAGGACTTAGAAGTACCTAAACCTAACTAACCTAAGGACATCACACACATCCATGCCCGAGGCAGGATTCGAACCTGCGACCGTAGCGGTCGCGTGGTTCCAGACTGAAGCGCCCGGAACCGCTCGGCCACATCGGCCGGCTCTTGCGAAATGTTCAGCACAATTAGAAGTTTGAATTTATTACAAGTCATCTAAAATATTATAGTCTTGTCACTTTGCCTCTAAGTGACGCCTGCCTAGAGTCAAGATCTGGTCTGCAGTATCTACGGAGCTTAAGTCTGGGAGACGACAGACGAACACTGCAACTTGTAGACTCAGCGTTAACTGGAGACTGTACACGACTCGGCGCACTGTAGAGAACTGTCCGCCGTATCTCAGTGCTCCGGTATTTGACGCGGCATCGACCAATAGCTATCCACACACATGATGCCCATTGTTGGCAGCTGCCTCCACTAGCGGATCTCGGTATAGCTCGCACTGTCAACCCATACAGCTGCTGCGCTACGAGTGTTTCGAGCTCGACTTATCGACTGTGGTGCGCTACTGTCTGAAGTCGGTAATACCGGCACCACAAGTAAAGTGCTAAGTGCGCACCTTTGCCCCCACCCACCGTACATTGAAACCCTTAAGGAAACTTTTTTCGTTCTAAATGTGGCACTAAAATGAAGCCAGCAACAAGATAGACACAAAATCAGATTACTCTACTGCATTGGCTCCTTACTTAGCTTGCATTTATCCCGAATCTCTTGCCCAACGTAAAGTCCCGAGCGACTGGAAAAAAGCGTAGGTCACGCCTGTATATAAGAAGGGTAGAAGGATGGATCCTGAAAATTACAGACCAATATCCTTAACATCGGTTTGTTGCAGGATTCTCGAACATATTCTCAGTTCGAATATAATTAATTCCCTTGAGACAGAGGAGTTGCTGTCCATTCATCGGCACGGCTTTAGAAAGCATCGCTTCTGCGAAACGCAACTCGCCCTTTTTTCACATGATATCTTGCGAACCATGGATGAAGGGTATCAGACGGATGCCATATTCCTTGACTTCAGGAAAGTGTTTGACTCGGTGCCCCCCTGCATAGTCCTAACTAACGTACTAGCATATGGGATTGGTTCCCAGATATGTGAGTGGATCGAAGACTTCTTAAGTAATAGATCCCAGTACGTTGTCCTCGATGGTGAGTATTCATCGGAAATGGGGGTATCATCTGGAGTGCCGCAGGGAAGTGTGGTAGGTCCACTGTTGTTTTCTATCTACATAAATGAACTTTGGATACGGTGGATAGCAATGTGCTGCTGTTTGTTGATGATGCTGTGGTGTACGGGAAGGTGTCGTCGTTGAGTGACTGTAGGAGGTTACATGATGACTTGGACAGGATTTGTGATTGGTGTAAAGAATGGCAGCTAACTCTAAATATAGATAAATGTAAGTTAATGCAGATGAATAGGAAAAAGAATCCAGTAATGTTTGAATATTCCATTAGTAGTGTAGCGCTTGACACAGTCACGTCGATTAAATATTTGGGCGTAACATTGCAGAGCGATATGAAGTGGGACAAGCAAGTAATGGCAGTTGTGGGGAAGGCGGATAGTCGTCTTCGGTTCATTGGTAGAATTTTGGGAAGATGTGGTTCATCTGTAAAGGAGACCGCTTATCAAACACTAATACGACGTATTCTTGAGTACTGCTCGAGCTTTTGGGATCCCTATCAGGTCGGATTGAGGGAGGACATAGAAGCAACTCAGAGGCGGGCTGCTAGATTTGCTACTGGTATGTTTGAGCATCACGCGAGTGTTACGGAAATGCTTCAGGAACTCGGGTGGGTGTCCTTGGAAGAAAGGCGGCGTTGTTTTCGTGAATCGCTGCTGAGGAAATTTAGAGAACCAGCATTTGAGGCTTACTGCAGTACAATTTTAATGCCGCCAACTTATATTCGCGGAAAGACCACAAAGATAAGATAAGAGAGATTAGGACTCGTACAGAGGCATGCAGGGATGTACCCGTGGTCTAGGGGTAGCGTCTTTGATTCATAACCAAAAAACGTCTTCGTTCCCGGGTTCAATCCCCGCCACTGCCTAAATTCTGATAAATTATCACCATTGGCGGCCGAAGACTTCCGGCATAAGAAGTCAGCCTCATTCTGCCAACGGCCTTGTCAAAGAGGGCGGAGGAGCGGATAGAGGTTCAGGGCACTCTCTTGTCCTAGGGGTGGGAAATTGCCCCTAAAGGCGGAAGGATCAGCAATGATCAACGACATGAGTATGCAGAAGGCAATGGAAACCACTGCATTAAAGACACGTAACGTGTATCCACAGGACTTGTGGCCTGTAATTGAAGAAGTGTCATGATGATCTCTCCATTGGCAAAAGATTCCGGAATAGTCCCCCATTCGGATCTCCGGGAGGGGACTGCCAAGGGGGAGGTTACTATGAGAAAAAGATTGAATAATCAACGAAAGGATAACGTTCTACGAGTCGGGGCGTGGAATGTCAGAAGCTTGAACGTAGTAGGGAAACTAGAAAATCTGAAAAAGGAAATGCAAAGGCTCAATCTAGATATAGTAGGGGTCAGTGAAGTGAAGTGGAAGGAAGTCAAGGATTTCTGGTCAGATGAGTATCAGGTAATATCAACAGCAGCAGAAAATGGTATAACAGGTGTACGATTCGTTATGAATAGGAAGGTAGGGCAGAGGGTGTGTTGCTGTGAACAGTTCAGTGACCAGGTTGTTCTAATCAGAATCGACAGCAGACCAACACCGACAACGGTAGTTCAGGTATACATGTCGACGCCGCAAGCTGAAGATGAACAGATAGAGAAAGTGTATGAGGATATTGAAAGGGTAACGCAGTATGTACAGGGGGACGAAAATCTAATAGTCATGGGCGACTGGAATGCAGCTGTAGGGGAAGAAGAAAAGGTTACAGGAGAATATGGGCTTGGGACAAGGAATGAAAGAGGAGAAAGACTAATTGAGTTCTGCAACAAGTTTCAACTAGTAATAGCGAATACCCTTTTCAAGAATCACAAGAGGAGGGGGTATACTTGGAAAAGGCCGGGAAGATTTCAATTAGATTACATCATGGTCAGACAGAGATTCCGAAATCAGATACTGGACTGTAAGGCGTACCCAGGAGCAGATATAGACTCAGATCACAATATAGTAGTGATGAAGAGTAGGCTGAAGTTCAAGACATTAGTCAGGAAGAATCAATACGGAGAGAAGTGGGATACGGAAGTACTAAGGAATGACGAGATACGTTTGAAGTTCTCTAACGCTATAGATACAGCAATAAGGAATAGCGCAGTAGGCAGTACAGTTGAAGAGGAATGGACATCTCTAAAAAGGGCCATCACAGAAGTTGGAAAGGAAAACATAGGTACAAAGAAGGTAGCTGCGAAGAAACCATGGGTAACAGAAGAAATACTTCAGTTGATTGATGAAAGGAGGAAGTACAAACATGTTCCGGGAAAATCAGTAACACAGAAATACAAGTCGCTGAGGGATGAAATAAATAGGAAGTGCAGGGAAGCTAAGACGAAATGGCTGCAGGAAAAATGTGAAGACATCGAAGAAGATATGATTGTCGGAAGGACAGACTCAGCATACAGGAAAGTCAAAACAACCTTTGGTGACATTAAAAGCAACGGTGGTAACATTAAGAGTGCAACGGGAATTCCACTGTTAACTGCAGAGGAGAGAGCAGATAGGTGGAAATAATACATTGAAAGCCTCTATGAGAGTGAAGATTTGTCTGATGTGACAGAAGAAGAAACAGGAGTCGATTTAGAAGAGATAGGGGATCCAGTATTAGAATCGGAATTTAAAAGAGCTTTGGAGGACTTACTGTCAAATAAGGCAGAAGGGATAGATAACATTCCATCAGAATTTCTAAAATCATTGGGGGAAGTGGCAACAAAACGACTATTCACGTTGGTGTGTAGAATATATGAGTCTGGCGACATACCATCTGACTTTCGGAAAAGCATCATCTACACAATTCCGAAGACGGCAAGAGCTGACAAGTGCGAGAATTATCGCACAATCAGCTTAACAGCTCATGCATCGAAGCTGCTTACAAGAATAATATACAGAAGAATGGAAAAGAAAATTGAGAATGCGCTAGGTGACGATCAGTTTGGCTTTAGGAAAAGTAAAGGCACGAGAGAGGCAATTCTGACGTTACGGCTAATAATGGAAGCAAGGCTGAAGAAAAATCAAGACACTTTCATAGGATTTGTCGACCTGGAAAAAGCGTTCGACAATATAAAATGGTGCAAGCTGTTCGAGATTCTGAAAAAAGTAGGGGTAAGCTATAAGGAGAGACGGGTCATATACAACATGTACAACAACCAAGAGGGAATAATAAGAGTGGACGATCAAGAACGAAGTGCTCGTATTAAGAAGGGTGTAAGACAAGGCTGTAGCCTTTCGCCCCTACTCTTCAATCTGTACATCGAGGAAGCAATTATGGAAATAAAAGAAAGGTTCAGGAGTGGAATTAAAATACAAGGTGAAAGGATATCAATGATACGATTCGCAGATGACACTGCTATCCTGAGTGAAAGTGAAGAAGAATTAAATGATCTGCTGAACGGAATGAACAGTCTAATGAGTACACAGTATGGTTTGAGAGTAAATCGGAGAAAGACGAAGGTAATGAGAAGTAGTAGGAATGAGAACAGCGAGAAACTTAACATCAGGATTGATGGTCACGAATTCAATGAAGTTGAGGAATTCTGCTACCTAGGCAGTAAAATAACCAATGACGGACGGAGCAAGGAGGACATCAAAAGCAAACTCGCTATGGAAAAAAAGGCATTTCTGGCCAAGAGAAGTCTACTAATACCGGCCTTAATTTGAGGAAGAAATTTCTGAGGACGTACGTCTGGAGTACAGCATTGTATGGTAGTGAAACATGGACTGTGGGAAAACCGGAACAGAAGAGAATCTAAGCATTTGAGATGTGGTGCTATAGACGAATGTTGAAAATTAGGTGGACTGATAAGTTAAGGAATGAGGAGGTTCTATGCAGACTCGGAGAGGAAAGGAATATGTGGAAAACACTGATAAGGAGAAGGGACAGGATGATAGGACATCTGCTAAGACATGAGGGAATGACTTCCATGGTACTAGACGGAGCTGTAGAGGGCAAAAACTGTAGAGGAAGACATAGATTGGAATACGTCAAGCAAATAATTGAGGACGTAGGTTGCAAGTGCTACTCTGAGATGAAGAGGTTAGCACAGGAAAGGAATTCGTGGCGGGCCGCATCAAACCAGTCAGTAGACTTATGACAAAAAAAAGGCATATAGGCATTTAATATTTTTTTTGGTGGTATTCAAAAAATTTAAAAACCTCTCTCACACCGGCCTGATTTAGCTTCACCGATCAGGATTGTAAAAACATGCGTATGTTAAGGGAATTTTCATTCACGAAGCAGGCTTATCACATTCACACAGTTCACTACTGTTCTATCCTGATTAAATTGAGCTTAACTTAAATTCCGTAAGGCAGTGAAGCAATTTCGAAGTCTCGGTGCGACGAAAATTGTCAGTCGATCTCCTGGAAACATTTGTAATAATTATTAACTTTCGGTGATCACATGGGGAAGACCGGAGATCTGCTGGTAAGACCGTGTTAGCCTATTTATTTGAAGTAACTGGATATCTTGAGCATACAAAACGGCAGGTTCGTCCAGTGTAAATCAGACGTTCCCCACTGATCCCTTGCAACACAGCGTAGTAAGCAGACACTATCAATAATAATCAGTTAAATAATACGCGAACACACTTACTTTAGTTTAGTTCATGTATTAAATTCCTTCTCATACAGAATCTCATCAAGATGGCGACTAGCTCAACAATACATACATATACATCCTCCTTCTTTCACGGCTAATCGGCAAGCATACTTCATTCTTTTCATAAGAGAAAACATAGATAGCAGAGAAGCTATTCCATGGAGTAAATGGACGCTCCAAGGAATAATAGGGCTTGAAACTACTTTGCATTGATAATCATCGTATATTAAAGTTTAGGAATCGGTAAGATAAGAAGAGATATTTCGAGTAATGTACTGAGTTATATAATTTATAAAATTTCTGAAAATATCGCGGAGAGACCGCTGCAAGAGACATTACAGGCAGTCATTTTTGCCTCGTTCTGTTTGGGAGTGGAACAGGGAGAGAAGATGCTAGTTATGGTACGAGGTACCCTCCGCCACCGACCGTTTGGTGGATTGCGGAGTATGTATGTAGATGTAGATGTACAGGGCTATTACAAATGATTGAAGCGATTTCATAAATTCACTGTAGCTCCATTCATTGACATATGGTCACGACACACTACAGATACGTAGAAAAACTCATAAAGTTTTGTTCGGCTGAAGCCGCACTTCAGGTTTCTGCCGCCAGAGCGCTCGAGAGCGCAGTGAGACAAAATGGCGACAGGAGCCGAGAAAGCGTATGTCGTGCTTGAAATGCACTCACATCAGTCAGTCATAACAGTGCAACGACACTTCAGGACGAAGTTCAACAAAGATCCACCAACTGCTAACTCCATTCGGCGATGGTATGCGCAGTTTAAAGCTTCTGGATGCCTCTGTAAGGGGAAATCGCCGGGTCGGCCTGCAGTGAGCGAAGAAACGGTTGAACGCGTGCGGGCAAGTTTCACGCGTAGCCGCGGAAGTCGACGAATAAAGCAAGCAGGGAGCTAAACGTACCACAGCCGAGGGTTTGGAAAATCTTACGGAAAAGGCTAAAGCAGAAGCATTTCTTAAACAGGAGATTGGAAAACCGATGGATCGGTCGTGGTGGAAATCATGATCAACAATTCATGTCATGGCCTCCACGCTCCTCCGACTTAACCCCATGCGATTTCTTTCTGTGGGGTTATGTGAAAGATTCAGTGTTTAAATCTCCTCTACCAAGAAACGTGCCAGAACTGCGAGCTCGCATGAACGATGCTTTCGAACTAATTGATGGGGACATGCTGCGCCGAGTGTGGGAGGAACTTGATTATCGGCTTGATGTCTGCCGAATCACTAAAGGGGCACATATCGAACATTTGTGAATGCCTAAAAAAACTTTTTGAGTTTTTGTATGTGTGTGCAAAGCATTGTGAAAATATCTCAAGTAATAAAGTTATTGTAGAGCTGTGAAATCGCTTCAATCATTTGTAATAACCCTGTAGATGTAGATGTAGTGTGACGTTAGTAAGCGCCGCGAGTATTGGTTAAATTTTGTTGGTAGTAAACGCCGTCATTGCGCTTCCCTCGACCCCCGTCCCACCCTCTTACCCCACCCCTCTTACCCCCCCCCCCTTCCCTCTCCCGGTCACTGTCCATGACTCAACCACGCCGCCAATGTCAACAACTTACTTGCCGAGAAACCTTGACGATGTCGTTCCGTCCCGTTACGTTGGCGGTCTGTGTCAGTGCCGCCAATTGAAATGCACTGTGGAATTTGACGTTCGGAGCCGTGTCGTGGCGTGCAGTGTGAACCGCCGTCGAGCCCGCCCCCGAGGTTCGAGCAGGTGAGGCCGCGGTTCCCAGAAGCGCGGGCCGCCGGCCCGTCTGGCCGAGTGAGTGCCCCCTGCCCCCAAGGCCACTCGGCCGAGGCAACGGCCGTGCATCGTCCCCTGCCGCCGCCGCCGACTGCAGCGGCCAACCAGCCGCCCGCCACCAGACACCGGCAGGCCCATTGAGCGGGCCAGCGCTGCGCTGCGCTGATAAATGCCCCAATTAGCGAGGCGACGCAAAAACGCGCACTCCCACTTAGCGGCCTAACCGGCGTCGGCGCCGGCGCAAAACTGCGTCACTTGTCCGTAACGGGGCGAAATTGCCGAGGGGAAACAGTAATGTAAGGCAGGAGTTACGCAGCGGAGAGGGGGTGTTTACTGCGACGTGAGTGCAGTAACGTCTTTGTTACAGGTTCCTCGGCTTGCAACTCGAGCTGCTTACGCGGCCCACCAGGTCGGTTTGGAGTGTTTGGTTAGCACGTCGGAAATCCACCTCTGTGGGTGTACGTCGCAGAATACACGGTGTTTCAAAACGAATATACTCGTTTTAAGGCTTTGTAGCACTTATTCCATTCACCTTGAAATGGTACTTGAATTAAGTAACCATTACGGCACCTCACCTCAACCTCTCGATACCACCAATATTCTACTGTGTTTCTGTAAAGTAGTTAACATATTTCTGAGACAACATTTAGATTTGATTTCATTAATGTAGAGGTACTTTGATACATCGATATGATTATATTGCAATGATATTATCCTTATGTGAATTCTTTTTTTTGTCTCTATGATCTTTGACGTACTTGTAACTCTGATTTTTGGGCGCGCTAAGCAGTAATTGGAGAGTCAAGTCTTGGTCGTCATGTTGAAAAGAAGCAAATTGTAGCCAGTTTATAAAATGTGAACTTTAACAGTGAGGAAGATATTTTCAAGTATGTTTTGTATTGGAAAGTGATGTTTTGTGAGTTACGTGATATTGCAACAAAAGTAATAAAAAAGAAGTGTAACTTAAATTCGGAGTGCTGATTATTTTTTTTTTCCATCACCATTGTGCTAACTTGCAAAAGTTTAATTTTCAAGAATGGTTTACGAAACACATCTATAAAACATTTGGATATCGCAGAATAACACCTAGGCCTCTTTGCATCCGAGCTTGGAATCATCACCTCTTAGATTTTCGACGATTGAGCCATGAGTTCACAACGAGACCAGCTTTATTAACTGTGCTCTAATGACACCTGCCACATAATATAACTTTGTTGTTGCCCGAAAATGCAATATTTAGCAGCTTGAGCAACTCTACAAATCATAATTAATTTTTGACCTTTGTTGTGGTAGGGTTGTTAGAATCTTACAACTATAAATAAATGAAAGAGAAACACAAACACTTTTTCTTACAGATTGCTCTGCTGCGGAGTGTGCGCTGATATGAAACTTCCTGGCAGATTAAAACTGTGTGCCGGACCGAGACTCGAACTCGGGACCTTTGCAAGGTTCGCAGGAGAGCTTCTGTAAAGTTTGGAAGGTAGGAGACGAGGTACTGGTGGAAGTACAGCTGTGAGGACGGGGCGTGAGTCGTGCTTGGGTAGCTCAGACGGTAGAGCACTGCCCGCGAAAGGAAAATGTCCCGAGTTCGCGTCTCGGTCAGGCACACAGTTTTAATCTGCCAGGAAGTTTCAGTTTTTCTTATGATTATTCAATGTGAACACCGATCACACATCGAGTCGGTAGGCGAGTTGTTCCGAAACCTTGATCAATGTGTCAGGAGTAACACTTTTTCTAAAGTAGGATAGATCAGTTGGTATCGGAGGCACATACACTAGATCGCGTCAGATCGTGTGTGAACGTGGAGCTCATGCATAAAATGCTGAGTCAACCGGCCCCCCAATCCACCGGTCGGATACAAAGTCGTTTAACCAGTCGCATACTGAGTTATTCCAGTGAGACGGCGCACCATCTTGCTCCCAAATAAAGATGTGATGTTCAGCTTCTTCCCATTGAGGCACAGGCCATAGCTGTTACAGTTGATTCGCTGAAAAAGAAAGTCCCCTAAACTTTCACTCCGCAGCTCGTGCTCACACGGTAGCGTTCTCGCCTCCCGAGCACGGGGTCCTGGGTTCGATTCGCGGCTGGGTCAGGGATTCTCACCTGCCTCGAGATAACTGGGTGTTGCTGTGTCATCTACATCATCATCATTCATCACCTTTACGGTCGAAGGAAGGCAATGGCAAACCACCTCCACTAGGACCTTGCCTAGTACGGCGGTGTGGGTCTCCCGCATCGTTCCCATACGCTCTGTCAAAGAGTATGGGTAATCATCGTCATAAACTTTCGCTGATGACATTGTAATTCTGTCAGAGACAGCAAAGGACTTGGAAAAGCAGTTGAATGCAGTGGACAGTGTCTTGAAAGGAGGATATAAGATGAACATCAACAAAAGCAACACAAGGATAATGGAATGTAGTCGAATGAAGTCGGGTGATGCTGAGGGAATTTCTATGAATGAGTTTTTGTTAAGTTTTTAATTTTCGAGGTTTGGAACTTTAATAGAGGCAACTATTTATTCACAGCTCGTACAAAATGGATACGTGTTTGAAAGTTTTAATGACCTTCGAAGTAGTCACCAGCTCTATTTATAACCCGTTGCCAGCGATGTGGAAGTCGTAGGATGCTCTTAGCAGTGTCAGTTCGAGCGGCGCGGTCTATTGCCCGACGAATTTGTAGCAGTACTGAAGCGAATGTCGTGAAGTGTTTCCTTCAGTTTAGAAATCGAGTTGAACGCACGAGGGCTTACGTCAGGGGAGTGGAGTAGGTGGTACAGCACTTAGCAGCTCTATCAGTCAAACAAATCAGTAACAGCTTGCACTGTACGTGCTTGAGCATAGTCCTGCAAAATGTCCTGCAGAAAGTGTCATCACTTCTGTCTCTAAGCTGGTCGTAGGTTGTGTTCCAAAAATGAATTGTGTGTGTGATCACCGCGGATGGCAATGCATGCTCTGAAACGTGCTCGCATGTCGGCCACAATGTTGGTGAGAAGTTTTTGTAATATGGTGTTTCATTCGTCCATAAGCGGCTGGTTGATCGTTGGTGCAGGCGGACGCGGTGCAACACGTCCCCCCACTCCATCTCGCGGGTGCTCAATGGTAATGCCCTGGGGACGGCCAGGTCAGTCCATACATCGAATATCCTGTCAAGAGCTCCTCCAACTACGCTCTTCGGACTGATCGCGCATTGTCATCCATAAAAATGAAGTCAGGGCAGGTGCACCCTGGGGAAGGAGTACAGTGACGCCATAATGTTGCCCGGTGAGTGTACCGTCTTCCAAAGTTAGTAAGTCAGTACCCTCACACAACATTAATGCTCCCCGAATCAAAACACTTGTATCACCAAAACGATTATGTTCCCACATGTGGGATTACGTGATTACTCAGCCTGTATCTGCTTTCGTCCAAGAAGAGCACATGACCCCATTCTTCGGTAGTCTAGTTCCTAAACTACTGACGGCCTCTCAGGCGTATTGTTGCCGACGGGACACCACCATGTAGTCTTCGAGACAATGTGAAGCGTGAGATTGCCTGCCCTGCAGTCCTGTTCGATGTGCTTGCAACTACACCCGCTATATGACGTCGGTCCCTTCTAGTCTGATTCACAATTAATTTCCACCTGTTAATTAACATATTATATTACTTTATCTATCGCGTCCTTAGTTTTTCCATTTCCATTCTTGTCAGTTTGCGGAGATCGGTCAGTGGGTCGCGCTGCCGTGTATGCGACACGAATTCTGTTCCCGGTCCTGTCTGGAATATTTTCCTCTCTCTGAGGACGAAATGGTTGCGCTCAGCCTCATGAAGCGAACTGATTGGGAAACAGGGCTCAAAGTAGGGGAAATAAGACAGTTACTGAATATACAAATGCTGTCCCCCTCCACACTGCATCCAAATAACGTCATTTGGCAGAGAAAGACGCAGCGGGTGGTCAGCGCCGTGTGGTGCCCTCGGTCTTGCCTGAGATGTTACGTCCCCTTGTCCGCTTCTGTCTATTCGTACACGGGGTCAAATTATCTCCGTATGTCTGTGCATACACTCTAATTTGTTTAATTTTCTTTCCTGTGGACATACTATGAGATTTCAATTGTATGCTGTAATTCTTGACCCGCATTGGGATATGAGCCCTAGTTTTTCGCAGAGTTGGCTTCTGTCAGATGCAAACCACTTTTCTTGAAGCGTCTTCGTAGCAGTATGTTGAGGACTTTTGCGACGCCCTCAGGTTGCCTAAACAAATAGGTTCAGCATCTTTGAATGCTGCCCTTCACAACGTAGCGTCTCGCAGATTTCTGTGCTCGAGTATGTTTCTCGCAAAGAGGAGGAAGTATTCCATCCGCACAGTGATGAATCTGGGATTTTACATTTCCTGCACACTCCCATGAAATAAACATGTTTATAGCGCCTCAAGAGGAATACATTCGTCGTTCTATAAAATGTATAATAGTGCAGAGTGTATCAAAAACAGTCATCTCATTCCTCAACACTAATTATTCTACATTAATGAAGACGGAGTCGCTGGATTTTAATTTAAGTATAGGAGTACAAAGCTTTATTTTCATAAGAAACATCCTATTTGATAAGGGTTTGTCTTTTACACGCATGTACATTCAAACTTGAAGTGATATTTAAATTTACGTTAAGGGTATAAATTTTCATTTTACCTTAACAAATATTCAGTGTGCCCTCCACAGGACGCTAGACAAACATACAGAGATAGTCAAACTCTTCCCATAGAGTCTTCATCTAAAGTTATTGGCTTTTCTCCCGTTGCAACAGATATTAGTGGTCCGCCTAATGTTGCTGGATGTGGACGCACTAAGAGTCTTTCACAAATCATCAAATAAAAATTCACTTACGTTGAATGTGATCTTGGAGGCCAGTGGTGTGTGAGTTTCGCACGCTGTAAAGGTAGATACATCTTTGAGGCTACTCACTGTTTACAAATTGTCCTGCACACAGATGTAGTACCTGCAGCTGTTGAAACTCAGAAGGTACTTGGTCGCTGTGTTGCCGCCGTCTCGACAACCACTTCAAGCGGCAGCTTAAAACTGGCGCCAGAGCGGGTTTTCAGTAAGAATTTATAGCTAGTTTCTGGCTTCATTTACTCAGAAGATATTTTATTGTGACAGCAGATTAACTTTTCTGATACACCTTGTATTAATTCGAAATATATTCTCTGAGTACGAATTCTTTTGACATCATCTGTGTTAGGTATAAATGTACTACCTTTAGTGACATACGGGTAGACTATCAGGGACACAGCACCTCGTCTTCCTGTTGCTAATAAGGCGAGTACACCGTTCGTTTGCTACAAATTTTTACGAGCAGGAGAGACTTATTTACAGATACCTGTGTAGTTACTAGAGTATTTGTGTGAGTCTTGTGTGTTCGAGCCCTTACTAGGTACTAGCTTTTATTTTAATAACAGCGTAACGTACAGTGCCGCCGTTGTTATCGACCTTCGTGTTGGATAGGCTTTTGTTTGTTTTGGTTAGTGTAGCTTAGTGTCGTTTATATAGTTAGTGAGAGAGCAATTCCAGTTCTTGCTGCTAATAAGCCGAGTACACCGTTCGTTTGTTACATATCTTTACGAGCTTCAAATAGGACCGATTGCAGTAATGGACAGGAACTGTGAGTGCTGTGTACAGATGCGAGCTGAGTTGGCGGCCCGTCGCTCACAGCTTCAGGCTGCGTTGGCTTCTGTCACAAATCTTGAGGCTGCTGCCAGGGGGAGTCACTGTGGGGGTCGGACACGGGGATGCTCACCATCCGCCGCATTGTCGACGGAACCGACTGTGGTTCTTTGGTGCAGAGCCGAGTGGAGGGTCTGAATCAGAGGCTCAGGCGGTTCTGTGACCGTGTAGGTTGAGATTCCTTAACCTGCAGGTTTCCGGGTTTCTCTTAATAGGTCACGAGTCCTCTACACGGGTAGCGGGGACTGTGTGGACAGGGACTGGGCGGTTTTTTAGCTTAGAGGGTCTCAGGGAACCACAGAAAGGGCGTCTGTCTAAAAGCGGACAGGAAAAACATATTAATTTAGTTGTAGAAACGATAGGTAATGTAGATGTAAATTGTCGTAGCTGTACTGGGAAAGAACCAGAGCTCCAAGCCCTAACAAAAAGCACTGGCGGTCAAATAGTTATAGGTACAGAAAGCTGGCTAAAACCGGAAATAAGTTAAGCCGAATTTTTTTCAAATGATCTAACAGTGTTCAGAAAGTATAGGTTAAATATAGTTGATGGTGGAGTGTTTATTCCTGTTAGAAGTAGTTTTGCTTGTAGTGAAATTGAAGTATATAGTTCTTGCGAAATAGTGTGGGTAGAGGTTACACGTGACAATCGGACTAAACTATCAATAGGATCGTTTTATAACCTCCTCCTCACCCCCCCCCCCCCCCTGCTCAGAAGACATAGTTGTTTAACAGTTCAAAGAAAACTTGAGTCTCACTTTAAATAGGTACCCCACTCATACAGCTATAGTCGGTGGTGACTTCAATTTATCTTCGATATGCTGGAAAAATAATACGTTTAAAGCCGGCGGCAGGCATAAAAAGTCATCCGAAATTGTGCCGAGGGCTTTGTCACAAGGGAACCTCCCCATCGCACCCCCCCCCCCCCCCCTCAGATTTAGTTATAAGTTGGCACAGTGGATAGGCCTTGAAAAACTGAACACAGATCAATCGAGAAAACAGGAAGAAGTTGTGTGAAACTATGAAAAAAAGCAAAATATACAAACTCAGTAGTCCATGTGTAAGATAAGCAACATAAAGGATAGTCGAGCTAAGGGTCGCCGTGGTCCCGGGGTTAGCCTGAGCAGCTGCGGAACGAGAGGTCCTTGGTTCAAGTCTTCTCTCGAGTGAAAAGTTTACTTTCTTTATTTTCGCATAGTTATGATCTGTCCGTTCGTTCATTGACGTCTCTGTTCACTGTAATAAGTTTAGTGTCTGTGTTTTGCGACCGCACCGCAAAACCGTGCGATTAGTAGACGAAAGGACGTGCCTCTCCAATGGGAACCGAAAACATTTGATCGCAAGGTCATAGATCAACCGATTCCTCACAGGAAAACACGTCTGATATATTCTATAAGCCACTGGTGACGGCATGTGCGTCACATGACAGGAATATGTTGTCGACCCACCTAACTTGTACACTTGGCGAATGAGTAAAAGGATTCTTCTACCTTGCTCGATTTAGGTTTTCTTGTGGATGTGATAATCACTCCCAAAAAGTGATGAAAACGTAAGAGTTTGTCACGTAAACTGAAAATAAAAAATTAAACTTTTCACTCGAGGGAAAACTTGAACCAAGGACCTCTCGTTCCACAGCTGCTCACGCTAACCACGGGACCACGGCACTCCCGAGCTCACACTCCCCTTGATGTTGCCTATATTGTCCATGGACTACTTAGTTTGTATATTTTGCTTATTTTTTCATAGTTCCACACAACTTCTTCCTGTTTTCTCGATTGATCTGTGTTCAGTTTTTCAAGGCCTATCCACTGTGCCAACTTATAACTAAATTTGAGGGGGGTGCGATTTGGGATGTTCCCTTGTCAGAAAACTATTATGAACAATTAGTTCATGAGCCCACTCGAAGCGTAAATGGGTGCGAAGGCATACTTGACCTCATAGCAACAAATAATCCTGGACAAATAGTGAGTATTGTAACAAATACAGCGATCAGCGACCAGAAGGCAGTGGCTGGGCTAAATACCGGAACACATACAATGATCAAAAAGAAAGACAAAGTATATCTATTTAAAGAATCTGATAAAAATTATCTTAAGTCGTTTTAAGAGACAGTCTTCACTCCTTCCGGTAAGCGTAGAAAATTTGCGGACTGATTTCAAAAAGATAGTATCGACAATAGTAGGGAGATATATACCATACAAATTAATAAGTGACGGTACTGATACCCCATGGTACACGGGTCAGATCGCTGTTGCAGCAGCAACGAAAAAAAGCATGCCTAATTTAAAACAAAAGCAAAATCCCCCAAGAAGGGTAAAGTTTTGCAGAAGTACGAAATATAGCGCCTACTTCAATGCGAGATGCTTTTATAATTTCCATAACGAAACTCTGCCTCAAAACGTGGCAGAAAATCCAGAGATGCTGGTCATACATAAAGCACACCAGTGGCAAGACGCAATCAATACCTTCACTCCACAATAACAACGGTGAAGTCACTGATGACAGTGCCACATAAGCAGAGTTACTAAACATGGTTCTGCCGAAACTTCTTCACCAAAGAAGACGAGTAAATATTCCGGAGTTCCAATCAAGATGAGAAACATAGAAGTAGATGTCGTCGGTGTCGCAAAGCAACCTAAATCACTTAATAAATGCAAGGCTTCTGGTCCAGATTGTATATCAGTCAGGTTCCTCTCAGAATATGTTGATACAATAGCTCCATATTTAGCAGTTGCTCAAGTCACACCAATACCCAAAAATGGGAGGTAGGAGTAATCCGTTGAATTACAGGCCCATATCACTAACGTCGATTTGCAGTAGAGTTTTGTAACATATACTGTATACAAACATTATGAAGTACCTCGAAGGAAACGACACGTAGTCAGCACGGAGTCAGATAATATCGTTCTTGCGAAACACAACTAGCTCTTTATACTCATGGAGTAATGAGTGCTATCGACAGGGGATGTCAAATTGATTCCATATTTTTATAGACCGGCAATGGCAAGGAAATCGTTTCTGAAGAAGAGAAATTTGTTAACATCGAGTATAGATTTAAGTGTCAGGAAGTCGTTTCTGAAAGTATTTGTATGGAGTGTAGCCATGTATGAAAGTGAAACATGGACAATAACTAGTATGGACAAGAAGAGAATAGAAGCTTTCGAAATGTGGTGCTACAGAAGAATGCTGAAGATAAGGTGGGTAGATCACGTAACTAATGAGGAGGTATTGAATAGGATTGGGGAGAAGAGAAGTTTGTGGCACAACTTGACTAGAAGAGGGGATCGGTTGGTAGGACATGTTTTGAGGCATCAAGGGATCACAAATTTAGCATTGGAGGGCAGCGTGGAGGGTAAAAATCGTAGAAGGAGACCAAGAGATGAATAAGCAGATTCAGAAGGATGTAGGTTGCAGTAGGTACTGGGAGATGAAGAAGCTTGCACAGGATAGAGTAGCATGGAGAGCTGCATCAAACCAGTCTCATGACTGAAGACCACAACACAACAACACGTTTTTATATTTCCAGAAGACTTTCGACACCGTTCCTCACAAGCGTCTTATAACCAAACTGCATGCCTATGGAATATCGCCCCAGCTGTGTAACTGGATTCGTCATTTCCTGCCAGGAAGGTCACAGTTCGTAGTAATAATCGATGAGTCATCGAGTGAAACAGAAGTAATATCCGGAGTTCATAACGCGATGCACCTCCCAGAAGGTCCCCTCGTCAGAGAAGCACTTGCAGCCCACGTCTTCAGTTATTTGGTGGGTGTGTTCCAATTCCTGTCTTCCTCTGCAGTTTTATCCCTCTACAGTTCCCCCTAGTACCATGGATGTGATTCCCTCGTGTCTTAACAGATGTACTATCATCCTGTCCCTTTTCCTAATCAGTGTTTTCCACAAATCCCTTTCCTCTCCGAGTCTGTGCACAACCTCCTCAATCCCTATCAGTCCACCCAATTTTCAACATTCGTCTGTAGCACCACATCTCAAATGCTTTTCCCGCAGTCCATGTTTCACTACCATACAAAGCTGTACTCCAGGCGTACGTTCTTAGAAATTTCTTCCTCATATTCAGACCAATGTTCGATACCAGTCGACTTCACTTGGCTAGGAATGCCCTGATTACTATCATTTGAAATTTCGTTGTCACACTTAACACCTCCAGGAAGTCAACACTCGTTTTCAGTTGTTCTATCTGTAGCACTGTTAAGTGTGAAAATGAAATTTCAGATGGCAATAAACAGACGAAGAACAGTAGTAACAAAGGGACAAGAACACGCGTAAATTAGCATCCACGAAATATGCCACTGAAGATATCTTGCAAACAATAAAGGCGAATCGAGTACGCCTCAAGAATAGTGTTTTATTCAGTTGTGATTAGACGACACCACAGTAATGATTACCATCATACCATGACACACTGACGGAAAATAAATTCCCAATACTAAGGAGGAGTTTTGTGAGATAACGAACGTTACTGGTCGTCTTTATACATTGGGAAGATGACGTCTATTCAAATTTTGCCGCCAGTCGCGTAAGGCGTCTATGAGGAGGCAAACCAGGTTTGCTTTAAATACGCGTTGTTACAGTCTTGAGTGTTAGTTACGAATTGACGTTCGTCAAGAATGCTTTTAAGACGACGAAGACGCCATTATGAATAACTCGCTGAGATTGAACAGGGTCGTGTAATAGGACTATAAGAGGTCCTTTCGCGATGTTGCCGAGTGTATTTGTAGGAATATAGACACAGTACATGAATGCTGGCAACCGTGGTCATGGGAAGGTACCGTCGTAACAAGACCAGGTTCGGGACGACCAGTTGGCACTGCCGAGAGGGAACACCGTCGTGTTTGGCTAACAGCTGTGGCGCATCGTACTGCGTCTGCAGCAGCGATTCGAGCTGCAGGTGTCACCATCATAACACAGAGGTTACAGATCTATTATTCAAGGACAACACCGAGCAGAAGCCAAGTTGCGTGCATTCTGTTGACGGGGAATCACCACTGCTTGTGACTTCAGTGGTATCAAGCGAGGGTTCATCGGAGGACGGAGTGGAGGTCTGTCGTGTTTTCTGATGAAAGCTAGTTCTGCCTCGGTGCCAGCGATGGCCGCTTGGTGGTTGGAGGAGGCCAAATGAGCGTATGCAGCCAACCTGTCTGCGGCCTATACACACTGAACCTACATCTGCCATTATGTTATGGGGTGCAATTCCGTAATTGCAGCGGGAGCACGTTCGTGGTTACTCGACGCACCCTGACTGATGATTCGACCTGTTGTTCTGCCATTCGTGAACAGCGTTCTAGCGGGTGTTTTGCAACAGAGAAACATACCGATGTTGTAACTCAACATGGTCTACTTGTTCCCTTCGCCCGCTCGATCATCAGATCTGACTTCAATCAGGCACGTCCCTATATTGATCGACCAAGTGGAACAGACATGGAACTCCAGCCCACAAGCTGACATCTGGTAACTGTACTACACAATGATGCACATTTGTATACTTGCCTTCAACCTTCTGGCTGTTACTACAGTCATTAATGAACCAGTATTTCAGGTACTGCAATGGCTCTTCTCGAGCTCTTATGATCTTGCGTTGTTAATCACTAAAAAATATCATCTAGTACACTGCATTCCCAAAATTGCATTGCTTTAATTAACTATTTCTTGGCGTTCGGATTTTTTTTCCGTCAGTGTATACAGGGTGGTCCATTGATAGTGACCGGGCCAAATATCTCAAGAAATAGTTGAAATGGCTCTGAGCACTATGGAACTTCTAAGGTCATCAGTCCCTTAGAACTTAGAACTACTTAAACCTAACTAACCTAAGGATATCACACACATCCATGCCCGAGGCAGGATTCGAACCTGCGACCGTAGCGGTCGCGCGGTTCCAGACTGTAGCGCCTAGAACCGCTCGGCCACACATGCCGGCCCCAAATATCTCACAAAATAAGCATCAAACGAAAAAACTACAAAGAACGAAACTCGTCTAGCTTGAAGAGGGAAACCAGATGGCGCTATCGTTGGCCCGCTAGATGGCGCTGTGTAGGTCAAACGGATATCGACAGGAAACCCCATTTTTATTACATATTCGTGTAGTACGTAAAGAAATATGAATGTTATAGTTGGACCACTTTTTTCGCTTTGTGATAGATGGCGCTGTAATAGTCACAAACGTATAAGTACGTGGTATCACGTAACATTCCGCCAGTGCGGACGGTATTTGCTTCGTCATACATTACCCGTGTTAAAATGGACCGTTTACCAATTGCGGAAAAGGTCGATATCGTGTTGATATATGGCTCTTGTGATCAAAATGCCCGACTGGTGTGTACTATGTATGTTGGTCGGTATCCTGGACGACATCATCCAAGTGTCCGGACCGTTCGCCGCATAGTTACGTTATTTAAGGGAACAGGAAGTGTTCAGCCACGTGTGAAACGTTGAACACGACCTGCAACAAATGATGATGCCCAAGTAGGTGTTTTAGTTGCTGTCGCGGCCAATCCGCAAATCAGTAGCAGACAACTTGTGCGAGAATCTGGAGTCTCATAAACGTCGGTGTTGAGAATGTTACATCGATTGCACCCGTACCATATTTCTATGTACCAGGAATTGCATGGCGACGACTTGGAACGTCGTGTACAGTTCTGCCACTGGGCACAAGAGAAATTACGGGACGATGACAGATTTTTTTGCACGCGTTCTATTTAGCGACGAAGCGTCATTCACTAATAGCGGTAACGTAAACCGGAATAATATGCACTATTGAGTAACGAAAAATCCACGATGGCTGCGACAAGTGGAACATAAGCGACCTTGGCGGGTTAATGTATGGTGCAGCATTATGGGAGGAAGGATAATTATTCCCCATTTTATCGATGGCATTCTAAATGGTGCAGTGTATGCTGATTTCCTACGTAATGTTCTACCTGTGTTACTACAAGATGTTTCACTGCATGAGAGCATGGCGATGTACTTCCAACATGATGGATGTCCAGTACATAGCTCGCGTGCGGTTGAAGCGGTATTGAATAGCGTATTTCATGACAGGTGGATTGGTCGTCGAAGCACCATACCATGGCCCGCACGTTCACCGGATCTGACGTCCCCGGATTTATTACTGTGGGGAAAGTTGAAGGATATTTGCTATCGTGCTCCACCGACAACGCCTGACCACATGCGTCAGCGCATTGTCAATGCATGTGCGAACATTACGGAAGGCGATCTACTCGCTGTTGAGAGGAATGTCGTTACACGTATTGCCAAATGCATTGAGGTTGAGGGACATCATTTGGAGCAATTATTGCATTCATGTGGTATATACAGGTAATCACGCTGTAACAGCATGCGTTCTCAGAAATGATAAGTTCACAAAGGTACATGTATCACATTGGAACAACCGAAATAAAATGTTAAAACGTACCTACGTTCTGTATTTTAATTTAAAAAACCTACCTGTTATCAACTGTTCTTCTAAAATTGTGAGCCATATGTTTGTGACTATTCTAGCGCCATTTATCACGAAGCGAAATAAGTGATCCAACTAAGACATTCATATTTCTTTACGTACTACACGAATATGTAATAAAAAATGGGGGTTCCTATTTTAAAAAACGCAGTTGATATCCGTTTGACCTATGGCAGTGCCATCTAGTGGTCCAACCATAACGCTATCTGGTTTCCCGCTTCAAGCTAGACGAGTTTCGTTCTTTGTAGTTCTTACGTTCGATGCTTATTTCGTGAGGTATTTGGCCCGGTCACGATCAATGGACCACCCTGTATACGCAATGAGGGCGGTAGCACCACAAAGGCTGAAAATGTCGACACATTCACGTTTCATGTCCTTTGGAACCAGGGCCAAATAATAGGCACGAAATGATAGAATCTCCTGTAGTTAATGAAACCCGTCTTCTACCAGTCGACACAAAGGTGTAGATAATGAAGGTACTTGAGGAAGATGACGTTCGAAGTCGTCGCTAGCAATTCCTGGAGCATAGAAATATGGTACGGGTGCAATCGATGTTGGCGTAGCATTCTAAACACCGACGTTTTTGAGATTCTCGATTCTCGCGCAGTTTTTCTGCTACTAACGTGCGGAATACCCGCGACAGCAGCTAAAACACCTACGTGGGCATCACCATTTGTTGTGGCTGAACACTTCCTGTTCCGTTAAATAACGTAACTGTCTTCTGCAGACCACCTGTTTCGTTGCAGTTCGTGGAGCGCGTGTTTGGAGATGGGGCGGGGGGGGGCGGATGGAGGTGGAATGCCACGTGCGCCCTGTCCAGTCGGGTCAGGGACCCAGGGGAATTCCAGAAGATGGCTTTGCTGTGGACAATGGAGCTCTGCTGGTAAAGCCGGTGTGCGGCTCCAGCGGGGAGGGGACGTCGCTGGAGAAATGAGGTAGCGAGTCTCCTGCGTTCCGGAGGGAAGAGCTGCAGGGCGCGGCCAACTCCAGGAAAAATTCTGTAGCGCTGCGCGTCGCATCGATTGATCGATTTGCTCCGATATTCATCTGCTGTTATCTAAAATAACTTTAGTGATGAAGTTACAAAAGTTTTAAAATACAGCGTTTTTCAAAACAGCATTTAATTACACGTAATTGCACAGTCAACTAATATTTCTCAAACTGAACATAGCGCGGCGTGTGCTTTTTTAGTCTTCATGCGACCCATGGATATCGGGAAACGCAAGGTAATTTACGCATCCTGTCAAAACCGCTTGGATCACACCAGTCATCCGGAAACTATGCCTTTTCAGCGTCTGATTCAGAAGGAACCAAATTTCACCTGTAGATTCATTGACTTGAGCTTTCAAATATATCGTAACTGATGAGCTTTAATTTGATGCAATTAAGTACCAACGTGCAATTCCGTGTTCGGTTACGGAGATGAAAAACAAGGAAAGGGGCAGTCCTTCAGTGTACTAGAAGTAATTCTTGGAAATACGGCCGTAAAATGGACTTAGAAACGTCAGAAGTCTCCTTAGATGTGCAATAGACGAAATGGTCGCTGACAATTTGAGAACCATTTGCACGAAACTTCACAACTACAAAATTTGCAAAAATGGGTTATATATGTATTTGTATACTTCTAAATGAGACGAATCAATTACAATACACAGATGTTATAAAAACTGGTATTTGTTTAATCTTTCACATTACTGTGAAATTTTTATAAGCTCGACATACGAAAAAACGAGTATTGCCAGTGTGAATATCGATGCTCGTGGTAAGCAGCTAACTACCTGCCAATTAGAGGCTACAGCTCTTTGCTTCCTGATACGGTACTTCATACCTTTAAAAAAGAATTGAGAAAAATTGAAACCATAACCTTACCATCGCACCATCAAGAGGTTCTGAGGCACCATGGTACCCGTGTGGTTGTGGGCAGGAACTCAGATATTTACGACTTCAAGATCGCTCCTAAGAGATTAGTAAAAGAGAAACTACCATTCAAATTGTCTGAAGTTAGAGTCCTTATCTATAAAGAAAATATACAAATGTAGTAGCATGTGCAAAGTCCTCTACAACAATTGTTTAACTGAAAAAAGAAACTAACATAGAAAGCTTCAAAGACATTCGTCAGTCAGCTGCAGAAAAACCTAGAAACCACGTAATTGCGAAAAAATCTGACGATATAAAAAAATAAAATAAATTTTAAATATGTCATCAGAAGAAGGCCAGGAGTGCTATAGAAACACCATGGAGTGTTGCAATGAACAGGACCATCAGAGTAATGAAGTACCGCACCTTAAGGAACCAGTTTATTAAATTATTATTTCTTCAGTGGGTTAGAATGTTGCTGATATAAAATAATTAATTTGTAGATGTCCAGTTTTGGGAAAATTTCCTGATTTGTACGCGTTTTTTATTGGCAACTGAAAGCTAACAGAAAAGTTTTCCCACCACTGTGTTGTGTATGTAGTGTTTTCATGTGAAATATAGTTTTGTAAGGCATCAACAATGGATGCTGTTTAAGTAATTCAACAAAAAGCTTTTCCTGAAAATTTTGGTTATCATGAATGTTGATTTTCGTGAAAACGGCTCTAATTTATTCTGTTTCTTGACATACATTTCATGTTATGGCTGTGATTTTTCACATATCCTTTTGTTCCGACTCTAATTTTTTATCCAGTTTCATCAATGGAGCTACAAGAAATTCTGTATACGATTCCTTTAAGTTTTTGTGAGAGTTGATACTGACTTCATATAATCCGCAACTAAATTGCTATACTACCAGTCGACACAAAGGTGTAGATAATGAAGGTACTTGAGGAAGATGACGCTAGAGAAAGAAATCGATTACAGTGTTAAAGGCGAAAATGTCACTAGCAAGCAAAGGGAGCTAGCGCCCTTTCCAACAACTCAAAATACAAAAGTCTGCTAGCAGAAGAAACACGAGAAGAAAAAAACCTTATGAGAGTCTGCTGCCATCCGTAGACAACTTGTTTGAGAACCAGCAGCTTGTTGCGCTAACCGGTCGCATTCCAGTTAGCAGAACTCGAACATAAACAGCGCTAAGACGTTCGGAATAACAAGAAAGTGAGAGCTACCGTCCTGTGAACAGAATCCGCAGGGGCGTTTCTCATTTACATACCAGAATCTCGGCTGATAGGAACAAAGGAAATGAAACAGACGAGAAACGGCGAGGCGGAACCAGTAAGGGAATATGGTCGTAGAAACAGAACGCGTAATTACTGCAGAAGTAACGACTCCCTCTCAAGGAAGTCCTTGAGGTTAGTTAAGAGCAATAGAACCTTCACGGTGTCGAGAAATAATCGGTCGTTAAATATTATGCTCGGTGCATTTATATTGACTATATATTCTCGTGTTATTACAAAAATAGCAATGTTGTGTTACCTTCCAACATTCTGAGTCGTGAACTATCTTAATAATTTAAAGAGGCAGATATTTTGTAACTTTTATGCTTACGAGAGCTGCCCACATTTTCAGAACAACGATACAAGTAGTATGGCAGAAAGTAGTTACTGTATATGCCAGATCGTCCTAACTATACAACTTTCTCCTCTGCACGACGTGAAAAAGCTTGACCCCCAAAAGACAAAGATACTGATCAAATGTCTGGTCCTACTCTGAATTTTGACCTAACGGAAGCTTGTCTGTAACACATCAATGTGTTTACATCTACATCTACATTTATACTCCGCAAGCCACCAAACGGTGTGTGGCGGAGGGCACTTTACGTGCCACTGTCATTACCTCCCTTTCGTGTTCCAGTCGCGTATGGTTCGCGGGAAGAACGACTGCCGGAAAGCCTCCATGCGCTCTCGAATCTCTCTGATTTTACATTCGTGATCTCCTCGGGAGGTATACGTAGGCGGAAGCAATATACTCCATCCAGAAACGCACCCTCTCGAAACCTGGACAGCAAACTACACCGCGATGCAGAGGGCCTCTCTTGCAGAGTCTGCCACTTGAGTTTGCTAAACATCTCAGTAACGCAATCACGCTTACCAAATAACCCTGTGACGAAACGCGCCGCTCTTCTTTGGATCTTCTCTATCTTCTCTGTCAACCCGACCTGGTACGGATCCCACACTGATGAGCAATACTCACGTATAGGTCGAACGAGTGTTTTGTAAGCCACCTCCTTTGTGGATGGACCACATTTTCTAAGAACTCTCCCAATGAATCTCAACCTGCCACCCGCCTTACCAACAATTAATTTTATATGATCATTCCACTTCAAATCGTTCCGCACGCATACTCCCAGATATTTTACAGAAGTAACTGCTACCAGTGTTTGTTCCGCTATCATATAATCATACAATAAAGGATCTTTCTTTCTATGTATTCGCAATACATTGCATTTGTCTATGTAAAGAGTCAGTTGCCACTCCCTGCACCAAGTGCCTATCCGCTGCAGATCTTCCTTTATTTCGCTGCAATTTTCTAATGCTGCAATTTCTCTGTATACTACAGCATCATCCGCGAAAAGCCGTATGGAACTTCCGACGCTATCTACTAGGTCATTTACATATATTTTATGAAAAGCAATGGTCCCTTAACTCTCCCCTGTGGCACGCCAGAGGTTACTTTAACGTCTGTAGACCTCTCTCCATTGAGAACAACATGCTGTGTTCTGTTTGCTAAAAACTCTTCAATCCAGTCACACAGCTGGTCTGATATTCCGTAGGCTCTTACTTTTTTTATCAGGCGACAGTACGGAACTCTATCGAACGCCTTCCGGAAGTCAAGGAAAATGGCATGTACATGGGAGCCTGTATCTAATGTTTTCTGGGTCTCATGAACAAATAAAGCGAGTTGGGTCTCACACGATCGCTGTTTCCGGAATCCATGTTGATTCCTACAGAGTAGATTCTGGGTTCCAAGAAACGACATGATACGCGAGCAAGAAACATGTTCTAAAATTCTACAACAGATCGATGTCAGAGATATAGGTCTATAGTTTTGCGCATCTGCTAGACGTCCCTTCTTGAAGACTGGGACTACCTGTGCTCTTTTCCAATCAGAACCCTGCGTAACTACCTTTTCAGTACGAGTCGCTCAGGAAGAGAGTGAAATTCTGAATGGTACCGACAGAAGTGTGGGGCCATGCCGCCTCCAGTGCCATGCTCAGCTGCGCTAGGTTTCTCGATTGATGACCCATGGCGCTGTCAATCCTATCAAGATGCTCCCACCGATTGTCGATTGTGTTTACATCGGGAGTGTTTGGTGGTCAGGGGAGTACAGCAAACTCATTCTGTTGTTCTTAGAACCACGCGTGAACACTGTGAGATTCGTGAGACGTTGCGTTCTACTGCTGGTACATGCCACTGTACCGAGGAAAAAGAAATTACATGTAGTGTTGGACATGGTAGAGTAGATACATAGGTGTGTTGATCCATTGTGCCTTACGGAATGCCACGAAAACATTCCCCGGATCATAACGCTTCCTCCTCGTTGCACGTTGCTTGCCTTCAGACATTCCACGCCATACGCGCCAAAAGCCATCTGCCTGTCGGAGCGTAAAACGTGATTTGCATGGAAAGGCCACTCAATGGACGCCCGGCTGCGGTACTGTCGTGCATATTCCAGCATGCTTTGCCGATGAACGGCAGTCAGCACGGGTGCATGAACCAGGCGCCTCCTACAGGATCCAAATGCAGCAACTTCCGCTGAACAGTTGTTGAGGAGACACTTTTGGAAGCCCGAGCGCTCTCTAAATAGAGATGGGGCCCCTCCACGCCCGTACTAACGTGGTGACCAGACCAAAAGTTCTACTGTCACCTCCATCAACATGTTAGTTGTAACTGGATCGCAGGATGCTGGGCTATGATGTTATCCGTGCGTCTGGGTAAGACTACGCATTAACACGGTCCATCAGGCGATAGATAGTCGATGAAACGCGAGTGAGGGTAGCAATTTGAAGAGCAGAGAGAAAAAAGTGCCAAGGCTCGTGCCGTGGGAAAAAAACCTCTGCGACAGTGGGATGGGTAGTAAGAGCAGTAGTGGCTTACTAGCTGCGACAGTTCATGCAAGGTTGGATTTGTTAGTATGGGTATCATACATCATTACCGTGGCAAGCGATGGCGATGTATCCCAGTTGCTGCAGCCGCTACATTCCTGGAACAATCAAGGTCGTTATATAGTAGTGGGAGATCGGCCATAGATCATCTCACTGTGTGTGGGGGGGGGGGGGTGTGTGGAGCTTGTCTGCATACAGTGTACGGTACGGCTTCCCTGCGTGGTGCCAGTTATTCGGCAGTGTGTTCCAGCTGGATATCCAGTAATAGCGTCTGATTAACAGGGGCTCGCCTGTACCGTTGTGTTTGCGTGTTCTTGGCCATAGATGTTAGGTTCTTACAAGTATGTCTTTTGGTCTTTTATGTTTCCATCTATGGTTGTGGTCATAGTTCCCCAGATTCAGAATAAACGGGTTCTGTGAATGTCTGGAGTTTCTGTATATTCTTGTGGTGAGTTTGTGGATTACCTCCGTAACAGTCTGAAGTCGGTATTCCCGGTGAAGGTCCGCGATGCGTGTGTATCGTGGAGCATTGCTTATGATTTTGAGTACTTTGTTTTGTATGAGCTGCAGACGGCGCAGGCGTGTAGGCGCAGCGTATCCCCAGGCAGGAGCTGCGTACGTCATCAGGGGTCGAATAACTGTCATTTACATGGACCTCGACACCCTTCTGTTCAGTGTGCTACGCCTGTTGAGCATAGGGTACAGCTGTTTGAGCCTCGCGCTTGCTCGGTTGGTCATGTGTTGTATGTGGTCCCCCCCAGAGTAATTTCCAGTAAAGCCAGACATCGAGGTATTTGACTTTCTCACGGAAACGTATTGGGCGTGCATGTAGAGTTATTGGTCTGCAGTATCGGTGTTTGCGCAGTTGCTTCGGTCTTCTAGTGAACAGAACGGCTTCGCACTTGTCGACGTTTACTCTAACACGCAATTTCTCCAACCAAGGCTCAGACACTCTGAGTGGAGTCTCAACACTTACACGTCTATTCTCCCGTACACATCTCCGCCGCTATCGTTCATCACGGTCATCTAGGGCCCCTCGTCCACCCCAGTTGCCTTGGCGCCAGTTTTGGATAGCACTATTTTGCAACGCACGGAATACTTTAATGAAGACGGCATGCGAACGGTTTGCAGTTTCGAAAATGCTTTCTTTCTGGTTCGAAAGCCAATGATCATACCCAGTTTGACGTCAATAAATCGTTCCGTTTCCGCATTACAATGAGTGCACTGTTTACCCGTTACCCAACCCCTAGCCCAACGCCGACACGCTTCATACCCTCCACTGCTAGTTCTGCTACCTGTCGTCTGCGATTGGTTATTCCATGTTGGCGTAAAACATAGGCGATGGTCACATGAATGTGACTGGACCGTGTATAATGTGTGTGCCCGTTAGGGATGGAGGTTGGTGGATCAGGATGTGTGAAAAGCATCTAAAGAGAAGGTTTTGTTTACACGCCAACAACGTTTACTACAGGCTCGTTTACACGCCGTCCGCAGCACGTGGTCTAGTGGCTAGCGTTGCTATCTATGGATCACGGGGTCCTGGGTTCAATTCCCGGCCCGGTTGGAGATTTTCTGTAGTGTCGGCAGACTTGCCAACACTACGCACACTAATTGAAAGAGGCGGCCAAGATGCACGCGCTAACTCACGAAGGATGGCGTGAGGTCTGAAACAAGATACGTAATGAATGCTATAAAGAAAAGTACGTAGCTTCTTGAATACTTAACTTTAATCCATCCTTTGTATACATCGTTCTTGATGAGACATCTGGAGATTGTGGCGATACAAGTGAGACTCTTTAGATACAAGCTATCTAAGGCTAATGGCGCCTTGCTAGGTCGTAGACATGGACTTAGCTGAAGGCTATTCTGTCTCTCGGCAAATGAGAGAAAGGCTTCGTCAGTGTAGTCGGTAGCAACGTCGTCGTACAACTGGGGCGAGTGCTAGTCAGTCTCTCGAGACCTGCCGTGTGGTGGCGCTCGATCTGCGATCACTGCCAGTGGCGACACGCGAGTCCGACATGTACTAATGGACCGCGGCCGATTTAAAGCTACCACCTAGCAAGTGTGGTGTCTGGCGGTGACACCACATTTTCTCTGTCCGGGGACCGGGTGTTTGTGTTGTCCTCATCATTTCATCATCATCATCATCATCCTCATTCGTGACAGTGGCTAGACTGGACTGCGAAAAAACTGGGACTTTATACGGGCGCTGATGAGCGCCCCACAAACCAAACATCACCGTTTCCACGTCAGGTAAGTGGTACCTGTGTGGCTCTGCGCATGATATTGTTTACAGATTAATAATAGAGAAGCTATCATTGAAAATGTCTGAAGCCAGAGTTAAAATTCATATAAAGAACGAAGGCAGTGCCATCTGCAAAGTCGAAAGAATATATTTTTCTCTCTTCGATGATTGTTGAAGTGGAAAAAACTGAGTTAGTTTCAAGAGCATTGATCAGTCAACTGCAATAAAACTGAGAAACCGTTTGAATGTCAAAATATATGACGATGTTAAGAAACTAACGAAATTTTTTGGTACATCATCAGAAGCCCGACAGTTCAATGCGAAGGTCCTAGAGTGTTGCGATGAACATAACAGCGAAAATATTGGAGTACAGTTGGAACTTTTATGTTTAAACTTGGTAAATGGAAACAGTGTATGCCAAAACTTCTCGCTAGCAACGTGAAAGCTTGTAAGTTCCGATTCGGGGCTCCCCATGTATTCTGATGTAGAATAGCCTTAGCTACAGTGTTCACGAATACGAACGTTAACTATGTAAATTACTTGCAATGTGTGTGATGCCAATTAATACAAACACAATCTGATTGTTTGTAGAAGAAATTAAATACATGGCTACACCCTCTCTCCCCCAGCCACAACACACAAAGCTAAACAATACTTATCGAAACTGACCTGTTAGAAAATCTCAGTACCGTACTGATTCATATGAAAATTTTGCAAATCGAAAAGATTCCTAATTTCACCTCAAAACCTTCGTTTAGGCCCTACAATTATTTTTTACCTTGCTTTGCTCAGTCTGCGTACCCCATGAATATGATCTGCTGAACTTCATGACCCTAAAATAAATCACTGTACAGCTATTTGCTTTATCTTTTTCAAACGAGAATTTTGTTGTCTTTCCAATAATTCAACTAGGTGTCCACGCAATAGTGCAAGGCGTGACACGCCGTGGTAGAAGGATGGAGGGCTGATGCACAGCAGCGATGGCATAATAGTGGCTGTTGGGATAGAAAGGGATTGGATTAGAGAGGGGGGTATTGACTCCAGTAGTTTTTGGGACAGAGAAAGAAAAGCACATGGGGAAGAAATGTAGTAAGGAAATATCGGGAGAGGAAGGCATGGTAAGGTGGACTGTATAGGGAGGACCTACGGCTGGTAGGATGAGTAAATGTCGGGCAGCGTTCATGATCTAGGGCGTGGGGGGGGGGAGGGGGGGGGCTGATGAGATGTGTTGGAGACTTAGGGCACACCTGCAGTGGAATGGAAGGAGTGAAAGCCGGCCGACGTGGCCGTGCGGTTAAAGGCGCTGCAGTCTGGAACCGCAAGACCGCTACGGTCGCAGGTTCGAATCCTGCCTCGGGCATGGATGTTTGTGATGTCCTTAGGTTAGTTAGGTTTAACTAGTTCTAGGGGACTAATGACCTCAGCAGTTGAGTCCCATAGTGCTCAGAGCCATTGAAGGAGTGAAAGTCGCTGTTGTCAATGGTTAAAAGATGGGACACCTCCACGCCCGCACCAACGTGGTGACCAAACCAAAAGTTCTACTGTCACCCCCGTAAAACATGTTAGTTATCTAGTAAGTGGATCACAGGATGCTGGGCTGTGATGTCCGTGCGTCTGGGTAGGACTACGCATTAACACGGTCCATCAGGTGATAGATAGTGGACGAAACGCGAGTGAGGGTGGCGATTTGAAGAGCAGAGGGAAAAAAGTGCCATGGCTCGTGCCGTGGGAAAAAAAACCTCTGCGACAGTGGGATGGGTAGTAAGAGCAGTAGTGGCTTACTAGCTGCGATAGCTCACGCAAGGTTGGATTTGTTAGTATAGGTATCATGCATCATTACCCTGACAAGCGATGGCGATGTGTCCCAGTTGCTGCGGCTGTTGTCAATGGTGATAAAGGACGAGCGATAAAGGAGATAGGATGCAATAAGGTGGACATAGTTACTTGGAAGTGCGTAATTCTGGACTTGGAAAAGAAGACTGGAATGCCACACACGGTCGTATTCTTTCTCTAGGTCCAGGGAAACCAAAATAGCGGATTAGTTTTATGTCATGTGGTGTGACTTGTGTATTTAATTCTGTTTGTGGTATTTTGTCCAAGTACTGGTAGCTGGGAGCCAGATGTGCAGCAGCAGCGTTAGTACATGTGTGGAAGGTAGGGAAGAGAGAGTAATCAAAGTGAGAGACATCATACATGGAAAATGATGTGTCGGCAGCGGGGCCAACACCTTGTAGATCGAAGTGGCTGAAAGTGCACGCTAAACTAACGCAGACGGGCGTGAAGTACTGGAACATGAGACTTATTAATGAATAAGAAGAAAAGTACGTAGCTGGAATAATATACTTAACTTTATTCTCTTGTTGGAATACATCTCTTGAATAGTAGTAAGCTATAAGCACTGATACAAATGGCGCCTTGCTAGGTAGTAGCTATGGAATAAGCTGAAGGCTATTCTATCAGTCTCTCGGCAAATGAGAGGAAGACTTGGTAGGTCTGGTCGCAAGCTATGTCGTCCGTACAACTGGGGCGAGGTCTAGTCCGTGTATTGTGACCTGCCATGTGGTGGCGCTAGGATGGCGATTACACAGTGGCGACACGCGGGTCCGACATGTACTACAGGACCGCGGCCGATTTAAGTTACCACCTTGCAAGTGTGGTGTCTAGCGGTGACACCACATTCCTCCCCCGCAAATCGGCGAACGGTCGTGAGATAAGGCTTCCGCCCGCCGTGGGGAGGACCCCATGTTGACGTATGCGATGAGGTGGGGAGCCTAACAACAGACGAGGCTGTGCCACCCGCACCCGGCCATTCGGTCCGAGGGGAGCTAGGAAACGCCTGCAAACCTAGTCCAGGGTGCACGTCAACATGCGGTGTATGCGCACGTAATGAGAAAAAAGGGTCGACCTCCATGTGGTCGGAGCACCCGACGGGCGAATACGACATCTGGTCCGGAGCGGGCAAGATGTCCATGGCGGAGGACGGCTGGTCACGGGAAGCAAGCGGCGGCGCGTGACCCAGGGAGGCGCCAGGCGGTTGCAGCGACGCGTCCACTGCGGGCGGCGCCGGCGGCGGCTGCGGCGGCGGCGCGACGCCATGGGGCAAAATGGAAGGCAGCGTCGGCAACACCTGGGGATGAGGCGAGCCAGTAGATGGGTCCCCAAGGCGCTGACCTGACGGCTCCGTCGCTGAAAGCAGACGGGGAGCGGCAGAACCCAGGCGACGACAGAGGCGCAGCTGATTGAGATGCCGACGCACCTCACCAGAGGCCCCCAATACCAAATACATCGCGCGGCCGAGGCAGCGAAGAATGCGCCCTGCGAGCCAACGCCGTGAACCGCGATAGTTGCGATAATAGACAACGTCGCCAGGAGCAAAAACAGGAGTCTGCCGCTGCACAGGAACCTGATGTGGCGGATGCAGCAAAGACATCAGGGTGCGATGAGATCGACCATGGAGCAATTCAGCCGGCGAGCGACCATCGCGGGGCTGAGAGCGATACGATGACAAAAAGAGTAACAAAGCGTCCTCCCGAGAATGCGATTCTTTCAATTTCAACATCTGTGACTTGAAAGTCCGGACCAATCGTTCCGCGGCACCGTTGGACTGAGGCGAAAACGGCGCGGATGTCAGATGTTGAATACCATTGGCCTTGCAGAATGACTGAAAGTCTGCGGACATGAATTGTGGGCCATTGTCGGAAACAATAGTCTGCGGAAGACCTTCAAGGCAAAAGATGGCAGACAAGGCTTGGATTGTGGCAGAAGACGTCGTGGAAGACATCCGGACAACAAAAGGAAAATTACTGAAAGCATCGACCACAACTAACCATCGAGCATTCCAGAATGGACCAGCAAAATCGATGTGCAAGCGTTGCCAAGGGGAAGTGGCGTTCGGCCATGCAAAGAATTTACGCGGCGGTGCGGATTGTTGTTCGGCACACGCCACGCAAGAGGAGCACATATTCGTAATCGCAGTATCGATTCCGAACCAAGTACAGTGCTGACGAGCAAGTTGTTTCGTACGCACTATACCCCAATGTCCTTGGTGAAGAAGCTTTAAGACAGAGGACTGCAACGAACGTGGGACCACGACTCGGGATTGATCATTATCGGAACGCAACAACAAAACACCACGTCGTACAAAAAGTCTCTCCTTGTGAGCAAAAAAACGGCGAACCAAAGGATCCTCGATCCGTGACTTTGACAAGGGCCATTGCGTAGCAACAAAACGCAAAACAGTAGCAAGGATAGGGTCAGCAGCTGTGGCCGTAGCGACACGACGAAAATCAATCGGAAACGATGCGACCACGTCATCGGCTTCCGAATCAATGAACATGCAAGCAAGTTCGGAAGAATCGAATGCCTTATCCTCAGCAACAGGCAAACGGGACAACGCATCAGCGTTGCCGTGCTTAGCAGTGGACCGATACAAAATATCGTAGCGGTACTGCGAGAGAAAAAGTGACCAGCGAATGAATTTCTGCGCTGTACGTGGAGGTACAGGCTTGTGCGGATGAAAAAGCGATGTCAACGGTTTGTGGTCTGTGATGATGGTAAAGTGACGACCATACAAGAAGTCATGGAACTTGGTAACACCAAACACGAGAGCTAAAGCTTCTTTCTCTATCTGTGAATAATTTCTTTGCGCAGATGAGAGCAATTTGGACGCAAAGGCAATAGGGCGATCATGCGAGCCATCGTTGTGCGCAAGCACAGCACCGATCCCGAAATCCGATGCATCTACCATTAACAAAAGTGGTTTTCGGGGATCGAATGGCGTAAGGCACGTATGTGAAAGTAACGCCGATTTCAACTGGCGAAAGGCGCGTTCGCATTCCGTCGTCCAGACGAACGGAACACCTTTACGGCGTAAGCGATGAAGCGGAGCTGAAATGGAAGAAGCATTGCGCAAAAATTTATGATAATAATTTATTTTACCCAACACACTCTGTAGCTGTTTCAAATTCTGCGGAGCAGGTAAGTCCTGTATGGCACGGAGGTGCTCTGGACTCGGATGTATACCTTGGGCATTTATGACATGCCCCAGGTAGGGTAAGTCCCGAGCAAAGAACACACATTTGTCCTTTCTCAAGCGAAGACCATTCTGACGCAATACCTGAAATAATGTTCGGAGATTTTGCAAATGTTCGGCTTCTGTCTGCCCTGAGATCACAATATCGTCCAGATAGTTCGCAGCAGTAGGGACCGACGCACACACAGTTTGTAAATATTGCTGAAACAATGCAGGGGCGAATGCACACCCGAACGGCAGTCTTTTGAAGCGATACAAGCCAAGATGCGTGTTTACCACCAAGACGCGCTGGGAGTCTTCGTCCACAGGTAGTTGCAAGTACGCATCTGCTAGGTCCAATTTTGAAAAATATTTTCCCGGGCACAGTTTGTCAAAAAGATCTTCCGGGCGGGGCAAAGGAAAAGTAGCAGTCACAAGTTGTGGATTCACAGTGGCCTTGAAGTCCACACAAAGTCTCAATTTTCCGGAAGGTTTTGGCAAAATTACTAAGGGTGAGGCCCAGAGAGAAGCCTGCACACGTTCAATTACACCTTGAGATTCTAACTCGGCCAATGTTCTTGCGACCTCATCACGCAATGCGTGGGGAACATTGCGCGCTCTGAAAAATTTCGGTTGCGCGTTGTCTTTCAATTCCAAATGTGCAGCATAGTTCTTAGCGCAACCAAGGCCCGGTGCAAAAATGTCTGCAAATTCTTCACAAAGACTAGAAACACTGGCGGAAGGCACAGTCTGATTCACTGATAGGACCTGATTTACTATAGACAAATTAAACAATTGAAACAAATCTAAGCCAAACAAGTTCACTGCACTAGAAGAACGAAGAACGTAAAATGATACAAGTTTTGTTTGTCCCTTGTATGTTGCAAGAAGGCGGCACTGTCCTAACACAGGTATATGCTGTCCTGAGTAACTATGTAACTTAACATTTGCGGCACGCAATGGCGGCTGGCCCAGTTGTTTGTACGTGTCGTGATTGAGCAATGAAACTGCAGCTCCGGTATCGAGCTGGAATGGGATCACTTTGCCTTCAAAGGCTAAGTCCACAAAAAGTTTATTGTCCTGCTGACGACAAGAGCGACTGTCACGTGCAAATTGAACTGATACAGGTACAGAAGCACTTGCGACTTTACGGGATTTCCTGCGACGTCGACACACACTTGGGGTGGGACGAACACAGTCACTGTTAGCTAAAGTGTCACTGGACGGGTGGGAATGAACGACATTAATGTCCATGGGCGAAGGTCCACGAGCCTGATTGTCCTGGGTTCGATTCCGGCGCGAAGCAAAAGGCCTGGAATTATTGCGATTGTCTGATCTAAGCTTTTTCTGGCAAACACTTTGTACATGTCCTTTCTTTTGACAGGAAAAGCAAATAGCTTGGCGTGACGGGCAATTTTCACGCGAATGTCTAGTTGCACACCGCGGGCATGATTTCACTGCAGTTGCTTGCTTACGCGGCGCACGTGTTTGCGAGCGAGGCTGCGACGGGCGCGAGGGCCGCTTAGCGTCCCGTGCAGCGGGCCCGGCGGGCTGATTAATGTGACACACTGCTGGCGAAGTTTCAAATGAGTCCTGAGCAAAGTCAAGTGTGTCTTGCCTATCCAATATGTCTATCACTTGTTGAAGGGAGGGATTTACGAGTTTCAAAATCTGTTCCCGTATGCGAACATCAGAAACGTTCTGTGCTATTGCATCACGCACCATTGTATCGGAATATGGGAGGCCACATTCACAGGCAAACGCGCAGTCTCTAGTAAGGCCTTGCAAAGTTGCAACCCACTCCCTATTAGTCTGACCGGCCGTACGTTTTGTACGAAAGAACGTATACCGTTTTGCAACTACATTTACTGTTTCTTTGAAATAGGCATCTAAAGCCGACAAAATTTCCTCGTAGGTCAGAGTTGCTACGTCGCGTCGGGGAAACAATTTCACTATCACACGGTAGGTAGACACACCGACACAAGAAAGCAAAAACGGCTGCCGCTCTTTACCTTGAATTCTGTATGCTGCGAGATGAAACTGGAACTGGCTGGCCCACTCAGTCCAGGTTTCGCACGTGGCCTCAAAGGGCCTAAATGGCGGTGCGACAGCGTTGTGTGGCTGCGGTAGCGATGAAGCGGCGGCTGCCGCATCGGTTTGCAGCGCACGTTGACCCTGGACGAGCTGTCCTAGGGCTTCCAATAACGCCTGCGTCTGCTGATTCTGCAAGCGAAAAAATTCGGACAGTACCTCTGGAGATTGCGGCGAAGCCATGACACAAGCAAATCAGAGCACAAAAAGGGAAAAAGAACAAATCAGTCCAAAGCAGAAAAAACACTTTCTCTCGTCGCCATGTGATGTGTCGGCAGCGGGGCCAACACCTTGTAGATCGAAGTGGCTGAAAGTGCACGCTAAACTAACGCAGACGGGCGTGAAGTACTGGAACATGAGACTTATTAATGAATAAGAAGAAAAGTACGTAGCTGGAATAATATACTTAACTTTATTCTCTTGTTGGAATACATCTCTTGAATAGTAGTAAGCTATAAGCACTGATACAAATGGCGCCTTGCTAGGTAGTAGCTATGGAATAAGCTGAAGGCTATTCTATCAGTCTCTCGGCAAATGAGAGGAAGACTTGGTAGGTCTGGTCGCAAGCTATGTCGTCCGTACAACTGGGGCGAGGTCTAGTCCGTGTATTGTGACCTGCCATGTGGTGGCGCTAGGATGGCGATTACACAGTGGCGACACGCGGGTCCGACATGTACTACAGGACCGCGGCCGATTTAAGTTACCACCTTGCAAGTGTGGTGTCTAGCGGTGACACCACAGAAAACATGCTGGGCAGAAAGGATGCAAATTGGTTAGCTTTGCCCTGGTTGTCAGGTAAGTGGTGCTTGTTGTGGAGGAGCGGGTAGTGAAGTACAGGGTTACTCCCAGTCAGTCTATGGTATGCTTTCCAGTACTTGCAGGAGCTAATGGGAACTGTGGCGTTGAGCCTGATGAATGTCTGGCGCAATTTCGGCAATTTCTTTAGTATTTCGTGTTCTTGATGTGTCTGCATCTTTGCTGGAGGCGAATGTGTGTACCAAGGTCACATATCCTTAGGAAGGTCTTGTACAGGTGATGGGGTTCTCGAGGAAGGACTAGGGTTTGTTTGGGAGAGGGGAGGGTGGAGTAGGACGATGAGAATACGTGGCCTTGTTAGGAATGTGGGCGGATATTGTATCCAAGAATGTCTGTTAAGGAAGGCTATCGCATGAGAGATATCATTGGGTTGCTGGAAGGTTATAGGGTAGCTTCCAATCTGGCTATCTATGGGTGCCCAGTAGGCATTCCAGTCAGCACAGGAATAGTCATGGATAATTTTGGATGGAGAGTGGGGTGGGGTGTATGGGGATGAGGTTGTGTGTAGGAGATGTCGGGGAAAACAAGTAAGTGATCACTTTCAATGGGATGGAGGACTTCTAGAGTGAAGCATCCAAGGAGGTTGGGAGATGCAAGGTTGACATCTGGGGTGGTGAGAAAGGGACAGTGTCACCTTGGAGGGAGTCTGCAAACTGACACCACCTCCAGAGTTCTGTAGGGCATCTACTATGGATATTGAGGTCAGTGACAGTACTACAGATGGAAAATGTACAGTCGATGTTGGTGAGGACATCATAGGGAATAGGATTGTTGGTTGTGATGTGGATAGTAGCTCAGGTAATAATTAGGGTTCTGAAGAATATGTGGTTAGAGGAATATTGTGTTCAGGATGAAGGTATCGACGTTGTGTTTGGACAGAGTATGTATAAAAAGTAGTTTGTTCGTGGATAGGGAGCGGATGTTGTATATGATGTCGTATTGTTGTCACACCATGATGGGACCTTAGTGAGTGTGTTATATGGACAAAGTCAGTTGCTGTCACGCTTTCGTATGAAGCATCTGCACAACGATTGGAGTGCATGGTATCCAATTTTATGGCGCTATACGATAATTTCGTTGATTTGAAAAAAGCGTATGGGGCTATAAAAGGGTGAAATGAATTGCCGAAACTGATTGCTTCCAGAATAAAATAAAATATCTTCAAGTGTACGGCTGTTGATAAAGTTTATTGAATTGAAAAGTACGAGGATTGGAACTTTAATAGTGGCGACTATTTACTTACAGCTTGTACAAAATAGATACTTGTTTCAAAGTTTTGCTGACTTTCAGAGTAGTCACCAGCACTGTGTATAAACCGTTGCCAGCGATGTGGACGTCGTAGGATAATCTTAGCAGTGCCAGTTGAGTTGACAGTTGAGCGGCCCGGTCTATTTCCCGACGAATTTGTAGCAGTTTTGAAGCGAATGCCGTGAAGTGTTTACTTCAGTTTAGAAATCGAGTTGAACTCACGAGAGCTTAAGTCATGGGAGTGCAGTAAGTGGTATAGCACTTAGCAGGCCCATCAGTCACACAAATCAGTAACAGCTTGCACTGTACGTGCATGAGCATTGTTCTGCAAAATGATGGTCAGGTCGTGCTGAAAGAGTCATTACTTGTGTCTCTAAGCTGGTCATAGTTGTGTTCCAAAAATGAATAACATAGAGACAGAAGTGATGACCCAATCTGCAGGACCTGACCATCATTCTGCAGGACTATGCTCAAGCACGTACAGTGCAAGCTGTTACTTATTTCTTTACTGATGGAGCTGCTAAGTGCTTGTATACACACATCAAAAATCACCTCGGTTCCGGAACCTGTACAGAAAATTGGAATAGAGATCAACATAGACATCATTTCCACCCTTTTTATTGCTCATGAGAACACACATTGCATGATGTACCACCATACAGCGAGACCTTCAGAAGTGGTGGTCCGGATTGCTGTACACACCAGTACCTCTAATACCCAGTAGCACGTCCTCTTTCAGTGATGCATGGTTGTGTTCGTCGTGGCATACTATCCACAGGTTCATCAAGACACTGTTGATCCAGATTGTCCCATTCCTCAACGGCAATTCGGCGTAGATCCCTCAGAGTGTTTGGTGGGTTACGTCGTCCATAAACATCCCTTTTCAATGTATCCCAGGCATGTTCGGTAGGGTTCATGTCTGGAGAATATGCTGGCCACTCTAGTCGAACAATGTCGTTATCCTGAAAAAAAAAGTCATTCACAAGATGTGTACGATGGGGGCGCAAATTGCCGTCCATGGAGACAAATACATCGCCAATATGCTGCCGATAAGGTTGCACTATCGGTCGGAGGATGGCGACTTCCATAACCACCATCGACGTACGCCAGCCCCACATAATGCCACCCGAAAACAGCAGGAAACCTCCACCTTGCTGCACTAGCTGGACAGTGTGTCCAAGGCGTTCTGCCTGACCGGGGTGCCTCCAAACACATCTCCAACTACTGTCCGGTTGAAGGCATATGCGACACCCATCGGTGAAGAGAACTTGATGTCAATCCTGAGCAGTCCATTCGGCATGTTGCTGGGCCCATCCATACCGCGCTTCATGGTGTCGTGGTTGCAAAGATGGACCTCGCCATGGGCGTTGAGAGTGAAGTTGCGCATCTTGCAGCCTACTGCGCACAGTTTGAGTCGTAACACAGCGTCCTGTGGCTGCACGAAAAGCGTTATTCAACATGGTGGCATTGCTGTCAGGGTTCCTCCGAACCATTACTCGTAAGTTGCGGTCATCTACTGCCCTTGGGGGGGGGGGGGGGGGGGGGGGCTAAACGAGGCATATCATCGACAGTTCCTGTCTCTCTGTATCTCCTCCATGTCCGAAGAACATCGCTTTGGTTCACTCTGAGACGCCTGGACACTTCCCTTGTTGAGAGCCCTTCCTGACACAAAGTAACAATTCGGACGCGTTAGAACCGCGACATTGACCATCTAGGCATTGTTGACTTACAGACAGTACGAGCCGTGTACCTCCTTCCGGGTGGAATGACTGGAAGTGGTCGGCTGTCGGAACCCCTCCGTCTAATAGGCTCTGCCCAGGCATGGTTGTTTACATCTTTGGGCGGGTTTAGAGACATCTCTGAACAGTCAAAGTGACATTGTCTGTGATACAATATCCCAATCAACATCTATCTTCAGGAGTTATGTCTTTTAATTTCAGAAGAGTTGAACGAGGAGGCACAAACAACTCTTTTCCTGTGCCTGCAAAGAGAAGCTGGCAGATATAACCAGGGTGTCAAAATGACACCATAGGTAGGTAATGTTAAGTTTAAGGCAGTAAATTTGTAGTATTTGGTGATATTTACGCTCGAGCTCGTATATCAATCTGTTACACTGGAATCAGTAGTCTATCGCGTTTATTGTCTAAAATGCTGTTACGGCACACACGGTTCAGATTAGAGAAACGGTGATAGTAAAATCATTATTTTCCCAAGTAATAACAGTACAAATATTCCACTGAGTGGTAGGGTAAATCTCCTACGTGTGTTGAACGGTGTTTGGAAGGCAACAGTTCCTAAATGTTTCACAGCCGAGGTCGCTCAACAGTGGATGCCTGGAAACTAGTCACTCCAAGTGTTCAATCACGCTATACGCTGTGGCAGTCCGATGGAAGGGTTTTAGTTTGGCGAATTACCAGCCGTCATGTGTAGTGCCAACAGTGAAGTACTGAAGTACCACCTCGGTGTTAGGGCGTGGTGGTGTATTTAGTGGATACGGTGTTGTTCCCTTGCTCTGCTTTAGAAACACTAAATATTGAAAGACATGAACACCTTTTGCCATATCGTGTACTGTCACAGTTGAGGAACAGTTCAGAAAGGACGATTGTATCAGCATGACAGGGCACCCTTTCATAAAGCATCATCTGTAAGGCCAAGGACTGTGGACAAAGGCATTCCTACAATTGACTTACTCCGCCCAGAGTTACGACCTGAACCCTAAGGGAAGCGTTAGAAATAAGATAGTCGATTTCTCTCCATACCGCAGCGTCCAGAATCACTACATTGCCTGGTTTCGGCCCTCGAGGATTGATTAGCTGCCATTCCTACACGACAACCACACAACTATTCGAAAGCACGGAGTTATGGACATAATAAGAACGAAGGGTGGATACTTTTCATCAGGTAGTGTATGGCTATTGAGCGGAGGGTTCTGTTTCCATATACCCAGTGCCACTACATTTTCTCCCTTAGTTAGGAGGCAACACACAGTTACGACAGACTGGCAGGGGCAACAAAACTGACAGTTCAGAACGACGCATTAAGGTATTTTGCTCTCAGGCGAACAAGCTCCTTATAAGCCACTTCTTTTGTTCATGAGTTACATTTCCTTAAGATCCTTCCGCTGAATCTGAGTCTGGTATCTGCTTTTCCCATTATTTGTGTTATGTGGTCATTCCACTTAAGGTCGCTCTGGATAGTTATGCTTACATATTTTACGGCAGACGCTATCTCCAGGTGTTCATCATCAATAGTGTAGCTGTACAGTAGTGGATTTCTTTTCTTATGTATGCGCAATATATTACATTTATTTACGTTCAGGGTTAACTGCCAGAGCCTGCACCATTCATCAATCGTTCTGCAAATCGTTACTACCTTCTGGTGTTGTTGCTTTGATACAGACAACTGCATCATCTGCGAACAGCCTTAAAGAGCATCCGAAGCTTTCTACTATATTTATATATATTGTAAACAGCAATGGTCGTATCATACTTCCCTGTGGTACACCGGTTATTTACATCTGTCGATTTTGTTCCGTTAAGAGCGACTTGTTGAGTTCTATCTGCAAGAAAGTGCTGAATCCAATCGCAAGTCTGCTCCGATACTCGGTAGGCTCATATTTTTGTCACTAAACGGCAATGCGGGACGGTGTCAAATGCCTTACTGAAATCAAGTAACAAGGCATCAGCCTGAGCGCCATTGTCCACTGTGCTCTGAATCTCATGGATGAACAGAACGAGCTGAGTTTCGCAGGATCTCTGTTTGCGAAATACATGTTTATTTTTACAGAGGAGATTTTCATTTTCAAAAAACGTCATAATTCTCGAGCATAAAACACGTTCCCTAATTTCACAACAAAGTGACGTCAACTATATAGGTCTATAATTATGTGGACCTGTCTAACGGCCTTTCTTAAAAACGGGAATGACCTGCTCTTTTTTCCAGTCGTTAGGTGCCTTTCGTTGCTCAAGCCATATACGATAAATTACTGCTAGAAGGGGAGCAAGTCATTTCGCATAATCTTCATAGAATCTTATAGGTACCTCGTCTCTCCTGACGGCTTTCCACTAATAAGTAACTGTAGCTGCTTTTCAATTCCGCGATCGGTTATCTCAATATCCACCATTTCGACGTTCGTGCGACAATTGAAAGGAGGGACAATGTTACTACCTTCCGCGGTGAAACAACTTCGGAAGAACGAATTCAGTATTTCGGCCTTCTCTCCGTTATCTTCCGTGTGATCGTTGTGAGAAAAAATAGATGATTTTGACTCATTGAATTTACATACATCCCAAATCCCTTGGGGTGATAACCTCTCTAGATTTTATCGACTTTGTTTACTGCAATAAACACGCCGCCACCATTGGCGACTGTCCTATCCTTACGATAAACGTTTCTATCAGGATTTCGTTGTCATTGACGTATGGTTTCAAGCAACTTTCTGTTCCCAATACTATCTGTGCATTATAACCTTCAGTAAGCGATACTATTCCTGGGTAAAATTTAGATATTTGTGGTGAGGGACAAAAATGCTGAGGTTATCGCTCCCTAAGCTTACACACTACTTAATCTAACTTAAACTAACCTACGCTAAGGACAACACACACAACCATGCCCGAGTGAGGACTCGAATCTCCGATGGGGGTGAGCCGTGTGATCCGTGACAAAGCGCCCCAGACCCCGCAGCCACGACGTGCGGCAGAATTCTGGGACTTTTCCTTGGATGCTCCTGCAGTTTACTAAAGACATATTAATCTTTTCTATTTCTGATCTGCGAGCACCAAGATTCTCTGAGGCCACTATGGCTGATTTATGAGGCAAATCGTCTTTGATCCCAAGGAAGAGGTTCTCTAACCTAAAAGAGCCCCATGTGCACGCCACACGTGATCCGCTACCCTAATAGCCGCTTCCTGCGTGTAGCGCACAGCTGAGCTATTATGGGGAACCCTTCAATTCTGCACCGTATAGCGGAAGTCGAGAAATTCGCATCCGTACCATCGCAGAGTCGTCTGAGCCACTGGTTTAGACCTTCCACTCTGATCCACACCAGAGGACCGCGATCAGCTACAAATAGACAGCTTAACCTGCACCCCGCGCACGTTGTTAGCTGCCTTTATCAAATCAGCCAGCCACCGAAAGGAGCTGAAGATGGCCTCAGAACGCAAGTTTCAGGCGTCATTCGTGCCGACATGCGCCACTACACGCAGCCGGCTGCGCTCGATGGCCACTTGCAGGGCCTGCTCCACATCACGGATGAAACCTCCCGGCAGAGATACCGAACGCACACTGGAATTCTTTCCCGCCTTGCCTGCTGTCTCCCTGAGAAGCTCCATCATCCGCCTAAAGATTGGAGCTCCCAATGGCAAGCATACCCACGCTCTGTACTTCTCCGGACTGGGCAGGAAAATCGACCGTTGGCCCAACAGGAGAGGCCTCCGTGCTGGCTCAATCAGCACTGGGTAGCAACTCGTACCTGCTGCTAAAACGTTGGGGGCCAGCCGAACGGCCAGCTCCCTCTTTCGCCTTCCGCCAACACCGACTCAAAGGAAGGCCTCGGCGCTTGTTGGTGACGTCACGTCAGCTAGGCACGGCGAACGCCAGGTCTATTGCAGGCAGAAACGCCTGGGCGTGCTTATCACTATAAATGTCTTATTTTTGGACAAAATGTTTGGTATTGTTTTGGATTCTGCAGTTTTATTTAGATGAAAGATTTTCTTACTATCGTAAAGCTACAAATGAAGATCATAGTTCTGTATTACTGAATCCTGGCGAAACAAACGTAGATCAATATAAGATGCTTTGCCCCATTGCAAGCTTCGCAAATTTTACATTCAAGTAACTATATTTACTTGATCCATTTTGCTATCGAAACTTGCCCCAACCCCCTTACAATTAACTCGTTTCTTTTATTTATTTATTTATTTTCGTTTGACATCGACACTGGAAATGTGAACTAATTTACATGTGTAAATTTCCAACTGTTGCCAGTCATTAGATTACAGCCGTTTTCAACGAAAGGAATTCTAAACAGGAAACTAAATAGCTTTATACATCGAAAATACTGCTGAGCTTAAACTTTTTTAAACATGCACATTAGAAAAGATTAATATTCCCCTCTTGCAACTGAAAGGAGAAACTTTATAAGATAATAATTTATTTGATAAAACAAGTATCTCTTTTGCCTCTTCTTCTGTCCCCCACCCCCTACCCCAACGTGTACAATCGCAAGATATTTCATTAACATTCAGTGCTCCCCACCCCATAGTCAACCAAGATACCTAAAGAAGAGCACCAATATGTTCACAGTTTCTTGTAAAAGCAAACCAGTACAAACGTAACTTCCTCAGATTTATAAATAAGGTAAAGAAGCACGAATTCTGTTGCTGCTGGACCATGAAGTTGTTTTTGTATGTCAATCCTTAAAACCGGTGGAAATTTAAGTTCAGGAATATACTATTTGTTAAGAAATGCAATGATTTGCACAATTAATTCATCATCAATAAACACTTCCGGGCTAAGTTGCCGTGGTCGATCTGTAAAACTTCTTCTACCTAACGTTTCGTTCTCAACTACGGAGAACATCTTCGGAGGTGAGTCAACGACTGGCTGCTAGGAGCTGGGGCCGCCGCTTATATGGATATCGTAGAGGGCGCCACCGCACGTCACGTGACGTGCGGTGGCGCCCTCTACGATATCCATATAAGCGGCGGCCCCAGCTCCTAGCAGCCAGTCGTTGACTCACCTCCGAAGATGTTCTCCGTAGTTGAGAACGAAACGTTAGGTAGAAGAAGTTTTACAGATCGACCACGGCAACTTAGCCCGGAAGTGTTTATTGATGAAGACGCCGGCCGTGAAAGCCTACATGGAATGCACAATTAATTGATTGCAGAAATCTCTCAGAAGAATGTGTGTTGGTAAACTACCGCCAATAGTTTCATATTTTCCTGTGTCAGAGAGGGAGACACCACCATTATGAGTACGCCTGCAACATACGTGCCTAGCTGACGTGACGTCACGAACAAGCGCCGAGGCCTTCCTTTGAGTCGGTGTTGCTTCCGCCCAGTAACACGCGAACCGACCACTGTCTGCCACCCGCTCAGAAGCTGCAGCGACGTCCAAGTCACCAGGGGATTCCAGTGGCACCAAAGGTGTCGCAGGTCTCTTCATTGGCACCCAGACGTCAACGCAACTTGGAGCATTGTAGCCATGGCAGCTTCCAGCTGTTGACGGACAGCAGCCAACTCTCCTTCGCTCACAACAAGCACAGTCCCTAGTCATATCGTACTGTGTATAAAATAGATATAAGGTCTCGAATGGCGCTACTAAGTTTGAAATGTATACAAAATGTACCAAAAGAAAATAAAGTAACACAAAAATTGCTGTGCAGATTTCTCACTATTTTTAACATGTGACGAAACGATAGAGCGGTCAAAAACTGATCTTGTGTGATATTCGTTTCATTGACATGTAGCAACATAGAGAGTAAAACACGAAGAATAAATAATATTCTATCAGCGAATGAATAGCGCTGCTGCTTAGTGCAAGCAGACATCGTTGGACAGGGCGGTGTTTTCACTGCTGGAGCACCGGTACTGCTGACACATTTAGTTTTTCTGTCCCTGTTTGCACACACGGATAGAACAAATATCGCCCTTGACTAATTTGCGACTCTTCTAGCGAATGGATAAATAAAATTCCACCTTAAAAATAATTTAGTGTTTAGCGAGAAACAAATCGACGCTTTACGGTGAGACTGGGCTTCTCATGAAAAACGTGATAATCAATATTTATTTGGGCTGACTCCAGCCACAGGTTGCTAATATCTGCTGAAAAGTATGAGAATATGCTCTTGACGATGCTTCGAAGACACATCATGTATATAAACAAGGGGTTAAAAATATTTCATATTTTGAGAGGTGATAGCATGGAACAAAAAAGAGAGTAATGTCCTATAAATATCAACCATACCTTAAGAAGTATAAGCACTTACTCATATTCGCTACTGTGAAACACGTCTCTTCTCGTGCGACTACCATGCTCTCGATATTGGATGAAACCGACGAAACCGACGAAAGAAGTAAACTGGCAAACATGTGGTCTAAAATGCATACCTTAAGAGCTATCAGCAATTGTTCAGTACCGAAGGTGAACAAGTGCTCATGGCATTTTAGAACATATGGACTTTTTTTCTTGTTTTGGCCCATAGTACCGCCTCCGGAGATAGGGAATACTTTTTTAACACCGTGGATATACATGGGTAACAAATTTTGTTGGAGATAAAAGAAAGAGGAAGTTTCCACAAAAAACTTACAAAAATCCAAATTTTCCAGAAACACATTTCATTGAATGACTTGAACCGTATACGTTGCTGATGTCTTTACAAAATTATATTTCACAGGTATAACCTAGATATGTAACACAACGATGGAAAAACAATTCCATGAGCTTTCAACTGCAAATAAAAAAGTGTAAAAATTATGTATGTTTTCCAAAACTAAACCTCTACACATTGGTTATTTTCTAACGTACTAGTTTATTTTGTTATTTATTTATTCATACGAATTTGCTAACTAAGGACTGCGTTACAAATTCTATTTCATATTCACTCTTTTCTTTCTCTTCTCTCGGGCTGCTCTTTTGCCTGCTGCCATTTTTGAAAGATGTTCAGCTGTTAGTTTCCTGTTGGTGTTCGGTTTTGGAGCCTCCTGAAAAACATCGAATTCAGTTATTGCCTTTCTGTACTTGTCCCTATTCATTGCGTCCATTTCTGTAAGTCCAAGTTCACCGAGATCTTTCTTTATTCCTTGCAACCAAGAGTTGGGTGTTTTCCTCTGTTGAAATATATTGAAGATTTTCTTCGTTAATCTCTATCATCCATTCTCACCGGATGACGAAAGAACATCAGCCTTCTCTTTCTCATTTCCGTTGTGACTGGTTTAATAAACTGGTAGATCTTACCATTGCTCATCTTTACCCATTTTTCACCAGTTCTTCCTTAGAATTACTCTTTCCTTTTTCTCGAGCTCATCTATTAGTCCTTTTTGAGGGAGAGTGTTTCTGCTGCATACTGAACTTCTGTTCTCGTCACTGTATTCTAGTGTAATAACTTTGCATTTTGAGATAGGCATTTTTTGTTGTGCAACTTATGTGTTAAAATGTGTGTCCTCCTAATTTTAGCTACTGGAAGTTTTACAACTTTTTTTTCTATACTAGTATCCTTTATTGTTTCTCCCAAATATTTAAAGTTGACCTTTTCGATACATCCAACAATTGCGTGCAATTATTTTATTTCCTTATATTTGTAAGATATGAATTTAGTTTTTTCTTGTGATATCTATAAACCAAACTTAATTGCATCCTTTGCTAAGATTTCTATTTGTTTAATTTCATCTGCTATATTTGTGGACAGGAGAACAATATCATCTGCAAAAGCTAGTGCATGTATCGTAAGACCTTTATCTGATCATCCAAAAGTTTATTTTAACCTACATAAAGAAATAATTTAATAAATTCGTTCATTACGGTAGTTTGAAAGGTGCATATATTGTAAAAAAGGCACTGTATTTGATGTTTTTGCCACTGTAAACGTTTTTGGACGCCTGAACACGTCTTACATATACCATTAAATTTCGGGCATGCAGCCGCGGAATTAAAATTTCCTCCACTGTTATTTCGGCCCCGTATCGTCCGGTCATCCTTAAAGTGAATCACAAGACTGACGACAAGATGCCATGCGTGGCCTTATATGCTCCACCGCGGCTGTACTGAGCATGAGGGTCACAGATGCTGGTCGGCGACAAAGAAATACGTTTACACATGCGCCGCCTTCACTTATAGATGTATGATGGTCGGCGGTGACACCTTGACGATTTCTCTGCAGTTTAATTACCCCAAGAGCCGGATTCCATGCTTTGTCCAAATTAAAACCATTATTTCTGTTTATTAAATTATTAGCTAATTTAATTTCTATAGCTTCCTTGAAGACAGATTCCAAAAAGGAAGAGGTTGACGTTAAAATCTTCACATCACTGTAATTAATGGAACGCCCTGTATCAATACAATGGTCGGCCAAAGCTAACCGTAAGCGTGTGTATCTTCGTTGCTCCAGACATCTCTCATGAACGGTGCGTGCTGTTTGACCTATGTACGATTTCGCACAATTTCCGCAGGGAATCTGATACACACCCGCTTTACGAAGCTGTAAATCGTCCTTCACAGAGCCGAGTAAAGCTGCAATCTTCGTGGGGGGCCGGAAGACCATTTTAACACAGTGTTCTCAAGAATACAGCCTATCTTCGAGGAAAGAGCACCCACATAGGGCACAAACGCACTAATCTGAAGGAATATACAGACGAGTGTGTGTATTTTGATGTGTGTATTATGACTAGGTTCTTACACCATAAAGTTCTGAATGAGCTAATTTAATTTGGTTAATTCTGATATTTAGTGTATTTTAATAATATATTCAGTAAATATGATCTGTACTTAAAAGTTCAAGATGGAATCAACTAATACCTTTTCTAATGCCATGTCTAAGCAGGCTTCTTTAAAACATTTACTAAAGTAATTATTGAAAAATTTATTTTAATTGTGGACTTTCACTTACCATAGAGATTGGTTTATCACTAGTTTAAATGAACTGATAAGTAATCAACTTCATACTTTCAAACATACTCAAGTTTCAGAAACTGTGAATACGTCCTTAAGATCGTAATTTTTACGAAAGCTATTATTTTCAATGAATGAAAAAGTATTGAGGATAGAGCATTATTCGGCATGAGTAAGCAAATTCAGGTCACTATTAAGAAAGAACAATATTATGCACACTTTCACTAATATGACTGCTACTTCTCATCGTATTTACAACTACTTAACAAACCGAAATTCTGACCTGGTATTGGACAATAATCTCACACAGTTTGCTCACGTCCCTGATAAATTATTAAACACTGACCAACATGACGCTTTCCAGAGCTAATTTTCCAACGGCAGCCAAGGCCCCTCACAAAACTTCGCAGTGTCCAGAAATTCTTGCATCCACGACTTGATTGTTTCAGAGGCGACCTATTAGCGTGCAAGAAGACGTCACATATCGAAATACTGTTTAGCATGAATATAATTTTACATCAGGGGCCACTGACAAACCACCCACAGACTTCAAAGCGTCGCTACGTTCTGTCTTCCTTCTATTGTTGCGCACATCACCACGGGCTCGCCAAGCGAATCGTCCGATCGCATTGCTTAATTTTGTGGCTAACTTTTTACTTTTCATGAACCCATTAGTTGCCAATTTTTTCTTTATTTTACATATATTTCTGGGTTGCCTGGTTGGCACAGACTCGGAAAAGGAGTGTAAAATAATAAAAAAATTAAACAACCTTCAACTAAATGTTATATTTTATTCGATCCCCAAATGGGGATAATATATTCTTTTATTACTTGTTCCAGACAGCAAAGCATTCCATATGAACTCCATGATGCACACATAACACTGACTCCTTGCACTTTTCTCGCAAATTCCACATTTTCTTTCTTTCCACAGTGTCGTGCGTTCAATAATTTGGCTGGTTCGGCAAGTCCTGAGTTCAACTGAAACACGTGAAGTGGAAGTCATCGCGTGTGGTGAGCGTCCTGTCCTTTTTGGGTCAGAAGTAGCGGATGATTGAGCACGAGATAGCAGTGGAATAGTTCCAATTTTGAGGCATTAGATGACGCGAACGGTTCATCACCCACCGTTTGAATCTGAATGTCACTGGGTTTTCGCAAATAAATTGGTTTGGATAATGTTGTCCGCATTATCGAACCATTTACTCACCGGTGGCGTGGCTGACATAAAACTTGACATTTCACGAATTTCTAATCCAGAAAGTCCATCACGGGAAGAATTTTGAAAAGTGGATCTCTTTCGTCAGCTGAGCTTCTGTTCCGATGTGTGTTAGCAGTTAAATGCAGGTAGCACTTTATTTCCAGGTATATGTTGCTTCTCACAGACTGTTGTATGCATTTGATCTCAAGGTCCCCATTAAGTGAAAATAAAATAACACTTAGAAGTAAAAAAATCAATAAACGTCTTCTAAAATCATTACAGAACATGCCGGTGCACATATGATTGGAGTTACTTACAGAATTATATAACTTATAATATTTGCAAAATATTCAATCCTCGTAACTCTGAGAAACTCTGAGAAACTCTGAGAAACTCTGAGAAACCTTACTTCTTCATAGAAATAATCCTGTACAGTTCACTCGTTTAAAACAACTGACTAACAATGATTGCACAAGAGTGACAAATGTCTAGACAATAATTCAGAATTGTAGCAACTGCTGCCATCGTAATTGTTGTTGTTGTTCAGTCTTGAGACTGGTTTGATGCAGCTCTCCATGCTACCCTATCCTGTGCAAGCTTCTTCATCTCCCAGTACCTACTGCAGCCTACATCCTTCTGAATCTGCTTAGTGTATTCATCTCTTGGTCTCCCTCTACGATTTTTACCCTCCACGCTGCCCTCCAGTACTAAATTGGTGACCCCTTGATGCCTCAGAACATGTCCTACCAACCGATCCCTTCTTCTGGTGAAGTTGTGCCACAAACTCCTCCCCAATTCTATTCAGTACCTCTTCATTAGTTATGTGATCTACACATCTAATGTTCAGCATTCGAAACCTTCAATTCTCTTCTTGTCTAAACTATTTATCGTTCATGTTTCACTTCCATACATGGCTACACTCCATACAAATACTTTCAGAAACCACTTCCTGACACTTAAATCTATACTCGATGTTAACAAATTTCTCTTCTTCAGAATAGCTTTAAAATTTCCGTTACAAAGACAAATCACCAAATGGGGATCATGACAGTTAATGCGTTAGTCACCACTTAAGTCTTTGGAGTAGTGCATCGTTTAAAATCATAGAAGTTATTACATCCTTTTATTTTTTCAAAGATATGTACATATAAAAAGTAAGTCATTTTATAAATTACAAAAAAATCTTCATTTCCAGCATATACACATGGAGATTAATCGATCGACAGTTACAATGGTATTGAAAAATTTATTATTTAATGTGTTTAGATATACTTGTTCCTTTACAGACTCTTTCCAAGATGTTATGCCCTGAAGCCAATATAGTGGAGATTCGGTAGCAAAAGTACAAATAATGATGACTTGAAAGAATTTATGTAATTATAGCTTTCAACCTATATAACGCTAATAGTGGAAATTGGTAACAATCTGTGAATATCACCTACCTACCTAATATAGATGCAATCTTTGTTTTGGTTCTCAAGAGCTAATATTGTAGGTTTTGTTGCATATTCTCCATGAAGTAGCAGAATAACGACCGTGTAGCTAAACATTGTGCTGAAATGCGTCTCATTACATCCAGTGTCATCTCACGCTTCGTTTCGCTAAATTTATTTGCAAGCAGGCGAAGTAATGAGACGTAAAGATCGTCGCCGTCGATTTTGTACAGTGCACCGAGCTTATTCAGACGATTAGCGTCACGAAAACTGAAGAGCGTAATAGATGCCCGCAGTGAATGAGACAGCAACCTCCCCCCCCCCATTCCCTCCCCCCCCTCCCTCCAACCGGTGCTGTCGCCTCCGTTAGCGTCCGCCTACAGGCTGTCGGGCTAAATTTAGAAAGAGCCTCGCTGAGTAATTCAATGAAGAGCGCGCCGCGGGGCGATCAATCTCCGACGTCACGCCACGTCTGCCGTGAATACGGCCAATCAGGCGCGCCACAATCGCCTCGGCTGGAGCGGACCCAGCAGAAACCTGGCACGGCACGGGGATCCTTCACGCTACCAATTACAGCCGCTTCGGCAGCGGACGAAATTAATCAGTTGGTCCCTGCCTGCAGTCGAATGAAATTGATACTTCTAGTGCGAAACTTTAAAAGAAAAAGAAGGAAGTAAAATTGCTGAAGTCATCTTGAAAGGAGAGCAATCAGAGTTCAGAAGGATCTGCACCGATAACATAATTAACTTGACGCGAATTATTGAAAATAAAAAGGGACTACAATAGAGAAACACATATAATTTTTAGCGACTCCGTTATGGCTTTCAGCTCTGTTAACAGAGGCAATCTCTTCCACAGGGCCGACCAGAGTGGCCGTGCGGTTCTAGGCGCTTCAGTCTGGAGCCGAGCGCCCGCTACGGTCGCAGGTTCGAATCCTGCCTCGGGCATGGATATGTGTGATGTGCTTAGGTTAGTTAGGTTTAATTACTTCTAAGTTCTAGGCGACTGATGACCTCAGAAGTTAAGTCGCATAGTGCTCAGAGCCATTTGAACCATTTTTTTTTCTTCCACAGATTTGTCAACATTTAAAGGAACTAAACATTTAAAGGAAGTAATAAGAAGTAGGCTTGAAGGTTCAAATATATTCTCCCCAGGCAAGAGTAATGAGAACACAGTATTAGCCGACGTGTAAGACAAGGGTACAATCTATCATTCGTCTTTAATACATTGAAACTAATTTAGGAACAGACATATTTTATGGAGGTGGTGTTGTACAGTTAAATGAATGTTATGAACTGCATTATGCAATAATACACAAGTGTAACAGTATGTTTGATAAGGTACGATCGGTTAGGGTACAGGATCAGACTGTCATCGGATCGAAAAACCATTTGCATAATTGGAATAACTGTAATCAGATGTTCATTGTTCCATCACTGACGTAGCTGTAAATACGTAATTTTATTCCATTTAACCTCATAGACTTTTTTTGTGGTTTTGTTTGTTAGACGATTTTGGAAAGGACTTCCACAATAATCCATTAATTGCGTTACCTGACTCGCTGTACTGATTTCCCTCATTTCCCTGTACAGTTGCATTGGCTCCCCAACCCACCCCCTCGCCGCTTGTTTTCCTCCTTACCAAAAAGACGATTACTTCATGCCTCAGGATGAGTCGTATAAATCGATCCATTTCTTTATGAACGTTCTGTCATAAATACCTTTACATTACAGTTCGATACAGCAGCTCAGCATTATCCAACTTATCTAATATTCAGTATTCTTCTGCAGCAACATATTTCAAAAGCTTCTTACCTGAACTGCTTACGGCCCGTGTTCCATACAATTCTGAGGTGCAGACAAATACCTCCAATCAATACTTCCTAACACTTAAATATATATTTGATGTTGACAAATTTCTCCTTCTGAGTAAGGCATTTCTCGCTAATGCCTCTTTACATTTTATATCCTCTGTGATTCTGTCATTGCATTTATTTTCGTGTCAAATTAGGGACTCGTCTACTACTATAACAAGTAAAATCACTCTTTTTACATTCGCAGGCTTTCCACGACCGTATCGACACAGGAGGATTGCTCTGTGTTACGACAATTTGGTAAACTATAAACAATAATTGAGTAGAATTGTATGCCCGTTACCAGCCTTCCTCTTTACTGGCAGTCGAAACAACTCGCAACGCGAAGAAAAACTTTTTTTTCCCAAAATCGCATCTCATTAACTGGAACACATTCTGGATTATTAGTCAACAGTATGACGTGCTGTCACAATGTTTCAATTATACCTTCGCAAAAATCAAGGTGTTGGCATGAAAATTAGTGACAGCATTGGCCCATGTCTACGTCTTCACCCGTCGATGAGACACATTTGTTTGTAACGATCGCTTGTCGGAGACATAGCTTTAGGAAGTCTGCAGTTTGGAAGCTTAGCACACTTTCCACCACGGTAAGATGAGGACTTCGTGGTCGTTCTGAGAAAGCGGACACGAAATGGTTTCTGGATTTGAGGAACCAAGGAGATGTCACTGGGTTTCACGTTGCGCATCTTAATGCGGATGACCTTGAACGGGACTTAGTCGCTGGCGAGGCTGCCGCAACGACGCGATCTCTAGTATTTACTTAGATCGCGTTGCGCTATCATTCACTTCCGGTTGCGCAATAGGCGCTGATAACGGACTGTTTGCGACCGTTGCCGTTAATTTTTTTGGAGCAGCCGCACGTGCAGCAGCATGTTAGGGTGATGTTTTAGAGCTATATTGTCTATAATACAGCATACAGTGACCATTGATCTTTATTTTACAATTGCCATTCCCTACTTTGGCCCATATAAACAAGTACCCGTCAGCGTTCAACTTCTTCTTTCTTCTGGTAGACAATACAAATGGCATGTTGGGAACTTTCGACAAAATTCCAGTTGTTTCAGAAATACTCCAAGTTTTCCATGCCAGAATATTAGCATCTGGAAAAGCTTCAAGGCCACCATAATCAGCGTGATTGCCCCAAACAACAGCCAAGGTCAACCATGTCGAACCACCAAACACAGCCTGTACATCACAGGTAAAGTTCAGGTGCAAACCACGAAAAACATTCGGGCCTCCAATCAACTGCTGTTTGGCGAGGCTTGTTTGTTATGTACGTTGCGCATCTTAATGCGGGTGACCTTGAACGGGACTTAGTCGCTGGCGAGGCTGCCGCAACGACGCAATCTCTAGTATTTACTTATATCGCGTTGCGCTATAATTCATTTCCGGTTGCGCAATGGGGAGCGGGTGGGGGAGGGAGGGGGATGGAGGGAGGGTGAGGGGGGAGGGAAACGTTGATTGCCCAAAGAGGCACCGTGTATGACTTAGTCCTGGGCAAAATGAGATGGGTCATTATCGAATCGTAGTACCTTCTTGGACAGCCTCTAGTAATGTCGTTACTGCCATACCGTGGCAGTCCAAAAAACCACTGAGCACCCACTTGGCAGATGATGCAAGGATCTTCAGCTTATTCGGGGGTTGTGGATCTGAGCCGTGTCAAAGTGTCGATCTTGCTAGATGAAGGTTGTCTATTTGAGATTCAAGTTATGCAACTGGTCTACATAATCGATATCTGTGTTTTGTAGAGGGGTGCAGAGGGAGGTGAGTTGAAGAGGTGAGTTTAGGATAGAGCGGCGAGCACCAGCGTGGTGTGGCTGTCTGCAGGTAACCGTGGTCACCAAGAGATGGCGCACCGAACCGAGCAGTACGCTGCCTCTGGAAACAACTGACGCACGCAGCGAGGAGAGCAGTGGGCTGTGCAGCTGGCAGCGAGGCGGGCGGCCCGGGGACAGGTGTTGTACGGGGTGCTGGTTGTACCCGTTAGATGCTGTTCGACCATGCGTGGTTGGGAAGGCATAGGCCAGGATGGACGAACGTGCAGCTGATGTCCGACTACGTGCTAAGATAGACGGTACGCGACTCTGGGGAATTGGCAGATTTAATAATCAGTGAAGCGACGTTTCCGCGACGTGACTTTGCTTGCGAACATAATTAAAGTGTATTACAGTTCTATTCAATACAGGTAGAACCTGACTGTCAAGAAGATAGTACACTTGCTCTACTGCAGCTGATGACTGTAATTTGACAAACAATTTTCAGCTGCCTTATCTTGGTAACGTAAAAAAAAGCACCCCGTCTTCAGGCCACAAGTGGCCCATCGGGACCATCCGACCGCCGTGTCATCCTGAGCTCAGGATGCGGATAGTTGGGACGTGTGGTCAGCACACCGGTTTTCTTTGACCGGAGCCGCTACTATTCGGTCAGGTAGCTCCTCAGTTGGCATAATGAGGCTGAGTGCACCCTAAGAAATGACAACAGCGGATGGCGGCCCGGATGGTCACCCATCCAAGTGCCGGCCACGCCCGACAGCGCTTAAGTTCGGTGATCTGACGGGAACTGGGGTATCCACTGCGGCAAGGCCGTTGCCCCCTTGTTAACGTAAAGTCTGAGAGAAAGAGTACCGCCTGGCGTTATGAAAAACAGGCCGATCAAAGGGACTGGATAGTGCTTTTAACTATCAGATACAAGTTAAAGGCTGAGTGTATATTTTACACAGTTTGTAAATGGGTATATAAGCTTGGTAATCACAAGCAAAATTTTATAAATATTCTTAGAGCGTAGTTGCTCAAAACTGAGTGTGATTTGCAAAAGCTTAGAAAGAGAGTTAACAGCGCATGAACGCTTTTATTTTTTGAAGTTGCAATTTTCATTGATTGATGTTCTACCTGAAACTGAGAAGAGTATTTATTTCTATAGACCATATTTTCCAGAATTACTCTTTTTGCTAAGAATTAAGTAATATGACAGCAAATAGTGCAATTGCACAGCAATGATTGATTCTCGTTTGAGCTACTTATGTCAAGTAAAAATTTTCACTATTTCCCTATTTCCGTGTCATTCAACTTCCACATTTTTCCACTGCTCGCTTTGCTCCTTTGCCTCGGCGTCGGTCATGCAGCCAACACAGCCATTAGTCAGCTTAAGAATTCATCTGCGTCGACCCGACGCAGTTACAACATTCACACTGCTGCCATGGTTCGGTGGGTTTTTGAGCTTTTTAAGTGGGTGTGGTCAGTCATGGAACCCAGTGGGCGGTTTTGTTATGCCCACAAATATAATGCAAGATCTTTAAAACTGTCCCTTTACTGATTTTCTCTTCTTTCACTATCGCCTCGATTATTGATCGCCGGGTTTCTAACACTGATTTTTCCTCTTTAGCCTCCCGTTTCTTCACAGTGAGATCTACAATTTCGTTCTTTCTCATTCAGACTGAAGTAGAAGCGTCTATGCCACCTAACCTTGGTTTTGTGAGTCATATAATGGTTCGCTGTTGCCATATACTACCACTAACGTGGCGTCGTTTTCTTCCTTCAGATGCAGAATATGAATTACCACATGGTACTCTGGAAAAATGTAGGAACACGTGAGGCAGTACTGACCCTACGACGTCTCTTTGAAGATATGTTAAGGAAAGACAAACCTACGTTTATAGCATTTGTTGACTTAAAGAAAGTTTTTGGCAATGTTGACTGGGATACTCTCTTTGTGATTCTGAAGATATCAGAGGTACAATGCAGGCAGAGAAATGGCCCTGTACAACTTATGCAGAAGCCTGACGACAATTCTAAGAGTCGATGGACATGAGGGGGAAGCAGCGGCTGAGATGGGGCGTGAGTCAGCGTTTAGACTGTCTCTAATGTTATCAATCTGTACATTGATCAAGTAGTAAAGGAAACAAAAGAAATTCAAGTAGGAATTAAAGTTCAGGGAGAATAAATAGAAACTTCGAGGTTTACCGATGACATTGTAATACTGTCAGCGACAGCAAAGAACTTCGAGGATCAGCGGAATGGAATGGGTACCGTCGCGAATGGAGGATATAGGATGAACATCAACAAAAGCAAAACAAGGATAATGAAATGCAGCCGAATTAAATCAGGTGTTCCTGTGGGAATTAAATTAGGAAACGGGACGCTAAAGGTAGTAGATGAGTGTCGCTGTTTGTATAATAACTGATGATGGCCTAAGTACAGAGCGTGTAAAATGAAGACTGTCAATGGCAAGAAACGCGTTTCTCTAAAAGAACATCGAATATAGGTTTAAGTGTTAGGAAGACTTTTCTGAAGGTATTTGTCTGGAGTGTAGCCATGCATGGAAGTGAAAAGTGGACGATAAACAGTTTTGACAAGAAGAGCTGAGAGGCTTTTGAAATGTGATCCTACAGAAGCATGTTGAAGAGTAGATGGGTATATGGCATAACTAAAGAGGAGGTACTCAACAGAACTGGGATGACAGGAAATTTGTAGCACAACTTGCCTAAAAGAAGGAATCGCTTGATGCGAGGCAATTTAGGACATCCAGGTTTCACCAGTTTAATATTCGAGGGAAGTGTGGAGATAAAAATCGTAGTGGGAGACCAAGAGATGAATACAGTAAGCATATTCAGAAGGATGTAGGTTGCAGTAGTTACTAGGGGATGAAAACGCTTGGGCAGGGTATAGTAACTTGGAGAGCTACAGCAAAACCAATTCCGAACTGAAGGCCATGACAGCAACAATTCCTGCTTATCAACAGTCTCCGCCATTTTTTTATTTATTTCTTTTTAATTTTTTTTTTTTTTTTTGCACAAGAATTTCAAAGTGTTGGGTACTATTTCGAGTACAGTGGTAAGGGGAGGTGAGCCACAGATTGATACAGCATCTGTCTTCATGGGAAGCTGGGCAAGAGCAGAAATGATTAGCTAACATGTAAATACCATAAGCAGACGTTTTACTTAACTCGTAGCACAAAGCATTGTAAACTAACTTTACGAAAGAACAAATAGCAATAAAGGCCGGGTATTACAAGAAAAAATTATAGAGGGTCGTGCAATGTAAGGTTGCCGCTACTAATGCATGAGGAAACTGTCCCAGGCTGACTAAGACTAAATACTGTCAAAGACTGCGACTCAGAGTGGGCGTGGCAGCGGGCGCGCATCATGGGATCCACCCGGCTCCTGCGAGACAGCTATCAGCGTTTGTCGAAAACCGTGTGCTTCTGTTACCAAGTGTGAGACGCTGTTGAGGGTGATAACGATCTGTGATACTGCAGAAAGGTTACCAGGAGTGCAGACACGTACCTGAAAGTAAACAAAACATTTATTATTTATTTATTTTATTTATTCCTTCAGGACTTAAATACACAAAATAATTAAAATGCAACACGATAAATAAAAGTACAGGACATTAATACAAGATACTGAAAGTGCTACAGCAAGACACATATGCTTTTTTGTATTAAATGGACAATAAGATCCATAATTCCGTAGTTTTGATGGCCTTATTACTTGCTGCCTAAAGATCGTCTGTGGTGCAAGTATCAGGAACGTTTCTGCAGACCAGGATATGTTGCGTGTCCTGTAGGTCACCACATACACATAATTCCTCCTCAGTGGTGTAGCCCCACTTCCTGAGGTTTGCCTTGCATCTTGACACTCCTGTTTTCAGTTGGTTTAGAATAGTGGTTCCCAATCTGGGGGTAATTATCCCCTGAGGGGTAAAATGAAATTTTCTGAAGGGTAAAAACTAAACGATTCGATTCAGTTTCAGTCATGAAACTAAAAGTTTTTCAAAAGAACATTACTGTTGTCACAAGTTTGTAACATTGAAATATTTATTATATAATTTATCAATACTGTAATTACTTTTCCTCAGTTAGTAGCATTAATGCGATGGAGGTTACAGGTTCCTCACATTGTCCACCCACTACACACATATGTTATCCTTTGTCCCGTACATCGCTGATGATAGAAATGAGACAAGATAACGGGGTCACGGGTTCAATTCCTAGCCGGGTTGGGGATTTTCCCTGTTCGGGGACTGGGTGTTCGTGTTGTCCTAACCATTTTGTCATCATCATCATTCGTGACAGTGGCTAGATTGGACTGTGTAAGAATTGGACTTTGAACAGGCGCTGCTGACCACGTAGTTGAAAGCCCCACAAACCAAACATCATCATCATTATCAAAAGTGTGACACACGTAACAAGTGCTATAAATATCTCAAGAAAAGTCTTCTCCAAGTTATAGATAGTACCTGCAGTATACCAGAAACTGCTTCATAACTCACTCCGAAACAGATCGCTGATGACCTAGTTGTTTACCGCCCTCTGCCATAAGTCACCATCATCGAAACAGATAAATGAATTAATTGACATCACTACACACAGTAACTACATAAGGGCTACTGTAGTGCTGCACTCAGTGTTATTAATATTGTAAGTATTATTACTGTTACTATTAGTGGCTGTGGTCACACACAAAACATTAACAGCCTGCAGTCTTTCAATGACTCTCAGTTCAGAAGCAAGGAGTGCAGCAATTAAGTGAACTACAAACAGTAAGCATAGTGCACATATTTTAACTTGGTTTATTGTTAATGGGGTTGCAGTGTGCTGGTAAAGAAAGTGCCGCAATGGAGAGGAGTAGTTCGGGAGAAGTATGTCTTGTAACAAGTCTCTTTCATCAGTGTGGGTAGTTAGCTTTCTTATCTGAGAAGGAGTTGTGGGTATCACTTGCGACGCACGACGAATTCCTTCGTCACTTCTTCTAATACACATACACATAAACATAAACTGAATATCATTCATCTTTCATCATTTTTACCGTAGAGTAACAAGGTGCTAATAACGAGACATAAATAACAAGGTGGGGTAAAAATTTACCCCACGTTTTTCTGAATTATTTGTTTCACAAAAGAGGTACTGGAGTAACATAAAGTAATAACGACACAATAAAATGAAACATTTATTACAAAGTATAGTTATGTTTTATAATATGACAAAGCAAATTATAACTATAATATCAATGCATTTTATTTTGTCGTGGTTTTCATATAAAGAAATATGACACTGTACTTATCTATTGCATTCAGTTACCCTTTGTGCTATAACATTGCAAAACACAATAGAGTAAATCAAAAGGCATAAGAATCATTGAAGGAAATAACATGTAAATTGGTAAAAAGTATTAAGCTAACAAGTACGAAAAAATAGTTCCTCATGTGAAAGGAAACAGAGATTTTATAAATTATTTTCAAAATTTGATGATATTTTGAATATACCAAACATTTTCAAACTAAACTGTTATGGCAAGTTTGACAAATATTTTTCCGATGGTTCTTGCACACTGGTTTCTAACAGACACAGCATTCAAAGGATCTTTTCCGGTCTCCTTTTCGACTGCAAAGAAAGCATCGTCCACTTTTTTTTGAGATCGTTTCTGGTTGTGCTGCTGATCTTGTAATATCGTATGGAATATCGCTCCCATAATCTGTTCCATGGTTTCTCGTTATCCGGTCCTTCATTTCTGCTTCAACCAGCCCGAAAGCCAATGACGAGAAAATTGCTTCGGCTGTTTGTGCCGTCATTATCCTTATACAAGACATGGGCATTTATTCCTGATGCATCTAAAATCCCATACATGTATCGCATTGTCCAGCGCCTGGGTTTTCGTGCTGTGGTCTTGTTGTTGCATAGTAAATCAAATACATCGAGTCCCTCTTTGTTATCGTTGTAGCAAAGTACTATGTTCGATTTCTTTGCCTTCTCATCTATTTCACCTATCTCATGCATCTTTGACAAAAGAATAACGTTCTTATTTTTCTTTGGAATGTATGACTCCAACATTTTTTCTCTCCTGTCAATGAATGCAGATGAAGAAAGCTGGCCTATTCTGGGTTTGAAACAGGGATTCAGGTATTTCTGGTTTATTCTTGCGTAAGGTGCCAACCATTGTCAACTTTTTGTCAGCCAATTTGTCGGTTACTTCACACGAAGCAAACCAGTTGTCCATTGTAATGTTCCGGTTAGTTCCATATACAGGTCCACATAATTTCATCACATAACATGTAGGAACTGAAACACATTTGTCCCTAGTCCCTTTCCCAAAATATGGAAATCCTGCATAAAAATGTCTTCGCGTCATATAATGAAGTTATCCGTAGCCTATATTTGTCCGGCTTGCTTGGCAGATACGTTTTGAATGGGCATCTGCCTCGGAAGCTAAGGAGTGTCTCGTCACTGGTTAGGAGGGCAGAGGGTGTACAATTGTTGACTGTGTTCGACAAACATACACCATAAATCACGAAATGCAGCGAACTTGTCTGGCGTTCTTCTTTGCAATCTGGTATGTTGGTCATCAAATCTTAGATTATTGATCAAAAACTCGAATCGGGTTTTCGTCATAATTCTTCGGAAAAATAGGGGCCCGTATACCACAGACCACGCATCAGTACAATTCAGATGCGCATATTTTAGAGCTCCACTCATAAAAAGTATACCAAATAAAGTTTTTATTTCGTTTTGGTTGGTATCTCCAATATACCACTGCGGTGATGTGAATTTTTCCCTTGAACGAGCAATTTTTTGGTTTGTGTACGTAACTATTAATGAATCCAGGTCACTAGTAAACAACGGTTCAAATAATTTTATTGTCTTGCGTAGTGCACCACGTGCATGTACCACTATATTCTTTGCTGGCTTTCTCGACGCTTTTTTGTGGAAGAGATGTGTGTTCCAACAATACCCATTTCTGCCATATAAAATTTTCCTTACTTGGCTATCTCCTTCGTCTGATGAATGAACCTCAAATGGCGGTACATCGAATTCGTCATCCTCCTGGTCGTCTGTGATATGACCGTCTTCAGGTTCACTCACATCTTCGTCTGATTCACAGTAATATACGTTTTCAGCCTCTTGACGCTCAAATTCTCTTATTATTTCCTCTGGAGTTCTAACAGTTCATGAGAAGACATTTTCTACTCCTGCAAAAGAAAGTACCACCTATTTTATAAACAAAAAAATTTAACGTAAATAACAAGATGGTGTGATTTTTTACCCCTAACGCAAAATTTCACACTTTACCTGTTAAAGGAGCATGGAAAATAAAGCCTGAGAGATTATAGCCTCCTCAACGTGAACAACAATACTGACTGGAAAGGTAAACAATGACTCCCGTCCGAGAAACCAGTGGTACCAATATAGGATAAAAAATTATATCGACTGGGGTAATTTTTTACCACACCTTGTTATTCTAGGGATGAAAACACAAGTGTTCCAAGAAAAGTCCTTCACTCTACAGTTTACTTATGCGCTAAAGTTCGTGATAATGTGCCTTCATTCAACAGTTTACTTATGCGCTAAAGTTGGTGATAATGTAGGAGAGGGGCTTATGCAACAGATGACAGGTGGAAGGGAGAGGGCGGGGGTTATAGCTAATGTGTGATGCACTCAGGGGTAATGGTCTAAGAAAGGGTGGGGACAACTTTAGAGCCTTGCACGTCGCATACGTCAGATGAAATCTGCCGGCAGGTTCCTCTTTGATGTTCTTCCTGTTCCTTTCAGTTAATGAATGCAGCCATAGCTCTGTTCGACGAGTTCCAGATGATGACGGAATTGCTGATATCTGCATCAAACTCATTCTTGACCTCAGCCTAGATGTTTGTGCTTCACGTCGTTTTAGTAGCACAGTACATGCAATAAGACCGTTGGGCAATGACACAAATGGCTCTGACCACTATGGGACTCAACTTCTGTGGTCATCAGTCCCCTAGAACTTAGAACTACTTAAACCTAACTAACCTACGGACATCACACACATCCATGCCCGAGGCAGGATTCGAACCTGCGACCGTAGCGGCCTCGCGGTTCCAGACTGTAGCGCCTAGTAACGCACGGCCACTCCGGCCGGCGGCAATGACACACACAGTGGTTACGGTTACTACAAGCCACACCACAAGTTGGGTAACGGGGCCAAATTTCTAGTAGTTTACTGTCGAGTTGTGATTTTCACATACAAATGTTTTATTTATTTCATGTCTTACAGAAACTAGCAGTACAGCAATAAACAACCTTTTAAACACGCCGCTAACGGCAATCAAATAATTTATACCAATACAACAGTTTAAAATTAAAAAAAAAAAAAAGAGAACACAGAAGGTAGCAGTACGGCAATCAACAACCGTTCGAAACACGCCGCTAATGGCAATCAAGTAATTTACAGCAATGCAACAATTTAAAAATTTCTTTTAAAAACTGCAATCAAGTCATTTATAGTACTACAACAGTTTAAAATTTAAAAAAAAAAAACATAGAAACTAACAGTGCGGCAATAACAGCCTTTCAAAACACGCCGCTAACAGAAATAAAGTAATTTTAAACAAAAGTGTCCTGGAATACCATTAGAACATAACAGATATGACGGACCCGTGTAAGGGTCACAAATCACCCACGCAGGGATGCTCAGGCTAGGCAGAATACTGACCAATTTAAATACGCCGGTAAACACAATTGCCACTCTCAGGCTGATCACTGCACCGACTTTTAGCCAGCGGAAACTTGTAATAAGATGGCTTAACTTGCTGACAAAATTAGAGCTAACCTCGTGCAAGGAAACAATACACCCCACAGTCCTGAATGAGCGACTATATGATCAACCAACAAGAAGCATGAATTTACTCATAACACACGACAGAATAGCGAAACAATTAAACTGCCCAAAACTACACCTACCATCGGGCAGTAACGAGAGGAGGAGGAAAGATCACTGTCTTCAATTACAACGGTGCCGGGGATAGAAAACCCGGTCGCCGGAAGCCACAAGGCAGAAGAGACACTGGTTACGCAAACTTATTACATAATGATTAAACCTTCCACTACTTTAACTTGCAATTATGCTCGAACAGGCAGTACACGACCTCCGATGGCAAGGATCCACACATCCGACACAGTCACGCGACAACACGCTATGTCACCGGAGTTCAGGTCTTCTCTGCAACGTTGACGGGTATTGACCGCTCATTCATGTTAGGTGTCTCCTTTTTAAATTCCAGTGTTGAAACGGAGGACTTAAAGAAGCTTGTTGACGTCCCACCAAGGTGAAATGAACAGCAACTACTCGTGGGGCGATTCTGTACACAACCAACCTGCGGGGAGCTCTTCCGTCAACTCCACCCGCTCGTTACACACAACCGACATACATCACGTGGCGACTCGGTACAACCGACCACGCCTGGTCCGCGCTGGCGAGCCACACTCCCTCTCGTGTCCACCGTCTCCACGACGCTACTTCCGCGCCACCACACGAAGTTACCACCGGTCAAAGATCTCACTTCCTCCCTAGCAGTTTCCCGGAAGCAAAACGCAGATATCGATAGCAGAGGAAAAGACAACCAAGAAGCCACTTAATGACAGACAACATATCAAACAAACATGTCAGGGGAAGGAAAGGAAAACCAGTGCAACTTAAACACCAGGTAGGTGTAGCACGAGTCGATATACGGGTCAGGCAAGTTATGTGGTTTTCTGGAGTAGTGTTCGCAGCGGCGGGAGAGCGGACCCGGTAGCGTAAGGGGAATTACCGAGACGCCGCACAGTAGGGAAGGCGCGGCCAGAGACGAGACTCGACCGCGGGCGTTAAACCCGCACAACAAGCGAGCGCGTGGGCGAGGCGGTCCGCGTGTCGTGCTCGCCGCCGCGGCGCGCTTATTATTGCGGCAGGTAGTTTACGTCTCTCGGGGCAGTGAAATACGAGTGGAGCAGGCCCGTAGCCGCGCGCTCTGTAATTACGCAGGCACACGCGGACGCCGGCCCTGTCGGCTTCCTCTTACCGAGGGCCGCGGAACCGAAGAATGGAACCGAGTCGAGTCGTTCCGCTCCGCCCGCTAGCCATCGCGATACTGCGCTTTTATTGCGGCGACCGTTACCTGTCCTTGCATTAAGCGCAGTAATGTTTGTCCAGGAGGACTTGCTGGCGAGACGGTGCTCGACGAAAGTGGCTCGCGGAACAGCGCAACGGTCTGGTGACGTCAAATCACAGGATATGTTACCGAGCGTGACCGATCGGTAAGTCGGGGGCAGGGAGCGCCGACGCAATACGTCCTCCGTTGCCGAGGTAGCCAACGCACTACAGTCAGAGAAAACGGGATCGTACCCACTGATGCATAAAACTTTTGCAGTTGGACCTGTATTGACTAGACTAGATGGGCAAAACGGGCTTTCCATGCCAGGAGAGCCTGTTAGTATCAAATATAGCCCTTAATTTGAGAAACAAATTTCTGAGAATGTACCTTTGAATCACAGGGTTGTATGGTAGTTGAAACCTTCCCGTCTCCTCTATATCTTTTTTTTTTCATAACTTTCCCTTGACAAAATCCTATGAAACCTATCCTTAGGATTTCTAACTCTTGCTTAATGAAATCTTCCCTTTGAAATTTATTCTCTTTCTCAATCTTTGCATACACATTTAATTGCTGCTTATTAAAAGTGATTTTCTGATTATTTCGACGAAACATAGAACGTGTCGTCGTGGCTCTCAGTCGTTATCTGCAATAACCCAAAACTGTTCCTTACCTTTTTTACTGTTACTGGATCGCCATCTGACTGCTACATCGAACTGCGACATGAATATACTTACTCTGGTTTACTATACTCTCTTAGCTGCTGGTGGGCTGTCATAATAAGTGGCTGTATTTATTACCAAAGCTGACGTTATTCTTTAATAGCAAAGCTGACGTTATTCTTTAATTAATTTGACTGAAGTTACGTAATTCATAGTTACACTTTTCTTGACAACAGTAAAATTTATGCAAAGTTTTACGTTGATGGTTTTTGGGATGGATTATAATCAGTAATGCAACACTGCTGGCTAAAGTTAATTATATTCTGAAAACGCTTCAAATATTTACTGTTGGTAATGGAATGATTTTTACGTTCCAATGGGACTTACTTTTTACAATAATCTTACAACTAGCATTGCGCAAACATACCTTCAGAAGTCTTGAGTTTCGCAAAGAAAATAATTCAATAATATTAGTTCCTCTTATGATAATAGTTAGGTGATGTCTCTGTACATCGTTTTAAAATCTCTTGTAAATCATAGCTGGTGGCTGGCAGGCACACCGCTCCTCTCAACCTCTCGCTTCAGACCTGCTACCAACTCGCTTCACATCTCTCTTACTACTAACTTCCTATGAACGGTAAAGTGCGGGCTCTCCCTCCAACAATGCTTTGCAGTGCAGACAATCCCTGCTACCATTGCAAAATGTATCAATACGCCGTCTTTCCCGCTCTTTTCTTAAAATGTATCCATACGCGGTCTCTCCCGCCCTTTTTAAAATATATCAATTTGCGGTCCCTCTTGCCAACAATACTTTGGTGGAGACATTCCCTGCTACCACAATTATTTCCAACATGACAAATATTAATTATTCCTATTTAATCCTATCAATAAAATATAAACATCTTTCATAAATTGTGGTTTGACAATAGACAATAGAAATGTACACATCTTACATAGTTAAACATGCACTGCAGGGAAGCGAAGTAATCGTGTGGCATCGATGGCTGGGAGGTCGCATTTGATGAAGTTCGGCCGCCAGGGGCAGGTCCTATTTCAGATTGCGCCACACCGAGCGACCTGCGCGTCGATGATGATGAGATGATGATAACACAACGCCGCGTGGGATTAGCCGAGCGGTCTGAGGCGCTGCAGTCATGGACTGTGCGGCTGGTACCGGCGGAGGTTCGAGTCCTCCCTCAGGCATGGGTGTGTGTGTTTCTCCTTAGGATAATTTAGTTTAAGTAGTGTATAAGCGTAGGGTCTGGTGACCTTAGCGGTTAAGTCCCATAAGATTTCACACACATTTGAACATTTGATAACACAACACCCTTGCCTCAACAGGAGATTGATGAGATCATTCACATCATGTCCCGTCGTTTTCAGGCCTGTATTGGAGCCAGACGTGGCCACACCCCATGCCGAACACATCAACCAGGTGTCAGGATTTCTGTGCAAATCCGATAAGATGGAAAGAACAAAGAACGTTTTTGTTTACCATCATGCATGTTTCAGTTGATTCCATTCTGTATTTTTTATTTTGTTTCCACTTTACTATCATTTGTTTGTACTGTTTTGTAGCAGAATACACCTTTTTTTTTTTTTTGGTCATCAGTCTACTGACTGGTTTGATGCGGCCCGCCACGAATTCCTTTCCTGTGCTAACCTCTTCATCTCAGAGTAGCACTTGCAACCTACGTCCTCAATTATTTGCTTGACGTATTCCAATCTCTTCCCGTCTCCAGCCATCCTGATTTACGTTTTCCGTGATTTCCCTAAATCGTTTCAGGCAAATGCCGGGATGGTTCCTTTGAAAGGGCACGGCCGATTTCCTTCCCAATCCTTCCCTAACCCGAGCTTGCGCTCCGTCTCTAATGACCTCGTTGTCGATGGGACGTTAAACACTAACCACCACCACCACCACTATTCCAATCTCTGTCTTCCTCTACAGCTTTTGCCCTCTACAGCTCCGTCTAGTACCATGGAAGTCATTCCCTCATGTCTTAGCAGATGTCATATCAACCTGTCCCTTCTCCTTATCAGTGTTTTCCACATATTCCTTTCCTCTTCGATTCTGCGTAGAACCTCCACATTCCTTAACTTATCAGTCCACCTAATTTTCAACATTCGTCTATAGCACCACATCTCAAATGCTTCGATTCTCTTCTGTTCCGGTTTTCCCACAGTCCATGTTTCACTACCATACAATGCTGTACTCCAGACGTACATCCTCAGAAATTTCTTCCTCAAATTAAGGCCGGTATTTGATATTAATAGACTTCTCTTGGCCAGAAATGCCTTTTTTTCCATAGCGAGTCTGCTTTTGATGTCCTCCTTGCTCCGTCCGTCATTGGTTATTTTACTACCTAGGTAGCAGAATTCCTTAACTTCATTGACTTCGTGACCATCAATCCTGATGTTAAGTTTCTCGCTGTTCTCATTCCTACTACTTCTCATTACCTTCGTCTTTCTCCGATTTACTCTCAAACCATACTGTGTACTCATTAGACTGTTCATTCCGTTCAGCAGATCATTTAATTCTTCTTCACTTTCACTCAGGATAGCAATGTCATCAGCGAATCGTATCATTGATATCCTTCCACTTTGTATTTTAATTCCACTCCTGAACCTTTCTTTTTTTTCCATCATTGCTTCCTCGATGTACAAATTGAAGAGTAGGGGCGAAAGGCTACAGCCTTGTCTTACACCCTTCTTCATACGAGCACTTCGTTCTTGATCGTCCACTCTTATTATTCCCTCTTGGTTGTTGTACATATTGTATATGACCCGTCTCTCCTTATAGCTTACCCCTACTTTTTTCAGAATCTCGAACAGCTTGCACCATTTTATATTGTCGAACGCTTTTTCCAGGTCGACAAATCCTATGAAAGTGTCTTGATTTTTCTTTAGCCTTGCTTACATTATTAGCCGTAACGTCACAATTGCCTCTCTCGTGCCTTTACTTTTCCTAAAGCCAAACTGATCGTCACCTAGCGCATTCTCAATTTTCTTTTCCATTCTTCTGTATATTATTCTTGTAAGCAGCTTCGATGCATGAGCTGTTAAGCTGATTGTGCGATAATTTTCGCACTTGTCAGCTCTTGCCGTCTTCGGAATTGTGTGGATGATGCTTTTCCGAAAGTCAGTAGGTAAGTCACCATATTCATATATTCTACACACCAACGTGAATAGTCGTTTTGTTGCCACTTCCCCCAATGATATTAGAAATTCTGATGGAATGTTATCTATCCCTTCTGCCTTATTTGACCGTAAGTCCTCCAAAGCTCTTTTAAATTCCGATTCTAATACTGGATCCGCTATCTCTTCTACATCGACTCCTGTTTCTTCTTCTATCACATCAGACAAATCTTCACCCTCATAGAGACTTTCAGTGTATTCTTTCCACCTATCTGATCTCTTCTCTGCATTTAACAGTGGAATTCCCATTGCACTCTTAATGTTACCACCGTTGCTTTTAATGTCACCAAAGGTTGTTTTGACTTTCCTGTATGCTGAGTCTGTCCTTCCGACAATCATATCTTTTTCGATGTCTTCACATTTTCCCTGCAGCCATTTCGTCTTAGCTTCCCTGCACTTTCTATTTATTTCATTCCTCAGCGACTTGTATTTCTGTATTCCTGATTTTCCCGGAACATGTTTGTACTTCCTCCTTTCATCAATCAACGGAAGTATTTCTTCTGTTACCCATGGTTTCTTCGCAGCTACCTTCTTTGTACCTATGTTTTCCTTCCCAGCTTCTGTGATGGCCCTTTTTAGACATGTCCATTCCTCTTCAACTGTACTGCCTACTGCGCTATTCCTTATTGCTGTATCTATAGCGTTAGAGAACTTGAAACGTATCTCGTCATTCCTTAGTACTTCCGTATCCCACTCCTTTGCGTATTGATTCTTCCTGACTAATGTCTTGAACTTCAGCCTACTGTTCATCACTACTATATTGTGATCTGAGTCTATATCTGCTCCTGGGTACGGCTTACAATCCAGCATCTGATTTCGGAATCTCTATCTGACCATGATGTAATCTAATTGAAATCTTCCCGTATCTTCCGGCCTTTTCCAAGTATTCCTCCTCCTCTTGTGATTTTTGAACAGGTTATTCGCTATTAATAGCTGGAACTTGTTACAGAACTCAATTAGTCTTTCTCCTCTTTCATTCCTCGTCCCTAGCCCATATTCTCCTGTAACCTTTTCTTCTACTCCTTCCCTTACAACTGCATTCCAGTCGCCCATGACTATTAGATTTTCGTCCCCCTTTACATACTGCATTTCCCTTTCAATATCCTCATACACTTTCTCTGTCTGTTCATCTTCAGCTTGCGACGACGGCATGTATACCTGAACTATCGTTGTCGGTGTTGTTCTGCTGTCGATTCTGATTAGAACAACCTGGTCACTGAACTGTTCACAGTAACACACCCTCTGCCCTACCTTCCTATTCATAACGAATCGTACACCTGTTATACCATTTTCTGCTGCTGTTGATATTACCCGATACTCATCTGACCAGAAATCCTTGTCTTCCTTCCACTTCACTTCACTGACCCCTACTATATCTAGATTGAGCCTTTGCATTTCCCTTTTCAGATTTTCTAGTTTCCCTACCACGTTCAGGCTTCTGAGATTCCCCCACCCCGACTCGTAGAACGTTATCCTTTCGTTGATTATTCAATCTTTTTCTCATGGTAACCTCCCCCTTGGCAGTCCCCTCCCGGAGATCCGAATGGGAGATTATTCCGGAATCTTTTGCCAACGGAGAGATCATCATGACACTTCTTCAATTACAGGCCACATGTCCTGTGGATACACGTTACGTGTCTTTAATGCAGTGGTTTCCATTGCCTTCTGCATCCTCATGTCGTTGATCATTGCTGATTCTTCCGCCTTTAGGGGCAATTTCCCACCCCTAGGACAAGAGAGTGCCCTGAACCTCTATCCGCTCCTCCGCCCTTTTTGACAAGGCCGTTGGCAGAATGAGGCTGACTTCTTATGCGGGAAGACTTCGGCCGCCAATGCTGACTATTTATCAAAATTTAGGCAGTGGCGGGGATCGAACCCGGGACCGTTTGTTGTTTTAGTGCTTTACAGCAGTGTGGGTGTACAGCACACCAAAGTAATTAAATAATACTGAAAACGTGTTTTGTTTGTTACATATGTCGTTGAAAAATACGAAGTGTGAAACGAAGTCAAATGCATTTACACATATCCATCCAAATATGGTGCATACACGGTTTTCTCCTCTTGCCACCCACGCAGCATCGTATGAAGAAGGCGGAAGCGTGCAGCCAGGCCGAGCAGTATGGTTTGTGAGCGAGGCCGCGGCTCAGTAGCCGAATTCTTAGCTGCCCCTGATTTATACTATACAGGGTCAAATATCTCACGAAATAAGCACAAAACTAAACAACTACAAAGAATGAAACTCGTCTAGTTTGAAGGGGGAAACCAAATGGCGCTATGGTTGGCCCGCTAGGTGGCGCTGCCATAGTTCAAATGGATATAAGCTACTTTTTTTGTTTTAAATAGGAACCCCCATTTTTATTACATATTCGTGTAGTACGTTAAGAAATATGAATATTTCAGTTGGACCACCTTTTTCGCTTTGTGACAGATGCCGCTGTAATAGTCACAAACATATGGCTCAAAATTTTAGACGAACAGTTGGTAACAGGTACATTTTTTTAAATTAAAATGCAGAACGTAGGTTATTTAGAACATTTTATTTCGGTTGTTCCAATGTGATACATGTACCTTTGTGAACTTATCATTTCTGAGAACGCATGCTGTTACAGCGTGATTACCTGTAAATGCCACATTAATTCAATAAATGCTCAAAATGATGTCCATCAACGTCAATACATTTGGTAACACGTGTAACGACATTTTCCTCAACAGTGAGCGAGAGAAATTACAGTGACTGAAATAAAATGAGTAAAGATATCTTCTAAATGGAATTACATGCTATCAAACAAATAGCATCGAACAAAGCCTATCCTTCTACCTTAGTGAATTCCACAATGCACAAAAAGCAGAAACAGCAGGCGCAGTCGTTTCTTTACTCTTTCCTTGACTCACCACTTCAAGAACGCAATGGTGCACATTACCATACCTAGCAAAAGTCTCAGAAAGCTCATATTCAGGAACGTAAAAACATCACTCACTGCGCAAAACACTGTTGAACACTTTTTTCCTAATGGTAAAGACAGCACTCCATCCTTGGAAAAGAGTAGAATATGTAAAACTACTTGTAACTGTGGCAAATTCTATGTACGAGACTTCTAACTGCAGATACTACTCATAATACCATCCAGGCCATGTTATAAATTACTCCTCTTACTCACATGCACCATTTTCCTTTATTTCTGATACTGTAATTTATCTCGTTGTGATAAAAAAATTTTACTTTGTTTAATCACAGCTGCTTCGCTCATCTACTTAATATCACTATTGTATATTATCTGTTCTTATTTAGGGCCTATTAAAGGCAAGATTATTTTCTTCAGCCATATCTTTGGAATATGTCACTAAGGTTTATTGTCCAATTATTTTCTTCTAGGTACAACTATTGTAATTTGTCTACAGTTCGTTAATTGATATGTCACATAGTTTAATCCTAGTTCAGTAACCTTACATTTTCATCTATGGAAACAGAGATGCTCTGTAGGTGCACTAATTCAAAATCTTTGATCAGATAAAATTTTACTTCACTGAATACTTGCCTTTTTTAACTGATGAAGGCATAATAACCGAAAACCAGTTCGTGTAACGAATAAGAAATATTATAGAATATCGCACCACTGTTATGTGTGTTTCATTCATAATGTATAAAATATTCTATCAGTGAACAGTGAATCACTGTAAATAGCAAATTCAGTTTCATTTTACGTCTTCCAGACAAAACAAATAATTTTATTTTTCATTTTTGTTATAGGCAGTAAATAGAAAAAAAAAATATCTTCTTGTAGAAAAACTTATTATCCCATGTTTAATGTCCCTTCTGATCCTGTTTCCGTAATATCTGTGGAAGTTCTACATCGTTTTATCTGTAGTCGCGAGACTCAGTTTTCACCTGACAGTGGCCAAAGAAGCAAAAACTGGTTCGTGATCAAATAAAGGTTATTTTGCAGACCACCAGCAAAGTGTTTTCTACTTAATATTATTACCATGTTCCGTCAAGCACCAGCAGAAATTCAAATAATATTGTAAGTATGATTACGTGTAGTGATAGCAAAGCAATATTTTTCGAGAAAAGTAGATTGCTTTCCTGTTTTGCGAAATGTGACATGGAAACAACAAATGAACCATTCTCTGTATCAGCTTCAAAATACAAACAACATATTTCACACATAGTAGGCTGAAAAAACTGTAACATAGAAACTGAACCCTTTGATAAGATGTGATTCTTATTGTTTCAGGTAAGCCACAATGGATGATGATGAACGTCGCCTCCAAGCATGTAAACAGTTGCAACCACACGGTTGGAGCTCGTGGTAAGTCAGTCACATCAATATACATTAAAAAATTGCTTACGTACAAGTCCATCAATGGCTGAAAACTGATTAAATATGCAAACAAAAAGATATAGTTTTATAAATAGGTTTTTCAGATTTCGCTTCTAGTCAAAATTCTTTGTTAACTTGATTATATTATTTAATACTCGAGCATATTTCGATCATCAATCTATAACGAAAATGTGATTACGTTTAATACGGATACACATAGATTTTAATATTGTAGTTTCCTGCTTGGCATCAGCCCGGGAACATGCGGAGAAAGAGAACTATAGTTATACGCCATATGCGAAATTGGTTTTTTCTTTCTTCGCTGGTCTGTTCTTAACACAAAAAATTTATCACTCAGTCTGTTGATCATAAATGGCTGTCTTTTTGTGACGTATTCATTTTCACGCATATCCGTGTGTGTACGGATTTGTTACTGTCCTCTGTTTAAAAACTTGTGAAGAACACATACAAATGTCGTTTGCTTTACTCAATACCACTATGCAGAAAAATGTTTAAGGCGGACAGTACAAAGGTTGGTTCGACGTCAGTGTCGATGTGCCGACCCAGGTATTAGTAGACAAAATGTGTTACGAGAAGAGAGAATGTAAAAACCATTTTACAATATTAAAGAGAACACATAATTACTCCAAAACTTGATTGCTACAGACACTGGACATACAGGTATATATAGACTACTGATCCTGTAGAATATTACTAATCTGATAGTAATGACTTAAGCTGGTGCAAGATTGAGTTCTGAAATCTGTGATTTCGTCCAGCATTTTTATTTTTATTTTTAGCTGTGAATGAATATTTCTATTTCCTGAAGATGTCCATTTCGTAATTCTATCTCAAAGGTACGTAGAACGTAATATAACACTGTATCTCGATGTGTTTATGTTCAAATGTTCAAATGTGTGTGAAATCTTATGGGACTTAACTGCTAAGGTCATCAGTCCCTAAGCTTACACATTACTTAGCCTAAATTATCTTAAGGACAAACACACACACCCATGACCGAGGGATGACTCGAACCTCTGCCGGGATCAGCGACACAGTCCATGACTGCAGGGCCCAGACCGCTCGGCTAATCCCGCGCGGCTCGATGTGTTTAGCTTCAGATGATTTGTTAATTGTGACACAGTCAATATACTCTTGGAAACATATTTTGAAACTTATGCTCGTTTGGCCTAAGCAATACCAGTCTCAACAAATGTATGACTTGCTCAGTTTCTCCGTTGAGTGATGCGTTAGTTAGTTCCGTAAATCATATGATCAAATTGTCTGAAAATATTAGTTTGGAGTGTTGTCATGTACAGCAGTGGAACGAGGACTACAAAAATTTCAGATAATACGAGAACAGAAGCTTGCGTGATGTGATGCTTTAGAAGAGTGCTGAAATTTAGGTGGATAGATAGGATAAGTATTGAAGGGAAGAAGAGAAAATATGGCACAACTTGACTGTAAGAAGGGGTTAACTGATAACACATATGTTGAGAAGTCAAGGAAGATTGAGTTTCGCACATATCATTCTCATAATTCAACAGAAGCTCAGGGCTTGTCTTGCAGGCAATGGAGAAACCTGACATTACGAAGACAGTCACTTAGTCAGACTCTGAATCCCACGGCAGGATGACGCCATATGATCGGACGCAGATTACTGTATTATTCGTGGTGAAAGCCGTATTCTTCAGTGTGGCCTTGTAAGAAGGAGAATGACGTAAACGTAGCGCATCCGCGAGTCGTGATGGGCGCAGCAGAATGTGAAATGTCAAAGTGATTAAAAGATATAATGGGTAAATAGTTGAGTACATTGAATGTGTAAAGTGCTTACGTTATACACTTAAGAAATTGCGACCCATGCAGAAGCTGAATAATGTGATCCTGTGTGCCGCAACTATGCCTAATGCTTTCTGGGAATAACCCTCGCCAGCGGTGGCGCAGATTAATACAAACCGTAGATCAGTTCTTGTTGACCACTCGTTATGCCAGAAAAATATGATGAGCCAGAAGTTGTTCCATAAAAGAGGCTGTACTTGTACATCTGGTCGGGCCGTGGTGGCCGAGCGGTTCTGGGCATTTCAGTCCGGAACCGCGCGACTGCTACGGTCGCAGGTTCGAATCCTGCCTCGGGCATTGATGTGTGTGATGTCCTTAGGTTAATTAGGTTTCAGTAGTTCTAAGTTCTAGGGGACTGATGACCTCAGATGTTAAGTCCCATAGTGCTCAGAGCCATTTGGTTTGTACATTTGGAAGAGCGCCGGTTAATCAAGAGCAAACTTCGATACTGTCGCTCAGTAAAATATGCAAGGCTTTGTAGTTCCGGCATTAATCTTACAGCCAAGGAAAACCTTCCAAAAATCGTGGTAGTAATTGGAGGATGGGAACTTTTTAAATTCAGTTCAGGGTTGATTTACTCTAGACAAAAAATGTTAAGGTTAATGTATGTGTAAGTGAAAAATCGGTTACCTGCTCGACCTGTGCAGTGCACCTACACGGACATGAATCCGAATATGAAGGAATGGAAGGTGATGAAAATGGTGTGGAAGAAGTACTATAGAGAGAAGAATTTTGACAGTTCATTGAAAGAGCTAAGTGGAGACAAGATGCCTACATAGAGGTGAACGCGTCGTTGGGGAGTAATGAAAACATTTTAACACTGCACCGAAGACTGCTAATTTCTTCGTATCACACATACGGTTGCTGCTTCAACCCCGGAATGAAATGGGCTGAGAACTGTCAGACACACTTTAAAAAGTGTATTCAGGCAGAAAGGGAGTACTTTGAAAATAATAATGTAAACATTGACATGGGGTAATAAATATCTGTGTAAAAATATCTCAGTCTTTGTTAATCAGTCCTTGTATAACGTGACTTGTGACTTAGCGTTCGGCACCGAGGGAATGCTTCCTCAAAGCACGGACCAATCTGACCGCCTGGCATTTGGCTTTTGCAGGTGTCAAAGTCCCTTCCATGAATTCACCAAAAGAATTCCCCCTGTCACCTACTACAGTCTGCATATTTACGTGAACATACAATTCAGTATGAAAACTATGGCAGATATATTTGTCTTCTGAGAATCTCTCATGATATTGATGATGCTTCTGATTTATTATTCCATCCCAGTTGCAATTTTTTTAATTATATTTCTTGTTTCGACCACTCAAGATCACCTTCGGATCTAAATAGTTGCGTCAGCAACCCATTTTTGTGCTCAGAGCTACAGAGTACTCTGGTTCGTGGATCTGAGTGGACAATACATGATAATGACGCAACTAGTTAGAACGGAAAGTCGGTTAAGGTAGCCGCGAGGTATTTTTTTTTTAAAAACACGTGCACTTTATTTGGGACTAATTACAAATAAGGTTGACAATAACGAACTATTATCAATTCTATTAAGACACAATGTCTAATAAAAAATTCTTAAGCAAGTTGCACTCACGGCTGAAGGCCTTATTGACCATAAATTCAAATAATTTGTCAGCTGAATGCCCAAATAGTAATAACTCAAAAACACTTTGACGGCTCAAGGCCTGGATAGCAAATTCCTAAAAACAGTTAAACATCCCGAAGAGATACTAAAATATTTAAAAAAACACAAAGTGATCTAAATTTCACTTTTAAGAGACAATATCTAATTAAACATTCTTAAGACAAGTTGCATTCACGTCTGAAGGTCTTATTAACAGGAAATTCAAATTACTTTTCCGCAACAGGCCCCAATAGTAATAACTCAAAATAATAATTTTTTTAAAAAAAGAGACAATCATCACAATCTGATCAAAGCAAGAGAAGAGTGGACCTCAGACAGTGCTCCAAGGATCGGCCTAGGAAAGTCGCTCAACTTCGTAAGCGATGAGACAGACAGCCAAGAGTTGTATTCACTTAACCGGATGGCAACTCAAGCTAGTGACAGTTTAAACACAGACCAACACTCTTGCAAAATCTTCCTAACATCTGGTAACCGACACAACAATGGAATAACCCAGGAAAGGCGGAACCGGCGGACAACACTGCGTCTTGAGCATCCAGCGTTTAGAACATCCAGAAAGAGAAGGAACCACTAAGACCAAGGTAGTCCAAAGAACAAAATATCCGAACCACAGTCAAGGAGGCTTTCGAACTACACGCCTTACTGGACAGCAGCGGCAAGGCGAGGAAAGTTACACTGCCGTGAAAATATGCTAACCTCCAGGGCAGGTAACTGGGGCGTTATCGGCCACTAGGCTGTAAAATATCGCTGGTTGAACTTCATCAATAAACACAAGGAATTAAATGATTAATTAAGAAGTGGAGGATGGCTTATTAATTTCGCCAACTCCAAACACTCTACTCGTTGCTCTTCGTCTCAGCGACCCTGCGAACAGCAATGCGCAAACAAACGGCGTGATCTCAAAATAGTGCAGGTTTCACTACTGGGTTAATATTCACTCAACTCAAACGTCCTGGGTCCGGTGGAGAACGAGGTTGTCGCCCTCGGAACAACAGCTCCTCGATCCGGCAGTGCCTGCGTGCTGCCAGCGGTCCCGGCATGTCCTAGCGCTGCCAGATCTCACTGCTGCTCCATCCCAACCGAACTCTCGATACAACCGCCCCCGAAAACGCATGACATCCTTCCAAAGATAGTACCATGGTAGTAGATATCAATAACCGCTGCTGATTGCACTCACGGACAGACAATGCTACCAATCGTAGTGGCGCCAGTAAACATAAGAAGAAAACGAGACGCCACTATCCCTACTACACGATGACAACCTACCAACGGCACCAACGCGTGCCACAGCACGGCACAAACTGCAGTGTGCATCGGCAGACGGTGAGTGCATGTCTGCTATGTTTCTTCGATCCGCTGGCGACATTCGGGATCCACCAATAAGGATGAATTAAGTTTCAACGAACTATGGCTCCTCCAGACCTGCTGCTGTGGGAGGGTTAACGTGCATGAATATGCAAGGTAATCCGTAAAAGCAGTTGGCCAACTTTCAGCAGCCAACACTTGATCTCTTTATCCATCAGAAACAGAAATCCGATCCAGCCTGCTCACTGAGTGGCTAGTAGAAAACGTGTAGCTCTCTCACAGCACAAGAATCCATTAGGGCCCTCTCTCGTCAGAAGGTGTGCAATGCGTGGTTTGGTCCTTCGGCGTGAGAACACAGTTAAAATCTCCTCCTACCAAGATGTGGTCATATCCCCCAAGGAGTAGGGGCGCAATCTCCTCCGAGTAGAATTGCGCACGTGAGTATCGATCGTAAGATCCGGAGGGTGCGTAGAGGTTGACAATACGAATGCCATTCACGGTCATCGGCAAACCCCGAGCCTACACGTGACACTTTTATGTGAAATACGTAATAAAATGAAACACCTGTAACCGTCGTTTTGATATTATTTTATTGGATTGCAACCCGTTTGGATGACATCATTTTCAGGCCTTACGAGGGGCAGTACGTATACAATTTGAGTTCAGCCCCTCAGCGTCAGTTAAGTCCGGAAGATGGTGTATTGTGTCAGCGAAACTGTTTTCATTGTAATAAGATATGAATACGACGGTTGCAGGTGCTATTACGCGCATATAGTACTGATGTACAGAAGATTGTGAAATTCGTATGAACTAAATCGCGGTCTGGTGAAAGGAATACAAGGTGAGTCAAGAAGGACTTTACAAATTTTGAATGGTGTAGAAATTTACTAACTGATAGAATTGATAGATATGTTTTTTGTAGCAAACAACGTCAAATTTCATATAAAAGAGTCAGGTGGTTCGATGTGGCTCAGTAACGGCTCCTCAGGCTGTCGGACTGGCCGTGAGGGGGCAATCGTAAGGCCACCTCGCTCCCCAGACTTGACACCACTGGATTTCCTTCTCTGGGATGTCGTTGAAGACCGTGTGTATGTTCCTTCTATACCAAACAATTTAACCGAACTGAAATATCGAATCTATCCTGACGTTGCAGAAGTTACACCCAATTTTCTGCAACAAGTGTGGGAATAAATTGATTTCCTGTAAAATATTTACCGCACCACAAACGGTAGTTACATCGAACCAAAATGACACGTGACATTTTCATGTGAAACTTGAGGTGAGTTGCTTAAAAACTGACACATTTTACCGATTCTGTAAGCAATCTCACTAAATTTCTACACTACTGGCTATTAAAATTGCTACACCACGAAAATGACGTGCTACAGACGCGAAATTTAACCGACAGGAAGCAGATGCTGAGATATGCAAATGATTAGCTTTTCAGAGCATTCACTCAAGGTTGGAGCCGGTGGCGACACCTACAACGTGCTGACATGAGGAAAGTTTCCAACCGATTTCTCATACAAAAACAGCAGTTGACCAGCGTTGCCTGGTGAAACGTTGTTGTGATGTCTCGTGAAACAAGGAGAAATGCGTACCATCAAGTTCCGACTTTGATAAAGGTCGGAATGTAGCCTATCGCGATTGCGGTTTATCGTATCGCGACATTGCTGCTCTCGTTGGTCGAGATCCAATGACTGTTTGCAGAATATGGAATCGGTGGTTTCAGGAGGGTAATACGGAACGCCGTGCTGGATCCCAACGGCCTCGTATCACTAGCAGTCCAGATGACAGGCATCTTATCCGCATGGCTGTAACGGATCTTGCGCCCACGTCTCCATCCCTGAGTCAACAGATGGGGACGTTTGCAAGACAACAACCATCTGCACGAACAGTTCGACGACGTTTGCAGCATCATGGACTATCAGCTCGGAGACCATGGCTGCGGTTACACTTGATGCTGCATCACAGACAGGAGCGCCTGCGAAAGTGTACTGAACGACGAACCTGGGTGCACGAATGGCAAAACGTCATTTTTTCGGATGAATCCGGGTTCTGTTTACAGTATCATGATGGTCGCATCCGTGTTTGGCGACATCGCGGTGAACGCACATTGGAAGCGTGAATTCTTCACCGCCATACTGGCGTAACACCCGACGTGATGCTATGGGGTGCCATTGGTTACACGTCTCGGTCACCTCTTGTTCGCACTGACGGCACTTTGAACAGCTGACGTTACGTTTCAGATGTGTTACGACCCGTGACTCTACCCTTCATTCGATCCCTGCGAAACCCTACATTTCAGCTGGATAATGCACGTCCGCATGTTACAGGTCCTGTACGGGCCTTTCAGGATACAGAAAATGTTCGACTGTTGCCCTGGCCAGCACATTCACCAGATCTCTCACCAATTGAAAACGTCTGGTCAATGGTGGGCGAGCAACTGGCTCGTCACAATACGCCAGTCACTACTCTTGATGAACTGCGGTATCGTATTGAAGCTGCATGGGCAGCTGTACCTGTACACGCCATCCAAGCTCTGTTTGACTCAATGCCCAGGCGTATCAAGGCCGTTATTACGGCCAGAGGTGGTTGTTCTGGGTACTGATTTCTCCGGATCTATGCACCCAAATTGCGTGAAAATGTAATCAGATGTCAGTTCTAGTATAATATATTTATCCAATGAATGGCCGTTTATCATCTGCGTTTCTTATTGGCGTAGCAATTTTAATGGCAAGTAGGGTATATCATTCGAAAGTTGTAAAGACCTTTTTGCTCACGCCGTATAGGCCGTCCAAGGAAGAAAAAATGGAGTAACAACGGCAAGGTAGACTGAGGGGTACCGAAGTTGCCCACTTCACTATCGCGGAATTTCTGCGGAAATCTGATAACAAAGAGGTGACGGTACGCGAAGTATCGTCGTTCCAAACCTGGACTGTGTTCTATGAGAGACATGGGTGTTGCAGCACTTGGGTGCAACCGTGGCGGAGAGTGCATTGTCGTGTGACCGGTGCTGGCGAGGGCGGAGTTCGTCGGCGGCGAGTGCAGCTGCGAATAGCGTTCCCGTGTCCCGGGGCTGCCAGGCCACGCCCGCCCTTGGTGCAGACCGGGGCCCGGGGTTAACGGCATACGGCTCACCAGCGGCTGCCAGCGGCAGATATCATCGCGCCGATTAGCAAGCCGGGCAGCGCGAGGCGCGGCCGGTTCGTGTCCGTGGCATACGGCGAGCGGTCAGCGCTGCGCCCTCTGGCTGTCTACAGGGCATTCGTGACCGTCAGCAGTCGGAGGCGAGTACGGCCTGTGCACAGTGGGCTTTTTTGGTCTTCAGTCTACTGACTGGTTTGATGCGGCCCGCTACGATTCCTTTCCGGTGCTAACCTCTCCATCTCAGAGTAGCAATTGCAACCTACGTCCTCAATTATTTGCTTGACGTATTCCAATCTCTGTCTTCCTCTACAGTTTTTTCCCTCCACAGCTCCCTCTAGTACCATGGAAGTCATTCCCTCATGTCTTAGCAGATGTCCTATCATCCTGTCCTCCTTATCAGTGTTTTCCACATATTCCTTTCCTCTCCGATTCTGCGTAGAACCTCCTCATTCCTTACCTTATCAGTCCACCTAATTTTCAACATTCGTCTATAGCACCACATCTCAAATGCTTCGATTCTCTTCTCTTCCGGTTTTCCCACAGTTTATGTTTCACTACCATACAATGCTGTACTCCAGACGCACATCCTCAGAAATTTCTTTCTCAAATTAAGGCCGTTATTTGATATTAGTAGACTTCTCTTGGCCAGAAATGCCTTTTTTTGCCATAGCGAGTCTGCTTTTGATGTCCTCCTTGCTCCGTCCGTCATTGGTTATTTTACTACCTAGGTAGCAGAATTCCTTAACTTCATTAACTTCGTGACCATCAATCCTGATGTTAAGTTTCTCGCTGTTCTCATTTCTACTACTTCTCATTACTTTCGTCTTTCTCCGATTTACTCTCAAACCATACTGTGTACTCATTAGACTGTTCATTCCGTTCAGCAGATCATTTAATTCTTCTTCACTTTCACCCAGGGTAGCAATGTCATCAGCGAATCGTATCATTGATATCCTTTCACCTTGTGTTTTAATTCCACTCCCGAACATTTCTTTTATTTCCATCATTGCTTCCTCGATGTACAGATTGAAGAGTAGGGGCGAAAGGCTACAGCCTTGTCTTACACCCTTCTTAATACGAGCACTTCGTTCTTGATCGTCCACTCTTATTATTCCCTCTTGGTTGTTGTACATATTGTATATGACCCGTCTCTCCTACTTTTTTCAGAATCTCGAACAGCTTGCACCATTTTATATTGTCGAACGCTTTTTCCAGGTCGACAAATCCTATGAAAGTGTCTTGATTTTTCTTTAGCCTTGCTTCCATTATTAGCCGTAACGTCAGAATTGCCTCTCTCGTGCCTTTACTTTTCCTAAATCCAAACTGATCGTCACCTAGCGCATTCTCAATTTTCTTCTCCATTCTTCTGTATATTATTCTTGTACGCAGCTTCGATGCATGAGCTGTTAAGCTGATTGTGCGATAATTCTCGCACTTGTCATGTTTTCCTAATGAGTCGTGTCACGGTTCAGCATTTTTGAATTACCCGCGAGATTATTTCACTTGTTTTCGCCGCAGCGATAGAGGGCGTGATCGCTGAGCGCTGTTGGCGCTGGTGCGCGAGGCAACAGTTTTTGGGGAGGACGGCTCGGTCGGTAGATGGCGACAGGGCGGAAGCGGCGGGGAGTCAACTGGTGCCTGGCGAGTAAGGACTGCGATGAGTGTGGCTGTTTGCGAGCATGTGGGGAGGACGGATTGCTCGCTTGCTTAGCGTGGTTCTCCATGACCAGCTGCTGTTTGTTGGGCCCAGCGCTCGGGTGTAACAGGAAACTGCGTTGGTGTGGTTCTCGTCACCTGGCTAAGGCCGAAATTTTCGTATATTTTTATTATAATTCATGGTGGGGTTGGTACTTGTAGCCAACATTTTGTGATTTGAAATACTTCAGAGAATATCATTATGTGCCAGGTGTCTACTGTGAATAATTCTTAATTTGTTTCATAGTGTATGCCACGGTATCCACTATCATCGATCGTTTTATGAAAGTTCTGCCCAATTATTATTGTATTAGACTTTGTTAAGATTGGTGCGTTTAAATTGCAAATTTCCTAATTCTACTAATATTCCTTGGGACAAACCCATCTATTTCTTGATATTGCCATATTTTGTGTATTAAGTTGTGTTTCTTATCGAGACTGACTGGATTGATTGTGGAACACGTGCGGGTGGGAAGGTGGGGGGGGGGGAGTATTTAAATGAAAATTTGCTACATAACACAACCGTCGTGAAATTGAAAACTTGACAGTGTTTACTCATGTCACCAGTCGTTAATGTTATTTCTGTCTTGTAGCTTACTTAACTGATATAAAATAATTTGAAAAATTTGTGTATTTGTCACGAAAGGTGAACTGATGTCACATGACATTGACATTTGTATGGGGTTTACGTAAGCTTAAGTGAAATCAGGAGGTAAAAAAAGTGATTATCATTGCCACTTTTTTTTAGCAGGCAGTAGGGAATCGTTGCACTCTTGCCAAATTGGATTTTTTTAAGGTTTGATTTACATGTACTACAAATCACAAGTTCAAAATTTTTCTGGTGTAATTGTTAATATTTGTACGTGTTGCACTATTGTACGATATAATATACCTTTTACTAATAGTACCTTCATGTAATGTTTTAGAGTGGGGCTGCATGTTCTTCTAGAGAATGTTTTTAAAAAATTAATTTTATTGCTAAAATTTCCTTTTAAACTGTTAATTTTATTAAATTGGATGTATAACCAAATATTGCTAAATAATAAATTTGTGTCAACAACGTTTGGACCAAATAAATGTGCCTACACCTTCCCCATCCTGCCTCTCCTACCGTCTGTGCACCACACCTAAATTCAATGACCATAATACTCATCTTTTTGTATGTCCATCCTGATTAGAGGTTTGAGGAACTTCGGCCGTTCACTTGTGCAATAAAATGGAGCAGCTACAGCTGTCCTTGCGATGCTATTTATTATATAACTATCATTTTCGGTGCACCAGAACACCATCTTCAGGTTAACTCCAATCGTATACACGATTCCATCAGTGGCCAACATCTATGAACTGGTATTCGCCGACTACCTGTAACAACGACGCTGTGCGTTCAATGATCAACAACCGTCTTGGTAGTCGTGTTGGTACTTGATGGTTGGAAAAACAACATCGTTGTTACAGATATTCTGCGAAAAGCGGTTCATAGGTATTGGCCACTGATGAATCATGTAGAATTTTAGAACATGTTTTTTGCTCGAGTATCATGTCGTTTTTGGAAACCCAGAATCTACTCTGTAGGAATCAACATGGATTCCGGAAACAGCGATCATGTGAGACCCAACTCGCTTTATTTGTTCATGAGATCCAGAAAATATTAGATACAGGCTCCCAGGTAGATGCCACTTTCCTTGAATTCCGGAAGGTGTTCGATACAGTTCCGCACTGTCGCCTGATAAACAAAGTAAGAGCCTACGGAATATCAGACCAGCTTTGTGGCTGGATTAAAGAGTTTTTGGCAAACAGAACAGAGCGTGTTGTTCTCAATGGGGAGACGTCTACAGACGTTGAAGTAACCTCTGGTGTGCCACAGGGGAGTGTTATGGGACCATTGCTTTTCACAATATATATAAATGACATTGTGTCGGAAGTTCCATGCGGCTTTTCGCGGATGATGCTGTAGTATACAGAGAAGTTGTAGCAGTAGAAAGTTTCAGCGAAATGCAAGAAGATCTGCAGCGGATAGGCACTTGGTGCAGGGAATGGCAACTGACCTTTAACATAGACAAGTGTAATGTATTGCGAATACATCAAAAGAAGGATCATTTATTGTATGATTAGATGATAGCGGAACAAACACTGGTAGCTGTTACGTCTGTAAAATATCTGGGAGTATGCGTACGGAACGATTTGAAGTAAAATGATCATATAAAATAAGTAAAAATTTACTTATTTGCTATTTTCTTTTAGTATGTTATCTACATAAAACGGCAGATCGAATGTTGCACATGAATTAGCATGAATATAGCACACAATATTTTAACACAATTTTAGACGTGTTAGGTAATAACTAAGCATTATGTTGTTTAAGAAAAAAATATACATATAATATCTACATAAAAAGAATAATAGTAATAATAACGAAAAAGGGATACAAACTACCGTTTGGCCATCTGGCGCACAGATGTCTGTTCATGCGGCATCCAAAAGGCACACGGTAGTAGACTATTACGCTATGCAGCATTGGTAATCAAAAATTTTGTGATTTATAATTTTTGACTGGTGTAGTGCAGTGTAGTGTTCTGGTGGCGGAAGGCTCTGTCACTGGAATTACTCCAAGCGTTTCCAGGGTACGCCCGATCTCTGATGATGACATGTCGTCTCGTATTTATCCCTTTGTGGCGATCTTCGAGGAGGCCCCTTCCAAGTCGAGAAAAAGTTTTCTCCGGACAACGCAACCAAATAAGACATCACCTGCAGACCATAGAATAAAACTCTGGCGTAGCTCATCATCACAGAAATATTGGGAGAACCTCAAGGAAGAACTTGCTACAGGTCATCATCTCCCATACACGACATGGAAAATACTCAATAGACTGAGAACTGGAGCTTCTCGGTGTAAGCAGAACATGAAAAAATGGGGATACATCTCAGGGGACGAACTATGTGAGTGTGGTGAACCTCAAGAGTATCAGCATCTACTCATCTGCAGGAAACTGTCGGAACCTGTGTCCATGAACGACCTGATTATCGACAATAATATGGCAATCCGTGCAGCGGAATTCTGGGCAGCACATGGAATACACATATGTACATATTCTCTGTAATTCTTGTAATATGTATGTATGCTATACTATGTATGATAAGCTATGTAAGATGAATCATATTTAATATGTTATGTTCTGGACACGTATAAATAAATAAAATTCAAGACTATATTACTATACAACACAACGCTACACAGCGCTACGCTACACAAAACTACACTACTGTACTTGGTATCCGAATAAGTTGGATTTCTCATTTGTGTAGATGGTTAGCTTTCGGTGTGCTGAGGTGCAGCTCAGCATTTACAGGGGCTGCACCACTGTGGCACTCAAAGTGTAGAGATTGGGAGGTGGCTGCCAGCGTCCCAGGAACCCTTCCTGGTCCTCCCCGAGGCTTATCTCATCCCTGCTTCCAGAAGTTTATTGTAGGTGGTCATGGGGGTGTGGCCTCTTCTTGGTTGTGTCTCAGCCACTTGGGCTTGCACTTCATCAGCTGATATTTTAGCTAAGTTTAGCTTATGTCACAGATCTTCATTCCTTATTATATTACAGACTGTTGCATTACCAAATGCGTTCCTGACCTGGTCTGTAACATTTTGTCTAATGGCACATTCACGGGTTGCCGCTTGCTTCACGATCAGAAGTGCGTGTAGTGTGCTGTCGTAATTTTTGTAAGTACACTGCTGGCCACCGTAAATGCAACACCAAGAAAGACAAGAGGTAGCAGAACAAAATTTATTTTGTAGATAACATGTTGACCAAGTATCAAATGATTACGTTTTACAGACGTCTGTGACATGTGGTTCCTGCCAGAATCAGTAGCCAGAGTAGCCGCCATTGTTGGAGATCACCGCTGCCACACGTCTCGGCATTGAGTCAAAGAGACGTAGGATGTGTTCCTGGGGTACAGCAGCCCAAGCAGCTTCCACACGCTGTCAAAGATCATCTGGTGTGGCAGCTGGGGATGTAATCTGGGTCACTCGTTGAGCAACCATGGACCACATGTTTTCTCTCGGCGAAAGATCCGGAGAGCGAGACGGCCAGAGTAGCAGTTCAATCTGGTTATTGACGAAGAACCTTTGGACAATGCGTGCCACGTGTGGTCGCGCATTATCCTGTTGAAATATGGCTGTGGCCTAGCCCTGAAGGTAAGGAAGGACTACTGGCTCCAGCACCTCGGATATGTAGCGCCGGCTATTTAAAGTACCGGCAATGCGTACTAGAGGCGTGCGAGAGTAATATCCAGTACCGCCCCATACCATAATACCCGGTGCAAGACCAGTGTGGCGGTGCATAATGCAGCTGTCCAGCATCCTCTCTCCACGGTGTCTCCACACTCGAATCCGACCATCGTGGTGCTGCAGACAGAAGCGTACCTCGTCAGTAAATCAAACTTCATTCCATTCTGCCGTCCACATCCGTCTGTCATCACACCATTGGCGACGGAGACGTCTGTGGTTCTGCGTCAATGGTAGACGAAGCAATGGACGTCTTGCGGACAGACCACTCTGCTGTAAACGGCGTCGAATGGTACGCGCAGACACTGGATGATGCGTTACAGACGCAATGTGCTGTGCTATGGTTCGGGATGTCACTGAGCGATCCGTCACTGCCATGCGCACAATTTGCCTATCAGCACGTGCAGTGGTGCACCGAGGTGAATGCGATCGACCACGTCGGTCCGTCGTACCCTCCTGCATCCAACGGTCACATATCCGCATTACAGTTGTTTGGTTTCGTCCAACACGACTAGCGATTTCTCTGTATGATAATCCACAATCTCGGTAAGCCACTATCCTTCCTCTGTCGAACTCGGATACTTGATCAAAAGATGTTCGCTGTTGTCTACGAGGCATAACTGATCGTCTTGTGAAACAACCACAAGGTAAACACTCGTGCCGAATGTACACTCGTCGAAATCGCCAAGCCTTAAATGGCGTTATGAGGTGGCGCCACAGGCGCGCGTGATGTGCGTCTGCGCTGAAATTCTAATCAGTTGCATATCTCATCGCTGCAAACTCATGGTGCAAATTTCACTTGATTCGGATGCTTCCTTCAGGGTGTTGCATTTACGGTGGCCAGCAGTGTAGTTTGATACCGCCCATGTCGTGACAGGTAGTACATAGCTTCCTTGGTCGAAGGTATGTCATTCTTGTTCTTTTTTTACGTTAGAAAGGAACTGATAGGTTGTCCTCTCTGTTTCCACCCTGTCCCAGATTTCTTGCCATTCTCCATCAATGCATGCCTATATTTCCATATGTGGTACGGCTATTGTGCCTAGTATCTCCCTTACCTTATCATATTCTCTCTTTTTGAGGCTGTATTGTGTACATCTGATTCTTAGAGGTAGGTCTAGAGGTAGAAAGCCTAACATCACCAGCAGCGCCTCAGTCGGTGTTGTTTTATGCGCTGCAGAAGTACGCTCCTCTGTGCTCGGCGTACGAGGTGTGGCTAGAAAAAAACCGGACTAGTACTGGTGAAACAATAAAACGAATGCAATAAGGCTGAAAGTCGCGTGGCCTGTCACGTGACTCTCGCTCCGCCTACTGCTCGAGTTTCATCTGCCTCCTGCACTCAGTCTGCCCGTGGCGTCTGTTTTAAGTAGTTGACGTTTTGTCTGTGCGTCGGAAAATGTTGAGTGTACAGAAAGAACAGCGTGTTAACATCAAATTTTGTTTCAAACTAGGAAAATCTGCAAGTGAAAAGTTTGTAATGTTACAACAAGTGTACGGCGATGATTGTTTATCGCGAACACAAGTGTTTGAGTGGTTTAAACGATTTAAAGATGGCCGCGAAGACACCAGTGATGACACTCGCACTGGCAGACCATTGTCAGCAAAAACTGATGCAAACATTGAAAAAATCGGTAAACTTGTTCGATAAGATCGCCGTTTAACAATCAGAGCAGTGTCTGAGTTAACAGGAGTTGACAAGGAAAGTGTTAGGCAGATTCTTCATGAAAGTTTCAACATGAACAAAGTGTGTTCAAAAATGGTTCCAAAGTGTCTCACAATTGAACAGAAGGAACGCCGAAGAATGATTTGTTCTGACATCCTGGAAAACATTGAAAGTGATCCCACCTTCTTACAAAATGTTATTACTTGCGATGAATCGTTGTTTTTTACTTACGATCCCGAAACTAAACGCCAATCGATGCATTGGAAAACTCCTGGTTCTCCACGACAAAAAAAAGCACGAATGTCAAAATCGAAATTCAAGGCAATGATGATTGTTTTTTTTTTTTTTTTTTTTTTTTGACATCAAAGGGATTGTGCACATTGATTGGGTACCAGAGGGACAAACAGTGAATCAGCTTTACTACATTAGCGTCCTGGCTACCCTACGTGAGCGAGTACGGAGAAAACGGAACGATTTGTGGAGAAAAAAGTCATGGATCCTTCACCAAGACAATGCCCCAGCTCACAGTGCGTTGTCAGTGAAGACGTTTTTGGCAAAACACAACATTCCCATCTTAGATCATCCACCCTACTCACCTGATTTGGCCCCCTGTGACTTTTTTCTTTTCCCTAAAGTCAAGTCAGCTTTGAAAGGAACTAGATTTGAGACTGTTGAAGCAGTAAAAGAAAAAGCGACGGAAGTAATGTATGGACTTACCGAAAATGATCTGCAGCATTGCTATGAACAGTGGAAAATTCGTATGGAGCGGTGTAGAGACCGAGGAGGAGAGTACATTGAAGGAGATAACATGAAATTGTAAATAATTGTAAATAAATGTTTTTTCCAGCATCAGTCCGGTTTTTTTCTAGTCGCACCTCGTAGAGCTGTGCTGCCGTCACATTTCTAACTGCCAGAGCCCAAGCACTCGACCTGTGGCCCAAATTTGATACATTCGTGGCAACTGAAAACTTTTTGGACCAATTGGTGCTATTGTATTCAGGACTTTAATGCCTCTCTGGCAGAAGATTTCTACAGATGCATGAAAATTTTGCTTTTCTTCGATGTTAATTCCAAGATACCTATGTACTTCGTTTCTTTTCACACATTAGTCATTTATTCTGATTGAGGGATTTCTCTTTCTTAATAACGTTCCTTTTAGTTACACGTAAAATGTTTTGTGCGCTGCTACCGTTAGCTTGTTTTCTACGTACCAGTTGCTTAGTCTTTCAAGAACTGCCCGACTGTTTTCCTATAATTTAGGCCTTGTCTGAGCAGGTATTGTAACTAGTGTAGGCGATGCAGCCTCTAGAGTTTGTTATACGCTGAAGCTGGTTCAGTAACGGCTGTATGCCAACATCTCAGAACTCTGGACCACAAGAAGAAAGTGGATTGCGCCCCTCACCTCGCAGCTGGTGGACTTCAATATAAGGTCACTCGTTTCAGCACAGCACTACAAAAAAAGCGGAGTGTGAAAAACGTGTGTGCATGCCAATGTCAACTCTTTGTGTTATAACGCAGTGCTGTCAACGTTGCCGACAAAAATCCCTTTAAGCGTCAGAGACTCAATACTCTTACTTTCTGGATATGTCTCATAGCAAAAACGTTCGACAACAAAAAATGTTGCAAGAAGTTTGAAATTCCCAAAAAATACTAATATGGAAATGAAATGTTTTACAACATGAAGCCTTAGACCAATATTTGCCAAGGTTTGTGGAGATGTTCATCACGTAACGGGTATTAAATTAAACTTTCATTCCATTTTAATCTGATGTCCGTCATCAAATCAACATGAGATGTGTCCCCGCAAGAAACGTAAACACTTCATGGACATTCTGATTTGGAGTGTCTTGCGTGCCTCAACGAATCAGATAGACATTCAGCTGGCACAGCCATATTGTAGGGGTTTCTGGTTACTAAAGAGGGGCAGCAGCCTTTTCCCCAATTGCAGGTGCAACAATCTGGATAATTGACTTATCTGGCATTGCAAGATAAAACAGACTGGTCTTGCTACGTTCGTACAACGAACTGCCGAAAGCAAGCTGAAACTACGGTAGTTATTTCTTCAGTGGGCATGCAACTATTCTGTACGGGTTAATGGTGATGGCATCCTCTTGTCTGAAACGTTGCTAAGGTAAAATAGTGCCTCATCTGAATCTCCTGGCGGTGGTTGCTCGGGGGGGATGTTGTTATCCGGAAAAACAAAAAATGGCGTTCGACGTGTTGGAGCATAGGAAGTTAGATACCTTAGAAGGGTATAATCTAAAAAGAATAAAACGGACGAGTTGAATTTGATGTAGTGGGAATTGGTGACATATGGTGGAAGAAAAGATAGGACTTTCAGGCGGCTGTGTGCATGGTTATCAACACATAATCAAATAGGATTAATGCAGAAGTATGTCTAATTATGAATAACAAACAAGTAGGCTACTATGAACATCATTATCAACACATTATAGTAAACAAGATAGAAAAGCAGTTTAACGTCCCGTCGACAGCAAGGTCATTAGAGACGGAGGGCGTAACGAATGAATGGAAAAGGATATCGGCCGTGGCTTTCTCAAAAGAACTATCTCGGTACTTGCCTGAGTGATTTTGAGAAATGACGGAAAAATCTAAATGTGCATGGCCGGACACGGATTTCAACCGTCGTCCTCAAGAATGCAAGTCCAGTGTGATAAACACTGCCCCACTACGCGTGCTACATAGATAAGGGAATGAAAGGAGAAGCGGCACAGAACACTATTGTAAAACAGAAATTTGCAAACCAGATTTTAAATCTTTAAACTTTTCCGTGGGCTGATGTGGACTCAGACCACTATTTACTTCTTCACCTTCTTCTACTTCTGCAGTTCATGCTCTAGACAAAATTGAAAAAAAATCGGACTTCCTCAGTTTAAACATACATAGGTTCAAAATGTTAAATGAAATAGGCAAATAAAAGAAAATTTATTCCACCCACCATTCGTTGCTTTTCTTGAAAAGTGTTAAATGGTTGAATGTTACAAAAAATCGTCAATATTGTTATTCATTCTAATTTTGTTGAAACTCTGCTCGAAAATCATATTGTAAACGGGGATCGTACCTCTATTTGGTTTTACGAGTAGTTAGTGCTAGCGGGTGAAAACTGAGGCTAAAGAACTATGTTTTTCGTGTTAAACTGTCCGTTTCCCAGGGCTACAAGCACATAAAGGCGTATTATGTAGCCACTGGGAGCCGATCAGGTACTTTCTGTTTTTATTTTACACAATGAATTAATTGTTGTTTAATTTTTATGTTATTACTGTTACCATAATTTCCTTCCTCTTTTATTATTTCATAGAATCGGCATACAAATCTATAATGCGAATGAAGCACTGTACTTCACTATTACGACACTTCGTAAGACTATTTCTGACTAGGGCTGGTGCCATTCGGAAATACAATTGACACCTGATGACGAGAAACTGCCATATAGACCAGGTGGGTGCAAGTCCTGCAAACTGCTCGTACCCACGTAATGTAAGTAACGACACGTGGCAACAGGGACGGTATTGTCTCAGCGGTACTGTACCAGTGTAATTGCAACGTGTTTGTCGCCCGTTTCTGTCGACGTTGTAATCAAAATACACATATCGCTTTCCTCATTTTCATTAGTAGTAGTAGTAGCTTTATTCATCCGTAGATCTTTTTTTAAAAGGATATAGGACATGTCAAAGCATTTACAAGTTTAGACCAATTTAAAATAAGCTAATTTGTATACACATGCATTTACATACTTCTAGTTAGAGACAATCATTAGCTTTACTCCTGGTATACAATATTCTTTTAGAAGTAACTTATTAAATAATGTAATGGCACACTGTTCACTCATATCTCACTATCAGTCACTGCACACACTATACACACATCGTTTCATAACACTTCACTCACTAAACATACATACACACACACACACACACACACACACACACACACACACACACACACACACACCGGTGATCTCTGGGCCATTTCCTGTACCTCAATTTCCCATTTGCTATCCTGAAAAACTGAGTCAGCGTCTATCCATCATGAATGAGGTGTTGAGCTCAGAAAGAGGAAGATGTGTTAGTATTGTGCTGGGTATATCTTGGGGGTAAATTTTTCTACAAAAGGAAAAAATGAGGAAACAAACATAGGATGAAGGTGTTATGTGGAATGTTGGATGTTGTATAAACGTTATTACTATTCATTTGTATAACATCTTTTTTTAACCAAACCCCTACTCTATTTTATCTAAGTAGTTCTTCAAAGTATAAAATGTATTACATAACAAGTACTTTTTAGCTGCCTTTTTAAATAAATGTATTTTTGCAATTTCTTTAGTGACTTTTGGTAATTTACTGTACAGTTTTGTACCTTGCTAGAAAATGCTGTTTATTTTTCCTTGGGAAATGTAAGTTGAGTCTAGTTCTTGTTTCATGGTCGTGGACAGAGCTGTTTGTGCAGCAATTATCGATACTATATGTGATGTCTACACCTAACTGGTAAATGTAAACACACGGAACAGTTAAAATCTTCAGTTTTTTTATCAGATCTTTACAATGCGCTCGACAAATATTTTTGGTTGTTATTCTTATGGCTTTTTGCTAGAGTTTGAAAATTGTGTTCATATTTTGTGCATTTGTTCCCCAAAAAAATTCCATAGCTAAGTACTGAGTGTACATATGAATAGTATGTAACTAAAAGACACTGATAAAGTGTATTGTAAGGGCATAACATTCTGATGACATTCTGTTTGTAGGTGCCTTTGTGTGTTCAAACCACTTCAACTGAGAATCAGTAATCATTCCTAGAAGTTTTGCGTTTGTTACACTGTCTCTGGAGGTGCCATCTACATTTAATTTAACATTGCCGTTTTCTCTCTTCAAACTGAAATTCTTTCTTTATGTTCAGTGTCACTTTATTGCTTGTTGAATGATCGTAACTTCCTTGAGAGTTTCATTTTCTTTCTCTGCAAGGAGTTCTCTTTTTTTCTCAGTGGCTATAATATTGCTGTCATTAGCGAGGAGAATTTTTTCACCATGAGTAACACTACCGGGAAAGTCATTGATATGTATTAGGATGGATCAATCCAAATTTAAAAACGAAAAATTTTAGCACTGCTGCTGTGGCTACTTTACATTCGGATATTGGTAAAAAATAGAAAACACCTGTTGTAACCGAGACGATACGCATACCGAAAAATACCGGCTATTCAGAACTACAATACTGGTATCGGTTTTAAGCAGTTGGTTCTTCGCGTCCCTAATCTTGGCGCGACTGCTTCGCGCTTCTACCTCAACCAACCGCGAAACGCCTCAGTGTTGCCGCAGCTATGTAAACGACTATTGTTTTCGCCTGCTGCCGTTAGCGCTTAACAGTTGAAAACTGGCAACAGAGGGGGCAGTCGTCACGGATCTTCTTTCACCCGTCTACTGTAGGTAAGTTCGGAGCGCTCCCGCGCACGATTGGGCTGGCAGTCCAGGCGCGCAGGCCGGTTTAATAGATCGGCGGGGCCGATCGCCGGCGGAAGCCGCTACTGGTTGCGCTGCATAGCAGGAGGCAGCGGCGGCGGCGGTGCAAGGAGCAGTTACACAAGAAGCGGGCGCCCTTCACCAGCCTCCAGAGACCGACACCGATGTGGCACACGCCAGCTGGGGCGAGGTCGCGCGCTCCCTACAAGCCGCTACTCGCGAGCCCCTGCAAGTCGCAGGCGCGCGAGCTGTCGCTGACGCAGCAACCGGAACTACACAGAAGAGACAGGAGTCACGGGGTACCTACTAATATAGTGACTGCCTACTTTTTACATGGCATAGTGCAGCAGCTCGCGTGGCACTGGCTCGACAAGTCACCTGCAAAAATACTGAGTCACGCTGTCTCTATTGACGTCCATAATTGCGAAAGTGTTGCCGAAGCAGGATTTGAGCACGAACTGACTTCTCGGTTATGTCACATAAACGTTCGATTGGTGGTCAAATGATTTCCTCGAACTGTCCAGAATGTTCTTCAAAGTAGTTGCGAGCAATTGTGGCCCAGCTATTTGGTACGGGGTGTTCAAAAAGTCTCTGCGCAGTGCCGTATGATTGTTAGCCACGCGTGCCGTATCATTTGTTCGCATGCCTGGGTTACTTACACTACTGGCCATTAAAATTGCTACACCACGAAGATGACGTGCTACAGACGCGAAATTTAACCGACAGCAAGAACATGCTGTGATATGCAAATGATTAGCTTTTCAGAACATTCACACAAGGTTGGCGCCGGTAGCGACACCTACAACGTGCTGACATGAGGAAAGTTTCCAACCGATTTCTCGTAAACAAACAGCAGTTGACCGGAGTTGCCTGGTGAAACGTTGTTGTGATGCCTCGTGTTAGCAGGAGAAATGCGTACCATCACGTTACCGACTTTGATAGACGTCGGATTATAGCCTATCGCGATTGCGATTTATCGTATCGCGATATTGCTGCTCGCGTTGGTCGAGATCCAATGACTGTTAGCAGAATATGGAATCGGTGGGTTCAGGAGGGTAATACGGAACGCCGTGCTGGATCCCAACGGCCTCGTATCTCTAGCAGTCGAGAGGCATCTTATCCGAATGGCTGTAACGGATCGTGTAGCCACGTCTCGATCTCTGAGTCATCAGATGGGGACATTTGCAAGACAACAACCATTTGCACGAACAGTTCGACGACGTTTGCAGCAGCATGGACTATCAGTTCGGAGACCGTGGCTGCTGTTACCTTTGACGCTGCATCACAGACAGGAGCGCCTGCGATGGTGTACTCAACGACGAACCTGTGTGCACGAATGGCAAAATATCATTTTTTCGGATGAAACCAGGTTCTGTTTACAGCATCATGATGGCCGCATTCGTGTTTGGCGACATCGCGGTGAACGCACATTTGAAGCGTGTATTCGTCATCGCCATACTGGCGTATCACCCGACGTGATGGTATGGGGTGCCACTGGTTACACGTCTCGGTCACCTCTTGTTCGCAATGACGGCACTTTGAACAGTGGACGTTACAGTTCAGATGTGTTACGACCAATGGCTCTTCATTCGATCCCTGCGAAACCCTACATTTCAACAGGATCATGCACGACCGCATGTTCAGGTCCTGTCCCGGCCTTTCTGGATACAGAAAATGTTCGACTGCTGCCCTGGCCAGCACATTCTCCAGATCCTCACCAACTGAAAACGTCTAGTCAATGGTGGCCGAGAAACTTGCTCGTCACAATACGCCAGTCACTACTCTTGATGAACTGTGGTATCGTATAGAAGTTACATGGGCAGCTGTACCTGCACACGCCATCCAAGCTCTGTTTGACTTAATGCCCAGGCGTATCAATGCCGTTATTACGGTCAGAGGTGGTTGTTCTGGGTACTGATTTCTCAGGATCTATGCACCCAAATTACGTGAAAATGTAATCACATGTCAGTTCTAGTAATATATATTAATTCCCGTTTATCATCTGCATTTATTCTTGGTGTAGCAATTTTAATGGCCAGTAGTGTAACTTCAAGTGGACTCTCCCAACATTCCACTGTTTTCGTTTATCTCAGCCAGCATCAGTAGTATCGTTGGTGTATGTCGTTACGTGTTGACGTGTACATTTATGTTATTTCCTTTCGTGGTTTGTTTCGTTTTTGTCACTGCTAAAATGCTAACCATTGAAGTACATGTGTTTTTAGTCGAACAAGCGTTCATAGATGGCGTTGAATACACAGTTTCAGTTCGTCAGACATTTAATTCAGTTTTTCCGGAGACAACACTCCCACATCTCGATACTGTGTGAGATTTGATCAGCAAATTTCGATGTACGGGTGCAGTGACAGATGCACCGAGAAGTGGTCGTCGTAGCGTTTTGTCTGAGGATAAACTACTCGATATTTCCGATAAAATGTCCATAAGTCCGAACAAGTTAGTAAGAAAACTCGCTGAGGATATCCTTGTTAGTGTCGGAACGGCCCACACAGCTGTAAGGAAAAAATTTGAACTTTTCCCATACAAAGTGTCAGTCGTGCGAGAAGTGAAAAATACTGTTCATGGCATTATTGTCAATGGTTCAAAAATTTCGTTCAGCAAAACGGAAGGGATATTCTTAATGAAACGTTTTTTACTGATGAGGAGTGATTTCATGTATCCTGGTACATGAACTCGCAATGTTCTCGTATGTGGAGTACTGCAAATCCATTGTGTATTCATGAGGAGCCACTTCATTCTGTGAAAATAGGAGTTTGGATTGCAATTTATAGACGTCGGGTTGTGGGTCCCATTTGTTTCAATACGCACAGCGATACTGCAGTGATATTCTGTACCAATTCATAGGAGAACTTGTGTTAAGTGAAATACTGAACGATTATTTTCAACAAGATGGGGCGACCGCGCATACAGCTCGCGTTTCAATGTCACTGCTTGCTGATGTTTTTGGTGATCGCATAATTTTACAGGGACTTTGGCCTCCACGATCGCCTGACCTAGCACCACCTGACTTTTACTTCTGGAGTGCAGCGAAAGCAACTCCCTATAAAAACTGTCCAAAAGCCATCGATGAACTGAAAAGTGCAATGTCCACTTTCACTGCTTCTGTTACAGAAGAAATGTTGCAGCTTGTGTTTGGAAACATTATTAGACGAATTGAATTGTGTATTCAACAACAGGTGAGACACTTTCAACATTCAATGTGAAAATTTGTAATTAAAAATGAATATTCAAAAAGTTAATAACTTGTATTTCACTTAGTTTCATTTCGGTATAATCACTGCGGCGTACGTCACGCGCCACTAACAAAAAAAAAAAAAAAAAAAAAAAATCAAATGTGCATGAAATCTTATGGGATTTAACTGCTAAGGTCATCAGTCTCTAAGCTTACACACTACTTAACCTAAATTATCCTAAGAACACACACCCATGCCCGAGGGAGGACTCGAACCTCTACCGGGACCAGCCGCACAGTCCATGACTGCAGCGCCTAAGACCGCTCGGCTAATTCCGCGCGGCCGCGCCGCTGACAATCATACGGCACTGCGGAAAACTTTTTCAACACCCCGTATATTGTCATCCATAAAAATTCCAACGTCCTTTGGGAACATAAAGTCCATGACTCTGACGTGAAGCAAAGCCCGTCGGCCATGGAGTTGTCAATGGTGAGAGATAATACCTGCAATCTGGCATTTCGGCACACTCTTCACAATGCGCATTTCATAATATAGAATCCTTAACAATTTCTGAAATGGAATGTCGCATGCGTCTAGCTCCAATACCATGCCACATTCAAAGTCTGTGTTCCCGTCGTGCTGCCATAATCACGTCGGAAATCTTTTCACATCAATCACGTGCGTACAAATGACAGCTCCGCCGATGTCCTACCATTTTATACCTTGTACATGCAGTACTACCGCCATCTGTACACGAGTTGCATTCAAGTTGTAAGGCCTCCGATTTTTTTTCTAATTAACTACTGACCCGAAATCGATGAAACTGGCGTTACTTCTCGACGTAATCGCCCTGCAGACGTACACATTTTTGACAACGCTGACGCCATGATTCCATGGCAGCGGCGAAGGCTTCTTTAGGAGTCTGTTTTGACCACTGGAAAATCGTTGAGGCAATAGCAGCACGGCTGGTGAATGTGCGGCCACGGAGAGTGTCTTTCATTGTTGGAAAAAGCCAAAAGTCACTAGGAGCCAGGTCAGGTGAGTAGGGAGCATGAGGAATCACTTCAAAGTTGTTATCACGAAGAAACTGTTGCGTAACGTTAGCTCGATGTGCGGGTGCGTTGTCTTGGTGAAACAGCACATGCGCAGCCCTTCCCGGACGTTTTTGTTGCAGTGCAGGAAGGAATTTGTTCTTCAAAACATTTTCGTAGGATGCACCAGTTACCGTAGTGACCTTTGGAACGCAATGGGTAAGGATTACGCCCTCGCTGTCCCAGAACATGGACACCATCATTTTTTCAGCACTGGCGGTTACCCGAAATTTTTTTGGTGGAGGTGAATCTGTGTGCTTCCATTGAGCTGACTGGCGCTTTGTTTCTGGATTGAAAAATGGCATCCACGTCTCATCCATTGTCACAACCGGCGAAAAGAAAGTCCCATTCATGCTGTCGTTGCGCGTCAACATTGCTTGGCAACATGCCACAAGGGCAGCCATGTGGTCGTCCGTCAGCATTCGTGGCACCCACCTGGATGACACTTTTCGCATTTTCAGGTCGTCATGAAGGATTGTGTGCACAGAACCCACAGAAATGCCAACTCTGGAGGCGATCTGTTCAACAGTCATTCGGCGATCCCCCAAAACAGTTCTCTCCACTTTCTCGATCATGTCATCAGACCGGCTTGTGCGAGCCCAAGGTTGTATCGATTTGTTGTTACACGATGGTCTGCCTTCATTAAACTGTCGCACCCACGAATGCACTTTCGACACATCCATAACTCCATCACCACATATCTCCTTCAACTGTCGATGAATTTCAATTGGTTTCACACCACGCAAATTCAGAAAACGAATGATTGCACGCTGTTCAAGTAAGGAAAACGTCGCCATTTTAAGTATTTAAAACAGTTCTCATTCTCGCCGCTGGCTGTAAAATTCCATCTGCTGTACGGTGCTGCCATCTCTGGGACGTATTGACAATGAAAGCTTCCTCATTTTAAAACAATGCGCATGTTTCTATCTCTTTCCAGTCCGGAGAAAAAAAATCGGAGGCCTTAGAACTTGAATGCACCTCCTACGTGCATGTCGCTATTCCATGACGTAGTCACCGCAGTGTGTAGTGGGGCGCGAGAAGATGTATGCGTGATCCGTGAAGCGCACAGATAATTCACAGCATCGCCAGTCTGTCCCGTGTATCTGTCTCACACCACACGCTCCTGTCGTTGCATATCCTCGCAAGTAGCACCGAATTAGGTGACCCTTTTGTTCTTGACTTTCTCTAGAACAGTATTACTGGTTGGTTAGAATTAAACTTGCGCTATTTGACCCAGTGTAGAATGAAAGGTATTTACCGCATAGGTACCCAACTTTATAAGAATGATGTTCAGACTGTGTGCTGCAGGATTGTTGGTAGCGTTAGTATTGTGACTTATCGTTAGATGCCGGTACTGGTACGACGACATAGGGTTGAAATACAAGCATCAGTGTGCATTATAGAGTTGCAGATAGTCAACATGGGCCTGGACAACGTGAGCAGGCCTTTACTCGTAAAGCTCTTTTATCAAAACAGAGCCGCTCCTGGGAGAGGTCGACGGCCAAATGCACCAGACATTGTTGAAGAAGCTACAGTTGCCATGGCTGATAATGCTGGACGCAGTGTGCAATCTTCAAGGAGTGTACGAGCTGTGCTACGAAGCTGAACATTCTGTGGTCCACCGTTGTTTCGGGCAGCAATAGAGAAACCCCTAGAATCATTTGAGGCTGTCTGGATACAGATGGTCTTCACACTGAGCAAAGTTCGTGACCTGGAACGTAGGGAATCAACGAATGACACCCTCTCATGTGGAAATCAAAATCTGTTTCTTTCTATGGTTTATCTTTTAATTCTCTTCCGTGTGTCCTAAAGATCCATGACGTTTCATTGCCCAACGACGTCTCGTTTGTCGTTGGAGCCCCCTCAAGTAACAAAAACTGAAATATAACCATCCCGTAAATACTCGGAAAACTATCGCTGCCGCTTCTTAATGATGTGAAGTGTGTGTAGTAAATTAAAAATTTGAAAATATCGGTATGGGCTAAACATGACATACATGAAAGATAAACTATCAAAGATTTTTTTCTTCTGCGTGGTGCCGACAAGTTAGTTCGAGAAAACGCCAACATGGGCGTCACCATCAGTAGTCGCTGAAAGTGGTAGCGAACCTGGCGGAGAAAGTATTTTGTGTCCTAGAATATGCCAGTTGCCAATCGGTAGTGAGTGGGCAAAGATCATTCCGTGGTAAGTCTCACAAGACACCACCATCTTACAACAGTATGTTGAAGTGGTACAAGAAATTAGAGTGTGTTGGTCTGTGCGATGCAAATCGTTCGGGCGTATCAGAACATACAGTGCACTGTGTGGGGATTGTGATGTTGTGAAGTCCTATAAAGCTTACCTGTCGAGCCCTCGGACAATAGTATGGCGTGTCTTCCCTAATCGATTAACAGTGAAGACGTACAAACTGTATCTCCTGCAACCTGTAAACCATAACAAGAAATTGCGCAGCCTACAGTTCTCCATTGATATACTTACAACAGTATGTTGAAGTGGTACAAGAAATTAGAGTGTTTTGGTCTGTGCGATGCAAATCGTTCGGGCGTATCAGAACATACAGTGCACTGTGTGGGGATTGTGATGTTGTGAAGTCCTATAAAGCTTACCTGTCGAGCCCTCGGACAATAGTATGGCGTGTCTTCCCTAATCGATTAACAGTGAAGACGTACAAACTGTATCTCCTGCAACCTGTAAACCATAACAAGAAATTGCGCAGCCTACAGTTCTTCATTGATATACAGGGCCATCTTGAAAATTATAACTTAGCAAGCAAATTAATCTTCAGTGACGAAGCTACTTTTGGTACAAAACGAAACTACATTATATTTCTTACAAACAATATCTTATTTATTTTTTCTGTAGGACTAATTGTTTCTGCATCGCAGGGGATGGAAAAATCGCAGATTATTAGAAATAGTGGTTCAATAGTGAAAAATTACTATTTACTGTTAAATGAAGTACCTACAGAAAAAAATATTAGATGGGTGTGATACGTACAAGTGCAGATAAATTGCGTTCTGGCGATGTAAAACACCAAAGGGGACTGGTAGGTGCGATGGAGGATAAAAGCGCGATGGAAGGTAGTTTCCCGATTCTGGTCACGCACTTCACTCCGTCAGAGATCTGCAGGTTTTTTCCCACTGTGTCTACCCCACTACGCCACAAGAACCAACTACAGCGCGTCTTATGAATCACTGGCGACACCATGCACAGACATGCCCAGGGGTGTTTATTTTCCGCCATGTGCGTTCCACTACTTGGAAAAGAGATATGAGTGACTGGATAGAATCTACGTAAATCTCTGCACACTCTTCTACCGAGCTAGAGGGGAAATTGGTTCTTAATCGTCCCGTATAGCAAATGTAGAGCCTCCATCACGATGGCTGCTCGATTTTCATTTTGCAGACAGACTATATCCCCGCCTACCAGTTCCTTATGTGACCAAACAAAATAACTTCACTAATCTCTTGTTTATATAGTTTATTAAATGAGTACTTATTTGCAGCTGTTAAGTGAGCTTTTATGTAAAGTACGTTCGTACAAGCAATAGCTAAGAAGTGTGTAATTTCTACGTGTGATGTTGTCAGTGACTTTGACAGTGTTGCTGGGAAAGGGGCTGGGTGTAAATGTGGCTCTTTGCTGCTGTCTGTACTATTTTAAAGCCATGTATTTGTGTCGTAGTCACTTGGTCATGAATTAATGAATGGCCAGAAAATTACTGCATTTCTCTCACCATTAATTGTGCTACTGGTGGACTGTATACATCTTTTCCTTTCAGGAATTCCTGTCACTTGTAAAGTGCACTGTACTGAGTAGAGCCAGTTACCTCACATTCATCATGGATGGTAATATGTGTGATGGAAGGGAACTGACCACGTTCAAGTAGAGAATACTTATCTGCCGTATGTGTTCTAATATCTGAAATTTCCTGACATCTAGATGACCTGCTTGTGCTGAGAAGGACTTAGTTTAAACCTATGGGTCTTTTCAGATGTTGCTAGAGCAGAGTCTGAAGTGATGCGTTTTATACCCATTACGCGGTGGAATATATTTCAACCAGTGATGGTGGACACAATAAAATCTTTTTTGAGTCATCAGTCTTTGATTCGTTTGATGCAGCTCGTCACGAATTCCTCTCCTGTGCCATCCTTTTCATACGAGGTAGCACTTCCAGTTTATGTCCTCAATTTTTTACTGGATGTATTCCAATCTCTATCTTCCCCTACAGTTTTTAACCTTTATAGCCCTCTAGTGACACGAATGTTATTCCCTGGTGTCTATCATCCTTTCCCATCTTCTTGTCCCTTCTTCTTCTCCTTTCTTCTTGTCTCTTCCTCTTGTCCCTATATTTCGTTTCTCGCCAATTCTCCGGAGAATCTCCTCATGCCTTATCTTATCATTCCACCAAATTTTCAAAATTTGTCTGTAGCACTATATCTCAAGTGCTTCGATTCTCTTGTGCTCCGGTTTTCCCACAGTCCATGTTTCACTACCATACAATGCTGTGCTCAAAACGTAGATTCTCAGAAATTTCTTCCTCAAATTAAGGCCTACGTCTGATGCCAATTCGGTTCGATTGTCCATTTGCCGGTGCTGGTCTGAGTTTGATGTCATACTTGCTCCATCCGTCGTTGGTTATTTTGCTGCCTACGTAGTAGAATTCGTGATCTTCATCTACTACAGGATCAGCAGTTTTTATGTTAAGTTTCTAGATGTTCTCATTTCTGCTTCTTCTCATTACTTTTGTCTTTCTTCGATTTACTCTCAGTCCATATTCTGTACTCTGTAGGTTGTTCATTCCATTCCACAGATCCTATGATCCTTCTCACTTCCACTTAGGATAGCAGTGTCGCCAGCGAATCTTATCGTTGATGTTCTGTAACCCTGAATTTTAATGCCACTTTGAACCTTTATTTTGTGTCAGTCATTGCTATTTCGATGTACAGATTGCACAGTAGGGGGCAAAATGCTATATCTCTGTATTACTCCGTTTTTAAACCGAGCACTTTGTTCTTGGTCTTCTACTCTCATTGTTCCCTCTAGGCTCTTGTACATTTTGTATATTACTCGTCTTTCTCTGGGCTTGCCCCTGGTTTCCTCAGAATCTAGAACATCTTGCACCATTTTACATTGTCAAACACTTTTTCCGTGTCGAAAAATCCTATGAACGTTTGTTGAGTTTTCCTTAGTCTTGCTTCCGTTATCAACTGCAGTGTCCGAATTACCTCTCCGGTGCGTTTACCTTTCTTAAAACCAAATTTTCATCAACTTGGATGTATGAGCTGCTGAGCTGACTGTGCGGTAATTCTCGCACTTGTCGGCTCTTGCAACCTTCGGAACTGTATGTTTGATGTTTTTGCGAAAGTAGGATGATATATCTCCAGTCTGATACAGTCTACACACCAACGTGAATAATCGTTTTGTTGCCATTTCCCCCATTGTTTTTAGAAATTCAGTGGAACGTTATCCATCCCTTCCGCTTTATTTGATCTTAATTCTTCCAAAGGTCTTCTAAATTTTGTTTCTAATACATGATCCCGTATCTCTTCGCTATCGACTCCTCTTTCACGTCACCAGACAATATCATATCATAGACAGGCATTCAGTGTATTCTTTCCACCCATCCGCTGTCTCCTCTGCATTTAACAGAGGAATTCGCACTTCAGTCTTAATGTTAAAACCATTGCTTTGAATTTCACAAAAGGTTAACTTTTCTACATGCTGAGTCGGTCCTTCCAATAATCATTTCTTTTTCGATTTATTCACGTTTCTCATGCAGCAACTTCGTTTAAGCTTCCCTGCACTTCCTATGTTCATTCAAAGAGACTTTTATTTCTGTATACATGAATTTCCCAGTACCTTACTGTACTTTCTTCTTTCATCAACAAACTGTAGTATTTCTCCTCTTACCCATGGTTTCTTTGCAGTTGCCCGCATCTCGTGGTCGTGCGGTAGCGTTCTCGCTTCCCACGCCCGGGTTCCCGGGTTCGATTCCCGGCGGGGTTAGGGATTTTCTCTGCCTCGTGATGGCTGGGTGTTGTGTGCTGTCCTTAGGTTAGTTAGGTTTAAGTAGTTCTAAGTTCTAGGGGACTTATGACCACAGCAGTTGAGTCCCATAGTGCTCAGAGCCATTTGAACCATTTTTTTCTTTGCAGTTATTTTCTTCGTACCTATGTTTTTCTTTCCAAGTTCGGTGATTACCCTTTTTAGAGGTGTCCATTCCTCTTCAACTGAACTGCCTATTCAGCTGTTCGTTATCGCTATGTCTACAGCGTTAGAGAAATTCAAGTGTTTCGCCTCATTTCGTATAGTTTCCGTGTCTCCCTTCTTTGCGCATTGATTCTTCCTGATTAGTCTCTTAAACTTCAGCATATCGATATTTTAAGTTACATACTGTCGATATTTTAAGTTACATAAGTTACACATGGGGGAGGGGCTCATCGTTGTGGTCACTCCATCTCCACCTCCAGCTGTTGTAAAATATTTACATAACAGCTCATTTAACTGCAAATAAACTGAATGTAACTCCACTGTGTGAAAGCGGGCTCGTTGAAGTCATTCTGTCTGCTTACACGAGAGGAATGGACAGATAATGCTGGGGAGTCGTATTCTGTCTGCAAAAAGTTACCTTTCTCGGAAGAACACTACAAATGGTGAGCAGTACAGGATAACTAATAGTTTGTTTCCCCTCTAGCACTGCAGAGCAGTGTGCAGAGTTTTGAGTGGAATCTGTAAATATGCCTTTCTTACGTTAACTCATGTATGTATTCCATGTAGCCTTAACGCGTTTGTTTGAAAATAAACAACCTCCAGCATGCCTGTGCATTGTGTCGAGGTGAGGAGAGTCGGTATAACTTTGTGAAACATCTGGTAGTTCTTTCTTGTAGTGGGGTAAATACAGTGGTGAATAACTCGTTCGCTCTGCAGTTTTCAGATTTCTGAAGGAACTAAGTGCGTGATCACAATTCTTCGACCTACCTTCCCTCGTGCTTGTACCCTCCACCCTCCCCCCCGCCAACCTCCGCCCTGTTACATCCACACATTTAATATTTTAACAGTGAACATTAATTTTGTACCATTAAAACACTCGAACTAATAATCTAGGATCTTTGACCAATATTTTAACAGTGAACATTAATTTTGTACCATTAAAACACTCGAACTAATAATCTAGGATCTTCGACCATGTTCTTGGACTGCAGGTGTGCTCAGTTGCTATGAAGTCTTTTAATGTAGCACTAGTGTAACGACTGAATTCACGACATCTAGTGGTTTATGGCTCTATATGACATTTTCGTTTATTTGGAGAGATGCACATGGGGCCTGAAGATGGCATAGTGAAATGTTGAAACTGGTAGCCTTCAAAACAAAATGAAATAACATCTTAAGTTACAAGGCTGCTGGTGAATTTCATTGATATTGACAATTTTTGGTCTTCGTTGACTAGGCTGTTACGGGCTATTGATAATGACTAATAGGATGAAACAGATACTGCCAATAAATAAAATTTATGTGAACTCTGACCGATAGAAATTTTATAGTCAAAGTTAACGAGATCACAGACGTTCTCTGCTAACGAAACGGCACATATCAATTAATATTTTGCTGTCCGATAATACGTAATGCAGGGTTTCGGACATCGGTTTTCAATTCATATTCCATATAGTCACAATGTTTAGTATCTCACAAGACCATGTGCAGTCGAGCTGCTTGTGTAACCTGTTTTAAATGTTCAGCACAAACTACTTGCATTCACGCGGTAAATGTGTCTCTAACAGTGCGTGACGCAGGCGAAAGCAACTCGCTACTGTGCGGTCCTGTGCTGCATCTCAACTCACGACGTTGCGCAGATACCTGTGAGTCACACGAGCTGCCTGGCCATGCCCTGCCCTAGGTCGATTGTGTTCCAGTGTGCTGCTGTGCCAGTGCTGAGGTGGTTTCTCTCTGCCGTTGGGTGAGGCTGGGCGAACGAGATTTCGCAATACACTGCAAAGCTCGAAAAGGTTTCGAGAGCTGCTCGAACAATCGCAAGATATTTACTCGCTAGGCAAGTGATACATGAGAAACAATGAGGCAGCCACAAGAACAAGCCAGCACTTTGCATGCAGTTTCATGGAACAGCGGAAGAATTAAGATACAATCCTATCATCGTGCAAACTACAGTTCTATTTGAACAAATTTGCAATAAGAGTACTCATACAGTATGTGTACATACACTGAAGAGCCAAAGAAATCGTGTAGGGCCCCCGCGAGCTAGCAGATGTGCCGCAGCTCGACGTGGCATGGACTCGACTAATGTCTGAAGTAGTGATGAATGGAATTGACACCATGAATCCTACATGGCTGTCCATAAATCCGTAAGAGTACGAGAGGGTGGGGATCTCTTTTGAACAGCACGTCGCAAGGCACCCCAGTTATGCTCAATAATGTTCACGTCTGGGAGTTTGGTGGTCAGCGGAAGTGTTTAAACTCAGAAGAGTGTTACTGGAATCACTCTGTAGCAATTATAGACGGGTGGGGTGTCGCATTGTCCTGCTAGAACTGCCCAAGTCCGTCGAATACGGTCAAAGTAAAATCATTCTCTGAGGCATGAAACAAGTATTTTTGTACGAAGTATGGGTCACAAACCATTATTCTTCTCAATCTCTTGCTAATTTATAGTTACCACTAACTGCCACACGTTTACTACTAATTTAGTCGGATGACAAACATCCTGTGAACGCAGAAACACCTAAAAATAATGACATTGGATTGCAGTTTGCTGAAAAAGTATATCATGGACTTCAGAATGGAACAAAGTGATCTTCAATGACGAGAAGAAGTTTAATGTGGGCCGAATGGATTTCAGTATCATTGGCATCATCTCAGAACAGAGCAGCAGGTAAGAATCAGCATGAGTTTTGGTGGTGGAAGTGTTATGATATGAGCAACATTCTACGCTAAAACTGAATCACGCATTGCTTGGCTGAACACTACAATGAACTCTATCATGTAGACTGAGAGAAACCGATTACAGTGTACGAGGAACTAGGGAACAGAAGTCCAACGTTTCGACAAGGTAATGCATCTGCGAATGTTTCTGCTACAAACAAAAAGTGCTTTGAAGAGACATATCGACGTCTTTCCCTGGCCTGCACGTAGCCCAGATTTCAGCGACGTGAAAACATTTGCAGAATATCTTCAAGGCGATTTTGTAGCAATGGAAGGGAATTTAAGGCCACATGTGGGTCAAAATAGGATACGAGAAAAATGAGCGACAGTTTTATTGTAAGAACTACACATCCAAACAAAATTATGTGGAAGGGAATTTTCAAAAAAATGTGTGTGAAATCTTATGGGACTTAACTGCTAAGGTCATCAGTCCCTAAGCTTACACACTACTGAACCTAAATTATCCTAAGGACAAACACACACACACACCCATGCCCGAGGGAGGACTCGAACCTCCGCCGGGACCAGTCGCACAGTCCATGACTGCAGCGCCTTAGATCGCTCGGCGCGAATTTTCAGATGATTCGGAGGAACAGAGGTTGGACAATTTCCTAACAGTATAATAACACAGCAGGACAGTCAGCACCTTTACATTAATTTCAATGCAAGAAATGAAAACGCCTTGTTTTATTTCTCGTGTTATGAAACTTTTTAGTTCCGTCATGGTTGTCTACGTCTTATACACTGAAGAGCCAAAGAGACTGGTGCACCTGCCTAATATCGTGTAGGGACCCGTGAGCACGGGGAAGTTCCGCAACACGACGTGGCATGGACTCGACTAATGTAGTGCTGGATGGAATTGATACCATGAATCCTACAGGTCTGTCCATAAATCCATAAGAGTACCAGGGGGTGATGTTGTGGAGACATGGCTTAGCCACAGCCTGGGGGAGGTTTCCAGACTGAGACCTTCACTCTGCAGCGGAGTGTGCGCTGATATGAAACTTCCTGGCCGATTAAGACTGTGTGCCAGACCGAGACTCGAACTCGGGACCTTTGCCTTTCGCGTACAAGTGCTCTACCAACTGAGTCTCGGTCGGCACACAGTTTTAATCTGCCAGGATGTTTCATATCAGCGCACACTCCGCTGCAGAGTGAACATCTCATTCTGGAAACATCCCCCAAGCTGTGGCTAAGCCATGTCTCCGCAATATCCTCTCTTTCAGGAGTGCTAGTTCTGCAAGGTTCGCAGGAGAGCTTCTGTAAAGTTTGGAAGGTAGGAGATGAGGCACTAGCAGAAGTAAACCTGTGAGGACGGGGCGTGAGTAGTGCTTGGGTAGCTCAGTTGGTAGAGCACTTGCCCGCGAAAGGCAAAGGTCCCGAGTTCGAGTCTCGATCGGGCACACAGTTTCAATCTGCCGGGAAGTTTCATATCAGCGCACACTCCGCTGCAGAGTGGAAGTTTCCTTCTGGAGACCTGAAAATGTTGCCCTTCAAAAACATTACATTAAGCTTAATATTGTATGTAATTTCTTTATTCGCGTCAGAAGCAGCAAAAAAATCGTGTGTGAAATCTTATGGGACTTAACTGCTAAGGTCATCAGTCCCTAAGCTTACACACTACTTAACCTAAATAATCCTAAGGACAAACACACACACCCATTTCCGAGGGAGGACTCGAACCTCCGCCGGGACTAGCCGCACAGTCCATGACTGTAGCAGCACACAGACACTGAATATAAGGAATATGAAATGTATATGGGCAAATCAGTCATTTGAATATTTATAAACAAAGCAGTTAAAAAACGGAACGACATACAGTCATTTACTACGCGGAACATAAAATGACTCAAAAAAGTTACACTATGTACTATAATTATACAAGTTGAGACCAGCATTTGGCTACATTGTTATCCTCAGATCTCACAACGCATGCGCGCAGTCTGTTTAAAGACTTCCACATACACCACCCTCTTTATGACCAAGTGGCTATATTCCTTCAGCTTACTTTCCCTATTATCAGGTCACCTCTGTTTCCATAGTTCACCCTGGCTTTTCCTGCGTATGAGAAGTGGAACAGATCACTGTAAGAAAATCTTCGTGGACATTATAAGAACTGATGTTCATGAACGTCATGGTCTGTATTGTTGCAAGCCTTTTGACTCTTTGTAGCCACCTCTTACTTCACGTCTGATATCGGCGGGGTTATACGTGCAACTGAATTCAAATTCTACAGCCTGTGATTAACGTTCAAGTTTCGTTCTGGCTAATATCGACTATTTTTTTTCTCACGAGGAAGTCTGTACCCTCCCCGCTAGGTCTAGCATATTCAGAAGCACAATAGTGTGTCTGGGCAGTTTTTCCTTACCGTCTGAGGACGGGCACCTCAAACACACGCCGTTGCTTTATGTAGCAGACAGATACGTGACGAAACTTTTACCCTAGTTCTGGTGCAATATGTCTTGAAGGTTAAAGAACGGTATAAGGTAATACCGAGGTAAACTGAAGCATTACTGAGCTCAGCTCGATTCCTTTCCGTCTCAGTTGTAGCTTCCGTGAGGCTTCTTTGTACTTCATATAAAAAACTGTGTTTCCGATTTTCGCTGGATGTAGCTTGAGATGATTCACATATCAATAATCTAGTATTTTCCAAGCTTTACGTAGATTTTGTTCCCCGAAGTTTTAATTCTGAGTTTTAAGGGCCAAGCTCTTTATATGAGACAGAACAGGTTATCCACTCGTATACCTGTTAAGCAGGATTGGTGCTAGAATACTGTCTCGTCGGAAGACCGTTCTTCTGTACTCATCGTCTACTCCACTGGCCCTGAAATTCGGCAAATAAATGTCGGTTCTGCAGCAGGGTGGCAAAATTTATGTATGTTTCAAGTCCAAGGTAAGTTTTTAGGTCTTCCTTGAAACCATCTAATGTTGCAAGTGTCAGACACAAAGAGAGATTAATGAAGGTGAATCGAATACTATCAAAGTGTTGAAACCCAACTTCTGTGTACAAAAGTTCTTTCCTGACCTTTCTCCAGCCTCCTCTGGAATTAGGAAAATTGTATAAGCACTGGCTGATTCTTCCACTTCAGAAATATCAGACTGTAGTAATTTATCAGGAGATTCCAAATGAGCTTTTAGATTTCTCTTCACATGTTAGAATAACTTATAAAAATACCAGTTCTTAATTAGTTTGGAAACAAGTTGATAATATTAAGATGAAACAAGGGAAGAATTAACTGGCTAGGAAGAATTAAGTGACTATTAAATGTCTAACAAACGAAATCAGTCATACTAAACCGACTGCAGTTGCGATCGCAGAAATAAATTATTGCAGTAGGGCCTGCACTGAACAAAGGAGGGGAGTGCGTTGTACTTTGGAATATTTATCAGACTTCTGCTACTGACTAGCACTGTAACTGAAATTTAATATGTTTCCTTATTACAATTTGAAAAGATAGCATTCACTTTATGTGTGCTTCAGTCTTGTTCAAAAATTACGAAAGTTACTCCGGAAAACTAAGGTTTCTCCAAACGTGACAAACACTTCCAAGGTACAAAGAGGCCGTGTTCCTACGACATCACATTCCATTCACATTTTTGCATTGGAGAAAAACCTTGTCTATGCCTTACATTATTACTCTAATGCACACCAATAATTAGTATGTGAAATCAAATTAAGAAGGAGTATCACCGAAAACCAATTACAAATTAAAAGCGTTATGAAACAGAAGCTAGTTGCAACCATCACCAATTTCCATCTTCAAAACAAGGAAAATTGTTAAGGCATTAAAGAGAATAAGTTCATTTGTAAAATTTTGTGTTTCATGGTAAAAAAATTTGTCCTTCTTCTGGCAAAACATGGCGCACAACTCACGAAGTATGGCATAACTACTCACAGACTATGTACCTAGCTTAAAAAAACAATATACAGAATTTTATACGTCGTAGAACTCCATAACTGAATAATTAACAGTCACACACAAACAGCTTTAATACTACACTTAGATATTTGGTATTAGGGGTATACGTACAGATATTACAGTAGTTTGTACCTAAATACGTACCCACTTCATTATGTTGTTGTTTGTACTCTGCGTCTAATAGTTTTTCACATAGTTCGCCACCTGATGTACCCTGGACACCTGTAACTGCGCCACGAAGTGGACTTACACCTGCAAGTCTAGACTTTCCGTTTTATACCCGTGCAACTATGCTTAAATACCTGACCAGCTGGCCACGGAAAATAAACATTAATGGCTTGCTTGCGCCACTCATGCTTGGACGTAGTAACCAACCTAAAACCACGCTACATGTAGCATCTGTAATTATGAATCTGCAGACGTAGGTAATACTGATGTAACGTTGTTCAGTACGCTTTCCTCAGTCAACAGAAAGAGCGGCACTTGTACTCCTTACAGAATTCGTAGTGTTTGCAAACGCTGCACAAAATACAGCCTCATTTTTTCGCAGTAGCAAAACAGTGGTTTCTACTGCGCGTTCCTTCATGTTATTCTAAAATTGGTCCTAGTTTGAACTCCGACAAGGGAACAACATATGTTCCTAGGGACTCTGTCGTCCAGGTACGATACTCCCTGCTAGCAAAATCCGTCACTACATCAGCAGCTCGAGAATTTGAATGAATCAGTTGCTGTTTTTGTTTACGATCTGCATCCTGCAAGACAATGAGGTCGGTGGTTCACACTGTTTTCTATTATTAAAATCCATCGTACATTGACATCGCGAAGAGGCGTAGTAGAGATAGCACCAACAGATGACGCTAGAATGCAGAGCGATCGGAAGCTCGAGAAATGCAGGAGATATTCTCTAGCCTTGTAAAAATAATTAGACACGCCGGGGGCCCTGCAGACGCGGGACGTTGTGAACGTTCGGCGGGACACCATTGGGGTGATAGGGTGAACTGCACTGACGCTTGTATGAACGCAGATCAAACATTACATACTTATTAGGGCATACACAAAGTGTTTGTTATTCACAGCCTAGTTGCACTGAGTACACATTCCAGTGAGCGCGAACAAAAATTGTGAAAAGTTGCGCTGCTTTTAATTGCTCGAATCAGTTTAGAAAAATAACCAGTATTACTGAACAAAAAAATGGTTCAAATGGCTCTGAGCACTATGGGACTAAACTTCTGAGGTCATCAGTCCCCTAGAACTTAGAACTACTGAAACCTAACTAACCTAAAGACATCACACACATCCATGCCCGAGGCAGGATTCGAATCTGCGACCGTAGCGCTCGCGGGGTTCCAGAATGTAGCGCCTAGAACCACTCGGCCATCCCGCCCGGCTTATTACTGTTCACAGATACATGGATATGTTTAGATGTTTTATACTATCGATTTTCAGTCACAGCACTTATATTTTCAGAAGGGACACATGAATGACTTTACGTTCGCTTTTTTAAGAATAACTGTTATTTTTTACATTACTGGTGGTCGTGAGGCTGGAAAATAAATGCATTTCTATTTTAAAAAAAAATGTGGAGCACTGAACAACGATATGCTGCAGCTCGCGCCCTTGATATCGCAATAAGTTGCTTTTACTTTTCATCAAACAGATGTGGTAAATTTCTTATAACTCACGTAAATGTATTCGGTAAACAGCAGTTCTGTTGCCGTTTGTTCATAAATTAAATTGCTGTCTTGTAGTTACGCACGTCCATTAGATATTACCTCTGTGTCATAACTCAAAGAACGATGTGTTATGCTCAGCCGGCAAGAGTGGCCGAGCGGTTCTAGGCGCTTCAGTCTGGAACCGGGGACTGCTACGGTCGCAGGTTCGAATCCTGCCTCGGGCAAAGATGTGTGTGATGTTCGTAAGATAGGTTTAAGAAGTTTTAAGTTCTAGGGTACTGATGACCACACATATTAAGTCCCATAGTGCTCAGAGCCATTTGAACCATTTTTGTTATGCTCAAGGTCGCGTAAGTTTCACAAGCTGCGACATGGTCGCGAATGGAACAGTGACCCGAAAATGTAGAATAAATTTCTTTTATTTCACGTCTATGGTCACCAACTTGTGGTCCTCAGACCACTTCTTTCGGCCAGCAATGACCATCTTCAGATCTGTTTTATAAAAACTGTGTATTAGGACATGTTTTTTTGCAAGACAGATGTGGAGATCGGCATTGTTGGCCGAAAGCGTTGGTCTGAGGACCTCAAGTTGGTGACCATAGACATGAAATAAAAGAATTTTATCGCCGAGGTGTCTTCTAAACTGTCCGCTGTTCGCAGTAGACCGCTTACAAGATTGTGAAACCTTGAGCTGCAACGTGAACTGGTAGAGCCGTTCGTGTCGTGTTCAAACACGGCACCGCCGCTAGAACACGGCGCATGCGCACGAGGCACCTACCACTGGCCTTGCCCCACGCCCCTGAGGCGGCGAACTTACGGCGTGTCGCGACCACAGTAGATCCAGCATCGCTACGGTAGCCCTCCGAGTGCTGGACAGATCTAGTCGGCCGCTGCCCCTCCATTAAGAGCGGCCACATTTCACCTGCGAAGGCCGCCAGGTAGCACGACTCATTTCTACGGCAGGCGCAGAGCTCCGGGAGCCCGCAGCCGCCAGGCGAGTTATGCCGCCATTTAAATGCAGACGCAGCCGTACAGTCGGCGCACGTCTCGCCGCGGCGGCGCTCTGCCCGCCGTATTCAGCCCGCACAGAGCGGGAGCACCTGTGGCATGCGCCCCTCATTTCCCAGCATTGGTTTTCTGCGTCAACGACATTATGAACCTGACTGTGCATCGAAACATTACCGACTCAGATTCTGTGTTGGATGAAATTGGCATAAGCACTCGCGGTATTGGGGATCAATTAATAATTCTCAAACTGCAACAACCGTGTTGTGTACAGCTTCATACACAACAGTAAGGAGAGCTGGGTTACAGAGTGGTGCGGCAACTGTCGTCGTAGCAAAGCTGGAATGGAGTAGCACGTATCGTACAGCCATTACGACGCTTTCCATGACCACCGTACGTCGGCCCCACATAATGGCACAAAAAATAGCAGCGAACCTCCACTTTGCTGCACTCGATGGACAGTGTGTCAAAGGCGTTAAGCCGAGCGGTTCTAGGCGCTACAGTCTGGAACCGCGCGACCGCTACGCTCGCACGTTCGAACCCTGCCTCGGGCATGGATGTGTGTGATGTCCTTAGGTTGGTTAGGTTTAAGTACTTCTAAGTTCTAGGGGACTGATGACCACAGCAGTTAAGTCCCATAGTGCTCAGAGCCATTCGAACCATTTTTATTTCCAATTACTGCTTACGGCGATGTTATCCTGCAAGGTATTTCTCAGGAAAGTTCATGGCATCGGCAACTAATTATGAATACCCGTGTTCGTTATATCAATGATGTTCAACTCTTTAATCACATTTCACAGCCATATGCAGAGCTGTTCTATAGGATTCAGAGAAACGCAGAGATGTCCACACCCTCTGCTTCTCTGCTATCATATGGAGGAACACTGTCCCCCATCTCTCCTCAACCTTAACGTTCTTGTCTCAACAACATAGCAGAAACTTTTGTTCCCAGCAGAGCAAAACCTTATCCCACTCATCGTTCAGACACTTACTCGAAGTCTTTCTCAGTAGCTGGAACCAAACTCTAAAATTACAATCCGTGTTGTATTAGAGAAATGAATAACATCTTCTGCTTCTGAAGACAGTTAATGACATATCTACTAAAGCAACAGTAAAGTTACTATTGACCCTGTACGCATTCGTTATCCTTGACATCCTTTTTCGCAGCACAGATATTGTTCATTACCCAGTGTTCTTAGCTTGTGTGGTCTCCTTAAGTTTCCTTTCTCTAGAACTCGCAATATCAAAACACATCTATTTTGAACACCTATAAATTCTTCTTATATCTGCCACTATTATTATTGTTATTATTGTCATTATTATTATTAACTTTAATAGTGGCAGCAGCTGACGTACTCAGGTACTGCCAGGACTAACTTTATTACCTTATAGTCAGTATTAGTTATACACATTGCCACTTCAGTCACTCAAATCATTTTGATACTCTTAGTCATGTTATTTCTTAGGTAACTATGATCTAAACAAGGTACTGCATGTGTGAAACCCCGATCCGTTGTAAGAGAAGACCTGATGACTCGAATCAGGTCAGGTTAAATAAATAAATAAAAACTAAATACTCCACCTTCACCATGCGACCTTTAGTTATTGAAGAACACCTTCGGTGCAAAATATCTTATTAGCTCTTCAAACTGCTGAGACAGTGTCCAGGTTTCTCAGCCTCACCTACATCCCACAAGTACGCGTAAGACAAACCTCCCATCACGGAAGAAAGCCCTTTCCGACTAGGAGACCGATGCTGTGTTTTGGATTCTGCTGGTCAGCAGTGCCACACAACTTTATTTTTATCAGTTAGACTAGCTGAAAGTAGGTGTGGCACTAGCTAAAAATTTTCCAACACCTACTGCCTTACAAAATTATTAACAGTACTTTATTTCACAGCCGTTGTGGAAGCAGTGTGGTAGTTATTGTTTGCAGTAGCACTCCGTACTGTATTGACATGTTACAGCTTCATTAACTAACGTTACATACAATAATTCTGGTTAGAAACTCTTGTGAAACCTCTTCCACGAAAACGGGTCGGTATGGCACAGCAGGAAGTGTAAGGTGAACGCTAATAACTTCCTAAATGTCATAGTTTCGTGTTTGCGACAGAACTGTTTATCAGTAATTGAAAGTTACCTTGTAGCTAATGAAATGTTAGCCCCACATGGTTTCCTCTGCTACCGTCTGCAACCTAGCAACAAAACAGAAATAAGTTTCACAGATACAATTACGCGGTGCCTACTTTTACGAAGAACTGAATGGAATCGCTTAAAGCCTTAATGAGTCATTATCTAACGGTTCTCGAAGGCTTGTAAATAGTAAGATCCAAATTCCCTACAGTTTTATTTTTCGGTGTAGACAGCTACATTTTATTCATTATACCAAAAAAGCAGGAAAGTTTATTTCATTTTTTTTAGTTTTGTCTCCATGCTTATATCAAAATATTCACCCAAATGGCACGCAAGCGGGGTAACATGTATTTTAATTTCAAGGGAATAACTCTTTTTGGGGTCCAGTAATAAGCTGGTCACTTCCGGAAAAGTGAAGTCATTTACTTAGTTCACAAACTTTCTTTTATTGCACATCTGGTGCTGGGTTAATCTCTGAAAAAAGTTTGACAATAGTACTTATAGTTGTTTTGCACCATAGTTGCATAATAAAAATTTCGGCGAGTAGATCCTGATAGACACCAGACCTTACCGCTGTTTTCATCCATTGTCCCATATTATTAATCATATCAGCTGCTTAATTTCACAGGAACCGTACTTTTACATATATTTCCTTGTTTTATTTTTTGTATCGGATTGTATGGCTATAGACAATAGACATTTCTCTCAGATTCCTCACTGAGCATTGTGTGGTAGTAAATTTTATTAATTTCAGTACCACTTACAACTGCAAACACTATTTATTGAGGAAGAAGAAACTACGTTCTCTGAAATTATAGGGTGAACTGGTGAGCAATGAAAATTTGTGCACAGCCGGGATTCGAACCCGGGTCTCCTGCTTACTAGACAGATCCATTAACCATCTACGTCACGTGGGCACAGTGGTTACGCACAACTCCACGGACTACTGAACCGCGCCTCGACCACTCATTCCAAATTCCCATTTGCCGCACAGTACCGAAGTAGTGTCCACTAGCCCTTTTACCTCTTTTTGCTTGTCGCATCATGCGAAGTCCCGCACGAGGTCGGGCAAGAGTGCTCTGTACTGGATAATCATATCTCCGTTCACGGTGCATGTATGTCCTTTCGACATGTCCAAAAGAACGGACGCTCTTTCTGTGTTTGATCCGGCGGGTGGACATATAGGGTGGGGCAAATAAAAGTGGCCCAGGCGAGTGGAAACTATTGGACGTAAATATCTGCATACAACCTCACACCGCGACGCGCCCACCACGTCTACGCCCGCCACGTAATCCACAGCGGTTCCGAGCGTAGTGCGACCTTCGTCAGTGTTCAAAATGGTTCAAATGGCTCTGAGCACTACGCGACTCAATGTCTGAGGTCATAAGTCGCCTAGAAATTAGAACTAATTAAACCTTACTAACCTAAGGATATCACACACATCCATGCCCGAGGCAGGATTCGAACCTGCGACTGTAGCGGTCGCGCGGTTCCAGAATGGAGCGCCTAGAACCGCTCGGCCACTCCGGCCGGCTTCGTCAGTGTGAGTGGAACAGTGCAAAGGGGACGATGGTAGTCACAGTGGAGCAGCGTGTGTTTGTTGTAGAAAATTATGTGACAACAAAATCGTGAATACAGTCCGCTCAGTTACATGCTGAGAAAACGAATGGTGTCAAAGAGCCAGCAAAGAGTGCCATGCAACGCTTAGTCAGAAAATGGCGTCAGACAGGATCTGTTTTGAACAAGTCGAAAAACATTCCGAAACGACCCTGCGCATCAGAAAATGTGGCTGCAATTCACCAGCAAATGCTTCAGAGTCCTACCAAATCAACCCAACGCCTGTCGCAAGAGACTTGTATATCACGTCGATCATGCGGACGAATACTACACCTGAACCTGCACCTGTATCCCTACAGTGTGTTTGTTGTTCATGTAGTAAAACAGGCAGACGAACCTCAGCGTCTCGAATTTTGTGATTGGCTGTTCACTGATACAACAATGAATGATTTGGACATGGATCTGTCGTTTTTGTCTGACGAAGCCTGGTTTCACCAAAAAGGTTATGTCAACTCTCAGACTCGTAGGTCCTGGGTAGTGGAGAATCCGCATAACTTCCACATGACACCGTTGCATGATCACAAGTTTGGGGTTTGGTGTGCAGTGACTGCACGCCGCATTGTTGGTTCTATCTTCTTTCATCGGTCGATGACTTCGGCGCTTTACATTGCCAACATTTTAAAACCATTTGTGGCAGCATTAACGGAAGAGGAAAAGACCTACAGTTACTTCCAACTGACCATGCAACTGTCCGAACTTTGGAGCGCAGTTACAAGCCTGACAGACTTGTTAGACGAGATCAGCCTGATCACAGCCCTAGCTGGTCACTCAGGCCACGTGACCTGTCAGTGTGCGATTGTTTCGTGTGGGGAGCCCTCAAGTCTAAGGTGCATTCCAGCAAACCTCGTAGTCTTCAAGAACTGCAGCAGAACATTTCGGATGAGAATGAAGCCATTCCAGGAGCCCATCTTCGATCCGCCTTCAGAAACTTATTCGCCAGGGCCTGAAAGTGCAAAGAGATGAATGGTGGTCTCTTTCAACATCTGCTACTTTTTCTTCGTATCCTGGAACTTTGTTCTCCGTGCCACCCCATAGAATATGTTCAGAACGGAGAAATTTCGGACACCTCGAAAAGAAAAGACACGACGCATGTAAATATATTTTTATCATTCTTATAGCACGGATAAATGAACTGTTATTTATTAATAAATTTCCTTTATGTTATTAAAATCTTGTGCAGTTGTAGAATTTAATTGGTATTGTACGCCAAAACTTGTTGTGTGGCAGAACGTTTCGGGAAATTTTCCCTGTTCGTCGTAGTATGAATGCCACTGACGGAGGCCGACGCCAGTTTGTAATCTTGAGAAACTTTAATAATTACGGACTCATAATCTCTTCATACTAACAGGTTGCCATTACTTCGTGTTGCTGGTTTGTAGATTAAACAGTGCATTATGACAATAACCCTGCAGTAAATGTGGTGCCTACAGAACTACGTATTCATATAAGAACGTCTGCAAAGATTGTTCCTTTCATTTCTTTTACATCCCTTGAACTCTGCGCATACTGTCGAATAAGGTACCCATTAGGTAATCCCCGTCTTTAAAGTCGCCATAATATCTTTTCGCTCAGTTTGATGCGGAAGGCAAGTAAATTATTAACGGTAACTTCCTTCCACACCTCTAGTATAGTAGCAGCAGTTTATGTGTATTTAATGTTCAAAGCAGCATCCTTGAGTTAGCATAAATGTAGTACTTAGGTAGTATGAAGGTCGTGAGGCGCGGTTTACGGCGAAGAAGCACTCCAGCAAATAACAGGTGCTGGTCTGTGCAACTATTATCTCTGGGCAACGTCAGAGATCTTTATTACTGCAGCAAGACAGCAGCAAACGCCTGAATACCTGCATCCGAGTCTTGGAAGAAGATAACGAACACGAAGGCCTCCCAGGCATCCTCTACGCCTCATTATCCCCGCGATGCTATTCACAGATTCTGTCTGGCCGCGAGCGCCGACAATGACGCGTATGTACGAATTGAGGTTTTAAATGGGATACTGTTTCATTTCTGGCCTCCCTTATGACCGTTTCATTTTTGGAATGATACAATCATTAGCGTAGATCATCTGCGTTCTAGTTATTCATGGATACCGCCATATAAGGAGAGCCGTCTCGCCATAAATATTTGCTCTTTGCTTCTCAAGCAACGTGCTATTGGAAGACGGGATTGCAGCCTCAAAGAGCCCTCTATGTTCTACATCTGCATCTGTCATTCCTAAGCCGCCTTGAGGTGTATTTCGGAGAATATTTTTTGTATCATTGTCACTTGCCTCCTTCGCCATAGATTGCGGGGAAGAAGATTGCCGATGGGCTCTGCGTGGGCTCAAATCTCTCGGAACGTACAGTCTCAAGAAACTTGAACAGCGATGCAGAACACCACTCTTGTAATGTCTGTGTTGGTTGATCATCTCTGCGACTCTTTCGTACTTACTAAATCAACCTGTAACGAAACGTGCTGCTCTTCTTTGAATCTTCTATATTTCCTCTGTCAATCCAACCTCGCACAGATCCCAAACAGACGAGGAATATTCAAGCGTTGGTGAAATGGTCGTTCTTTAAGCTATCTCCTTTAATGATGGACTACATTTCCTGAGGATTTTTCGAGTGAATTATTACGCTTTGATGTAGGTCAGCATCACGCTTGAAACACAGTTTTGGCTATATCTCAATACTGTCTCATTGCTACAACATTACTGTTTCGCTGTGTGTCACATCTTTCACAACATTAATAACAAGGCAGTTGAAAGGGTCGCGAATGAAAGTACTAACAAAAAACAGCATAATGTCAAGTTATCCGTATAATCTACGGGATATAGCGGGTATAAGTGCAGATATTTTTATTTGCGGTACCTAATATGTGTACACATCACTTTTTTGTTTGTTTTTTCTGTGCGTTGAGTAGTCTTCCCACAAACCCGTCGCAAACTCTACGATGTGAGGTTTCTGTCGTAGCGGTTCCACTGAATGGACTGCGCCTATTAGTATAGACTACCCATTTTGCGTCTACGCATGCACTCATGAACAGGTGACGTATTTCCCAGTGGAAAAGAAGCATTAAAGGCTTGCTGTTACCACATGTACTTGGAGGTGGTACCCAACCTAAAAACATACGACTTGTAACAGCTATAATTATTAGTCTGCAAATGATGTAAATATTGATGTAATGTTTTCAGTACACTGTTGTCAGCCACTAACAGAAATATCTGTATGTTTGTTTTAATCTGTAAGTAATAAATCGCAATGGACTAATGTTACAGTATTTTTCAGCTACTTAGTCTTCTGTGTGGGTAAAAACTTCTTATAAATCCGAGAAAGTTGATTACCTGTCCCTTTGTCCCTACTATCAGGATTAGCACTGTCTTCATTAAAAAGTGTTTGTAGAAGTTACGGGAGCAAATATGTAACTTTTATTATGTTACATCAGATACTAGTGCACTAGAGATCCTAAACATAAGAAATAAAATGAAGCTATTACAGTAATATTCGCAAAACGATAATGTAAGTTTTTGTCTAGTGACTAAATTTAAACATCAAGTGTTTTCAAACTTTTGCGTTCGTTTTCCTTTGCATTATAAAGTACAATAATAGAAATTAAATCTTCTCACACAAATAAACTACAATTCAATAGGTGTAAAACAGTAAGGAAGAAGCTATGTTAGTATTAAGTGTGAGCTCAACACTGATGAAACAACTTTGGAATTTCATTTTCTTCGTTATTGACGTGAAGGCTTTCAAAACAGTAATGATTTATAGGAGATACGTAGCAAGCTGAAATGCGTCAGGTTAGAGCCAGCCTGCTGGTTTCATTCTCATTATATGGAGTTTGCAAGTAAAAAAACTGAAATTCTTCACGTTTTACAGAACAAGTCGTGCAGTGTTCTTCGTTCATTTCCTGCAGAAAATGGCATGTCAACTATCCTTGTTTGACGTTTAGAAGTATTTTATTTTACTGTATTGCTTCCGTGTCTCTGATACTACATGATATCGGATGTGCATCTCTTTGTATGTGATTGTGAAGCCTATAAGTGTATTGTTGAATCAAATCTATATGAAAATGCGGAGATAAAGAAACTGTAATATGTTGCACGTGTGCAAAAGCGGATGGACACTTGCGTCAGAAAATTTAAACAAACTGTTCGGGTCACCACGCTGAGGGTCGAGAGGTCGACTGTGTGATCATACGTTAGATCAGCTTCAGGAATAGCCATCAGCGATAACCGAAATGATTTAACAAGAATGAAGAAGGCAGTCAGGGCCTCACACTTCCATAAGCAATCAACTGACGGAAAACAGATACATTCAGTTCGCCCTCCTGAACCTGAATCATAGTGTAAATTCCGCAAGGCTGAAATTTCATGAGTGCGTTTTGAACACTGTTCCTGAAGCTGTTATGGATCCCACGAAGCCAACTTATAGGAGCCTAACTCACCCAGAAGTCATCCAAAAGTGTGTACATTGGGATCCTAATGAGTCTTAGACACGGGTACCAAAAATGTGTGTGGAGTCAAAAACGCTGAAACGGGTGTTAGTGAACCTGTATTAACATTTAATGACGGAAACATGGGGAGAATAAGTGCTCCAGCCCGTCTTAAGGTCATTTCGTGCTGTCATACTGTAAAGAGGGTAGAAATTACTCGACAAGTTGAGACTTCCCAAGACACAGTGTGTGGCCGAGTTCATCGCCAAAGAAGCGAGGTCAACCAGAAGGAAGAAGCTTTTAGGGAAGGAGAGTGGCAAAGAAGATGATGCATATGCGTTCTATTAAGCCTTAATTTAAAAATGTGACTGAATTTTTCTCGTTTTAAACTTCGAGCACAATTTTCTCGAAATGCTTTTTGGACCTCAAGTTCCCATATCTCAAGAAAGGAACTTTTCTAGCCTGTCTCCATCTTATTTGTTTTTTCATATTTTATATTTTTATCAGGTTACCTTCCATTCAGAAAGCTGTTATATTTGACTTGTAAATTATCAGTCGTCCTTTTCAACTTTTATTCTCAATGCACTATTATTTTTGCTCAATGCATGTAAAGCCTGTTTGTCGGTCTTTATCCACTATTACATGCTTCTAGCCAAAATCTAGATCTTCACAATAAAATTTATAAAGGACGACTGATCCCTGTAATCTATAATTTACAAGTTTTATACTTTTATATGCTTTACCCTACTTCTATTGATGGCCTAGGAGTGATTCAGGTTAATACTTAGGTCTTATACGTTTATTTATGCATTTAGATTCGCATATGGTTTAAATGACTCTGAGCACTACGGGACTTAACATCTGAGGTCATCAGTCCCCTAGAACTTAGATCTACTCTAACCTAACTAACCTAAGGACATCACACACATCCATGCCCGAGGCAGGATTCGAACCTGCGACCGTAGCAGTCGCACAGTTCCGGACTGCGCGCGTAGAACCGCGAGACCATCGCGGCCGGCTACAGTGCTCATAAACAAGATTTGTACAGCTGGCGATGATCGTCATTCTAAGTCATCAGTATTGCACGGTATTGCTGTTATGACCAGATTGGACGAACAAAAAAATACATAAATCTGAAACTAGAGCAGCGCGATATCGAGAAAGCAGAGTGGCGGAACAATCGGAATTAACATAACCAGCACTCGCGCGCGCGCTAATGCATCAGATAACAAACGGCGCGGCCAGATGTTTGTGGTCGTGCTAATTGCAGCTGCGCAAACAATTTCATATTCGCGTTGCCGCCGCCGACACTACCACCAGGGCGCTTCATTAATTCCGGGAAACGCAGACGGTGGTCTCCGCGTAATGAATTCCGCACAAATAATCGGATGAGTAATGGAGACCCCTGCCGTTAACTGGCGACCCCGGACGGGGAGGGAATGGGGTGGGAGGCGCTCGTAAATGCGACGGGACGGCTTAGGGACACAAGCGCGTTACCGAGTAAAACGAAAACGACCGAAACTCCGCGGATAACTGCTCGCCCGTCCCGGTAAGCCACAGGTGGCGCTCCTTAGTTACAGAGTGCTGGAAATATTTCCCCGCAAGACGTTTTTTCCTATAACCTCCCGCGCCCGTGCGCGTGAATGTGGCCAATCCGCCTGTTACGGGCATTAAGCAGCGGGGAATGATAATTGCCTGCGTTCCTCGTCCCTCCCTTTCTCTCTCTCGCCTGTCCCCCAGGAAGGCACGACCTTCGTAACGGCCTCCAGGTGTCAGGCGAAGCGCATTATGAAGCGCCCCGGAATAAAGCAGCGGCCGGCGATAAACACTGAACGGACGACATGCCGCCAGCGGCTCGTATTGTGTGTGTCGCTCCTGTCGTGGAGACAGAAGAGCTGCATTCCTGCCCAGGCTTCCTTTTTTTGCCCCTCACTTCTTCTTCTCTTCCTCGTCTCCTGCCTCCAACATGCAACCGGCAGACTCCCTCTCTCCGCGCTCTCCCGCCAACCCCTTTCCCATTCCGGGTTACGTTATAACGTCATTTGCTTGTGAAATGTTTGCGGACCCCGCCCACAAATCAACCACCTCACCCCCCACCCCTCAACGCTCGAGAATTTTCCTTTGTCCGAGAAAGATTCGCTTCTGCAGTATCGCCCGCGCCATAAATCACTAGCGACTTCCTCTTTTTTTTTTCTCTCTCGTGGACGTAAAAACCACTTTGCATTGTGTCCCGTAAGTTACTGTTTTCGGGAAACCGCTTTGATGTTAGAAGTCTCCGGGTCCCAGCTTTGTGGCTTCAAGCGCTGAAGTCCTGTACCACTTCCTCTGTTAACTACTGTTTCACATTCCTGTACGCATCAGAACGAAACGAAAATGTCTTGAAGTTTCGTCCAGGAAGACAGCTAAACGCGAATATTATATGTTCAACATTACTTAAGAATTGATAGCTGCGAAGAAAGTGAAGTGAGTCTCGCAAGAAAGGCAGGGAAGAAATTCAGCTGTCGCATGTGTCCCATAGCGACATCAACCAGCCACGACTGCCGGACACTCATCCTCACGCTGCAACACTTGCTGCCTTCACTATGCTGCGAGCTTTAGGCGGCTTGCGTTACTATGAGATCGTTCGTTACGCGCTGGGATTGTATTCTTTATCTTACAGTTTCGGGCTTAATATTCTATCTGTTTCTAGCTTTTTGCTCGAGACTTCCCTATGTAAGCATTCATCTCCCCCTCCCCTAGCTCTCTCCAATTCTTCTTTCGCCTCCTCTCTCCATCTCCTCTATCCCCTGTTTCTGTCCACCTTCTCCACCTCCACACTATGTCAATCTCCTGTTGCCCTCCACTTTCCTTTCCGCGTCCCTCTCTTCCTCACCCTGTTCTTTCTATCCATCTCCTCCTCTTCCTTTTCTGTCCATTTCCTCCTCCTCCACTATCTGTCCATCTCCTCCTACCCTATCTTTCTGCCTATCCTCCCCCTGTCTCTGTGCTGTAATTTTTCTGGTAATTTTGTGGCACGTTATGTGTACACGTGAATACCATTTGCAAATAGTGTCTCGAATAGACACGCCCCAGGATACGACTCATTTTAAAAGGCGGGAGGAAGTTGGAGGCTGAGTTTATAGAAGAGCATTTGTTGCTTCACAGTAGTTGGTAATCCTTTATTTAACAAGACATACTTAAAAACGTCGGTAACATATAAATCAATGATAACTGTCAGATCCATTTCAGGACGGCGAACCAAAAGTACCAAGTTTTCCAACATTTTTGTTTTCTTTTTCAGAACAAGTAATACCTCTTTAAAACAACAAGTTTAACAATTACAAAAATACAGCTCGAGAGCCCTTTAAATATCTGTAAGATCTCAACAGGCAAATCTATTTTCAATTACAGAAAGAGCATTACCATAACAATTTGAAAAACACTCATTAGATACTAAACTTAAAACAAGAAGGTGACCCTTATGCAGAAAAAATTTACAAATTTCAGTATTACCATATACCAAATAATTTGAGGGCGCTTTTGGTGCTACCAGTTTAGCAACATTTCAAACAGGTAGGTAACTATACTCAAAATTTTACAAATTCAGCGCTTGACAATACTTTAAAATTTATGGGTCTAGGATTAATAAGTCACAGCTGCAAAATACTAACTCGAATTCTGTACAGACGAAAGGAAAAACTGGTAGAAGCCGACCTCGGGAAGATCAGTTTGGATTCCGTAGAAATATTGGAACACGTGAGGCAATACTGACCTTACGACTTATCTTAGAAGAAAGATTAAGGAAAGGCAAACCTAGGTTTATAGCATTTGTAGACTTAGAGAAAGCTTTTGGCTATGTTGACTGGAATACTCTCTTTCAAATTCTAAAGGCGGCAGGGGTAAAATACAGGGAGCGAAAGGCTATTTACAATTTGTACAGAAACCAGATTGCAATTATAAGAGTCGAGGGGCATGAAAGGGCAGCATTGGTTGGGAAGGGAGTGAGACAGGGTTATAGTCTCTCCCCGATGTTATTCAATCTGTATATTGAGCAAGCAGTAAAGGAAAGAAAAATTCGTATTAGGTATTAAAATCCATAGAGAAGAAATAAAAACTTTGAGGTTCGCCGATGACATTGTAATTCTGTCAGAGACAGCAAAGGACTTGAAAGAGGAGCTGAACATCAACAAAAGCAAAACGAGGGTAATGGAATGTAATCGAATTAAGTTGGGTGATTCTGAGGAAATTAGATTAGGAAATGAGACACTTAAAGTAGTAAAGGAGTTTTGCTATTTGGGGAGCAAAATAACTGATGGTGGTCGAAGTAGAGAGGATATAAAATGTAGACTGGCAATGGCAAGGAAAGCGTTTCTGAAGAAGAGAAGTTTGTTACATCGAGTATAGATCTAAGTGTCAGGAAGTCGTTTCTGAAAGTATTTGTATGGAGTGTAGCCATGTATGGGACTGAAACATGGACGATAAATAGTTTGGACAAGAAGAGAATAGAAGCTTTCGAAATGTGGTGCTACAGAAGAATGCTGAAGATTAGATGGGTAGATCACATAACTAATGATGAAGTACTGAATAGAACTGGGGAGAAGAGGAGTTTGTGGCACAACTTGACAATAAGAAGGGACCGGTTGGTAGGACATGTTCTGAGGCATCAAGGGATCACAAATTTAGCATTGGAGGGCAGCGTGGAGAGTAAAAATCGTAGAGGGACACCAAGAGATGAATACACTAAGCAGATTCAGAAGGATGTAGGTTGCAGTAAGTACTGGGAGATGAAGAGCTTGCACAGGATAGGGTAACATGGAGAGCTGCATCAAACCAGTATCAGGACTGAAGACATCATCAACAACAACAACAGGATTACAACAAATATTTGGAACGTCCTTTGGGCATTAACAACTCTGGATCATAAGGTAACAACGATTTTAAAATTTACAGCAGTCCACAAATAAGAACAGAAACATCTTAAAGTCAAGAATACAAGACAAGGCCGGGCTGGCGGAGGCAAGGCTTGGCTAGGAAGGCTTACGGTAGCGGACACGTTGATTTAAACTTAAGTCCAAATTACATAAGATTAAGAACTAAACTTATAGGGGGATGCCTTGGTAAGCGAGGAGGCCGCGCCGCCTCAGTGGCTGCCGCTAGACGGGAGGCGGAACACAACGCCGTACACACGTGCACAGCCGACGTAGAAAGCCACGACCGGTGAACCAGCCAGTAGTGGGTATGACACTGGGGCAGACGGCTGCAACGCTACCAACAACTTGGGAAGCCGAGGGCAAACACAGACATATCATTCATGCGCGACTGAGCATCAAATCAGTTCCCATGGCCCTACGCAAGAATACCAAATGCAGACCCAGCCCCTGACATCGCCCAAATCTAAGCGTCACAATGACTGCATAATTAAAACAAAGATTAACCGGTTAATCGTTTACCGGAAAAACAAATTCTCTTAAGTAAGCTTACAATTAAGGTGAAATGCTTAAGTGCTTATAGCTAAGTACGAGATCACAGTAGTAAAAATATATATATATAAAACAACAACAAAAATAAACTCATTCTTTTAAGAGAAGTGCCGGATCTAATCAAAATTTGCCGACGTGAGTACAGATATCGAGCCAACATTCATCGGGCCGCTGGCGTTTGCTTATCACGACTATGCCTGACGTTACAATTTACGCACAAGTTGAGCAAGCAGGAACTGCCCTGGCTCCATATTCGACTTCAGTGGTGACTAATATATGCCGCAGAACATATTACAATCAGATTAATTTCACTCGCAAGAAATAATGACACGATCACCGATATGCTGAACAAATTGCAATAAAAGGGAAACGCAGTTGAAAACACTAAAACATACCAAGCATAAGGGGAGTCCACACAGAGAGGGTTAGGGCGAATTTACACTACTAGCCATTAAAATTGCTACACGAAGAAGAAATGCATATGATAAATGGGTATTCATTGGGCAGATATACTAGAACTGACATGTTGACTACATTTTCACGCAATTTGGGTGCATGGATCCTGAGAAATCATTACCCAGAACAACCACCTCTGGCCGTAATAACGGCCTTTATATGCCTGCGCATTGAGTCAAACAGAGCTTGGATGGCGTGTACAGGAACAGTTGCCCGTGCAGCTTCAACGCAATACCACAGTTCATCAAGAATAGTGACTGGCCTATTGTGACGAGCCAGTTGCTCGGCCACCATTGACCAGACGTTTTCAGTTGGTGAGAGATCTGGAGAATATGCTGGCCAGGGCAGCAGTCGAACATTCTCTGTATCCAGAGAGGCCCATACAGGACCTGCAACATGCGGTCGTGAATTATCCTGCTGAAATGTAGGGATTCGCAGGGATCGAATGAAGGTTAGAGCCACGGGTCGTAACGCATCTGAAACGTAACTTCCACTTTTCAAAGTGCCGTCAATGCGAACAAGAGGTGACGGAGATGTGTAACCAATGGCACCCCATACCATCGCGACCATTATGATGCTGTAAACAGATCCTGGATTCATCCGATAAAGTGACGTTTTGCCATTCGTGCACCCAGGTTCGTCGTTAAGTACACCATCGCAGGCGCTCCTGTCTGTGATGCAGCGTCAACGGTAACTGCAGCCGTGGTCTGCGAGCTGATAGTCCATGTTGCTGCAAACGTCGTCGAACGGTTCGTGCAGATGGTTGTCTTGCAAACGTCCCCATCTGTCGACTCAGGGATCGAGACGTGGCTGCACGATCCGTTACAGCCATACGGATAAGATGCCTGTCATCTCGACTGCTAGTGATACGGGGTCGTTGGGATCCAGCACGGCGTTCCGTATTAACCTCCTGAACCCACCGATTCCATATTCTGCTAACAGTCATTGGATCTCGACCAACGCGAGCAGCAATGTGGTGATACAATAAACCGCAATCGCTATAGGCTACAATCCGACCTTTACCAAAGTCGGGAACGTGATGGTACGCATTTCTCCTCCTGACACGAGGCATCACAACAACGTTTCACCAGGCAACGCCGGTCAACTGCTGTGTATGTATGAGAAATCGGTTGGAAACTTTCCTCATATCAGCAGGTTGTAGGTGTCGCCACCGGCGCCAACCTTGTATGAATGCCCTGAAAAGCTAATCATTTGCATATCACAGCATCTACTACCTGTCGTTTAAATTTCGCGTCTGTAGCACGTCATCTTGGTGGTGTAGCAATTTTATTGGCCAGTAGTGTAGTAGCTTGAGTACTGAATGATAGAAAACAGTGACAAACCAACCCTGGGGCAGCAAGTCCAGCACCGGAGCACAGGTGACAAAATTAAGAGAAGTACCTTACCCAAAAGTGAGGAAAGAAGAGTGGTTACCCAGGAAAAATCAACGTGATCACGACGCCCACATTAACAGGCGGCCACTGGCAAAGCCAGATACTCAGACGGGCGCAACAGCGTAGAGCTCAACAACCTACGCAGACACGGTCCCGTACAAGTAGCCGCCAACTTGGACGAGTGACCGCCGATCATGCCCCATAACAGCACGCTCACCGTTGGTCACCCGTGCCTCTCTCTCACTGTCCCACCGTCCGCCAACAGCCTGCCTCCAACTTCCTCTAACCAAAGAGTCAACTACAAGAACTGAAGCACCACCCGGCGACGTTACAGGGAAACGGATCGTGCCAATGAGCAACGATATAACAGCTCGGAAAACGGGCCGACACCGCTCAGTTACTAGCAAAAAGTAATGATTCGAAACGTCATGCTTCATGCCGCCGTTTCACAGCTTGAACAGCGAACGTATTGATACATTTTTTTTCTTTCATCATTCAGTGAGGGTCGTCAGCGAGAAAGAGTTTCGTAGAGGTTTGACATTATGTGTAAAGTTCGTTGCAAAAATGTTAGTGCTCTCATTATCAAATGCTGGATGACTAAGTATGGGTATATAAGTCGTCGGTTATACTGCATTTTCACTTCCATCTCCATCCTTTTGATAGATGGTTGGTTCTTACTTCAGCAATGATTTTTTCCAGACAGTAAGTGGTATGTGTCCCAAGTTTGGTTGAAGTCGGTCCAGTGGTTTACATATATTTAGCATACGTCACAAATAACTAGACATATACTTGATTTGCAACACCAGCGAATTTCGTCCAGCAGTCTCATCTGGGGTGGGGAAATTTGTCATTCTGGCAGCGACTGATTGTGGTTCCGAGAAAAAGAGCTGTCGACCGCAGTGCGACTCCAGAGAGGACATTAAATGCAGAAATGTGATATTTAGCCATGTGGCATGACCTTTGCACCTGAAAGACATTGGCAAAGTTACTGTCTCGATGCAGAGTTCAATCTCATGAGGTTGTTGTTGCACTGAACAACGAAAATAAGGGACAGATTGAGCTTCATACTTGTGACGTATTCGAGGTAACTGCAGGAAAGAAATACCAAAGCTCGTTTTTCTGACATTATTACATGTCATCACGACCGAAGCAGTAAAACGAGTGTCTTACACCCACAGTCCTTTCACACAAATAATGAATCACGTGTGTACCACATTTGGTTTATCAGCGTGCAGGCCTTCGCAGAGCGAGTTGGCAAATCATTAGCTCGCTGGGCTTGCATACTGGAGGACGACGGTTCAAATCCACGTTCGGCCATCAAGATTTAGATATTCAGCGATTTCCTTAAGTTTTTAAGGGAAATTCTGCGGCTGTTCCGATGAAAGGACGCGGCCGGCTTGCTTTCTCACCCCTCCCTAGTCCGACATTGTGTTCTGTGTTTAAATATCTCGTTATCGATGGAACGTTAAACCCTAAACTTCCTTGCTGACGGATGCTCTTATGTCGCGACTCACCACCCCGAAACTCTCATACATAGGATTGCTATGGGTGTATTACTGTCACAGAAAATTTTTCCGTACAGCAAGAGACACTTGCACCAATTTTTGTAGAAATTCGTTTACGTACTTCAGAGATGTACTTAAATACTTCTGTTTTGAATCCTTCCCCACTCCATTTCCCCAAACTATACGGGTGAAACGTTGTCATGACTGTCGTCAACAAATCTAGCCATCCAGAAAACTATGGATTTGATACCAATCATTATTGTTTGAAATTGAACCAGACGTCTCTCAGTTACGCCTCATTATCACCTTCTCTCGCCCCGCCCCTAGGCGTGGTAGATGATTCTTTTTTTTTTTTTTTTTTCTTGAGACATCAGTCTTCTCACTGGTTTGATGCAGTCCAACACGCTCTCCTGTGCCAACCTCTTCATCTCAGAGTGGCACTTGCAATCGCGTCCTCAATTATTTGTGTTCAAACCTCTGTCTTCTTCTACGGTGTCCATCACTCTACAGCTCCCTCTGCTACCATGCAAGTTATTCCGTGATGTCTTAATACATTTCTACCATCCTTCCCTTCTTCTTATCAATACTGTCCATATATTCCTTTCCCCAACGATTCGGCGGGAAAGCTCCTCATTGCTTGCCTTACCAGTCAACCTAATTTTCAACATTCTTCTGTTGCACCGCATCTCAGATGCTTCAATGCTCTTCTTTTCCGGTTTTCCCTCAGTCCATGTTTCACAACCATACAATGGCGTGCTCCAAACGCATATTCCCAGAAATTTCATCCTCAAATTAAGACCTGTGTTTGATATTACTACACTTGGCCAGGAATGCCTTTTTGCCCGTGCTAGTCTGCTTTTTATGTCCTCCTTGCTCCATTTCCCCATCAGTCGTGGGTTATTCTGTAACTTCATCTACTTCGTGATCGTCAATCATGTTCTCTTTTCTACTACTTCTCATTACTTTCGTCTTCCTTCGTTCTACTCTCAGCCCATGTTCTGTATTCATTAGATTGTTGATTCCAGCAGGTCCTGTAATTCTTCTTGACTTTTATTCAGGATATCCATGTGGTGAGCGAATCTTATCGTTGATGTCCTTCCACCCTGAATTTTAATTCCACTCTTGAACCTTTCTTTTATGATCGTCATTGTTTCTTCGATGTACAGATTGAACAGTAGGGGTGACAGACTTTATCCCTGTCTTATGACCTGTTTAATCCGAGCACTTAGTTCTTGGTCTCACCCCTCTTATTTTTACCTGTTCGTTATTATACGTATAGTGAATCACCCATCATTCCCTACAGGTTAAGTCTATTTTTCCTCAGAATTTCGACCATCTTGAACCATCCTATATTGGCGAACACTTTTTCCAGGTCGACAAATCCAATGAATATGTCTTACTTTTTCTTTAGTCTTACTTCCATTACCAACCGCCACGTCAGCACTGTCTCTCTGGTGCATTTACCTATCCTAAGGCCAAACTGTAGGTCATCTAACACATCCTCAATTTTCTTTCCCATTCTTCAGTATATTACTGTTGTCAGCAACTTGGATATATGATGTGTTAAGGTGATTGTGCAATAATTGTCACACTTGTAAGCTCCTTCAATCTTTGGAATTGTGTGGATCATCCTTTTTTGAAAGTCAGTTGGCATATCGCTAGAGTCATACTGGTTCTCACCCACTCACAAACTTACCCGGGCATGCGCACGACACGCCGTTGTTTCGTCGCTGTTGGGTGAATGGCGCAGGAACGCACAGAAGACAGATAAACAGACAAACAAAAGTTAATTTTTATTCATTAGATTCCTATTTTTTATCGTGTGATACTAAAAAATTTCGAAAGCAACTTCGTTCCCAGAGGACAAGTCCGACGTTATTTTTTTTAATAACATAGTATCCAACACAGTCGAAGTGAATGGCTTTTTGCGTTAAGCAGATACACTATCAACAATTGTTCTTGATAATGTTCCCAGGAATTCTGGAATTGTTGACAGGATGCCTTTCACGGCAAAGAGAAAGGAGGATTGACTTCAGGGCTGGAACGATGAATTAAATGATAGAGCTTATCGATCTAATAACTCTCCATCAATCGACGAGGTGGCAAAAATGGATGGTCATAGTCATCAGGCTGCCACGTAGTCACTGCTATTTCAACCTAACAGAATTGATATTGACCCATTTTTAGGGCTACGTTGTCAAGTAAATAAAAAAGATGGCTGTATGCAGCCAAGGTACTCAGCAACGTGGCTGTCAGTCAATTAAGACTAGAGGAAAACCGCCGATCATTCTTATATTCTGATTAAAATTTCTTTGTGAGTGACGTTACGGCGAGTAAAGTGACAAGGGCAAGCCGCCATCCAGTCGCTTAGTTCTTTCTCGAGCGCCACGTGCTCGCCGTGTTGCCTCTTTTGTAGGCACGTGAAGCGCCTTGAGAAGCGTGTTGACTGCACGCCGCTAACACTGCCCCTCGCCACTTCAGTCTGTCAATCACAAAGTAATTTTAATCGTATAGCGCATCTTTGTACAAACCATGACAAACTTATTTTACAACATGTAGTGCAAGAAATGAACGCCTCTTTAAATAACGACCCTTGATAGTGTCAATGATAGCGTCTTTGACACATAGAAGAGTGAGGAGAACGAAGTTCTTCCATTATCATCACAAAAAAGATACGCTGCGGAATCAGCTGAATGATTCGTGTGCACCTTTTAAGCATCTGCGCAGCCAAATTGTATTTTCGTAAGTTTTGACTACTAATAGGAACTGCTCCAGCTGAGGAGAACACGGCAAGTGCCATAACCTGATTCCCGTGAAACTTCGGTGAGAGGTAGAGGAGCCAAAATAAGCGGACACGTGTCTCGGCTTATTCGTAGATACTCGGCTGTTACTGAGAAAACGAAGATCAAAGAATTCGGTGTACTTCAGATATCTAAAAGTGCGCGATGTGTTTGTCGCAACTGGTGGCATGGCGGGGGCCGTTGCGGTTTCTCAATTTTGCGTTCAGTTTTCGAAACACGATTATTATTTTTCTTCATTTAATTTTTCATTTACTACACAAATGTTTCTTATCAACCTAGGGCATAGAGATGTGTTACGTTAATTGTAAAATTACAACTGGGTTTCACAATAAGTGTCATACTATTATACACTGCTGGCCACCGTAAATGCAACACCAAGAAAGACAAGAGATAGCACAACAAAATTTATTTAGTAGATAACATGTTGACCAAGTATCAAATGATTACGTTTACAGACGTCTGTGACATGTGCTTCCTGCCAGAATCAGTAGCCAGAGTAGCCGCCATTGTTGGAGATCGCCGCTGCCACACGTCTCGGCATTGAGTCAAAGAGACGTTGGATGTGTTCCTGGGGTACAGCAGCCCAAGCAGCTTCCACACGTTGCCAATCATCTGGTGTGGCAGCTGGGGATGTAATCTGGCTCACTCGTTGAGCAACCATGGACCACATGTTTTCCATCGGCGAAAGATCCGGAGAGCGAGCCGGCCAGGGAAGCAATTCAATCTGGTTATTGACGAAGAACCTTTGGACAATGCGTGCCACGTGTGGTCGCGCATTATCCTGTTGAAATATGGCTGTGGCCGAGCACTGAAGGTAAGGAAGGACAACTGGCTCCAGCACCACGCATATGTAGTGCCGGCTATTTAAAGTACCGGCAATGCGTACTAGAGTCGTGCGAGAGTAATATCCAATACCGCCCCATACCATAATACCCGGTGCAAGACCAGTGTGGCGGTGCATAATGCAGCTGTCCAGCATCCTCTCTCCACGGTGTCTCCACACTCGAATCCGACCAACGTGGTGCTGCAGACAGAAGCGTGCCTCGTCAGTAAAGACAACGTCATTCCATTCTGCCGTCCACATCCGTCTGTCATCACACCATTGGCGACGGAGACGTCTGTGGTTCTGCGTCAATGGTAGACGAAGCAATGGACGTCTTGCGGACAGACCACTCTGCTGTAAACGGCGTCGAATGGTACGCGCAGACACTGGATGATGCGTTACAGACGCCATGTGCTGTGCTATGGTTCGGGATGTCACTGAGCGATCCGTCACTGCCATGCGCACAATTTGCCTATCAGCACGTGCAGTGGTGCACCGAGGTGAATGCGATCGACCACGTCGGTCCGTCGTAACCTCCTGAATCCAACGGTCACATATTCGCATTAAAGTTGTTTGGTTTCGTCCAACACGACTAGCGATTTCTCCGTATGATAATCCACAATCTCGGTAAGCCACTATCCTTCCTCTGTCGAACTCGGATACTTGATCAAAAGATGTTCGCTGTTGTCTACGAGGCATAACTGATCGTCTTGTGAAACAACCACAAGGTAAACACACGTGCCGAACGTACACTCGTCGAAATCGCCAAGCCTTAAATGGCGCTATGAGGTGGCGCCACAGGCGCGCGTGATGTGCGTCTGCGCTGAAATTCTAATCAGTTGCATATCTCATCGCTGCAAACTCATGGTGTAAATTTCGCTTGATTCGGATGCTTCCTTCAGGGTGTTGCATTTACGGTGGCCAGCAGTGTACTTGTGAAGAGCCAAAGAAATTGGTATACATCGTATAGGGACCCCGCGAGAACGCAGAACTGCCGCAACACGACGTGGCATGGACACGAGTAATGTCTGAATCAGTGCTCGATGGAACTGTCACCATGAACCCCGCAGGGCTGTCCATCAATCCGTAAGAGTACGAGGGGGTGGAGATCTCATCTGAACAGCACATTGCAAGGCATCACAGATATGTTCCATAATGTTAATGTCCGGGGAGTTTGATAGCCAGTGGAAGAGTTTAAAATCAGAAAAGTGCTCCTGGTTCCACTCTGCAACAATTTTGACGTGTGGGGTGTTGCGTTGTCCATCTGGAATTGCCCAACTCAGTAGGAATGCAGGAATGCACAATGGATATGAATGGATTTAGGTGATCAGACACGATGCTTACGTACGTGTCTCCTGTCAGAGTCGTATCTTGATCAGACACGATGCTTGCGTACGTGCCTCTTGTCACAGTAGTATCTAGACGTATCAGGGGTCTCGTACCACTCCAATTGCACACGCTATACACCATTACAGTGCCTCCACAAGTTTGAACAGTCCCCTGCTGACATGCTGGATTCATGAGGTTGTCACCATACTCGTACACGTCCATCCGCTCGCTACAATCTGAAACGAGACTCGACCGATCAGGTAACATGTTTCCAGTCATCAACAGTCCAATGTCGGTGATGACGGACGCAGGCGAGGCGTCAAGCTTTGTGTCGTGCAGTCATCAAGGGTACGTGAGTGAGACTTCGGCTCCGAAAGCCAATATCGATCATCTGTCGTTGAATGGTCCGTATGCTGACGTTGATGGCCAGCATGGAAATCTGCAGCAATTTGCGGGAGAGTAGCAGTTCGATCACGTTGAACGATCCTCTTCAGTCGTTCTTGCAGTATGTTTTTCCGGCCGCAGCGATGTCGGAGATTTGATGTTTAACCGGGTTCCTGATATTCACGGTACGCTCGTGAAATTGTCGAACAGGAAAATCCCTTCATCGCTACCTCGGAGATACTGTGTCCCATCGGTAGCGCGCCAACTACAACACCTCGTTCAGACTCACACAAATCTTGATAACCTGCCACTCTAGGAGCAATAAGCGATCTAAAAACTGCGCCAGGCACTTGTTGTCTTATATAGGCGTTGCCGACAGCAGCGCCGTATTCTGCATATACTCATGCCTATACCAATCTCTTTTTTGAACAGACTGCAGTCCATTTCTCATTTTACTGCCTATTTCTAATGTCTATATGAACATGCTGCTCGATCTGGACTTTGTCTATGTGACCTCTAATAACACAGGGTGACGAAAATAAAGCCGAGAAGTGTTTTCACCAGTTTGCGACAGCGTAATCTAAGCAGCAACAAGCAATTCCGAAAATATCCGAAAAGAGTCTTAACACCAGAAAAATATTGTACCATCGCATAAAACTAGATCTTCGTCCATTTGAACCAGACGTCTCTGGAACAAACTACACTAGTTTTCCCCATCCTTACTTAATACTATCTAGTATTTCACCTCTGATTTCATAGACAGGGGGTTACAAACTAATCTGTCTTCAAGCAGACTTCAGAATTTCTCTGTCATCCTTGTAGGTTCTACACATCCCAGTTCTTAATCACGGCCCCGGCCATGTGTTCGACGTCGTACCTTCTCGCAAGGCCCAAGAGGCTTCCCCCACTGGCATGGCCCACGGTCGACCAGGAACCCTGAACACGACACGGCTGTGTCGCTCGGAGCAACCGCCCAGAAATTCAAAGGCCATGAGGACATGGTGTCGCGTTCATCACGGCACAATTACTAATTAAAAAGTGTGTCCGTCTTTGTTTCAGGCACTGTGTGGACCACACGTGTCTGACACGTGGCGGGCTTAGGGAGGGTCATTACGTTACAAGGATGGTGGCATTCGCCCCGTTATTGATATAAATAGGTGTAGGCTACCACCTAAAAACCACACCCGAGCTGGCCAGTCTACCAGATCAACGGCCATTGGACTAGTGATTCGATCGCGTTCTCGCTCATTGGCCGTAAAGAAAAAACTGTGTCTTAGCGCCCCGTCGACGAACGCGGATTGGGGAAATACACGGAAAGGAATAGATTGCGTCCATCTCAAAGGAAATATCCTGGCGTTTCTGTAAAACGGTTCAGGGAAACGGTTGAAAACGTTAATTTCTATGGCCACTGTATAGTTGGATCGCCGTCCTACTAGATGTCACCAGTGTGGCAACACGCTCAATTCACTGACCGTCTCAAAAGCTGATGTCTGAACCAAATAGTAGAAAAATGCTTTGAACCGAACACGTAACCTGACTCTTCAGCTCGGAAACGGTATAGTTCCGCAGATGATGCTATCCCAGTGTGTAAGGTAGAAGAATGTATATGAAATTAGTATTCGCCACATATGATGTTACCAGAATATATGGGTTGGAAGAATGTTTGCTATATGCAGTGTCAATTTAGCCTTTTTGCCTGACGGTTCAGCCGGCCGGTGTGGCCGTGCGGTTAAAGGCGCTTCAGTCTGGAACCGCGTGACCGCTACGGTCGCAGGTTCGAATCCTGCCTCGGGCATGGATGTGTGTGATGTCCTTAGGTTAGTTAGGTTTAATTAGTTCTAAGTTCTAGGCGACTGATGACCTCAGAAGTTAAGTCGCATAGTGCTCAGAGCCATTTGAACCATCGTGCTTAGAGCCATTTGAACCATTTGAAAAACATGTGATGCACTCTCAATCTAAGGCCATCTAATACCCCTTATAAAGCTTCTAGGAGGTGATATGTTGCACCATAGCAGCACTGCATTTTCTGTGGTCGGGGTTGATGTTCGGTGCCTGACAGGTTTAATCGAACTGCTTTCACACTATTCGTCTACCGTTCTACTCCCTAACAGCACACGCGAAAAACAAATACGTTAACATTTCCGTGCGAGCTCTGATTTCTCTTATTGTATTACAATGATCATTTCTCCCTGGTTAGATGGGTGTCAACAAAATATTTTTGTTAAAAACCATTCAAAGCCAACACCGCACTTTTTTCCTTTTTGTCTTGTTATTCAAGACAGACTATTTCAACAGTCTTGTCTTGAATAAAAAAAACTGTTTTATGTGATCTTGGCTTCTGACTGATTTTTAACAATTAAAACAGATCGCCCTTCAGTACTCTCATAATGAGAAAATTCAAACAAAATATATTCCCATTAGGACGATGATGATGATGTTTGGTTCGTGTGGCGCTCAACTGTGCAGTCATCAGCGCCCGTACAAATTCTCAGTCTCTAAACAGTCCATTCTAGTCACTTTCACGAATGATGATGGAATGATGAGGACAACACAGACACCCAGTCCGCGGGCAGAGAAAATTCCCAACCTGGCCGGGAATCGAACCCAAGACACCGTGATTTAGAGATAGCAAAGCTAGCCACCAGGCCACGAGCAACTGACTTCGCATTCGGAGGACCGAGTTCGAGATCGAAATTTCGTGAAAACTTCTCGCCGCAACTAAAAACGCCTTTGGTTTAATGACTGTCACCCTAACTAACGTCACATTCGTAATACTCTCAGGCATAGTTCGTGTTGCCCTTTTTTTTTAACCTTTTCATGTCCTCCGCAAGTCGAGGTTGGTAAGGATCCCATTCTACACATCAATACTCTGGCAGAGGACGGATAAGCGCAGTGTAGGCAATCTCTTTAGTAGACCGGTTGCACGTTCTATGTGTTCTGCCAATTTGACTCAGTCTTTGGTTTGTCTTCCACAAAACATTATCTATGTGATCGTTCCAAATTGATCGTAATTGTAATTCCTAGGTATTTAGTTGATAGCCTTTACAGTATTACACTCCTGGAAATTGAAATAAGAACACCGTGAATTCATTGTCCCAGGAAGGGGAAACTTTATTGACACATTCCTGGGGTCAGATACATCACATGATCACACTGACAGAACCACAGGCACATAGACACAGGCAACAGAGCATGCACAATGTCGGCACTAGTACAGTGTATATCCACCTTTCGCAGCAATGCAGGCTGCTATTCTCCCATAGAGACGATCGTAGAGATGCTGGATGTAGTCCTGTGGAACGGCTTGCCATGCCATTTCCACCTGGCGCCTCAGTTGGACCAGCGTTCGTGCTGGACGTGCAGACCGCGTGAGACGACGCTTCATCCAGTCCCAAACATGCTCAATGGGGGACAGATCCGGAGATCTTGCTGGCCAGGGTAGTTGACTTACGCCTTCTAGAGGACGTTGGGTGGCACAGGATACATGCGGACGTGCATTGTCCTGTTGGAACAGCAAGTTCCCTTGCCGGTCTAGGAATGGTAGAACGATGGGTTCGATGACGGTTTGGATGTACCGTGCACTATTCAGTGTCCCCTCGACGATCACCAGTGGCGTACGGCCAGTGTAGGAGATCGCTCCCCACACCATGATGCCGGGTGTTGGCCCTGTGTGCCTCGGTCGTATGCAGTCCTGATTGTGGCGCTCACCTGCACGGCGCCAAACACGCATACGACCATCATTGGCACCAAGGCAGAAGCGACTCTTATCGCTGAAGACGACACGTCTCCATTCGTCCCTCCATTCACGCCTGTCGCGACACCACTGGAGGCGGGCTGCACGATGTTGGGGCGTGAGCGGAAGACGGCCTAACGGTGTGCGGGACCGTAGCCCAGCTTCATGGAGACGGTTGCGAATGGTCCTCGCCGGTACCCCAGGAGCAACAGTGTCCCTAATTTGCTGGGAAGTGGCGGTGCGGTCCCCTACGGCACTGCGTAGGATCCTACGGTCTTGGCGTGCATCCGTGTGTCGCTGCGGTCCGGTCCCAGGTCGACGGGCACGTGCACCTTCCGCCGACCACTGGCGACAACATCGATGTACTGTGGAGACCTCACGCCCCACGTGTTGAGCAATTCGGCGGTACGTCCACCCGGCCTCCCGCATGCCCACTATACGCCCTCGCTCAAAGTCCGTCAACTGCACATACGGTTCACGTCCACGCTGTCGCGGCATGCTACCAGTGTTAAAGACTGCGATGGAGCTCCGTATGCCACGGCAAACTGGCTGACACTGACGGCGGCGGTGCACAAATGCTGCGCAGCTAGCGCCATTCGACGGCCAACACCGCGGTTCCTGGTGTGTCCGCTGTGCCGTGCGTGTGATCATTGCTTGTACAGCCCTCTCGCAGTGTCCGGAGCAAGTATGGTGGGTCTGACACACCGGTGTCAATGTGTTCTTTTTTCCATTTCCAGGAGTGTATTTAAGACCAATGGCCACTTTGTGCCAAACAGTTATCTTGTCTAAATCATTTCGCATTTGGGTTTGATTTTTTGATGACTTTACTGGGCGGTAAATGACAGTATAATCTGCAAACAGTCTGATATGGGTGCTCAGATTGTCTCCTAAGTCGTTTATATAGATTAGGAACAGCACTATTATTCTGTTGACAATCCCCGTTGGCTTCGTCAGGTGGAACGTCAACATCCATGGAGTGTAGGCATGTGGTGTGGGACAGTCAACCATCAGCTCATAGGCCCGCTTTTCATAGACGGAACACTGAATGCGCACCAGTATTGCAGCCTCCTAACAGGTCATCTTCCACAGATGCTAGAAGATGTTCCTCTCCAGACTAGGAGGAATCTGTGGTACCAAGATGAAGGATAACCAGCCTGTAGTGCACGAAGCACTAAAGGATGGCTTCGTGAACTGTTTCCAGATCCTTGCATTGGACGCAGACGAACTGTACCTTGGTAGGCCCTTTGCCAGTATTTGGCACCTGTAAACTTTTTTCTGTGGGAAAAGCTGAAAGAAGCTGTCTACAAGGACATAGCAGCTACACTCGATGATAGCAACGATATATTACTGCAGCCTGATCGGATATCTGAAATGCTAGCACGAATGCAGCAGTCGTTCCATACCATACTGGAAGAGTGTATTGTGGTCGTTTTTAAGACAACCTGTGATGGTCAGTTGTCTCGTCTCTGGTGAGAATCTACATACATCGTCTACGCAGTTGAGCTGTTCTTTAGTGTGTGCTACCACAGATACTGTACAAGCGTCAGTGTGGGAACTTTTAAAAATACGGTATCTCGCAAACGACTCGCACAAGACTCCTGCAACAAACACCACTCACATTCTAATTTATGCTCCTTGTACTTCGTTAATGTTAACTGGCATTGTTCTATTTAAAAAGTGGATGTTTGCAAATAAATAAACTTTCTAAGATTTATTAAAATCTGTTTATTGGTAACAATACGTGCCTATGACTATTAGTCTGTTCTGTGAAAACCACATGTCAATAGCGCTTTCCATTTCCGCGATATTTGGGGTGCAAATGCATAAGCCATTCATAGAATTCCAGCTTTCTCTGACCTTATCCTTTTTTGTTGGGTAGTATTCGCAGCACGGCACTAAATCACCTCGTAGTTTTATAGTTTGCCTAGCTCAACCAGTAATCATGGTGTTGAACTCCAAATAATATTAAGTGATACTATGGAATATCGCACTCTAATGAAAACCACTCGCTCTGGGATCAAATTGAGCGGTAAGCAATGTGAGAAAGGTTAATTTTGTTACTGGTACCACAATGTAGATTATATCCGAAAAATTTTTCTCTCCTGACATATCGCTTTTCTCATATGCTATAAATTAGACGACCTGGCACGAACATTACTTTGGCTACCTGCAGAACATAGTCGTTCAGAATAACTACAGTGTTATAATTTATATGATGCCGTGCCAACAAATTATTCTGAGTGTGCAACATATAATATCTGCCCGTGAATATTGTAGTAGTGAGATTAATCTCCGTAAGTCTCATATTTCGTACTATCACTACAAGAACGTAACGTCCAGTTTATCATATTGAATACGTTGCAAAATTGGCCATAAATAATGTACGCTTACAGCTGCACAGACATAACAGCAGAGCCAGTCCAGGAGCGAGCTGCACAGCAGTATATAAGAAAGATATGTGCTACCCCGGGATATGAACCCTTCACCTTGAGGATCCGTTACGACTACGTTCAGCTGTGGGAATGCTTCAAAACTTCGCTTCCTGTCGCTACGATAAGAATGTAGGTGTGTGATCAGAGCTCTTAACATTTATTGGGCTTCCGATTGCCCCGGTTAAACTTGCTACCGATATGTCTACTGAAAAATTGCTATGAACACGGGCGGTCACTTGTACGTTTCAAAAACTGATGATTTTCACTGAACTTAGGTTCACAGCTGAGACAAACCGTATGACTGATTTTCATTCCGTCTAAGTAAAACTGACAGTTGCAAGCAGGAGAAAATCATTTAAACAATCTTTCCTGTGGGAAGGATCACAGTACGTAGTAATTGTCGGAAAGTCATCGAGTAAAACAGACGTGACATTTGGCGTTCCCCAAGTGTTATAGGCCGTCTGCTGTTCGTAATTCATATAAACGACTTAGGAGACAATCTGAGCAACCATCTTACAGTATTTGCAGATGATGCTGTCATTTACCGTCTAGTTAAGACATCAGAAGATCCAAACCAATTGCAAAATGATTTAGACAAGATATCTGTTTGGCACCAAGGGTGGCAGTTGGCCTTAAATAATAATGTAAAGGCTGTCAAGTCAACTGGGCAAGATTGGTAGCCTGCATGTGTCTTCATAACTAAACAAGATACATGATACTTCTGGAGTACCCTGTCCTAGTGCCTATGTACAGAAGTTAACACGATTCTCAGAGTTGTTTCCACACTGCTCTTGACGGAGAGAGATGTCATAGGGGTGGAACCTACGTCATTGGAGAATGCGTGGAACACTTGCCTGAATCATAGCACTTCCTCGTGCGTTTGCGCGGGAGCTAGCGTGCGGATAAACTGTAACATCAACAAGGACATTAATGTCCCCCTATTCTGTCGCCACTTGTTACCTTCTGTTACGTTGTCTAGACGTTATAGTTTCTTAATAGAAAACATTACTATTTTTTCGATTGTTATTTAGTTTCTTTTGGAACGAGAAATTATTATAATATTTATGAACACCAAATATTTTGCAAGTAGTGTACGTTATAAATGTTTAAAAGTTCTACACCCTTCAAGACAAGAAAGTTTAATACTTCGTCTATAAATGTGAATGAAATTGCGTGGGTTCTTGTTAGAACACTTCTGCATTACACGTAGGCAACATAAATAATTTCTATCCACTACTGTACTCAGTAATTTATATACTGAAAGTATTTGGAGCTTAAGCGTTTAAAAGTATTCCGGTACAAGTGAAAATAATTTAGTTTGTCTATTCAAGAAAAACAATTTCCCGACGTAAGAGTTTGGACCTACGTGTGCGTAAAATATGAATTAGACTCCCAAAAACTCATTTCAGTACAGTACAATATCCTCTATAAATCGGTAATGTTGGTAAGGTTCAACATATTTCACTTTTTATACCCGAATAAACTGACAGTTAATTATTTTACCTTAAGCCTTGAGTCAAACCGTTATCGAGTCTGGACTTCTTACTTGCATCAGTTCTATACCTTTTGTAAAAAAATATTCCTGATAGTCAAATCTCAGAACTACAACGGAATGATAATATAACTGTCTCTGCTCATTAGATTCTACTATTTCATAATTACGAGGGCAAGTCAAAAACTACTTACACTTTTCATACTACCGTTTATTAACATGAAACTAGCGGTACACAATGCACGTCATTTTTCTACGTAATCTCCCTCCTTCTCAATGCACTTGGCCCAACGGCCAACGAGCTTACGTATTCTTTCCAAATAAAAGGTTTTCGGTTGGTCGTGAAACCCCTTTCGCACCGCGTTTCGCACGTCCACATCTGAGGCAAATCGGCAATGCCGCAAAGGACCCTTGAGTGGCCAAAACAAGTGCAAGTCACTTGGAGCAAGGTCTGGGCTGTAGCGAAGGTATTCCAATACCTCAGATTTCATCTTGTTGGTGATTTCAATAGCGTGACGGGTCTTGTGTGGTCGCGCATTGTTATGCAACAACAACACCTTCTTCCACAGCAAACCTCGACGTTTGGTGCGAATTGCTGGCTTCGGCTTTTGTCCAACAATTCACTTTACCCCGCACTGTTCATAGTCGGTCCCATTCCCACGAACTCTGCCAGTATGGGCCCCTGTGAGTCTCAAAGCACGGTTAATACACTCCTGGAAATTGAAATAAGAACACCGTGAATTCATTGTCCCAGGAAGGGGAAACTTTATTGACACATTCCTGGGGTCAGATACATCACATGATCACACTGACAGAACCACAGGCACATAGACACAGGCAACAGAGCATGCACAATGTCGGCACTAGTACAGTGTATATCCACCTTTCGCAGCAATGCAGGCTGCTATTCTCCCATGGAGACGATCGTAGAGATGCTGGATGTAGTCCTGTGGAACGGCTTGCCATGCCATTTCCACCTGGCGCCTCAGTTGGACCAGCGTTCGTGCTGGACGTGCAGACCGCGTGAGACGACGCTTCATCCAGTCCCAAACGTGCTCAATGGGGGACAGATCCGGAGATCTTGCTGGCCAGGGTAGTTGACTTAGACCTTCTAGAGCACGTTGGGTGGCACGGGATACATGCGGACGTGCATTGTCCTGTTGGAACAGCAAGTTCCCTTGCCGGTCTAGAAATGGTAGAACGATGGGTTCGATGACGGTTTGGATGTACCGTGCACTATTCAGTGTCCCCTCGACGATCACCAGTGGTGTACGGCCAGTGTAGGAGATCGCTCCCCACACCATGATGCCGGGTGTTGGCCCTGTGTGCCTCGGTCGTATGCAGTCCTGATTGTGGCGCTCACCTGCACGGCGCCAAACACGCATACGACCATCATTGCCACCAAGGCAGAAGCGACTCTCATCGCTGAAGACGACACGTCTCCATTCGTCCCTCCATTCACGCCTGTCGCGACACCACTGGAGGCGGGCTGCACGATGTTGGGGCGTGAGCGGAAGACGGCCTAACGGTGTGCGGGACCGTAGCCCAGCTTCATGGAGACGGTTGCGAATGGTCCTCGCCGATACCCCAGGAGCAACAGTGTCCCTAATTTGCTGGGAAGTGGCGGTGCGGTCCCCTACGGCACTGCGTAGGATCCTACGGTCTTGGCGTGCATCCGTGCGTCGCTGCGGTCCGGTCCCAGGTCGACGGGCACGTGCACCTTCCGCCGACCACTGGCGACAACATCGATGTACTGTGGAGACCTCACGCCCCCACGTGTTGAGCAATTCGGCGGTACGTCCACCCGGCCTCCCGCATGCCCACTATACGCCCTCGCTCAAAGTCCGTCAACTGCATATACGGTTCACGTCCACGCTGTCGCGGCATGCTACCAGTGTTAAAGACTGCGATGGAGCTCCGTATGCCACGGCAAACTGGCTGACACTGACGGCGGCGGTGCACAAATGCTGCGCAGCTAGCGCCATTCGACGGCCAACACCGCGGTTCCTGGTGTGTCCGCTGTGCCGTGCGTGTGATCATTGCTTGTACAGCCCTCTCGCAGTGTCCGGAGCAAGTATGGTGGGTCTGACACACCGGTGTCAATGTGTTCTTTTTTCCATTTCCAGGAGTGTATAACCTTTCCTGTGGATGGCCTCGTCGGCGATCCAGAGTGTTTGCACTGCATACTCACGCGCTTTGAGCCAGGCTCGTAGCGATGCATCCATGTTTCATCTCCGTTGACAATTTTGCTAAAAAAGATGCACACCTTCGCTGTTGAAGTGACTGAGAAAGCGTTGACAGACCCTAACGCAGGTGATCTTATGGTCGTCGGTAAGCTTTCTTGGTACCCACCGTGCACAGATCTTATGGAAACCGAGCTCCTCGTGGATGGTGTGATGGGCGGAGCCGTGGCTGATGGTGAGACCGGATGCTACCTCATCGATAGTGATTCGCCTATTCGCCAAAACCATTCCTCGAGCTTCCTGAATGTTGCTACCTGCAGTGGAGACTAATGGCCAACCCGCTGCCTCTTCATGCGTTACGCTTCTTCGCCAGCTTTTAAACTTCTCGATCCGCAAAAACACAGTTTTACGTGATAGTGCACTTCTCCCATACTGCGATGATAGTCTGCTATTAATGTCTGTCTCTTTGACACCCTCCGACCAGAGAAATCAGACATCTCCCTTTGTTTCTCTTTGGTGCACATTTCTAATGGCGCTGCCATGCTATATCAGCAACAGAAGGAAGAACAATGGCGGAAATAAGACCAAACTGTCACAGAATTACCACAACAGTATAACAATGACATGTGCGAGGACAGAAGACAACGTGCGCAATGTAACAAACGTTATGGCAAATGTGTACATAGTTTTTGACTTGCCCTCGTAATTACTGAAAATTAAGATTCCCGCGTAATCGCAGACAACAAGGCGGCAAGCGATGTTACGCACCATCGTGGCCTAAAAATGCCTAAACCTCAAGAACGTGGCTAATGGGAATTACATTTCTGTAAATGAAAGCATGTAACCACATTTACTGCTAAGTCTCTATTTCATAATAAATCAGATTTAACGAAAAAACAGACCCGAGTACAACAATTTCCTACTACTCACAGTGAATACTCCAGATCAAGAGCAAGCGAACCAAAACGACCGGACGGTAGCAAAAGAGAGCTAAACGAACAGAACAGCGAACGATTATCTTATCGCACGATTATATATATATATTAAATGATAGCAGCCAGCGATTACCTGTTGGCTTCATATACCCATCTCTGTCAAGTCCTTAGCAATCATAAAGGAAATAGTTTCTAAATACACGTAATTACTCATGTCATCACTTACGACCTACTGCTTGGGCTGTCATACTGACTAGCAAGTCACAGTGCACTGAAGGAACACACAAGCAAACCATAAGCAAACATAACAACGTCATGCCTAGCAACTACGCAGGTTGAATGGCACAAACAGGTGCCAGTGTGGAAACTTTTCAAAAAATGGTACAAATGACTCTGAGCAATATGGGACTTAACATCTGAGGTCATCAGTCCCCTGGACTTAGAACTACTTAAACCTAACTAACCTGAGGACATCACACACAACCATGCCCGAGGCAGCATTCGAACCTGCGACCGTAGCAGAAGCGCGGTTCTGGACTGAAGCGGCTAGAACCGTTCGGCCACACCGGCCGGCGGAAACTTTTCAAAATAATGATGTCTTGTAAACAGCTCGCACTAGAATCCTGCTACAAACACCACTGGCATTCTAATTTACCCTACTTTTAATACGTTGATGTCAATATGCATTGTTCCATTTGAAAAAGTATATTTTTTCCCAAACATCTATTAGCTAAGTATTATTACAATGTCTTTATTGGCTAGCAATACGAGCCCCTGACTACCAATCCATTCTGTAAAAACTGCACATCAATTGTTCTTCTATGTCCTAAGTATCTGTGTTGAATGTTTTAGGTGATTCACTCTGTTCATTTCTGAGACGGTCAGTCTGGTGTCGATATGCAAGTTTGGTAATTGAATAAAACTTCACAAGCCAAGATCGCTGAAAAAGTATTTTACTGGATGAGCGGCTTCGACTATGACAGTCTAGCTCTGGTGAACCTGGCCATCCAATAAAATACATTTTTAGCGATCTTCGCTTGTGAAGTTTTCGTCAGTTACCATACAGACAGAGGCGCTGAAACAGAAAAAGCTACCAATTGGAACTAAACAGTTACGAAATAACGACAGAGACAAGGCTTATCCATTTATTCTTCTCCTTTTTTTCAACAGTTGCTAAGCTGTGTAACCTGTTAGTGTTTCTTATTGACACGGTTGGTCTTCTCATCATTTCCTTGATAGACTCAATGTTCAGTGGTTTGTGTGGTAGATATGTTAGTGTAATGAAGAACGTACGTGTCAATACTACAGCTTTCATTACAATTCATCATGATAGTATGAAATTCGGAAATGGAACACTAGTAAAGCAGGGAGTTAGAAAACCTCTGGAGCTGCGCTCTGTAGTCATAAAATCATTAACCGCACACACGAAGGATTACATATTAATGGAAAACATCAGAGGCACCTTCGTTTCGCCGATGGCGTTGTGCTATTTGGATACTGTGAAAATACACTTTAGCAACGAACAAAAAACCTTCCGACAGAAGATTTGAAAGCTGGCTTGAAATTCAGTTAGAATAACATTAAAAGAATATATGTCCAATATTCGAAAACAAAACCGTTCAGCTTAAGGAGTTGAAGCCAATTACTAGTTGGACAACGGAAGAAATAAACAGAAGACTAATAATGACCGATATTGGTTTTTAAAAACGGTTTCTCCTGCCTTTCTAAAATAATGTTTAAAATCTATGTGTAGCACGGATTTAGACTTGCAGAAGTGAAAAATGGACTTTCAGTGCGAAAACCATTCAAAGAACGGAAGGCTGCTCAGCAAGCAGTGGAGAAATTCATGATATTTGTGGCGTGAATTCAGTGTGGCCGGAAACTGAAAAGCTTACAAGGGTATTGCAGAGTAGATTATGCTGAGAAATAATTGTAAAGAAAAAAGTCGATATGTTGTACCGCTTCCGAGTTAATTAGCACTGAAGGTAGTGAATCAGGCAGTTGCGCGCGGAAATTCAAGGGCCAACGAGAGTGATGTCGTGAAAAATGCTCTTCGTTTGATTTCGTGAAACCGAACAAGAAAGCGATACAAAATTTGGCCATGGCACGGTAGTAAGAATCGAACCCGAGCCAACGGCTGAGCAGTCTCGTACGCTATCACCTACGCTATGAGAACGACTGACACTAAACGTATGTGGCGGACCGCTTCAATTTGGCTAACTCCAATGCTAATTTACTCGTACACGGGGCAATGTATCTAAGTTTTTTTCTTAACAACCTACCCTGCAACATACGGACAAGCTTTTTAGGCTGTTTCTGTATTTCTGTTTGAAAAGTTTCCACCCACGCTTGTTTGTTCCATTCAGCCTCGGTAGTTGCTGGATATGTTTTGCTATGTTTGCTTACAGTGTGCTTGTGGATTCCTTGAGTGCACTGCGACTTGCTGGTCAGTTAGTGTGTGACAGTCCAAGCAGTAGCCCGTGAGTGGACGATAGTATTTACCAATCTAGAAACAGCCGACATGCTCATAATGTAGGGAGAGTGTAGGAATGTTGACTGATATCTTCCAAAGTCTGAAAAATCCTCTCCAGGTCTAGGCTCACTTGTGGCGATTAAGCTCCTGTGGCTGTGAAAGAAAGTTTGCAACTTCGGACGTCGGTTATTAAACTGCTTATAAAGATGAATATTTAATGTGGGAAATCTGGGTTGTAATCCCGATCCGGGGCAAATTTTCATTTGTCGCCAGCAGGCAGAACATCTGCACGTAATGCAGCTGACGTCACGTTATTGGCATACAGCAAATTTACTTTAGTTAATTTCTAATGGCTGCTGATTGAAAGTTTTTAGAAAGTGTTTAGAAACACGCTGCAAATACATATGCAAATGAGCAACTAGGAACGATTTCTGTTAATTACTTACTGAGAACATTCCAGAAATTTGTATGTTGTTAACCTATTTTTGTGCATGTGAATTGCCTTTTCAGAACAGTAAGTGTCCATTGGTAGAAAGCACGCTAATGTTCCTGTTCCATTGGTAGTAGACCTGCTTCTGTTTCTGTGGCTTTGCTGGGAGTCTTTCCGAGCATTTGTGAAGCGTGACGTGCGACCTCATGCCGCTTTGCCTACTTTCTCCGCAGCGTATAGCCAGACAATTGTGATGACGTATTACGCCCACCTGCTGCTGGACCTTCTTTCAGCGCGCTCCCTTCCCCCTCCTCAACACCCCTATCACATCATCGATTTATCTGAGACCTGCGATCAGCAGTGACTTTCTCCTTGCTAGTGTGTCCCGCGAGTAGTTTCCAAGTCTGCGCTGTTTCCAAATGTGTCCTATGGGCAGTCTATTCACGCCTTTACGATTAGAAGAGGCAGTGTTACTAGTACGTATCAATACGTCCCAGACAAATAACGCTCCCTCTGAATAGATGTGAACTTGTGACAGTGTGAGAAGTACGAGGACAAGCTAAAAAGTAATGTCTCACACGGTCGGGTTTTTCGCTCCACTGCCAGAGAGCTCCGAACTGTAGTGTGTAACAAGGCGGTGTGTAATTGTGTCGGTGCGTGAGAAACAGCATTCTCTGGTCGTGTTTGGAATTCAAGGAGTTCGTCCAGACACGGAGCACCGTACTAGGCCACACACGGGAGTTGAGACATCGGCAGCAATTCGACGCATTGACTCCACTGTCATCGATCATTGTCCATGCAGTCCTAGCTTAAGTTTCCAAAACTTGAGTTTCCAAAATTTAAGTTTACAAAACTTTAAGAACACCTTCGAGGAACTTCGCTTGGTGCGGATCAAGCGGTACAGGCAGAGGTGAGGTTGTGGCTCCGTCAACCAAGTCAGGCATTGTACAGTGATGGTATCAATGACCTGGTCTCTCGTTTAGAGCAATGCGTTTGTGACATGTTCAGAAAAAAAATGAAGACATGAGATGTAGAACGTTAATACAGGTTTCATTACAAAGCTTTTAGAGTTTTCACATAAAAAATTCTCAGGCATTACTTTTCAGCACGCCGTCATAGATCTTTTGTTCTGTGCAGAGGAGACCCTAAGAGACTAAAACTTTCGTTTTAGTTTGGAGTAAAATTCATTGCAGTTAGTCCTTATAGAATTTACTCTGAAACAAATTAATCTTCAGGTCACAAACAATAATACGCCCACTTATGTTGCAAGGTCGCTTTCCCAGATTATAGCTATTACTTTGACACAGAATATTCGCAGGCACGTATCTTATTGACACGCTGTGATGTACGTAATAAACAGAATAACCGTTTCGTGTCTGTATCTACGACCTGAGCCAGACTTGACGAGTCTTGTTACCATCGATGACTCCAACTAACTGACATCGTTTGTGCCCACGGCCAAAGCTGTGAGTGAGCCCCAAGCGAGCGTTGCAGTGCTTTACGCAAGGCCTAGCAGCCAAGTGTCACACAGTCTCTCCTGTACCGTCCTGCAAAATTTCTCTGGGCGTATGCTTGCACCTGCCTGCTCAGCTTCAGTCTTTTCTTCTATCTCATCCTAGTACCTTCGTGAATTCGCGTGAAGTCCCAACCGCGAGCGCAGTCAGAGCAGACGCACGCTCAGCGAGGTACGGTGAGAGAGCAATTAACGCGGCATAATGCACCACATATTTAGTTGTATGAATTTAATCGCAGACCTGCATTAATACTGTGTAGCTGCTGCTGCCAATGTTGCTTCGAACCGCCAGACAGGGTAAAAACTGTCCGTTTACAATTAATCACGGCCCTCTCACGTTACTGTGACGACTGCCTATGTTCAGTGTCCAATAATCAGTCACACACAAAAGGTGATAGCACTAGCAGCGGAGGCTGTATAAGGTGTGTCGGGGGGACGCGGAAAAACGGTGCAGTCGTCGTCGTGATGCGGAAGAGGATCGATTTAACTAACGTCCGAAAGGGCGTTATCATTTGGCTTTCAGTTCAAGGGTGGAAGCATTCTCTACATGGCTACATTTGTGAACTGTTCGCGTGAGGATGGTGGCACCACGTCTGTACACACGAGTCACTTAATTCCGGTGAGGTGGGCAATGAGCACTGATGTCAAGTTCAATCACATCCGAGATGTATTCGACCGGGTTTAGATCTGGCGAGTTGTATTAGTATTAGTAATGTCATGTTCCGTAGATCATTTTCCCGATTATTTTATCGATATGATGTGGAACAAGTCAGATTAGAAGATATATATACACACATGAATAGTGCTAATATTAATATTACTGAAATTTTTGGTTCTACACATGCAATTACATTTAGAGATACAAATCCTTTTTACCATTTCTGAAACAGAAACTCGTCCATGGAGTAGTAGGAGTTGTCCAAAAGAAATGATTTTAAACTAGATTTAAAACTTGATCTGCTACCTGCCAGACACTTTATGTTGTTGAGCAAAGATTTTTGTTGCTCAATAATGTACTCCTTTTCGAGAAACTCATAGCTTCAGTAACGGATAGGAAGGGTCATTTTTCCCTCTAGTGTTGTACGTATGAACATCACTGTTCTTCGCGAATTGAGATGGATTATTTGTAACGAATTTCATTAGCGACTATATGTACTCTGATGGTGTAGTTAAAAAACCTAACTCCTTGAAAAGGTGGCTACTTGACGTCCTTGGGTGAACACCACTAATTGTTCTCACTGCTCTCTTTTGTGCTATCAATACTTTACGTCTAAGTGGTGAGTTACCCCAGAAAACTATCCCATAAGACATTAGTGAGTGGAAATACGCAAAGTATGTTAGGAGGCTGATCTGTTTATTACTAAGACTAGCGATTATACGAAGAGCGAAAGTACCTGAACTTAGTTGTTTGAGAAGCTCAGTAATATACTTTTTCCAGTTCAAGTTGTCATCGATGTGAACACCCAAAAATTTGGAGAAATCTACTCTGTTAACTGAGCCCTGTTCATATGCTACATCAATTGTCAGTATGATTCTGGATTAGTGAGTTTTTTTCAAAATTAGGGGAGAGTCAATTTTCTGAGAACCACTTAATAATTCTTTGAAAGACATCCTTAACAATATCTTTAGCTGCTTTTTCTGGAATGGAATTTATATTAACACTCGTGTCATCTGCAAAAAGTACTACTTCCGCTTGCTGATTGTTAAGTGAGTGGTCATTCACATGAATAAGGAACAGCAGAGGACCTAAAATTGAACCCTGTGGGACTCCCTTTGTGATAACTACCCATTCACTAGAATTTACCACCCTCCCAACATTATTTGTGCTATTCAGCACAACATTTTGCTTTCTATTCATAAAGTATGATTCAAACCAGCTGTGTGTATACCTTTCAGTTCCATAAAACCTGAGTTTTTCTAAGGGTGTGACATGATCCACACAGTCAAATGCCTTGGAGAGATCACAAAAAATACGAACTGGCGATAATTTATTATTTAGGGCTCGTGCTATTTGATGGGTAAATGTTTAGATAGCATTCTCAGTCGAGTAACTCTTCCGGTATCCGAACTGTGTTATGCTGACAAGGGAACCTCCCCATCGCACCCCCCTCAGATTTAGCTATAAGTTGGCACAGTGGATAGGCCTTGAAAATTTGAACACAGATCAATCGAGAAAACAGGAAGAAGTTGTGTGCAGCTATGAAAAAAACAAGCAAAATATACAAACTGAGTAGTCCACGAGCAAAACAGGCAACATCAAGGATAGTGTGAGCTCAGGAGCGCCGTGGTCCCGTGGTTAGTGTGAGCAGCTGCGGAACGAAAGGTCCTTGGTTCAAATCCTCCCTTGGGTGAAAAGTTTAATTTTTTACTTTCAGGCAATTATTATCTGTCCGTCCGTCCGTCCGATGGGAGGTAACTGCGCCGTAGTATGGGCACGCTACACCTAAACAAACATGGAAACACACGACGTCATTACCCATTCGCCAAGTGTACAAGTTAGGTGGGTCGACAACATATTCCTGTCATGTGACGCACATGCCGTCACCAGTGTCGTATAGAATATATCAGACGTGTTTTCCTGTGGAGGAATCGGTTGACCTATGACCTTGCGATCAAATGTTTTCACTTCCCATTCGAGAGGCAAGTCCTTTCGTCTACTGACCGCACGGTTTTGAGGTGCGTTCGCAAGACAAAGAAACTAAACTTATTACAGTGAACAGAGACGTCAATGAACGAACGGACAGATCATAACTTTGCGATAAAAGACTCGAACCAAGGACCTCTCGTTCCGTAGCTGCTCACGCTAACCAAGAGACCACGGCGGTTCTGAGCTCAGACTGCCCTTGATGTTGCATATCTTGCACGTGAACTACTCAGTTTGTATATCTTGCTTATTTTTTCATAGTTGCACACAACTTCTTCCTGTTTTCTCGATTGATATGTGTTCAGTTTTTCAAGGCTTATCCACTGTGCCAACTTACAACTAAATCTGAGGGGGGTGCGATGGGAAGGTTCCCTTGTGAGTAAATTACTTTCACTTAAATGTGATACTGCTCTTGAATACATAACTTTTTCGAATACGTAACTTTTTCAGCAATGAGATTGGTCTATAATTATTTATGTTACTCTTGTCCCCTTTCTTATGAAGAGGTTTGACAATTGGGTATTTCAATCTGTCTGGGAAAATTCCCTGTGCCAGCGAAGCATTACATATATCGCTATGACGCCACTTATTAAATTAGAACAACACAACACATCAACTGGAAATCACCACTGTGTTCCTCGAACCATTTTATCACTCTCCTGACCTGGGGACGTGGCGCATTATCCTGTTGATATGTGCCACCGCCGTCGGGAAATATGATCATCAGAAAGGGGTGTACGTGGTCTGCAATCAACGGTAAACGATGGCTGTCATGGCGCCTTGCACGAGCTCCACTGCACCCATGGATGCCCACGTGAATGTTCCCCAGAGCAGAATGGAGCCTCTGCCAGGCTGTCTCCGAGCTGCAATACAGGTGTCAAGGAGCTGGAAGAGGACGGTTTCGTGCCCTCCCATCGGTCTGATGAAGAAGATATCGGACGCAACGCTCTGCCACTGCGCCAACATCCAGTGCTGATGGTCACGTGTCCATCTCAGTCGTAGTTGCCGATTTCGTGGTGTTAACATTGGCACATGCATGGGTCGTCGACTGCAGAGGCCTGTGGTGAGGAAAGTTCGGTGCACTGTGTGTTCAGACACACTTGTACTCTGCCTAGCATTAAAGTCTGATATTAGTAATTAGTACCGTCACAGTTGTCCGCCCCAGGTAGCTAAGTGGTCAGCGCTACAGAATGTCAGTTGGTTCAAATGGCTCTGAGCACTATGGGACTCAACTGCTGAGGTCATTAGTCCCCTAGAACAGAACTAGTTAAACCTAACTAACCTAAGGACATCACAAACATCCATGCCCGAGGCAGGATTCGAACCTGCGACCGTAGCGGTCTTGCGGTTCCAGACTGCAGCGCCTTTAACCGCACGGCCACTTCGGCCAGCAGAGTGTCAGTCCCAAGAGCCCGGGTTCGAATCCCGGATGGGTCGGAGATTTTCTGGGTGTTGTCCTAATCATCATCATATCATCCCCATTGACGCGCAAGTCGCCGAAGTGGCGTCAAATGGAAAGACTTGCACCAGACGAACGGTCTACCCCACGGGAGGCCTTAGGCACAGGAGCGTCACAGTTCGCCGCCTGTCCTGGTTTACCAATCTGCTCAACCTGCGACGTCCGACGTCTGTAATGAGGCCACCCAACCCCACGACGCCTCGACGTGGTTTCACCTTGGTTTCGCCACGTGTTGAAGTCTCTCACCACAGCATTCCTCGAACACTGGACAAGTCGTGCAGTTTCCGAAATCCTAGTGTCGAGCCTCCGGTGCATCACAATTTGCCCTCCGTCAAACTCAGATATATCGCGCGCCGTCCCCAGTCTACACATGGACGCTCATTGATACTACATGCACCTTGCGTGTGTCTCACTAGCAGTCATTCCTCCTCTGGACGGGTTTATATCGATAGTAGATGATGATCATAATGTTCTGGCTTATAAGTTTAATAGTTGACGTATTGCTATAAACCTTTAACTTAATATCAGACGTTTTAATAAGTAAATTACACTAGTTAACAAAAATTAAACTTTTTTCTCCATCTGGTTTGTAAATGGGTGGGTTTATCTAACTTTGGGGTGCGGAATACACTGGTAAAATCAGTTTTTGTCAATGACGTCACATTTCCTAGATACACAGCAGAATAAAAAATGGTAGTAGCGAAAATTGACACAATTAAGTCAAACAAAAATACACATTCAGAAAGTTTGAAATCCATACTATTTTGTACGTATATATGGACATGACGCCAATAAAAGGTCCAAATTAGTTCAGAAGATATTTTCGCCTTTAATCGTCTTTGGTTTTTGAAAAATGTGACGACCGAGCTCTTCTTTTCTTTGCCCCTTCGACACTCTCCCTAACAAGCCCCAGCAGTAGTCACGCATCATCGAAGAGTTGTAATGGCCTTGGAAACTGTGTTCCATGCTAAGAAGTCTTGCTGAAAGCGTTCACCATGCTCATCGCTTACAGCTCCCAAATTTTCGGGGAGGAAATCAAGGTGATAATGTAAAAAGTGAATTTTAAGCGACATTCTACACCTCATGTTCTTATAGTTGTCCAACAAATCATTCAGAGTGGTAACATAGTTTTTGTCTTTTCTGTTACCCAAGAAGCACTTCGTAATTGCTTTAAAAGAAGACCAATCAGCTAACTGGATATCTGTGAGTTTGGTATCAAAGGTTGGATATTTCATAAATTTTCTTATTTTTGCTCCAACAAAAATACCCTGTTTCAGCTTTGTCTCACTTAATTTGGGAAACTTTTCTTTTAAGTGATTGAAGGCCTCACCTTCTTTACCCAGAGCTTTTACAACGTTTTTGATGAGGCCCAACTTGATATGAAAGGGAGGCAAAATGATTTTGTCGGGCTGAACCTATGGGGTATTGTTCACTTTTACATTTCCAGGAACACATGACTTCCTTATAGGCCATTTCTTGACTTTATAGTGGTTCTTGGTGTCACGGCTGTCCCAAAGGCACAAAAAGCAGCAGTATTTCGTGAAGCCAGCCTGTAAACCTGTAAGGAGTGCAACAACTTTTAAATCACAGCAAAGCAGCCATTCACTATCCTTATATTTGAATGCCTCTAGCAGCAAACCCACGGTTTCAGAAGTTTCTTTCATGTGTATTGCGTAAGCCAGAGGTACCGATGGAAATGCATTACCATTATGCAGTAGTACTGTTTTCAAGCTGGTTTTACTGTAGTCAATAAATAGTCGCCACTCCTGTGGATTATGTTGTACACCTAGTTGCATCATCAGACCATTGACATCTCTACATACACACACTGAATTCTGCATATAGACATATTGAGTGAAGGATGCACCTCTTAATCTGAAACAGGACATTTTTGTCCCTGGAGCTAGAAGGTTCCGTTTTTGCAGTCTTGGCCCCAAGAGTTCAGCTTGTTTCGAAAGTTTTAGATTGCAAACCAAATCGTTCAATTCTTTTTGATTAAAGAGCTGAGGCGAAGTGTCATGATATTGAGGCCAGTACTCTTCTATATGTTCAATATTTTCTGATTCACTTCACATGGTGTCTGGTTCCGTGGCTTTCAAGTTACAGACAGGAACAAGCAACCCCTCACCATAGGGCACAGCCAAATGCACTGAAGATTCATTTGGATACTTTATTTTGTGCCTAGTTTTGCTTGAATGTGCCGAAATATTTGTAAGACAGAAGTAACAGTCTGAATAATGGTCATTAGGGTCACACTACATCATCGTAACAGCGAATGGCATGGCTCGGCGTTTTCCTTTCAACCACTCAGTTAAGGTTGTAGTACAGGTCATGCAGTCAGTATGAGAGGCACAATTTTCATCTTGATCACCAGCAGGACAATCAAAGTACAATTTATATGCCTTCTTAACCAAATCAGTGATTGGTTTCGTTTGGGCTTTTGGAGTGAATTTCCCACACAAATAACAAAAATTGTCTGGGTGGTTTAGACAGAAACGAGATTTACTAGTTGGCATTTTTCTTAGTGTAAGTTTTAAACACAAAAAGTTTGCACTGTCTTTCACAGGAAACACTCACTGAGAATTTCTTCCCCATCACTCGAGTACCACACCAACCATTTACTGACGATTTGTAGATCTTCTAGCTCTCCTCTGCAAATAAAAAAAAAAAGAAAACAATTAGACATCAAAACAGAAGAGCAGCAAAAAACGAAATACCGAATACAAAAAATTAAAAACCTTTAAAAACTCAAAAATTGTACGTGCTAGAACATTTTGAAAAGTATGCTCGGATTCTGCACACCAAAATACATACTAGTTGGTGTATCACATCCCAGATGCAAAATGGCTGTGGGTTAGTTTTATGTCAGCATTCATTCAATAATTATGTGATATAATGTAAATCTAGATTTTTGCCTCTGGAAGGCGTTAGAGAGGAAACCTACAACTGGTATTTGGTGACCTGTTTAGTAATACAGACGTCTCTTTCTCCATGGCGTCCTCTTCAGCGGATCACTACAAACACAGGACACAGCTGAAGTTTGGAAAACAAGGCCGTACGCTGTTGCGTGTGTGAGACCTCAGCATTGACCGCTCCTATGGCCCAGCGTCGCCGACTATGCCGACCGGCATAGCCATTACGGTAATGGACAGGCTAATAGAATTCGCTTCCCTGCCACGCCACTACGTACAGGAGAACAACTCTGGAGACGGAGAAAGGCTGTAGCTCTCAAATGGTGACGGGAAACAGATATGTGCCAATATGTTTCACCCACATCTCTGCCCTGATTTCTTCATGTAGCCCACCGCTTAATTACAATGATATAAAGGGCGTCCATGAAGTCACGCTGATATTTGAAAAAGTCATTACTTGTTAGGTATTAGAAACTAGCTGGGAATTTATAGCAGTATCCGAGGCTTTGTACGTATGGTATTTATTTTGGAGTTATAAAGGAGTTATAAAGCTTCGTTCTAAACAACGTTTGAAGTTTTTTGTGGACATGAACGAAGAGCTTGTTAGCTTCACAATACGAAAGAGAACTACGTAGAACTGGCCGAGTGAAAGGCAACTGACACTTACGTGCAAGCCCACAGCTGGCTGCATCTGGTATTTTGCTTTGTTTATGGTCATGGCGTAAAATGAGATCGCTGGAAATTGCACACGTTTGATGCAAAAAGGCAAATTGTTAGGAATAAGTGGGATTTGGTATATAAGAACTTCCTTGCCTGCACCACTTCCCGTCATAATTTCTGCTTCCGTGATGTTACGCTAAAGAGCAGTAACTGTAAGCCTCTGAAGGGTTCTGAGAAGCGAGATAATGCATGAAGTCTCGATCAAAGTTAGGTCGCGCCTCGCTTTCCAAAAGTTTGCGAAGAGCGACTTAAGGCTCTCGAGCTGCATCAGGTCTCACGATCTTTAGTGGATCCTTGATATCACTTATTCGTCCTTCATCCATAATGATGTATTCAGAGAGAGTTGACCCTTTTCTAGGCCTTTTCACTCGTAAACAAAACGAAACCAGAAATCAAACTTCATAAATTCGTTTTTCCTAGCAAAGAATACAACTAACACCTATCGAAAGAAGCAAAGCTCTTCAGTTTTTAATACATGTAGTTAATACATACAATACATATATAATACATACAATGTAGTTAATACATACAACACAGTTAATACATATCGCTTCCGTCTAGAGTCTGTGTATCCGGAAAATGACTCATGCGTGTCCAGTGACAGATGGTCTGAAGCGGGTTCAGTCGAGTACGTAGTTGTAATTTTCATTCACCAGAGGACACTAGCAGACAGAGACATTCAAGAAATAGGTCAAGAAAATGTGAATTGTTCTGTGTATTTCTCGAAATTTTCTCGTTTATTTATGTTTCTACAGTTTTGTGTATGCTTTTAGCAGTGTGAATGATGCGTTAATGTGGTCTAAAGTACATATGCAGATCATTGTTCTACTGATAAACGCTGTACGAAACAACGTGTGAAATTTTTAACACAGTGTGAATGCAGACGACGGGGAATTTCGTATCACACTATGTTAAGTAAGTTTATCGCAAAAGAAAAGCAGATTCGAGTGCAATTGAAAATAGTTAATAATATATAGACGAAATATCAGAACGCCAAATATTTACTTCGGGAAACGTACAGTTCGAAGGTGTGTTATTTGTTGATTGATTAGTTATCAGAAGCGCGGAATAACGCAGGGAATAATGTTTTCTATTGGCCTTTAAGAAAACTGACCAATTAGAATGGAGTATACTTCGCGCGTCTCTTCTCTTGGAGATACAGAAGGCTCACAGTCTAAGTAGTCGGAGCCAATCCTCTCAACGGTACGGTCGCGTGTAGTATGAGCTCGGAAGGAATTTATAGTTTGCAGGTTTCGGTTGTGCAATATGCCTCAATAATGCTTTAAAGTGAAGGCATAATTATACTGGGGTGATTTTTTTTAAAGTACGGATTTTTTAAGTGATTTTGTGTATGAGAAAAGATAGTAATTCCGCGTGACATATTGAGCAGATCGGTGACTAAAAACTTGCATTAGACACCGATAAACTTAATAGTGTGGCGAGCATTTTCATTTAACAAAAATCCGTGCTTAATAGCTGTTCAGATTTCGGGAAATACGTTACCATAAACTTGCTAACGTGAATGAAAGGGTTTGTGCATGACTGTGTTAAGATTAGCACAAGCTTGGCAGTGAACACGTAATTCTCAAGGTTCAGACTACACTGATGTCTTGCCAATATTTCCACCTTTCGTTCAAAATTAAGACCTTTTCCCAGTTCTTAGAATAGTTACACTGTATGCAGCCTGGTGCGAGTTGCAGTACGGTAGGTTTCTGCTCGGCTTTTCTAGCTGCGATCTGCTCCAACGAGTTCACAGGTAGGTGCAAGTAAATGGACGAAACAAACAGCACCGCCGCAATAGCGAAATCAGTAAATCCGTATATCATGGCCATGTAAATTCACTGTTACTTCGTATTTGTAAAGATAATACTGCCTCATTTAATTCTGTCACTGATGCAAACTTCCGAAAATCTGTCACTGAGTTAAAAAAATAGTAGCACCATCTACTGGTTCTTTGGTGTACTACTAAAGTAAGAGTTGAATCTGCTGATTCTTTGGCGTACTTCGCCGTGATGATCAAATATCCTAGCTATTAAGCTGAGCAGCTGACTTAAGATATTGTATAAATTACTGTATGTTTCTTCTTTTTTCGTGATCCGATTGTGATGAAATAGAGTTTATACTTTGCCCCAAGCTATGCTCACGTTACCTGTAAAAACATCATGAAAATCGGTCTGTAGTTGAGTCGGCATAAGGTGATATCTGATAGCTGAAGTGGTCTTATCGCGGCAGCAACGTAGACAACCACAACCAATAACGCAACGCGATTTTGTAAAAATCTCTGTCGCTACACCTCAGTGTTGTCACAGCTCTGTAGAGGTCTATTTTCGCTTGCAGCCCTTACTGCTTACAAGGGAACCTCCCCATCGCACCCCCCTCACATTTAGTTATAAGTTGGTACAGTGGATAGGCCTTGAGAAACTGAACACAGATCAATCGAGAAAACAGGAAGAAGTTATGTGCAACTATGAAAAAAGGGAAAATATAGAAACTGAGTAGCCCATGTGCAAGATATGCAACATTAAGGAACCGTGAGCTCAGAAGCACCGTGGTCTCGTGGTTAGAGTGAACAGCTACGGAACGAGAGGTCCTTGGTTCAATTCTTTTCTCGTGTGAAAATTTTAATTTTTTATTTTCAGACAGTTACTATCCGTCCCTCCGATGCGAAGTAACTGCGCCGTAGTATGGGGAAGCTACACCTAAACAAGAAAACCTAAATCGGTCAAGGTAGAAGAATCTTTTTACCCATTCGCCAAGTTAGGTGGGTCGACAACATATTCCTGTCATGTGACACACATGCCGTCACCAGTGTCGTATATAATATATCAGACGTGTTTTCCTTTGGAGGAATCAGTTGACCTATGACCTTGCGATCAAATGTTTTCGGTTGCCATTTGAGAGGCACGTCCTTTCGTCTACTAATCGCACGGTTTTGCGGTGCGGTCGCAAAACACATACACTAAACTTCTTACAGTGAACAGAGACTTCAATGAACGAACGGAAAGATCATAACTTTGCGAAAATAGAGAAAGTAAAATTCTCATGCGAGGGGAGACTTGAACCAAGGACCTCTCTTTTCGCAGCTGTTCACGCTAACCACGTGACCACGGTGCTCCTGAGCTCAAGGTTCCTTAATGTTGACTATCTTACGCATGGACTACTCAGTTTGTATATTTTGCCTTTTTTTCATAGTTGCACATAACTTCTTCCTGTTTTCTCGATTGATCTGCGTTCAGTTTTTCAAGGCCTATCCACTGTGCCAACTTATAAGTAAATCTGAGGGGGGTGCGATGGGGAGGTTCCCTTGTTAGTAGCTGTGTGGTGTGCGTACTGTAAGACCTTCGGTACACACACCATCAGATTATTTGACTTGTCGCTCTAACGAAGTAGGCGAGTGTCAGCAATATGTCTCGTGGTCTTATAGTGGCGTGTTTATCTTCTGCCGTTAGGTCAGACGATACAAATGCCACTTGCACGCTTAGAGTAGCAGATTGACGGTGACCAACTTTAAACAGAACTTGATTAATTTTCACACACATTTATTAAAATAATAACAAGCATAAAAATAACTTAACTTGGTTCTGGATGCTATTTACAATTGACAATCTGAAGTTCCTTTGGTCTTGGTACGTTAACCTTATTCTCACATATCTCTGATATTTGACAAAGTGTCTATACATTTCTCTTCTTGGCTATGTACAGCAAAATGATAATCTTATTAGGCGCAGACTGAAACTTCACTACAGACTAATGCAGACTGACTTATCGGAGGTCTGTACACTCGTTATAATACCTCGAGTGTTCAGGTATCACTGCGCGAGTGTGATCCGCGAGGAGAAAAGGTTCTACGTTATCAGCAATCTCATTGGCTGTGTTACATATTAATACGCGGATCGGCGGAAGTGCAGAATTTGGTCCGTCTCTAAGACAGCGCCATCTCGTAGTGCGGAGACGGACGAGCGCTGTGCCTGCGCTCTTGTGCTTAGGGGGGGCGCGCTCTAGTGGGAAAGTTGTGTACGCGCTGACTACGCGCAACTATGTACACAACAAGCTGAAAGCTGGCAATAGCGTTACTAGCTGTCAGAGACCTTGTTAAAAGCTGTTTCGACTATAGTAGTTGTTTGGAGATTGATGTGTTCTAACCGACAAACACCACCTTATAAATCGTGGTATCTTTTGTCCGGGAGCCGATTTTGATGAAATAAAGCTAGTACACTCGCCCAAGCTATGCTCGAGTTTCCTGCCAAAACCCATAAAAATTCGTGTAGTAGGTTTGGAAGTTAGCGAGTTCAGACGGACGGACACGTCGGTTTTGTAGTTTTACCATTAATACAGATATAGACAGTGCATCGTGGTTTATTATAAAACGTTCAGAAGCTATCAAATTTTATTTTATGATGCCAGATTTCGCTGTGTGCCCCCACTCGCCGGTCGTAGTACATGAAGTCGATATTAGGGTTCTGTCTATGTTCTGTCATCAACGGCTATAATTGTTGATCGATTCGTGCGCGAAGGATAGGAATATCATTGAGTCATGTAGTGTACGCTGAACTCGATCTTTGACGTAATCACACAAAAAGAAGTCTAATGGCGTGGTGTTCAGAGAGCATGGGGGGCAATGGGATGAAACGTCACGACGCATCTGCCTCGAATTATTTTTTCACTTTCAGAGTTCAATGTCCGGGTGCACCATCATGATGGAAGGGTTCAGGTCTTCTGTTTGTGGTAACAGGAACTATTGAAGCGCCACGCGCCATTGCCACGCGGTCTGTTGTGGCGTCTTGCCACGGTTCGCGGGGCTCCCCCGTCGATGGTTCGAGTCCTCCTCGGGCATGGGTGCGCGCGTGTGTGTGTGTGTGTTGTCCTTAGCGTACGTTAGTTTAAATTAGATAAAGTAGTGTGTAAGCCTAGGGACCAATGACCTTCCCAGTTTGGTCTCATAGGAACTCATCACCACCAGCTATTCGAGTATGTCGAGGTAAACATTTTCTGTTGTTGTTTTACCTGCATGGAAAAATGACCACGTCATCCTATAGTGCATTATGCACAAAAACATTAAGATACATGCTGTCACATAGGTTTCCTAAGTTTTCAGAGTGCAGCTCCCGCTGTTGTGGCGATTCACATGTCTAGAATGTTTCTTCGTCTGAAACAGCCACTACTTGAGCAGGCCATTGTGAGCTCTATGGAGGCCAACATGGAACACAAAATTGCGTGCTGCAGAGGGCGGTCATTCGGTTCCATTACTTAGATTTGCACTTGTTAGTGCAGTCCAAGACCAGACACCGTTAGTGCAGTCTCAGTACGACAGGTTTGAAAATGAACCTGGAAGATTCTAAGCTAGTCGCCTAATATAAATACTGCAGATGTTGACAGGATCGTCAATAACTGCTTTAAGAAATTTAATGAAGTTGCTGGTGCCTTTCAACAAAATGTTGAACTAAAGAAATCAAAGTAGTTTCTCTACAGAGTAAACACACCAGCGGATATGAAAAGTTTTGAACCACTTGACTCAATAGTATCAAACTGAGGCTTCAATATATCCATAGCTAAGGAATATGTTGATTAGGATTCCATCCTAATCTGAGCTTATTTTCAGTACAAAAGAAGAAATTTCTGTATATAAAGAATAGTGAGAGCATTTTGTGATCACTGAGAGAATCTAACACAACTGTAACTTTTGAAGTGTAGATGGCAACGGAGTATACTCAGAGGAAGGGCACATGCACATTATCATCAAATTTTGGAGATAAGAAAGGTCGACCTTTGAGAGAGAGGGATATTGGAGTTTCGCGTCGACAAATCGCACAACAATAAACAGTAGCGCAATGGCTGCTGAATGTGTTATGACGTGATCGGCTCAGGACAAGAATATGACCAGAATCATAGCCACGAATCCTTCCAGGACTACAGCCGGAGAAGGTTATAGGATTTTTCGACTAGCTCTGATGAAAAAATGGTCCGTGACGGCTTAAACTCTGGCGTAGTAATTGTCGGGAACAGAGTCGGGGACAGATTACTAGCAGCTTGGCTGATGTCTCGAGTTGCTATGCGTCGCATAGCACTGAGAAAAAAGGAAGTTGTATGGTTTAGAACTAAAGAGTACTGGGAAATTGAGCGGCATTCTGTTTTGCTCAGAGACCAATTTCTCTTCTCTTTTCATTGGTCAGATCAGTCCGAACGTATCAATAGAGGACCTGGTTATTGTCACAGGAAGAAACGATAGTCGAGATCTATACCTCGTGAGCTCTGGAGTCACCGTGTGGAAACCTATTGCTAATAACAACAGGACTGACTTGGTAATTGTGGCCCACAGGCTGAATGCTCTCCAATATGTGGCAAGGCTTTAAAAACCTAATTTTGAAACGCATCCCTGTTGGTTTTTTAACGGTTTTGAACACATTCTAAGTTGATTTCTGAACGAATCATAAGTTGATTTTTGAATGCCTGCACAGTATACCTGATGGCTCTGCCATGGGAATCCCCGTCGCATGAAGAAATAAAAACTTTTCCGCGGACAAAAGGGGAGGGGCTATAACAGCTGAGCAGAATACACCCGAACGGGTGAATCGCACTCGCTGTTTTCGGGTGTGCGAATGATCAGTCTTTTTAAAATTATTAGCGAAATCCGTAGATTCATACTGCCAGAGTGGAAATAAAGGACTAACAGGAATAATAGGTAAAAAAGATTACTTATTAATCTTCTCTATGTATCCAAGAAAATGAAATTTTGACAGAAAATTTTTACCAGATCGATACACTACTACGGGCCAGTTGTACAGTCCCCAGTTAGCAGCCGCTTATTCTCGGAATGGCACGGAAAACGTGTTGTACGAACACGTATAATGCCTGACCGGAGAATGAATGCGGGATAACTAAGCTGGTGATTCTGGTAGGATTAGATAAGTTAACCAGAGAATACATTTTGACAATGACACGAATAGCTACAAAATTAGTGATGACAAAACTGTTTGTTAGAACGAAGAAGGAGAAGGAACGGGGACATCATACAAATTATATGGAAGAAACTGGCTATTCCAAATTTCATACTTGAGAAACTGGACCGTATAAATGAAATGTGAATCTATTTCCTAACATAAAACTTTTTGCGTGTAGTAGGCCTAATAGGCATTTGATATTGGCACTTCGTGAATTATACTCTGTCGTGTTATTTACGTAAAAAATGTAAATTAAAGTGACCATTTGTGCCAAAACAGTCTCTCTTATTTGGTACGTGTTACAACTGCCGCAAAATTAGAAAGGCCTATTTCGTTTTATCTAACAAATAGTGACAAAAGAGACATAATCAAATTGAGAAACAACGTCAGACTTGGATAGTGTTCGTATTAACAGCTGTTTCAGTGTTAGGCAACGGCATTTTGATTTTTCATGCAGCGAAACGCTTGACGAACTTTGATGAGGTAATGGATTCTTTCGCAGAAAGGAAAGCACGCCGTGTAAAGCTGTAGCAAGACTATAGAGAAAAAAATGCTGGGAACTATGGACTTAAGAAATGTGTACTGTCTTGCTTGTCTCTTGTCTTTACGGGTTTTATGTTTCCTATATTTAATTTATGTGACACAAAGGAGACAGCTATTAGCTAAAAAGCAATAAAGAGTGCAAATATTCTGAAGAGTTCTTATTCTGCTGTTACAAATAATCCCACTCAGTATTAATTGTGAGACTTTTTAAAAAAGTCAAACCGGTCGACTGGGCAGAGGACAGGCACCACACGACATTTTAATTTCCACTGTCCTGAATATAGGTTTGATGCCTCTCATTACATAATATACACGTATGAATTCCACAGAGCGAAATACAGGGTGATTCAAAAAGAATACCACAACTTTAAAAATGTGTATTTAATGAAAAAAACATAATATAACCTTCTGTTATACATCATTACAAAGAGTATTTAAAAAGGTTTTTTTTCACTCAAAAACAAGTTCAGAGATGTTCAATATGGCCCCCTCCAGACACACGAGCAATATCAACCCGATACTCCAACTCGTTCCACACTCTCTGTAGCATATCAGGCGTAACAGTTTGGATAGCTGCTGTTATTTCCCGTTTCAAATCATCAATGGTGGCTGGGAGAGGTGGCCGAAACACCATATCCTTAACATACCCCCATAAGAAAAAATCGCAGGGGGTAAGATCATGGCTTCTTGGAGGCCAGTGATGAAGTGCTCTGTCACGGGCTGCCTGGCGGCCGATCCATCTCCTCGGGTAGTTGACGTTCAGTGCCCCATATACAGACATTGTGACGGTTGACTTTCCCGTTAGTGTGGAAAGTTGCTTCATCACTAAACACAATCTTTGAAACGAAAGATTCATCTGTTTCCATTTGAGCAAGGATAAAATCACAGAAATCGATTCTTTTAATCTTATCAGCTGCAGACAGTGCTTGAACCAATTTCAGACGTTAAGGTTTCATAACTAACCTTTTTCGTAGGACTCTCCATACAGTTGATTGTGGAATTTGCAGCTCTCTGCTAGCTCTGCGAGTCGATTTTCCTGGGCTGCGAAAAAATGCTTGCTGGATGCGTGCTACATTTTCATCACTCGTTCTCGGCCGTCCAGAACTTTTCCCTTTGCACAAACACCCATTCTCTGTAAACTGTTTATACCAACGTTTAATACACCACCTATCAGGAGGTTTAACACCATACTTCGTTCGAAATGCACGATGAACAACTGTCGTCGATTCACTTCTGCCGTACTCAATAACACAAAAAGCTTTCTGTTGAGCGATCGCCATCTTAGCATCAACTGACGCTTACGCCTAGTCAACAGCGCCTCAAGCGAACAAATGTACAACTAAATGAAACTTTATAGCTCCCTTAATTCGCCGACAGATACTCCTTAGCTCTGCCTTTTGTCGTTGCAGAGTTTTAAATTCCTAAAGTTGTGGTATTCTTTTTGAATCACCCTGTACAGTGATGTGCAATAGAAGAATGGTATGTGAAGAGGTGTGGCACTGCACTTTGGGACACTTCAAACCAAATAACATGTCTTACATTCCCCCGAACATAAATGTTTTATGTACCAAACTCTTCAGAAAGATTTGCTCTGTAAAACGAAAATATATTTGAAAAATAATTTTCTTAATTTTTCACGTCCTATCTCAAACGCTTGAGGGGGGCGGGCGGGGGGGGGGGGGGAGGAGTGGCGCCGCTATCAAGTTTTTGACCCGTTTCCGAAATATCGCAGATCCGGGGCTGTGATCCTGTATTATATGCCACACAGATGTAAGGCTGATACCAGTGACTGCTGCAACGTCTCGAAGATGACGTGAGGATCGTTGTGTATTTCTGGTATCTCCTCACTTCTTGCTGGTCTTCGTCTGTTACTGCTACACCTTCTCAAGCTACTTGTTGCCAAAAGTCGTTGTTCGGCATGTAAGAATGTAATGACTGCCGGGGCTCTTCGAACAGGAAATCTCACAACATATGCCGTGCCTGATTCATTAGTATCGTGCCTGCATTCACCAAGTATCAGCAACATGTCACCGTACACATTGTGTGCGTACGCCATGTTTATTCGAGCTAAGCACCCGTGACACAATAATATCTGTGTGTGCGGTCCGATCTGTCGTGTATACTCCGGTGTAAGGTGACGGTCGGCAATCTAACACAACATGACGTGTAACATAGCATCGAGTAAGCTTGTCGATCCGTGACAACGGCGACGTTGCATTCCCTCCGCAGGTTGTTTAGAAGGCGCACTGCGTTGTGCATTCAGGAACACGAACACAAATTTGAATACCTCTGTAAATCAACATTCCGCCACTAGAGCATCCATCTGCACACAGCCAACTGTTACGTACTTCATGTTGCAGCAATCCTTGACATTTTGTAGATTTCTACCTCCCAAACTAGTCGTGATATAAATGTAATTTAAACTGAGTAATACACAGCTGGTTTAAATATATCAGTTACACGTAGAAGCAATATAATGTTCTATTCAACGGGGGGGCGTATGGGAAGTTGCAACACTTTAGTTACATTGCCTTCCCAGGGCAATGTAACTGAATATGGCAAAGTTGTTAAGGAATGTTATATGGACACACACATTTTCATGCTTATTGACGCTACGACAGTTTAATTATAAACAAATGAAATCTTTTCAACAACATGACGACGGATGTTCCCTTTCTTGATAAATCTGTCAGAATAAAATTAGTCTATACTTGCATGAAGTTTGATTTATCATTATTACAAATATCTGTGGAATAGAATACTGATATCTTCTTTGGCTAGATTTCTACAGTTCACAAATTTTTGTAAAAAGAAATTATACAAAATCTTAGGTTTTTTCTCCTACATAAATGCCTTACCATTGCAGTAAATAAAAATTCGTTCCACTGTTTCACTACAGTATTGACTAGTTGCATGACAAATTTAAGTACTACAATGTCAGTGGTTTTTGAGGTAAATGTACATGAAAATGCCGAAATGTAACGTAAAACATGATTTAAAGAATTGACGGTCTATCAGGTCTTGTTTTATCCGTGTGAACTAGTTCAAATCGTATGTATTCTCCTCTTCATCCTCAAGAAGTCTTTTCTTTGCTTGTCCTCTTAGGTTAACCTGAATTTCAAACTGAGTAAGAACAATATCAGCTGCATCAATTTTCTTGTTATCGATTTCCTTCAATACCGACAGTGTGAAAGCTCTTGGATCAAATCCTAATCTCTGTAAAGTCAGTAGTCTGTCATGGTTAGCAGTTACAAACTAAACAAGCATCATACACCGCAACTCCATCAGCACTTGTGGAAACAAATACTGTCTTGGGGCAAGGTTTCCCTATCGGGAAGTTGTAACATTTATTAAGATTTTGAGTTTTTGCAGGACCACACTTCAGTAGAAGTTCTGGATCTGCTAAAAACCGAAATATTCCCAACATTTTGACTGCATAAAACTGGAAGAAAACACCGCAGTAATAAATAGTATTAGGAAACAAGGAACATGGTGCCGTACAAGTTTTGTTGATTATTATTTGTATCACACTTAGGTGTGGAATTGGAACGTAATATTCAGGAACTGTAATTTCAATACCATGTAGTAAATGAAATCAGTAAAATGTTTTCTCATAATTTTGTCATCTTTCACGTACGCCCGCCCCCCTCCCCCACCCACCACCCCCCCTCACCAAAAAAAAGAAAAACTGTATTTCGTTTGCTGTAACTGTCTGGTGGCACTGAACAGAATTGAGGAGAAGATGAATCTGTGGCACAACTTGACTAGAAGAAGAGATCGGTTGGTAAGACAAGTTCTGAGCCATCAAGGGATCACCAATTTAGTTTTGGAGGGAAGCGTGGAAGGTAAAAATCATAGAGGGAGGCCAAAAGATGAATACACTACGCAGATTCAGAAGGATGTAGGTTGCAGTAGTTACTAGAGGATGAAGAGGTTTGCGCAGGATACAGTAGCATGGAGAGCTGCATCAAACCAGTCTCTGGACTGGAGACCACCTCCACCACAACGACATCAGCAACAACTGTCTGGTAAATAGCTCAGTAAACTGTGTTCATCACAACACTGAATTTGTAACTATTCTTATTTATTTTCAATAAATATTTCTTTCACCTATTATTTTGCAACTTACAGAGGCATACACTTTATCTGAAACATTCTGCATAAGCACCGACGTGTAGGGGAGGGGTTAGTGTGGCTGTTGAACGGAAACTTACTGATCTCTCCTGGTTGTGCCGACTTCCATGCCAGAACGGATACATGAGTGCATTCATAGCTGTTGGAGGAGCTCCTACAGTGATGGTGTACTTCATTTCCGAATAATACGACAGTTTAATCATTTTGTGCCTGTTATGCGTTGAACATTGCCAGAAACTTTGATTAATATCAGGGAGGTATTTCATGGTGTAATGCATTCCACTTTCGTCGGTGTAGAAACAATAACAGCGGCCGAAGTCACATATTCGTACACTGAAGGTAGTCACGAGGGAATGGCACTTATCGCTGAAAAAAAAAACGATTTCCGGTTGTACCGGTTTTTTTGTCGTCAGTTTAATCGAACTGTTAAAATAGCTCAAAATAACCGGTTTATTTAATAACCGATTTTCGGTCTTTTATTGCTGTTATTTCCAGTAATAAACACAGACTTTTCCCAAAAGCTAAAAAATTATGAGTAAGATGAGAGAGTAGAAGATTCCAATCCATATCTGATCAAGGCTGTAGCAGAAAGCCGTCTCATTGTCTCCAGCAAAGCTGGCGAAGATGAAGTACACAGACTGCAAGAGCGAAATGTCGTAACTTAACGACTTCGCTGCATCGTCAGTTTTAGGTCAGAGTTCTTCTTACGGCAATCAAATTATAGGTATATCAATCAAATTTACCTTCTGTTACAAGCAAAATTGTGGATATTTGCTCCTAATATGATATTGAAAGTTTGTCGTGCTTCTTCCTGCTTTTAATTTTTGAAAGCAAATTGAGCTCTGTACTCCCATAGCATCACGCGTCGCAAAACACTTACAGACGAAGGATTGTGCCTTTGTACAACACACCCGACGTTCGGCTACAGAAAATACCAGGAAGGGGCGACGGGGAGAGGGGGGGGGGGGGAGGGGGGGCCTTGCATATAGCACGTACATGCACACCATTTGCAAGGGATGTTCAATAAATAATTAAACACACATTTTTTCTCTACCAGTTACCGTTGAAAAAATGCGTAACTTGATGTAGAGCATCGCGGAATTTTCCCTCTTCAGTACCTATGCTTTCATGAATTTCCAGTAGCTTGCGACGCTTTATGGCGGCGCTGTACGTACCTTCAATGGCGTCTGTAGTGGAGATCTTTTCCAAGAATAGAGCTGTTACTGACTTTCTTCCGACAGAAAACCAGAGCATCAGATATAGTCATAGGCACTTGCAGAACATTTATGCAGAACCTGGCAGTCAACAAAAAGCCCGGTGAGTCGTTGGGCAAGGTGTCTGTCTTCATTGCAACAAGATCGCTCAAAACCGTCCTATTTTCCGTGTTCCAGCCGGCAGCACACAGCTGTGACTCCTGCATTGTTGGAATGTGCAGACACAGTCATCGAGGTGATTGATCACAATCAAATACCCTGCTGCTCCACTGGACGTCTATTGGTACTGCTAACACACTCATCCACCCTGAGGAACTCATAAAATTACATCGGGCTGTTCTTCCTCATCCAGATCAAAGCCTATATCTCGCACGTTCCGACTTCCATCAGTTTGGTCCAATGAAGAATGTCCTCTGTGGGAAGCAGTATTGGATATTGGGGAAGTTACTGATGCAGCAGTACGTTGGCTCCGACGTCGACCAGCCGGCCACTGTGGCCGAGCAATTCTAGGTGTAAAGAATGGCAGGTAACTCTAAATATAGATAAATGTAATTTAATGAAGATGAATAGGAAAAAGAATCCTGTAATGTTTGAATACTCCATTAGTAGTGTAGCGCTTGACACAGTCACGTCGATTAAATATTTGGGCGTAACATTGCAGAGCGATATGAGGTGGGACAAGCATGTAATGGCAGTTGCGGGGAAGGCGGATAGTCGTCTTCGGTTCATTGGTAGAATTTTGGGAAGATGTGGTTCATCCGTAAAGGAGGCCGCTTATAAAACACTAATACGACCTATTCTTGAGTACAGCTCGAGCGTTTGGGACCCCTATCAGGTCGGATTGAGGGAGGACATAGAAGCAATTCAGAGGCGGGCTGCTAGATTTGTTACTGGTAGGTTTGATCATCACGCGAGTGTTACGGAAATGCTTCAGGAACTCGGGTAAAGTCTCTACAGGAAAGGAGGCGTTCTTTTCGTGAATCGCTACTGAGGAAATTTAGAGAACCAGCATTTGAGGCTGACTGCAGTACAGTTTTACTGCCGCCAACTTACATTTCGCGAAAAGACTACAAAGATAAGATAAGAGAGATTAGGGCTCGTACAGAGGAATATAGGCAGTCAGTTTTCCCTCGTTCTGTTTGGGAGTGGAACATGGAGAGAAGATGCTAGTTGTGGTACGAGGTACCCTCCACCATGCACTGTATGGTGGATTGCGGAGTATGGATGTAGATGTAAATGTAGAAGCCTAAAAAATTATGAGTAAGATGAGAGAGTAGAAGATTCCAATCCATATCTGATCGAGGCTGTGGCACCAAAGCTGGCGAAGATAAAGTACACAGACTGCGAGAACGAAATGTGGTAACTTAACGACTTCGCTGCAACGTCACTTTCAGGTCAGAGTTCGTCTTACGACAGTAAAATTATAATTATATTAATCAAATTTACCTTCTGCTACAAGCAACATTGTGTATATTTGCTCCTAATATGATATAGAAAGTTTATTGTGCTTTTCCGTGATTATAATTTTAGAAAGCAAATGGAGCTTTGTACTCCAATGGCATTGCACTTAGCAAAACACTTACAGACGAAGGATTGTGCCTTTGTACAACACACCCGACGTTCGACTAGAGTAAAGACCAGGAAACGTGGACGGAGAGAGGGGGGAACGGGGAGGGGGGGGGGAAGGGTAAGACTTTCATATAGCATGTACGTGCACACCATTTGCGAGGGATGTTCAATAAGTATTCAAATACTCGTTTTTTCGATCATTTTCGGTTGAAAAATGCGTAACTTGATGTAGAACATCGTGGAATATTCCCTCTTCAGCTCCTATAGTTTCAAGAACTTCCCGTGGGTTGCGATGCTTTATGGTGGCGCTTTACGTACCTTCAATATGGCGTCTGTAGTGGAGATGCATTCCAAGCACAGAGCTGTCACTGACTTTTTTTCGACAGAAAACTAGAGCTTCAGCTATAGCCATAGGCGTTTGCACAACGTTTATGGAGACCTGACAGTTAACAAAAAGCCCGGTGATTCGTTGGGCAAGGTGTCTGTCATCATTGCAACAAGATCGCTCAAACCCGTCCTATTTTCCGTGTTCCAGCCGGCAGCACACAGCTGTGACTCCTGCATTGTTGGAATGTGCAGACACAGTCATCGAGGTGATTGATCACAATCAAATACCCTGCTGCTCCACTGGATGTCTGTTGGTAGCGCTAACACACTCGTCCACCGAGAGGAACTCATAAAATTTCATCGGGCTGTTCTTCCTCATCCAGATCAAAGCCTGTATCTCGCACGTTCCAACTTCCATCAGCTTGGTCCAATGAAGCATGTCCTCCGTGGGAAGCAGTATTGGATATTGGGGAAGTTACTGATGCAGCAGTACGTTGGCTCCGACGTCAACCAGCCGGCCGTTGTGGCCGAGCGGTTCTAGACGCTTCAGTCCGGAACCGCGCTGCTGCTACGGTCGCAGGTCGAATCCTGCCTCGGGCATGTATGTATGTTACGTCCTTAGGTTAGTTAGGTTTAAGTAGTTCTAAGTTCCAGGGGACTGATGACCTCAGATGTTAATTCTCATAGTGCTCAGAGCCATTTGAACCATTTTTTGAACGAATGTAGACCAGTAGAGTGGGCATACCGACCCTCCCAGTAAGATAGCGTAAGGCCAGCGCGTTGAATGGAGATTATGTTGAAAAACGGGGTTTTGCAATCGAAAGAGTGAGGAATTAACTGACGTATTGGAACCCTTTCGGAAGAAACTGTGTTCTTCATTACTTATTGAATGCCACTCATAATTGGCCGCGCCACAGGGGGACAGGTACATTATCGTTGTCCCATCATAGCTACACCGATTTTTAAGTCATATGTTTTTTGCTAGTTTCAAACTGTCGGCGGTGTTATTAAATTAGCACTGATTGCGTCCGCCATTTTCTGTAGTGAGCAATAATTTCAAAGCAATGGAAATTTTATGAAGAAATATTACTCATGAAGAAAAGAGATTTATTTGAAAACTAAAAGTTTTAGGGCTGCTGCTGTGGTAAACCGATATGCCAGATTTTTAATCCAATTTTTAGTAAAAAATGTAAAAAATCTGTTATAACTGGGACGAAATAAACCCCCAAAAAGATAACTCGGAGCTAAACTGCCGGTATAGGTTTTAACGGGTCGGCTTTTCCCATCCCTAGCGATGGAAAATCCAACAGATTTGTCAATGCAGGCCTCTGTCGCCCAAGTAAGACTGAGAGCCCGAGAAGCCCCGTCTGACGACCTGACGGGTTCACCCCAGTTGTGCTGACGTCAGCGTTACCGACACCCCCCGGCGTCAGTCCACCGGGGTGGCCGGCTCGCTTGCTCGGCTAATCATGTTGGCGCGTTGTAATCAGCGAGATTGCCAGGGCACACACATTAAACGCTTAAAATAAACCGTCGGTGCGCACCAGTGGACTGGAGGAGACAGGAACACCGGCGAGCGTGGCCTGACCGGTCCACACACTCTATTATGCAAATGCTGGCAGCGCGCCGCACAACAGGTAGCGGCCGCGGCGACTGTGTCCCACAGGGCTCCTCTCTCTCCCCGTTATTGTCTTCATCCCGCTCTCAGCATTACCAATATTGTGCTGATTTATGACGGCTACAAAGGGGTTGAGTACACAGTAATACCGTTGATTCACAACAAAGACCACCGCGACTGATCTTGGTCATCAAAACAATGGAGGTACTGTTCTGACATGTCTACCTGGCAACGTCGTTTTCAGCAGAAGCACAGAGCTATTTCAAGACAGGTTCAACCGCAAACATTTACAAGTAACTGTGGAAAAGGATTAACTAATGTACATATACAATTATGCTGTCATAAAATCATGAGTGTTTGCCCTGACTGTTTCTCTCTCTCTCTCTCTCTCTCTCTTACACACACACACACACACACACACAGAGAGAGAGAGAGAGAGAGAGAGAGAGAGAGAGAGAGGTTGGGATGGGGAGGGAGGGAGGGAGGGAGATCTTGATATACGATAGAAAGTAGTGAATGAAGTGCATAAGAAAAACGGTGAGACAGACAACACTGCGAGCGATCTGATAGGACTGTGATGTCTGTGTTCATCCCTTCCAGAAGCTTAGTTCGACTTTTAGTTCCGTGCAGCCGTCACGTGATGTTTCAGAGCACCATCAATAAAGTTGTGTTTTCGTTGTGTTTTACGAAGATGAAAGAGCGGAATTTAGAGGAATGTCATGCCATCAAATTTTGTGTTGAACTTTGGGACTCGGCGAGTAGTCGTTTCAAAAGTTTAAAGAGGCCTGTGGGGGAACATTCTGTATCACGAGTGTAAGTTTTTCGCCGGCAAAAATTCTTTCGGAAGGCCGAGAATACGTTGAAGATCAATTTCGGTCAGGGACACTCTCAAAGTCAGAAACCGACGAAAACGTCGAACATGTTGTGAGATCAGAGCAATGTTTCAATGTTTAACAGTAAGGGCGGCTACGTGACCTGTTACAAACTCTCTCTCTCTCTCTCTCTCTCTCTCTCTCTCTCTCTCTCTATATATATATATATATATATATATATATATATATATATATATATATATATATATGTGAGTGTGTGTGTGTGTGTGTGTGAGTTCAAGAGAGAAAATATTAATCGCCGCTATAGAAATCATTAATGCTCTGTAACTCCGCCCCTGGACTTGATGACCACCTAGTTTCCGTTAGGAAGTGAGGCCAGAAGGTTTTGCAACCGGGTTAAACGACTCGCTGAGGATTTTATCACGCAGTTTTATCAAATTGTTCCAAAATGTCCCACAGTTTTTCAGTGGGATCATGTCAAGTGATTCTGTTGGCGAATAGCAATAGGGTGGGGAAGTGATCACGAAACCAGTCACATATTCTTCCAGCCTGATAAACTCTGCTGTTGTCGCCTTGCAAAATAGGAGTATCAGCAGCATATTCATCATGCAGATGTTGACAGAAAGACAACATCTGATCATTCAGAGAGTTTAAATAAAAATGCTGGTTCATACTGGTGCTCATCTCAAAGAGTGGACTCAATTTGTGATAAGGCAAACATCCTCAATACATCACAGACCCACCTGCGCCTTGAACCACACCTTGCACACATTGTGGATGAAATCCTTCATTTGGACTTTGGTGCACTCGACGACGTGTATGATTTGAATGTAGGCAAGAATGCCATTCGTCAACAGGAGGGAATAAACCGTCATTCACTGCCTGCAGCAATTCCTTCTGTGTTTGGGAGCGATTTCGATTCACAATCCCAAAATGTGTCTCCGGTCCCTCATAGTCAGGATCTTTTCCGTACCACAGTTCTGACGTCGTGTTTCTTGGCCACGTGTTTAACACCACTGCTTGTAGACACGTTGAACAGTTCCGCCGCGGAACCCCAAAGAAAAAGAGCAACTTCACACACACTGTGGCCATGGGCACAGCCAAACACGATTGCCCCTTTTTGCCACACTCTCGCGCCCTTAGACTAACTCGTGTTTTTGTACAACCTCCTCTTGAAACATCGATGTCTCATTAATCAATACTAGCTTGTGGTCGATTAGAGGTACTGCGCTCGCCGTTGAGCACGCGAATCGATCGCTGCGCCATCTGTAAGGTTTAAATGATTCATCTGTGCTGTCACACTGGAGCGACCAATTTTTTGTCCGGTGAACTTGTCTTAAAAAGAAGACGATAAATATTCTGACGTGGCCATGTCAAAGTACGGATTTAAACCGGGCAGAAAACATATGTAGGATGCACTGGACAGATCTGTTAGACAAACAGAGTACCGAAATCACAGATACTTCTATGAAATTCGACAGCGTGGTTGGGAAATGTTTCCTCAGGAAACAATAGCACGTCTGAATAAATCTACGCCTGCAAGACGTGCTGCTGTGATAGCAGTAAACAGTTATGCAGCTAAGTGTTAATAGGTTGGTGACTCTAATTTGGTGGATAATAAGCGTTCCATTTTCTGGACTTTTGCTTTGCCAGTGCGGTTTCTGATCTTATTTCCTTTACACTCACCAAGTAGTCAGTTAGCATCTCCCTAAAAAGCTGTACTGTGCAACATGTTCAATAAAATAATTTTAGGCACTTAACTTTGGTTTGCTAATAAGTACATGGGTGCAGTCCTGGCACAGTTCGGAATTCCAGTGCTACGGTACCGTTCCACGGCGCTAGAGGAGCTAAAATATAACAGCCCACTGACAACGTGGAGCGTCGTGCAGTGATGAGTTTCTGCCTTCGAAGGGAAACGACGCTGCAGCATTAGAAGCTGATTAAAGTGTACGGCATGAGTAGACCATCGTACGAAACAGTGGTTATGTCGCACCGATGCTTCCATTGTGTTCGGGTAAGTGGCACTGACGGACAACAAAGTTACAGGTCATTTGTCTGTGAGGAACCGGGAATATCGAGAGCTGTGGACACCCTGGTGCTCCAGGACCGGAGGATTACATTCGAAGCGATAAAGGGAAAAGTGAAAATCAGTCTCTGGTCAATTTCCGACGTCTTGTACGAAATTTTGAACACGACGGAGGTCGATACCTGGTGGATTGCCGGGCTGCTTGCACCCACTCAAAAGGCCCGCCGAACCCGGCCAACAGCGCAAATATCGTAGCAGTATCAGGCCAGTGCAGATTACCTCTTTAACCATCTAATCACCATGGATGGGTGCTGGGCGTATTACCATAATCTGGAGACCAAGGAGAAGATCAAATATTGGAAACAGGTGGATTCGCCAGCCCCGAAAAATACATGGTCTCAATCATCATCGGAAAGATGATGATTCGTATTTTTTGGGACTAACATAGTGTGGCGGTAACAGATTACTCTCGTAGAATACAAACGCATGCTACTGAAATTAGAGGAGTCTATCTAGACGAAGCGTCGCGAGAAGCAGTCAAAGAAGGTGCTTTAGCTCGACAGCAACACCACACGTCATTCTCTGCGCAGTAGACAGTCACACGAGCTGCTCAACTGGGCGATCGACTATGCTTCATCCGCGTATTCTCCTGACATGGCACCCAATCACTCTTCCTCTTTCCTCGGATAAATAAAACATTGCGTAACAGGCTTTTCCAAAAAGACGAAGACGTGATTTTCGAAGAGGGTCGTTCCCTGTTTTGCGTTATCAATCTTGCGACTAGTTTTACACGGCCCGCCACGAATTCCTGCCCTGTGCTAACCTTTTCATATCAGAGTAGCACTTGCAACCTACGTCCTTAATTGCTGGATGTACTCCAATCTCTGTCCTCCTCTACAGTTTTTACCCTCTACATCTCGCTCTAGTAGCATGAAAGTTACCATTTGCTCTCCAGTTGCGGCGATGTTTAGAAGAGGCAAGTCTCTCATTCCTGTTTGCTGAGCCCATATGACATGAACGGACGGTGATCTATGAAGCGCTGATAACGACAGACGTTTTACTGTAGGAAAATGAACTACTCCATAAGGATTCTTCAGATCATTAGTAAACTGTCGTTCAATCTTCCGAAGATACGTTACAGACTGTCTGATGGCTCTCGAGCTTCCACCATAATCGAGTCCATCAACATGCGGTGGGAAACGTGAGGTAGCCAAGGAGGTGGAAACGTGGGTTCTACTATGCCAAGACTGCTTGGTGGCTACAACAGGAAAACACAATTGAGTACAAAATACGAAAGTAGTTATTACTTAACTTCTCTGTAGTCCATGATCAGTTGGTTGACAATTATAGAAGTCGCGACTTGACTAAGGGTCTGTAGAATGACATAATTTACAAGTCACAAATCTCACAGTGACGAATTAATCTCTCGGAATCTTGAATGTCGAATCCGGTGAATTTGAAGACTAACTTGGAACGGAGCTACAAAGACTTGATGGCAGCAGTGACTGAGCTGCAGGCGATGGCTGACTAACATCGGCGCTGGCTGACCACCGAGCGCGGCTACGACTGTAGAATGACGCAACTGCACTACTCTCCTGCTACACATGAAGTGGCCTCGCGCCGAGCCTAAGTACTGCGACTGGCTGTGTACTCTTTGGATAACACAGCCGTTCTTCTGTTCCGCTTATCGAGGGAATCGCTTCCGGCGGATCGATCTCTCAGGCGGCGGTGTGGTCGTATGACTGACGACATTACACTGTCTACTAGTAAACCTGTCGACTTTAACGATACTTTTCCGTGATCAGTCGTGTCGTGGTTTGTGCCTCATATGACCACAAATTCTACGAGTTTTCTTCCAAAACGACAGCAGCTACCTAGAAAAAGATGTACGACCAATCTTAGTCTGATTTTACCTTCTTACAAAGCTTCTATGACTGCCTCTTTCAAAAGTGTATAACAATTTTTACTTTTCGGTAGTGCGAAAATGTAGTAATGACTATGAATTTCTCTCGACCGGATAACCACTCACAATTAAGGAAAGGAGACATTAAAATGTTATGTTAAAACTCCCTTACATGTTATCTTCTCGTCGTGTAAGCTCGTGTTGACTCAATTGCGCCGTCTAAGCATGTGTTGACTCTACTTTTTTGTGCAAGAAACAGTCCAGCGTCAGGCAACAAATTAAAATATGTATCGAACAACAAATGTCGAAACTGAAACTGTCGTGGGAAACCGCAGCGGCCAATGTAGAATTTTAGTCTGCGCTATCAAATCAAATACACACACACACACACACACACACACAAACTGTTCCATCGTCCTGCAGACACGCAGTATCCGGCGCAGGAGGCAGCTAAGCGCGTCCAGAAGCCAGTCACCCAACGGAGCGTTTCCATTACGGGCTGCCATTAAAGCAGCGGCACAGCGCTTTAAGAACGTCACGACCTCCATTACCGGCTTTGTCTTTTCATATCGCCTTTCCGTTAACTATTCAAACCCAAGTCTGCAAAAGAAAATTGCTTCTAGGGCAGACAAATGGATTTCTGAGATGCGAGTTTCTAGATACATATCGAAAGCACTCTTCCACTTAGTCCTTAACAGCTCGTTGTTGTTACAATATTTTAAGCAGACGCAAGGCCGGAAGACACAGAACTGTAAAGTTGTATTTGCCGGTGGGAAACAAACATATAAGGTCTGTTGATATAAATTTCTTTCAATTCACGTCTACGGTCACAAATTTTTTGTCATCAGACTACCGGTATCTACATCTACATATGTACTCCGCTAGCCACCACGCGGTGTGTGACAGAGGGCACAAATCGCGCCAAAGTCCTATTCCCCCCCCCCCCCCCCTTCTGTTGCACTCGTGGATAGCGCGAGAGAAAAACGACTGTCTGAACGCCTCAGTACGAGCTTTAATTTCCCTTATCTCTGAATGGTGATCATTGCACGATTTGAAAGTTGGTGGTAATAATATATGTTCTACATCTTCGGCGAAGATCGGATTTCGGAATTTAGTGAGCAGCCTCTTCCCTTTAGCGCGTCGTCTATCTGCAAGTGCGTCCCACTTCAAACTTTTTATGAGATTTGTAACGCTCTCGCGATGGCTAAATGTACCAGTCACGAATCTTGCCGCTTTTCTTTGGACCCAACTGGTAAGGGTCCCATACAGACGAACAATACTCTAAGATTGGACGAACTAACTAACGTATTGTAAGAAATTTACTTTGTTGAAGGGCTGCATCGCTTCGGGAGGCATTCTACCAATAAACAGCAATCTAGAGTTCGCCTTACCCGTTACTTGTGTAGTCTGATCATTCCATTTCAGATCATTTCGAATAGCCACACCCAGGTACTTGACGGATGTTACCGCTTCCAAAGACTGAGCATTTATTTTTTACTCATACATTAATGGGGATTTTCGCCTCGTTATACGCAGTAGGCTACACTTACTTATGTTGAGAGATAACTGCCAGTCATTATACCACGCATTTATTTTCTGCAAATCCTCATTGATTTGTTCACAACTTTGGTGTGATACTACTTTCCTGTACACTACAGCATCATCGGCAAACAGTAAAGCCGCTCTAAATACCATCATCCAGATCGTTTATGTAAATCGTAAAAAGCAGCAGACCTATTACGCTGCCCTGGGGCACACCTGAAGTTACGCTTGTTTCTGTTCAAGTAAGCCCATTCAGGTCGACATACTACTCTCTGTCTGTTAGAAAACTTTCTATTCCACTGCATATGTCATCGGATAGACCATAAGCGCGCACTTTTTGGAGCAAGCGACGGTGCGGAACTGAGTCGAACGCCTTTCGAAAGTCGAGAAATATGGCATCAACCTGGGAGCCAGTTTCTAGAGCCTGTTGTATATCATGCACAAAGAGGGCCAGCTGCGTCTCGCATGATCGCCGTTTCCTAAACATAATGACGATCTTCAGATCAGTTTTATAACAACATATCCTAATATACTGCTGCCATAGTGGCATCGTCAAATGCTAAACACAAAGTCAGCATTTGACGATGTCACTATAGTTACAGTATATTAGGATATGTTTTTATAAAACAGATGCAAAGATGGTCATCATAGACTGAAAGTGGTAGTCTGATGACAAAAAATTTGTGACCATAGACTTGAAGTAAAGGAAATTTAGTTTATATTTGGGTCCTGTTCAGTTTGCGACCTTGTCGCAGCTTGTGAAATTTGTTGATATTCTTGATTACATAATTAGGGAAACACGTGTCTCAATGTCCGGTATGTTAAGTGATTTTTTTTTATACAGACAGTACCTGTCTTCTGTACTGTGTGGCTTATGCTCTTCTCTCCGTATTTCAATGTAGGCAACAATTAAAATTATTGGTCGTCTATTGGCTGTGTTACGTATTACAGTGTCAGATGGCTCCACAGAAGGAAGTTTAGTACAGGTGTCCCAGCATTCACTAGTGAGGCACACAGGTGACATTAGTCATTTATCGATGTTGTATTCAACCAAGCACTGCACTGCGACATCTTAATGCAGTGCAGTTTGGAACGGCGATCTGTTTGATCACAAAAGGTTAGACTTCCGGTGTTACTGTAGATGCCAATGCCTCTCCATGTGTCACACATAGGTTGTAGACACGTTACAGGGAGACAGGTCAGTACACAAAGCGAGTTGGACAAAGACGTTGACGAATCACAGTCGCATGTGAAGACCGATATCTGGCAATTTCTACTTTTCAGCGTCGTACGGATACCACCAGGGCACCGCAAGACGATCTCAGAAGGGACAATGGAGCCGCTGTGTCCGATCAGACTGTAATGAACAGGTTGCGAGAAATGTCCTTACGACCCATACGTTCTGTTTGAGTACTCCACTTGACATGATACTCATTATCCTGCAGCTCGCCCTCATTTCTGCCGTTCCCATGTCAACTGACAACTGGCGAAACCTGTCATTCACAAACGAGTTCACCTATCTTCTGAAGCAAGGTGTTGGCAGTGTTCGTTTTCGGAGACCCGTGGTGAGCGACATCTCCCAAATGTTGTCCAGGTAATCGACAGATTTCCAAAGTTCTATGATGATGTAGGGTGGCTTCAGTGTTAACAGCCATACGGACCTTCTCGTTATCCATGGTCACCTTATCGCCATGCAGAACATCGAACAGATTCTACTGGACCATATGTTGGCTGAGCCATACGGTGGTGGTACTAAATCCCCTTTAATGTTAGGATCTATGTGGCAAACATCAGCAGGATGCCTTGCGAACCGTGGTCATTGAAGCTATGGAGTGGGCAGCGCTGAGTTCCGATCTGAAACTCTTGGAGTTTATATGGGATATGCTTGGCAGATGTTTTCCCAGTCATCCTGTTCGATCTGAATCCCATGGACAAATATGGGACATGCTTGGCCGATGTGTGCCCAGTCACCCTGTTCCACCACAGTCTCTCCAAGAACTCTTATCGGCTCTCATTGAAGAATAGGATCGGATACCATATAGTGACCTCTGTAGACTTGTAAGGAAGTATATGTCAGGCAGTGATAAACGCTGATGGAGGGGACGCGCGTTACTGAAGGTCTCGAAGTCCAATGAAATGCTTCTAAAATGACAGAATGAATGATCGTTGCCACTATGTTTTCGACACCTGTCTGACATTTCACTTCTTTTTATGTAAACGATCAAGGCATGAATGATGTTTTGTTGTGTGGTTAATTTGTGCAAGATAACGGTACAATTTGGTGACATACCCACTCGTCAGTTATTGCTCAATAGAGTATGCAGACGCCGAGGTGTTATTCCTTTAGTTCTTTAGGGCAGTGTAACAATACACAAGGGGGAATGTTGCCATGCAGAGTACTAAGCAGTTTTGTGGAATGGAAAATATCTTTTGTATCAAAGAACTTAGGAAAGCAAATACTACTCTTTAAGTGTAACGACAGACATATTGCGAAAGCTCTTGAACACACGAGTATAGTCATAAAACACTCATTAATACTGGCGTTGAAACTTTTCGTAAAAAGAATCCAAGAGATACGCTAATTGGAAGACAAGGTGGCACTACAAGGCTTCTCCGGCGTAAACACCGCCAAGCGGAACTGCCATGCCAGGCTCTGCTGCAAGAAAATTTTTAAAAAGGGAAAGATCGGGCAAATGTTTTTCCAACTGATTTACTGAAAGGTAAGAAATAAAACAGATTACAGAAACATTTGATGTGCCTTTGAAGAATATTTGAAATCATGCTCATGCGTTAGTGACGTAAGGAGGCCGTTGAGTGAAGTTACAACCGACACGTATCCTCTGGTACTCTTGGAAAATCGTGGGATTGCAATTGCAACATCAAGTTCTCAATCGGTACTTAAGATTTCGAGGATCGTTCCAAGGCCCGTCAAATGTTTTTCTACTCCATTTTATTTCTTACCTTTAGTCAAATAATTTCACAAAATACTTGACTGTACTTTTTTAACTTGTTTCCTTTCAAGTTTTGTTCGGAAAGCGTTAAATACAATACATTCAAATATCAAAAGGTATTGTTATGTTATTGAGAAATAAGCGCCAAGAGAAAGCAGAGAAGTTTCACTTTATGCCGTCATTTGGTACTTTTTGAAACTTCATTTACACAGACACCTAACAGCAGCTATTCCTGGAATATTTCAAATTTCCCTCAAATCACTAACTTTTTCATAGACTCCTCCATGTTTTCAAGCGCTTAAACCTTTTCCCCAAAACTATACCTCATGCTGGTCAGTTTGCTACCTCATTTGTCAATTTTCCACTCTTGGTTTGGATATGAAAGTGAGAAACAAAACTTGTTGCCTAATTTCTGGGGAAACTGTTTTCGCTCCACGCAAAAATTTGACCAAAAATAGGTTTACGTAATGAAGACTACATTCCTTTTTGCCTCTGCTTCACATGACATAAATACGGGAGAACCGTGGTCTAGGGACACAGACGGCTTTCGGTCGTAGTCGCTTGCGCACCGGCTGCACCCACCGGACGGCTCACCGTAGTTGTTTACTTCTGCTTGGCGGTATTTCGTGTTGTGTAGCATCCATTACTACTGCACCTCATGGCGCACTGTTACCGCCGAGCGACACTTAAAAGTAACGTTCCAAGCCGAACATGCACGACCACGCGCTTATGAAATCGAACAATTCATTCGCGAAGAGCTACGTTTGGACCCCCAGGAAGTGATAGGTATTCACTTCTCTGTCACTCCTAGTATAGTCTGTATTAAAATGCGGACGGAGAAAGCATGTGCTGAAGTAGTTCGACAACACGCACACGGACTCAGCTTTAAGCATTCTGACGGGCTTATTGTGGAGGTAACGGTTTCTGTCTTCGAAGGGCATGTTGTGGAGGTAACGGTTTCGGTTCAAATGGCTCCGAGCACTATAGGACTTAACATCTGAGGTCATCAGTCCCCTAGAACTTAGAACTACTGAAACCTAACTAATCTAAGGACATCACACACATCCATGCCCGAGGCAGGATTCGAACCTGCGACCGTAGCAGTCGCACGTTTCCGGACTGAAGCGCCTAGGACCGCTCGGCCACCGCGGCCGGCACGGTTTCTGTCTTCGAAAAATTCGCCACTTTGAGCTCCCTTTCGTAGGGTCACAAGACGTGATCGTCGAAGCTTCCCCACCCTACGGCAATGTTGTGGGCCACATCGCGGAAAAATGGCAGACGTTCACGATATACGTGTTGAATGGTTTCCGCCAAATCAAGATCGAACTGTCGAAACATGTGCCATCTTATCTGCTGATAGGTGCCGTGCAAGTCATCGTTACGTACTGGTATAATGGCCAGCCGCGGACGTGTGCCGGATGCGGACAAGAGGGCCACGTTCGGTCAGACTGTCTCCGTCGACGTTTGCTTCAGGTCCCGACAAGTAACTCGGCTCCCAAAGCTACGGTCACTTCTTTACCAGACAAGTACGCCACAGCCGTGTGCAACCCCGATGTGTCACTTCAGGAAGCGCCTGTTCTCCCCCTGGCACTGCCCATTGGAAATGACGGTGCGGCCGAGGCCTCCGACGGCTGCGATACCAACAACTCTACAGAGCCCGATGACCAGCCCGCCCGCTGCGATGGACATAGATTAGAATGCGGTGCCTACCTCTGCTTTTCGTTGACGGGCGCAACTTCGGTCATTGAACGTCCGCATTTTGACACAGAACAGCACCTCCGAAAGCAGCGGTCGCCCCGAAAACGGAAGAAGTCAAACGCCATCCGACGACAGACTTCTTCAAATGAAAACGCAGCAGTGGACTGGATACACGACAGTGCTCTCCCTTCGATTGTCCTGGCCCGAAGTGGCCCCTCCTGATGTCCCATCTGAATAGCGCTCACACCCAACAACGATGGATCTCATGGAGGGGGATCCCCCGGATCCCTCTACAGCAGCATCGCCACACCTCGCCTCTGTCGACGATGGAGCAGATCGAGATGGTGGCTCGCACATCAGCCAGTGCCCCTTGGATGTACCTGACCCACCTTCCATCCAGTACCTGTGACTACAGTGACTGCACCGGATGTTACATGTCAGCCGGACATCTTTGCCAGACCCTCTCTGCCAATAGTGGGAGAATTCCTAGATGCCTTCAAGGAGAGAGCTGCCAACAATTCTTCTGGACCTGACAGTCTCCCCCTCGAATTTGACGTTTTAGCTATCTTTTGGTACCTACTTGGACTTCCATATGTCGTGAACTGATGTCACCCTCAACGACGATCCCAGCCACCTTCCTTGATCGAGTCATCATCCTGGCCCATAAGCCACATAGACAATCTGCTTAACAGTGACGTTAAATTTTTCACGCTTATGTTGGCCTCACAACTCAAGAAGGCAGTAAGATACGTCACCTCCTTTGATCAGATTTCGCTGCACAGTGACAACATCCATGCAGCCCTTTGCCAACACAGGGACCTGATTCGCACTCGCGAAGTCGCAACTTTTACTTGGCGCATTAGCCTCGCTTGTACCTTTCTGAAATCGGTACTCCAGCACATGGGATTTCCAGCTCATACAGTAACAGTGATAATACGCCTTTTGAGCGGGGCGACTTCAAGAATACCCTGTAATGGTCGTCTCACCGCGCCGTTAGTGATCGAGCGGTCTGTCTGACAGGGTTGCCCATTTTCCACACTACTGTATGCTTTTGCATTACAGTTCCTACTCCAGGGGCTTCCCCAACGCCGGCGAGCCTGACACTGCATGGGCACCACTTCTGTTGTACAACCTATGCTGACGATCTAGTCATCTAACTCCGCAATGAAGATAATGTTTGGACGGCTCTAATAACTTGGGTGGCGACATATGGGGAGGTATCGGGCAGTTCTCTTAACATTTCCAAATCGAAGGTTCTGCCCATTGGTGAGGGTCTACCTGAGAGACATTTCGCTCCTCGAAATGTGGCCACCAGCATCCGCTGTTTGGGCATTGATTTTATGAATGACCTCCATCGTTCAGCGGCAACAAACAGTAAGTGTCTCCTCCAAACGATCAGGGCTGGCCTTGTGGATCACCGGCTTAGATCCCTCGACATTGTACAGCATGCCCAATACATGAATGTTTACCACGCCTCTGGCATCCCCCATGTGGCACAGTTGTTTGCAGTACCGATTACCCTCGCCCATGTTGATGACGATGGAATCCTTAGTTGTACCGGGATGTTTTTTAAAGTTCAATATTCCTACCTTGCCCTCCCATGGGAGCGTGGTGGAGTGGGCATATTTAATGTACCAGACAGAATTACAACACTTTTTGTTAGCTCCCAACAGTAAGTCTGGCGCTGCTGCCTGAAGAGCCTGACCTGATTACTTTTGCATGAATTTGCGTCAGTCTCCGTGTAAGCCCCAGTCAACTCCAGACAATGACTGTACACGACACACCTCATTGAACACAAGTTTCCATAGATTATATGACATTGTGTGTGGAAAAGCGGTGCATGCAGGTTATCTCGATACCAGCGTCCAGCCCACCTGGTATATCACCATCAATTTTAAACAAGTTAACCAGTTTCATTAGCACAGCATCCGCCTCGCTGACATATCCCTCTGTGTCCACTGTGGTGTAGATGACACAGACGCTCATCGATTCTCATGTGGTCCATCGTCTGACATCTGTAGGCTAGCGCAGCATAACTTGGCTTCCCCTACCTGACAGAGACCTGCTCAAATCACTTTCCTGACACTCTTATTCCCAGATGTGATTCATTACCCCGGAACAAAAACTAACGGTGTCAACTGGATATGCGGTCATATGGTCCGCTACCGTTTTGGCCCCGAGGAGAAATCAGAACTAGGTTATTGGACGTAGCTTAACGATCGACACTGTGCACTTGTTTGCAATCCCAGAAACAAGCAGTTCTTTTCCAGTCTTCTATGAAGCGCCTCTCATGATCCGCCTTCGAGCTAGAAAGTCCAAGCCACGAGATGGTGATGTTAATTTTGCTGACACGAACGCACTACAAACGGAATCTCCATTAAAATTTCGTGAAGACATATTTGGATGTTCCGCCAATTGGAAGGCCCTAACGACTCCTGGAATTTTGGAACATAGAATAATTTAATAAATATTTAAGAAGTAAGTAAAAGAAAATTGAACTGTACATACAAAAAGAAAAAAAAAAAACAAGATACACAAAATAATGCAAAAAATTAAATAAAATAAACTGAAAAGAACAAAAGCCCATACACAACTACTTCCATTTTCATCACTGCTCTATATCTTCTTCCCCCTACTTTCTTCTTTTCCGACACCCTTGTAGTAATAGGTTAGTTGTTTTGGGGAAGGTATAGATAGGCACCAACGCCTGAAGACGTGCATTTTTCTTTTTCTTGTTAGAACACAAGTGGTGGTGGCAAGTAGATTTTATCGTAGTTTCCCTATCGTGTACATTGGTGCAAAAAAAGAGGGTAGCGAGTTTGACCAGTAATAAAAACTACTTGGGTCCCTAGTTTGAAGCCAGCCTCTACTAAAGTGTACTTCATTGCATCTGGAGGCTTCTACAGTTCCTGCTCTATGGATCTATCTCCACAAATCGACTTTAGAGTATGGTCTAAAGATGGTCGGCCTTTGGGCTGAAACCAGTCACTAATAAATATGATTAATGTGATGTAGATTGTCTTTCTAAGTACAGTTAAGTTTTAAAGAGTATAATAGCTACTGCGACCAGGCGAAACTACTTTCCTCCGGCGATTAACTGTGGATTTTTTAATTGCTCAGGGAGGAGGCCCATCAAACTAGAACACACGAAATGAGATTTTCACTCTGTAGCGGAGTGTGCGCTGATATGAAACTTCCTAGCAGATTCAATGTGTGTGCCGGACCGAGACTCGGACCCTTGCATTTCGCGGGCAAGTGCTCTACCAACTGAGCTACCCAAGCAAGACTCACGCCCCATCCTCACAGCTTTACTTCCGCTAGTACATCGTCTCCTACTTTCCAAAGTTCACAGGAGCTCTCCTGCGAACCTTGCAGAACTAGTACTCCTGGAAGAAAGGATATTGAGGAGACATGGCTTAGCCACAGCCTGGGGAACGTTTCCAGAATGAGATTTTCACTCTTCAGCGGAGTGTGCGCTGATATGAAACTTCCTGGCAGATGAAGACTCTGTGCCGGACCTATACTCGAACTCGGGACCTTTGCCTTTCGCGGGCAAGTGCTCTACCAAGTTTTTATACTTTTATACCTATTAGCCCAATTTAAAAACACGCTATGCTAAAAACTGAGTACCCAGCATTGCCCAGGTATGTATTTATTCTAATCTTATGTTAGTCCATCTCCTCCTCCCTCCTTCCTCGTCTTTCCGCCTGTCTCCACAATCCACTCTCTCTGTCCATTTCCTCCACCCTCTACTTTCGGTCCATCCCCTATTGCCACTCTCTCTGTCCAAGTCCTCTTCCCCTCTCTGTCTGTTAATCTGCTGCCCCTTCCCTATCCATCTGCTTTCTCCCTCCGTCCATGACCTCCTCCCCCTCTAATTCCATATCCTCCCCCCCTCTATTTGTGTCTCCTCCTCCACCTCGCAGTGTCCATTTCTTCCTACCCCATCTCTCTGCATCTCTGGTCCCACCTCTGTCTCTGTGCATCTACTCATCTTTCCTTTCTCTGTCCATCTCCTCCTTTCTCCTCTCTCTGTTCATTTACACCTCCCCTGTCCATCTCTTTCTCATCCTATCTGTGCCTATCTCCTCATTTCCTCTGCTATCTGCCCATCTCCTCGTCCTCCCTTCTCTCTCCACGCTATCACACTCAAACCTACAGAGAGGCTGGTGTTTCTTACTCCCACAGTGTATTTCTTTCCATATTCGAACTACAGCGTGATCCAAATCACATTGAAATCGCCCAGATGTTAAGGGGGGCTTTATACCCATGACTCTGTTCACCTAGGCACAGGTCAAATATTTAACAAATTTCGCACGTTTTGGTACACATATTTCATCAGTGTGTTTAACGAACTCATTTTCACGCTGCTTGGTATTTATGACGCCATATCTCCTGATTTATGTACTGTACAGTGATATAATTTTGCAGCTACATCCAGTGGTATATGTGCCTACGTCTGCGTTGTGATTAGAGTTAATAGTAAAGAAGTATAAATTAAAACGTCATGCATGATGCGGCAGTTTTTCACGGATCTCAGTATTTGGCGGCATGTCTCCTGAACTGTGAGTAGTAAAATGCTATATTTCTAGTGTGTAAGCTTAGGGACTGATGACCTTCGCAGTTAAGTCCCATAAGATTTCACACATTTGAACATTTTTAAAGTTAAGGAAGTAATAAATTTAAATGTATTGCATGATGCGGTAGTTTTTCATATGTCTCAGTGTTGATGATGTCATATCTCCTGAACTAAGTGTCGCACACTAACGTAATTTTTCTGGTGAATACTGTGTGCAAAACGTGTCATGACTACAGTTTATAGTAAAGAAGTAGTAAATTAAAACTTCATGCTTCATGTGTCATTTTACACCATGAACATTGGAAACATAGTAAGTAATAAACTTTTTTCCTTTCATCATTTTGTGGGGTTCGCCTGAGAGAGAAAGTTTCGTAATGGTTCTAAATTACGTGTAAGGTCTGTTGCAGGTCTGTAAGTGCTCTCATTCTCAAATATTGGGTGACTGAGTTATGGATAATCTCGTGTCGTGGATTACAGTGCGTTTCTACCCCTACCCGTAACCCCTTGATGGAAGACTGGTTCCTAGTCTCACTGTGATTCATTCCAGACAGTAAATAATATGTGTACCAAGTTTGGTTAAAATCGGTCCAGCGGTTTAGGAGGAGATGTAGAACATAATCACATAGACACATATGTACATCCATTTTTATAGTTTGTATGGATACTTTCTTCTTCTTCTTCTATTTCTTCGCGGATGGATCACTTAGGACCACGCGTAATCAACATTTGTTGGCCTTCCTTTTCGCCTAGTATTCCTTCATAAGCAACGAATGGGCTAGCTTTCGTTGCGTAGACCTCGTATATCGGTTAGTTTTTCTCTCTTCTTCCTCAAAACCCCGTGTGTTTGTGATTTTTCTGATTTCATTTCTATCATGTAGATTTGGAGACCCTAATTCTCTCAGGTCTTTTTCCGTCTGTTTGTACCATTTCGGTCTTGTAGTTTTGTTCCTTAAAAATGTATGGATTTTGTGCGTTAACCTGTTTGAGTCCATTCTTTCTAAATGCCCCATAATTGGATTCTTCTCATGTGCATTGTGTCTGTTATTTTGGAGATACTTTTATATATTTCTGCATTGGGTTTTGGATAATGCACACCATCTTTAGTGCTTGGTCCTAGGATTTTCCTCATTATTTTACGTTCTTTCACTTCTAATTCCTCTTATATTGTTCTGTGTTGAAGGTTTAGTGTCTCAGATGCGTAGAGAGCTTCGGGTTTAATTACTGTTGTGTAGTGTCGTATTTTGCAGTTCCACGAGAGACTTTGTTGTAAATGTTTTTTTGTTAACTCAAACGCCGTCTCCATTTTCTGACTCTTGATCTGACAGATTTCTTTTCATTACAATTTTCTGCAGTCCATTCACCTAAATATACAAATTCTTTTACTCGAGAGATGTTGTTATTATCAATTTTGAGATCAGAAGGTGCATCTTTGATATCGGTAATAAATTTTGTTTTTCAAATGAAATTTGTAATCCTATTTTTGTTGCCTGCTCTTGTAATAATTCTAGCTGTTTCTGTGCATCGGTAATGTCTTGTATGATCAGTGCCATGTTGTCAGCAAATGCTAAACAGTCTAATTCTATGCCTTTTGTCTTGGCCCCAATCTGTGTGCTGGTGCACCTGCTTTTCTCCATTCTCTAACAACTTTTTCAAGAGCACAATTGAAGACCACTGGGGACAGTACATCCCCTTGTCGTGCTCCTCTGTTTATTTCAAATTCTGTGCTCAATTCTCCCATAAGCTGGGCGGGTTGGTTGAGCGGTTCTGGGCGCTACAGTCTGGAACCGCAAGACTGCTAAGGTTGCAGGTTCGAATCCTGCCTCGGGCATGGATGTGTGTGATGTCCTTAGGTTGGTTAGGTTTAAGTAGTTCTAAGTTCTAGGGGACTGATGACCTCACAAGTTGAGTCCCATAGTGATCAGAGCCATTTTTTTCTCCCATAAATTTTACTTTGGATTTCGTCTCCTTGAGTGTTTCTTTTATAATGTTAGTTGTCTTTTGATCTAGTAAAAATTCTGCTAATACTTCAAAAAGGGATTCTCGGTCTATACTGTCATATGCTTTTTTAAAGTCGACAAACGTGATGACATAACTTTTGTTTGAAGTACTATGCAAATATTTCATTGAGTTTTTCAAGTTAAGGATTTGTTCTACGCATGATCGACCTTTTCTGAATCCACCTTGGTATTCGCCTAGTTTAGAATCCACCTGAGGTTCTGCTCGGTTTAGTAGGGCTTTAGACAGAATTTTGTATGTTATTTGTTGTGGCGTAACAAGCTAGCTACGCCACACTGAAGCCGAAAGGGCACGCGTCAACTCACGCCGTCTTGCGTGAGGTCTGAAACAGGATACTTATGAATGCTATAAAGAAAAGAACGGAGCTTAGGTTTACTTAACTTTAATTTCCTTGTGGTACATATCTCTTGATAATACAAGTGAGACTCTCTCCAGATATGGTTAATGGCGCCTTGCTAGGTCGTAGCCATGGACTTAGCTGAAGGCTATTCTAACTGTCTCTCGGCAATTGAGAGAAAGGCTTTGTACGTGTAGTCGCTAGCAATGTCGTCCGTACAACTGGGCCGAGTGCTAGTCCGTCTCTCGAGACCTGCCGTGTGGTGGCGCTCGGTCTGCGATCACTGCCAGTGGCGACACGCGGGTCCGACATGTAGTAATGGACCGCGGCCGATTTAAAGCTACCACCTAGCAAGTGTGGTGTCTGGCGGTGACACCACATTATTGACAATAAAGGGATTCCACGATAGTTGTTGGGGTCTGTTTTACTTCCTTTTTTGTACAGAGGATGTATGTTTGCTGTCTTCCAATCTGTGGGGATACTTTGTGTTGTGTACATAGTTCCGCGTAGTCAGGGCGTACACAACTTTCCCACTAGAGCGCGCCCCGCTAAGCACAACAGCGCAGGCGCAGCGCTCGTCCGTCTCCGTACTACGAGATGGCGCTGCCTTAGAGACGGACCAAATTCTGCTTCCGCCGATCCGCCTATTAATATGTAACGCAGCCAATGAGATTGCTGCGGACGTAGAACCTTTCTCCTCGCGGATCACACTCGCGCAGTGATACCTGAACACGCGAGGTATTATAATGAGTGTACAGACCTGCAGCCGGCCGAAGTGGCCGTGCGGTTAAAGGCGCTGCAGTCTGGAACCGCAAGACCGCTACGGTCGCAGGTTCGAATCCTGCCTCGGGCATGGATGTATGTGATGTCCTTAGGTTAGTTAGGTTTAACTAGTTCTAAGTTCTAGGGGACTAATGACCTCAGCAGTTGAGTCCCATAGTGCTCAGAGCCATTTGAACCATTTGAGCCGATTTAAAGCTACCACCTAGCAAGTGTGGTGTCTGGCGGTGACACCACATTATTGACAATAAAGGGATTCCACGATAGTTGTTGGGGTCTGTTTTACTTCCTTTTTTGTACAGAGGATGTATGTTTGCTGTCTTCCAATCTGTGGGGATACTTTGTGTTGTGTACATAGTTCCGCGTAGTCAGGGCGTACACAACTTTCCCACTAGAGCGCGCCCCGCTAAGCACAACAGCGCAGGCGCAGCGCTCGTCCGTCTCCGTACTACGAGATGGCGCTGCCTTAGAGACGGACCAAATTCTGCTTCCGCCGATCCGCCTATTAATATGTAACGCAGCCAATGAGATTGCTGCGGACGTAGAACCTTTCTCCTCGCGGATCACACTCGCGCAGTGATACCTGAACACGCGAGGTATTATAATGAGTGTACAGACCTGCAGCCGGCCGAAGTGGCCGTGCGGTTAAAGGCGCTGCAGTCTGGAACCGCAAGACCGCTACGGTCGCAGGTTCGAATCCTGCCTCGGGCATGGATGTTTGTGATGTCCTTAGGTTAGTTAGGTTTAACTAGTTCTAAGTTCTAGGGGACTAATGACCTCAGCAGTTGAGTCCCATAGTGCTCAGAGCCATTTGAACCATTTTGTACAGACCTCCGATTAGTCAGTCTGCATTTGTCTGCACCAGTCTGCATTTGATTGCACCAGTCTGTACCAGTCTGCATTAGTCTGTACCAGTCTATAGTCAAGTTTCAGTCTGCACCTAAGAAGATTATCATATTCCTGTAGATAGCCATGAAGATAAATGTATAGACACTTTGTCAAGTATCAGAGATATGTGAGAATAAGATTAACGTACCAAGACCAAAGGAACTTCAGATTGTCAATTGTAAATAGCATCCAGAATCAAGTTACGTAATGTTTATGCTTGTTATTATTTTAATAAATGTGTGTGAAAATTAATCAAGTTCTGTTTAATGGTGGTCACTGTCAATCTGCTACTCTAAGCGTGCACGTGGCATTTCTATCGTCTGACCTCACGGCAGAAGGTAAACACGCCACGATTAGACCACGAGACATATTGCTGACACTCGCCTACTTCGTTAGAGGGACAAGTCAAATAATATGATGGTGTGTGTACCGAAGGTCTTACAGTACGCACACCACACTTTGTTTCTTAAGCAATCATTTTTTTGTGGGCTTACACCGTGAAACTTGACTTGTAGATATTCTTTCAGCGGTAGTGCCTAGTCTTACGCTGCGGAGTGTACATCGCAGCCGCATGTGAGCGTGGAGTGGTGGCGACACTGTGTGGGCAGGTGGGTGTTGTCCGCCCCCCCCCCCCCCCCCCCGCACCATCGTGCGGCGCGCTGCGGTGGCAGCGACCCGCTGGTCGGTGGCATTCCTCGCCGCCTTGTTTACGGGCGTATGCAGGCAGAGACACCGCCGCGGCGGCCAGCCGGCACCGTCTCGTGCGGGCCGAGCCTAGCCGAGCCGAGTCGAAGCGCTCCGAAAATAGCGCAACAAAAGACGAGCGGCGCTCCTGCTGCTGCTGCTGCTGCTGGTGTGCCGCCGAAATGGAAATGGGGACGCCGTGTAGGCATCGCGAAGTGCGGATGTACGCTGGTCGCTGGGCCAGATCTTTCCATCTGTCCGCGCTTCGCCACCAGCCGTGACCGGACAGCTGCCGATACGCGTTTCACGCTCCATAAAACCTGCCAAGTCTGAGCACGAAAGCAAGCTGCCCGTACGTTGTTAATGCACATAGTGCTGGGAGACCAACACGTAGAATTGTAATTAGTAGCAATGTAGCAAAATTTCTGCATCTTGATAACTCTGTACCGGTTGTCGGTGCTCGGTATCTCAAGTGTGTCATGTTCCCATCCTGCTAGACGTATAGCATTGAATTTTGAGTATCAATATATTCTGTTCAGTGCAGGAAGAAATCTCATAACAAAGCTGAAATACGCAACCTGCGCAGAAACGAGAGCTTGACACGGACGAGCAGTTGAGAAGGAACGGGGACTGGACAGTGCTTTATCCCCGATATTATTTCATCTGCAGATTGAGCACGAAGTAAAGCAAATCGAGTAGAAATATCGAAAATGAACGGACGTTCAGGAGAAGAAATTACAGTTTTGAGGTTTGCTGAAGACACTGTAATTCTCTCAGAGGCAGCAAACGTCTCGCATGCGTTGTTGAACAAAATATATAGTTTCTTGAAAAGAGGTTATAGCATGAACGTAAACAAAAGAAAATCGAGGATAATCTAAGTTTGACGAATTAAATGAGGCAATACTGAACGGGTTAGTCTAGAACATATCCTGACAATACTCGTAGATTAGTAGTGCTATTTGAATATACAAGTAACTGACAACTACCATAGTAGATGATATCAAATTCAGTCTGAACAGGACCCATCTATGAAGAATAGAAAAATGTTAACATCAAATAGAAAATTAAGTATTAGGAAGGCTTTTCTCAAGCCATTTGTATTGGGTAGCGTTGTACCGAATTGAGACTTGGATGATAACCAACTCAGGGAAGAGGAAAATATATTTTTAAATGTGGTGTTACAGAAAAATTTTGATGTTTAAGAGGGCACAATCGCATTTGGGAGAAAAAGATAATTATGACACAACTTGACTAAAAGAAGGAATGTATTGCTAGGACACATCCTGAAGCACCAGGTGTAAGGTACCTCTTATTAAAAGACAAGAGCGTATTTTACTTTATTTCCAGTTTTGCTATTTCACGTACCTGAAGTGAATGTAACAGCACTGCGGTACCTGTGGAGTAAGGAGCGAATGTTAGGTTCCCATGCTGGCGGTTGGCCACCTGTCACTTTCACAGGGATGAGGTGCTGAGCAGAAATCGCTCGAGACGTCAGCAAGGAGATAAATAGGGAAAGTGAATTTATTCTGACGTGAATCAAGTAATTGTTATTAATAAATATTTTCTAACAAACGTTGCCTTTTACCACTCAAACATTAGGAGGGGTCTACGGGTCATAAATACTTTGTTTCCGTAATTTATAATGCCGAAAAACGTTGATATTAATAAATAAACGAATAACTTTGGCGCAAGTGTAATACACTTCGTAAGGAGTTCTTCAGCCTGGCGCCTGCTTCTCCTACAACTGGTTGGCTGTTGCCTATCCCGTAACGTCACTTCGGACGGTTCGTTATTGATGTTTAGAAGTTACAGATATTTAGAAGTCACTGCTTCCAGTGAATTATGGCCAGCTGTTTAATCAATTAGTAACGCGTCTTTCTGTGCTTTATATGCAATACTTTTCATTCGTTAATGCTTTCTGTAAATGTTTATCGTTTATTTCCAAAGGCTCGTCAGAGCCAACCGCTGCCAGTGGTTTCACCGGCCGATAAGAAAACATACGGTCCCTCGCGCTGATCTCCTGCACCACAGCCTCTAAGCTTCATAAGCCACGTACATGCGGGTAAGGCAGACTTAGCCCCTGACAGCCAAGAGGTCGGCCAAAGCACGTGGCGAGCAGTTGACGACCCCCAACAGCAGGGCCCCGCTCGCGCCACCACCTCTCTCGGTCACCGCCCAGTACGTACGCCTCGATCGTCACGCGACCGTACACTTGCTCCACCTCCCGCCGGAGTGCGGTAGCGATCCAAACAGCGCGCCAAACCGAAAGCGCCACCGCAAACAATACACGCGAAGCGAAAGCACTCCGCCTGGCGCGCTTTTCGAAGAGCCGGACACAACTACTGCTCACTGGCAACGATGTTCATAGTAGAGCCCTCGTAAGGCTACTGAACCCTATTGGCTGTCGGTGAATGAGTGATGTAGGTGCTCAGAACGGGGCTAAACTCGACCGCCATTGTTTGCGACTTCAGCTATAGTAACCTACACGTTGCAGTTTCGTTAAACTGTACCTCATTTCCTTATTAAACCTCAAATGTACACTCCTTTCATTTCCTTTGTTGGTCATTCTTTTGCTTGCGGTTCCACGACCGCTATCGGCAGTTGATAACCGACCTGTAGACAACCTAGAACCATTGCCGAGTCGTCCCCTTTCTCAGTGCACTGCTTTGAAGTTTGGGTGGTGCCATTATTGACCCCACAATACCCTAAGTGTTCCTCTGCATGGTCAAAATTTATTTGTCAAATAAATTTCATTTTCTATCTGGACTCATTAGTGTTTTCATGTAGTTTCAGTGTTACTATGGTTTCGAACTGTCATTCAGATATGTCAGTGCGTGACCCAGATCTTCCGGACTGCGAGAGGTAAACGAAAGAAAAAGATGGAGGTAGGGATGCAAATGATTTTGGAGATGAAAATGACCATTGTTATAATAGTGAACATAAAAGTGCTTCAGAATGAAGCAGTGACTCTAGTGAAGCAGATTATCAAAGACAGAAATGAGTAAAGAGTGGAGGATATAGTTTCTATGGTATATATTACTGGTCCGCTATTGAACATCAGAGGAGTGTGAGAAGACCAACCCACAACTTGCTAACGGATGTTCCTACATTGAAAGGCCCTGAAAGCAGATTGGAAGGCTCGTGTGTTCCATTGGAGGTCTGGGAGTGTTTGTTCACCAGATATACACTGACACCGTGACGTTGGATGCTGTCTGGTGGCATTGCGGGCACGGGACGCTGTAGTAAAAGAATGTAAGCGGAGCAAATACGGACGGGGGATCACCCTAGCGAGGATATGGGCTGCAAATGGGAAAATCCTTTGACATAAGCGATTGTGACAAAGGGCAGGTTGTTATTACGCAGAGCCTGTGAACGAGTATCTCGAAAACGGCGAAACTTGTCCAATGTTCACGTGCTACTGTCGTGAGCATCTACTTACAGAGGTAGGACGGCGAAACTACCAGTAGGCGCAAAGTGGTTGGACGTCCCCAACTCTTCACAGAACGTGGGGTTCGGAGGCGTGTCTGCTCTATAAAGTAGGACGGATGGTGATCTGTGGAATCTCTGCCGAAAGAGCAGACCATCAGGATTCGACCACCGATCAATGGAAAAGTGACGGCTCTCCGGATGAATCTTATTTTTGCTCTGCTAGGTCGAGGGTCGTCTCTAGAAACACCGTGATCGAGGTGAACGGCGGCCGAAACGTACAACACGCCACGGAGACAGGCTGGTCGGAGCAGTATAATACTACGGGAGACATTCTCCTGTGCTAGCATGGGACCTGTGGCAGTAATCGAAGACATGCTGACGGCTGCAAACCACCTGCATAACTTGATGCTTGATGTTTTCCCCGACGGAGATGTCATGTTTCAGCAGTGTAATTGTCCGTGTCTCTGAGACAGAACCCTCCTACAGTGAACTCACCTTGATGCCTCGGCGGCCAAATTCGACTGATGTAAATCTTATGGAACCACCTGAGTCGCTATCGGGCGCCATCATCGCTTACGCAGATCAGAGGCCCGTTATTTTCGCGAATCACATCACCTGTGCGTAGACATCTAACATATCTCCACAAAGCTACCAACAAACTGTCGGATTCCTGATACACAGAATCAGTGATGTATTTCGTTCGGGACAAACAGGCTACCAAACAGGTGGTCATAAAGTTTTGGCTCATCAGTGTATGTTGGAAGAAATGTGCCAGACCTGTCGTTCAGCAATGTGTAAAGGGTCTGGAGAGGAGAACGCTTGTGAAACATTGTGTAACAGTTCATGTGTGCTAATGTTTCACACCTTGCATGTTCATTTTAACGGTAATCTATTACTGTTGGATTTTGTCCACCAGAAATTGTTTTGTGAAAGCCTGCAAACGTGAAAACGATCGGTTTGTTTATAAATAGCTTTTCTCGTACCAGTTACGATTTTCTTTTGTTCATATTTTACACGCCGCGTTTCGGGAAATGATTTCAGTTTTCAAGTGTGTTTCCTCTTTGTGCAACGATTTCTCACGTAAAGTTTTCGGTGAGTGATGCTCTGCTTCTTTTATTGACTTTACTGCAATATATAAAAAAATGCGCAATATTTAGTTAACTATCGGTGTTTTACGTTAGTTAGTGGCGGAATTTGGAAGAACTTGTACTTACAGTTTTATTATGGTTCATTTGAGCAAAGTTTCACAGATGTTAAACATGACACACATCTTTACTGAAAACTGTGTTTTATATTTAACCTGTATCAGACACTGTACAAATAAACGATAAGAAAACTACAGGTAGTTCTTCCAAATTTCACCACGAACACCATATAAAAAATAAGTGAGTAACTAAATGTTGCTCGTTTTTTATACATTGCAGTGAAGTCAACAAAATAAAGCATATCCTCATACACCGGAAACATTACGTAAAAATGGTATAGAACAAAGGGGAAACACACATGAAAATATGAATCATTTCCCGAAACGAGTCGTGTAAAATATGACTAACAGAATACTGACTGGTAGCAGAAAAGCGATTTGTAAACAAACCCCGTTCTTACCGTTTAATGTTATTTCTAACGCAACAAACTAGTTCGAAGTTTTTAACTTTCACTTCAGAAATGGTCCAAAAGGCTCTAAGCACTGTGGGACTTTACGTCTGAGGTCATCAGTCCCCTATACTTAGAACTACTTAAGCCTAACTATCCTAAGGACATCACAGACATACATGCCGAGGCAGGATACGAACCTGCGGATTGAAGCGCCTAGAACCGCTCGGCCAATGCGGCCGGCTAAGTTTCACTTCACTGTTACGCAGAGTTGCATGTAATTTTTCTCCTTTTGTCATTTACTTTGATATTTTTGTGTTAAACTGGTATTTTGCACTGTAATGTATGAAAATATGTAGCTTATTACTAAATGCCCACCGAGCGATGTGGCGCAATGGTATCACACTGGACTCGCATTGGGGAGGACGACGGTTGAATCCCGCGTCCGGCCATCCTGATTTAGGTTTTCCGTGATTCTCCTAAATCGCTCCAGGAAAATGCCGGGATGATTCCCTTGAATGGGCACGGCCGACTTCCTTCCCTAATCCGATGAGACCGATGACCTCGCTGTTTGGTCTCTTCCCCAAAACAACCCAACCCAACCCCAACTAAATGCCCGTGTGAAAGTAAAATACATTGCTCTCCACTGCTGAAACGATGCGGTATCCTTTAGGACCCCACAGCACTATTCATGATAGAAGCAGCCACAACGCAATTTGAGGGTTAAATCGACATTGACGAGTCCGCAGCTCGTGGTCGTGCGGTAGCGTTCCCGCGCCCGGGTTCCCGGGTTCGATTCCCGGCGGGGTCAGGGATTTTCTCTGCCTCGTGATGACTGGGTGTTGTGTGCTGTTCTTAGGTTAGTTAGGTTTAAGTAGTTCTAAGTTCTAGGGGACTGATGACCATAGCTGTTAAGTCCCATAGTGCTCACAGCCATTTGAACCATATTTTTTGACATTGACGACGCCGAACAGCGTTACTGGTGGAATCGGTTGTCACACTGCTGAGTGGATTTATGCTACGGCAGAGAGCCTAGCTATCGACGGCGGGTAGGATTTCGCCTCGCCAGCAGCACCAGCAACGGCACCCGGTGGAAAGAGGCGGCTGTGATCTGCTCGGCCGGCAGTCGTTGGCGCCGCAAGCCGATACGCCGTAACACAATAGGCCGGCGGCCGGACCTGCGCCAACCCGATCTCGTCCGGCCCTCGCCGGCACCGTTCGGCCCGCGTAATTAATGTTGCGCTGCGAGGCGCTGCGCCGCTCGGTTTTCGGCGAGGGCGCGTGACGTCAGAGACGGAATCTGCGAGACTAATGCCGCGGACGTGACTGCAGCGCGGGTTAGCCTGCCTGCGCCCGCTGGCCGGCCTCAAGACAAAGGCCGGGCCGGCCGATGCACAACAGGTTCTGCAGCGGCCGCCTATCGCCGGCGCAGTCGGCGCGCTCTTTGCTCCTTTTTTCTCCTGCCTCTCTGTCTCTCTCCCTCTGTCCGGTCTTCCTTTTCTGGACGTGAATAACAGCCCTTCTGGAGGCGTCTGTTTAGCTGCGTGTGTCAGAGGAATCTAGCGTGGTGTGTTTTTACGATGTGCCTGCACGCTGGGTGAAATGGTACGAGCAGTTCGAGGAATTCCAAGTGGGTTAGTTATCTGCCAATACGCCCAGCCCCCACCACACCCGACCCTTCCAGAACCATCACCCATTATTTAAGTAATTGAACTCCACGTGCCCTTAGCGCTATGATTTCACCCGGAACAAGTCCCGCCCATTCACCCCCCTCCACGCCTATCCATAGCGTAAGGCCCTCCCCTAAACAGCCGCCAGTTCTGCAAACTGGAAGCTACATCAATGTTGTTATCGTCACAGTCCAACACATGTTACACTGTGATGAAATTCAGTAATGATAAGAAATTTAAGTTTTCCTGGATATTAATATAATATGAATGTGTGTTATTAAAGAAAAAAAATTTTTATAGAGACTTGAAAGCATCGCCAGCAATAGAAAACAAAAAATAACGTGGTCTTATTTAAGGGCAATAATGACAAATTTTCATGAACTAATTCACTTATTACAATACGTTTATTTGAGGGAAACAGCAGAGCAAACATACATTGCGAAAACAATGGTCTTGAATCTGTCATGTCGGCAGTAAAGTCACGGATGCAATCGAATAACTCTGTTGTCTAAAATCAACGTTATATAGAAATAAGTCAAAGTCGTTTTGTTTATGTAGGCCCTCATAGTAGCTCACGAAAATTAAAGAATAAAAGAATGCGATAAAGTAGAAATGCCTAATGAAAGCAATAAGATATTTGATTATATGACATATTTCGTTAGTATTTGCATGGGTAATGGGTCAATTTTAACTTGTAAATTCTTCGAATGCCATACCTGCGCATTATAAACGAGGTTATAAACAATTGTGGCTGTGTTTGTGTGATTAGTGTCCTATATGCTGTTGCAAACGTCTCAAGAAAATACTCTGTCGTTATTCTTTGTCCTGTCTGTTTTTAATCAGAAGATTTATTAATTTCGTAAATGTCATTCAAACCATTTTTAAAAAATAATAATGATGATGTGTATGCACAGAGCAGTTATGGAGGAAATAAATGGTGCAGTGTAGTTCAGTATGTGACATAAATTTGAACTTCAAGACGGTATCAAAATCTGTACAGTAATTCCTCAGAATAGCACGGACACACAAAAAGAAGCGATCAGGGGACTTAAGTTTATGTAATGTTGAAAGAGTGTATGTAATAAAACTTTTTTTAAATTTCGCACTAAAATGTAAATGTCGTGTGGCTAGGGCCTCCCGTCGGGTAGACTGTTCGGTGGGTGCAAGTCTTTCGATTTGACACCACTTGCGCGTCGATGGGGATGAAATGATGATGATTAGGACAACACAACATCCAGTCGCTGAGCGGAGAAAATCTCCGACCCAGCCGGGAATCGAACCTGGGCCTTTAGGATTGACATTCCGTCGCGCTGACCATTGTTTTTAAATCTCATTTTGTTCGTTTTCGTTCGTTGCAGCTGCTCGTGGTGGACGTCGTAAGACATCCGTTTAAGTTCGTTGTTGCTCGAATAACTTTTTTTTTCTTTTTTTTTTTTATTACAGAGGCCAGCTAACCCTCTGACCGAACACGCTGAGCTACCGTGCCGGCATCACTCAGCTGCCGGGGGCGGACTTAAAACCTGACTACAACTTGCATTTTACTTCTGCATGCCGCAATGTGTGTCTGTTACGCTTTTGACAGATTAAGAATACAATGTATTTTCAAATAGCAAAAGATGTTTTTGTGTGATATAATTACATTTCAACAAGTACCTGAGATTTTGCTTTACTTGTACTGTGAAACCTTTCTTCTCAACGACTTTCTTGATTATAGGTCAACTGGAAGTACCCGATTGGGTTTGATGAGCGAATGCTAGTATCAAAATATGCGACGTAAACGACGGAATCTTTTGATCAAATTGGCTTCAAACCTAAAATTTTTTACACCACCGAGTGACCATGTAGTTCAGTATGTGACATAAATTTGAACTTCATACACCAAATTGTTCCAGAGAAAGAGGGTCCAAACCGAAGGATGAACAAACTGATACAATGATAACAAATTACACAAATACATTCATTCGTGTTATATAATTACAAATTAACAATTTTCGGATTTTTTTCGTTACTTGTACTGTAAAACACCTTTTTCTTAAATTTCGTGACTCTAGTTCAACGGGAAGTACCTACAGGTTTTGATGAGCGAGTTTTGAGTATACAAATATGTGACATAAATGGCCATATCGATGATAGGAGTGACTTAGAATCTTAAAATTCTTATAGTTCCAAGGGACCATTTGCGACATAAATTTTAACTTGATACGTCTACCCGTTCTGGAGAAAAACGATTCTTAACTATCGAACAAAGAGAAAGACAGTTGGATAACAGATGGACATTATTCAAAAAGCTGTTTCCAGTCGGCTACGAGAGATGGGAAAGATTCAGAAGACCGGTAGATGGGTACGACATGAATTAAACGACAGACAAATGGAAAAGCGCAAAAGCACATGTGAGATTTTGCTCGCTGGGTCTGACACGAAGTCAGGGAATGGTTCAAATGGCTTTGAGCACTATGGGACTTAAATTCTATGGTCATTAGTCCCCTAGAACTTAGAACTACTTTAACCTAACTAACCTCAGGACAGCACACACATCCATGCCCGAGGCAGGATTCGAACCTGCGACCGTAGAGGGCTCGCGGTTCCAGACTGTAGCTCCTAGAACTGCTCGACCACCCTGGCCGACGGCAGGGAATGAAAAGTGAGTTTATTTTGAGAATCCCAAGCGCAAAAAATGAATGGTAGATCAAGAAACACTATCCACATCGACCGCAAGACCGAATCGCTTTGGCAGAAAGACAGTGCTCTGTATTTGGAGTACTTTTTTATTTACATTAGGTAATTGCATATACCATCACTGACACAATGAACGTCCTATTTGTATTGTATCCTACAATATGTGCTGAAACTGACGTCCATCAACCTCAATGCAAGCATGACGTCGACGAACAAGATTTTGGTGCACCTGACAAATACCTCTGTTGTGTTTCGAATCACATCACAGGTAGCTACAATTCCTACAATTAATTCCATCTCCCTGTCCACTGGGGACACAAGTGCCTTTAGACATCCATATAGGAAATCATCAAAGGGATTCAAGTAAGGTGACCTCCCAGTCCAGTGACCAGGAAATACTGCACCGTTACTGCTCTATCGTATTGTACTCTGAATAGCAATGAATGGGCCTGTTGTTGATTCATAGCACGTTCTGTCATAAAAAAACGTAACTCTGATACAATAGAGAAACCTCATGGCCAAGTAAGATACACAAAACTGGCATCATAATTTCCTGGTAATCAGGCTCGTCCTACTTGTTTGTTTGCAGGAAATAAAGAATGTGCATGCAAATAAACATCACAGTACGTGTAAACTTTTACACATGCTAGTTGTAAATAAGATAGTAAACAGTAATGTTGGCCAAAGCGTCAGAGGAGTTTGCTGCTTCCGTATCTCGTTAAGCTGGCTTCTCCGACCGCAGGTTCCCTACCTCAAATTGTTCAGTGGAGCATTCCCTATGCCCCGTGAAACTTCCCCTTTGAATGTTAAGAATGGCTGTGCTGGTAAAACTTCTACGTTACTTGATTTTCAAACTCCAGAGTGAAACTGAACGTAGTGATACTGTTTTCTCTTTACTTATTCTGACCATTTCTAAACTGACACACAATATATTAGCGCAACGCTATCTGACTTTTAATGATCCCTACAAAAAATAGCCCTGACTAACAATAACCTATACCCTTAATGAATCAGTTACCCCACAAAAATTTTCGTTACTCGAACTACGGCAATACAGCGCGCGCCAATACTGCCAGCGTAATAAAAGATTCTAACTACTGAAGCTACTAACTGCTGATAGGCATATAGTTAGCAAATGAAAGATTTTGGTAGAGAACAAACAATGTATTTATCTTAACAATGTTTAAAGGTCATATATATATATATATATATATATATATATATATATATATATATATATATATATATATATATATATATATATGAATTCGTGACATCCAGTTTAAGAAATTTCCTTTTTCTGGCGGACATACGTCCAGATCGTCCGCTCATATTAACATCCCAGAACTCTGGCATCTCTCTCCCCACATCCATCACTGCTGACTGCTCACCTCCAACTCCCCAACGCTACGGGCTGTTCACATCCAACTGCCCCACACTACACTGTCGAATAACGAGTCCAACCAGCCACAGACTGCACACAGCGCAGTCAGCGATTATAATACAGAGCGCTACGTGGCGTTACCAACATAAAAACCTAAACAGTCTACTTACACCTGTTACATTTTTGCACGCTCTTACGAAAATACCCTGTTTCACATAACGGTAGTACTGCATACACAAGGTGTAAAAGTTCATTCGGTTGGCTGAGCTGTCATTTATGTTCAGGTGAATTCATGTGGAAAGGTGTCTGACACGATTATGGTCGCATGATGGAAATTAACAACTGAACGCGGACTGGTAGATGGAGCAGGACGCGTGAGGCATTCTGTATCGGAAATCGTTAGGCGTTTAATATTTTGAGATCCACAGTGCCGAGAATACCAAATTTCAGGCAATATTTCTCAGAACGGACAACATAGTGCCCGACGTCGTTCACTTAAAGACCCAGAGCAGCAGCGTTTGCGTAGAGTTCTCAGTGCAGACAGACAAGAGAGATTGCGTGACATAACCACAGGAATCAGTGTGGGACGTACGACGAACGTATCCGTTAGTACAGTACGAAATTAGGCGTTAACGGACTATGGCAGCAGCGGACAGATGCGAGTGCCTTTGTTAAGAGCATGACATTTCCTGCGGGGCCTCTCCTGGCGCTCGTGGCCATATCGGTGGGGTTCTACACAACTGGAAAACCGCGATTTGGTCAGATGAGTCCCGATTTTGGTTGGTAAGAGATGACGGTAGGGTTCGAGTGTGGCGCCGAACCTACGAATACATGGACCCTAGTTATTGTCAAGGCACTGTGCGAGCTGGTGGTGGCTCCGTAGTTTATACGGACTGAACCGATCGTTGACGAGAAATGGCTATGTTCGGCTACCATTGGCAGTCACTCGTGGACGTCATATTCCCAAACAATGATGGTAACATGGATGTCAATGCGCAGTGTCATCCACGGTCCCAAAAAACAATGGGAAAAAGGATGATATTGCGCAGTGTCAGCGGACAACTGATGTTCGCGATTGGTTTGAAGAACATTCTGGACAATTCGAGCTAATGATTGGCCACCCAGATCGCTAGACGTGAATGTCATCAAATATTTATGGGCAATAATCGAGAGGTTAGTTCGTTCAACAAAATAATGCACGTACAACACTTCCTTAATTACGGACGGTTCTAGGCAAGCATGGCTCGATATTTTTGCAGAGCACTTTTTAACGACTTGTGGAGTCCACGACCTGTTGCTGCACTACGCCCGGAAAAAGGACAACCGTCACGATATTAAGAGGTATCCCGTGAGTTTTGTCATCCCACACTACAATATGGGTAGTGTGTGCTCATGAGCTGTGTTGCCTCAAGACATATACGCAGTGTCTGACCGTTACGCCTGACTTGTGTTAAACGTTTCACATAGGGTTATAGATTGTAATTAAGAGTTAATGACAACATTTTACATTTTTAATATCGTCCAGTAGTATTTGAAATACGAAAATTAATTTTTTTTTCCACTGTAAGTTGTTAAAGAGGTAACGCGCCATTGTAATTATGTATCCGTTTTAGCCGTTTGGTGGCACAGATCCATTCGTTAAACTTACTTTCCCGTTCTATAGTTAATATAAACGTCAAGAAAGGTGTCTATATTAACGCTGGAGTGAAAGATAGGTTGATCTGTATGGAAGTGACAGACTTCAGATCTTAAGATTTCGGATCACAGGTCGCACCTCCGATTTTTATTCGTCTCATTCTACACTACTGGCCATTAAAATTGCTACACCGCGAAGATGACGTGCTACAGACGTGAAATTTAACCAACAGGAAGAAGATGCTGTGATATGCAAATGTTTAGCTTTCCAGAGCATTCACACAAGATTGACGCCGGTGGCGACACTTACGACGTGCAGACTTGAGGAAAGTTTCCAACCGATTTCTCATACACAAACAGCAGTTGACCGGCGTTGCCTGGTGAAACGTTGTTGTGATGCCTCGTGTAAGGAGTAGAAATGCGTACCATAACGATTCCGACTTTGACAAAGGTCGGATTGTAGCCTATCGCGATTGCGGTTTATCGTATCGCGACATTGCTGCTCGCGTTGGTCGAGATCCAATGACTGTTAGCAGAATGTGGAATCAGTGGGTTCATGATGGCAATACGGAACGCCGAGCTGGATCCCAACGGCATCGTATCACTAGCAGTCGAGCTGACAGGCATCTTATCCGCATGGCTGTAACGGATCGTGCAGCCACGTCTCGATCCATGTGTCAACAGCTGGGGACATTTGCAAGACAACAACCATCTGCACGAACAGTTCGACGACGTTTGCAGTAGCATGGACTATCAGCTCGGAGACCATGGCTGCGGTTACCCTTAACGCTGCATCACAGACAGGAGCAACTGCGATGGTGTACTCAACGACGAACCAGGGTGCACAAATCGCAAAAAGTGATTTTTCGGATGAATCCGGCTTCTGTTTACAGCATCATGATGGTCGCATCCGTGTTCGGCGTCATCGCGATGACCGCACATTGGAAGCGTGTATTCGTCATCGCCATACTGGCGTATCACCCTGCGTGATGGTATGGGGCGCCATTGGTTACACGTGTCGGTCGCCTCTTGTTCGCATTGATGGCACATTGAACAGTGGACGTTACATTTCAGATGTGTTACGACCCGTGGCTCTACCCTTCGTTCGATCCCTGCGAAACCCTACATTTCAGCAGGATAATGCACGACCTCATATTGCAGGTCCTGTACGGGCCTTTCTGTATACAGAAAATGTTCGACTGCTGCCCTGGCCAGCATTCTCCAGATCTCTCACCAATTGAAAACGTCTGCTCAATGGTGGCCGAGCAACTGGCTTATCACAATACAGCAGTCACTACTCTTCATGAACTGTGGTATCGTGTTGAAGGTGCATGGACAGCTGTACCTGTACACGCCACCCAAGCTCTGTTTGACTCAATGCCCAGGCGTATCAAGGCCGTTATTACGGTCAGAGGTCGTTGTTCTGGGTACTAATTTCTTAGGATCTATGCATGCAAATTGCGTGAAAATGTAATCACACGTCAGTTCTAGTATAATATATTTGTCCAATGAATACCCGTTTATCATCTGCATTTCTTCTTGGTGTAGCAATTTTAATGGCCAGTAGTGTACTATATTCACATTTCGTTATGTTGACATGAAAAAAGACGAGTTTCGCCTTGGTTTGGACTCCAAATTAAACTCTTAGTTTTCTCCCGGTAGCTGGCTGGGTAAATCAGTACTTTGGACCAAAAAAATGCATTTTTTTTTTTTTTGCAGTCACTGATCACAATATAAATTCTTAAAGACGATGACCGGTTTCAGTCTCTAATGACCATCCTCAGATCTCTTTTACACCATGTCCCAAAGTGATACGGCCATAATGGCATCGTCAAAACGTATAAATATAATCAGCATAGCATCGTCGCATAGATTTAAGATATGGTGTAGAATAGGCCACATCGTCCACATAGTGATTATTGCCAACTAGCTACTGAAGTACAGTAGCATCGAGAAACCTGTCTGCCTACACCATCCCTAGATGTCGCTACTGTGGGCTTGCTTATATGTAGTCGTCATTTACGCAAAAACAGAATCTGATAAAGGCACATGAATATGCACATGAATGCAGAAGAACAAGTTTTAAAAACCCAAATTTAATTCGAAAAGACGGAAAAGTGGCAACAGAAATTTCGAGCCTCAGCAAGGTGATTGTTTCAGTCGCTGTTCACGTGATTCTCCATTTGTCTTATAGCAATTAGTAAAAATGATGAAAATATATTTTGATTCGCAGATTGCAAGTCTAACCATTCTGCTTGTAAATGTGATTGCAGTGTCGTACGATTGAACCATATGAACGGTTAACCTACTGAGTAATGAAAAGTGAAAAAAAATCGTGTAGGGAAAGACATAAATAACGAATTGAAAACAGGAAGTTATTGTGTTGCTGGTATGTAGTAATACACTGTCTCAGAGACATAAGCAAAAAAAAACTTGATCTATAGCTACCTAACACCACCAAACTTGATATGCAAAGAACGTCCTTACAAATATAGAGGGATTCCATAAATTATCTTTACAACTTAGGCTTTAATGCCTTTATAACTGTGCTAAATATTAACAAATTGTTTTCAACATGTGATAAGATAACTCATAAAGATTTGTTTCTTCATTCACACACATCAATGTGTGCACAATTAGTGGCACGGATAATGGTATGTTGTAATTCCATTTCTCTCCACGTATAATTTAAGATCCCTACAGTGAAATTTTCAAATGCATTGTGAATGCATGCATTGAAGTCCTGTAGGTCTCTAGCCTTGGTTCGTACATCAGATCCCTTACAAAACCCGACAGGAAAAAGTCTAGTGGTGTGAAGTCAGGGGATCGTAGCGGCCATCGACTTGGATCGTCTCTTGTAATCTGTCTGGGATCTTTTCATCTAGAAATTTACCAACATTAGGGACCAATGAAGTTGTGGCCCATCCTGATGGAATATGACATTCGGTTGCACATGCTACAATTGTCGCAGAACAAACTCTTGTAACATGTCCAGATAAACAGCAACTTTAATGGTAGTTTCGATGAAAAAGAACGGGGCAATGATGCAACTGTGCATCAGTCCGCATCAAACATTGACCATGGGACTCTTTCCATATGACATGTAATATGATGTTACTGTGAACCCCACATGCAAAGGTTATGACAATTCAGTTCGTCGGATATACAAAACGTTGCCTCACTGGAGAAGGAAATCTTTTCGAAAAAGTCGTTGTTTGCGTTAGTCTTGCTTAGCATATTCGCTGCAAACTGCTCGCGCTGAGCTTTTCCCGCAGGCCTTAACGCCTAAAGCAGCTCGTCGGGATATAGCCTTAATCTCTCATGCAAGACGTTGTGCACTATTGGTCGTCTCATTTCCAATTCTCAGACGGCCATACACACAGATTTTGCCGGATTCCATGCAAACGCCTGCCGTACCTTGTCCACGTTGGCGTCTGAAACAGATGGGCGATTCGCCCCCTTTTTATGGAAAACACTACCTGTTTCCATAAACGACGTATGCCCGGAGAACTGGGCACCATTTGTATACCTCTAGTACACTTTTTAAATCTTAAGTTATAACGATAATTCATGGACACCCTATGTAATATTCAATTACTGCCAGTACCTGCTGAGCATGGGAGCGTTTCTGCAGGATCAGAAAGCAGCGTGACGTCATAGGAGGAGGTTCGGCGTGACCTCGACCTCCTACGTGTCGGGAGAAAGTTGCCGGCATTTCGGATCTTCAATCTCGCGAGTAATAAGATTTTCTCCACGGCACATGGACAGTTTAGACGTTTAACTGCTGCGTAGAGGGTAAACACTTCTTCAGCGAAAGTGAGCGGCGCAACACTTGCGCTACATCGACATTCCGCTTCATGATCAGTGTCTATAGCATCGAAGCACCTCATCAAGAGTCAGATAGCTGTAATCCATAGCGGCAGTAAACTCATGTGGCCCACGGTGGGGTTCGGAGATACTGCTTGCCAAACATAAATATTTTGATTTCAGTTCAAAGGAGTGAATAGTATTGTCAAGTAGGAGATGGTGTAATTAGATGAATGACGGACACTAACTTCACTTAAAGAAGGCTTATTCAGCACTTGGACATACAAGAGCGCGGAGCGAACTGCCTCCGGCCAGAACACATACAGTGTGTATAGAGCTACAGAACATTCCAGTAGAATGATTCTATATTTGTGAATACTTCTGGAGTGTACTCGAACCGAATATTGAAATTGTAACTGTACAATCCAAGTGAGTTTTGAACTCACGACGCTCCATGCAACAGTTTAGTATCATAACCACTACACCACGGTGCTACTCAGCTTCTTCTGCGACATTGCTCCCTGCTTAAGAGATCAGCGCCTCGGTGTCCTCCTAGTCTGGGAACGCGTCTTCGGTCCTGCATACTCCGACTTCCGATGACTGATTCTCGCCCTGGCGGTGATCTTCTAAGGACTTCATTTGAAGCTACGCTCTTCGTCACCTTTCCGCTTGTTGCCTGTCACTGGAGCTTCGAATTTACCCTGGGTTGCAGGATCCTTATAGCGCTTCATCGAAGGACGTGGACCGTATCTCTAATCTTTCGTCGTCTTGTGTCGGGGTCGAAATCTTCAACTTCATAAGTAACATCAGACAACTGTTTTACAACCTTATAAGTTCCAAAGTAGCGCCTGAGGAGCTTCTCAGAGAGACCAACCTTCCGAACAGGAGTGAAGATCCAGACGAGGTCACCAGGTTGGTAGACAACAGGGCGGTGGCTCGCGTCATACCTTCGGCGATCGTTTTCTCGAGCCTGCAGCGTGCGGAGTCGAGCTAACTGCCGAGCTTCCTCAGCTCTGGTTAACACCTGGCCGATGTAGTCGTCGTCCACGTCATCAGGATGTAACGGAAATACAGTGTCCATCGTCGTACTCGCCTCACGCCCATGCACCAGCAAAAATGGCGTAAATCCTGTGGTGTCTTGTTTGGCGGTGTTGAAAGCAAACGTCACAAAAGGTAGCACCTCATCCCAGTTACTCTGCTAAACACTGACGAACAGTGATAGCATGTCGGCCAAGGTCTTATTTACGCATTCAGTAACCCGGTAGTTTGCGGATGGTAGGCAGTCGTCATGTGATGAGTAATGTTGCACCGACGTTTTATCTCTGTCACAAGAGGTGACTGAAAAACTTTCCCTCGATCTGTAACTAACGACCTTGGGACACCGTGTTTTAATATAATGTCTTTCACGATGAATTTGGCTACCTCGGATATTTCGGCTGTTTTCACGGCTTTTGTAATGGCATAGCGTGTCAGTGCAAACAATAATACATCTATTTCCACCAGCAGAAGTTGGAAATCGTCCGAGGGGGTCAATCCCAACACGCTGGAAAGGCGTTTCGGCCTGTGGAATTGGTATGAGTCGGCCAGGTGGTTTCTGAGGAACTGCCTTTCTCCTCTGGCACTCTCGACAGTGCGACACATAGTGACGGACACTCCTAAATAAACCTGGCCAGAAAAATCTCTTGCGGATTCTATCGCATGTTTTAATGAATCCTAAATTCCTGACCTTAAGTGTGTCATAGAATTTCTGTAGAACATCTAATCGCATGTGTTTAGGAATCACTGGTAGCCACCTCTTTCCAATCGGATCAAAGTTTTTCTTGCAAAGTAATCCATTAACTACCTTAAATTGTCCTTTCACATCTTCTGACCGACTTAAGGCAAGCATAATTTGAGATATCTAGGCGTCCTTCTTCTGCTCAGCAGAGAGATCCTGGAGTGCAGCGAGACAGTCACTATCTTCATCAATGTCTTGATGGTCTTGCACAGGGTTTCTTGAGAGACAGTTGGCGTCTTGGTGTTTTCTTCCACTTTTGTACACTATGGTAATTTCATACTGTTGAAGACTTAGTGCTCACCTGGAGAGTTGTCTTGTTGGATCCTTAAGAGCTGTCGACCAACAAAGAGAATGATGGTCTGTAACAACTGTGAATGACCTTCCATAGAGATACTGTCGAAATTTGCACATGGCCGAGATCACACCAAGACATTCTCTTTCTGTAGTTCAGTAGTTTCTCTCGGCTTTTTCAAGTGTCCTAGAAACATAGGCTACAACCTCCTCGTTTCCATCCGAAATTTGCACAAGAACAGCACCGATCCCATACCAGCTGGCATCTGTGTGTAGTTCTGTAGGTGCTCTCTCAGGGTCAGTCATCAGAGCTTTTCGCAGCACATCGAAAGAATCTTGTTGAGCACCAGCCCAGATAAATTTAGCATCAGCTATTAAGAACTCTTGGAGTGGCTTGGCTTTGATACAAAAGTCTTTGATAAAACGACTGTAATAAGAACATAATCCGAGGAACCTTCTCACATCTCTAATACTTTTAGGAATAGGAAATTCCATTATAGATCTCATCTCTTCTGGGTCTGGTCACACACGTTCGTTTGACACAAGGTGTCCAAGTAGTTTGATTTCTTTTCCTCCAAAGAGACACTTTTTTAGATTAAGTTTCAGTCCGCCTTGTTGAAGACACTTAAGAACGGCCCTCAGTCTTTTTAAACATCAAATGCCTCTGAGAACACTATAATGTCATCTAAATGACAAAGACACATCGCCCACTTCAGATGCCTTAGAAGATTATCCATCATCCATTCAAAAACTGCTAGTGCATTACACAAACCAAATGGCATTACCTTAAACTCATACAGGCCCTCAGGGGTGATGAATGCAGTTTTCTGGCGATCAGCCTCATCTACTTCAATTTGCCGGTATCCCGAGTACATGTCCGTGGTTGAGAAAACTTAGCCCCCTTCAGACAATCTAGTGTATCGTCAATTCGTGGAAGAGGATAAACGTTATTTAGTTATCTTATTAAGCTTCCTGTAATCAACACAAAAGTGCCAACTGCCATCCTTCTTCCTGATGAGGACCACAGATGACGACCATGGGCTCTGCGAAGGCTGAATGATGTCATTCTTCATCTTTTTTTCTACCACGTCGCGAATTATTCGACATTCCGTTGCTGACAAACGGTATTCTCTCTGGCTTATTGGTTGATGATCTGCAGTGCTAATCCGGTGCTCCACCGTCGATGTGTCTAATTTGCTCTTCACCTGTGGATTGAAGCATTCAGGGAACTCTTGAAGAACGGCAAGTAGCTTCTTCTGTCTTTCCTTAGTGAGATCTAGTGGTAGTCGAGCTAGAAGATATTGTCTAGTAGTGGTAGTACTAATTTCGCCCACAGACGAGGCATGGGAGGTTTCTATGAGGCTCAGCTGTTCTTCAATTAACGGCTCAGCGTTTGCTACGTACGTGCGTCTTGGAACGGTCTGCGGTTTCGGTGACAGTCAACTGTCCACAATTCACGGTATCCGTTCGTAAACGAGACGACAGAGGCTGCGATGACCGAGTCATTCTTCAGTGGTGAGCTTCTCTTACGTTCCACTATGAGATCTATGGGTTGATGCATGGCATGACACATGACAGTTACCTTTCTAGCGCTGACTTCCTGCACTTCATCTAGGACACGTAGTCTCCACACACTCGGATGCCCATCTTCCTGTCCACAGAACCTCATCTCGTCTAGCATAATCTTCGAGCGACCACAATCTATAATTGCCTTCATTGCTTTCAAAAAGTCTTATCCGAGAATGACTACACTGTCTTAAGACGATGAATTCTAAGGGCTGTGTATGGCCACTTACCCACACGAATGGTACATCTTCCTGTAGGTTTTACATATTTCCCATTAGCCACCTTCAGCAGAGATGTTTTGCTGTTGACGAATAAGGTTTTTTGCAACTGGCGACGATACTTCTCAGAAATGACTGAATTAGATGCTCTAGAGTCCGCAAGAGCTTGGGCTGGTCGGCCATCCATGAGGATATCGACGTAGTTTCCTGTCATTTTTGTAGTGATCGGCGGCCTCACTTCCAAGGAATGTCGCACCCTTTAGTTTTCCAGGTTGCGGCGGCTAGGTGATCGGCTGGAGCTTCTAAACGGCGATGCAGACCTTTATAGGCGTGCTGGGGAGCGTCCTCTCCAGCCGCTAGCTTGCGGCGATGGTGGCCTACGTTGCCCTGCACCCACATCTTCTTGCTCATCTTCGTCGTCCTGAGTTGGCGTCGGCTAAGATCGGTCTGCTGTCTTCTGGCGCGAGCGTCATCAAATATCCGCCGCCTTTCTTGACAATAGCGCACCACATGTGCCGGTCGTCCGCGGTGGAAACATACTGGATGGTTATCATGGGTCCTCCAGTCTTCCTTTCTGCCCAAACAGGTTCCTCATGCGGCATTGTAGGAGCATAACTCCTCCTGCATCTCGACTTTTTCACCGGTTTAAAAGGAAATGAAGGAGGAGAGACTGAGTTCAATGTCTGTACCACTTCCTCCCCTATGATCTCTTGAAGCGTCTCGGTTTTTGCTCGCTGTACAGTCCAAGTGCTTTCTGAACTTCCTCTCACTATCCTACGAAGAATACTTGTGAAATCAGTTGCTTCCTCCATCACAGACATCGATACGACGTTTGGAAGCCGTTCAAACTTCTCGCGTGTAATTCTTTTTTGATGCATTGTCTCGATATACTGGCAACATTTTACGAAGTCATCTGCTGTCGATACCCCTTCAGGAGTAGGGCTTAATAGAAGTCCTTAGCAACACCCTTCATGAGATGTGCAACCTTATCTTCCCCCTTCGTTCTAGGATCCACTATTTTATACAGCTCCAAGACGTCGTGAATGTAGGATGCTCTAGTTTCTCCTGGACGTTGTGCCCCGCGCTTTAATTTATCATCAGCCTTGCACTTCTGTCGTTGTGTGTCGCCGAAATACTTGCGCAGTTCCGCCTGGAATACTTCCAGCTTGTGAATCTCTCCTCGTTGTTCTCATACCATTGCTTGGAAGTGTCCTTCCAGTAGAAAAATACGTTAGCCAAATACACGGTGTCATCCCATTTGTTAAATTTGGCTATACGCTCATATATATTCATCCCCTTGTTTGGATCTTGGCCATCGTCACCAGAGGACCCGGAAGGATGTCTCAAGTGGTGGCACACAGTTGCTGTCATCGTAACGTCCTCTTCTTCTTCCGTCTCCGATAGATTGCGATCGGTTGAGTATGTCAATCGGACAATATCTTCTGGCTGCTTTTCGGTGTGAAACTGCTATAGAGACATTTTTTTGGGCAACATGGTTGTGGAGAGAAGCAGCGATTAGTATGATTAATCAATAATTCAAGAACAGTCTTAATCGCATTTATTAATGTTATAATACCGCCAACCGGTTTGAACCCGACGTAGGGGTCATCTTCTGGGCGTTTACACCATTGGTCGACTGCTGGTGGTGTCACTCCTGTCTACATAGCGGCAGGAAACTATCTTTGGTCCTAAAAATTTCTACGCACCTTCATTCGATAGTTCCCTATTCATGCCTTGAGGGCCTTCTGAGGTCTTGGATTATCGTCTATGCTCTTCGACCATCAGGAAAACGAGTAACCCATTGTGAAACTGTACTGCGGTCCATTCTAAACTCACCACAAACTTCACTTACCGCACTGTGGATTTCTGTCGGGTTTTTGCATAAAATTTCGATTTTGATGTACGGCCTCTGATCTTCAACAGTCAGTGTACGCGAGAACCCTGCGTGGTCCTTTTCTATCTCTCCCAACTTTTATATTAGACTGCACAGCAAAAAAACAAAAGCGGTTGCTTCTCCTTCAAGCTCTCAGCTACGTCTGACGTAATTTTCAATGTTGTTGCACCAAAAAATCCGCGGTAATACCAACCTGTGCATTATTTATGAAATGTCCCTCGCACTTTTTGTGGGTTACCAATTAATGGTGAGATCGGTTGGGAAAGTTGTGGTAAAGTGTCTGGAACGGTAAAAATGGCCATTGAATATTTCTTGCTAAGAACAGCACTGCTGCCTGTCGAGAAATGGTCAGACTAGTTAATACATATGGCTGTTGATGTCAGGGACATTGACAGAAGAAGCTTGTTCCGTTATTCATTATTAAAAGCCTTTTTGTTTTTAAGTCGTCTGGTGTAACCTCAGTTGTATGGAGAATAATTTTTTTTACAATGTCAATGTTCAAACAACTTCTTTTGGCCTACAAAATGTCATACCTTGTTATTTATTTCAGTTTCATAGTTTCTTCCGTGATCACTAATGCCAACAGGGCGTGCGACAGGGTAAAAAAAACACGCTACCCGTCGACAAAAGTGACCATTCCAGCCCATTGTGACAGTTTTGAATTAATTAAGGTGTATTACTTAGAACCATCTCTGTTCTTTTATAGTCAGCCCAATACAAGAGTCCGATTGAAAACTGTGTGCTGCAGCCGCGTGATATTCTTTCAGATACTAGGCCATGAAGACGCCTAGAAAAAGTGGCCAGAAATCAGAAAAAGAAACGTAGGATTCTGTTGCGATGGCAGTACACGTGGTGACCTGTCCGCTCAGGTACGGAAAACTGGTCACTATGTAAGCCTTCAGAAAAATTAAATTTAGTGCAATATGTTATTTGGCTTCTCACTTAAAAATTCTTGGTGTGATACTTTACAATATACGATATATGCAGACTCAAAATTTGTAATTGCTATGCTTCTAACAACGATCGTGGTTTGGTGAAAATTTAATTTCTCTTTCAATGGACGATTCTCCCTCCTCCCTCCCCCACTCCCCACCCCCATCGGTGGGGTGAGGCACTGTGACCAATTGCGAGGAAGAAAGTTACATCAGCGCACGATACGTAGGGATACCACAGTCGTTCTGGCGCAAAGTAAATGATTTTGTTAAATAAGTATTCACTAATAATATATTAGGAGAAGCCTACTGATCAGGAGCACTTCCTTACGAGTATATCACGGTGCAAGAAAGCAGTCCTTTCGATAAATAATAATTAAATAATAATAATTAAATAAATAATAATTAAAATAACGAAGGTGTACAAACAGATACGATATTTTACGATTGTAAGTACGAGACCTAGACTGTCTGATCTAGGCTATCTAGACTAGTCCCAAGTCACCGATACGATGCCTTCCGAATTAGGTCAGTCGTAAAACCATGCTCTGAAGAAATTGTGAGTCAATGAGTGGTATATTGTTTCATTATTATCAGAATATGGCGTTTTCGTAAATAAACACTTCGTAACGGAATTCACGAACGTTATTTCAAGTAATTTAGAATTACAGGATGTAAAACTGCACTTTCCGAAGAATCCGATGGTGCTGATACTGCTTCAGCAGTGGGCATAAATTGCGAGAGCTTTGCGGCAAAACAGGTAGTAGGAAATCCTACGCGTGACTCACTAAAATAATCCAAGATGGGTTGTCTTAATATCTGTAAATCTCGGATAGAAAAGCACTGCCACCTATACAGTAGGCCTCTTGTGCCATCTTCCACTGCCTTATTAACTAAACTGAGACGTTTCAGGAGATAGAGTAAAGTGGGCAGGGGGGGAGAGGGTTACAACGTGTGGTCGGAAATTTAAATTTAATTTGCAGCTGACTCTTTATCCGTATACTAGACAGGGCTGTAGTCACGGCTTGTCCACACCTTACGTGTCTCAGAAAAAGGTGTCTGTGTTACAACGATACAGGTGATACGTACATCATATTTTTCGACAATAACGAAGCGTCTGAGTGTTGGAGTTTCAAAATAATCTGGTCAGAGATACACATCACGCAAGTTCAGCCGGTGGTATTGTTTCCATCTGAGAGTAGCAAGCCAGCAATTTAGAAGCAGGTTCGACCTTGTATGATTTAAACGTAAATGGTTATTGTTGAAATGACGATGGATCGTACATACATACGCTGAGATTCACTGATGACATGCCTGTCCTCAGTGAAAGTCGAGAAGCAATACAGGATTTGTCAGATTACATGAGCACAGAATAAGAATTGTAAGTAAACTGGGTAAAGACGAAGATAAACAGATGCAACAGAACTTCATATCAAAATTGTTGATGTAGACGAAGTTAAAGAATTCTTCTACCTGTGCAACAAAGTTACCCATGAAGATTTAAAAAACAAACTAGCACAGGCAAGGAATGCATTCCTGGCCAAAAGAAGGTTGCTAGTATCAAACATAGGCATTAATATAAGAAAGAAATTTCTGAGAATGAACTTCTGGAGCGCAACATTGCATGGAAGTGAAACATGGCCTGTAGGAAACCGGAAGAGAAAAGAATCGAAGCCTTTGAGAAGTGGTACTACTGAAAATTGTTGAAAATTAGATGAAGGTAATTAATGGGGACGTTCTCCTCATAATCGGCGGAGAAAGAAACATATGGAAAACTCTGACAGTAATAAGGGACAGGACAGTAGGACATATATTACAACATCATGGAACAGCCTCCATCGTGCTTGAGGGAGCTGTAGAGGCTTAAAATAGTAATAAACCCAACAAACATTGTTGGAAGTGGGGTGCAGGTGTTACTCTGAAATGAAGAGTTTGTTACAGGAGAGGAATTTGCGGCGAGCCACATCAAACTAGTCATAATACTGATGATACAAAAACAAAATATCAAGGCGAAAAGAAAAAAGAAAACTGTGGAGGAAGCAAAGCTGTCTGCTGGGATCTGTGTGCTTATTCTGTATCTTTCCGCCCTTGTGCCGATCGTTTCGTTTCTCAAGCACACCGAACGGTCCAGTACTCGAATTAGAGTCCCTGCATTATTCAGTATGCATTTCGGTAGCGATACCGTTTGGGTCTAGAAAACCGAAGCGCTGTTGTCGGTTCGTGTCGCGCAAGCCAATCAAAAGCAAGCGGCCGCAGATCCGCGCATGCGCACTGCAGCACGCACAGCGCCACGAACACAAAGCGGTTAGCAGACGACACAGGCGTGCTACTCTTCCAAGTACCGAAAATAGCGTTTATGTTGCCATAACGCATGACGCCGCATTCCATCTAGCTGACGTGCCCGCCTTCATCACCCTTGCCTTCTCCTTAACAGTATCAGGCTCAGTATATCCATTTCCGTGATTCTCAGCTGCAATGCATAAAAAATTTTACAGTTTCTCTGAACGCATGTTTCCATGCATGCATAATAACGATAGCGTATTTGACTATATTATGCAGATTGTCGTAAATGCCACATTATGTCATCTCATTCTCATTCACGCTGACATCATGTTTTGGATTTTACGTTTCGGAAAATGAGTTAGGAATAGTGTGTAGTACCACATTGAACAAATACATCTATAAAAATACCCAAAAAATTGATTCTGAGAGTTTCAAAGGATAAGAAGATAATGATTAAGTAGCACACTTCCCTATATGATACGTCAACGATTTGGATCTTAAAAATAAAATAAAAAACCGCTTTTTCGAGAGCTCCTGCAGTTCGTCAAAGTTTATAACATGCATCTCATGAATGAAAATGTTTCGTATATGGTGCTACTGTATAAAAATATTACGGCAGAGAGCTTTCATCTCTGTCTACTGTGGTTGAGGGTTCGCTTGCATATAAATACTTGTGATAAGCAAGATTATGAAGATGACTGCTGCTAGTTACATTCCCAGTTAAGTTGTGCTCTTAGATTCCTGTCTAACCGCATACTCGTAAATCGCTACATATTCGGGAAAAATGGTGAATTATTTCTGACAAGAAAAAATATAAAGGTCACTGTCGGTTGTTTCACTCACAGAAGTTTCACCTCCAACAATTTCATATTTCATATTTTAAACACACAGAAATCACGAAATTATTACTGAGGAAGTGCGCTCTTACAGGTAAGTAATAACGAATGTTGCAGAAAAATCTTAACTTACACGAATAACAATGTGTCAGAACGTGTTGGTACATGAAGAGGAAAGAAAACAACAACAATTTGCATCCACCTACGGGCGAAAGCGTGTCCTCTCGTATCGCATTCCCGCGCGCTAACCACTTGGCCACAATAGACACGCAGTGCTCAATTCTTGTAGTATTGTATAGAGTGACGTAGGCTGACTTCGTTGCCAAACGGTGCTGCGTAAGTCATAAATGTGTGACAGATTGGAATGTTTCCAATATGAGGCTTCACATAATTGCTTTCCACAGTTATTTGAAAGTTGTAAACACGTTTCGATAGTTATTAACTAACTCATTTGTGGGAAAAAGCACACGAAGGCACTAGTAACGTCAGTTCACACTCATGTAATATACGTAAGAAGAGTCGATCTCTCGATATTTAAATAACACGTATTTTGAGAGGATATTGACCGAAAACGGTTTTTTTTCTTTTTTGGAGTGTAATCATTGACAGTAACATATTTTTAACACAGGAAAACAGTCTATTTTGAATTCACTTTCCAACCGGATGCGACCTCTGGTGATTCTTTAGTAACACAATCACTAAATCCAAAGCTAAAACCGCTAAATATTTTTAAAATAACAAATTATAGGTTATAGGTGTACATAAACCACAGCTCAGCGATCGACAGGGCCAGACCGAAATCCAAAACCTCTCGGTACAATTTTCTTCAAATCTGAGGAACAACCATTCGGTAACAAGTCTGAGAAGCTTACTGAATAGGATATTTCGATAAAGAACCGAAAATGACGTCACTACCGAGACTAACCTAATACACCGATGGGTACGAACGATACAGAATTGGGCCCCTGGGCGGAGCCCCCTACGGGGAAGATAGTCTGCGCTGCCGACCTCTACTGTCGGAATCCAACTGCCACGGTGCGCCACTTGGCCGCTGTGGCGGACGCCCGCTGCCCCATCGCTCACCCGCTATCGGCCTAAGCAGCCTATCTGCTCCGGCCCACGCGTCGCCACCAGGGGCGCAGCCAGCTCCCCCGCCAGTGCATCTTAAATCCGCCGAATGGCCCAATATTTCGCTGCCGCTCGGCTGCCCCGCGAGATACCGTGGAAGCACTCCGGAGCAAGAGGCAAATTTAGCGAGAATGGTAACCGCGGGTGAGGTAATGATGACAATGACGATATTGGTTTTAGAGCGCTGGATAGCTCAGCTCTTAGCGTCCTTGCGAAATATGAACTAACTCCAACAGTACACAGGTTAAAGCTTTGCAACAACTCTTGCGCTAATAATGGCTTCGATCTGGTCACGAAGAGAATCTGATATTGTTGTTGTTGTGGTCTTCAGTCCTGAGACTGGTTTGATGCAGCTCTCCATGCTACTCTATCCTGTGCAAGCTTCTTCATCTCCAAGTACCTACTGCAACCTACATCCTTCTGAAGCTGCTAGTGTATTCATCTCTTGGTCTCCCTCTACGATTCTTACCCTCCACGCTGCCCTCCAATACTAAACTGGTGATCCCTTGATGCCTCAGAACATGTCCTACCAACCGGTCCCTTCTTCTTGTCAAGTTGTGCCACAAACTCCTCCCCAATCCTATCCAATACCTCCTCATTAATTATTTGATCTACCAATCAAATCTTCAGCATTCTTCTGTAGCACCACATTTCCAAAGCTTCTGTTCTCTTCTTTTCCAAACTATTTACCGTCCATGTTTCACTTCCATACATGGCTACACTCCATAATTTCAGAAACGACTTCCTGACACTTAAATCTATACTCGATGTTAACAGATTTCTCTTCTTCAGAAACGCTCTCCTTGCCATTGCCAGTCTACATTTTATATCCTCTCTACTTCGACCATCATCAGTTATTTTGCTCCCCAAATAGCAAAACTCCTTTCCTACTTTAAGTGTCTCATTTTCTAATCTAATTCCCTCAGCATCACCCGACTTAATTCGACTACATTCCATTACCCTCGTTTTGCTTTTGTTGATGTTCACCTTATATCCTCTTTTCAAGACACTGTCCATTCCGTTCAACTGCTCTTCCAAGTCCTTTGCTGTCTCTGACTGAATGTCATCGGCGAACCTCAAAGTTTTTATTTCTTCTCCATGGAATTTAATTCCTACTCCAAATTTTTCTTTTGTTACCTGTACTGCTTGCTCAATATACAGATTGAATAACATCGGGGAGAGGCTACAACCCTGTCTCACTCCCTTCCCAACCACTGCTTCCCTTTCATGCCCCTCTACTCTTATAACTGCCGTCTGGTTTATGTACAAATTGTAAATAGCCTTTCGCTCTCTGTACTTTACCCCAGCCACCTTTAGAATTTGAAAGAGAGTATTCCAGTCAACATTGTCAAAATCTTTCTCTAAATCTACAAATGCTAGAAACGTAGGTTTGCCTTTCCTAAATCTTTCTTCTGAGATAAATCGCAAGGTCAGTATTGCCTCACGTGTTCCAACATTTCTACGGAATCCAAACTGATCTTCCCCGAGGTCGGCTTCTACCTGTTTTTCCATTCGTCCGTAAAGAATTCGCGTTAGTATTTTGCAGCTGTGACTTATTAAACTGATAGTTCGGTAATTTTCACATCTGCCAATACCCGCTTTCTTTGGGATTGGAATTATTATATTCTTCTTGAAGTCTGAGGGTATTTCGCCTGTCTCATACATCTTGCTCACCAGATGGTAGAGTTTTGTCAGGACTGGCTCTCCCAAGGCCGTCAGTAGTTCTAATGGAATATTGTCTACTCCCGGGGCCTTGTTTCGGCTTAGGTCTTTCAGTGCTCTGTCAAACTCTTCACGCAGTATCGTATCTCCCATTCATCTTCATCTACATCCTCTTCCATTTCCATAATATTGTCCTCTAGTACATCGCCCTTGTATAGACCCTCTGTATACTCCTTCCACATTTCTGCTTTCCGTTCTTTGCTTAGAACTGGTTTTCCATCTGAGCTCTTGATATTCTTACAAGTGGCTCTCTTTTCTCCAAAGGTCTCTTTAATTTTCCTGTAAGCAGTGTTAGTTCTGCGATTGGACGGACGTGTAATGAGCTCTTGTCTGAAGCTAATTTGATGGACTGTTGAGTGTCAGTCAGCTTGTTAAATTTGGTACTCAGAAAGTTTAATCGTTTGCTGAAATCGAGAGTTGTTGTTGCGTGATAAGAATATGTGGAATTACACAGTTTTTTAATGTGAAAACGTAACTGCAAGTTTTATTTCAAGTGATACAACACGTATTAACCTCCGCGGGTTGCTCATTGGAATAGACGGATGGGCTTCGGTAGCAATCAGAGAGCCTCCGCATCGTCAGAACCTTTCTGGGAGAAAAGTGTTTTCCTCCTTTCTTTAAAGGTTTCCATAGCATGGGTAATACTACCTGAATCCAGTCGATCTTGGCAATGCGTGGACAATTTGCAACCTGTGTATTACGAGGAGTGTAATCTGTTCCTGAATTGCACCTGCGACGAACCTAGCAGCGTGATGTCTGGCAGCAGAAGACTCATTTCGCCGAGCTGCAGAAATCTTGATATTAACTTCCAACACCAGAAAAGAGTGCTACTTAATAAGCGCGCTACTACATTTAAGTAACATTATATGCATGCGGTTTTGATTTCTTGGTGAGTATTTTGGGCGTTATCTTTGATATTGCAAGATTAAATGAATCCAGTTAACCTCCAGGAAAAAAATTCTTATTGGCATTTTAGGCCGCTGATATCCATTTGGAAGTCTCAGTTCTCGTGCTGAAATGTTTTATTCAATATTTTACATTTTTCATTCGAAATCGTAGTCATATTTGTCGCTTGCATCATAATTGTTATCAGACGATCGCTGTCGGGTTAGACGCTGGGAAATTATCCAAAAAGCGAATCTTTACCTGTTCATCTTTTTCAGTTGTCGTTTTCTGAAATTTCGAGTGGAGTGAATCGGAAGATCCCAAAGCCGATGGAATATGTCGTACATCGTTTTCTGAAGGGAATGTCAGAGCTGAAAATCTCGGTAACGTTGGATGTTGTTATTTCGAGATTCCTGGGCACCTTCGGATAGCCGAAAAATCGGCCACGAAATAGCTTCGACTGTGGCTTATCCGAACGTCAAAACTGTGTGGACTGATGTCGACATCGCGCATTATTGCACAGTATTGTGCATTACTTTCGTTTGATATCGACATTTATAGCTTATAAAACACTTCACATTTTTTTTGTCATCAGTCTACTGACTGGTTTGATGCGGCCCGCCACGAATTCCTTTCCTGTGCTAACCTCTTCATCTCAGAGTAGCACTTGCAACCTACGCCCTTAATTGTTTGCTTGACGTATTCCAATCTCTGTCTTCCTCTACAGTTTTTGCCCTCTACAGCTCCCTCTAGTACCATGGAAGTCATTCCCTCATGTCTTAGCAGATGTCCTATCAACCTGTCCCTTCTCCTTATCAGTGTTTTCCACATATTCCTTTCCTCTCCGATTCTGCGTAGAACCTCCTCATTCCTTACCTTATCAGTCCACCTAATTTTCAACATTCGTCTATAGCACCACATCTCAAATGCTTCGATACTCTTCTGTTCCGGTTTTCCCAAAGTACATGTTTCACTACCATACAATGCTGTACTCCAGACGTACATCCTCAGAAATTTCTTCCTCAAATTAAGGCCGGTATTTGATATTAGTAGACTTCTCTTGGCCAGAAATGCCTTTTTGCCATAGCGAGTCTGCTTTTGATGTCCTCCTTGCTCCGTCCGTCATTGGTTATTTTACTGCCGAGGTAGCAGAATTCCTTAACTTCATTGACTTCGTGGCCATCCATCCTGATGTTAAGGTTCTCGCTGTTCTCATTTCTACTACTTCTCATTACCTTCTCTTTCTCCGATTTACTCTCAAACCATACTGTGTACTCATTAGACTGTTCATTCCGTTCAGCAGATCATTTAGTTCTACTTCACTTTCACTCAGGATAACAATGTCATCAGCGAATCGTATCATTGATATCCTTTTACCTTGTATTTTAATTCCACTCCTGAACCTTTCTTTTATTTCCATCATTGCTTCCTCGATGTACAGATTGAAGAGTAGGGGCGAAAGGCTACAGACTTGTCTTACACCCTTCTTAATACGAGCACTTCGTTCTTGATCGTCCACTCTTATTATTCCCTCTTGGTTGTTGTACATATTGTATATGAACCGTCTCTCCCTATAGCTTACCCCTACTTTTTTCAGAATCTCGAACAGCTTGCACCATTTTATATTGTCGAACGCTTTTTGCAGGTCGACAAATCCTATGAAAGTGTCTTGATTTTTCTTTAGCCTTGCTTCCATTATTAGCCGTAATGTCAGAATTGCCTCTCTCGTCCCTTTACTTCTCCTAAAGCCAAACTGGTCGTCACCTAGCGCATTCTCAATTTTCTTTTCCATTCTTCTGTGTATTATTCTTGTAAGCAGCTTCGATGCATGAGCTGCTAAGCTGATTGTGCGATAATTCTCGCACTTGTCAGCTCTTGCCGTCTTCGGAATTGTGTGGATGATGCTTTTCCGAAAGTCAGATGGTATGTCGCCAGACTCATATATTCTACACACCAACGTGAATAGTCGTTTTGTTGCCACTTCCCCCAATGATTTTAGAAATTCTGATGGAATGTTATCTATCCCTTCTGCCTTATTTGACCGTAAGTTCTCCAAAGCCCTTTTAAATTCCTATTCTAATACTGGATCCCCTATCTCTTCTAAATCGACTCCTGTTTCTTCTTCTATCACATCAGACAAATCTTCACCCTCATAGAGGCTTTCAATGTATTCTTTCCACCTATCTGCTCTCTCCTCTGCATTTAACAGTGGAATTCCCGTTGCACTCTTAATGTTACCACCGTTGCTTTTAATGTCACCAAAGGTTGTTTTGACTTTCCTGTATGCTGAGTCTGTCCTTCCGACAATCATATCTTTATCGATGTCTTCACATTTTCCTGCAGCCATTTCGTCTTAGCTTCCCTGCACTTCCTATTTATTTCATTCCTCAGAGACTTGTATTTCTGTATTCCTGATTTTCCCGGAACATGTTTGTACTTCCTCCTTTCATCAATCAACTGAAGTATTTCTTCTGTTACCCATGGTTTCTTCGCAGCTACCTTCTTTGTACCTATGTTTTCGTTCCCAACTTCTGTGATGGCCCTTTTTAGAGATGTCCATTCCTCTTCAACTGTACTGCCTACTGCGCTATTCCTTATTGCTGTATCTATAGCGTTAGAGAACTTCAAACGTATCTCGTCATTCCTTAGTACTTCCTTATCCCACTTCTTTGCGTATTGATTCTTCCTGACTAATGTCTTGAACTTCAGCCTACTTCAGTATTTCACATACTGTCTGTAAATTTTGTTGAGCTTCGCATACTTATTCCATGGGAAGGGCAAAATTTGAAAATTTACAGACGGACGAGTGGCAATTTATTTTGCTTCGGGCAACGTACCTGAAGGCCACAAAGAGCGCCATAACGGCAATTGGACACTTGAGACTCCACCAGAAGTTCACGAACAAGACAGAGTTCTCACTTCTTTCACTCGTGGATTCCCGCTCTGCTATTGATGACACCAGTTTGGCGTTCTGCCACTCAGTGTTCGTGGAAGCTTATCCGGGAGGATAATCCCTGAAAACGTTCGTCCTACAGTTCACGCGAGCCACTAGCGTACCCCTGCACTCTAAATATCCGGCAGTTCTTCTGGAACGTGCTAAAGATTACGCCCCAGAGAAAAGGAGTCGCCCTGGTCAAGACCAGATGCATTTAATGGGAAGAAACTGCTACAGGAATAAAATGTTATAGAGATGGGTTACCTACATTGCTACTCTCTATCCCCAACACGCAGTACAAGTGGAAAGTCGGGAAATAAAACTGGATTCAAAGTATATGAAGCAGAGAGTGTCGTATGCAAATTCAGTATGCAAATAGGATAAAATGTGAAGAAAAGGGACCTGAAACAGGACGTCGCCCCACTCGTGTGATGTCGTGTTGCGACTGGAATGCCACCGCAGTACTGGAAAAGTACGCCCCCTGGCAAGCTACACAAGATTTTGCGGGACTGAAATCGGAACGCGCACCTTTTCTCATTTCTATTCTGTCCAGGCAGGTTCTGAAGTGAGTTGTCTCACCGTGCGTCGGTGCAGTCGACGCTTTCCAAAGTTCGTAAAGGCGAAATCGCGAGTTGTAGGAGCAAACTGCACCTCACCAGCCAGATATTTTTTATGTGCTATTTTCCTCGTTGAAGACATGCAGCATTATGTGGCCCTGCGAGCAACGGCTTTTTCCGAGGCATCTGACTACAAATATCCATTGCGTATCGTTTTTTTAACAATGACCGGTCGGAAACTAGTTGACACGGAGCGATCCCCGCCGGATCTGAAACCGCTGAGCGTCGACAAAGCGTGACATACAGGGTCTTTCCCTGATTACGTAAATTGATAACTCAGCCCAGAGGTAAGATACAAATATGAAACTGGTGTCTAATTGTTTACAGACTATCAAAGTTTTTTTCACACATCAGTAAACTTCCACATGATCCCCCTTGGTAGCACGTAGCACATCTAAGCGATATTCAGTTTCCGTCCACACATTAGCCAACATCACCGGAGGGATCGATTCAAAGACTGTGGTTATCCATTGCCGCAGGGTTACAAGATCTGGTACAAGTGTTCGGCACACCTCGTCTTTGACATAACCCCATAAAAAGAAGTCTAATGGGGTTATGTCAGGAGAGCGTAGAGGCCAAACCGTTGGCCCATCAGGACCAATCCATCGCCCAGGAAAGGTCCTATCGAGATAGACACGGACGTCCAAACCCCAATGAGGCGGTGCACCGTCTTGCTGAAACAAGACATCGGGGTGATACTGTAGCAGCTGAGGAACAGCATACGTCCAGATACACTGCAGATGTGATGGTAGCCTCAGCGAAGAAGAATGGCCCGATAATTCGATCGTGCAATAGTGCGCACCAAACATTCACCTTTGGACTGCCTCTGGTGCACTCCATGACCTCGCGAGGGGGCTGAGAACCCCAAATTCGCACATTATGGCGATTCACGACTCCACTGACAAAAAAAGGTCGCTTCGTCGGAAAAGGCAATTCGTCTGAGATAACCATCATGGTCCTCAATACGTGATAGCATTTCGACCGCAAGGTCATATCGACGTGATTGGGCAACAAGGCCTGAACGATTTGCACTTTGTATGGACGAAACAATAAACGTTTATGTAAAATGTCATGGAGAGAGCTAATTTGGCATCTGTAATTCACGTAAGGCCCTGCGCACCGATTTCTTCGGACTTCGCAGAAAAGACTGCCTTACAGCTTCCACCCTGTCTGCTGAGGTTCTTGGTCGACCAGACCTCGGAAGGTCAGCAACCGATCCTGTGTTCTTGACCTTCTCGTACCAGGCTTTAATGCTCTTGACATCAGGTGGATTCCTTCCAAATGTTGTCTGGAAGTGTCTCTGCACTGTGGTTGGTGATCATGTCTCATGGTACCATTGGACACTCCTGAATGGTTAACATGGCTTCTTGGGCACTGCACCTCACCCAGTACTTACGTACAGCGAACCTAAAACAGAAAAAAAACTTTGATAGTTGTAAACAATTCGACACAAGTTTCATCTTTGTATCTTACTTCTAGCGTAAGTTATCATTTTATGTAATCAGGGAAAGTCTTTTCGAACACCCTGTACGTCTCCGGTCCTAGTCCTTACACATTGTTACACTCCGACGCTCCGATTAGCACACCATTCCTTGTAGATATGTTGGACAGTCCACATCAACAAACTCTCAACTCTATTCGCAGTGTGGCCATGACACATCCAGGCACAACAGTTCCCTTCTGCTGTTCCGTCCCGTCTCCACGTCGACCAAGCTTAAAGCGCTGATTCCATGCACTCGACTGGCACATAGACACCACTTCACTCGAGGCCTACGAGAGAGAGAGGTTGCGGCGTGTTCGTCACGAAGGTAGTCCTGCGCTCGCTCGCTCGCTCAAATCAGCAGACAAACCACGTTTATACAGCTGTTAACTCGTAACTAGGCGTCTCCGTACAAACTAAAACTGAATCTTTTGCTGGGAGCCTCTATTATGGAATCTTACTGTTATTAGTCCTACAATGATGAGGTCTATGGGCCTACTTATAATTTGTTACGGCTTTACTGGCGTACAATAAAATAAATCCATACTAAAATGATTATCAGTTGCATAAGGAACCACCGCCAGCATGTAATGAGTACTGTTAAGTAGAAGAGACTAAATGCTATAAAAAAGCCGTTATACCATTTATATCGAGCATTGATCCTAAATTAAATTTTGCTGTAGTACTGTTAATCAGTAAGACCTCATAATAGCAGATTCCAGTGGAAGATGCAATTTTCGTTAGTACTTACACGCCAGCTGCGAGTTAACAGCTTTAGAAACACATTTGTCTGCTGAGATCAGCGAGCGAGCGAGTTCAGGACTACCTTCGTGGCCGGCCGCGGTGGCCGAGCGGTTCTACGCGCTTCAATCCGGAACCGCGCGACTGCTACGGTCGCAGGTTCGAATCCTGCCTCGGGCATGGATGCCTGCGATGTCCTTAGGTTAGTTAGGTTTAAGTAGTTCTAAGTTCTAGGGGACTGATGACCTCAGATGTTAAGTCCCATAGTGCTCAGAGCCATTTGAACCATTTGAACTACCTTCGTGACGTACGCACCGCGGCCTGTCTTTCTCGTGGGCTTCGACTTCACTGCAATGACGTCAGCGTAGGAGAGTCGTAAGATCGCCGGGTAACTGTTGTACATCATCAACAGCGCTCCAAAGCGACCAGACGACTAACATTTTGTCTTGTGAGCCTAATCGCTTCCTCACAAGGAACCTGCTTTGGGCAGTCGTCTATACACGCTTAAAAACTGTCTGTCGGAGTCAGTACAGACAGCGGCTACTTTACATTTAAAATGGGTAGCGAAACTCACACAATCGTGTCTACATGCACGATCGTCTCCTTTCCTCAGACTTGAACAAAACTACACTGACGGAAAGAAATCGCAGCACCACAAAATAATTAATGTAGGAAATAGACTTGTCTAGGTAACATAACATCGGAAGAAGATATATTAATGTAAACGCTAGATAAGGCACTTCAGATGTGAAGTGCTGGTGCATTAATAACCGGTGTAATCAGAAGAGGGTTCGATACAAATATTTAAATGTTCATGAATTGCGTTGAGGTGCCGAATGTCAGTTTATGGGATAGAATTCCATGCCTGTTGCCCATGATCAGTCAATACAGGGCCGTTTCAATGCTGGGTTTGGATGACGCCGGAGCTGTCGTCCGATGATGTCACATATGTGCTCCATTGAAGACAGATCTGGTGATTGGGAAGGCCAAGGCAGTCGATAGTCTGCAGAGCATGTTGGGTTACAATAGCAATATGTGGGCGAGCGTTGTCTTGTTGGGAAACACCCCGTGCAGTTCTGTTCATGACTGGCGGCAGAACAGATCGAATCGTCACAAATCTGCAGTCAGGGTGCGTGGGATAACCACGCTGTCGTACAAAATCGAACCCCAGACCCTAACCCAGTTGTAGGTTCAAATGGTTCAAATGGCTCTGAGCACTATGGGACTCAACTGCTGAGGTTATTAGTCCCCTAGAACTTAGAACTAGTTAAACCTAACTAACCTAAGGACATCACAAACATCCATGCCCGAGGCAGGATTCGAACCTGCGACCGTAGCGGTCTTGCGGTTCCAGACTGCAGCGCCTTTAACCGCACGGCCACTTCGGCCGGCCCAGTTGTAGGTCCAGTGTGTCTAGCACGCAGACAAATTGGTTCCAGTCCATCAACTGGACTCCTCCTCGCCATCACACGTCAATCACGAGCACCCAGATAGTGCCAGCCTTCATCAGAAAAGACAACGGACCACCAACCCGCCCTACAATGATTTCTCGCTTGACACCACTGAGGTTGCAAAATGTCGGTGGTTTGGGGTCAGTGGAATACACGGTACAGGGCGTCTGACTCGGAGTTGTGCTTGAAACAACCTTTTTGCAACACTTCGTTGTGTCACTGTGGCCAGCTGCTGCTCAAACTGTTGCTGCAGATGCAGTTCGATGTGCCAGAACCATATGAGGAAAATCATGGTGTTCCCTCTCGAAGGTGACACGTAGCCGCCCGAAAGCCTGTCTTCTTGCGACCGTATATTATCGTGACCACCGCTGACGTAAACGACAGTTTTCTTCCGTGTCCCAAATTCGACAGGTAAATGTCGGAATTTTTGAAGAGATTAATGAATATGGATTACTTCCTTTTTCAAACAGCGCCTTTTATTTTGTTCAATAAAAACATTTGCCTTTAAAAATTATTGTCAATTTCCGTAATAGTACGAAGAAAACCGGTAGAGTTTTGTAATGTTCATATTTTCATCTCTCTGTACCGCTTGCGATTAATTTTAGGAAATAGTGTCAATGAATAAACTAAAACGTCTGATTTATTTCACGCGATTTCTTAAAAATTTGCTGTGAATAAAATTGTGCCAGTTTCAGAACAAGTCCATGAAGAAACCAACCAATTATCTAGTAAGTTGGAGATTGCTCAATCACTACGATCAAATAAAAGAACAAAACAGTTGAGAAAGAAAATGGAAACAAAATCGCATCGTGCGCGGGCAGTTTACCACAAATTTGTGCTCCAATGTGCTAAAGTTAAAAATCATTATTGTCTCGGAGGTTTAATATGATTCCTTCAGGCTCCGCTGTAAGAACCGGATTGCATCCTGGTGCCGGATATATTTGTTCCCGGCAACGTATTTTTTGGCCAGAAACAAAATGTAATTAATTTTCTACCAACCCTGGTAACCGGAAATGGCCCACGTTGACTTTTGCTTGTCAAATTAGAGGGGACCGGGACAAAGAAGAGATGAGACAAAAATCATCGAACATGTGCACACAACAGTGTGTAGCATAGGACCCAAGAAGGAGACTATGTCATTACTGCCACTCCACCTTCAACAAAAGAATTCTAGTAATTTCTGACTTCAAATCGTTTCCCGCCTAATACGTCTTATGCGGTCAGACTATATGTTGGCGCTGAACGAATCGCAAGCTTAAAATGAGAAAAGGAAAACCATTGTCGTTAGCCCTCTTTCACACCTAATCTATTCAAGAAGCTGTCGTGTATAAGGCGAACTGGACATACTACTCTACCGGCCGCTGTGGCCGAACGCTTCTAGGCGCTTCAGTGCGGACCCGCGCTGCAGCTACGGTCGCAGGTTCGAGTCCCACCTCTGGCATGGATGTGTGTGATGTCATTAGGTTACTTAGGTTTAAGTGGTTCTAATTCCAGGGGGCTGATCACCTCAGATTTAAAAGTCCCATAGTGCTTAGAGCCATTTGAACCATACTAATCTTATGTCTGCTGCCACAGATATGGGAAGCAGTATTCGTATAAACCAGAACCCATTATTAGTAATATACTGGTTCTACCCGGGAGATGTATTAAATAGTAATTAAAAAACATCTTTCATGCAAACATACGTGATGATTATGCATTATCGTCCCTTTGATGATGCGGTCATTGGAGAGAAATCTGGAACTTGGTTTTGGGAGGTCTCGGGAGGAAAATGAACCATGCCTCTTTCATTTGAACGTTTTATTAAGAAATTTAGGAGAATCACACTAAAGCTAATACTGAATGACCAGATTTTAATTTGAAATGGTGTCCGCACAAATGCGAATCCACTGATATATATTGCTATCCCATCTCGCTAGGTAAAAAATTCCCACATATCACTCAAGTTGCTATAAGCTTCATCAGTGATACTCTGACGTGAAGTAGAGTGTAAAACCACTACCCTGTTATTAACGCAGAACAGCACAGATTAGCACGAACTCCTCGGACTAGGTAGGGCATTCATGACCCACATTTTGTCCTGGGTGGCGCGGAGCCAATAAAATTGTGCCCTACAGGCATTCATAGCATCAAACAGCTCATGAAACACACAAAATCAGCTGCTGTCACAACAACCTGTTTTATTCACGGTCTGTAATTCAGTTGACACCGGTGCCGTATCGATTTCAAACGAGACAGAAAGACCCGAATTTAAAAAAAAGGAAACGATGGGAATCGTCAACATTCACAAAATAAAAACCGTCAAGTTAATTAATCCGCAACAGAGCCCGCCAAAATCCGTCGAACGATATCTGGTGCTGTTATTAAACACTGAATGTGGCGTCAAGCTCTCTCACTGGACGATTTTTTTTTATATAACCCGAGGATATAAGCTGCAGCCTCACTCAGGATATATTAAAATCTGGCTTTCCCACTAATGAATTGTAATTATTGAAACGTAAGGCACTTCTGTATGGTGAAGTGAATAACGTATCGAAAGGCTAAATTCTAAATAACACTGGAATTCCGCGATGTAATGAAATAATCGATCTAGTGTACAAAGAAGGAAAATGACGGGTGCTCATTACTTCCGAGCGCACCAAGTTAAATCATTACACCACATGATTTTCTCCACCCTGTTTCATCATAATAAGGGACTATATGTTATGAAACATAGCTATATTGTTAAGTTAATGAGATGTAGATAGCGGAAATGATGAAGATTTAATTTTTGAGTTGTGTGCACTAAAATACGTGTTCCTGAATCTTGAATTTTAATTCGTTTTCTAAAAATATACCAGCATAAGTTCGCCGCGCCATCATCTCTGAAAAAATATATAATTCAAAATTTTCAGGAACTGCATATTAACTATATCTGTGGAACACTTTCCCACAATTCATGTGCATAAAAATAGTGTCAACTGTCTCTGTTTAAGTTGCGAGTCTCATGAATAACGTGATATCTTTTTTGTTGCGTTGTGACTTGTAGTGCAATTCATTAAACGAATTCTTAAAAGAAGAAACCTCCAGGTAGATACATAAGTAACATAGTGATGACGGTTTATTGTGTTAGTGCGGAACAAACTACAGAATCAGTGATGTGCGCGAGCAGACATCAACTCTGACGTTCTGGATCTGATAGACAGGATTTTACGATCATGAAGAGATTGCTCCAAAAACTCGGAATCAGACACTTCTTTGAAAAGAAATTTTGGTAGATTATGCTTGTGTTGAAGCAGAGAGGACATAAAATGTAGACCGGCAAATGCAAGGAAAGCGTTTCTGAAGAAGAGAAATTTGTTAACATCGAGTATAGATTTAAGTGTCAGGAAGTCGTTTCTGAAAGTATTTGTATGGAGTTTAGCCATGTATGGAAGTGAAACATGGACGATAACTAGTTTGGACAAGAAGAGAATAGAAGCTTTCGAAATGTGATGCTGCAGAAGAATGCTGAAGATTAGGTGGGTAGATCACATAACTAATGAGGTGGTATTGAATAGGACTGGGGAGAAGTTTGTGGCAGAACTTGACTAGAAGAAGGGATCGGTTGGTAGGACATGTTCTGAGGCATCAAGGGATCACCAGTTTAGTATTGGAGGGCAGCGCCGAGGGTAAAAATCGTAGAGCGAGAACAAGAGATGAATACACTAAGCAGATTCAGAAGAATGTAGGTTGCAGTAGGTACTGGGAGATGGAGAAGCTTGCACAGGGTAGAGTAGCGTGGAGAGCTGCATCAAACCAGTCTCAGGACTGAAGACCACCACAACAACAACAACATCAACTATGCTTGTGTGTGAACATGCCATAATGCCATAGTCGTTGGTAATTACACTGTCTGGTCATTTAGGAAGTAATCTAAAGTTTCAAGATCTACGTCCGCTTTGAAGTACATGACGCTGCTACTACAAGCAAAAACAAAGGACTTATGATGATGTGTTATTTAGTCCAGAGAATATGTAATCAGTGCTATGTCGCATTTAGACAACGAGAGGAAGAGGGATGCAGGGAAGAACAGGATTTGGAAGAAGATGCTAGACAAAGGACTCAGGCTGCTAAAAGAAGCACAGATGAAGCCTCCAGTGATTCAGGAAAAAACTTTCTGCCTTCAGGTACTTCATTAAACTTCAGACGCTGTTACTCACAGAAGAGTGCCATGTAAAGAACTTTTTCAAGTGAAATATTAAAGACCTACAATTTGCAGTAATGCACAACGTATTAGTTTACGTATTTTATTTTAGGTTTTTCATGATATTCTAAAAATTAAATCGTCGAAACTGGGAGAAGCTGGTAAAAAGATTATTTTTTCAGCTATAAATATTATTATTTGTAGGCTAATTAAAAATATATCAAAATTCCTTCCACGAAAGGTGACAGACGTACCTATTATGCCACTCCAATAACATTATCTTTATAGGACACGTAGCGTCATATGGCAGTAATTTAGATTTAACATGAGAGAGGGTAGACCCTTAGTAAATTAAATACAGTGTAATCCCCACGTTACGTGTCATCAGCGATTTAATACTGGTCACTAGTAACAATGCTGAGTCGAAAGATACTAGAGGGCTTTAGCTCTCAGCATACAAGAGTACGCAGAGGCAGCGGCTGCAGGACCGTCATCAAACTATTCAAACGGAATCATTCATATTTACTGCCATTGGTTGCTTACCAGTGTAAAAAGAGAGAGTATCGGTTTGGACAAGAGGAATTACTTTTCTCTGGGCACAACCGTGCGTTCGTTGTTTGCTCTGAGAGAAGGTTCAAAATGGCTCTGAGCACTATGGGACTCAACTGCTGAGGTCTGAGAGAAGGCTCATCAAACTAGAACACATATCACTTCACTTTACTAAAAAAATGAATAAGAGATATAATTTACTTAACTGACCCACTTCTCTGCCACCGTAGTGCTGGAAAATTTACAACTGTCATGGAGTAGCAAAGCATCACTAGATGTATTAATTGGCGAAGTGTTCTCTTAAGGTACAATGGTGAACATTAACCACACTACAAGTTCATCTGTGACTTTAGCTACCCGTTGGTGCTACACTCTGATGGTGACTGTTGCAGCTGAGGTCTCTAACCGAGGCAATTCCCTTGCATGCTCGAAATTCCATTATACTGACCTCAGTGTGACTGCAATGCTATTGGTGAGAGGGACGCGTGGTCTTGAGTAGCGCCTCCCATACATCGTTGCGGATTACAGCGAACCCTCCCTGACGTCTTTGGTAGCTATTTGGGTTGCCGACTCTGGTGTGGCATCGCCATCTTTGCACGATACGACAGTACCGTACAGTTTGGAACTGACGGGTAATTAACATTCATAGTCAGAAAGCGACGTCACAGTTCAGCCTACTGTTTGTACTTGTCACTAGAGATTCGGGGGACCGAATGACATATTATAGATGTATTTTGCTGTTGTCATCGCTGTTGTAGTTCTCGGTCTGAAGACTGGTTTGATGCAGCTCCACATTTTAGTCCGTCCTGTGCAAGACTCTTCGTCTCCACATAACTACTGCATCATGTACTCACTCAAACCCAGTCACTGTGCTCAACCCCTGGTCTACTTTTACAATTTTTGCCTTCCAGGCTTCCCTCCATTGCCAGGCTGACTGTACCTGGGTTATGTCCTACCAACTGATCACTTCTTTTAGTCATGTTGTATCATACATTCCAGTTCTCCCCGATTCGATTCAGTTATCTATCCAGCTAATCTTCGGCATTCTTCTGTAGCACAACATTTCGGTTTCTGTCTGCACTGTTAATCGTACTTGTGTCACCTGCGCTCAAGGCCAAACTCCATTCAGAAGGACGACGATTCAGAATCCTAGACCATCCCGGTTTCGGTTTCCCGTGATATACCTAAATCACTCCATGCAAATTTCGGGTCGATTCTTTTCAAAAAGCACGGTTGATTTCTTTCCGCATTCTTGAAACAATCTCAGCTTGTGCTTCATCTTTGAGACCTCAGTGGCGACAGAACGTTAAATCCTAATCTTGCTTCCTTCTTTTTCTATACAAACACTTTTAGAAAAAGACTTTCTCACAATTAATTTGATACTGCATAGTAAGATAATTCTTTTGTGAGAAGCTTTTCTATGCTATTGCAAGTCTGCATTTTATATCTCCCCTAGATTGTGAGTTATTTTTCTTCCCAAATAACGAAATCCATCTACTATTTTCAGAGCCCCATTTCCTAACCTAATTCACGTAGTATCATCTGATTTAACTGAAAAATTCAAATACGATTGATTTCACTTTTGTTGATCTTCATCATCATTATCATTCCCTTCTGCTTCTTTCTACGTCTTTCTATTTATGAACCAGTCTCAGTCCACTGCTGAATACTGGCCTCTTCCATATGTTAGTACTGTCTTTGATTTAAAGCCACCTAGAACCGTCGCGTTCCAGCCACCTTCTTCACGTCATCTATCCATCTCTTTGAAGGACTTCGGACGCCTCTCTTGTGATTCTATTGTCTCCAGTGGTTAATTCTTGAGGTCCACCTGCTGCTATCTTGTCCGCCTACGTGTCCGGACCAATGCCACTTCAATCTTGCAATTGTGACCGGGGCATCTGTTATCTTTTCTTCAAGACACTGTCCATTCCGCTCAACTAGTCTTCCGAGTCCTTTGGCTTCTCTGGCAGAATTACAGTGTCAAAAGTTTTTGTTTCTTCTTCATGAACTTTAATTTTCTATCCAAATTTCTATTTTCTTTGCTTCACTGTTTTGTCAATGTACATATTGAATAAAATCGTAGATGGCTACAATACTCTTCACTCCCATCTCAACTACTGCTTCCCTCTCATGTCCTTCGACTCTTTATAATTGAGGTCTACTTCCTGTACAAGTTGAAGATAACCATTCCCTCCCTACATTTTATTCCTACTACGTTCATCATTTCAAAGAATGCTTTTCAGTCAGCATTGTTAGAACCTACCTGTAAATGCGATAAACGTTGGTTTGTCCTGCATCAGATTTATTTTATGACAGTAGAGTCGGATAGAAAGTTACATGGGGAACAAGAAAGGAATGAGTCTTGTTGAAAGTACAATTTTCGTTGTGTGATGCTGTTTTGACGCAGGTAGGCATGCGGACTACGTCAAGTTTGCTAAACCAAATTGGTACCGATGTCATAAAGGAGAGGAGGATGGCCCAGTGAATGCACATTGGTCAAAACAATTATGACTTGGACGAAATATTGCACATTACATGACCTACGCTTTCACTATCACTCTGATATACAAAAGGCTATGTAATATCAGGTACAATGTAATGTTCTGGAGTATACAGACATTGCTTGTCTTTAATTCTTGTCTGTACGAGTACCATGAAGTAAGATTAAGTAAAACAACATTTACGTCAGAATCAAACGTTAGGGGCATGTTTACTGTCCCATAACATATGCATAACACTGATTCAGTGTATGCGAGTAAGTGAGATTTAGTCAACAGTCTTGGAAAGCTCTAGCATTGTTGCATGAAACCTTCTATGCGAAACCGGACCACGCTCAATATTATTTAGATTTGTGTAGCATCGACATTGCTGTATTTCGGACCATTATCCCATTCTACCTTCTTGTTTAAAAAATACGAGGATTGTCGATCATAAGAAGTAAGAAATCGCTAATTGCACTGCTACTGGTCCTTAGATAAAGGTCGAATCATCTAGTCTGTCGAAGAATCATTTAGTACGTGGTCTGTACGTCAGCCTTTGCTGCTTCGTGATCACTTCATCAGTCTGCCAATACAGTATTGATATGTTTAAGTGCATGGTTCGGTTGTATAGCCATGTATTAAACCGTGACTTGTCTCAGAAGAAAATCTACATTATTTCTCCGCCCATTGTGTCGGAGAAAACGGTATGGTATTCTCCAGGGCACACAGACTATAGAGAGACCATGTGCATCTAGCGAACAGTTTGTATCGACACTCAGCGTCCAGAATGAATATTTCATTCTACAGCGCTGATTTGAAACTTTGTGTCTATGTCGGGCCAGGACTCGAAAATGGAACCTTTGCCTTTCGCGGGCAATTGATCGACTCAGCTATCGTGGTAACATTACACGACCCCTCTTCTCAGCTTTATTTCCGGCAATAGTATATCACACACGCAACTATAACTATTCCACCTACTATGATTGCATTCCTGCTAATAAGTAATGCTTTTTATTATTCATTTTTCACTTTTGTATCAAATATCTACATAGTGCGTACGTACTACGTACCTAAATTTATCAAAACCGTTAATGAGTCCGTGCCTCACTTAGATTTATCATTTAGCGTATTATTTTGAACATACTGATCACATTACTGTAGCAGTTTTACTGGAAACTAGTTAAATAAAATGCAGGATAGTTATAACTAAACTTTTCCATTCTGAAAGTGATCCCATGAAAAATGAGTGATTATAGGACAATGAAACTTTCTGGAAACATTTGTAAGGACATACAAAAGAGAAATAACGAATAAACTATTGAAAGAAAGAAATTTTAGTTTATACATGGGATCAATGAAATCGGGTAATTTTGATGGTGTTGCAGTTTGGAACGATCAGCCGAAGATTCGGTTTGCTCCTGATAGAGACCGGCGGCCAGTTGCACCACAAATTGTTTAAGAAGTTACTGTTGTCGTTGCTGAGAATGCCGGACGCAGTGTGCGATCTTCAAGCTGTCAGCGAGCTGTGTCACTGCAGTTGAACATTCCATGGTCCGCCCTTCGATAAGTGCTGCGCACTATTGTGAAACGGTATCGGTACAAACTTTACACTATCACCAACTTTTGCCACATAATGCAGACATTAAGGTAGACTTTGCTCTTACGTTTCTCGCAAGGGCTAATGTTGACGACATGTGTCCTCGGAACATTTTATGGAATGATGAAGCACATCTTATGCCAACTGTGTCAGTGAACTCTCATAATTGTTGGAGATTGTCACAACGAACGTTTATGGGGTTGCCCTGCATCGTGAAGCCGTCACTGTGTAATGTGCCCACGGCAACGGATCCCAAGTGCCAACAACGGCACACGTTGTTGCTATCTGCTTCGCCAGCAACTGACCCCTACTCTACGGGACAGAGGTGCTTTGGTAACAGCTGTCCTGATCCACGATGGAGCTCCACCTCACACTGCTCGAGAGGGCTCGCGGGTAAACAGGAAAACGAATCACTCACTGATCGTTCGCCGGCTGGAGTGGCCGAGCGGTTCTAGGCGCAACAGTCTGGAACCGCGCTACCGGTACGGTCGCAGGATCGAATCGTGCCTCGGGCATGGATGTGTGTGGTGTCCTTAGGTTAGTTAGGTTTAAGTAGTTCTAAGTTCTAGGGGACTTATGACCTCAGTAGTTAAGTCCCATAGTGCTCAGAGCCATTTTGAACTGATCGTTCCAAACCGTGTAACCACCAAGATCACCAGACTTGTGCCTGTCATGTGGAAGTTAAAACGTATTCCCTTCAACGATTTATTGTCCGCCCCTGGTAGCTGAGTGGTCAGCGCGACAGAATGTCAGTCCTAAGGGCCCGGATTCGATTCCCGGCTGGGTCGGAGATTGTCTCCGCTCAGGGACTGGGTGTTGCGTTGTCCTAATCATCAATATTTCATCCTCATCGACACTCAAGTCGCCGAAGTGGCGTCAAATCGAAAGACTTGCACCCGTCGAACGGTCTACCCGACGGGCGGCCCTAGTCACACGAAAAGAAAAAAAAAGGTTTATTTGCTTTTTCTCTTCCGCGTGTCCTCACCAATGTTTTCACGAAGTGTCATTGCCTTACGATCATTCATTTCTCATGGGCAACCTCTCAAGTAGCGAAAGTTTAATTATAACCACCCTGTATATCAAGAGCTGACTTTGTTACTAAAGTACACAGTGGCAGATATCGACAGAGCTAATATGTGGTTTTGGACATATTCACAGCACTCATTAGAAAAACTGGCATCCAAAATTTACAGGAAGCTATTTTGATTTTCCTGAAACTAACTAGCTTATCGGATAATTGAAGTCAAACTTCGGAAACACATAGCTTTTACGTTGGAGACATAGAGATTGTACTTGTTAAATTCCAGCTTCCATCTCAGTGCTTCTGTTGCCCTAACTTATAAGAATTAAATAACACCCCTGATAAGTAATGAGGGCCTTCAATGAAGAAATTGTATTGTTCATCATAAAGTATAAGATGGCGCCTGTACTCATAAACGGGTTATTCACAAAGTGGTTATACACAATGGTTCCATTAACTTTTACAGCTGGTTTTGAAAAGTAAATTACTGGCGTAACCTGTAGCTAATCAAAAATAGTAAAATCTGACCACTACGCAGTTTCCAAAATCACGATATAATTTTACTAAAAGTTGTCATTATTATTATTCCCCAAAATCTTCTGTCCGCGAAACGCTCTTAACACGTCAACAACTCCGTCCCACTCACACTAGTACAAAGTCTGTGATTGGCAAGCAGACGCGCAACACAGTGCAGTGGAGCCCACAGCTGGTTGTCGCTACTGTCAAATCTCTGAGTGTGTCAACGCCAGATTAGCGTAGGCCTAACACCTACTTGAAGTGGGGGAGACCGTGGCTGTTCTGTAGTACATAAATGTCGGTTCTGAGACTGTTCTCGATCGGTGCACTTGTAATACGACGTAGAGAATGTTGCCATCACTCGTACTATCAGTGGAACCGTACAGGTGAACTGCCTCTCTGGTGCCTTTACCTTTCCTAAGGCCAAACTGATCGTCACCTAACACGATCCTCAGTTTTCTTTTCCCTTCTTCTGTACATTATCATTTCCAGCAGTTTTTTTTTTTTTTTTTGCATTAGCTGTTAAGCTGCTTGTGTGATAGTTCTCGCTCTTCTCGGCTCTCGCTATCTTCGGAATTGTGTGGATGATGCTTTTCCGAAAGTCAGATGTTATATCGTCAGACTTACACATTCTACACACCAATGTGAGTAGTAGTTTTGTTGCCATTTCCACCAATGATTTTACAATTTCTGATGGAATGTTATCTATGCTGTTTTCAGTTCTGATTCTGATATTGGATCCCCTACCTCCTCAATACCGACTCGCTTTCGATTTCTCCATATTTCCCATACAGCCATTTCGCCTCAGTTTCCCTGCACTTCCTATTTATTTAATTCCTAAATGACTTGTATTTCTGTATTCCTGGATTTTCCAGAACATTTCTGTACTTACTTCTTTCGTCGATTTACTGAAGCATTTTTTCTGTTTCCCATGGTTTCTTTGTACCCGTGGCCGTGCGGAGTAGCCGCGCGGTCTCAGGCGTTTTGTCACGATCTACGCTGCTCCCCACGTCGGGGGTTCGAGTACTCCCTCGGGCATGGGTGTGTGTGTCGTCCTTAGCTTAGTTTAAGTTAGATTAAATAGTGTGTAACCTTAGCGACCGATGACCTCAGCAGTTTGGTCCCAAAAGGCGTTACAACAAATTTTCCAAATTTTGTACCTGTCTTTTTCCATCCAACTTCTGTGACTGCCCCTTTTAGAGATGTGCATCCCTCAACGGAGCTACCCACTACGATATTCACTATCGACGTATCCATGGCCTCAGAGAACTTCAAGCATATATCTTCATTCCTATCCATAATGACGATTACACTTTCGCAAGGCCAGCATAAATTTCTTTCATGTACTCCGAAAGGAAACAGCTATCATTTGCATATGAGATCTGCAAAGGTTTGCCTTTTTTAAAGCAGACTCGTTAAATAGCCCAAGGACTCCTGATATGATCAGTGCTAGTTCCGAATGCGCAACAAAAAACAAAGAGAATTTGAACATAGTAAGCAGATTAATGCGTGTAGTGTTGCAAAATTAATCTACTGTCCACTACTTGAGATACATATCAAGGCGACTACAGGTAATCTCAGATATTATACAATGGAGCATAATTAAATGCTGACAAAACAATCTCACCGAGGAAGTTTTTCACATATAACTGAATGAAAGTCTTACTGCATGCCACTAACGCTTATGAAATTTAAGAAACTTGTGGATATCGTCGTCTGCGTGGACACACTATTCTGAAATGATTACAAAAATAGTCTTAATTTGAAGAAGCAGGGCACACGAGAATTTACTTTGCTAACTATGGCTCCGTAAACAGATAAAATGTACACCGATGTAGTCAGATAGGTGCGTAAAGCGTTTTTTAGTCAAAAAGGGAGTTGCGATCTCAGTCCTCAAGTGTGATGCAGAATGAGGGAAACAGCAGGTAGCGTCCTCACAATATGCAGTCCGGCCACAGACAGGTCCGAGCAAAACGGAATTCAGCGCTAGAGTGAAGCTCCCGGCTGACGATACTTTCACACAGCCGGAAATTGGCGGCACTCGGTGTGTATGGCTGACGCTAGCCAAAGTCGCTAGCCGCGCGATATACGAGGGGTGTCCAGGAAGTATGTTCCGATCAGTCGTGAAATGGAAACGACTATGGAAATCCGATAAAGCGTTGCATAGATCTGTTGGGCAGCGTCTCTAGTATGACCCTAGATAGCATCACGTCGCTCTTCACATTTCTGAGCTCACAGTGAGCGCGTAAAGATGTCTAGAGAGTAGTGTCTCCCGCCAGGTACGAGGGACTGCTGAGAAATTTCGACTGAAGCTATGCAGCCAACATTACGTAACTGTCGTGCGGTTTCTTCTTCAAGACAAATCCCAGCCGCATTCTGCAGGGGCAATGAAGATGCTAGTGCATCGTTTCCAATTGGAAGTGCTTGATTACCCACAATGCAGCCCGTAATTGTTTAACTCTGAGTTTCATCTCTGCTCACATGAACCGCTGGCTATGAAGACAATATTCTGGAACAGACAACGAGCTGTAGGCGAGCATAGAGAATTGGTGGAAAGCACTGGCGGCTGCCTCCTATGATGAGGGTATTGGAAAGTTGGTACAACGCTACGACAAATGTCTAAGTCAGAACGGCGAGAAGTCGTTGTAAGGTGTAGCTAACTGTTACAAATAAAACATTTATGATTTTCACTGTGGTTTCCATTTTGCAATCAATCGGAACTTACTTTCTGGACAGCCCTCGTACGTCATTTGCTCACTATCCAGAGATGCGAGAGACGGGCAGACTATGTCACCACATCGTTCGTTCCTCTTTCGAAAGCAGTGGAGTGATAAGTTGTCTACTTATGAAACGATATAGTGCAAATAACAGAAGCGCTTCAACCATTGGCTATAACAACAACGAAAATTTGAACAAAAACGTGTTTAAATGTGTATGAATGGTTAAGAGACCAAACTGCTGACGTCATCGGTCCCTAGACTTACACACTACTTAAACTGACTTAAACTAACTTGTACTAAGAACAACACACACACCCATGCCCGAGGCAGGACTCGAACCTCCAGCGGGAGCCGCCACGCAATCCGTGACATGGCGCCTCTAACCGCACGGCCACTCCGCGCGCTCATTGAACAAAAATTTTTGTTTACAAATTATTCATAAGTTCTGTAGCCAGCGTATCTGCAAGCATCAAAAGTTATCCTTTGTAAAAAACATCTGTGTCACTGGACTCCCAAAACTGTTCAAAGAACTGCTGCTCCTTGTGCCAAGCCACTGTCAACTCAATGCACGTTTTTCCAACCTAGCCGTTTCTAGAGAGCATGACCCTGCTTCCAATCGCTGTACTTGCAAAGATTGCACAATTGTAGAAATTCGTGCCAGAATGTATCCCGGCGCAGAACTCAGCGGGAATTGTGAGGAGAGTAAGAAGGCAATAACTGCGCGAGCGCGGTGGGCCGGATTGCCGGGCGAGCGAGAAATAAATTAGGCGGAATAATCCCCGCAGCTGATGGATACGGGCCTAAGCCGGCCGCAGTCCGGCTCGCCTTCACGCTGGGCTGCGCCCCGGCCGCGCAGTTGCCCCCACGATAGGGTGCGGCTACCTCTGCAGGTTCCACAAACCCCTCCTGTTCATGCTTTCCAGTTATGTCTCGGAAATGGATTGCACTGTCCATGTAGCTAACATAGTCTAAGTGATTGTTTTTACTGATGTATCAAGCCCCTGATTTTCGGGATCTTAACTTTTACATATGGACATCCTCCCACCCCTTCTCTGTCCACCACCTTCCCCCACCCTCTCTCATTGTATCTCCTCCTCCCCACTCTCATCTACTCTTTCCTGTCTCTATCTCCTCATCTCCCTTCCTTCTGTCCATTGCCATCTCCCCCTCTCTGTCCATATCTGCCCATCCCCTCATTGCTTGCCCTTCTATTTTAGTCCCTCATCCTCCCCTTCCATGTTATTACCCCCACCCCAAAAGGAGGCTGGTAGATTTTACTGCTTACCTTTGCAGTATTTGTTTCCAGATCGTAATATCTGTACCAAATTTGATTGAAATTCTTCCAGGGCTTTAGGATGAGCTTTTTACCCATATGTATAATATATTTCACGTATGTAACACATACTGCTCATATATTTGTGAATACATTTCACCTCTCTAGCGAATTTCCCCTTGCAGTTGGGTGTTCACGTAGCTCAATGTTCATGATGTCGTATTTCCTGAACTACGTGTCGTACATTGACACAATTTTGGAAGTTCATCCAATTATATATGTGACTACTCTCTGTGAAATACTCGTATATTGTGAACAGAATTAGTAGTTCTTATTTTTTTTTTGTGTCATCAGTCTTCTGAGTGGTGTGATTCGGCTCGCCATGAATTCTTCTCCTGTATCTACCTCCGCTTGTCAGAGTAGCATTTGCAACCTACATCCTCAATTATTTACTGGATGTATCCCAATCTATGTCTTCCCCTAAGTTTCTGCCCTCTACAACTACCTCTAGTACCATGAAAGCCATTGCCTGATGTCTTAACACATGTCCTATCATCCTGTCCCTTCTCGTTGTCGGTGTTTTCCACACATTCACTTCCTCTCCGATTCTGCACAGAACCTCCTCGTTCCTTACCTTATCAGTCCACTTAATTTTCAACATTCTTCTCTAGGACCACATCTCAAATGCTTCGATTCCCTTCTGTTCTGGTTTTCCTACAGTCCATGTCTCACATCCATACAATGCTGTGCTCCAAACGTACATTCTGAGAAATTTCTTTCTTAACTTAAGGCCTATGTTTGATATTAGTAGATTTCTCTTGGCCAGTTTTGTTAAGTGATATTGTACCAAACATACCAGATACGATAAATAAAATAAGTAATGAAATAAGTAATAAAATAAGTAACGAAATTATCGAAGATCAAAAGTACAGCAGGACACACTTTAGTGGCGTACTAGGACACACACTTAAAAGCAGCCGGCCGGGGTGGCCAGCGGTTCTAGGCGCTTCAGTCTGGCCGCGCGACCGCTACGGTCGCAGGTTCGAATCCTGCCTCGGGCATGGATGTGTGTGATGTCCTTAGGTTTGTTAGGGGACTGGTGACCTCAGTAGTTAATTCCCATAGTGCTCAGAGCCATCTGAACTTAAAAGCTCTGATTCATGAGTTAGCAACGGAGTTGGGAATATTGTGAACGTCAACACGGGCCTCGCGGAAGACGGCACCAGTAAGCAGAGCATCACACAGACAACCAGTAAGTGAAGCCAAAGTCTTCATATGCCAGACACAAGGTTTCAGTAGTAAACAAGAAGGAAAACCAAGAGAATAACAGAATCGACATTACCACGTCTGACAAGACACGTAATGATTAGGTTCACACAGTCCTCAGTGGCTGTTAGTCCACATTGCAGTCGGCCTTATACACTCCTGGAAATTGAAATAAGAACACCGTGAATTCATTGTCCCAGGAAGGGGAAACTTTATTGACACATTCCTGGGGTCAGATACATCACATGATCACACTGACAGAACCACAGGCACATAGACACAGGCAACAGAGCATGCACAATGTCGGCACTAGTACAGTGTATATCCACCTTTCGCAGCAATGCAGGCTGCTATTCTCCCATGGAGACGATCGTAGAGATGCTGGATGTAGTCCTGTGGAACGGCTTGCCATGCCATTTCCACCTGGCGCCTCAGTTGGACCAGCGTTCGTGCTGGACGTGCAGACCGCGTGAGAAGACGCTTCATCCAGTCCCAAACATGCCCAATGGGGGACAGATCCGGAGATCTTGCTGGCCAGGGTAGTTGACTTACACCTTCTAGAGCACGTTGGGTGGCACGGGATACATGCGGACGTGCATTGTCCTGTTGGAACAGCAAGTTCCCTTGCCGGTCTAGGAATGGTAGAACGATGGGTTCGATGACGGTTTGGATGTACCGTGCACTATTCAGTGTCCCCTCGACGATCACCAGTGGTGTACGGCCAGTGTAGGAGATCGCTCCCCACACCATGATGCCGGGTGTTGGCCCTGTGTGCCTCGGTCGTATGCAGTCCTGATTGTGGCGCTCACCTGCACGGCGCCAAACACGCATACGACCATCATTGGCACCAAGGCAGAAGCGACTCTCATCGCTGAAGACGACAGGTCTCCATTCGTCCCTCCATTCACGCCTGTCGCGACACCACTGGAGGCGGGATGCACGATGTTGGGGCGTGAGCGGAAGACGGCCTAACGGTGTGCGGGACCGTAGCCCAGCTTCATGGAGACGGTTGCGAATGGTCCTCGCCGATACCCCAGGAGCAACAGTGTCCCTAATTTGCTGGGAAGTGGCGGTGCGGTCCCGTACGGCACTGCGTAGGATCCTACGGTCTTGGCGTGCATCCGTGCGTCGCTGCGGTCCGGTCCCAGGTCGACGGGCACGTGCACCTTCCGCCGACCACTGGCGACAACATCGATGTACTGTGGAGACCTCACGCCCCACGTGTTGAGCAATTCGGCGGTACGTCCACCCGGCCTCCCGCATGCCCACTATACGCCCTCGCTCAAAGTCCGTCAACTGCACATACGGTTCACGTCCACGCTGTCGCGGCATGCTACCAGTGTTAAAGACTGCGATGGAGCTCCGTATGCCACGGCAAACTGGCTGACACTGACGGCGGCGGTGCACAAATGCTGCGCAGCTAGCGCCATTCGACGGCCAACACCGCGGTTCCTGGTGTGTCCGCTGTGCCGTGCGTGTGATCATTGCTTGTACAGCCCTCTCGCAGTGTCCGGAGCAAGTATGGTGGGTCTGACACACCGGTGTCAATGTGTTCTTTTTTCCATTTCCAGGAGTGTATACTGATCTGCGGCCGTGTGTCGGTAACGCTGCCGTTTTCTGCGCCTCCTTCCGTTACATGCATCAACCCTGGATCACTGTAGCTCTCAGGCGTTATCCCATCTATTATATCGGAGGGTTGCAATGCAGCTACCCCTCCCCTTCCCTTTGTAATGTAAGCGAATGCCAAGACGATTAGAAGAAAAGAAAGTCCACTTACATTATCTAACAAAAGCAATAAGCAGCTTATGAATGGATGGATACATCGGTCTGTGTTGACAATGAGAGAAGGGATTCAGTCATAAACCAGGGAGCGTGACAAGGGTACCCCCAACCATTTTAACCTCTTTAATGATCATATTGATGCAGCTGGCAAAGTTATAAATGGTGAACATTAATAAAACCGACAAACTGCAGGGACAGATTCCGTATGGAAATGGAGGAAAAAAGGTCCTATGAAAATGTGGTCGGAAATGCATCGAGACCACTGTAGATGGCGTTGATGAATAAAAGTTCCTCTGACCACGTGCTGAATGTCCTTGGGTGTTGCAGGCCGTGTGATTGACACAGCATACTATAAGCAGCAGAAACGGTCCACTATTCATGCCGGGAACAAGCCGAGTTGGTGTTCGTCTACGGCCAAGCAGATGGAAACGGTCCAGAGGTAGCATGACTTTACCAAAACAAGTACTCTCACAGACACCAAACTCATCACACAACATCCCAAACCCTTTTTGGGCGTTTGTGTAATGTTGGGTCCTTTCAGATAGATGAACGTGCAGGGAGGCGGCATACTGTGCATTCACCAGATTTATAGGATCGGATTGCCGAGGATTTTGAGTCGAAATCTAGTACATCCTCCAAGCAAGTGGGGGGGGGGGGGGGGGGGGGGCGAGCAAGGTGTAAGCCAAAGCACGATTACGTGTACCCTGCATGAAAACCGTTGTTATACCTATCACTTGCAGTGAGTGCAAGGAGTTTCAGCGACGGATCGGTTAGCTGTGTAGTGTATGGTGTGAACGGTATTTGTACAAGCGCTGCTAACAATTCCACACGTTTACAGTAATGAGGACTACGCAGATATGGTTTATGTTTATGGTTTCTGGGACGGTAGTGCCACCGCTGAAAGAGAAAAATACCTCAGGCGCTTTCCGACCTGACGATTACCTGATCGCAGGGTATTTACTAAAGTGTTTATCACTTTGCGTTCAACAGGCTCTCTTCCAAGTAGACATTTTTCGTACGAGCGTGCACGTCAACAAACTTTGCAATAACAGGAAGAAATTATCGCATGTGTTGAGCGAAGTCCCCGTACGAGCAAACGAAGAATCTCCCTGCGTATGAATGTCCTACAGACAATTGTATGGGAGACATTACATGCGGAAAACTGTATCCATTTCACATACAGCGTGTCCAAAATCTCCACAATGCCCAACGACTTCAATTCTGTCACTGGGTAATTGAGAACAGTCATTGGCTTCCAAACATACTATTCACTCACGAAGCCCAGTTTTCACGACATGGAATAAACAGCACACGCAATAATCATCGATGGTCAGGAAAATACATACGCTTCAGATGGTAGCAATTTCCGAGTTCGTTTTGCCTTTATTGTTTGGTACGGCATGATCGTTAACCTTTTGATAGGTCCATTTATTATCAATCAGCGATGGACGGGAGACAGGTACCTGCATATTTTGGAAAATTCATTTGTGGAACTACTGGTAGACGTTCCTTTAGCCAAACGAACTGGAATGTACTTCCAACATGACGGTGCCCCTTCACATGTTACCTTACGTGCGTGAGACCATCTCCACCGCACCTACCCTAATCGCTGACTTGGCGGTGCCAGGAAGGATTTTGTCGGTAGTTTTTGCACGAGGCCATCACGATTAGGGGATTTCTGTCATCAAACCTTTTTACTGACGGGGTAACACGTGCATTGCATCCCATGAAGGCCACTTTCAACATCTGTTGTAACGTGGGTTGCAATGCAGCTCTATGCTGTGTTCCGGGACAATTTTTTGTCAGGGCACGCACACCGTCCATTTCCGCTTGCATGTTCACGGGTCCTTTTTTCCTCCGTTTTCAGCTAGTAATCAGTCCCTGCAGTTTGTCGGTTTTATTAATGTTCACCCTGTATAAAACATTTTAGAATTTGCATCTGCAAGCAACTGGATTGGCAAATAACAACCGGCCACACGTCAACTCTTCAGCTCATTTATAAACTAAAACCCAGGAGGAGATAGAGAAGATCCAAAGAAGAGCGGCGCGTTTCATCGCAGGGTTATTTGGTAACCGTGATAGCGTTACGGAGATGTTTAATAAACTCAAGTGGCAGACTCTGCAAGAGAGGCGCTCTGCATCGCGGTGTAGCTTGCTCGCCAGGTTTCGAGAGGGTGCGTTTCTGGATGAGGTATCGAATATATTGCTTCCCCCTACTTATACCTCCCGAGGAGATCACGAATGTAAAATTAGAGAGATTAGAGCGCGCACGGAGGCTTTCAGACAGTCGTTCTTCCCGCGAACCATACGCGACTGGAACAGGAAAGGGAGGTAATGACAGTGGCACGTAAAGTGCCCTCCGCCACACACCACACACCGTTGGGTGGCTTGCGGAGTATAAATGTAGATGTAGTAGATGTAGATAAATATCATTCAATAAATATAAGATTATGGCATTAAAGGGAAAGAGTCCTAACCGTCCAAACAGTGCTACTGAAAATAACATAAAAAATAACAAACAATCCTGTTGGCAGAACATCCGCAACTGAGCATTATAGCAGAGATTGAAAATACCCCTTCAGCTGTAAATTACTTTATTTACACACGACCGGTTTCGGACTGTTATAAGCCCATCCTCAGGTGTTGTAGCTGTGATGTGGTCCCCGAGCGCCGCGTGTTCCAGGCGCGGTGTGCTGCCTAGGGGCGCAGAACAGTCCGAAACCGGTCGTGTGAAAATAAAGTAATTTACAAATGAAGCGGTATTCTCAAATTTGCAATAAAAGAGTACGTTACGAAATTTCATTATATAGCGTGCTTGATTTGCAATGTGTTAGACTGTGGTGGTACCCCTCTGCGCGCTACCAGCTGAGATGAATTTCTTACTTGTGGCACAGATTGAGTCTGAATGCATACCTGAAATACCTAACTAAAACACGTAGTCAGATGAATGCTATACGATTCGTCTGAAAGAGTTATTGCGCACGTTAATCGAAATAGGAGTGCTGTGCCTTAGAAAGCATCGATTGAGTCCCACTTGCAGGATTTCAATCCCCAAGCTTCAGTGATAAAAACCAACAAGAATCCTACGAACTTGCAGGGAACCCGACGATCAAGTGCGCCAGGGCTCTGATACGCACAGGGGTTTTACGTTCACATAGCGGAGTGGTTTGCTGCAATGTTAATGATCTCAATGGCGCACAGACACGGCATGGGGATCAGAGGCTCATTTTCTGTGGAGACGGACGTACTACGCACTCCTCTCTAACACTTCCCGTCTACAACTGTGTTCTTATAGCACCACGAAACCGTTGGCCTCTGTTCAACGGTTGGCTGCAGACTATCCGCTGTACTTCCTGCTCCCAATTTGACAACTCAGTTGGTGCCATAGGCATGTTATTCCCACAGTACCGACACGAGAATTTATCTATCTTATATCTTCTGCTTCGATTTTACTCTGACAGTGTCTCTGTCTTCTTATCCGTATTTTTCCTTAACATCTGAAAGCTGATCATAGGTCGCCTTTCGTTCACGACATTTACTTTTTCAAATATCTCTTGTTTTATACATCTATAAATACAAGTTGCCTCATTATCACACGTCCAGGTGACGTGTGCCGAAGCAAGATATTTGTATCACTACAGGATGAAGATCTGATAAATAAGTTACAACCAATGAGATTCAAATGGCTCTGAGCACTATGGGACTTAACATCTGTGGTCATCAGTCCCCTAGAACTTAGAACTACTTAAACCTAACTAAGGGCAGCACACACATCCATGCCCGAGGCAGGATTCGAACCTGCGACCGTAGCGGCCACGCGGTTCCAGACTGAAGCGCCTCTAACCGCACGGCCATACCGGCCGGCTACAACCAATGAGCTGAATTAAGAATATATAAAAAAATTGTATTTAGGAAAAGCAAATGAAATTTTTTAAAAGTGTTGGAAGTGACTATCTTGTTATATGCTGACGATTGGTCCTTGAACAGAAAGGAGAAGAGAGCTGAGATGGATGTGACTATACCCTAAAATACGAAATGGATACATCAAGCAAAAATTAAGTTTCTGAAAAGACATAAGAACAAATATGTGAATTGAACGAGTAGATCTTACGAATGGAAGACAAATAGCCTGTGAGCTCTTAGACTGACCTAAACATTGGCTGCTCCGAGAGGTGCTGCACTCCCTTGGAAAAAAAAAATGAAAGGATGACGTTGAACTCGACTGGAACGGTGCTGGATGCATCGTCCACCATGAAGATGGTGATAATGATGATGGTATTTTTTATAGCAGCTGGTGGTAGTGCAACGTTCTGCACCCTCTCTCTATCCCTTCTCCCCCCTACCCCCACCCCACCCCTCCCTCGATTCTATAATGAACCGAATTCCCGCGTATAAAGCAGAATAGCTACTTCTTCACGTATCTCAATGTCTACGACGTCACATTTCCTGAACTATGAGGCAGGTACGTTCTGCGGTGCGCGAGGATACTGCCTAGAAAATGTGTTACAAATAGAATTACTGGTAAGTAAATAATACATTAAACCGTCATGTATGATGCTGAATTTTTACCGCATGAGTAATGAAAATGGACTAATCGATGAACGACTTTCTCTTCGTTATTTCCTACTGAATGTCATCGATAAAAGTTTGAAAAAAGTTTTACGTTATTTTAAAGTCTGTTGGAAGTCGCTAAGTGCTCTCACTCTCAAATGCTGGTTAAATCTATTCTTTGTCATTTGCGTGCCGCGAGTTACACTGCCTCAATCCAACTTCTAAATTTGATACCGTACTTGACTTATTCTGGTACTCCTTTAATGAGTGGATCATGAGAGCATTTTAAATTTTTAAATTCCATCAGTAATTACTGAGGGTTTCTCAGGAGGTATGTTCAGTCATCAGGGATATCACATGAAAGATCATTCGAAGAAAAATGTCAACAAACATTGGCTCTACAACGCATGCAAGACCTATTAGCACTACTTCTCCGATGCTGTGAAACAAATCTGACCTACTGCAAGCTCTCTGCTTCCCGTATTTTGTGAGATAGTGGTATGGATCGAAACAAGAAAAACTTTTCTAATATCATGGGCTCTAAACAGCATACTTTAAAGAGTTTTGAGCAGAACATAGGTGTTCCACAGTAGCAAAGATGAACGGGTCGCAGTTCTTAAGATATGCCGTTCAGAGGCTGTTCTGTAGAAATGTTTTTGTTGTTATGATTCATGTAACCACCTCTCAAAATATGGATGGCAAAGAGGTTACCGTAGATTTGTTTCACAGTACAAAAGGTGAAAATATACTCTTAGGTATTAAGGACTGCATTTTACGATCCATGTTTAATAGACTATTTTGCTTCGTATGATCGTTTCTGTCATATCCGTTAATACTGACCATTCCTCCCGAGACACCCTGTACGAAATGCTGAAATTCAAATTTTTGTTGCCCTTAGGAACCGTTATACAGGCAACCTGCTACTGACATAGGGTGGTCGTAACTGATGGTGACATTGATATGTAACCTGCGTGGTACTATCTAACGAAAAAATTTGGAAAGAATAGGCATCTAAAAATATTAAAATTAAAAAATAAATGCCACGTGTGAAAACATACGAGGCATGTTCAGAAAGTATGTGTACAAGATTTTGGTATTTATTTTAGAAAGAGTTTATTTGCAAAAAATTACAGGATACTGTTGATGCACATGTTGACTATTTTTCCACATAATCGCCATTCCGCTCACTGCATGTGGGGAGCTATGGCGCTAGCTTCTTTGCGCCCTCTTCGACGAATTCCACTGCCAGCTCCTTCTCCACCTCAGAACCTCATTCTTCAGTCGTCTGTTGAAAATTTAATTGCACTCACGTGTGCCTTTAGTGAGGAGAGAATATGATAATTTGAAGGCGGCATGCCAGGGGAAAACGGGATCTGGTGCAAAACATCCCAACCAAAGGAGTCTAAGACCGCCTTTTAGGCGAAGGCTGTGTGTAACGGCCGTTGTTGTGCGACAGGCACAAACGTCAGCATTCCCCTTCTTTTGTTGTTCTTGTAGGGTCTCGCAATATCATTGTGCATTGATGGTCTCCCTCTGATGTAGAAATTCGACCAAAAATGTGCCTTTTGGTCCCAAATAAATGGGGCCATGATCTCTTTTCCTGAAAATTGTGGTTTTCGGTTCTTTGGGGTATGGGAAACTGGTGTGACGCCACTGTGACCTCTGTCTTCTTTGTCTCGGATGTGTAATGAGCCACCTACGTTTCATCTCCAGTCACAGTAGAGCTCAGAAAATCCTCACCTTCCTTTTTAATTTGCTCAAGAAACACGAGAGCACCACTGTCCCGATTTTTCTTGTGCTGCTCCGTCAGCTGTTTTGGGACCCGTGTTGCGCACAGTTTCCTCTACTCCAGCTTTCCTGTGAGTGTCTTGTGTTGTAAGAGATTTCTGGAGGGTTGTGGAAACATCGGAGGAATTTCATTCAGCGTCAGTTGGTGGTATTTACTAACAGTTTCCTCAGTTTTTTACACCAACTTATCAGTCAAAATTGGAAGCTCATCCACTCCTTTGGCTCCCACGAACATTTGTGCTGCCTCCACTAAACTCCCTTCATCACTTAAACACTCGTTTTGTTCATAACACTTTTCCCATAAAACGTTCTGATTCCTGAAAAAAATTCTGTAGGTATTATTCCTTTTGCGAGTAGGAAGTACGGATTGCGGTTATCGCTGAAACAAATAGTTCCAGGTTACATCGATTTTTTACACGCCATTTTAACCTCGCTGTCAAAACCGCGTCAACTAACAGGTTTCTGAAATAACCAATACGATAAAAGTAGAAATCGAACAAAGGGGGGAAAATTTTGACTCTCTCTGTTTAAAGATACACATATTCAAAATATTAAATGCGCAAATAAAAGAAAACTTAGTCTCTCAACCTTTCGCTGCTGTTCCCGGAAAGTGAGAAGTGGTTGAGTAAAACAAAAACTTTCCTGTGTTCACCTACTGATTCTAATTTTTTGAAACTCCGTGTAAAAACGATGGTGCAATCGGGGATCGTACCAGCATCTGGGCGTTATGAGTAGTCAATGCTAGAAGGTGAAAACTGAAGATCTGTTTTTCGGGTTTATTTTTCCGTTTTCAAGGGCTACAGGCAAAGAAAGTCACGTTATGTAGACAGAGACAGCATATTAACTATTTCCTGTTTTCATTGTGTATTATGAACGAATTGTTATTAAGTTTTTAGCTTATTACTGTTACCATATTTTTTTCTTCTTCTGTTGTTACAGAAATGGCACATAGTTCCTTAATCTTTTAAGGCAAATGCAGCATTGTACTTCATTGCTATGTCACTTTGTGAAAGGATTTCCAGACGAAGGTTGGTGCCATTCTGGAATACAACGGATGTTCGGTGACGATAGCGAGAAACTACCGTATAGACCAGTATTGTACACTGCACGTACACACATAAGTTAAGCCACGAGCACGGCAACAGGGACATTATTATTGTCTCAGCACTACTCTACTAATTCTTGTGCCGCGTGTTTGTTGCGCGATTCTTTCGGCATTGTTATGAAAATAACACTGATCGCTTTTCTCATTTCCTACACTGAGCAGTATTTCAGACCAAGGCAAATTTTACGAATAAATATGTTCCGCCCTTTTTTTTTAAAAAAAAAAGGTGTCTTTGAAAATGTAAACCTTTAACATGCTGTTATGGCTAGTTGGTATATCGGTTTTTCACTCGGTTATCAATAAAAATAAAGAACACTTGTGGTAACCGAGAGCAAACAAATAACGTTATTCAGAACTAAAATACCTGTATAGGTTTTCTCCAACCCTAGTAGAAAGCGGATCACGGCATGTGGCTCGCCATTGGCAGGATTTCTTACCACCATCTTTCACGCAACTCGACACAACGTTAGTTTACGAACTACCGTGTTCCTGCGCTGCTCGCTCTGGGCGGGGGATCTCCCTCTACCACTCATTGTTGCCAACCCTCAAGAAATAAAAAAAAAAACAAGAAAAAGACACAGCGGTTCATGGCCATAGTATGCATAGAGTAGGAGACAAGGGTGCCCAGGCAGCGCGGTGCCCGCAGCATGGCAGAGGTGTACACATTCCGCTTTTAACTAGCTCGTGCCTGCCCGTCAGGCAGACTGGCAAGCTGCCGCACAATGTCAGCCGAAGGGGAGGGTGCTTTCCTCCCATCCAAGCCAAACTATGCCCAACCCAAGCAAGCTAAAGTAATCTTCCTCGCCTGCCCGTCTCACCCCGGAGTTGCGCTACATAGAAGTTTATTCTGTACGCTTTCACTGTTGTTCTATGGGTAGGATTCGGAAGTTGATGAAAAGCCCCTTTTTCTTTACCCTCTTATCACACGTAGTGGCTCGCACTTACAGGGATTTCTTATCGGCAACTGGACACAACAACGTGAGTTTACGTACTATCAGGTTCCTGAGCTGCCCGCTCTGGGCAGGGGATCCCCCTCTACCACTCACTGTTGCCAACCCTCAAGAAACAAAAACAAAAAAAAAAACAGCCCGTTATGGTCATTGCATTTTATTTGTCTTTTTTTCCTTATGGCCGAAATTGCAGCTTATTTATTTATTTCGACTGAACAGTATTTTTCTACAGCTTCGCCTCTTTCTACTAGTGCGGACTATTCTCAATCTGAAACTTCCTAGCAGATTAAAACTGTGTGCCGGACCGAGGCTCGAACTCAGGACCTTTGCCTTTCGCGGGCAAGTGCTTTAGCAACAGAGCTACCCAAGCAAGACTCACGACTCGTCCTCACAGCTTTACTTCTGCCAGTACCTCGTCTCTCAGTTGGTAGAGCACTTGCCCGCAAAGGCAAAGGTGCCGAGTTCGATTCTCGGTGCGGCACACAGTTTTAATCTGCCAGGAAGTGAAGATTTCATTCTGGATTTTCAATCTGAGCCATCATCATGTCGCCTGTAATGCATGTTTTCAGAAGTAAGCAGAAATTCTGAAAGTCGAGATCCTTTGGACTTAACAATCTAAAGATGCCTATTACACTCCAATGCCAACTAAAGTAAGGTTTTAGAAGCCTAATTTCTGTTACCTTAATGTGTTTGAGGCAAATATGATGCCAGATATACAAATTTTAATTATTGTTACGTGCATGTATGTTGTGGATTCACTGAATTCATTTTAAGTGGTCAGTATAATTCATCCTAAATTCCACAAATACAGTTTCATATTGTGTTAAGCAATTCCCTGAAACAAGAAGCTTTTCTTTCATGTTAAACTTCCTTCGCACTACGTTGCACACCACCAAAATTTTACTCTTAATATCCACTAAGCCATATTTTTTTTCCTATTTCAGTCAATGTTTGCCTAAATTTAGAGAGCCTATACATTGTCGAATGGTCTCAAGTCCTTAGCGTACATTTTCCCACTCTTGTCAGCCACCAATTGTTTGTCCTCTTTGAAATTATTTATGGAGTGAGGAAACAGATAGTCAAATTTACAAACTTGTCGTGACATACTCGAAGCCCCTGAATTACGTTCTAGTAACTTTTTAGAAAATTTGCGTTGCGAGACACCTACCGATTTATTTGAAACTGCCTCAGAAACAGTCGGACACTTTTCCCGTGCTGGACTTGGGCTCTGTTTCGAGAGTGATATACATTACTCACTTCTTACCTTCTCCTCACTATCCTTTAAGTCTGGTTTTTCATTTTGCTGCGCCCACCGTTACGATAAATGAGTTGCATTATAACTTCCTACGCAAACTTGTTGTGATGAACCAAAACATTATGGTCACCTGTATAATACGTGTTTTTCCTTACTTGGAAAGAAATACATCATTTATTCTGTGTATCAGGGATCTGACGGTTTGTTGGTAGGTTTGTAGAGGTATGTGGCATTAGGTGTCTACGCACGGTCATGTAATTCGCGTAAACAGCGAGCCGCTGATTTGCGTGCGCGGTGGCGGCGCTCGATAGCGAACCAGATGAGTTCCGTGTAATGTTGTTGCTTTAATTTGCTATGAAAGCGGTACTGATAGACAATAAAAAAGGGTTAAAGCTGTGAGCTGTCTGGGGAAGTTAACCTTGCATTACTGAGCAACTGTTTCACCAGGTATCCAGTCTAGCTTACAAAATTCCCAACCAGACTAACATTAATTATAATCTTTTAATCGTCATACGACAACCGGTGATATATATATAAAAAATACAAGAGTCCGATTGAAAACTGTGTGCTGCAGCCGCGTAATATTCTTTCAGATACTAGGCCATACATAAAAAAGAGAATTAAATAAAAAGAAATAAATCAGTTTATATTTGGAAATTTATTTTAACATTGATCATTGAAATTTCAGCATATTAAACTTGAGTCATAACTAAGCTGGTGCCTTATTTAGGACTGTGAAAATGTGAGTTTGTAATCTTACGGTACACATCAAATAGGGAGCCAAGATTGGGAGACTGCATACAACACTGCATTCATAAAATAACACACGAAGAACGTTGTAACATATCCAAGAGGAAATTAACCACAGGAATGGGGGAAAGAAATACAGTAGAAGAAGAATGGGTAGCTCTGAGGGATGAAGTAGTGAAGGCAGCAGAGGATCAAGTAGGTGAAAAGACGAGGGCTAACAGAAATCCTTGGGTAACAGAATAAATATTGAATTTAATTGATGAAAGGAGAAAATATAAATTTGCAGTAAATGAAGCAGGCAAAAAGGAATACAAACGTCGCAAAAATGAGATCGACAGGAAGTGCAAAATGGCTAAGTAGGGATGGCTAGAGGACAAATGTAAGGATGTAGAGGCTTGTCTCACTAGGGGTAAGATAGATACTGCCTACAGGAAAATTAAAGAGACCTTTGGAGAGAATTGAATCAGTTGGTTGTGGTTAATTTCCTCTTGGATATGTTACAATCTTAAATGCGAATGTGCGTGAGATTATAACGTGGGGTGTACTTTGTATAAGCACGTGGTACTGGTATCACAATTGTTTGACCTATCAGGTTAATAGTAAGACGATAGTAACCAGTTCGAGGTTTTTCTTTTGTAAATTGCTTTTCGATCTAATTTATTTTAATTATCAAAATTATTGTAGAGTTACACTCTTTGTGTAAACCAAGTTGAACTGTACACTCGAATCACACTGCGTTGCAATTTAAGATAACATTAGATATTTTAGAGCTAAACCTGAAATAAAGGTGATTAAATTTTCAGTTAGGCTGAACTTAAGAAATCCATTGTCCTACGGACTTAGCAGATAAAAAAGAGAATTTAAATAACAAGAAATAAATCAGTTTATATTTCGAATTTCATTTTAACATTGATCATTGAAATTTCAGCATATTAAACTTGAGTCATAACTAAGCTGGTGCCTTATTTAGGACTGTGAAAATGTGAGTTTGTAATCTTACGGAACACATCAAATAGGGAGCCAAGATTGGGAGACTGCATACAACACTGCATTCATAAAATAACACACGAAGAATTCTATTGTCACCCAAAGAAGTTACGTTCGTAGCGCAATCCTGTCAGTCATGTAATTACCACACACAGGTATACTAAATTCATACAAACTCTCTGTGAAATCTTCCCGAAAAGAATAGCTGAGGGCTACTTTGATGATTACACCACATGTTTCACGTGGTCATCTTGGTTTACACAAAGAGTGTAACTCCACCATAATTTTGATAATTAAAATAAATTAGATCGAAAAGCAATTTACAAAATAAAAACCTCGAACTGGTTACTAACGTCTTACTATTAACCTGATGGGTCAAACAATTGTATAAGCACGTGGTACTGATCTCACAAAGTACACCCCACGTGGGTTGAACATAAAGAAAAGTTGCTATATTGAAAAATATTGTCAAGACGAGACGTTATAATCTCACGCAAATTCGCATTTAAGATTGATGATCTTAGAGTTACTGATCAACACGTGGTTCCACACTACTCACAAAATAGTGACAAAGCAACTACTGGAAGCTATTCTGAACTGTACACTCGAATCACACTGCATTGCAATTTAAGATAACATTAGATATTTTAGAGCTAAACCTGAAATAAAGGTGATTAAATTTTCAGTTAGGCTGAACTTAAGAAATCCATTGTCCTACAGACTTAGCAGACACGCGCTTAGCCGGAGATCTTACCACTTCAGACGCACGCCGCGGACAGACTGACCTGGGCTCCTACCAAGGGTGCTTCCGTATCCAAAACGAAAGTGACCAGAGAGGCAGCTTCCTATACCAACAAGACAAGGGACGGACAGCACCATACTAAGAATAGAAATCTCTCTGCTTTTAGAAAGCGTAGCTACCTGTTCCGACGTTGGTCCTACTGTTCTCTAGCAGACAGGCTTGTCTGCTACCCTCAAGGATGCAACTAGAAATACATTTGCTCATTCATCCTCTCACGCAGAAGGGAAGGGGGATGACAGTATCTTATCATGTACAGTATATAAAAGAAAGCGGATGTAGGTTCCGTATGAGACTGTGTGACATGAATTACATATAAACTGTGTTTTAAAGTGTAGTAGTGTGACAGATCGTTCTTGTTCATGTGTAAAAGTAACACGTTCCACTACTCAGTCTCCTCCCAGATAGAAACGTCACAGTAAATTTAGACGAGGAATTTATGCCGTAAATGACAACAGATTTCAGAAATTAACATGAAAGGAATCCAACAGAGACCTTTCATCCGTAAGGTTTACATAAGGTAATTTTGGTCTACGAGACATTGACGTGAGTTCACTATAGTGCTCCTCACGTAACTGTGGCACGATCGGGGCTCCGGGACATGGGCAGTCGTACTGCTGAAATCGCCGAAGGGGAAGACATCAAGCGTGAAGGGACGCAGGACGTTAGTAACTGTCTGCGTGTCTTCAATTACTACCACAGGTGTCCTGCAAACACACGAGAATGCCTCCCATAGCATAATACTGCTCCCACCAGCCTGCGTTCATGGCGCGCTGCACGCTGACGTCCACCTCGATGACGGCGTTTCTGGAGACGACCATCGACCTGGTGTAGCAAAAATGTGATTCACCCGAAGATCCGACACGTTTTCGTTGATGGGCAGTCGAGCCCCGATGGTCCCATGCCCATTGAAATTGTAACTGATGATGTCGTTGGGTTAATATGTGAACACGTAAAGGTGATCTCCTGTGGATCTCCATGTTCAACAATGTGCAATGTATGGTGTGCTCCGAAACACTTGTGCATGCACCAGCATTGTGCTCTTGCGGCAGAGTTGCCACCGATCACCATCTACCTGTCCGGACAAGCCTTCGAACCCCACACTCTGTGAAGAGTCGTGGACGTCCAACCATTTAGCGCCGAGTGGTAGATTCACAGTCCTTCTACCTCTTTCCGTAGATGCTCACGACAATAGTATGTGAAAATCCGTACAGCTTCGCTATTTTCGACACACTCGTTCACAGGCTCTAGTTAATAACACTCTACCCTTGGTCAAAATCGCTTATCTCAAATAATTTCCCCTTGTCTTCGTTAGGACGAATCCCAGTTCGTGTCTGCTCCGCTTACACACTTTAGTTACCGCTACATGTGCCCGCCACGGTACCAGGCACCATCCAGCATTAAGGTGGGCAATGGTCAATAATGTTTTGGCTGATCAGTGCATACCTGAATACCCATGCTACGTTATTTACAGGGTGTTTCAAAAATGACCGGTATATTTGAAACGGCAATAAAAACTAAACGAGCAGCGATAGAAATACACCGTTTGTTGCAATATGCTTGGGACAACAGTACATTTTCAGGCGGACAAACTTTCGAAATTACAGTAGTTACAATTTTCAACAACAGATGGCGCTGCAAGTGATGTGAAAGATATAGAAGACAACGCAGTCTGTGGGTGCGCCATTCTGTACGTCGTCTCTCTGCTGTAAGCGTGTGCTGTTCACAACGTGCAAGTGTGCTGTGGAGAACATGGTTTATTCCTTAGAACAGAGGATTTTTCTGGTGTTGGAATTCCACCGCCTAGAACACAGTGTTGTTGCAACAAGACGAAGTTTTCAACGGAGGTTTAATGTAACCAAAGGACCGAAAAGCGATACAATAAAGGATCTGTTTGAAAAATTTCAACGGACTGGGAACGTGACGGATGAACGTGCTGGAAAGGTAGGGCGACCGCGTACGGCAACCACAGAGGGCAATGCGCAGCTAGTGCAGCAGGTGATCCAACAGCGGCCTCGGGTTTCCGTTCGCCGTGTTGCAGCTGCGGTCCAAATGACGCCAACGTCCACGTATCGTCTCATGCGCCAGAGTTTACACCTCTATCCATACAAAATTCAAACGCGGCAACCCCTCAGCGCCGCTACCATTGCTGCACGAGAGACATTCGCTGACGATATAGTGCACAGGATTGATGACGGCGATATGCATGTGGGCAGCATTTGGTTTACTGACGAAGCTTATTTTTACCTGGACGGCTTCGTCAATAAACAGAACTGGCGCATATGGGGAACCGAAAAGCCCCATGTTGCAGTCCCATCGTCCCTGCATCCGCAAAAAGTACTGGTCTGGGCCGCCATTTCTTCCAAAGGAATCATTGGCCCATTTTTCTGATCCGAAACGATTACTGCATCACGCTATCTGGACATTCTTCGTGAATTTGTGGCGGTACAAACTGCCTTAGACGACACTGCGAACACCTCGTGGTTTATGCAAGATGGTGCCCGGCCACATCGCACGGCCGACGTAATTTCCTGAATGAATATTTCGATGATCGTGTGATTGCTTTGGGCTATCCGAAACATACAGGAGGCGGCGTGGATTGGCCTCCCTATTCGCCAGACATGAACCCCTGTGACTTCTTTCTGTGGGGACACTTGAAAGACCAGGTGTACCGCCAGAATCCAGAAACAATTGAACAGCTGAAGCAGTACATCTCATCTGCATGTGAAGCCATTCCGCCAGACACGTTGTCAAAGGTTTCGGGTAATTTCATTCAGAGACTACGCCATATTATTGCTACGCATGGTAGATATGTGGAAAATATCGTACTATAGAGTTTCCCAGACCGCAGCGCCATCTGTTGTTGAAAATTGTAACTACTGTAATTTCGAACGTTTGTCTGCCTGAAATTGTACTGTTGTCCCAAGCATATTGCAACAAACGGTGTATTTCTATCGCTGCTCGTTTAGTTTTTATTGCCGTTTCAAATATACCGGTCATTTTTGAAACACCCTGTATTTATTTATTCGTATGACTCACATGCAGTTTAAAATTAGAGGTACCGCATTTAGCATTAATAATACTATGCATAACAGGATTATCAAATATAAAACTACATATAAAGCTAATTAAATGTCAGTATCTAGGTTCTTAATCCATATAAGTGGCGTACCATCAGCTTTCATGAGATCGCTCCTGCTCCCATGCTATGCAAGTGGCATATGCATCTCTAACGTGCTTGATTGTCCTGTTCGGAGCCCCACAGTCATAGATCGGGGACTCGGTACTACTACATTTGTAAAGATCGTCTGCGCATCATAAATGCCCAGTGCGAACTCTGCTCACTTTTTACCATAGTTTCCTATCGAGTTCTGTGCCAACAGTATCACAGTTATTCTTTCGGAACTACTCACGCTCTTCGGGATTTTCAATAAGTTGACAGCTTTGGTCCCACAGGTCTGTGACCCCGTTGTTAGTGGCATGCAGCTGTTCTGCTTGCCGTAATTGTAGATTTGTTGAACGGAGACTATTTCGTCGTAGACTTGCTGTATCTTCCGTTTTGGGTAATTTCAGGTTCTTTTGCTGCTTGCCGTATTCCCTAAGCAAGGCCTCGCTTCTTCGTATGGCGAGTAGATACACTACTGGCCATTAAAATTGCTACACCACGAAGATTACGTGCTAAAGACGCGAAATTCAAACGACAGAAAGAAGATGCTGTGATACGCAAATGATTAGCTTTTCAGAGCATTCACACAAGGTTGGCGCCGATGGCGGCACCTACAACGTGCTGACAGGAGGAAAGTTTCCAACCGATTTCTCATACACAAACAGCAGTTGACCGGCGTTGCGTGGTGAAACGCTGTTGTGATGCCTCGCGTAAGGAGTAGAAATGCGTACCATAACGATTCCGACTTTGACAAAGGTCGGATTGTAGCCTATCGCGATTGCGGTTTATCGTATCGCGACATTGCTGCTCGCGTTGGTCGAGATCCAATTACTGTTAGCAGGATATGGGATCGTTGGGTTCAGGAAGGTAATACGAAACGCCGTGTTGGATCCCAACGGCCTCGTATCACTAGCAATCGAGATGACATGAATCTTATCCGCACGGCTGTAACGGATCGTGCAGCCACATCTCGATCCCTGAGTCAACAGATGGGGACGTTTGCAAGACAATAACTGTAGTGTTGGCAGAAGAGCCAACACCGTATTGCTAGAGGAGGCCGAAATGCACGCGTTTAATTACACGCAGACTGGCGTGAGGTCTGGAACAATTAAAGGAGTTGAGTCTAATAAGAAAAGAACATAGTTCTTGGAATACTTAACTTTAATCCATACTTGGTGTACAGCGCTCTTGACGGTACATGTTTTATAATTTCAATATTAATTGAATACGGCGCCTTGCTAGGTCGTAGCAAATGACGTAGCTGAAGGCTATGCTAACTATCGTCTCGGCAAACGAGAGCGTGATTGTCAGTGAACCATTCCTATGAACGTCGGCTGTACAACTGGGGCGAGTGCCAGGTCGTCTCTCTAGACCTGCCATGTGGTGGCGCTCGGTCTGCAATCACTGACAGTGGCGACACGCGGGTCCGACGTATACTAATGGACCGCGGCCGATTTAAAGGCTACCACCTAGCAAGTGTGGTGTCTGGCGGTGACACCACAATAACCACCTGCACGAACAGTTCGACGACGTTTACAGCAGCATGCACTATCAGCTCGGAGAACATGGCTGAGATTACCCTTGACACTGAATCACAGACAGGAGCGCCTGCGATGGTGTACTCAACGACGAACCTGGGTGCACGAATGGCAAAATGTTATTTTTTCGCCGGCCGAAGTGGCCGTGCGGTTAAAGGCGCTGCAGTCTGGAACCGCAGGACCGCTACGGTCGCAGGTTCGAATCCTGCCTCGGGCATGGATGTTTGTGATGTCCTTAGGTTAGTTAGGTTTAACTAGTTCTAAGTTCTAGGGGACTAATGACCTCAGCAGTTGAGTCCCATAGTGCTCAGAGCCATTTGAACCATTTTTTTGTTATTTTTTCGGATGAATCTAGGTTCTGTTTACGGCATCATGATGGTCGCATCCGTGTTGGTGACATCGCGGTGAACGCATATTGGAAGCGTGTATGCGTCATCCCCATACTGGCGTATCACCCGGCGCGATGGTATGGGGTTCCATTGGTTACACGTCTCGGTCACCTCTTGTTCGCATTGACGGCACTTTAAACAGTGAACGTTACATTTCAGATGTGTTACGACCCGTGGCTCTACCCTTCATTCGATCCCTGGGAAAGCAGCAGGATAATGCACGACCGCATGTTGCAGGTCCTGTACGGGCCTTTCTGGATACAGAAAATGTTCGACTGCTGCCCTGGTCATTCTCCAGATCTCTCACCAATTCAAAACGTCTGGTCAATGGAGGCCGAGCAACTGGCTCGTCACAATACACCAGTCACTACCGTTGATGAACTGTGGTATCGTGTTGCAGCTGCATGGGCAGCTGTTCCTGTACACGCGATCCAAGCTCTGTTTGACTCAATGCCCAGGCGTATCAAGGCCGTTATTACGGCCAGAGGTGGTTGTTCTGGATACTGATTTCTCAGGATCTATGCACCCAAGTTGCGTGAAAATGTAATCACATGTCAGTTCTAGTATAATATATTTGTCCAATGCATCCATTTCTTCTTGGTGTAGCAATTTTAAACTCCAGTAGTGTAGATGTTGCTCTGCAGAGGATGATAATAAATCGGTGTTGTTTGGATTGCAGTAGTTATTAACCGCATAGTGTGGTTCAACTGGACGTCGATCAAGATGGTGTGGCAGCTTTTGCAGGTGCAGAAAGTTGAAATGGACCTCTGAAGCTTCCGAGGTTTGCAGGTACCTAGACTGGCCCACTTTAAGAACCTGCTTCAGTGCACATGTACTCGTGCGTCTCCGGCGTGGCAAGTTGACCTGCTTTAAAGGTTGTGGCGGAGATAGAGCCAGGCAGGCTGGAGGAGGAATTCGTGCACCTCTGCGGCACGGCGGGCAGCGCGCCGCCGGCACGTGCGCCTCGCGGGGCGCGAGGAGTGACCACTTGTGGGGGACGTGCTGGAGGGCCGCTATTGTGCCACCTGGCGGCCGGGCAGCCTCGAGACGGGCTGACGGCGCAGCCTCATTGTTCGCGGCTACTGTGCGCCAAGGCGGCGCTGGCGGCGGCGGCGGCGGCGGCGGCGCCGCAGCGGCTTGCGCCCTGGCGCTATTCACGCGTCGGGATTAGCGCCTTCATTAACGCGCGCCGGACCCCTCTCGGCGGGCCGCTGCCCCGCCTGAATGGAGCGCGTGTAGGCCTCTGGGGCTGCCGGAAGAGCCCCAGCTTTGCTTTCTCAGCGCCGTTAATGCGAGCGCGGGGGAAACCGTGCGACGGCAGGGCCAGAGAGTCGACTCGCTGCTGGAACCGGTGGAGCGAGGGAGAATACTGGGCTCAACAACTTCATGCGCGGGACTGTGGCAAGCTGACGACCTGGGCAAGGCTACTAAACAGTCAGTTCGAACTACTAGGTACCAGCATTTTACCTACAGTACAACTGCTCCACATGTCCGCCCTCGGTACCTGCGTGGTCAGCGCAACAGTAAGTCATTCCTCAGGGCCCGGGTTCGATTTTCGGCTCGGTCGGAGATTTTTTTCGCCCACGCACTGGGTGTTGTGTTGTCCCCTGTGCAGCGTAACAGAAATCTTCAGAGGATGGACAGCGACACCCACAGTGACAGTGTCCGCATCTCGTGGTCGTGCGGTAGCGTTCTCGCTTCCCACGCCCGGGTTCCCGGGTTCGATTCCCGTCGGGGTCAGGGATTTTCTCTGCCTCGTGATGACTGGGTGTTGTGTGATGTCCTTAGGTTAGTTAGGTTTAAGTAGTTCTAAGTTCTAGGGGACTGATGACCATAGATGTTGAGTCCCATAGTACTCAGAGCCATTTGAACCAACCACAGTGACAGCGAAAATAGTGACAATGAGGAGGTGCAGGAGGAGGAAGCTGAGAGGTGACAGTAAATAAGCAAATTGCTGGCAATCTAGCCAAGAAAACACCAAATGCTGTACATGGATGCGCACCTAAAGAAGTTAATACATAGGATTAGTAACAGGATAAGCAACATTATTTCTCTACTAATAACCATTTGTGTGTGTGTGTGTGTGTGTGTGTGACTGACAGTCAACGGCTCGAAGAAACCATTCCGAGGTATTCACCGTCAGTCACACTCGGTGATGGTACTAACAAATATCTCATCTATCTTCTTTTTATATTCTTCTTAAAAAGCAACAAAATCTTATTTATATTTCAACCTTAAATTATTGTTATTTTGAAAAGTATCATTCTTTGTAAATGTTGTAGATAAAACAAAAGGAAAGAAAACTCTAAAAAGATGAAAAACGAAAATTGTGAGATATACGACCTGTTTTAAACATTAGGTAACAGGTCTATAATTTGGCAATAAATAAATGCCCCAATCATCATCATCATTTCATTCCCATCGACGCGCAAGTCGCCGAAGTGGAGTCAAATCGGAAGATTTGCACCCGGCGAACGGTCTACCAGACGGGAGGCCCTAGTCACACGACATTTACATTTTTTACTGCTCCACATTAGAAACTCGCATGAAGGCGGCGCTACCACTTCAGTGCAAGGCGATTACCTTATGAATATAAACGATTTTGGAGACAATCTGAGCAGCCGTCTTCGGTTGGTTGCAGATGACGCTGTCGTTTATCGATTAATGTAATCATCAGAAGATCAAAACAAACTGAAAAACGATTTAGAAAAGATCTGAATGATGCTAAAAGTGGCAATTGACCCTAAATAACGAAAAGTGTAAGGTCATTACATGAGTGCTAAAAGGAATTCGTTAAACTTCGGTTACACGATAAATCAGTCCGATCTAAAACCCGTAATTTCAACTAAATACCTAGGTATTACAATTACGAACAACTTAAACTGGAAGGAACACATAGAAAATGTTGTGGGCAAGGCTAACCAAAGACTGTGTTTCATTGGCAGGACACTTAGAAAATGTAAGAGACCTACCAAAGGGACTGCCTACACTACGCTTGTGCTTCCTCTTTTAGAATACTGCTGCGCGGTGTGGAATCCTTGCCACTTACCAGGTAGGACTGACGGAGTACATCGAAAAAGTTCAAAGAAAGGCAGCACGTTTTGTATTATCGTGGAAAATGGGAGAGGGTGTCACAGATGATACAGGATTTGGGCTGCAAATTATTAAAAGAAAGGGGTTTTTCATTGCGACGCAATCTTCTCACGAAATTCCAATCACCTATGATACGCGAGTTGGGGTGGCAGTAACCGATACAAAGGCGGTTTTCTTTGCGGCGAGATCTGATTGCGAAATTTCAATAACCAACTTTCTCTTCCGAATGCGAAAATATTTTGTTGACACCCACCTACGTAGGGAGAAATGATCATCATAATAAAATAAGAGAAATCAGAGCTCGCACGGAAAGATTTAGGTGTTCCTTTTTCCCACGCGTCATTCGAGAGTGGAATGGTGGAGAAGTAATATGAAAACGGTTCGACGAACCCTCTGCCAGGCGCTTAAGTGTGAATTGCAGAGTAACCATGTAGATGTTGATGTAGACAGTTTAACATCTATTTGCCATACACAGTATACCTTAATCACGGTGTATGCGAACAGTTAACAAATTTAGACGTTTCGGAAATGCGTCCACCCTTGGCCCGAAGACCAATGATCATGCACTTTTGGACGCCAGATAAATCGCTCCATTTCCTCAACATGACAACGACTGCACTGTTTTTTGCGTCCTCCCTGAATACTATTTATATACCCTTCACTACTGCTTCTGTCACCTGCCTTCTGTGAGTTGACGTCGATCATAGGCACAGGTCGCATTAATCGGTCTTGACCACTTTTTTCACGAAGTATTACACGAAAATTAGTGACTGGTACATTGAATGAAAAAGCACCTTTTAAAGTTTCTTGCAGATCATTAGGAATGTTCCACGTACCCTCCTACTGTTTCATGACAAAAATCTGTGCGGTATTCAAGTGCGTCGCATGTATGTCTCCTCCTAAACCACTGGATCAATTACAACCAAACTCCGTTTACATACCACATCCTATCTGAAAAGAATGTTAATCATCGTCAGACATATATTCCGAAATCAAATGTAAGACTGTAAGGCATACCCAGAAGTATTTACTAATGGTGAGGATTATGCTGAAGTTGAAAAGACAGACTGGAAGACTACATGGAAAGAAGTGAGATACTGAAGCAGTGACGAATGATACTGGAAGTTCTCCAATGATACAGATACACCGGTAATCAATGCCCCAGTAGACAGAGCAATTGAAGAGGAATGGACATCTCTAAAGAGGGCAATAACATTAGCTGGACAGACAAACGTTGTTGCAAACAAGGTAACCGTGAAGAAACCTTGTGAAGGAGATGAAATATTTCACTTGATCGACGAAAGAACAAAGTAAAAGAAAATGTTCAGGGAATTTCAAGAATACTGAAATACAAGTCACTCGGGAATGAAATACATAGGAAGTGCAAGGGACTCAGAACAAAATGACTACAAGAAAAATGGGAAGAAATTTAAAAATTAGTAGTCGTCGAAAGGACTGATTCGGCATGTAGAAAGCATGTCAAGATTAAGAAATCAATGAGATCTCCACTGACAGGCACTGAGAAGAGAGCGAATAGGAAGAAAGTGCATTGAAGACCTCTACGAGGTGATGTCTGATGATGTGATTGACGAAGCACTGGCTCTCGATATGAAAGACTTAAGGTGTCCAGTATTAGAGTCAGCGTTTAATGGAGTAATATTTTACTGAAGTGACTTCCTACAGCCGTCAGCCACTTGAGAACTGTATTTTTAACCATCAGCAATAGAAACAAACCTTTATTCTCTACCAGTCTCGTCCACTCAGCTTATCATCACTGGAATAAAAGCCAAATACATTTGACAGAAAAGCAGGTCATCTTTCTGCTAGGTATTTTGAATGTCCTCGACTTTACAATGATTGTCCTCGACAATCTGCTATGTATCATGAACTTAAATAGCTATAAATTGGCCTTACAAAACCACACGACCAAATGTAAAGCAACTATCATCAAGAATGTCCATCTGTTAACAGCTTACGAGAGGGTGGATAAGTGGAAAACCTAATAACACGACCGAAGACGAAATAAGAGTTAGTATGGAAGACATAAGGGAACCATAATCAGAATCAGAGTTTAATAAAGCTTTGGAAGGCTTGGGATCTATTATGTGTGAAGGTGTATATTCCTTCGGAATTTCTGTTATCACTAGGGAAATTGACAACCAAACAGCTATTAAAGCTGTCGTTTAGAATCTATGAGACTAAAGTTATCCAATCAAACTCTCGAAAAAATATCATCCAGACCTCACCGGAGATAGTAAGGGCTGATAAGAGCAAGACTAGCACAAAATTAGCTTAACTACTTATCTATCCACCTTGGAGCCTTGGAGCTAACCAATTGAAAGCAGTGCTCTCCCTTAACGTCGTCAGTGTTATGCTTCAACTGTAGTGAGCTGTTAGGCACTTGCTTTCTTGTAAAGTTAACGCATCGTCTTGTGTCGCTGGTGCAGCGTAGCTGATCTGAAAAAAAAAGAAAAAAAGAAGAACTATCAGCGCCAAGCCGCGTGCTGCTTTATTTGTCTGTTGTTAATTTAAAGCATATTCTGGCTCATTTAATCCGGAGCTGTGGCTGCTTGTAATTTGGTTGAGAACAGAGCGGGTAAAAGTTAGTGTAGCTTTTTAAAAGAGAGCCATTAATTTTAATTGCTGTACTCGCCGTTTTGATTTAATGTTTTATTTTGTGCTATAGATATTTTTTATGTTCGTGCTAATCTCTGCACATTTGGGCGACCCAAGTGTTGTCAATTGTTCATCCATTTGTGGGTAAAAGTAACATATAACTCCCAGCTCGGTTTTTTAAAAGTGTTTATTAACTCAGTGGTTTATTGAAATATTTTATATGGTAACTGTTTTATCGTATGTGTGTTATAGAAAATTCCGTCCTTAGTGTTGCAAGGTGTTATGTAAAGCAAATCTCAGGAGACCGGTGTTGGCGTTCAGTGAGGGCCTGTAACTCACTGCTTCCCTAACTAGAATCGTTAGTTGAAAGCAATGTTGTAATGATTTAATTTCGTGAGTCACGTTTTTAAATTAATTCTATAAATATTTTATGTAACAAATTTTTGATTGATGGTTCACCTTCTCTGGGTTCTCTTTCTAAGCACCTTCCACTACCGAGCCTGAGGGTTTATTTTTGTAGTACTTTTCCGATTAATTCTGTGTCTCCATTTACGTGTTTTGAAATGCCTGGGCTAGCAGGACAGAGCGGATTAGGTTGTGGAAAGGGGCCAGAATAAGGTTGCTGTCAGTTGCACTCAACATACAAACTTTATTCATCAACACACAATATTGCAACAAGGATGCAAAACACTCAATACTTTAATCTACCTCCTTTGATTAACTATAGATCGGCTGAAGGTCACATTCAAAGTCCAAGAAACAAGGCCTAAACAAGAAATTGTAATACAAGGTTCTTCTGGAGGTTCCACCCAAGAATATTTTCTAAATCTTCAATCTAAACAGGCTGAAGGCCTTAGCAATTTAATTTTAATGGAACTTGTCAGGAGGCCGCATATTACGCAATAAGGAGAGTTTCAATCAAAAGGCAGATGGCCTTATCTTAAAACATTTCGTGCAAAATTCGGCTGCAGGACCCATAAAAGCATAACAATCTTACGCCTTAAGGGCAAGACAGGAACATTAATTTAAGAGATATAAAACTTGGCTTAACGCCGCACATCAACAAATAATTTAACGGCTTAAGCCATAGAAAGAAGAGTTTTAATTTTAAAAGGCAGAAGGAGGTATCTTAAAACATTTCATATAAAATTCAGCTGAAGGCCCCTATAAAGAACAACAATGTCCTGCCTTAAGGGCAAGACAGAAACATTAATTTAAGAGATATTAAAACTCAGCTGAAAGCCACATATCAACAAAATACGTTTAACGGCTTAAGGCATAGAAAAAGAGTTTCAATTTAAAAGGCAGAAGGCCTTATCTTAAAACATCTTATGTAAAATTCAGCTGGCGGCCCCATATAAAAGAATAACAATCTCATGCCTTAAGGGCAAGACAAGAACATTAATTTAAGAGATATTGATACTTGGCTAAAGGACACACATCAGCCATGTAACTAAACCCCAAACAGGGAAATTACTGTATCACACAAGGAACGGCGTTCAGAAGTTTCCAAGGGTCGGCCTGGGATTGTAACACTAAAGCCCGTTTAGGTGAGACAGTCAGCCTGTCCAACGACTTCTTAATCTGAAGGCAACCCAATCGACAGACAGCCGACCGACCAATCAAAAATCAGCCCCCGCTCCACGCAACCAGCAAACGAAGATTTCAATACAACTACACACAGGGGATCTCAAGTTGATTCCGTATTTCTAGATTACCGGAAAGCTTTTGACACCGATCCTCACAAGCGACTTCTAATCAAGCTGCGGGCCTATGGGGTATCGTCTCAGTTGTGCGACTGGATTCGTGATTTCCTGTCAGGAAGGTCGCAGTTCGTAGTAATAGACGGCAAATCATCGAGTAAAACTGAAGTGATATCAGGTGTTCCCCAGGGAAGCGTCCTGGGACCTCTGCTGTTCCTGATCTATATAAATGACCTGGGTGACAATCTGAGCAGTTCTCTTAGGTTGTTCGCAGATGATGCTGTAATTTACCGTCTAGTAAGGTCATCCGAAGACCAGTATCAGTTGCAAAGAGATTTAGAAAAGATTGCTGTATGGTGTGGCAGGTGGCAGTTGACGCTAAATAACGAAAAGTGTGAGGTGATCCACACCAGTTCCAAAAGAAATCCGTTGGAATTCGATTACTCGATAAATAGTACAATTCTCAAGGCTGTCAATTCAACTAAGTACCTGGGTGTTAAAATTACCAACAACTTCAGTTGGAAAGACCACATAGATAACATTGTGGGAAAGACGAGCCAAAGGTTGCGTTTCATTGGCAGGACACTTAGAAGATGCAACAAGTCCACTAAAGAGACAGCTTACAATACACTCGTTCGTCCTCTGTTAGAATATTGCTGCGCGGTGTGGGATCCTTACCAGGTGGGATTAACGGAGGACATCGAAAGGGTGCAAAAAAGGGCAGCTCGTTTTGTATTATCACATAGTAGGGGAGAGAGTGTGGCAGATATGATACGCGAATTGGAATGGAAGTCATTACAGCAAAGACGTTTTTCGTCGCGGCGAGATCTATTTACGAAATTTCAGTCACCAACTTTCTCTTCCGAATGCGAAAATATTTTTTGAGCCCAACCTACATAGGTAGGAATGATCATCAAAATAAAATAAGAGAAATCAGAGCTCGAACAGAAAGGTTTAGGTGTTCGTTTTTCCCGCGCGCTGTTCGGGAGTGGAATGGTAGAGAGATAGTATGATTGTGGTTCGACGAACCCTCTGCCAAGCACTTAAATGTTAATTGCAGAGTAGTCATGTAGATGTAGATGTAGATGTAGATGTAGATGTAGAACATTGGCATCCACAACGACCAGCAACACCTCAGCTGTCGAACTACACGCCGCAATGGACAGCAACAACACGACGAGGAAAATGCACTGCCGAAAATTACGTCAACGACTAGGACAGGTAATCGGAACGCCAACGGCCACAAGGCAGAAGATACCGCTGGTCAACTTCAATAACAGGGAATAAATTAACTCCACAGGATGACGGCTGGAATCTTAGCCGACTTGATACACACAAGTTGTTGCTTGCGGGAATGTCCCAAAAGCTACTACCAGAATCAAATGAAAAATGTAAACAGTTGAGGCTCGACAGTAGGTTACGTGAGGACTCAACTTTCACGTCCGAGATCGGTGGGCGACGAACTTCGTAGCACTCGCAAGCAGCACCTCACACTCCAACGGCGCGTGCACGCCGCCAGTGGCCCCAGCCAGAGTACACGCGACGGACACTTCCTTGCTGCTCCACGCCAACCGACCAGCTGGTCACACACCGCCCAGCTGGAAACTATATCCGTGTCGTGTACATAGTTCCGCGTAGTCAGCGCGTACACAACTTTCCCACTAGAGCGCGTCCCGCTAAAAACGCCTGGCCAGACAGAATGCGGCCTGGCCGTCCGGCCTGTGGCCTTGAACCGCAGCGGGCAGGCCGCATTGTTGATTGGCTCGTTACTGAATGGCGGCGGTCACACAGACTGCGGCTCTGACGCACCGGCAACCGGCCTGCCGCAACGGCCGCCGCCGGGTTGTCACAGATTACAGATTCGCCGCAAGCCGGAGCGGCTGCTTGCCTCTGTTGGCGCACTAAACTGCTCTGTGGTCACACTGGAAGCAGCGGCGTGAGGCGATTTTTGTCTTGCAGCTCGTAGTGCTTGCCCTCGATATACTCTTGATAGAAAGCTGAATTCTAAGAAATAGTGTTGTCACTGTGACGTCCATATTTTGCAATATCAACTATTGTAAGCTCGCAGTATGGATCAACGATCGCCATGAGAAGCAGTGAAAAGAATTGTTTGTAACAGAAGAACTGGGATCCACTATCCTTCGGGCATTTTAACCATCTTTTCCGTCTATGCTTTCAAGGCAGTTCGGAAACCCCCAAAGTTCTAGAAATCCTTCTTCAGATTTCTTCCACATCTCTGTTGTAGGAGTAGGTAAAATCTTGGGTTGTAGAACAGTCCATATTGCCTGGCACACTTGTTTCACAATTTCTGAGACTGTTGAACGTCCCAACCGAAAAGAAAAAGCTATGGTCTGGTGACTGTCACCTGTAGTCAAATATCTGGAAAAGATTAAAATAAATTATGCCGATAGAACGAATAGATAACGACCAAAGATATGTTTGTTTAAATTCAATGACAGTGTTATGAATACAATGAAGCAAAACAATCTCTTTTAGTAGAAAGTTCTCTCTAGCGGGACATACGGAACTAGATGTTACTACCGTTTGCTGTTTTCGTAAACACTGCAGATAAACTTATCACACCACTACATTGTGGGAAAGCACTTACTTCTGCCGAACCTTTCATATGATACAGCAAAATTGAAATGGAATAATTTATATGACTTCGGGAAGCACAAAGAGGCTACAAATGGTAAAATGTACCTCAAACAAATGGCTAGTCTGTGCCTTGTATCAAATGGCTTTCTCCAGTTCGTTGTGCTACCTTTTTATCAGGCGATGCAGTTCATCGAAACATTCTCGCGACATACGAAAATATTTGAAGAACCTATCTTCAAAAAAATGAAATGGCTCTGAGCGCTATGGGACTTAACATCTGAGGTCATCAGTCCCCTACAACTTAGAACTACTTAAACCTAACTAACCTAAGGACATCACACTCATCCATGCCGGAGGCAGGATTCGAACCTGCGACCGTAGCAGTCGCGTGGTTCCGGACTGAAGCGCCTAGAACTGCTCGGCCACCCCAGCCGGCGAACCTATCTTCGTCAGACTCTAGTTCAATACACAGACGATGGTATTCTCCTAAGATTTCTGTCTTGCTATTAATATCGTGCATCCAACATCTGTTCTTGGTGCCGTTTCGTATCGCTAGTGCGAGTTCTTCCTCGTCCGAGCTACTCATTTCTGCACTTAACAAAAACATGAACTCGCACAAAGATAACGCGTCCCGCGTGAAGCTTCCAAATCGTCTAACGCCAAGACAAACGCGCTACGGATGCGAGCTTAATAATGGGGTTCGGCCCCTTCCACCCTGTAACAGCTGACGCATCAAGAGTCACTGCTGCGGCCGGCCGTTGCCTGTGTGGCGTCCCTGGCCGCTGACGCGCCCGGCCTGCCGCTGCGCCGTTCGTCGCAGCGCAGGCCGCATTCTATCCGGCCGGGCCTTAAGCACAACAGCGCAGGCGCAGCGCTCGTCCGTCTCCGCACTACGAGATGCCGCTGGCTTAGAGACGGACCAAATTCTGCTTCCGCCGATCCGCGTATTAATATGTAACGCAGCCAATGAGATTTCTGCTAACGTAGAACATTTTCTCCTCGCGGATCACACTCGCGCAGTGATACCTGAACACGCGAGGTATTATAATGAGTGTACAGACCTCCGATTAGTCAGTGTAGACACTTTGTCAAGTATCAGAGATATGTGAGAATAAGATTAACGTACCAAGACCAAAGGAACTTCAGATTGTCAATTGTAAATAGCATCCAGAATCAAGTAAGGTTTATGCTTGTTATTATTTTAATAAATGTGTGTGAAAATTAATCAAGTTCTGTTTAAAGTTGGTCACCGTCAATCTGCTACTTTAAGCGCGCAAGTGGCATTTCTATCATCTGACCTAACGGCAGAAGATAAACACGCCACGATAAGACCACGAGACATATTACTGACACTCGCCTACTTCGTTAGAGCGACAAGTCAAATAATCTGATGGTGTGTGTACCGAAGGTCTTACAGTGCGCACACCACGATCCAACACACCAAAGATAGTACAGCGGTACCAGTGGCGAAAATGCTGCTGATGCGACTCTTGGAGAGGACAGCAACATTATTGCGACAACCACAGGAGAAATAAAACCACAGGACTGCAACCAGGGTTTAACCCAAGCCAAACATGACTCTAGCCAGTCACGGCTCATGTTTGTTCAGTACATTAAGTAATTTTGTAGCGCTTGCCATAAATTGAAGATAATAAGCAGTTTGAGAGTAGCAACGTGGTTAAAACACAACGGAAAGTGATTCTAACAGATTTCTGCTGCTGTGTTGCTCTTCTAAACAGCTTCCCATATAAGCAAATCAGTCGCATCTTTAACTGTGATTACTTGGGGTGTGGTCGGTTCTGTTTAAAACGCGTATGTCGATAGTCATAGGGGTCGAGCCGCCCACCTCTGATTTCATGCCTCTTTTAAGCCTTCTGGAAGGACGCAGACCTCCTGTGATAACGAGTGATATTCGATTGTGGAGATGTTTTATTATGGGCGGTGAACAGCTCCTACCACAAGAAACTTCCTGGCAGATTAAAACTGTGTGCCGGACCGAGACTCGAACTCGGGAGCTTTATCTTTCGCGATAAGTGCTCTACCAACTGAGCTACCCAAGCACGACTCACGCCCCGTCCTCACAGCTTTACTTCTGCCAGTACCTCGTCTCCTAGCTTCCAAACTTTACAGAAGCTCTCCTGCGAACCTCCCACAGCTATTCTACCAACTGAGCTACCAAAGCACGACTCACGCCCCGTCCTCACAGCTTTACTTCTGCCAGTACCTCGTCTCCTAGCTTCCAAACTTTACAGAAGCTCTCCTGCGAACCTTGCAGAGCACTTGCCCGCGAACGGCAAAGGTCCCGAGTTCGAGTTTCGGTCCGGCATACATTTTTAATCTGCCAGGAACTTTCATATCAGCGCACACTCCGCTGCATAGTGAAAATCTCATTCTGGAAGCATCCCCCAGGCTGTGGCTAAGCCATGTCTCCGCAATATCCTTTCTTGCAGGAGTGCTAGTTCTGCAAGGTTCGCAGGAGAGCTTCTGTAAAGTTTGGAAGGTAGGAGACGAGGTACTGGCAGAAGTAAAGCTGTGAGGACGTGGCGTGAGTCGTGCTTGGGTAGCTCTGTTGGTAGAGCACTTGGCCGCGAAAGGCAAAGGTCCCGAGTTCGAGTCTCGGTACGGCACGCAGTTTTAATCTGCCAGGAAGTTTCATATCAGCGCACACTCCGCTGCAGAGTGAAAATCTCAGCCCCTACCATACTTTAGCTTCTAAGGGGACTTTATATTTCGTTAGGTCTGAGTGTGCTCCAAAGTACTCCTCTTAACTCTTTTCATTTACAATGAAATGTGACACCTGCCTAATATCGTGCAGGGCCCCCCGAGCATGTACAACTGCCGCAACACGACGTGGCATGGACTCGACTTGTGGCTGAAGTAGTGCTGGATGGAACTGACATCGTGAATCCTGCAAGGTTGTCTGTAAGTCCGTAAGAGTAAGAGGGGGTGGATGTCTCTTCTGAACAGCACGTTGCAAGGCATCCCAGATATGCTCAATAATGTTCGCGTCTGGGGAGTCTGGTGGCCAGCGGAAGTGTTTAAACTCATAACAGTGTTCCTGGAACCACTCTGTAGCAATTCTAGACGCGTGGGGTGTCGCATTGTCCTGCTGGAATTGCCCAAGTCTGTCGTAAAGCACAACGGACATAAATGGATGTAGCCGGTGCTAGGGGACTGATGACCTCAGATATTATGTCCAATAGTGCATGGAGCCATAATTGGATACAGCTGACTAGACAGAATGCTTACATATTTGGACCTGTCAGAGTAGTATCTAGAGGTATCATGGGTCCCATGTCACTGCAACTGCACACGCCCCACAGCATTACAGAGCCTACACCATCTTGAACAGTTCCCTGCTTATATGAACGGTCCATGGATTCGGCTCCGAAGGTCCATATCGATGATGTTTCGTTGAATGGTTCGCACGCTGATACTTGTTGATGTCCCAGCTTTGAAATCTGCAGTAATTTGCGGAAGGGTTGCATTTCTGGCACGTTGAACGTTTGCTTTTGTCGTCGTTGGTCCCATTTTTGCAGAATCTTTTTCCGATGGCAACGATGTCGGAGACTTGATGTTTTACATGATTCCTGATATTACGGTACACTCGTGAAATGGTCGTGCGGGAAAATCCCCACTTCATCGCTACCTCGGAAATGCTGTGTCCCATCGCTCGTGCGCCGACTATAACACCATGTTGAAACTCACTTAAATCTGCCTTTGTAGCAGCAGTAACAGGTCTAACATCTGCGTCAGACTTGTTGTCTTTAATAGGCGTTGACGACTACAGCGCCGTATTCTGCCTGTTTACATACCTCTGCACTTGAATGCACATGCCTATACCTGTTCCTTTGCCGGTGAGAATTGAGGACAGACAGAATATAAGTAACTACTCATTCTTTGTAACGCGTGTGATAATCTGTAAATCATCCTGTTGAACTTTGAACTGTTTCCAGCTGGTGAACATTACGTGTATTGTGAATACGAAATGGAATTTTGTTACCATTTTCTCAACGCTCTCAACGTAACTTTACTGCATCTGATAATAGTATTTTCTGTCTGCATTTTAAGTGATTATCCCCGATCCTCTCCCACCCCCGCCCGCTGCCGCACCTGTATTCCCACGTCCCACCCGGTCTCCATCTCTCAACCCTCCTTACCCTCTCCCAAGGTGGCTTCCGCCAGCTCCCCCTCCCTGATGATGTCCTACTTCCCTGCATCTACCCCTCCTATCAACTTTGATCCTCCCCCCCACCACCTGTGTCCTATCCTTTAGGCACCCTCCCTCCCTCCCTTCCCTTCTCTTTCCTTTCCCCCCTCCCTACTCCCCTCTCCACCGGGCTTCCCCTCCCCCTTACTCCCTCCCCCTCTCTCGTTTGCCCATGGCATCTCGGCTCTCCCCTCTCCCATTCCCCTTCCCCTTCCTCCTCCTCCACCTCCTCTCTTGGCAGGTCCCCGGACTCGTACACGCTCAGTGAACATTCGCGCGCTGGAGATCATCGCCGTCAGTGTTTCGTGTGTGTGCCTTCGTTTGTGTATAGTATTGTTCGCCGTCACGCCACCACCGTTCACGTGCCGTCGCCATCATTCATGTTCTGTGCATCGTGTCGCCCAGTATTAGTGATGTTTCTCGACCAGCGTGAACGGCTCCATGTTTTTTCGATTTTTAGTGTCTACATTTTTTGCCCACCGTTTTTACTGTCTACTCTGTGCCACCTTTATGTACTACTTGCTGTCCAACTCGAGGCTGAAGAGCGGCGTATTGTGCTGCTGCCAGCCCGCCTTTGTATAAGGTGTTAAAATCACAATAAAGAAAAAAAAAAACAATTTAAGTGACTATCGTAGGACCACATGCCGTTTATTTCAGATGTCGTTTGCTGAATAAACATCATTCAAGATATTTATGTCGTCTATATCAATTACAGCTTCCGAACTGAACGCATGTCATTAAATTATTGCCGGCCGCAGTGGCCGAGCGGTTATAGGCGCCTTCGAATCCTGTCTCGAGCATGGATGCGTGTGAAGTCCTTCGGTTAATTAGGTTTATGTAGTTCTAAGTTCTAGGTGACTGATGGCCTCAGATGTTAAGTCCCATAGTGGTCACAGCCAGTTGAACCATTAAATGATTCATTTATCTTTAATTTTTTTATTTATTTATATTTTATTAACTCGCAATTATAGGCTATGCATTGACTATATGACTGCAGAATAATAGTTACAGGTTATTATTCGCAGCGAATTAGCTGCGGGGTATGAATGCGTACGTGAGCGGCTCGACTTGCGCAGCCCATGTACCTAACTTACAGACTCAACTGGTTTGATAGTATGGGGTGCTGATTAAGAGAGCAACTACACTAGCAGAAAGCTGTTAGCTACAGTCGCAAAGTAAATCGATCACAGCTCAACAAGTTCTTCGTAGATTTCCGTAAGTATGTGCCAGAAGCTGTCTGCTCACAGAAAATGCAGTTCACGTAAATTACGGGCTAGGGGTTTGTGAGCGCGGTGCTGGCGCCAGAAAGAATAAAAGATGTGCTCCACTGGATTCAGAACAGCAAATTTGGTGACCAAGATGTCAACGTCAGTTCACTGTCATGCTTCTCAGACCAGTGTAGCACGTTTCTGGCCTTATAGCAGGCTCAGTTATCGTGTTACGAACGCTGTCAGGAAAGATGTAAAGCGCGAAAGGATGCATATGGTCTGTGATAATGTTCGCATAGTGTCTGCCACCTAAGGCCCACAGGAGGACTGTAATACAGCCCACAACCTACCTGCGACCGTTGCACTATGTATGTTTCGGGCACCATTTCGTCTTGACGGCGGCAGAACTGGACGCGGACATCGACGTGGTGTAACGAGAAACGCAATTCGTTCAATAGGGCGACACGTTTCCACTGTTCCACGCTCCCATCTCGACGGTATAGCGCCCATTTCAATCGTAACTGACGTGCTGCTAGGTCGAGAGTCATCTGCAACAGAGTTATAACCACGTGCGCTGAAAGGTATGCTAGTAAATACGCTGCAGGAAAAAAAATAGTATCCCTGGAAAGAGGACTACTGAGTATCATACCTATTGGATAGTAGATGCATGCACTGAAAATGGTTTCAACCTCGTCCGCCAACAGACAATGTAGTGGCATAGTTACCAGAGCGCCGTCTGTGTCTGCCCTTTAAGGGGCTCCGGAAAGGCTCAAAAATCATGAAAAGTTCAATTTTTACTTTTTTGCGTTTTCTGAATCTGCAGACTATTACCTTTTAATAGATATATAATTTATTCAATTCCGAAGACTACAACTATTTTTAAATTTTTTTTGAAATGTGTTCTACATGGGCGTGACCCACTGTGGCGCTGTTAAACTGCTGTCAAATGGTGTTATTATTAACGTCCGTGTTCATCAGGTACATTTTAGTGATGTGAGATAAAGTATGTGTTGTGGCTAACCTGTGATGGTTCAATATATATCGCTGGTGTGATTGTCGATTGTTTCATGTTTATTTACTCTGTCGTTATCTCGAAAATATTCGTAATTAATTCTGTTTCTTGAGTCTCTGTTTTGTTGAAGTATAATAATGAGTAAAAGTAAAGTTATTAGAAATCCTCTGAAGGCTTTTAAGAAAAGGAGAAATGTTGGAAAGCCAAAGGTATGTGTTATTACTGTAAACAATAAAGACCATAACCAAGTGAGTGAACCTAACCTCTCAAGTACACCTGCCCATAGCAGTCAAAGTGGGAAAGAAAATACTTCACAGAAGAAGCTTGGTTCAATGAGTGAAAACTATGAATGTTTTATGGGCGAATCGGATGTGAATGAAATATTTGATATGTCGGTTCTCAAAGGAATTTTTTCAAACTGTGTAAGATGTATTCATTGTTGTGAAGTTGGTCTGGAACTCTCCATAATAAAGCACGTAGGACTTGCTAGTGAAATACAACTGAAATGTGATAGGTGTTCATACATGACCACCTTTTGGAACAGTGTTGCAGTAACTGCAACTGATGAAAATGGTAGCAAAATCTACGAACACAACATTAGATTTGTTTATTCCTTGCGTTCAGTTGGTAAGGGTGCAATTTTCTGTGGCATCATGAATCTTCCAAATCCCCCAACCAAGTTTACGACCTATAATAAATTAATAGGGTCTAAAGTAGAAGATGTCTGTATAGAATGTATGAAGAACGCTGTGGAAGAGGCAGTAATGGAAAATAATGGTAACAGAGATTTGACTGCAGCGTTCGACGGTACCTGGCATAAACGGGGACACACATCTCTTCATGGTGTAGTATCTGCCACCAGTATGTATACAGGGAAAGTTTTAGATGTAGCAGTAATATCAAAGTATTGTAGATGTCCACAAAAATATAAAGGTACACATGAAACTACGTAATTGCAAAGCTAACTATAGTGGCACTAGTGGAGGAATGGAAGTGGCTGGTGTTGCCAGTATATTCCAGCGTTCTGAGGCGTGTGATAAAGTGCGATATGTTAATTACGTTGGTGACGGTGATTCTAAAAGTTCCAAACGTGTTCAAGGACTGAAGCCCTATGGTGATGATGTTGTAGTGCAGAAATTTGAGTGTATTGGACACGTAGAGAAGCGAATGGGAAAAAGACTTCGGCGACTGAAAGCTTCGTACAAAAAACAAAAACTCAGTGATGGTAAAGGGTTGGATGGGAAGGGAAGGTTAACTGACAGTGTAATTGACAAAATACAGAACCATTATGGAATGGCTATTAGGCAAAATACACAAAGTGTCGACGAAATGAAGAAGGCTGTTTGGGCTCTTTGTTTTTCATACTTCAACCGATGAAAATCCTCAACATAGCTTGTGTCCCAAAGAAGAAGACAGTTGGTGTAAATATAACAAAGGATTGCTAACTGGTGACGCGTACACTCATAAGCATAGTCTGCCTCATGCAATAATGGAGGTGATAAAACCTATTTTCAGAGACTTAGCAGCACCTGAACTGTTGAAATAGTGTATTCACGGAAAAACTCAAAACCCCAATGAAAGTGTAAATAGTGTTATATGGTCGAGAATCCCCAAGACTGTATTTGTTGGAATAGAAACACTTCACTTTGGTGTGTATGATGCTGTTGCGACTTTCAATGATGGCAACATTGTAAGGTGCAAGGTATTTAGAAATATGGGAATGAAGATAGGTTCTAACATGGTACGAGCGATGCTTGCTTTAGACAAGGAACGCCTTCGGGCTGCAGACAGGGCTGTAAAGAGTCTAGAAATACAAGCAAGAGTAAACAGGAGGAGGAACAAGAGGAAGCTGGAGGAGGAGTTTGCAGAGGATGAAGATAATCCATCCTGTGGACCTGGAATGCACTAAAAAGTTAATCCAATCTTTGTCGCTCGATTCCCAAAACTTTTATTTTCTCATACTAATTACATGTTTTCTAAGGATCTTCCAAACATATTTGTTTCAAACTTTCAGTAAATGTTACTCAGTACCTTCTGCATAATTTAACACAGCCTTTTTCCAAAAAACTGTATATTTTTGAATATATAAATAAAAAATTGCAAAAAAATGTTGTGAATTTTCATTACAATTGAAACAAAATCATCTTTAATAACTGAACTAAGATTTTGTAAAATCCCTGTGTTAAGTTGTAGCCCATATTGCAAAAAATAATCTGTAAAAAGTTCAACTTCCTACCTCAAATACTTTGTGAGGAAAGATGTAATTTATAAGCGTTATTTTAACATTGCAAGTATAGGGCGTTCCGGAGCCCCTTAATATGTAATGCTGACAGCCAGAAGGCAAACTTGTAAAACAAACAGGCAACCATGTCACGGAGACGCACTCGGGTTTTCTACAGGCAACTGAGCGTGTTTGAAAGGTGTCACATTGTGGCTTTCCGAGAGCCGTGTTGGTCCTTTCGGAGAATTGCCACGTAAAGTTCGACGCACTGCGTCAGTTGCGCTACGAAACATACAGACAGCACAGAGGCCCACCTGAATCGTCGTATTGTGAGAGTAGCAGTAGCAGACGGTGCAGCTATCACAACACAGTTAAGAGGGCTTGAAGCCCAGACGTGGCAACAGGGTTGCGAATCATTAATTAACAGTGGTCACCCATACTTCCAGCCCGTTTTCCACTTAGACCACAGCATCGACGTACATGAATCGACTGGTGCCGTCAGATGGAATGGCTCACTGTGGCCTTCAGCTCTGAAAGCAGATTCTGCTTGCACGTGCATACGACGTCGACCGGGTGAGCGCTGTCTCGTGGTGTGCAATCGTCCAAGACACACTTGCCCCACACAGATCTTATGGTCTCCCTCGTTCACCTTTGGTGTTTCTGAAGCGGAAGCTGACCAGCAGTCGGTACGTGCAGGATGTTGTCAGACCCGCTTTTTGCTATTCTTGCAACAGCAAGGCAGTGTGTTGTTACACACTCTGCCCGTGAAACTCTATGTGTTCTGCAAGACGTGCAGCAATTTCACTTGCCAGTACAGTCTCCGAACTTGTTTCGAACCGAGCACGTGTGGGATATGATAGAATGAGAAGTGACACATCATCCAACGAATCTTACAGAACTTCCTGAACAGGTAGAGCAGGCGAGATATAACGTATCAAAGGATGGTATTCGCCATTTGTTCGATCGACTGGATGCTTGAGTCAGCGCTCGCCTTGTCGACTATGGAGACCCCACCACGTACTAATTTGGGTGTTTCAGCATGGGTCGATACCTGGTTCCTCAGAACCGCTTGTGCTATTGTTCTGTAAATGTAATCAATAATCATTTAATGTACTCAATATGCACTACTGTAAATCTTTAGAGAATTGGTAACCTCTAAAAGGGTGGGCCAATTTTTGTCCGGCAATGTCTTTGTGCTTGCACTAACATTCTATCCTGTTGTCATATCTGCTACAGAGTGCCGTCTATCCTGTTTTATAGAGACGACGTGACGACCTCCCTGTTGCGTGATGATGCGTAGGCGTCCGATATCTTGTGGTTTCATCGTCCTGAAATCACTTTCCATAAATTTCATACAGTAGCCGACCAGCTTCCCTGAGATGCTCTTCCCAGTAGACTGGCTGTAGCTGTCTGCTCCTTGTCAAAGACGCTTATTTCAGCGAATTTCCCCATTTCCATCCAACATATTTAATACAATTATTCCTCAATCTCCCCTTCATTTATACAATCCGGTGTCAAAAGTCATGGGTTAACGATATGCGCACATACAGTTGGCGGTGGCATCGCTTACACCAGGTGTAATAGGACAGTACATCGGTGGAGCTGCCATTCGTACTCATGTGACTCGTGTGAAAACATTTCCGACGTGATAATGGTCGCTCGACAGACTTTGACGGGGAATGGTGATTGGAGCTAGAAACATGGGACATTCCAAACTTCCTGGCAGATTAAAACTGTATGCCGGGCCGAGACTCGAACTCGGGACCTTTGCCTTTCGCGGGCAAGTGCTCGAGCTGTGAGGACGGGGCGTGAGTCGTGCTTGGGTGGCTCAGCCGGTAGAGCACTTGCCCGCGAAAGGCAAAGGTCCCGAGTTCGAGTCTCGGCCCGGCACACAGTTTTAATCTGCCAGGAAGTTTCATATCAGCGCACACTCCGCTGCAGAGTGAAAATCTCACTCATGGGACATTCCATTTCGGAAATCGTTCGGGAATCCACTGTCCCGAGATCCAAAGCGCCAAGACTGTGCTGAGAATACAAAATTTCGGACCTTACCTCTCATCACGGACAACACAGTGTCCGATGGCCTTTACTGAACGACCGAGAGCAGAAACGTTTGCCTAGAGTTGTCAGTGCTAACAGACAAGCAACACTGCAAAATGTAGTAATCAATGAAGGACATGCTACGAACGTGCCCACTGCGGCGAAATATGGCGTTAATGTGCTATGGCAGCAGACCGCCGACGCCGATGCCTTTGCTAACAGCACGACATTGCCTGCAGCGCCACTCCTGGACCACATGGGTTGTACCTAGACGTCTGGAAAACCGTGACCTGGTAAGAGCTGGTGTCAGGGTTTGAGTGTGGCGCAGGTCAGACGAAGTCAAGGACCCAACTCGTCAACAAGGTTCTTTGCAAGTTAGTGGTGACTCTATAATGGTTTGGGCTTTGTTTACATGGAATGGACTGAACCGATCATTGACTGGAAATGGTTATATTCGGCTACTGGTAAACCATCTGCAACCATTCGTGGACTTCATGTTCCCAAAGACCGATGTCATGTTGTCGAGCTACAATAGTTCGCGACCGGTTTGAAGGATGTTTTGGACAATACGAGCGAATGATTTTGCCATTCATATCGCTTTGCATAAACCCCATCGAACAAATGGCTCTGAGCACTATGGGACTTAACATCTGTGGTCATCAGTCCCTTAGAACTTAGAACTACTTAAACCTAACTAACATAAGGACATCACACACATCCATGCCCGAGGCAGGATTCGAACCTGCGACCGTAGCAGTCGCGCGGTTCCGGACTGAGCGCCTAGAACCGCGAGACCACCGCGGCCGGCTCCCATCGAACAGTTCTGGGCCTTAATGGAGACGTCATTCCGCGCACATCTTACATCGGCAACACTTTCGCAGTTATGGACGGCTATAGCGGCAGCACGGCTCTATATTTCCGCAACCACTTCCGACTACTAGTTGAGCCCGTGCTACGTCGAGCTGCTGCGGTACGCCTTCGAAGTGGATATCCGACTCGATATTGGGAGACATCCCACGACTCTTGTCACCTCAGTGTACAGTATTGTTTGAAACAATAACTTATAAGATCAGTTCACAGAAATAAATTTTCTATACTTTCCATTTCTTTCATTACAATAGATGCTGACATTACAATAACCACTTTCAAAATTATTTTTTAATTGCGTATTGTGTGAATATTGTGGAGAAAATCAGAGAGTGTATGGAGGCATACGTAAAATGTCAATGTTTTATTTTACTAAAAACTATCTAAAATGCATGAGAGGCAAAGTTCTTGTGCTTTCATGAATAGCTATGGAGAAGCGTTGCAATAGAGGTGTTTTAATAATCGCGTAGTAGACACACTATGCACTTGCACCCAGCGTGCGGAAACTGTCCATGTTATTACACTTATACATTTGTAAATAATGTATATTCCTTTGCACGACTATTTCATTACTTCAAAGGCGTTTCCACGAATATTTGGAAATGAAAGTTTTTCAATATTACACTAAAAACCACTTCATTTTCTGTTTTCATTTCGAAAAGAAAATTGACAATTCCGGGTTTGTCAGTCAGTATTTTCGAAAAATGAGGGATTCTTTCAGATGCTGTACATAGCACTGAATTTATACTGAGTGTGACTTTTTAACCAGTCATACGACTTCTTTCATTCCTTTGCCACTGAGGGTTCCGGCATTCTGATCCAGACGCGAAGTTCACTATTAAGAAAAACCCTATTCGTAAACGTGAAAGAGAAACTGTATTGAAAGCTACCTACTGGCGCTCAATAAAAAGAAAATATCGGAATGACAGTAACAGTGACGAAGGCTGGTCGCAGTAGAAAGAAATGTATGAGTAATTATCCCACAGACACATAATACTACAGGTTTCAGAATAGACTGTTTTCATTCGGTTGCTCCGACAGGCAACTTGAAAGTTCGGGCGAATAATTCAGCTGGTACGTCAAACCGTATCAGCTAATAGTTTCCCAGTATTCGAACGAGTCGATTGTTTACATTTGTTTGTATCGATCACTATGCGCGCGCACGCACAAACACACACACATACATACATACACACACACACACACACACGCGCGCGCGCGCGCGCGCGCGCACACACACACACGAAGATGGAGAAAATCTCTGCTGCAGTGTGGCACGATGTGAGAGTAAGCTTTTGCTCCAGGAGGGGACCACATAGGACGCTATCACTGCTGACTGCTGGGCGCTGCTCGCTTGCGTTGTTTGGGAGGCGACAGGCAACTGTAGTTGAGCTTATCAGCAGGTAGCAGGCTGCCAACGAAGCCCCAGCTCTTACGCGAAATGCGGGAACGAACCACGTTATCTTTGTGGGAGTGTTGACGTGGCCTGCTCAGTGCTGCAGCAAACAATTGCTTTGTCGAATGGAATATCGTAATGTGTACAGCATCGTGGGGTGTATCTAGTTAAGCAAGCTACGATAACGTCGGTCCTTCTCCCAGGATTCCGTAGATACTGCGCCTTCTTTTCAGAAGCACTGGAAAAGTGTACCATTCGGCATCCGGTAGTGGGTATACTGCAAAGTACATTATTCTCCTGCTTCTCTGAGCCCAACCGCTGTTTGATGTTTTAGCTCTAACTTCTCTTCTGGCTGCTTTTATACAAAAGCACGCACAGTAGGACGCTCTAGCCGTTGGCGCTTCACAGTTGAAAGCTGTCAAAAGCGCTGACAGCTGTCAGGTATCTAGACTGCAGGCGTGTCTTAGTAGTAAAGAACAGATGTGTTAAAATGTCATGCATCGTGCGGCATTTTTACACGCATCTCAGTGCTTATGAAATATCTGTTGAATTGTAGTGATACATTTGTATAGATACACTGAGCGGAATATGTGGATACTGTCTGCACGAATAGAGTTGGTCTCGAAGACGTAATAAATATAATTGTTACGTATGATGCGGCGTGGTTTCACGCACTTCATTGATTATGACATCATACGTGTTGAACTAAATTCCGTGCCTGTGTGGGCTCCATATGTGAAATTTTTTGCGAAGACATTTAGCAGTACAGAAGTAATAAATTTTCACGTCATGCAGGGTGCGGCAGTTTTTCATGCATCTCATTGTTTATCGCGTCATATATCGTCGACTATGGTACGTAGGTGGTTCCTAACCAGCCACCGATTATTGCCTGAAAATAAGCGATATATGTACCAATTTAGGTTGCAATCGGTCCAGTGGTTTAGTAGGAGATGTGGAACATACACACATACACACATACGTACACCCAGTAGGATATTAGTTATATAAATTCAAAGAAAATTGGCGGGCGATGACAAAAATGTCTCAGAAATAAATTCTTCCATGAAGTGACATAATACGCTTAAAAAGCAAGTTATTAAGTCACGACACAATAAAAAAACAAGGAATCTTACATGCTTTCTTTTCGTGCCACCTCAGGATCTACCAAAGTAGAGTTATAGATCATGGGTGCAAACCAACTTCAATAAATTTAAATAAAAGGTAACTTACAATGTAGTACCACTCATAAACATTTTAAAACCAACCAAAAATCAATATTCGACGCTACCTCTCCTGCTAGTAAGAAATATTATTTCTCTCGAAGAAGTTGGCAACACTAGTCATGGTTCGTGTATAAGAGAAAAGTCCGAAAAAATTTCTCAGCGAAATCAGGCAAACTCTGACAGTGAGTGAAAACATTCATATAACTGCCATAACAATCGGAGACTTATGTCAGTTGGTTCTCACACATTAAACCGAACCACACAATCCAGGGGCGTGAGTGAAAACATTCGTGTAGGTGACCAAGCCACAGAGATGGTTTCAATCGCTTATTTCATTCGACTGAAAAAACCGACTGAACGAGAAAGTCGACTGGGCGCAATCGGTTGTTAAAACGAGTCGGAAGTCCGATCAGTGTGTGTGTGTGTGTGTGTGTGTGTGTGTGTGTGTGTGTGTGTATGTGTGTGTGTGTGTGTGTGTATGTGTGTGCGCCCGTGCGTGTGCGTATGCGTAGGAGAAGCGTAGGGCAAAGTGTTCTTTTTTGTATCATGCATCAAAATTATGTAAAATTCTATTCTAGAACGAATTATGGGATACATGAATGCTTGTATACCATTGCGCGAGCTATTATTTGTTAAGAATATCTTTTTCTCGATCTCTAAAAGAATTGAACGCATGGAGGTGCAGAAGATTCGTATTTGCCTAGTACCAATAAATTTTCCAAGCACATTGTGAAGAGATACACAGCGCATGTCTTCGAGCATTCGACATTTGACAAGTTTCAATGTTACTGTGATTGTCTCTCCCCAGTCAAATAAGCTCTTCTTGGCCTCTGTCCGATTTCCTCAGCCCAACCTAATTTGGATCCCATACACTATTCATATACACTGAAGAGCAAAAGAAACTGGTAAACTTGTCTAATATCGTGTAGGGCCTCTGCGAGCTCGCAGAAGTGCCGCAACACGACATGACATGGACGTGAGTAATGTCTGATGTACTGCTGCAGGGCTGTCCATAAAACCGTAAGAGTATGATAGGTGTGGAGATTTCTTCTGAACAGCACGTTGTAAAGCATCTCAGTTATGCCCAATAATGTTCATGAGTTTGGTGACCAGCGGAAGAGTTTAAACTCAGAAGAGGAATCCTGGAGCCACTCTGTAGCAATTCTGGACGTGTTGGGAGTCGCATTGTCCTACTGGAATTGCCCAAGTCCGTCAGAATGAACAATGGACATGAATGTATGCACGTGATCATACAGTAAGCTTACGTACGTGTCACCTGGCAGAGGTTTATCTAGACGCATCGAGAGTCCCATTCACTCCAATTGCACACCATTACAGAACCTCCACCAGCTTGACATGCAGGTTCCAATGGATTTATAAGGTTTTCTCCATATCCGTACGCGTCCATCCGCTCGATACAATTTGAAACGAGGTTCATCCGACCAGGCAACACGTTTCCAGTAATCAACAATCCAATGTCGGTTTTGACGGGTCCAGGCGACCCGCAAAGCCTTGTGTCTTGCGGGCACCAAGAGTACGCGAGTGGGCCTTCGGCTCCGAAGGCCCATGTTGATGACGTTTCGTTGAATAGTTCACACGCTGACTCTTGTTGATGGCCCAGCATTAAAATCTGCAAGTTTGCGGAAGGGTTGCACGTCTGTCACGTTTAACGATTCTCTTCAGTCGTCGTTGGTCTCGTTCTTGCAGGATCTTTTTCCGGGCGCAGCGATGTCAGTGTTTCGAAGTTTTACCGGAATCCTGATATTCACGGTACACTCGTGAAATGCTCGTACCAAAAAATCCCCACTTCATCGCTACCTCGGAGATGCTGTGTCCAACCGCTCGTGCGACGACAATATATCACTTTCAAACTCACTTAAAGCCTGTTTAACTGCCAGTGTAGCAGCAGTAACCGACCTAACAACTGCCCAGGCACTTGTCGCCTCATATAGGCGTTGCCGACTGCAACCCCGTATGCTGCCTGTTCTCATATTTCTGTATGTGAATACGCATGACTGTACCAGTTTGTTTCGCGCTTCAGTGTATACACTATTCAAATAAGGACCCTACCAGCGTTTGATAAAGAACTGCTCTCGCGGACAGACAATTTCCTATTGTTCTCACCTACCTGCAACTGAAGTTATCCTCACCATATTTCTGTAGAATATTGGTCATAAATATTGGTGTAATATGACTCGCTCGAGTAGCGACACATTACTCATTTAGGCTATGCCTACTGGAAATTTATGTTTCGGAAATCAAACAACTGCGAGATAGGTTTCCAGCCTTTGCAACAAGCTGATATGTTATTGTTATTCAACTCAATATTATTTTGTTTGTCATCGTAGACTAAACCATCATTTATGAAAGGTCTGATATTATGAGTAAAATATGAGCATAGTTACTGATACGCAATCAAACGTTATACTTTCTGGGACACCAATCTAGTTCTGTGTTTATAGATGTCTCCACTGTGCATAACGCCCTGAGTTTTGCTCGTTAAGGAATTTTCAGTGCAATCGCAAACATGGTTATGCAGGTATTTTCTTTCCTAGACTTGGATTTCGTGTGACCTGTCGGGGCCTATATGCGGACGTTTTCTGCTTTCGGAATACATGCTGAAGCTCATTTACATGCATACTCCGTAGACGTTCGAGTGCCCATAAGAGGTTTTAGCTCCCCGGAAACTTTTGTTGATGTGTCACTGGAGGTAATCCACAGCTCTCCGTGACCGAGGATCGCATTATACTGCAGCGTCATCGCTCAGAGCAGGAAATAATAGCGTCAAATCCTAATGGTGCCACAAATTTTCATTAAGAGTAATTTTTGAGAACATTTCTCGAGGAGAGCAATGGTTTTTCTTGTTAGTACTTTAAAATGAACAAAAACAGTCTCGACCGCAAGAAACATTTATTGTTGTGGTTACCGGTTTCGGTCACTAACTGACCATCTTCATACCTAATACCATGATGGTTGGCGGAGGCGGAGAACGGAGCAAGCGCTACGAACTCCACGAACGTCAATTGCTGAGCATCATGGTATGAGGTCTGAAGATTATCATTACTACTTACCATGTTGAGTATTTATTCAAGCCAATAGGTCACAATTTACTGCCTGTTGAAATACACACGGCATCAAAACTGAACTGAGTTCAGTATTAACCGTTAGAATACTACCATACCAGTGGCATCTCAAACCAGTTATGGACTGAATAATTATTATATTTAGTCAGTTTACTAAACATTTTGAAAATTAACCAGTCACGATAGTTGTTCCCATGGAGACATTGCTGTCACTGCTTCTTCGATGTATAGACTTAAGAGTAGGAGCGAAAGGATACGTCCCTGTTTTACACCGTTTTTAATTCAAGCACTTCGTTCTTCATTTTCCAGTCTTATTGTTCCCTCTTGGTTGTTGCACATGTTGTATCCTACCCGTCTTTCCGTAAAATTATCCAGACTTTTCTCACAATTTCGAACACCTTGCTCCATTTGACATTGTCCAGGTCGACAAATCCTTTGAATGTGTTTCGATTTTTCTTCAGTCTTGCTTCCATTATCAAGCGCAATGTCAGAACTGCCTCTCTGGTGCCTTCACCTGTTCTAAAGCCAACTGCTCGTCTTCTAAAACATTTTCAATTTTCTTTTACATACTTCTGCATATTATTCCACTCAGGAACTTGGACGCATGAGCTGTTAGCCTGATTGTACGATAACTTTCGCTTTTGTCAGCATTTATTATTTTACGGTTGTATCGATGATGTTTTTCCGAAAGTCTGATGGTATATGCCACTCACCAACGTGAACAGTCGTGTCGTTACCACTTCCCCCAATGATTTTAGAAATTTTGATGGAATGTTATCCATCCTTTCTGCCTTATTTGATCTCAAGTCGTCCAAAAGTCTTTTAAATATTGATTCTAATAGTGGATCCTCTATGTCTTCCCTGTCGAGTCTTCTGCATACAGAAGGTTCCAGAATCCGTCAGGTAGTGCCGACCTCGACGAATAGCGCACCGGACGCAAGCTGAAGCAGGGGCAGCGACGCAGCGGAAGCCAGCACGGTGTCGTGTTCGCGTGACAATGTTGATGTCAGCAGACAATTGGACGGATTTATGCGTTCCAGATAATGCGGCAATGCAGGAGAAGTCATGCGTGCTCACGCACGCGCTGCACAAGCGTCAGGCACGAACGTCCCACTCCCGTGTAATGAGCACACTGCTCTCAGCGATGACAAATGCCGATGGAGAGACTCACCCGTCATACCTGCTGCCCGCTCTGTTTCACTCTTCCTCTAGCACTGTCTGCTTTTAATTTTACCGAATGTTGTTTTGATGTTTTTGGACGCCGAATCAGTTTTACGAATATTATTAGTTCTTCTTTTTCCAGCAGCCATTTCGCCTTGTCTTACGTGCACTTTCTTTTCATTTCGTTCCTCAGTGACTTAAATGTCTATATTATATGCTATTTCTCGCTTTACGGAAATGTCACAGTTCGTCATAATTGACGGAAAATCGTCGAGTAAAACAGAAGTAACATCTGGCGTTCCCCAAAAAGCGTTATGGGCCCTCTGCTGTTCCTAATCTACGTAAATGTTTTAGGAGACAACCTGAGCAGCCCTCTTATATTGTTTGTACATGAAGCTGAAGTTTGCCGTCTTGTAAAGTCACCAGATGATCAAAACGAAATGCAAAATGTTTAGGGACAATATATACGTATGCTGTAAAAAGTGACAATTAACTATAAATAATAAAATGTGTGAAGTCATCCACATGAGTACTAAAAAGGAAACCGCAAAGTTTTAGTTACACGATAAAGCACGTAAATCTAAAGGTTGTAAACTTAGGGACAGGTAATGTTGTGGAGAAAGCAACTCAGAGACCGTGATTTATTGGAAGAATGCTTGGAAAATCTAACAGGTCTACTGAAGTCACTGCTGACACTACGCTTTCTTCCCTCTTTTTGAGTACTGCTGCGCAGTGTGGGACCTCATCAAATAGGATTCATGGATGACATCGAAAAAGTTCAAAGAAGGGGAGTTCTTTTTGTGTCGTTGAGAGATGAGGGAGAGGGTGTCATGGGCACGACTTACAAACTGGGGTAGCATTAAAACAGAGGCGTTTTTCGCTGCGGCAGGAACTCCTCATGAAGTTTCAATCACCGGTTTTCACCTCAGAGTGCCAAAATATTTTGTCAATGTCTAACGGCATAGGAAGAAATTGTCGTCATAATAAAATAAGAGAAATCACAGGGAAAGACCGAAGTGTTCCTTTTTCCCAGAAGCTGTTCGAGAGAGGAACGGTAGAGAAGAAGCTTAAGAAAAGTTCGATGAACCCTTTGCCAAGCACTTAATTGTGAATTGCCGAGCAATTATGTAGATGTATGTGTCTGTTTATTTGTTAGTTAGCCATTTGGCAACTGAACTGTATCTAACAAAGTACATGTGATACGTAAGGCTAAGTGGTTTGGACAGCAACTAGTGTAATCTAATGAGTTAGGACTACGCAGCTCACAAGCAGCATTTAATGCTGAGAAAATTATGAAGTTCGAAGTATGTGGTTATTTCAGCTCTTAAATTAATAGTTCACTAACTGGTACTGCCAGTTAACAAATTTGGCCTTTAAAATAGCGCTTAAATATGAACTCGTCCGCCTCAGTAGCTGAGCGATCAGCACGGCTGATTACCAGAATCCCCGGGATCGATCCCCGATCCGCTTGAGGACTGAGTGTTGTTATTAGCCCTACATTCGTATCGTCATAATTCACGTTCCACTGTTTGGCTGGTTGAATGAGCACCTCCCGAAACCCAACAAATTAGAAAAGGTATGAACTTTTAAGTGACAGTAATCATTGCCATAAATCTCGAATAGTTACACGAAATTTTCAAAGGTAAAATTGTGAACTGATATACAGATTTAACTATCGTTCTTTGATTCTGAAAGAAAAAAATGTTTAATTGCATAATCCATCGATATAGCTTTTACTCTTAATCACTCAGACCACACAATTTTCAGTTACTTGACGGCCGGCCACCTTTCACATTGGTCTCAGTAAGCTGCTGGTCCCCTTAAATTTAGTACGATACATACATAAGTAGTTTCTATACCGTGAAGTGAGAACTCGGGCTCACCTGGATGCAGTGGTCGATTGTCACATAAAAAAAATCTGAGTTCGTGGAGCCGAGTGAGTACAATTCGCAACTTAAATTGTCCGATGATGGAAAGAAGAATATTACGATCGGGTAGAAATTGCAGATTCTTCCATGCAACCGAATTCTACGCAACGCCTACCTATATTATAGCAGTCAATCCGTGACAATGATTATAGGTAAGTCAAAAATTAATTCTGAAGACGCATCTTAACTGCTTGCTCATACTGAGTAATCTTCTTACAGCACTCTCCATACATTGGACATCATACTTCCGTTTCTGTTTGACGTCAAACATGAAATTTCCCTTCGGTGCCTAAGACGACGCACGACAATTAACAAGAAATATTCCAGTGTCGAACACGTCTGCCATCACGAAGGATTAAAGACAGAGCTGCTCCTTCTAAGTCTTATTACACTTAGCAGTTAGATAAAACCAAGAAAAATAAAGAAGGCAGTGACAGTGTTCCACCGTGTTACGTCTGCATACGTATGTCGCCTCTGGGGCTTGCGGTTACACCTTTCGCAATCAACTGCTCTCGCGCGCGTTAGACGAAGAGCACGAAGACCCCTACTTTGCGCCTACAGATCACACCTCAGTACAGCGTTATTTGCACTGTTTATGAGTTCACATATAAAATAAAAAGGAGTGTGCACAATTCCTACTTCTCTCTGAAAAACACCGACCATTTCTATCCTGTATCGTTACTGGTGACGAAGAGTGGTGTCATAATGGTAGAATTAGGAAAAGAAGTTAATGAGCCCAAACGAAGCAGATACTTCCCGTAACAAGACTTGCGCGCATCCACGAAAGATAATGTTATGCACCTAAGGGAAAAGCGACGGTGTGGTGTACTACAGATTACTTACCCGAGGTGTAATCATCATTGCTGATATTTATTGTCAACAACTGAAAAGTCTTGCAGACGCAATCCAACAACGACGGCTAAGAAGACTCCGTGAAGTGATACTACTCAAGCAAAACGCCCGCCCGCATTTCGTTAGACTGACAAAAACCCCATACAGCAATTGGGTTAGGAAGCCATTCCACACCCACATTTTTCGCATGATGTTGCGCCCTCACATTCTCACCTTTTCCGCTCTCTGACGAACGACCATCAAGGAACTTCCTTTCCTATCATGGCTTGACGAGATCTTCACCTGCAAAACATATGTCTTCTACAATGGTGGAATCGAAAAGTTGTCGCAGCACAGGCAGACTGTAGTGAAGGAGAATATATTACTCACGACTAAAGTCTTTGTTATGTGTATCTGTTTATTAAACTTACGAACTTAGTACCTCCCAACTAGCTAAAATTCATTGCAGAATTCAGTTAGTCTTATCTTCCCCATTCGTACTACCGAGGCCACATTCTCCCGTAACGCCGTCTTCTCTTATCTCCTCTACTGCAGCATTCCTCTCACCCATTTCTATTAGATTTTCATCCCGCTTTGTATATTTAATCAATACTCTCGTACACTTTCTCTTCAATCTTCTGCATGTGGCATAGGCATATACGAGGTGACTCAAAATTACTATTACAGCCTTCTAGGGACTCTAGTGGGGAATTAGTAGATGAAGTCATCGGGTTCTGTTCTGTGTGATGAATGGCGTCCTATTTGAAGTCGATAGTGCAGCGCGTCCATGGAGCACCACAGTGAACCCTCCTAGTTTCGAATATACCAATTCCATGCAGCTGTTGCTGTAGTCGGACTAAGGTATCATGTGATGTATAATTACAATAAGGAGTTACGACTCAGCCCCCCATCTTGCGGGCGTACCGGGAATCGAGAGATTTGAAACTGATCTCACCCTCAAACTGATTTTACAGCCAAATGGTACATTTCCGAACATGGTTTCTTATCAAAACTTCATGAAAGTTCTTCCTACAACCTCTAAAAGATTGTAACAGGAACTTTGAATCACCCTGTATATGTGAATTATTGTTGTTGGCGTTTGTTTATTGCCGAGTTTGATGAGAATAATCAAATCGTTGAACTTTTCATAGCAACACTCTGTCCTACACTCCTGTTCATAACAAATTCTACTCCCGTTATATTATTTTTGGCTGATGGTGTATTACTCTGTATGTATCTCTCCAGGAATCATTATCTTCTAACTATTTCACTCCACTCACTGTATCTAGACTCAGCCTTTGCATTTTTTCCTCATGATTTTATAGCTTCTATATTACTTTCAGACCTCCGACAATCCTCCAATTCGTAGAATGTAAATCTTCACTGGTTGTTAAATATTTTTCTCATATTCACCCCCAATTGACTGCCCCCTCGCAGAGATCTCAGTGGGGGACTCGCCCACATTATTTAGTCAGTGGAGAGATCACGTTCTTTAATGCAGATGATGTGGTTGTCTACAACAAGGTAGCAACGCCGGGAGACTGTACCAATTTGCAAAAGGACCTGCAGAGGATTGGTGAATGGTGAAGGGATTGGCAGTTGACGGTGAGCGTAATTAAATGTAATATATTGCGCGTACATAGGGGAAGAAATCCGCCAATATGCAACTACAACGCTTATGAAAAAATTAATAAACGATCTATCACAAAATATGTAGGGTAACCATCCGGAGCGACCTTAAATGGAATAACCACATAAAACAAACAGTAATAAAAGGGAGAACGTTAAGCAAATGCAACTCACCGACGAAAAAAGTGGTTTGCAAAACCCTTGTTCGACGGAAGGGATCGAGAAAATCCGATGAAGAGCAGTGAATTGCAGCACAGATATGCTCAACAAACTCCTGTGACATACACCACAGAGAGGCGTTGTGTGAGAAAATTTGAAAACTTAGAGGCAATACAGAGGTTTACCAGCAGCCTTTCTTCCCACGCACTATTTCAGAATGAAACAGGGAAGATGGAATGAGATAGTGGTACCAGAAGTAACCTCTACAAAACTACGTCAGGTGGCCTGCGGAATATAAATATAGATTTCCATAGCCGTCTACATCCTCATGCCGTTGATCAGTGTTGATTCTTCCACCCTACAATTTTAAACCGCATGGGCAATAAGGTCCCCCGTATCTCTGTCCACTCCTCCGCCCTCTGTTGAAGCCGTTAGCAGAACGAGGTTTGGTCTGTGTGCCGGATGCCTTCGGCCGCAATTGCTGACTATTTTTATGTGAAATTTATGCAGTGTCTGAGTTCCAACATGAGACGCAGGACTGTTTGACTACCTGCTAGTCTCAAAGCCGCTGTCCCTAGAAAACGGTATCTTTCCAGGATCACTATATTATGGTTACTTAGACGAATTGAATTTGTACCTAGTTACATTCCGACGGAAAAAGGCGCTAGGACGTGGAAAGAAGTTCGTCAGTCTTGACTCAATTCTAACACCAGTCAAACAGATACAGAGTCAGTGGCATTGAGAAACAGATAAAATCGTTAAAAGTGAGCAAAGCCCAAGTGCCTGACAGAATCCCTATCAGGTTCTATATCCAATTCGCAGGTGAGTTGTCCCCTCTGTTAACTATAAACAATCGTAGATCCCTCGAACAAAAAACTGTGCCCAGTAATGGGAAGACAGCACAGGTCATTCCTGTCTACAAGAAGGGTAACCGAAGTGGTCCCTAAAACTACCTTCCAATATCCTTGACATCCTTCTGTAGTAGAATCTTATAACCTAATTTGAGCTCATACATAAAGAGGTATCTCAAACAGATCTACTTCTACAACTACATCTACATTTATACTCCAAAAGCCACCGAACGGTGTGTGGCGGAGGGCACTTTACGTGCCACTGTTCCAGTCGCGTATGGTTCGCGGGAAGAACGACTGCCGGAAATCCTCCGTGCGCGCTCTAATCTCTTTAACTTTACATTCGTGATCTCCTCGGGACGTATAAGTAGGGGGAAGCAATATATTCGATACCTCATCCAGAAACGCACCCTCTCGAAACCTGGACAGCAAGCTACACCGCGGTGCAGAGAGCCTCTCTTGCAGAGTCTGCCACATGAGTTTGATAAACATCTCCCTAACTCTATAACGCTTACCAAATAAACCTGTGACGAAACGCGCTACTCTTCTTTGGATCTTCTCTATCTCCTCTGTCAATCCGACCTGGTACGGATCCCACACCGATGAGCAATACTCAAGTATAGGTCGAACGAGTGTTTTGTACGCCATAAAACATGGACTTTCTCCATACCAACCAGGACAGATTTCGAAACATAGAAGATGTGAGACCCAACATACACTTTTCTCACATGGCAACCTGAATGCCTTGGATCAAGGCAATGAAGTAGGTGCAGTATTTCTCTCTTTCCAAAAAAGCATTTGAGCCAGCACCACAGCTACGCTGATAATCAAATGTACGGTCACATCGGTTATGAGACAAAAAATGTGGCTGGACTGAGAAGTTCTTGGACGAGATGACGCAGCATGTTATCTTGGACGGAGAGTCATCGACAGGTGCTGAAGTAACTTCTGGTGTACCCCACGAAAGCGTGTTGTTTCTCTTGCTGTTGAAGTTGCATATTAACGATGTTGCGGACAGTATTAAGATTACCTCAGACCTTTCGTAGATGATGCGAAATAGTCTGAACTAAGCTGTAAAAATATTCAGTCAAACATTGATGAGATTTCGTAGTGGTGCAATGATTGGCAGCTAGCTTTAAATGTTAAATGGAAAACTGTACACTTCACAGAAAAATGGCATCCTATCAGTATAATATTATTCTGTGACAGTTGGAATTCTTACAGTCAATTAAATACTTGGGTGTGTAAGTTCTCCACTATGTATTTCTGTATGAAATGTAGCCCAAATTTATCTGCAGCTCTATAAAACATCTTCGTATTACAAAAACTATGAACCAATAAACTGATATCAACTTAAACCCGTACGCTAATCTTCGAATAACAGAACCTGATCTGAACTGAACTGTAACTGATCTGAATACAACTAGTCTTTGTATTAAATGCGCAAATGAAGTAAAACAATTATCTAGCCTTGATCAAAATTTCGACTTACCTCGCATCTTGACACCATTATTAGTTTTTTTTTCTAAAGCACAATGAAATTTACAAACAATATTCGAAGTGTTGCGTACCATATAGTGCAATGTTGTAAAGCGTAGTGATAAACGTTCTTTAAACATTGGGATGGGGAGAGTTACTATTCCTTTGAAAAGATATTCCAAGGCAACGATTTTAGAATGAAGTTTTTATTCAAAAGGACAGAATGTAACTTCGCGTGATCTTCAGGCGTAATATTGGTCTGAACAACACTATGCTTAACAAAGTGAGCAGTGATTTAAAAGGGGTATATTGTTGACAGAGAATTTCTATACTTTTCTTTAAAAAAATGTAGTCAAAATTTATATTTTTTTTTTACATGATATTGATTCTTGCTCGCCCTTACAACAATCTTTCTTCATCTAACAGATACAATCACAAGTCATCATAGCATTACTGAATAAGTTAATCACCTACCACACTTCAACCAAGAATGTATCAAACTGCACAGAGGCAAAGATTGTGCCAACACAAGACCAAAGATTGTTTAAGAGTAACAAAACTTGCTCTCTCGGCTCTCTCCCTATCAGACGTGTACATTGTTAACTTACAAAACACCAAATGACATGCTCACCTTACAGGTGTAACACTTAGTAGGGATATGAAAGGGAACGATCACATGGACTCAGTCGTGCGCAAAGCAGGTTGCAGACTTCTGTTTATTGGGAGGATGCTAGAGAAATACAACCAGTATACAAAGAAGATTGCTTAAAAATCAATCGTGCAACCCATGCTAGAATATTGCTCAAGTATGTGAGACCCATAACAGCTAGGACTGGCAGGGCATATTCAACGTATGCAGACAAGGATGGCAGGAATGGTCACAGGTTTGTTTCACCTGCGAGAAAATGTCACTGTGATGATGAAAGAACTGAAATGGCAGACTATCAAACAGACGGAAACTATCCCAGAAAGTGTGCTAACTAAGTTTCAAGAACCGGCTTTAAAGAATGGCTCTAGGAATATAACACAGCCCCGTACTTATGGCTCCTATAGGGATCGTGAGGATAAGATTAGATTAATTACAGCACACACAGAGGCATTTAAACAAACACGTGAATGGAACGGTAAAAACCAATGCCAAACGGTGCAGTGGGAAGCACCCTCTACCATGCACTTCGCAGTGGTTTGCAGAGTACATATAGGTGTACGTATGAGCACATCTGGTCCCATCCAGGAAGAGCGTCACACAGTTCCCTCACTGCATGCCACAGCCACGCCCACTTCCCTCCTTGCTCCTTACTCGCACACCACACAGCCCGCTCTTCACCTCCTGACGATCGCTTCCGCTCCAACAGCGATGAATGCACTGCCATGCGGTGGACGACTTTCGCGTTTCAAGAAGACTCAAGTCGTCCGCTGATCACTCCTGCTCCCCCTCCTTACGCCTACGTTTGTGTATCTGATGAAGGCAGCAGACAGGACCTTTACAGATTAATCAGCGAACATTGATTTCTGAAATAAAGTCTGCCTTGGCGACGGATTCTACTGCTGTATACAAAGGAGACAGCTCACAAAACACTCGTCCAACCCACCATAAAATATTGCTCAAGTGCATGGGACCCACTTCCGTGCTGCTTACGCGTGATGGTGGTGAAAAGCGCAAACGTGAGTCTGCAAAGTTCTTCACCACAATTATCGATTAAATCATCACACAAACTATTATTAGGAAACACCCCATGGCAATTCCTCACATTTAGCGGTAAGATGGGTTAGTGAATAGCTCGTCAAAAACTGGACACAGTTCAAGCATGAAAACAGGAAGGTGTAGTGAACTGTGAAAAAAAAGCAATATCGAAACAGTGAACTATCCAGCCTGAGAAATCTGCAGTGGCACAGCATGGTCAAATTGCTGATCCCATAGCTTTAAACTCTGTGTTTTCACCTGGATATTGAGTAAAATTTGACTAAGGTACTAAGGAAATTCTTCAAAAGTGTTGGTGTAGCTGAATTACAAATATAGCTTTTAATTTTCAAGAACAACCTCCACACTTACCTCTCCTTCAAAACAGATTTAGCGTAATAAACTAGAGCCACTAATTTTCGTCGATTTATTAGCAATAAAAATATTTATTTTAAGTAGACACATATCCTAACCAGATGTATGCAAATCACGAAGACCGTCCACTATTACAACATATTCAAATAAGAATCAGTATTTTTGATACGTGCAATAGCAAACATTTCGTTATTTGCTACCGATATATTTTCGTCATATTACGTGGACTTACCAGACACCGAATTGGTGACCATTTGAACGGGTCGCACAGTGCAGGAAGATATACAGAGCGTTAATGTGCTTCATTGAATGACTGCATATGCAACCCTAAAAACACACCAAGATTTGAACATAAAAACGGAACTGAGTAGTAGATAAAATTTACTTTGATATGTTGGCGATGAGCTGTTGCTAATGATACCGCAGATTTTTTTTACGTCACTATAAGACACGGCACTCTGCTTTGTCGATACCACAGCCAGTATGCCATTAGAGTAACAAGAAAAATGGAAGGGGAGCAAAAGAATGAGTCACGAAGCTCTTAAGGAAAACATTTCCTCTCGCCGACGCCTTACGTCTGTCTAAAAGGAAATGCTTTCATCAGACAAAGGTCCTCCCAGTTGTTGGACCGACACTGACTAACGTTCAGCAATTACAATTTCAAAATTATTGCTCCCGCTTGGGAACATTCGTTCTCCCGAGGAATATACGTTAGTGAGATAACCTAGCGAGTAAAGTAGTCTGCAGTTAGAAATATGTGTCTGAGATTAAAGTAATCGCGAGTTCTTTTATGTTTGCGAGAGACAGTAAAAGCACATGCGGCATCAGGTTCTAGTACCTTCTCAAACTTCTGGATACTTCGACTTGGTGGTAAGCTGTTGTCTTTCTAAAAACTTTTATCAACTTTATAAAAATTCTTTCTTTGTGATGCAAAAGTTTATTACTATTTACTTCACTTCCTTTCCAGTTTAACTGAAGTTTATGTACAAATACGAAACTGCTGATAATCTAGTATTATACACACATCAAAAGTTTTGCATCACCCCGGTTTGAGAACTCCTAGAGAGAGACGTTAAGTGTGGATATTGTTAACACAGACATAGTCCCTTTGACTGTTGAGAGATGTCGCTAAACCTGACCAAAGATGTAAACAACCATGCGTGAGCAGCGCCTATTCGACGGCGGGGATCCGAGAGCCGATCAGTTCCAGTGATTCCACCAGGACGGAGGTACATGGCTCGTGTTGCCTATAGTTCAACCATGCCTAGACCGTCAATACCGCGGTTCGATCGCGTCCGCATTGTTAGTTTGTACAAAGAAGGGTCCAGGCGTCTCGTAGTGAACCAAAGCGATGTTGTTCGAATATGGAGGAGATACAGGAACTGTTGATTACATGCCTCGCTCAGGCCGCCCAAGGGCTACTACTGCATTGGATGACCGCTACCTACGGATTATGGCTCGGAGGAAGCCTGACAGCAAAGGCACCATGTTGAATAATGCTTTTCGTGCAGCCACAGGACCTCTGTTACAACTCAAACTGTGCGCAATAGGGTGCATGATGCGCAACTTCACTCCCGACGTCCATGGCAAGGTCCATCCTAGCAACCACGACACCATGCAGATGAGCCCAACAACATGCCGAATGGACCTCTCAGGGTTGGCATCACGTTCTCTTCACCGATGAGTGTCGCATATGCCTTCAACCAGACAATCAGGCTGAACGCCTTAGACACACTATCGAGCTCGAGTGCGACAAGGTGGAGGTACTTTGATATTTTAGGTAGCATGATGAGGGGCCGACGTACGCCGCTGGTGGTCATAGAAGGCGCCGTAACGGTTGTACGATACGTGAATGCCATCCTTCGATCGATAGTGCAACCATATCGGCAGCATATGGCTAGGCATTCGTCTTCACGGACGACAATTCTAGCCCCCATCGTGCAAATCTTTTGAATGACTCCCTTCAGGATAACGACATCGCTCGACTAGAGTGGTCAGCATGTTCTCCAGACATGAAACCTATCTAACGTGCCTGCGACAGATGGAAAGGGGCTGTTTGTGGACGATGTGACTCAGCAACCACTCAGGGACCTACGCCAAATCGCCGGGGAGGTGTGGGACAATCTGGACCAACAGTGTCTTGATGAACTTGTGGATAGTATGCCACGTCTAATACAGGCATGCATCAATGCCAGAGGACGTGCTGCTGGGTATTAGAGGTACCGGTATGTACATTAATCTGGACCACCAACTCTGAACGTCTCGCTGTGTGGTGGTACAACATGCAATATGTGGTTTTCATGTGCAGTATAAAGCGCGGAAATGATGTTTATATTAATCTCTATTCCAATTTTCTGTAGAGGTTCCGGAACTCTCGGAACCGAGGTGATGCAAAACTTTTTTTTTTATGTGTGTATTTACAGCGATATAAATGCTTGCGATATAAATGTAAGATGGCGATTGCAAAATGATGGGCTAATGGTAATTTTTCATTCTTGCTCTCTCTCTCTCTTTTTTCATCCAAACACTTCGTTCTTTGTCTTCCACTCTTCATATTCCTTCTTGGCTCTTATACATATTGAGTATTACTTTTCTTTCCCTATAGTTTACCCCCATTTTTCTCAGAATTTCTAACATCTTGCACCTTTTGACATTGGTCAACGGTTTTTTCATGTCGACAATTCCTATGAATGTGTCTAGGGTTTCATTTAGTCTTGCTTCCGTTATCAGCGGCAACGCCGGAATGGCCTATCTGCTTCGTTTACCTGTCATAAAGCGAAACTGATCGTCACGTAACACATTCTCAGTTTTGTTTTCCATTCTTCTATATATCATTGTTGTCAGATATTTGGATGCATGAACTGTTAAGCTAATTGTGCAATGATTATTACACGTATAGGATCTTGTAATTTTCGGAACTGTGTGGATAGTGCTTTTCCGAAAGTCTGATGGTATTTAGCCAGACACACACATTCTGCACACCAACGTGAACAGTCGTTTTATTGCCTCTTTCCCCAAGGATTTTAGATATTCTCATAAAATGTTATCTGTCTTTAATACCTTATTCTATCAAAGCTCTTTCGAACTATGATTGTAATACTAACTCCCCTTTCCTTTCTATAGCAACCGAGCGAGGTGGAGCAGTGGTAGCACACTGGACTCGCATTCGGGAGGACGGCGTTTCAATCCCGCGTCCGGCCATCCTGATTTAGGTTTTCCGTGATTTCCCTAAATCGCTCCAGGCAAATGCTGGGATGGTTCCTTTGAAAGGACACGGCCGACTTCCTTCCACATCCTTCCCTAATCCGATGAGACCGATGACCTCGCTGTTTGGTCTCTTCACCCAAAACAACCCAACCCTTTCTATAGCAACTCCTGTTTCTTCTTCTATCACGTCATGAGGCTTCAAATGGTTCAAATGGCTCTGAGCACTATGGGACTTAACGTCTGTGGTCATCAGTCCCCTAGAACTTAGAACTACTTAAACCTAACTAACCTAAGGACATCACACACATCCATGCCCGAGGCAGGATTCGAAGCTGCGACCGTAGCGGTCACGTGGTACCAGACTGAATGGCCTAGAGCCGCACGGCCAAACCGGCCGGCTATCCCGTCATCAGATTTCTCCTTATAGAGGCCTTCAATGGAATTCCTACTGCAGTATTAACGTTACCACGCTTGTTATTAATTTCGCCTAAGGTTGATTTGACTTCTGTATATGCTGAGTCAGTCCTGCCGACACTCATTTCTTTTTGGATTCCTCACATTTTTCATGTAGCCATTTTGCCTTAGCTTCCCTGCACTTTCTATTTATTTCATTTCTAACTGACTTGTATTTCTGGGTTCCTGAACTTTCCTGTACATTTCTCAAGTACCTTCTTCCTCGATCAACTGAAGTGTTTGTTTTGGTACCCATGCTTTCTCCGCAGCCTTTTTGTACCTTTTTACTTTTTCTTTCCAAATCCTGTGACTGCTCTTTTTAGAAACGTTCATTTCTCTTCAATTGAACTGCCTACTGAGCTGTTAGCAATCGCAATATCTATAGCCTAGCGTATCTTTTCATCATTAATACTTTCATATCTCGCTTCAATGCGCATTGATTCTTCACTGCTAGTCTCGTGAACTTCACCCTGTTCCTCAACACTACTAAATTATTATCTGAGTCTATATCTGCTCCTGGGTAAGTCTTACAATCCAGTGTCTGATTTCGGTATCTTTGCCTGACCATGATATAATCTAGCTGGTATCTTTCCGTAAATCATGGTGTTTTCCAGATATACCTCCTCCTATTGTGCTTCTTGGACAAAGTATTCGCTATTACCAGTTAAAATAAATTAAATTGCAGAAAATTATTCTTCTCTTTCAGTCCTAGTACCAAGCGCAGTTCCTCCAGTAAAGCTTTCTTTTACCCTTTCCCGTACAACCGGGTCACAGGCCCCCGTGACTGTTAGATTTTCAACTCCTTTTACGAACTCAATTATCTCTTCAGTATCCTCATAGACTTTGTCTGTCTCTCTATGACCGGCTAGCGATATCAGCATGTATACCTGAACATTGTCGATATTGGTTTGCTGTCTGTTCTGAAGAAAACGACCCTATTACTGAACTGTTGACAGTAATGTATTTCTTGCCCTACCTCTAAATTCGTAACTAATCCTATTATTCTTATACCATCTTCTACTCGACTACGGACGAGTCCTTATTTATCTTATCTTCGTGGCCCTTACGGGAAATGTAAGTTGACGACACCAGAATAGTACTGCAGCCAACCGCAAAATTTCTCAGCCGTTTTTTTGCAAAAAGTACAGCCTCCTCTCTCCAGGAATTCCCATTTGCGTTCATGAAGCCTCTCCGTAGTACCCGCAAGTTGATCGAACCTACCGGTAGCATATCAGCAACACAACTCTGAATTTCTTTGCTATCTTCCTTTAACCTGACCTGGTGGGGACGCTCATCACCCGAACAGTACTCGAAAATGGGTCGTACCAGTGTTCTATAGGCGGTCTGCTTTAATGAAGAGCTAGAGTTTCCTAGAATTCTCCAAATAAATCGAATTCGACCACTCGCTTCCCCACTACCATCCTTAAATGTTTCTAAAATTTCATGCCGTTTTGCAACGTAGGACTTAGATATTTACTGAATGTGACTGTCAAGCGGCACATCAACATTGCATTCAACCGTACAGGAATGTTTCTACGATCCTTCGAACGACTCACGTATCTTGGGATCTATTCAATATGCTCGAACCGTCGTTAGCGGTCTGCAGTGGGGCAGTGGTCAAACATCTGCTTGATCCAGAATGGCGACCCACTCCCGCATGTTGAACTTACTTACTCACTTTCCTGCCATCTGCATCTTCATCTCCCAGACCCAGTATCTGCATTTCTCCCACGATATTATCCTTCCATCTCACTCTCGGCCGTCCCAGTGGTGTCTTTCCTTCAGCTTCCCCATCCATTACAGCCTTTATTACAGTCTTCTCCCCTCTCCTCCTCACATGTCCGTACCATCTCAGTCTCTTAAATTTCACACTCGCTACGACGTCAGACTGTATGTATAATTGTCTGAGTTCTGTTTTTCCTAGTTCTCCACTGTTCATTTTCTTTCACTCATCCATATATTTTTCCCAGTACTTTATTTTCAAAAGTGATGAATTTTTTCTCTGTTTTCTTTGCCAGACTCCATCTGTCACTTCATAGCACACTATTGGCTTGATGATGGTCTGATATATTCTTATTTTTGCCTGCCTAGATAGTAACTTCGATCTTATGATGTTGTGCATAGCTCCTAGACCTCCTCCCCCAGCTTGAATTCTTGTTGCTATCTCTTGTTCTATAAGGTTTTCCTGGTTGATGACAAAATGGCCCTGAGCACTATGGGACTCAACATCTGAGGTCATCAGTCCCCTAGACCGTAGCGGTCGCGCAGTTCCGGACTGAAGGGCCTAGAACCGCTCGGCCACACAGGCCGGCTGATGTTGACACCGAGATACGTGAATGTGTCTGTCTTCCGTATTGTAATATTTCCGATTTTTAGATGGTTTCGACCTAATTGAGCTCTTCTTCCTACTACCATGAACTTCGTTTTACTTTCATTTATACTCCGACCTGCTTTCTTAGCTTCTTCCATTAACACAGTGTCCATTTTCTCCAGGTCTTCCATGTCCTTTCCTATCAGCAGAATATCATCCTCAAAAGCCAGGACATTTATCTTTTTTCCTATGGTGACTCCTGCACTTTCACATGTTCTTCTCCTCAGGGTGTTGTTGAAGACCAAATTGAACAGTGTTGGTAATATAATGTCTCCCTGTCTCACTCCTGTTTTTACTTCAAATGCTTCTGAGAACTCCCCCTGCACTTTCACTCTACGATTCCATCACACACATTTTAGTTATCTTTATCAGCTTTTCAGGTATTCCACTTTCCGCCATTGTCCTCCACATTTCTTCTTTGACTATACTGTCATGTGCTTTGACGAAATCTATAAACAGGCAAAAGGTATCATGATTGTACACCCTCTTCTTATCTAATATTTGACTTAGTGTGGATAGTTGGTCGATTGTTGATTTACCTTTTCTGAACCCTGCTTGTACAGTGTCTAATATTTCCTCAATGTATGGGTTGAGCCTGTTTAGTATAATTCTTGATATCACTTTATATAACACTTGGTTCAAGAATCATAAAAGAAGGTTGTATACATGGAAGAAGCCTGGAGATACTAATAGGTATCAGATAGATTATATAATGGTAAGACAGAGATTTAGGAACCAGGTTTTAAATTGTAAGACATTTCCAGGGGCAGATGTGGATTCTGACCACAATCTATTGGTTATGAACTGCAGATTGAAACTGAAGAAACTGCAAAAAGGTGGGAATTTACGAAGATGGGACCTGGATAAACTGAAAGAATCAGAGGTTGTAGAGAGTTTCAGGGAGAGCGTAAGGGCACAATTGACAGGAATGGGGGAAAGAAATACAGTAGAAGAAGAATGGGTAGCTCTGAGGGATGAAGTAGTGAAGGCAGCAGAGGATCAAGTAGGTAAAAAGACGAGGGCTAATAGAAATCCTTGGGTAACAGAAGAAATATTGAATTTAATTGATGAAAGGAGAAAATATAAAAATGCAGTAAATGAAGCAGGCAAAAGGAAATACAAACGTCTCAAAAATGAGATCGGCAGAAAGTGCAAAATGGCTAAGCAGGGATGGCTAGAGGACAAATGTAAGGATGTAGAGGCTTATCTCACTAGGGGTAAGATGGATACTGCCTACAGGAAAATTAGAGAGACCTTTGGAGAGAAGAGAACCACTTGTATGAATATCAAGAGCTCAGATGGCAACCCAGTTCTAAGCAAAGAAGGGAAGGCAGAAAGGTGGAAGGAGTATATAGAGGGTTTATACAAGGGCGATGTACTTGAGGACAATATTATGGAAATGGAAGAGGATGTAGATGAAGATGAAATGGGAGATAAGATACTGCGTGAAGAGTTGGACAGAGCACTGAAAGACCTGAGTCGAAACAAGGCCCCGGGAGTAGACAACATTCCATTAGAACTACTGATGGCCTTGGGAGAGCCAGTCATGACAAAACTCTACCATCTGATGAGCAAGATATATGAGACAGCTGAAATACCCACAGACTTCAAGAAGTCCAATACCAAAGAAAGCAGGTGTTGACAGATGTGAAAATTACCGAACTATCAGTTTAATAAGTCACAGCTGCAAAATACTAACGCGAATTCTTTACAGACGAATGGAAAAACTGGTGGAAGCGGACCTCGGGGAAGATCAGTTTGGATTCCGTAGAAATGTTGGAACACGTGAGGCAATACTAACCTTACGACTTATCTTAGAAGAAAGATTAAGGAAAGGCAAAACTACGTTTCTAGCATTTGTAGACTTAGAGAAAGCTTTTGACAACGTTAACTGGAATACTCTCTTTCAAATTCCATGCGTGAGCAGCGCCTATTCGACGGCGGGGATCCGAGAGCCGATCAGTTCCAGTGATTCCACCAGGACGGAGGTACATGGCTCGTGTTGCCTATAGTTCAACCATGCCTAGACCGTCAATACCGCGGTTCGATCGCGTCCGCATTGTTAGTTTGTACAAAGAAGGGTCCAGGCGTCTCGTAGTGAACCAAAGCGATGTTGTTCGAATATGGAGGAGATACAGGAACTGTTGTTTACATGCCTCGCTCAGGCCGCCCAAGGGCTACTACTGCATTGGATGACCGCTACCTACGGATTATGGCTCGGAGGAAGCCTGACAGCAAAGGCACCATGTTGAATAATGCTTTTCGTGCAGCCACAGGACCTCTGTTACAACTCAAACTGTGCGCAATAGGGTGCATGATGCGCAACTTCACTCCCGACGTCCATGGCAAGGTCCATCCTAGCAACCACGACACCATGCAGATGAGCCCAACAACATGCCGAATGGACCTCTCAGGGTTGGCATCACGTTCTCTTCACCGATGAGTGTCGCATATGCCTTCAACCAGACAATCAGGCTGAACGCCTTAGACACACTATCGAGCTCGAGTGCGACAAGGTGGAGGTACTTTGATATTTTAGGTAGCATGATGAGGGGCCGACGTACGCCGCTGGTGGTCATAGAAGGCGCCGTAACGGTTGTACGATACGTGAATGCCATCCTTCGATCGATAGTGCAACCATATCGGCAGCATATGGCTAGGCATTCGTCTTCACGGACGACAATTCTAGCCCCCATCGTGCAAATCTTTTGAATGACTCCCTTCAGGATAACGACATCGCTCGACTAGAGTGGTCAGCATGTTCTCCAGACATGAAACCTATCTAACGTGCCTGCGACAGATGGAAAGGGGCTGTTTGTGGACGATGTGACTCAGCAACCACTCAGGGGCCTACGCCAAATCGCCGGGGAGGTGTGGGACAATCTGGACCAACAGTGTCTTGATGAACTTGTGGATAGTATGCCACGTCTAATACAGGCATGCATCAATGCCAGAGGACGTGCTGCTGGGTATTAGAGGTACCGGTATGTACATTAATCTGGACCACCAACTCTGAACGTCTCGCTGTGTGGTGGTACAACATGCAATATGTGGTTTTCATGAGCAGTATAAAGCGCGGAAATGATGTTTATATTAATCTCTATTCCAATTTTCTGTAGAGGTTCCGGAACTCTCGGAACCGAGGTGATGCAAAACTTTTTTTTTTATGTGTGTATTTACAGCGATATAAATGCTTGCGATATAAATGTAAGATGGCGATTGCAAAATGATGGGCTAATGGTAATTTTTCACTCTTGCTCTCTCTCTCTCTTTTTTCATCCAAACACTTCGTTCTTTGTCTTCCACTCTTCATATTCCTTCTTGGCTCTTATACATATTGAGTATTACTTTTCTTTCCCTATAGTTTACCCCCATTTTTCTCAGAATTTCTAACATCTTGCACCTTTTGACATTGGTCAACGGTTTTTCCATGTCGACAATTCCTATGAATGTGTCTAGGGTTTCATTTAGTCTTGCTTCCGTTATCAGCGGCAACGCCGGAATGGCCTATCTGCTTCGTTTACCTGTCATAAAGCGAAACTGATCGTCACGTAACACATTCTCAGTTTTGTTTTCCATTCTTCTATATATCATTGTTGTCAGATATTTGGATGCATGAACTGTTAAGCTAATTGTGCAATGATTATTACACGTATAGGATCTTGTAATTTTCGGAACTGTGTGGATAGTGCTTTTCCGAAAGTCTGATGGTATTTAGCCAGACACACACATTCTGCACACCAACGTGAACAGTCGTTTTATTGCCTCTTTCCCCAAGGATTTTAGATATTCTCATAAAATGTTATCTGTCTTTAATACCTTATTCTATCAAAGCTCTTTCGAACTATGATTGTAATACTAACTCCCCTTTCCTTTCTATAGCAACCGAGCGAGGTGGCGCAGTGGTAGCACACTGGACTCGCATTCGGGAGTACGACGGTTCAATCCCGCGTCCGGCCATCCTGATTTAGGTTTTCCGTGATTTCCCTAAATCGCTCCAGGCAAATGCTGGGATGGTTCCTTTGAAAGGGCACGGCCGACATTCTTCCACATCCTTCCCTAATCCGATGAGACCGATGACCTCGCTGTTTGGTCTCTTCACCCAAAACAACCCAACCCTTTCTAAAGCAACTCCTGTTTCTTCTTCTATCACGTCATGAGGCTTCAAATGGTTCAAATGGCTCTGAGCACTATGGGACTTAACGTCTGTGGTCATCAGTCCCCTAGAACTTAGAACTACTTAAACCTAACTAACCTAAGGACATCACACACATCCATGCCCGAGGCAGGATTCGAAGCTGCGACCGTAGCGGTCACGCGGTACCAGACTGAAGGGCCTAGAACCGCACGGCCAAACCGGCCGGCTATCCTGTCATCAGATTTCTCCTTATAGAGGCCTTCAATGGAATTCCTACTGCAGTATTAACGTTACCACGCTTGTTATTAATTTCGCCTAAGGTTGATTTGACTTCTGTATATGCTGAGTCAGTCCTGCCGACACTCATTTCTTTTTGGATTCCTCACATTTTTCATGTAGCCATTTTGCCTTAGCTTCCCTGCACTTTCTATTTATTTCATTTCTAACTGACTTGTATTTCTGGGTTCCTGAACTTGCCTGTACATTTCTCAAGTACCTTCTTCCTCGATCAACTGAAGTGTTTGTTTTGGTACCCACGCTTTCTCCGCAGCCTTTTTGTACCTTTTTACTTTTTCTTTCCAAATCCTATTACTGCTCTTTTTAGAAACGTTCATTTCTCTTCAACTGAACTGCCTACTGAGCTGTTAGCAATCGCAATATCTATAGCCTAGCGTATCTTTTCATCATTAATACTTTCATATCTCGCTTCAATGCGCATTGATTCTTCACTGCGAGTCTCGTGAACTTCACCCTGTTCCTCAACACTACTAAATTATTATCTGAGTCTATATCTGCTCCTGGGTAAGTCCTACAATCCAGTGTCTGATTTCGGTATCTTTGCCTGACCATGATATAATCTAGCTGATATCTTTCCGTAAATCATGGTGTTTTCCAGATATACCTCCTCCTATTGTGCTTCTTGGACAAAGTATTCGCTATTACCAGTTAAAATAAATTTGAATTGCAGAAAATTATTCTTCTCTTTCAGTCCTAGTACCAAGCGCAGTTCCTCCAGTAAAGCTTTCTTTTACCCTTTCCCGTACAACCGGGTCACAGGCCCCCGTGACTGTTAGATTTTCAACTCCTTTTACGAACTCAATTATCTCTTCAGTATCCTCATAGACTTTGTCTGTCTCTCTATGATCGGCTAGCGATATCAGCATGTATACCTGAACATTGTCGATATTGGTTTGCTGTCTGTTCTGAAGAAAACGACCCTATTACTGAACTGTTGACAGTAATGTATTTCTTGCCCTACCTCTCAATTTGTAACTAATCCTATTATTCTTATACCATCTTCTACTCGACTACGGACGAGTCCTTATTTCTCTTATCTTCGTGGCCCTTACGGGAAATGTAAGTTGACGACACCAGAATAGTACTGCAGCCAACCGCAAAATTTCTCAGCCGTTTTTTTTGCAAAAAGTACAGCCTCCTCTCTCCAGGAATTCCCATTTGCGTTCTTGAAGCCTCTCCGTAGTACCCGCAAGTTGATCGAACCTACCGGTAGCATATCAGCAACACAACTCTGAATTTCTTTGCTATCTTCCTTTAACCTGACCTGGTGGGGACGCTCATCACCCGAACAGTACTCGAAAATGGGTCGTACCAGTGTTCTATAGGCGGTCTGCTTTAATGAAGAGCTAGAGTTTCCTAGAATTCTCCCAATTAATCGAATTCGACCACTCGCTTCCCCACTACCGTCCTTAAATATTTCTTAAATTTCATGCCGTTTTGCAACGTAGGGCTTAGATATTTATTGAATGTGACTGTCAAGCGGCACATCAACATTGCTTCAACTGTACAGGAATGTTTCTAGGATCCTTCGAACGACTCACGTATCTTGGGATCTATTCAATATGCTCGAACCGTCGTTAGCGGTCTGCAGTGGGGCAGTGGTCAAACATCTGCTTGATCCGGAATGGCGACCCACTCCCGCATGTTGAACTTACTCACTTTCCTGCCATCTGCATCTTCATCTCCCAGACCCAGTATCTGCATTTCTCCCACGATATTATCCTTCCATCTCACTCTCGGCCGTCCCAGTGGTGTCTTTCCTTCAGCTTCCCCATCCATTACAGCCTTTATTACAGTCTTCTCCCCTCTCCTCCTCACATGTCCGTACCATCTCAGTCTCTTAAATTTCACACTCGCTACGACGTCAGACTGTATGTATAATTGTCTGAGTTCTGTTTTTCCTAGTTCTCCACTGTTCATTTTCTTTCACTCATCCATATATTTTTCCCAGTACTTTATTTTCAAAAGTGATGAATTTTTTCTCTGTTTTCTTTGCCAGACTCCATCTGTCACTTCATAGAACACTATTGGCTTGATGATGGTCTGATATATTCTTATTTTTGCCTGCCTAGATAGTAACTTCGATCTTATGATGTTGTGGATAGCTCCTAGACCTCCTCCCCCAGCTTGAATTCTTGTTGCTATCTCTTGTTCTATAAGGTTTTCCTGGTTGATGTTGACAAAATGGCCCCGAGCATTATGGGACTCAACATCTGAGGTCATCAGTCCCCTAGACCGTAGCGGTCGCGCAGTTCCGGACTGAAGGGCCTAGAACCGCTCGGCCACACAGGCCGGCTGATGTTGACACCGAGATACGTGAATGTGTCTGTCTCCCGTATTGTAATATTTCCGATTTTTAGATGGTTTGGTCCTAATTGAGCTCTTCTTCCTACTACCATGAACTTCGTTTTATTTTCATTTATACTCCGACCTGCTTTCTTAGCTTCTTCCATTAACACAGTGCCCATTTTCTCCAGGTCTTCCATGTCCTTTCCTATCAGCAGAATATCATCCTCAAAAGCCAGGACATTTATCTTTTTTCCTATGGTGACTCCTGCACTTTCACATGTTCTTCTCCTCAGGGTGTTTTTGAAGACCAAATTGAACAGTGTTGGTAATATAATGTCTCCCTGTCTCACTCCTGTTTTTACTTCAAATGCTTCTGAGAACTCCCCCTGCACTTTCACTCTACGATTCCATCACAAACATTTTAGTTATCTTTATCAGCTTTTCAGGTATTCCACATTCCGCCATTGTCCTCCACATTTCTTCTTTGACTATACTGTCATGTGCTTTGACGAAATCTATAAACAGGCAAAAGGTATCATGACTGTACACCCTGTTCTTATCTAATATTTGAATTAGTGTGGATAGTTGGTCGATTGTTGATTTACATTTTCTGAACTCTGCTTGTACAGTGTCTAATATTTCCTCAATATATGGGTTGAGCCTGTTTAGTATAATTCTTGATATCACTTTATATAACACTTGGTTCAAGAATCATAAAAGAAGGTTGTATACCTGGAAGAATCCTGGAGATACTAATAGGTATCAGATAGATTATATAATGGTAAGACAGCGATTTAGGAACCAAGTTTTAAATTGTAAGACATTTCCAGGGTCAGATGTGGATTCTGACCACAATCTATTGGTTATGAACTGCAGATTGAAACTGAAGAAACTGCAAAAAGGTGGGAATTTAAGGAGATGGGACCTGGATAAACTGAAAGAATCAGAGGTTGTTGAGAGTTTCAGGGAGAGCATAAGGAAACAATTGATAGGAATGGGGGAAAGAAATACAGTAGAAGAAGAATGGGTAGCTCTGAGGGATGAAGTAGTGAAGGCAGCAGAGGATCAAGTAGGTAAAAAGACGAGGGCTAATAGAAATCCTTGGGTAACAGAAGAAATATTGAATTTAATTGATGAAAGGAGAAAATATAAAAATGCAGTAAATGAAGCAGGCAAAAGGGAATACAAACGTCTCAAAAATGAGATCGACAGAAAGTGCAAAATGGCTAAGCACGGATGGCTAGAGGACAAATGTAAGGATGTAGAGGCCTGTCTCACTAGGGGTAAGATAGATACTGCCTACAGGAAAAATAAAGAGACCTTTGGAGAGAAGAGAACCACTTGTGTGAATATCAAGAGCTCAGATGGCAACCCAGTTCTAAGCAAAGAAGGGAAGGCAGAAAGGTGGAAGGAGTATATAGAGGGTTTATACAAGGGCGATGTACTTGAGGACAAGCCGGCCGCGGTGGTCTAGCGGTTCTGGCGCTGCAGTCGGGAGCCGCGGGACTGCTACGGTCGCGGGTTCGAATCCCGCCTCGGGCATGGGTGTGTGTGATGTCCTTAGGTTAGTTAGGTCTAAGTAGTTCTAAGTTCTAGGGGACTTACGACCTAAGATGTTGAGTCCCATAGTGCTCAGGGCCATTTGAACCATTTGAACTTGAGGACAATATTATGGAAATGGAAGAGGATGTAGATGAAGATGAAATGGGAGTTAAGATACTGCGTGAAGAGTTTGACAGAGCACTGAAAGACCTGAGTCGAAACAAGGCCCCGGGAGTAGACAACATTCCATAACAACTACTGATGGCCTTGGGAGAGCCAGTTATGACAAAACTCTACCATCTGGTGAGCAAGATATATGAGACAGGCGAAATACCCACAGACTTCAAGAAGAATATAATAATTCCAATACCAAAGAAAGCAGGTGTTGACAGATGTGAAAATTACCGAACTATCAGTTTAATAAGTCACAGCTGCAAAATACTAACGCGAATTCTTTACAGACGAATGGAAAAACTGGTGGAAGCGGACCTCGGGGAAGATCAGTTTGGATTCCGTAGAAATGTTGGAACACGTGAGGCAATACTAACCTTACGACTTATCTTAGAAGAAAGATTAAGAAAAGGCAAACCTACGTTTCTAGCATTTGTAGACTTAGAGAAAGCTTTTGACAACGTTAACTGGAGTACTCTCTTTCAAATTCTGAAGGTGGGAGGGGTAAAATATAGGGAGCGAAAGGATATTTACAATTCGTACAGAAACCAGATGGGAGTTATAAGAGTCGAGGGGCATGAATGGGAAGCAGTGGTTGGGAAAGGAGTGAGACAGGGTTGTAGCCTCTCCCCGATGTTATTCAACTGTATATTGAGCAAGCAGTAAAGGAAACAAAAGAAAAATTCGGAGTAGGTATTAAAATTCATGGAGAAGAAGTAAAAACTTTGAGGTTCACCGATGACATTGTAATTCTGTCAGAGACAGCAAAGGACTTGGAAGAGCAGTTGAACGGAATGGATAGTGTCTTGAAAGGAGGATATAAGATGAACATCAACAAAAGCAAAACGAGAATAATGGAATGTAGTCAAATTAAATCGGATGATGCTGAGGGTATTATATTAGGAAATGAGACACTTAAAGTAGTAAAGGAGTTTTGCTATTTAGGGAGTAAAATAACTGATGATGGTCGAAGTAGAGAGGATATAAAATGTAGACTGGCAATGGCAAGGAAATCGTTTCTGAAGAAGAGAAATTTGTTAACATCGAGTATAGATTTAAGTGTCAGGAAGTCGTTTCTGAAAGTATTTGTATGGAGTGTAGCCATGTATGGAAGTGAAACATGGACGATAACCAGTTTGGACAAGAAGAGAATAGAAGCTTTCGAAATGTGGTGCTACAGAAGAATGCTGAAGATAAGGTATTGAATAGGATTGGGGAGAAGAGAAGTTTGTGGCACAACTTGACTAGAGGAAGGGATCGGTTGGTAGAAGACGTTTTGAGGCATTAAGGGATCACAAATTTAGCATTGGAGGGCAGCGTGGAGGGTAAAAATCGTAGAGGGAGACCAAGAGATCAATACACTAAGCAGATTCAGAAGGATGTAGGTTGCAGTAGGTACTGGGAGATGAAGAAGCTTGCACAGGATAGAGTAGCATGGAGAGCTGCATCAAACCAGTCTCAGGACTGAAGACCACAACATCACTTTATAGCACGTGCTTAGGAGAGATATCCCTCTGTAGTTCTGTGTCAGCATTTTGTCTCCTTTCTTGTATATAGGGCAATATGTTGAACAATCTGCGAAATTTCCGAAGTTACCCTGAATAACTGACCGGATCTCAGACGGCTCACTGTATTCTTTGGAGTAGAGAACGATGAAAGGAAAGTGCGTGACACAGGGCATTTTCAAGTTGGCATACGAATTTAATGACCAACACTTGCAACATCTTTGGCCAAGTGCGTGCGTGACAGATGAACTTTTGTGTCTAGACAAGACAGCCTAGACACAATGAGAGGAAGCCGAAAGGCACGCGCTTAAACTCACGCAGGCTGGCGTGAGGTCTGAAACAGGATACGTAATGAATGCTATAAAGAAAAGTACGTAGCTTCTGGAATACTTAACTTTAATCAATCCTTGTGGTACATCGCTCTTGATGATACATTAATAGAATCTCAATATCAATTGAATACGGCGCCTTGCTAGGTCGTAGCAAATGTAGCTGAAGGCTATGCTAACTATCGTCTCGGCAAATGAGAGCGTAGTTGTCAGTGAACCATTGCTACGAAAGTCGGCTGTACAACTGGGGCTAGTGCCAGAACGTTTCTCTAGACCTGCCGTGTGGTGGCGCTCGGTCTGCTATCACTGACAGTGGCGACACGCGGGTCCGACGTATACTACCGGACCGCGGCCGATTTAAAAGCTACCACCTAGCAAGTGTGGTGTCCGGCAGTGACACCACATGAACTATAGTCCGATTAAATTTAGTTGGCAGGTGACGTCTGTCAGTTGCCGCTACAGTGTCGCTACCGCTCGGTTACAGGCAACACACAACGGACCGGCCGCGGTGTTTGCGTAGAGTTGTCAGTGCTAACAGACAAGGAACACTACGTGAGATAATCACAACAATCTAGGTCGGACGTACGACGAATGTATCGTTTAGGACGTTGCGGCGAAATATGGCGTAAACGGGCTATGGCAGCAGACCAACGAAACGATTGCCTTTGCCAATAACATGACTGCAGATCCTCTCCTGGGCGAGTGACCGTATCAGTTTGAGCTTAGACGGCTGGAAAACCGTGGCCTGGTCAGATGAGTGCCGATTTTAGTTGATAAGAACTCATGGCAAGGTTCGAATGTGACGCAGACTCCACGAATCCATTGACCCAATCTGTCAACGTGGCACTGTGCAAGCTCCATAGTTCTAGTCTATGTATTTACATGGAATGCACTGGGTCCTCTGGTCCAACTCAAACGACCATCGACTGGAAATGTGTTCGGCTACATTGAAACCATTAGAAGCCAGTCATGGACTTCATGTTCCCGAATAATGAAGGAATTTTTTATTGATAACAATGGGCCATGTCGCCTGACCGCAAGTGCTTGCGATTTGCTTGAAGAGCATTCAGGAAAAGGCTCTGATAACCCATTTCGCCCGACATGAATCCCGTCTAACATTTAGGGGATGTAATCGAAAGGTCAGTTCGTGCACTAAATCCTGCACTGTCAGCACTTTCGCATTTATGGCCGGCTATAGATGCAACATGGCTCAGTATTTCTGCAGAGGACTTCCAATGACTTGTCGCTGTACTACACCGGCAGAAGGAGGTGCGACACTATGCTAGCAGGTATCCCATGACTTTTGATACATCAGTGTATAGGCAACACATGCGGATTACAGACGAAAAAAGAATGATAGAAAGAATGATAAGAGCAAATAAAAAGGTCAGTGTGATAACGAAGATGTCGCAGCAAAGGACTGGAAAAAAAATTGCACTTAAGTGAGTTCAAATGATTCAAATGGCTCAGAGCACTATGGCGCTTAACATCTGAGGTCATTACTGAAGCGCCTAGAACCTCTCGGTCACACCGGTCGGCTCTGAAATGAGTTAACAGAATAAAAATAATAACCAAACACTTTTGTTTAGATTTAGAAACAAACAGGATTTACCTTCATTTGACGAAATTCGAATTTATGACCTTCTTAACGGCATGTTAATACGCTGACCGCTGCGCTACGCCACATTGATTTAAAAAATTGTTATATTTCTTACTGTGGGGACCTAATCGCAACAATGAATAGCAGCCTTAGAAAGTTTGGCTTCGCGCATTGTCGTGAGAAGCTTATTTAATGTAAGCCCATCTCTGTGTATATGGTAATTGCATGTTGTTGTTCTGGTCTGCAGCCGAAAGACTTGTGTGATGCAGCTCGTCATGCTACACCATCCTGTGCAAGCTTCTTCATCTCTGAGTAACTACTGCAGCCTACATCCTCCTGAATATGCATACTGTGTTCATCTCTTGGTCTCCCTCTACGACTTTTACTCCCCACGTTTCCCTCCAATACTAAACTGGTGATCCCTTGATGTCTCAGAATGTGTCCTACCCATCTTACAGTCAAGTTGTGCCACAAATTCCTCTTCTCTGCAATTCTATTCAGTGCCTCCTCATTAGTTTCGTGATCTACCCATCTAATCTTCAGCATTCTTCTGTAGCACCACATGTCAAAAGCTTCTATCCCCTTGTTGCCTAAACTGTTTGTCGCCAGTTTTACACTTCCTTAAATGGCTACACTCCACACAAATACTTTCAGAAAAGACTTTCTGACAAATCTATACTCGGTGTTACATTTTGTATCGTCCCTTCTTCGACCATCATCAGTTATTTTGCTTCCCAAATAACAAAACTCATCCACTACTTTAAGTATCTCATTTCCTAATCTAATTCCTTAAGCCTAATCTGATTTAATTTTACTACATTCCATTTCCCTCTTTCTGTTTTTGAAGTTCATCTTATATCCTCCTTTCAAGACACGATCCATTCCGTTAAAATGCTCTTCCAAGTCCTTTGCTGTCTCTGACAAAATTACAATCTCTTCGGCAAACCTCAGTTTTTATTTCTTCTCCCTGGGCTTTAATTCCTAATCCAAATTTCTCTTTTGTATCCTTTACTGCTTGGTCAATATGTAGACTGAATAACATCGGGGGTAGGCTACAAACCTGTCTCATTCCATCTCAGCCATTGCAATCCTTCCCTGCTCCTCGACTATTGTAACTGGCATCTGGTTTCCGTAAAAATTGTAAACAGCCTTTCGCTCCCTGTACGCATGGGCGGTGGCAAGGGGGTGAGGCTTATGGGGCTACAACACCCCGCCCCCCAATGGGGTATCATATTACACTGGATAAAATAAATTCAGAAATCAGTGAAAAATATTACTTCAACAGTTTCAATCATTTTTTATAATTATGTAGCAATATAGGTTGCAATGTATTTCAAACACATTTTAACAATAGAATAAGAGAGGCAAATAGCTTATTATCTAAACCAATAAATATCATTTAACTTAAAATGGGCGTCTTATTATTTATTCATATACATTGGATGTATATTCATTAATGTAAGATACCACTTACAAGAATCAAGTAAGGTAAATATAACGGGTATGCCTACCAACACTTAAATTTCCGACCCCAGACAAAAACTTCGAAATCACCGTACATCTGGGTGAAATCGTATTATTTTCCCGGGTATAGACATTCTGTAGACACGTTTTTACCCTGTCAAAAACAGTTACCAAAAACTACTTCAAGGAACAAAAAATGGTTCAAATGGCTATGAGCACTATGGGACCCAACATCAGAGGGCATCAGTCCCCTAGAACTTAGAACTACTTAAACCTAACTAACCTAACGACACCACACACATCCATGCCTGAGGCACGATTCGAACCTGCGACCGTAGCGGTCGACGGTTCCAGACTGAAGCGCCTAGAAACGCTCGGCCACTTCAAGCAAATCAAAATTTACCAATTTGTCAGTGGAGGACCCCAACTCTCCTCTTTTAAGCGATATTCCATTCCGCCTCCCGCCCATTCCCCCCTCCCCCATCCCGCCACCATTATCCCCCCCCCCCCTTGCCCGACTTGTAGAATCGCCCCTGTCTGTACTTACCCCTGCCTTATTTAGAATTTCTCAGAGAGTATTTCAGTTTTCTCTACGTCTACATTGCTATAAACGTTGAGTTGCCTCTCCTTAACCTATCTTCTATGTGAAGTCGTAACTGTAAGTGTATAGTGGACGCTGAATCGGGTGAAGTGTGGAGTGCCAAATAATCCAGCAGTATTTGGTTAGTGCTTAGTATAAAGCATATGTATTTCATTAGGATCGTTGTGCGCGCGCGCGCGCGCGCGCGTGCCTGTGTGTGTGTGTATGTGTGTGTGTGTGTGTGTGTGTGTGTGTGTGTGCGCGCGGGCGCGTGTTGTCATGTTTCCTGAAATAAGAAAGTAGAAGTGTCAACCCCATGGTTCTGGATCCAAACACGTAAAGAAAGAATGCTGGACAAGGAAATGGCAGTGAATTTATCATTTGTTGTGGCAGTTTGGCAATGGTGTGACGTTGTGCGCTCAGACTGGAGGAAACTAGCTCCAACGCGTAAAGTGTCAAGCATCAAGTCTATAGTGGCAGCTCTCTAACTTGCCGATAGCGCATGCGGCAGGGAGCGAGCACACGCTGCTCTTTTCATTTTCTTTTTCTCTCTGCCGCATCTGATAAGCGGCATCATGGGCGGCGGGACATCTTCAGTAATGAGTTTCTACGGAGAGGCGAGCGAGAGTGGATCGTGTGCGAGGCGTATAAATGGACAGCGTGTCGCGTTTCGCTGGCGATAGTTATCGCGAGAGTAGCAGGTGCGGCCCAGCAGCTTTCTACCCGCTGTGTTGTGTTGCGTTGTGTGGCCGTAGCGCTGCCTTGTTCGCCACCTGTGCAGCCGCAGACATCGCTGGCCCGGAAGCAGGGCGCACCTGTGGCTCAGCCGGCCCAGTGAACGCTTCCCAGCGGCGCCACACACACACACACACACACACACACACACACACACACACACAGCACGGCGCTTTCACGGTTCGCCACTTTCTCCGCTCGCTAAAAGATACTGCTGCTGCCGCCCACGGCATTGCGGTGTCGTCCCTCTGTGAGTGGGCCGTAATTGGCTCTAACTCGGTGAAATAAGCGTAGAATCACTGCCGAACGCAGTTGCTAATGTTATGCCTTGTGCATAAAATCACGCGAATATTCGCCATTGATCCCAAACACCGCGCGATGAGCTCTCCCTTCCCTTCCTTATCTGTCCATCTTGCCCACTTTACCTTCCCCACTCGCCATCACTTTCAACCTCCCCTTCCCCCCCCCCCAAAAAAAAATCCCCTGGCGACTTCCGTATTCTTGAGCCTTCCTAAACTGCGCGTCATTTATGACGGCAGCCGAGTTTAGGTTCGTTCAGCGCATCTGACGTCACAAAACACAGTCAGCCAATGAACAGAGAACGACGTTGCCAGAGCTCGACTGCAGTGCAGAGCACGGACGAGTGTTTTCAGTTTTAGAAACGTTCAGTCATAAATAAAGTAATAGAACAAAAGCAATGTCTTGATAGCAACTTTATTTTTTAGAAAGTTTGGAAAAATCATTCTTTGTACCAATTGCTTCATATTCTATTAATTAATTAAACCAGACAAGCAATAAGCCTCCTAATTCAGGCGATAGCAAGGAAAGGTGTTTGTATCGTTCACACTAACCGCTTTTTCGCAATAAAGAACAGCGATAATTGTTTATTTCCTATTGTACTTCGACGAAACGTGAGTAATTCATAACCATACCAACAGTGTTTGTCGGTATTTTAAAGACCTCCGTGAGATATTTTGAATGATGAGCTGCATTAGCGTAATGGTAATAATTGTATGGCTGTTAAGCAAAAGGTTCTGAGTTCAAACCTTGGTTGGTGTTTAATATTTTCTTTATTTAAAAACAATATCGAAGTGTCTTACTTCATGAATTTTATTCGTTTGAATGTAATTTTTTGAAATTTCTAGTGAATAAAAATATAGGAATGCGGGTAAGCTACTACAAACAGCATATTGAACGCATTGTTGTGCCCAAGATAGACACGAAGCCCACGCCTACTACAGTACTATAAGTTTATATGCCAAGTGGCTCTGCAGATGACGAAAAAATTGAAGAAATGTATGACGAAATTAAAGAAATTATTCAGATAGTGCAGGGAGACGAAAATTTAATAGTCATGAGTGACTGGAATTCGGTAGTTAGAAAAGGGAGAGAAGGAAACGTAGTAGGTGAATATGGATTGGGGCTAAGAAATGAAAGAGGAAGCCGCCTGGCAGAATTTTGCACAGAGCACAACTTAATCATAGCTAACACTTGGTTCAAGAATCATAAAAGAAGGTTGTATACAATACATGGAAGAAGCCTGGAGATACTGACAAATTTCGGATAGATTATATAATGGTAAGACAGAGATTAAGGAACCAGGTTTTAAATTGTAAGACATTTCCAGGGGCAGATGTGGACTCTGACCACAATCTATTGGTTATGAGCTGTAGATTAAAACTGAAGAAAATGCAAAAAGGTGGGAATTTAAGGAGATGGGACCTGGATAAACTGACTAAACCAGAGGTTGTATAGAGTTTCAGGGAGAGCGTAAGGGAACAATTGACAGGAATGGGGGAAAGAAGTACAGTAGAAGAAGAATGGGTAGCTTTGAGGGATGAAGTAGTGAAGCCAGGAGAGGATCAAGTAGGTAAAAAGACGAGGGCTAGTAGAAATCCTTGGGTAACAGAAGAAATATTGAATTCAATTGATGAAAGGAGAAAATATAAAAATGCAGTAAATGAAGCAGGCAAAAAGGAATACAAACGTGTCAAAAATGAGATCGACAGGAAGTGCAAAATGGCTAAGCAGGGATGGCTAGAGGATAAATGTAAGGATGTAGAGGCTTATCTCACTAGAGGTAAGATAGATACTGCCGACAGGAAAATTAAAGAGACCTTTGGAGAAAAGAGAACCACTTGTATGAATATCAAGAGCTCAGATGGAAACCCAGTTCTAAGCAGAGAAGGGAAAGCAGAAAGGTGGAAGGAGTATATAGAGGGTCTATACAGGGGCGATGTACTTGAGGACAATATTATGGAAATGGTAGAGGATGTAGATGAAGATGAAATGGGAGATAAGATACTGCATGAAGAGTTTGACAGAGCACTGAAAGACCTGAGTCGAAACAAGACCCTGGGAGTAGACAACATTCCATTAGAACTACTGACGGCTTTGGGAGAGCGAGTCCTGAAAAAACTCTACCATCTGGTGAGCAAGATATATGAGACAAGCGAAATACCCTCAGACTTCAAGAAGAATATAATAATTCCAATCCCAAAGAAAGCAGGTGTTGACAGATCAGATTGAATTACGTAGAAATGTTTGAACATGTGAGGAAATACTGACCTTACGACTTATCTTAGAAAATAGATTAAGGAAAGGCAAACCTACGTTTCTAGCATTTGTAGACTTAGAGAAAGGGAGCGAAAGGCTATTTACAATTTGTATAGAAACCAAATGGCAGTTATAAGAGTTGTGGGGCATGAAAGGGAAGCAGTGGTTGGGAAGAGAGTGAGACAGGGTTGTAGCCTCTCCCCGATGTTATTCAATCTGTATATTGAGTAAGCAGTGAAGGAAACAAAAGAAAAATTCGTGGTAGGTATTAAAATCCATGGAGAAGAAATAAAAACTTTGAGGTTTGCCGATGACATTTTAATTCTGTCAGAGACTGCAAAGGACTTGGAAGAGCAATTGAACGAAATGGATAGTGTCTTTAAAGGACGATATAAGATGAACATCAACAAAAGCAAAACGAGAATAATGGAATGTAGTCGAATTAAGTCTGGTGATGCTGAGGGTATTATATTAGGAAATGAGACACTTAAAGTAGTAAAGGAGTTTTGCTATTTGGGGAGCAAAATAACTGATGATGGTCGAAGTTGAGAGTGTATAAAATGTAGACTGACAATGGCAAGGAAAGCGTTTCTGAAGAAGAGTATAGATTTAAGTGTCAGGAAGTCGTTTCTGAAAGTATTTGTATGGAGTGTAGCTATGTATGGGATTGAAACATGGACGATAAATAATTTAGACAAGAAGAGAATAGAAGCTTTCGAAATGTAGTGCTACCGGAGAATGCTGAAGATTAGATGGGTAGATCACATAACTAATGAGGAGGTACTAAATAGGACTGGGGAGAAGAGGAGTTTGTGGCACAACTTGACTAGAAGAAGGGATCAGTTGGTAGGACATGTTCTGAGGCATCAAGGGATCACCAATTTAGTATCGGAGGGCAGCGTGGAGAGTAAAAATCGTAGAGGGAGACCAAGAGATGAATACACTAGCAGATTCAGAAGGATGTAGGTTGCAGTAGGTACTGGGAGATGAAGAAGCTTGCACACGATAGAGTAGCATTGAGAGCTGCATCAAACCAGTGTCAGGACTGAAGACCACAACAACAGTGGCAACTAAAATCGACCATACGGAAAGTATATGCTATGGACTTTTACCTCTACAAAATCTTCAAAATTTCCTGCAGTGGTTTACTACATCTAATGCTGCACAATTACTGCGTTGAACATCGAAACAAAATTAAGTTCTTTATGGGGGGAAGGTATCAGTCAAGAAGATGTGTAAAAATCAAATTTTTGGGCCAAATAGTTCTTGTGAAATCGAATGATAAATTGTGTCAAAGCAGTCGAAACACCATGTGCATGCTTAGGCGAGCAGTGCAATGATGACAAAATCGCGCACATCGCGGAATGCGGGGAGCACGTCTTTGTAGCATCGAAAGGGTTAATGCGGCCGTGGTGCCTTTACTTCATAAACTGTGCGCTCCCCTCTAAACGTAAGTTTGCGAACTATACTATACTATGGCGCTGCTTCTCTTGGCGCGTACAACTGGCAACGCTGCAATCTCCCGCGTCTGGGCGGGCATGCGCGAACCGCCAAGATAAAAGAATTGAATTATAGTCCCTAAAGACATCCCAACACAGGACGAGGCACCTAACGTTGACGTTGATGCAAACAAGAGACAACGTCAGCATACGGGGCGAGCTGGTTAACATGATTTGTGTTCTCAGCGATCGCCGGTGGCAGTTGTCGGTTTTATTTGGCCCACAAAATTACGCAGTTTCTTTACGAGAATGCACCCCCAAGAAATAACTGTGTTACCTCTGTTAGCGATGTCCACTCCCTTAGGTGAATCATATAACCCTTAAGTATTAGCACTTGAGCGTTTGCCCCTCTTAGATACTTTAGTTTCCATAGGTGGAGAAAGGGGGTAAGCTATGCGTGGCTCATGTTCCCGCCATCTTGTATTTTACACTCTATTTTAACGTACTTCCATCTCACTATGTTGCCGGCCGCAGTGGTCTAGCGGTTCTAGGCGCTCAGTCCGGAACTGCGCGACTGCTATGGTCACAGGTTCGAATGCTGCCTCGGGCATAGGTGTGTGTGATGTCCTTAGGTTAGTTAGGTTTAAGTAGTTCTAAGTTCTAGGGGATTGATGACTACAGACGTTAAGTCCCATAGTGCTCAGAGCCATTTGAACCATCTCACTATGTTAATTTAAATTACTGGTGGCACTGAGTTGCTGCTTTGCCTGACCATGAGTGGCGCTAGCAGCACGTATCAATATATCCCTTCTCGAAGCATCTTTGCTTGACTGCTATTACTTCCCTGTTCCCAGTCATTGTCTGTCGTAAGGGAGTTCAGCTCGTGAGTTCGGGCTGCCAGTCAGTTGGGACGCATTGGGAGCGCAGTCCGGACCTGCCAGTTGGGGAGTTGCAATGCGTCACTAGTGCAGTCAGGTTGGAGTACTGAGGTCTGCGTCGACAACATTGCCGCCACTTATCACTTGAGTCGTGCCATGGTCTTGGTGGATCGTCAGTCGGTCGTCTTACCGGACGACACGTTTTGGCTCGCCGATCGTTCATGAGTCGGCTGAGTGTGTGTGTGTGTGTGTGCATCGACTCCCAATTTGCTTTGTCCATACTTGGTTACTGTTGGGTATAGTTCAGGTCTTCTTGCAAGTGTTTGTCAGATTGTGTGTGTATTTGGCGTTATTCCCACTATTTTAGATGTTGTTGGCATTCTGAGGGCAGTCGGTCGGTTGGTGCGGACCAGAGAGGATATCTCCGCGCGCTGCAGTCGGTTGGGTCTGCTGGCGGTCCCTGCGCAGTGTCTGAGTGTGTGTGTAGCTGTCCGATCGCTACAAGCTTCGTGGCTGACCGCCCAGGACATTGGTTCGCTGTTGTGAAGGTTTTCCTGTGAGCCACACCGAGTGCTTGTATTGCTGAAATTTAGCCGCCATGCGGTGGAATGAACTATATTGGTTGACTACAATTCGAGTGCGCCAGCAGAAATTTCTGCCTTTTGGTCGTTAGTGTTCCGGTTACCTGCCCTGGCCACTAACGTAATTTCAGGCAGTGTCCTTTCCTCACCTGTTGTCACTGTACAACACGGTGTGTAGTGTTGACTGCTTAATTCATATACAAATTTCATTGTGGATAATTACGTCCATAACATTTTGTGTTTGAGTACTTAGGTACCAATTGGTGGCAAGCGGGTCGTTTTGCCGTTCGGTCCATGACTGTCCCTTGATTGGCACCCAACTGATCTAGTGTAGTTGAGCCCACCACCCATCTTACCTAAGTGAACGAGGGCAGACCGACCCTCTAGAGTCTAGAGGCTTCTGAGTACTGTTGTCTTTACTGTCTTTCTCACCGGTGTACATTTATCTGTTTATAATCTATCATAGCCAATGATTTAAAAAATTCTTAATTTTGCTGCGTTTTGTGTACATTAAAGGTCATTCACAGCATATAAGTAAGTTTGAATTCTGGCAAGTGGATATTTGCTGAAAGATTATTGCCATTGTGCTATCGTTTCTTTTAGTGCGGGTTCAGCTAGTTAAAACTTAAGGCTTATGGTTATATTTCTTTTTTAATTTTGGAATATTAATTGTGGGCCTTCAGCCGCTTGGAACCTTAGTCTTAAAATTACCCTTTATGCAAAAACATTGAAAGGTTATGGTAACTTATTTTAAAATCTTGAAAATTTTATTGTGGGCCTTCAGCCGTTTGTATTGCATCTTTTTTTATGTTTGTCTATCCACTTTTGCCTTGTGGCTTTCAGCCTAGCTGTGATATATATATCTGAATTATTTTTTATTTGTAATTGTAACTGCGTGTCTTTCAGTCACTTGAAAATTACCTTGTTGATTTTTAAGATTTCGTGCTTGGAGGCCTTCAGCCGTGAAATATTTGGAGTTCGAAACTCGTAGTTGTAAAAGTTCGGCTATGTGCCGCTTTGGCTGTAAATGTGTTATTAAATTACAATAAATTACCGTTTTGAGGTGAAACTGACCGACACCTTACTTGGCCCTTGCCACAATCCGAACCCAGTGGGTTCAGGGGATGGGGGGGGGGGGGGGCGGTAGTTTTAAGTGTAGTGCGGGCGGCAACGCTTGAAGAGGTGCCAATTTGGTAGGTAGTAGCTGTGCAACGTAGGGTTAATAGTGCTTCTTTTATTTTCCTTTGATAGGCACCTTTTATGAGTCACCGCGTCTGACAGCCATGCAGCTGGCAAGGGTTCGTTTCCAGGATAGGTCCAATATCTCCGCACCGGGGCTGGGTGTTCTGCTGTCCTCAACGTCATTTCATCACCATCGTCAAACATGCAAGATACCCACAGTGGCGTCACCTGAAGGACTTGCAACTCGGTGGCCGAACTTTTACAGGCCATTAATGCTATTCCTTTCATTCGGTTAGCGATTGCCGAGAAAGAGTGGAGAAAATCGCGAAGAAGAATATGAACTCGTCGATGGCTTGAACATCGAACTGCTGGTAGAGGAACACAGCATAATGTTGTTCAATGATCTGAGATACATACCACTAGAAGTTACTTGTTACAGCAACTCAGTTGAATTTACATCCCATTTTCGGTTTAAAATTGAATGTATTTGCTTTTTGTTTATTTATTTAATCCGATGTGATTAGGGTCATCATGTACTCTCTTACAGCAGACCAATGTCTCACACACACACACGATCTTTCTTACATCACAGTTACCTAATAAATTACAATTTTAATATGACAAATATGCAGTTAAGGTATAGTGATTAATATCACTTTGCACATGCATAATATCCATATTCTTGATATTGTATTAGCTATCAACACTCTGAAATAACATACTGCGTCACATAGATTTCGAGATCGAGTAGCGTTTCTCAGTTTCATTTGAATGGAAGAGAAGATTTTTTCGAAGCTGCTCACTATCACTTTGAAAGATATTTATCAGTAAGACACAAACATGAGCCAGTCCTTAAACCCAGAGATACGTATGTATATTTTACAGAAACTATCGTAATAGCAAAAACTTCCGGTATGTAAATGGTGTGTATTGGCATTTCTGTGACCCGACAAAAGCCTTTTACTGTGTAAATCACATCATTTTACTAAGTAAATTAGAATTTTATGTTATCTCTGGCAGTGCTGCAAAATGTTTCGAGTCTTACCTAACGAACATGAAACAAAGGGTGTCGTTGCCAAATACCTATGGAGTAAGCAACCAGGTGTCCGACTGGGAATTATTTACATGCAGTGTTCCTCAACTTTCCATCGTGGGTCCATTGTTTTTTGTGTGTATATTAATGACCTCTAGTCTGTTGCATTCCCAAATTCTAAGTCTGTTTTGTTTGCAGGTGATACAAACATTGGCATAAACATTTCAATATCTTGCAAGATTGTACTGTTATATATCTTTCAATACGATGGTGTAAGTCGTCTTTTTACATGCACGCTGGGAAGTTGGCTCTTCACGCCATGTAATGTAAACAATAGCATCTTCTGCCCACTTCAACGATAATGTAACCAGCTTGTACAATAAAGAGTCCCAACACCTCTTCCCACGACGTACCACAGATTACATGGTGCAAACTGGGATGCATTTATGATGGTCTTCGACGGTCGTTTCACTAATGTTCATGTCAGTAGTTGCTCAGACATAGTATTTCGAAATTTAAAACCTGTGATTTGGTCATCTGTTTTATTCTACAAACATATCAAGTGGAGAAGTCATGCTAACTTCTATTAAATTAGCTTATTACATAAATGTTCTCGCATTTACATTTGAAAAAATTTGTTTGTATAAATGTTAATAGATATTTTGACGATGAGTTGTGTTCTACTCAAATGGCGGTTGTATCTTTCAAAACGTTTCAAAAACAAAAGCATAAGGAGTAAGTCAAGTACAAATTTAGAAAAGGCTGATGACCAAATATTGGCTGACATAAAGCTAATTCACTATCATTAAATTTTAAAATACCCACTGTATGCAGTTTACAACCTGTACGAGATTTCCTTAAAAGTATGTGTGTAACATATGAAGACTTGCATAATTTTTGGGATTACAACTCAATAAGAAATTCAGTTGGGAAGGGCACACAACAGAATTGCTGAAGCAGGTAAGCAAGTCCATATCTGCAGTGATAACGATGTCAGATGTAGGAAATATAAACAGAAAAAAACTTGCATAATTTGCTTACTTTCATTCTGTTATGTCCTATGTGATTATATTTTGGGTTATCTCATCAAACTAAGAAAAAGCATGGAAGATAAATCATTTGTGGTGTAAACTCAAAAACATCATGTAGAAACCTGTTCAAGGAACTGAGTATTCTCGCGACTGCTTCTCTGTATATTTAACCCTTCATGAAATTTGTTGCAAATAACATATCTCTCTTTCACCCAATAGCTCAATACATAGTATCAATACTAGAAATCTAAATTATCTATAGCAAAACGTAAAGTCACTTTCCTTGGACAAAAAAGGTGTACAATATTCAGTAAACAAATTATCAATAAATTGTCAGCGACCATTAAAAACTTGGTTTCAGGTAAAGCACAGTTTACACATAGTTTAAAAGACTTTCTAGTAGGCAATTCCTTCTACTCTATAAATGAATATCTTAACAGGGACTGTGAGACTAGTTTAAGTAAAAATGTCTGTTAGATTTCAGTTTTGACAGCACTTAGTCAAAACAGTCAAGTTAGGTATTTTGCGAATGATAAATTTATTAAAAGTGCTTAACTGTCTTTCATTCTATCAGTGTTCGATAGATCCTCAATTTCCTGATGCTTCTAAACAACATATATTCATACCACCCTCCACGACGTAAAAATCTGACATGCCAATTTATTTCACGCTCCACTGTGTAGTGGCACGTGGAATTCCACGCTGCGACGTCAACAGCCCCTCATCACGTTCGTTTTCATGTCCCGTGAAAGGATTGCTTAAATCCATACAAGTGTATATTGTATATTATGTTATGATTTATCGATTCACTTCCAAATCCTGGTGACATATGAACTGTGACCCTACTCTCTGTCAGTAACTCTTCCACGGTCATTGCAGTGTTTTGTCATCTACCCATTTTCTCCTTTGTTATCCTCTACATCTTTGACCTTCCCTTCGTCTGAGCATTATAGCTTCTTTAGTGACTATTCTCGGCTCATATTATGCACAAAGCACATTAATTTCATCTGCAAATTTTTGGTATTATGATTTACAGGTCTGCTTTATTTTTTCGCAATGGAATCGTCAAGATATTTCTCCAAATACACATTTCACAAGTATCAATTTTCTTACGAGCTATTTTTTTTCATTGTCTGCGACTAACCATCGTACAAAACTGTAAGGAAGTTTCAAATTTCAGCAACTTCTTTTTTTTTTTTAAAAAAAAAGATTCCTTTCCTATAGCAAATTGTTTATTTTTAGTGTAGCAGATTTTCTAAATTGTATTCTCTTAGCACAGGAGCAGCTTCTGCTGTCGTAGGTCCTTAAAAATGTATTATCGACTTCCTTATTCTTTTCTGCGTCTCTCATTACATTATTCTTGTTTTCTTCAGATTTTCCCTAAAGCTACATTTTTCCACTGTTTTCATAGCTTCTCTAGCGTGATTTTAGTGTCTTCTTCACTGCCTACTATAAATGTTGTGGCATCCACATTTCTCAAATTGTTGATTAATCCCTCCCTCCAACCAAATGTTAATTCTAGTTTTTCTACAGCTCTCATTAACTGTATTGAGAGGCACCCACTTGCCTTTCTCATACTGTGGCATCAAGCAGTCAGGCCTGCAAGATGGGTGGTTTGCCAAGCGAGTGGATTAGCAACATGAATTCTCGTATCTTACGATTTTGTTACAAATTATCCTCCTGCATGAACAATACGCAACGGAAACACGCATCTGACTATAGAACCCTGTCTGCACACTACGCTCTGGCAATACCACACTTACTTTTTGTCTTTGATTTAACGGCTTTTATACAAATTCGGGACATTATGATAACATACAATTTAATGAAATAGGCCACTAATCTCTTTCTTTTCACTATTTGATTTATTCATTAGCACACAAATTCTACAACCTACGACAATATCATAAGAGAATTTCCATACTACGGTCTCGTAATCTATCTACCACAACTGTGCACTCCCTGGATCGGATGGTGGATCTTTTATTATACCTCACACCTCGCCTCTCACAATCATTCTCCAGAAACATTCCTCCAGATCGAGCGATGCAGAAGGAACAGGCATACCCACAAAATCTTCCGAAACTACCTTGCTACTCCCATGCAAAACACACATATTCAAATTACAAGACATACCCAATACAACAATCTGAAATAATACACAAAAACCGTTACAACTTCATCATTTTCCGCTTTCCCACTTCAATCAATATTTAACCCAGTTTCACTCGACACTGCCCCAATTTGTAATTCCAGTTTCCTACTGTGAACTCTGGAGATAAACGCTCGTCTTCCTGTGCAATGCAAGCCAAGTGGCGTTGCTGGAAAAACGGCCGACTCACCTTGATTTTCTCTCAGAGTTTAAATTCAGCGTCACACGGAATGATATTTCTTAAATACTTCAATTTATGATACACACGCAATTCTTAAATATATCAGCTTATTGTACACACGCTATTAATTCTCAAATATTTCAGCTTATGGTACACACGATATTAATTCTTAAATATTTCAGCTTATTGTACCCACGCTAGTATCTCAACTTATAACTACACGTGGCCCCTTTGTGACCGTTGGTTTACTATAATCCCTTTAAAATTACCTGCCTCACTTTGTAATTTTCCCCACAAAAGATCCTAGGAAAGAGAAATGATTAGTTCTAACTACTCTTAAGTATTCCACATCCATACCATGCCTCCACGCTTTCATTACGGAGCACAACAAAGCAACAGGTCTTCACAGCAGAAGGTTCAGCGCCAGAGTGCCGAGTCTGAAACATGGCCGTCTTTTCGTTCTCTCGCACCTCTCTCGAAGTGGGAGAAGCACCTTGCTACCTTATTGGTCGGCCACATTTCAAACGCTCCAAAGCTCTGGTAACTTCCATCTCTTTGGTCTCACCAAAGGTACCCAAAGGATCGACTCAAAGATGCTCATATCGATTCACTATCTGTGGTTAGCAGACGACCATACATTCATTCATTTACACCACACAGATCTCACCAAACTGGATGTAGGGATTTATGTTGAGGAAGTGCACATGTGATCAATTAAATAAATAAATTGTCATTCTTTCCCACACTGGTATCCGGCTTCGCTGTATTAATTGAAATTATTGAGTTACTTTTACACAAAAAATGTGTTGTTCTGACAAGAATTTCGTACCTATTCTCAATGTTGGGCGGTACTGTACCCTTTCATCACCGGCTACCCATGCAGAAAAAAATGGCACGGTACTATCCTTGCAATGCGAGGGTAGTTCCGAACATTTTTTTTTTTAAGAAAACTGCATTAAAACAAACGTAGCAATTCATCAAAATAACCAGGAGGAGACCTTAGCCCCTGGTGACCTCAAATAGACGACCAAATTATATTGTACTCTCCACAATCCGGAGTAACGTACACATACAAATATATAACAATCCACATGACAAATAAAACATCACATCATAGAAATGAAAAAATAATATTGAGATAAAATTTTGCTTTAGTTACTGGGATCTTCGTTACTCATGAAATTTTAAATGGCTCACCGTCCAAACACAGAGCAAGTAATCTGACATTCATAAATTGCGCTGTAAAAACCCTTACACAGCAAAGTCTAAATACAAAACAAAATCAACAAAAGAAAAAAAATTCGTACACTAGTTACACGTAGAATGTCAGGCTCCATACCATTACTCTAAAATATACCTCAAACCTACAGAGAAATAAAAACTGAGAAGAAAAACAATAAAATATACCACAAGTTACATACTGGTTACGTAATATAGTTCGTCTAAGACATCACGTCATACCTCATTAACTATCCTCACCTAAGCAATTGCCACAACTACTCGACAGTGAGTTTATCCTTGTCCATCAGTACAAATACCTGCTGCTGAGCCAGTCAGTCCATCAACTTTGATCAATACACGCAGTAAATAGTTTAACAATAAGTGCTTGAATCCACCAGTAGCTCTCTTATCTTACTCTACTGTTCATTGCTCTGTTGTCACACATATAGACGACAAGAACTTGCATTTCGACTAGCCTTCGTCACACTTTAATGTGAAATATCACCACTGTGATAATAGAAATAAGTGGCTTCAGTCAAAACACCAACAAGATTATTACTATGCACGACATCACAATACATCAGTTAATTCCGATATTTGTTGTGCAATGCAAATTCTTCTCCCCTGTGACAACCTTACTGATAAATGCTACAAGGGCCGCTACGTTAGTATTACGCCACTGGCTAATAGTTAAAGCATCATTGTACCAAATATTCTAATACCCATGCTACGTGAACTTGATAACCCAGAACAAACCAAAAAACAAACACTAACTATTCTAAACACAATTATTAATAAAATACAATTACGCTTGCTGTCCCTTCAGGAATGTAACATATAAAAAAAACATTTACCCAATTACAAATACATTATTCCCTATGTTGCGAGTCACACGGAAACATTTCATTCTGTGATTTTCTTGGGGTCAAAAAGTTGCTGATAGTTTTCCTAGAACCACTGTCTCGGTGTCAAAGCTCTCCCATGGTTACCCGGACGAAAGTCTTTGAGTCACTCAATTCGGCATTTTGAACACGCACTGAACAGTAAACTGTATCTCTCATTAAACACAAATGTCATAGTCACTCTCAGAGTACCATCCACACGAAACTGTTCGTCCAAAAAAAAAATGGCCCTACAACTACTATTACCCACGGTTCTATCCTTTCAGTTCATGGTGTAATTAAAAGTCGTAAGTTTCAACAAACAGCACTTATTCCCGCGCCAATCCAAGAAATGTCTCCTACTACAGACGCAAATGTCAATGTCCCACTCTAATTGTTCACCAAACGACAACTGTCCTCTAAGTATACCAAGTGTCCCACATGCCATTCACAAAGCACACTTAACAAGTCATTGTCAAAAGTTTATCGATCCCACCATTCAGTGGTCAAGACAAAACAAAACAATCGTCCCGTCTGCTAAGGACAACATCTTTTCCACCACTCACAATGTGGAAACACCAGTCCTTCACTTTCCACCTTATGGAAAGTCGCAGTCATCTTGTTTCACGGCTCCACAGTCCAGTACTAGTTACTAGTTGCTGGTAACCAATCCCCGCCGGGCTCTGTCGCGCCTCGTCCATTCAGCAGTAGCGTCGCTGCGCGCGCCGTTGAGCAGAAGAAACCACCCGCTGTTGCCTCCGCGGGGTACCTTCCCCAGTCGTAAGGGTGGCGGAACTCATGAATGGCCAGTGATGCGTGCGTGTCGCCCCAGGCCGTTGACCTGCTGTAGCGGGCGCGTGGAGCGCACCTCGTCCGACAATGGAGTGGGGAGTGCCGCGGCTGTGTCGCCTGTCGCCATGGTGACGTCAGCTCGGCCCGTTAGCGGTATGGGCGTTACGACACCCAATTAGCCAGATCTTCCGTGCATCTCGCAACATTACAGACAAAACGATATACAGCATTTAAATACTCATTGATTACATGTATTATCTATTAGCTACATTGGTAACAAAAGAATCTTTGTTCTAAAAAGAACATAAAATTATACACCCTAGTTTTCTACACAGACAACATACATTTATCTATCCTTTTTCTATAGATAGCCCACACTCGTGCTATTCTTTGTACCTGTCGTCCCTCATACAAAACATGAAAGTGTAAAATAAAACAAAAGGAATAATAAGCAATCTATACCGCTCATAATTACAATATCAAAGAGTTGGCTACTCTAACATCCTAACACAGTGAAAATATTAGAAACTTTATCCTAAAACTACAATATACAATGAACTTTTGTGCTTGTGACACACTGAAATTATTACCCCTTGAAAGTGTTCTAACAAAAAAATAAGAATAATCTACATAGCTCACAATTACCTACCACTGGTTATTAAATATTAACTACTTTAACATCCTAACACAATAAACATTTTAGGAACTGATGACTCTAAATCTACAACATATAATGCACCCTTGTGCTTGTGACAGACTGAAATCAGTATCTCTTCACATATTTTACATTTCATTATATATAGCAATGTTTCTAGGACACGTATGACAGATCCTGACCTGACATCCAGGTTCATCCCAACAAACAATAAAACACAATAATCTTTTAGTTATGGATCGGTAGCATCCCCTTTTCAGGAGTGTGCGCATTGATCACACTACTCTACGACTCTCACTCACCAGACATCACATTTTCCCTCTCATTCATTCCATTAACACACTAACAGAATAGGTTTAGAAGTCAGTTAACCTTAACACCACCACACTCACTACAACATACCATACCTTTGCTCCCTTATACTCAACCACATAACACATGAAGCTGTTTCAGAGATAGCATTCCAGTCTCCGAATTCGTCCTTTCACTCTGGCACCTCTCTCCATCGGCTTACCTCTGCATTCACTTTATGCTAAATATCAACTTAGAATCGCGATATTTCATCTAAGAACAAAAATACACAAATTAATCAACCTGCAAAAAAAATAGCTGTACACATTCTTGGTACCGTTTTGATTAGTTATACTGGTACGAGGCTTCAACAACAACAAAAAATATTATTTTTCTCAAATCGCAATTGTTATGCTAAGAATTAGATCTACACCTACATTACATCTTACGTCAGTATTCCACAACGTTCACCTTCTGGGTCTCATACTCCCTTTACGTCCTTTCACATTGTGCAGTTGTCCTCATCTCTTCATTCGTATTTCGGCTCTCCGTCCGTCCATTACTCCATCATTTCCTGGTCTTCCTTCGCCATTGGCATCAATCTCTATTGCAGCATACACAGGCCTCTCTGTAACATACATCTAAGACATCTCCACATTATTCAATTCTACTCACCTTTATTTTACCGCTGTTTCATCACGTCGAATCTCCCTATTATTATTCACACTGCTTCTCGTCGATTCTCTCCTCAAAAATTCACCTTTATCCACTACTATTTATCACGTCGCTTCTCTATCTACCATCTTTATTCACTCATTAATCATCACGTCGTTTCTGCTTGATCCTTATTCATACGACAAAAAACACGTACATACACCACTCTGTCGACTCCTGTTCATGACTCATTTGACCAGTCTATTCCGTCATACTTCCTGACATCCCGCCTGAAAATTCTTACGTTCGATTTGACCCTGCACAACGTTACATCCCACAAATAAATATACTGACTATCTACCATAAATTGACTACCTTAGATCTATCCTTAACTTTTCCATAATTTGATGTTAGAAATGTGATGAAGCCCTCGAGATTGTTTTCCTTTGATCGTCTCAATCAGTACAGCATTTTCATGTACAATCCGCCTCACTCTGAATGGTCCACTATACACAGTAAAAAATTTCCTAGTTAGGAATATGTGCTTACACGAAAATTAAATGTGTGCAGAGAATATACAAGCTGGGAGAATTGGGCAACCCAAGTGTTGGAAACTTAGGTGCAAGTGGCCTCTCTCACTAACACCAGATTCCGAACAACCATACACAGCACTTCATTATAACTGTCACCACGACAATGACATAATATAGATCAGATGGCACCTAAAAACTTCGATCACAATGTTTACCTCTTACATTACGTGTTTAGTATCTACAATAATCAAATCACCCTAATTAAACTGGACTCATTGGCATTATTACATAACATTTTAGCAACTGGATTCTTTGAAGAAACCGCTCTTTTACTTTACCGTTTGAAATAAAAAATTTGCAAATTTTACTGAGATACCAGCCTAACAGATTCCATTACTGCCGTTTTATTCTCTGATCAGAAGTATGGTATTTGCATTCCCTACATATTAGTTGAGTTTGTCTGCTACATAGACAATTTTCAGTGCCAGCTGCATGTGTTTTAAGAGCAAGATATTAAGGGCTGATATGTTGGATTAGTTTCTCCTATTCTTCAATCCATTACGACAAGAATGAAATGCCTGGATTCCATGCTCTCCTGTCATTCTGATACTTTCCGCCCTCGACACTATCTGACCTGTCTCCGTTCACGATATCGCTCTCATTACCCAAGTGTTGAAATGACGCGGAATCGTCTACGCCTCTGCCTGCTATCGCTATACCTCTGCGCAATTTCACTGGCAACTTCGTTATATGGATTCTAATGAACTCCGCTGGTTCGTATGTCACATCCAAATACCTGTTTCGTCTCAGCATTTTCTGACAACACGACACTGAATCCCTTATACCACATTCGTTACGATTTGGCATTATCAATATGCTTTGCGTAACCTGGTCCTGCTTACTTTGCGACCAGAATTCATTTAAATGGCTACTACCGTCTTTAAGGTCTTCCTGCATTTTCGCTCTAGCCTCGTCTCTCAAATAGTTATACACAAACTTCGTTTTGCGGAGCAATCCCCTCGATGAAAGTAATGCGTCCTGAAATTGAGACAGCCTTGGACTATACCCAGTTGAGTCTGCCACCTGTTTTATCCGACAAAACCGTTCTTCTGACTCTGTGAATTCGCTTTCTGAGTTTATCTCACTCTCCCTCGGCAATCTACCTGGTGGTGCGTCACCTTCGCTACTGCACGCTAATTGCAACTGTGCTAGCTCACTATGTTTCCTACTTATTTCTAATTGTGCCTCTTTAAACTGTAATGGTGGCTGTATCTCCTCCTGACCGGCACAAACCTCTCGCTGCGTACTGTCAGAACCTGTCTCGCCTCTTGTACTGATCTTTTCTGCATCTGCACTAATCATATTCATTCTGACCACTACCTCTTCGATTCGCTCATCCGGCAAAACGTCCCTACGTTCAGTAGCATCACTCTCTATTGCAAATACTTGTACCTCTAAATTATTATCTTTTTCTTTCACTGCGTCACATACTTCCTTCAACGCACCCAGATCCTTCTCCCCCTCATCTAACCGATTATTAACTACGGGCAGACGCTCATCGATAACTGTGTGTAGCTTCCTCATTGCCTCTTTATTTCCCTTATCCATTACCTCCAATCTTTCCTTATTTTCCCTATCTCTCTCCTTATTATCTCTATTGATTGCTTCTAATCTTTCGTTATTTGCTTCCAATTTTTCATTTATCGCTTTAGTCTCCCTACTCATCGCTTCAAATCGTTCCTTATTCTCCCTATCTCTCTCCTCATTCTTCCTATCTCTCTCTTGTAAACTTTCATCCATCCTCTGTAAAAACTGCAGTATCACATCGTTATTTGCTACTGTCGACGCGCTCACCTCGTGCGCCTGAGAAACCGTAGCTTCGCTAAGGGTAGCTGCACTTTCACTCTCTACCTGACCGAGTCCCTGCTCGCCCGCGTCGTTCGGAAAGGCCCCCGATAGTGAACAAAGCCCACTGCACAAAGGCTCCCCTCGCAGAGGTCCACTGAACAATACAGCCTCTTCGGAGTGCCTGCCGTCCCCTCTCATTAACTCACGGTCAACACCTACTTCCCGCTGCACTGCTACATTCACGCCAGAATCGTTATTCTCCATGGTGACTATACTTTTAGCCTGCGACCTAGTTACTACGGACATTACGCAAAAAATTATGAAACGATCTTCTAGCCTTGTGCGATACTGCAATTAATTACATAAAATAAAATAAAAGATCCTCACCAATCCAGAAAGAAATTGCAAACAGAAAAAACTTTACTTCTTAGCGCTATCACAATATATTCCATCAAAAAATAAAAAAATTTAACAGCAAACCCTAACAACAAAATATCCTAACAAAAATGATCCCGGCAACAAAATTATCGTGACAAAAACGGAATCCTGGCAGCAAAATAATCCTGGCATCAAATTAAATATCCTAACAAAAGGAATCCTGGCAGGGTCGAAATTATGAGAGGCACCCACTTGCCTTTCTCATACTGTGGCATCAAGCAGTCAGGCCTGCAAGATGGGTGGTTTGCCAAGCGAGTGGATTAGCAACATGAATTCTCGTATCTTACGATTTTGTTACAAATTATCCTCCTGCATGAACAATACGCAACGGAAACACGCATCTGACTATAGAACCCTGTCTGCACACTACGCTCTGGCAATACCACACTTACTTTTTGTCTTTGATTTAACGGCTTTTATACAAATTCGGGACATTATGATAACATACAATTTAATGAAATAGGCCACTAATCTCTTTCTTTTCACTATTTGATTTATTCATTAGCACACAAATTCTACAACCTACGACAATATCATAAGAGAATTTCCATACTACGGTCTCGTAATCTATCTACCACAACTGTGCACTCCCTGGATCGGATGGTGGATCTTTTATTATACCTCACACCTCGCCTCTCACAATCATTCTCCAGAAACATTCCTCCAGATCGAGCGATGCAGAAGGAACAGGCATACCCACAAAATCTTCCGAAACTACCTTGCTACTCCCATGCAAAACACACATATTCAAATTACAAGACATACCCAATACAACAATCTGAAATAATACACAAAAACCGTTACAACTTCATCATTTTCCGCTTTCCCACTTCAATCAATATTTAACCCAGTTTCACTCGACACTGCCCCAATTTGTAATTCCAGTTTCCTACTGTGAACTCTGGAGATAAACGCTCGTCTTCCTGTGCAATGCAAGCCAAGTGGCGTTGCTGGAAAAACGGCCGACTCACCTTGATTTTCTCTCAGAGTTTAAATTCAGCGTCACACGGAATGATATTTCTTAAATACTTCAATTTATGATACACACGCAATTCTTAAATATATCAGCTTATTGTACACACGCTATTAATTCTCAAATATTTCAGCTTATGGTACACACGATATTAATTCTTAAATATTTCAGCTTATTGTACCCACGCTAGTATCTCAACTTATAACTACACGTGGCCCCTTTGTGACCGTTGGTTTACTATAATCCCTTTAAAATTACCTGCCTCACTTTGTAATTTTCCCCACAAAAGATCCTAGGAAAGAGAAATGATTAGTTCTAACTACTCTTAAGTATTCCACATCCATACCATGCCTCCACGCTTTCATTACGGAGCACAACAAAGCAACAGGTCTTCACAGCAGAAGGTTCAGCGCCAGAGTGCCGAGTCTGAAACATGGCCGTCTTTTCGTTCTCTCGCACCTCTCTCGAAGTGGGAGAAGCACCTTGCTACCTTATTGGTCGGCCACATTTCAAACGCTCCAAAGCTCTGGTAACTTCCATCTCTTTGGTCTCACCAAAGGTACCCAAAGGATCGACTCAAAGATGCTCATATCGATTCACTATCTGTGGTTAGCAGACGACCATACATTCATTCATTTACACCACACAGATCTCACCAAACTGGATGTAGGGATTTATGTTGAGGAAGTGCACATGTGATCAATTAAATAAATAAATTGTCATTCTTTCCCACACTGGTATCCGGCTTCGCTGTATTAATTGAAATTATTGAGTTACTTTTACACAAAAAATGTGTTGTTCTGACAAGAATTTCGTACCTATTCTCAATGTTGGGCGGTACTGTACCCTTTCAGTATGAGCTGCTGTGTTATTTCATATCCAGTTCAGAATGCTGTCTTTTGTTTGCTTCTCAGCTACATATGTTGCACCATTATTTATTTTTTATAATTTTTTTCCCTGACACGGTCTAGTCCTCTCATTTAGTGATGGAGGAGTGAAGTTAGTGAGCTAGAACACTAATAATGCAGGATCAACTGAAATACAGGGGCTATCGTTATTAACATGGGTGAAATTACACGACAATAGAAGCCAGAACTATCTAGTAAACAAGGATCCGCAAATGAACAGTTTGTGAGATAATTGAGAGTGTGTAACAGAAAGGCGCCACTTAATTCAATATGTTATCCTAATTATGAGAAATGTATTTGAGATATGAGCTTTTGGAATGAGTACTGTCAACTTGGCCCAGATTTCACACATTACCCTGGGAGGGCGAATGTGGTATGTGAATGGAAGGTACCAGTACGTTTCTCTGCCGATGTAAGTCTGACGCGTGAATTCGGATCGAAATAGAGTACTCGAGTAGATCTGCAAGACTTCCTGACAATCCCCTGGGTGGGATTATCGAGTGTTCAGCGCTCCCTTTCATCTGATGCACAGAATTGTACAGTCTTCTGACGATTTTCGAAAGATACGAAGGCGCTTGAAATAATTGGTAAGTAACTGCAGAGACAAGTGAAGTACTGCATCCAAAAGAGAAGACGACACCTGTACCGGCAAGTACCAACAAGTAACATTTTATCAGAAGTTTCCGGATCATATTAGTGCACGTTAATATGTGTGTCCTTCCTCTGCCTTTATGATAGCTTGAACTCTGCTGGGAACACTTTCAATGAGGTGTCTGAATGCCTGTAGTGGAATGGCAGTCCATTCTTCCTCACGCGCTGAAACCCGAGGAGTTACTGATATTGGACGCTGCTGTCTGAAGTCGACGTTCTAACTCACTCCAAACGTATTCCACTGGGTTCAGGTCGTATCCCAGAAGCAGTAACACTTCTGCCATATTAGTTCTGCACTACATAGGGACTTCTGACAAGATAGTGTACATCTTTAGTGCTTTTACTATACACAGTATACAATGGTATAAAATGTGTTCACATCCTTCCGCATTTAGCGTTTTTTATTGCAATAAGGAGACCACACACTGTCCACAAAAAACACCTCGCACATCAGAACACAACCTCCCTTGTACTTCACTGTTGCCACTGCGTACACTACTGGCCATTAAAATTGCTATACCAAGAAGAAATGCAGATGATAAACGCGTATTCATTGGATAAATATATTATACTAGAACTGACATGTGATTACATTTTCACGCAACATGGGTGCATAGATCCTGAGTAAACAGTACCCAGAACAACCACCTCTGGCCGTAATAACGGCCTTGATACACCTGGGCATTGCGTCAAATAGAGCTTGGATGGCATGTACCGGTACAGCTGCCCATGGGGCTTCAACACGATACCACAGTTCATCAAGAGTAGTGACTGCCGCATGGTGACGAGCCAGTTGCTCGGCTACCATTGACCAGACGTTTTCAATTGGTGAGAGATCTAGAGAATGTGCTGGCCAGGGCAGCAGTCGAACATTTTCTGTATCCAGAAAGGCCCGTACAGGACCTGCAACATGCGGTCGTGCATTATCCTGCTGAAATGTAGGGTTTCGCAGGGATCGAATGAAGGATAGAGCCACGAGTCGTAACACATCTGAAATGTAACGTCCACTGTTCAAAGTGCCGTCAATGCGAACAAGAGGTGACCGAGACGTTTAACCAATGGCACCCCATACCATCGCACTGGGAGAAACGCAAGTATGGCGATGACGAATACACGCTTCCAATGTGCGTTCATCGCGATGTCGCCAAACACGGATGCGACCATCATGATGCTGTAAACAGAACCTGGATTCATCCGAAAAATTGACGTTTTGCCATTCGTGCACCCAGGTTCGTAGTTCAGTACACCATCGCAGGCGCTCCTGTTTCTGATGCAGCGTCAAGGGTAACCGCAGCCATGGTCTCCGAGGTGATAGTCCATGCTGCTGCAAACGTCGTGGAACTGTTCGTGCAGATGGTTGTTGTCTTGCAAACGTCCCCATCTGTTGACTCAGGGATCGAGACGTGGCTGCATCATCCGTTACAGCCATGCGGATTAGATGCCTGTCATCTCGACTGCTAGTGATACGCCGGTCAACTGCTGTTTGTGTGTGAGAAATCGGTTGAAAACTTTCCTCATGTCAGCACGTTGTAGGTGTCGCCACCGGCGCCAACCTTGTGTGAATGGACTGAAAAGCTAATCATTTGCATATCACAGCATCTTCTTCCTGTCGGTTAAATTTAGCATCTGTAGCACGTGACCTTCGTGGTGTAGCAATTTTCATGGCCAGTAGTGTATGGTGGCAGATAACGTTTCCCAGGTATTTGCCAGACCAAAACACTTCCAACTGTTAGCACAGGATGAAGCCCGACTTTTGACTCCAAATCATTCATTTATTTAGACCAACTCAACCGTCGCTTTGCAGTGTGTAGAAATGTATGGCCTATGAGCAGCTACCCGACCATTGCATCTCATCCATGCTGATCTCATGCGATTTATTACAATCGCCCTCCACAAAGCTTTCCAACCCCTGTCCGTCAGTATATGAGGTCAGCCTTGTCTTTGTTTAGGTGCCTCACGTTTCCTCTCCACAATCCCATTACCTATAGTCAACATGGGAAACTTTAGAAGGGTTTAATGTCTCTGATGGATTAGTCACTCAGGTAACATCTAACGACTAGTTCACCTTCGAAGCCGTTGTGCTCTCGTGACCTTGTTACTGCTTCTCTAATGACAGCAAAATATTCCTTGTCTTCTTTTATACTGGTGGGTCTACTCTCTTGATAGCTAGCAAACAATTATGCCTTACATAGGGCTGTTTCAGTGCTTTTGAATGAGGTTCATTAAGCGGTGACTTAAGAGGGAAGTTTAGTTTTCGAGTACATGCGTATTAACCAGTTTTGCCATTCGTGCACCCAGGTTCGTCGTTGAGTAAACCATCGCAGGCGCTCCTGTCCTTGATGCAGCGTCAAGGGTAACCGCAGTCATGGTCTCCGAGCTGATAGTCCATACTGCTGCAAACGTCGTGGAATTGTTCGTGCAGATGGTTGTTGTCTTGCAAACGTCCCCATCTGTTGACTCAGGGATCGAGAGACGTGGCTGCACGATCCGTTAGAGCCATGCGGATAAGATGACTCTCATCTCGACTGCTAGTGATACGAGGCCGTTGGGATCCAGCACAGCGTTCCGTATTACCCTCCTGAAACCACCGATTCCATATCCTGCTAACAGTCATTGGATCTCGACCAACGCGAGCAGCAATGTCGCGATACGATAAACTGTAATCGCGATACGCTACAATCCGACCTTTATCAAAGTCGGATACGTGATGGTACGCATTTCTTCCTCCTTACACGAGGCATCACAACAACGTTTCACCAGGCAACGCCGGTCAACTGCTGTTTGTGTGTGAGAAATCGGTTGGAAACTTTCCTCATGTCAGCACTTTGTAGGTGTCGCCAGCGGCGCCAACCTTGTGTGAATGGTCTGAAAAGCTAATCATTTGCATATCGCAGCATCTTCTTCCTGTCGGTTGAATTTCGCGTCTGTAGCACGTCATCTTCGAGGTGTAGCAATTTAAATGGCCAGTAGTGTATGCTGATTACTGATTATTTGTGGATTATGGATACGGCAGGCAGAGCCTTTTCTTCGGCAGACGCTTACAAATCGTGTTTTGCAAGGTTTTCGTATTTTATTTTGCCGCCACGAATATTGGTATACTCTTCGAATTTGGGAATACTGCTCCGTCCTTACGCATCTGCAGTTGTAATTACACCATAGAGATTTTTATTTGCCATCTAGGAATATATAACTAACACGAAAGGTAAATTAAAACTCTAACTATCCAGGTAGTGTGCGTGTACAATTTATGCACCGCCTAACTGATTTTTGTATCCAATATTCGTTTTTTTCCTTATTAATATATGCAGCACACGTGTTAGTTATGTGTTGTCTTAGGTCTTTCTTGTATTATGTTTTTCGAATTTTACGAAGTGCTATTATCATTGTAATTATTAATGTTTTCTGGTGCCCATTTTATATGCTTGTGTTGTTTACAGAGAGATGTGATGATGGAATGTGTATGCTGAAATCTATCCCTTCCGTTGTATGAATGACCATTTTAGTAAAGTGTACATGAAGAAGTCTAATCTTTGACATAATGAACTACATTGCAGCTGCGTGCCTCCGAGGTGACAGCGTGAACAATCATGGGAAAATGAAATGAAATAAGACGATCGTATTGTATCGATGGCCCGGAGTTCCCATCTGGCGAAGTTTGTCGGCTGAGTTGCAAGTCTCCCACATTGGGCGACTTGAATGTCGATGATGATGAAATGATAACAGCGCAACACCTAGTATCATAACGAAAAAGATGTCCCACCAAGTCGGAAATCGAACCCGAGCCCACTGCATGGCAATCAGTTGTACTGACCACTCCGCTAAAGAGAGTGGATACCAACAGAGACCCTAAAATTAAAACTTAGCCACTTAGGTCTTCATGCTGAGAATGTTGATCGAGGAATTGGATGAATGAATAAGACAGTGCCAGTTCTTTGTTTGCAAGTCCTGGCGGGAGAGGTGCCGCAGCGAGATTGTCTGCGGTGGCAACGGCAGCAGCGATGGTGGCGACAAAAACCAGAGGCGGAGTTTTTGCAGACGACCACCGCCCACTTGGCGCCGTGTGCGGTCACTGCTACTCAGACCTTCTGGAGCGCACAGCCTTTTACCGGCTGCGGAGAGCAGGAAACGGACCATTCTCCCCTGTACCTGCACTTTCAGCTGCACAGAATGTAGCAGCACGGCTCACAGGTGCAGCCGCACGCCATTCAGGTCACAAGACAAGCAAAAAGAAAAAAAAAAAAGGGGCGCAGCATACATCCAACAAGTAGTCTATTTTGCACACCTTCCGCACTCTTGTTGCGGATGGTTAAAGCAACGAAGTATTCCTCGACCACTCCTCAAGTATTTTCGAGCACTCAAGATTCAGAAGTTTTATGAGCCTGCTTAACATCACGTCTGGCGTGTGACGGATATCGAGGAATTACATTGCTGAACGTGGGATAGAAAGCATTCCTAAAAAAACTGCTTTACGGTCTCCTTCCAGTTTTTCAGAGAGATCATAGCTCACGCCAATGCGGATTTCTCCCAGTAAAATCAACAATAGATAATGTCCTCGCTCAGAGACCGTTTTTAGTAAAGATTGGCACGTGTCACCTCTTCGTCGACTAGAAATCAGCTTATGATAGCTTTGACTGAATTGGGAATTCCTGGAAAATTGTTAACGCACGTGAAAATGACTATGAATGAGGTGTAAATATCATAAGAATGGGAAGAATACCCTTGATCCACTAGACACGAAAGATGGTATGGGGCATGGATGTTCGCTGATGTGTCTTCTTTTTAATGTTGCCTTGGAGAAGGTCACAAGGGACGCAAACGTGATGAGCAGGGGAACAATATCTTACAAATCAGTGCAAACACTCATCTACGCCGATGACATAGAACCAAAAAACTCGGAAGGCAATGGAGCGGCTATTAAGCGGGCCAACAGAAACATAGATTGAGAAGGGTAACAATCTTTTACAAATCACTTCAACTGCTCGACTATGACGATGACGTAGATATACGTGTGTCATAATTACGTAAACGCATGCAGTTGGTAATACCCGATACTACAAGCAAAGAACCGTAAACGATCACTTTACCAGACGATTGCAACTTTGTGGTTACCAGCCACTATTAACGCGATTCTGCGTGAACACCGTATGCCGGTCCCTGGTGTGGTCTTTGTTTACATTTTCCAGACGTGAATCTGTAAACAGAATGGATGCGATACTGCAGTACACAGCCAGAGTGCCACCCACGTCAGTTGTTTGCGGAGCGTCATGTATGTTGTACAAGCGTTGGTGGAAACATGGAACATTACAGGAACGACGAGAATGCGGATATACATTCCTTGTATGCTTGGGCTAACGTAATACACGGGAGGTTGCACGCTTGTACCAGTAAGCATATCCTACGCGAAGGCAGCCCGAGAGTCGAACTTTTGCATTGGTGCATCAACGCCCTCGCCAAACTGGTAGCTTTGTACATGCTGCAGAAGTGTGGAGCCCGGCATGAATTACACCTGTGCTAGAATATGTGTAAACAGTGGAACACTCAGCAGGAATCTCGACAATGAAACTTGCCACACAAATTCCTATAATACGCCACGACAGTGTTTGGAGAATAATGCATCACAGTGCAATGTATTCGTACTACGTCCACCGAGTTCAGCGTCTTGGAAAGGCGGACTTTGGCGCTAGACTCACTTTTTATCAGTAGATACAAGAAGCTGTAGGCAACCCTATGTTTGACATTACATTTTATTTATAGATGAAGGACGGTTAACTCGTGATGAGGCGTTTAATTATCACAATACTGACGTCTGAAGTTATCTAGACTCCAACCCATGTGAAGTTCGCTAGTCTCCCTTTCAACGACGTTTCTCACTGAATCTGTGGTTAGAGACACTAGGTGAACGTACTACTGGGCCGTACATGTAGCAAACGAACTCAGTGGACGGAATTACCTTCGGTTTCTGTGGCATCATCTTGCAGGATTACTTGAGGATGTCCGCTTAGAGTCACAGCAAGGTACGTGGTACACGCATGAAGGAGCACCGGCAAATTTGCTGCTATGGCGAGATGAGGGAGATGACCTCTAACGCGCCGATATGGCCAGAGATAGACTGGGCGAGGAGAACCTGGACTCCATGCATTTATGCTCTTGTGCTTTGTACGCCACTCCAGTTAACACTGCTGAAGAACTAGACTTGACCGTGTTTGTCAAGAATTTCGAAATTATCCAGTCGTGTATGAAAGGATTCGAAACTCCTTGCGGCGATGGGGCTTCGATTCTTCTATGTGGGTGCGAAGATAGGGACAGGAGGAAGATGGAAGAGACAAAATGGGTAGCGAAAGCGAGAACTGAGGATGTGTTGAGAAAAGTGGGGAGCAGGGAGAGACTTTAAAGGCAACCAGGAAGAGTAACCACAATTGGCTTGGACATGAGAAGAGGATATTTACTGATAGATGCTATGGAAGGAATGGTGAAAGGAAGCAGAAGAAGAAGAAGAAGAAGAAGAGTACGCAGAAGCCGGTGGATAGGTGAAGGATTGAGAACAACCATGAGAAAACGAATAGGGTAGCGAACGACAGGATTGCATGGAGATATATATGTGAAGACCTGTCCTCGGCCAGAACACTGATGATAATGATGATGACTGCGATTTGTGGCACGACAACGTTGAAACACTACAGCCGCATGTTCACTATTGAACACTTCCTGGTCAAAGCTGACTGGTCTAATACATGTGTGCTTTTTTAAATGTCGTTAGTTCTAGCTGCCAACGTAGTTACTGCGCTGACGTCGCTTATACGCCAGGAATAAAATCAGTCTCGGATCTTTTGGGACGGAGGTGTACAGTTATCACCGCGTTCCCTGTTCACCGACGTCTACTGCATAGTAGAGGTTTCGAGCGCTGAAAGAGTATTGTGTCCTACGAGCAATAATCCCTGATCCTTGACGCTTATTAGGTGGAATTCTGTTTTACTTGAGGGATGCCAGTATCGCAGACCCAATAAATGAAAATATCGAAGAGCCACCGTCTCGAAGCTCTCGACGTAACTTACCTCTGTAATCTTAAAATAATTTACTAATCGAAAGAATGGTTCTTTGTGAAAATGTACTACGAGCTGAAATGGTTTTGATTTAAATGCTGCTTTGGTTTAGGCACGAGAATATTCAGCTTAATTACTTCATCGTAGCCATTGCGCTACGCCTCGTAGCCGCTCCTTTCTACTGCATTACAAAATTGTTACTTCTGTCAAATAAATTTATAAGTGGCGCTAATGTGAAATAAAGATATGGGTTCCCATTAACTATATAATTATTATTGTGCTGAATTAACACTAAAATTATTACAGTGTTTCAAAATTACAACGGCCTTACGTAGTTCGAACCTATTAATGTTACTTAGGAGACCTACTACTCTCCCCGTAGTTGTACAAAGACCAGTTGCTTAACATATTTTTGAAAAGACGTAAAAAATGATGAGATGTCTTGCAACGCCCGTGAGTATGCGCAACTCGATCAGTGTACAAGAGATACAGGGTGTTTCAAAAATGACCGGTATATTTGAAACGGCAATACAAACTAAACGAGCAGCGATAGAAATACACCGTTTGTTGCAATATGCTTGGGACAACAGTACATTTTCAGGCAGACAAACTTTCGAAATTACAATAGTTACAATTTTCAATAACAGATGGCGCTGCGGTCTGGGAAACTCTATAGTACGATATTTTCCACATATCCACCATGCGTAGCAATAATATGGCGTAGTCTCTGAATGAAATTACCCGAAACCTTTGACAACGTGTCTGGCGGAATGGCTTCACATGCTGATGAGATGTACTGCTTCAGCTGTTCAATTGTTTCTGGATTCTGGCGGTACACCTGGTCTTTCAAGTGTCCCCACAGAAAGAAGTCACAGGGGCTCATGTCTGGCGAATAGGGAGGCCAATCCACGCCGCCTCCTGTATGTTTCGGATAGCCCAAAGCAATCACACGATCATAGAAATATTCATTCAGGAAATTAAAGACGTCGGCCGTGCGATGTGGCCGGGCACCATCTTGCATAAACCACGAGGTGTTCGCAGTGTCGTCTAAGGCAGTTTGTACCGCCACAAATTCACGAAGAATGTCCAGATAGCGTGATGCAGTAATCGTTTCGGATCTGAAAAATGGGCCAATGATTCCTTTGGAAGAAATGGCGGCCCAGACCAGTACTTTTTGTGGATGCAGGGACGATGGGACTGCAACATGGGGCTTTTCGGTTCCCCATATGCGCCAGTTCTGTTTATTGACGAAGCTGTCCAGGTAAAAATAAGCTTGGTCAGTAAACCAAATGCTGCCCACATGCATATCGCCGTCATCAATCCTGTGCACTATATCGTTAGCGAATGTCTCTCGTGCAGCAATGGTAGCGGCGCTGAGGGGTTGCCGCGTTTGAATTTTGTATGGATAGAGGTGTAAACTCTGGCGCATGAGACGATACGTGGACGTTGGCATCATTTGGACCGCAGCTGCAACACGGCGAACGGAAACCCGAGGCCGTTGTTGGATCACCTGCTGCACTAGCTGCGCGTTGCCCTCTGTGGTTGCCGTACGCGGTCGCCCTACCTTTCCAGCACGTTCATCCGTCACGTTCCCAGTCCGTTGAAATTTTTCAAACAGATCCTTTATTGTATCGCTTTTCGGTCCTTTGGTTACATTAAACCTCCGTTGAAAACTTCGTCTTGTTGCAACAACACTGTGTTCTAGGTGGTGGAATTCCAACACCAGAAAAATCCTCTGTTCTAAGGAATAAACCATGTTGTCCACAGCACACTTGCACGTTGTGAACAGCACACGCTTACAGCAGAAAGACGACGTACAGAATGGCGCACCCACAGACTGCGTTGTCTTCTATATCTTTCACATCACTTGCAGCGCCATCTGTTGTTGAAAATTGTAACTACTGTAATTTCGAAAGTTCGTCCGCCTGAAAATGTACTGTTGTCCCAAGCATATTGCAACAAACGGTGTATTTCTATCGCTGCTCGTTTAGTTTTTATTGCCGTTTCAAATATACCGGTCATTTTTGAAACACCCTGTATGATTTCAAAGAATTTAGCTGTGCTGGCGCACGCCTTCGCCACAAACGTGTCGGCACAAGGAAACACTCTACAGCAGACGCTGAACTAGGCCCGCCTATGACAAGAGAAGACCAAACACTTCCCCAGGCTACGCGCCGATAACGTTCCCTGGGCAGCGTACATATAGACCGCTGCTGTCGACCGACTTGCTCATTCTTTCATCTCAGTACCTCAGTACGTCGCATCAGGACTCTGTTCGCATTGCACCTCAGTACGCCGCACTGTGCTATAGTCTTCCACAGTGACAGTCGTCGCCTCGCACCTTATCTAGCTGTGAGGGAACGTTATTAAATGTATATAGTTGTGATATGCACATGAGTTAAGTATTAGTACATGTATTTGATTGCTATTAACCACAGAACTTCAGACTGGACATAACTGAAGTATTCAATTGGTTTCCTTTATAAAGTGTATCATAATCAAGTGTGAATTTTGTGTTGTAGCGAGAGGACACCGGGCACCCACCTATCGGACCACCTCTCCTCATAAAGCCAGGAACCACGAAACACGTGCGGTTCTGGGCGCTACAGTCTGGAGCCGAGCGACCGCTACGGTCGCAGGTTCGAATCCTGCCTCGGGCATGGATGTGTGTGATGTGTGTGGCCATAAGTCCCCTAGAACTTAGAACTACTTAAACCTAACTAACCTAAGGACAGCACACAACACCCAGCCATCACGAGGCAGAGAAAATCCCTGACCCCGCCGGGAATCGAACCCGGGAACCCGGGCGTGGGAAGCGAGAACGCTACCGCACGACCACGAGATGCGGGCTGTGTGTGATGTCCTTAGGTTAGTTAGGTTCAATTAGTTCTAAGTTCTAGGCGACTGATGTCCTCGGAAGTTAAGTCGCATAGTGCTCAGAGCCATTTGCACCATTTGCACCACGAAACATTACAACAGGGCACAGCGACAATACTAGCGAAAAGAGGCGACGTAAAAGTAGAATATATAGAAGATGGCCGTTTTATAATGGGCGTCTTTCAAGATATTGGTTTGTCATCCTCCATATCCATTCTTTTAGCGTTGTGATATCCAGCATGGCACTGGCCTGGCTGGCTCAGTCGGTAAGAGCGGTGCCTACGAAAGACGAGGTTCCGGGTTCGCGTCTTGATTCCGCAGCCATTTTGCATGTACTAAGAAGTTTCAACACGCTACAAGCTCCATTGCAGTGAAAAAGTTTCGTCTTGGAAACATTTACTAGACTGTCGATAATGTATTTCCTCACAACACCCATTCTTCGAGCCTGTCTGATAAGGTATGCAGAAGGACTACAGTGAAGTTTAGAAAGTAGGAATGAGACACAAACACAATTCAAGCACCGTGGGACGGGGGTGATGGAGGGGGGGGGGGGGAGTGGGATGTAATAGAGGGGGCAGGAGTGAGTGACCCGTTCCTGGGTGCTCAGCCGGTGAGATCACAACCTGTGAAAGGTAAGATTTTGAGTTTGAGTCCTGGGTCTGCTCACAGTTTAATTGTTTTCAACGTCTTTATGAATTTTTCAAAGTCAATAAACTTTACCAACAGCCGTAAACTTTAAGAGGCCTTATTTTATTCTGAAAGCAACCATTTTCGGAAATTCATTTTGCTATCTTCAGGCCCTATAAGTTTTTTTTTTTTTTTTTTTTTTTCAAATCAGCGAACTTATTGTTTCTGTCACACCTTCGTATGCAGGATCTGTACAACGATTGGAATTCACGACGCTATGGCTCTATACGAGAAGTTAGTTGATTTGAGAAAAGCGTATGAGGCCCCAAGATGGCAAAATGAATTGCTTTCAAAATTAAATAAAATATCTTAAAGTGTACAGCTGGTGGTAAAGTTTATTGACATTGAAAAGTGCGTATCAGCCGACGTCCCCTGGCCGTGATGGACCAACAGAGATCTTTATGAATTGGTGGAAGTCCAATATATTTCTGGGTGTATACAGGTGTACTAGGTCGTTTTCATTTTTCAGATATAAACGTAACATGAGACGATTCTTTTCAGTCTCTTACCTAAACCATAAAACCACGGACGTTACGCCCACACCAAGCTATTAGTGTAACAATGTTGCGGCAAGAAGCTTGTGGCGACGCTCGCGGCCACCTGCCAACCGCAGCAGCAGTCTGCGGGAACTGCTGTCATCCTACACTGCACGTGCCGCGGTGACGCAATGGATATGCTGCCTTGCGAGAAGAGTAAGCTCTACTCATATCGCCGTCATCAAATCAGAGAGTGAAATTTGTGTGGAAATAAGACTTCAACTGCGTGGCCGTTAACTGGAACTGATGCTAACCTTCGTGCCGTCTTCTATTTCCTTTAGTAACGATCCCGCTCTGCTGTTACGTGATCGAGGAGGAATTGGGACTCTCCTTGAAAGACGCAGGGGATCCAGTATGAGAGCATCAACGAACGTTGGAAGACTTGCACCCAAGCAAGACAGGAAGCATAGATAACACTCCTACGTTTATACCGTTTCCCATAAAGTCACTGGAAGAAGTGGCAACCAAACCTTTATTTAAGTTGGTGTGTGGAATCTTTGCGACTCGCAAAGATATCACAGATAAAAGATACAACTATTGCAACAAAGAACTTAAGCTCATGCATTAAAAATACTCTCCAGAATATTGTTGTTCTTGTGGTCTTCAGTCCACAGACTGGTTTGATGCAGCTCTACATGCTACTCTATCCTGTACACGTTTCTTCATTTCCACGTAACTACTGCAAACTACACCCTTCTGAACTGCTTAGTGTATTCACATCTTGGTCTCCCACTACGATATTTACCCTCAACGCTTCCCTCCAGTACTAATTTGCTGATCCCTTGATGCCTCAAAACTTGTCCTACCAATCGATCCTTTCTTCTAGTCAAGTTTTGAAACAATTTCCTCTTCTCCCCAGTTCTATTCAGTACCTCCTCATTAGTTACGTGATCTACCCATCTAATCTGCTACATTATTCTGTAGCATCACATGTCGAAAGCTTCTATTCTCTTCTTGTCTAAGCTAGTTATCGTCCTCATGTTTCACTTCCATACACAGCTACACTCCATACAGGCACTTTCAAAAAGAACTTCCTGACAGGCAGGCCGTTGTGCCCAAGTGGTTCTTGGCGCTTAAGTCCGGAACCGCGCTGCTGCTCCGGTCGCAGGTTCGAATCCTGCCTCGGACATGGATAGTTCTAAGTCTAGGGGACTGATGACCTCAGATGTTAAGTCCCATAGTGCTCAGGACCATTTGAATCATTTGAACTTCCTGACACTTAAATCTACACTCGATGTTAACAAATTTCTTCAGTTTTACGCTTTCCTTACCATAGCCAGTCTACATTTTGTATCCTCTCTACTTCGACCTTCATCAGTTATTTTGCTTCCCAGATAGAAAAACTCATCTATTACCTTAAGTTTCTCATTTCCTAAAATACACTCCTGGAAATGGAAAAAAGAACACATTGACAACGGTGTGTCAGACCCACCATACTTGCTCCGGACACTGCGAGAGGGCTGTACAAGCAATGATCACACGCACGGCACAGCGGACACACCAGGAACCGCGGTGTTGGCCGTCGAATGGCGCTAGCTGCGCAGCATTTGTGCACCGCCGCCGTCAGTGTCAGCCAGTTTGCCGTGGCATACGGAGCTCCATCGCAGTCTTTAACACTGGTAGCATGCCGCGACAGCGTGGACGTGAACCGTATGTGCAGTTGACGGACTTTGAGCGAGGGCGTATAGTGGGCATGCAGGAGGCCGGGTGGACGTACCGCCGAATTGCTCAACACGTGGGGCGTGAGGTCTCCACAGTACATCGATGTTGTCGCCAGTGGTCGGCGGAAGGTGCACGTGCCCGTCGACCTGGGACCGGACCGCAGCGACGCACGGATGCACGCCAAGACCGTAGGATCCTACGCAGTGCCGTAGGGGACCGCACCGCCACTTCCCAGCAAATTAGGGACACTGTTGCTCCTGGGGTATCGGCGAGGACCATTCGCAACCGTCTCCATGAAGCTGGGCTACGGTCCCGCACACCGTTAGGCCGTCTTCCGCTCACGCCCCAACATCGTGCAGCCCGCCTCCAGTGGTGTCGCGACAGGCGTGAATGGAGGGACGAATGGAGACGTGTCGTCTTCAGCGATGAGAGTCGCTTCTGCCTTGGTGCCAATGATGGTCGTATGCGTGTTTGGCGCCGTGCAGGTGAGCGCCACAATCAGGACTGCATACGACCGAGGCACACAGGGCCAACACCCGGCATCATGGTGTGGGGAGCCATCTCCTACACTGGCCAGACACCACTGGTGATCGTCGAGGGGACACTGAATAGTGCACGGTACATCCAAACCGTCATCGAACCCATCGTTCTACCATTCCTAGACCGGCAAGGGACCTTGCTGTTCCAACAGGACAATGCACGTCCGCATGTATCCCGTGCCACCCAACGTGCTCTAGAAGGTGTAAGTCAACTACCCTGGCCAGCAAGATCTCCGGATCTGTCCCCCATTGAGCATGTTTGGGACTGGATGAAGCGTCGTCTCACGCGGTCTGCACGTCCAGCACGAACGCTGGTCCAACTGAGGCGCCAGGTGGAAATGGCATGGCAAGCCGTTCCACAGGACTACATCCAGCATCTCTACGATCGTCTCCATGGGAGAATAGCAGCCTGCATTGCTGCGAAAGGTGGATATACACCGTACTAGTGCCGACATTGTGCATGCTCTGTTGCCTGTGTCTATGTGCCTGTGGTTCTGTCAGTGTGATCATGTGATGTATCTGACCCCAGGAATGTGTCAATAAAGTTTCCCCTTCCTGGGACAATGAATTCACGGTGTTCGTATTTCAATTTCCAGAAGTGTAATTCCCTCAGCATCACCTGATTAGTTCGACTGTATTCCACTATCCTCGTTTTCCTTTGTTGATGTTCATCTTATATCCTCTTTCAAGACATTGTCCATTCCGTTTGAAAGGTGGCTACACTGAGCCACAGCGCCAGAGATCGCTAGAGAGCATTGTTCCGCCGCCTCCACGGGCAGTCATTATTGAGATGTGCTAGAAGTCAGTGCTTGGGGAGAGCTCGTAGTAGTCAGTTCGTGTTGAGATGTGCTAGTAGGGAGTGCTTGCTGAGATGTGATACTGATAAATTCTTGTTGAGATGTTGTAATAGCGAGTCGGTGTGGAGATATATTGTAATAATTTGAGTGCTTGTCATCAATATATGAAGGTAACGAAACTTGATTTATTTTTCATTATTTCCATGTTTTAAATAATGCGTCATTACAGGTTCAGTCAACAAAGCATCTGGCTTGTGTTCTTGGATTAGAGTGTAATTGTGGTTCTGTTGAGTAATTATGGTATTTTTATTTTCTTTAATTAATTCAGTATAAATGATATTTAAAATTTCTTGTGTTATTGAAGAAGAACCGTGCCAGATGCGTACGTTGAGTCATACTTCCACACACAGAACAGTTATACTTGTGCTTTGGTTTCGTAGGTTTTATAGTTGCTGGGGACTTAATTAATTAATTGTGTTAATGAAAATTTCCATTTCATTCCTTGCTGTTGTTCTATGCAGTCAGATAGCGTAATAATAATAGTCAGGGCCAACCGTTACGAGACTTCGTAATCGGACAGACAGCTACTGAAGCAAAAAATCAAAATCATTTTCATTACATTTAATTAAGCCCCCATGCACGTGGCGACCACTGCTTCGGATCGTCCCTTGGAATCTTCTGATTGTAAAAATAGTAGACAGTAGCATTGTTGTAGTAACTTGTAGTTTAGTAATTATAGTCTGTTTTGCATGTGTAGATTTGGTAATTGTCATTCTTATAATGGTATTTTTTCTCTGAATTTGATTTGTTGTCTTGTATACGCGTTTGACGATTTAGTGCAATTATTTCAATTGTTCGTTAATCGTGTTTGAGGGAAACATTTCGAGTGAATGGTATTGTTGATGATAAAGAGTCATTGTGTGTAATTTTCGTACAGTGACGAGTTTTGTTTGTTTTGTAAATGATTACGCGATCAATGAAAAAGGCAAAAATGATGAATAGTGAGAATGATGAAATTGTTGACATGGCGAACTCGCCAACACAAGAGAACAGTATGTTGAATAATGAAGTGGAAAACAATGTAATAAGTCGGGAAAATAGTCCGGAACCAATTCAAAACTTTTCACAATTAGAAAATTTTCAGAATTCGAGACTAACGACAGAAGATTCTGGAATAGTATCGAACACAGATGGCTATACAGCTATGACGAAGGAAACTGGTTTTGCGAGAAATGATAGGGGCGAAAAGAATTTCGAACCAGATCAAATGGAGCAGTTGATGGGTATAATATTAAATTTGGGATCTGAATTAAAAACACAGATGGGAACAATGGAAACACGAATGGAAACACGGATGGGAACTTTGGGATCTGAATTAAAAAATGATATGGGAACAATGGAAACACAGTTTAGATCTGAATTAAAAACACAGATGGAAACAATGGAAACACGGTTAGATTCACGAATAGGGACTTGTTTTAAAAATATGAAAGATGAATTAAAGAGAGAAATCAGAGAAGAAGTACAACCAATTTTGAATACTCACAATAGTAGATTAGTTGCAGTAGAGATTAGACAAAGGGAACAGGATAGAGAACAGGAAGAAAGAGATCGCGTGATAGTACAAAAATTTTCAGAGTTAAATTTACAACGTGCACACGATAAGGAAGAGATATTTGAGAGAATCGAGGAATCCGTACCAAATGACAGAATAAATAACCTAACACAACAATATGAACAGTTAACTACCAAATGTGTCAACACTGAAACCCGAGTCGCGACACTTACGGAAGACGTAGGTAAACAGAAAGAAAAAATAGGTGACTTATCGGAAAGAGTTGAGGAAATTTCAGATAAATTGACAAATCTTAGTTTACATGGGGACAGAGATTCGGATGATACAGCTCCATTACCATTTGCAGAAACCGAAGAGTACCAGAACATAAATAAGCATGTTGAAAATCAGGGAAAGTTTAATGAACGCGTTAAAAGGGAAGTAGAGGCATTACGAAAGCAAGTCAAACAAATCGAAGGTGAAATTGTAGGAAAAGACAGCAAAAGAAATTTAGAATCACAGGTAGCAGAGGGGTTTGAAGAAAGTAATTTGTTTCATTTACGGGATGCAACAAGAGAGCGCCAGGCGCGCGAACTTGACAATAATCGACATTGGGACTGGGACAGACGCGGTAGGTCTTTGTCGCCACGAGGCGAAAACTTTGACTATAAACACTTTTTGACTGTTCGGAAATTTAAGATCTTCCGCAATTCTAAGAATGACATACATCCATGTGCATGGTTAGATCAATTTATGTATGCACTCCCACCAAATTGGCCACTAAGTCACAAACTGGAATTTATGTGTGGATATTTAGAAAACGAACCGGCGACGCGGATGCGTGCACTCATTAGAGATTGTAATAATCTGAATGATTTTTATCATGCATTTCTATCGGCATATTGGTCCGAAAACACGCAAGACAGAGTCAAACACAGTCTTATTATGCAGCGTAATTTCAAACAGTCTGAATTCCGCACGCCAGCAGAATATTTTGAAGACATGATTCGAAAGAATCAGTTCCTTTCCAACCCTTATAGCCCGACTGAATTAATTCGCATTTGTTTAACTAAGATGCCACAATCCATAAGACAAATTGCTTTAGCCGGAAGATGTAAAGACGACATTGAGACTTTTAAGACTTTGCTACAAGAACTTGAGTATGACAACGACGACGGGACTTCTTGTAATTTCTTCAGTAGCAGTAATTACAATACATTTTCAGAGAAAAGGGATAGTGATCTGAACGGACGTTATTTGGGTAACTTTGAGAATGACAGACGTAACAGACAGGACAATAGATACCAGCCTTATGACAATAACAGACGTTCTAACAGAAATTACACAGACAATTATAATAACGGTAATTCCTACCGGAATGATCAACCATACGGAAACAGTAATCGGTATCATCAAGATAGAAATTATTCATACAATAACAGAAATTCTTACTACAGAAATAACCAGGGTAGTAGATCTAACAATAATTTCAGAAGTGACAGTCGAAATTATACAAGAAGTAGTTATGCAGACAGACAGGAAAACAGAAATTTTAATAACAGACACAACCAAGAATTTGCATCTAACAGACAGGAAGGACCTAATTGGCATCCTCCACGTGACAGAACTTCAGAGAGACAAGTGCAATTAGTAGAAATTGATCCGCGAAATGACGCGAATAATCAAAGACGTGACGCAAACAATCGACAATGACTAGCAGCTTCGGCTTCTGGCAGCAATATAGACGGTTCGGAAAGTAATGACACTACGACTTTACACTACGTACGCCTGGAAGACATGAGAGACATTTTGCTAGATGAAAAGGAAAATAATGTAGACGCATTTTTACATCCTGTTATTGAAGTATGTGTGGGTAAGAATAAGTTCACTGCAGTTTTAGATTCTGGGAGCCCATTGAACGTCATTAGTGAATCAGTTTTTCGTATATGTGAAAGAATTATTGCCTGTCCTGTGTTACCTATTTCTAAAACTACAATTCGAGGAGCGATTTCTGGAAAAGGTGTGGAAGTTAAACAACAGACCAACCTAAATTTTATTTGTCAAGGATACGAATTGTCTGCTAATTTTATTATTGTTCCATTACTCAGTACACAGATTATATTAGGTATGGAGTTTCTTAACACACATAAGGCAATTTTGAACTTTAAAGAAGGAAGTGTGAATTTGACTGTTGCCGGAATGCCGAAATGTTTGAAATTTTTCGAGTGTTTAGCAAGATCTGAATCAGATACAAAATGTTTAAGGTTTCTTACTTCTGATGCTTTCGTTGAGCATTATGACGACAGTGTGTTTATTCATGACAATGACAATAGATACAGAGACGCGATGGAGGATATAATTAGTAGCGAAGAATTAATTAATGAAAAGGTTAAGAAAGCTGAAGTGCCAGATGACGTTGCAAAAGAAGAGCTGCACCACATTTTGACTTCACATGCTACAGTGTTTAGTCATCACACAGGAACTATACAAGGCTTACAATATTTATTTAAAGTAAAAGAACACACACCATTTCGCGGGAAAACGTACGCTATTCCTTTGGCTTACAGAGACAAGGTTAAGAATGAACTTCAATACATGTTAGATCAGGGCATTATTGAGCCAGCAGTCAGCCCTTATACCAGCCCATTACATGTCGTGCTTAAAAAGGATGGGTCAATTCGTTTGGTTCTGGATTCCAGACAGATAAATAATATTATTATTCCTGAAACTGACCGTCCACAAAATTTAGATGAACTTCTTCAACATTTCCATGGAATTAAAGTTTTATCCACGATTGATATGCGCGCAAGTTTTTGGCAAATAGAACTCCACCCTGATTGTAGAAAATATACTGCCTTTTTAGCCTTTGGTAACTGTTACCAGTTTCGGAAATTACCGTTTGGACTTACTGTATCTTCTGCAGCATTAATTCGTAGTTTAAATGAAATTTTACCTGTTTATCTTCGTGACAATATTACTTTATATGTTGACGATATTCTTATTGCTAAACGTTCTTGGAGTGAGCGCAACAAAATTTTGGATTCATTATTACGTATTTTTGCACGAGTTGGCATGACAGTGAACTTGGAAAAATCAGAATTTGGTCGTTCTCAGGTGAAATTTCTCGGTCACATTATTTCTACAGAAGGTATTCTTCCCGATCCAGAGAAACTAGATGCTATTCGTAATTATGCTGTTCCTACCACAAAACGTGATGTTCGTAGTTTCCTGGGTGTTTGTAATTTTCTTAGACGTTTTGTTAGATTGGACAATTTGGCCACACCTCGTTTATGTGAACTATCTGGAAAGAAATCTAATTGGTGTTGGGATGAGGAAGCTCAATCAGAATTTGAACAACTTCGTGATGCTTTAGTTGCTGCTCCACTTCTTTCACATCCGGATTTATCTAAAGATTTTTGTTTGGCGACGGACTCATCATACAAAGGCCTAGGTGCACATTTATTCCAAGAGATAGAAGAAGACGGCGTTGTAGTACAGAAAACTGTTGCCTTTGGAAGTCGTGTTCTCTCTAAATCCGAAAAGAATTATTCGATTACGGAACTTGAAGCTTTGGCTGTTGTTTGGGCTTTCACAAAATTTCGCACATTTTTGTTTGGCAGACATACTAAGGTTTACACCGATCATCGAGCTCTGGAATTTCTTATGTCGACAAAATTAACTCATGGCAGATTGTCACGATGGGCGTTGTACCTACAGGAATTTGATTTTCGTATTGTTTACATACAGGGATCTTCAAATATTGTTGCTGATGCTTTATCACGTGCACCTATGGGTTTGAAACAATGTGCTGAAGAGGACTGCAAAGAAAACCATTATTGTTTGATGTACATTCAAGGTGTTGCGTTTGAGAACTTTATTTCGTCTTCGCTCCAGGACATCGCTAAGGAGCAAAATAAGGATCCAATCTGGAAGGACATTAAGGAGAAGTGGAGGAGAAAGGAAAGCGTAGCGATTAGACAGCATTATTTAGTTCGCAATGACATTCTTTTCAAACGAAAATCGGTCGACAACTCTGTTTGGTTAGTTTGTATTCCTGATGAGTGGGTCAATAAATTGATTTGGTACACACATTTGAGTTATGCGCATTTTGGTCCCAGAAAATGCTTTCATAAATTACGAGAAAATTGTTACTTCAGTAATATGGAAAAACGTATTCGATCTGTTCTTGCCAAATGCAAATTATGTCAAAAGGCTAAGCCGCCAACGGTTTCTCACAGAGCACCGTTGTTTCCTATCATTCCAGCGAAATTAAAGGAGATGGCTGCAGTCGATTTGTTCGGTCCAGTGGTTCGTTCTACTAATGGTTTTGCGTACATTTTCGTAGCAGTGGAGTTGACATCAAAATATGTGTGTTTTACACCTTTACGCAAAGCAACAGCTCGTTCAGTATCTAACGCTTTCATCAAACATTTTCTTAAAGAAGTTGGTCATGTTGATAAGGTTATATCAGATAATGGATCACAGTTTCGCTCTAAAATTTGGCTTCGTACTCTACGGCGTCGTAAAATTAAACCAATCTTCATTTCACTTTTTCACCCTCAATCTAATGCTTCAGAGAGATGGATGAAGGAAATCAATAAATTGTGCCGTCTTTATTGTCATCAGAATCACAGAACTTGGGATCAGCATCTTCATATTTTTCAAAACATTCTGAATGAACTTCCTAATGACTCAACTTCTTTACCGCCTCTATTGATATTAAAAAATAAAGTACCGACAAATCGCATTTCTGAAATCGTTCCTTTTCCGCCTTCACGGAAACTGCAGCATTCTGAAGTTGTCAACCTGGCTCTACAAAATATTGCATCTGCGGCTGCTAGAAGAGAGAAATCAGCTAAACGTCCTGGTCGTTTAAAAACTTTGTCAGTTGGTCAGAAGGTATTAATTAAGTCTCATCGTTTGTCTCACAAAGGAAAGGGATTGTGTCGCAAATTTTTTCTGCTTTATAACGGTCCATATAGAGTTCGCAAAATTATTCATGATAACACTGTTGAAGTAGAAACTCTTAAATCACGACGCTCTAAAGGAATACATCATATATCAAACGTAAAAATTTTTGTGGAATGACCTACTTGTGAGAAACCAACAGTTTACGTAAACATGGAGAGAGTACAAGGATACCGCGCTGTGTTTTGGCGGCGGCACATATTCAAAGCAACAGTCAGTCTGCGCGCCGCACAAGGCAGTCGTTGACCGCAAACAATCACTTCCTACGTCACGCGCCTACAGCTGATCGAGCGCTCAGTGCGAATGCACTGACAGACGTAAATAAATACACAGTTTAATTTCTCCGAATAAATTCTGTATAAAGCTATAAGGACTTCATAAATTATGTTATTAACGTTCAGTATTTTTCAGGATACGGTTGTATAAAGTATTTAAGACCTTCAGGTAAATTCTGTGCGTGTCCGACGTTAAGACGACTTGCTTTGGAGAAAATTTCAGGAAGAATGTAATTTCGAAAAAAAAAGGTAATAAACTAAAAAGGGTAACTATTAATTGAGTTTATTTTTCAGGTAACATAATTCCACTTAGGTACGTACTTTAGACGTAATTTGCTGCTCGCGATTACGTGATTCATACTTTGTGCTAAATTTCATGTTCTATGAATTTACTTGTGAAGCGACGTGCTTGTGTACATTTGCTGATTTTGACAATTATTGATTAATGAACAGTGTTATTACTTGTGTATATTATGCATCGCTTGGCTGCTATGCTTTTTCACTGATGTCATATTTTTTATTATGTGCCTGCTGTGCTTATTTATTTAAATTATAATTGTCACCTGATTAATTGTGCTGATGTGGTTAGATATGTAAGTTATACTTTGTGATTTATCTGCTTGCGCCTTCATGGGTACTTATTAAGATTACATATGAACATTTATTTGCTTATGTCGATGTGATGCTAATGACCTGTTTATTGTGTAAGGCATGTTTGCTGCTGTGCGTATGGATTGCATATTTACACGTTTCTGTTTTGTTGTCATAACTACTCTTCAATTTAGAATATAGAAATGCTGATATACTGTGTACGTACATAGAGTTTAGGTCACACTATTGTATTAATTATAGATTGTTCGCTTGGCCGAGCCTCGTTGTAAGAATTGTGCTGCATCCACTTGTTGACATTCTGTTCTCTACTGGTATATTTACTCGCTATTGCATGTTTTGCTTACGCTCAGTGCCTTATATTTTTAAGATAAGAAAATGAACTGCTATAATTCGACGAACGACATTAGTAAAAGAAAGTCATAGAAGTCACATGAGCTGAGGTTTTATGGAAGCTGTATAAATTTATGCTAATAGGAAGGAAGCTAACGACATGACATACCAAAACTAGGTTTAGACCATTGACAGTATTACACTGCATTTTTCGTGAGCAATTGAAATAGGAAGTGACACTTGACACAAAAAATACTCCACATGTTTGCTTCTGCTATGATTCTTGAAGTGGTGTACACACTGTGAAATATTATGATCATTCACACTCCGTAATCGTACTTAATTACTGAGAGTTATTCGAACTAAAGTCTGTTAGAGGTCATGTATGCATTTCTTTTATATAATGATGGACAAGGAACTAAAATGTATCTTATAATTTATAATGAGTAGAAAATTTGTGTCAGATGGATTACACAGAGGTTGTGTGTGGACACTGTGTCTTCGGATTGTATGGGATGATGAGGTTTGCATTAGGTTTTTATCTGTACTTGTTCGAGGAGACTGACTACAGGAAAGTGTTGCTATGGAAGCGAAATGATATTGGTGCTGAGGTTTATATGTATCGACGTATTATTGAGGTATTGAGATTAGGTGAAGTAGATGATTATTGGAGTTTTCGTGGACAAAAGGTAAGGTAAATGATATTGATGATCGACGTATTGAAAAGGTATTAGTGAAGTATTGAGATGTTGTGATGCTAATGATTATTGGAGTTTTGGTGGATAAGAGGTAAAGTAAATGAGGAGCATATTGTTTTTGTTGGTTTATATGGAACAAGGAGGATGAAGATGGCAGACTAGAACACTAAAGTAGGAAGAAGATTGCCTACACACACACTTTGTTAAATCACTAAGCAGTATATACTTTTTTTTGAGAGAGGAAGCATGTGCATATCTTGGCTCACTGACAGTTGTTCAGCAACCGTACATTTTGATCTGGCTTGGCAAACATTGGTCTTGACATGATGACTATGACGTTGACTTAACTATTATTGACTGTTATACATTGCTGCCACTAGTACTTGGTACACATGATGAACATCAAATCTTGGACAGAGTTACATTTACACAGTTAACACTATTCAATTACACAGTAGTACTTAATGTGGATGAAAGATGAGTGGATGTGTTTTGTGTGTTTTCCTTTTCTAATCCTACCCACCTATCTCCTAAATATTATTTTATTTGTTGGTAGTGGCTTGCACTGACACCCACAAATGTTATAGGTTTACTGGTATTTGTGTATTGTAATAGTTAATAGGACAATTATCTGATATCATTTGTGTGTTTGTTATGATTTGTATGTTTAATGTAAAAGCATTGTATGTGTATTCAAACTATTGTTCATGCCTGAAATGTCTGATTAGTGATGGTGCTGCACTTTTCAACATGATGTGTGACATTTAGTCATGTTTAATTTCTGCTGATGAACTGTGTGATCAGTGATTGTAAAAAAAATTATGGACTGTTACTTGTACTTTTTCTACAATATTGGTGCCACTAGGACATGTTTAATTTCTGCTTATAAACTCTGATGAACAGTGTGATCAGTGATACTGAATTTTATGGAACTGCTTCTGCTGAGAAATGTGACTTGTTGCTGTGTGTACCTGCTCAGCTTTGCTGGTGCCACTCATGGACTGCTTCTACTGAAATGGTGTTACTTGTTGGTGTCTGCACCTACTCAACATTGCGGGTGCCACTGATGGACTGCTTCTACCGAAATGATGTCACCTGTTGATGTTTGCACCTGATCAACATTGCTGGTGCCACAAATGGACTGCTTCTACTGAAATGGTGTTACTTGTTGCTGTCTGCACCTGCTCAACATTGCTGGGTGCCACTGATGGATTGCTTCCACTGAAATGAAGTCACCTGTTGCTGTGTGCACCTGATCAACATTGCTGGTGCCACTAATGGACTGCTTCTACTGAAATGGTGTTACTTGTTGGTGTCTGCACCTACTCAACATTGCTGGGTGCCGCTGATGGATTGCTTCTACTGAAATGAAGTCACCTGTTGCTGTGTGCACCTGATCAACATTGTGGGTGCCACTGATGGACTGCTTCTATTGAAAAAATGTTACTTATTGGTTTTTGCACCTGTTGACCATTGCTGGGTGCTATTGCTGGAACTGTCAACTGCTTATTCATGGGCTATGGATAGCGTTTATGTGAATATTTGTATAAACTGATTTTTGTGTATTACTGTTTGTGAAAAGTTAAGAGACTCTTACCTGCACATATTCGTCATTGCTGACGCTATTGATTGAACTGTTTAACCACATAATACTTGTGTAAACTGTTATGTAAAGTCACATGTATGACAGAATTTGTATTGCTTACTGTATTCTATATAATAGGTTATTGAAAGGTCAGTGCAAAGCCAAAATTTTATTTAGTTATATGATGTTTACGTATTAATATTATCTTTTATTTTTGTCTGTATTTTTTGACGAATTTGGTGGTATTTTCACCACCAATGCTGGCAAAAATACCATCAAATTCTAGCCGTGGAGGAAGGGCATATGAAAGGTGGCTACACTGAGCCACAGCGCCAGAGATCGCTAGAGAGCATTGTTCCGCCGCCTCCACGGGCAGTCATTATTGAGATGTGCTAGAAGTCAGTGCTTGGGGAGAGCTCGTAGTAGTCAGTTCGTGTTGAGATGTGCTAGTAGGGAGTGCTTGCTGAGATGTGATACTGATAAATTCTTGTTGAGATGTTGTAATAGCGAGTCGGTGTGGAGATATATTGTAATAATTTGAGTGCTTGTCATCAATATATGAAGGTAACGAAACTTGATTTATTTTTCATTATTTCCATGTTTTAAATAATGCGTCATTACAGGTTCAGTCAACAAAGCATCTGGCTTGTGTTCTTGGATTAGAGTGTAATTGTGGTTCTGTTGAGTAATTATGGTATTTTTATTTTCTTTAATTAATTCAGTATAAATGATATTTAAAATTTCTTGTGTTATTGAAGAAGAACCGTGCCAGATGCGTACGTTGAGTCATACTTCCACACACAGAACAGTTATACTTGTGCTTTGGTTTCGTAGGTTTTATAGTTGCTGGGGACTTAATTAATTAATTGTGTTAATGAAAATTTCCATTTCATTCCTTGCTGTTGTTCTATGCAGTCAGATAGCGTAATAATAATAGTCAGGGCCAACCGTTACGAGACTTCGTAATCGGACAGACAGCTACTGAAGCAAAAAATCAAAATCATTTTCATTACATTTAATTAAGCCCCCATGCACGTTCAACTGCTCTTCCAGATCCTTTGCTGTCTCTGACAGCAGAATAATATACAGAAAAATGAGGAAGATTATCTAGGATCCATTAGATCATAATCAGGTTGACTTATGGAACGGTAGAGGCAACAGTAATTTACATTATCTGATCAAAAGTCTCCAGACATACCTATCTTAAGCGGAATTTGAACAATTGGATATCAAGAGAGTGTCTTTAGAGTCTCGACCTGAACCAACTGGAATGTCTCTGGGGTGACTTACAATGTCATGTTGGGTCCAGTCCCCATCATCTAACATCACTGTCTTCTGTGAGCTCGGGTCTAGAGAAAATACGGGCGGCCATTCCTCCATAGACATTCAGACATCTCATTGAATGTGTTCCCAGCAGAGTTCAACATTTTACTAAGTGCTCAGTGAACCATCAATTAGGGCGGTTCACAAACAACAATTCAAGCACACAGGTTATCCCAAAACGTTAGCGTGGAAGTAGGGGCCAGGAGGTGCTGGTGAAATATCACACACTGCTAAAGATACCTTTTTATTTTAAAGACTTTGTTAATAATAAATTTTTAAGTCTGGCATTTAAAAAAAATTTCCAATAGCTGACGAATTTTCTTTATGAAAAGGAGGTTGCAAGGTATGACGTTAACAGTTCCCAATAATAAGATTTAAACTTGACACAAATATATATATATATATATATGAGAAAATTTCCTTAAAAACAAAACTAAAAACCTTTAAGTAGCTAGTTTGTACTAAAGTTAAAATAGTTGTCTCTTGGCAATTAAATAACTTTTATTACACCTGTCAGTTGTTACAAGATAAATATGAATAAGCCAGCACACAAACCTTCACATTAAATGCAGTTCCCAAAAAAAAAAATTTCCTTCGCTCGGTGAGGGAGTGACACGTCTAAAGGGGCCCAGATCACAATAGTCGGAATAGTTATTGGTGGTCTACAGGGCCACAACAGATCAGCCGCAAAACTTGCATTACAAGCCACCATCTCCCCGAGTTACCCAAAACCGGAAGATGCAGCAAGGGCGGTGCCTGTACAGACTCTGAACCACAGAGACACACGACACCGACCCTAAATCAACCAATCAAGGTGTGAATGAAACGGCCCGACCAAGAAGCAATTACCACATTCCCGCAGACAGGCAAACGAAAACTGTGGTGGGAAGACCCCAACAAAACTACTGGTGAAGAAACTCATACACTTCACTAGAACTTGAAAAACCAAAAAAAAAAAGAAAAAAATGGTTCAAATGGTTCTGAGCACTATGGGACTTAACATCTGTGGTCATCAGTCCCCTAGAACTTAGAACTACTTAAACCTAACCAACCTAAGGACATCACACACATCCATGCCCGAGGCAGGATTCGAACCTGCGACCGTAGCAGTCGCGCGGTTCCGGACTGCGCGCCTAGAACCGCTAGACCACCGCGGCCGGCTTTGAAAAACCACTTATATATAACTAACTCTGTTACATAAAAGCAGTACTCAACTTCTCACAGTCCACCACAGCGCCGGGAACACGTTGCACTTCGTTATGCTCGTCAGAGCCAACCGCTGCCAGTGGTTTCACCGGCCGATAAGAAGACATACGGTCCCACGCGCTGATCTCCTGCACCACGTCTTCTAAGCTTCATAAGCCACGTACATGCGGGTCAGGCAGACTTAGCCCCTGACAGGCAAGAGGTCGGCCAAAGCACGTGGCGAGCAGTTGACGACCCCCAACAACAGGGCCCCGCTCGCGCCACCACCTCTCTCGGCCACCGCCCAGTACGTACCCCTCGATCGCCACGCGACCGTACACTTGCTCCATCTCCCGCCAGAGGGCGGTAGCGATCCAAACAGCGTGCCAAACCGAAAACGCCACCGCACACAATACACGCGAAGCGAAAACACTCCGCCTGACGCGCTTTTCGAAGAGTCGAACACAACTACAGCTCACTCAGGTGCATCTGAATATGAAAACAGAAATTTTGAAAACCAATCGTTCGATACAAAACGTATAAAACTATTCTGCAATTAGATGCTATTTCATTTGTAATTACTAACCAAAACGTTATGTTTTCCAGTTCACATGTGTCAAGGTGGGTAAAATTTTATTACAGTATTATTTAGTTTTGAACGTTGCAATGTTTGATAGCCTTGCGGGCGTCTTAGTTACCACAGCCTTTTCCAAGTGCCGGAAAACTGTGCACATAGCGATGAAGAACGTACGGTTCATAATCTGCAGTCCACAGGTCTACATTTCAGCTCGCCGAAACTGAAATGAAATGTTCTAACTCTCTATAAATATTGCAAAGAAGTCATGAATTATGAAAGTGAATAATAGTCTACTGTCGTTTAACGAAACAGTATACTATGATCAGTGTTCACACACACAACAATAATTAATTTTTGTAAATCATTAAAGCTTGTTTTACCAGCACTCAGCAATCGACTCTGTTCAGAGACGTTTTCTCACCTTTGTTCGTAATTATAGGAGTTTAACTGCTCATCTTGAATGTGGAGAATAATCTAAAACACTTTCCACGAGGTTTGTTTTAATACACACATTAAACTGAACGCTGAAAACACGGGCATTCCAGTTAAATTACTGAATCAACGGAAGTTCACTTTTACGTATCTACTCCAGATAAGAGCGATATCTCATTCCACCAAAACATAGTTAAGTCAGTCGTTGTTAACGCTGTTCGGGGCTTAACAGGACACAGTCACGGGAAGATTCACAGCACATTCTGTGATGTCGTGAGACATAACACGTACATTGTTAACTGAAGACTATCAACGATCATAATTTTTCTATAAGTAAATCTGTATTTACGTTTTATAAAAACCTTAGCCCAGTAAACCTTAAATTTTGTCCTTCATAAGTTTTCAAACAGAACCAATGGTCGATGAGGGCCTTTAAGTGTCTCTGTGTCAATTTCTTTACACTTTAAAATTGCAGTATTATCTTGAAACTTGATGCAGGTTAATTATTCCGTATAATAAATATACTGCTGTCAACTTTGCATTGCCGGCCGCGGTGGCCGAGCGGTTCTAGGCACTTTAGTCTGGAACCGCGCTACTGCTACGGTCGCAGATTCGAATCCTGTCTCGGGCATGGATGTGTGTGATGTCCTTAGGTTAGTTAGGTTTAAGTAGCTCTAAGTTCTAGGGGACTGATGACCTCCGATGTTAAGTCCCATAGAGCTCAGAGCGATTTGAAGCATCATCTTGGCTTTGTACCTCAATAACAGAGGTTACTTGATGTAACTCGTTTAATTTCCGCTATAAAAGTTGTTTTTTATTAATAATTCAAATATCAGATGATGTATGTTCATGAAAACATATATCGCATGTTTTTTATGATAAACTGAACCTATTTCAAGAATAGAAATCTCCAACATTAATATTATGCTCTTCTAAAATTTCGAAAAAGTTGGAATACTTCAAAAAGTTCATCGAAATTTTCACCATTTGTTCTTACGATAAGATGTATCTCAATCTAAAAGAAGAACTGTCTAACTTCAATAACTGCCTAATAAAATTTTACGAAAAGTAGATTTGTGAAGTAATAGATTGCTTAGATTAACAGTATTTAATCTTTCCATAGTCTTACGTAATTTGAGCAAGTCTTGAAATAATAATTTAATTTTACGTAAATACATTGTGAAATCTCTTTGTTATTGGTTAACGACATGGTACACTCTGCTGGACAATGACCGAGAGACGGGAAAATCAGTACTTTACTTGCCACACCCTAGCGCCTCCTTGCTTCCCCACACACCGACTTCAGTGAGAACGTAAAATTACGACTGCAGGGAATTAGAGAGGAAAAAGAAACACACCCAGCCACCACATCTAATAAATGAGAATATATTCTTGAAACACGTCGTGCTATTTATGAAAAAAAGAAAATAGGAAAAAAAACGTAATTCGTTATTACTCAAGTCACATCAACTGGCTGCACCAGTGCGGCGTATTTGCGCCGCGTATGAGAACTCTTCGTTCACAGTGCTCACTCAGCCTGTAATGAAGCAGGAGCGGCGGTAGACGGAACAGGCTGGGTACTGCCATTCCGGTTTTGTGCGGGCGATGGGACTTTTTCTCTCGCGCCGGTACGTCGTGCTAATAGACATTCTGCATACGCATCCCCCATGCGCGGACAGTCGCGGCAGCCGTTAAAGTGCAGCTCATCAGCGTAAAGTCTTCTCCGGCTGCCATTAAGCTTAACGTTTCACGAACGCCATCTAGCCGGTCGGTACAGACGCAACCGCTTGCATGAAACCACCATTTCACCCCGGATTAGGCGGACTGGTTTCAGCGGTTGTGGTGGGTGTGAAGCTTGACTGTTGACCGTCTTCTTATCAGTAGCGAATCAGTGGACTGAGTATAAGCTGACCTCACATGATCGACGGGTTTCGCTATTACCAAACACATCTCTCCCTATTACCTGTAATTTTCCCTTACATTTACCCAGCTGTGAAAGTCCTGTGAAAAACGTGTCAAACAGTCACTGAAGATAAGCTTTCCGCTGCTTAAAAAACACAAATATCAGTACGGTATTACAATGAGAGTGGACAGGAATGCTGTACATTCTTATGCAAAACCATGACTCCTATTGTAATTATCTACTAACTCTTTTATAGGTACTATAAGTACTCGTTCCTCTTCGCTACTAAAAAGAGAACCTCCCCACCGCATCCCCCTCAGATTTAGTTATAAGTTGGCACAGTGGATAGCCCTTGAAAAACTGAACAAAGATCAATCGAGAAAACAGGAAGAAGTTGTGTGGAACTATGAAAAAAATAAGCAAAATATACAAACTGAATAGTCCATGCGCAAGAGAAGCCACATCAAGGATAATGTGAGCTCAGGAGCGCCGTGGTCCCGTGGTTAGCGTGAGCAGTTGCGCAACGAAAGGTCTTTGGTTCAAGTATTCCCTCGAGTAAGGAGTTTACTTTCTTTATTTTCGCGAAATTATGATCTGTTCGTTCGTTCATTGACGTCTCTGTTCACTGTAATAAGTTTAGTGTCTGTGTTTTGCGACCGCACCGCAAAACCGTGCGATTAGTAGACGAAAGGACGTGCCTCTCCAATGGGAACCGAAAACATTTGATCGCAAGGTCATAGGTCAACCGATTCCTCCACAGGAAAACACTCTGATATATTCTATACGACACTGGTGACTGCATGTGCGTCACATGACAGGAATATGTTGTCGACCCACCTAATTTGTGCACTTGGCGAATAGGTAAAAAGATTGTCCTACCTTGCCCGATTTAGGTTTTCTTGTGGATGTGATAATCACTCCCAAAAAAGTGATGAAAACATAAGTTTGTGACATAAACTGCAACAAATGAATGGAACGGTTTCACAGTCGTACAGTTTTCCCTGTGCTCTGTCAAAACATATGTTTTTAACGTTTTCAAATTTTTCCGTGTGTAGACCGTCAAATCCTGCATATGTCCAAGCAAATCTGAACATGTCCTGGAATTTTGGAGAGCGAAATTGATTATGTGTGAGTGCCTGAACTTTGATAATTGTCTGAAAAAAAATGAAACTTTTCACTCGACGGAAGATTTGAATCAAGGACCTCTCATTCGGCAGCTGCTCACGCTAACCACGGGACCACGGCGCTCCTAAGCTTACAGTATCCTTGATGTGGCTTATCTTGCGCATGGACTACTCAGTTTTTATATTTTGCTTATTTTTTTCATAGTTCCACACAAGTTCTTCCTGTTTTTTCGATTGATCTGTGTTGAGGTTTTCAAGGCCTATCCACTGTGCCAACTTATAACTGAGGGGGATGCGATGGGGTGGTCCCTTGTAAGTGTTCATATTTATTAGATTCCTTTTGCTTAGAAATGTTCGTTCCTGTGATATCCCTGTATATTCACCATTCCTCCTGCGAAACAGTATATGTAAGCTGAACATTGATAAAACTGACAAACTGGAGGGACGGCTTCAGCAGGAACGGATTCCTGACTAGAAATGGAGGAACAAAAGATCCAATCAACATGTGTTCGGAAATGCCGCGCCTGATGGCGCTGACGACTGACAATTCCTCTGACCACGTGTCGTGTGTTCCTTGTGTGTACTCTAAACGGCAGAATAGTCCGGTATTCACGTCGAGAAGAAGCCCAGATGTTGTCTGTGTACGGCAAGCACATGGAAACAGTCGAGAGGCAGCGTGGCTATATCAAAACAAGTACCCTGACACCAACCAAATCGCACAACATTTGAACCCCCTTCTGGGTGTTTGTGTGATGATTGGGTCCTTGTAGACAGACAAACGTGCAGGGAGGCGGGAATAGGGGTACATCAGATTAGGAGGATCGCTTTCTACGGGATGCTGATACCAGGCAAGTGGCCCCCAAAGTAAGGGTATGTGTATCCCACATATCAACCGCGACTGTCTCTGTTGCCTGCAGTCCCATGGAGGCAAGTCTCACCATCTGTTGGGACGTGAATACGATGCACCGCTGCACTGAGGTGCGGCAGATTTGTAGTTGCACGCTCACCATTTCCGGACACATGTTCATAGTACCTTTTTTCCTCCATTTCGAGTCAGCATTCCGTCCTTGCAGTTTGTCGGTTTTATTAACGTTCAACACGTACATGCTTTTGAAAGTTTCGATCCACACACGCAGTGAGTTTGTTGAAGAGAGTCGTTTTCCTGTGTAAGCCTTCCTCCCTGAAATAACCACTATATTTAATGACTTAGCTAATCAGCTAATTTCGCCCTCTAGGCCATTGGCAGGCCATCTCTGCTATTTACATCACAGTAAAAAATGAAATGCATATAGCAAAAGATATTCCACGCATTGGTTTAGAAGATCCAACATGCCCATTGTAACGGTTTCGCACAACCGTAGTAGTTACGATGACATCCATCTCAGACATAAAATACAGGGCTATTACAAATGATTGAAGCGATTTCATAAATTCACTGTAGCTCCATTCATTGGTCACGACACACTACAGATACGTAGAAAAACTCATAAAGTTTTGTTCGGCTAAGCCGCACTTCAGGTTTCTGCCGCCAGAGCGCTCGAGAGCGACAGGAGCCGAGAAAGCGTATGTCGTGCTTGAAATGCACTCACATCAATCAGTCATAACAGTGCAACGACACTTCAGGACGAAGTTCAACAAAGATCCACCAACTGCTAACTCCATTCGGCGATGGTGTGCGCAGTTTAAAGCTTCTGGATGCCTCTGAAGGGGAAATCAATGGGTCGGCCTGCAGTGAGCGAAGAAACGGTTGAACGCGTGCGGGCAAGTTTCACGCGTAGCCCGCGGAAGTTGACGAATAAAGCAAGCAGGGAGCTAAACGTACCACAGCCGACGGTTTGGAAAATCTTACGGAAAAGGCTAAAGCAGAAGCCTTACCGTTTACAATTGCTACAAGCCCTGACACTCGATGACAAAGTCAAACGCTTTGAATTTTCGGCGCGGTTGCAACAGCTCATGGAAGAGGATGCGTTCAGTGCGAAACTTGTTTTCAGTGATGAAGCAACATTTTTTCTTAATGGTGAAGTGAACAGACACAATGTGCGAATCTGGGCGGTAGAGAATCCTCACGCATTCGTGCAGCAAATTCGCAATTCACCAAACGTTTACGTGTTTTGTGCAATCTTGCGGTTTAAAGTTTACGGCCCCTTTTTCTTCTGCGAAAAAAACGTTACAGGACGTGTATCTGGACATGCTGGAAAATTGGCTCATGCCACAACTGGAGATCGACAGCGCCGACTTCATCTTTCAACAGGATGGTGCTCCACCGCACTTCCATCATGATGTTCGGCATTTCTTAAACAGGAGATTGGAAAACCGATGGATCGGTCGTGGTGGATATCATGATCAGCAATTCATGTCATGGCCTCCACGCTCTCCCGACGTAACCCCATGCGATTTCTTTCTGTGGGGTTATGTGAAAGATTCCTCTACCAAGAAACGTGCCAGAACTGCGAGCTCGCATCAACGATGCTTTCGAACTCATTGATGAGGACATGCTGCGCCGAGTGTGGGAGGAACTTGATTATCGGCTTGATGTCTGCCGAATCACTAAAGGGGCACATATCGAACGTTTGTGAATGCCTAAATAAACTTTCTGAGTTTTTGTATGTGTGTGCAAAGCATTGTGAAAATATCTAAAATAATAAAGTTATTGTAGAGCTGTGAAATCGCTTCAATCATTTGTAATAACCCTGTACATATGTAAAAAGCGGAAAATGCTAGATTATCGTATAAAGTGGCGGTTCTTGTTTAAAAAAGAAAACAGCCTATGCAGGAAAATTACTTCCTCCATGCGAAATACTACTAAAGGAAAATATCAAACCTGTGTTCTGTCATTTAAAATAATAATTACTCGTCAAGACGCATATCAGGTACTTAACTTCATGCTAAGATGCGACGATACCATATTTTATTTCACCCTTATTCTCATTATCGAGAAACCGTTGGACATTGTAAAACAAAGTATCTATTGAAGAACTTTAAATTTTAAACTTATTAGATATACAGACATGTGTTTTCGATAGAAATATCAAGTATGAGCTCCTAAGTCGTTCAGTGCGGCTGACAGAAAGTGAGTGAGCGAAAGATGTTACTGAATACATAATTCCTGTTTGTTAACGAAGTGTGACGTTGTTCCCAATATTTATCCGTCACGAAACAGCTTTCAAAAATACGGTACAAGAAACTAATTTTACAGTCCTTACGAGAAACAGACATCGTCTGTTGCGCTATTGTAGCCCGTAATAAAGAGAGATATGCCACAAATTTTGCAATGGTAAGAACAATTACTCAGGCTTACAATGTACATTATCTCATGTATATCTCTCAGTATGCTGGTCAGACAAAACAGATATTTAAGGCTTTCACGACCGTATGTCACAGTTGTTGATGAATCTTCCGAGCTGTACGGCATGGCCGTTGACAGGTGACAGTCGACAACTTTGTCTCTGACAAAGATTATCTCCAGAATGAGATTTTAACTCTGCAGCGGAGTGTACGCTAATAAGAAACTTCCTGGCATCCCCTAGTGTGTGGCTAAGCCATGTCTCCTCAACATTCCGAGTGCTAGTTCTGCAAGTTTCGCAGGAGAGCCTCTGCGAAGTTTGGAAGATAGGAGACGAGGTACTGGCAGATGCAGAACTGTGAGGACGGGACGTGAGTCGTGCTTGGATAGCTCAGATGGTAGAGCACTTTCCCGCGAAAGGCAAACGTCCCGAGTTCGAGTCTCGGTCCGGCACACAGTTTTAATCTGTCAGGAAGTTTCAAAGATTGCTGACCACGTGTAAACTCGACCGAACCCACATCACACAGTGTTTATGTCGCTCTTCGACGTCCGATTAGTCAGTTGGCAAGACTGAGCTCCTACGGAGATGTCCAGCACAGCTCTGAACGAAACGCCAGGAAGCGAAAAGTCTTTGACCACGGCCATACAGTGCGAAAGATTCATCAGCAAATAAAATAGATATTCACGAATGTCATATTAAACACACTAAAAAAAAAAAGAAGGAAAGAATTATCCGAAAATGACGGAAATTAGTATAGTCGGTAGATGCGATGTATATGTGCAGAAAAACAAGAGATAAAATTTTCAGAAATATTGGATAATTTATTTAAGAGAAAGAGATTCACAAATTGAGCAAGTTACTACCGCTGTGGTCTACCTCTGGCCGTTATGCGAGCAGTAATTCGTCCTGGCTCTGATTGTCAGTGTTTTTGCATGTCCTCCTGAGGGATATCGTGCAAAATTCCCTGCAAGTGCCGCTTTGGATCGTCAACATTCAGAGCTGGTTGGAGGGTCCTGTCTATAATGCTCCAAACATTCTCAACTGGGAAGAGATGCGGTGACCTTGTTGGCAAAGGTAGGGATTGCCAAGCACGAAGACAAGGAGCAGAAACACTGGCGGTGTGCGGACGGACATCACCTTTCTCGTGTGTAAGTCCAGAATGGCTTGCCATGAACAATACTGGACCTAGAACATCGTCGACATACCATTGTCCTGCAAGGGTGCCGTGCGTGACAACCAAAGCGATCCTGTTATGAAATGAAATAGCATCCGTGACAGTCTAGCTGCCATGCCGTATGGCGGGCGAAGTCTGGTTGGTACCCCACTGGTGTTCGGAGCATCCACAGACAGGTCTTTGCTGGTCATCGGGGCTCAGTTCGAATAGATCCTTCTTCTCCATTCTTCTGTATATGTTTCTTGTCTACATCTTCGATGCATGAAACGTTTAGCTGAACGTGCAATATTTCTCGCACTTATCTCCCCTTGCTGTCTTCGAAATTATATAGATGGTATTTTTACGAAATCTGATGGTGTGTTTTCAGTGTTATAGATAGACACAAAGCCCATGCCTACTACAGTAGTACAAGTTTATATGCCAACTAGCTCTGCAGATGATGAAGAAATTGATGAAATGTATGACGAGATAAAAGAAATTATTCAGGTAGTGAAGGGAGACGAAAATTTAATAGTCATGGGTGACTGGAATTCGTCAGTAGGAAAAGGGAGAGAAGGAAACATAGTCGGTGAATATGGATTGGGGGGAAGAAATGAAAGAGGAAGCCGCCTGGCAGAATTTTGCACAGAGCATAACTTAATCATAGCTAACACTTGGTTCAAGAATCATAAAAGAAGGTTGTATACCTGGAAGAATCCAGGAGATACTAAAAGGTATCAGATAGATTATATAATGGTAAGACAGAGATATAGGAACCAGGTTTTAAATTGTAAGACATTTCCAGGGGCAGATGTGGATTCTGACCACAATCTATTGGTTATGAACTGCAGATTGAAACTGAAGAAACTGCAAAAAGATGGGAATTTAAGGAGGTGGGACATGGATAAACTGAAAGAACCAGAGGTTGTAGAGAGTTTGAGGGAGAGCATAAGGGAACAATTGACAGGAATGGGGGAAAGAAATACAGTAGAAGAAGAATGGGTAGCTCTGAGGTATGAAGTAGTGAAGGCAGCAGAGGATCAAGTAGGTAAAAAGACGAGGGCTAATAGAAATCCTTGGGTAACGGAAGAAATATTGAATTCAATTGATGAAAGGAGAAAATATAAAAATGCAGTAAATGAAGCAGGCAAAAAGGAATACAAACGCCTCAAAAATGAGATCGACAGGAAGTGCAAAATGGCTAAGCAGGGATGGCTAGAGGACAAATGTAAGGATGTAGAGGCTTATCTCACTAGGGGTAAGATAGATACTGCGTACAGGAAAATTAAAGAGACCTTTGGAGAAAAGAGAACCACTTGTATGAATATCAAGAGCTCAGATGGCAACCCAGTTCTAAGCAAAGAAGGGAAGGCAGAAAGGTGGAAGGAGTATATAGAGGGTTTATACAAGGGCGATGTACTTGAGGACAATATTATGGAAACGGAAGAGGATGTAGATGAAGATGAAATGGGAGATAAGATACTGCGTGAAGAGTTTGACAGAGCACTGAAAGATCTGAGTCGAAACAAGGCCGCGGGAGTAGACAACATTCCATTAGAACTACTGATGGCCTTGGGAGAGCCAGTCATGACAAAACTCTACCATCTGGTGAGCAAGATGTATGAGACAGGCGAAATACCCACAGACTTCAAGAAGAATATAATAATTCCAATCCCAAAGAAAGCAGGTGTTGACATATGTGAAAATTACCGATCTATCAGTTTAATAAGTCACAGCTGCAAAATACTAACGCGAATTCTTTACAGACGAATGGAAAAACTGGTAGAAGCGGACCTAGGGAAAGATCAGTTTGGATTCCGTAGAAATGTTGGAACACGTGAGGCAATACTAACCTTACGACTTATCTTAGAAGAAAGATTAAGAAAAGGCAAACCTACGTTTCTAGCATTTGTAGACTTAGAGAAAGCTTTTCACAACGTTAACTGGAATACTCTCTTTCAAATTCTGAAGGTGGCAGGGGTAAAATACAGGGAACGAAAGGCTATTTACAATTTGTACAGTAACCAGATGGCAGTTATAAGAGTCGAGGGGCATGAAAGGGAAGCAGTGGTTGGGAATGGAGTGAGACAGGGTTTTAGCCTCTCCCCGATGTTATTCAATCTGTATATTGAGCAAGCAGTAAAGGAAACAAAAGAAAAATTCGGAGTAGGTATTAAAATTTATGGAGAAGAAGTAAAAACTTTGAGGTTCGCCGATGACATTGTAATTCTGTCAGCGACAGCAAAGGACTGGGAAGAGCAGTTGAACGGAATGGACAGTGTCTTGATAGGAGGATATAAGATGAACATCAACAAAAGCAAAACGAGGATAATGGAATGTAGTCAAATTAAATCGGGTGATGCTGAGGCGATTAGATTAGGAAATGAGACACTTAAAGTAGTAAAGGAGTTTTGCTATTTAGAGAGCAAAATAACTGATGATGGTCGAAGTAGAGAGGATATAAAATGTAGACTGGCAATGGCAAGGAAATCGTTTCTGAAGAAGAGAAATTTGTTAACATCGAGTATAGATTTAAGTGTCAGGAAGTCGTTTCTGAAAGTATTTGTATGGAGTGTAGCCATGTATGGAAGTGAAACATGGACGATAACCAGTTTGGACAAGAAGAGAATAGAAGCTTTCGAAATGTGGTGCTACAGAAGAATGCTGAAGATAAGGTGGGTAGATCACGTAACTAATGAGGAGGTATTGAATAGGATTGGGGAGAAGAGAAGTTTGTGGCACAACTTGACTAGAAGAAGGGATCGGTTGGTAGGACATGTTTTGAGGCATCAATGGATCACAAATTTAGCTTTGGAGGGCAGCGTGGAGGGTAAAAATCGTAGAGGGAGACCAAGAGATCAATACACTAAGCAGATTCAGAAGGATGTAGGTTGCAGTAGGTACTGGGAGATGAAGAAGCTTGCACAGGATAGAGTAGCATGGAGAGCTGCATCAAACCAGTCTGAGGACTGAAGACCACAACAACAACAGATTTTAATCACCAACTCCAATAACCGTTTGCTTGCTTGCCATACCCCACAACGACTATAGGAATTTCGAAAGAATGTTGACTGTACCTTTTGCTTATTTGATTTCAGCTCCTCCAAAGCTCTGTTAATCTCTGATTCTAATACTGGATTCCCCATGTTCTCCATACTGACTTCTATTTATCTTTTATCATGTGGTGAGACAACTCTTCTTCATCGTAAAGGCCTTCTACCTATCCCTATCTCTTCTGAGATTAACAGTGCAACTCCGATTACACTCTTAATAATGTTGTCCTTGTTATTTATTTCTCCGGTGGTTGACTTTCCTATATGCTGAATCATGGATTCCGATGACTACTTCGATTTCTTCACATTTTTCCTGGAGCTATTTTGCCTTTGCTTCCCAGTATTTCCACTAAGGTGACAGAAGTGTGCCGGACGTAGTGGCCGAGCGGTTCTAGGCCCTACAGAATGGAACCGCGCGAGCGCCACGTTCGCAGGTTCGAATCCTGCCTTGGGCATGGATGTGTGTGATGTCCTTAGGTTAGTTAGGTTTAAGTAGTTCTAAGTTCTAGCGGACTGATGACCTCAGGAGTTAAGTCCCATAGTGCTCAGAGCCATTTGACAGGAGTGATGGGACACCTTCTAGTGTAGTGCCGAACGTCTTTACACCTGGCTTACAAGGGGAGGCCGCCAATTGTGAAATTCAGATTCGATTCATTCTGCGCATAGTAAAAGCTCATGGCCAGACGTGTAATGTGGCAAAGCACCAAGATGCACTTCTCAACCGTTGTCGAGAAAATCGACAGTTAAAAGAAACCGTTGCGGTGAAATACTCTCTACGATTAATAATTTTCTACAGCGTCGTGGCGCAGCGGTAAGCCCTCGGGTTCGTAATCCGAAGGTCGCCGGATCGAATCTCGCGCCACGCAACCTTTTTTTTTTTTTTAGTATTTGTTTTTTGTAATTCAAATGCTATTTATCCAGGTGGGAAGAGCAAATCAAACGTGGCGGTAGCAAATTTGATAAATATTGTACCATCGATTCATGGGTGCATGATCGCTTCGTAGAAGCTCGACGAAACTTCCAGCAAGTTACTATCAGAAGCCTGCAGCAGTGGGCCTTGGGCGCTGCAAGTCAGTTCCCAGATTTCAACTTCAAAGCTTCAAAAACATGGGCCACCGAACTTAAAATAGAAGCATGGGATTCGGCAACGGAAAATCACAAAATTTGTTTCCCGGAAAGAGACGGCTACCCAAGACGAAATTTTGGCTGCAGCGGACACATTTCGGATCCAGACACGAACGTCGATAACTAACTTCGACAAAGATTTCATAATTAATACTGATCAAACAGGTACGTAAAGAGCTGTTCACAAATGTCAAATGACATGATGATAGAATATGATAATCTGATATATGATAGACAAAACAGATTTCGTATATTTCTTATATAAATGATATTTTTATATTTTTTCTGTCAGGATGCCAGTACCAGTCCACGTTCAACAGAACTCTCGCCGAAAAAGGGTCAAAGGCTGTCCTGGTAACCCAACACGAGATGAACAAGGTGACGCATTCGTATACGGCACAATATTCAATCACGATGTCTGGACGAGTCTTGCCTCTTGTTTTCGTATGCCTCCAAGAGTCCACAGGTACGTTTGGACCCAGAGTACAGAAGACAGTCGATGAGTACGCCAAGAAGTATACCAACGTTGTTATTACAGCCTCCAAATCCGGTAAACTAACAACGGGTTTGTTCACGGACTTCTTGCGTAATGCTTTGCAACCATACGTACAAAAGAAAGATTTTCTGCTTCTGGTCGACTCTTGGGGTGGGCAAACGAACCCGGCGTTATACGATGAGATGTTCCAGGACGATAAGAAGTTACCAACGAGCACTATAAAAGTCATTCCTCCAAAGTGCACTCCTCTCGTCCAACCGTGTGACGTGTATTTTTACCGGCAGGTAAAAAATTTGATAAAGCGCCTTCAAAATTGTGCTTTTTTAATCGAGCGAAACCGTGACATCAACTCCAGAGACGATTGTATAAAAATCCAATCCATCGTCCACCACCAACTGTCTTCTCCGCTTTTTGCCGATATGATACGATACGCGTGGTATGCATCAAACCTGACGAACGATAGAACAGTTTTTCAGAATGTCAATCAGGTGTGTTTCCCAACAGATAATTAAAAAAAAAAAACAATTGTTCTTGTAAAAACGCACCGTTTATCAGATGTGCTCGATGTCGTGCTGTTTTCTGCTTTCCATGTTTCTATGATAACTATCACTCTGGTTCGTGCGATACTCCAGCTACTTCTGGTCACTAATTGTTAATTATGTGCGAGTGTATACCGAACTTATCAATAAATTGTATCCACTTGAACATTATTTGTGATATTGTGTTTTATTTCAAGTATTATTTTTTCACGACAAAAGACTTTCAACAACTTATTATATGCAGAATTGTTTGCAACTGATTGCCTAGAATTATATATATATATATATATATGGTTCAAAAATGGCTCTGAGCACTATGGGACTCAACTGCTGTGGTCATAAGTCCCCTAGAACTTAGAACTACTTAAACCTAACTAACCTAAGGACAGCACACAACACCCAGCCATCACGAGGCAGAGAAAATCCCTGACCCCGCCGGGAATCGAACCCGGGAACCCGGGCGTGGGAAGCGAGAACGCTACCGCACGACCACGAGATGCGGGCTATATATATATATATATATATATATATATATATATGTGTGTGTGTGTGTGTGTGTGTGTGTGTGTGTGTGTGTGTGTGTGGGTATATATATACATTTGAATTACAAAAAACAAATAATAAAAAAGTTGTATGGCGCGAGATTCGATCTGGTGACCTTCGGATTACGAAGAGCGCTTACCGCTGCGCCACGACGCTGTAGAAAATTATTAATCGTAGAGAGTATTTCACCGCAACGGTTTCTTTTAACTGTCAATTTTCTCGACGACGGCTGAGAAGTGCATCTTGGTGCTTTGCCACATTACACCTCTGGCCATGAGCTTTTATTATGCGCAGCATGAATCGAATCTGAATTTCACAATTGGCGGCCTCCCCTTGTTAGTGCAGCAGTGTCCTCCCCCGGCAGCTGAGTGGTCAGCGCGACAGAATGTCAATATTAATGGCCCGGGTTCGATTCCCGGCTGGGTCGGAGATTTTCCTCTCAGGGACTGGTGTTGTCCTAATAATCATCATTTCATTCCCATAGACAGGCAAGTCGCCGAATTGGCGTCAAATCGAAAGACTATCACCAAACGAACGGTCTACCCGTGGGGAGGCCCTAATCACATGACATAAAGTGCAGCAACTCGACGTCTCATAGACTCAACAAGTCGCTGGATGTCCACTGCAGAAATTTTGATTCTTGCTGCGTCTATAGCCTCCTATAACTCAGAAACTGTTGCCTGTGCGGGGTTCTGTGCACGAACTGACGTCTTGATTATGTCATATAAGTATTCGATGGTATTCATGTCGGGCGCTGCGGGTGGCCAAACCCTTCGCTCAAATTCTCCATAATATTCTTCAAACTAGTCGCGAACAATTGGGGCCCATCGTTGTATGGGAACATGAAGTCCGTGAATGACTGCAAATGGTCTCCAAGTAGACGAAAATAGACATTTCCAGTCAATGATCCGTTCAGCTGAACCAGGGAACCCAATCCATTCCAAGTAAACACGGCCCACACCATTATGTAGCCAACATCAGCTTTCACAGTACCTTGTTGGTAACTAGGGTCCATGGTTTCGTGGGGTCTGGGCCATACTCGAGCCCCACCATCAGCTATTACCAACTGAAATCGACATTCATCTGGCCAGGCCACGGTTTTTCCAGTCGTATACGGTCCAACCGACACAGACACCAACCCAGCAGAGGCGCTGCAGGCGATATCGTACTGCCATAGCTAACTAACGGCAGATTTCGCCACACTGCCCTAACGGATACCTTCGTCGTCCGTCCCTTGTAACTCTACACAAACGCCGCTGCTCTCGGCCGATAAGAGACGTCCGTTTGCCGCTGCGTTGCCCGTGGTGAGAGGTATTCTCGGCACACGCTTGACACTGTGGATCTGAGAATGCTGAATTTTCCAACGATTTCCAAAATGGAATGTCGTATGCGTCTAGCTCTAACTAGCATTTCGCGTTGAGTGCCAAATCCCGTCGTGCGGCCATAATAACGTCATAATCCTTTACACTTGAATCACGTGCGTACAAATGACAGTTCCCCAATGCCCTTTTATACCATGTGCACGCGTTACTACCGTCTTCTATATATGTCAATATCGCTGTTTCTTGGCTTCTGCCACGTCAGTGTATTTAATTCTCAAGTGACTTTCACACTATTTCTGGACCTCCTCGAATATTTTTTTTTTACTTTCTTCTCTCCTCCTAACACCAGTATTTCTTCCTATCGGGTGGTCTCCACCCACTGCGTAGGACGATTCCGCTCGCCTAGCCAGGACCGGTCGATTGGAACGCCCGCCGCCGCTGGCCCACGGATTTGTGCGCTTAGAGCGCCGTGCAGACACCGTGTTATTAGAGGCGCATCCCAGGCTACGGTCCTCCCTCGCGCCCACGCGGAGATTTATATTCTGCGTCCGGCCCTGTCCAGGCGAATGCGTGACGCAGATGAGCCGGATATCGCACCTACAGCTCCTGTACCAACGCACAACGACGAGAAGAAAATTTTGTTCTGGGCAGTCGCACCGCAAGGACATTTTTGTGAAATCTAAAATGATCTGCTGATTAAAGTGTGTGGCACATACAGAATGTCCCAGGAGAAATGGTCAATATTCAGGGATATGACAAGGAACGATCATTCGAAGCAAAAATGTCCAGTAAACGTGGGCTAGAAAATTCATACTTCAAGAGTTATGGGCACTTGTCCAGAAGAAATTTGTGTAGTAGTATCGAAGTTGAAGACGTACTCATAGCTCTTAAGGTATGCACTCTAGCGCCCGTGTTCACTTTACATTTTTTCTTGTTTTGCTCCATACTATAACCTCTCAAAATATGGGAAGCAAAGAACTTGCAATAGAAGAGATTTGTTTGACAGCTTCAAAAATGGTTCAAATGGCTCTGAGCACTATGAGACTCAACTGCTGTGGTCATCAGTCCCCTAGAACTTAGAACTACTTAAACCTAACTAACCTAAGGACATCACACACATCCATGCCCGAGGCAGGATTCGAACCTGCGACCGTAGCAGTCGCACGGTTCCGGACTGCGCGCCTAGAACCGCGAGACCACCGCGGCCGGCTTGACAGCTTCGAAGACGATGAAGTGTTCACAGCTATTAAAATATGTACCAGGTGATCAAAAAGTCAGTATAAATTTGAAAACTTAATAAATCACGGAATAATGTAGATAGAGAGGTAAAAATTGACACACATACTTGGAATGACATGAGGTTTTATTAGAACCGAAAAAAACACCCCATATTGCTAGACGTGTGAAAGATCTCTTGCGCGCGTCGTTTGGTGATAATCGTGTGCTAAGCCGCTACTTTTGTCATGCTTGGCCTCCCAGGTCCCCAGACCTCAGTCCGTGCGATTATTGGCTTTGAGGTTACCTGAAGTCGAAAGTGTATCGTGATCGACCGACATCTCTAGGGATGCTGAAAGACAACATCCGACGCCAATGCCTCATCGTAACTCCGGACATGCTTTACAGTGCTGTTCACAACATTATTCCTCGACTATAGCTATTGTTGAGGAATGATGGTCGACATATTGATCATTTCCTGTAAAGAACTTCGCTTTGTCTTACTTTGTTATGCTAATTATTGCTATTCTGATCAGATGAAGCACCATCTGTCGGAAATTTTTTGATCGTTTGTATTTTTTGGTTATAATAAAACCGCACCTCATTCCAAGCATGTGTGTCAATTTGTACCTCTCTATCTACATTATTCCGTGATTTATTCAGTTTTCAAATTTATAGTGATTTTTTGATCACCCGGTATTTTAGAGCCCATGTTTAGTAGACATTTTTGCTTCGAGTGATCATTCCTGTCATATACATGAACACTTACAATTGCTTCTGGAACACTCTGCACAAAGCAGCCTTGCGGGTACAGTAGTGCTTCATTTCCGAAAAGCATATAATTATCACATGACGCTTATTAAATAAAGCACGCTCATATGGTTGTATTAAATACATTTATGAACAGATTAAGGATTTATTGGTGGGGGGTCAGCGTCGAGAAGAAGTTGACTAGTCAGAGGAAGAGTGAGAAATAATGGACTGCAAATGAGATGGAAAGAAGCAAACAGAAGTAGAAAGGAATGACAGATTAGAAGTAACTTCACGCGTGCCCGACGAAAGTGTGTTGGGACTGCTATTGTTCATGGAGTATATTAATTATCTGGGAGACAATATTACACAATATTAATTCTGTGTTGTAGTTCTTCACTGCAGTGAGCAGCTGTTAACATCGCTCCTTTGGCGTGCACGCAGTCCACTCCAGTGGAACCTCACTATTGGTAATGGGTCCTGCGTGTATTTGCAGCATCAGAACTGATTTAAAACACCAAAGAAGCGACATTAATAGCTATCCACTGTGGAATAATGCACCATACGGATAATATTAACTTCCGATTTTAGAAGGTGATGCAGTTGTCGGTAATGAAGTACTATTTGAAAAGAAGCTGAAGCTGCATAAATGTCCAGTCAGATACTGGTAAGATTTGAAAATGGTGCAATAATAGTGCAGCACGCATTAAATATTCACAAATGTAAAATTCTGCAATTCAGTAAGCTCAAAAACGTAGTAATGACTGCAAGATCAATGAGTCACAGTTCCAATCAGTGACCTCATACAAAGGTCTAGGTGTAACTAAATGTCAGGATATGAAGTAGAGTAATCATAAAGGCACAATGCAAAGAGGTAACAGTTTTAGGTATAGCTTAATAGATGTATGTTAGTCTTGTAAGCAACTTGAAGACATGAGTTGTTAAGCTGAATGTGCGATAATTCTCGCACTTGTCAACTCTTTCCGTCAAATGGTTCTGAGCACTATGGGACTTAACATTTGAGGTCATCAGTTACCTAGAACTTAGAACTACTTAAACCTAACTAACCTAAGGACATCACACACATCCATGCAAGAGGCAGGATTCGAACCTGCGACCGTAGCGTTCACGCGGTTCTAGACTGAAGCGCCTAGAACCGCTCGGCTCAACTCTTTCCGTCTTCGGAAGTATGTGGATGATGCTTTTCTGAAAGTCAAATGGTATGTCGTCAGACTCATACATTCTACACACGAACGTGAATAGTCGTTTTGTTGCCACTTCCCCCCATGATTTTAGAAAGTCTGGTGGAATGTTGTCTACCCCTTCTGCTTTATTTGATCTTATATCAGTGTTAAATATGTCCATAAACTGGTCACTTGTTAGTCATAAATTTTATACTGCCGCTTTTCTGAGGCAGCCAATCTTCAAAACGTTTTCCACACGAAATACAAAAGTATAAGCACAAGTTTAACTATAAAAGTCATTAAAATTAAAGATATTGAAGGTACTACAGAAATATTAAAAAACTTATCATAAGAGATGGCAATTCCTTCGTTAAAAGCACGGCTTCACGTGGATACATCACTACCATCAGTGCTCAACTGAGGGGGCTGCAGTTACAAAATCTAGCTACTGACAGTAGGTGACGTGACTGTATGGGAACCGTTACTACTAAAATTCATGAACAACTTGATAACAAGACAGTACTGAAACTTATACAGAAATAGGAACAAAAATCAAACAACGGCTGATTAGCACAAGCAAATACGGCATTCCTGTCAGAAGTCTGCTAATATCAAACATCATCTATGAGTTAAGGATGAAACACCTGAGAATTTGTATTTGGAGCTCAGCATTGCGTGCTAGCGAAATGTGTACCGTCGGAAAACCAGAAAGGAACAGAGCCGAAGCATTTGAAATGTGTTGTTACAGATAGATGTAGTAAATCAGGTGGACATAAAAAAAATAACGAAGCTTTCGAACATCTGGAAGACACTGAAAAGAAGAAGCGACAGGATGATATAACATGAGTTAAATCATTGTTTCATATCGTGAATCGTACCTAGACATTCACACGAATGTCAAGCGTTACTGACATTTTTGGAGGAAAAAACAGAGAAACGTTTAAGAGTAATTACCTTTTCATTAGTGTCATAGAAACTAGATTGGGATCATTAAGGCCCTTTAGCGTGTGGCTGTTGAACAGTAGGGGTGAAAGGCTACATCCTGGTCTTACACCCTTTCTAATACAAGCATTTCGTTCTTGGTCGTCCACTCTTATTATTTTCTCTTGGCTGTTGTACGTATTGCATATGACCCGTCTCTCCCTATAGCTTTCCCTACTTGTTTCAGAATTTCGAACATCTGGCACCATTTTACATTGTCGAACACTTTTTCCAGGTCGACAAATTTTATGAACGTGTCTCAATTTTTCTTTAGTCTTGCTTCCATTCTTAACCGCAACGTTAGAATTGTCTCTCTCGTGCCTTTACCTTTCCTAAAACCAAACTGATCGTCATCTAGCGCATCATCAATTTTCTTTTCCATTCTTGTGTATGTTATTCTTGTATGCAACTTGGAGGCATGAGCTGTTAGGCTGATTGTGCGATAATTCTCGCACTTGTCAGCTCTTTCTGTCTTCGGAATTATGTGGGTGATGCTTTTCCGAAAGTCAGATGGTATGTCGCCAGACTCATCCATTCTAGACACGAACGTGAATAGTCGTTTTGTTGCCACTTCCCCCACAGATTTTAGAAATTCTGGTGGAATGCTATCTACCCCTTCTGATTTATTTGATCTTAAGTCCTCCAAAGCTCTTTTAAATTCTGATTCTAATACTGAATCCCCTATCTCTTGTAAGTCAACTCCTGATCCTTCTTCTCTCACATCAGACCAATCTTCCCCCTCATAGAAGTTTTCAATGTGTTCTTTCCGCATATCCGCTCTCTCCTCTGCATTTAACAGTGGAATTCCCGTTTCACTCTTAATGTTCTCAGCCCTGCTTTTTTTAGTATCACCGAAGGTCGTTTTGACTTTCCTGTATACTGAGTCTGTCCTTCCGACAATCATTTCTTTTTCGATGTCTTCAAAGTTTTCCTGCAGCCATTTCGCCTTAGCTTCATTGCACTTATTATTTATCTCATTTCTCAGCGACTTGTATTTCTGTATTCCTGAGTCTCCCGGAACATATTTGTACTTCCTCCTTTCATCGATCAATTGAAGTATTTCTTCTGTTACCCATGGTTTCTTCGCAGTTACCTTCTTTGTACCTATGTTTTCCTTCCCAACTTCTGTGAAGGCCCTTTTTATAGATTTCCGTTCCTCATGAACTGTACTGCCTACTGAGCCATACCTTATTGCTGTGTCTTTAGCCATACAGATCTTCAACCATCTCATCTTTCCTTAGTACTTCCGTATCCCATCGACCTAGAATACAAAAAACGTGATTCACCCGAAGAGCCGACACTTTACATCGATCGACGGTCGCATCCAGCTGGTCCAGTGCACACTTCAAACGTAATTGACGATGTCATAGTGTAAACATGTGAACACGTAGGGTTGGTCGACTGCAGAGCGCCATGTCCGATAATCTGCGATGAACGGTGTGCTCCGAAACACCAGAGCAGTGCCCTTTCGGCAGAGATGCTACAGATTGCCATCTATCCTACTTTACAGAGCAGACAAGCCTCTGATCCCCATGTTCTGTGAAGAGTCGTAGACGTCCAACCACTTAGCGCCTAGTGGTAGTTTCATTGTCCTTCTACCTCTTTCCGTAGATGAACACGACCGTGAGAGGTGGCATGAGCCCCCTCTCATATTTCTATCTTACGATATTCGTCTCTAATTGTATGCGGTGAAAAGTTGCTATTCCTTCACACGCGGACTTCCCACGCAGCGTCTCTCGTCACCTGGGTGGTCCGGTGACAGGCGTGCTCCGCTGATCTGGAAAGGGTTAAGCCGACGGGTGTGAGGAAGTCGAGTGAATGCAGACGCCGACATTGTCAAAAGACACGCCCGGAGGGGTCTGAAGTAGCGGCTGGGCTAGAGGTTCCGTTACTTCGCAGAATCTTAGCGAAAACACTTTCTGGCGGGCTACCAGCGAGGCGTGGGAATGACTTGTGTACCCAGGCAGTTGTGGCGGGAAAATTCCCGCGCTTTCTGCAAAATAGTAACTGTGATTGGCTTGCTCAGGGCATAGCTCCGTGACGTAGCAAAATCAGCGCAGAAATTGGCGCCAAGAATCTTCATTGGTGGAATGGTAGTGCTCCTGCAATGGAGTGGAATTTTCCGCCGGGTTTCGAGTTGCTGATTGGAACGTTTAACCACGGCCACTGTCGTGGGGGCGGGAATGTTGTGTGTTCGGCCTGTACGGGTGCTCTAGGCAGTCGGCTCTCCCCTTTCGGTCGAGGACGTCGAAGCAACCAGCCATCGCCTCCGGTACGCCAGATCGTGTTCTGGCAGTTAAGAAGACAGTTTGGTAATGTATGTCCGCAGCACCGGCAGATAGGGATTTTCCTAGGTGATAATCAGAGCTCAGCAGAGCGCGCCTGTGCGTCTTTTTCTAACTTTGTTCTGTCTTGAGTAGCAGCAATTAATATTCGGTTAGCTGTGTGTCTCTCTTAAGATTTGAGTGGGAAGGAATTGGCTCCAAATACCACTTCGTCATAAGCCTCACAATCTAGTTTAGGGACAACTTCACCTTTACAGCGTTTGTTTGAGTATCCAATTTGAGCCAGTTTGATGTATTATAAACGTTTCATGTGTTTTTGTTTATTATTTTGTGTTTAGTCTTAATAAATCATATTGTTATTTTGGACAGAACTTTCATTCTGTTAATCGGTAGAGCAACCCTATCATTCCTCACTATGTTAATGAGACCTTCGTTTATTTAACTTATTTATCAAATTAAATTATTGCAGGTGCCAAACTCTGTTCTACTCCACTGGCAGGGTTGATTAGAGTCAGTTCGCGTATTTTTTTTTAATCCTTGTGCAACAGCAAAAGTCGGAGTTAGAATAGAGGGGGGGGGGGGGGGGGCTTAGAGCATCATTTACATATGTAGATTCTAGAAGAATTTAGTGTTAAATACACTGCTATCCCCGGCACCTCGCAACCGTAGCACATGAACATTCGACCAGTTTCGCGATACTCGTTCGCAGACTCTGCGTAATGATAATCTACCCTTTGTCAAAGTCATTTGTCTCAATGGATTTCCCCATATGCAGCCCACATTTTCGCTTGGGTTATCCCCCGTCCGTGCCTGCTCTGCTGACACACTCAACGCTACCAGGCGGCATCCAACGTCACGGTGATAGTGGTCATGATTTTTTGATTTATCAGTGTTGACAGTATTACTCCTACTTCATTTGTACCATCGCACTGAAATGATATGCATCTGCGTATCCAAAAACGGAATTTGACCTCTGTTCATGCCACATTCATAGTGTTGCATTTTTAATGGCTGGCATTTCAGCTTTCAAAACGGACATGAGCGCCGGGACTTTCGTATGCTTTTTTTTTTTTTTATCTCTCGAAGTGGCTTCGCGCAGCTGATGAGGCCACAGCATCCTGTCCCTCGAGGGGACCGGCGTGGCGAGAGACAGGCGCAGCTGGCCACTAACCGCACACTGCTGTCAGCCGGCGAAGGTCGCTCCGAGAGAACCAGTTCTGTCCCTCTCCGGCTGTCCCGAACTGAGAAGAGGTGTACAGCGCGCACGTACCGACCGGCCGCCGAGTCACACTTGACAACCTAGACGGGGAATCCGCGCTCTTTACGCCGACCATTCCAGGCACACATCACTACCGCCTGACTGTGTCAGTTTCGCTATCATATTACAGAAAAAACTTGCTGTCATGACTTTATATGGTACGGCTTTCTTGAACTTCCTAAGCGATAAAATGACTCCAAAAAGACTTTTCCTGATAACCGGACAATATTTTTTGCAATTAAACGTCTCTTCGCTACGGAATTATGCCTGATACAATAGCATGAAACTCTGTGAAGCATAAAAATATAGAAAGGGGACGAGAAGTAAATAGCTGAGCTTTATGGTTGTAAATTAGTAAAATAGAAATTCTGCACCTGTTTAACCTTTAACGTACCAAGCCTAAGTCGTCAACATTGTTTAACAAGAATTTTAAGCCAAAGAACAAAGTGGGTGACCGTTACACAACATTTTCGTGCAAACATCAGTCCAGCTTCCAAAGTGACATCGCCTCTTGCTAAGTTTTCTCTTCTTCCACAGGATGACCACAGCATTAAATATCAGTATGACCCTATTGTAAAGTTGTTTTTTGTAATACAATTTAACCCTCGAAACATGTCGCTAAATAAATAAGTAATACAGTAGTTGACAGAGTTTGTGACTGGTAGCGGTAACTTAAAAAAAAAAAACCTTTACATGTTGTTTAAGAAGCTCGGCTCTTCTGGGGGTTCCCCATATTCTTTTCTTAATTTCTCAACATAGTAGTGTAGAAGATTACATAGAGTAGATTCTTTGCACGTGTAAAAGTTTATCTGAATTAATCCTGTGGCGCATGGTGTCCGCTACAGTGGACAGCTGTTAAAGGTCGCTTCTTTGGCATTTTCAATGAGGCCTGAGGCTGGAAACGCACACAGTTCACTGCAGTGGACACTCCCTACTCGTGTCGTGTCCTGCATGCATTTGCAGCCTCATGACTGATTGAAAACGCCAGAAAATTGACTGCAGTGAAATTCATGCACCACTGGGTTAAATAAATATAGTTACCGCGTTACTTTATCATCAAACCTGATAAACTGAAAATTGTGCGTAGTAAAATTGGACGATGAATATCTTAATTTTTCTCCGTATTCCAGAAATTGATTCCTTACGACAGCGAAGAGCTCCGGCAATCAGTAGCAGACCAAAAAACGCTCTCAGTTTGGTAGGATCTACATCTGTCTTAATTCTCATTCTGTTCAGAGCAGCATTTGCGTTGTATTGCCGAACATCATACGACGCTTGACTGGTGAAGATGCTTATAGTATCTATCAAAGAACACGGTGAAAACTTTGGATATTGTGGGTGCAAAGTGTCATGCATTCGTTGGCCTCAGAGATCGTTTTACAATGTTATATTGACGATAGCGAGTCACGGGCACACTAACCTTTTGCCATTTTAGCGCTGACTTTGTAATAAGCTCACCTCCTTCATCGGAATCCCCATCACAATTTTCGCAGGCAGTGTCATTTTCTTCTGAATTCATTTCAAGTTTATCTTCCGAATCTGATGCATCTTGTGCTACAATAACTCCCTTATCCGCTTCGCTGTAGACATTTTCTGGGTCACTGAGATCGCATTCGTCCAGCTCCCAAAGAACGCCATCATCTCATATTTCCATGTGAGCCATTTTTGAAAATTTATGGCATTCATATTATGAAACATAACTAAAAATGATTTTATATTACTTAGTTTCTGCAAAGAATCGCTTTGGTTGTAAGAACCACCCATCTATCAAGGCGGTGGGGGAAGGGGTGGAAAAGCAGTGTAGCCCACGATCCTAGAATACCCATACTTTAGACACCTGGTATTTGAGAATAAGGTCGCTCACAGATTGGCAACAAACTTTACACATAATTTCAAACCTACACTATCCATTTTCTCGCTGATGATCCCTACAAAGTTATGAAAGGAAATAAGTTGATCGCTTACCACGTTTTCGCTGTTCATGCAGTATAACTGCCTCACGAAGAGTGACGTTTTGATTTATTACTTTTTTATTACTGACTGTACAGTATCCAAATCTGCCGCTGAATGTTTCTATAACAATATATCATTGGACGATACATAGATCAAGAGATAAGTCAAATACTGAGAAAGAATCGTCGGCGACTTCTTGCAGAGCAGTATGTAACTTTCCAGACAGTTTACGATTCAGATTAATAGTCGGCACAATTGAATACGAATACGTTAAGATCATAATGTTAGTTGATCCAGATGTAACTCTCTTGGTCCCACTAATTTCCGTGTTTCAAAAAATAGTTCAAATGGCTCTGAGCACTATGGGACTTAACTTCTGAAGTCATCAGTGCCCTAGAACTTAGAACTACTTAAACCTAACTAACCTAAGGACATCACTCACATCCATGACCGAGGCAGGATACGAACCTGCGACCGTAGCGGTCGCGCGGTTCCAGACTGTAGCGCCTAGAACCGCACGGTCACACCGGCCGGCTTCCGGATTTCCTTCATATGCATTTTCTCTTCAAATCCCGATTGGTCGGAGCTGAAAACGTGTTCCTTACTGAAAGATGGGTTAGGCCTGTTTATTTTACCTACAAATTTTCGGGCTGATCCCGCAGTGTGCTGCGCATCGTCAAGTTGACGCTTTGTATGAAATATCGTTATCTTAGGTCTTCCAATCCTGTAACACTGTTTATGGAACCGTTTACCGCTTCCTTTGAAATAATTGTGAACTACGTCGTGCGAAATTTCATGTGCATAACATAGTAGGTTACTATCGTACATACCCTGTAATTTGTATCGAGCATCCTTGAAATGCGTAAACACCAATTTTTGTAACAAGTGCGTTTGTCCTCCCTTAAATATCTGCAGATTTTCTTATGGGTTACACGGTCATATTCCTGCGGACTTATCCGAAATCTATTCGTAATTTTTTTTTTTTTTCGGATGACCTTCCAGTTACATAATTGTGTTTAGTACCCTCTACTTGAACAACGATTCCCTTATACAAAATTTAAGTGGAGACGGGATTTGTAGCTCCCTGCCCGACAAGGATGTGTCTCGACGGCTGTTTCTGTATCACTTTCACTTGTTAAGCACATGTGGTCGCCACTGTACTCCTCATGTTCATAGACCGCACAGCCGAGCGTATACGACACCAGGCGTTACACTGACTCATCTTGAGGAAACGCTACTATTTCATCTGCCACTTCTTTCTCACTCTGTGAAGTACCTTGGGTTCCTTTCTGACGAAATGTTAGCTTCGGCAGCTATCGTGATATAATGCAATGTGCGCTTCGCTTATCGTTGCCATTTCTCTGCTTTGTATCCACACCACTAACACTGCAGCACTGCTGTGATTTATTCGTCGACTAAGCAGTTCAACTACGATCCGTAGCAGCATGCTGTGGTCACCACTGGATACCTCCAGTCCCATCCCCTGTAGTCCTTTTGAGTCATCAGTCTTCTGAATGGTTTAATGTGGCCCGCCACTAATTCCTCTCCTGTATCATCTCAGAGTAGGAAATGCAAACTACGTCCTGAACTATTTGTTATCCTCTATAGTTTCTACCCTCTATCCTCTACAGCTCCCTCTTGTACCATAGGAGTTATTTCATTATGTCTTAACAGATGTCCTGTCATCCTGTCCCTTTTTCTTTCCAGTGATTGCCATATATTCCTTTCCTAACCGAGTCTCCGGAGAACCCCTCATTACTTACCTTATCAGTCCACCCAGTTTTCAACATTGTTCTTTAACACCACATATCAAATGTTTCGATTCTGTTCTTTTCTGGTTTTCCCATATTTCATATTTGACTGCCGTACAACGCTGTGCTCCAAACGTACATTCTCAGTAATATCTTCCTCAAATTAAGGTCTGTATTTGACACAGTAGACTATTCTTTTGCCAGGAATGTCCTTCTTGCCAGTGCTAGTCTGCTTTAGATGTCCACCTTGCTCCGACCGTCATGGGTTATTTTGCTGCAGAATTACTTGACTTCGTCTACTTCGTGATCACCATTCCTGATGTTAAGTTTCTGGCTGTTCTCATTTCTGCTACTTATTACTTTCGCCTTTGTTCCGTTTACTCTCAGTCCATATTCTGTACTCATTAGACAGTTCATTCCATTCAGTAGATCCTGTAATTCTTCTTCACTTTCACTGAGGATAGGAATGTCTTCAGCGAATACTATCATTGATATTCTTTCACCTTGAATTTTAATTCCACTCTTGAATCTTTCTCTTATTTTCGTGATTGCTTCTTCGGTATATGGGCTGAACAACTCTTGTCTCACACACTTTTTATCAGAGCACTATATTCTTGGACTTCCAGACTTATTGTCCACTTTGGGTTCGTATATACAGGGTGTAAATTTTAAGTTGACAAACCAGAATAACTCTAGAAATAAGCTTCACACGAAAATATGTGTAGAATCCAAAATTGATTATTTTCGACGGGGACATCTGCTAGTGCTGAAACTAGCCCGCCACTCCAGCGCCCTTGGGGTGGGGCGGGAGGCAACTTTAAAATTTCAAACGGGAACCCCCATTTTTATTGTAGAATCAGATCGTACATAAAAAACTACGTAAATTTTGTCTTAAACATTTGTTTTGATTCTTGGTAGTTGGCGCTGTAATTGAAGAAAATCCATGTTATTTTTGCGTGGAAAATGGTTAAGGATAAATAAAAAATACTTATTTACTTAGTAAATTTTAATTCGTTACGACTAAAACTCTCCCTCTCTCTCCATAGGGCAGGGTTTGAGAGAGAGGAATTACAGTTTTACAAATGTTGACCCAAATATTGATTTCTTCCGCAGATTCGGATAAGTTTTGTCTGTTTCGTGATCATGAAGCCATCTGACTAAAATCATCTGACTAACTACTACCTAACCAAACATAAAACATCCTACTTACTAACGAGTGAGCTCATTAACTCACAGAGTAAACAAAGCAAAATACTAATTGAGGAAAAGACTAACCCACTCGCTAGCTAAAGATGAACATATTCCCCTTTAAGATTTGCTTGAATTACAGCACCAACTACCAAGAATCAAAAGAAATGTTTACAACAAAATGTACGTTGTTTTTATGTAGAATCTGATTCTGCAATACAAAATGGGGGTTCCCATTTGAAATATTAAAGTTGCCTCCCGCCCCACCCCAGGGGGCAGGTATGGCGGGCTAATTTTAGCACTAGAAGATGTCCACCCTCGAAAATAATCAACTTTGGATTCTACACATTTTTTCGTGTGAAGCTTATTTTCCGAGTTATTCTGGTTTGTCAGCTTAAAATTTACACCCTGTATATTACATATTATTCGTCTTTCCCTATAGCCTATACCTATAATTGTCAGAAGTTTGAACATCTTGCATAATTTTACATTGTCGAACACTTTTTCCCCTAGGTCAACAAATCCAGTGAACGCGTTTTGAATTTTTTCCTGTCTTGCTTTTACTATCAACCGTAACGTCAGAACTGCCTCTCTGGTCTCTTTACCTTTCCGACAGCCAATCTGATCGTCGTCTAACAGATCCTCAATTTTATTTTCCATATTCTGTATAATGTTCTTTACAGTAACTTGGGTACGTGAAGTGTTAAGGTGATTGTGCGATAATTCTCGCACTTTTCGGCTCTTGGAATCTGCAGAATTGTGTGGATTATGTTTTTCCGGAAGTCTGATAATGCGCCGCCAGTCTCATACATTCTACACAACAATGTAAATAGTCGTTTTGTTGCCACTTCACCCAGTGATTTTAGAAATTCTGATGGAGTGTTATGTGTCCCTTCCGCCTCATTTGATTTTAATTTTCCAAAGCTCTTGCCATTAGCAGTCAATATTGTAGTTGCATGGTAGACAGTAAATGGGGCGTCGTATGCTGTAAACATCATTGGCTTTTGCAATCTCGCAAAGGAGTTCCTCTTTCGCACCACGATAACAGTCTGTCGGCAGAGCGAGGGGGGCGCTGCGGTGATTGGAGTCTGTAGCTCGGCGGCGGGCAGGGTGGCGGAGGACTCTGGCATTTTGGGTCCGGTGGTGTGAATTTCGGTGCTCGGGACTGGCGTGGACTGGCGTTGGTGACAGCTTAGTCCGAACCATTGGGGGGAAAAACTGTACGAACCTTGTGCCCCATTCTGTCTCTAAAGCAACTCGGCGATTTTGCATTGGTGGTAGTATTACGAACCTTAGCTTTGACTGGGACAGCAAGTGAAGTTGCGGAGTATGCACCCATCATATGCTCAAATGATTGTCTCACGTGAGCGGTCCGGCGATAACCTTCACATATTCGTCAGACTGTTTGATATAGCTGGGTTTTGTTAATCTTTTTTGAGCCGTCTGTGTGCTGTCAACAGTTACTTGCTCTGAATTTAGTTCTGTTGGTGGGACTGTTTGATTTTGAAGGGGCATTTCTGTTGCCTGATAAAGACGTGGGAAATACCTGAGTGGGTTGTGGCCGATTAGCGCCTGTCGATTGATGTACTGATTGTGTACGGAGGACTGGCCGATCTGTTCAAATGGCTCTGAGCACTATGGGACTTAACTTCTGAGGTCATCAGTCCCCTAGAACTTAGAACTACTTAAGCCTAACTGACGTAAGGACAGCACACACATCCATGCCCGGGAAGCCGGCCGGAGTGGCCGTGAGGTTCTAGGCGCTACAGTCTGGAACCGCGAAACCGCTACGGTCGCAGGTTCGAATCCTGCTTCGGGCATGGATGTGTGTGATGTCCTTAGGTTAGTTAGGTTTAAGTAGTTCTAAGTTCTAGTGGACTGATAACCTCAGAAGTTGAGTCCCATAGTGCTTAGAGCCATTTGTACCATGCCCAGGGCAGGATTCGAACCTGCGACCGTAGCGGTCGCGCGGTTCCAGACTGTAGCGCGTACAACCGCTCGGCCACCCCGGCTGGCTGGCTGAACTGTGGCCGTATTGTAATCAGACAACGAACTTACACTGCAGTTTTTTCAGGATAAATTTCAGTCATCAGTTGCAGACAAACTTTATTATTTTTGTCGGTTTCGGCAAATTAATTTGTAGTCTTCAGGAGCCTACAAAATTTGGGATATTATAAATCTTTAGACCTTGGCTACACATTTACGTGAAATATAAAAAAATACAGTACAGAAACTTTCTTAGTTTTGCAGACAGTCGATATCTTCTTCATAAAATGATAGTGGCATGGTATGTTCAGAAATTTGCATACTGTATGTGATTATTTTAAATGCTGTTTGACAATTTACAATGACTGAATCAGATCTATGTATCTGTTGTGCTAGTAGCACATATATAAAGGTTCTGTAATATACTTTTTATACATCACATAAGTATGAAGCCGAGGTCTAGATATTTATAATGTCCCAAACTTTGTAGGCTTCTGAAGATGTCAAATTAATTTGTCGAAACCGTTAAAGATAAAAAAATTTATTTGCAACTGATGACTGAATTTGTACTGAAAAAATAATACTTCAGTTGCTGACACAGCAATGAAAAAAAAGTTATAGAGCAGTCTTGACATTAGAAATTGGCAAGCGTAATCGCCTGTGGTGAAAGGATTATTGCAGTTATTCAGTGGACTCATTTATTATGAAGTCTGCAAAATCTGGAAGTGTAATTTCTCATCAGGTTACCGTCCATTCAGAAAGCTGTTGCAGTCAGCGACTGTTATATTGACTTGTAAATTATAGATTGTAGCGATCAGTCGTCCTTTATAATTTTATTGTGCAGATCTAGATTTCGGCTAGAAGCTAACCATTCTCAATGCACAATTATTTTCGCTCAATGAATGTAATGCCTGTTGAATACTCAATGAACTGTGGATGAAGCCTAACCAACAGCCATTACATGTATTGAGCGAAAATAACAGTGCATTGAGAATGGCTAGCTTCTAGCTGAAATCTAGATCTGCACAATAAAATCTTAAAAAGGACGACTGATCTCTGCAATCTATAATTTACCATCGTCATTTCTCTTTTGTGATAAATGCGAAGTAGACACTTGAGTCCCTATTTGGCCGTTTAAACCCCTTTGATTGATTTCTTGATTGTATATTGTCTTGTCACTCTGTGGCTGTATTGAACCAGGAAACTATATTATATTCCAATCTTGACGTGGAATGTCCTCAGGGAGAATACTCTGTAGAGAAGAAATCATTATAAACATTTAATTAACCAGTTTAATATGAATTTAGCAACGTTGGTTTGTATCATGTCGGTGGGAACGATGTTGATTTCCAGTAAAATAATAAATGTTTTTTGTGAAACTGTGCATTCCGCTTTCAACCCAACACGACCTATACCCAACGGGTTGTAGATAGATGACGCAGAAGTGGACAAAGGGGCCTAAGGAGGAAATCGATGGACAGAGAGAACGGGGACGTGATGGAAAGAGGTGGAAGGATGAGTTGACTGAGAGAAGGGAGAGAAGTGTGCAACACGTATGTCGAAAGTGCACGGGAGCCAAGACATGGGAAAAAGGCTAGTAAGAACGAATATACATAATCATGAACAACTGATCACGTACAACAGGGTGAACGCTAAGAAACAAGGAGGACAATGTTGGATTAGGATTCATAAAATCTATCCATTTTATCCACAAAAAGTCCACATTCTTCCCAGTGCATCCACAGGTGGCGAAAAATTCCACCTGTGAATCGGAATAGTTAGACAGAAACCTGATTTTTTTTCCCTTTCATAGAGCTATTATTTTGTTTCATATTCCAAGCTGCGGGAACAGCGAACGTATCATCGAAGTCTTTCTTCCCCTTACCTATTTGTATTCCAAGAGGATAAAGAACAATGAACACATTTCGAATCGACAGAGGTTCGTGGTACGGTGTTCGCGCTGTTAGGCGTTTAAATGTCGCCCAGACTGCTCAGATTCTATCGCTCATTTATACAGCTACTTACATGCGAGCTGTGTTCCCATGAAATATACTGCCTAACAGATGCGATCCGTGATAAACATTTCAGATACAAGAGAGAGGAGACGTAAAACCAGATCTTTATCGGATACTACTATGCAGAACTCCAGACAATGAGGGACTCTCCGCTAAAATGTCGACCTCCCTGTAACGGGTTCTGCCAGTAAAAAGTGGGAGGTCCCAAGAGGTCGGATGAAGAGAAACTTGTTTCACTGTCATCCTAGACGGACACACATGTAGGAATTTAAATAATTTATCTTCTTGGGGTTATAATTTTTGAAAGCAAATAAGAAATAAATGTCTACGGGTTGTAAATATTTTAATTCGCCTTTTGCGGGACTTGTATAACTGGAGTGTAAGTGTGTGTGTGAGTCCGTTGCCTGCAACGTCAGAACCTAACAGCCTTGGCACCTCACGCAGGCCCGACTGCCGAGACAGGAGGCTAATAACTCGCCAGGCAGTTGTCCAACTCTGGTTAACGACGCCTAGCCAAATAAATTCGCAACAGTATACCAGCAAGTGAGAGCTATGAGTGTAATATTCGAATGTCTTAATTCATCAATAGATTAGTGCTGTATAAGATGGAGCAGAAAGATCTACAGTTTTTTTTTTTTATAATTACACAACATCCTTTTTGCGACAACATCTTGAGGAATACGCGGCTGCTCCGAACTCCACCGACAGATTTTTAGACATTTTGCAGAGTTGTTTCACAGAATTATTGTTCAACCTCTTCACTCATGAGACAAAAAAAGTCGCAGAACATTTTTCTTTCATATTTTCCAGCATACTAGTGAACAAGCATGACACATATGCAGATGAACCATGTTTTTGATCACACTTCAAGTCTCACTTATCATGGGAACATACCAGTCTTTGCTTTGTATATGGTATCCTTTCCCTTTTCTTCAATAAAAACATTTTATTCGGCAATAAATTTTATTAGAAACAGTAAACTATGTGTGGTGTCACCGCCAGACACCACACTTGCTAGGTGGTAGCTTAAATCGGCCGCGGTCCATTAGTACATGTCGGACCCGCGTGTCGCCACCGTCAGGATCGCAGATCGAGCGCCACCACACGGCAGGTCTCGAGAGACTTACTAGCACTCGCCCCAGTTGTACGGACGACATTGCTAGCGACTACACGTACGAAGCCTTTCTCTCATTTGCCGAGAGACCGTTAGAATAGCCTTCAGCTAAGTTAATGGCTACGACCTAGTAGGGCGCCATTTGTACCATTGCATGTATCTCAAGATAGTCTCACTTGTATCATCAAGAATGCTGTATACCAAAGGACGATATAAAAGTTAAGTGTTCTAGTAGCTACGTTCTTTTCTTTATCACATTCATTACGAATCCTGTTCCAGACTTCGCGCCAGTCGGTGTGTGTGTACGTGTGCCCTTTCGGCTACCCGTCACTGTGGACTGGCTGCCTTGTCAGTCCACTACACTATGTATGCTGAAGTACACATGAAATAGGATTCTTTTAATATGTTTGATATGTATGAGTCCCAAGAAAGGTCTTTGTTGATGCTCTAAAACAACTTCATGAATGTAAAAAATTAACAATCAAACAATAATTTGCGGCAAATAATAATAATCTGACAGTAAATAAATCCTTACGGCCGGCCGCTGTGGCCGAGCGGTTGTAGCCGCTTTAGTCCGGAACCGCGCTGCTGCTACGGCTGCAGGTTCGAATCCTGCCTCGGGCATGGATGTGTGTGATATCCTTAGATTAGTTAGGTGTAAGTAGTTCTAAGTCTAGGGGAGTGATGACCTCAGATGTTGAGTCCCATAGTGCTTAGAGCCATTTGAACCAATTTGAACCAAATCTTCTGTCGGAGGACAGCTGGTCACGGGAAGCGATCGGCGGCGCGTGACCCAGGGAGGCGCCCGGCGGCTGCAGCGACGCGTCCACTGCGGGCGGCGCCGGCGAGAGGACCGGCGACGGCGGCGGCGCGTCGCCATGGGGCAAAATGGAAGGCAGCGTCGGTAACACCTGGGGATGAGGCGAGCCAGTAGATGGGTCCCCAGGGCGCTGACCGTACGGCACCGTCGCTGAAAGCAGACGGGGAGCGGCAGAACCCGTGCGACGACAGAGGCGCAGCTGATTGAGATGCCGACGCACCTCACCAGAGGCCCCCAAAACCAGATACATAGCGCGGCCGAGGCAGTGAAGAATGCGCCCTGCGAGCCAACGCCGTGAACCTCGATAGTTGCGGTAAGAAACAACGTCGCCTGGAGCAAAAGCAGGTGGCTGCCGCTGCACAGTAACCTGATGCGGCGGATGTAGCAAAGACATCAAGGTTCGATGAGGACGACCGTGGAGCAACTCAGCCGGCGAGCGACCATCTCGGGGCTGAGAGCGATACGAGGACAAAAAGAGCAATAACGCGTCCTCCCGAGAATGTGACTCTTTCAGCTTCAACATCTGGGACTTGAAAGTCCGAACCAATCGTTCAGCGGCACCGTTAGACTGAGGCGAAAACGGCGCGGATGTCAGGTGTTGAATTCCATTGGCCTTGCAGAATGACTGAAATTCTGCGGACATGAATTGTGGGCCATTGTCGGAGACAATAGTCTGTGGAAGACCTTCAATGCAAAAGATAGCAGACAACGCTTGGATGGTGGCAGATGACGTCGTGGAAGGCATCTTGACAACAAAAGGAAAATTACTGAATGAATCGACCACAACCAACCATCTAGCATTCCAGAATGGACCAGCAAAATCAAAGTGTAAACGTTGCCAAGGGGAAGTGGCTTTTGGCCATGCAAAGAATTTCCGCGGAGGGGCAGATTGTTGTTCGGCATACGCCATGCAAGAAGAGCACATAGTCGTAATCGCGGCATCGATTCCGAACCAAGTACAGTGCTGACGAGCAAGTTGTTTCGTTCGCACTATACCCCAATGTCCTTGGTGGAGAAGCCGTAATACGGAGGACTGTAACGAACGTGGGACCACGACCCTGGACTGATCATTATCAGAACGCAACAGCAAAACACCACGTCGAACAAAAAGCCTCTCCTTGTGAGCAAAAAATCGGCGAACCAACGGATCCTCGATCCGTGACTTTGACAAGGGCCATTGCGTAGCAACAAAACGCAAAACGGTAGCAAGGACAGGGTCAGCAGCTGTGGCTGTAGCTACACGACGAAAATCAATCGGAATCGATTCGACCACGTCATCGTCAAGCAAGTTCGGAGGAATCGAATGCTCTATCCTCAGCAACAGGCAAACGGGACAACGCATCGGCGTTTCCGTGCTTAGCAGTGGACCGATACAAGATATCGTAGCGGTACTGCGAGAGGAAAATAGACCAGCGAATGAATTTCTGTGCTGTACATGGAGGTTCAGGCTTGTTCGGATGAAAAAGCGATGTCAAAGGTTTTTGGTCTGTGATGATGGTAAAGTGACGACCATACAAGAAATCATGAAACTTTGTAACACCAAATACGAGAGCCAAAGCTTCTTTCTCGATCTGTGAATAATTTCTTTGCGCAGACGAGAGCAATTTGGACGCAAAGGTAATAGGGCGATCATGCGATCCATCTTTGTGTGCAAGCACAGCACCGATCCCGAAATCCGATGCATCTACCATCAACAAAAGGGGTTTCTGGGGATCGAATGGCGTAAGGCAAGTATTTGAAAGCAACGCCGATTTCAACTGGCGAAAGGCGCGTTCGCATTCCGTCGTCCAGACGAACGGACACCTTTACGGCGTAAGCGATGAAGCGGAGCTGAAATGGAAGAGGCATGCGGTACATATCTGTGGTAATAATTAATTTTTCCCAGCACACTCTGTAGCTGCTTCAAATTCTGCGGCGAAGGCAAGTCTTGTATGGCACGGAGGTGCTCTGGACTGGGATGGATGCCTTGGGCATTGATTGCATGTCCCAGATAGGGTAAGTCACGAGCAAAAAACACACATTTGTCCTTCCGCAAGCGAAGACCATTTAGTCGCAAGACCTGAAATAATGTTCTGAGATTGGCTAAATGTTCTTCTTCTATCTTTCCGGAGATCACAATATCGTCCAGATAGTTTGCTGCCGTAGGGACCGACGCACAAACAGTTTGCAGATATTGCTGAAACAATGCAGGGGCGGATGCACACCCGAATGGCAGTCTTTTGAATCGATACAAATCAAGATGCGTATTAACCACCAAGACTTGCTGGGATTCGTCGTCCACTGGTATTTGCAAGTACGCATCGGCTAGGTACAACTTCGAAAAATATTTACCCGGGCACAGTTTGTCAAAAAGATCTTCCGGGCGGGGTAAAGGAAAAGTTGCAATCACTAGTTGTGGATTCACCGTTGCCTTGAAGTCCACACAAAGTCTCAATTTTCCGGAAGGTTTTGGCAAAATTACTAAGGGTGATGACCAGAGAGAAGCCTGCACACGTTCAATCACACCTTGTGATTCCAAATCGTGTAATGTTCTTACGACCTCAGCACGCAATGCGTGGGGAACATCGCGCGCTCTGAAAAATTTCGGTTGCGCGTTGACTTTCAGTTCCAAATGTGCTTTATAGTTCATAGCGCAACCTAGGCCCGGTGCAAAAATGTCTGCAAATTCTTCACATAGACGAGAAACACTGTCTGAAGGCACAGTCTGGTTCACTGATAGGACCTGATTTACTATAGACAACTGAAATAAATCTAAACCAAACAAGTTCACTGCAGAAGAAGAACGAAGGACGTAAAATGACACAAGTTTTGCATGTCCCTTGTATGTTGCAAGAAGGTGCACTGTCCTAACACAGGGATATTCTGACCAGAATAGATAGTTAACTTAACATTTGCGGCACGCAACGGAGGTTTGCCCAGCTGTTTGTACGTGTTGTGATTGATTAGTGAAACCGCAGCTCCTTTATCAAGCTGGAACGGTATCACTTTGCCTTGAATGTCCAAATCTACAAAAAGTTTATTGTCCTGCCGACGACAAGAGCGACTGTCTCGTGCAACACAGTCACAGTCACTGTTAGAGAGAGTGGCAGTGGGCAGAGTGGAATGAACTACATGAATGTCCAGGGGTGAAGGTTCACGAGACCGAGTATTCTTGGTTCGATTCCGATTCCGGCGCGAAGCAAAGGGCCTGGAATGGTTGTTAGTGTCCGATTTGAGCTTTTTCTGGCAAACACTCTGAACATGTCCTTTTTTATTACAGAAAAAGCAAATAGCTTGGCGTGACGGGCAATTCTCACGCGAATGTCTAGTAGCACACCGCGGGCATGACTTTAGCACTGCATTTGCTTGCTGGCGCAGCAAACGTAGCGGAGGGCTTGGCGGCAGCTGCGCGGACGGGCGCGAGAGCTGTTTACTGTTCCCTGCAGCTCGCCTGGCGGGCCGGTTAATGTGACACATAGCTGGCGAAGTTTCAAATGATTCCTGAGCAAAGTCAAGTGTGTCTTGCCTATCCAATATGTCCATCACTCGTTGAAGGGAGGGATTGACTAGTTTCAAAACCTGTTCCCTTATACGAACATCAGAAATGTTCTGTGCAATTGCATCATGTACCATTGTATCTGAATAAGGGAGTCCACATTCACACTCAAAAGCACAATCCCTAGTAAGGCCTTGCAAAGTTGCAACCCACTCCCGATTAGTTTGACCGGCTGTACGTTTGGTACGAAAGAAAGTATACCTTTTTGCAACTACATTGACAGATTCTTTGAAATATGCATCTAATGCCGACAAAATTTCTTCATAGGACAGAGTTGCTACGTCGCGTCGGGGAAATAATTTCACTATCACACGGTACGTCTGGACGCCTACGGCGGAAAGAAGAAATGGCTGCCGCTCATTACCTTGAATTCTGTAGGCGGCGAGATGGAATCCAAATTTGCGTGACCACTCCGTCCAGCTTTCCAGTGCCGCATCAAAAGGACAAAAAGGTGGTGCAACAGCGTGTTGTGGCTGCGGAAGCGGTGAAGCGGCGGCTGCCGCATCATTTTGCATCGCACGTTGACCCTGGACGAGCTGTCCAAGGGCATCCAATAAGGCCTGCGTCTGCTGATTCTGCAAGCGATAAAATTCGGACAGTACATCTGGAGATTGTGGCGAAGCCATGACACAATGAAATCAGTCTATCAACAAACACAAAATCCTCGGCGCCATTGTAGTGTTGGCAGAAGAGCCAACACCGTGTTGCTAGAGGAGGCCGAAATGCACGCGTTTAATTACACGCAGACTGGAGTGAGGTCTGGAACAGGTCAGAGAAATAAGACTAGCAAAACAGGAGGTACTGGTAGAATACTTAACTTTAATCCACAATCGGTGTACATCTCTCTTGACTGTACATAATTTCCATTTCAATATACACTGGTAATGGCGCCTTGCTAGGTCGTAGCAAATGACGTAGCTGAAGGCTATGCTAACTATCGTCTCGGCAAATGAGAGTTTAATTGTCAGTGAACCATTCCTAGCAACGTCGGCTGTACAACTGGGGCGAGTGCTAGGAAGTCTCTCTAGACCTACCGTGTGGCGGCGTTCGGCCTGCAATCACTGACAGTGGCGACACGCGGGTCCGACGTATACTAACGGACCGCGGCCGATTTAAAGGCTACCACCTAGCAAGTGTGGTGTCTGGCGGTGACACCACAGAATGATCATATAAAGTAGATCGTCGGTAAAGCAGATGTCAGACTGAGATTCATTGGAAGAATCCTAAGGAAAGGCAATCCGAAAACAAAGGAAGTAGGTTAAAGTACACTTGTTCGCCCACTGCTTGAATACTGCTCACTATTGTGGGATCCGTATCAGATAGGGTAGATAGACGAGATGGAGAAGATCCAACGGAGAGCAGCGCTCTTCGTTCCAGGATCATTTAGTAATCGCGAAAGTGTTACGGAGATGATAGATAAACTACAGTGGAAGACTCTGCAGGAGAGACGCTCAGTAGCTCAGTACTGGCTTTTGTTGAAGTTTTGAGAACATACCTTCACCGAGGAGTCAAGCAGTATATTACTCCCTCCTACGTGTATCTCGCCAAGAGACCATGAGGATAAAATCAGCGAGATTAGAGCCCACACAGTGGCATACCGACAATCCTTCTTTCCACGAACAATACGAGACTGGAATAGAAGGGAGAACCGATAGAGGTACTCAAGGTACCCTCCGCCACACATCGTCAGGTGGCATGCGGAGTATGGATGTAGATGTAATTTACATTATTCCAGTTTCAGAGCTGGTTGCTATTCCTCACACCACCCACAAATTTTGTCTAAGTCGTCTTGTATCTGCCTACAGTCTCTCAACGTCGACGCCTTAACATATACCACCATATGTTCAGCAAACAACCGCAGATTTCTGCCCACCGTGTCCGCCAAATCAATCATGTATGTAGTGAACAACAGTGGTCCTGTCACGCTTCTCTGGGGCACTCCTGACGATACGCTTGTGTCAGATGAACACTCCCCGTCGGGGACAAGATACTGGGTTATATTACTTAAGTAATCTTCGAGCCACTCACATATCCGTGAATTTACTACCATACAATGCTGTACTCCAGACGTACATCCTCAGAAATTTCTTCCTCAAATTAAGGCCGGTTTTTTATATATTATTAGACTTCTCTTGGCCAGAAATGCCTTTTTTGCCATAGCGAGTCTGCTTTTGATGTCCTCCTTTCTCCGTCTGTCATTGGTTATTTTACTGCCTAGTTAGCAGAATTCCTTAACTTCATTGACTTCGTGACCATCAAACTTGATGTTAAGTTTCTCGCTGTTCTCATTTCTACAACTTCTCATTACCTTCGTCTTTCTCCGATTTACTCTCAAACCATACTGTGTACTCATTAGACTGTTCATTCCGTTCAGCAGATCATTTAATTCTTCTTAACTTTCACTCAGGATAGCAATGTCATCAGCGAATCGTATCATTGATATCCTTTCACCTTGTATTTTAATTCCACTCCTGAACCTTTCTTTTATTTCCATCATTGCTTCCTCGATATACAGATTGAAGAGTAGGGGCGAAAGGCTACAGCCTTGTCTTACACCCTTCTTAATACGAGCACTTCGTTCCTGATCGTCCACTCTTATTATTCCCTCTTGGTTGTTGTACATATTGTATATGACCCATCTCTCCCTATAGCTTACCCCTACATTTTTCAGAATCTCGAACAGCTTGCACCATTTTATATTGTCGAACGCTTTTTCCAGGTCGACAAATCCTATGAAAGTGTCTTGATTTTTCTTTAGCCTTGCTTCCATTATTAGCCGTAACGTCAGAATTGCCTCTCTCGTGCCTTTACTTTTCCTAAAGCCAAACTAATGGTCACCTAGCGCATTCTCAATTTTCTTTTCCATTCTTGTAAGCAGCTTCGATGCATGAGCTGTTAAGCTGATTGTACGATAATTCTCGCACTTGTCAGCTCTTGGCGTCTTCGGAATTGTGTGGATAATGCTTTTCCGAAAGTCAGATGGTATATCGCCAGACCCATATATTCTACACACCAACGTGAATAGTCGTTTTGTTGCCACTTCCCCCAATGATTTTAGAAATTCTGATGGAATGTTATCTATCCCTTCTGCCTTATTTGACCGTAAGTCCTCCAAAGCTCTTTTAAATTCCGATTCTAATACTGGATCCCCTATCTCTTCTAAATCGACTCCTGTTTCTTCTTCTATCACATCAGACAAATCTTCACCCTCATAGAGACTTTCAAAGTATTCTTTCCACCTATCTGCTCTCTCCTCTGCATTTAACAGTGGAATTCCCGATGCACTCTTAATGTTACTACCGTTGCTTTTAATGTCACCAAAGGTTGTTTTGACTTTCCTGTATGCTGAGTCTGTCCTTCCGACAATCATATCTTTATCGATGTCTTCACATTTTTCCTGCAGCCATTTCGTCTTAGCTTCCCTGCACTTCCTATTTATTCATCCCTCAGCGACTTGTATTTCTGTGTTACTGATTTTCCCGGAACATGTTTGTACTTCCTCCTTTCATCAATCAACTGAAGTATTTCTTCTGTTACCCATGGTTTCTTCGCAGCTACCTTCTTTGTACCTATGTTTTCCTTTCCAACTTCTGTGATGGCCCTTTTTAGAGATGTCCATTCCTCTTCAACTGTACTGCCTACTGCGCTATTCCTTATTGCTGTATCTATAGCGTTAGAGAACTTCAAACGTATCTCGTCATTCCTTAGTACTTCCGTATCCCACTTCTTTGCGTATTGATTCTTCCTGACTAATGTCTTGAACTTCAGCCTACTCTTCATCACTACTATATTGTGATCTGAGTCTATATCTGCTCCTGGGTACGCCTTACAATCCAGTATCTGATTTCGGAATCTCTGTCTTACCATGATGTAATCTAATTGACATTTTCCCGTATCTCCCGGCTTTTCCAAGTATACCTTCTCCTCTTGTGATTCTTGAACAGGGTATTCGCTATTACTAGCTGAAACTTGTTGCAGAACTCAATTAGTCTTTCTCCTCTTTCATTCCTTGTCCCAAGCCCATATTCTCCTGTAACCTTTTCTTCTTCCCCTACAGCTGTATTCCAGTCGCCCATGACTATTAGATTTTCGTCCCCCTGTACATACTGCGTTACCCTTTCAATATCCTCATACACTTTCTCTATCTGTTCATCTTCAGCTTGCGGCGTCGGCATGTATACCTGAACTATCGTTGTCGGTGTTGGTCTGCTGTCGATTCTGATTAGAACAACCTGGTCACTGAACTGTTCACAGCAACACACCCTCTGCCCTACCTTCCTATTCATAACGAATCCTACACCTGTTATACCATTTTCTGCTGCTGTTAATATTACCTGATACTCATCTGACCAGAAATCCTTGACTTCCTTCCACTTCACTTCACTGACCCCTACTATATCTAGATTGAGCCTTTGCATTTCCCTTTTCAGATTTTCTAGTTTCCCTACCACGTTCAAGCTTCTGACATTCCACGCCCCGACTCGTAGAACGTTATCCTTTCGTTGATTATTCAATCTTTTTCTCATAGTAACCTCCCCCTTAGCAGTCCCCTCCCGGAGATCCGAATGGGGGACTATTCCGGAATCCATTGCCAATGGAGAGATCATCATGACACTTCTTCAATTACAGGCCACATGTCCTGTGGATACACGTTACGTGTCTTTAATGCAGTGGTTTCCATTGCCTTCTGCATCCTCATGTCGTTGATCATTGCTGATTCTTCCGCCTTTAGGGGCAATTTCCCACCCCTAGGACAAGAGAGTGCCCTGAACCTCTATCCGCTCCTCCGCCCTCTTTGACAAGGCCGTTGGCAGAATGAGGCTGACTTCCTATGCCGGAAGTCTTCGGCCGCCAATAATGATTATTTATCAAAATTTAGGCAGTGGCGGAGATTGAAACCGGGATCGAAGACGTTTTGATTATGAATCAAAGACGCTACCCCTAGACCACGGGTACAACCTTTGTTAATAACCTACAAATGCTTTCCGGAAATCTAGGAATATCTGTTGTGTGAACGGAAACGTACGCATGGGACGGTAATTCCCTAGCCCGGCTGCTGCTAGCCTCCGACTGATGGTTCGGGATAAGACAGTGTTCCAGGAAGCCCATTACGCTTTCTCAGATGGCAGCGCAGATGTGAAGGGATTGCGACGTGCTTGGTGCTTGGTGCACAACACCGCTATCCTCCCATGTGGCGGTGAGGCGTCGGTGATTTGAATCTGACTATACATGGCCTCATGTTCACGTGCAGTCCAATATCGGTCTGCTTTCACACTCGAATGCCCCACAGATCTGGATAATGCACGATTCGACCTGTCGGCCAAACGGATATCCACAATGAGGCCCCTTGCTGTCAGATGCTAATTGTTCTGGCTGACAGGTATACTCGTCATCTGCGTACACTTCATAGTGGTCATTCGACATCTGACACTTGACACGGACCCCGTATAACCTACCAAGCCCAGTACCAATATAAACACGGACAACACTAATGCACTCTGCTAGCTCTTCTACTTGTCACAGAGAATCTCATCTCACCTACATATGTGCTGAAGGATCCTACGTGCATGAAATTACATTGACATCTGGGGTGCTTCGCCTGATATTTGTTAGGCAGTGTACGAGGCGTGTTTTTAAGTAAGGTCCGTTTGAACATAAGTATACAACGAAAGGTTATTTTAAAAATAAATTTATTTTCAGAAAGTACATACTTCACTCTATTTTTCGACATAGTTGCCAAGTTTATTGAAACACGTATCATACCTCTCAACCAAGTTTAAAATACCCTCTTTATGAAAACTTGCCGCCTGCTCTGATAACCAAGAGTTCACTGCCGTTTTAGCGTCGTCGTCATCTTTGTAACGGTTGCCACTGACATGTTGTTTGAGGTGGAGGAACAGATGGTAATCGCTCGGCGCGAGATCAGGACTGTAGGGTGGGTGGTCTAAAACTTCCCAGCCAAAACTGTCCAATAAATCGCGGGTCTGACCTGCAGTGTGAGGTCTAGCATTGTCATGGAAAAGGACAATTCCCTTAGTGAGCATGCTGCATCTTTTGTTTTGAATCCCTCTGTGTAGCATTCTCAGGGTTTGGCAGTATGCTTCTGCATAGATAGTGGTTCCTCGTTGCATGAAGTCGACCAACAAAACACCATGTCTATCCCAAAACACCGACGCCATGATTTTTCGATGGGACAGAGTCTGTTTGGCCTTGCTTTACAGGCGAGTGTGTGTGTCTCCATTCCATGCTCTGTTGCTTCGATTCGGGCGTGATATGCGAAACCCATGTTTCGTATCCAGTTACGAACTGACTCAAGAAGCCATCACCTTCTTCGTGATAACGAGTCAAGAACTTCATCATACACGCAAATCTTTGGTTTGTGTGGACCTCCGTTAGGAGTTTCGGGATCCAACAGGAGCACAGTTTCCTAAACATTAGGTGTTCAGGAACAATGTTGTAAAGCACTGATCTCGAGAAGTCAGAAAATTCGTTTGAGAGACCTGTTATTGTGAAGCGCCTGTTCTCACGAATCCTCGCTTCAACTGAAGCCACCAAATCGTCTGTAATCAAAGAAGGGCGACCGGAGCGGTCCTCATTATGGACGTTGCCACGGCCATCTTTGAACTCTCGTACCCTCTTACGCACTTTGCTTTCACTTATAACAATATCACCATACACTTCGCAAATATGTCGATGAATTTCTGCAGCAGACAGACTCCTTGCCGACAAAAACCGTATCCCTGAGCGAACCTCACACGCGGAGGGCGAGTAGATAGTCTTAAACGTTTTGAAACCGCAGAACAGAACCGTACAGGTTAGCTACAGAGCTGAAAGTGAACACAGTTGTTCCCGAGGCATGCTGGTACACGAGGCACCCGTTCGTTGCGGTATGCGCGCGAACTGCTAGTGTCTACAACAAAACGGTCCTTACTTAAAAAACATGCCTCGTATTTGTATTGCACTCAAAATAGCTGTACAATACTGCAAATATCAACGGTATGCACTGGTGTCTGGCATGGAAACAAACTTGCTCCATTCGCTCACGGGACTTGCTGTTGACGACTGCAAAGCTTACTTTACTTTTCGCTCTGAACCTTCTCGTTTGTCGATACTGGTTGTAAGTTTACAGTGATACACATCAGTATGGATAAGTTTACTGGCGAATCATTGGACGATTTACACTTCGTGTACGGGTGCGGATCCGGACACTGTCCTGAGTTCTTTTCGCAATGGCGGCAATCACATCAGAGTAGTTCTGCATCCATCTGAGGACTGCTGCATTATAATTTGTTTTTCGCCTTCCTTTTTGATGACTGCATATTACAGGCTTTCTCACTGTTATGAAGGTATTTCCACAAGACCAAATGTGACACGGGTATCAATCCGAATAAATCATAAGATAATCGCACAAAAGATTAGTTACCCTTAGAGAAATCATTACAAGCATCAATTAATACCGTGCAATACCGCCCCTAGCTTTGATAATCGACCCGTATCGGTTAGGAAGTGAGTTCATGTGGTTGCGCACAAACGTCGCATCAGGTTAAGGCAGTCGCTAAGGATTTGATCGCGTAGTTCCACCGAACTGCGAAATTTGAAATGCCGGCGTTTCAACCGCTGTTGCAACATATTCCCATATTTTCTGTGGGGTTCAAGCCTGGTGATTTTGCATGCCAATCAAGCTGTGGTTAGAAAACCAGTCACACATTCTCCCAACCCGATGAACTTTTGTGGTTATCATCTTTATTCGCAATGTAAGCAGTGACCCCTTGTTAAGTGACCAACTCCAAATATTCACTGCATGCAGTTCCCGCCGCAATGTTATTTTGTTATCTTGCTAACCGACCTTCATTCACTGCCTGCAGCATTTCCTGTCGGGTTTGCAAGCGATTTTGATTCACAAGCCGTGAAACACGTCTTCGATCCCTTTCAGTCAGTCCTTTTTCCGACCACAATTGTTCTGGCATTTTTCGTGGCCACGTATCTCACGCCACTGCTTGTAAACACGCTGAACAGTTCGCCGCGAAACGCCAACAAATCCAGCAACTTCACACTTCACACGGCCAGACTCGATTTCCCCATTTTGCCACTCTATCACGTCCTGATATTTACTCATGTCTGCATAAAATGTCCGCCTGAGACATGAATGTCTCACTGACGATTACTTCCTTCATGTACAGGCAGAGTGCGCGCGGCTAGACACTTGACTCGATCGCTGCTCCATCTGTAAAGTTTTAAGGATTCGCCTGTGTGTGCACAGCGGAGTGTCTAGCTCTTTTGTCCGGGGAGCTTACTTATATTATTACTGTGTCTCTTATACGAAAATACTCAGGAAACATCCCTTAAAAAATCCCCAAAATTGTGTCAGTGAAGGTCGGCGTAACAAGAAAGAAGCCTGCAAAACGAAGTCTTCGGGTCTGAGACGGTGTCGTCTTCGTGGTGTGCATTTTTCGCATTGGATGCTACAACTTTACTGTTGAAGTCCGCAGCTCGTGGTCTAGTGGGTAGCGCTGATGCCTCTGGATCACGGAGTCCAGGCTTCGATTCCCGGCCGGGTTGGGGATTTTCTCTGCCCGGGGACTGGGTGTCTGTGTTGTCCTCATCATCATCATTCGAGACTAGATTGGGTTGTTCAAAAATTGGACCGTGGAAACCTGGGACTTTGTACGGATGCTGATGACTGCGCAGTTGCGCGCCCATAAAAACGAAACATCATCATCATTATTTACTGTTGAAGCTGTCCAAAACACGCCTCAGCACTTGGTTTGATACGTCAGAGGTTTCCTGGTAAATGACGCTTTTGACATCGTCTAGTGCACGGGGTTTCGGTGTTTATGTACTTTATTTAAAGTACTACTGCAGAAAGATCATAGTTACCGAGATCTGGGGATTGGCACCATTACGAAAAATTAGCAACCACGGAATTCAGCCGTCAAAGAACTCATCTCAGTGTTAGCTGCCCTAGCAGTTACCTTACCTTGCAGAAATCATAGAATATTGGAAAAGGGCTCACTTTACATAGGTTCTAAACAGGAAGGAAGTACAATAAGAAAAAAATGAAGTAGTGAAAACTAGCACTGAGATTACTAGTTTCAATCGAAAATGAGGCCTTTTTTTTGTCTTACAGCAAGTAAGTCGTCCAGTCTCTTCGAAGATATTAAGAAATGGGTATATTAGCTGATAAATCAAACTCATAGTAATGTATTTCTTTAAGAGTTCGTAAAATATCCTCCATTAACGATTGCTGCTAATGACACCATTTAAGTACCATCCGTGTCAGTATGGATTTCCACGTTTCTCCCACATTTAAATTGTGATGGGGTTACATGTTCATCTTTAAAATGTAGAAAATTCTCTGTCATATTCAGCTCTCCTATAATTTTTCAAGAAACGTAAGTTATATATATATATATATATATATATATATATATATATATATATATATATATATATATATTCACGTCCTTTAATTTTTAAATGTTTAATAAATCTACTTTTCTTTTCCAGGTAAGATCCAGAATCAAACATTGTGTACTCCAGTCTGGACAGAAAAGATCGTGGAGACTTGGTACAACACATTCGCTAAAGTAAGTGTCCATCGTCTCCTAACACAGAGAACGAGAAACAATTTCTTATAGAATGATACGGAGATGATTGTAACTCTTCCAGAAATCTGCACTTCTCAACTCTCCGACTTTTATATCTTTGAAACGGAACTGTGAACGAGTGATGCTATTTCCAGTCGCGCATGCTATTTTTCTATCTCTGAAAGACAATGTAACGTCCACAGAAACAAAGTTGACTGACTTACACTGCAAATCTACGGAATTTTGACTGCACGATTGATTGGGGGTATTCTCAGATATCAGTAATACGCTTTTATACTCGGGATAGAGACGAGATACATCAAAATGATTCAGACTAAAGTAGGTGGCAAAGCTACTAATGGCCATGAAATCGAACGTCATTCTCAAGGTGATCTTTTTAAATGAGAATCCAGATATTTGATTCAAAATTTGAAAAGAGCAACATATTTCGCGTATAAAAAGATACATTATTCAAGGTCTCGGCTATATCAATGAAGGTCAAATAATCAAATATGTTTATAATTGCTGTAGGGATTAACTTAGAACAGAGGAGGGATAAAGCAAAATACAATGCGAGATACAAACTGGAAGGGGCATCACAAAAATTAGAGAGGAGTCTGGTTGAAGGACTTGTATATCAAACGGCTGTTTGCTCTTTCCAAATCTGACGTCGCAAACAGGGATTTCCATGAAAAAAATTTAACTTTTTTGAATGACCTACGATAATTACCTTTAAAAACACGGTTTTTGGTTATGTTACGTGACATCTTATACCTAAGCCAATCTGCATCTAACATTGTATTTCGTTGTACCCCTCTTCTGCTCCGAGTTAATCCTACTAGAACTAAATACACGTTTGCTTATTTGAGCTTGACTGAACCTTGCCATGACCTTGAATAATGTATCATTTTCTATTTAAATTTTACGTCCTTTTCAAATACGGGAGCTCTTACTTTCACTTCCACCTCCAAATCACCTTGAAAATTGTGTTCATCGTCACGACCATTAGTAGCAATCGTGACCGTCTTTGCCACCTACAACCTTTATCTAAAACATTTTGCCGTATCTCATCTCAATCCCGAATTAATTACCCGTTAAGGATTAAAATGGTCCACACTCTATAGAGTTCTTTCCCACTAACCCTGAAGGTCAGTCAGTAATTAGATTTATCTAAATATGTAGTAGTAGAAGAAGGAAAAAAGTAAACGTAATGCCTTTGAAATTGCTTATCGGTAGGATTAAAAGAAAGTAAAAGGTAATGTCTTTGAAATAGCTTATTTGTATTTTTTAACATTTGAACATAATTCAGGGAATCGGAATTTCGGAAAGGCTGCAAAGATTCAAATCTCGGTTGAAATGTCTAGCGTGACAGTCCCGCTCACCGTTTTTCCGTGGGTCATGCAGAAGCCACAAAATATCCATCGTTTAGAGTTGTGCGTCACACTATACAATTTTTAACCTCTGATTTTCAATTGTTTAGAAGCTCCTACATATATAGGAGGTTTAAAAACGCGGAATGTATTTCGGACCACTTTGTTTTCGCACGAAATTACATTTTTATTAGATCGATACTCGTTGTTGCACATCTGCTCGGCAAGAGATATAAAGAATAATGCACCATGCGGCATCGGTTTAATTTAATGGAACAGAAAATACTCAGTTAATCCATCCGTCTTGGAAGGAAATCTGGGTAGTTCAACCCCGAGAAAATTATGGTGTTTTTTAGGTAATTTGTTTACAGCATGAAAAAGCGCGTAAACTGTTAATACGGCGTGGAAAGTTTAATGAAGGGAACGTGCCACCCATAATACACGAGATACGATTTGCACTTCATCAGCATATTGTTGTTGTTGTTGTGGTCTTCAGTCCTGAGACTGGTTTGATGCAGCTCTCCATGCTACTCTGTCCTGTGCAAGCTTCTTCATCTCCCAGTAATTACTGCAGCCTACATCCTTCTGAATCTGCTTAGTGTATTCATCTCTTGGTCTCCCTCTACGATTTTTACCCTCCACGCTGCCCTCCAATACTAAACGTGACCTCTTGATGCCTCAGAACATGTCCTACCAACCGATCCCTTCTTCTAGTCAAGTTGTGCCACAAACTCCTCTTCTCCCCAATTCTATTCAATACCTCCCCATTAGTTACGTGATCTACCCATCTAAACTTCAGCATTCTTCTGTAGCACCACATTTCGAAAGCTTCTCTTCTTGTCCAAACTATTTATCATCCATGTTTCACTTCCATACATGGCTACACTCCATATAAATACTTTCAGAAACGACTTCCTGGCACTTAAATCGATACTCGATGTTAACAAATTTCTCTTCTTCAGAAACGCTTTCCTTGCCATTGCCAGTCTACATTTTATATCCTCTCTACTTCGACCATCATCAGTTATTTTGCTCCCCAAATAGCAAAACTCCTTTACTACTTTTAAGTGTCTCATTTCCTAATCTAATTCCCTAAGCATCACCCGAGTTACCTCGACTACATTCCATTATCCTCATTTTGCTTTTGTTGATGTTCATCTTATATCCTCCTTTCAAGACACTTCCAATTCCCTTCAACTGATCTTCCAAGTCCTTTGCTGTCTCTGCCAGAATTACAATGTCATCGGCGAACCTCAAAGTTTTTATTTCTTCTCCATGGATTTTAATACCTACTCCGAATTTTTCTTTTGTTTCCTTTACTGCTTGCTCAATATACAGACTGAATAACATCGGGGAAAGGCTAAAACCCTGTCTCACTCCCTTCCCAACCACTGCTTCCCTTTCATGCCCCTCGACTCTTATAGCTGCCATCTGGTTTCTGTACAAATTGAAAATAGCCTTTCGCTCCCTGTATTTTTAACCCTGCCACCTTCAGAATTTGAAAGAGAATATTCCAGTCAACATTGTCAAAAGTTTTCAGCATATTATAGTCCGCTAATTGCACAACGCGCTAATGCCGTATTATGATTTACTTTTTGACAGTCCTGACTGAGGCCTGATTCGACAGAGTTAAGTTGAAGTCCTTTAGACACAATCGGTGGAGTTTTACAAAATATCTGAAACAGAGTGTCACTGATATCAGAGCTATTATGAAAACGTGGTTTCATGTATCTAGAAACATTCCTAAGTTTTTCATTTCGTGACTTCTTCTTAATTTATGATGAATGAATCTTTACTGTTCAGAATGCAAAGTTTAAGGTGTTAGTGTTTAATATGTCGTATTGTCGCTCGCAGTTGATGTATAACAACTGACCACAGCCATGAATTTTCGTAGACATTTAAAAGCTGTAAATGAAGCTTTCCTTGAAGCAGCGTCTTTGGTAAAAACTAATTTAAGGGTTAAATATTTAGGCATCTACACTCCTCTGAGGTTGTTGCTAAAAATAAATGTCAATCATGAACTAAAAAGCTTATGTTGACTTTGGTGCCGAGTGGTTCTTTTAACTAGTAATATTTTGCGACCAGGGCAGTTAAAATCCGAGAACAGTCGCATTTAATGAATAAGACCGGTTCAGGTAACACGTACAATAAGCGGTATCTGGCCATTGATTTTACATCACGCGGAAGGGGAGCGAGAGAATTTATTTGATTGTATGTTTGTAATATATATCACCATATATCACGTAACAAAATGTAAATAAAATATTTATGCTAGCTGGACATGTTTATTTCGAAATTTGGTATTCAACCTAGGAACAATTTAACATACGTAACGTTGCGAGAACCACAAATTCCTTTTAACAATAATGAAATCACTATAGGTGACTGTATTGATATTTAAAAGAAATTTCATTGCTTCTTCAGACTCAGTTGTACAATTCTTAAATACATGACACTTTTCTGTCTCTCTGGATCATCTTCAGATCTGTGTAGATACTGACTGATGATGATCCCGAGAGATAGAACAGCGTTACATATTTAAAATTTTGCATCTTAGTTTTAATTTTAAAACGGGGAACCGCTGTTTAAGGCTTCACTCCAACTGCTGGGTGTAGTGATGCAACGGAAGTCTCTTCATCAATATAATTACTTCGGACACCTGATTCGAAATTAACGTAGCTGCCACTTTAAGAATCCACACATTCTATGGCCGTATCGCCGACACACGGAAGTCAGCAACGTCAGCTCAGTCAAGTGCCGCTCACATCAACGACCCCTTGGGGGTTCACGCTAGCCTGGTGGTTGCCTTTTAGTTTATCTCCCGAGCGGTTCGTATCCATCCACTTCCGCCCTCTATACCACTCAGTTACCTCGTTTGGCCGCACCGCCGGAGATTGGGATAAAAAATTAAACGATCAAATTTCAAGAACGGCACAAGTTGCTTACCTTTTAGACTTCAGTTTAGGAACCGCTACCATAATAGTAGCACATATATTGCGTTTACAAAAGTCGTGGGATAGCAACATGCACTATACAGGGTGATTCAAAAAGAATACCACAACTTTAAAAATGTGTATTTAATGAAAGAAACATAAAATAACCTTCTGTTATACATCATTACAAAGAGTATTTAAAAAGGTTTTTTTTCACTCAAAAACAAGTTCAGAGATGTTCAATATGGCCCCCTCCAGACACTCGAGCAATATCAACCCGATACTCCAACTCGTTCCACACTCTCTGTAGCATATCAGGCGTAACAGTTTGGATAGCTGCTGTTATTTCTCGTTTCAAATCATCAATGGTGGCTGGGAGAGGTGGCCGAAACACCATATCCTTAACATACCCCCATAAGAAAAAATCGCAGGGGGTAAGATCAGGGCTTCTTGGAGGCCAGTGATGAAGTGCTCTGTCACGGGCTGCCTGGCGGCCGATCCATCGCCTCGGGTAGTTGACGTTCAGGTAGTTACGGACAAATAAGTACCACGTGGCAATGTGATTGTGGAATTTGCAGCTCTCTGCTAGCTCTGCGAGTCGATTTTCCTGGGCTGCGAACAAATGCTTGCTGGATGCGTGCTACATTTTCATCACTCGTTCTCGGCCGTCCAGAACTTTTCCCTTCGCACGAACACCCATTCTCTGTAAACTGTTTATACCAACGTTTAATACATCACCTATCAGGAGGTTAAACACCATACTTCGTTCGAAATGCACGCTGAACAGTTATCGTCGATTCACTTCCGCCGTACTCAATAACACAAAAAGCTTTCTGTTGAGCGGTCGCCATCTTAGCATAAACTGACGCTGACGCCTAGTCAACAGCGCCTCAAGCGAACAAATGTACAACTAAATGAAACTTTATAGCTCCCTTAATTCGCCGACAGATAGTGCTTAGCTCTGCCTTTTGTCGTTGCAGAGTTTTAAATTCCTAAAGTTGTGGTATTCTTTTTGAATCACCCTGTATAATGGCGTAGCATCGCGTGGACAAAGAATAAAATGGCAGTGCATTGGCGAAGCTTTCATTTATACTCATTTCAAAAGATTTCCGTCGTGAATATGGCCACACCACGGCAATTAACAGACTTTGAATGCGGAATGGTATTTGAACGTAGACGCATGGGAAATTATATTTCGGAAATCGTTAGAGTATTCAGTATTCCGAGCAGCGGCAGAACGAACAACATCTAGATGGCAGCTAAATTCGTCAGTTGAGGCAGGGCATCATTGAGAAACTGACGTACGTTGTTGCGCACGTGTGGTAGAGATCCATTGTGTTGCGAAAAGAAGTCAGAGTCCTCCTGACGTTCTGGCAAAATCCAGTTTTGCAGCTCGACGCTGGATATGGCGCGCAGGACCCCGACACACTGCCCTGCATTCCTGATCTTCAAGACCGCCAGACATGACGCCATGCGAATTTTTTTCTTGTGGTCGTTCGCATAGTCATCGCGATTATATGAGAAAAATAAAAACAAGTAGGTGAAACGCGATATCGAAGAGAGTGTGAAAGAAGGAATTACTGAAAGGACTAGCTTGAAACAATACCATAATTTCATATGTTTAGCGGTAGTTCATCTCTCAAGTACAATGTGTTTACATAATTGGTTGGTAATATATTTTTCAAACCTCTGTAAGTCTCGAGAATGATACTGTCCACAACGTTTATGTATTTCAAAACTGCTTTCAGTTTTAACCAAAGCCTATGGTGAGATCTCAGCTTTCACACTTCGTTATCGTGTACACTTACAAAAAACTGACTATTCTCAATAAGCTTCTCACTGACAAAATTAATGTGATAAAATAGAACTGTCTGACGGGAAAAAAATGCAAGGCATTCCTGTTTGAGGTTAGAACTTAAACCTCTGGTGCTGCTTTTGTAGTAAGGTCGCAAATAAGAACAGAATACATTACTAGAATACTTCAGTCACTCTCTCACAATAACTGTCAAGCGATTGACACGAGAAACATGCGCATAGCGCTAACAGAATCTCGCCAATTCCTGTTACTGACTCAGAATCGCTACAGCTATAACACCGAATGGCTTGATGTATATTCAAGATGTTTGCAGGTATGCCAGATTAAACAGAGAAATTATGTAATCCACCCTTCGTCTTCGCCCCCCCCCCCTCCCACCCCACACCCCCACCCCACATGTGCATAGGTGGGCTTTAAATCTAAAAACAACGTAACTCGATTTTTCAAGTTTTTGTCGCAATCAAGGAATTATACGTTGAAATACGTTTTACAGCGGTTTTGTAAGAAACCTTAAACAATCGCGGCCCACATAGTCGCTTTCCTAAGTCCACAGATTCTAGGTCAGCAGACGTAGCGTGAAAGAATTGTACTTATCCGTGTTGCAGATAGTTCTAAGCGTGTCAGAATAGCTCTTTTGATTGGCGCTGTATACTAGATGAACGGTGACAAGTTTCAGATGTTTTCGATCTAACAAAACGCAAGGAATCTATCCAAAAGAGCAAAATAAGAAATGGACATAATACAAAAGCGCATACATGTAGCGAATTAATCAGTTTTGTGTTGGAATCAGCAACCTTCACGTCAAAATCATGAAGTATAAAACTTTTTAAGAGAGGAGTATTTGGACTGAAAGGGATAGTCGAAAATATTAGCTTGTCACAGGCACTGATGTTTTAACAGGATTGCTGAATCATTTAAGATGAATATAGGTTTGCCTCCTCCAGCAAGGATGTTTGTTCGGGAAGTCTTTTGCTGGCCAAAGCTGCGAACGTTCACGATAGCGAAGGTCTGCTATTACGAGGTGCATTCAAGTTCTAAGGCCTCTGATTTTTTTTCTCTGGACTGGAAAGAGATAGAAACATGCGCTTTGTTTAAAAATGAGGCCGCGTTCATTGTCAATACGTCCCAGAGATGGCAGCACCGTACGGCAGATGGAATTTTACCGCGAGAATAAGAACTGTTTTAAATACTTAAAATGGCGACGTTTTCCTTACTTGAACAGCGTGCAATCATTCGTTTTCTGAATTTGCGTGGTATGAAACCAATTGAAATTCATCGACAGTTGAATGAGACATGTGGTGATGGAGTTATGGATGTGTCGAAAGTGCGTTCGTGGGTGCGACAGTTTAATGAAGGCAGAACATCGTGTGACAACAAACCAAAACAACCTCGGGCTCGCACGAGCCGGTCTGACGACATGATCGAGAAAGTGGAGAGAATTGTTTTGGGGGATCGCTGAATGACTGTTGAACAGATCGCCTCCAGAGTGGGCATTTCTGTGGGTTCTGTGCACACAATCTTGCATGACGACCTGAAAATGCGAAAAGTGTCATCCAGGTGGGTGCCACGAATGCTGACGGACGACCACACGGCTGCCCGTGTGGCATGTTGCCAAGCAATGTTGACGCGCAACGACAGCACGAATGGGACTTTCTTTTCGTCGGTTGTGACAATGGATGAGACGTGGATGCTATTTTTCAATCCAAATACAAAGCGCCAGTCAGCTGAATGGAAGCACACAGATTCACCGCCACCAAAAAAATTTCGGGTAACCGGCAGTGCTGAAAAAATGATGGTGTCCATGTTCTGGGACAGCGAGGGCGTAATCCGTACCTATTGCGTTCCAAAGGGCACTACGGTAACAGGTGCATCGTACGAAAATGTACTGAAGAACAAATTCCTTCCTGCACTGCAACTAAAACGTCCGGGAAGGGCTGCACGTGTGCTGTTTCACCAAGACAACGCACCCGCACATCGAGCTAACTTTACGCAACAGTTTCTCCGTGATAACAACTCTGAAGTGATTCCTAATGCTCCCTACTCACCTGACCTGGCTGCTAATGACTTTTAGCTTTTTCCAACAATGAAAGACACTCTCCGTGGCCGCACATTCACCAGCCGTGCTGCTATTGCCTCAGCGATTTTCCAGTGGTCAAAACAGACTCCTAAGGAAGCCTTCGCCGCTGCCATGGAACCATGGCGTCAGCGTTGTGAAAAATGTGTACGTCTGCAGGGCGATTACGTCGAGAAGTAACGCCAGTTTCATCGATTTCGGGTGAGTAGTTAATTAGAAAAAAATCGGAGGCCTTAGAACTTGAATGCACCTCGTATGACTTACATTGGACACCACATGGTAGCTTCGGATTTTCAGCAGATAAATCATGTTAGCGAAGCAATGCTACAGTGGATTGATCCATGTTTCCAGAGGTATCTGACGTCGCACGTCTGCACGGTTTCCATAACTTGCTGATGCAGAACTGAGGTCCAGTACTGTTATGTAGAAACTCAGCACAAATGTCTCCAATGTTCAAATCTCAAGGTCTAATTGTGTTGTGGTACTGGTTGCCGATACAGTGTGTTGGTGACTACCCAAGAATGAGAACACCGCAATCAGATACCTCGTGGATACCAGAAAATCTATCTAGCGTCTATAAATTTTATTGAGTTGTGTGGTATAGCCTTATCAGAATACTCCAGAAGAAGACTTTTCCACGAATTTGAAGCATGTTATTCACCCGTTAGGAAAGCGACAGCACAGCAAACCATTTACAAAGAACATGTTCTTTCTGGTGAACGCTCATCCCTTATACTGTTACCCACAGATAGTAAACAGTATGGACATGTGTAAACCAGAAGCACATTCCATCAGCCATTTGTAGCTAACATGCTTCACCCTCACTATTTCAACACTGCATACACGTTAGTCACGCGCTAGGAGAGTGACAAAGTAAACCCCAAGCCACGATAACGACATTTATGTGACGACGCACTACAAGTACTAACCTGCATGAATCTGTAACACATTCCATAAGCTTTCTAGCTTGAAAATAGTTCATAGAAAGCACAGCCTGCATGTTGTCAGATCTCCTAGTCGGTTTTCTCTGACGTAATGGCGAAAGGATCACTTGTGCAGTGTTTAGAATCCAAGATAATCATTTATGCTAGGTATAAAATCCAAGCTCCTCATTTCTCCTCCTAGATTTTCTTCCCTATATTCGTGAATTTTGTTACAATATCTGCTGTAATATGGGAAAATTTGCTAAATTTTTCCTGTAACGTGGGGCAATATGTTACTAAATTTTACCAAGATGGGGAGCGGGGATGTACGTTACTTATTATGGATTTCCATTGGAAGTGAATAACCTAGTAATAAACGTGCCGCAACATCTGTAGCTTCGAGGTGACCGTCATGAACCGCAGACACATCAGTACGAGTCCTGCTATTTCTGTAAGTCTCCTTGCGTAATTCATTCCGTTACTTTCAATACTACAGCACTGCAGCAGTTCTTTCTATGTATGATCAAAGTTTCATTGAGCTCTGTAACTTGGCATCATGTGAAAGTTACATTCATCCTTCAGTTCTGTACACGGAGTGTGTAATACACTGAAACGCCAAAGAAACTGGTATAGGCATGCGCATCCAAATACAGAGCTATAGAAATAACGAGAGTACGTCTCTGCGGTCGGAGAGGCCGATACAAGACAACAAGTGTGTGGCAGGTTATCAACATTTAGGTCAGTTTGAACGTGTTGTTATAGTCGGCACACGAGAGATGGTGACAGCATCTCCAAGGTAGCGATGAAGCGAGGTTTTTCCCTTACGACCATTTCATGAGTGTACCGTGAATTTCTGAAATCCGTTAAATATGAAATCTCCGAAGCGGTTGAGGCGGGTAAATGATCCTGCAAGAACGGGACTAACAGCAACTCAAGGGAATAGTTCAACGCGACAGAAGTGCAACCCTTCAGCAAATTTCTGGAGATTTCAGTGCTGGGCCATCAATAAGTGTCAGCGTGCGAACCATTCAACGAAACATCATCGATACGGGCTTCCGGAGGTGAAGGCCCCCTGGTGACTGCACGACACAAAGCTTTACGCCTCACCTGGGCGCGTCAACACAGACACTGGGCTGTTGATGACTGGAGACATGTTGCCTGGTTGGACGAGTCTCGCTTCAAATTGTGTCAAGCGGATGGACGTGTAAGGGTATGGAGACAAACTCATGAATCCATGGATCCTGTATGTCAGCAGGAGACTGTTCAACCTGGTGGAGGCTCTGTAATTTTGTGGGGCGTGTGCAGTTGGAGTGATGCGGGTCCCTGATACGTCTAGATACCACACTGACAGGCGACACGTACTTATGCATCCTGTCTGATCACCCGCTTTCATTCATGTCAAATGTGTATTCCGACGGACTTGGGCAATTACAACAGGACAATGCGACACCCCACACGTCCAGAATTGCTGCAGAGTTGTTCCAGGATCGCTCTTCCTCGTTTAAACACTTCCGCTGGCCACCAAACTCCCCAGACGTGAACATTATTGAGCATATCCGGGCCGGCCGGTGTGGCCGTGCGGTTCTAGGCGCTTCAGTTTGGAACCGCGTGACCGCTACGGTCGCAGGTTCGAATCCTGTCTCGGGCATGGATGTGTGTGATATCCTTAGGTTAGTTAGGTTTAAGTAGTTCTAAGTTCTAGGGGACTGATGACCACATATGTTAAGTCCCATAATGCTCAGAGCCATTTGAACCAGTTTGAGCAAATCCGCGATGCCTTGCAACGTGTTGTACACAAGAGCTCTCCGCCCCCTCCTACCCTTACGGGTTAATGAACACCCCTGCATGATTCATGGTGTCAGTTCCCTCCAGCACCATTTCAGACGTTAATGGAGTCCAGGCCACGTCGTGTTGCGTCACTTCTGCGTGCTTGCGGTGGCTCTATAGGATATTAGGCAGGTTTACGAGTTTCTTTGCCTCTTCAGTGTAAATTAGAATGACCTATTTGACCTTATTCATTCAGTTGGCGAGTAGGGTATGTCATCTTTCAAGCAGCCTGCAATAAACTGATAGTACAACAAAAGCCCTATCCTCCACCTATTCAGTACATAATTCACCAAGATTAAAAAAATGGTTCAAATGGCTCTGAGCACTATGGGACTTAACTTCTGAGGTCATCAGTCCCCTAGAACTTAGAGCTACTTAAACCTAACTAACCTAACGACATCACACACATCCATGCCCGAGGCAGGATTCGAACCTGTGGCCGTAGCAGTCGCGCTGTTCCGGACTGAAGCGCCTAGAACTGCTCGGCCACCTCGGGGCCGGCGCAATTTGGGGTGCAAAATAAGTATTCGTATGCAATACTGCAAATGACACTGAACTCAGTAGGCCCTCCATTCCTCTTTATCATCATTTGCACTCTCCTTGGCATGTATTTCACCAGAGATTCTGTTGTTTTCGCTGTAATTCTACGCCATTCCTCTAGTAGAGCCTTCTTTATATCAATTCTAATGTATATCTGATGATTCCTCATATTTCTTCCAGTACACCGCACAAATTCTATATTGAATGAATGTCTGAGGATAGCGGTGGTGTCGGCATAGCCTTACGTCTAGAGTTGTATGTTTTGAGTCATTATCTTGTATGAAAATATAATCCCCAGGAACACCCATATTATTCACGCTTCTGGATATATTTGTTTTTAGGATGTTTATATACACCTTGTGGTCCATAAATCCATCAATAAACAAAAATCCCACACACCATTTACGTCAATGCAGCTCCAGATAAGTACTGAACCTGCTCCACGTTTAACGGAGGCTGTTATATTTTTCTCTTCAATTTCACAATTTTTTTTTCTCCACACTGTTACTCCCCCATTTGCCTCAAACATCCCATATCAACTGTGCCAGAAATCGGCTTATGTTCTCTTGCAAATACAATTCGCTTCTTTCTGTTGATTTTACGGATGTACGGTTCCAAAAGGGCTGTTCGGCCTCGATGCCCACCTCCATGAAGCACATATCTCACACTCTGTGCTGAAACAGACTTTCATGTATGTGTTTGTTATTTTGGAGCGTTCAGTTTCGGATTTTTCTTGATTTCTCTAAGTATCTTGCGTTTTTCCGACTCAGATAGAACTACGGGACGACCCTTCCTGTTTGGTTTTCGTACGTTTTGCTCTGATTAAACCTATATATAATAGTCTTTACTTCACTGGTAGATCTGACAATGAATTCTCCGATTTCATGAAAAGATTTTCCTTTTCGAAACTACCTGATGCAGCTTCCTCTTTCCTCTTTTGTAGTTTCGCGACACTTTGGAACTATTTTACTCAACGGCTCTCAAAGCGGAGAGAGAACTGTCCACTGCAGTAAATGAAACACGACTGAAAATGAAAGGGAGAGTATGTCAGTAGGTAGCGCACCTAGGATCTTGCTTACTAGGTAAATACTTGTTTGATAACTGGGGCATGATTTTACGTAACGTGGATTTGTTCACAAATTAAGCAACTTATGAACCCAAATAGCATTTTATTTCTAAATATAGATATTAAGCGCCCAAAGTAAACAGTTTTTGTTAGTTTCTCAGCAATAATTTTGTGACTGTGCTTATTACAAAAAAAAGTCTCTGAGCACAATGGGACTTAACTTCTAAGGTCATCAGTCCCTTAGAACTTAGAACTATTTAAACCTAACTAACTTAAGTACTTATTACACTGATGAGTCGAAAATACTGGTACACCTGCCTAATATCGTGTAGGGCCCCCGCGAGAAAGCGAAAATGCCGCAACACGACCTGGCGTGCACTCGAATAATGTCTGAAGTAGTGCTGGAGGGAACTGACACCATGAATCCTGCCAGGCCGTCCATAGATCCATAAGACTACAAGGGGATGGCGATGTCTTCTGAACAGCACGTTACAAGCCATCCCTGATATGTTCAATAATGTTCATGGGGTAGTTTGGTGGCCAGTGGAAGTGTTTAAACTCAGAATATTCCTGTAGCCACTCTGTAGAATTCTGGATGTGCGAGGTGTCGCATTGTCCTGTTGGAATTGCCCAAATCTGTCGGAATGGACATTGGACATGAATGGATGCAGATGATCATACAGGATGCTTAAGTACGTGTCTCCTGTAAGAGTCGTATCTAGACGTTTCAGGGGCCCATATCACTTCAACTGCGCACGCCCCGCATCATAATAGAGCCTCCAACAGCTTGACATACAGGGTCGTTGGATTCATGAGGCCGTCTCCCTACCCGTTCACATCCATCCGCTCGATATGAGACTCGTCCGACCAGGCAATTGATTTCCAGTCACCAACAGTCCAATGTCGGTGTCAACGGACCCAGGCGAGGCGTAAAGCTTTGTGTCGTGCAGTCATCAAGGGTACACGACTTGTCCTTCGGTTCCTAAAACCCATACTGATGAAGTTTCGCTGAATGGTTTGCACGCTGACACTTTTTGATGGCCCAGCACTGAGAATGCAGCATTTTACGGAAGAGCCTCACTTCTGTCACGTTGAACGATTCTCTTCAGTCGTCATTGGTCCCGTTCTTGCAGGATCTTTTTCCGGCCCCAGCGATGTCGGGGATTCGATGTTTTACCGGATTCCTGATATTCACGATACATTCGTAAGATGGTCGAACAGGAAAATACCTACTTTATCACTGTCTCGGAGGTTCTGCGTTCCATCGCTCGTGCGCCGACTGTAACACCCATTTCAAACTCAAGTAACTCTTGATAACCTGCCATTGCAGCAGCAGTAACCGATCTAACAACTGCGCCAAGCACTTGTTATATTCTATAGGCGTTGCCGACTGCAGCGCCGTTTCTGCCTGTTTAAATATCTCTGTATTTGAATACGCAAGTCTATATCAGTTTCTCCGGAGCTTCAGTATATGTTTTGTGTGTTATGACCATATGAGTACTGTTTCTAGTCACAGCACGCAATGAAGTTTGTGAGTCGTACTGGCGTTTATCCTTTGTTTTCTTTTTCTTATCAGACTGTATTTTCCTTCATCGTAGCTTAATTAGTTTAAGTGATACAGTAAGTCTAAACGTGTTTCTAAACGACATTGCATTTTCACATTGCGGTTCCTACTGTGCATACATTTTCTTGCTTGTCGAACGTAAAACTTTATTAAATGACAATTACCAGGAAGAGTCACTGCCTCGCAAGTACGGTCACAAACGTCTGGAAAATATAACACGTTCTTCAGATATCTAATTAACAAGAGCTTCGCAGCAGTGTCGCCACAGGGACACGACCCACGTCATTAGAGCCCTATTTTTCGTGTTAGTTTTGAGTCTTTCACAATTTATTATAGTTGCTGATACGACTACAAAAACTGCCTGCAGTAAAAATGTTTTCTACCTTTTTTGTCCCTCTTAGATAGTATACCAAAATGTAACTGATGCAGCAGAAACTGCTTGTAACGATAATTTGTGTTTGTACGCACCGAGAAGGTTTCAGTTTTTGTTGTGCGATTCTTCGCGAGGAAAGGGAGGTAATAAGGCTCACTGTGTAATATTTCGCGAATAATTAAAGGCCCCTCTGCGTTCCATTGACTTGGCATCCGCTGCTGTGGTTTACGAGCGTAGCCGGAGGCTGAATCGTGGCCATCCGACTGGCTATGAGAAGTACTTTTGTACGCTGAATGGTCTTCGTCTCGCTTCACTCTTTTGTATTCTTTCTGGGCGTTCCCCTCAGCGGCTGCAGCCGAAGTGTTCCTGCCCTATTCTTTTCCTGAATGCGTACCTCTCTCCAATTCTCCATTTTCTATACCTCCCTCTTCTCTTTCTTCGGTTTCTGAACCGCCCCTCCCCCCTCTCCCTTCGTGGTAGTTGCATACGCCCTTGAAAACGCGTGACGTAAGTACCAGATGATCTCGCATAACCATGCTGCGTCCAGAGAGATCGTCTTTAAAGAATTATCCAGTAAGAGCTCTTTTTTGCTATAGCCAGGTTTGCAATTAATGAGACCTCGAATTCGCTAATAGCTGGACTGACACCAGCACTTACTTATGCGAGTCGGAATAAATTTGAAAGTGAAATCGCTTATTTTAATGGGAGACGCGGTGCGTATTTAAAATTCGGCGGACAGGGTCGGAGTGGAACCGGTGGATGCCCGCTGCGACCATGGCCTCACCGGCCAGTGGTCGCTCTGTTAGCTTTACTTGTCCACAACGAGACAGGACAGCCGACCACTCCAAAAACCCACCAGATTTCGCACAGAAAATGCCTTATAGTCGTACGTTACAGCTACTGATCAGTATGTTCCACGATAATGCAAAGTTCCTTAGCTGCTTGTCTGCTCTTAATCTGAGTGCTTATCTAGAATCACTTTGATACTAATGCCATTAAAATATTACACTTGCTTTACAAATTTTTGACCCGTGAATAAACAGCAACGTAATCTGACTTCTGCTAGGAAAATATTAGATAATAAGCACACTTGAGTACCACAACAGTGGTTAGGAATCAACATGGATTCCGGAAACAGCGACCGTGTGAGACCCAACTCGCTTTATTTGTTCATGAGCCCCAGAAAATACTAGGTACAGGCTCCCAGGTAGATGCTATTTTCCTTGACTTCCGGAAGGCATTCGATACAGTTCCGCACTGTCACCTGATAAACAAAGTAAGAGCCTGCGGAGTATCGGACCAGCTGTGTGGCGGGATTGAAGAGTTTTTAGCAAACAGAACACAGCATGTTGTTCTCAATGGAGAGACGTCTACAGACGTTAAAGTAACCTCTGGCGTGCCACATGGGAGTGTTAAGGAACCATTGCTTTTCACAATATATATATACACGACCTAGTAGATAGTGTCGGAAGTTCCATGCGGCTTTTCGCGGATGATGCTGTAGTATACAGAGAAATCGCAGCATTAGAAAATTGCAGCGAAATGCAGGAAGATCTGCAGCGGATAGGCGCATGGTGAAGGGAGTGGCAACTGATCCTTAACATAGACAAATGCAATGTATTGCGTATACATAGAAAGAAGGATCCTTTATTGTATGATTATATGATAGCGGTACAAACACTGGTAGCAGTTACTTCTGTAAAATATGTGGAAGTATCCGTACGGAACGATTTGAAGTGGAATGATCATATAAAATTAATTGTTGGTAAGTTTGGTGTTAGGTTGAGATTCATTGGGAGAGTCCTTAGAAAATGTAGTCCATCAACAAAGGAGGTGGCTTACAAAACACTCGTTCGACCTATACTATTGCTCATCAATGTGGGATCCGTACCAGGTCGGGTTAACAGAGGAGGCAGAGAAGATCCAAAGAAGAGCGGAGCGTTTCGTCACAGGGTTACTTGGTAAGCGTGATAGCGTTACGGAGAAGTTTAGCAAACTCAAGTGGCAGAATCTGCAAGAGAGGCGCTCTGCATCGCGGTGTAGCTTATTGTCCAGGTTTCGAGAGGGTGCGTTTCTGGATGAGGTATCGAATATATTGCTTCCCCCTACTTATAACTCCCGAGGAGATCACGAATGTAAAATTAGAGAAATTCGAGCGCGCACGGAGGCTTCCCGGCAGTCGTTCTTCCCGCGAACCATACGCGACTGGAACGGGAAAGGAAGGTAATGACAATCCGTGTAATATTATTAAATTACCTATATTCACCGATAACTTAATGAAAAACCGATGTTAATCCCTCTACTGTGTATAAAATCTCAATTTAACAAACAAGCCCAGCCTTATGTGCAATGACACAACAGCGCAAAGTTGAAACTCTTGAAATATACGCTGCAGTGCGAAACCTCGATACGAAAGTACTTTCGCATAATGTGCCACCACCAAGTAAGGTAGTTAGATGGAACTTGCACAATACCTAGGAAGAACTGCGACAGTATAGCTCAGAAGCTAAATGAAAGAAATAGACGGCCAGAAATTGACACCATTTTCCGAAGTCAAGGTATATACACTACTGGCCATTAAAATTGCTACACCACGACGATGACGTGCTACACACGCGAAATTTAACTGACAGGAAGAAGATGCTGTGATATGCAAATGATTAGCTTTTCAGAGCATTCACACAAGGTTGCCGCCGGTGGTAACACCTACAACATGCTGACATGAGGAAAGTTTCCAACCGATTTCTCAAACACAAACAGCAGTTGACCGGCGTTGCCTGGTGAAACGTTATTGTGATGTCTCGTGTAAGGAGGAGAAATACGTACCATCACGTTTCCGACTTTGATAAAGGTCGGATCGTAGCCTATCGCGATTTCGGTTTATCGTATCGCGACATTGCTGCTCGCGTTGGTCGAGATCCAATGACTGTCAGCAGAATATGGAATCGGTGGGTTCAGGAGGGTAATACGGAACGCCGTGCTGGATCCCAACGGCGTCGTATCGCTAGCAGTCGTGATGACAGGCATCTTATCCGCATGGCTGTAACGGATCGTGCAGCCACGTCTCGATCCCTGAGTCATCAGATGAGGACATATGCAAGACAACAAACAACCACCTGCACGAACAGTTCGACGACGTTTGCAGCAGCATGGACCATCAGCTCAGAGACCATGGTTGCGGTTACCCTTGACGCTGCATCACAGACAGGAGCGCCTCTGATGGGGTGCTCAACAACGAACCTAGGTGAACGAATGGCAACACGTCCTTTTTCGGATGAATCCAGGTTCCGTTAACAGCGTCGTGTTAGTCGCATCCGTGTTTGGCGAAATCGCGGTGAACGCACATTGGAAGCGTGTATTCGACATCGCCAACTGGCGTATCACCCTGCGTGATGGCACGGAGTGCCATAGGTTACACGTCTCGGTCACCTCTTGTTCGCACTGACGGCACTTTGAACAGTGGACGTTACATTTCAGATGCGTTACGACCTGTGAGACGACCCTTCATTCTATCCCTGCGAAACCCTACATTTCAGCAGAATAATGCACTACCGCGTGTTGCAGGTCCTGTACGGGCCTTTCTGGATACAGAAAATGTTGGACTGCTGCCCTGGCCATTACATTCTCCAGATCTCTCCAATTGAAAACGTCTGGTCAATGGTGGCCGAGAGAGTGGCTCGTCACCATACGCCAGTCACTACTCTTAATAAATTGTGGTATCGTGTTGAAGCTGCATGAGCAGCTGTACCTGTACACGACATCGAAGCTCTGTTTGACTCAATGACGAGGCGTATCAAGGCCGTTATTATGGCCAGGGGTGGTTGTTCTGGATACTGATTTCTCAGGATCTATGCAGTCAAATTGCGTGAAAATGTAATCACATGTCAGTTCTAGTATAATATACTTGTCCAATGAATACCCGTTTATCTTCTGCATTTCTTCTTGGTGTAGCAATTTTAATGGTCGGTAGTTCACTTACGTCACAGCGGTTTATGGTGGCGCTCTGGACGTAACAAGAGGAGGGTCATGGTTCTTAATAGGATGTGTGACCACCACGGACAGTGATGTATGATATGCAACGTGTTCGCATGCTGTCTACAAGGTTAGTAAGGAGTTGTACGGTGTTCCAGTGCAAACGATACTGCTGACAATGCCGTATGTACCCTTATATAGCACGAGGTTGTAACACGTGATGCGCCCAGAAACATGGTCGTACATTATGCTGTTGCTGGTCTAAACGTCCTGTCGAGGCCTAAAACAGGATGAGGGTACTGAATTCCAAATCTTTGAATACGGTATTATCACCGGTGAACGTCACTGTGACGATCTGCTCCTACCCCACTTGCGTCTTTTCCGCGATGCATTCGGCCCTGACTTCATTTTTGTAGAAGGCAGTGTGCGACCACACCGAACAGCGCAGGTGAAAGAAATCTCTAGGGCGATCTGACTGGCCTTATCGTATGTGAAAGGATTATTAGCTTCAATTTAAAAAAATCTCGAAAAACGTGTCTGCCAGAATACAAAAATACATACAAATTGCAGGACTTCATTCAGGAGTGATTTAAAATGGAATGACCATATTAAATTAATCGTCGATAAAGCAGAAGGCAGACTGAGATTCACTGCAAGAATCCTAGGGAAATGCAATCCGAAAACAAAGGAAGTAGGTTACAGTACACTTGTTCGCCTAATGCTTGAACACTGCTCACCGGTGTGGGATCCGTACCGGATAGGGTTGATAGAAGAGATAGAGAAGATCCAACTGGGAGCAGCGCGCTTCGTTACAGGGTCCTTTAGTAGTCGCGAAAGCGTTACAGAGATGATAGATAAACTCGAGTGGAAGACTCTGCAAGAGAGACGCTCAGTAGCTCGGTATGGGCTTTTGTTGAAGTTGGAGAACATACCTTCACCGAGGAGTCAAGCACCTATATTGCTCCCTCCTGCGTATATCTCGCGAAGAGAGCATGAGGATAAAATCAGAGAGATTAGAGCCCACACGGAGTCATACCGACAATCTTTCTTTCCAAGAACAATACGAGACTGGAATAGAAGGGAGAACCGATAGAGGTACTTGAGGTACCCTCCGCCACACACCGTCAGTTTGCTTGCGTAAGCGAAAGGCTAAAGTGCGGAATGTCGGCGCAGTAGAAAGAAAGAAGTATAGGGTTAGGTAATGATTACAGCGCGCAAAATAGTTGCCCGAGGAGGTTGCGTGTAAAAGACATGCGTGGTTGTGAAAAAAAAAAAAAAAAAAAAGCCAAAGATAGGAAGTATTATAGGACGTCACCAATAGAATAAAAATCCCAGTCATAGTTGGAAACGAGAATGTGTCCACTTTTCGGTGCTTGTAGCTAACTGAGGTGGACAGCGATGTGCGACGTACTCGCCTACACGGAGCCAGAAGGTGTCTGCAGAGAGGCCGGGAGCAGTTCTTTCGCGGCGGCCCTCGTTTACGCTCCATTCGTTTCCCGTTTGCCGCACGGCCGCCCATTCGTCACGGTGAGGCGTGACGTGTCTGCACAGGGCGACCCATCCGTTCTGCAGGGGTCCCCGGACAACAGCTCACTCCGCGTGTTTAGCGGCCTCCACCTCTCACTGGCGCACACGCTGCACAGTGTTCACAGTGCAATCACACTTTATGCCAATATACAGGGTGAAAAGTATTTAAACTCTTTGAGGCTGTAGGGGACATCAAAACAAATATTATTCCCTAGTGTCATTTTTTCCTATGAGGAGTATTTAAACCGGTAGAGGAACATTTCCTCTGGCGGCAAATTAATTACACCAGCAAACGCTTTTCCATTATTTTTATGACCAAGAGACAACACATTAACACAACCCAGTTTCAATTACAGTAGATTTTCAAAAATGCCTCCACTGATACGTAAACAAAGGTTACACCGTCGGACGCGGGCAAAAACCCCAGGAGTATCCTGAATTGTTCCTGCTGCTGCTACTATCCGGGCAACCAGATCCTCTTCTGATGCAACAGGACTTGCGTGAACAAGGTTGTGCATCTCTTCCCACACAAGAAAGTCCAGAGGGGATATATCTGGGGATCGAGCAGGCCATGGAACAGGACCACCTCTGCCAATCCACGTTTCTGGCAACGGTCGGTCCAGGAATCGACGCACAAGACGACTGAAATGTGCCGGCACCCCGTCATGTTGGAACCACATGCGTTGTCTTGTAGGGAGCGGGACTTCTTCCAGCAATTCTGGCAATGCTCTGGCGAGAAAATTGTAATAGTGCCTGCCATTTAATGGCCTTGGTAGCAGATACGGCCCAAATAAACAGTTCCCAACAACACCGACCCACACGTTAACGAAGAACCGCACTTGATGAGCGCTAGCCGGCCGCGGTGGTCTAGCGGTTCAGGCGCTCAGTCCGGAACCGCGCGACTGCTACGGTCGCAGGTTCGAATCCTGCCTCGGGCATGGATGTGTGTGATGTCCTTAGGTTAGTTAGGTTTAAGTAGTTCTAAGTTCTAGGGGACTGATGACCACAGATGTTAAGTCCCATAGTGCTCAGAGCCATTTGAACCATTTTTTGAGCGCTAGTAACTGTGGCATGTGGGTTATCCTGACTCCAAACATGCGAATTGTGCATGTTGAAGACCCTCATCACGCCCGAACGTTGCTTCATCGGTAAACAACACAGAGGATGGAAATGTAGGATGCATTTCACACTGTTCCAGGTACCACTGCGCAAACTGTGCTCTGGGTGGATAATCAACTGGTTCCAGGTTGTGGACACGCTGTAAGTGAAATGGACATAACAATTGCTCTCGAAGGACTGTTCTTACATTCGTCTGATTCGTCCCCATGTAACGTGCAATTGCACGAGTGCTGATTGAAGGATCCCGCTCCACATGCTGCAAGACAGCTTCCTCAAATTGCAGCGTTCTTACCGTGCGACGGCGTCCCTGTCCAGGTAATCTGCTAAATGACCCGGTCTCATGCAGACGTTGGTACACAGCAGCAAAGGTCGTATGATGCGGGATACGGCGATTAGGATACTGTTATTGATAAACCCGTTGTGCAGCTCGTCCGTTGTGGTGCGCTACGCAGTACGCACCAACCATATCAGTGTATTCACCCCAGGTGTATTGCTCCATTAGTAAACAGAGACAATGCACTACTGCACTGGTGGACAGCAGTTGCCTACAACTGCAGAGCGTAATACGGCCTCTAACAACTGAAGAGCGTAATAGGACCTCCACCGGTTTAAATAATCCTCAGAAGAAAAAATGACATTGGGGAAAAATAGTTGTTTTGGTGTCCCCTACAACCTCCCAGAGTTTGTCGGTTTAAATACTTTTCACCCTGTATGAAGCTCACATGCTTCCACAGTGAAAAATAGCAAACTAGTTGCTGCGCTGGACAAAATTAAATGACTGGACTCGCAGTCGGAAGAACGACGGTTCAAAACGCGTCCGGCCATCCTGATTTACGATTTCTGTGATTTTTCTAAAGCGCTTCAGGCAAATGCCGGAATGGTTCCTTTGAAAGGGCCGACTTCCTTCTTCGTCCTTCGCTAATCCGATGACCTCGCTGTTTGGTCCCCTCCTCCGATTCAACCAACCAACCAAAAGTAACTGAACTGTAAATTTTCTGAATAAAAATAAATAATATGTAGAATATTCTGAACTGTAACTTACTGAACTGAACTGGTTCCCGGTCTTTAACTTCGTGCGTGTCTGTGTTGTAATTCTGAACAATGCTCGTGATGTGCTTAGATGACGCTATCTGATCAAAACGGTCTTTAACTTCGTGCGTGTCTGTGTTGTAATTCTGAACAATGCTCGTGATGTGCTTAGATGACGCTATCTGATCAAAACGTTTCACCAAAATTATCTGAAATTTTGTAGCTGTATTTGATTAAACTTTTACCGAAATGATCAAAAAATCTGAAATTGTATTCTAAAGAAACTGTCCTTTGAAATTCTGTTTTGTGTAGTGCTATGTACAGTGCTAAAATGACCTCACAGTACGTGATTTCCAGTACCAACAATGAAAGCTAACAGAATAAAAAATGCGACATAAAATTGCAAACTGAATTTTCAAAGAATATGCAACGTACGGGGAGTTTATTGTAAAATTATCGATATACTGAAAAATATCTATTGGTAGTCTTAGTCGACCATGAGTTGCTATCCGACTTAAGTTGGCTCTGTTTAAAAGCGCGGTTATGCCCCCCAGTATCATTTGCATCGAAATTATTATTACACTCTAATTATTAAACAAAAATATGGTGATTGCTAGCTACGAAATCAATAATGCGGTGATTAGCTTATGATACCAAATTAAGATTTATTCAGAAAACAAGATCAGCAATATTGCTAGCCTAACATGACAATCCAATACATTTCCAGCCTAACATGACAATCGAATACACTCGCTAACCTAACTAGCCTATCATTGGCACAATGTATCCTCTTTTCCTAACTACTTAAGTCAACACTGAACTCGCAAGTGACTCTATTGCAGTTCTGCCTGAACGGACACAGACTCAGAGAGCGATGGGTCCATTATAAGTTATTATTCGGTGTATTAGTACTTATTTAGCATCATGTAAGGTGCAAAATCTGCTACCTTACAAATAACTTACCAATATGTTTCTGTGATTTTAAGTACGCAAACTGACTAACATTCGAGTACACACGAATGTAACACTGCAGCGTGAGAATAGGAGGACTATCTGCAAACCATCTTTTCCTAACATGAATCTGAAATGCAAAGCTAACTTTAAATGATCTTGTTATTTTCTGACTTTGACGTTAAACTGGCCCTAACAAATTTTTATCGACACTTCGTACTGCTCGAAAGCGGTGAAAGTTGAAAGGCAGTGCACCAGCAGATCAGCTAAGAAAAGAAAACGTTGTACAATGCAATGCAAGGATGTGTCGTTATGCTAAGAGCATTAAGCCTTAATTTAACTTTTGTTCCACTCAGTGCAATGTGGCACATATATTTACGAAACCAAATTTTCATGAGGAGGCGATAGTGGGAATCCATCTACTGAATGATGTAACACAGACTAGCACCCATGAAAATCATTCCTGAGCAGTTACAATCATGTTTACAAAAACTACTTCCCACTAAAACACGACTCTGCCTTGATATTAACTAACAGGCTGGTAAAGCAGTGGAAAATCTATAACTTCTGAGTGCAAGTCTTAAGAACTGATAACTCAACTTAATAACTTCTCAGTAATCGAACAAACTAATCCGAACCAAAAAAGAAAATTCCAACAAAAAATTGCCGTTGGCCAAACACATCATAAGTTACTGGCGGGCTAGCAATGCCGTAACAACACTACCCAAAAAACTTGATTTTTCAAATTAAACTTTACCAAATCTTATTTTCAAAACTACACCTCGTCTGTAGCCTTATCCCTATCCTCTGCAAGCTACCTCAGGCCCGCTAAGTAGTAGGGCCAACACCCGACTCACCTACTTACTTCTATACCTACATCTACATCCAAATGGATACTCTGCAAATCACATTTAAGTGCCTGGCAGAGGGTTCACAATTCTCTATTGCTCCAATCTCGTATACCGCGCGGAAAGAATGAACACCTATATCTTTCCGTACGAGCTCTGATTCCACTCATTTTATCGTGGTGATCGTTTCTCCCTATGTAGGCAAGTGTCAACAAAATATTTTCGCACTCAGAGGAGAAACTTGGTGATTGGAATTTCGTGAGATGATTCCGTCGCAAAGTAAGACGCCTTTGTTTTAACGATGTGCAGCCCAAATCCTGTATCATTTCAGTGATACTGTCTCCCCCATTTTAAGATAATACAAAACGTGCTGCCCTTCTTTGAACTTTTTCGATGTACTCCGCCAATCCTATCTGATAAGGATCCCACAGCGCGCAGTAGTATTCTAAAAAGAGAATAGTGAAGCGTAGTGCAGGCAGTCTCCTTAGTAGTCCTGTTACATTTTCTAAGTGTCCTGCCAATAAAACACAGTCTTTGGTTAGCCTTCCCCACAACATTTTCTATGTGTTCCGTCCAATTTAAGTTGTTCGTAATTGTAAGGGCGGTGTACTTGAGGACAATATTATGGAAATGGAAGAGGATGTAGATGAAGATGAAATGGGAGATACAATACTGCGTGAAGAGTTTGACAGAGCACTGAAAGACCTGAGTCGAAACAAGGCCCCCGGAGTAGACAACATTCCATTGGAACTACTGACGGCCTTGGGAGAGCCAGTCCTGACAAAAATCTACCATCTGGTGAGCAGGATGTATGAAACAGGTGAAATACCCTCAGACTTCAAGAAGAATACAATAATTCCAATCCCAAAGAAAGCAGGTGTTGGCCGGCCGAAGTGGCCGTGCGGTTAAAGGCGCTGCAGTCTGGAACCGCAAGACCGCTACGGTCGCAGGTTCGAATCCTGCCTCGGGCATGGATGTTTGTGATGTCCTTAGGTTAGTTAGGTTTAACTAGTTCTAAGTTCTAGGAGACTAATGACCTCAGCAGTTGAGTCCCATAGTGCTCAGAGCCATTTGAACCATTTTTTTAAATCAGGTGTTGACAGATGTGAAAATTACCGGACAATCAGTTTAATAAGCCACAGCTGCAAAATACTAACACGAATTCTTTACAGACGAATGGAAAAACTAGTAGAAGCCGGCCTCGGGGAAGATCAGTTTGGATTCCGTAGAAATACTGGAACACGTGTGGCACTACTGACCTTACGACTTATCTTAGAAGAAAGATTAAGGAAAGGCAAACCTACGTTTCTAGCACTTGTAGACTTAGAGAAAGCTTTTGACAGTGTTGACTGGAATACTCTCTTTCAAATTCTGAAGGTGGCAGGGTTAAAATACAGGAAGCGAAAGGCTATTTACAATTTGTACAGAAACCAGACGGCAGTTATAAGAGTCGAGGGACATGAAAGGGAAGCAGCGGTTGGGAAGGGAGTAAGATAGGGTTGTAGCCTCTCCCCGATGTTATTCAATCTGTATATTGAGCAAGCAGTAAAGGAAACAAAAGAAAAATTCGGAGTAGGTATTAAAATCCATGGAGAAGAAATAAAAACTTTGAGGTTCGCCGATGACATTGTAATTCTGGCAGAGACAGCAAAGAACTTGGAAGAGCAGTTGAACGGAATGGACAGTGTCTTGAAAGGAGGATATAAGATGAACATCAACAAAAGCAAAACGAGGATAATGGAATGTAATCGAATTAAGTCGGGTGATGTTGAGGGTATTAGATTAGGAAACGAGACACTTAAAGTAGTAAAGGAGTTTTGCTATTTGGGGAGCAAAATAACTGATGATGTTCGAAGTAGAGAGAATATAAAATGTAGACTGGCAATGGCAAGGAAAGCCTTTCTGAAGAAGAAAAATTTATTAACATTGAGTATAGATTTAAATGTCAGGAAGTCGTTCCTGAAAGTTTTTGTATGGAGTGTAGCCATGTATGGAAGTGAAACATGTACGGTAAATAGTTTGGACAAGAAGAGAATAGAAGCTTTCGAAATGTGGTGCTACAGAAGAATGCTGAAGATTAGATGGGTAGATCACATAGCTAATGAGGAAGTATTGAATAGGATTGGGGAGAAGAGAAGTTTGTGGCACAACTTGACCAGAAGACGGGATCGGTTGGTAGGACATGTTCTGAGGCATCAAGGGATCACCAATTTAGTATTGGAGGGCAGCGTGGAGGGTAAAAATCGTAGAGGGAGACCAAGAAATGAATACACTAAGCAGATTCAGAAGGATGTAGGTTGCAGTAGGTACTGGGAGATGAAGAAGCTTGCACAGGATAGAATAGCATGGAGAGCTGCATCAAACCAGTCTCAGGACTGAAGATCACAACAACAACAACAACAATTGTAGTTCCTAGGTATGTAGTTGAATGTATGGCCTTTACATTTGATTGATTTATCGTGTAACCGAAGTTTAACGGACTCCTTTTAGCACTCATATTGATGACCTCGCAGTTCTCGTTATTTAGGATCAACTGCCAATTTTCGCACCATTCATGTATCTTTTCTAAACGGTTTTGAAATTTGTTTTGATCTTCTGATGACTTTATTACTAGATAAACGACACCGTCATTTGCAAACAATCCAAGACGGCTGCTCAGTTTGTCTCCCAAATCGATTATTATACAGATGATGAACAGCAAAGGGCCTGTAACACTACCTATGGGAACGCTAGAAATCACTTCTGTTTTACTCGATGACTTTCCGTCAATTACTACGAACTGTGACCTCTCTGACAGGAAATCACAAATCCACTCACATAACTGAGACGATATTCCATACGCACGCACTTTCACAAGAAGCCGCTTGTGTGGTACAGAGCTAAAAGCCTTCCGGAAATCCAGAAATACGGAATCGATATGAAATACCGTGTCAATAGCAAAAAAAATGGTTCAAATGGCTCTGAGAACTATGGGACTTAACTTCTAAGGTCATCAGTCCCCTCGAACTTAGAACTACTTCAACCTAACTAACCTAAGGACATCACACACATCCATGCCCGAGGCAGGATTCGAACTTGTGACAGTAATGGTCGCGCGGTTCCAGACTGGAGCGCCTAGAACCGCTCGGCCATTCCTGCCGGCTTTGTCAATAGCACTCAACACTTCCTGTGAGTAAAGAGCTAGTTGTGTTTCACAGGAACGATGTTTTATAAACCCATGTTGACTGTCAATAGACAGTTTACTTCGAGGTAATTCATAGTGTTTGAACACAATATATATGTTCCAAAATCCTGCGGCATGTCGACGTTAACGATACGGGACTGTAATTTAGTGGATTACTCCTACTACCTTTCTTGAACATGGGTGTGATCTGTGCAACTTTTCAGTCTTTGGGTACGGATCTTTCGTCGAGTGAACGGTTGTATATGAGTGTAAAGTATGGGGCTAATGCATGAGCATACTCCGAAAGAAACCTAATTGGTATACAGGCTGGACCAGAAGATTTTCTTTTATTAAATGATTTAAGATAATTCACTACTCCAAGGATATTATTTTCTACGTCTCTCATGTTAGCAACTGTTCTTGATTCGAATTCTGGAATATTTACTTCATCTTCTTTTGTGAAGGAATTTCAGAAGGCTATGTTCAGTAACTCTGCTTTGACAGCGCTGTCTTCGATAGTATCTCCATTACTATCGCGCAGAGAAGGCACTGATTGTTTCTATCCGCTAACATACTTCACATACGACCAGAACCTCTTTGGATTTTCTGTCAGGTTTTGAGACAAAGTTCTGATTACAAAATACAACAACTAAATCCTTAATTAAGTAGGAAACAATTAAAAAGAAACATTATCCTTACGACGCATGTGACTGCTTTCTCACCGCTTGTAGCGTTACAGTCGCTCCGGCTGTCAAACGGTAACAATTTTCGCACCAGCGGGTCTGGACTATCTATTAGACTGTACAGCTACAGACAAAAACAATACTTCTGACAACCAAGGATTCCATTGCTTGTGCTGAGAACCCGTGTGGCTCAACTACCGACTATAGACGACTCTTGTATGAAAATTGCCCGGAGTACAAACATGAAGCATAACACATCGAATTAAAGTATAGAGCTCACACATTCCTTGAATATCAAAAACAACTAGCAACCCTTCATAACTTACCTGATTTCAGCCAAGTAAGATCTTCGACATCTGCTGATTTGACAAGGTGCCTCACTGCCAACTGCTAACGAAGGTCCGAGTGTACGAATTAGTTTTCCAGAAATGTAAGTGGGTCGAAGACTTCTTAAGTAATGTAACCCATTATTTTGTCCTCGATTGTGAGTGTTCGTCAGAGATAAGGGTATGTTCAGCATTAACCCACGAAAGTGTGACAGGATCGCTCTTATTTTCCATGTATATTACTGATCTGACGGATAAGGTGAGCAACAATGTACGGCTGTTTGCTGATAATGCAGTGGTTTACGTGAAGGTGTGGTTACGGAGTCTCTACAGGAAGAGACAAGGTGACATAGACAATGCTTTTAGTTGGTATGCCGAAAGGCAACTTGCTCTAAAAGTAGAAAAATGTTACATGAAGCAAATGAATCGGAAAACAATTCCGTAATATTCCAATCAGCTTTAGTAGTACGTTGTTTGAGAATGTCACGTCGATTAAACACGTGGCTATAAAATAAAAAGACTATTGCTGTAAAACCTTTTATTTCAAAAACATATATCTTTTTTGCACTGTCATCCTCAGCATACTTCCCTGCACTATCCCTCCATGCAAACTTTCCATTGATGGCAACAGGAGATTGTCTGTGACGTAGACACGTTGACATCTGCCGCTTCTTCTTTCATTGCTTCAATATACCGAAATCTTACTTCTTTTAAAGCAGATTTGACCTTGGAGAATAGATAACAGTCACATCGTGCTACTTGAGGTGAATAAGTAGGGTGTTCTAAAGATGAGACACTGAACATCGCTTGAAAACTCTTCACGAAGAATGCAGTATGAGCTTGTGCGTTGTTTTGATGCAGAAAACATGACTTGTTCTTCCACAATTCAGTTTTTTCAATATTTTCTTGATGCAGAACACATGAAATGTCCTTCCACAATTCGGGTCTTTTTTCGTATTTTCTCACGGAAGAACCTGAAGGCTGTTGTGTTGACTAATATTCTGACCTTCAGGAACTTAGTGAAGATAAACAATTCTATGAATACTGAAGAACATTTTGATTTGTTGGAGCTTTCCTCGCTCTGTGTGAATCTGGAAATTTCCTTTGCGTGGATTGGCCCTTAATTTCGGGATCATAAATGAAAAACCAAGATACGTCACATGTTGTCACTCTTTCCAAAAAATTACGACCACTTTCAGTGGTGTTCAAAGTATCAGTGCAAACATTTTCACGAGATTCGTTTTGTTCGATCTTCAGAATTTTCGGAACTAGTTTCGCTCACATTTTTCTTACGTTAAATTGGTTTTATTAAATTTGTATTTCGCATTCTTTGTCAATTCCTACAGTTCCAGCAGTCGCCCGAATACTCAACTGACGCTCATATGAAATCGTATTATGTAAAAGTTTTTTTTTTTTCCACTACCAGTCACAAACTTTGTCAACTATTCTATTACTTATTTATTTAGCGACATGTTTCGAGGGTTAAACCTCATCTTCAGGCTAAATGGCATTGCAAAAACAACTCTACAATAAGGTCGTACTGATATTACATAGTCTTTTCGTAAATGCTGTGTGGTCATCCTGTGGAAGATATGACTGGTAGAAGTAATTTATATATAAAAAAAGAAACCTTTACATATTTCTTGAGACAGTTACTGTCGAAAAATAGTCAAAACGGCTTTGAAATCAGATTACCTACTTTTTCCATAGTTTCATTAGTTTTTGTTGTAAAGGGTGTCCCGCACGTTTTCTCGGCCATCTTGGAAATGCTTGAACCACTAAAAAACTCGCCTACCTGATAAACAGTAATTAATATACACTACTTTGACTACAAGATAGGTTTCATTAGCAGTTTTTCCAAGTTTCGAGTGAAACTTCATGACAGTTTGTTGTTGTGTTATTACACCTAACATTCCACCGGCAGATAAAAAAAGAAAAAAAAGAGCTCTTGCAAGAACGGAGGCCACGGCCACAGGTGTTTGTCTGTAGCACCAAAGAAGCCGCGTTAGACTGAGAAGACTTCACACTTCACAGCTATTGGTCGTTCATCTTTAGGGCATGAATACTTGCTCTGTGACACATCAGTCCTGTTACTTTATGCCACACCTCGTACTTGGGCGCAAGGTTGCAAAGCGGTAACAAATAGAATGAGCAACCTAAGCACGGAAGGGAATGCGAACGGTCGACTCCAGCTTGTTGGGAAAATTTTAAGAATGTGTAGCTCATCTGTAAAGGAGACCGCTGAGAGAAGCCAAGGGTGCGACTCATTCTTGAGTACTGCTCGCGTATATGAGATCCCCACCAGGTCGGACTGAAAGAAAAATCGAAGCTGTTCATAGGCGTGCTGCTAGATTTTTTAGCTGTAGATTCAATCAGTACAAGAGTATTACGGAGATGTTTCAGGAATTCACATGGGATTTCCTGAAGAGAAAGCGACGTTGATTTTGCAAAACACTGTTGAGAAAATTTAGTCAACCGGCATTTAAAGCTGACTGCAGAACTATTCTGCTGATGCCAACGTACATTTTGCGCAAGGACCACGAAGATAAGAGTAATTAGGCTCGCACGGGGGCATACAGGCAATCATTTTCCCCGCGTTGTATTTTTGAGTGGAATATGAAAAAAATTATTATCAGTGATAGAAAGTACCCTTCGCCATGCACCATACTGCACCTTACACATTATGTATGTAGCTGTAGACGCATATACAGGATGATTCAGCTGCCCTTATCACTGTGCTCTATGGAGCCCAAATCTCCAAATTCCACGTGCAAGACATTCATATTCTCTCGCTCGCTACACACGAAGAATTAGTCCTACAGAAAAATGAACAGAACCCTTTTTAGGAGCTTCAATGAAGTTAAATTATGTACTGTGACACGTTTATTCTGGAGGCTACAATTTTAGAGCTACGCAAGGAAAACGGTTTGAGGATAACATTTGTACGTTTTTCTTAAGTAATTCGAAAATTATTGCCTTTTACGAAAACGCATCCCAGTATACAATTTAGGAACATTGATTTTCCTACAGAAAATTTGTTTTCTTCTAGACTAATTGTTTGCACCTAGAAAGCGAAAGAATGTTAAAATGCTGCGAATGGCATTTGAAGGTGTTGCGATTTGCATAAAAGCCATCAAGAGAGGCAGCTGAATCACCCCCATATTCCGAAAGTGAACGTTCTGACACTCACTCCTTTTCATCTTCGTCAGACATCAGTAAAAACAACCTGTGAGTGCATTAACGTCACTAGAATAAATTTTTGGGGACCCATATTCTACACTCATGCTCATAGATTAAGGATAATTGCAGAATGTGGTGCCACAAAACGTGGCACTACACAAAACTGGCGCTAACAGCATAGGCACATAGGGAACACACACGACACAGATTCATAAGTTCACGGTATTGGTGATAAGTTGAGAAAACCGTCCCGAAACGCATGTGCTACAAAACGCCGCTGTTTCCTGCCCATGTTCCCCGACATCAATATGGGATATGATCACCAGGCACATGTACACAGGCTGATGGGGTATAGCATCCTATTCTTGCACCAGTGCCTGCCGGAGTGTCGTACGGGTTTGAAGACGTGCAGCGATTCGTCGACCGAGAGCATCCCAGACGTGCTCGATGGGGTTTAAGTCTGGAGAACAGGCAGGCCACTCCATTCGTCTGGTATCTTCTGTTTCAAGGTACTCCTCCACGATGGCAGCTCTGTGGGGCCGCGCGTTATCATCCATCATGAGGAAGGTGGGACCCACTGCACCCCTGAGAAGGCGGACATAATGGTGCAAAATGACGTCCCGGTACACCTGATCTGTTACAGTTCCTCTGTCAAATGCATGCAGGGGTGTACGTTGCACCAATCATAGCCCCACCGCACATCATCAAACCACGACCTCCATTCAAGGACATTAAGGGGTTGGTATCTGGTGCCTGGTTCACGCCAGATGAAAACCCGGCGAGAATCACTGTGCAGATTATACCTGGACTCGTCCGTGAACATAAACTGGGACCACTGTTCCAATGACCATGTACTGTGTTCTTGACATCAGGATTTACGGGCTCTCCTGTGACCAGGGGTCAGTGGAATGCACCTTGCAGGTTTTCAGGCGAATAAAATATGTGTGTTCAGTGTGTCTGGAGACAACTGTTCCAGTGGCTGCAGTAAGGTCCCGAGCAAGACTACCTGCAGTACTCCGTGGCCGTCTGCGGGCACTGATGGTGATTTACACTGTGGACGTCCCGTACTGTAACGCCTGGACACGTTTCCTGCCTGCTGGAATCGTTGCCATAATCGTGGGATCACATTTTCTGGCACACGGGGGGCCCATGCTACGACCTGCTGTGTTTTACCAGCCTCCAGTCGCCGTAGTATTCTATCCCTCATAACATCAATATGTGTTCTTTGAGCCCTTTTCAACACACAGACACCATTAGCACGTCTGAAAACGTCTGCACAGTTGCTCGCTGCACCGTACTCTGACAAGCACCACCTCTGCGTATGTGAACTGCTACCAGCGTCACCATGCGACAACTTCAAGTCAAATGCACCACATGGTCATCCGCCTGGGTGATTTAAACCCGCAAACTGTCCACCAGAGCGTTGTTTCACCATGTATCAGCATTATCCTTAATTTATTAGCACGAGTGTATTACAGAGCACATCATTGTTTAGCTGTACTAAATTTGTTTTATACTTATATTGTTGTTATAGAAGCACTCAGGTTTACATAGATTGTGGCATGACAATTTCAGGACAGTTGTGAAGATAACGCATTACGTCCTGTTTAGCAGAAATAACACTGAACACAGCAATACAAATTTAAATAGAAGTTTCTGTACAAGATTTTTCTTACTTCTAGACAGGGAAGTTGGCCAATATTACGATACATCATTCGATTCCGGTTCTAAGTTGGGTACTATTTAGGATGAAAAATCTACAGAGGAGCAAAAGATTACCCAAGGTTACTCATTTTTACAATGAACGCAAGTTGGTGATCCACTAATTTTACGCCTCTGCCAGCAGCATTTATCTTTACCTGCGACGTGCTGTCGGCTGCTTGGCTGCTCTCGCACTCTGAAAATTCTATAAAAAGCTAATCAGAATTACTGATGTTATCAGCTGAAACTTTCCTATGTTTCTCGTTAGGCGAGAAAACATGCACTCATCCCTAGTTCTGAAACTATGGCAATATACACGTGCGTAGATGGAGCAGCGTGTATACTTCAATGCCCGCTCAGTTCTCACAAGAACAATTAACTACGTGGCTGTCTCGTTTCTCCACTGTCGGAGGTCAACGACTCTTCAGCTAATTTCTAGCAATGTCAGCTAAAGTGAACGCAGTGTTCGCACGAAGTTCCTCTTTTGGCATCGTACAGAGCGTGATGCGCCCTGTTCTACACTTGACGCTGTTTCAGAGGAGAGTCCTCAAATTTTTAGATATTGAGTGTTTCATAGCAGACTAGCCCCACCTGTGTCCTTTCGTGCTTTATGTCATGGCTTTTTCAGAACAGTAGGAGCGTTTCTTTTATGTTGTGGAAACTACCCCTACTAATCGCAAAGGGCCAACCTTTAAACTGCGCCGAAACATCACCCCTTTTACTCATTCTGAGTTTATTTCAGCCAATCGGACATTTTTCGCCTAGTCCTGATGCCTAAAAGTTGTACGCGTACATCATGAGCATATCACGGGCCTTTCACATGATCAACTGTGTCGCTGGTCTGTTTGTATCCAGCTGGAAATTCCAAAACACAGTTTTCTAAAGAAGGAGGCCACAATTGCAAGCAGCGCTGGGCCACTACCGGCTCCCCGAACTGTATCATCAAGAGTGTTCATTGTCTCTCTTGCTGCAGGTCACCAAACCCTGTTAGAAGCCTTCTGTTGAATCTGAGCCTTGATGGTGCAACTCGCATCTGCCCCCAAACTAAAACGTTTCTTCCAGGAGGTTTTTCCACCTTTTGCTCATTGACACACAGGATTTGTGTTCAGTGTGTTAACACCGTCGAATCTAGTGACATCCCTTTCCATTACATGCTGTACTATCGCCAAAGTACGTCAGCTGACATATCCTTCTACTTGTTATACCGTATAAAATCTTCTGCGAAATTAACATTCACTCATGCTGCCACCTTAAAACGTCTCGTCTTTATAAGGCAAAATTGAAACGAGAAATCGCTGTCTATGACAAACAGGATTCAAAAGACGACTTATGCAGAAAGAACACACAATGAGCACCACCACACCATGAAACGCTACTGATGGCGATTTTATGGATCGCAAGGTGTCAACTGACAATGGGTGCGCAAGCAGCACTATCTCTGACGCTATGTTGACTGAACAGAGATAGATAGATAGATAGATAGAGAGAGAGAGATGGAGATCAGTGCAAAATGGATACACAGAAAGACAGCTCGTAATGAGACAGCTCATAAGTGCATATTGTAAGAGTTGTAAGACTAAGAAAATTCTTCACCTCTATTTATATTATTATTATTTTCTTCCAACACTGCTTTATCCTGAAATGTTGTAGCCCATTCTTTCTACGTGCTGTCTGTAGTAAACAACGTATATTTTATGACATATTATCTGACAAGGCCGGCATTGTGTGGTTATTCAATTTGCCAGTTTTCTATTAGAAATCAAAACAAAAAACAAAAATTAACTGTGTTTGTGGTGTAATGTCGAAAAAGTTTCTTTTCCATGTATTCGTGAAAACACATTTGCAATTATGAAACAGTAGTACAAAAATATCTGTAATGTATAAATGCGTAAGTGCAGTCTACTGGACATCTTCGTTTCCCTGCGCACAACTGTTCCGCGTGTCTACAACGCAATTTTGTAAACGTCTGTATGGTAACGCCTCTTCATAACTCTAAAGATTTCTGTATATTTCACGTACAACCGTTTGAAAGTTCCATCGTCTTTCGGGCGTGCACTCGGGACAGCGACAATTCTTCTTGCGATATTTCGGCTAGAAACCTCCCAGCCATCTTCAAGGCGAGTCAGAGACTGAGTTCATAGCGTTTGCGCGTGCCTATTTATACGGAGAGTCACGTGATACAAAGCTGTTGAGGATTGAAAGCGCATGCGTCAAAGATATCAAAGTCGCCACTACTGCGCTAGTCATAGATAAGATGTATATAGCAAAGATAAACATATAAGCGCAGAGTGCAAACAAAATAGTGCTGCTGCGAATCCACCGTGCTTGTAAATAAATAATTAATCTTTAAAAGTGGTAACATCTGTCGGAAGTGAAGATGCAGAAACCCTCAGCAGCTTTGTATCACGTGACTCTCCGTATAAATAGGCACGCGCAAACGCTATGAACTCAGTCTCTGACTCGCCTTGAAGATGGCTGGGAGGTTTCTAGCCGAAATATCGCAAGAAGAATTGTCGCTGTCCCGAGTGCACGTCCGAAAGATGATGGAACATTATGTCCGCCGGGAAAACTTCAAGAATCCAACCGTTTGAAAGATTTCAAAAGCGTTGGCAGATGTCACGGATTTCCTTAAATTGACTCGATTGTAGGAGCGTTATCTTAGTAAAGAATAATATGTGTTATAACTTTACGAATGGTACTGCATTTCTGACGCATCTGTGTCGGGGTCGCTTCTCAAACGTAGACAAAAATTCCGTCAGATTTCCAGTTGTGACAAGAAAGACGGTGTCATGAGGCTTCTGATAAATTAATGGTGAGCGGGAGGACAGGGCAGCATAGTATAATAATGAGTTTTCTTCCCTCTCAGCTGAGCTATATACAAGACATAAGCAGTAGTTTAAACGCAGTTTTTAAATATCGGTAATTCGTACCGAACAATTTCATATCATTAACACCCTTTGAGGTATGAAGTATTTTAAAGTTTGGGTTTTATGAAATTCAGTGAATTTCATTTCTGTGCTAGGTTAAAAATGCAGAATTCCCCGAGATCTTATGAAATTCCTGAAATTCCCTGAGGTTTTTCTAGGTAAAATGTAATTCCATGATAATTGCAGGTTTTCTAGGAAACCGCTATTCTGTCTGTGCTTATTACGTCATAAGTTCTTCAACAATGTGTCACTCTGTGAAATACATGTGTAGAAACATTCAAAGGAATACGTGGATAGCACAAGCGAATAGTGTTGTGAATAGAGTTAGTAGCAAAGAAGAAATAAATTTAAACGTCATGCACAATGCGGCAGTTTTTCACGTTTCGCATTGTTTATGAGGCCAGATCGTCTGAACTATGATAAGTAGGTAGTTCTTACTTCCACAGCGATTGTTGTCTGACGAAGTTTGGTTAAATCGGAGATGTGGAACAACTGCTCCAAAGTTTACAAAAAAACATTCATACATGTTTATAATATGCATGGATTCTCTAGAAAATTTTTAAAACAAACGTCTATTGGAATATAAATTAATTCGTCTACAAAGTAAATGCTTGTACATTCAGTTAAGGAGTTAGGCAGTTTGATTACAGCTCCAAAGAGTATATTCCCTCACAAAACTTGTTACAAATAATCCACTGCCGTATGAAAGGAACAACAATGTACATAACTGCAATAACAGAAGTAAAAAATGACACTGATTATCCACATTAGTACCAAAAGGGGATCACAATCTGCATCAAAACCTTTTGATCACTTAAACAGTGATTTAAAACATCTGACAGCAGAGTTAAATTTGAAAACAATGTGATAAGTTCCTTCTTGACAATTTCTGTTCCGTAGAAAAATTTCTGCTTTTTTAATCTGCAAAGAGAGACCGTTAGGAGTCAGTAACTCACAGTTGTATTTAAAAATAAATATACATATCAACTGATAAATTTTCAGCATTAAGGCGTATTTACGTATGGATGTTTAATATGAATGTACAGTGAGTCGTCCCACATCATTACGAATAAATCATAAAAATGACGAATGGAACATGAAACTAACTAACTAACTAACCCACGTACTTTTAACTACGCTAACAAGCTATTGCTTGTACGTAATCGAAATCAAATTAGAAATAGGAACTGCCAAAAGTAATATGAAACGATGACCTGTTAATGGTTAAAATATACATATCATGTGATGAGTTAAGACTTTTTGCAATGAATGTATGTCAGTAATTGCATTAATTAATCACTAATTGACGAGAAGAAATTAATATCATCAGATTGCTCAAAAACACCATACTTCAGTGTTACAGATCATTAAAAGTCTTAACTGTATGAAATAGGTCAATCACGGTTAAAGGTCGAATGAAGAGTGTGTTTTTATCTGGCAGTGAGATGTATAATTGTTTTAACTCGTATTTACTTACGAAAAAACAAGTAGTAAATGGATGCGTACTGCACACCTTATAAATGAAAACAGAACCGCGGCCCTTTAGCTCGTGCAATCGCTTAGACGGCCTGCAAAGTCATATTACTTTCTTACCTAACAAGACAAGAGTCAGGCAGGTTGTTCTAAGTAGTTCAGTTTCCTCTTCGACAGCAAATGCTTCCCGCTTCTATTACTCATTGGTTATTATCCGAAGCAGCTGTTAGATTACCCGTTACGCACAAAATCTAAGCTATCTCGAGCTGCCTTTATATTCAGTATATCCACCATCTCTTTCAGAGGAAAATTCCACAGAAAACAATAACGAGCATGTTTGATAATAACCCCCTGTCCAAGAGATATTGGTTGAAGTTTTTAGCGACTTCCAACAAAGTTGCATACTTCAAACCATTCCTAAACTTTTTCTCGTTACATGCTTAACATCAAATATTTAACTTATTAACGCATTTCCAAGGTAATAAGACGTTTGACGATGCTTTATAGTTGAGAGTTCGATACTTTAGATAATCGATCGTTTACTGATACATTAAAAAAATATATAAAAATACATAAAATATATAAAACCACAAAATATACGGAAGTACAACTACAGCGGACTGTTCGTATTGCTGATATATTCTGCCGCTTACGGTGACATGCAGAAATTTGTAACGGTCACCAGTGAACGTTGTAATTGGACAGTCTTCAAGTACATGTTTAAAGATTTGTCCAGCAGCTCCGCAATCGCATTTGGGAGAACCCATCTTCTCCCATCTGTGTAAGTAGTCAGAAAATATACCATAGTTTGTTAGATTTCCGTTCAGGAGAAACCAGATTTTCCGATCTTGTCAAATCTGGGTGTCGTGGTGATCCAGTAGATCATGTGATAAAAATCAACGGGTGCCTGTTTGGTCCACACCTCTTTCCAGTTATCTGTTACCTTTAATCCATTTTCAACCAATAGTGTTGCACTCTTTGGATGAGAGCGCGGTCTGGTTCTCTATTGTCGGGGATTTCTTGGCAGTTTTGTAGAAAAGCTTTGTTCTCGATGTACTGAGTTTTCTGACTAGTGATATCTCTCGTTGCTGTATTGCTCAGTCTGGGTAACCTATAGTTTGGAGTCGCCTTTATTGAACCGGTTATAAGGCATATACTTTGATTTAATTGGACGTCGAAGAGGCTAGTGTATTATACTGTTAGGCCAAACCAGTGCATAATATCCGGTACTGGATAGATTAGACAAAGCTTAAGTCAGTAGCTTGCAACATGAAAACTCCCATGACGTGCCGGAAGTGGTGAGAAGAAGGATGTAGGATTGGGTAGGGTCTAGAGACTGGCTTATTTGGGGGAGGAAGCGGGGAGGGGGGCAGGACTGCAGTTATGCAAATAAAGGATTTCATGGAGCCTTCATATGGAGAAGGAAGAAGTAGGATTGGTTTTAATTACAAGGATGGATAGCTTTCAGAAATAATTTCACGGTCTTAGAGGGGATGGAAGTCTTCTTGGAGAAACATGAGAGTGTCGAGGTGACTGAGTATCTACAGCTGTCAAGGGGATTTAAGGATTCGGGACCCAATGACGCATTATCATTAGATTTTAGAGAGACGTAGGAGCAATTGCTACTAAGAGCTCAAATTTGGCAGCTGATTTCAACAAATGATTCTGAAGTTCAGCGTTCTTTCCATAGAGACACCTAGATGTTTCCTGTTTGCAAGTGACACGAATTCGACAGTCACTTCCCGGCGCACTTACTAACTAAGAAATCAAATCACGGACCTCCGCCTGTGGCTCTTGGTAGATAACAACAACAACTTTTTCTAGGGAGAACACGGCGGTGAAGTATTCATACAGGAATGAACGTAGACTAGGCTTTAACGTCAGTCGACAAAGAAGTCACAGGAGACACAGCAAGTGATTGGATTGTCAGAGATCTAGGAAATTGTCAAGTCCTCACTGGTAGCATTCAATATCCTGGAATTGCCTAAATGCAATTTCATATTTTGCTCTCAATCTGTTAGCTTTTTTTCAATCGCGAGTTGTGTTTTCAATGCTGCGCTTGTTTCTGGTGAATTCAAGCTCGATTAGTCGAAATAAGCCCTTTGAGCGATCTCTCTGTGTCTCTACTGATTTCCGCCTACACATTGCCAAGGCTGTTTCGACTGCGCTGCAGAAGTTTCTCTGGGAACCCTTTACACGCCCGGCATACTGTCCTAGTCTCTCTCCATGCGATTTCCATCTTTTTGGAGCCTTGAACAAAGGCATTCGTGGCCGTAGATTTGCTTCGGACATAGAGATGCTCATCTGGGTACAATCACTGTACTTTAGGCAAACGCGTACATTTTTCCACCAACACTCTGGCCCTCTTGTCTCGCACTGGGATCAAGGTATTAGTATTTATGACGATTACTTCTGAGATAATAAACAGTTTACTTACTTCTCTCCGTTTGTCTCGACTGATCTGTCCCGTATAAAAGTTGCAGTAGTTTTTCAGAGACTAAGAGTTCTGCACAGGATACACCAGCATGGAGAACTTCATCAAACCAGTCATCTGACAGAAGACCATGAGCAGGTTTAAGAAACCTATCAGAGAATTTGGAAGGATCATGCTCCGACACCGAGTGTGGACAACGGTGCTCCATCATAGCACATCACTTTGCTCGATACACATATGTTCATGGTTAGGTTAAAACAGTTGACAGATGTGGAATCTTAGCTAGCCATAAATTCTTATTAGTCCGTCAAGATAACCGTGAATGTTAAAGCGCCGTTTCCGGATAATCGGTCCTGCAAGGCGGTTAACGACGAGGGTAGGTGTACTGGCCAGCCTGGATGTCGTATTTAGGCGATTTCCGACGTCCCTCTACGTGAATACTGGGCTGGTAACCAAGTCCCGTCCCTGTTACACGATTCGCAACCATTTAGAAAACTACAGTCAGATAATTGGGGTACACACATTCCATTCCGAAGGGGTAAAGGGGTGGAACAAGTAAGGGCATGAGGCCACCCCTTAATTTAGCCATGCCAGATCAGTTTATAACCATGTAGACCCTGCTGCGAAGTGGGAAAAAGCACAAGGAAAAGAAGAAGAACTATAGATTCTCATTCTAAATTAAAAGAAGACGCACCACGAAGGAATTATTCGAATGAAACGGAAATTGGTAGATGTGTTGAACATCTACAGACGAACAAATGATTAAAATCTCAGAAAAAAATTGATCATTTATTCAAGAGAAAGAGCTTCACAAGCTGGGAAGATGAGCAAGTCAATAACACGTTGGTCCATTTCTCGTCTCTATGTAAGCAGTTATTCGGCTAGCTGAGATTGTGAGTTGTTGGGTAACAATTCTCCTGACAGATATCGGGCCAAATTGTGTCCAGTTGGAGCGTTAGACCGTCATGGTTGGAGGGCCCTGTCCATAGTTCATCAAACATTAGTTAGAGAGAGAACCGGCGACCGTGCTTGCCAAGACAGGGTTTGGCAGGCATGTAGACAAGCAGTGGAAACTCACACCCCGTTCGGGCCGGCATTATCCCGCTGAACTGCAAGCCCAGGATGACTTACCGAGCGAGATGGCGCAGTGGTTATCACACTGGACTCGCATTCGGGAGGACGACGGTTCAATCCCGCGTCCGGCCATCCTGATTTAGGTTTTCCGTGATTTCCCTAAATCGCACTAGGCAAATGCCGGGATGGTTCCTTTCAAAGGGCACAGCCGACTTCCTTCCCCGTCCTTCCCTAATCCTATGAGACCGACGACCTCGCTGTATGGTCTCTTCCCCCAACCCCAACCCAACTCCAGGATGACTTGCTGTAAGGTACTGCGGATGAAAAGGAAAACACTCTAGACCAGGGGCGGGCAAACGTTGCACGCGGCTCATGAGCACACAGCGCTGCACGTGTGCTGCTCGCGTGCAATTGTCGAACGGAGCAGTGGCGACAGCCGGCAGGTTGCCGCAGTATAGTTCCAGGCTAAGCTGCGGACGTTGAAGCGAAGCGACCACTACGTAGTGAATTTCAATAACCGGAAAATGCAGAGTGAATCAAGGAAACGGAGAATTGGAGATTTGCTATCTTTTAAAAAGGAATGGGAGAATCATTTTTTCTCTGTGCAAAAACGTGAAAATTGGAAATGTATAATATGTGACAGTATTCTCGCTGGTCAGCGGAAGTTTAATATTGAACGCCATTATAATAAATTTCAGTATGTTGCCGTTCTTAGTGCAATAAAAGAGGAATTTCTCAAGCGATTTGGGGATATATCTTATTTATCCCAAGGTTTTGAATAGTTCTCGAGACAATCTGCTGTTTCTGTAGATGATATTCATCCCAGTTTGCAAATGGAATTAATAGGTCTACAGCGTAATTCTCGTCTGAGAGACAGGTTCCTTTTGGCAAGACGTGTGATAGATTTTTATCACGACTTTCCACAGCAAGTTTCCTCGTCTCCATCGTGAAGCCGCGAAGATAATGTCAATGTTTGGCTCGACATACGTTTGTGAGAGATGTTTTTCTGTTATGAAAATTAATAAGTCTCGGTTAAGATCAAACATCAGTAATGAAAATTTGCGTAACTGTTTGCGTTTGTCTGTATGTAGAAATGTTGTTCCAGACATTAAACGTATTGTAAACTCCACCTGTGATAATTAAATAAAACGTATCGTAGGTAATAGGTACTCTTTCAAACCATGATTACTTTCAAGCACTCCTACTAACCTTATTCCTTCATTCAATAAAGCAGGCCAGGAAACAAAACGCATTGCAGAGGAAGAAGCGGAGAGACGGTATGGTGGGGAGGGGAGAGAAGCTGGTGGCCAGCTTGCCCCTGTGTGCACGCAGAACACCTGTTAACTGCACACGTGCATGTGCATCGCACACGTGCAGAATTCCTGCCCGCCCCTGCTCTAGACCATCACTCCTGGTTGTTGGACCGTATGGCGGGCGATATTCGGATTGGTATCTCACCGCTGTCTGGGGCGTCTCCAGACAAGCGTTGTGCCTGGAATCCTATTGATTGGAATGGAATTGTCTTCAGCAATGAGTTCGCTTCCAAATGGATCACGATGAGCAGTGAGGGTGTCTCTCGAGATTCCCTAGATAACAGTGCAGTACCAACACGACCGTCTCCCGCCATACAGCCCGACAACAAGCAGTAAAGGTCTGTGTTACCTTTTGTTTTCATAACAGGACTCATCTGCTTTTCAGCAGCGGCACCCTTATAGCACAGCGGTACTTCGACTATATTCTACGCTCCGTTTTGTTTTCCTTCATGGAAAGTCAACCTTGGTTTACATTTCAGCAGATTAATGAACTCCCATACACGGCGAGAATTTCAACTGCTTGTCTTCGTGGTTGCCAAGCCCTACCTTGGCCAGCAAGATCGCTGGAGCTCTCTACAAATGAGAAAATTTCAAGCATTATTGGCTTGCCCTCCAACAACCTCAGTATTTGGACAATGTTTTGCGCCAGATGGATAGAATTTGGTACCATATCTGTGACGAGTACATCCAACAACTCTGACAATCACTGCCATGCCGAATAACTGATTGCTTAAGGGCCGGAGATGGACCAACGCATTACTTATATGCTCTGTGTCTGAAGCCTTTTCTGTGAAATAAATTTTTACTGAAATTGTAATAATTTGTTTGTCTTTAGATGTATAGCACCTCTACCGATTTCCGTCCCATTCGAATAATTCCTTCATAGTAAGTCATTCTTTCCTTTTTCATAGTCTGTATTTGTTAACAGTATCCCTATACTGTCTTACCATTATGCTGAATGTCTAGATTCCTTTGTATACCGCTAACAATTCGCTACATGTCTACAAATTGCTGTACAGTAGTTAAGTTTTTATATGAAAGAATACATAATATTTTAGAATCGGATGAGGAAGTTTCGTCCCCTTTCTGTGTCATAATAGGAAATGGTATTCTTTGAAGGTTATCCAGAAAGCAAACAACGATTGCGTCCACTCCCAGCGCCGGTCCACCACCAAGGCGTGGCCGTTAACTGCTCCCCTCTCTCAGGTGTGAGCCGAATTTGGTTGCCAAGCGGTCACGCCTCTTTGCTCTGTAAGCTTTCGAAATGGAGTCACCCATCGAAAACCCCCCAGATGCGAAGTGCATAACATCATTCGTTTTCTAAATGCACAAAATGTTCGGCGTATCAAAATTTATAGGCATATAAAGAGTGTTTATGATGATAATGCAATGAACGAGTTTTCAATGAAGAAATTGTGCGTTTTATTTAATCAAGAAAGAACCAGTGTCAGCGACGGCGATCGGAGCTGGAGAGACCCCCCCCCCCCCCCCCCCGCATATACACCACGTAGATGTAAAAACGTTATGTGCGAGTTCTCTCGACATCCTGATAAATCTACATCATTGTTTGATGTTTTTAATAATATAATGAATGGTTCTCTCCACCTATTAGCTCCGCAGACGAAAACGTAAATGTACTGGAGGACCATGAATTGGACTGTATGATGGTTCGAATCCATTCAGATTATAACTACATACGAGAGTTGAGATAATCACTTTCAACATTTAGCGGCCCTGTCAGCAACTGTATAAATATTAATTTTAATTTTAATAACCAACAGCCTCAGTTGCACCGTTTACCTAGAATTTACCTAGGTTTCAGTCGGGATAACCCAACCTTCTTCAGAATCAAAGTAACTACCGTTTGTCCATAGTGCACATCGTCAAGCTAATACACACACACACACACACAAACACACACACACACACACACACACACTCAATTCCAGTACAGCACTCGTGGCTGCCGCAGCTAGTAGCGAAGAAGTAATAAATTTTAAAGTGATGCAAAATGCGGCAGTTTCTCTTGCATCTGTGTGTTTATGACTTCATACACCCTGAACTATGCTAGATAAGCGGTTTTTATCACCACGGCGATTGTTGCATGACAGTAAGGGTTATGTCTTTCAAGTTTAGTTGAAATCGGTCCTGTGGGTTAGGAGGAGATGTGAAACATACACCCATACACACACACACACACACACACACACACACACACACACACACACAAATACCTACATAATTTTTTATAATGTGTATAGATAAGGCGTTGTAAGCTGTTTTATGCACGGGAGTTCGAATCTTTAAAGAGTCGTGTGATTACTGACGAAATTGAGCTGACTGGTTTGATGCAGCCAGACACAACTTCCTCTCTTATGTCAGTCGTTTCATCTAGGAATAGCTCTTTATTATTTGTATGTCATCGAATACTGTCTTCCTCTACACATTTTTCCCCTACGGCTGCCCACATTCCCATATTACCATGGAAGCCCAACCTTCTTAACACATGTTCTACCATCCTGTCCCATGTTAATGTTGTCAAAATATTCCTTTCCTCGCGTATTGTGCAGAGAAACATCACTTTTCTTATGTTACCAGTAAATTTACAGAATGCCTCTGTACACCGCAGCTGAAACGCTCAGTTTATCTTCTTTTTCCGGCTTCCACAGAATTCACAATTAATTCGGGCAAACAACCCCAGAAATTTGGCAGATTACAGCTTACGTTGTAGCCATCTTTTGCCTATGACCATCTGCTTACACCGAAACCCTTGCTTCATCCACTACGTTTGTTTCTCCCAAGGTAGCAGAATCCACTATGACCACGCTCCTGTAACTGTGGTATAAAAAGGAGAATTCAAGACAACGCCCAGCTTTGCATTCTGGCTGTTGTTTGAGGTTCGAGAATGGTGTATTTGATTCACACAGAATTTAGCAGATGCAGATTGAGCTCCCAGCAAGGTTGAGTCCATATCTGTCGTATAATAAATCACCAGGGGCCAGTCGTGAGCATTTTTGCTCCCTCCCTACTTTTTTTCTTGCATACATGCAGCCATTCTGTTTTTTTTTCTAATAATTGTAATATGTATAGTGTACAAATCTTTCACTTGGTCGCCTTTGATGACCCTCTCAGCTTGACAAGGTAAGCATCTGTTATTAATTGTGATACATCCTGTACATAATTTTTGTGGCACCTCTGACATATCTCCCATCTTGTAACCCTAAGTGATGGCTTGCGTCACTTGGGCCTTAATCCACCCTTTCACAGACAGACCGACATGCTGACTCGCTTGCCAACCCACTCGCCAACCCGTCTGTATGTGCGTGAACAAATGCGACTGCCTTGCGGACCCAACCTGTCTGCAGTGAATGAGTGTGGCCCGGCAGGTAGCAGCCAGGGCTTACTGGAAAACTGATACAACCAAACAATGGAACCAGCTGTTATAAATTGCCCCTCACGCAGGTGAATCGGTTAGAGCAGTCCCGCTCGGCAGGGAAAGAGGCCTGGCTGATAGGTTGGCCTTTGTTTGGGCGCCTTTATACCGGCCCGTGACGACATTCATTAAGGCCATCATACACAGGCCGAACAGTCGGCCGATCCCCGCTGCCAAGCAGGTGTGCCCTGGCTGATTCGCCAGCGTGTGGGCGATATTATAGTGTTTGGGTCTATGAGCCAGGTGTGTTGATATGATGTTGAACCGCTACCTGCAAGCCCTGACTGCTAGCTGACAGCCCACACAGTGTCAGTGCAGGCAGGTAGTTTCCACCAAACAGTCATCATTGCACACACACATCTACATGGGTCGAGGAGCAGGTTAGCGAGCGATTCTTTGTACACAGCTGACAGTGAACGGGCGACACTAGGCAGCCTACTGCTTTGCCTTGGGTGGTGCCACGAAGGAGCTGCTTGGAGCCAAAAAAGGATTGGCCATCCCTGTAAGGTTCAAATGGTTCAAATGGCTCTGAGCACTATGGGACTTAACATCTTAGGTCATCAGTCCCCTAGAACTTAGAACTAGTTAAACCTAACTAACCTAAGGACATCACACACATCCATGCCAGAGGCAGGATTCGAACCTGCGACCGTAGCAGTCGCGCGGTTCCGGACTGCGCGCCTAGAACCGCGAGACCACCGCGGCCGGCGTCCCTGTAAGGGACAACTAGTGTCCAGACCTTCAACAAGGGAGAATTTCTTTTCTGTCGTGAAATTACGTGACAATGAATCTTCTGGGTCTCTAAACCTTCTGACCTCTAATTGCTCAGCTGTGCCTTTTCCATACCATACCCATTCCACCAGCTATTCATCCATACCTTCCACCTGAATCATTCACTTACTCATCCTCTACTTGGCTTCTTTGGGACCTAACGATCCCACTTCACTCTCAGTATCTGCTTCCAGTACTTCCTGTCTTGCGCCACTTCCTTCCATTTAGTGAGGTCACTTGCAGGTGTCCAGTCACATTAATGTGACCAATTGCATATGTTCAATGCCAATGTGTAATCACCATCCTCAGACAGTAGATCGCAGTGTTAGCATTAGTAGGTACATAAAGATTCTCGGCGAAGGCGTGGGGGGGGGGGGGAATTGCAGGGGGGGGGGGGGGGGGCAGATGGTGGGGGGGGGGGGATACACGGAAGGAAGAGCAGTCGTTGTAATGTGGTATCTGAGCGACTTACATGACGTCCAAAACGGCACGATCATTGGCTTTTGGTCTAAGCTTGTAAACTGTTTGCATGCCACCGTGGTTAAACTATATCATGCATGCCAAAAAGGCGCTTTCCAAACCCAGTGCTGTGGGGACTCTACTGCACCATGGATTGTGGGTAACAAGGGTGAATGATGGCTGTGAAAATGTGTACGGGCGAATTGTAGTACAACTTTTGAGTAACTGAGCGCCAGATGAACCAAGGGGCTAGTAACAGTGTTCTTCAATGACTGTGCACGCAACTGTATATGAGCCCCTGAAGCAGAAGCATGATTCATGTATCCTGGCAGACTGTTGTTCATTGTCGAAAAAATGTTTGGTGTTTGCACGCCAGTACCACAGCTGGAAATCCACTGAGTAGCGACAGGTAGCATTTTGAGAAGAATCACGTTTTATGCTCCATCAGACAGATGGCTGTTGGCGTGTAAGGCGTGGAACGTCTCAATACAAACATCTTGCAACAGTCGTCGGAAAGGCCCAGGCGGGAGGAGGGAACGTTATGGTCTAAAGAATGTTGTCGTACCGATCTCGTCATTCTGGGCAGCACGATGGATCAACGGTGTTATACACCTGCCCTTGGGGACGATGACTACCTCTATATGCAGTCCGTTTTACAATTTGTACAGGAACCAGATGGCAGTTATAAGAGTCGAGGGGCATCAAAGGGAAGTAGTGGTTGGGAAGGGAGTGTGACAGGGTTGTAGCCCGTCCTCGATGCTATTCAATCTGTATATTGACCAAGTAGTAAAGGAAACAAAAGAAAAATTCGAAGTAGGAATTAAACTCCATGGAGAAGAAATAAAAACTATGAGGTGCGCCGATGAAATTGTAATTCTGTTAGAGACAGCAAAGGACCTGGAACAGCAGCTGAACGGAATGGACAGGGTCTTGAAAGGAGGATATAAGATGAACATCAACAAAAGCAAAACGAGGGTAATGGAATGTAGTCGAATTAAGTCGGGTGATGCTGAGGGAATTAGATTAGAAAATGAGACACATAAAGTAGTAAAGGTGTTTGGCTATTTGGGGAGCAAAATAACTAATGATGGTCGAAGTAGAGAGGATATAAAATGTAAACTGGCAATGGCAAGGAAAGCGTTTCTGAAGAAGAGAAATTTGTTAACATCGAGTATAGATTTATGTGTCAAGAAGTCGATTCTGAAAGTATTTGTATGGAGTGTAGCCTTGTATGGAAGTGAAACGTGGACAATAAATAGTTCAGACAAGAAAAGAATAGAAACATACGAAATGTGGTACTACAGAAGAATGCTGAAGATTAGATGGGTAGATCACATACCTAGTGAGGAGGTATTGAATAGAATTGGGGAGAAGAGCAGTTTGTGGCACAACTTGACTAGAAGAAGGGACCGGTTGGTAGGACAAGTTCTGAGGCATCAAGAGATCACCAATTTATTATTGGAGGACAGTGCTGAGGGTAAAAATCGTATAGGGAGACCAGAGATGAATACACTCAGCAGATTCAGAAGGATGTAGGTTGCAGTAGGTACTGGGAGATGAAGAATCATGCACAGAATAGAGTAGCATGGAGAGCTGCATCAAACCAGTCTTAGGACTGAAGACCACAATAACAACAACGGTGACATCTATCTGCAGGGCAATGCAATTTGTCACACATCTGACAGTGTGAGCACTAGGGTGAGTTTACCATACTCTCCTGATCAGAAAACTCTCCGGATGTAAACCTAATCTATAATCTGTGGGACCACCTTTATCGGGCTGTTCACGTCATCGATCCTCAACAAAGATACATATCGCAGTTGGCAACGGCTGTGAACTCGGTATGGCTTCACATCCCTGTTGGTATCTCCCACGACCTCAGATGGTTCAAATGTCTCTGAGCACTATGGGACTTCTGAGGTCATCAGTCCCCTACACTTAGAACTACTTAAACCTAACTAACCTAAGGACATCACACAGATCCATGCCTGAGGCAGGATTCGAACCTGCAACCGTATCAGCAGCGCGGTTCCGGACCGAAGAACCTAGAACCGCTCGGCCACAACGACCGGGCCCCACGACCTCGATGACACTGTTCCTGCACATCTCCCGTAGCAGATGATGGCTATTAAGGATTCTGATAGATGATCATTAATGTGAGTGGACAGTGTACTTTCAATGCTATCCATGTACAGTGATAAATTTGGCTAAGAAATGAAACAGATAGTAAATTACTGCGTAACTAGCCAACAGAACCATAGGTCCCTTGTATCGAAATATTCAGATCCTGCCTGAACGACCACAGACATTTTGTCGGCAAAGTTTGGGTTCGCGTTCTGTGAGCACAATCGTAAGGCGGAGAGGCTTTGCTGTTTACTGGTTTCGCCGCCCTGGTTTCAGCGCTCGTCTCCCGCACGGCGTGCGGAGTCGCGGCCGCAGCGCACCGCCATTAGCACGCGTCACGCCCCTGCCCTGTCTGGCGCGCCGCCTCAATTTGTTCACAGCCTGACGGCCGCTAACCGCCGCAGTGCACGCCGTTCCGCCTCCACTTGTTACGGGCGACGGAACGGCGAACGGGGCGTGTGCCGCAGAATTTACCAAAAGACCTTCTTTCTCCTCTCTCACCCCAAAAACAAAGTAGAAACTCAAATGAAAGGCATCCCACTACGTGCGAAACGCTTTCACTGATGTATGTGGACTGCCACCGTATGCATTGCAACAAAAAAACAAGCTAGAATTAAAGAAGCGCGACACAGTTCCTTTCACGCGTCATTTTAAATCCTTTCCTGCGATCTTCGTAAACCACCTCGGTAGCTATCGACAAAATTCCTGAACATCAGTACCGAAGACGGCTTTACCTTACCAGGGATATTCACTATAATCACCTTGAAAAATATGAAATTGCGTAATTAACATGTACTTCAAGAAACCAAAAGGAATAAACATAAAAATAAGAGGAAATGCAATAAAACAAAAAAAAAACATGATACCAATATTTAGGAAGTAAAACTGAAGAAGCAAAGTGACCGAGCGGCTCTAGGCGCTATAGTCTGGAACTGCGCGACCGCTACGGTCGCAGGTTCGACTCCTGAATCGGGCATGGATGTGTGTGATGGCCTTAGGTTAGTTAGGTTTAAGTAGTTCTGAGTTCTAGGGGACTGATGACCTCAGATGTTAAGTCCCATAGTGCTCAGAGCCATTTGAACCATTTGAAGAAGCAAAGAAGACATAAAACAAAGAATTACAGAAACAAAACTAGTGCTCACGAATAAAAGAAAAATGTCATTTTATCCACGCTTGATCTCGTGAACACTGCGGTTGTTAACGGTTGTTGGTGAATAACGCAAACAGCCATAAATATGTTTAAATCGATTTACCGCAACGCCATAACTGCTTTCACTCTGTCGTGCCCATATTCACGTGGCTAGCGTTTCCGATTACGTTAACGTGCTCGTCAACAGCAAGTTTCCCGTTCCTGTACTGCGCAAGAATAGTTCAACATCGTTTATTGCAACTTTGTAAGTTGTTCCTAAAGTAAAAACATGCTAATGTGCCTGCTTTAGTTTAGGTATTAGGTGAAACATTTCTACGCCATTGTATACGTCTCAGTGGATGACGCATTGCCTTTCCTGGACTGAAACATCCACTGGAACCTATGTAGGTGTATACAGTTTGAAAGACGTCAATTTGTTCTAGTCGAGCGTACACAATCGTTATGTAAACTGTTCATAATCGGAACTTGAGCTGAATTTATACAAAATTTTTATTACAGAAGTTACACATAACCCGGTTTCAGTGTCTCAGCCCCATCTTCAAGTGTAATTGAAAGTTAAAAATGAAACCATGTGTCTGAACAGTAAGATCCATGGTAATGCTACGAGTAGTATAAAAGCAAATAATGTCAAAAATATATAAACAACAAAAATGGTTCAAATGGCTCTGAACACTATGGGACTTAACAGCTGTGGTCATCAGTCCCCTAGAACTTAGAACTACTTAAACCTAACTAACCTAAGGACATCACACACATCCACGCCCGAGGCGGGATTCGAACCTGCGACCGTAGCAGTCGCGCGGTTCCGGACTGCGCGCCTAGAACCGCGAGACCACCGCGGCCGGCTATAGACAACAATGAACATCAGTGCAAAGTGTGCGCATCCCCGTCAAAAGGCAGCTTATCAGCCGTACACTGCTTGTCAGATGGCGTATGGAAAAGTGGCCATGCTAAAACAACTTTACAGTGTGTATGATGGAAGTATGCTACAAGCGCTGGCGAGGGCCTAGATTCGGCTGGCTTTTGGGCTGTCAGCACCACTCACTTCCGTGTCGTATTGTGCAGGGCAGCGCTGTAGTTGCTGGTCCTGTGCTCCCATGCGTTTATTTGACGTGTCGTGGACCCCGTGACTGATTAGCCCGACAGCCACACATTTATGTTTTCTTAATTATTTGGTGGCACCTGAAGTAGAAGCTTTACCTCTCGAAAGCGAGCGTGTAATAAATTAAGAAACTGTGGCCAAATGCAGAGGATATTTTTATTGTATAAATATGTTCTTCAGTTGGGGATGTTCGCCTGATCAAATACACTCAGTGATATGGCGCAGTTGTTAGCACACTGGACTCGTATTTGGGAGAGCGTTTGTTCAAACGTTCTGGCAAATACCGGGGTGGCTTCTTTGAAACGACACGGCCGAGTTACTTCCCCATCCTTCCCTAATTCGAGCATGTGCTCTGTCTCTCCTAACCTCGTTTCCGACGGGACATTAAGCACTGATCTACACCTCAAATACTATGAATCTCTGCATAATTACTGCAACTTGCCATTTGAACCTGCTCGCTGAAGTCAAGCTTTGGTCTCTCTACAATTTTTACCCGTACTCTTCCATTAACGAAATGCCGACCCCTCCTTCTAGTAAGTTCTGCCCCATATTTTTTCTCCATTTGCATTCAATAACTCATCATTAGTCATTCGACCTACAATCCATATTTTCAGCAGTTTTCCGTAGCATCACGGACCATGGAATTTGCTCTAATTAATATTTTAAATTTGCTACTGCTTAAAGTAGAAAATGTGTCCCAAAGCCTCAAATCTTCGTTTCACTCTTCTGAGAAAAGAACGGCATTCTGAATGACAACATTCACCCTTACAGACTGCGATTGGATTAATCTCTTATAAATTAACAACAATTTTAACACATATAGAGGGTTGGTACAAGAAATAGGACAGGAGAAAGACTGAGTTGTACAATAAAGCTCAGCTAATAATAGCGAATATTCAAGAGGAGGAGGTATACTTAGAAAAGGGCAGGAGAGACAGGAATATTTTAGTTAGATTAGATCATGGTCAGGCAGGCATTCAAAAACTGATACTGGATTGAAAGGCGTACCCAGGAGGAGATCACACTATAGTAGTGATGAGTAGGCTGAATATTAAGGACTAACCAAGAAAAGTAAGCTTGCAAGGTAGTGGGACATGGAAGTACTAAGGAAGGAACAGTTACGGTTCAACTTCTCTAAGGCAACAGATGCTGCAGTAAGGAATAGCTCAGAGACAGTTGAAGAGGAATGGACATCTCTAAAAAGGCCAATCATATTCGCTCTGAGCACTATGCGAGTTACCTTCTGAGGTCATCAGTCGCCTAGAACTTAGAACTAATTAAATCTAACTAACCTAAGGACATCACACACATTCATGCCCGAGGCAGGATTCGAACCTGCGACCGTAGCGGTCGCCCGGCTCCAGACTGCAGCGCCTAGAACCGCACGGCCACCCCGGCCGGCGGCCAATCATAGAAGGTGGACAGAAAAACATAGGAACAAAGAAGCCTTGGATAATAGAAAAAACACTTCAGTTTATCACTGAAAGGAATAACTACAAAAATGTTTATGGAAATTCAGAAAAAAGATCTACAAGTCACTTGGGAAAGAAACAAATAGGAAGCGCTGGAAAGACAAGGCTGCATGAAAAATATGAAGAAATCGAAACAGATATGATTGTCTGGAGGACAGACCGAGTATATAGAATAGTCGAAACAACCTTCGGTGAAATTAAAATAAACGATGGTAACTTTAATAGTGCGTAATTCCACCGTTAAATGTAGATGAGGGGGCGGGTAGCTGGAAAGAACACAATGAAGACCTTTATTAGTGGGAAGAATTGTCTTACGTGAAGAACAACTGTCGATATACAAGGGATACGGTATCCTGTAGAATGTTTGAAAAACTTAAGATCAAATAAGCCAGAACGGATATATAACATCCTGTCATAGTCTCTAAAACATTGGGGAAGTGGCAACAAGCCGACTATTCACGTTGGTGTGTTGAGTGTATAAGTCTGGCGATATAGCATGTGACTTTCGAAAAAACATCATCCACACAGACTGAGCGGCGGCACAATTGTACATTCGTCCATTACCTGCACCTACCAGTGAACTCCTGTCTAGAGCCTGTGTATCGGGAGAATGACTCAAGCGTGCGCGGTGAAAGATGGTCTGAAGCTGGTTCAGTCAAGTACGTAATTTTTATCTGCTGAAGGACATTAACGGACAGGACTAAACATAAAGAACTGTAATGTAGTTAAGAATTTTGACAACCAGAGCCCAATAGCGCGCAGAGACAATCAAGAAACAGGTCAAGATAATGTTTCTGCGAATTGTCCTGTTTATTTCTTGAAGGCTTTTTTATTTCTTTATGTTTGTACCACGCCTCAACTGCAAGAGCTGATAAGTGCATGAATTATCGCACAGTCAGCTTAACAGCTCATGCATCCTAGTTGCTGACAAGAATAATATACAGAAGAATGGAAACGAACGCAGCAGATCACCACGAATTCCTCTCTTGTGCTAAACCCTTCATCTCAGAGTAGCACTTGAAACCTACGTCTTCAATTATTTGCTGCATGTATTCCAATTTCTGTCTACTTCTACAGTCCCTGCACTCTACAGCTCCCTCTAGTACAATGTCTTAACAGATGTCCTATCTTCCTGTCCCTTCTCCTTATCAGTGTTTTCCACATGTTCCTTTCCCCCGTATTCTGCGCAGAACCTCCTCATTCTTTACCCTATCAGTCCATCCAATTTTCAACATTCTTCTGTAGCACCACACCTCAAATGCTTCGATTCTCTTCTCTTCGGTTTCCCACAGTCCATGTTTCACTACCACACAATGCTGTACTCCAGACGTACATTCTCAGAAATTTCTTCCTCAAGTTGAGGCCCATATTTGATATTAGCAGACTTCTTTTGGCCAGGAAAGCCCTTTTAATGTCGTCCGAGCTCCGTCCGTCACTCGTTATTTTACTGTGTAGGTAGCAGAATTCCTTAACTTCATCTACACCACGTGGCTAGGGCCTCTCGTCGGATAGACCGTTCATCTGATGCAAGTCTTTCGAGTTAACACCACTTCGGCAATTTGCATGTCGATGGGGATGGAATGACGATGATAAGGACAAAACGACACCCAGTCCCTGATCGGAGAAAATCTCTGACCCAGCCGGGAATCGAACCAGGGCCGTTAGGTGTGACATTCCGTCGTGCTGACTACTTTTTTTTCTCGATATAGTTCGTTGCGTTTCGTGTGGGCGGACGTCACAAGACATGTGTTCAAGTTGATCGTTGATTCCTTGACTCAGTTTTTTTATTACAGTGGCTTTCAATTTATTCTCTCCACCTATCCGCTCTCTCCTCTGCATTTAACAGTGGATTTCCCGTTGCACTCTTAATGTTGACACCCCCGCTTCGTTTTAGTGCCACGTCCTTCCGACAATCATTTCTTTTTCGATGTCTTCACATTTTTCTTGTAGCCATTTCGTCTTAGCTTCCCTGCACTTCCTATTTACTTCATTCCTTAGCGATTTGTATTTCTGTATTCCTGAGTTTCCCGAAACATTTTTGTACTTCCTCCTTTCATCGATCAATTGAAGTATTTCTTCTGTTACCCATGGTTTCTTCGCAGTTACCTTCTTTGTAGCTATGTTTTCCTTCCCTACTTTAGAGATGTACATTCCTCTTGAACTGTACTGCCTACTGAGCTATTCCTTGTTGCTGTATATAGCCTTAGAGAACTTGCAGCGTCTCTCGTCATTTTGTAGTACTTCCGTATCCAACTTCTTTGCTTATTGATTCTTCCTGACATATCTCTTAAACCTCAACCTACTCCTCATCATTACTATATTGTCATCTGAGTCTATATCGGCTCCCGCATACACCTTACAATCCAGTATCTGATTTCGGAATCTCTATCTGACCATGATGTAATCTAACTGAAATCTTCACAAATCACCCGGCCTTTTCCGTCCTATAACCTTTTCTTCTACTCCTTCCCCTACAACTGCATTCCAGCCCCCATGTTCACTAGATTTTCATCCCCCTTCACATAATGTATTACCTTTTCAGTATCCTCATACACTAGCTCTGTCTCTTCGTCTTCAGCTTACGACGTCGTCATGTATAACTGGACTATCGTTGTCGGCGTTGGTTTGTTGTCGATTCTGATAAGAAGAACCCTGTCACTGAAATGTTCACAGTAACACACTCTCTGCTCTACTTTTCTATTCATCATGAATCCTATTCCGTTTAACATTTGCTGCTGCAGTTGATATTACCCTGTATTCATCTGACCAGAAATCCTTCTTTTCTTTGCACTTCACTTCACTGACCCCTACTGTATCTAGATTGAGCCTTTGCATTTCCCTTTTCAGATTTTCTAGTTTCCCTACCACGTTCAAGCTTCTGACATTCCTTGCCCAGACTCGTAGAACGTTATCATTTCGTTGATTATTCAATCTTTTTCGCATGATAACGTCCCCCTTGGCAGTCCCCTCCCGGAGATCCGAATGGGGGACTGTTCCGGAATCTTTTTCCAATGGAGAGATCAATATGACACTTCTTTAATTTCAGGCCACATGTCCTCTGGATACACGTTACGTGTCTTTAATGCAGGGGTTTCCATTATCTTCTGCATCGTAATGCCGTTGATCATTGCTGATTCTTCCGCCTTTAGGGGCATTTTCCCACCCTTGGACAAGAGAGTGCCTTGAATCTCTGTCCGCTCCTCCGCCTTCTTTGACCATGCCGTTGGCTGAATGAGGGAGACTTCTTATGTTGGAAGTCTTCGGCCACAAATTCTGATTATCAATAAAAATTTAGGCAGTGGCGAAATTCGAATCCGGGACCGAAGACATTTTAATGATGAATCAAAGACGCTACACTTAGAACACGAGACTAATGTTAAGGTTTGAAATTTTGTGTAAAATTGGTTGCAAATTGCTAAGTGCTATCATTCTCAATTACTGCTCGAATGAAGTCTAGTAATTCATGTGTCGTGGGCTACTCGTCTTTTTCTCCCCCACCTACAATCCTTTGATAGATAGGTCGTTCTTACCCCTGCAGCTGCTTGACTTTAAGGTGTATGATGAAATCGGTCCAGTGGCTTTGCAGGAAGTCTGAAAAGTACGTGCGCACACACAAACATACATCTGTTTTTGTAATATAGATTTCAGTCTTAGTTATAATGTACTCAAGCAATTGAAGTCTGTCTCTGCTTTAATCCTGTTCATCGTGTGTTTAGCGTTACTGAACGCAGCATCCTCTAGTAGCGTTTATCCCGGCGTAAGGGTCCTGGTCTACACGATTTGGATACTATATAATAGTTTCCACTTTTTGGCTGGAGAACCTTCGCATCACCCACAGTCACAAGTTAACATAGGGTGAGAAGTCGTGTGCACCATCTGTCAGTCAGTCGTGAAAACTTAGATATGTGTATCACAAATACAGTGTTCGTGTGCAGTATTGTCCGAGGTCAAGATTACGGACTAGTCGAGTATTTGCCTTAACGAATGAGGAAAACAACTTAACAACCATTTTCAACTGGGCTGTCCGGTGTACCAGAGCAGTGGCTGTTATTCCACTGCACGGTTTCGATGCGTTCTTGTCTCACCTCCCTGTGCTGTAGGCTTTGGGCCAAGTGTTGAGCAATAATGCTTTAGGCGTGATAGTATTAGTGATTCCAAACAAAAAAACTTCGTGTGAACATACTCCATGTTTAGTACGTTTTCCGAGATAGAACATATTTAATATCACTACTGAATGTTATGTATAGAACATCGCAACCTCGAGCGAAAACAAAATTAAACTACATTAAATTTCCTACAAAAATTTCTCTAGGGCTGATAGTTTGCGCGAATGTTGAAAATCTCGCGCGACCTGCATGCGCTGTAGCTTAGGTAGTTTTTGTAGGCCAGTTTGACGTAGTTTCCCGCCTAGGTAGACCTCTAGTGTCCCGTATTATTACGTACTTTTAATTTCGGCTTGGGTGTAGACAGCGCGTGAATTGGCGGAATATTATTGAAGTAGTCAGATCCAAATTTTAGGCTCCCAGTTACGATTCTTACGCTGGTAAATTAATTTATTAGTGGATCTGCACCACAGCGCTTGTACATGCAGAAGAAGAACCATAACGTGGTTGCATATCCGACAAGTCGCTGTTGTTGCGAAGAAACAAGAAAATACTGTAACTGAGGAAGTCAGTTTTAACAGTGAATCCCTGACGTCTAGTAGTGTCTATTGTTGCGCCAAGCTATAACTGCTGCTATTAATATTAATATTTTAAAAACTGATGAGATTCTTCGTACTATGAGACGCAGTATATCTGTAATAGTATTACAATATTCAGTCATTTCCTTTACAAAGTCAGTCAGTTTACAGAATGTGCAGTATTTTTAATTTCGGCATGGGTGGTTATCGCGTGAATTGGTGGAAACATTATTGTAGCAGTAATATTCGAATTTTAGGCGCCAAGTATAATTCTTAGACTGGTAAATTAATTTACCTGGCAATTTTCATTTTAATTCCTTTGTAGGAGTAGATTCAACCGAGACTGACTACAGCAGTTCAAAAAATATTAGGATTCAATATTTTACTCTCAGAAAGTGAGCCACCACACACTGTAAGGACTTCGGGAGGATGACGACTCAAACCCGCGTCCGGCCATCCTCATTCAGGTTTTTCGTGATTTCCTTAAATCGATTACATCTTTCCCTACTCCGATGGAAGTTCTTTGACGAAACAATTTTTTCCAAAAATCATGAATAAATTGATTTTTTACCCACTAGTCGCACTTCTCCCATCACTCAACAATATGAAATTAATATTTTCCTCCTTATATCTGAAATCTGTATTTTAGCGGAGATTAGAATAACGTATGTTACTGTTCCGTTTGAAGTTGCGGAAAGCCTGCGGACATGCGGAATATACTAGCAATTTTCACTGAAAACGACTTGTTTGACATTTGGGAGCGTCGGGCCACAATAGCCGATGCAGTATCGCACAGCAATCTGTGCTGCGCTTTCGCATCCGGCGGACGTGTTATTAACGTATAGAGGAGGTCCAGTTTCCCGGCGTAGTGTTCTCAATAAACAATGGCAGCCGTTAAGTCACGGTTTGCCGAGGCCCTACTCTGTGTATGTGTATGTCTGTTTGTGTGTGTGTGTGTGTGTGTGTGTGTGTGTGTGTGTGTGTGCATGGTGAGATGCGGGTGGGAGAGGGGGTGGCCGCTGTGTGTTCTGCAGCCCACCGTCTGGATTTATCGGCGACACTGCCGTTAAAGAGGCGTCCGGAGGTCGTTTGGTGCCAGATGGACCGCGCGCTGGCGATGGAGGCGGCGGTGGCGGCGCGGGGGCGTCGGGGGCCGATCGAAACCGCCTCCACATCAGAGGGGCGGCCAGGGGGAGGGGTAGCTGGCTGCAAATTGCGTAGCTCGCCGCACAAAATGACTAGCCGCGCGATGTGGCGATTTGCGTGTACCACTGGGGTGGGTTGTGACGGAGTAGCAGCGGAAATGTAGGGAGGGTGGGCGACCTAGATGTGGCGCGCAGCTGTGGAAACCTCTCTCTTTCTCTCTCTTATTCTTTCTCTCTTTATCTCTCTCTCCCCCTCCCCCTCTTTCTCTCTGTCGGTCATCCAGGAAATGAGCGGTCTACGAGCAACTAGCCTGTTATCCGTCTGACCTACCGAGTCGTAAACGTACCAGAGAACAACAGCGCCTAATACCGAAAACGAATTCCGCTGGTTCAGTGTACGAAATAAATTCGATGCTAGTTTGCGCTGACGATGGTGCAGAATAGAGCCTGACGCTTCCGGAGTGTTTCCATTTGGGGAATTAAATGAAGTTACTATCACAAGCTGTCTCATAGTCGCGAATGAAAACAGTGCTCCGCGAAGTATCGTATTTGTTTTATTACTGTCAGCGTTCCCCATATTGTCGTCCGTGCTGACCATATTCAGACCCGTTCGAAACATATCCTAAAACAGCATGGCATCATCAAAAAATACAAAAAATGTCAGCTGATGCTACTTTTATGCACAACTACTAGGACGCTCGCATAAGATGGACAAAACCGGTCAAGTAATCACATTTTACGGGAATTGCGTCTGTGTTCTGCATATTAATGAGAACGATTGCTGTGTCCCCTCCAGGCGATGCCAGTGTTTACTGAGGTACTATAGCAGTAGTTAGGAGTTGTTGTAATAACTAACCCCAGTGGCCTGATTAGTGCCCGGAGCTCATTTTCTATTGGAGATCAATTTTGTGACAGGAAAAAAAAGTAGAGGAAGGGAGAAAGGAAAGGGGCAGTAAGAGAGCGAAGAAGAAGGGGGAAAGATGAAGTAGTAGTAATAGAAGAAAAGGAAGAAGAAGAAGAAGAAGAAGAAGAAGAAGAAAGGAATAGACAAGAGGGCACTAAAGCGGGAAGAAGCGGCGATGTATGGATCGGAATTTTGAGGATATTCGCATGCAGTGAGCAACGGTTCCATAACGCCTGCCTCAGCTATTTTTCGGAAACCAAACGAAGCGAATCTCGCTGTTCCAGCTGAACCGCAGGAACGGATGTACACTACTGCCTATTAAAATTGCTACACCACGACGATGACGTGCTACAGACGCGAAATTTAACCGACAGGAAAAAGATGCTCTGATATGCAAATGATTAGCTTTTCAGAGCATTCACACAAGGGTGGCGCCGGTGGCGACACCTACAACATGCTGACGTGAGGAAAGTTTCCAACCGATTTCTCATACACAAACAGCAGTTGGCCGGCTTTGCCTGGTGAAACGTTGTTGTGATGCCTCGTGCAAGGAGGAGAAATGCGAACCATCATGTTTCCGACTTTGATAAAGGTCGGATTATAGCCTATCGCGATTGCGGTTTATCGTATCGCGACATTGCTGCTCGCGTTGGTCGACAGCCAATGACTGTTAGCAGAATATGGTGTCGGTGGGTTCAGGAGGGTAACACGGAACGCCGTACTGGATCCCAACGACCTCGTATCACTAGCAGTCGAGATGACAGGCATCTTATCCGCATGGCTCTAACGGATCGTGAAGCCACGTCTCGATCCCTGAGTCAACAGAGGGGGACGTTTGGAAGACAACAACCATCTGCACGTACAGTTCGACGACGTTTGCAGTAACATGGACTATCAGCTCGGAGACCATGGCTGCGGTTACCCTTGACGCTGCATCACAGACAGGAGCGCCTGCGATGGTGTATTCAACGACGAACCTGGGTGCACGAATGGCAAAACGTCATTTTTTCGGATGACGCATCATGATGGTCGCATCTGTGTTTGGCGTCATCGCGCTGAACGCACATTGGAAGCGTGTTTTCGTCATCGCCACACTGGCGTATCACCCGGCGTGATGGTATGGGGTGCCATTGGTTACACGTCTCGGTCACCTCTTGTTCGCATTGACGGCACTTTGAACTGTGGACGTTACATTTCAGATGTGTTACGACCCATGGCTCTACCCTTCATTCGATCCCTGCGAAACGCTACATTTCAGCAGAATAATTCACTACCGCGTGTTGCAGGTCCTGTACGGGTCATTCTGGACACAGAAAATGTTCGACTGCTGCCGTGGCCAGCACATTCTCCTGTTCTCTCACCAACTGGAAACGTCTGGTCAATGGTGGCCGAACAACTGGCTCGTCACAATACGCCAGTCACTACTCTTGATGAACTGTGGTATCGCGTTGAAGCTGCATGGGAAGCTGTACCTGTACACGCCATCCAAGCTCTGTTTGACTCAATGCCCAGGCGTATCAAGGCCGTTATTACGCCCAGAGGTGGTCGTTCTGGGTACTTATTTCTCAGGATCTATACATCCAAATTGCGTGAAAATGTAATCACATGTCTGTTCTAGTATAATATATTTGTCCAATGAATACCCGTTTATCATCTGCATTTCTTCTTGGTGTAGCAATTTTAATGGCCAGTAGTGTATGAATAGTATGTTTTCTGTTTTTTGTTTTATTTGTTATGTCTTTGCATTCGTGATAATGAAACAGTAAAATAGGAGACACATTGTTCTTACAAGCAATGTTACTTCGGACTATGTGTTACTACCATTTTGAACGTATCACACAAAAGGATCTCCTTCTAATCAAATAGGATTCCTGTTTCAACATACAAAGCAACGAAGTGCGAGTAGGACTCGCATTCTGAGGACTCCGTGCAAAGTTAATTATGCATAAAACTAATAAAAATAATAATAAGAAGAAATTCGTTTATCAGAATGGCTTGATGCAATTCTTTCTATTGCATTCTACCTAAGCGACTTTCGTGTTCCTAACCTATCCCAGATATCCAACTGCCTATTAGAAGCCAACAGTTTAACGTGGAATTTGAACCACGTTGTATTTTCTGAAACTTCTAACATCGTCGAGAGGCACAGGCTAGATTAAGTTTGACTGAAAAGTCGGTGGTCCTACCGCGAGTCTATTCCGCGATCAGTCGGTTGCGAGGGACGCGCATTGCCGCTAGACCGTATAACGACGTATTAGTACTTTTTCTAGTTTTTCTTATAACAGTAAAATTAGTTTTATTACCTATAACAAATTAATTATGCACTGAGCCATTAATCGCAAAGAAAGGAGTTTTATTTATGAAATATGAATCCTTAGTGTTTTGAATCCTAGAGGAAGTGGTGTTAATGGCAATATCTTTGTGATGTGTCGTCTATATTTTGTCTGCTTTTCTTCTTCTGTCACTTTGTTTCTTACGCTTTCCTTCTCCTGCCCCTGTGTTGTTAAGACACACACATTAATGAAATTACTCATTTTTTTTTGTAGAAACATTGTTTTACACGCTAGAAACTGCACATCATTTGATTAAAAAAGTTCGACTGGCCAGCGCGAATCAAATTAGCGCACTTGAGATGTTCCAAATGTTCACACTCGCGAAAATACGAAGCCAAGCCAGTTATTTAGAGAGAAGAACATTTTGTATCTTACATTTTAAATTCGTAGATCTCAATTTAACTCGCCTGGTTCTCGTTAGGGTGAGTTGAAACTACCAGGCCGCACACGAACGTAGATAATTCATCAATAGGTACGAAGAGCGAGTTTGCAAGTACTAAAATATGTGATATAGATGGACGTATCTTTTGAGTGCATTGACTTAAGGCTCAAAAAGGCATCCCATAACTTCAAGGGACAGTAGACAGTAGTTTTAGACATAAATTTCAAAACCTCTACCTGCTCTTGAGATCAAGGCGTCTTAACGGTCGACCACTCATAGACAGACAGACGGACAACGAAGTGATCCTAAGTGATTCGTTTTTAAGATTAAGGTGCAGAACCGTAAAAAGGATAACTGAAATCTATATGTTTTAGCTTATTTTAAACTCGAGTAGCAATGATCCGCTACGAATTCCTCTCCTGCGACAACCTCTTCATCTTCGAGTAGCACTTGCAAACTCCATCTTCTTTAACTTGCTCCATATTTTCCAATCTCTGCCTTCCTCCACAATTTTTACCCTCTACAGCTCTCTATAGTTCCACGGAACGTATTCCCTGATACCATAACGGATGCCCTGTGGTCCTGTCCTTTCTTCTTATCAGCGTTTTCCTGATATTTCTCTCCTCTCTGATTCTGCACAGAACTTGTTAGTTCACCTGATTCGTCTATAGCTTCGATCCCCTTTATTACTGTTTTCCCGCAGCCCATATTTCATTACCATACAGCGCTGTGCACCAAACGTACTTTATCAGAAATATCTTCCTCAAATTGAGGCCTATGTTTGGTACTAGTAGTCTTCTCTTGGTAAGGGATGCCCTTTTGGCCAGCGCTAGACTACTTTTGATGTCCTCTTTGCTCCGTCCATCATTGGTTATTTTGCTGCCTACGTAGTAGAATTCCACCATCTACTTCGTGATTCCCAATCCTGATGTTAAATTTCTCGCTGTTCTCATTTCTACTACTTCTCATTACTTTCTTCTTTCTTCGATTTACTCCCAGTCCATATTGTGTACTCATTGTACTGTTCATTCCAATCAACATTTACAGCTCCGGTGACACTTGCTTGGATATTTTCCCTTTGTGGCTTATCAGAGACAGCAGGTTCCTGATATAGCTCATCTTCGATCCAGTTGCCATCCCGATACCGTATCATGTTTATTTTTTGTTTCGTCGACCTATTGCCTTCATTGTTGGCCTCGGTCACCTGGCGAAGGCCTACAGGGCCCGAAATTAGTTTGTTGCCTTCTGACTTTTGCTTCTGAAGGTACCTCCACTATTCTAACATTTTATGAGTTTTCAGTCGGTGGTGGCCTGCTTGGATCTCACGACGGTGGGTATTGATTGCTTGGTATAGGTATAGCCTGTACATAATTTATTGGCTGACCTGAATGGATAGAACTTTGCTGCGGCTGCCAATGACTTGGCCCTGGCTGCCGCCAATATTCACTGTCACCCCGCATGTCTTTATATGGACCAAAATTTTGGTTGTGTGGATTCCTACTATTATTATTATTGTATTTCCCGTTACTATATGATTACTTTTATTTTTCTTTGGAGTACCTATTTCCATTATTTCCGTACCATGAATTTTTTCTATTAGGACTATTGGCATTGCTGTTCAGAATTTTTTCTGGCGTCTTCTTCCACTAGATACAGACAATTAATTACAGACAGAAATTCTTTCAGATCAGTGTCTGTACTATTAAATAATTTTTCTCTAATATGTGTGGGTAATCTAGCTTTTAACACTCGCAAAAAGTCTCTGGTGGTTACTGGCTCATCCCAGTACCGGGACATGTTAATATACGAGTATTTTTCAAAGTACTTCCTTAAGGAACTTGACTTCGGATTGTACATATCTGCATTGTAAACAACTTTACGGAGTCGCTCTTGAGTAGACGCTGACCAGAATTGATCAAAGTCTTGCAAGTTTCTGCTGCATTTAATGCCCAGAGCGATGCATCACCAGAAATATGTGAAACCACAAACTGTATTTTCTGTTCTTCCGACCATGATTTTGGAAGAACACTTTTGAAGTTTCGAATGAAACTTACTGGATGTATGTATTTTTTGCTTTCTTCGTTGAATATTTGAAACTGTCTATGCTTAATCAGGCTTTCTTCATGGATCAAAGTAGTTAAGTGCGTGGAATTGCTATCATTCGCAGGTGGTGTGGTTATTTTATTACAAGTACATTCTATTCCACTATTTTTGTTCTTTGGTGTCACATATTGCTCTGGTGATATCGGCTGATTACCAAAATTTGGTCATCCTTGTGGTGCATTAAAATTCACCGTTAGATTATCTGCGATCTGTTGCCTGTCAGTACCAGTGTTGTCATTACTGCATAGCGTCAGATTTTCAAAGTTTTGATTTTCAGAGCTCAGCACCCTGGCTACTTCTGTTCGGACTTGCTTTCGGATTTCCGAGGGACTGTCCTCCTGCATTGTATCCACAGCGGTAGCCAAAGCTTTGAATTGGTTCTCTAGTCTATCTACTTCAGTTTGATGGCTATTGACCTGAACTGGCATGTCTATTAACGGTTCAATAGTGGTTTTTACTGCATCGATCTCCTGCCTAAAATGGGTAGTAATAACATTATCACGATCGACCAACACTTGACTTATCCTACGGACAATTTCTTTATCTCTTTCCAGAAAAATATTGTTTATATTTTCCAAAAATTTCTTTTCCTTTCCTTGGTCCCTGAGCTCCTGTTGCTGTTTTTCTATAAGCTTTTCCTGTCTACGTTTTTCCTTTTCCTTCTGACGTTATCATTCACGCTCCTGCTCTTTAATAGTAATCTTTTCAAATAATACTGTTATTATATCCTGTATTGACACAGCTTGACCATTGCTAACTTCTTCCCCTTGCCCAGAAGAAATATTGTCATTAAGTCCTAACTGGTTGACTGCAGGAGTGTCAGTTTGTTTTGGTTTGTTTTACTATCACTCGGGACATCAGTTACTAAATTATCATTCATAATTAAATTTTGTGATAATTCGACAGAAATATGGGTAGATTGTTCTACCTGAGGCGCTGATGTCTTTTGGGTATCAGTGTGCTCATTCGGTTTAATCTGTTTCTTTTGCTTAACCATTGTAACACCAATATAGCACAACAAATATATAAATCACTGACAAGCACCAATTGACACAAAATAATCTTATAACCAACACATATACACAAATAACACTTAAAAATATTATTTTCGCAGCCAGAATATTACTACTTATCGCTGCAGGTACTGATTTATAATTAAAATGTTACACAATCAGCGGTTATTGATCGTGTGCTGCTGTTTAATTACTGAACATGAACATCTGTTCCTACCTGTGTTGATTGAGAGTGGTGGACTGCACTGCTTATACGAAGTTATTCGTGTGTCTCGCACCAGCGCAGATACAGATTCGTACAGCAGTTCGGTAGGAAGATGTTAGTGCTCATGAAACAAGTAAATATACAATGAATAATAGTTTGTTTTGGTACCCCGTACCTGTAACAGATCACAATTTCAATTATTAAAATGAATAAATGTGCATTGGTGGCCCCACGTTGGGCGCCTGTGTGGCGTTCGCTGTGTTATTCAGTGGTTTGGTATTTAACTAATTTGTAAATGAAAATGATGATCTTATTTTATTACAGTGAGTAATTACTAAATAATTTATCTCCCGGCTAAAGATTTGGTGAAGTTGCTAAAGAACTCCAAATTAACGTGTTAAAGTGTTGTCTGTAATTTGTGTGTAACTAAATCACAGTTCATATAACAGATTCTTTACAGCTATTGATTATGATGGAAACAGATATCTTCAGCAAAATGATCATTAAAACCACCGAATATCAGCCGCGCACAACACTGACGTATGCTACCTGAAATAATATTCTTCGCAACTTGTGCGTAATTAATTTCGGCTCCATACATCAGATAGAAAAGTTTGTTATATGGATCGTGCTATGAGCACTGTTTTAAAAGAACCAATCTGATTCGAATTATTTTCATTAAAATGAGTTCGGGACCACCGGTGAACATTTATTTTACACATTTTTATTACCTTCGACATTTATGTCTGCAGAGTTGCGTAATTTGAATTTGCCGCTGAGATAATTGTTAAGATGGCGGCAGACAATTGATAGAGACTTTCTGTTGTTAGAACAAATAGGATACGTATTTGAAATGCTTATTAAACTTTGCTTTCATATTGTGCACTATTTAGACTAATTTTCATCAAGAAAACCTTTGAAACACTGGTAAAAACGCGATACAAATCGCTATCATCAATGGCTGCGTTCATTGCAGCGGAAAAAAATAATTAACACGGATAATGCTTATTGAGAGACGAATTAAAGTTACAAATAATTATTCACTCATATTTATAATAATAATGAACTCTATTGTCAAGTAATAATTAACAAATAATTAAAATTTCTTAACAGACCTCACTCTGAAATGCGTCTTGCGTCCGCGACCTACAAAAACCAACCAACAAAAGGTAAAAACAAAGGAAGATAAACGCAGACCATGAAAGGAATTTACAATTATCATTGTCTTTGTATGATACACATCGATATATCCAATTACATCATAAAATATTGTATAAATAATTAATATTTATCACCGTTTTCACTGTTTTTTCATATGTCGAATTGATAATGTTTATAACAGTTAGAGGCATAATATCCTCTCGTCGCACTGTAGCTAAAATTTATCTCGTGGATGTTACAAGACCATGTAATTCTTCTTCCGTTCCACTGAGGATAGCGATGTTATCTGCGAATCGTATCATCGATTTACTTTCACCTTGAATTTTAAGGGGGGGATCTAATGGATTTTGGTCAAAAAAATCGATATTTCAAAAATCTTATTCTCTTGATCTACACAATTTATTGTATGTTGTGTATGAATTTTATCGTGATAGCAGCTTTAGAAATGCCTTTAAATTGTTAATCTGATTAACTCTGGACTGGCGGCCGCTCCCACAGTTCCTGACATTTGCGAAGATGCTTACTTCAGCGTAATTTTTGTCATTATGAAGGATATCTATATCTTTGCCTGAAAACTTTTTTGCATTTGGTTTATTGACGTTTTCACAATACTAACACCTATTAGTACGTGGAAGGTTGAATTCGCAAACCTTTACGTGGAAGTCAAGATTTATGCATAATGGGTGGTGAGAAAACTGTGTTAAGGAAATTGAGGTTTCATGGAAATCGCTTTACCAACAAAAAAGAGAAGTAGCTCGAAATGAAGAACAGAAGCTCTCAGCATCAGCATCGAAACTTGGGACAGGAGAGTCGTGCAGGTGCGTGAATGATGTTGATATGGATTCCACTGGATTCAGACTTATTGACTTAGAGCTTCTCTGCCAGGCTAGAAAGTTTTCAAGTTCATGAGCTAGCTGTAAAAATACGAAATGCATGATTGTTGTTGAAGAAAGAAGAGTGGGAATAGCTTGTGATTTTAAATTAATTTGTAATTCGTGTGGCAATAAATTATCATTTTCCTCCTTCAAAAATACTAACGCTGGTACCTATGAAAGCAATTTTAGGTTAGGATATGTTCTAAGATGCTTTTGATGGGGCAGAAACTAGGTACTTTATTGTGTGGTTGTCTGAACATGTCTCCACCTTGTGCAAGGTTTGAAAAAAATGAATAAAGAAATGTCTGGGGGTGTATTCGATACTGCCAAAGTTTGTATGAAGAAAGCAGTGGAGGAATTGGTGGAAATATACCAAAAAGAAGGTCCTGGAGTAGATATTTATGACAGTGAATCACCTACAAATGTTACTGACAGTGTGTCTGTGGGTGGGACCTGGATGAAAAGGGGTCACATACATCTGTATGGAGTTGCATCTGTTATTAGTATTGACTCAGGTAAAATTCTAGATGTAGAAATTATATCTAAATACTGCCACCAGTGTACAAGAAGGAAAATATCCAACAATTAAGACAGTGTGAAACTGTGGCAAGAAAAGCATGCTCTAAAAATTGTAGTGGCTTAAGTGGTGGCATGGAGGTTGCTGCAGTTGTGAGGATGTTCGCCAGATCTGATGACCAGTATGGTGTTAGATACACTAAACACCTTTGTGATGGGAACTCCTCTTCGTTCAAAGCTGTAAAACATAAAGATCCGTACAATACAACAATACAAAAGTTGGAATGTGTTGGCCACATCCAAAAGAGGGTGGTGATAGGCTTCGTCGTTTACTGAAAGAGAAGGAAGGTTAAGTACTTGAGGATGGAAAAAGACAGGCTTGCTCTGGAAGAAACTGATTATCTTCAGTTATTTTATGGGAAAGCTATCAGGAAAAACACGCATAAAATACAGGTAGTGAGGTGCGCTGTGGGGGCAATTTTTTTCCCACAAACTATCCACTGACAGAACACAAACGCACAATCTGTGTCCGAAAGACGATTGGTGTAAGTTCAGCATCAGAAATGAGACGTATTCACATAAACACTCATTACCAGAACCTAGTATGAATGCAATTAAGTCCACTTTCAGGTTTCCTCCAAAACCTAATTTATTGAGGAAGTGTCTTCACGCAAAGACACAAAATGGAAATGAAAGCCTCAATAATTTAATTTGGATTAGATGCTCGAAAATGACATTCTGTGGACTTGAAGTAATCAGAATAGGTGTCCATGATGCAGTTTTATAGTTCAATAAGGGAAATAATAGCAGAATGGAAGTGCTGAAGGGAGTTGATATAGACCCTGGTGTATTTTACACCAACGAGGACAGTAGGGTCAAGAAAGCTAACAGATCAGTCTCTTAGCTGCAAAAACAAGCCAGTCAGATTCGAAGAGGAGAGAAGAGAAACCTGGAGGATGCGGAGTATAGGTATGGAGGATTTTAAAATTGAGATGAGCGTATTACATGTAGAAGTATGAGAAGAAAACCTTTGAACCTCATTTTCTCTGTATTATATTTTTTACGCTATTAGAAGCCTTTTCTCAAAACGTATATGCGCTAATGCTATGTAATTTTCAGAAACTGTTCGTAACGTGTTGCTGTGTCCCTGGAACTAAAAAATACAAGATCCTGCAATTGCGTTCTGATTTTTAGATGATTGTATGTAGAATAAACGTTAATTTTGGGTGTGCAAAATTAAAAACTGTGTTAATGATACGATTTGTTTCATAGATTGGTAACTGTAGTTCAGTGGTCTTATAACCTTCTCAGGACACTACAATAAAATTTTCAGATTAATTGCATGATTAGAATATGAGTTATAGTTTTTTATAAAAAAGACAATAAAAGAAATAATAATTCAATTTTAAGACAAAATATTAATCCTGCCTATTTTATTACGATCTTAATACAACTCTTTTCCTTTACACACGCAAGATTTTAGATTTGTACACTTATAAATGTGGCTATTATGATTTTTTAAATAAATATTTACATTTTCGTTACATCCCCCCTTAACTCCACTCCCGAACCTTCCTTTTATTCTTACACCCTTTTTAAACCGAGCACTCCGTTCTTGGTCTACCACTCTTGTTATTCCCGTTTGGCTCTTGTACGTGTTGTATATTACCTCATAGCTTACCCCTATTTTGCTCAGAGTTTCGAACGTCTTGCACCAGTTTACATTGTCGAACGATTTTTCCAGGTCGACAAGTCTCATGAACTAGTCTTGATTTTTCTTCAGTCTTGCTTCCATTAACAACCTTTCCCAAGCCAAACTGATCGTCAACTAACACATCCTCAATTATTTTCCATTCTTCCGTATGTTATTCTTGTCAACAACTTGGATGCATGAGCGGTTAATCTGATTATCCGATACTTCTCGCATATGTCAGCTCCTCCTAGTTACACCACGCGATAAGCCCTCCATTAGTATCAGACAGTGATTTCGATTCCCTACTCGGCCAGAGTACCGTTATGGAGGGAAGGTAAGAGCCACAGAAGCGTCGTACCACGCCCGCACCTATCTACCAAGGAGGGTTCACTTTGTGAACTCCGCCATTGTTTACCACAGCGGTCTCTGCGTCAGCACGAGCGTAAATGGTCATAAACTGTGATTTGGCTGCACCGATCGGCCCCCTCACGTCCTCACCCACCTTATGTCGAACAAGTTATTGGAGGGAGACCACTACAACATGCAGAACAACCATATTAAGTTGCATGTATCTGGCGACAGTGTGCTACACTATCTGCAGTATACAGAGAAGTAGAATACTTACACTGTGGTGTCACCGCCAGACACCACACTTGCTAGGTGGTAGCTTTTAAATCGGCCGCGGTCCGGTAGTATACGTCGGACCCGCGTGTCGCCACTGTCAGTGATAGCAAACCGAGCACCACTACACGGCAGGTCTAGAGAGACGTTCTGGCACTCGCCCCAGTTGTACAGCCGACTTTGCAAGTAACGGTTCACTGACAAATACGCTCTCATTTGCCGAGACGATAGTTAGCATAGCCTTCAGCTACATTTGCTACGACCTAGCAAGGCGCCGTATTCAATTGATATTGAGATTCTATTAATGTATCATCAACAGCGATGTTCTACAAATGTGGATTAAAGTTAAGTATTCCAGAAGCTACGTACTTTTCTTTATAGCATTCATTACGTATCCTGTTTCAGACCTCACGACAGCCTGCGTGAGTTTAAGCGCGTGCCTTTCGGCTTCCTCTCATTGTGTCTAGGCTGTCTTGTCTAGACACAACATACACCGTGGATTTTTATTGGAGGGATGTGGTCGTCAGCCTACCGATTCTTTCATCGATCTAAAATGGCATGCCAAGACTTCGAATCTCATCATCACAGAGCAGCACCTAGACCAAAGGCATTCAATCAGTTGTTCTGTTTATTCCATTCATTTTATCCCCTGCAATAATCGCCGTCAAAGGGTCGTTCTATGGTTGAAATGAAACCATTGAAGAAGTAAGAAGCGTAATCTATTAAATTCCGAGCATGCAGCCCCGCCAATAATACCTAGTCGCCAGTGTTGCTACTGAGTCTGAGGGTATCCAGGCGATATGTGGCAGAAATATCAGTTGAAGAAGTGGAATTTGCGCGGCTACATGCACGAAATCTACCGTTCATTACGGCGTGAGAAGTTAAAAACGCAGAATTAAGAAGTGGTATTTAAAAATAATAATTTTAGAACGAATTTATGACCAAAAGCTTTATTACCATGTCTCAAGGCTTGTCCCAAGCTCACGGGAGCAACTAGCCTCCCATAAAACTCTCTTTAGAGCTCTGTACAAGGAGATTCAATAACCAAAACAACACATTTTTTCCTGAAACCTTTGCTTTATTCAGTATTCCAATACCTCATATTATTTCCTGCTCTTTTGGCTGCAAAACCTTATTTTTCAATATAATCCCCGTTCAGTGCAATGGCCTTGCGCCATCTTACTGGGAGGGCCTAACACGATGTCGTAAGTTTTCTATAAAAATACTGTCCAAGCGAAAGCTGAATACATTGATCTCGAAAACTTTCTCTTTATGCAACATTACCTTAAGTCCCATATTCTATTGCTGAGCAAAACTGATTGTTGCTTGGCTCTGTGTTGCGCATAAGAAAAGTGTTGTAACATAAAAACTGTTAACTTCTTGAAATGCAAAATTTGAAATAAAGAGAATGAATCCAGTTAAATGCCGAAGTAAAGTAATTGTATCCTCAATGAAATCTACATAACTAAAACTCAGTGCCGAAACACATCATGAACGGTGGGTGATGTAAAGTGCATTGTTTGACAAAGAATATCCACAAAAATAAATTGTGCAGCGGACTGACTAGCATGTCAACCACAGATAAAACTAAACACAGAGTCGAGGGTCTTATTCACTGCTCATCCATTGCATTCACTCACCTTTGTCCCAGTGTAGTAGAGGTGAATTATTTACAATAGCAGAAAATATATGAGGATCTTACATCGTGACTTTAGTAACTTAGACATCGTAAAACGTTTGTTTGCAAGGTGTGCTACGGCGAACAAACACTGCTCTAAACCGAAGGTCATCTGATGAAGTGTTCGATACGACATCTAGGGAAACCAGAAAGTCATTACGCGTGAGAGCAAGGTAACCAGTACAATAGTGACCACCATGTGCGTTGCATCAACCTCGGCAGTTAATCCCTTCGTTTGCGATGTTACTGATTTCGTAGGCCGTCATTGTTAACATAATCGAGTGATAATGAATCCTGCAGATATAGTGAGCACGATTGTTAACCATTACAAACACAAAAGAAAGAGTCACAGAAATTACAGTAAAGGACAGAAATGCAGCTGCATTCATAATCAATATATTGGATGAAACAGTGGCAACCAATGGCAATAACGTGTTGTTGTTTTTGTTGTGGTCTTCAGTCCTGAGAATAGTTTCATGCAGCTCTCCATGCTACTCTATCCTGTGCAAGTTTCTTTATCTCCCAGTACCTACTGCAACCTACATCCTTCTGAATCTGCTTAGTGTATTGATCTCTTGGTCTCCCTCTACGATTTTTACCCTCCACGATGCCCTCCAATGCTAAATTTGTGATCCCTTAATGCCTCAAAAAATGTCCTACAAACCGATCCCTTCTTCTAGTCAAGTTGTGCCACAAACTTCTCTTCTCCCCAGTCCTATTCAATACCTCCTCATTAGTTATGTGATCTACCCATCTAATCTTCAGCATTATTCTGTAGCACCACATTTCGAAAGCTTCTATTCTCTTCTTGTCCAAACTATTTATCGTCCATATTTCACTTCCATACATGGCTACACTCCATACAAATACTTTCAGAAATGACTTCCTGACACTTAAATCTATACTCGATGTTAACAAATTTCTCTTCTTCAGAAACGCTTTCCTTGCCATTGCCAGTCTACATTTTATATACTCTCTACTTCGACCATCATCAGTTATTTTGCTCCCCAAATAGCAAAACTCCTTTACTACTTTAAGTGTCTCATTTTCTAATCTAATTCCCTCAGCATCACCCGACTTAATTCGACTACATTCCATTATCCTCGTTTTGCTTCTGTTGATGTTCATCTTATATCCTCCTTTCAAGACACTATCCATTCCGTTCAACTGCTCTTCCAAGTCCTTTGCTGTCTCTGACAGAATTACAATGTCATCGGCAAACCTCAAAGTTTTTATTACTTCTCCATGGATTTTAATACCTACTCCGAATTTTTCTTTTGTTTCCTTTACTGTTTGCTCAATATAAAGATTGAATAACATCTGGGATAGGCTACAACCCTGTCTCACTCCCTTCCCACCCACTGCTTCCCCTTCATGTCCCTCGACTCTTATAACTGCGGCAGTAACGTACATCAAGAAAATACAGTCGATTATATTGAAGAATATGAATACGCAGAAAAAGACTGATTGTGAAAAAGCTATGGACCATCCTGAATGTGATAGTGACGAAGAGTTGTTTCAGAGTGACGAAAGCCAGTCGTCTGATTATCTGTCTAGGCCACCAAAGAGGAAGGAGTGGGATGAAGAGGCAAAGGAGATAACTGCGTTCCGAGATTCTGAGAAAACTAAGGGATTAAGCTTCAATACGGCACAGAAGTGCTATCCTATAGTTCAAGACATCATCTACATCGCGGTACAGAAGGGGAGCACTCAAAACATCACGTGTTTCACGATTATCTAGTTGAAAAATTCAGGTTAGCGAGAAATGTTTTAGTTCCTAAAGTTCACGGCAGGGATATTGGTGCATGGGGTTGCGAAAAGGTCCGAGAATTTGGAGTGACACGATTGATTGGACCTATTCATGGATGGATTGTAGGGTTTAAGCAGATACACCGTCTTCGCTCACGGGCAATAAGAAATGTGAAGCCACTAAAGCCTTGAATACAGATGGTGTGTGGCTCTGAGCACTATGAAACTTAACTTCTGAGGTCATCAGTCCCCTAGAACTTAGAACTACTTAAACCTAACTAACCTAACTAACTTAACTTCTGAGGTCATCAGTCCCCTAGAACTTAGAACTACTTAAACCTAACTAACCTAAGTACATCACACACACATCCATGACCGAGGCAGGATTCTAACCTGCGACCGTAGCGGTCGCCCGGTTCCAGACTGTAGCGCCTAGAACCGCTCGGCCACCTCGGCCGGCGAATACAGATGGTGACGTGAGTGAAAGATGTCAGCAGTTCCACAAGGAGGTAATGGCCTTATCGAGCACCAAGGAATGAATACAGATTTATATTACCGATCAAAGTGGTATACGGTAAGAACACTATCATCGCGAACTCTGCTTTTGAGGGAAAGAATTCGTTGAAAAGTTCGGTGCGGAGTGATTATGCAACAGCTCATCATTACATCATCCAGTCTGTTACGTCGGCAAGTGGATACATGTTCCCAGAGATGCTGGTCATTTGTCAGGAGCCAGCAGACCAGTTTGGAGTGCCAGTAGTGCAACACATGTTGAAACCGCAATATCTGTTTCAAGTTGCCGCGAAGTCCGGCCTAATCACGAAACAAATCCTAACATAATTATTTCAGGATGTGTACTACCCATATGCAGTAACTTAATCTCTTCTTCTTCTTAATTCGCTCGGGACATATTGTGACAGGACTCATATTGATACTATCCGACAGCAAAACCGGGTGTATACAGCCAAGACGATCCCATATGGTGGCACAGCTTACATTCGGCCACTTGATGTGCTGTTCTTAAGGAAGTTCAAGACGGTGTTGAAGCGGACTAAACATCACCGTGCCCTGAACGACTATCTATTCGCACCATTGTCGAGGGATTCATTTTCGTCGTTGGTGTGTGTCCCACAGAATCAGTCCTGTTCTCCAGTCTTCGCAGGCATTGTTCCATACTCCTGCACTATAGCTGGATATGGTAATTTCAGACCAGATAGGCTTGAAACACCGTCCGAACGTATTTTTGATGTTCGAACGCAGTGTGACTCGGAAGACTGCTCCATGAAGGCTTTCATAAGGGCTCCTGCTATGATAAGCAACTCTGTTTTCACCAATTTATACTCTGCGATACTGTTCGTCCTCGTAATCTTTTGCCTAGAGATACGAGCAACCATTATTTGGTGTAACTGAACATGCGCATGAATGTCAACTGCACTGTAATTGTAATGTACATGTAAAACTCTTATATGCCAACCAAAACTTTGCTGCCGTTGCGACAGTGACTTGCACTAAGTCCCTTGTGACCACAGTGGAAGTCACTGGGCGTCTTCGCTGCTCCTGTGGGAGGTCCAATGCATCTTGGGCCATTAAAGTTATGCTGTATACAGGTCACCTTCATGGAACGTCAACACTGCCAGCAGTGCTAACTGTCATCCATTTAAACACACCCACTGTGGGCTACCAGCAAAGGCTCCGTTCGTCTGAGACTAATAACAAGTAAAGCTGAGGAAAGAGAACACTAAGCAAATAACCTTGACTTGGAACACTTCCGCAAGAACCATCCGAGCATGTGGTTCATCCTCTCTCTATATTCAAAAAAAGAAAATGAGTTCAAAACAAATCGTCTTCATTGACCGTCACAACATGGAACTTTGTTACTAGAAAAAAGTTCACAACTAAACGCAATTATTTCGAAGACTATTCTTGGTTGAGAAAACAACAGAATGAAAGTTTCTACAGTCAGAGTTCGTTCTCCACTAGTTTGTCTAACAAATGTTTAAGTCCTCGCTCTCTTTGAGTGGATTACATTCGAACAAAGTAACACGATCAGTACGAGTTCATAGTTTCTACAGTCTTGCCAGATGAGTCTGACAGGATATCAACAGGCCCGCGAGCGCGTTGCCGAGGTCGATTGGCGGCGGAGGTGGCATTCGGTCGAGGCGGCGTTGGATCCGGAGCAGACTTCTTCAGTTGGCTGGCTGCGTCGTAAGTGCTGTGATCCTAAGTACCCGCACGGCAAAGGTACACTTCCTCCTGATTGGCTGCACGCGACACTGGCGGATGCAGCGAAAGGTTCGTGGTAGGAGTTACCTCTCATGCTGATTTACGTGCCGTCTTGATCCGTTGAACGCGAAGGCCCTCTGTACATCGTGCTGCAAATAGCGGTTCCGGAGCGTCGTAGAGTAGGGCTGACACGGCAACCAACCTGACGGGGATGTGTTGCAGTGTTGCGTCGTCGCCTTTCGGCCTTTGCGACAAGCCACTGAGAGTCTTAATCAGTGACAGCGAGGAGTTCCAGCTTTGCACGTAAAGCACTATGTTCGTACGACTTGTCTGACAGAGCGATAATTTTATTTGTGAGCTACGGCATAGACTTATGATTTAAATTCGTAAAAAAAACTCGATACCTCAAAATCCACACTTTCATATAACTTGAGCGACTTAAAAAGCGCAGGAGGTGCAAGTGTTACCTTTCCCACACTGCATTGGTGTTTATATTGACATCTTGTGGCAATGATGGCAAATGCGAGATAACACACTGCGCAGTCTGCCCGACTGCAGTGCCCGTTCGGCGACCAAAGGATCTGTTCTTGTCAGCTGACACATAACGTATGAAGGGTAATTTGGCAGGCGGTAGCTCGCACCGGCTTCCTGTTTCCTGATAACTGAGACCTCACGCTCATCTCATATGTATGGAAGATTCCAAGCTGTTCTGCCGTTAGTGCTAGATGGAAACGGCATATGTTTCACAGTGGTGGCGAGTGTAATTCATCATGCTTCAAACAGTTTGCACAAAATATTTATACACTCTCAAGTCACATCAGTGTGATCACCACCTTTGGTCCAAGTCAACGTGCAAAAACTACTCACAGATGGCAGATGGCAGCACTAGCAGTGGTGGGGGAGGGGAGGGGGGGGCAGAAAATAGAGCCGTTCTTGTCGTAATGAGGAAACGAAGCATCCAAAAGTACGAAATCATTGGATTTAAGGCCAGGGGTGGGAAGCAGCTGAATTCGCGTGTCACAGTAGTTAATTATACTTTGTATGGCAAAATCGCGGTATCCAAAACTGGTGCCGAGGAAGATGTGAAGATCATAGACCATAGGTCATAGGAGACAGAGGTGAATGATGGCTGCGGAGATGTGTATGGGTGAACAGACGTGAAACTGTTGACCAAATGACAAACAACATGAACCAAGGGGCTACCAACAGTGATCGTTTAGCGAACGTTGCCGCTTGTGGGTCTCCACAACAGCGGTCTGGCTCATTCACCCGCGCTGCTGTTCGTCGGTGACGAAGTCTGGAATTTGCACGCCAACACTACAAATGGATGCTCTTCTCAGATCAATCATGTTTTATGCTCCATGAGACAGATGGCAGGTGGCCTGTTCCATCCAGCAGCAACCTTCGGAAGCCTCCACGCCGGAGGAGGGAGCGTTACATCACTGTCGCTTTTCCTGCACGAGTCGCAAAGGTTGTTCACAGGTGGTCACTTTAATGTGACTGTAAAGCGTAAAATATATACAAAAATCCTCGTCGATGAGTTATTTGTTAGTGAAAACGGTATCAATATTCTTACAGTAGTTCATGAGATTAGCTCAACACACACAGACAGAAACCACAGGCGAAGGTCTTTACCTTATATGAGAGATAATTTTAGTCAAAATGATGGAGAGATAGTGCTTTAGAATTGTGTCGTCTAAAGAGTAACTGAAATTAACTACCCATGGTCGAAATAGAACATTCTGTTCGAGTAAAACAGTCGTAATGCACTCTACATCGCAGCACCTATTAAGATTTCTCAGTTCTCAGCTATCATCTTGTAAGTAATCAATATAATAAACGTCAACTAAATTTTATAAACGAGAGCCAAAACAATGGTCCAAGAGTGTGGGGAAGTGTTACACTATTTGGAGACGTACGGCGGCCGAATGATGCGGCTGGATGCGACGTACTGCATGACGCAAGTGTGGACACGATATCTCAGCGGTGAGTTACAGGGAGGTGTGTAGTGAAGGTAACAGACCCTCACGAGATAACCAACTTTTAAGAGGGATAATAATCGGTGAAACGCGTGGGTCACAGTGCACATCACAAGAATTCGAGTTTCCTACTTCAACAGCACCTAGGGTGAACCTTCAACGTCGCAGAGACAGTGTTTCAATACTACTGAACCACCAGCCCGGACGACCAAAAGAGATCAGCTGGCGAACGTCACATCGCCTATACGGGGCGGTCGATGCTCTATTGTGAGATTGACGCCGTTTTGGACGCGACGCTTCTGGAACTTATTTATAGCGTAGCTATACGGAGCAATCGCGACGTATAGACTTGAGTGACTTATGACCGACCTTCGTCCAGTCGCCTTCCCATGAAATTTGAGCTTTCATAATGTGTAAACAACAAAATAGCTACGTCTCTAATCGAGTAACATATCGAAATGAAGTTGCGACGCATAGACAGACACAAAGTAAAGATATTGTATGAATTGATGAAATATTCTAAGGTCGTCAGCTGAGTCGTGACGTCGTGTTGTCGTCCTACTCGTCATCTTCAGAAAAAATATTGTGTTTACGTCAAATTTGTTCTTTTATTCCTTCGGCCGCACACTCTTCTGCCAAGGATCCTACGAGGCGACAGTAGCATGCCTCCGGTAGAGAAGTCGCAGCCAGTGGGGGTGGTGGTGGAAGGGGAGGGGGGAAGCTGGTCGCTTAAGGACCTAGGGAGGTGTGTACCTGACATCTACAACATTGGCTGCGAGTGTGGGATGCAGTACGCTATATCGGCCAGACGCAGCGATGTAACCCGCAGTACTGTTAGAAAGAGTGCGTAATGTTCGCCTGACATAAAATGCGTCCGCAGTGGAAGAGTGCAGCAACAGCGAAGAACACGTGTTTGCGTTTGACCTGACACAGGTGCTATGCCGCACCATTCTATTTCGGGCATCGGGCATCAAAAAGACAGTGGAAATAAGAGTATATGATTATCTTACCAGCAGGGACAGCGGTTTCGATCTCCGCCTGGGATGTGGTATCAGCAAGAAGTGAGTCAGCAACTTTTTGTTGTGAAAGTGGCAGAGACAGCTTGCAAAATTGACAGGCACCACCAGTATTCGTCGCCCAGACCCTCAACCCTCCAACACGCCGTGGGCTAACCCACGGTCGGCCGCAGCATACGACTGGCCCACCCGTTGGGCTCTCTCTGTGGTCCAGCGGGTGCTGAGGAACAAAGCCCACACTTCAGAAAAGATAATCAGTAGAAAACTCGTCGAAACGTTGCGACAGGAAAAAGCCAATACTCCGCTGAAACCCGAGAAGATTTCATCACTGAAACTCGACGAGAAACCCTGCGTTCTCATATAACAATTTGTGTCGGATTTGTACCAAGAACCTTTTTGCGGGCAGTGTTCGCACGACCCGTTGTCACTGCTGCTAGTACCTACTGTTGTGTATGGCTTTGTACACAACGGTAAGGAGATGTGGACTACGCCTGCTGCACTAACAGCCGTCGTAGGAAAACTGGACAGGGGCAGAAATGATTAGCGAATAAGCTAACACAGAAGACTAAAGGTTTACTTAACTTGTATATCTCCAAGCAAATTGAAACTTCCTGACAGATTAAAACTGCGTGCCGGACCGAGACTCGAACTCGGGACCTTTGCGTTTCGCGGGCAAGTGCTCTACCATCTGAGCTACCCAAGCACGACTCACGCTCCGTCCTTACAGCTTTTCTTCTGCCAATACCTCGTCTCCTACCTTCCAAACATTACAGAAGTTCTCCTACGAACCTAGCACAACGTTCTTTTTTTTTTTTTTTTTTTTCATCAGTATATTGACTGGTTTGATGCGGCCCGCCACGAATTCCTTTCCTGTGCTAACCTCTTCATCTCAGAGTAGCACTTGCAACCTACGTCCTCAATCATTTGCTTGACGTATTCCAATCTCTGCCTTCCTCTACAGTTTTTGCCCTCTACAGCTCCCTCTAGTACCAAGGAAGTCATTCCCTCATGTCTTAGCAGATATCCTGCCATCCTGTCCCTTCTCCTTATCAGTGTTTTCCACATAGTCCTTTCCTTTCCGATTCTGCGTAGAACCTCCTCATTCCTTACCTTATCAGTCCACCTAATTTTCAACATTCGTCTATAGCACCACGTCTCAAATGCTTCGATTCTCTTCTGTTCCGGTTTTCCCACAGTCTATGTTTCACTACCATACAATGCTGTACTCCAGACGTACATCCTCAGAAATTTCTTCCTGAAATTAAGGCCGGTATTTGATGTTGGTAGACTTCTCTTGGCCAGAAATGCCTTTTTTGCCATAGCGAGTCTGCTTTTGATGTCCTCTTTGCTCCGTCCGTCATTGGTTATTTTACTGCCTAGGTAGCAGAATTCCTTAACTTCACTGACTTCGTGACCATCAATCCTGATGTTAAGTTTCTCGCTGTTCGCATTTCTACTACTTCTCATTACCTTCGTCTTTCTCCGATTTACTCTCAAACCATACTGTGTACTCATTAGACTGTTCATTCCGTTCAGCAGATCATTTAATTCTTCTTCACTTTCACTCAGGATAGCAATGTCATCAGCGAATCGTATCATTGATATCCTTTCACCTTGTATTTTAATTCCACTCCTGAACATTTCTTTTATTTTCGTCATTGCTTCCTCGATGTACAGATTGAAGAGTAGGGGCGAAAGGCTACAGCCTTGTCTTAAACCCTTCTTAATACGAGCACTTCGTTCTTGATCATCCACTCTTATTATTCCCTCTTGGTTGTAGTACATATTGTATATGACCCGTCTCTCTCTCTATAGCTTACCCCTACTTTTTTCAGAATCTCGAACAGCTTGCACCATTTTATATTGTCGAACGCTTTTTCCAGGTCGACAAATCCTATTAAAGTGTTTTGATTTTTCTTTAGCCTTGCTTCCATTATTAGCCGTAACGTCAGAATTGCCTCTCTCGTCCCTTTACTTTTCCTAAAGCCAAACTGATCGTCACCTAGCGCATTCTCAATTTTCTTTTCCATTCTTCTGTATATTATTCTTGTAAGCAGCTTCGATGCATGAGCTGTTAAGTTGATTGTGCGATAATTCTCGCACTTGTCAGCTCTTGCCGTCTTCGGAATTGTGTGGATGATGCTTTTCCGAAAGTCAGATGGTATATAGCCAGACTCATATATTCTACACACCAACGTGAATAGGCGTTTTGTTAGAAATTCTGATGGAATGTTATCTATCCCTTCTGCCTTATTTGACCGTAAGTCCTCCAAAGCTCTTTTAAATTCAGATTCTAATACTGGATCCCCTATCTCTTCTAAATCGACTCCTGTTTCTTCTTCTATCACATCAGACAAATCTTCACCCTCATAGAGGCTTTCAATGTATTCTTTCCCCCCATCTGCTCTCTCCTCTGCATTTAACAGTGGATTTCCCGTTGCACTCTTAATGTTACCACCGTTGCTTTTAATGTCACCAAAGGTTGGTTTGACTTTGTATGCTGAGTCTGTCCTTCCGACAATCATATCTTTTTCGATGTCTTCACATTTTTCCTGCAGCCATTTCGTCTTAGCTTCGCTGCACTTTCTATTTATTTCATTCCTCAGCGACTTGTATTTCTGTATTCCTGATTTTCCCGGAACATGTTTGTACTTCCTCCTTTCATCAATCAACTGAAGTATTTCTTCTGTTACCCATGGTTTCTTCGCAGCTACCTTCTTTGTACCTATGTTTTCCTACCCAGCTTCTGTGATGGCCCTTTTTAGAGATGTCCATTCCTCTTCAACTGTACTGCCTATTGCGCTATTCCTTATTGCTGTATCTATAGCGTTAGAGAACTTCAAACGTATCTCGTCATTCCTTAGTACTTCCGTATCCCACTTCTTAGCGTATTGATTCTTCCTGACTAATGTCTTGAACTTCAGCCTCCTCTTCATCACTACTATATTGTGATCTGAGTCTATATCTGCTCCTGGATACGCCTTACAATCCAGTATCCGATTTCGGAATCTATGTCTGACCATGATGTAATCTAATTGAAATCTTCCCGTATCTCCCGGCCTTTTCCAAGTATACCTCCTCCTCTTGTGATTCTTGAACAGGGTATTCGCTATTACTAGCTGAAACTTGTTACAGAACTCAATTAGTCTTTCTCCTCTTTCATTCGTTGTCCCAAGCCCATATTCTCCTGTAACCTTTTCTTCTACTCCTTCCCGTACAACTAGCACAACTAGCACTCCTGAAAGAAAGGATATTGCGGAGACATGGCTTAGCCACAGCCTGGGGAATGTTTCCAGAATGAGATTTTCACTCTGCAGCGGAGTGTGGCAAAGGTCCCTAGTTCGAGTCTCGGTCTGGCACACAGTTTTAATCTGCCAGGAAGTTTCATACCAGCGCACATTCCGCTGCAGAGTAAAAATCTCATTCTCCAAGCAAATTGTATACTTAACTTGTGTATCTCCAAGCAAATTAAGATTCATTACTAACACTGCAGCAAGAAACAGAGTCGAGCTCTTAATATCTACAAAGAAGTGGCTCACTATACCAAGCCCGAACAATGGTGCTGTAGCGAAGAAGCTCCAAGCGTAAGTGGGATAAGTGGCTGCTACCAGTTGTTCTACACGGTGTTACAAAAGGTACGGCCAAACTTTCAGGAAACATTCCTCACACACAAAGAAAGAAAATATGTTATGTGGACATGTGTCCGGAAACGCTTACTTTCCATGTTAGAGCTCATTTTATTACTTCTCTTCAAATCACATTAATCATGGAATGGAAACACACAGCAACAGAACGTACCAACGTGTTCAAAATGTCCTCCGTTAGCGAGGATACATCCATCCACCATCCGTCGCATGGAATCCCTGATGCGCTGATGCAGCCCTGGAGAATGGCCCATTGTACTACAGCCGTCCACAATGTGAGCACGGAGAGTCTCTACATTTGGTTCCGGGGCTGCGTAGACAAGAGCTTTCAAATGCCACCAATAAATGAAAGTCAAGAGGGTTGAGGTCAGGAGAGCGTGGAGGCCATGGAATTGGTCCGCCTCTACCAATCCATCGGTCACCGAATTTGTTGTTGAGAAGCGCACGAACACTTCGACTGAAATGAACCACATGTTGTGTCGTACTTGTAAAGGGACATGTTCTAGTAGCACAGGTAGAGTATCCCGTTTGAAATCATGATAAAGTGCTCCATTGAGCGTAGGTAGAAGAACTAAAATGAGCTCTATCATGGAAATTAAGCGTTTCCGGACACATTTCCACATAACATCTTTTCTTTATTTGTGTGTGAGGAGTGTTTCCTGAAAGTTTGCCGTACCTTTTTGTAACACCCTGTATATCGCGGCGAAAGGCGCTAATGGGAGCCCCTGGAGGCGTAGCGCAGCGGGCACACGCCATTGTGTCCGCCAGATCCCTAGCGACCACTATCGGCGTCTGACGTAAACTTCCAATTACATTGCCAACATCGCGACATCTGTGGAGTAGTGGCGATACATGATACTACAACCCCCTCGTGTGTGTTGTGTCTGTATAGCTCAGGCAGTAAGAAGATTGTTTGGAGGTGGCTACGTTCTTACCGTGTGCCACAGTGTGTCAGTCAACCAGAAAGATTCATAACACCTCAAGTTCCACTGCAGAGTGAAAATTCATTTCTATATGAAAAACTTACAAGCTGCAGATGACAAGCAGTGGCTGCCAACAATCGTTTTAATGTAGCAGTCATCCACCTTCGTTTACGGTGCGTCAGGTCGACGACCCTGCTGCCCCATCCCGAACCGCTGCCACACCCGACGTGACAGAGCCACAGCTCACGCCGAGACTGATGTCTGGGCATCACGTGACAGCGAAACAGCGGACCACAGGCCGATACATCTTCGGCACGCGCCGCCCGCTACCAGCTGCCGGCTGCAGCTGCGCAGCTGTGCAGCTGTAGCGCCGGTGGCTGTCGCGCGCGTGTCCAAGATGTGCCGCGGGTGTGCCGTTTGCATATTCATGGCCTCCGCCCATAGCCAGCAGCAGCGGCGATGGCGAGTGAGCAGTAAATCTCCGCCCGCCCGCCAGCTGGAGGGCACTCGCGAGCGGATCACGCCAAGTGCTCTCAGCGCAGTTAAGCCCACCCTCCCCGTGTTCATTACGATTCATTCTGCAACTTAGCGTTTTGTTTACATACATGGATCCAGCGACAAAGTGGAGCGACATTGCAGGATCACAGTTGATATCCTGCTCACATGTTGGCGGAAGAGAATGCGCGACCGTGCAGTGTGAAACAATCCAGAGGTTGTGTTACTGACATCTGGATTGAAAATTCATGGCGAGTACCAATGATTTATCGGATTTTGGATGAATATATTTCTGGAAGAATTACATTAAAAAAGTGCGAATTATCCATTGTGTGGAAGGCAAATTTTCTTCTTACAATTAATTTCAAAGGTTCTGTGCACCCTTCTCGTGTTATACGACAAACATCTAAGCGGTGTTAGATTCGACACATACGCGTTCGATCATGTCCCTGGCAATTTTCACCAGGATGTCATCCTGGAGGTCAGTCAGTATTGTCGTCAAGTTGTGCGAAAACATTGTCTTATATATATTCAAGTGGTACTGCAAAAGCTAAAAAATATGAGAAGTAAGCGCAGAGTGTGCGTCACTGCGTGATCTTTTGAACAGAGTTTCGCACTCGTCTGGTTTTACTTCTACAGTGTAAAGCCTTATTTTTGACAATGACGTATATGCGTGTTGGGGGATTTTAAAGTCTGACATGCGCTGAAGCCAAATCTGAGTGATACATTATTTACACAATTTTTGTGGTGTTTTACTGTCTAGATGACACGTTTGTTTAGCTCTCCATATACATTCTGTCCTTCAATTTTTTAAAATTTTTTTTAACCTCTGCAGCACCATTTGAAAATGTCTCAAACTGCAATCGTGAAATTACTAATTGCAACACTCAATGGCGAATATGATGTCTTTTAAAAAATTCTACGTGACTGTCAACCCTGCCAATGAGAAGTTCATAACAGCTGTAATGTCAAGAGACTTCGGTGTAAAACTGGCCCAGAAAAATACTTCATGCACCATAAACCACGCTACAAAACTTACATCTTCCGTTACCTGGGCAGACGATGTAAGTTCGGTTGGCTATCTCAAGGCGCATGAAATATTTTTAGTCCAACTTAATTTGCCTAGTCAGTATATGTAACAACAGCGTATATTCCAATACGGATTCGCCAATGGACTTGCACTGCAGAAGATCTAACACGAATATTGTGCGCTGACAGCAGTAAATGTTCTTTATTCACTAACAGCATTGTCCGTCTTTATGCTGTGATATGATTTACGCAAGTGATATTAACACTTGCTCTGTATTGCCTGAGTGAGTGCGGTCCATATGGATCTACTTTGCACTGTTCACAATTTTTGAAGGCTTTACGTTGTGAGTCGAGCCCCAGTTGAGATGCTTCCTCATAATGTATGAGTTTTTCTTACAAGCGAAGGTTTCGATGTGACACGGGCGGCTAGTTCTCAAAACGCGGATCGTGTTCAGCAGTAGCTTCTACCAATCTCATACAAGACAACAGTGTTATTTAGGTCATGAATACAAATAGTCTCTAACACGATCAAAATGGTGGACAGTGAAAAGGCACTCGTCGTATAATGAACACATATGCGATCCTAATGTAATAGGACTTGAGAGGTATTTGTTGTAATCTCAGCCTCAGTACAAAGTTATGTCATATGAAGAAACAAGCAGTCCCGAAAGGTATTTTGTTTTAATATGTAACCCGCTCTGTCCCTAAACTGACAAACCACACTAGAAATAACAAAGGAGCCGCAGATTACCTTATTACGGCATGTGTCGCAGTCCAATGCAAACCAAACAGGACCAGGTCTACAGTAAGTCTTTGCATCAGGAACATGCCGGAGGTGTAGCGCAATTCTGGCTGCACTCATTACGCTGGATACGAAGTCATCTAGGGTATACGAGAGGACCTTCGGCTCCGAAAGCCCATATCGATGATGTTTCGTTGAATGGTTCGCACGCTGACACTTGCTGATGGCCCATCACTGAAATTTGCAGCAATTTGCGTAACGGCTGCACTTCTGTTGCTTTGAAAGATTCTCTTCAGTTGTTACTGGTCCCGTTCTTGCAGGATCTTTTACCGGCCGCAGCGATGTCTGAGATTTGATGTTTTACCGGATTCCTGATACTCACTCGCGAAATGGTCATACCTGAAAATACCCACTTCATTGCTTATGCACCGACTGTAGCACCATGTTGAAACTCACTTTAATCTTTATATGGTTCTATTGTAGCAGCAGTAACCAATCTAAGATCTGGGTATGACACTTGTTGTCTTATATACGCGTTGCCACAGCAGCGCCGTATTCTGCTTGTTTACATCTCTCTGTATCTGAAAACGCATGCCTGTACCAGTTTCTTTGGCGCTTCATTGTAGATGACTGGTGTTATAAAAATTGCTGATAAAATGCTTACACTAATAGCCAAAAAATCAGGATGAATAAAGTCCATAAAAATACATTGCTATAATGGAAAAGGATAAAAGTACACTGGGAACACCGAATAGCAATTTTGAGTGTCCCAAGTAGTATTATTGCCAACAAAATTTGTGCATCCCAGAATCTTCCTAAGACCTGAATCTACGCCCCTCCTCACTCCCCCTGATATAGGAGAATGTGCTATACTGACTTCCTGAACTACTGACTAACAGTAGCAATGCTATGTCCCGATGCTAAACAAATGCGGTATCCAATTCGTAAAATACTCTTCAGTGGGATGCTGATAAATGCAAATAATAACATGAAATATAATGTATAGTTGAAAACTGGAAGTGTTAACTATATAGTACACTACACAAAACACAGACATTCCTCAGTAAAAGACCTGACAGCAAGAATCGATATTAAAAATCCCACTTCCAGATAATAACGAATCTTCTTGATAAAAACGGAATTACATCAGTTCAAGGGCGCCAGCGACTGTTATATGTTATACGGCTCGTAATAAGACTCAATAAACCGAAAAAAATTCATTCTGCAAACCATAGTGGGCCTTCTTGTTAAAAACGTGAAGTTACATCAGTGCAAGTGCGGTAGTGACGGCTGCTTCCCACTGTGTGCATCATATAGAGCATTTGAAATTTATAACTTTAAAGTTTAAAAAGATAACCTTATTAAGAAAAGCAGGAGGCGGCACGATTCAGATTCATAAAATCCATGGCTTAGCTGTTAACGCTAAACAGTGATCTCATAGTGTCAAAATACACTTCCAGCCAGGTGATAATTTAGAAACCGCCTATCTGTTTTCCCTATTCCTTTTTGAGCGCAGTGGGGAATATTTAAGTTCTGCGTCATGGGAGGACAATAGACTTTAGATGTTCCGCAAAGGCCGAGCTTTTTATTTGGTAGGTGTTCTTGAACTCTGGCTTTCAGTGTTCTGCAAATTTGGCCAATATACGCAGCGTGATATTCGAGCCCGAACTTTGTTATTTATCGCTGGTCGTCTGTTTTTTTTTTCTTATGTACTTAAACTTCCAGAGAAAACTACCCAAACGTCTATCCCACGGCAGAGTAAGGCCCGAACTTTGTTATTTATCGCTGGTCGTCTGTTTTTTTTTTTTCTTATGTACTTAAACTTCCAGAGAAAACTACCCAAACGTCTATCCCACGGCAGAGTAAGGCCAGATCATACGAAAAGTTGCATAAAATGGGAAGGAGTACATAATTAATGTCTGCATCAGACGAGCTTTTAGGGGAACTAATGTGATCTTTAAAGATTTTTGCTTCATAGATTTAGTTTACAATACAAGCGCTGTAGCCATGCTTGACAGTAATGTGTTTGAGGTTCTTAGGTTTTACACTGATGGCTGAAAGACTAAGAGGTAATTCAAGAACCCGGGGAACCACCGCTTTAAAAAAGCTGAGCTTTTATTGCCGGGGGCGGCATGATGACGTGTGACTAATGGCATCGCTCGTGAAAAAGTCAGAATGGACTTCGCTATCTACTAGGTGCTGCTGCAGATCAAGATAATTTGGTACTCCATCTTGGCCCATGTTCTCGTGGGTGAACGCCGTCCTGGGATGGAGCGCAATGAATCCATTGGTCAGGGTAACTGGCTCATAAGCATCACCGTTAAAGAAAACTATAATATCATCGACACAGCGCCGAAGAAAAAGGATCTTATCACATTCCGGTGACTTCTTATTGAAAAATTTACATTCTAGATGGTTTACAAAAACGTCCGTTAGAAACTCACCCAGGCAAACTCTAGGTCACCCTCTGTTTTATTCTATTTTATAGGACAACGAGCAGTGTTTTTAAAGCTTTTTATAAGGGGCATTTACCTGCTGTGACATTTTTATGCATACTATCTCACGCACTCATCGCTACCAAATACCAATAAGTTCTTTTATATTTTCTTGGTAATCAGTCTCAAAAAAGCGAGTCACTCCAGTATTACGCAGTTCTGTTTTTTTTATGTAAGCCACTCCAAAGATGGCTAGATAAAGGTGAAACGCGTCATTGGGAAGTAATAAAAAATTTTAACACTGCAACCAAAACGGCTTGTTTCTACATATCACAAACTGGCTGCTGTACCAACCACGAACTGGAAAAAGCTTTAACTTAATATATTAATTCAAACTAATACGGTTGTGTAGTGGGCCCAACTGCTGAATGACATTTCATTGTTTTGCGGTTAACGAAGTTATATTCAGTCGTGTTTTCAGGACTTTTTATGAATTTTATTCTCCGAATCAGCACATATGCTTTGTAAGTAGGCTGCTTAGGTTTTTATATTGGTAACGTCATGTAGCGCTCTGTATGAAAATCACTGGCTGTGCTGTGTGCAGTCTGTGGCTAGTTTGCATTGTTGTCTGCCATTGTAGTGTTGGGCAGTTGGCTGTTAACAGCGCGTAGCGTTGCGCAGTTGGAGGTGAGCCGCCAGCAGTGGTGGATGTGGGGAGAGAAATGGCGGAGTTTTGAAATTTGTAAGACTGGATGTCATGAACTGCTATGTATATTATGATTTTTCAACACTATTAAGGTAAATACATTGTTTGTTCTCTATTAAAATCTTTCATTTGCTAACTATGCCTATCAGTAGTTAGTGCCTTCCGTAGTTTGAATCTTTTATTTAGCTGGCAGTAGTGGCGCTCGCCGTATTGCAGTAGTTCGAGTAACCAAGATTTTTGTGAGGTAAGTGATTTGTGAAAGGTATAGGTTAATGTTAGTCAGGGCCATTGTTTTGTAGGGATTATTGAAAGTCAGATTGCGTTGCGCTAAAAATATTGTGTGTCAGTTTAAGGACAGTCATGTATAATTGTTCAAAGGGGACGTTTCAACTTCAACCTAAAAGTTAAAATGATGGTGGTTACGGATGAAGCAATCAACAGCAGTAAAAAAAAATGCAGATGTTGATGCAGTCTCTTTCGAAAACCTATTGCGACCAGTTTTTAAATCTGAACATATCAAGCATCAGCAATATTATAACTGATTTGCTATCAGTTACAGATTACCGAATTTGATCAGTATCATCAGTCCAGAGGCAGTCTCTGCTGGGTAAAGTCCTCCTATAGACTATTCCGCCCATTATTTTCTAAAGTATTCACACGCTCCTACGTAAACTCCAAAACCCATATTCTTGCTATAGACAAGTAGGGCCCAGTACTTCCCTGAATGACGTCTATGAGGGGCATTTTGTTGCTTGAAATAGGCCGACAATAGCATATTTTTATCGGATAGTGTACAGTTCGCGAATTAACACAGTTATTGCCCGCCTAGTTAGCCGTGCGGTCCAACGCACTGCTTTCCGTGCGGGAAGGCATGCCGGTCTCTGGCACGAATGCACCCGGCGGATTGGTGTCGAGGTCCGGTGTGCCGGCCGGCCTGTGGATGAATTTTTAAGGGGGTTTTCCATCTGCCTCGGCGAATGCGGGCTGCTTCCCCTTATTCCGCCTCAGTTACACTATGTCGGCGACTGATGCGCACGTACTGTCTCCACGTACGCGTATACCATAATTACTCCACCACGCAAACATTGGGGTTACACTCGTCTGGTGGGAGACGTCACTTGTGGCCACAGGCGGCCGAACAGCACAATAACCCTGCGTTCGGTGTGGGGCGGCGGTGGGGTGAGTGGACTGCTGTCGCCTGTTGTGGGATTGTGTACCTCTGAGATCTACGATGGGGGACGAAGCCTCTCCATCGTTTTCAAGTCCCCGGTTCCATACAATAAAATACAATACAACACTGTTCTGACAATCACTAACGATGGTCTTTTTATCAGTTGACAATGTTTGTCAATTTAGGAGGGCTGAAAACTTTATCTAGCAATGCCAATTGCTATTCTGCGGCCTTCTGTAACCTATGACACAACATTTATATTTGTACCAAAAGATGCAATTTAAAAGTTGAAAGAACGGTTGAGTGGGTTTATAAGTTACCTGTACACATATAGCTATAGCGGAACACCGGGTATTTCATTGGGTTTCATTTTAATAGTTTTATCACCTGTATTTAAGAAAACTGTTCACAACATGAATTGTCAAGCAATCAAGTACGGACAAGTAGGAATGCAGGTAGACAAAACACACCTAGACAGTCGGGAGGGCACGTACTGATAGACTGAAAGGGACACTGTGTCGGGTAAAACACTGAACTTTGATAGAGAAGATAATAAATAAAGATAAAAGATAATAAACTATCCACTGCTTATGAGTCACGAAGTGAGTTATTGTATTTACATAGATCACCACTCAGCATTCGTTCAATCCCGCAAATAACAGTGACGTTGTTATTCTTAAGGAAAATCTATGTTTCATTTAAAGTTTAATACTGGTAATTAAGTACGTACAATACAACCTGCTGTTCTGTTCTCTTCCGTCCATTAATTGGATCGTCACATGACAAATTAGCTATTCTCACTCACATTCGATCATTCGATGACGGTAGGCTATGCCATGGAGCTCTCTCTCTCTGTTTTTCTCTCTAAATAAAAGAGGTAAAAATATAAAGAAGAGAGAGAGAGAGAGAGAAGTTGTCAGCATCGACTGCCAAGTTGTCTTCGGTATACACTAAAGTGGAATATAAAACATAATAAACACGCATCAACCAAGAAAACAATTGATACAATGAATGTTGCAGTCCATGAAAAGGGCAATCCGGAATAGTACATTGGAATTTATGTCCACAGAGCGCAACGTCGCTTTTGGGAACGATGATAGTCAGGGTACCACTCGTAGAGAATGGTTCTAAAACTTGTATTTAAGGGCGCGTTACAGTACTAAGATAAACAGGAATTAGAATGCTCACCAACGATAGTAGTGATGCAACCTAAGAGTATTCGCTGGCCCTGGCACAATGTGATCCTACCGAATTGACTTCGTAGTTTCCTGAAGGACTGCGCGGTATCACAGTATCATTGGTTTTTTGTTCAATGACCAAGCAAGAGACCTGAGAGAAACTGCTAATCCTACAGAACTGTTACTCCCACAGAAACAATGAAGAGGACCTTTTTGTAGCTAAATTTTATACTGGTACAACTTTCCGCTGGAGGCCACGGTTTTCGAGTTATTCAAGAAAAACGTACAAGATTGAGCTTCAAGCGCATCTCCTTGTCCACACTCATTCCTCATCAGCTAGGATTCCTAGTATGTTGTTCGTAGCACTGCCTCCTACTACTTCGAGTACACAAATAATTCCCGATATTCGAACCTCCTTGGTTTTTATTGATTGAGTTATTATGTCAGCAGCATAGTCGGCTATTTCGATAATAATTAATTAAAACTTGACCGTGAGGGTAATGAGAGGAAACGACTTTTGTAAATGTTACGCTAAAACTAATTACGTTGGCAGTTCGATAGAAACTTAACCCTTACAATCAAATTAGTTTCGTAGTGAGAAGGTCTGACAAAAACATCAATGAAATTGTTTGCTTGATGCTATTAAAATTCCCAAAATCGTTAGGTGTCATTTACACAGACTTCAGTTTTACAATTTTTAAATGTTCGACTAAGACGGTGGCATAATGAGGCCAGTAAATGGGGACCGAAATTGGGAAATAATGCGTGCAGTCGCAAATTTTTGTCCATTGGTAGACGGGAGTACCACGAACAACATACTACAAATCCTGACGATGGGGAATTACTGTGGGATTGGGGGTACGTTTCTAAGTCATTTTTGTTCGCTTTTCTTGAATAACACGAAAAATACAACCTTCGGCGCAAACGTATCCCTGAACAAAATTTAATTATACTCAATTTCCTACAACAAGGCCCTGTTCATTTTTTCTGTAAAACTAACAGTTTGCGATTACCGAACCTGAGAACATGAAAATCTCGCACGTGGTTTTTTAAAGCCTGATACAACATTTTGCTTGCATAAAACGGTATCTATTGCGGCAGCTGGATTACTGTGTACAGTCTTTGCATAGCACGTCTAAGGGCATTAGATCACGTCATGGGAAACAACTTTTGTTGGATAGAAACTATTCACTACGCGTCCTTCGGTATTTGCTGGCCCAGGGACAATGAGATTCTACCGAATCAATAGGGTCTCCTCTAGTAAATGTATAGAATTATTTTCAACAAGGAAACCATAAAAAATTAGGGTCTCTAAGCGGAGAAAGGTATATATTAAAAGCGAATCAGTAGCTTTAATTTTGATCGGTACAGCACTTTCATGTGGAGCAGATGAAACGCACATTTCATGTGAAGGAAGCAGTGGTCAGTGAATATTGACACCGTCCTTGGTCTTATTATGTACAACCATGAAAACAAAACCCTTGTAGCCGGCCGCGGTGGTCTAGCGGTTCTAGGCGCGCAGTCCGGAACCGCGCGGCTGCTACGGTCGCAGGTTCGAATCCTGCCTCGGGCATGGATGTGTGTGATGTCCTTAGGTTAGTTAGGTTTAAGTAGTTCTAAGTTCTAGGGGACTGATGACCACAGATGTTAAGTCCCATAGTGCTCAGAGCCATTTGAACCAAAACCCTTGTAGCAGCAAGTTCCCTGCGATCCCCAGAGGCTTGCATCTAGTTCTTTTCATTACAAAGTCATTTTCGTTCATAAAAGTCATAATCATGTTACATGACAGAGTATAATCAATAGAGTCGGATCGGCCTGTCTCAGCCCTCACATTATCCCGATAAACCACATCAATGATGAATTTATTGCTTCACACCTAGTTTGGATATATCAAAATTTAGTACTCCATCTGGCTTTAAACGGTGATGAAGAATAAGATTACTCACCTATAGGTGCTAGCGCTACATAATGGAATATCGTCAAGTGCCAGAAATAGTGTTTCCGTCCAGCAGAGCAGATATGTTCAACCACTGAATCGAAAACGTTCCTACAAATGCAATTTCCGTAAAATTTTAAAATTGAAAATACATTGTTTAATCAAACTCCCGACCGCTGACAACAACCTCTGAAAGACTACACTGTTGCAAATCTGCAACACACCAGATTACTTTACACTAAAAGTTTTAACAATTCACACAAGCACACAAACTATGCACCCCGTAGGAGGGATGGAAATGGTACAAAACACTAAAATTAAAATATTAACTTTGCCACCGAAGGTGCAAATTGATTTTAACTTCTAAGAAAAGTCTTACGGTGAATGTTCAAATGTGTGTGAAATCTTATTGGACTCAACTGCTAAGGTCATCAGTCCCTAAGCTTACACACTACTTAACCTAAATTATCCTAAGGACAAACAAATACACTCATGCCCGAGCGAGGACTCGAACCTCCGCCGGGACCACCCGCACTTACGTTGAAAGGGTGGCAACTTTATATACTGAAATGATCATTTAAATTAAAGCCCATGAAATGCTATCTTATATAAAATTATACAAGGTTGGCCAAACAAGTTAACATGCTCTACAGTACACAGATATCGCCTCTCAAGATGATAGGCAAGATCAAAACATATTTAGGGAATTAGGCAGTTACACTACAAGCAATAAATTCATTAACACACCAAATCCGACAAACGTGACAGAGGCAGCTACTAACACACGGTAGATTGATGGGGAGATTACTGAACAACCAGAACCGCAGGTTACTCTAACCCGGCCCTACTCCACAAAGGAGAAACGTATCACCCAATTCATAAACAACCACCTTCCCCCGGGTGGGCAAACGGAGAAGAATGGTGGGACTACCCCAAAACAAAGCGGCTGGTGACCTCTCCAAGAAAACAAGTAGAATTTAACAAGTAAATGAAACAACATATCACCAATCACTTAACTTCTAAAAAAATGCGATTTCTGGAGAAGACCACCCAAGGCCACAAGGCGCATCACCCCCAAATCGCTCTATCGAACCGTCCGCTGCCAGCTGCTTCAACGGACGCAGGAAGGCGTGCCGATCTTCCGTCTCACGGCGTCGCAGCTCGCACCGGCCAGACCGATGTCGTGGGTTGACTCCTCGCTGAGTTCTCTTACTGGCGGAGTGGAAAGACTGTCATTTTAGCCGGCTTTGAAGGTTGACCCGAACGAAAGGCCCACTAGCACTCCGGACGACAGACAAGCTACCTCACAACTGCGGACGAGAGACAGACTAGCAAGCTGGGGACGAGAGACTGACCCAGACTGGCCTCAGACTGACCAACTGGCGAGCTCATAGCGCCCCTTAAATGCACTTGAACAGGACACCTTTCCTCTTTCCCATCAGATGGAGACACCAAAGCTGCGATTGCCACAGCGGCGCGACCGCCAGAAACGGAGGACAACTGCTTCACACTACGCGCTGCGGCGAGCCCTTCAAAACAGCAAATTCTCTCTTTTCTTTTTCTTTTTCTTTTTTTTACATTAGATTTGTCGCCTGGAAATTCTACATGGAGCTGTGGACGCTAGAAACTGGAGTGCCAAGTGGATAAATCGGAACGTTTGCGACATATTCTTCTGTTTGAGTTTAGTAGTGGAGTGAGAGCAGCAGAGGTAGCCAGAAACGTTTGCGCCAAGTATGGAGATAATGCCATTGATAGAGGACGGCAAGAAAATGGGTTTGTCGTTTTAAGGAGGATCGCTTTGTCATTAGTGTCTATCCACGTTCACCGAAGACCTCAGGGTTTAATGAAGATCGTTTAAACGCGTTAATCCCCAATGATGCACGTCAGAGAGAAATGAAAAAATGTGACACACTGTAATCATTCCACAATCGCGATGTATTTGCATGTAATGAGGAAGGTTCGAAAATCAGGTGCATGGGTATCGCATCCAAACAAAGCAGTCAGCAATCCTCCGTAGAAAGAGCTGCGCACATCTGCAAAAGACAAAGTTATGCAACTGGTGGACCAGCGACGGTTGTTGTACTATGAATTACTTCCCCGAAGTGTAACCATGACTGCTGACATTTATTGTCAACAACTGAGACGCCTTGCAAACGTAATCCAAGAACAGCGACCAGGAAGACTGCGTGAAGTGACGCTATTCCAGGATAACTAACGCTCACGTTCTGCTTGATTGACAAGTTAGATTGGGAAGGTTTTCCGCACCTACCTTGTTCACCCGATCTTGCGTCCTCAGGTTTTCATCTTTTCCGCTCTCTATCGAACAACCGCGAAGAAAATTCATACTCTCCTTATGTGGGTTGATGAGTTCTTCACCTCAAATCTACAGTTGCGGAATTGAAAAGCTAACCAAAGCGTTGGCCGACTGTTGTAAATATTAGAGGATAATATGTTATTGATGACTAAGGTCTTTGTTATACATATGTGTTGTGTTTATTAAACTTATGGGAAAATGCTACGAACTTGTGCACCAACCCAACAGTATAATTATATATGTGTATGCGTTTCAGGCAACTGATCGTGCCTGCAAAGAATGAAGGCGGAAAGCTTGTGGCTCGAAAAATTCTTTTTGATTCACTTGTAATTACACGGATCTAATGCGATAATTATGAACAGAATACAAGATGCCTGTTTTAGAGTTGCATCATGTCTGGTCGTAGGCGGTGGAAGTTACGTAGTAACTCCGTAAATACTGTTCACAGTTGTGTACAGTGGAAACAGCGAATGGAAACATGAAAATCAATGTCGTAACCCCACTCGTGCCCACGTCGAATGCTGTCACGGTCGCCAAATGCTCCTCGGGCAGAGCAGCGACCCAACGCCCACGGCCCTTAACGCGGAGCGCGCTAAGCGCAGCTAAGCGGCCGGCGATGCCGGGACGATTAGCATTGAATGCAAAATGGGCGCGCCGAGGGCCGGCGCCGTCCCACAGGAGGCGGACATCGAACTGAGGTGGGCGGCAGAGAAGCCGCTCCGTCTGCACGCAATACATGGTGGGGGAGAGGGGGGTGGCAGCCACAGCCTGTACCTCAGTCTACAAGGAATAGTACAACTTTCCTGCAGGTGCCGACCGAAGCTTTTACATATAAGTCAAATTTAAGAACCAACAAGAACTACAGATTAAAAAACTTCTTTTCTCTACCGCTTTCCGTCAACCTACCTTCATCAGGTATCGTGAAATTAATTACTTCGGCCGGTGTCGTACCGTTCTCGTTGTGGAGTCAAAAATAATAATACCGTGGAATGGAATCTGAAGTTAGACAGTAAACTACAGTGATGAAAAAAATATCACGACACTAAGTTGGAGGGGTGTGACAAAAACGAAGCTGGTTGGCGAGTTTTTACATCTGAAATATGATGTGTATTCAAATTCTTTGCCCGTAGTGTAAGAGTAGCACTAGTAGCGCCACAATCAGAATGCAAAACAGATTTGCTTTGGATACAAGCTGTAACGGTAGTGAGCGTTAAGTTACCTTTGAGATTGGCCATGGTGAATTAGTGTTAGCCAAGAATGTTTGTAAGATGACAGAGACGCCACTATCAACAACTCACTGGGTGTGAAAGGGGTCGCGTAATAGGGCTACGAGAAGGATTTGACAGAAATGTAGCCACTGCATGTGATTGCTGTCAACGGTGGTCACAAGAATGTATGATGACAAGAAGATCGGGCTCCCAGAGGCCACGTGGTACTACCGAGACAAAGACGATCATGTTCGGTGTAAGATTCTAGCGTATCGTACTGCATATGCTCTGGTACCGCGCGCCGTGGAATTTGAGTCCCCGCCAGACGTCATGGACGTCGAAGACCCATAGAGGTCTCTGCGCCATCGCGCCGTAAGCTGTGGCGGCGCGCGCCTCCTGGCCCGCATTTAGTGTGAGGACGCCACAGTGGAACACGTGGTTGCAGCGGCCAATAGCGGCGTCCCCGATAGCGTACTTAAGCGCCTGCCTCTCGCTCAGCCTGCTCCTGTCCGCCTCACTCCCACCACCTTGGCCTCACCATTGACCGTCACCTCACCTGGATCCCTCATCTCCGCTCCATCCAATCCAAATCCCAAAACCGCCTCTGACTCCTCAAACTCCTCTCTGGCCGGATATGGGTGTTGCACCCCTCTACCATCCTCCACACCTACAAATCCTTAATCCGTCCCATCCTCTGTTATGCCAGTCCTGCCTGGATATTTGCCCCCCCCCCCAAATTCTAAAAGTCCCTCCAGATCCTTGAGCGTCATGCACTCCACCACGCCTTCCATATACGCCTCCCGTCCCCCATGCGGAGCCTCTATGATCTCATTCCTTTCCCCCATCTGCTCCTATTCCTCGAACATATCCGCATCCTCTACACCTCCCGCCGCCTTGATCCCCCTCACCACCTGGTTGCTCCTCTCCTCTCCCATCCCCGCCCCCTGCCAAGCCTTCACTGTTGTGTTCCCCCCTACCCTCCATCTCTACACCCTTCATCTCTTTTCCCAGGGTGGCTTCCATCAACTCCCCCTCCCAGATGATGCCCTCTAGGAGGGATAAATGATCAACTCTGATCCTCACTCCCCCTCCTTTCCTCTGTCCTTTTCCCGGGATCCCTCTTCCCCACTTCCATCCTCTTTTTTCCCCACCTCCCCTCTCTTTGCCCCCTGCTCTCCCCCGAGTCCTTTTGCATTTCCCTCCTCTGCCTCCTCTCAATCCCTCTCGTGTCTGCCCTGCCCCTCTCCCCCTTTATTGGTCCTCTCCCTCCTTGGTCTCCCCCCCCCTTTTCGTTTTTTTTCTTTTTTCCTTCCTCCCTCCTTGTTCTTCCCCCTCCTCCAGGTCCCCCCCCCCCCCCATCTGCCTTTGGCTCGGGAGTGTCATCTTTGTGCCGCCATTTTCGTGCAGTGTTTTACAGTGAGCGTTCCGTGTTGTGTTTTTTGGGAAGTGTTGCAAACGGCCATTATACTGTCGCTGGGTGTGCTTTTTATCTCTTGCGAACAGAAACCAGACTGTCGCCGTGTTTTTTAATTGTGTGTGTACTATGTTACTCGTCTGATACCTGTGTCTTTTATTAACATTGCCAACCCCTTTTGCTTTCTGTTTTAACTTTCCGCATTTTTCCGCCATTTTACAATTTACATCACCGTTTTATCGCCTGTTTCTCTTGTTTCTTTTCTTCTTCCGTTTTTAAAATAAAAGTCTGTAGGCTGTAGAGCAGCGTACTAAGCTGCTGCCAGCCCGCCCCCTTGGGGGGGGGGGAATTGAAAATCAATAAAGGAAAAAAAAAGAAGCTCAGCCTGCCAGACTAACTTTGCGTACGACTCAGGACATATCGCCTCGCCTTAGACTGCGTATTTACTTCCGTGTTTTGTTTACGAGTGGACGTGGTTGTCTAGTTAGGTTTTTTGACTCTGTTGTTTCGTTGTTGTCGTTTAAAAGTGGGCAGGTAAAATACAGTAAGGTAGAAACGATTGGTATTGTAGTTGTGAACCAGATCTCCAAGCCCTAATAGAAAGCACTGAAGCTCAAATAGTTGTAGGCACAGAGAGCTGGCTAAAGTAGGAAATAAGTTCAGCAGAATTTTTTTCAAACGATCTAACAGTGTTCATACAGGATAAATTAAATACAGCTGGTGGTGGAGTATTTATTGCTGTCAGAGGTAGTTTGCCTTGTAGCGAAATTGAAGTAGATAGTTGGTGTTAAATAGTATGGGTAGAGGTTATACCTGACAATCGGACTAAACTATTAATTGGAACGTTTTACCGACCCCCCGACTCAGAAGATATAGTTGCTGAACAGTTCAAAGAAAACTTGAGTCTCATTTCAAATAAGTACCCCGCTCATAAAATTATAGTCGGTGGTGACTTCAGTTTTCGCATAGTTATAGCGGAAAATGTGGCTAAATTTCTGATGTATGATAGTAATAGTTACATTTGTTCATGCTGAGTTGTGACGCCCACTTTTTACCATGGACCTTTATAAACCCCTGTGTCAAAGGAAAACGCTCTCGAAGAGGACTATGACAATTCTGGTGTGCAACTTGACCATAGGGCTGCAGACCACTGTCCCGCCTGTCAGGAGAATAATTCTCACAAGCGTCTTCCCTCTTGTCCAGAATACAAGCAGACACATTTTCTCCATTATGACTGCTGTATGACGTTCTCACAAGTTTCAGCTTGTGCACTGAAGAATGGTGTAAAGCGATTTCTGATAGACAGTGCTGCACACTGAAGTTTGCCTAGACTGGTCACAGAACATGCTCGTGTTAAACAGAAGACGGAATTCGTTTGAGCAGTGCACTGGAATATAGTATTCACAGATTTTTTTGTTAATCTCAATCGCATATTCAATTGTGTGTAGCTATCGGCAATTACTTGTGGTCCTCTCAGAAGTTCCTTTTTCTCGTTTGCTTGTATTATTCGTCTCACATCCAGTTTCTTGTATTTTTTGTTGTATTTGCAAAATGATTTGTTAGATTTTGGCATGATCAATACATATTTTAATAAGTACGGGCATCCCTGCTCTTTCAGTTTTACAGCATTAATCATAAACGGGTATGCTTTATGGACCTGCTTTGGGAGTAATACCAGCCTTCTTTATCGACCTTTCTTGCAGGTTCTAGATGTACAGATGGGCATGCCTTTAGTTATTCAGAGATGCATCGATGAGAGGTGGAAAGAGAGAGAGGAGCAGGAGGGTAAAGATGGGAAGAAAGAGGAAGAAGAGGGGATGTGTAAGGAGAGAGGGGTCAGGGAAGGATGTACAGTGAGGGAGAGGAGAGAAAGGTGGGAGGGAAGAGAAGATGGACAACTAGGAAGGCAAGGAGGTGGTGGATAGAAAAGGGTAAGAGGAGATGTACGGAGAGATGTGCAAATTACATTTCACACACTTGTATGCAGACAAAGCCATGTGGAATCGGTTAATAGATATATAATCATAGTACATGTTTGTTTGTATGTCTGCTGCCTCCTCGCAAACCCCTGGATCGACTTCCGCGGCCGGCCGGTGTGGCCGTGCGGTTCTAGGCGCTTCAGTCTGGAACCGCGTGACCGCTACGGTCGCAGGTTCGAATCCTGCCTCGGGCATGGATGTGTGTGATGTCCTTAGGTTAGTTAGGTTTAAGTAGTTCTAAGTTCTAGGGGACTGATGACCACAGATGTTAAGTCCCATAGTGCTCAGAGCCATTTTTCGACTTCCGCCAAATTTATTACATAAGCTGCAGATTTCGCAAATATGAACATTGTGGGGTTCATAACCTCTAATTTCAATAGTAGTGGAGATACAAAGCCCCTGCCGTATAGGCTGCCTGCGCTACAGGTGTATTTTGTGAGAATTTTATTGGCCTTCCTTATGGATCACTTTTGGAGGGCAGCCAGCACATCATAGACAAGAAATGGTTTTCCATCCTCTGACATGCAGACTGCCCTCCAGGAGATGTGTGTTGTGTGGAGTAGTACAGGATGCCTCATTGCCCTCCACAGGCATCCTATGCGTCAGGGGCAGCCTCTGAGGAGTAGGCAGTGGCCCAACAGATATGGCAACAGTGTCAGTCTGTTGTATTGACCAGCGGGGGCTGCTTGTGCAGATGGTCATGGTTAGTAGATGTTTGAAATGGATAAACTGGCAGAGAGAGGGGATAGATTGTGAGAGAGAGGACAGCATGTGACAGAGGGTGAGAGAGAAGGGAACAGCAGTGGACAGGCAGAGACAGGTGAGAAGGAGGGGTACTGAGAGAGGGGCAGAAGGGGGCAGCAATTGAAGAAGGAGGAGATGGATAGGGAGAGGGTTAGGATAAGATTGATATGGAGAGGGGATGAATAAGTTGATGTAGGGAGGAGGAGGTGTAGGGTAAGGGGGCAGGAGACTGAATAGGAAGAGAGGTGCAGGAAGAGGAATATACTGAGGTAATAGGAGATGGCCAGAGAAAAAGGAGAATAGGATATTAACAGCATTGGGGGGGGGGAGGGAGGGAGGGAGTGGATGGGTATAGAGGAAGACCCAGGCAGAGGTGGTCAAAGAGAGGGGAAGGAGGAGACAGACACAGAGGCAGGAGGAAGATGTAGGCAGAAAGTAGCGTAAGGGGAGATGTGAAGAGGAGGAGGAAATGGAACAAAAATCGAGGAGAAGGTGCAATATACGAGCAGGTACGAGAATGAAGCTGTGGGGAGAGGGCTAATATATAATGTGATACAACAATTTTTTAACTGGGCCTTTGGTATATAGAACTAAGACATAAAAAACGACACACCGCAAAGGAAATACCCGAATCGGATGGAAATCTGCAGATTTAATTCGAATGTAGAGCCAAACAATGATTACAATTTCAGAAAAATTGAGTGATTCGTTCAAGAAAAAGAGATTCGCAAATTGAGCAAGTCAGTAGTGTGTTGGTCCACCTCTGCAGGCTTGTTAGATGTTCCCTGAGGGAGCAAAATTCTGTCCAGTTGAAGCGTTAGATCGTCAAAATCTCGAGATGACTGGAGAGCCCTGCGCATTATGCCCTGGAGTTCTCACTAGGAGAGAGATCGGGCGACCTTACTGGTCAAGGTACGGTTTGGCAAGCATGAACACAAGCAGTAGAAACTTTTGCAGTGTGTGGGCGGGCATTATGTTGCTGGAATATAAGCTCCGGATGGCTTGCCATGTAGGGAAACAAAACGGGTGTAGAATATATCTGACATACCTCTGTGCCGTAGGGGTGGCATAGATGACAAACAAAGGGGTTCTGCTACGGAAAAAAATGGCAGGTGACAGCGAGGTTGGTATCCTATCACTGTCCTGGGCGTCTCAAGAAACGTCTTCGGCCTGGAATCTCATTGACTGGAATAGAATTGTCTTCAGTCAAGTATCCTGCTTCGAAGTGAGCCTCGAAGTCTATCAAAAACGTGTATGCCTTTTTTTTCGTAGCAGCACCCATTTGGCTGTCATCCGTGGCTCCCCGTTTTCTTCCCCTTCAGTGTAAGAAATCCTGAGCTCATATTTCAGCAGTGCCCGCCCCTCACACAGTAAGAGCTTCTACTGCTAGTCTACTGTTAGTCTTCTTGGCCAGCAAGGTCGCCGGATCTCTCCCAAATTGTGAAATATCCACAGTGAGAAATTCAGTCAATAACAAACGAAATATCTATTTTCTCAATTGCCAGAGGTGGGTGAAAGCTTTAAGACTTGCTCTATCTGTGAAGCTCTTTCCCTTGAACAAATTATAAATTTTTTGTGAAATTGTTGTCATTTGTTAGTTTGCTCTTTTTGTTGTCATAGAGTATATATTTTAGGTCGTCTAAACCATATAGATGAGATTTTAATTTCTGGAAGGAAACCAATTAAAGCGCGTATTAGTGGCGGGATTACATTCAGTAATGACTTTATGTGTAAATAGAGTTGGCCAGATTATTCATAAAATTAAGACACAAAACAAGCGCTTTGTTTCTGGCTTTGCGCACCTTTTCTTTTGCGTTTTAAAAAGTGTTCGGTTTATTTAGAGGAATGTGTATTATAAATATCCCGGTAGACGACACTTCACCTGCGAATGAAATTCCCAGTTTGACTTTTTACAAGATGGCACCACACTCTATTGTTTTATATTTAGGTATCAGAAACAAAACGTTGCGCTGCTATGTCAGTGTATCTAGTTCTGTGGTGTTTCCGCTGTTACAAGACGGTGTTTACCAACTCTACACATTTCACCGAAGAATGCCAGCGAACTAGCGGCCTGCAAAACGAGTAGAGAGCTGTAACTTCACAAAACTGGCAGAATTTTAAGCACTTGCTGCGTTGCATCTAACTTTCGCTCCGTATCAGCATTGCAGGAAGACTTTGGAGCTCTCGTCCGTCACCTTCAGGAGTCGAAGTAAGACAGATCGTTGTTTTATGAGGGTCTGCTGAGAAAACTAACGTCGTCCGAGTTTGTTCGTGTATTGGGCGTCTCTGTAATGCTCCCCGTGAACTTAGCGAACTACGTACAGGTCTACAGGAGAGAAATAATATACTGTACAAACCACAACCCAGTCCTACAGAAAGAAGTGATAATCCTGGTCTGTATTACAGCATATCTCTGAAAAGTGAAGTGTCGATGAACTTCAAAAGGATTAAACTGCAAAAAAATGAAACAGTCCTGCAATTGGTTCATTTAATTTTTATTAAAAAGTCTGAGAGAAACTGTCAGAAACCATCTGCTTCAAGTACGCTGTGCCTTGCGCCCGCGCTTAATTTCGCGTAATTCCCGCCGATTTGGAATCCCTCTGACCGCAAGAGTGCATGGAGCGTTACTGTCGGTGGTGGAGGGTAGGTCGGAGGAGAAGGTAGTTAAGGGCTGTGACGACCTAGAGAGAGAGGGGTGTGTGCGGCGAGGAGCGCAAGTGAGGCGGCGCGTTGTTGTGGTCAGGTCTGCCCTGGCCCGTTGGCAAGAGTGGTGCCTTTGTTTACTGCGGGTTTGGCGCGGCCGAGTGTTGGTCGCAGCCGTGAACATTGCTCCTTAGAGGCTACTTCGGCAGGACGCACAGTATTCGTCGTGTCCTTTGCTATTGAAGTTGCAAGAAGTTTGTGTTCATCGTGATGCCGGGTTGGAGTCCGGTCTGACCTTTGCAAGTACAGAACGCGTGGAGTCTGATGGATGATACCTGCGGGTTTCCGACTACGAGCAATCTTCGTTACATCTTACTCTCGGCGCTCTCTAAGCAAGCGTTTGTCAATGGATTTTACGAGAAACCACTGTGAGCATCATATTAGTGTGCACGTCAATTGGTGTCGTGTAATGGCTATTTTGGCTTGGTGTCCTGGTTGCCCATTGTTATGTACATAAATGTCTTAATTATGAAGGTTTTGCCTGGTACTAGTTGAGTCCAGTTTCGTCAATGGGTGTCTAGCTAGTTACCTGTTGGCTAGTATCACGACCTCAAGCTGTTTACTAAGTTGTTTGCATCTACAAAAAAAAACCGAAGAAGAATTTCTGCATTTGTAGTATGTTTAATTTTTACTACATAATTAACGATTTGCCTCTGTGTCACAGGATAGGTGATTGTATCTCTTGTTAGCTGTGTCTTGTTAAAGATGACTGAATATCATGACTGAAATTTTTGCGAAGGTTTCTATTACTGTGGCAGCGGCAACCGCCACCGCCTCCATTACCATAAATTTTAACAATCTTTGTCAGTCATTTTGACTACTTCGGAGGCAATGGCGTTTTGATAATTACTGAAAATAGCCGATGTCTAATATTTGTGACATAATCATTTGATCATATGTTTTTCTGTTTGTAGTATAATTTTTTTTAACTTTATTTAATATTCTTTACTGAAGGGAAGTGATTTTATACTGCTGCCTTTTGAAATGTTTGCCATGAGTTAGTTATTGAAATTTAGTCTTTTCAGTTAATGTTGATCTTGGGGATATTTGCTTTTAAAAATAAATTCATTTGTGTTTTTAGAAACGTTAATAAACTTACTATGGCACAGTACCTTTCCATGCAACACCAGTTCTCTACCGCATTCCATAGGCGATACTGACTGGCCTGAATGCGCTAAGATTTTAGATTCCAAGGATTGGCCTGAAAATCGTGGGAAGTATCTGACATTTGGTGAAGCCGAAATTAGGAAAGTAGCCCACAATTCCCAGATACACTCACTCCTTCCTCTGAAGCTCACTTTGCGCGCAACAGCAACATCCTATGCGAATGGGGTAGGGGTTTCTCTCATATGAATCTCACAGTTACTTTTTCTAGGTCATCTGTGCTTGTACCGAGAATTTCTGCACTGTAATGCATCAGGACGGTAAGGACCCCCCCCCCCCCCCCTCTCTCAGTTCAAACCTAAGAAGTGTGTAGAGCCATATCTCCCCCCACATCCAAACTGCTGGCGGCTCACCTCGAACTGCGCAACGCTACTCGCTGTTAACAGCCAACAGCCCAACACTACAATAGCGACTATTGCAACAATGTCGACCAGCCTCAGACTGCACACAGCACAGCCAGTGATTTCCATACAGAGCGCTACGTGGCGTTACCAATAAAAAACCTAAACAGCCTACTTACTAAATGACTGTATGCGTAATATGCAACAAATATTTGATTTCTTAACGTTACGAATCCAGGTCATTATTATTACAGATCATTTTTATGTAATGAGTATATGCTCAGTTTCTAATCTTTATTTTTAATTTTAGCGTGACAATTCGATTTTTTTACTTCTATGAAATGTCCTTATGCCGTGTTTGTAATTAACATTGTTAAGTCCCACTGCTCTTAACGCCACATAACGTTCATAGAGTGTCATTCAAGGTGAGCTGTTACAGTGTATCATGTTTTTAAATGTGGTATGTCGTCATTCTGTTTCTATACAATGTATTATTGTAATTATTTCGAAATATTACTTCTCGTTTGATGTGTTTTTCTGGCAGATTCTCATAATGGCCATAACCGAAACGCGTTAAGGAGTATTATTTAAAACAAATATGTACATAGCAATCAAGACCGACTATTACACTACTGGCCGTTAAAATTGCTACACCACTAAGTTGACGTGCTACTGACGCGAAATTTAACCGACAGGTAGAAGATTCTGTGATATGGAAATGATTAGCTTTTCGGACGATTCACACAAGGTTGGCACCGGTGGTGACACCTACAACGTGCTGACATGAGGAAAGTTTCCAACCGATTTCTCATACAAAAACAGCAGTTGACCGGCGTTTCCTGGTGAAACGTTGTTGTGATGCCTCGTGTAAGGAGGAGAAATGCGTACCATCACGACTTCGAAAAAGGTCGGATTGTAGCCTATCGCGATTGCGGTTTATGGTATCGCGACACTGCTGCTCGCGTTGGTCGAGATCCAATCACTGTTAGCAGAATATGGAATCGGTGGGTTCAGGAGGGTAATACGAAACGCAGCGTTGGATCCCAACGGCCTCGTATCACTAGCATCCTATCCGCATGGCTGTAACGGATTGTACAGCCACGTCTCCATCCCTGAATTAGCAGATGGGGACGTTTCCAAGACAACAACCATCTGCACGAACAGTTCGACGACGTTTGCAGTAGCGTGGACTATCAGCTCGGAGACCATGGCTGCGGTTACCCTTGACGATGCATCACAGACAGGAACGCCTGCGATGGTGCACTCAACGACGAACCTGGTGTGCACGAATGGCAAAACGTCATTTTTTCTGATGAATCCAGGTTCTGTTTACATCATCATGATGGTCACATCCATGTTTGGCGACATCGAGGTGAACGCACATCGGAAGCGCGTTTCGTCATCGCCATACTGGCGTGTCATCCGGCGTGATGGTATGGGGTGCCATTGGTTACACGTCTCGGTCACCTCTTGTTCGCGTTGACGGTACTTTGAACAGTGGATGTTACATTTCAGATGTGTTACGACCCGTGTCTCTACCCTTCGTTCGATCCCTGCGAAACCCTACATTTCAGCAGGATAATGCACGACAGCTTGTTGCAGGACCTGTACGGACCTTCCTGGATACAGAAAATGTTCGACTGCTGCCCTGGCCAGCACATTCTCCAGATCTCTCACCAATTGAAAACGTCTGGTCAATGGTGACCGAGCAGCCGGTTCGTCACAATACGCCAGTCACTACTCTTGATGAACTGTGGTATCGTGTTGAAGCTGTATGGGCGGCTGTACATGTACACGCCATCCAAGCTTGACTCATTGCCCAGGCGTATCAAGGCCGTTATTACGGCGAGAGGTGGTTGTTCTGGGTACTGATTTCTCAGGATCTATCCAGCCAAATTGTGTGAAAATATAAACACATGTCAGTTCTAGTGTAATATATTTGTCCAATGAATACCCGTTTATTATTTGCGTTTCTTCTTGGTGTAGCAATTTTAATGGCCAGTGGTGTATTTGACCAATGATAATGATCGCTGATTCGTATTACGATTTTATGTCGTTTATAGACATCTTCAGATGAATTTATACGTCAACTAAAGATAGCTGAGTGGTTGACAGCCGAAATATTGTAGCAGTATGTCGACGTTATCCGTCTGCAGACCCGAAACCTCAGATTCGCTGCTGTTCTTCAGGTAGCTCCAAATTGCGGCCAGCAATGATAAGACTGCTTCCTGTGTACAGAGTCTGATTTCATGTTACGAAAAAAACACAGCAATGTAAAAATAAAAATAGTATAAAATCAGAAATTTCGGAACATACTTAGTAAAACATTAAAAGCACAGTAACAAACATAGGTAGCAATGTTTCCATTTACAATTTCTATACCGCTTTTATCGCTATAAAACATCAATCTAAATACGAATCTTTTAATCAAATGTGACTTCATAGGAATAGTATCACGTATAAAAATCAAATTATTTATATTGAAAAGATATTCAGTTTCCAGAGGGAATAGTGGTTCAGTGAGGGTACATGTTACTCTGTAACTGTCAGTCGATGTCCTTTGGTCGCACTTCCAATTTCACGTCCCTTCCATGTTATCCACGTCTACGACGGCGCTGCGCTGCTTCACACTTCCTGCACGCCATGTCGCATTACAGTATGCAGTGTTCTGCTATTTAACGCTCAAATTGACATTTGCATTTAGTATACGACACACCTCCTTGGCACGCGAGAATGACGACAGCGCAAAGCTGTTAGTATCACGTAGAAAAGTATTTTCTTTAATGTTTCTTAAGTTTTAACAACGTAATATGAACAGGTAACCAGTCCGCAAAATAAAAACTGGGTGTTATACACCAAAGCAAATAATTTTTCCCCATTCTGTTCAAAAATGGCTCTGAGCACTATGCGACTTAACTTTTGAGGTCATCAGTCGCCTAGAACTTAGAACTAATTAAACCTAACTAACCTAAGGACATCACACACATCCATGCCCGAGGCAGGATTCGAACCTGCGACCGTAGCGGTCGCTCGGCTCCAGACTGTAGCTCCTAGAACCGCACGGTCACTCCGGCCAGCCTCATTCTGTTGGTTGCTGTTACAGCCAAGAGTATGTCGGGAATATAAATACTTCCTGTCGGCTGAATCTACCGTACATAGCTTTTCCATTGTATTCCTGAGTCATTTGAGATAATTATGACGCAAACTTATTCCAGACATCATTATAAAGTGGCTAATGCACCAGTTAGCAAAGTAAAGGTTTGTTTATACAACACAGTATCTTGTAAATCACTCCACTAATAATGGAGTACCTACAGCTTACTTACAAATTCATACCAGGAAGCGATTAGGTAATTCTATCAGAATTAAAATTTTAACGTGTTGGAAGTAGTCACTCGTAGGGAGTTTTGACTACTAAACTAATTACTCATAGGTAATATGGTTGTGTGGTGTACATTTAAAATTATACTTGTTAGATTTATGACTTACAGTAATGGAGGCGTATCTTGCTTTAGTTTGAGTTGTCACATATAAATATTTCATTTCTAATAAATTTTACTGTACGATTTAATAAATAAAATTATTTCATTTACAGGTATGATCAGTTCGAGTTTCATAGTCCAAAAATCTGAAAACGTGCTTTACAGCTACATAAGGTACGTAACAATATTTTATGTGATTTTCAGTCAGCAGTTAGAATCAAAACACTAGACAACCACAGAGAGTTATACGTTCCTGTATTTCTCATTGTTTGTGCATAATAGACTGTCCACTGAGATTACATTCACTCACGTTTATTTCAGTTGATTGGTTTTTGGGCCTAGACAGTAAGCTGTTCAACGGGATTTACGATGTGCAGTGTCATAATTTTAATACGGGTGAACTTATTCTGTCTATATTGGAATGGACTGTGAGTAAACCGTACTTACTCTACGATACACTAAGATTTAGAATTACTCACTTCTGTTCGTTTGCTCAAGCTTGACTGCTGCCATTGCTTCTTGTTATTATTAGAGCTTCACCACCCGATGTGGTGAATATTTTTGAAAGATAAAGTGCAGTTCTGAAATTTCTTGGAAGTTCTGGAAGTTATTTACGTCTATTACACATACTGTGAAATTTTTATGCTGGAACTTGGAAACTATGTGTGACAAAACCTCTTACTTAAGACTTCTTATTACCATTAATATATCGCTTGTAGACTTTAGCTTTGGTGTGAACTTTTATTTTTATGATATTACAAGAATACAGTGTCTCACCGTAGTACTAGTAATGTGAAATAAAGTGCTTTACATTACGATAGTAATGTCGTGAATGTTTTCTGATCTAGAATAAGTTTTGCTACACTGCTTTTAAGTACGAACATAGCCATGTAAATAACATTCGATGTTTGTTTGACACCAATTACTTTAAACTGAATCTGACAATCTCTAAATGACGCTGAATGCAAAGAATGACTACCAATAATACACAGAATGGTTTCCTCCTAAAACAACCACGACACACTGACTAACTGTTGTGACCGAAACCGTGCCCTGTTGTAAAAACGTCAGTCTTGAATTACTCGAAAAATTTTCCAGTGAACACATGTTCCTAACACCACCTCACAATATTCGTCTGGGCCCTACGACTGACTCTTACCTGTGCAATGGACGACTCTGTTCTGCTCTGTTCTGCTTTGCTGCATACTATGAAACAATGAACTGCATGTTCCTGAAATAAACAACTGAGCGGCTATTTGCATTATTAATTTACTTGAAGCTGTTTTGCCAAGGGAATTAATTTGTTACCAACAAATTGCAGCTAGCTGTTTACGCAATACTGCAAGACGTGACGGCACAGTTGTTTCAAGATTTGCATTCAAACTGGGAGGAGAAACTTAGTGAGATTTTGACAAATAAATGAAAAAGTTGATTTAAATTGAAACTGTATTATGATCTTTTTAATGATACAGAAGAGATTCGTATTAACATCTTCCTTTACTGTTGTTGTAAACAATGAAAACTGTTTCAAACAAATAGTACTCAAGTTGCGAAATTTACCCTTAGCTTTTCTTATAATATCCTTATTACTGGAGGTTGAGGTTGAAGAACAGATGTTAAAACTCTGAAAACCTGGCCGACAGTATTGCAGTGGAGACCAAAGCACAGCTGTTGTTGATCGGTATGCGGTCATTACACTATAATAATCCGCTGCTAGCGCTTGCAGCAACAAAAGAACTCTACTCATGTCACCTTATTTCCAAACGTAGCGTCGCGCTATGAAAGCATCTAAAAATCAGTCTCTAATCTTAGTCACACCGGACAGCATATCAAATAAAAATAATCTTCTGTTCGCCACATCTGCCATCAAAGTTCCTCTCCCGCCGACTACTCGACGTTCCCTCTCACATCGGAATGAAAGTAACGTCATCTGATTTTTAACACAATCTCTTCGGAAAGTACTTTATCACTGCTGTGCTCAGATATCCAAAGACACTCATAATTGCAAACAGTCCAAACAAACTGCTATTTCTCGTAATGTAGAAACATTTCAAGCTCTACATCCTATTATGAGTTTGGTGTTGGTGTTTTTACGATCATCCACCATAAGTCTACGTAATCATCTGAAGATGATAAACTACTGTTCTGTCGCAGTAACCTGTGTTTTCAGCGACGTCAGTATATGCAGCACCCTCGCGCGTATGTAACATATTTATTCATTCTTTCACATATCGTATTTCACAGATCCCAGTATGGAAGGCTTTCAGCAACGAGTCAAATTATACATTAATACTTAAAAGCATCCATTATAAGCTAATTCTGTAAAGTATACAAACAATAAACTACGTTTAGTGCTAATCTACATCTGGCGATAATTACGTAAAGTACTTTGATTTATTTTGTTTATGTACGCATATGTCATATGGATCTGTTTGCTTGTGTCCACAGTAAAGTTAATAGCATTTTAAATGTGCTTCCCCATGTAAAATTTTATAAATTTTAATAATTACGGGAATTAAGGGAATCAATGAAAATGTTACACTTGTGTACAGTTTTGCTGCTCGCGGTCTAGCGGTTGGTGTTTTGTGCGTAGATGCTGAAGACACGGGTTCGGTTCCCGGCCAAGTCATGATTTTTTCCCCTCGGGGACTGCATGTTTGATTTGTCTTCATCAATTACTCTCACTGAAGTGGTAACAATAGAAAGACTTGCTTCAGGCAGCCGGACTATTCCAGACGAGGTCTGCCGATTAACAACGCCATACGACCATTTCGTTTCATTTATGTATGGCAGGAGAATAACAAATACTTTGGAAAAACCACTGTTCCTCATCTTACACTACTCGTCTCCTGTTTCCAACGAGCACTTGAAACTAAACATTTATTTACATTTACGCAGGACGCTGTCAGCTTCCAATACACCAGCAAAGTCAAGATGTGTTTGAAACTTAGGTCACAGATACGTATTAACCACTCATGACATGTCCCTCCCTCTACCGTGTTAGAATGAAATCAACATCAAAGTCACTTTACGAGGAGGTGGACGGTGGGGGAAGTGGGGGGCGGGAAAGAAGGTGAGCTGTCATTACGCGCTATGCGGGGCCGAGCCGTCTTATTTACAGCTGACATCAAGCAGTGATTTCAACAGCCGAAGTACCTGTCATGTTAGTATTACATAGGCAGTAATGCAGCTAACCTAATTTCTCCGAAATTCCTAGTATTATTGCGATGGTTATCGTTGTTGCATTTGGAGAGCTGAAGTGGTAACAGTGTGGAACATTATAATGACATCTCTTTCTCTTTATTAACTACAGAATTGCAGTTTTTCAGTGTATTTCAGTATTTATTTCACTGAGAATCATTTAGTTCACCAGTTCCACACGAGCCGTTTGGACAAAATAACAAAAAATGTTTCATGATTTTTCCTTCGTCTAGTACAAATCCTGAAACGTTATGAGAATCATTATATATTACAGAACAGAACTGCAAAGAACAGTTTGGTAGCGTAATAAATTTTAACAACCTGTCGCCACCAAATCTTTTCGATTTCAGGCCCTTAGCATCCAGTTCTTAATATTTAATCAGAAGTAAATACTGTCATATAGAAGCTCGTTTGTATCTGCTTAGTAACGATATCACTCCTTAGTTTCATCCTATTAATTTGATTATTTACTCTCGACAAATATTTGTTCATGTTTTTAAATTTCAAAACAATTTAATTCAACGGTGTAACGGAGGTCACCTAAAATAGGTACTGCCATTAGTCAGCTGATCGAGATGTTGGTTTCCACGCAATGACGTCGTGCATGGTCTATGCTTAATATCAAGGTGAAAGTACTGCATAATTTAAATCCCCTAGTCTAGATAATCTGACATAAAAAGAGTGACTAATGAGGCATTCTTTTCTTCGTCTTTAATTTTCAATTTCCCGCCTTATAGCTGCTGGTTACCTGTTACAGACCTTTTATCCAAAATAAAGCCTAGTTGGAGATGCATAGTTTATAAGGAAGTTATTTTTACTTACAGTATTGTGGTTGTAAACTGTACGGCACTGTAAATTCAGACACCAAAAACATCGTTAGGGCATACATATAAGCGTAAGTCTTCCTAGGTCACTGATGGTTAATAAATTAATAGTTAATAAAATTATCAAATCAGTCAAAAAGGCTCGAAAAGTATTTTTGCTTGAAAGAGCAAATAAGCAGTTGCTAACGTCCCACTTAAACAATGAATGGACATGATGTAGTTCCTGTATGATGGAAGTAGGGGAATTGTCGGCAAAGCTTAAACGGATTGTAAATCTTTCTGTGGGGAGTACGTACCAAGTAAGTGGGTTAAGAACAGAAAAGATTCACGTGGCTTAATAACAAAACTAGGAAAATGCTGAGGAAACAAAGACTATTGAACTCTCGGGTCAAAAGAGAACACGCAAATAACGTGTAGAAAGAACGATGCGAGAAGGATACAACTACTCCTGTCATACCTTAGCAAGAGACCTAGTTGAGAACAAAAGAAAATTCTGGTCATACGTAAAATCACCAAGCGGCTCGAAGGCTTCTATTCAATCACTCGTTGCCCTATTTGGTATGGCAGTAGAAGACGGCAACAGAATAGCGGAAGTTTTAAATTTCGGCATTAAGGAAACGTTCGCACAGACCATTTGATCATGGTACTGATTCGAAAACAAATAAGTCGCCAGGTCCGGATAGAATCAGAATTTGGTTTTACAAAGCGTAATGTGTGGTATTGGCCCCTTACTGAGCTTGCATTTATCACGAATCTCTCGCGTCCGAAGCTGCTAGAAAAGATCGCAGATGACTCCTATATATAAGATGATAAAAAAAACTTCACAGCAAATTTACAGACCAATATACTCAATATCGGTTTACAGTAGAATTCTTGGACAGTCTGAAGGTAATAAATGTCCTGGAGACGGGAAACCTTCTCTCCGCATATCAGCACACTTTTTAGAAAGCATCGAACTTGCGAAACTCAGCTTCCCCTTTCTTCAAATGATCTGCTGATAATTATGTGGGTAGGACAAGAGGCAGATTCCATATTCCTTGATTTCGGATAAACGTTTTAAATAGTTCTAGTCATGAGCACAATTTTGATATCAAGTTGATATGCAAATTAATTAAATTGATCAATTAATACCCACTGCCCACGACAACCTCCAAACCGACCCCCCCACCCCCCACCCCCCACCCCCCACCCCCCTCGGATGACGTGGAGTCTTGATTACAGCTTCCACTCTCGCAGGCATACGTTCAGTCAGGTGCTGGAAGGTTTCTTGGGGAATGGCAGCCCATTCTTCACGCAATGCTGCGCTGAGGAGAGGTATGGACGTCAGTGAGGTCGGGCACGAAATCGGGGTTCCAAAGCATCCTAAAAGTGTTCTATAAGATTCAGGGCGCCGGCCGCGGTGGTCTCGCGGTTCTAGGCGCGCAGTCCGGAACCGTGCGACGGCTACGGTCGCAGGTTCGAATCCTGCCTCGGGCATGGATGTGTGTGATGTGCTTAGGTTAGTTAGGTTTAAGTAGTTCTAAGTTCTAGGGGACTGATGACCACAGCAGTTGAGTCCCATAGTGCTCAGAGCCATTTGAACCATTTTTAAGATTCAGGTCAGGACTCTGCGCAGGCCAGTCCATTACAGGGATGTTATTGTCATGTAGCCACTATGCAACAGACCGTGAATTACGAACAGATGGTCGATCTTGTTGAAAGATGCAATCGCCATGTCTGAATTGCTCTTCAACAGTGGGAAGCAAGAAGCTGCTTAAAACATCAATGTAGGCTTGTGCTTTGATACTGCCACGCAAAACAACAAGGGGTGCAAGTCCCCTCCATGAAAACCACGACCACACCATAACACCACCACCTGCGAATTTTGTAGTGTCGGCAGACTTGCCAACACTACGCACACTAATTGAAAGAGGCGGCCAAGATGCACGCGCTAACTCACGAAGGATGGAGTGAGGTCTGAAACAGGAGACTTAATGAATGTGATAAAGAAAATACGTATCTTTGGAATATACTTAACTTTTAATACATCCTTGTATACATCGTTCTTGATGAGACATCTGGAGATTGTGGCGATACAAGTGACTCTTTATATACAAGCTATTTAAGGCTAATGGCGCCTTGCTAAGTCGTAGCCATTAACTTAGCTGAAGGCTATTCTGTCTCTCGGCAAATGAGAGCAAAGGCTTCGTCAGTATAGTCGCTAGCAACGTCGCCGTACAACTGGGGCGAGTTCTCGTACGTCTCTCGAGACCTGCCGTGTGGTGGCGCTCGGTCTGCGATCACACAGTGGCGACACGCGGGTCCGACATGTACTAATGGACCGCGGCCGATTTAAGCTACCACCTAGCAAGTGTGGTGTCTGGCAGTGACACCACAAATTTAGCTGCCGTCGGATCGCCACATAGTGTACCGTGATTCGTCACTCCACAAAAAGTTTTTCCAATTGTCCAATGTTTACGCTCCTTACACCAAGCAAGGCGTCGTTTGGCACCTACCACCGTGATGTGTGGCTTATGAGCAGCCGCTAGACCATGAAATCCAAGTTTCCTTACCTCCCGCCTAACTGTCATAGTCTGGAATCCCTGTGTGATGGTCTGGATAGATGTCTGCCTATTACACATTATGAGACTCTCCGTCAGTCAACAAACGAGGTCGGCCTGTACGCTTTTGTGCTGTACGTGACCCTTCACGTTTCCACTACACTATCGCATCGGAAACAGTGGCCCAAGAATGTTTATGAGTGTGGAAATCTCCCGTACAGACGTATGACACAATTGAAACCATATCATCTGACCGCGTTCGAATTATGTGAGTTCTGTGGAGCACCCCATTCTGCTCTCTCACGATGTCTAATGACTACTGAAGTCACTGAGAACCTAATATGAAAAACGTATGTTTTTGGGGGTGTCCGTAAACCTTTGATCACATTGTGTGTCTGATAAGGATACCACACAGCAAAAACTCCAGCGCTCTTTTGTAGACAGTCCCTGTGCATCTTGTAACTGCTCCTCTGTCTCTGACTCGCCATCCCTGCAGCTTCGTCCATCTGATCATCCCAATTTAATTCAGACTTCAACGGAAGTCAGAGAGCGCTAAATGTAAGACCTTCTGCATCTTGTGGAGAAACATGATGAGCTGAGTTAATATGACAGGAGCGCGTTTTGACCACTGAGTGGGAATGGTAACATGTTGTCGTAGATCTGCCAACCGTTTACAATGTATACAGCCAGCACCAAACGAAGCTTTCCCTTGGCACACGAGGTAGTAGAAATAGTACGAGCAGTGATGGTGATTTTTCTTGTTGGGAAAATTAAGAAGATTTCACATACATGACATGGAGAAAGGATGAGGATTTTGCTACTGCATTGTGACACATCTCCAAACTAAGTACAGGTACTGCAGCCTGAAGGTGATTGTGTCTCTCAGGGTGTTGTCTTTCATCCAAACATTCTCTCTCCTATCTTGGTGTTTTTTACCATCCAACAGAGAAAACGTACGAACTATACAACTCCGCTAACATCATCCATTAGAGAACTCGATAAGATATCTCTGTCTTCTGATATATCTGAAATAAATACAGTTTTCCAGCATTGACCACATGTGTGGCGATCCTTTTAAATATACTGGTATTGGTTCATTGGAGCTGGTGATTTGTGATCGAAGTCACTTCCGAAGACTGGTGTAAAGTTTCATCACCTGTACTGTAGGAGGACCATACCCAACGGACTACCAATAACACGAGAGGATTCCTGTATTGTTACTTACTAAGTAGTTTAATACATTGTTTTTTGTCGGATGTAACACACCCAATCAGTGTATACTGCCATACACTTTGTTTTTTCAACCATGACTTAGAGATCCATGTCAGCTGCTGCTAAACTGACATTAACATGTTTCTATCCTTTGGCTCTCAAAGAAAGCTGAACATAGCATGGCATAAACTGTGCAGCTACCACAACACAGGCTGGTAGAAATAAAACACAGAGGCGATATTTCTCATTGACAAAAAAGTGGAAAACATCGCAGAATATGGAACCTGGAAGAGTATTGTAGAGTGCATCCAATAGCAATTTGAAGGTGATCTCTGTACAGTTAATCTTATCTCCCCCATCGACAGGGTAACAGATGTCTCAGTGTTTCATTTCTAAAAGCATCGTTCCTTCATTTTGCAGTCATGTACACAATTACTACTCCAGTGTTGACCATCGCCGGATGGTGCTGTTCACAACACATGTGAGGTAGGGCAAATGAAAAGAGGTACTGTTACCTTATTGGCGAAAAAGAAACATGTGGAGGGCATAGCAGCACATGAAGACAGGATGAGTCTGTGTGATTGAGAAACGCTGCCAAACAACTGTATGGAGGTGATGACCTATACATTTAATCCCACGCTCCACAGCAACAAGTAGCAGATATCCTGTGTTCCGCCAAGGCTCCATCCATGTCAACTGAGTAGTGTCAGTCAGTCACTATGCAGTAACCATCAGCGTACCAGTGGATGGTCGCGACGGGAAAGACAGAACTGATATGGGACGATGTACTCTAATAAAAACTGCAGTTGATAGAGCGATCAATTTAACCCAGAAGTCGTGGAGAGCTATGTCTAGCATATTCTGCAAACAGGGTGAGCTTAGTTGACACTATAGGACCGTGTATTGACAACTCAGTGGAAACTGGGACATGTTGTCGTAGTTCCACTACCCATGTGTAAGGTCAGCGCCAAACGAAGTCTGTTAATGCAACTTGAGGTAGTGTAAAAGTGTGAGCAGTTACTGTGGTGTTTCTTGTCAGGAAAATCAGGAAGACTCAACATCATACAGGTGCTGCAATTCGAAGCTGATCTGCATCCCTCAGGGTTCATTCACGTCTATCACCCAAACATTCTACCATCGTTATTCTGTGCCATCCAACAGAGAAAAATTACGAACCATAAAAGTCCCACTAACTACATCCAATAGATTTTTACCGCACCTCTCTCTTCTGATATGTCGAAAACAAACGCAGTCTCTGTGCCAGCATCGAGCATGTCTGGCGATCCTATGAAATATACAGGTATTGATCCACTGGAGCAGGCAGCCAGTGATCGAAGTCACCCGTAGAGACGGGTGTAAAGTGTCATCGCCTGTGCGGTACAAGAACCATCTCCCAAGGATTATCAGTCGCAAGAGAGGCTATCTGTTTTGTTGTTTCATACACCGCTTTCTCTGCTGTAACACGCTTTGTACACTGCGCTACATTTTGTTTTTCCTGACATGACTTCGCGGTCTGTGTCATGTTCTAGACCGATATTAACATATTTTGACCCATTGGTTTTCACCTAAAACTAGACATCACATGGTGACAATCATGTTGTTGCTAAAGTTCCAACAACACGCTCACATTGAGTGACTGAAATAAAACACAGTTACAATCTAAGGAAACTGGAAGAGTGTTGAGCATTGTGGAGTTTTTCCAAACTGCTGTCCAGAGGTGACTGGTGACCTCTACATTTAGACTCATCATTCACAGCGGGATAGCTGATGCCACTGTGTTCTATTTGATTGATTCCTCATATTGCTGCCATGCATGTGATCAGTGTCACCCATCCCCTGGTAGATGGAAGAGATGGCTAGCGCCCCATGGAATGCTTCTTGACAGGAGTTTCTTTTTTCTTCGTTGTGGTCATATCTCTTAACGAAAGACATGGTGAGACAGGCTCTCACGATTTGTTTTGTAAATGCTTGTATGATATAGCATCGCAATGGTAAAACGGGACCTGCCACATTGTCAAAACAGCTAAGTCCTTTTGAATTGTAGCTTCTTGTTGTCGAACACAAAATGAATGTGTTTTTTTTCAGACATGTGAGCCAATAGTGTGAAAGATTGTATTCTCTAATGTTAATTCACGTGTCTGAAACTTCTGTAATACATACGTGCATGACAGTTTATTTACAAACACTGAACACGAGAGACACTATCAGGTCGTGTAATTTGTTCAACAGGCTGAAAGAGATTGCTTGTTACAGATTTTTTTTTTCTTTGGAGTTTAAATTCTCGGTTTTTTTACTCCAATGAGGGTTTCAAGATAATGAGAACATTATGAGGTGATCGGTAATTTTCGCAGCAAAAAAGACGAAATTATTTTCCCTGAATTTACAGAGAGGGACATGTCTGTGCTTACCATTTGTGATTGGTGGTGGTGCACTTTGTTGGATATCATGATATAATGAGATGCGAATTGTATCCTGCAGTTGAACGTAAAACCTATATAGCTTTTGCTCATAAAACTAAAAGAAAATGAACTTTGCCTATTTTATTGCAAAGGGGACATTTATTATTGTCACAATTGTGTTTTCCTTTTTTAAATAGTTCCTTTATTATAGGACTTGCATTGATGTTAAATTGTCCAGTGCTAGGAACAGTGTGGTGGCCGAGTACACTAAGAAGTCACGGCTGGCCATTTAGACAAAAAATCCTCAGTCAGGATAGCAGTCATCCATCACAGTTTTGCTCTGATGAATGTTGGTGTCGCACTTTGTACTGAAGGCGCTGCAGTGTGGGGCTGTTGTCACTTTAGATGGATGGGGCTTCCTGTTTCACAAGCCGCCAACTTTTGAAAAAGCCATCTGGAGCATTCTCCAGAGGAGTAGGGTTGCACTGGTAATTTTACATTTTGTGCCAAGAGTTGCCGCCTCAAGGCAGGCCGCATGCTGCGAGTGACCAGGGAAGGTAGCAGAACGCCTGGTGTGAAAATCTGCCGCAAAAGGGTGGCATTGGGGGCACAGAAAAACTGCGAGAAGCTCGGTAGAGCAGCTGGTCTGTTGAAAAAACCTGCGGTCTTCCTGTAGGAGGAAGGCAGGGCTGGGGAGGCGTGGGGGAACGTGAAAGAGCATCGGTTTTCGGCAGTTTGTGATCGTGCATCGAGGAGAACGCAAGTTCAACTACCGCCTCCTCTACAGTCTTTTACGATGACGATTTTTCCCCAGTATGTGTGTTGCAATGTGACCTATTCATTACGAGTGCTGGTTTTTTCACGACAGTTTCGAAGTTTAATTAGAACTGTGTGGCTTTTGTTCCATCAGTTGTGGTAGTGTGTATTGGCTTCGTTTAACCAAGGCTGTAGGTGGTTTTTGAGCGTTCATCTGTGGTGTACTCTGACATCAAACAATGAGAGATATTGTATGCTTACAGGTAATACGCTTTTTAAACTCCTCTCTGTCCAACACCACCATCTCGTCAGCTGGACGTAGTTCCTGCCGAAAGAAATAAAGATAGTACCTTACACCCCTTCCTCCTTCCCACCAGCTTGTACGTGAAGGGTAGAGTCTGAGTGTGTCTGTTACCAATCTGGAGTGGTACTGTGAAATTTTTTCCCGGCAGGATAGCAACAGTTGTATGGTGTTATCAGTTTTTGAGCTGTATTATGATTTTACACCATCCTTGTGTAGCACTACGAATATAGTTGTGTAATTAGGCTTGATCTTTATGATTCATTTCATAATTAGGACAGGTCTTTGTGTCAGTTTTCCGATCGAAATAAATACACTAACCTAACCTGTATCTTCCACATCTGGACAGTTTCCACGTGTTGGTGGGTGTACTTGAGCTTTCCTACCAGTATAATCAGGTTTCGAGTCCCGAAAAGGGCAATTCCAAGTGCCTGTGGTGATGTAATTGTGTTAGGGGGCTTGCTTTCTGTATAGGAGGACCAGGGTTTGAGTCCCAGAAAGGTTACAGTCATTTTTAATTTCCTCCCAAATTCCAGGTGGGGGACATGTCAGCAGAGCCTTGAAACAAAGAAAATCCCACAAAAATTCGCAATTTCTGCAAAAATTCAAAATTTCTGCCAAAATTCGAAATTCCTACCTGTAGGGTAGGTTGAGGGGGGAGGAGGGTGGATGTGGGGGGAGCGAGCGTGGCGCCTCATGCAGGCTGAGAAAAACACGTGATGTCATCCAGTGATGGGAGTGGTTGTAGTCAGTTGCTGGGGTGGACAAGGGTATGGGTGTTCAATTGATCAGTTTAATTAATTTTCATATCAATTTGATATCAAAATTTCGCTCATAGCACCAACTTCCTACTACCAGTACTCCACTGCCAGCTGTTAATGACAGTATGAGTATAAGGAATAGGTTCCCACATATGTGAGTGGTTCGGAGATGGCGAGTCTTTGTCAGAGACATGGAAATCATCAGGAATGTCCCGGAGAAGTGTGATAGGACTTCTGTTATTTTCTATATACACAAATGATCTGACGGACAGGGTGGGTGGCAATCTGTGGTTGTTTGTTGATTAGGGTGTCTTCTATTGGAGGATGTCGTTGTGTGATTGTAGAAGGATACGGCATAGGCAACATTTGTAGTTGGTGTGATGGGTGGCAGGTACCTCTAAACCTAGAAAAATGTAAGTAGGAAAAACAATGCCGTAATGTCCAAATACAGCAATGTGTTACTTAAGGGGCTCCGGAAAGGCTCAAAATCATGAAAAGTTCAATTTTTACTTTTTTGCGTTTTCTGAATCTGCAGACTATTACCTTTTAATAGATATATAATTTATTCAATTCCGAAGACTACAACAATTTTTAAATTTTTTTTGAAACGTGTTCTACTTGGGCGTGACCCACTGTGGCGCTGTTAAACTGCTGTCAAATGGTGTTATTATTAACGTCCGTGTTCATCAGGTACATTTTAGTGATGTGAGATAAAGTATGTGTTGTGGCTAACCTGTGATGGTTCAATATATATCGCTGGTGTGATTGTCGATTGTTTCATGTTTATTTACTCTGTCGTTATCTCGAAAATATTCGTAATTAATTCTGTTTCTTGAGTCTCTGTTTTGTTGAAGTATAATAATGAGTAAAAGTAAAGTTATTAGAAATCCTCTGAAGGCTTTTAAGAAAAGGAGAAATGTTGGAAAGCCAAAGGTATGTGTTATTACTGTAAACAATAAAGACCATAACCAAGTGAGTGAACCTAACCTCTCAAGTACACCTGCCCATAGCAGTCAAAGTGGGAAAGAAAATACTTCACAGAAGAAGCTTGGTTCAATGAGTGAAAACTATGAATGTTTTATGTGCGAATCGGATGTGAATGAAATATTTGATATGTCGGTTCTCAAAGGAATTTTTTCAAACTGTGTAAGATGTATATATTGTAGTGAAGTTGGTCTGGAACTCTCCATAATAAAGCACGTAGGACTTGCTAGTGAAATACAACTGAAATTTGATAAGTGTTCATACATGACCACCTTTTGGAACAGTGTTGCAGTAACTGCAACTGAAGAAAATGGTAGCAAAATCTACGAACACAACATTAGATTTGTTTATTCCTTGCGTTCAGTTGGTAAGGGTGCTACTGCAGGTGCAATTTTCTGTGGCATCATGAATCTTCCAAATCCCCCAACCAAGTTTACGACCTATAATAAATTAATAGGGTCTAAAGTAGAAGATGTCTGTATAGAATCTATGAAGAACGCTGTGGAAGAGGCAGTAATGGAAAATAATGGTAACAGAGATTTGACTGCAGCGTTCGATGGTACCTGGCATAAACGGGGACACACATCTCTTCATGGTGTAGTATGTGCCACCAGTATGTATACAGGGAAAGTTTTAGATGTAGCAGTAATATCAAAGTATTGTAGATGTCCACAAAAATATAAAGGTACACATGAAAATAATTGCAAAGCTAACTATAGTGGCAGTAGTGGAGGAATGGAAGTGGCTGGTGTTGCCAGTATATTCCAGCGTTCTGAGGCGTGTGATAAAGTGCGATATGTTAATTACCTTGGTGACGGTGATTCTAAAAGTTTCAAACATGTTCAAGGACTGAAGCCCTATGGTGATGATGTTGTAGTGCAGAAATTTGAGTGTATTGGACACGTACAGAAGTGAATGGGAACAAGACTTCGGCGACTGAAAGCTTCGTACAAAAAACAAAAACTCAGTGATGGTAAAGGGTAGGATGGGAAGGGAAGGTTAACTGACAGTGTAACTGACAAAATACAGAACTATTATGGAATGGCTATTAGGCAAAATACACAAAGTGTCGACGAAATGAAGAAGGCTGTTTGGGCTCTTTTTTTTTCATACTTCTTCAACCGATGAAAATCTCCAACATAGCTTGTGTCCCAAAGAAGAAGACAGTTGGTGTAAATATAACAAAGGATTGCTAACTGGTGAAGTGTACACTCATAAGCATAGTCTGCCTCATGCAATAATGGAGGTGATAAAACCTATGTTCAGAGACTTAGCAGCACCTGAACCGTTGAAAAAGTGTATTCACGGAAAAACTCAAAACCCCAATGAAAGTGTAAATAGTGTTATATGGTCGAGAATCCCCAAGGCTGTATTTGTTGGAATAGAAACACTTCACTTTGGTGTGTATGATGCTGTTGCGACTTTCAATGATGGCAACACTGTAAGGTGCAAGGTATTTAGAAATATGGGAATGAAGATAGGTTCTAACATGGTACGAGCGATGCTTGCTTTAGACAAGGAACGCCTTCGGGCTGCAGACAGGGCTGTAAAGAGTCTAGAAATACAAGCAAGAGTAAACAGGAGGAGGAACAAGAGGAAGCTGGAGGAGGAGTTTGCAGAGGATGAAGATAATCCATCCTATGGACCTGGAATGCACTAAAAAGTTAATCCAATCTTTGTCGCTCGATTCCCAAAACTTTTATTTTCTCATACTAATTACATGCTTTCTAAGGATCTTCCAAACATATTTGTTTCAAACTTTCAGTAAATGTTACACAGTACCTTCTGCATAATTTAACACAGCCTTTTTCCAAAAAACTGTATATTTTTGAATATATAAATAAAAAATTGCAAAAAAATGTTGTGAATTTTCATTACAGTTGAAAAAAAATCATCTTTAATAACTGAACTAAAATTTTGTAAAATCCCTGTGTTAAGTTGTAGCCCATATTCCAATAAATAATCTGTAAAAAGTTCAACTTCCTACCTCAAATACTTTGTGAGGAAAGATGTAATTTATAAGCGTTATTTTAACATTGCAAGTATAGGGCGTTCCGGAGCCCCTTAACACTGTGAAGTCAATTAAATATTTGAGCATAACGTTGCAGAGCGTTGTAAAATGCGACGAGCATGTGAGACTTGCATTGGGGAAGGCGAATAGTTAACTTTGGTTTACTAGATAAGTTTCAGGAAAGTGTGGTTCGTCAGTAAAGGAGACCGCATATAGAACGTCAGTGCGACCCATTCCTGAGTATCACTCGAGTATTTGGGATCTCCATCAGGTCGAATTAAAGGATTACATTGAAACACTTCAGAGACGGGCTGATAGATTTATTAGTGGTAGGTTCAAACAACAGGCAAGTATTATGGAGATGCTTCGTGAACTCAATTGGGAATACCTGAAAGAATTGCGGCTTTCTTATTGAGGAACACTAGTGATAAAATTGAGAGAATCTACAATTGCAGCCGCCAACTGCCGCTGACGCACATTTCGCTTAAGGGCCACTAATACCGGAGAAATTGGTACTCGTAGAGAGGGATACAGAAAGTTTTTTTTTTCCCCTCGTTCTGTTTGCATGTGAAAAAGGAAGAAAATCGGCTAGTAGCAGCACAACGTATCCTCCGCCAAGCACCGTACGTGACTTTTGGAGTATGTATGTATATAAGAATGTAGATGTTAATGCTGCTATTAGTATTTTCATTTTTTACCTGCGTAAAACGTGTCTTCGTAAGGTAGAAAGCCATTTCCACTGTTCCTCTGACGTGTCTGATATTGATCAATTTTGATCTTTATCACAACATTAGCGATAATTTCAGAAGTGTGGTTCAATGTTGCAAATAAAACATTAAGGTAATAAATAAAAGGAGTGGACTGAGAATCGAACCCTGTGAGATGCCGTGTTTAATGTTTCCCTACTATGATTTTAATCTTAATTTCTGTCGTATCACTTGTCAAAGCACATACAGTTTATGAATATTATTGGATACCTAACATGTAAGTTGATATGGAACAGTATGTAATATTTTTGTTTAGGCTGTTTTTTAAAAGAAGGGAAGGATTTGTTCTTCCAGAGATAAACGTTAGCTTTACAAGAAGAAAAGTCGCTAGAACTTCGTATCTATTGAGGGCACTATTTAAGCAAGGATTTGTTTATTAGATAACATTCTCTATCGTGAGGTATCAAAATTCCATATATGCCTGAGGAAAGCACACTTCACCCGTACAAGATATATATATATATATATATATATATATATATATATATATATATATATATATATATATATACAAGTATTTGAGACAATATGGTATCCACCGTGGCTCGGAATGTATTGGAATCATTTCGTGGCTGGTAGTTGCTACTGTGAATGTTTGATTAACAAGCACCATTCAAACAACTTAAAGTGTGTCCGAATAAAGAAGAAGCGAGAAGCCAATTACTTTTAAATTCACGATAGAAGTTGCTGTCCATTTTCTAATTAATCCGCTTGTTACGTCAACTGCGATCGTCGTGTTTAGCGATGGCGTGAAACTGGCGTTTAGAAGTACGCGGCGCAATGCATGTCGCTCGGCTGTGTTTCAGACGAGACCTCTCACAGGGCACACGTCTGCGTTTATTATCTGTACGTGCTGGGGTGCTTAACGCGGACCAGCTTTGATTTTCACATATAGTACTTTGTACAACGCTTTCGCATCAACGCGGTATGACGCAGGCATGCAATATTACGTACCAATTTGCAATGCAGATGAGAGTCTCATATTTACTGCGAGCATGACGTATGGTATTTGAATAAGTTGGGCTCTGCACGCTAGCACTATCCTCTGACGCTCTCTGAAGTTTCTTCTTTTCTTAATGCGCAGTTACGTGAAGTATTTCTTAAACGGAATTCTAAATTCTTTAGCAAAAGTACAATGACAAAAGTAACTTTTTCGATATGAAGAGGGCGACTGCACAATATTTTATATTACAAAATCTTGTGTAACTGTAACGAGAGAAACACTTTTTTTAAGTGAAGTAAATCATTCATCTGTTAATGATATTTTATGAATTCGTTACAACAAAAATCATTATTGAGTGTATATAGCATACTATAGATGTTAGATAACATTGTATCAACGTTGTTGTTCAGCTATTGTTTTTCTTCTGTTATTAATTTAAACTGCTAGTCGTTTTCTAACGACAAGTACTCAAAAAATATGGCATTACATAACGCAGTTAAATGAGGTACAATTTTTTTGGAGTACAGGGTGATTATAATTTAAGTTACAGCTTCAAAACGCTATAAAGAGAGCACCACTTCCCAGAATGACATCAGATTTGAACCGAATACTGTTGGAGAAGGGGGAAATGTTATGGAAACAAAACAATTTTCCGAGCATTTTTCTACTACATGGTGCCGTAAGTGGCAGAATATGCAAAACAAAAGACCCGGGCATAACTGTCTCAAACAGGATCGCTCGCTGCTGGTAAAGTTCTGTTACAAGAATGGCGACTGTCCGCCAGTAGCTGTGCAACAGTAGTTTGCCAAAGGTCTGGAGAAAATGTTTACGAAATTCGAAAAGACAGGTTCTTCTGAAGTACAACGAAGCAGAGAGAGGAAAACAGTTGATCCGACGTCAGTAGAAGACGTGGCTACATCACTGCAGGGAAGTTCGAGCGGTGGTGCTGCGCAGCCATGCAGGGCACGGAAAACCCCTCGAACTTTGACATGCCCTTGAGCACGGTGCATAAAATTCTACGAATCATCCAGCATTGCTATCCCTACAATATTACCCATTTTCAGGAGCTGCTTCACGTTGACCTGCCAGTAAGACAAAAGTTTGTTCTAGAATTGCTTCTGGCATGGAAATAAAGAATGGCCACGGAGATTCTGTTGACAGACGAATCTCATTTCCATCTCAAAGGAATATCAATACACAGAACGGGTCCTATTGGTTCTGTTACCTCTACCATCACATGGTAAACATTACGAGAGTGTTTTTGTGCATCAGTGTCATTCCAACTCTTTAATAGCGTGTATATGTGGATTTGATATTTTTTTTACAAGATGGCGCTCCTCCGCATGCTGCATAGCCATTGAAATAGCTGCTGCAGAGGCATTTTGGAAATGCTAGAACTATAAGCCGTCATTTCAATACAGCCTGGCAGTCCAATGACCTTATCTTAATACTTTTGACCTGGCCATCGGTTATCTGAAAGATGTTTTGTTGAGTGCTCTGAATTGAAAGCAAGCACTGTGCAACGCATTCCGAACGTAACCTCTCAAACACACTTACTTCTTGTTCCTCGATTTCAGCTTGTGGCGGAAAACGGTGGACAGCATATTGAACACGTCTTGCACCTGTCTCACGATAATTGAAAACCGATTTCATTGTAGCTTCTTATTCCGTTTTTGGCCTCAAAGCAATTAAAACCTGATGTCACTGTAGCCTTTTTGCGCGGTTTTTTGGGCTCAGGACAGTTAAAAACTGATGTCACTGTTCATTTTTATGCGGTTTTTGGGCTCAGGACAGTTAAGAACCGAATTTTCCCATCCGGTATGGTACGATAATGTTGTAGTGGATAGGCTTACCCAACCAGCAGTGCCACAGTTGTTAAATATCACACTTTGCCAAACTTGTGCGGTCCTGCAAAAACCACAGTACGATTAGTTTAATGTGCAACTCACACCACATCCGTCATATTGCGAGTCATCTATCATTTGTGGCTGATCCCTTTTACTTTATGAAGCTTACAGCCCCTTCTAGTGGGAAAAACTTCTTTAAATTAGTTTTGTTTCCATCACGTTTCCCCCTTCTTCGAAAATATTCCATTCAAATTATAAGTCGTTCTGATCAGTGGTTATTTTTTACAGCGTTTTAAAACTGGAAACTTACTTTATATATCTATACAACAGTGAGAAAGTCGTTCTTTTTTTCATAAAATAAGGGAATTTGCGCAAGACAAAAATACAGGGTGAACCAGAATTCCAATGAAAAAAAATTCGGGAGATTCCGAAGGGATGATTTCCAAGTATTTTTTTCATGAAGGACCTTGGCCCCGGTGTATTGTTACAGAGCAATTGAGCATCGTTTGTTTTCTCAGCTTAAAAAAAAAATTGTTCAAATGGCTGTGAGCACTATGGGACTTAACATCTGAGGTCATCAGCCCCCTAGAACCTAGAACTACTTAAACCTAACCAACCTAAGGGCATCACATCCATGCCGGAGGCAGGGTTCGAACCTGCGATCGTAGTGGTGGCGCGGTTTCAGACTGAAGCGCCTAGAACTGCTCGGTCGCAGCGGCCGGCTTTCTCACCTTCATTTATTTTTGTACCTGTACTGCACTGAAAGTACCTGAACAACAGTCCAATTGACGACATTATACGCTGTGAGTATTCTCTGGAGACAAACATGTACCATTCACTCGCGGTCTCTGCTGTTGACAACAATAATGGCCATAAGTCTCAAGCCTGCATTCAGTACTGCTCGTATCTACGGTCGCCAGACACGAGAACAATTGACAGATATTTCTGGGAACACGTGAAAGCCCGAGCTTACGAGACTCGTGTCAACACCGACGTGGGTTTGGCTGCTAGGATTGTTGCGGCCGTGAAAGTAGTGCACCACACTCGTGGCATTCTTGAGTGGTAAGAAAGTTGAGGGTTCGTTGCAGTATCCTTTGCTGTGGTCATGTTTGTCAACATTTTGAACAGTGTCTATAAGGAAACATTAGTACTATTTGATGATCGGTAAGATGAAGTACATTAAGGACAACATACTGGGATGCCCCTATTAGTTCATAATATCCTTTGTCGGAAGGTATTACTGAATTACAGTAACGAAATCATGTCATGGCATTCGCACAAAACTTACACTGTCACAAATGCTTCAGCCCTGAAAGAAATTACCTTCTTGCTAATTACTGTTCAGCTTTCTTGCGCGAAATATTCATGAAAATCAGTATGCTTAAATTGTTGCGGGGAAGGTGAGCCAGACAGTCTTTTGTTGGCCGAAGAGGAAATCTGAGAAAAAATGGGTCCAGTGTGTAGAATGTAAGAAATGAGCTCACAAATCATGTACCCCAAGGACAAATAACTTCCATACATGTGAAAATTGCGAAATTGCGATCCAAAACTATTCCAAAGCTATTAGCATAATACAGAACATTTTCTTACATTATTATTTCAGTGTCTAAATTGGTCTTAATATATAGATATAGGTGTTTGTTCTTTCCTCGCGCTATACGAGATTGGAATGATAGAGAATTGTGAAGGTCGTTCGATGAACCCTCTGCCAGGCACTTAAATGTGATTTGCAGAGTATCCATGTAGGTGTAGACGTAGATATTAGTGCAGCATCGATAGTTGTTTGACTATTTTATCCTGATATAACTTTTTCGTAACAAATATTTTTTGTCGGTCTAAATAGCACTTGTCACCAACCCCAACGTCTGTGATAACCAACCAGAGATCGAGGCAAGTTGTGACAAAAATTTGGTCTGACAGAACTCTTTACCTGAAGAGCCAAATGCTCGATTAGTCCCAAATGGTGTTAAAATATACTACGCAGTACGCTAATGACAGAAAGGGAAACCGTAAACATTGCTTCTTTAAAAATTGAAACTCATAAATTATGACAACTTGATGTAGTCCCCCGTACGCCGCTTCAGCGTAACGTCTACGCAACCGCAATTTAGAAAATAAGGCCTCTCGAAAAACATACGTCCAAAAATTAGAGAAGTACCTGTGTTGCAATTAAGAAGTGTAACAGCAACAAACTATCTTGTCTCAATTGACTTCTTGAGCCAAGTGCGTATACAACAGTGCTCCTGGCGTTTTAATCCAGTACTGAGTCTCGTCTGTTTCGAGTGTACATTTGCGCTTACACATCTGCGCAAAATTCCGTGTTTTGCATGAGCTGATTGCTATGCAGTTTATCATCGGAACTGTGAAAGAGAAGTTACGAGGGGGCCATCCTCTTTACGAAAAAATCGAAATATAATACTAAATGCAGGAACAAGCAATGATAAGAGAGTTCATTAATCACCAAAGCTGTGTTCGTGATGGAAGGTATTTTCAGAGGTCCTGTGATAAATTCTTTACACTCCTGAGAACTAAAAGAATACGAGGTGTGCCATCCCGTATAAATACATTAAATTTTTCGAGAAAATATGTAGTTGCAAATACATCAAATAATACCCTGAACGCAGTAAAAAGCGCCTTTTTTACTTTACTCTTTGTAACTTTTCTTGCTAAGTAACTAATGACATAGAAAATTATGCATTCTGGCCTTTTCTCTGTTGAAATAAATTTCTTCAAAACACGTTTATCTATGTATGTTCTTATTTATCCACAGATAGTCTTTCTCTCTGTGAAACAAGGAAGCCCTTTTTCTTCTTTTGGATAGTTTGCCTCTCTTGTAGGGGAACACTACGAGTACAACGAAAAGCAAAAAGCACAATAGAGATTAAGAAGAGCTTCGAACTATACGAGTCCATTTTAAAAAACGAAGAAACCGCAGGACACTTGCTTAGTCCACAATATTTTACTGTGTGCACCATTGTTTCTGTGACAACACTGAGCTGAGGGTGACTTCAGATGTTTAAGTGATTTTATTTTTTATACCAAATGATGAAACTTTTAGTGTTCCGAAACCGGTCGTGCACACAATAAAAGAGTGTGGATTGAGCAACTGTCCTGCTGTTTGTTCATTTTTCGAAGAAGAGATTAAGAAGACTCGAAAGTACAACATTCATTTTTGTAACAGTAGTGGGCTCGACCATGTTAGCAGACGCCATCAAAGGCCCCTGTTTCCGCGCATTCGCAGTGAGCAGCATACTCGTAAATATCCACAATCTCTATAGCTCTCTGACGTCGTAAATACACTGGCGTTCTGGCTGGCTGCTGATTTACACCAGGCACGAAAGGCGCACACACTTCGCGTAGTCGATTTTGACTAGAAAGTCGCTCCTGTAAAACGGCATTCAGAGACGGGGCACAAACTCGGGTTTTTCTATTTCGGTCTTGCCTTGCTCAGTTTCCTACAATTTCCGAGCTCCACCTGTAGACTCATTTTTTAAGATTTCATTTTCATACTACTTTATCCTCTGAAAGCTATACACGAAATTTTGGAGCTTCACAGACACTCCGGAATGATATTTTCACTCTGCAGCGGAGTGTGCGCTGACATGAAACTAACTGACGGATTAAAACTGTGTGCCGGACCGAGACTCGAACTCCGGTCCTTTGCCTTTCGCGAGAAAGTGCTCTACCAACTGAGCACGACTCACGCCCCGTCCTCACAGCCTTACTTCTGCCAGTACCTCGTCTCCTACCTTCCAAACTTTATAGAAGCTCTCCTGCGAACCTTACAGAGCTAGCGCTCCAGAAAGAAAGGATATTGCGGAGACATGGCTTACCCGCAGCCTGGGGGATGTTTCCAGGATGAGATTTTCACTCTGCAGCGGAGTGTGCTCTGATATGAAACTTCCTGGCGGATTAAAACTTCATAGACACTGACAGAAGAAAATCGTAACTCTAAGAAGGAGTTGGACGATGTGAACTAAAGTTGGTAGGCGTGTTTCTATGTCTGAAATATAATATCTATTCAAATTTTACGCCAATCGCTTTTGAGTAGCGCTATTAGCACCACTACAAGCATACAAAAAACATCTGCTTTAAATACACGCTACAACGCTCTACACAGTTAGTTACCTTTGAGATTGGACGTGGTGAGTTGATGTTGGTCAAGAATGCCTTTAAGGCGACAGAGACACCATTATCAACACCACTCTGAGTTTGAACGAGGTCGTGTAATGGGGCTACGACAAGCTAGATGTTCCATTTGCGATATTGCTCACAGACTTGGTAGGTATGTAGCCACAGTACAGGGCTGCTGTTAGCGGTGGTCATTGGAATGTTCGGTCGGAAGGAGACCGGACTCCAGAAGGCAACATGGCTCTACAGAGAGGGAAGGCCAACGTCGAAGACCATCGTGTTCAGCATATGTCTCTAGCGCATCCTACTGCATCTGCAGTAGCAATTTGAGGAGTAGTTAGCACCACAGTCGTTATTAGTCGCTTACTTACTAGTCCCTTACTTCGAGCCAGATGCCCTGTAGCGTGCATTCCACTTACCCCAAACCACCACAATCTGCGATTTCAGTGGTGTCAAGCGAGAGCTCATTCGAGTGCAGGGGGGATATTTCTTGTGTTTTCCGATGAAAGCTGGTTCTGCCTCGCTGCCAGTCATGGTAGTGTGTTGGTTAGAAGGAGACCAGATGAGGGGCTACAGCCAACCGCTATGCATGCTAGACACTTTGGACGTACACCTCGAGTTATAGTTGGGGGTATGACAGTAGGAGCACTCTCGTGGTCGTCCCACATAACCATGGCTACAAATCTGTACTCAGTCTTGTGATTCGACCTGTTGTGCTGCCATTGATGAACAGTAGTCCAGGTGGTGAATTCCAACAGGATAACGCTCGCCCCCCCCCCCCAGCCAATTGCTGTAGTAACTCAACCTGGTCGGCAGTCCATCGACATGTTGCCTTGGCCTGCTGCAGCACTGGATCACGTACGGAAATCATCGGACTACAGCTCCAGCGTCATCCACAAGCAGCATTAACCGTCCCTGTATTGACCGACTAAGTGCAACAGGAATGGAAATTCATCCCACAAACTGACATCCGGCGCCTGTACGACACAGTGCATGCACGTCTGCACGATTGTGTTCACCATTCTTGCGGTAACACCGGTTATTAAAGTACCAGCATTTCACATTTGCTGTGACTCGCATTCGGGAGGACGACGGTTCAATCCCGTCTCCGGCCATCCTGATTTAGGTTTTCCGTGATTTCCCTAAATAGTTTCAGGCAAATGCCGGGATGGTTCCTTTGAAAGGGCACGGCCGATTTCCTTCCCAATCCTTCCCTAACCCGAGCTTGCGCTCCGTCTCTCATGACCTCGTTGTCGACGGGACGTTAAACACTAACTACCACCACCACCACATTTGCTGTGGTTTATCTCCTGCTTACATTAGCCTGCGATCTTGCAATGTTAATCACTTAAATATATTAGAAATGTATTCCCGGAATTTCATTGCTCCACATTAATTATTTTTTGATGCTGCGATTTTTTCCGCCAGTGTAGAAGGTTGTCTAAATCGCAACGGGAAGTTATTAGTATCGCTCATTGTGTTATTCCGACTCGCGCCACTTTCTCGTTGTTATGTTGCCAACATCTCCGGAAAGTATCTATACAGTGTTAGCCATACAGGATATTTAGCCTGTCTTTAGTTGTCAAAGAGTTTACGTGTCTTTGTTAGTAGCGGCGATTCCTAAAAATATGGTTCAAATGGCTCTGAGCACTATGGGACTTAAAATCTGAGGTCGCCAGTCCCCTAAACTTAGAACTACTTAAACCTAAGTAACCTAAAGACATCACACACGTCCATGCCCGAGGCAGGATTCGAACCTGCGACCGTAGCGGTCGTGCGGTTCCAGACTGTAGCGCCTAGAACCGCTCGGCCACTTCGGCCGGCTGAGACCATTAAAATATTTTATCTATATTATTGTTTCTCTAAGAGACATGTCTCCTTAGAGAACTACTTCCGGTTCCTGACCTAGAACTGGATCTGGTGAAGACATTCTGTTATGAACTTGCGAAGCGTACAAGTGAATCTGATACGGACAAGACGAACGTGAGAACTCAATCCGTTGTGGCAATTCTGAGAACCAGTCTCTCGTGAACCTTTGAGTGTCACTCAAGCGATGACGTCGGGGAGATAACAGGGAGATAACAGAGCGCTCTACATACGCAGCCCCCGCCACTCCCTCACAGGCAGCGGGAAGGGGCCGGACACGCATGGCCACACACGCCTTTCGGCAGGCGGCAACCTGAAAGGCAGGCGGCAACCTGTTGCTCGAGTTCTCGGAATCGCCACGCACAGTACTCACTGCCCACGCCAAACCAAGTCTGCGTTCCACGAACTAGAGCTTTGCCGTTTGTGCTGCGGTTTTAACAGTCGCATGCGCATTCGCGGAAAAGTTTGGTCACACTGACAACTGACTTTTCATGTTTACACACGGCCTCCTAGATTCCGTCAGCGAATGATCTTGCTACACAAAAAACAGCGCCCTACGAATCTCACACTTTACGTTTATTGTTATAATGTGTGCAAATGACTGGTTTTCTTCTCAAAGGATGTGCTGTTTTACAATGAAAAGGTGTATTGCTTATTTACTTCCTGCATAAATTAGGTTTGGTGGAAAGAAATATTAAAAATTAGCCTTACCATGTGAAGAAAGAGGTGTAACCCGGTTTAGAGGTATTAAGTACCATAAGGCATAAATATTTATAGGTTGCTTCAGAACTCCACCAACAAAACTTTACATTTTATTCGGGGATATTATCTGAGTATTTTGGCACAGGGACATGTAGTCTCCGATAGCTCTGTGCCGGACCGAGACTCGAACTCGGGACCTTTGCCTTTTGCGGGCAAGTGCTCTACCAACTGAGCTACCCAAGCACGACTCACGTCCCGTCCTCAAAGCTTTACTTCCGCCACTAGGAGACGAGGTACTGGCGGAAGTAAAGCTGTGAGGACGGGGCGTTGTCAAAACACGCGGCTAGCCCAAAAATACGCCTAGTTTCTTTAAAACTGTAGTAGTTCGTGCTCGATAAGTAAATATTGCTGCAGAGACGGACACTATTTTTCTCAATGATACGAAAATTCTTTGTTAAACACTGACCTTGTATGCTGTTAATTATGAGTTTGATAATACTTACGGCAATGAGAACAAGAGTTTTACCAGTCAACGATTACTCATAAGCAACCTTGAGCTTCGTGTTATTATTTATTATCTTTGGGTTCATCGTGTATACTACATGGAAACCGTTTTGCAGAAAGTATGTTCATTTCCTGATGGAAAGTTTTTTAAACTACTGTTACCTGTTATTTTGTGGCTGAAGCTCGAAAATCATGTGATTAATTATGTTTCACATACTCGCTGCCAGTGCGCCATTACGACGAAAGAGTGGCAGCTGCCCAATGGTAAAGCTTGACTTCTAGCAATAATTGGCTTGGCTCTGAGCACTATGGGACTCAACTGCTGTGGTCATCAGTCCCCTAGAACTTACAACTACTTAAACCTAACTAACCTAAGGACATCACACACATCCATGCCCGAGGCAGGATTCGAACCTGCGACCGTAGCAGTCGCACGGTTCCGGACTGCGCGCCTAGAACCGCGAGACCACCGCGGCCGGCATCTAGCAATAATTAATTATTTCCATTTAATTATATTTACATGAAGGGAGAGATATGACGCGACGTTAAAAGGACAAATACTTTTTATACATACACTGTACAAAACTAACGTATAATTAACAAACTCGTGCGTACAGAAGTAACGTCGTACAAAGCGTCTTACAGGGCCAAGAGCTGTCACCTGGCTGATCATTTTCTTCATCCAAGTCTTTATCCCACAATTTTGCTATACTCATAGTCTTGGTTCTTCTTCGTATTTGATACAGAGAATATATTTATTATTCATAATGCATGTTCAAGACACGTAGCACATTACACACATAGACACGTATACTTTTATTCGTTATTGACACATTTCGCTTGTGGTTCTCATAACATATTAGTGAGGTTTTTTAGAAGGCTTTCCAGGAGACGGTACAATGGCAACTGTAGAATGTCTGAGTTTGTTGACTATACCACAACCTCACTTCTCTTTGCACCTTTTCATCACTGTAACCACGTTTTTTACGGTTTGGAAACAGATGAAAATCGGATGGGGCCAAGTCGGTTCTCTATGCAGGATGATTGATGACAGTGAGCCCAAGACGTCTGATCGTTTCACATGTCTCGACGCTCGTGTGTGATCTGGTATTGTCATGCTGAAGAAGTGGGTGCTCCGTGTGTGGACGAACTCTGTCTGCAGTTAGAAACTCGGTTACAGCACGCTGTTTCTCGCAACCGACACAGTTACGCTACAATTTGCCTAATATGGACAAAATGGAGCACATTTTGGACGCTATTATGTGCTAGTTCAGGACCTACAAAACACTGCTCTGTAATTGATAGGAATTCTGTGACATTTGCATAGACATCGGATGGCATGCATCTCCGGAAACCTACCCAGGACTTCTCGATTCCATACGCTACAGAATCTCCTCTGTATTGAGCTCTAAAGATGGCTGCTGATTAGGTGGCAGTAATGTTGTGACCCATCAGTGCACTACGACACGATAAGCTGCTGAATGTAGTAGTAGAAGGCATAACGGAGGGAAAGAATCGGAGGGGGCGAACACAGCTGGGTACAGGAGCAGCGTATTTGACAGTAAGCAAGGCGTTTTCAGATCCGGAATCGAGCTCCGCCACCTCTTAAATTTTGAATACAACTCAACAGCAGTGGCAGCCGAAGCCTTCCGGCATAAGAAGCCCACTCATTTACGCTATGGCCTTGTCAAAGAGGGCGGGGGAGCGGACAGAGGTTCAGGACACTCTCTTCTCTGCCCTTAAGAGCAGAAGAATCAGCAATGATCAACGGCAGGCGAATGCAGAAGACTATGGAAACCAATGCATTAAAGACACATAAAGTCTATCCATAGGATACGTGGCCTGTGCTTAAAAAAGTGACATTATGATCTCTCTATTGGCAAAATATTCCGTACTATTCCGTACTAGTCACCCAGTCGGATCTCCGGAAGGGGGCTGCCAAGGTGGAGGCGACCACGAGAATAAGAATGAATAACCAACTAAAGGATAACCTTCTACGGCTCGGGGCGTGTAATGTTAGGTATTTGAACGTGGTAGGATACTAGGAAATCTGAAAGGGGAAAAGCAAGTCCTGAATCTAGATATAGTGGAGGTCAGAAATTTTGAATGCAAAGAAGACAATGAATTATCGTCCGAATAGAATAGGGTAATATTAACAGCAGAGGAAAATGGTGTAATACGAGTAGGGATCGTTCTGACTGGAAAGGTAGGGTAGAGAGTGAGTTACTGCGAACACTTCAGTAATAAAGCTGTTCTCACCAGAATCGACAGAAAACCGACAACCATAGTTCAGGTATACATGCAGACCGCACATAAAAGGGATGAACAGATAGAGAAAGTGTTGGAGGATACTGAACGGGTAACTCAGAACGTAAAGGGATATGAAAATCTAATACTCCTGAGGGACTGTAATGCGGTTGTAGGGGAAGGAGTTGAAGAAAGTTTCACGGGATTTTATGAGTTTGGTAGTAGCAACGAGAGAGGAGAAAGAATCAATGTGCAATGAAGTGGAATGCGGAAGAACTAAGGAATGAGGCTATAGATAATGCGATAAGGAAGAGCTCAGTAGGCATTTCAGTTGAAGACTATGGACATCTCTAAAAAGAGCAATCATAGAAGTTGGAAAGGAAAACATAGGTACAAATAAGGAACAGCGAAGAGAGCATGGGTAACAGATAAAATAGTTGATAGACGAAAGAAGGAAGTAATAAAACATTCAGAGAAATTCAATAATACAGAATTGCAAAGTACTGAGGAATGAAACAAACAGGAAACTCAGGGAAGTTAAGGCGAAATGGCTGCATCAGAAATGTGAAGAAAGCGAAAAAGAAATGATTGTTAGAAAGCCTGATTCAGCATATAGAAAAGTCAAAAGAGTTTTGTGTGAAATTAAAAGCAAAAGTGGTAGTAATTCCATTGTTAAATGCAGAGGAGAGAACGAGTATGTGGAAAGAGTATACTGAAGGCCTCTATAAGGGGGAAAGTTTATATGGTGACGTGACAGAAGGAGAAACAGGAGTCGATATACAGGGTGCTCATTTTTACTGAAGACACTGAAATATCTCTAAAAGCATACACCGGATCAAAAAAAATCATAACTCCAATTTGCTCGTGTTGGACGGGAACATCAAGTGATTTTCCTACTGCACTCGACTCGTTACCAAACCCCGTGAAAGAGGGGCAGGGGGCAACTTTGAAATCGTGAATGGGAACCCCCGTTATTTATTATAGATTAATATTCTACGGCCAAATCTAAATACGCCTTATCTGAAGCATTTTCATCGTGGCGTCACAGATGGCACTGTGATCGGAGTAACAGAAATGGTTACACAATCATAATTTACGAAATGCTACTCAATGGCCCTTGAATATCCAGTGGCACGTGGGATCCCACCTCCATACTGCGAGGGCCGGACAGGCCAGTATTTCATAACTTCTAATTGGAAACCTTATTATCAACGTTGTATTCCTGCTACATATCGAACAAGGGACTACCCGACTCGCCACTTCGGCCGTGTAGCGAACTGCGACGTATCATAACAGGCACTACACGGCGACCGGAACTCACGTATCGTGCCGACGTAGAACAAATAGCGGCTCTAAACGTTACAGTACTTGCGTAGTGTTTATTGTCTTTACACCTACCTCTCATCTGGAGAACAGACGCGCACGTTGACGATGAATGTTGTAAACACAGAAGAAAAAATAGAAATGATCCGCATTTACGGAGAATGGAGGAGAAATGACTGAAGCTGCTGTTTCATTGTATGCCGAGCGTTTTCCAGAGAAAGGTCGCACTCTTTCGTTCTTTTGCAAGGTTTTACAGGAACGCCTTTCTGTCTGACGGCAGTCTACAGACCGGCAAAAGGAAACGAAGCAAACTTGTTAAAGGAGAAGCTAATGAAATAGCTGTACTAGCGGCAGTGCATCACCACCCACGCGTAAGAGCCCGACAATTACACCGCGATTCCGGTATGTCCGTAGATAGTATTGTCACAATACTCCATCGTCGTATGTATCATCCATACTAAATGTCACTGCATCAAGAATTCATGATGCCGGTTTCCATAAACGGGTAGTGTGTTTTGAATGGGCACGTCAACAGATGTTATGTTATGTTAACCGGGGACCTAGAAACGACGGAGAGGCCCCGTCCCCGCCGCAGCCGCAGTGGTCCACAACTCCACGACGACTGCCGCAGTCCACTTCACCCCTCCGTCGTCCCACACCGAACCCAGGGTTCTTGTGCGGTTCGGTCCCCGGTGGAACCCGAGGGAACGTCTCACATCAGACGAGTGTAACCCCTATGTTTGCGTGGTAGAGTAATGGTGGTGTACGCGTACGTGGAGAACTTGTTTGCGCAGCAATCGCCGACATAGTGTAACTGAAGCGGAATAAGGGGAACCAGCCCGCATTTGCCGAGGCAGACGGAAAACAGCCTAAAAACCATCCACAGACTGGCCGGCTCACCCGACCTCGACACAAATCCGCCGGGCGGATTCGTGCCGGGGACCAGGCGCTCCTTCCCGCCCGGAAAGCCGTGCGTTGGACCGCACGGCCAACCGGGCGGCCTACGTCAACAAACACCCTCACGTTCTTCGCCGGGTTACTATTTTCCGATGAGTCTATATTCACAATACATGTTAGCGTTAAGCGGCATAACAGGCGTTACTGGAGTGTACACAATTTCCACCGGTTACAGCAAACTGACTATCTACATCCTTGTCGGTTAACGTATGGTGCGGCATCATGGGGAACAAACTCACTGGTCGATATTTTATCGACGGCACGTTGAATAGACGCAAAAATCGATCGTTTTTGGATCAGTAACTACCGGTATTACTGCAGAATATTCGACAACGTACGTTGTTTCAGCTTTACGGTTGGCCAGCACATTAAGCAATTGAAGCACAGGAGCTATTTAGACCGTGTTTACACTGGTCAGTGGATCGGCAGAGGCTGTCCTGTTTACTGGCCCGCTAGGCCGCCGAATTTGACGTCGCCGGATTTTTTTCTGCAGGGATATTTAAGACCCTTTTAGTAAATCTCTTTATACAATCATATCATAAGCGATTTTGGTCAGTTAATAGTCCAACTTGTGAATTGAAGAAGTTTCGTTTGCTGTATCGAGGTTGGGCTGGGCGTGTAGTTGAGTGGTGGAATGGATGAATAGTTCATGGATTTACTAAAGTTCTGTATTTGTATAGTAATCCTGGAGTAGGTAAAAGCACTTTAACTGAAGAAGTTATTAGTTATTCAGAAAATGCTCGTTTTGTCTACATGCCTTTTCCATCTGACTTTGCTTTCGAGTCGTTAACCTCTTCACATAAAGTAATTCTTTTTGAAGAATTTGATTGGGAATTGTGGCGTAAATATACTATTCAGTTGAAGCGCTTGTTTGAAGGTAAACCATTTACCGCCAGAGTTAAATATGAAACTGATAAGACCATTGTTTTTAAGGGGCCTGTGATTTGTGTTAGTAATGGTGATGACATTGCTGATTGTGCTTATGATAGACGTTTGTATTCTGTTTTTGCTGAGACCCCTTATTTCAATGAACAGCATTATGAGATACTACCGCATACCCCGCGTAGTTCGTCGTAGGTGGAGGACGAAAGTGAGGAAAATGAGAACAGGCCTTGAAGACATGATCGACCGCGTCAGAAGAGCCTGTGTGACGTTCCTGCATTTACGCTTCTGTCCTGTGTACGGTAATTTGAAAAGCGGATCGCTAAGTGTATTGAATATGACGGTACTACGTATGAGCACTTACTCCAATTGCGAAAGCAGAGTTGCGTTCGCCTCGAGCCACCGCCAAAGTGGCGCGTCGAGTAGTTCCTTGTTCGATATGTTGGAGGAATACAACCCTCATAATGGGGTTTAAAAAGGATGTTATGAAATACTGGCCTTCCTACCCTTGCAGCATGGAGATGGGTTCGAACGTGCCATTGGATATTCAAAGGCCATTTAATAGCACTTCGTAAATTACCATTGTGTAGCCATTTCCACATCTCATCCACATCTACATATCTATATATACACACTACCAACCACCAAGCGGTGTGTGGCAGAGGGCACAATTCGTGCCAAAGTCATATTTCCCCCCTCTGTTCCACTCGCGGAGGGAAAAACGACTGTCTGAACGCCTCAGTACGAGCTCTACTTTCCCTTATCTTTGAATGGTGACATTGGGCAATTTGAAAGTTGGTGGTAATAATTTATACTCTACATCCTCGGCGAAGATCGGATTTCAGAATTTAGTGAGCAGCCCTTTCCGGTTTTCGCGTCGTCTATCTGCAAGTGTATCCCACTTCAAACTTTCTGTGAGATTTGTAACGCTCTCGCGATGACTAAATGCACCAGTCACGAATCTTGCCGCATTTCGTTGGACCTTTTCAATTTCTTGAATGAGACCCAACTGGTAAGGGTCCCATACAGACGAACAATACTCTTAAGACTAGACGAACTAACGTATTGTAAGCAATTTCCTTTGTTGAAGGATTGCATCGTTTCAGGATCCTACCAATAAACCGCGATCAAGAGTTCGCCTTGCCCGTTACTTGTGTAATCTGATCATTCCATTTGAGATCATTTCGAATAGTCACACCCAGAAACTTGACTGATGTTACCGCTTCCAGAGACTGGGCATTTATTTTGTAATCGTACATGAATGGGGATTTTTCGCCTTGATATACGCAGTAGTTACTAATATTGAGAGATAACTGCCAGTCATTACACCATGCATTTATTTCCTGCAAATCCTCATTGATTTGTTCACAACTTTCTTGTGATACTATTTTCCTGTAGGCTACAGCATCATCGGCACACAGTCTAATGCCTCTGTCAATAGCATCAACAAGATCGCTTATGTAGATCGTAAAAAGCAGCTGACCTATTACGCTGCCCTGGGGCACACCTGAAGTTACGTTTGTTTCTGTTGAAGTCACCCCATTCAGGACGACATACTGCTCTCTGTCTGTTAGAAAACTTCCTATCCAGCCGCATATGTCATCGGATAGACCGTAAGCGCGCGCTTTTTGTAGCAAGCGACAGTGCGGAACTGAGTGAAACGCCTTTCTTAAGTCGAGAAATATGGCATCAACCTGGGAGCCGGTATCTCGAGCCTGTTGTGTATCATGCACGAAGAGGGCCAGTTGTGTCTCGCATGACCGCCGTTTCCTAAAACCGTCTCAGATTACAGCGCCATCTGTAGCGAAGCGAACAAAATTTTTCAGACAAAACGTGCGTAGATTTTGCTGTAGGATCGTAATCTCCAATAAAAAACGTGGGTTACCTTTGAAGATTTCAACGTATTCCCCCGTCATCCACGCACGGTATGGGTTCTGGGTCGAGTGTCGTGTCGTTAGACATCCCCCTCTGAGTCGAAAAAATTGGAATTATAACTGTCCGCGAGATATTTCAGTGCCTTCTGATTGGAGGAGATATAGAACCAGGGTTTAAAAGAGCAGAAGGGCTAGATAACAATACACCAGAATTTCTAATGTCATTGGGGGCAGTGGCAACGAAATAAGTACTTACGCTGGAGTACGAAAGCATGAGTCTGGCGATATATCATCTGACTTTCGGAGAAAGCATCATCTATACATTGGTGAATATGGCCGACAAGTGCGAGAATTATCGCACAGCATAACAGCTCACACATCAGAGTTCCTGACAAGAGCAGTATATAGAAGAATGGAAAAGATGTCTTAGATGACAATCAGTTTGACTTTAGGGAAGGTAAAGCACCAGAGAGGCAGTTCTGACGTTGTCGTTAATAATGGAAGAAAGGCTGGAGAAGAAAAAAGAGGCGTTCATAGGATTTGTCGACCTTGATCAAGCGTTACCCAATGTCCGAGGGTGCAAGATATTCGAAATTCTGAGAAAAACAGAGTAAGCTATAGGGAAAGGCGGGTAATATGTAACATGTGCCAAGATTAAACAATTGAGAGTGTAAGGCAACAAACGAAGTGCTAGGATTAAAACGGTTATAAGACAAGGATATAGTATTTCACGCCTTCAGTCTATACTTCGAAGAAGCAATGACGGAAATGAAAGAAAGGCTCAAGAGTGGAATTAAATTTTAAGGTGATAGGAAATCACCGAGAAGATTAGCTGATGACACTGCTATTCTCAATGATAGTGAAGAAGAATTACAGGATCTGCTGAATGGATTGACCTGTGTAATGAGTACAGAATATGGACTGGGAGAAAATCGAAGACAGACGGAAGTAATGAGCTGTAGCAGAAATGAGAACACCGACGAACTTAATATCAAGATTGGTTAACACAGAGTAGATGATGTTAAGGAAGTCTGCTACCTAGGCAGCAAAATAACCTATGATGGATGGAGCAAGTACTGTCAAAAAGGGCATTACTGGCTTAGAGAGGTCTAAGAGAAGCTTACTAATATCAAAGACAGGCCTCACTGTATGATAGTGAAATATGGGCTGTGAGAAAACCGGAACAGAGATGAATCGAAGCATTTAAGATGTGGTGCTACAGAAGACTGTAGAAAATCAGGTGGGCTGATAAGTTGAGGAATGAATAGGTTCGGTTAGGAATACATGGATGACATTGATAAGACGAAGGGCCAAGGTGACAGGGTGACAGGAGGTCTGTTAAGACATCACGGAATAACTTCCATGGAGCTAGATGGAGCTGTAGAGAGTAAAAACTGTAGAGAAGAATAGAGGTTGGAATACATCCAGCAAGTAATTGAGGACGTAGGTTGCAAGTGCTACTCTGAGATAAAGAAGTTGACACAGGAGAGGAATTTGTAGGGGATCGCAGGAGATAGCTTTCAGGCACAGGGATGGAGGACTGTTTCGAACAATATTTACTGGTTTACTTTTGATGATAAAAACAACACAATGTCGGCTTTGTAAATTGGAAGAGTGACGTGCAAAAAAGACTCCTGCATTCTACCTAATCCCAAACCGTCAGACACGAAGTCTAAATATAAGTCTAACCTAGGCTACCATCGTGAAAGGAGGTTCAGTATCTAGACTTGATGCAAGAGAAAAAAATCACATCACGGAAAAAAGGCTCCAGGCATGACTAAAATTATTTTCCTCTTCTTCAGAGAGGAACTCAAGTAGCAATGTAATAGAATTTAACTAAAGGCATTTATTTTCCTTACGCATCTTTCTATTATACTTTGTAGGGAATACTGAGCAACAGAAAACTGTAACAGGTCACAGAAAACAATGTACTCTCCCGGCTGTATGTTATGAATATGCGATGTACTCCAGACTGGAGGTTGCAGTCTCAATACAGACACTGTACTGAGATTTTTTTCCTATATTAATGCATTTTACTTTCGATGGATTAAGGCATTTTACGGCCAACGGTAGTTCAGAGACGTAGGACAGAGTTTTATTTGGAGTTTTAAAGCCACGGTAAGAAAGGTATCCCACAGGCTGACATAAATCGTTGTATGACACCTGACGATGATCGTTCGAACGACAGAGAAATACGTTAGGCAGCGAGATTCTGAGAGTGGCCAGGTGTCAGGTCCGAGCACTATTTCACCCACAAAAGAGACAACTTCATTCAATCAAACATTTATTATAGAACTGTTGTAGCGCATGAAATTTGAAAACTGAAATGAATGCAATGAATCAATAAAAAATTTGTGTTTGAAATTTGAACAATTTTCTGTTGAGGTTTGAAATCATGACATTCTGTCTCAAAATGAATTGAATAAAGTACAGCATTAAACAGGCACTGCTAAAACGGAGAGAGACAAAATGACAGTTAACACCTTTTCCAAAAGAAAAGTACATGAAGCATCTATAAACATTTACTTGAAACATGAATGAACACCTCTAAGCGCAGAAGATCAACAGAGGCAAGCATCAACTATAAATCAAAGTGAAATACAACCATTACGTAAATCAGAGAAGTATTATTTGACATCTCAAGCGTAGGTAGCCAAATATGTTATTAAGTAGACTGCAGACCTATATCAAGCGAGAATGCACTAGTGCACATTGCGATAACTCAAGGGTAATACTATGAAAGAATATATAAAATAAATAATATTAGAAAAACAAAGCCCGCATGGCCTCAATCAAAGAGGCAGGTAGGAAAATTGAACTTCATCCTGAATACGAAATAAATTACATAGAACAAGCACCAATAATAATCTTCAATTATTAAAAGGTCTCCAACTCGGTAGACAGGAACAACTGTGGCATAAACAATTTTAGCATTGTATTTTGCCAAGTAGGAACCGGTAAATTCTTTAAAGAAATCAGGGATAACACGAACCTATAAAGACTCAAGCTCCCAATAACTGTCCCGTTTAGAGACAAAGGTGTTCACCAAACATGTGCAACAAGGTCTATGACTAAGGCTCAGTAATCGCATTTTGCCAGTGACGCCTGTAGGTACAAATAACAAACTTCTAAGCCAATCTTCCACCAAATCCGAGCCACATGCTTCTCGACATGTAAGTTGGTAGAACACAAAAACTTCAACTTCGCCAGATATTCATATCATCCATGTTCCACATGACTCGTACGACTTTTCTTTGGATGGCCGTCCAGCAGTTACCGCTGGCAAACGATTGAGAGCGAGCTAATACGCAGCACCGTCGCCACGGTAGAGAGCACGCATGCCCCCTTCGGGACGCGGAGGAAGCAGAGGGATACAGACTGCGTCACGCTTTCGATGTCAAATCGAATCACGGCGCGGGCCAGTATTGGTACTGAATGATCTTCATCTCATCCCCATCGACGCCCAAGTTGCCGAAGTGGCGTCAACTCAAAAGGCTTGCACCAGGCGAGAGGTCTATCCGACGGGAGGCCATAGCCACACGACATTTCATTTCATATCAATGTTTGTACTATATAACCAGTAGGTTTGCGTGATTCTTAAATATATCTCTCTTCAGATATTTGTTGCTGATGATGTTTGTCGCAACTCCAAATGCTCTCAGATTTGTTAACAGCTATTCATCAAACACCTCCCAACACGACTTTTTATATCTATGTTCCGCCATATTTTCTCCATTATGTTGTTTTAAATGTCTTTTGTTATACAGGGTGGTCCATCGATCGTGACCGGGCCAAATATCTCACGAAATAAGGGTCAAACGAAAAAAATTACAAAGAACGAAACTTGTCTAGCTTCAAGGGGGAAACCAGATGGCGCTATGGTTGGCCCGCTGGATGGCGCTGCCACAGGTCAGACGGATATCAACTGGGTTTTTTTACGTAGGAACCCCCAGTTTTTATTACATATTTGTGTAGTACATAAAGAAATATGAATGTTTTTGTCGGACCACATTTTTCGCTTTGTGATAGATGGCGCTGTAATAGTCACAAACATAGGGCTCACAATTTTAGACGAACAGTTGGTAACAGGTAGGTTTTTTAAATTAAAATACACAACGTAGGTACGTTTGAGCATTTTATTTCGGTTGTTCCAATGTGATACATGTACCTTTGTGAACTTATCATTTCTGAGAACGCATGCTGTTACAGCGTGATTACCTGTAAATACCATATTAATGCAATAAATGCTCAAAATGATGTCCGTCAACCTCAATGTATTAGCGAATACGTGAAACGACATTCCTCTCAACAGCGAGTAGTTCGCCTTCCGTAATGTTCGCACATGCATTGACAATGCGCTGACGCATGTTGTCAGGCGTTGTCGGTGGATCATGATAGCAAATATCCTTCAACTTTCCCCGTTGAAAGAAATCCGGGAACGTCAGATCCGGTGAACGTGCAGGGCGTAGTACGGTGCTTCGACGACCAATCCACCTGTCATGAAATATGCTATTCAATACCGCTTCAACCGCACTAGAGCTATGTGCCGGACATCCATCATGATGGAAATGCATCGCCATTCTGTCATGCAGTGAAACATCTTCTAGTAACATCGGTAGAACATTACGTAGGAAATCAGCATACATATCACCATTTAGATTTCCATCTATTAAATGGGGCCAATTATCTTTCCTACCATAATGCCGCACCATACATTAACCCGCCAAGGTCGCTGATGTTCCACTTGTCGCAGCCATCGTGGATTTTCCGTTGCCCAATAGTGCATATTATGCCGGTTTACGTTATCGCTGTTGGTGAATGACGCTTCGTCGCTGAAGAGAACGCGTGCAAAAAGCTGTCATCGTCCCGTAATTTCTGTTGTGCCCACTGGCAGAATTGTACACGACGTTCAAAGTCGTTGCCATGCAATTCCTGGTGCACAGAAATATGGTACGGGTGTAATAGATGTTGATGTAGCATTCTCAACACCGACCTTTTTGAGATTCCCGATTCTAATGCAATTTGTCTGCTACTGATGTGCGGATTAGCCGCGACAGCAGCTAAAACACCTACTTGGGCATCATCATTTGTTGCAGGTCGTGGTTGATATTCCACATATGGCTGAACACTTCGTGTTTCCTTAAATAACGTAACTATCCGGCGAACGGTCCGGACACTTGGATGATGTCGTTCAGGATACCGACCAGCATACGTAGCACACGCCCATTGGGCAGTTTGATCACAATAGTCATAGATCAACACGATATCGACGTTTTCCGCAATTTGTAAAGGGTCAATTTTAACACGGGTAATGTGTAACGAAGCAAATACCGTCCGCACTGGCGGAATGTTACGTGATACCACGTACTTATACGTTTGTGACTATTACAGCGCCGTCTATCACAAAGCGAAAAAAGTGGTCCAAAAAAAAACATTCATATTTCTTTACGTACTAAACGAATATGTAATAAAAACTGGGGGTTCCTATTTTTAAAAACGCAGTTGATATCCGTTAGATCTGTTGCAGCGCCATCTAGCGGGCCAACTATAGCGCCATTTAGTTTTCCCCTTCAAGTTAGACAAGTTTCGTTCTTTGTAGTTTTCTCGTTTGACGCGTATTTCGTGAGATATTTGGCCCGGTCCCTATCAATGGACTACCCTGTATACTTAATGTCTGTCGGTTGAAGGGCAGCGCCTATGCTGCTGCCAGTTCGCCCCAGATCTGTAACTGAAATACAATAAAGAAAAAAAAAATCGACTAAGAGGAGTCAAAATCCGCTAAGCACCGCCGAAAGCACTCCCTTGCAGTCCGCGATAGATAGGAAGTGGATCTGACAAAATCGAATTTACGTGCTGCGCTATCCGTCAGTGTTTGACTGGGATCTTAACAAGCAACAAATGTACGATGTTTCAGTTAATTCATTACGCTGTGGTCTTTCTTCACCTTTATCTCACTTTATTCACTACCAAAGACGCCTGCAACCACACCTCTCACTCGTCTGTATCGAGTGAGGTGGTGCAGAGATGACACACTGCTCTCATGTTCGGGAGAGCGGTGGTTCAGACCTCCGGTCGACCATCCAGATTTGGGTTTTCTATGATTTCCGTAAATCGCTTGAGGTGAATACCGGCATGGTTCCTTTGAAAGGGCAAGGCTGATATTCTTCCTCACATTTTTCCATTCTACTTCGTCTTTGATTACCTCAAAGTCGACTTGACGTTAGCCTTAACGTCCTTCGATTTTCTCTACATGTGCAAGCCAGTCCAAAGGTTGCATATCATGACTTGATGACAATACACATTGAACGTCACTATCGTACACTGAGTACTCCAGCCTGTTCAGCTATCCGACAGTGCAGACAAAACCACCTCATTAACATTCTGTCCCATCTTCCAGATATTCCAAAAAATCCTCGTCGTACTAACCTCACTTTTTAAACTATTCCCTGATATTTCAGTCCTTAGGCAATAATATCGGACGCTTCACCTTTATATTCGTAACATATGACTTAAAAACAACAATTAAAATCATCGTTACTTACTCCATAAAACTGATAATGGAACTGAAACTAATATAGAATGTACATCGACTCTTGATCGAAAACGCACATAGACGTATCGCGTTTCACCCTCATTCACCTTTCCTAATGTAGTCCGAACATCTACCTCTCATTAATTCAACCATTGTCTCAAACGACTTACTGCTAAAATTCTAGAACAGCCGGGCAGCGTGTAACTTCCAAATGAGCAAAGTCTGGGTAAACACAGAACCATACCGAAAGGGAAGGGGAAATATGATAGAGGTACCACTTACTTCCTCCATAGATGGAGTGTAGGATAAACAGAGGAAGGAAATAGATGGTGCCCTTTCCAGAGAAGCAGTACAGGCATTCCGCTTCATCAGTCATCGGATACTCATGGAAAATTTGGAAATTTTGCAACTCAACGGCCCTTTCGAGCCTCTGAATAGCGCCGCTCCAGAACACAGTGTTGCTTAAACACAATGCACTCTCCACAAAACATGATAAGGGGGGTTAGGCAGTACTTATGTCCACTTAGTAAAGCTCCTATAACATCACCAGCAGCTACACAGCCTCCAGCGGCATTAGTGTCATATTAGCTGCACAACCGTGGAAACGCCTGAATACACCATTATCCTACAATTCATGTGTTAACATCTTTGCGTTGTCATGGTGATCACGATCATCATCGGAAAAACTGTGTATTTCATACTGTGAAATGAATCAATATGATTATTGTTTTCCAGCCATTTATGTATCGCTAAAGACAGCATATTGGCAGCTGCTTGCACGTTTTACCGTGGAGATTGGCACTAAAACTGAAGAACAAAGGAATTTCTACGAAAGGATGTCACACTAGTTTTGTTTCGTCTTGAGCGGTAGTATCGTCAAGAGGAGGATATGAAATGCAGCCCCTGAAATGAGATCCTTTAACGATATCTGGAGAGACGTAGCTTGCAGTTATTATTAAATTCTTTTCTTCTTTCACATGTTTGCAGTTTTAGAATATTTCTGCTGTTTCAGAGATGTATACCAGTAGCCTTGTTTATTAATTTCAGTCCCTTCCACTTTCAGCACCATTAATAGCGCTAAGCCGATGCAGTGAGATGCCGTAGGAAATCACAAGGATGAAGACGATGCAAATCAACCTCAGTACCAATGGAAAGACCTAAATGCTGTACCATTTTGTGCCCTCTATGCACCTGGACAGCACATGTAAGGGACTGGCGTTGTAGGATGACCATATCCTTGGAGAACTGAAACGTCACCATTCATTTTATTAATGCATAGGTAATTACAATCATTTGTATAAACATGAATAAATTTGTTCCTGAACTCAGAGCCTATTGAACGTAGCTGCTTGATTTTAAACGACGTTACAGGAAAACCATTTTTTCGGAAGATTATTGCGCCCCTTTGATGATCACGTGTTAATTTGTTGCTGTCAACGGCTCGGGGCTCTTCATGAGTGGAAAACTACTGATAAAATTAACTTTTAGGGTGGAAATTCGAGGATGTAAGAAAGGCAAGAGTATTGCAAGTAACATAATAATAATAATAATAATAATAAAACAATTATATCTGACGAAATGTCCAACATGATCAAACATAGAGAAGCTGTCGCTACTACTTTTTTACAGAGAGATCCAAAAATTTTTAACATATAAAAATTCAATAAAACATGGAATAGTGAATGTAGACAGCTGAAAGTGACGCACGTGCTGGAACTACATGTGGTTTTATTGAAATAAAAAAAAATGTACAAAATGAACAACAAATGGTGATTCATATGATAAAAAGCAGTAATTAGCATAACAATTGATTGTTAGCAAAGACGATGTTGTTTTTAACAAATGCTGAACATGTCGACCACCATTCATCAACAATTCAATGGGGTGAAGAGCACCGTGCAGCACATCGGTAGATATCGTGGGAAATTACCGTCGGATGCTGCCTTTTAGCATCCATAATGGGAACAGACGACTGCGGTAGACCTGTGTGTTCAGGTAACCGCACAACCAGTAATCACACGGACTGAGGTCTGGGGAGTTGCGAGGCCAAGCATGTAAGAAGTGGCGGCGTAACATGCGATCCTTACCAAATCATGTGTGCAAGAAATCTTTCACATGTGTAGCAATATGGGATGGACCACCGTCGTACTTTCCAGAAGGTGTTCATCAGCCGGGACAGGGATGATGCGATTCTGTAACATATTAACGTACCTCGCACACGTCACAGTGACTATGTAAGAAGCGCTGCATTTCCTCCGAAAACAAAGAGTCCGATCACGACTGATGTGATAAATCCACAACACTCCGAGAGTTACTCCTTATGCAGTGCGGTTTCAACGACAGTTCTAGGATTTTCGGAAGCCCAAATTTAGCAGTTGTCAGTGTTGACAGATTCTCTGAGGGTGAAATGGATTTTATGAACCCACAACGAGTTAGACAAACAATTGCCATCTTCCCACATTTTTTGAAGAGCCCACACCGCAAATACTCTTAGCGTCACACAATTGGTGTTTAACAGTTGATGATGATGTTGGATTTTGTACAGATAGTAGTGAAGGGTATGCCATAGTGCTCTCCAAACACTAGCACGTGAAATAGCGATGCGACTTCAAGAGCGCTGACTTGGAGATTAAGCTGCCAAAGCCTACATTTATTCCAGAACTGTCCAAGCAGCAGTTGCACTTGTGTCTGGTCGCCCTGTACAGGGCCGATCGTCTAAGCAACCCAACCTGTGGCTTCGAACTTCGTCATTATTTTCTTCACAGTGACACTTTGTAGGGAAGCAGCCTACTGACGCCTTATAAAATTCACATCAGTCTTTCCACTGTGTGCCAGCCAGTCCGCTGTAACTAGCTCTGATGTCATAAATGTTGCGCAATACTTTAAAAATCAAGTAAATAACCTGAAACATTTCTAGCTTGTCAGGAGTAATACTAAATCAATATGTGTTGAATATCAGTTCAGTAACTATTTTCGAAATTTGAATGTTTTTCTGAAAAATCATTAGCGCAACAGAAAAGAGCTAGAAACTTAAAAATTTATATTTAGATTCCTTTTGCATAATAATTTAGTAGAAACAGTATTCTGGATATGACAAATTAAAATTTTAGTTGAAATTTAAGATTTTCTGGGTTTTATCTTAAAAATTAAGGAAGCAAGATAGATTAAGTAGGCGAATAAATGAAGCTAGTATGTTTAAATTTAAGTAGAAGGGAGATCCGCTATAATCATAAAGATGTGAGAAGTTTGAACTGAATAACTATAAAACTATAGCGATAACGTATCTCCAAAGGGCAAGTTCAGAGCTCGTCTACTGTGTGTAGTGTAATTAAATTAATTATCTCGCCCAAAATATTTGACTCAGCCACGTCAGACTTTTATTATGATTACTTACCTGTGTGCTGATTGCACATTTAAATTGAGAGCTTCATTGGCCATCAGCAAAGGAAGCAATGATTTATTCGATAACTTAAAATGGTGCATTACTAGCCCAGCGGCTAGTCGGGAGAGCAGATTTGATCAGGCGTTCCCTTAGCCGTCCACACCGCGGCTTTATATGTAAGAACGCTGCGCGAGAGAAGGAAGGCCCCAGTTCTCTCCAGACGCTGATTAGCGCACCACCTGTGCCGGGAGTCGCGTCGCGTCGGTATCATTGATACAAACAGCCTCGGATGCCGTAATAAGTTACTCGGGATACGCGTAACCATGAAATCGTTTTCGAGTAAAGTGTTAATTTTGGGATGACGTTAATGATCTATCTTTAGTTTGCGTATGTCGTATTTTCACGTGCCGCCGCAGGACAGATATTCTACCATTATTAGCGTGGCGTTTGATGAACATTATCATCAAATTATGGCGAGCATTAACTTAAACATTTAATTTGAACAGTTATAGTTGCATCAGCGCATTAGACTCTGAACTGCTCTGGTAGTTGGATTGTGTGGATTCTTTTTGGTCTGTGACTTTCAGAATATAGTGAACATTTTAGAGACAATGGTTTTTGATTATCAATCCCAGACAATCTCCTAATTCCTCAGAGCTATAAACTGTAGCTATAAATGTATTTCTCAGATGAAGTGGGCACTAGGAATTCTAATTACAGGCTTCACGTTTTGCAAATGACTTTCTGGTTGCCAATATTGTAGTTAGAGAGCCAGTGTTGAGAACGGCAAACAACAGCATTAAATAAATAATAGGAACATTTGACAATTATTCCACCCACCGCCCCACAACTTGTCACGGAATCTTCATCAGTTCGAATACCCTTCTTGCACCGAAAAGATGCAAAGCTGCAGTAGTGTATTCTCCATTCCGATAGTAAAGTTTCTGGTGCCTCTTAAAAAACGTTGTTTTCAGGAATGTCTGTTAGAACAGCAGCTTTCCTCTTTCTTCTGTTGGTTTTGGTAGCTTTCCTAGGACCTGCTTTTGGGTATGGTCAAACAATTTTTGGAGAAAATGTTTGCGTTATATCGGAAAGCTCGTTTTCTTTGTTGCATGTACCAGCGTCTGGTTCAGTTTGGCTAGTGAACGTAGGAGGAGTGGGATTAGGTTCAGTGTTGGACACTAGGCCTATAGCTTGCTCTGAACGACCTTTTCCCGGTTCGACAGTTTCTGGGTCTGGACGGTCGGTTACAAATGATGGTGAAAACTCATCCTCACTAAAAACAATCGCATTATACTGGCATATGCCAGTTTTTCGGAAACCGTTGACACTATTTATACTTGCCTGAGCCATTGGTAACGAATCAGCAACAATTTTTGATATATCGCAAATAGTTATGGTCCTGCACAAGGTTATTTCGTAGCAATGTATCTTGAACAGCAGCGCAAAACACTGAGACATCCAATGGCTCAGCTTGTGGCTACAATGCGGCGGAAAGGACAACATTACAACTCCGTTATCTTTGGCCAAATTTAGTGTGATCACGTTCAAACGAGGAGGATCTAATAGTAACAAACCACTGTATTCCATGGACGGTTTCACATGTTTTATAAAATGTTGTATAAACTGATGGAATTCTTATTCTGTAACCCACCCACTGGCATTGCCTGCTCCTATACAATCAGAGAGACCACCATTAAGAAAGTGTATCTTAATTTTTTTCGGGGAAACACAAACATAGGGGGTACTGTATTTCCATAAGCAGATACAGCAGTTACTACTGTAACGTTAGTCCCTCGTTCCCCAGAAGTCGCCGGCCGTAGTGGCCGTGCGGATCTAGGCGGTACAGTCAGGAGCCGAGCGACCGCTACGGTCGCAGGTTCGAATCCTGCGTCAGCATGGATGTGTGTGATATCCTTAGGTTGGTTAGGTTTAATTAGTTCTTAAGTTCCAGGCGACTGATGACCTCAGAAGTTAAGTCGCATAGAGCTCAAAGCCATTTGAGCCAGCCCCAGAAGTCATGACGTCGACTTTACGCTTACCCTTTGCAGCTACAATTTTATTTGGCTTCAGCACAGTGGACACTCCTGTTTCATCTACATTATATATGTCTGACGCCCTGAGTCCAGGTTTATCCATTACTGCAGCTAATTTGTAAAAAAAATAAAAAAATGAATAAATAAAATAAAATACTTTGACATTCTCAGCTTTAAATAAAGTTGCCCTATTAAGGATGGAGGGTTCTGGCTTTCGAATGGATAGCTCCGTTTTTCGTTTTAGAAACATCGTAAGACATTGTGCTGTTTGAGGCTTTCCCGGCGCTGCATCTGCTTGATGGGTTCCCGGGATTTACGCCGGATAATATTGTAAAAACCGCACAATATTTCCGCGAGACAACTGCCCGCCATCTTCAGGTGCTACTGTCGCGTCGCTGAGAAGCGCGCCAATTTATATGCTGGCTTTCTAGAACAGCGCAGGCGCCAGCGGGGCATAACGTCATCGAAGACCAATCGTAGACAGCGTCGAATACCAGAGCCCTCTGCTGGAGAAACGGGTCGCGGTCTGCGGAAGCGCGCCGCGGCGCGGGAAAATGCGGCCGGGAGCGACGGACCCCGTTCGCGCGCGCGAGGTGTTGGCGCGCGATTTAAGCATCTGCGCTGAGGCTTCCCATCTGCGTTGACTCGGTGCAGTTGCTAATCTGCGGCTGACGATTCCTTAGTGCCGCCAAGGCTGGCTCCCAGGCCTTACTCAGGTGAAACCCCGTGTCTCTGTTTATTAGGTCACTGCTTATACGTATTTCGAGCGCCTCTTTGATGATGGAGTCCCAGTATGTGGAAGCATGCGAGAGGATCTTGGTTTCTTCATAATTCATGCCGTGTCCCGTGTCAAGGCAATGTTCAGCAACCGCAGATTTCTCTGACTGACCCAACCTCGTGTGACGTTTATGTTCGTCGCATCTGTCTTTGACCGTACGACACGTCTGGCCAATATAAGATTTCCCACATTGGCACGGGATTTTATATATTCCTGGTCTCCTCAGGCCGAGGTTGTCTTTAACAGAGCCCAGCATTGATTTCACTTTTGCTGGAGGCCGGAAAACACATTTAATCCGGTATTTCTTGAAAATTCTGCCCACCTTAAAAGACACGCCACCCACATACGGTAGAAAAACCAACCCCGTGGTGGTGTCTGCTTCTTCAGGTTGTTCTTGAGGTTTGGAGCGTGCTGGTCGAAACGCGTTGCGGATCTGCTTCTCGGAGTACCCGTTCTGGGCAAATACAGAGCGGAGATGGCTGAGCTCTGCCGATAAGCTGTCCTGATCTGAGATGGCTCTAGCCCTATGCACTAGCGTCCGTAATACACCGCTGCGCTGTGAGGGGTGATGACAACTCGTAGCTTGTAAATACAAGTCTGTGTGCGTAGGCTTCCGGAACACACTGTGACCCAAGGAGCCGTCTCCTTTTCTACGCACCAAAACATCCAGAAACGGGAGCTCACCATCTTTTTCTACCTCCATGGTAAAACAGATACTTGGATGGAGGGAGTTCAGATGTTCCAGGAAAGAAGGAAGCGTTGCTGTCCCATGCGGCCATACCACAAACGTATCATCTACATATCTCCAAAAACATTTGGGTTTCAGAACCGCCGTCTGAAGTGCTTTGTCCTCGAAATCTTCCATAAAAAGATTTGCTACTATGGGAGACAAAGGGCTACCCATAGCAACACCGTCAGTCTGCTCGAAATACTGGTTGTTAAATAAAAAGTAAGTCGAGGTAAGCACATGTTTGAATAGGTGTAAGACGTCCTCTTCCAGCTTGGCTCCTATAAGTTGTAATGAGTCCATCAGAGGCACCCGTGTGAACAAGGAAACCACATCGAAACTCACTAGTAAGTCTGTAGATTCAAGACGCAGGTTCTTCACTCGCCGTATAAAATCTTCTGAGTTTCGAATATGGTGTTCACATTTCCCCACCTTGGGACTCAGAAGAGAAGCCAGATGTTTAGCTAGATGGTATGTTGGGGCACCTATATTACTAACGATAGGGCGAAGCGGAACATTCTCCTTATGTATCTTAGGCAGGCCATAAAGTCGTGGCGGAACTGGCGCTCGTTCTCTTAAACTCTTCTTCAGATGGTCAGGGAGTTGGCTGGATTTGAGGAGAGCGGATGTCCTCCGTTGTACGGCATCCGTCGGATCTTTCTGGAGTCGACGATACGCTGTATCCTGTAGTAGGTCCATCATCTTGCCAAAATAAGATGTAGCAGGCATAAGAACAGTGGCGTTACCCTTGTCAGCTGATAAAATTACTATATCATTGTCTTCTTTTAACGAACGGAGCGCTCTTCTTTCTTCAATGGTGACGTTCTGCTTGGGTGCAGGCATCCTGGTTATTGATCTACAAGCCTCTCGCCTTATCTCTTCAGCAGCATCATTCGAAAGTTTTAAAACACCTTGTTCAACGGCACTGATGAACTCCTTGATGGGCAAGGTCTTGGGAGTAGGCGCAAAATTAAGTCCCTTTTCTAACACTGACATTGCAGCGTCACTCAGTGGTTTATCTGTGAGATTAAACACAGTCCGTCTGCTAAATTTCTCTTCTTGCAATGACCGGTGTGTAAGGCGCTGGAACTTAGAAGTTTGACGCGCTGTGATTTGCTGCCGCACCCAGTCCGAAAACGCCCAAGTAGAGCTGTCCACCCACTCCCAGGAATCCGCTGACAGACCCGACGAGATCTTCAGGTGAAGTGAGAGTAGGCTTCTGGAGACTTGGTCTAATACTCGTCTAGTATAACGTATTCTTTCTCTCACCAGTGCCCTACTTGCTCGTTGTTTAATTCTCCTGGCCTTCGCAGAGTCCACATAATGGGTAAACTTGGCGAAAGTTGGTGTAGTTTGCTGGTCCCGACATCTCAGTAAGAACGCGAGAGAGCACAACAGTCTCTCCCTTTTGTTGCGGAGTTTATCGAACTCACGTACTGCGTCAACCATCTCCTCCCCGTAGAGGTACCAGATGTGCTGTTTGAGGCTTTCCCGGCGCTGCATCTGCTTGATGGGTTCCCGGGATTTACGCCGGATAATATTGTAAAAACCGCACAATATTTCCGCGAGACAACTGCCCGCCATCTTCAGGTGCTACTGTCGCGTCGCTGAGAAGCGCGCCAATTTATATGCTGCTGAAGAGATAAGGCGAGAGGCTTGTAGATCAATAACCAGGATGCCTGCACCCAAGCAGAACGTCACCATTGAAGAAAGAAGAGCGCTCCGTTCGTTAAAAGAAGACAATGATATAGTAATTTTATCAGCTGACAAGGGTAACGCCACTGTTCTTATGCCTGCTACATCTTATTTTGGCAAGATGATGGACCTACTACAGGATACAGCGTATCGTCGACTCCAGAAAGATCCGACGGATGCCGTACAACGGAGGACATCCGCTCTCCTCAAATCCAGCCAACTCCCTGACCATCTGAAGAAGAGTTTAAGAGAACGAGCGCCAGTTCCGCCACGACTTTATGGCCTGCCTAAGATACATAAGGAGAATGTTCCGCTTCGCCCTATCGTTAGTAATATAGGTGCCCCAACATACCATCTAGCTAAACATCTGGCTTCTCTTCTGAGTCCCAAGGTGGGGAAATGTGAACACCATATTCGAAACTCAGAAGATTTTATACGGCGAGTGAAGAACCTGCGTCTTGAATCTACAGACTTACTAGTGAGTTTCGATGTGGTTTCCTTGTTCACACGGGTGCCTCTGATGGACTCATTACAACTTATAGGAGCCAAGCTGGAAGAGGACGTCTTACACCTATTCAAACATGTGCTTACCTCGACTTACTTTTTATTTAACAACCAGTATTTCGAGCAGACTGACGGTGTTGCTATGGGTAGCCCTTTGTCTCCCATAGTAGCAAATCTTTTTATGGAAGATTTCGAGGACAAAGCACTTCAGACGGCGGTTCTGAAACCCAAATGTTTTTGGAGATATGTAGATGATACGTTTGTGGTATGGCCGCATGGGACAGCAACGCTTCCTTCTTTCCTGGAACATCTGAACTCCCTCCATCCAAGTATCTGTTTTACCATGGAGGTAGAAAAAGATGGTGAGCTCCCGTTTCTGGATGTTTTGGTGCGTAGAAAAGGAGACGGCTCCTTGGGTCACAGTGTGTTCCGGAAGCCTACGCACACAGACTTGTATTTACAAGCTACGAGTTGTCATCATCCCTCACAGCGCAGCGGTGTATTACGGACGCTAGTGCATAGGGCTAGAGCCATCTCAGATCAGGACAGCTTATCGGCAGAGCTCAGCCATCTCCGCTCTGTATTTGCCCAGAACGGGTACTCCGAGAAGCAGATCCGCAACGCGTTTCGACCAGCACGCTCCAAACCTCAAGAACAACCTGAAGAAGCAGACACCACCACGGGGTTGGTTTTTCTACCGTATGTGGGTGGCGTGTCTTTTAAGGTGGGCAGAATTTTCAAGAAATACCGGATTAAATGTGTTTTCCGGCCTCCAGCAAAAGTGAAATCAATGCTGGGCTCTGTTAAAGACAACCTCGGCCTGAGGAGACCAGGAATATATAAAATCCCGTGCCAATGTGGGAAATCTTATATTGGCCAGACGTGTCGTACGGTCAAAGACAGATGCGACGAACATAAACGTCACACGAGGTTGGGTCAGTCAGAGAAATCTGCGGTTGCTGAACATTGCCTTGACACGGGACACGGCATGAATTATGAAGAAACCAAGATCCTCTCGCATGCTTCCACATACTGGGACTCCATCATCAAAGAGGCGCTCGAAATACGTATAAGCAGTGACCTAATAAACAGAGACACGGGGTTTCACCTGAGTAAGGCCTGGGAGCCAGCCTTGGCGGCACTAAGGAATCGTCAGCCACAGATTAGCAACCGCAGCGAGTCAACGCAGATGGGAAGCCTCAGCGCAGATGCTTAAATCGCGCGCCAACACCTCGCGCGCGCGAACGGGGTCCGTCGCTCCCGGCCGCATTTTCCCGCGCCGCGGCGCGCTTCCGCAGACCGCGACCCGTTTCTCCAGCAGAGGGCTCTGGTATTCGACGCTGTCTACGATTGGTCTTCGATGACGTTATGCCCCGCTGGCGCCTGCGCTGTTCTAGAAAGCCAGCATATAAATTGGCGCGCTTCTCAGCGACGCGACAGTAGCACCTGAAGATGGCGGGCAGTTGTCTCGCGGAAATATTGTGCGGTTTTTACAATATTATCCGGCGTAAATCCCGGGAACCCATCAAGCATCGTAAGACATTCTTTCCGGCCATGTTATTTGCAGTCCAGGCTGATGGAATTTTAATGCCATCACGAGGCTGAGTGCACCCTGTGCTATTTCTGTCAAAATAAAAATCCTCAGCGGTGCCAGGAGTCGAACCTGGACCATCCACATGACAGCCTTGTACACTGGCCACTCCACTACGGAGAAAGACACGAAATTTAAAGGCTTTGCGGCAAATAGCAGTAAAAATTGACATAGACATCGACAGTTGTCATATGAAGGAGTAAACATTAAATATGGTGCAGTTAATTTATCATATTATTACTGTTTGTGAACTATCCACTAGACAGATGAAGTAGTAGTATACAATGAAGTGCCGGAAGTCATGGGATACCTGCTAATAACGTGTTGGACCTCTTTATGCTGCAGCAACTCGAGTTGCCATGGACGCAGCAAGTCGTTGGAACTCTCCTGCAGAAAGACTGAGCTGTGCTGCCCCCATAGCAGCCACAGTGTGCAAGATTTCGGGCGCGAGCTGATCTCCCGATTACGCCCCACAAATGGAATTCATGTCGGGCGATTTGGGTGGACAATCATTTGTTCTAACTCTCCATAATGCAATTGGGCCCCATGACTTGGAACATTGTCATCCATCTCCAAATATCCGAACATAAACGTTACCAGCCAGTGATCCGCTCCATGGATCAGAGAAACCATTCCATGTAAACACAGACCACACCATTATGGATCCAACACCAGCTTGCGAAGTGCCTTGTTGACAACCCGCCTTCGTGGGACTGCGTCACACTCGAGCTCCACCATTAGCTCTTACCAACTGAAATCGCCACTCATTTGACAAGGCCTCGATTTTCCTGTTATCTAGGGTCCAACCGATGTGGTCACGAGCCCGGGAGGCGCTGCAGGCAATGTTGCGCTGTCGTCTGTTGCCGTAGCCCATTAACGCCAGATTTCGCAGCACTGTTCCCACATTGATTTCTGTGGTTATTCCAGCAGTATTGCTTCTCTTTTAGCACTAACAACTCTACCCAAACGTTGCTACTGTCGGTCGTTAAGTGAAGACCGTTGGCGACTGTATTTTCCTAGGTGAGGGGCTATGCCTGAAATTTGGCGTTCTCGGCACACTCTTGACACTGTGGACCGCGGAATATTGAATTTCCTTACGATTTCTGAAATGGATTGTTACATGCGTCTGTCAAACTCCACCTACCGTTACGAGTTCAGAGTCTGTTAAATCCCGTCGGCTGCCATAATCACGTCGGTAAATTTCTGACATGAATCACCTATGTACAACTGACAGCTCCGTCAATGCAATGCCGTTTTATACCTTTTGTACGCGATACTACCGCCGTCTGTATATGTGCATATCGCTCTCCCATGTGTCACCGTGCCAACTAACTACAAGGCAGTTGTTTTACAGCATAATTTCGACTAAAGACACCAGCTATTGCGAACGATAATTTGATAGCTCGGTAGTTATTCGGTACGAAACCAGCACGCTGATAAAGAGTGAAAAAGACCACATTTAAATCTGATAAATAACCGTAGCCATTAGGTTAATCTCGCAGCGAGCTGTGCTATAATCTGCGATGTCGCACCATCCGCACTTTTGTATTTTCAGTGCCGCCCCACCGAATCTAAACTGTGGCCCGAGTGACAAAAACCTCCGATATAGCGAGGCAGTTGCATTACGAGCCAAATCACGCCATACGTTCGCGCCAGCAATCTGCATAAGTGTGTTGCCGGTACTGCGGAAGCGGATACGCTGCGATAGCGGCAGCAGCGACAGCGCTGCTGTTCGTCACCTGCGCATGCGCGGGCTGCGCACTGGAACAAGGCAAGCCACAGTGCCGCACCGTGCCGGAGAAAATACGGCGTCGTTCAAATGCTTTCAAGCGGCCGGCTCGGTCCATTAGCGAATGGAGCCCAAGCCGCGGAGCGCGGAAGCAGCGCGGATCAGCCACACCACGACACGCCGGGCCACAAATGCCGGCTCCACAGACTCGAGCAGGCCGCTTCTCGTCTCGTATACGTTTTTCCCTGTCTACTGTCATTACACTCTTCTATTCCCCCAACCTCCCTCTTAACCACTTGAATCTCCTGTTCTACTGGTGCCATACGTACTAACTTCAAGCAAGTTCACAAAAAAAAAAAACCAAGCCATTACGTTTGATATCCCTACACACTGCTTTCGTCGTCCAGTAATCCATCTGAAACCAACCCACCTGTTGTGTACATAGTTCCGCGTAGTCTCCCACTAGAGCGCGCCCCGCTAAGCACAACAGCGCAGGCGCAGCGCTCGTCCGTCTCCGCACTACGAGATGGCGCTGTCTTAGAGACGGACCAAATTCTGCTTCCGCCGATCCGCGTATTAATATGTAACGCAGCCAATGAGATTGCTGCTAACGTAGAACCTTTCTCCTCGCGGATCACACTCGCACAGTGATACATGAACTCGCGAGATATTATAACGAGTGTACAGACCTCCAATTAATCAGTCTGCATCAGTCTGTACCAGTCTGTACGAGTTCTACATTTGTCTGTACCAGTCTATAGTCAAGTTTCAGTCTGCGCCTAATAAGATTACCATATTCCTGTACATAGCCATGAAGATAAATGTATAGACACTTTTGTCAAATATCAGAGATATATGTGAGAATAAGATTAACGTACCAATACCAAAGGAACTTCAGATTGTCAATTGTAAATAGCACCCAGAACCAAGTTAAGTAATTTTTATGCTTGTTATTAGTTTAATAAATGTGTGTGAAAATTAATCAAGTTCTGTTTAAAGTTGGTCACCGTCAATCTGCTACTCTAAGCGTGCAAGTGGCATTTCTATCGTATGACCTAATGGCAGAAGATTAACACGCCAAGATAAGACCACGACACATATTTCTGACACTCGCCTACTTCGTTAGAGCGACAAGTCAAATAATCAGTATGCACACCACACCACCCCTCCAACAGAGAACTAACGTGGAAGACTCACTCGTTACCATCTAACACAAAGCCCGAAACCCGAAGCTATTAGCGGGCCACTCCTTAGGTCTACATTCTACCGTTATCCTTACCTACACGGTGGAGTCGCATTATTGACCACCGCCTATATTCAACGTCACAGAAGGCCGGTGGCAGCACTAGGAGTAGGTATGTAAAGCATGTCTGCAAAGCAAGGAAGAAAGGTGCAGTCGTTGTCGTAATGCGGAAACGGAACGATTTGTCTGACGTTGGAAAGGCCACGAGCATTAACTTTTGGACCAAGGTGCAGGCCAGGGTGGCCGAGCGGTTCTAGGCGCTATAGTCTGGACCGCGCGACCGCTACGGTCGCAGGTTTGAATCCTGTCTCTGGCATGGATGTGTGTGATGTCCTCAGGTTAGTTAGGTTTAAGTAGTTATAAGTTCTAGGGGACTGATGACCTCAGAAGATAAGTCCCATAGTGGTCAGAGGCATTTGAACCATCTTTTTTTTTTTTTTTTTTTTTTTTTGGCACAAGGTTGTAGCATTTCCAATAGACTGAGTTTGTAGACTGTTCGGGTGGCGCCATTGTTAAAATATATTGTGCATGGCAAAATCGCACTATACCAATCTGGTGTCTAGGATACTGTGATGCACGACGGGCCATAGATGACAAGGTTGAACAACGGCTGCAGAGATGTGAACAGACGAATAGATGTGCAGCTATTACGCAGCTGGCCACCCAGATGAACCAAGGTGCTACGATAAGCGTCTCAAAACAACCGTTTAGCGATGAAGAAGGCCGGAATGTGTACACCATTTCCGCAGCTAAACGTCCACTGAGTGACGACAGGTGGTTTTTTCACAGTGGATCAATAGAAGTACGCATCTGTCCTTTGGGACCCTATCCATCTCTATATGAAGTTCGTTTTCCCTCAGCTCTATGGCATGTACTAACAGGGCAATGAAATGTGTCGCAGCAGCTGCAAAAAGTGGTTATTCAGGCTTTTGATAGGTGGTCACATTAACGTGATCATCCCCACTCTCACCTACTCCTATATTGCCTGGATCTCTGCCTCCTCAAAATTTAAGTCCTTTGAAAAACTAACTTTGCCATACCTTTCACTTCCACCCACCTCCCGTGACTCGCATCCCATACCAACTCGCCAATTGCCCACATCTTCTCTTCGTAGGATCCGCTCCGATAGCTGAGTGATCAGCGCAGCGGTCTGTCATGCCATGGGGCCCAGGTTTGTCTCCCGGCTGGGTCGGAGATTTTCTCCGCTCAGGGACTGGGTTTTGTGTTGTCCTCATTACCATTTCATCATCATTAGTGGAAGGCAACGGGAAACCACCACTGGAATCACTTCCCTAGACGCTCATGCGATGAACCTCTCTGACGGGGATCTCCCCATGACAAGACCTGCAGTAAGACAGAACACAAAGTTTTTTTTCTCTTCGTACAACACCTTCGAGTCCACTGCATTAGTCGCAAAATCCAGTACCAGCACCCATTATCCAACACATTAATTACCAGTCAAGATATCCTGTTGCGCCATTACATCCACCTTCCACGCCCTTTATGCCTTTCGGCCGTATCCCACACTTCAACGATGAAATCCGTCCCAAGTTATACCCCTCCTTCTAACCTAAGTGACAACGTTCTACCCCACATCGTCCTTCCACTTCCTCCATCCTCTACCTTGCTGACTTTTAATCGTTACCTGCGTTTCCACAGGTCACTATTTCGTCTGCATCATAACTGTGATCATTATTAGGCATCACCATTACACCATAGCGTCATCCATATTTTCAACAGTGGCCATATTTTAAAAGCAATGTAAAATCATCTATAAAGATTTAATATATCGTCAATAATGTCCAACGCATTTTTTTAAAAAAATGTTCTTTCATTATCTTTTGTAATCGCAAATAATTCCTACGAATGCGTTCGAAAAAAATCATCATTTACTGTCACCTGTTTTAATGTATTTTACACCATCGTGTAACCTTTGCAGGAAGGCCGGTTTTAGCAGCTGCCAGCCCACAACTTTGTGGCAAATTTAAATAACAGTAAAGGAAAACAGTGTCACTTTGGCAATGTTGCAGTAAGACGCAGATGTAGAGGTGAAGGTGGAAGCAGGTGGGGAAAAATAGTGTTCTGGAAATGTTGCTATGCATGTTAAATTAATCCACATACATGAATGCGTTGCAGGAAAAGACGGATAATATAGAATATATACAAGAACGAAGAGGGAATAATAAACATTGGAAACCAAGAATCAAGTGCTCAAATTAAAAAGGGGGTAAGACTGGGATGCAGTCTTTTATCCCTACTGTCCACTCTAAACATCGAAAAACCAATGACAGAAATAAAATAAAGGTTTAAGAGTGCGATTAAAATCCCGCATAAAGGATATCAAAGACAGCATTCCGTGATGACACTACCATCTGCGAAACTGAAGCAGTATTATAGAGCCTCTTGAATTGAATGGACAGTCTAAAGAGTAGAGAATATAGATTTAGGGTAAACTGAACAAAGGAGAAAGTACTGATGAGTAGCAGAAAAGAGGCCAATAATAAACTTTATGATGTGTCTGACGAAGGCAGCTCAGGAAAAATAGCCAGATATAAAATGAACATGAAGTTCATTGTAACACACACACTCACAAACAGTATTCTCTGACAGGAGTTAATTTGGAACACGAAAAGAATTAAGTTCTTGCATGTTGAAAGAACAGCAATATCTGGAAGCTGAAGGTCTGAAAATCTCACAGCAAACTGAAAGTTCTGAGAGCCAATAGCCATACATTATGCATGCCACAATCAAATTCCAGAAGGGATGTTCCGAAATTAAAGTCCTGAGTAAAGTGGGATGGTGCATCATGAGTTCCTGTATTATGATTGTACAGTCAATACAGAATACTACCTGGAAGTTACATACCATCTGCTTGGAGCAGTCCAAAGAAAATGACTAGAAATGTGGCAAAATCACTCATGAATAATTCTCCCACTCATATCTCAAAGCTTGTTCATGCAACTTCTTTCTATTCCCGAGGCTAAAGAGAACCGTACAAGGACTTCGTTTTGTCACCATTTATAATACAACAACAAAATTGCTGAAGGAGTTCAAGGCCATAATGAAAGAGTTGCAGAAGTGCTTCTAAGATGGAAAAAGCACCGCCACAAAGTGCATTATATCTGAGGGGGATTACTTTGAAAGAGACGAAGCTGATGTAGATGAATAAAGGTTCTTTTAGAAAAACAAAATTTCTTGTTAATTTTTGATCACACATTGTAAATGTTGTTTGAGCAATGTAAACAATTTAGGAGTCAAGGCAACAGCTCGCTGTACAGTAGAGATGTTGAGTCGTTGACAAGCATACAAAATAGCTGAGAACATTGCTAACTTTTGGATGAATGCTTTTTTGAGCCGGAGTACATTTATCTGCACGCACATATGCTTGCCCACCCACACCCAAACTGGACACATACCTGCGTAATGCATATGTATGTGTGTGTATGTGGTTTTGAGCTCAAAAGAAGGATTCAACCAAGTTCACATTCTTGTTTGTGTGCCTGCCTTAGCTCAATACCTGTACTATTCAGCAGGCTTTTACTTTTACTCCTAAATTATTTAAACTCTGCTGCCACTTTCCATATCACATTTATTCAAATGGCGGATGTATGAAACTAAAGAATGCCTTTGTCGGAATTTAAAAAAAAAAATATTGACTGAAATATACTGTGAATACAAAACTACTTTTTTTAAATGAGATACTTGGAAATATGTTGAAATACAAAATAAGTGATCCTTGCCTACTGTAAGATTGTGGGTAAGGAAAAATTTAACAACAAGATAATTTCTATGTTTGTTAAATGAATTTATTTGCTAACTTCTGTAATGAAATATTACTTGAATTTTAAGAGGATATTTGGAAAATGGGAAAATATTGTTATACGGAGATGATTTGAACTACGATATTTACTGTACAACCTCCCATATGGAACAAGATATCATTTCTATCTGCAGACCTTCAACTGGCTGGGACCTACAGCTACTATTGCGACATGCACACAGGGCTCTGGTAACATATGTGTTACAGTACTTACATTTTTCATTTCTCAGTAACTATTTCATTTGCTTTCAGTTTTAATCATTTATTTGTCTTCAGTGGAGAAGTGTATATGAGTGCTAGGTGAGTAGTGTCATGGGGCAGCTGTAGAGGGGAGTGTGGGGCAGGGTCCAACAGAGATTAGGGTCATGATGATTATAGGATTAAAGGATGTGTTGCAAGGACAACTCTCAATCTATAATTCAGAAAAGATGATGTTGGGACAAGGATCCAGATGGCACGGAGAGCCATTGAAATTGAGCTTGTGCTGTTTATCACTGTGTTCTTTGACTAGCTAGTTAACCCTACTCTTGATCACAATTTGGCTGTGGCCATTCATTCATTCTGGTGGACAGCTGGTTGGTGGCCAGGCCCACACAAAATTCTATTAGGAAATTACAGCAGAGCTGCTATATTACATTACTGCTTTTAAAGGTACCCCTGCTTATGATACAACAGGGTAAGCGTCTGACCGGAATGGAATAGGATGTTCCAGTTGGGTGTATCAGACGGATCTTGCAACTCATCCCCTTGTCGAAGACCTGTACCACACATGCATCCGGGATGTCTTACTCCATTTCCATCACAGGCTTAAGTTATCCCATCAGAGGCACGGACACCTGGGAAATCTGTGTTTTCGGTATGTACTGTTACGTCCCAGAATTTTGAATCGACTGAGGAACGACGGACAACAGAAAAAATGAACACAGTTTATAATCATTCACACTGGCAGTAACACAGAACTGGATGGAGCAAACAGACATTTCCTGAGTAAACTGCTAACCAAAACAAGTCCAGAGCATAGAGAAGTTACGTAAAGCAAAGCAGCAGTCTAGGGAGCAATCCGAACCACAAAAATAAATCAGGCAGTGTCAAAATTTTGCTGTTCAATGATGTGTAACTAAAGGCTTCAGAGACTGGTGAGAGATTGTCTAGCAAGAGCCAGGCCACAGTATTACCAGTACACGCACGCCAACAGCTGGTGCCACATTGCCAAATTACGTGTTTGCTACGGCTGCAATATCTGCGAGCTCAGATAGCTTAAGTGGTTAAGGTGGTCGCACATGAAGAGTGGACTATCCGGGTTCGAGTCTTGGTCTGGCGCAAATTTTCATTTGTCCCAATTACCTGACACTAATATTCGCAATATGTGAATCCATTTCATCACATCCCAAAGCACTATGATCTGAAACAGATCTATTGTGTGCGTGTAAATGAGAATTTAGATTTGAAAAACTTCGAGAGAAAAAAGTAAATTAACGTACATTCTGAGTAAAGGTTTTCATGGCCACTGTCACATTCAGTAACAGATATCATTCCAATGAAACATCTGACAAAAACAGAGAACGGAACTATGGTTTGTATAAAATGTTGGTTCTCTCGCTAACTTGTAACGTTTTCAGAACAAATTTTCAATTTCCAGCGATGTGTGTGGTGATTTGAAATCATTCGCACACGATGGGGCTAAGCCATATCCTGGAGTATCCTTTCTTCCAGGAGTATTAGTTCAGAAAAGATTGCAAGAGAATTTTTATTAAGTTTGGAAGGCAAGAGATGATGTACTGCCGATAGCGGGGCCGTGTGGGCAGGTCGTGAGTCGTGCTTGGATAGTTTTGTCGCTTAGCATTCGCCTAAGGTCCCAGTTTATGGGGCTGGTATGGCGCACAGTATTAGTGTGTCAGGAAGTTTTGAAACGTTCCATTTAATGCACAATGCACGTGTAAGTTAAAAATATCCTGTTGGGTTATATTCCGAAATAATTTATCTCCAAGTATAGTATGCTTTCCATGGTTATTAAAGCAGAAGAAACAAATGAACCATTTGGATAGTGTCTAGTAGAGTCTAGTTAGGCTATTGAGAATAATAAACACTAAGCTTGAACAAAGTAATGAAAACATAAATGTGATGGTAAACTAAACAGAGGCAGTGAAAATTAGTCAACGGGGTACCCAATTGACTAACTTGGTTTTGGGACACTGGAAAGCACAGGTGGTATTATTACGGTATTTGTTTTCTGGGGTTTATGGTCCTTTGGGGAAGACACCAGTATGTATAAGTCGAATCTTGTCGAGAAATTAAATCGCTGTCCCAGTGAACACTAGTTTTCCTTTTTCTGTTACATTGAGATTTTTCTACTTGTTGAAATGTGATGGGGATAAAGTATTAATAATATATAGGATGTGTCCGTAAGAGAATGCAAAAAGTTAATAGAATATAGACCATGCTCAAATGAATAATTTGAGATAGGGATCCTGGAGTCGGAGAAGCCAGATTAAGGAGATAAATGGAATAAAAGCACATTACAGTGTACACTTTTATTTACGTTAGTTACAGTTACCATCATTGACACAATGAGCGTACCACTTGTACTGTATCATACAAAATGTGCTGAAACTGACGGCCATCAACCTCAATGTAAGCACGACATCGGCGAACAAGATTCTTATGCACCCTGAGAAATATCCCTGATTTGTTTCGAATCACTTCAAGGCAGCTACAGTTCTGCCAACTAATCCCATCTCTGTGCCCATTGGGGTCTCATACGCAAGTGACTTTAGATATCCCACAGGAAATAACCAAGAGGATTCAGGAACAGAACCTCCCAATCCTGCGACCACGATAGCAGTGAAAAGGACTAAGTAATGAATGGGTCTTCCGTTGATTCGTAAGTCGCTCTGTCATGGGGCAATGTAAATCCCATACAACATAGCCGCCTTCAACATAGCCGCCTTATGGACAAATAAAGTAAACAAAAGCTGGTTCGTGATTTCCTAGTAATCAGGCTCGTCCTCCTTGTTTCCTTGAAGAAAATAAAGAATTTTCATGTAAATAAACAGCATAGTACATGAAATCAAAATGTTCAGTCGAGCATTCTCTATGTCCTGTTACATTTTTGCACGCTCTTCCGGAAATACGCTGCATAATAGTTATAAGAGTAGTAAAAGAACTGATTACACGGAAGGGAAAAGCCTGTAATATACAATACAGACAATAACCAATAACAAGCGATAAGAATGTAAATCAAGACAGAACTGCTCGGGTCAGTAGGGGTATAAGCGAAGGATTCAGTCGTTTCTGCTTGTTGTTCACCGCATATATCGAAGAAGCTGTCAGAGACGTAAAAGAAATCTCAGAAGTGAAATTAAAACCTAGAATGAATTAAAATCAGTGGCAAGAATCGCTGATGGCATTTCAGCCAACCGTGTAACTGATGAAGAATTGCAGGAAGTTTGGATGTGATAGACTGCTGAGCATAGGGTATAGACCTAGAGTAAACTAAAGGAAGATTTATGAAGCCCCATCTGTTGATCATTTAGTGGACTTTTGTTTGTTTTCAGTAAAACCCCAAGTTGTTTAAAGTATGTCTGTCAATTTTTACCTGTCTGTCTACAGTATTCAGTTTGAGTATTGAATTTTCAAGTGTTGGCGAACTTTTGGGTTACCCTGAACGTGTGGAGCACAGCATTGTGTGGATGCGAATCATGGACAGTAGGAAAACCGGAAAAGAGGGGAATAGAAGTGTTGGATATGTGGTGACGTAGGGGGGTGATAAGGCAAGACATGAACTTCTCCGCACTGTGACTGCATCGGTGAATAACATCCATGGTACTTCAGGAAGCTGTCGAGGGTAAAAGCTGTAGGGCAAGACTGAGATTGGAATGTCTCTAAGCCGTAATTGGGAACGTAGGGTGTAAATGCTACTTTGAGCTGAAGAGAGTGTGTCACCTGGGGATGGTGGTTATCGCTGAAACACTTGGTTTTCGGTTACGTCAATTATCTTCGTCTCCAGTTTAATCTGAAATAACCAATATTCGGTTTACCATCATTGTAATTTCCAACGGTAAGCTAGATATAACACAAACTTCGAAACATTCGACGATTTTCTCTCTCATGCGCTATACGTTTCAAGATACGTAAAAAATTAAACTGAACTACTCCCGAACAGGCCATGAAGGCAAACGGTACTTTACCGGCCGACGTGTCGTCCTCGACCCACAAGCGTTACTGGATGCGGATATGGAAAGGTATGTAGTCAGCAGTTTACGAGGTCGGAGCCGCCACATTCCAATCAAGCACCCCCTTAGTTTGCCTCAAAAGGGCTGAGCGCACCTCCACTTGTCAAAAGCACTCGGCAGACCGGATGCCCACTCATCCAACGCTAGCCCTGCCCGACACCGCGTAACTTCCGTCATCTCATGGGAACCGGTGTTACCGCTGCGGCAAGGCCGTTGGCTTCCAAGATACGTAGAACCAAATTATCAAATGAAATAGGTAAATAAAAGAAAACCTAGTCCGTCCAGCGTTCGCTCCTTATTCTGAAAAGTAATGAGAGTTGGAATAATACGAGGGTGTAAAGAATTCATCAGCATTCTCCTACTGATACTAATTTCTTTTGTTAAAAAATTACATTGTAGTCGAGAATCATATCAATGTTTGGGTATTACGAATTGTCTGTTCTAAAGGGTAAAATTAAGGTTGCAGAATATTTGTCACGTTAAGTTATCCGTTTGTAAGAACTGCAGGCAACTAGCGGCATGTTACACAGACACAGGCAGCATATGGACTAATTTCCGTTTCTATAATTAACTATGAATAAATTCCGAAGTTTTTAATTTATTACTCATGCCATAACTCCCGTTTTTTCATAATGTCATTGAAGCGGCACACAAAAAATAAATATTTGGGTAAAATTTGAAGCATTTTTGTTCTTTAACTACTTCTAATGAGAAAGCCGTTTCAGTAAAATATTTATCTCTACTTTCTAACGGAAATTTGAATACAGTTTAGTTTTGATGGGAAAACCCAAAATACTCTTTCAAAAAATTCAAATTAACAATTCAGATTGTGGGCAAAACCTAACATTTACTAGGAAAAATTATGCGACAGTAGTCAAAAATTCAATAATGAATTAACCCATTGTCGAAATTTTTGCCCAGTGTGTTCATAAATACTCGTTCTATAATGTGTTGATCTGTAAGTTGACTCCTTTCATCAGGAAAAGTATCATTCAAAAACGGTATCAATCGTTCAGAAGCCATAAAATGACCTACGAAACTCTTTTTTTTTTAATTTTATGTAAAACAAAACATTTTAACACAATTGCTATACCAAATTGGCACATCGGTTTTATACCCGCTAGTCGGCAAAAAAGAAAAATACTTGATGTAACAGGGATCAAACAAATACCGAAAAATACCGATTATTCAGAAATAAAATACCGATCGGTTTTTCCCATCCCAACTGGCATGGGACGGACGCATCGAACCAGTCAGAAGAGTGACAGGTGACAGAGAAAAAGGTGCAAATTCTACATCGACACGAAGAGATGGGCGTACGAGAGCGAATCGTGTAGGGCATCATCGTACACCACAACACACACACACACACACACACACACACACACACACACACACGACACAAATAAGTTACTAAATCAGCAACCAATGTCAATGCGGACAACGAAAGCGAAAGTAAAACGTGTGCTGCAAACGTGTCTTACATTCGTTAACAGGCAGCGAGCCAACTACTCAGCGGCAAAATGCTTTCGCCGCAGGCCTCAGCTGGACCAGCGTGAATGCCAGGCGGCAGCTGTGGAGCGGGTAGGGACGTCAGCTGGTGCCTGGACAGTTATGCTTCGCCCACTCCTCGATGGAAAAACAAGCAAAGCGCAGGCTACCCAGAGATTACAGCGGCCACGACCTTCGTCCGTGAAGAGCGTAATCCTGATATGTGCAGCGACGTCGGTGGCAGTATAAAAAGGTAAAGCAAACGAACGTAGGTCAGAAGAGAATGGTGGGGAAAAAAGAAGGAAACTGGGGAATAAGTAAGCGCTTGCGTGCCGAGCGGTCAGGAAATTTACAAATAAACGAGAGGCGCCGTAAATCGGCGGGGAACCCTGCAGGGGGCCGGGCCGATAGCATTGAGCGCCTGAGTTATGGCTCATTGTGCGAGCGGCACCACGCCGCGGCGCAACACCACAGCACACCACACCACACAACAGCACCACTGGTGCCGGATCAGGGCGGCAGAGACGAGGTCGCTTCTGCCGTTACGGTGTCGACTGGCGGTCGCCATTGGAAATAGCTGTCACTGTTACTGAGGGGTGCTGGAGCGAGTGTTGGGCCGTTCCGTGAACCAACTCATCTGTGTGTGTGGCAAAGTATCCACACTGCGTAGCGCTCAGTAACACCTGCAAAATGGCCCAACACTCTACGGCATCGGTTACTTACTTAGCATGCGTTTCTCGCGAATCCCACGCCCAGCACAAAGTCCCAAACAACTAGTGAAAAGCGCAGGTGACTTCTGTTTATACGAAGGGTAAAAGAACGGATCTACAAAATTACAGACGAATATCTCAACCCTTAACTGGTTCGCTGAAAAAAAAATTGTATTAAAACTCTAGTGGGGTCTGAGGAACCCCAAGGATTGAAAATATTGCATTTACTTGCCAAATCAGATACATATTATTACATGTGAATGTGTAATACATGAACTATGTGTATATGCATAAATTATGTGTGATTACATAATTGAATTGTACATGTAAAATAAGCCATGTTATTTTGCACAGTCTGGGTAAATACATGCACTGTGTTCCAAACAAAGCTACATATGACATTTTGTAATGTCTCTTGCAGCGGTCTCTCCGCGATATTTTCAGAAATTTTATAAATTATATAACTCAGTACATATCTCGAAATATCTCTTCTTATGTTACCGATTATCAATGCAAAGTAGTTTCAAGCTCAATTATTCCTTGGAGCGTCCATTTACTCCATGGAATAGCTTCTCTGCTATCTATGTTTTCTCTTATGAAAAGAAGGAGGACTTCTTGCCGATTAGTCGTGAAAGGAGGATGTATATGTATGTATTGTTGAGCTAGTCGCCATCTTGATGAGATTCTGTATGAGAAGGAATTTAATACATGAACTAAACTAAAGTAAGTGTGTTCGCGTATTATTTAACTGATTATTATTGACAGTGTTTGCTTACTACGCTGTGTTGCACGGGATCAGTGGGGAACGTCTGATTTACACTGGACGAACCTGCCGTTTTGTATGCTCAAGATATCCAGTTATTTCAAATAAATAGGCTAACACGGTCTTACCAGCAGATCTCCGGTCTTCCCCATGTGATCACCGAAAGTTAATAATTATTACAAATGTTTCCAGGAGATCGACTGACAATTTTCGTCGCACCGAGACTTCGAAATTGCTTCACTGCCTTATGGAATTTAAGTTAAGCTCAATTTAATCAGGATAGAACAGTATTGAACTGTGTGAATGTGATAAGCCTGCTTTGTCAATGAAAATTCCCTTAATATACGCATGTTTTTACTATACTGATCAGTGAAGCTAAATCAGGCCGGTGTGAGAGAGGTTTTTTTAAATTTCACAATAGAAAATGTTGTCTTTCTTTCTCTCGAGGGCACAACAGACAACTCCCCTTTCTGACACGTGGCTCTGGACTCCTTCGTCTCCACCTCAATTTTTTTGCAACAACTTGCTGCAGCTCCCTTGAAAGATATCTGGTTTCACGTCTATCCATATGCTCTTTGATAAGTTCCATGCCTAACGAAGTCAAAAATTTCCTTCTTGGCATCTTCCGTGCTGTTTAATTAGTGTGGCAGTATGACACAATGGCACTATTTACACTAGAAATGTCCAATATTGCGAAGAAAATAGCCATAGGCCATCTCCTTGTGCGTCTCGAAATAGTGTATGTACCACACAGCTTGTCAAGGGTATCCACACCACCCTCTGTCTCATTGTAGTTGGTTATCATTTCAGGTTTTCCAGAGCCTGTTATCTTCTGGTCGTAATGCATGACAATAAAACAACTGCTTTTTCCTTCTTCGGAACATATGAACAAAGCGTGAGGTCTGCAGTATGTCCAAAGAGAGTAGATCCAATTGGTCTAGGCCGGCTATGTTTGAATTCTTGTGGAATTTCACGTTTGTTGGCTGTCACGGCTCGCAGGATGGTGAGCTTCTGTGTTTTCAATTTCTCAGCGAGTACAGTGGAGGTGAACCAATTATCGACGGTGACATTTCGATTTGTCCCTTTGATGGGTTCAATTAAACCGCCTAAAAACCGTCCACAGGCTGGCCGACTCACCAGGCCTCGACATAAGTCGGCCGGGCGGATTCGTGCTGGGGACCAGGTGCTCCTTTCCATTCCGGAAATCAGTGCGTTAGACCACACTGCTAACTGGGCGGGCTTCTCACATGACGTACTGTGAACTTTTTTATTATTTCGTTTGGCATCAAGGATACATTACTTGAATTGAAGAGCAATTATGGTACTGGTAACAGAATATGCATATACTACAAATAAAATAGATTACATTCATTTATGGTAATAAAATTCTTAGATTAGATCGATAAATCAATAATATACACATGGATAAAAACACTAGGATAAGTTACATGTAGAAGAGAAAATGTGGTTTTTATAAACAGTAATATTGACAAACAGAGCTTCAAGTTGTAATAAAAACTATAGGCTAATATCTAAAGTATCCAGCCAGGAGATTGCTTCCTCAGAGACCTCGTGTATGCTGGTCAGAGTTCCAGCATATTTCCGTAGGGGACACTCTGTGACTATGTGGTGTTTTGTTTGTCGTTGGTGTCCGCAGTCACACTTGGCACTTTCAGCGATTAACCACTCATGCTTCAAGTCCTGGCATCTTCCGTGCTTGGTGCGTATGCGATTTAGGGTGGTCCACGACCTCCTAGGTAAGTGGAATCCAGGAGGGACTCGTGTAGGATCAGCAATGAGACCTGCAGAATCGGGATTGGCTGCGAACCATTCTTCCCGCCATGCTGATTCTGGTTGGAATCCTTCAGAGGTAAGCCTTTTTCCGAGTCTCCAGGAGGGTTTCCTGGACTTAAGACGTTGCCTTTGAGTGGCATCACAGTCCTGGTGTAGCGGTAACTCGGGATTCTTGCAACATTTCTCCCATTCCCTTTTCAACGCTGCTTGACGTCGTAACTTCGGTGGTGCAATATTAGACAGAACAGGTAGCCATTCTGTGGGTGTGGATTTTATTGTCCCGGATACGCTTCTCATGGCTACATTCAGCTGCGTGTCTACCATGGCTGTATGAGCGCTGTTCAGCCATACTGGGCTGCAGTATTCCCCAACAGAGTATACAAGTGAGAGGGCAGTTGTTTTGAGTACTGGTGCCTTAGCTCCCCAGCTTGTTCCGGAGAGTTTGTGTAATATATTGTTTCTGGTTCTAATTTTTAAAGCTGTTTCAGTTAGGTGTTTTCTGTATGTTAGCGAACGATCCGAGGTCACGCCGAGATATTTTGGGAATGGGTTATATAACAGCAACTGATTTCTAAAGGAAATTTGCGGTTTATAGCGAGCATGCCTATTACTCAGATGGAAGGTGGAGGATTCCGTTTTATTTCTGTTTACTTTGAGTCGCCATCCATTAAAAAATTCATCTAGAATTCGCAGATCCTGAGTGAGAGTCATTTCTGAAGTTGTAAAATCGTTAGCCTGCGTCACCATGGCTAGTTAATAGTAACGAATTTTTGTGTAGTTCATACGCCAGAGAAATATACCTGATGTATTCAGAAGCCATGATGTAATTTATCTCTACCCTCAAACTCCTACTGTAAGAACTGTGGATGAAGGATAACAGGCAGTTTGCATTTCCCCCATTTTCGAAAAGCATTTGAGGCGGTGCCCGCTGCAGAACGTTAACGAACTTATGAGCATCTAGGATAAGTTTCCAGATATGTGAGTGGTTCGAAGACATCTTAACTAGTGGAAACCTGTATGTAGTCCTCGACGGGGAGTGTTAATCAGAGACAAGGGTATCGTTAGGAGTGTCGCAGGGAAGTGTGATAGGACCGGTATTGCTTTCTGTATAAAGAAATGATCTGGCGGATAGGATGATCAGCTATCTGCGTTGCCTGCTGATGATTCTGTAGCGTACGGGAAGACGTCGAAGGTACGGGCCTTTACGATTATGTAAGGTGACTTAAACAAAATTTCTAGTTGGTGTGATGAATGGCATCTAGCTCTAAATGTAGTGACATGTAAGTTTATATGGATTGGTAGACAAAACAAACCGGTGACGTACGGATGCTGCATTATTAGTGCCCTGCTTGGCCCAGTCACATCGTTTAAATGTATGGGCGTAACGTTGCAAAGCGATGTGAAATTGAATGAGCACGTAACGACGGCGTAGAGAAGGCGAAGAGCCACCTACGTCTAAGATGACCGTGAGGGCAATGTTCGACTTTTACCAGTTGTGCATGCGAAGAGAAACAGATGCAAAATGTTTAACCGCAAGAGTTCAACAACTGTCTGCGAGAAACACGATGTTCATTTATTCATTGACATAAAGGAACTGTTTTCTGGACTTCTGCAAATAATAATTGATATACTAGTTAATAGTAACGAATTTTTGTGTAGTTAATACGCCAGAGAAATATACCTGATGTATTCAGAAGCCATGATGTAATTTATCTCTAGCCTCAAACTCCTACTGTAAGAAATTTGTAACGTTTCGAATTACATTACATTGAAATGGATCGATCAAATCCATTTGATATGTTTGTGTGTTGTTACAGGTTTTATGACGTCTCTGGCTTCCTGTATGTGATAGAAGTGAGACTCTAGGAGGGAAAACAGCAGTGTTTCTCTTTTTTTTTCAATCACTGCATCTTTGTTTTATTATTCGAACTCTTGTCGCCATGTCCTAACCGTGTGTTTTGATTATGAATGTCTGGGTTAAATGTGTGAGACGAGTGTGTTTTCTCGTGGGTGAAGGGAATACTGTAGTCTGCAATGGCATCTACCGACAGTCAGAGACAGCTGCCCCTGTATGAAAGCTTACAGAACGGATGGTGTCAGGTAGCAGTTATCTTAGGCGTAGCGCTCTCCCTCTCTTCTTCCTGAGGCCGGCCGCGGTGGTCTCGCGGTTCTAGGCGCGCAGTCCGGAACCGTGCGACTGCTACGGTCGCAGGTTCGAATCCTGCCTCGGACATGGATGTGTGTGATGTCCTTAGGTTAGTTAGGTTTAAGTAGTTCTAAGTTCTAGGGGACTAATGACCACAGCAGTTGAGTCCCATAGTGCTCAGAGCCATTTGAACCATTTTTGAATCTTCTTCCTGAGTGGGCAAGTGCTCGTCAGCCGAATCTTGTTCGATTTCTTTGCAAGTCAAGCTGTGCCTGTCGTAGCAACTCCGAGATATGTGGATACAGGTATAGGAATAGTCTTAATATCCTTTAATTTTGTTTTGTAGTGATGTTTCAGGCTTAGGACTTCCAGAGAAAACTTACGTTATTCGTTTTGAATATAATTTCGCAAATACGCTAGTGTTTCTGTTCTCACATGCGTAGTATTATGTCCACAGATCATTTGGCTACGTCCGCAGCTCGTGGTCTAGTGGTTAGCGTTGTTGCCTCTGCCTCACGCGGCCCTAGGTTCGATTCCCTGCCGGGTCGGGGATTTTCACCGACCAGGGATTGCGTGTTTTTGTTGTCTCCATCATCATTCGGGAATGTGTTGAGACTGGACAGTGAACAGATTGGGAATTTGTAACGGCGGAGTTGATGCCACGAAAACCAAATATCGTCACCATAATCGTTCGTCTACCATATGGGGTGGTGACACGTAAGAAACATGCTTAGGTGTCACATCAATTTGTTTCATCCTAAATTAGATAAATTAAAGGCGTCTATTTATGCTTAACACGATTTCGGAACTCTAAATTTCATGATTTTTTGCGCACTTTGTAATTGAGTCTTTCAGCCACTTTTCTCGTAACCATATGCTACTGTGGTTGTACTAATGTCTTTAGCTTTCATAGTTTTTCATAACTAGCCAACGGCCTTGCCGCAGTGGTAACACCGGTTCCCGTCAGATCACCGAAGTAAAGCGCTGTCCGGCTGGGCTAGCACTTGGATGGGTGACCATCCGGTCTGCCGAGCGCTGTTGGCAAGCGGGGTACACTCAGCCCTTGTGAGGCAAACAGAGGAGGTACTTGATTGAGAAGTAGCGGCTCCGGTCTCGGAAACTGACATACGGCCGGGATAGCGGCGTGCTGACCACATGCCCCTCCATATACGCATCCAGTGACGCCTGTTGGCTGAGGATGACACGGCGGCGGGTCGGTACCTTTGGGCCATCATGGCCTGTTCGGGAAGAGTTTAGTTTAGTTTTAGTTTTTCATATCTGTTCGCACCAGCAATGCTTGTCTAGAATGTGCGTGATTTTCCACTAAGGTTTGGGTTTTGTTGCTAAATAGTCGTATATCGTGCCTCGCGTGTTCGCCAATATTCTGCAACGTATTCAGTAGGTTATTGTGAATTGTACTAAATTTTCTTCAGTAAGTGAATACCTATTGGGGTTGTAATTTTTGTTTTTGTTTTTCGTTTTTCTGACTGCCGATTAAACATCTACTTCTGATTTTCTTCTGCATTTTTTTCCGTCTGCCCACGTGCTAATCAGATTACGTCGGGGCGTGCTATAGCTTTCTGTAATAGATTTCTCCCTTTCTTTGATGCAGAACCAGTGGCTATACGTGTAGCAGGATTTTATTTTATTTTATTTTATTTTATTTTATTTTTTTTTTTTTTTTTTGATTTCACTAAATTTCGCAGTTTTCGGTGTGATCATCTGCTTCTCCGCTCAGTCAGAGGTAGCATCAGTAGACATGGCTGTGTGGAAGTTTCTATCTTGCTAAATATATTATTTAGTTCATTCCGCTCCGTGGCATAGTCCAATTCTGCTATTTAGGATCAACTCTGCTTGAAATGTTCTTAGGCGTAGCGTCGGATCATGTTGTCTAAGTTGCACAGTATTTCCACGAGGCAGCTGCTCGTCATCTTCAGGTGCGAACAACTGTGGACGGTGCCTGATCAAAAGTAACGGGATAATCCTATGAAATGGGGAATTCAGGAGAAAATGTTACGAGACCCGCCAGTATAAAAGGAAGCCAGGAGCGATGTGTTGCCGGAATAGAAGCAGTAAACAATAGAATGGGTCAGTGAAGACAGCTCAGTGGCTTAGAACATGGACTAATCATTGGCTGTCATCTGAGTAACAAATCCATCTGAGACATCTCCAGCCTTCTACTACTGCTCAAGTCGACTGCTGGTTATGTGATTGTGAAGGGGAAGAGCGAAGAAAAAACCACAGCTGAGCCAGTACAAGTCAGGGGCCGTCGATCAATACTGTGGGTGGTTGTAAGACTTCCGTGGAAAGAGCTGAAGGAATTAGTAGGGCATAGGAAAATACTACCAGCAGTCCATGTATCACAATGGCTGTACGTTGGAGATAAAAATAATGGGGTACAATGGTCGCGCAGCTTCTCATAAGCCACACATTTGTGTAGTCAGTGGTAAGGGACGGTAGAGGTGGTGAAAAGGCGACGCCACTGGGCAGTGGACGACCGGAAACGAGTGATTCTGACTGATGAATCAAGCTGTACCCTGTGGCAACCCATGCAATGGGTTTGGCGAGTACCTGGAGAACATTACCTGCCATCATGCATAGTGCCAACAGTGAAGTACAGATCAGGTGATGTTACGGTACGAGAGTGCTTTTAGCTCTCACGATCTCGTGCCCCTATTGTGCTTAAGAAAACGCTAAATGTGGGAGAGTATGAACACATCTACGACATCATATACTGCATGCAGCAGAGGGACAGCTGTACTAGCATGACAAGGCACCGTGTCATAAAGCAGCTTCCATGAGGAAAAGCCTGTGGACAACAACATCCTGGAAATGAACTGGCCCGACTTGACCCCAGTGGACCAACGTCGACTTCGGTCCAGACCCCACATTTTCTGTTTTAGACTCTTGAGGAAGAATCGGTTGCCGTTCCTCCGTAGTCTTTCAGCCGCCACAGTGAAAGTGCTCTCCACGTAGTTCAGCTGAAGGCGAAGGATGGATAAAACCCATATAAATGCCCACTAACTGGTGTCCAAATACTTTAGCTAAAACAGTGTTTACTGATGATCAACAATAGCCAGGTGTAGCCGCACATGATGAAGACGAGCAGGTGCCTCGTGGAAATATTATGCAGTTCATACAGTATGATGGAGCTTCACGCAATCTTGAAGGCACTGGAGCGGATGAATCGTGTTTGGGGCAATCGATTTCTCCTCTGGTCCGATTCTCTTAGTGGCTTATAATAATTGCAGAATCTGTACGCAACTGAGGAGATGGTCCAGCTGATATATGACCAACTGTAGTTGCTCCAACGGCGGGGTAAGGAGGTGTCCTTCTGCTGGGTGCCTGGTCATGTGGGAATATGGGGCAATGAACAGGCCGATCGGGCTGCCAAGGAGGCCTGCAGAGAGCAGGATGTGGTCCAGTGTCCTATTCCCTTGGAGTCTGTCATCTCTGCACTGCACAGAAAGTGCAAGGAGTTGTGGGAGGGAGAATGGGTGGCGGTGGCGGCCAATAAACTGCCGTTGGTGAAGTCAACAACTCGGCCATGGCGTTCCTCCTGCCGGTTGCTCAGGCGGGAAGAAGGGACGCTCATGCGTCTTCAGATTGGGCACCGTCCTCTCACACATAGCTTTCTATTACGGCGGGAGGATCCTCCGTTTTGTGATGCTTGTGGTGTGCACATCTCTGTCCGCCACATTTTAACAGACTGCATTTTACACCGTGATGCAAGGGCAGAAGCACAAGTTGATGGGGATCTGCCCTATGGTTTAGCTAATGATGAGACAAAGTCTAGGGTTTTAAAGTTTTGTGATGTGTCTGGACTCTGGCCTAAACTTTTAGGCTGGAGGTTTAGGTGTATTGCAAAGTGGTTGGCACCTCCTTTTTTTCCTAGCGATCAGCCAGCCACTTCCATCTGCTATAATGTTTTAGCTCCCTCTACCACATTCTTCCTGTGTTGTCCACGTTTTACTGCTGACGGCATGCTTCGTCCCACGCTTCGATGTGGGTAGGCCCATATTTTTCCAAGCTTGTTACCTGTCTTTTACGTTCTGTTTTATCTTACTGTTCTGAGTATTTTCTTGACACCAGTCTCAATTTGTTACTGAGCGGGCGCTAAAGTCCTCGCCGTCGTGCGCCCATACTGCCCTCTCCATCCATCCATCCAGTACGATCGGACGCTACGACAGAGAAACTTTCAGGCAGCTATTAAGTCGAGAAAAGCTCAGACAGCATCCGTATACTCACAATGGCCGATGCAAGGAAGAAATCAGGAAATTGGTAGCGACAGAGAAAGTTTTTTTCAAGAAAAGAGGTCTGCAGAAGTCAGATGTTGACTTCCATATCAAAAAAGTGAGAGTCTGGAGTACAGTTTGGTATGGAAATGAAGCGTTGATCGCATGAGCGAGACAGAAGAAAAAACTTGAAGTGTCTAGAATGTAACTAATTTAGGGGAAAAGCAAAGGATGGAAACCAAGAAGATGTAAAAAGAGTGGGCGAAGAGGGACGTCTACGGACAAGATTTAGCAGAAAAGCACGCGACTGTAAATTTAGATTAAAAATGGCACTCTAACACAGCCTATAGTCACAAACAGGGGAGTAAGAAAAGGCTGCAGCATTTTGCCCCCACCTTTGGACATATGTTAGGATGATACCGTTCGGAAATGGGAGGAGATTTTTAACGGGGGAATTAAGATTAACAGAAATTCCCGGTTTAGCCGCCATTTATACGCAGACACAGCCACACTGCTGGTGGACAATGAAGATGACCTGCAAATGGGAATACATTTATTAGATAAGGTTTCTGAAGAGTACCATTTGATGATTTCAAAAAATACGAATAATTCAATGGCTTTCAAAGGGAAAAATTATGTACGGGCAAAAATTGTGATCAACAGTAGACCAATAGAGTAAGTCATATATTTTAATTAGTTAGGCTGTGACGTCATATACGACGAAGACATAGAGAAGAAATTAGCAAAGTTTAGTAATATATGTGGAAGAATAATCAGATGTCTAAAAAATAAAACGAGGAAAGAAACAGGATTGAAATTTTATATGACAATGGCAGTTACAATACTTGTTTATGAAAGTAAATCATGGTTTGTATGTAGACGTTAAGAAAGCCGCACACAAGCAACGGAGATGATGTTTCTAAGAGCACTAACAGGATGCACAAGAGCTGACAGATATCGAAAAAAAGGGTGTGAATTCCTAAGGGACCAAACTGCTGAGGTCATCGGTTCCTAGACTTACACACTACTTAAATTAACTTACTCTAAATTATGCTAAGAACAACACACACAAACCCACACCCATGCCCGAGGGAGGACTTGAACCTCCGGTGGGAGGGGCCGCGCAATCAGTGACATGGCGCCTCTAACCTCGTGGCCACTCTGCGCGGCATAGATCTCGAAATTCGTTAGTTAGTGAAGAGCTGAGTACATTAAACATCTTAACAAAATACAAGGAAACAGGAGAAACTGGAATGGACATCCCGAAAGAATGAGTGGAGAAAGAGATAAGAAGATTTAAGCCAGTTGGAAGAAGAAGAGAGACTGAAAATGCGATAAGTACCGTAACAGGCAAAACAAAAATATGGCCTAACGCTTGAACTGAAGAAGAAACTTATGATGATGGTTGTGATGGACAGATTGGTGGGACGTTTGCTGAGGCGTCCAGAAATACTTAATCTGGCGTTACGAGTTGCAGCAGAGGCAAAAAATATTGGAGGCAGACCATGACTAGACTATGTAAAACGCAATATAATGAACTTTGGAAGTGACTTACGAATGGATAACAATTGGATGAAAATCAGTGTGGGTTTAGGCCTCTTAGAGGTTGTCAGGACCAAATCTTTAGCTTGCGGCAAATAATGGAGAAGTGTTATGAGTGGAACAGGGAATTGTATCTATGCTTTATAGATCTAGAAAAGGCATATGACCGGGTTCCTTGGAGGAAGTTATTGTCTGTTCTACGAGATTATGGAATAAGAGGCAAACTTTTGCAAGCAATTAAAGGTCTTTACATGTATAGTCAGGCAGCAGTTAGAGTTGACGGTAAATTGAGGTCATGGTTCAGTTTCAGGGGTAAGACAAGGCTGCAACCTGTCTTCACTGTTGTTCATATTATTTATGGATCATATGTTGCAAACAATAGACTGGCTGGGTGAGATTAAGATATGTGAACACAAAATAAGCAGTCTTGCATATGCGGATGACTTAGTTGTGATGGCAGATTCGATTGAAAGTTTGCAAAGTAATATTTCAGAGCTAAATCAGAAATGTAAGAACTATGGTATGAAGATTAGCATCTCCAAAACGAAAATAATGTCAGTGGGAAAGAAATAAAAACGGATTGAGTGCCAAATAGGAGGAACAAAGTTAGAACAGGTGGACGGTTTCAAGTACTTAGGATGCATATTCTCACAGGATGGCAACATAGTGAAAAAACTGGAAGCGAGGTGTAGCAAAGGTAATGCAGTGAGCGCTCAGCTACGATCTACTCTCTTCTGCAAGAAGGAAGTCATTACCAAGACTAAGCTGTCTGTGCACCGTTCAATCTTTCGACCAACTTTGTTGTATGGGAGCGAATGCTGGGTGGATTCAGGTTACCTTATCAACAAGGTTGAGGTTACGGATATGAAAGTAGCTAGGATGATTGCAGGTACTAGTAGATGGGAACAATGGCAGGAGGGTGTCCGCAATGAGGAAATCAAAGAAAAACTGGGAATGAACTCTATAGATGTAGCAGTCAGGGCGAACAGGCTTAGATGGTGGGGTCATGTTACACGCATGGGAGAAAATGGTTCAAATGGCTCTGAGCACTATGGGACATAACATCGGTGGTCATCAGTCCCCTAGAACTTAGAACTAATTAAACCTAACTAACCTAAGGACATCACACACATCCATGCCAGAGGCAGGATTTGAACCTGTGACCGTAGCGGTCACGCGGTGTAAGGTGTCAGGCAAATCCAACACCTTCCATGAAAACCCTGACATGATAAGCAAATCCAGTAGTATGTCATATAGCTCCGAATAAATCGTGACATTAAATTAACCAAAGTAATACTAGTAACGAGTGAGCAAATGGAATACCACAGACTAACACAAGAATGCCTAAATGCATGTCATCCCTTCCCACCGTGAGACAGACGCAGCTCCGAGGGGAGAAACGAGAACAGAAGCCGAGAGCAGAACCGTGTTAAGCTGGAAGGCCCTACGATAAGGGACGGACCACCCCCCAGCCCATGTTAAAAGATAGAGCCCCCCAGAAGAACAGTATAGATCTTACGATAACGCTAAAAGGACCACACCAGCTGCAAATTTTAGCGTGAGACTTTTTGCGTCTCTGTTACGTTGCAAGCTTTAAAAACATTGCCCCACCACGAAAAGTATAACGTTTCTCATTGGATACACAGAATTTCTGTAGGTGGAGCTTAAGGTTAACATTGAGACCCTGATTGGTCAGATGAAAACACAGCCAGATAGTTTTTTTTTTTTAAACCAACTTCGGTAAATTGTAGTAAGGAGACGTTAGGAAAGAGATGCTTCCGAGAGGGCGAGGTGGACGGAGCTGTGCTGTCCGCCGCCCCCTGACAAACACCGACAAGGTAATGAACGCACGCGATGCCGTATTTTTGAGCGCATAAGGCTTCACTCAGAACTGCAGAAGTCTCATCTGTTACATCCCCTTTACGTAATACTAGTGTCGATCGTCAATTAAAGCTCATGGTGTTCACAATTGCCACTTGAAGTAAAAATCTGAAACGCGATGATTTTTCTGTTATATAGTTATTGAGAAGCCACATCAGCCACTGTAATTTACGACAAGTTAGATAAGTAGTTAAAGATAATTGAGGGTCACTGTAGATCATTTTGATAGTTTTCTCTTTTGTGAAACTTAATTTAAACCTAGATTGTAGATGTGATATGGCAAGGTCATCCTTCGATCCATTGTAGAACTTCGAAACCCACTCAGGGAATATTCGTTCACATTTTTGTTGAACGCAGTTGGTTTTTACCATCCTGTATTAAAACATTTCCTTTTATCAATGGTGCAATTTATAAACGATGTTTTGTGAGTAGAATAAAATTTCCAATGGTAAACTTAACTGTTTTTTCGACGTTATTTTACCAGCTAACTAAAAATAGGAAAGCCTTGAACCCCTTCCACTGAATTTAGTTAGTATTAAGATTCTTTTACAGGGAGTGCAGTGGAGCTGACGCTGAAATCATTAAGTATTTGGTTATATCATCGCTAGTCTCACTGAACTCTTCTGAATTCTACATGCCATGTGTTGTGTCGCGTCTCCTTACCAGCAACAGGTCCCAGGTTCAAACTAGTCAATTCCCTAAAAAACACGCTCAGAGCGTCGTTGCGCGAAAGTGGTAGGGAGACACGACTTAGAACAAACAGACACCACACAGAATGTTTAGAAAATGGCGACCCTGCCAGGATGGTAAAATACCATGATTGAAGGTCGACCTAATGCCTAACTAGGTCAGAAAAATATCCTGTTGAAAAATTTTCGTAGTAAAAAATTTTTTTTCCTAAAGTTTTCAATAGACGAAAACAGTAGCTGCAGCGATAGATAGTAAGAAAGTATTTAATAAAAGTGAGACATTCATTCTAGCAGAGAAAATAACATAATTAAGTTATGAATTTTAAAAATTGTTAGAATTAATTTTTCTCTCCAATGCAAGCGCACAGGTGGCGGATACATCGTTGACAAGTTGGTTCTGTCCCAACAAGTAAGTGAATTGATTGTCAAGTCGTGTGAATAAAAAGTTTGTGAAACGCGTGAGATCGTATGAGCGCGTGTTGACTCGAAGTATGGCGCGTGAATTGCTTTTAAAATAGAAAATAAGGGATTCGGAAAGATTAGCAATGGCAGATCGAGACCTTGACCGAATTCAGGTAGAGACCCAGCATGAAAATGGACAGAGAATAGAGGACAGTACAACAGACGATGCAGTATCGCGAGAAATAGGACATATAACGCACCATAACGAGGATAATGTACGTCAAGGCAGTCAGCATACGACAGAGGAGCAGGAAAGTAGAGAGACAGTCGATGAGGATTCTAACTTGCTTCTTGAATACGTAGAACCCATAGTACAAGTAATCAGAGCTCCCTCACCACAGAGTACAAGGAATGCGAGCAGAAACGTGTCACCGCAGAGCTCAATGCAATCGGTTGCAAACCAACAATTGGGCGAAAACACAGAGCGTAGGACGTCGGAAGAAAACGCAATAGGACCCACCAATCTGGCAGAATTATTACAATTAATGACGGAAACCATGTCAAGACAAAATAAAGAAATTGCGAACCAAATTAAAATTCAGAATGCAGAAATGACGAAACAAAATGCAAAAACCACGAGACAAATGCGTGCGATTAAAGAACAAAACAAAAAAATTCAGTTACACCTAAGTCATATTGAAGACGAGGCAAAAGAATCTCGAGAAGTTCTGAGTCTGTTTAGGTTACACGAACATCCTCAGACAATGTGGGGTAACAAATTAAGGAAAAAACTTACAGTACAACAGATGGAAATAGGAGGATATGCATTTCCGGCGTTACAAAGTGATAGGAAACTTATTAACAGGTTACAATCAAATGAGAACAGACATTGACAAGGTACAAGCGGACGTACAAACATTGTGTAATGACACTCAGGACGAGATTAAAACATTACGTAACAACACCCAGGGAGAAGTCAAGAAATTAGAGAAACAGATAAACGAATTACTAGACAAGCAGCAGGAACAGCGCGTGAAATTGTTGAAAACAGTGTTTTACACAAACGTATCACAAAAGCAGCGCTGAAAAGATATGATAACCGCATAGTCAAAATAGAAGCGCAAACGAAGCGACAATTTCAGAAATTGCGAACAGAGTTATTGCAAACCATTGAAGAGCGTAGTGAACAGGATCGAACAAGCACAGAGTCTGCAACCACATCCGTATCTGTAACAGCACCGGAAAAACAAGCAATTAACGAAGATATTACGCATTTGCGATTCCAATCACAGGCGGAAAGTAACATACGTGACAATGGCTAGCCAGGTCGCGATGAGTACAGTGCAATGCATTCAGCTACACGTTCACAACCGATGGAAGAAAATTATTGCGTACCACTCCAACGATACTACGCAAGGGTAGGCGAAAGTTACAGTGGACAATATCCAATGGATCTACCACAACCGGAAAGTACGAAGGGAGAAATGATCAGAAACAAAAGTGGCGAAGAATCGCGAATTTCATATGGAACTATGACGAAGTACGACAACGATCATTTCCTCACAGTCAGAAAATTTCAACACTTCGGAGAAGGAAACTCATTACATCCACGAACTTTTATTGATCAATTCCGAGTAGGATTACCAGAACACTGGACGCTAGCACACAAATTAGACTTTATATGTGCACACATGTCAGGAACAGTCGCAGAAACCATGCAGAATGTTGCAGCGACATGCCGATCGTACGAAGATTTCAGATAGAAGTTTCTCTCACGATATTGGTCCAGCGAAGCACAGAACAGAGTGAAGTACGAATTATTACAGAACCCATATTTTGAAAATTCAGGAGAGATGAGTTCCGTGAAATTTTTCGAAGTAATGGCAAAGAAAAATCAATGCTTAGATGTACCATACAGTGACGGAGAGTTGATTAAATTATGCGCGATGAAGCTACCATTGAAATACCAGCAATCATTAGTAGTTCGCGGAGGCAATGACGTCGAAGCATTTAAAGGTATTCTAAGGGAACTAGAGTTCATATTTTCGGAAGATGACGCAAGAAAAAGACGAAGCGCACGTGAAAACGAAAACAAAAAACACTGGAATCCACAAGACACAGTACGAAGAAACAATAATTACGAACCATGTGATAACTTCGCACCAAGAAACGACAATAGATTTCAATAAAGAACCGGTTATGGATTTAGAAGAGAATATGGCAATAACTATAATTCACCCAGGAACGGCAACAACTATTACAGAGGGAATAAAGACAACCGGAACGGGTACTGGTGAACCAATAGACCGACAAATTATCAACAAAGAAACCACTATCAACAAGCTGAACAAGAAAAGAGAATACAGATAGAAGAGGTGGAGGTAAGACCACCAAACCCCGATAAACGTTCGAATTGACAGCTAAGCGCCCATGCCAAAGAGAATGACGCACCGACCCAGGACAATTGCAGCAACTTGAACAGAGAAGTAAAAATCTTATCACAAGAAGAAGGAAGAAACAAATCCGCAGGGACCAGATGAAAACGAAGACAAGAAAATAACAGTATCGTGTTGGGACGAAATTAATTGGGAGAATACTGACGAGGAAGATGAATTACCAGAGGCATGCACAACGAATGTAGCAGGAAACGACGAAGTAATGAGTATTGCAGAGCTATTTGAGATGGAAACCAGGGAAAGCGAATTCAATGAGTATAATGCGCAGTCGACAGAACTTGAAAATAAGTTACGAGTGGGCGCACAACCCAACGTATATAATGAAGGAAGTTATCAAGCGATAATTAGAGCATTTAGATGCGATTATGTGGAAGTAGCGACGAAGAAGGAGAAGATAGACGAGGATGAGGAAAAAGTAGAGGATGTTGAAGAAAGCGTAAATGAAGGAAGAAATAGAGAAGAGGAAATAAAAGAGAGAGAAGTAGCACTCGAAGCTTATCCTACAAAAAGTTCGAATTCACAAGGGAAATTCCTAAAAAGACTCATGTATGATTCAGTGGAGGATTCGTTGATGCAAGAAGAAGAAGAACAGAACCAACCCTTTCAAATTCAACCAATTGTGAAGGCCATGGTAAAGCATATCCCAGTCAATACTGTAATTGATAGCGGAAGTGAACTGACTGCGATCTCAGAAAATTTATTCGTGCAGTGTAATGCGAATGAGGAATTGCCAGTTCTGAAAACACGTAAGATTAAAGTAAGAGGTCCTATGAGAAACAATTCTGCGGAAGTTACGAGGCAAACAAGGTTAACTCTTTCGTGCCAAGGTCAAAAGATAGAAGCCAACTTCGTGATTATACCTAAACCAACTGTAGATTTGATTATAGGTGCAGATTTTTTAAATGAGAGACGAGCGATAATAGATATGGGGAAAGGTAGCGTAACATTCGGGAATGTCACACTTCTCTTTGAGCAAAAGCTAAAATTAGAAGAAATACCAGTTATAATCGAACAATTAAGAATGATGCGACATAAAGAGGATGAAGCGCCTAGAACCGCTCGGCCACACAGGCCGGCCTGGTGTGCACAGCAATCTAGACCGCCACCTCTGAACGTCTCGCTGTATGGTGGTTTAACATGCAATGTGTGGTTTTCATGAGTAATAAAAAGGGCGGAAATGATTTTTATGTTGATCTCTATTTCAGTTTTCTGTACAAGTTTCGGAACTCTCGCAACCGACGTGATTCAAAACTTTTTTTGCTGTTAGAACATGTCAAATTGAGTAACGAGCAGCTACAGCGCATACAGACCTATATGCTCTGTAACGTTTCTTTGCACATTTTTGGCGTTGTTTTCACATCTTCGGAAATACCGTTTTTGACTGTGTTACAATGATTTGAAAATATGTCTCGGCCCCGAACTAGTTACCGAGTGAATAAAAAAGGTGAAATTTACAACTTTGGAATGGTTTTTCGCTCTACAATTATTGCTTTCGACAGGATGTGGTATCACCTGACTTTGACAGTGATGTGAGGGCATTTTCCAGTTGTACATTCCCTGCCAGGTGCGTAGGGCGAAGACGGAGTGTGGGTTTTCTATCTCGATCTCTTTTTATTTAACGCCTCTAGACTTCTTTCTGTGGGGTACTCTCAAGAACACAGTTTACACTGCGAGATCACAAACCCGGGGTGATCCTAAAGAGCATACTGAAAAAGTCTGTGATGCTATTCCATTAGGGGCAATGCAGTTGGCATGTCGCTCTGTTGTAAGCCTTTGTGGACGGTGTATTGCGGAAGAAAGATGCCATTCTGAACATTTACCAACTTTAATGGACATTAAGGTACACCAACATTGTAGTGTGTTTCTGTCTTCTTTAATTAAAGATATATTCATGTTCAAAGAGTGTATACAGTACGTTATTTGGGGATACCCTGTATTATATACTTTGAGATGCTGCTCTCTAATGATCGTTTGCACAGTGCTGCATGCAGTACATTTGAGGCCAGTTTGACGTTTGTTGCCTACCATCTCGATGGTGCTGAATTTTCATGGCCGCAGCGTACAGTCAGAGCGACAGTGTGAGAGTTGTGGCTGGAATGCGCAGCTGCAGGCGAAGAGATTGGAAATGCGCAGTCCGTGTCGCGTGACCGAGCGGACAAGTCATTAGCGTAACCGCTGCCATGGAAACGACGTTTGCGATGGAAATGAGCGCTCCGGCTGTCTGCTACCTGTCACCTCGCGTTGCCATCCTTCGCAGTAACTTGCTCACTTTTATTTTTAATAGGCATCGCAACACACACTGATGTTCCTTTCCGTCTTGCGATCTCTCTTTTTTAGAGATGCTCTCAGTACTACGGAAGTGCTAGACTCTCTGTCTTTTGCTATTGTGAGCGATAAAAATATTATCTGTAAGAAGTTTAAATGAGATATCATTTTCTACACTAGAATAAATGAGTATCTCAAGATACTAATGGAGATTAAATTCTAATTATCATGGGGGGATCGAAACGCTCTCTCGCTCTTCGTGTTTCTCGTTATTCCTGCCTTTTCGGGTCCGTTAGTATTACGTGCGCATCTGTCATCGATTTACCATTATCATATTTCTGTGGTATGTCTCATTCAGTATCAACTACATCATTAAGACACGACGGAAGGCTGTATCGTTTACGTCATCTGTCTGCAAATCATGTAACCTAATTGCTTTGTGGTTACTTTTGAACGGTTGGTGTCTTGTGAGTGTGTGTTTGTGTGTGTGTGTGTGTGTGTGTGTGTGTGAGAGAGAGAGAGAGAGAGAGAGAGAGAGTGAGAGAGACATTGAAAACAAAGCATTTTTTACATTGTGCAGTGACACGGTGATGTTTATGTCCCATGTGGCTACATCTCTTATACAGGATAATGCTCCTCCAAACATGTACCAGCAAAATGGCTAGCCTTTACCGTGCTGAGTTAGCCCAAGACATGTAGAATCTTCCAGCCTGTTGCTTAAAAACTTTCTGCACCTAAAGTTGCAACGTGTGGCGTCAGTACTGATTCCCACAAAAGGAAACCATATCATATGACATTTTTGGCAGGGATGTCCCACGGCGTAGTTTCAGTTGCCTGTCAGAAATGCTGTTCCTCCATCGCTTGCTTTGGCCCTTTTTCTTGCGGGTGTATGTGAGAGTTGTGTCGTATGTGTATTTGTACGGAGTAAGTGAGAGACAGCAAATGACTTGGAAGAGCAGTTGAACGGAATGGACAGTGTCTTGAAAGGAGGATATAAAATGAACGTCAACAAAAGCAAAACGAGGATAATGGAATGTAGTCAAATTAAATCGGGTGATGCTGAGGGGATTAGATTAGGAAATGAGACACTTAAAGTAGTAAAGGAGTTTTGCTATTTAGGGAGTAAAATAACTGATGATGGTCGAAGTAGAGAGGATATAAAATGTAGACTGGCAATGGCAAGGAAATCGTTTCTGAAGAAGAGAAATTTGTTAACATCGAGTATAGAATTAATTGTCAGGAAGTCGTTTCTGAAAGTATTTGTATGGAGTGTAGCCATGTATGGAAGTGAAACATGGACGATAACCAGTTTGAACAAGAAGAGAATAGAAGCTTTCGAAATGTGGTGCTACAGAAGAATGCTGAAGATAAGGTGGGTAGATCACGTAACTAATGAGGATGTATTGAATAGGATTGGGGAGAAGAGAAGTTTGTGGCACAACTTGACTAGAAGAAGGGACCGGTTGGTAGGACATGTTCTGAGGCATCAAGGGATCACAAATTTAGCATTGGAGGGCAGCGTGGAGGGTAAAAATCGTAGAGGGAGACCAAGAGATGAATACACTAAGCAGATTCAGAAGGATGTGGGTTGCAGTAAGTACTGGGAGATGAAGAAGCTTGCACAGGATAGGGTAGCATGGAGAGCTGCATCAAACCAGTCTCAGGACTGAAGACCACAACAACAACAACAACAAGTGAGTGTAACGGATGCGTGTACAATGTGGTATTATGTTTCTGTTGTGTGATGATGAAACAACGGAGAGGATGCAACCTGGAGCCAGCACATAGCCTAATTCAAGAGGGCAGGCCAAGGTTAAACTTTAACATTTCTGATGCGCTCCTTGTACGATCTCAAAGACCGCTAGCGTTCATTGTTACTCTGCCGCTAGTGCTTAGGGGTGGGGTAGAAGATTTCCCGAATCTGCACTGATTCCCTCTGACAGTAGCGATTTTAATGTGACGTGAACCAACACTACTACTGCTTCTTTACTGCTAGCAGTCTCTGAGACTTCGCGCTATAGACTCAATAGACAAGTCTTCATCTACTGGTCATATTACGGACTCTGACTTTGAAGATACTGTTTTACAATGGTTTGTGTACAGTTTAAGAAGTGATGTTGGATTAGACAGTGACAATGAAATTGGAAATGAACATAATTCAGAATAGGAACGGTGAGAAAGTGAAGACGAATTTTTTTTGGCACCGGTGAAATCCTTGAATGAAACAAGTGGTCAAAGTGATGAAGACAGAATTGTGGAATTAGCCGAAGTTTCTGAAGAGATATAGTAGTAGTAGTTGTTGTTGTTGCAGTATTCAGTCCAGAGACTTGTTTCATGTAGCTCTCCATGCTACTCTATCCTGCGCAAGCTTCTTCATCTAGAAGTAACTACTGCAACCTACATCCTTGAAACAAATATTGATGGTCGTCGAAGGCCTTTCCAATGATAGCCAATGACGTTATTTTTCCTCATGTTGGACATTTGCGGGGTGAACGCTTTTGTTCTTCATAATTCCTACAAGACAATACTGAGGTGAGCCGCTTTAATATTTTGAAGAATCTTTCAATCTCGGTGGTGACACCACAGATAAAAAATAAGTCAACAGCTATCACATAGCCCGTGTATTTGTTGTATCCATTCATCGTGTTTTGGGTGTACCAGAACCAAGATTACAGTTCTTTGTAGAACGATTGGAAAAACGCAAAACATGTTCCACCTGTGAGCCAAAAAAGTAGAGGAAGACATATTTGTCGTTGTTACAAGACACCAATCTAGCTTGGTTTCTGTACAAAAATTTCCGAGTACAAAGAAAACTTCTGAGAAGAAAACTAAAAACCTCAAAATTCCTAACGAAATTTCCATTTTTTTCAAATGTTTTATGCGAGTATTCTTGTGTTTTCCTTATCACATGTATAATAAACAATAAAAATATAGCAAAAGGTAAAATTTATAGGTATTGGAGTTTTCGTAGCATTATGATGTAATCACTGCGCAGATTTTTTGTTTAAATGCGTTTTTAATAAAATTAAACTTTAAAAGTTGTTTCAATGTATTTTTGTGTGTTATTACTGTAACATTTTACATGCAAAACTGAAACTGATGAATGCAGTTTTTGTAGCTATTTAAACATAGCGGTCTGTCAGACCTCACCTGCAACAAAGTGTGACAAAAAAAAAAAAAAGAAAAAGATCTAGGAAGCTAAGGGTTAACGTTCTCTTCCTTCGGGATGCTCACCATCAACCGTACCGCCTGGCCCACTTCATGAAACACTGCTGAGAGGTTTGGATTTTAATCCAGGACATTGAAGAAAGCTGGTGACCAGGAACTTTTACGCCATTACCTCTCTCCCCTCTTTCTGGCAACACACTGGCAGTGAAAAACTCGTTCGCCACTAGGATTGGAAACGGATTACTTCCGAGTCGAGCACCACCGTAGTGGAGTGCGTTAGCGGCCTCGGCTACGAAGGCGAGCATTCGAACCAACCTGAGGGCTAACATGGTCTAAACGCAAAATATATACAGTTCCCTTCCTAATCGAACCAGGCTGGTAAAACCAGACTGGTAATGGGATCGTGCCTACTCCTCACCACCTCCGCCACACACCATTGGGTGGCTTGCGGAGTATAAATGTAGATGTAGATCTGACCATAAATGAAAGTGACAGAAGTGGGAACTCCAGATGGAAAAGAGTTTAGAAAAAAATGCCATTTTTGGCGCGGGCCGAGAGAGGCATGAGCCATTTTTTTTTTAAAAAAAATTCTTTATTTCATCATCATTATTATGATACAAATAACCTACTACCTTAATACATTACTAGGTCCTATTTTTACTATTTCTTATTTTCTATTTGCAGCTTAAGTTTAACACTACAGGATTTCCTACAATCCATCACCACTATGGGAATATTCTGCTACTATGCTTACTATGCTTACTATGTTGTTTTCTAACTACTCTACCTGCAGCGTTACAAATGTGCCAGTGTTCTATACAAACCTAATTTTTTGGCCATTCCCACTGAGCTAATCCCAGTGGGAGTGCCCCTGGCACTGGGCTGGCCCATAACTTAATCGCTGCAGTTTTATACTACTTCTCTTATCCTATTTTGATCTTATAACTAACTTAATCTAATGTCATGATTAGTGCTTGTCAAATCCAGTGGTTATGTACTTCCCCCCAACCTAATCCGGAGACCTGGCGGATTCCAGCCGTGAAGCGGCTGGCCTATTCCACGTTCCGGCGGAACAGGGGGGGCGTACGCGACAAATCCAGTGTTTAGTTAATGATTGTTACGTAGATATTCATTGAGGACTTTACGTGATACTTCATTGGTTAATTGATTCAGAATTTTGAAGGTGTTTTCATGCCTTAGCAAGTGGTACGTGTCGTAGTTCGGCAGTTGTTCCCTAAGTTGGTGTGCAACATCGTCGAAGAGGGGACACTCGTACACCACATGGTCTGGAGTGCCCTGCACTGCTCCACAGTCACACGCTGATGCCGCCCTTTTTCCAAACCGACAGAGATATGTCGGGTAGGGTCCGTGCCCAGTAAGAAAGTGCAGCAGTCCCCTTGATGGTTTGACATAGGTAAGTTCAAGGCGTTCCTTTATGCTTGGGAACAGCCCATGCGTTCTTCGGCCAGTTTCATCCCTGTCCCAGAGTTCCTGCCACAATTCCATTCCCCTTCTTTTAATGCTTGGTTTATCCCCAACATATGCCCCCATAATTTCTTCTATCTTTTCCCTCCTATTTTTCTTGACCCAGTACCAGGTAGCCTGTTCCCTAATTTTTATGTCCAATGGACATAACCCCATCAATACTAAAAGTGCACCCCCTGGTGTTGTTCTGTATGCGCCTACTGACCGTAGGAGCATATTTCGCTGCACTCTTCTTACGGCCACGGCAGGCATGACCCTCGTGAGCCTGTGTGCCCAGACCGGTGATCCGTAGCCTATTATGGATGTGAGAATACTGTTATGATACAGTTTAATGAGATCAGGTGGGAGGTGAAATCTTTTGTGCCCTATTCCAATTAAGTTGTGTAATACTGTGAGTGATCGTTGCGTTACTGTGTTTATATGTGATGCATAGTTCCACTTCTCGTCGATGATGACACCAAGGTACCGAGCTTCTCTGCGCCTGAGGATCGGTTGACCATCTATTCTGACAGTAGGGTTTCTTATGAGTTGACCCTTAAGCAGCAAGTAGGTTGACTTGTTAGGTGCTATCGACATCTTTGTTTTCTGACACCATGTGGTCAGTATTGTGATAGCTCTTTCTACCTTTGGCTCCAATTCTTCGCGGCTATGGCCGCCGACCAGCAGGAGGAGGTCATCTGCGTAGGCTATGACCTCTAGCACATCTTCGCTACTCTTTAGCTCTTCCAAGAGTGGCTCCATATTTATGTCCCAAAAGAGTGGCCCCAGGACAGATCCCTGAGGACACCCCTTGGTGATTTTCTTACTGACTCTTCCACTAGGGGCCGATAGCCAGACCTCCCTGTCTTCACAATAGCTCCTCAGACAGCCATATAGCGGCCCTGGGCATTCTTTCTCCCGCAAGCAGGAGAAGAGCGAAGGCCACCACAGGTTGTCAAAGGCGCCACTGATGTCCACCATGATGCCAACTATGTACTTGTGCGGGGCAGAGTCACAGACATCCGCAGCCAGGGCGATTGCGTCAGACGCGGACCGTCCCGTCCGAAAACCGAACTGTCTGTCACTCATCCCGCACAGGACCCGGTGTGCAGCCAGCCTGTCTGCCAGCAACCTCTCAAAGAGCTTGCCTAACAAGTCTAGTAGACATATAGGTCTGTATGACTTGGCTTCTTTGGGGTCTTTATCTGGACCTTTCTTAATTATGACGACGTTCGCCTTTTTCCATATTGAGGGGAATGTCTGAAGCCGTAGACATTCATTGTATAGCTGAGTGAGAGGTGCTACCAGCTGGGGGGCGAGGTGCTGTATCACCTCCGCAATAATGCCGTCTGGGCCGGGAGCCTTGCCTTTTTTGAGATCTTTTATTTGAGAGCTTACCTCTTCTTCGGAGAAGGGGTAGACCACACGATTGTTTACATAGACCCGCTGGTTCTCTCGTCTTATTCTTTGCTGTTCTTCCGAATCATCTTCTATTCTATCGTCAGGTAACAGGGCACGGAGTAGGGCCTCCGCAGTTTCCTGCCAGGTCTCCGTCATCCGGTCCCCGTCCCTGACGGTAGATAACACCATAGGTGATTTTATTTTTTCTCTGACTATTTTGTAGGGAAGTCCCCAGGGGTCCGTAGCCAATTGGCTATTCACATATTTCTCCCAGCTTCTCATCCTGACAGCCTTGAGTACCTGTTCTTTGGCTTCTCTGTATATCTGCTGCCAGCGCTGCTTTTCATGCCAGACGACACATCGCTGGTAATACCTCCTCGCCCTCCGTACTGCCTGGCGCATTTGCCCCAGTTCGGCTGACCATGGTGAAGGGGAAGCCGCGACGGCTCTCCTCCTGGTTGGTACAGCTGCCTTTACTGCCCTGATTATCGCATCTGTTAGATCTTTGGTATATTCTTCCACGTTGACATCACCCTCCAGCAACGCAGGGATGTCACACTCCCTCGCCAGGCGGTCCCAGTCAGTTTTGTTATAGTTGAACTGCGTTTCCCACCCCATGTCCCAGTGGCACTCGCTCTCTCCTATGATGAATGTTATCATGTTGTGGTCACTGGTAGTGATCTGATCCCAAACTGTCCAATTTGATAATTTCATTGCAAGGTTTGGTGTAGGCATGAGCCATTTGCACTGATCAGCCGGAATATCACGACCACCTACCTAGTAGCCGGGATGTCCATTTCTGGCACGGGTAACAGCGGTGACACGTCGCGACATGAAAGCATTGAGGTTCTGGTAGTTCTCTGGATGGAGCTGGCACCACATCTGCATACGCAAGTCACCAAATTCCTGTAAATTACGGGTTCAGATCTGGCGAGCTGGAGGGCCAGCACATCAACCAGAACAGCCACGGCGTTCCTCATACTACTCCATCACACTCCTAGCCATCCTGAAAAAGTGTCACTGCCGTCGGGGTGTACGTGGTCTGCAAACAATTCATGACGCTCCTTGGCCGTCATTGTGCCTTGCACAAGCTGTACTGGACCCATTAATGTCCACATGACTGTTCCTCAGACTATAAACGAGCCGCCGCCAGCTTTTCTGCCCCGCAGTACAGAGGTCAAGGAGCTGTTCCCCTGGAAGGTGACGGATTCGCGCCCTCCCATCGCAATTGAGAAAGGTATCGGGATCCATCAGACCAGGCAACGCTCTGACGCTGCGACAACTTCCAGTGCCCAAGATCACGTGCCCATGTCAGTCGTAGCTGCCGATGTCGTGGTCTTAACGTTGGTACATGTACGGGTCGTCGGCTGTAGAGGTCTATCTTTGGGAGTGTTCGGTGCATTGTGTGTCCAGACACACTTGTATTTTCCCCAGCATTAAAGTGTGATATTAGTTCCGACGTAGTTCGCTGCCTATCCTGTTTTACCACTCTACCAGCTTACGGTGTCCGACGTTTGTAATGAGGGGTGACCTCCCAACCCCACAACGTGTGGGCGTGATTCCACCGTGTGTTGATGACACTCACCACAGCGCTCTTAGAACACGCGACATGTCGTGCAGTTTCCGGAAAGTTCGTGCAGAGCCTCCGAACCATCACAATCTGCCCTCGGTCAAAGTTAGATAAATCGCGCGTCTTCACCATTCTGCACACGGACAGGACGCTTACTAATACTACGTGCACCACGCGTGCGTCTGACCAGCACACATTCCTCGCTAGACGGCGCTGCTATCGCTTCGTCTGGTTTATATCGATAGTAAGTCGGTGGTCGTAATGTTTTGGCTGCTCAGTGTATGTTAGCCTCTGATAATCCAAATGTCGTGGGGTCGAGTTCGTGTCCCGAAACATTTTTCAACTTCTACATTAATTACACTGCAAATAAACCGGAATAATGCTCAGTGTGTTGAGTTTATTAATATTTTTATAAAAGCAAGAAAATGAAATGGAAAGTTAAAGTTGAGATCGCAACGAAATTCCCAGGGAGGAATTGTAAGACGTACACGGGAGCTTCGTATACTTACTCTGTACCTACATGTTTAGTTTGACGTTGATACTACATCAGAATATTTTATGATCTGAAGATGGCAGTTGCCGAAACTGGTAGCAGTGAAGAGTAAAAAATTGTGTGATCAAGACGGGCCATGTAAAATAAAGTGCCAAAATATGATCACAGACTTTATGTCTTCAGTTGATAAATTCGTATACAAAATTAGGTATTTTTAGTATTTTACAGATGACGATTTACCTGTACTTGGGTGACATTCGTCGTAAAGCAGGAGAAACAGAAACTTTATCGGCGTCTTTCACACATTATAAACGCCTTGTTTTTATAATTACATGATTGCTTTAAAATTTGTATAGAAAAAGAAAGTAGTTTATATTCATAAAAGGTTCTCTGTTATCGCACAGTTTGACAGAAAATCACGCTTAATGCATCATTTCATCTGATATTCACGAAGTTACCTGGTGATGTAGAACACGGTGGAACATATTTTAATGGAGTCTTACCGGCATGCGATTTCTTTTATGTCTGTATGTTATAAGAGCAGCTTTGAAGATCTTTCAAAAAAATGGTTCAAATGGTTCTGAGCACTATGGGACTTAACACCTGTGGTCATCAGTCCCCTAGAACTTAGAACTACTTAAACCTAACTAACCTAAGGACATCTCACACATCCATGCCCGAGGCAGGATTCGAACCTGCGACCGTAGCAGTCGCGCGGGTCCGGACTGCGCGCCTAGAACCGCTAGACCACCGCGGCCGGCTTGGAGATCTTTGATCATATTCTGTACCTGATGAGAAAGACTGACATTGGCGGAGAGCATTTGAAGGAAATTCTATCTGAGACATTTATTTTGAATTCCAAATTTTCCTTTACTTTTCTTTCTTACGCTTTTTATGAAAACGCTATAAATACAATATACTGAATATTATTTCTGTTTATTTGCAGCGTAAGTAAAGTAAAAATTTAAAATAAAAGTTGTTTCTGGACAGGAACTCGACCCGACTACTCTCAGATTACCGTTCAGCATTCTTTCCGCTGCGCCAACCGCTGCATTGAAATTATGGTAACATAAATTGCTCAAGCCTCACACAACCCGCCACGAAAATGTTGTTTCTTTACAAACGCTTGACCATCTGGAGCTCCCACTTGTGTGACTTTCACTTCTGACCAAGCCCTGGAAAGACCATACTAGATGCGCTCCCCTTACGAGAGCGATTCTGTTCCTTTATTTTCCATCATAATATTCAATTGTTAACTCACTGTCTATTACATTCAAAATTCAGGTTTCCAGAAAAAAGTGTTGAATCCACTCCTTTAAAAGAGAATACACAATATGCTATTTTTTGTATTACCATCGTAAAACCTGGACTATCCTGCATAGCTTACTGGTAGTTGTCAGTAGTGTACATGTGTTGTTTCTGTTACAGTTTTTCTGGACACAATTATTTTGTCACAGAAAAAATACAGTTTTGCAGTAAAAAAACTGTGTCTCATAATCATAGTCAAGCTTCTTAGGCGAAATAACCTGTTGGCCGCCTTGCCAAGAGGAGTATTATAGAAGCCTAGTTACGCCCAACGACGGTCCCCTAAAAACGGATCTCACATAGACGATACGAAAGGCTGCTTATGACTCGTGAAACTGTGAATGGCATGCCCCACACTACTCTAAGGGCGGCCACCTGGTGGCCATACAACCGAACATCTCCTCTCGACCGTGGTTCGCCTCGGTCCAGCTTCGTAGACGTCATGTGGCTTCTATCATTCACACGAGGCTGGGACACGGGTGCTACCCCGCCGCACCTATATCGGTTGAAGATTAACGCGTCTGGACACTGCGAGAAGGACACAACGGGAGTATCGGATCTTAATCACATCAGATTGGCAAGTTCCAAGTACACCACTGCGCAATCAGACTTGTATCAGAATATGGTTGGGAGAGGTTACCCCCTCCCCACCAGTGTTCCTGTTTTGCTCTACTGTTTTGATAAATATAACTCCGTCACAGGCAATTTGAAAGCCACCGTCATCCAGATTTAATTTATGAGTTGCTGAGGTCTTCATTTTGACATGGTGTCAGACCGGTTCGTAATCGGGTGCGTAATTATCAGTTTTCATTTGCGCACAGACCCCTATTTGTCCATTACATTTTCATTATTGCTCTCTTGTGCATTTTATATCAATGTTCTACTGCCACTATTGTTCACTAAGTGATCAAAAACATCCGGACTCCCCCAAAAAATACGTTTTTCATATTAGGGGCATTGTACTGCCACCTACTGCCAAGTACTTCATATCGGCGGCGTCAGTAGTCATCAGACATCGTGAGCGAGCAGAAGGGGGCGCTCCGCGGAACTCACGGATGTCGAATGCGGTCAGGTGATTGGGTGTCACTTGTGTCATAAGTCTGTACGCGAGATTTGGTTCAAAATGGTTCAAATGGCTCTGAGCACTATGGGACTTAACTACTTTGGTCATCAGTCCCCTAGAACTTAGAACTACTTAAACCTAACTAACCTAAGGACATCACACACATCCATGCCCGAGGCAGGATTCGAACCTGCGACCGTAGCAGTCGCGCGGTTCCGGACTGCACGCGAGATTTCCACACTCCTAAACATCCCTAGATCCACTGTTTCCGATGTGAAAAGTGGAAACGTGAAGGGACACGTACAGCACAAAAGCGTACAGGCCGACCTCGTCTATTGACTGACAGAGACTGCCGACAGTTGAATACGGTCGTAATGTATAGTAGGCAGACATCTATCCAGACCATCACACAGGAATTCCAAACTGCATCAGGATCCACTGCAAGTACTATGACAGTTAGGCGGGAGGTGAGAAAACTTGGATTTCATGGTCGAGTGGCTGCTCACAAGCCACACGTCACGCCGGTAAATGCCAAACGATGCCTCGCTTGGTGTAAGGAGCGTGAACATCAGACTACTGTACAGTGGAAAAACGGTGTGTGGAGGGATGAATCACGGTACACAATGTGGCAATCCGATACCAGGGTGTGGCTATGGCGAAGGTCCGGTGAACGTCATCTGCCAGCGTGTGTAGTGCCAACAGTAAAATTCGGTGCGGTGGTGTTATGGTGTGGTCCTGTTCTTCACGGAGCGGACTTGCACCCCTTGTTGTTTTACGAGGCACTATCACAGCACATGCCTACATTGATGTTTTAACCACCTTCTGGCTTCACACTGTTGAAGAGCAATTCGGGGATGGCGATTGCATCTTTCAGCACGATCGAGCACCTGTTCATAATGCACGGTCTGTGGTGGAGTAGTTACACGACAACAACATCCCCGTAATAAACTGGCCTGCATAGAGTCGTGAGCTGAATCCTCTAGCCAGGCCTCACCGACTGACATCGATACCTCTCCTCAGTGCAGTATTCCATGAAGAACGGATTGCCATTCCCCCAAAAACCTTCCTGCACCTGATTGGACGTATGCCTGCGAAAGTGAAATCTGTCGTAAAGGCTAAGGGTGGGCCAACACCATACTCTCTTCCAGCATTACCGATGGAGGGCGCCACGAACTTGTAAGTAATTTTCAGCCAGGTGTCCGGATACTTTTGATCACTTAGTGTACGTGCTGGTGGCTATATGTGATTCTGATGTTTAGTTTTTCTCTTATTTTTAGTATGTCCGTCTGTATGCTACTCTTCTCACATTGTTATATGATGCAATTTTGTTCTTCAGCTATTGTTGTACTTATTGTATGACGTACGGTGTTTGTCCTTTCATGTTTTGTCTTTTTACTATAAGAGCATCTGCATGTCTGTCGTAATGTTGCTGTCTGTAATTCTGCTCCAATGCCATTATCACAGCCTCCGGCTGTCTGGTGATTGTCTAAATTGCGCTTTTATTTTACCTTGAGTGTGTTTTTATGCTAACTTCGTACTTTTGTGCTATTCTGCTTTTTTCGGATTATGTTTCTTTGGCACTTGATAACCGTTGTTGGCTGTATGGTCCTTGTACCCCAAAGCCAAAATAATAAAGAGGGAGAAACAGACTGTAGAAAATTTTCGGCTTATAAGCTTTCGTTTCCCCAACGGGAGTTTACTCACATCCACTTTAAAAAAGCAGATTACCTAAGATCCGCTAACTAGAAAATTCCATTACGAATTTTCCACCCTTAGATCAGTTTGTCTTCTCTTTCTATGACGAGAGTCGTAATAAAAGATGTTCTGAACACATCGATGGAAGGTCAATTGACGGCACATCGTAGATAGAAATGCCATCTCATATGCTCTACATTAACACATTTCAAGGTCGATATCTAGAAATTGAAATTCTAACGGAGTGTTCGGTGGTGGGACACCGTTTATTTTATCATGTTATGTTCTTATGGATAGGTTAAAGTTAGATATCGTGGGAATTAGTGAAGTTCGGTGGAAGGAGGAACAAGACTTTTGGTCAGGTGAATACAGGGTTATAAATACAGAATCAAATAGGGGTAATTCAGGAGTAGGTTTAATAATGAATAAAAAAATAGGAGTACGGGTAAGCTACTACAAACAGCATAGTGAACGCATTACTGTGGCCAAGATGGATACGAAGCCCACGCCTACTACAGTAGTACAAGTTTATATGCCAACTAGCTCTGCAGATAACGAAGAAATTGATGAAATGTATGATGGGATAACAGAAATTATTCAGGTAGTGAAGGGAGACGAAAATTTAATAGTCATGGGTGACTGGAATTCGCCAGTAGGAAAAGGGAGAGAGGGAAACGTAGTAGGTGAATATGGATTGGGACTAAGAAATGAAAGAGGACGCCGCTTGGTGGAATTTTGCGCAGAGCATAACTTAATCATAGCTAATACTTGTTCAAGAATCATGAAAGAAGGTTGTATACATGGAAGAACCCTGGAGATACTAAAAAGTATCAGATAGAGTATATAATGGTAAGACAGAGATTTAGGAACCATGTTTTAAATTGTAAGACATTTCCAGGGGAAGATGTGGACTCTGACCACATTCTATTGGTTGTGAACTGTAGATTAAAACTGAAGAAACTGCGAAAAGGTGGGAATTTAAGGACGTGGGACCTGGATAAACTGAAAGAACCAGAGGTTGTACAGAGTTTCAGGGAGAGCATAAGGGAACAATTGACAGGAATGGGGGAAAGAAATACAGTAGAAGAAGAATTGGTAGCTTTGAGGGATGAAATAGTGAAGGCAGCAGAGGATCAAATAGGTAAAAACACGAGGTCTAGTAGAAATCCTTGGGTAACAGAAGAAATATTGAATTTAATTGATGAAAGGAGAAAATATAAAAATGCAGTAAATGAAGCAGGCAAAAAGGAATACAAACGTCTCAAGAATGAGATCGACAGGAAATGCAAAATGGCTAAGCAGGGATGGCTAGAGGACAAATGTAAGGATGTAGACGCTTGTCTCACTAGGGGTAAGATAGATACTGCTTTCAGGAAAATTAAAGAGACCTTTAGAGAAAGGAGAACCACTCGCATGAATATCAAGAGCTTTGATGAAAACCCAGTTCTAAGCAAAGAATGGAAAGCAGAAAGGTGGAAGGAGTATATAGAGGGTCTATACAAGGGCGACGTACTTGAGGACAATATTATGGAAATAGAAGAGGATGTAGATGAAGATGAAATGGGAGATATGATACTGTGTAAAGCGTTTGACAGAGCACTGAAAGACCTGAGTCGAAACAAGGCCCCGGGAGTAGACAACATTCCATTAGAACTACTGACGGCCTTGGGAGAGCCAGTCCTGACAAAACTCTACCATCTGGTGAACAAGATGTATGAGACAGGCGAAATACCCTCAGACTTCAAGAAAAATATAATAATTCCAATCCCAAAGAAAGCAGGTGTTGACAGATGTGAAAATTACCGAACTATCAGTTTAATAAGTCACAGTTGCAAAATACTAACGCGAATTTTTTACAGACGAATGGAAAAATTGTTAGAAGCCGACATCGGGGAAGATCAGTTTGGATTCCGTAGAAATGTTGGAACACGTGAGGCAATACAGACCATACGACTTATGTTAGAAGAAAGATTAAGGAAAGGCAAACCTACGTTTCTAGCATTTGTAGACTTAGAGAAAGCTTTTGACAATGTTGATTGGAATACTCTCTTTCAAATTCTGAAGGTGGCAGGGGTAAAATACATGGAGCGAAAGGCTATTAACAATTTGTACAGAAAGCAGATGGCAGTTATTAGAGTCGAGGGGTATGCAATGGTTGGGAAGGGAGTGAGACAGGGTTGTAGCCTATCCCCGATGTTATTCAATCTGTATATTGAGCAAGCAATAAAGGAAACAAAAGAAAATTTCGGAGTAGGCATTAAAATCCATGGAGAAGAAATAAAAACTTTGAGGTTCGCCGATGACATTGTAATTCTGTCAGAGACAGCAAAGGACTTGGAAGAGCAGCTGAACGGAATGGACAGTGTCTTGAGAGGAGTGTACAAGATGAACATCAACAAAAGCAAAACGAGGATAATGGAATATAGTCGAATTAAGTCGGGAGATGCTGAGGGTATTAGATTAGGAAATGAGACACTTAAAGTTGTTAAGGAGTTTTGCTATTTGGAGAGCAAAATAACTGACGATGGTCGAAGTAGAGAGGATATACAATGTAGACTGGCAATGGCAAGGAAAGCGTTTCTGAAGAAGAAAAATTTGTTAACATCGAGTATAAATTTAAATGTCAGGAGTCGTTTCTGAAAGTATTTGTATGGAGTGTAGCCATGTATGGAAGTGAAACGTGGACGATAAATAGTTTAGACAAGAAGAGAATAGAAGCTTTCGAAATGTGGTGCTACAGAAGAATGCTGAAGATTAGATGGGTAGATCACACAACTAATGAGGAGGTATTGAATAGAATTGGGGAGAAGAGGAGCTTGTGGCACAACTTGACTAGAAGAAGGGATCGGTTGGTAGGACATGTTCTGAGACATCGAGGGATCACCAATTTAGTATTGGAGGGCAGCATGGAGGGTAAAAATCGTAGAGGGAGACCAAGAGATGAATACACTAAGCAGATTCAGAAGGATGTAGGCTGGAGTAGGTACTGGGAGATGAAGCTTGCACAGGATAGAGTAGCATGGAGAGCTGCATCAAACCAGTCTCAGGACTGAAGACCACAACAACAACAACAACAACAACAACAACAACAACAATGTTCTGATTTCACTCTCTTTCATAATTTCTGTTCCAGGCTTCAGAAGGGATAGTTCACAAACCTGATACTCCATTATTTTTGTTTTATGCGAGGGAAACTACTGTAAAACATCTGAGATATTATTATGTATGGCGCGTTATGAAAGCTTTTCCCTGGTGTAACACCATTTCCTCCTTTCCTGTACAAACGTAGAGACGGAAATATCTTTTATTGTCATCGGTGACGAGGTCCGAAAATTACCACCTCACTTCGTGAATTTAATGTGAGAGCACTTCGCGCCAAAAATAGCTGTCGCGTTGGTGGCAGCAGCTGACGATATTACTTAAACGAGCTTTCCTCTGCTGCCACCAGATGGAAGCAGCGCCAGAACAGACTGTATCGATCCGGCACATTCGCAGTCTCATCTGGTTGACAGCGTCCCCAATAGATAGCAGCACATGAAGCGGCAAATTTCAAATTCAGATTCATGGAACGACGAGCGGCTACAACTGATTCGGTTGCTATATTTGAGATATTTTTGATTTCCATTTGAATAACTGAACAACGTGTTCATCTGATATCAGGAGATGCTGTATTTACCTCGCTATATAATGGACCAGTCAGAAATGAAACTAACGGGATGGGATCCATCATTGGATCGAAGTTCTCCCTTTTCGCACCTATGAGCCATCCCTGAAAGAGTCTGTAACCGTCTATTTCGCTATTTCACAACTTCTATAGTGTAATTACATATAATTTTGTGATATTAATTCCTAGGTAGTCGAATGGTAGTGTCTGCTTCGGTAAAGCAGCGTTGCTCTGAAAGGAAAACTGGAGTTCCCTATCTAATGTAGTTAAAAATATAATCATCCCGTTTCACAAATAAAGATCATTAAATGTTTTAAGGAATTGACAAGTAATCACTTCTGTCTACCGACTGTTTCCATCCAACGTATTACTTACTCTATGCCTATAGCAACATACTAACTAATTTAATATTATCCATATTTTGCAGCTGTGAACGTGGCTGTGTTCACTACACAGGAAGTTTGAGGAGAAACGCCGTCAGTCAGAACTTTTTCGTGTTTTATTAAATTACACGGGACACGGTGGGTTCATCTTCAGGTGCAAATCGTCTAATACATAATTTACATTTACTCTTGAGTGATTTTAAAGGCATTTTTCTGTAGTTTTGTATATCGATCCGTAGCTATTTCAGCAATTTTAAAGACTTATTTTAAATTTATTCCTTACATGTATCAAATTCTTAAAACCCTGACATTACGCAATAAACATAAACTTTGATCACGTCACTTTAAACTACATCTGTTTTTAAACAGTTGTAAACAAACTCCTTGAATAAAGTGATGTGTGACAATATGAATACGCCAACGCATACTGACCTCAAAAGGTTACAAATGTTCTTCCTAGACTAGTCGGTAAGTTTTTTGCTGTTTTTTCACTGTTTCTTACCCCTTCCCGCAATCTATTCACGAAATATGAAACCTAACATCAGACTTTCTCATAACAGGAGCAAATGCAAATGCAAATGCAAATTGTCTATTAGACGATCTGCACCTGAAGATGGACCCACAGACCCGAAATGTATCGCATAATTTAATAAAATTAAGAAAAAATGGGACAAGGCGTTTTTATTCAAATTTTCTGTATAATAAATACACTGACAGAAAAAATCGCAACACCAGATGGAGTTGTGTGACATAAACGACAGCTGGAAGCTGTGTTTCTACGTGTGAAAGATATGCGGCAGTCGCATAAGAGCGGTGCTAGTTGCGTCATTATGGGATGCGAATGAAATTTGCTCTAAATACACGCTGTAACGGTCGTGAGGGTTGTTTACCTTTGGGTGAGTTGATGTTATTCGAGAACGCCTTTAACACGACAAATACGACATTATCAAAACATCTACATCTACATTTAAGTGCCTCGCTGTAACGGTCGTGAGGGTTGTTTACCTTTGGGTGAGTTGATGTTATTCGAGAACGCCTTTAACACGACAAATACGCCATTATCAAAACATCTACATCTACATTTAAGTGCCTCGCAGGGGGTTCATCGAATCACCTTCACAATTCTCTATTACTGCAATCTCGTATAGCTCGAGGAAAGAATGAACACCTATATCTTTCCGTACGATCTCTAATTTCCCTTATTTTATCGTGCTAATCGTTCCTCCCTATGTAGGTCGGTGTCAACAAAATACATGTGCATTCGGAGGAGAAAGTTGGTGATTGGAATTTCGTCGCAATGAAAGACGCCTTTCTTTTATTGATGTCCAACCCAAATCCTGTATCATTTCTATGACACTCTGTCCAATATTTCGCAATAATACAAAACGTGCTGCCTCCTTTGAGCTTTTTCGATTTACTCCGTCAGTCCTATCTGGTACGGATCCCACACCGCGCAGCAGTATTCTAAAAGAGGACGGACAAGCGTAGTGTGGGCAATCTTCTTAGTAGGTCTGTTACATTTTCTAAGTGTCCTACCAATTAAACGCAGTCTTTGGTTAGCGTTCCCCACAACAATTTCTATGAGTTCCTTCCAATTTAAGTTGTAAGTAATTGTAATACCTAGGTATTTAGTTGAATTTACGGCTTTTAGATTAAACTGATTTATCGTGTAACCGAAGTTTAACGAGTTCCGTTTAGCACTCATGTGGATAACCTCACATTTTTCGTTATTTAGGGTCAACTGCCATTTTAGCACCATTCAGTTATCTTTTCTAAATCGTTTTGCAGTTCGTTTTGATCTTCTGATGACTTTATTAGTCGATAAACGACAGCGTCATCTGCAAACATCCGAAGACGGCTGCTCAGATTGTGTCCCAAATTGTTTATATAGATAAGGAGCAGCAAAGGGCCTATAACACTACCTTGAGGAACGCCAGAAATCATTTCTGTTTTACTCGATGACTTTCCGTCAATTACTACGAACTGTGTCTCGAAATCACAAATCCAGCACATAACTGAGACGATATTCCATAAGCACGCAATTTCACTACGAGCCGCTTAAGTGGCACTGTGTCAAAAGCCTTCCGGAAGTTCAGAAATACGGAATCGATCTGAAATTCACACTGAGTTTGAACTAGGTCGTGTAATAGGGCTGCGAGAAGCTGGGGTTTCTTACGCGATATTACAGCAAGGTTTGGCAGGAATTTAACCACTGTACATGACTGCTGGCTCCGGTGTTCACAAGAACGTACGCTAGCAAGAACACCAGGCTCCGGAGCCACGTAGCATTACCGAGAGGAACTAACCTTTGCTCGGTTTATGGCTCTGGCGCATCTTACTGCACCTGCAAGAGTAATTTGAGCAGCAGTGGTACAACTGTGACACAAGTAACTGTTACAAATCGGTTACTGTAAGGACAGCTCCAAGCCAAACGCCCTGTAGCATTTCACTGACCCCAAACCACCGCCACTTGCGGCATCACTGTCATCAAGCGTGAGCTCGTTGGTGGGAAGGGTGGAGATTTGTTGTGTTTCCTGACGAAAACTAGTTCTGCCACGATAGCTGTAACGACCGTTTGTTGGTTAGAACGACGCCGGTTGAAGTACTGCAACCAACCTGTCTGCGTGCTAAATACACTGGACCTGCACTGCAGTTGTCGTCTGGAGTACAATTTCTTGTCACAGCAGGAGCGCTGTCGTGGTTATCCCACACAACCTGACAGCAAATCTGTACGCCAGTTTGGTGATTCGACCTGTTGTGCTGAAATTCATGAACAGCATCCTCGAGTTGTATTCCAACAGGATAACGCTCGCCCACATACCGCTGTCGAAATCAAACACGCTAGAGCATCGACATGTTGCTAGGCTTGCACGATCACTAGATCTGTCTCCAATCGAGCACATATGGGACATTATCGGACAGCTACTGCGTCATTCACAGATAGTATTAACTGTCCCTGTATTGACCGACGAAGTGCAACAGGCACGAAACGCCATACCACAAAATGACATCCGCGTGCTTGCATTCAACGTTCTGGCAGTTACACCGGTTTTTAATGTACCAGCAAGTCATATTTGCAATGGACTATTTCGCGCTTACAGTAACCTGTGATCATCCAATATTAATCACGTAAATATCTGTCTAGACAAAATTATACTGGAAGTATTATTACTCTACATAAATTACTTTGTTGGTGTTGCTATTCTCTTCCGTCATTGTACTATTTTGGTCAAGAGTACTATCGGTTGGCATGAAACATTTGTTGTTTTAAAAAACAACATTCACAGATTAAAAGAACTTTACTTCTGTAAGAAGTATACAGTAATGTTTTTATTACTTAATAGCAAATACGATCACCTGACCACCCGGTTCCAGTTGCAGCTGGGCTTCCAGGAGCAACAAAAATGTTGTTTTCCGCATTTAACATAATTGCTGACCAAATTTAAAACTGCAACACGTGGGAGTTCGATTATTCTGTCAAGAATCGTGGTGAGCTTAATAGTGTATAACGCTAATTCTTGAGAGGTTTCAGCGCTTGCCGGAACGGAGATTCGTGTTCTGACAGAAAAAAATGTTTTTCTAATTGTGGTTCAGAGTGAAAGGTAATAACTGGAATCGAGTTGATGGCCCGTCATCCTATTAAGACAGTAAATTTTTAACGCGACTTTTCTATTCCTCAAGAGAAGAAATTTCACTTACAGTGTATTTAGATTACTTAGGTAGAATGTTCCGTTTCACATCTATCGCTAGGTCGATATCGATATGAGTTTACGAGAACAAGGAAATAAGAACATTTAGGAACATCTGAATGAGGAAATCGCGTGTGCCTTGTTGAAATGATTATGTGACATTACTGGTCGGGAGACCCCCCATCTGGGGTTGTTCGGCCGCCTAGTGCGAGTATTTCTATTTCACTCAGCTTCGGCGGCTTGCGTGTCGATGACGATGAAATGATGTTGACGAGTATACTACACGCTGTCTCTGATCGCATTAAATCTCCGACACGGCGTGGAACCGAACCCTGACCCCTCAGCAGTCACGTATGAGTGCCTTGCTGATCCCATGTGTATATATATATATATATATATATATATATATATATATATATATATATATATATCACTGTTTAGAGAGTTTGGAGGACAGTATTTGTCTAATCTGACCTTCTTAGACTTTATTTAACTTACTAAAGGACTCTCAGGCAATATTAATTATGAATTTTTCCGCTCTGGTGGTTCCAATACAGATTATTTGATTTTTAATTTCTGTAGATTACACAGAGTGTTTTTACGGTGGAGACAACCGCTGCCTATTTTATTCACGTTAACATTGTCTTTTAAAAGTTGTTATTATTAAAATCTTCTGTAAAAATCTGGAAAACGTATTAGCGGTTGACAATGCTTTATTCGATGATTATATAGTAATCTCATCTTTTGGTAAAAAAAAAATCTACAGAAACATAGAACGCGGATCAGGAGCGGACTAGCAATATCACATATGTGGGGTACCTAAGCCAGAAAAAGAGGAAGTAAAGTGCTCAAAAGCTTAACGTTAGGCCATTGAAACTGTAGTGCGGTCTCCCAATGTTCTAAAGGCACTCTACTTTAACATTGCCAGTTAAAAATGGCGTTGAGGAATCGAGAAAAAGGATTATCAACACCTACAACGGCTTCCAGAAATCCTTCAGAAAATTTTGGTGACAAACATTTTTAAAGAAATTTTTAACTTGTACAGAGGGCGTCATAATTAATAGCAAAAACGGCACGGGTGAAAATGTATGCGAAGACATTGTACGAGCTACCAGTGACTTCTGTTTATAATATTGTTCTTGTTGCTGTGGCTTTGAGTCCGTAAACTGGACTGATGAAATGAAGCCTCCCCCCCACAATTAGGGCACCCCCCCCCCCTCCCTTCACCAACCCCGCTTCCCTCCATCACCAAACTGACGATTCCGTGATTCCTCAACGTAGAATCCCATCTTTTAGTCAAACTGGCCTTAAACCTCGTTTACATTCAGTAACTCCTTATTAGTCACTCGATGTACCCGTCCATTCTTCAGTATTCTTCTGTAACAACACATACGAACAGGTTATTTTCTCGTTTGGGCTGAACTTTTTATCATCTTCGTTTCACATTCTCGCGAGGCCACACTCCAGACGAATGCCTTCAGAAAATATTTCCTAACATTTAAATTTATATTCGACGTTAACAAATTTCTCAGAAACATACTGCTTGCAATTGCCGGTCGGCATCTTATGTGCTCTCATCTTCAGCCATGTTTATTATTTTGCTGCCCAAGTAGCAGAACTCACCTTCTACTCACACAATGACTGCGTAACAACAGGAATAAGCTACAATCCTGTGTCAGTCTTTTATCAGTTATTGCTTTCCTTTCATGCCCCTTGGTTCTTGCGGCAGTAGTCTGGTTTCTGTGAAAGTTTTAAATAACCGTTCGCTCTCGGTACTTTAGCCTGCTACTTTCAGAATCTCGAACACTTTATTCATATTTTAACTGTGTCTCGTATCTTCTGAGTAAGAGAAACAGGCCATCATTTCCCTAAACAAGGTTGGAAAACCTGCGAAAAACATACTCACTGTGGCTCATATGCCAGAGCTACGGCCTTTAACCCACCATGCTGACACGATGGGAGTATGTCTCTCGTTTCCTGTCTCGCTAGTTAGCGCTATCCGTGTTAAACTATACAGTTAGGTAGTTCCCTACGACAGGGAAAATGTGAAAATTATGAATGTGTATCTAGTATGATGTAAGGTATTATTTGCGATGTAGGTTACGATGTGAAGCTAATAATCTTTTTTAGAAGCCGGTGCAGTAGAAAAGCGACAGTTGCATCAATTCAGTGTGCAATGAACGAAGTGTACTACCTTTTATTATCGAAAAGATTGAGGGAGCTGGTGGTGGGGGAAGGGGGGGGGAAGAGGAAGTGGGAGAAGATGAAGAGATAATGTTTTTGTCTGCCTCCGCTGTTGGCATCCTTCTATTGAACTCAAACAGAATAATACGTTGAAAATTTTCGAATTTCTCCACTTGGAACTCCATTTTCTAATGTCCACAGCTCCACTCACTCTTTGTAAATGACAAAACAACAAAATGTAAACTCAGATAGCAGCAGTGAACTACAAATAAAAAATGGCCATCGACAAATAAACCCATAGCTATAGGAATACCAGCATTCAAAGCAAAACCGCTACGAACTTGTCCATCAACCTAACATATTTAACTTCAGAAGTCTACAAACAGTGTAACAAAGTACCGTGCGTAATTTTTGTACAATACCGTACGAAGGTAGATATTTATTCGTAGACAAGATAGAGGTAGGTACGAAGCTGGATGTTTTAGGAGCACGAAGAGAGCATGTGGCGAATGGACTGTTGTTGCCCGTTGTTGCAGAAAAAGTGGGAGGAAGCTGCACCTTGTGGATTACACGATTAATAAGACCGTGCGAAGTCAGGGAAGAAGCTACAGTGGTTCAAATGGCTCTGAGCACTAACCAACCTAAGGACATCACACACATCCATACCCGAGGGACGATTCGAACCCGCGACCGTAGCGGTCTCGTGGGTCCAGACTGAGGCGCCTAGAACCACTTGGCAACACCGGCCAGCACGCTGCATTGATGTAAGCTGTTATTTTCTGGATTAAATAAGAGTTAAGGGGCTCCGGAAAGGCTCAAAATCATGAAAAGTTCAATTTTTACTTTTTTGCGTTTTCTGAATCTGCAGACTATTACCTTTTAATAGATATATAATTTATTGAATTCCGAAGACTACAGCTATTTTTAATTTTTTTTGAAATGTGTTCTACATGGGCGTGACCCACTGTGGCGCTGTTAAACTGCTGTCAAATGGTGTTATTATTAACGTCCGTGTTCATCAGGTACATTTTAGTGATGTGAGATAAAGTATGTGTTGTGGCTAACCTGTGATGGTTCAATATATATCGCTGGTGTGATTGTCGATTGTTTCATGTTTATTTACTCTGTCGTTATCTCGAAAATATTCGTAATTAATTCTGTTTCTTGAGTCTCTGTTTTGTTGAAGTATAATAATGAGTAAAAGTAAAGTTATTAGAAATCCTCTGAAGGCTTTTAAGAAAAGGAGAAATGTTGGAAAGCCAAAGGTATTTAGAAATATGGGAATGAAGATAGGTTCTAACATGGTACGAGCGATGCTTGCTTTAGACAAGGAACGCCTTCGGGCTGCAGACAGGGCTGTAAAGTGTCTAGAAATACAAGCAAGAGTAAACAGGAGGAGGAACAAGAGGAAGCTGGAGGAGGAGTTTGCAGAGGATGAAGATAATCCATCCTATGGACCTGGAATGCACTAAAAAGTTAATCCAATCTTTGTCGCTCGATTCCCAAAACTTTTATTTTCTCATACTAATTACATGTTTTCTAAGGATCTTCCAAACATATTTGTTTCAAACTTTCAGAAAATGTTACACAGTACCTTCTGCATAATTTAACACAGCCTTTTTCCAAAAAACTGTATATTTTTGAATATATAAATAAAAAATTGCAAAAAAATGTTGTGAATTTTCATTACAATTGAAAAAAAAATCATCTTTAATAACTGAACTAAAATTTTGTAAAATCCCTGTGTTAAGTTGTAGCCCATATTCCAATAAATAATCTGTAAAAAGTTCAACTTCCTACCTCAAATACTTTGTGAGGAAAGATGTAATTTATAAGCGTTAATTTAACATTGCAAGTATAGGGCGTTCCGGAGCCCCTTAAATGGCTCGATGAAATCATCTGTAATTTACGAGAACGTAAACTGATGACGCAGTGTGGAACGGAACCTCCGTGCTGGAACTGTTAGTGAAATCATCGCACGATCTTCAGCTACGTACGAGCGTAAGAAGATATATTCTTGGCGTCGGAGCTGAATACTGTGTTATTTCTTTATCTTAAAACAGTGTGCCGCACGGGCACTCGAAGCCGGGGGTTTTATCTTATAAGTTCATTTGCTCCACCGACTGAACTGTACGAGCAAGCCTCAAGGACCGTATTCCATCGCTTTATGGTCCTTTGGCCTCAGTCAGCTTGTAATATGAGAGATTTATACGATTTTCTGAAAAAAATAGTTATGCAATCGACGTAAATCTGGTTGCACATTATTTATTGATTCTTGGACAACAATTCCCGATTTTGTGAAAGAAATTCAGCAGTCATTACGCCGTCATATTGTATACGAGTGCAGTTAACCCCGTCAACGTCAGTTAAGGCCTGAAGATGGTATACTGAAGCACTGAAACTGGTAGCCATTAATAAATAACTTCTTAAGGACGGTTGTAGGTATTCCATTTGATTACATAAGTGAATAGCTGAAGACCCTCAAACTTTCAATGAGAAGGAAGGAAACACAAAAACGAAACTTTGATCCCAGCTGCATTGTCTCGAAGAACAATGACTTGTTTTCTTATGCAGTGCTAAGTCTTACTGGCTTTTTTTTTCCTCTCGTCCAGAAAAATTTCAAAGTATTCGCCGGTTTTTGTTTCATCTTTTGTGTGGTAATGAGGAACAGGAATCCCTTTTGCGTCCCGAAAACAACAATGACATAATCTTTCTGTCGGATGAAATTGACTTCATCTTATTTTGTCGCGTGACACCGATAGCTTGCACTAGTACTTTGCTATTTCTGGTGTGAAGTGGTGGAGTCACATCTCGTTTATAGTAACAAATCGGCGCACAAAACTACTTTTGTTGCATCTACAATGACACAGACATTGCTGTAAGTTTGTTTTTCCATTTGCTATCGAACGACGGACGAACACATATGGCGTTCCTCTTCAGTTAATCATTCTCTGAGTTAATTATTATTATTAAGTCGGCGTATTCTTCGTTGTAAAATAATGTCATTTTTCGGGTTCTGTACTTCAGTCGGTAAATACGGAACGCTTACAGGATCACCTTGCTATTCATCTGCCTGTGTGTTTGTCCGACTGTTAAAACCCCCTTTCCCCAGGAATCGGTAGACGTATCAAGTTGACATTTGTGTCATATATTAAGGTCTGTGATCCTGTGGGTGTGTAAATATTGCCGTTTCTATGTCAATGAAATCAAAAGATACAATCATATTTTTGATACTCGCAGACTCACCCAGCAAAAACTATTGGCGTAGAATCAAGAAATTTGTCAAGTAGCAAAGTTTCACAATAAAAGTAAGGGAAAAAATCCGAAAATTGTTGATTTGAAACCGTATCATTCGAAAGAATATTTTTTGTCATTTGCTATTCGACTATCTATCTTTGCCTTAAGATCCCTTTTTCACAGAAATGGGTAGACGTATATCCTACTTGTACAGATATCGATAACAGGCAAGGTTCTCTATTCCTGGGATGGATGAACTGCCTGTATACATAATTAAGTTTATACGGAACCCTCGATGCGCGATTACTACTCAGACTTCTCATGGTTTTCTTTTACATCTTTAACTGGCAATGGTACATCACATTGCCCACATCACCGATTTTTTATCTTTGGTTGTAGTTTTATAATGCCCCTTGAATGAGCGAAGTAACTTATGAGAGAAGTAAAATCACATTTTAATCCATTTCCGAACTATTAAAAATCAGGAAAGCACATCAGGATTCCGTTTTGAAGGTATAAAAACTAAACTAATCTGCAAATTAAAGTGACTTTCGGATTACAAGTGGGGCCCACACGGTGCGATCAAAGGTTTACTTCAAACTGTGTACACCTTTAGTAGTTCATTAAAACAACTGAATGTGCAAGTAGTACTCTGTCACATCCGATAAAATAGCGAGAGAAATTTTGAGCATCTGTTATGTGGCGTGTTATCTGTCCATACGTGCTGGCCGTTACAGTCCATGGTTGTCAAGTGGTTCAGAGACAAGTCATGGAAAAGGCGGATTTATGTTTTGTCAATAAGTAAATGAATATTTTCCTGTGGCCATTTACCCTTCCGTATCTTCCTTTATGGCGACGGAGAAATCATGTCCAAGCCTCGTACAATGACACCTGCCCACTTTGCTCCCTAGACCATTCCTTCTATTCCTTTACCCTATGAAAAAAAAGTGGTTCCTTAGGCGAACGAGTATCAGACGACGGTGCGACTCCCGCTCATACATAATTTTTAATCTATATTTTTTTCATTACTGGTCAATTATTTAATTTACATGGCATTTGAGAGGTAATATAATTTAAAAAGTCACGTGTATTTGCAAGAAGTTTTAGTGAATTTTATGATATTTGACTACTTACTATTTTTAATTAAATTTAGTTATTGGAACGCATGGAGTTTTCCTGAAAATGTAAGGCTGTCGTGATTTTCGAAATCCCTTATATATGCAATCTGGTAAGGTACCCGGAACTACTTTGCACATCGATGGCTTCAAGGTGCAGACATGGAGGCAGGTCCCATTTGGCAGTTAACTTGCGTAGCAGTGAGACGTTGCTATTGGAAGTAGAAAGAATAGTGTAGGTGCAGATTTTTTGAATATCACATAATTTACACTTGTACTACAAAAATCAAGCTTTCTCCGTGTTCTTCGGCTAATGCAAATAATGACTGTCATGACGCTCTTGCAGAGTGCGAAAGTTAACCACTTGACCACACTGGCTTCTTACAAACGGCACTTTCGCACAGATACTTCACGTATATAATGGAGACGTAACACTTCTCTTGCAATTTCCTCGGCACTGCTAGAGTTGTGCACCTTACTACTTCCACATTATGTTGTTTTAATGGACTACGAAAGTTGTACAAAGTTTGAAGCAAATCCGTGATCCCAACGCCTTGGTCTCCTCTTGTTAGGTACTGAATGTTCAAAATTACGTACAAAATCCGCTGTTGAGATAACTTTTCGTGGCGATATTCTTGATAAATTCATCAAGCAGCTGTTCCCGTGTTAAATTTAGATTCAGACTCAAGTTTTCGAATATTCCACCCGTCGCCATCGTCAAGATATTTCAGCAGGCAGGTCGTTATGTACCTTACTAACTTGGCCGGAAACCAGCGCATGTTGACCAATAGCTCGCTGCATAAAGCTTTCATCATCCAGTCGAAAAGAAAGAAATCTTAAAAACGCAGATACATAGAGCCAAGACAGTGGCAAGGATCACATGGAGTCCGAGATCAGATACGGAAAACCCGGTATCCTTGTGAATGTGGTAGCAGGTACATTGGTCGGTCAATACGAAGGGTTTCAGGACGCTGTGCACGGGCTGGACACCATGTAAAACATTACGATTTCGACAAATCTGCTTCGTCAAACATAGCCTCATGAAGAAACGTATGACTCGATTATATGAAACTCGAGAGATCGTGCGGGAAGTTCAAATTACCGATAGCTCGAAATAATGGGAGATGAATTAATCTAGAGGGAGCAAGAGAAACTTCAAATACAAAGAGTTTAATTGAGAGTAAATTTTAGTATTACATACTACAAACGTACAAGCCGATTCAGCTGCTCCTACCGATGTCGCATTATGCAGCCCGCAATGTTATATCTGAGCGGAAAAAAAACAGCGCCAAACGCAAACTACGCTGATGCGCCAAAGAAACTGGTACAGGCATCGATATTCAAATACAGAGATATGTAAACAGGAAGAAGGCAGTACTGCCATCGGCAATGCCTGTATAGGCTAAGACAAAACGTGGAGATTTTCCCGTACGACCATTTCACAAGTGTACCATGAATGTCAGGAATCCGGTAAAACATCAAATCTCTGACATCGCTGTTGCCAGAAGACTGAAGAGAACAATTCAACGTGACAGAAGTGCAACCCTTCTGCGAATTGCTGCAGGTTTCAATGCTGGGCCATCAACAAGTGTCAGCGTGCGAACCATTCAACGAAACATCATCGATATAGGCTTCCACAGCTGAAGGCCCACTCGTGTACCCTTGATGACTGAACGTCACAAAGCTTTACGCCCCACCTGGCCCCGTAAATTCCGATAGAGAACAGCAGATGACTGGAAACATGTTGCCTGGTCGGTCGACTCCCCTTTCAAAATTGTATCGAGCGGTGTGACGTGTATGGGTACGGAGACAACCTCATGAATCCATAGACCCTGCATGTCAGCAGGGGACTGTTCAAGCTGGTGGAGGTTCTGTAATGATGTGGGGCGTATGGAGTTGGATTGATATAGGACCCATGGTGGGTCTAGATACGACTGTGACAGGTGACACGTACCTAATGGGATCACACCCTGCCTATCTGACCCATGTTAATTTAGGCAAGTATTTGACCCATTCCTGAAAAAACTATTTAATGCAGGGCCTTAATATTTTTACTGTAGGTTCCACGATGCTAATAGAGTCAACTGTACTAAAATATACTTTATCCATTTGATAGTGTTTAAGAAATACTTTTTTAAAATTTATTAACAAAAAATACTAAGTTTTTCTGCAGAAAATATTTTTTGTGGACGTTCTAATGGGGGAATAGTAATGAATGTAGTACCAGAGGTGGCTTTTTATGCTATGCAGAGTCTCTGAAAATTTCATTCATTATCTATGATAGTTTCTGATATATGGGGCATATGTACATAAAATATTAATTTGCGGGAAATAGACTTTAAAGAAAAAACTTTTGAAATTTGTTACTTACAGTTAATTAAAACTGTCCTGCTGCATATGATGGGCCTTCTTTGGCCTCTAGCAGGTCTTCCAGCTTCTTTTTCACCTTCCTGGATGTTTGTCTTGCTTTCTTGGCCATATTAGATGCAGACCTGTCTGCATCGGCTATCCTCGTTTTATCGCAATGTTGCAGCCGACTGATCATATTTTCACGAGAATTAATTCCCACCTTTTTCAGTACGCAACGCTTCCCAGTATTACCGCAATTGAATGTACTAATAGCATCATGAACTCCTAGTTTCGTTGTATAAATGCCTACAAATACAGTTTTAGGAAGGCCGTTCTAAACTATGCTGTTGAAACGTTCATTTGGGCTCTGTGTCTTGTAGTGTAACGACGTATAAATTTGTTTATAAATGATTTTCTTTCGACATATGACCATGTGTAGATTTCGTCACCAACGTCAGTTACAACCCACTTCAAAATTATTTATATTCTTTTTAAATTGTCTCAGAATGGTTCTAGAACGAAACTGTAAAACATCATTTGAGTCGTATGCACAGAATTACGTCACTCGGGCCAATTGGTTTGCGTAAACTTTTTCAATTTAGATGTCGTTTATTTCTCCTCAGAAATTATATTGATACACGTTATCTGATTTAATCGATATTAGAACCACATAGAATAAACTTTTGAGATTCAAAGTCGCGATGAACGCTGTCAAAATTCAATAATCTTGTCAAATATATTATTAATTCATTCACATAATTCTTCATAAATAAATCCTCGGAACACGTATTTCAACTTTAGTAGCATCCACTAGTTTATTATCTTCTACATACAGACGTGAACCTGAGCCTTGACGAGACAAAACTAACATTTTCAATAAGATTAAACTTCCTATGATATCATTGTTGTACAAAACATTACAAATTATTCATTTCCAATTTTTAGAAGCACGACGCAACAACTCGGTTTCAGGATCTTCTGTTGCTCTTTGGCTGTCGACCCGCGACGTATAGTGGCCAGCAATTTTCTCTCCGGTCCCGGCACCGAAGATGCTGTCTCCGTTCGTTGCGCCGCCCGCTCCGTACATGAAACATAAAAAATAAATACAAAAACTTTAGACAATTCACAACCATTACAAATATTACAAAACTACATAAACAAAACTAAATTAAACTTATATTCACCTGCAAACTGGGCTGACACTGGTGGATGGGTGACGCTTCAATTTCGCGTCCCACTACAGTCTGCCCATGCAGACATTTCATTAGAAGGTCAGGATGTGCCAAGTCTCTGAAAATAGGTTTAATTTCTGTAATAATAGCAGTAGGAAGAGAATACTGGTGAGAATAAGATTCTCCAGTTACCTGAGCCCTATTGTATTTGCACACGAATTTTCTCCTGATGGACACAATCCACGAGATGCCTTCCATCATTAGAGGACTTATGGAAGAATATGGCCCAAACATCTCTCTTCATTGCCTCCAGATTTTCTTTATTTCTCCTAATTGCCTGCCCATAGTATACCTGCAAGTTCTCTGTTTCAGTTTTAGTTCACCGACCCTGTCCAGTCAACAATTTTCCATCTTTTAATGGAAAGTGTATTGTTTACAAGCAGCAGAAACAAAAGAATACCCACCGTTGCATTCCAAGGACAGCCAACACACTCGGGAGTAAAATAAAATCCATAACGTACAATGTAGTAGATATAAAGATCTAAAATATGCAGGAAAGTGGGTGGCAGAAAAGTGCGCGTGGCACATAAACACACGTAGTAGGAAAATGCTCTTTAAATGCTCGAAAAATTTTTTTTCAGCAAAATCCTTTTCAGAGTACTTCAATAAAACCTTAATCTATTGAAATATGATGAAAACCGAAAATCGATTTTTTTCTACCTGAACCACGGTGTGGTCCCATTTTGCATCCTGTCTGATCACCTGCTTCTATTCATATCCATTGTGCATTCCGACGGACTTGGGCAATTCCAGCAGAACAGTGCGACACCCCACACGTCCAGAATTGCTACAGAGTGGCTCCACGAACAGTCTTCTGAGTTACTTCCACTGACCACCAAACTCCCCAGACATGAACATTATTGAGCAAATCTGGGTTGCCTTGCAACGTGCTGTTCAGAAGAGATCTCCACGGATTTATGGACAGTTTTGCAGGATTCATGGTGTCAGTTCCCTCCAGCACTACTTCTGACGTTAGTCGAGACCATGTCACGTCGTGGTGCGGCATTTCTGTTTGCGCGCGGGGGCCGTACACGATATTAGGCAGGTGTAACAGTTTCTTTGGCCCTTCAATGTATTGGTCCTACAGAATTAATTAACAGGACCTTTTGTAAGAAATTTATGTATTTAATGCGTTACTGGGATACCTTTTCGCTGGAGGCCACAGATTTGAGTTATTCAATAAATACGTACAAAAGTGACTTCCAAACGCACCTCCACCTAGACACACCGAGCGAGGTGGCGCAGTGGTTAGCACACTGGACTCGCATTCGGGAGGACGACGGTTCAATCCCGTCTCCGGCCATCCTGATTTAGGTTTTCCGTGATTTCCCTAAATCGTTTCAGGCAAATGCCGGGATGGTTCCTTTGAAAGGGCACGGCCGATTTCCTTCCCAATCCTTCCCTAACCCGAGCTTGCGCTCCGTCTCTAATGACCTCGTTGTCGACGGGACGTTAAACACTAACCACCGCCACCATCCACCTAGACACTCAACCGCCGCCAATTTTCGAGGCACTCCCATCTACCACTGTACAAAATTACTGACTACACCAGCTATTCTCGATACTTGACATTTCTGGTCTCTGTTGATTGGGCTATTTGTCACTAGCATAGTGGACTATTTTGTTCACATTATTAGTATGAACGTGCCCTTGACAGTAGTGAAAGAGAGATGACTTTTGTTAACGTTACGACAAAACTAATTACTTTGACAATTCGATCCAAAGCCGAGTCTTACAAACACAGTATCTTCGTTGTCCGAAGGCCTGATGAATACACCGATGTAGCTGTTTAGTATTATACTGTTGAAATTGACAAAACTGTTTTACAGTTCGTAAGCGCGCGACTAAGCCGCTAGCGTAGTAATGCGAGACAATGGAGATCAGAAAAGGTAGAATGTGCGATATGATTCGTGCAGTCGCGAACTTTTATACACTGGTGGGAGGGAGTGCCGCGAACAATATATTAGAAATCCTGACCGGTGGAGGGGATAGGGCTCAGTATGGGGGAAGGGGTGCGTTTGAAGGTAACTTTTGTACATTTTTTTTGAATAACTCGAGAACTACGGCATGTAGCGAAAACTGATCCCAGAACAGAATTTTTCTACATTAATTTTCCTACAAAAATATCTTGTTTGTTTGTTTCCATGGTCTACAGTCTGCGCGTAGCGAGCGAGAGAATATGAAAATATCGCCCGTGGTTTTAGAAGGCCAGTTATAACATTGCGGGTTGCAATAAACGACAGCACCAAGGTCACCTGGATCACCCTGTATCTATATTTATCTTAATTTTGATAATATGCTAACAATACATACGTGTTATATGTGTCGTGCATACATATAGTATATAAAAAGCCAACAGAGGAAGCAGTTGCAAGTCATTTTGAAATATTGGCGGTGGGTTTCTTTTGAGAAAGCGACTTCTATCTAGCATTGTCCATCGAGTTTGCAGTGGTGATGAGAGCTGAGAAGAAAGAGTTTCCATTCAGAGAGCGTAGGAGCGTATCGTAGGGACAGAAGACCTTTCCTCTCTCGGTGTAACAGTTGGATTTGGCGGTTGTTCTTCGTTCTTTCCCCGTCCTGATTCCTTCAGGCCAACAGTTCAGCGCCGGTCAGAACTCCTTGGACACGGATGTCATCGTCAACATGAACGAATCCTCAGAGACTGACTCATCGCAACTGGGTAGAACATCCGACCTTTCTTTAATAGTCGCGACATTGATAGCTGTTCTGCGTTTCCCTCTTGTTTCCCCTTTGCGCTACAAACCTGCATTTTCTGAAACATTTATAAGGGGTGTGAGACTGATAATTTTACAGGTCTTATCAGTCACGATTATAGTGATCAGAACTTTTACTGCATACAATTTTGTACCTAGGTCAGCCACAGCTAAAACAGTGCATCGTTACCGTCCTTTACTAAAATACTTCGTATGAATTGGTGAGATTGACAGTGAATGAAGACTCTTTAAACCGGTTTAGCTTTTATGTAGTCCTTTATCGGGAACACTACCTATTTCGCAACGTTACAGATACATAGTTAGATGGCGCACTGTCAATTAAAATGCATTTTTGTTTTAAGAATAGGATTTTATAAAATGTTGCCCTCTTGCACAACGTATTTCGAACGAGAAAGTTCAAGGATGTGGTTTAACAGTCATGTAGATGTAAACATTGGCATAAAGGTGCACTTTTACTTTAAATTGTGGATTTTAACAACCGACATGACGTAAAACAAAAAAAATGTTTTAAAGATCCGAAGGTGACAGTCTTACCTGTCGAAACCAGTAAATAAAAAATAGTTTTGAAAGCGATATTGTCTATGAAGAAGCTTCTTTAAAGTACATGTAGATCACTCCTTTTAATTTCTGGTCATAAGGAACTTCAATACACTTATTCGGTTGGTGGTATCCTAGAAGCCCCCCTCTCCTTGACTTAGTGCTTATTGACCCAAAAATACCGAACGTATTATTCCAGTTTGAAACGATGTAAGACTCTTTACTGATCTATACTTGCTTTGAAGGCACTATTAGGTACACCTCTTTACACAAACAAAAGCAAAGTTACAATTGCTTCTCGATTTATTCCTTCGGAAAATTATTTTGAAAAACTGACAGTATATATTCAACTCCTCTTTCTGTTCCTGTCCTTGTGTGTGTAATTAACAATTTAGACGCATGTGACACCAAGCTGTCTGCGCGACAGCGCTAGTATTTATTGGCATGTGTTTTCTTTCTCACTACCACGTCACACTTTCCCGGAAGCCAGGACTGAAAGCCTAGCTGATACTCTTCATGTTATAAGTGTTCCAGGAGTTCTGTTATATCCTGATATAACTATCTATTGGCACTGCAACAATATTAATGTCTGTTAATGCTCTTCCTTCTTTTGTAAGCCGATAGACTTCAGAGGCAACCTTTCCATTTACAAGCTGTTGACCGCACTGTCATCCGTGGCACACATATCAGATGGCGTATGGAGTATTAATATTGTATTTTTGTGATCTTCTCATTGGTCTTCATTTATATCCCTTATTTTTCTTTTGTCATTCAAGATGTGGTACTCACGAATACAACAAAGGAAGTTTAATAATTGAGACATGAGACGTCCCAAAATCCCAGTTAAGATCTATTATGAACATATCGTGATCAAGTTTGATAAAAATGATAGAGTTTCAGTTTAAAGTGCTTCATTATTCCGAGCTACTTCTATTCTGCGTACAAAAGGAAAGAATCACGTATACAAGCCGACACCACTTTCTACCATTCGTAATCATTTGATTAGCAAGATACATCTTTCAAATGTAATAGTACACTTCTACCGTAGTCAGTTTGAATGAATACAGAAGAGAACATATCACCTTTCAAACGTGGGGCGACGCCGAGAGGGTTCACAGAATGGCAGCCAGCTGCCGCCACCGATCCCAAGCGAAAGTTATAAGTTCAGCCGACCACCGCTAGGTGTCTCGCAGCGAGCAATTGACGCGCGTGCTCAGCGTATTTTAAATCCGTAGCGAAACCACGTTCTTCTAGAGCACCTAATAAGTTGCCACCAGATACCCAATGGGATTTGAATGAACGCTACACCCTTTCCTTTATTCTTGATCAAAATTATATATTTGATAAATGGTAGACCTGCATTTAAGCTAACCGTTTGGTAATTAATTTTCAGTCATTCACTACTATCATAAATGACCGCTTACAACTCTAGCGCTGGGTTGTATCTATCTCTCACGATTGCAACGATTGTAGTGTACGGAAAGGTTATTGTTGTTTTCTTATACGCTGCGAACTCTAAACACTGAGTTTTTAAATTATTTTGTTACATGGTTGTATTTAGAAATGAAGTGCTACTTATATTAGACCCTTAAACTTTCTGTTCATATGGTATTTTTTTGGAAACACTACGATTTACGAGGTTTCTCCCTACAGTGCGTTAGGTAACATATTACTTGCTTTAGTTTCCAAAATTCTGGAGACACTAAGAATTCAGATTCTAGTGAACTAGAAGTAATTTCTAAGCATACTTTGCTAGTTTTGTAACGTTTTAGATTATTTATTGTTCGTTTAAAATGCTAGCATTCCAATCAACTACAGTGCCATTACTTCCTGTTCGTGCAATAACAGAGAAAAGAAAAAAAAAATGAAACAGATATCGAATCAGTTTGTGTGCATTTAGCGGAACCACTTAAAGCCAACTGACCCGCAACCAATCTTGTTCCATCGCTAACGAAACTTCGTTAGAGAACTTTGAGACTCTGAATCATCTATCATGTTAAAACGCCTATCGTTTACCAGACGATCAACTGAACAAAACATTGGTTTCATGGTAAGGTCTTACCCAACATTGCTTCTATATCAACAACGGAACACCAAATTTTTTAATAGCTTGAAGAGCGGTGGAGGAAACTGGACAGAAATGTTAAAGTGGATGAAAATGTGGAATATTAGGAGGTTTATCGCTGTGTTTTACTGCTAGGTTACCTAAATAAGGGCGTATTTTGTGTAAAACTTTAGTATTTGTGCGAGTTCAGCGCGGTGTAAACACATCGTTCCTCCGTCTGTGACTCACTTTGTGCTGCAATAGTGATAAAAAATTTAGAATTTAGATTTTAAAATTTGCTACATAGCTAAGTAAAAGGAGACTCCTATGGAGACTCATGATGGATGAGCCATGTAAGATATTCACTTTAACTCCGCCGGAAGAGGCCTTGGAAGGCCCAACGGTAACGACCGGCAGCCGTGTCATCCTCAGACCACAGGTGTCACTGGATGTGGATATGGAGGTTCATGTGGTCAGCACACCGCTCTCCCGGCCGTATGTAAGTTTACGAGACCGGAGCGGCTACTTCTCAATCAAGTAGCTCCTCAGTTTCCCTCACAAGGGCTGAGTGCACCCCACTTTCCAACGGCGCTCGGCAGACCGGATGGTCACCCATCCAGGTGATAGCTCAGCCCGACAGCGCTTAACTTCGGTGATCTGACGGGAACCGGTGTTACCACTGTTGCAAGCCCATTGGGAAGATATTCACTTTAAGCCATTGAGAAAACAACAGGAAATTCATACAAATTATGAAACAGATATACTATGTACATATTTACGTTCCACACCTCATCTTAAACCACTGGAGCGATTGCAGCCGGATTTAGTACACATATTATTTACTGTCTTCAGAATAACTGTGAGGGTAATAAGCTAACTTCTATTAAACGGGTGGGGGTGAAAAAACAGTGTAGGCCCTGACACGAGAATATTCATACTTAAGTCATCCTGTATTTGAGAATGAGAGCATTTAGAGACTTGCAGCAAACTTTATACATAAATTAAAACATTTTTCGCTGACGACCCCCAAGAAATTATGAAAGGAAAAAAGTTTATAGCTTACCACATTTTTGCTGTTCGTGCAGGAAAACTGCCACACGAAGAATGACGTTTTAATTTGTTCCATCTTTACAACCTACTGTATTCGTGACACATTTTGCAAACAGTATTCACGTATACCACTTAATGTACCAGAAAAACTACGTCATTGTACGACACCTAGTTCAGGAGGTACGGAATCAAATATGGAGGTGCGAGAAAAAACCGCCGCGTCATATATAACGTTTTAAGTTATTACTTCTTTGCTGCTAACGCTAATTCAAACACATCTCGCAGACAGTATCCACATATATCAATGGGTATACCTGAAAGATTGTATCATTGTACGGCACGTAGTTCTGGAGATACGAGGCCGTAAGTACTGAGCTGCGTGAAATGAAACTGCAGGGCAAAATTCAACAGACATACAGGCGCAACGTGTCAACAGATACGTGTGAAATACGTTAGATTTCTGTGAAATATGAGTGTATTTGACAAGTTAGTACGTGGGTAAAGGTATGGGATAAAAGCTCATTCTGAACACCTGGAACGATGTATATCAAATTTGGTACAAAAATTTGTTTGGGAAGAAATACTGTAGGGGTAAGAACTATCAGCCTTCTATTAGGGTGAGAATGATAACGTGGAAAGAGAAGAGAGGACGAGAGGATGGACAGACAGCGGGGGAGAACGAGGAGACACGGGCAGGTAGGGGGGGGGGGAGGGTTATTTGGAGGAGGAGACCAAACTGCGAGGTCGTCGGTCTCATCGAATTAGGGAAGGATGGGGAAGGAAGTCGGCCGAGCCGTTTCGATCCATCCCGGCATTTGCCCAAAGCGACTTAGGGAAATCACATAAAACCTAAATCAGGATGGTCGAACGCGGGATTGAACCGTCGTCCTCCCGAATGCGAGTCCGGTAAGCTAATCACTGCGACACCTCGCTCGGTTGCGCAGGTAGGAGGAGGAGATGGACAGAGATAGGGGAAGGGGAAATGGGCACAGAGAGGTGGAGGAGCAGATGGACAGGGAAAGAGGAAAGGAGGAAATGGACAGAGACGAAGGGAAGAAGGGAGAGGCGAAGACATGGGGAAGGAGGATATGAACAGACAGCCATTAAAATGGACAGAGAAATGGATGAAGAGGGGATGGACGGAAAGAGAGGGTAAGGAGGAAATGGACAGGGGGAGGGGAAACAGGAGACTGATAAAGAGAGAACGAGGGGGGATGGAATTAGAGGGTGGAGGAGTGGAGAGGGCAGACTGGGACGTAACAGATGGATGAAGGAGGGCCGAGGAGGTTGATAAAGAGGAAGAGAAGAAAGAGATGCACAGAGAGTAGGGGTGGAAGAGGTGGACGGAGAAAGGGGATGATGGAGAGGGACAGAGACTGGGGAAGAGGAGATGGACTAATAGCAGATTGGAACAAATACATACGTGGGTACTCAGCTAGTACAAAATAATTGGACGTTCAGATAGGTGTTAGGACTGTACTCCTCCAGAATTGCTGTAGGGGCAAATTTTTTGCTGCCAATGTGCCAGAAATAGAAAAATTTGCAGTAAATGTACGATGAATACATGATGCTACTTGTACGCAGCAACAGTTATACCGATCGATCGACAATCGATAGGAGAGTTAGTCATACATATACACCGTTCTCCATTTATCCCTATGACGTGACAATCCATCTTAGCATTCCTGCAATAGCTGATGACAAGCATGGTCTCTCCTACAAAATTCGGTTTGTGTCATCTACAAATTTTGCCATCTATTTTTCCTCAAATTGCAAACCTTAATAGCCCTTAACCCTAGCAATATCAACGAATTTTCCAAATAGCGCATTACCAAGAGGGCGGGGTACTTTATCCCCACCCTACTAAATTGTTTCGGTCTTGTTACAACATACTTCTTAAGGAGATACTGATTTGTAAATGGGGTCAAGAACCCTAAAATAATTTCTACATCTACATCTACATTTATACTCCGCAAGCCACACAACGGTGTGTGACGGAGGGCACCTTACGTGCCACTGTCATTACCTCCCTTTCCTGTTCCAGTCGCGTATGCTTCGCGGGAAGAACGACTGTCTGAAAGCCTCCGTGCGCGATCTAATCTCTCTAATTTTACATTCGTGATCTCCTCGGGAGGTATAAGTAGGGGGAAGCAATATATTCGATACCTCATCCAGAAACGCACCCTCTCGAAACCTGGCGAGCAAGCTACACCGCGATGCAGAGCGCCTCTCTTGCAGAGTCTGCCACTTCAGTTTGTTAAACATCTCCGTAACGCTATCACGGTTACCAAATAACCCTGTGATGAAACGCGCCGCTCTTCTTTGGATCTTCTCTATCTCCTCCGTCAACCCGATCTCGTACGGATCCCACACTGATGAGCAATACTCAAGTATAGGTCGAACGAGTGTTTTGTAAGCCACCTCCTTTGTTGATGGACTACATTTTCTAAGGACTCTCCCAATGAATCTCAACCTGGTACCCGCCTTACCAACAATTAATTTTATATGATCGTTCCACTTCAAATCGTTCCGCACGCATACTCCCAGATATTTTACAGAAGTAACTGCTACCAGTGTTTGTTCCGCTATCATATAATCATACAATAAAGGATCCTTCTGTCTATGTATTCGCAATACATTACATTTGTCTATGTTAAGGGTCAGTTGCCACTCCCTGCACCAAGTGCCTATCCGCTGCAGATCTTCCTGCATTTCGCTACAATTTTCTAATGCTGCAACTTCTCTGTATACTACAGCATCATCCGCGAAAAGCCGCATGGGACTTCCGACACTATCTACTAGGCTCTGGCTCTGAGCACTATGGGACTCAACTGCTGAGGTCATTCGTCCCCTAGAACTTAGAACTAGTTAAACCTAACTAACCTAAAGACATCACAAACATCCATGCCCGAGGCAGGATTCGAACCTGCGACCGTAGCGGTCTTGCGGTTCCAGACTGCAGCGCCTTTAACCGCACGGCCACTTCGGCCGGCCTATCTACTAGGTCATTTATATATATTGTGAAAAGCAATGGTCCCATAACACTCCCCTGTGGCACGCCAGAGGTTACTTTAACATCTGTAGACGTCTCTCCATTGATAACAACATGCTGTGTTCTGTTTGCTAAAAACTCTTCAATCCAGCCACACAGCTGGTCTGATATTCCGTAGGCTCTTACTTTGTTTATCAGGCGACGGTGCGGAACTGTATCGAACGCCTTCCGGAAGTCAAGAAAAATAGCATCTACCTGGGAGCCTGTATTTAATATTTTCTGGGTCTCATCAACAAATAAAGCGAGTTGGGTCTCACACGATAGCTGTTTCCGGAATCCATGTTGATTCCTACATAGTAGATTCTGGGTTTCCAAAAACGACATGATAATCGAGCAAAAAACATGTTCTAAAATTCTACAACAGATCGACGTCAGAGATATAGGTCTATAGTTTTGCGCATCTGCTCGACGACCCTTCTTGAAGACTGGGACTACCTGTGCTCTTTTCCAATCATTTGGAACCTTCCGTTCCTCTAGAGACTTGCGGTACACGGCTGTTAGAAGGGGGGCAAGTTCTTTCGCGTACTCTGTGTAGAATCGAATAGGTATCCCGTCAGGTCCAGTGGACTTTCCTCGGTTGAGTGATTCCAGTTGCTTTTCTATTCCCTGGACACTTATTTCGATGTCAGCCATTTTTTCGTTTGTGCGAGGATTTAGAGAAGGAACTGCAGTGCGGTCTTCCTTTGTGAAACAGCTTTGGAAAAAGGTGTTTAGTATTTCAGCTTTACGCGTGTCATCCTCTGTTTCAATGCCATCATCATCCCGGAGTGTCTGGATATGCTGTTTCGAGCCACTTACTGATTTAACGTAAGACCAGAACTTCCTAGGATTTTCTGTCAAGTCGGTACATATAATTTTACTTTCGAATTCACTGAACGCTTCACGCATAGCCCTCCTTACGCTAACTTTGACAATGTTTAGCTTCTGTTTGTCTGAGAGGTTTTGGCTGCGTTTAAACTTAGAGTGAAGTTCTCTTTGCTTTCGCAGTAGTTTTCTAACTTTGTTGTTGTACCACGGTGGGTTTTTTCCGTCCCTCACAGTTTTACTCGGCACGTACCTGTCTATAATGCATTTCACGATTGTCTTGAACTTTTTCCATAAACACTCAACATTGTCAGTGTCTGAACAGAAATTTTCGTTTTGATCTGTTAGGTAGTCTGAAATCTGCCTTCTATTACTCTTGCTAAACAGATAAACCTTCCTCCCTTTCTTTATATTCCTACTAACTTCCATATTCAGGGATGCTGCAACGGCCTTATGATCACTAATTCCCTGTTCTGTACATACAGAGTCGAAAAGTTCGGGTCTGTTTGTTATCAGTAGGTCCAAGATGTTATCTCCACGAGTCGGTTCTCTGTTTAATTTTAGCGCACTCTTAGCAAAACCAGCGCTTTATCAGTAAAGTAAACCACCAATAGGGAAGGGAGTACTTTATGACAGCCACAAAAAATTAAAAATACTGATTTCGTTAACTATTATTGACTTTGACTCACACCATACTCCTTAATTAGATGTTGATGTGCAAATAGGGTCCTAAACGTGACAATATTGCCTATGACGTTCATTGTGACGAGTCAAATCTACTACTAAAACTTAAATTTTAGGGTTAGGTTTAACTGAAAAATTTTAAACATCTGTGGGATATGGCATTTTTTTTTAATTTTTAGGTATAATGTAAGATCTCTATGTTTACAAAAGGAGGGCATAAAGTAGAGACCCCCTACAGTCCTTGATATTGGGAGGCTTAATGTATTAGCACGACTCCTACAGACAAGTTCGTCCTGCGGTGAGAATTTCGCAGTGGTTTATCACTTCGCGACGAAATAATTTGAATAGTTTACATTAGGACTTTGCGAAGGCCTACAGCTTCCATTTTTCAGTTTTTTCCAGTTTCGCACTGTCCAAATTTCGCTTCTATACATTTGCTGTAGACAAATAGTTAAAAACGTCTGCACTACATTAACGGTATCAGTTCGATACCTTTATTATTATTATTATTATTATTATTATTATGTTTATTTCTCACTACAGAGAATACATTAATGAATGCAGTCAAGTCTCCTTCTGGCTTCCTCAGGTGTAAGCCTGCTGACGTAAGTGATTGTATGACATGTTGAGTAAGATACAATGAAAAGCTTGGAAGAGCAGCTGAACGAAATGGAAAGTTTCTTGAAAGAAATTAGAAGACCAACATCAATACAAGTAAAACAAGGATATTGGAATGCAGTCCAAGTAATCAGGCGATGCTGAGGGAATTAGATTACGAAATGCGAAGCTAAAAGTAGCATATGAATTCTGAAAGCCAGTAAAATAACTGACAATGCTCTAGGTACAGGAGACGTAAAATGCAGACTGGCTATAGCAGAGACAGCATTTCTGAGAAAGAGGATTTTTTTAACAGCGAAGATAAACTCAAGTGTTAGGAGGTACGAGAGTGAGTCAATAAACAGGTCGAAAACGCCAGAATACGATATTGTTTTAAATTTCACGCCGGTACGTATCTCGTACGTGGCGGTACATGTCACCTGAAAGGTAGGCGACACACAATATTCCCGACATTGACTGATAATCTGCAGTCAGATGAAGATGGCAGATGTATTATGAGTGTGCACACGACAAGAACAATGGGATGTTTGTGAGCTGAGAGACTGCCCACAGAGTACGTACATAGCGAACGTCCGTTACACTGTTGGAACTTTATTTCCTCGATACATTTGTTCAATTAGATACATGGATTTAGCAAAAGGACAAAAAAAATCACAGACAAGGAGCGCCTTGGGCGCCCTGATTATCCGGTGATGCGGAATATCCCCGTCTAGGAGTATTTCGCTACCCGCAGGACATAGCACCCTTGTGGGTTGTATCAATTTAAGGAACGAAATAAACTTGTTATATTCCGAAGGGTCACCCGATAGTTGCGAACGCTGCCACAAGAATATTACACTACAGGCTTTTAACGCTTTGTCGAGCGCTGGGATACAAGGTTAGAACGGGAGCTTGGTGAAAAATAATTCAGGCTATTACACGCTATTCCGATGTCTTTGCCCCAATTTGCGACTTATTTACTAATTCACCCTCGTATTTTCTGATGCTGTTTGCCTGCAGTGTATCCTTGTGCGGAAGTGAAATGTAGACGAACGCAGATCAGACAATAAAACAGAAGCTTGTGAAATGTGATGCTGCAGAAGAGTGCTGAAGATTAGAAGGTTGACCCCTTAACTTTCGAGAAGCTACTGAATCGAATTGGCGAGAAAAAATTATGGCACAACTTGACTAAAAGCTGCGATCGGTCGGTAGGTTACATTCTGGTGCATCAACAAATTATTAGTATGGCACTGGAGGGAAGTGCGGTCGTTGAGAGACACCAAGGGGTGACTGCAGTAACAGACTCAAAAGTACGTCGGTTGCAGTAGTTATTCGTAGATAACGAGGTTTTGCACTGGATAGACTCGTGGAGAGCTGAATCAAGCTAGCCTTCGGACTGAAGACCACAGTAACAATTTTGATCGTAGAGTACCAGTGAGGATGAGAACAAAGTCAGCTTTAACAATCCACATTCGAATGATCGCTACGCTTATTTTCAATTAAGAATTGATTGTAGAGAACCAGACTACCTAGAAATGCATAGGGACCATATCTATACGAAACGCCATTCCCTAGAACAAATGTAACTGCAAACAGCTCAATCACTTCATATGTTATCAATAGCATGCAGATTAGCATACTTTTGTGTGCTAATTTAGTCATTCACACAGCATATAAAGTGGAGCTCACTAGTCAAACAAGGGTGAACGACATGCTGCTGTAGAATACCATTCTGCAGTTATACATGTGTAGCTACGTGAAGATGGGCATGACAGCCCGAAACCAATCACGTAGTTAAACAACTGTTTTTTTTTTTTTTTTAATGTTTGTTGGTGGTTGCCTTCTCCTACAACGACCCTTAATTGGAGATCGTCCACGGAGTTCTACAGATCCGGCACGGATAATGTATCCTCATACTTAAGTTTTTTCTGAGTTCCCCTTATCATTAATGTTCCCATCACACAGACTGATAGATCATTTAAGAGGTACGATCCTTTAATTGTCTGACATACAATAGTGTCAGGTTTGTTAACTGCAAACCGTTCGATTGTATAGGATAATGTTTAGTCCAGCTGTCGTAAGCACTTAAAGTATGACATAGTACCACCCCGCTGGATAGACCTCTTATTACTAGAGCTGTGTATATTTGCTGAGGATCGTATGAGCACACTTTATGGTGTCTCTCATTTATTCTTCGCCAACACAGAGCAGCCTGATACGATGTAGTCCGTAGTCTCAGGGTGTACAAACATCTATTACTGCTTCTAATTTTGTTATCACTCTCCGTGTGTTAAGTCACATATGTCACTATTTTTCTCTTGGCGGTTTGGGAACCCGTTACGTTACTGTCTCCAGGTTTAATTTATCTGATTCCGTGTTTTTGTTTTGCAATACTTTTTGCATTCTGTGAGAACTTTCTTTCAACTGTCTCATCCTGGGAAGCATTTCCTTTGTTTTCTTTGCTGTTTCAGAATGTTGTATTCGACGCATTAGGGAATGCCTGAGATACTGGACACACACCTCTCGAATATAACTATAACGGTATAAAATTCTACCTACAGTTAACAGATCTTGCCTTTCTTCCTCACATATCTCGGATGTAGGGGTACTATATACCGTAAATACTTGCAAGTCTTACGATCTGCAAGTAAAATGACTAGATGTTTCGAGACCAGACAAAAATTGTGTTCAGTTACAGGAACTGCTTGTAATCATAGAGCAGTAAATTTGTCCTTGGAGTTCGATTATTAATAGCTGTTTAACAACCCTATAGTATTCTTGAAGATCTCCTTTCTTCTGACACACTTTCGGGGCCTACTCTGTCAAAATAATGACGTGAACCATCAAGTCCGTTGCTCATGACGATACATGGCTTGCGAATGCTGCACGCTCCTCAATGGATGTGACACCGTATGTTATAGCATTTCGTCTTTAGCTGGTTATACAAGATTGTTTTGTAATGTTTATTACTTTCTGCCAATCAGATGTGTACGTCGTGGAAATCTCTGGAAAGATAGAAATGACTGCATCTTTTAGTAAGACTACGCACTGAATTATGGCATTCTCGCAAACAACGTAGAGCTGCACAAATACTGTATTTATCTACACCTTGTAACGTTTTGCAGAAAACCTATTACCAACGCTTGGATGTGAAAATGTGCCAAATTAAAAATGATCGTGGTACAAGTGCCTAACCACCTTGCACTAAAACGTAACAATGTGCTGAGTAACAAACTATTGGTGCAGTTGCACGGTGTGTGACAAGATGGTGTTATTCAAGAAGCACGGAGTATTTCAAAAGATTCACCTGACTACAAAGTACATCTGTATATCTTCTAGGTGAGCTTGGGGTAAATTTTGACTTATGTTAGCCCTAAAGAGCTTTTTATTTTCAAAAGAACTGTGCGTTTTTACAAGTATGCACATACAGGCATGGAGCACGTTTTACAATTAGATTTAGGAGCAAAGCTTTCATTAACTTTTCACAAACTTTCGGTGTCCCTTCCACTAAGAACACTACGAACATCGAAGTCGAACTTCCTTCATATTTTTGCAACCTTGGCTAGAGTTAACGGTTTCATTGCTGGTTGCTAAGCGGCATCGCACTAAACTCAAAGGTGTTGGAAGGTGGAGTGCACAGATGGTGTCTTTCATAACCAGCAACACCCGCCCCCCGCCTCTCCCCTTCCTCCGAAAGAGGGAGTAAGATATTTTGACGCCCCTACCGCCAACTTAGTGTTGGCAGCCCTTTGTTAGTGACAGTTTCCAGTCAGTGTTATTCGGTCCCGTTGAGAAATAAAATTTTCGGCGTCGTCTGGGTGCGGCGCAATGAAGAAATGAGCGAGCTAATTGCACCAGTGAAACCGTTGCGGGCAACGTCCTGAAGTGACAAGTTGTGACTGTCGTCAGGGTAAGCTACTAGCGCTATTCTTAAGTTACATTTCACTGCCAGTTTCTGTCTTCAGAGTCTCGTGAAATTTAATAACTCTTTTTGTAACACCCCGTATCTGATGGTCCACCTCCGTGACTGAGTGGTCTCCGCGTCTGTCTGCGATGAGGAGAAATCGTGATGCCAAATAGGAGCCACTCGTACTTCAATGAGAAGAAGAGGATTCAAGATCTGGAAAGCCGACAGCAGCAGGGAGAGCGGTGTGCGAACCCAGTACCCCTCCATACCGCATCTGCATCATATAGCAGAGAGTAACACGATGGCTTGTTGGCATCTCTGGATACCGTGGGCCTATTCGCGAAGTTGATAATTTTTGTCGTTACTTGATGGCTACAAGACAAGGGTCTCTCAGTGTGTTTCCTAAAATCGTGAAAAGATTCTACGTCTACTTTACGTCCATCCTTTGCTTAAGGAACGCATTAAGAATGACTAACTGACTCTGTACGCGCATTTATTGGTGTAATCTAACTACTGAACCGATACATAGGTGTCTGAAGGGTATGTCAAGATTCCTGACCTGACACCGGGTTTTCGAAACTTTGCATGTAGAATGAATGGCTCTGAGCACTATGGGACTTAACTTCTGAGGTCATCAGTCCCCTAGAACTTAGAACTACTTAAACCTAACTAACCTAAGGACATCACACACATCCATGCCCGAGGCAGGATTCGAACCTGCGACCGTGGCGGTCGCGCGGTTCCAGACTGAAGCGCCTAGAACCGCTCGGCCACACACCGGCCGGCTTTGCATGTAGACTCTCGCGGGATAACTGCCGTTTATTTTCAGGCGCCTGCCATTTCCACCTTTACAGCGTTTCTGTGACTCACTCCCTCGCACAAACAAACCTGTGACTACTCGCGCTGCCTTTCTTTGCATACTTTCAGCATCCCTTGTTAGTCCTACATGCTATGGGGCACATGCAGTATTCTAAGATGTTACGGAATTCTCTCTTGACAATATGCAACTAATTCCAAAGATTGCGATCGTCCTTGGTAATAATCATAATTACTTGGTCTTCACCGTCTTTCTTTTCCTTTTTTCACTAAGTATGTTTGCCACATTCTTTCTACATACACTCTATATTCCCATCGTGGTGAAATATCCTTCGCTCACTTCTGTGTCACAAACGCAGTACATCTGTGTGTGTGTGTGTGTGTGTGTGTGTGTGTGTGTGTGTGTGTGTGTGAGACAGAGAGAATAAGATGAAAAGTGGGAAGAAAAAAGATCGGAACATAAACACGACCTTATGTTTCGTAAACAGAGCTGTAGTGCGACCAGATGAGAGGAAACTGAAGATTAAGAGATAGAAAAGTGTATGAGGATATTGGAAGGGTAATACAGTATGTAAAAGAAATGACTGTCGGTAGGACAGACTCAGCATACAGGAAAGCCAAAACAACCTTCGGTGGCATTAAAAGCAAGGGGATAACATTAAGAGTGCAACGGGAATTCCACTGTTAAATGCAGAGCAGAGATCGGAGGGGTGGAGAGAACACATTGAAAGCCTCTATGAGCGGGAAGATTTGTCTGATGTGATGGATGAAGAAACAGGAGTCGATTTAAAAGAGATAGGCTATCCCGTATTAGAATCAGAATTTAAAAGAGCTTTGGAGGACTAAGACAAATAAGGCAGAAGGGATAGATGACATTCCATCAGAGTTTCTAAAATCATTGGGGAAGTGTCAATAAAACGAATATTCACATTGGTGTGTAGAATGTATGCGTCTGGCTACATACCATCTGACTTTCGGAAAAGCATCATTCACACAATTTCGAAGACGAAAAGAGCTGATAAGTGCGAGAATTATATCACAATCAGCTTAACAGCTCATAAATCCAAGTTGTTTACAAGAGTAATATACAGAAGAATGGAAAAGAAAATTGAGGATGCGCTAGATGACGATCAGTTTGGCTTTAAGGGAACGAGAGAGGCAGTTCTGACGTTGCGGTTAATAATGGAAGCAAGACTAAAGAAAAATCAAGACACGTTCATAGGATTTGCCGACCTAGAAAAAGCGTTCGAAAATGTAAAATGGTGCAAGATGTTCGAAATTCTGAAAACAGTAGGGGTAAGCTATAGGGAGAGACGGGTCATACAGAATGTGTGCAACAGCCAAGAGGGAATAATAATAATGCACGACCAAGAACCAAGTGCCCGTATTAAAAAGGGTGTAAGACAAGGACGTAGCCTTTCGCCCCTACTGTTCAATCTGTACATCGTGGAAGCAATGATGGAAATAGAAGCAAGGTTCAGGAGTGGAATTAAAATTCAAGGTGAACGGATATCAATGATACGATTCGCTGATGACATTGCTATCCTGAGTGAAAGTGAAGTAGAATTAAATGATCTGCTGAACGGAATGAACAGTCTAATGAGTGCACAGTATGAACTGAGATTTAATCGAAGAAAGACGAAGGTAATGAGAAGTAACAGAAATGAGAACAGCGAGAAACTTAACATCAGGATTGATGGTCACGAAGTAGATGAAGTTAAGGAATTTTGCTACCTAGGCAATAAAATAAACAATGACGGACAGAGCAAGGAGGACATCAAAAGCAGACTAGCTGTGGCAGAAAAGGCATTCCTGGTCAAGAGGAGTCTACTAGTATCAAATATCGGTCTCAATTTGAGGAAGAAATTTCTGAGAATATACGTCTGGAGTACAGCATTGTATGGTAGTGAAACATGGACGGTGGTAAAACCGGAAGAGAAGAGAATCGAAGCATTTAAGATGTGGTGCTACAGATGGATATTGTAAATTAGGTGGACTGATAAGGTAAGGAAAGAGGAGGTTCTACGCAGAATCGGAGAGGAAAGGAATATGTGGAAAACACTGATTAGGAGAAGGGACCGGATGATAGGACATCTGTTAAGACATGAGGGAATGACTTCCTTGGTACTAGAGGAAGCTGTGTAGGGCAAAAATTGTAGAGGAAGACAGAGGTTGAAATACACCCAGCAAATAATTGAGGACTTCGGTTGCAAGAGCTACTCTGAGATGATGAAGTTCGCACAGGAGAGGAATTGGTGGTGGGCCGCATCAAACCAGTCAGAAGACTGATGATCACAAAAATAAATTGTGCGGTAATTGGGAATTGACCCGAAATAATGAAAGGTGTGAGGTCATCCACATGAGTGCTAAAAGGAATCCGTTAAGCTTCGGTTACACGATGAGTCAATGAAATCCAAAGACGTCAATTCAACTAAATACGTAGGAATTACAATTATGAACAACTTAAATTGGAAGGAACAAATAGAAAATGTTGTGGGGAGGGAAAACCGAAGACTGAGTTTTATTGGCAGGACACTTAGAAAATATAACAGATGTACTAAAGAGACTGCCTGCAGTACGCTTATCCGTCCTCCTTTTTAGTGCTGCTGCGCGGTTTGGGATTCTTACCAGATGGGATTAACGGAGTACGTCCAGTAACTTCAAAGAAGGTCAATACGAAACTTCCTGGCAGATTAAAACTGTGTGCCCGACCGAGACTCGAACTCGGGACCTTTGCCTTTCGCGGGTAAGTGCTCTACCATTCTGGAAGGTCAGTACGTTTTGTGTTGTTGTTGTGGTCTTCAGTCCTGAGACTGGTTTGATGCAGCTCTCCATGCTACTCTATCCTGTACAAGCTTCTTCATAATGGAGAGAGCGTCAGTGATATGATACAGGTTTTGGGGTGCGGCGGGATCTTCTCACGAAGTTTCAGTCACCTACTTTTCCCCATGAACGAGCTCCAGGTATGGTACGAAACGGCTGAAATACTTTTCTTGAAATTCCACACTTTTTATTGTGTACTTCATTGTCGTGTCCATAAGGCTCACAAATCTTTACACAGAACTTGGCAAAATCTTCAAAAAGATGGATTAATGGCGTGAACTGTTCGTTATATTCTCATTACATTTACAAAACAGTCCGTAACATAAGCACAACATCGAACAGTAGCACTCTTTGCCACACTTGGCGCCAACCTACTACCAAAGGCAGTGATAACATTTATTTAAAATTTTCAAAGGTGTTACGTAGGTATAAAAATTTAAATTGTGACATTGATTCATGTTGGTTTTAAAAGTCGCATATCACAAGTTAACACAAAGTATAATTTTTATTAATATTTATAATCAGGGCTTTGACCAATTCTGTTTGAATTAAATGTAACAATACGTGCGTGACTAGTATTTCAGAATGAACATACTTTTGTATAAAATGCATGCCGAATACTTCCATAATTATCCAGTAGGCTAATGAAACAGAAATAATGGATAAATGCAGTAATAAACAGCTCCACAGCGAATCCGTAGAATTACGCAATAATCGGCAAAAAGTGGTACCAAACGTTTCATTAACAGTGAGGCCGGCGTCGATAGAGTCAGTCTGGAAGAGAGAAAACTACCCTTTGACTTTATACGGCACACTTAATGACAGTTTCACGTTTTTATTAAAAATGAAATTCCTCCAGCTGTACTTAAGATTGAAAAATCTTATGTGCAGCTGAAGGAATTTAATTTTTAATAAAAATTATACCAGCTGTGTCCCACCTTCATCCAGTTTAAATATGGTTGTACGAAGAGTTTCACGTTTGTCGCATGCTACCTCTGTGGTTATGCAACGTCCAGCGGTGTGTTACAGTGTCCATTGTCCTCGACAATGTAACAGTGAAAATGCTGAATGCAACATTGCTCCTTACGCTGGTGACACTTCAGACATCGTTCCACAGCGAGTATCGGTCGGCTCTGAGACGCGTTCTCTATTCCAGCTGCCTGGCACGCACGCATACAGGCATGCGCTGCGCCAGCAGCGCACCGCTGGAGAGCTTCCAGCGCGGACGGCCACACGTCTGGTCCGCCGGTCTGTTAATCCTTCAAAAGCCGGTGACGTACGGTTCCAAGAAGGCACCTCGCCCAGCCGTTTCCCCGCGCGCGCCCTTTGATGTACGTCCACGGCCTCGCCAGGCGCCGCTTTCCTTCTTTTCTCCGTTTGCGCTCGGCTGGACGCTATGAAGGTGAGTCGAGACTCCCTTAGAGACGTGTAGCATGCGACAGTCAGGTGCGCGACTGCCTTTGACTCCTTACCTCGACTGCCCACCGACGGAAGGCCTTTCCACAGTTGCGTTCAGCGGCGTGTGTACTGTATCTCAGATATAATCCATACATCAGCACTATTCGCTGAAGATCGTGTGTTGTCTAGGGGAAAGTGTCGTCGTTGGTCGTTGGCCTGACGCAACGAAACGCAGGAAAACGTGGAAAAAGTTTTCACTTGGCTAAACGTAAGACATTGCCTACAACGAAAAGAAAGATTACAATGTTCTAAAAAAAAAAATAAAAAAAAAACTTTTTTCTATTTCTGAAAAAATACATTGTGATCCTAGTTGTACTTCGAGTGCTGAATTCTAAACTGTTTTTAGTTTCTTTCTGTCACGGATAGTTTATGAATAATCGCTATATTATTTTTCGTTCCTGTTTTTGATATAGTGCAGTAAACATGAGCTGACATTCGATCAACAAATTCACCTTTTTATGATGTTATAAATTCATAACATTAATGGAGGATGAGATCTAACATGTAACACAGTAATCATTGTGTATACTCTTTGTGGCAGTTATTTGACATAAGAAGCTACAGAAAATTGACAAAAAATGAGCCACTGTATTGTAAAGCATATCCTTTTTTCTCTTGTATTGTGAATATTTCTTCTCTCAAATTACACTACTGGCCATTAAAATTGCTACACCACGAAGATGAGTGCTACAGACACGAAATTTAACCGACAGGAAGAAGATGCTGTGATATGCAAATGATTAGCTTTCCAGAGCATTCACACAAGGTTGGCGCCGGGGGCGACACCTACAACGTGCTGACCTGAGGAAAGTTTCCAACCAATTTCTCATACACAAACAGCAGTTGACCAGCTTTGCCTGGTGAAACATTGTTGTGATGCCTCTTGTAAGGAGGAGAAATGCGTACCATCACGTTTCCGACTTTGATGAAGGTTGGATAGTAGCCTATCGCGAATGCGGTTTATCGTATCGCGACATTAATGCTCGCGTTGGTGGAGATCCAGTGACTGTTAGCAGAATATGGAATCGGTGGGTTCGGGAGGGTAATACTGAACGCCACGCTGGATCCCAACGGCCTCGTATCACTAGCAGTCGAGATGACAGGCATCCGCATGGCTGTAACGGATCGTGCAGCCACGTCTCGATCCCTGAGTCAACATATTGGGACGTTTCCAAGACAGAAATCATCTGCAGGAACAGTTCAACGACGTTTGCAGCCGCATGGACTATCAGCTCGGAGACCATGACTGCGGTTACGCTTGACGCTGTATCACAGACAGGAGCGCCTGCGATGGTGTACTCAACGACAAACCTGGGTGCACGAATGGCAAAACGTCATTTTTTCGGATGAATCCCGATTCTGTTTACAGCATCATGATGGTCGCATCCGTGTTTGGCGACATCGCGGTGAACGCACATTGGAAGCGTGCATTCGTCATCGCCATACTAGCGTATCACCCGGCGTGATGGTATGGGCTGCCATTAGTTACAAGTCTCGGTCATCTCTTGTTGGCATTGACGGCACTTTGAACAGTGGCCGTTACGTTTCAGATGTGTTACGACCCGTGCCTCTACCCTTCAATCTACCCCTGCCAAACCCAACATTTCAGGAGAATAATGCACGACCGCATGTTGTAGGTCCCGTACGGGCCTTTCTGGATACAGAAAATGTTCGACGGCTGCCCTGGCCAGCACATTCTCCAGATCTCACGCCAACTGAAAACGTCTGGTCAATGGTGGCCGACCAACTGGCTCGTCACAATACGCCAGTCACTACTCAAGATGAACTGTGGTTTAGTGTTGAAGATGCATGGGCAGCTGTACCTGTACACGCCATCTAAGCTCTGTTTGACTCAATGCACAGGCGTATCAAGGTCGTTATTACGGCGAGAGGTGGTTTTTCTGGGTACTGATTTCTCAGGATCTGTACACGCAAATTGCGTGAAAATGAAGTCACATGTCAGTTATAGTATAATATATTTGTCCAATGGATACCCGTTTATCATCTGCATTTTTTCTTGGTATAGCAAATTTAATGGCCAGTAGTGTATATTCCAGCAATAATCTGCTAACATAGAAGGAACCCACTTCCCTTCATAACGCTTTTCTATGGTAGAAATGTCTTTATGGAATCTTTCACCGTGTTCATCCGATACGTCACTACAGCTCTCTGTGAAGTAGTCGAGATGAGAGTCCATCATATGTACCTTCAAAGACATATTGCACCCCAGATCTTGGTATGCTTTGATCATGTTATTCGCCATTGCTTTGTACTTAGTAGCTCTTCTTTTTCCGAGGAAGTTTTGTGACACCTTCTTGAACCAGTCCCACGCTGTGTTTTCTTTTTCAGTTAAACGTGCTTCAAAATTTGCATCTTTCTGCAGCTCCTTGATTTGTGATCTCACAAGTACACCTTCGTTTATTTTTGCAGCTGAAAGATGGGGGAATCTGGTAGTGAGATATGCAAACCCACTGCCTGTTGGATCCGTGGCCTTTACGAATTGTTTCATTAGGCCAAGTTTGATGTGAAGCATTGGAAGTGGTATATCTTCAGGAGCTACTAGACTTACACGTTGTAAATTCTTTTCGACCACTTTCTCCGTCTAGGCCATTTAATTTTCACGTAGTGAAAATTTCTGTCTTGACTATCTCAATCGCATAGAAAACAGATATACTTCGTGTAGCCTTGTTGCATTCCCAGTACCGTGGCAATTACTTTGAAATCTGCACATAAATTCCATTTCTATTCATTGTATTGTAATGAATTTAGCATCCTTTGTACGAATTCGTAATTCTCTTTGGTCAAGCTGGAGTAAACTACTGGAACAGAGGGTATTTTATTTCCGTTATGGAGCAAAACACCCTTGACACTCGTTTTCGACGCATCTGTGAAAAGTCTCCACACCTGTGAAATATAGGTGAAGCTCAGCACTCTCATTAGGCCAGTAACGTCACTGCAAAATATCAGATCTCCGTGAGTTGCTAAATAGGAAGTAAAGGCATGTTCTCTGTGCCTGAACACACTGATTTTAGTACTTTGGTGGAGTAGATTATACTCTTGTAATATTGAACCAAGCAGCTGCGCCTTTTTTTTTATTTAGTCCTAAATCACGTAGTAAATCGTTTAAATCTGCTTGTGTTAACAAGTGTGGCGATGTCTCACTTGTGCAGTGATATAAAGGATGATCATTTGTGATTTCTTCAGTACTGCGTACTTCACTGTCACTCAGAATTTGACCTGGAGCTCCTGAAGGTACTAGATGGTTGTCAGAATGCTGCACTGGCACTCTCGCTGAAAAAAACCTGGGTAAACAATGTGCCTCTTCGGTGTTTTGTTTGTAAAACCCTGAATGTTTGTTAGACAGAAATAACAATCGGTAATGTGGTCCTTGAGCTCTCTCCACACCATGGGCACAGCGAACAACGCCACATTCTCTTTACCTTTCCACCACTGAATTAGTTTGCAGTAACATATAGCACAACAGAAATGCGGTGCCCATTCTTTATCTTGGTCTCCTACCTCTACTCCAAAGTAATGTTTATATGCTTTCTTTATGACTGCTGAAATGTTCTTCCTGTTTCTGGCAAAGGTGAACTTCCCACAGATATAGCAGTCGTTGTCTGCCTTATACCGACGTCCACAACGACGTGGCATTTCTGAAAATAAAAACAACTTCTACAGTAATACATCTGTACTACATTAATACTAGAGATGTAGAGAAACGCTGATATGTAAAAACAAGCAGTCAATTTACCTTTCAGCACCACGCTAAATCAGTTCAAACACAAGAATTTATAAGTTCATCTGTGCTCGAAAATATGATAGAGACGATTACATGTCAGCCAAAACAACCACTCGTTGAGATTGACACAAATTACGTCTCACACCACTGTTTTAAACTCGATGCACCTGCCTCTGGGAAGCGTGAAGATTTACAGCAGCGGCAGGGACCGGCTGTCGTCGTTCGATGTGAAACGGGCCGATCTGGAGCAAGAGAGGCACCAAAGGACATTTTAATTTACACTGTCTATACTTTTACAAATAAATTCGTAAAACTTTATCATCATGACCAGGAAGGACTCAGGATTCACACTCATGGCAGAGGAAGTTAAAAACATAACAAAACAAATTTTTTTACATGTGAAATTTCATCACTTTTTCACTTGGTATTGGCTGCATTTGTTGCTGTAGGTACACTTTTCTTCATAAGTAAGAGAGATTCTTCGATAAATTTTGCACAGCATACAAACCATACTTACAGGTATATGAAATTATAGAATTTCCCAAATCTGTTAAAAACTGTGGAAAAATTGAGATAATTAACTATAAAATTCGAGTTTTCTCTAAACACGAAGTTTAAAACGTAACAGCGCATTCGTTTTTCCATAGATTAAATAAATTCTACAGTTTCATACACCTGTATGTATGGTTTGTAAGCTGTGCAAAATTAATCGAAGAATCTCTCTTAGTTATGAGGAAAAGTGTACCTACAGCAACAAATGCAGCCAACAGTAAGTGAAAAAAATCATGAAATTTCACATTTAAAAAATATTATTTTTTCGTGTTTTCGAACTTCCACTGCTATGAGTGTGAATCCTGAATCCTTCCTGGTCGTGCTGACAAAGTTTTATGAATTTGTGAATCTTCAGGTTTTCGTGGCGCAAAGACTGCTCCATTATGTTTCGGGAATGCAGCCGCATAAATTCTGCTTCTTCTTCTAATATTTCGGCTGTATACCTTTCAGCCATCTTCAGAGAGAATTTATTTGTAAAAGTATAGACAGTGCAAATTAAAATGTCCTGTGGTGCCTCTCCTTCTCGAAGTCTGCCCGTTTGACGTCTCAACCCCCTTTAATGATCTATTGCAGGTGGTCTTAAAAAATGGTTCAAATGGCTCTGAGCACTATGGGACTTAACTGCTGTGGTCATCAGTCCCCTAGAACTTAGAACTACTTAAACCTAACTAACCCAAGGACATCACAAACATCCATGCCCGAGTCAGAATTCGAACCTGCGACGGCAGCGGTCGCCCGGTTCCAGACTGTAGCGCCTAGAACCGCTCGGCCACACCGGCCGGCGCAGGTGGTCTTAAAGACATAAACGTGGTGAGGGATAACCCAGTGAAGTCTGATTCCTTCCACCTGCTGTTGAACAAGAAACTGCTACTGACAGTATTCTTCAATAAGCTACCGGTTTCGGTCAATGACTGTTTTCCAGGATCCGTACAACAAACGTCACCAATACACAGGGTGTTTGCCTCAAACTGGGACCACTACATATCTTGAAAACGACACAGCGTAGGAATAACACGTTGTCTGTGCTAGAAGTGGCCATCTCCTACCCACCCCTCCTGCGTGGGCGGTGTCAGCTCTGTATCTTCACATACTGAATTTTTATCGCATGTTCGGAGTCTATTTCAAAAAGACCTACTGTTTACTCACATCATTGTTTACAATTCGTGGTAGACGGCGCTGTAATCGGCAAATATCAAATGCTCCTCCGCGGTGAAGAACTGATGCGTTTGATTCTGCGATTCAGTTGGGGTGTAAATGTAAGCCCTTGTGTTCTAATGGTTGCTAATGATGTACAGTACAACTAATATGGCGAGACATTGACATTCCTGACAAATAAACTAATAGTATGGTAACGTAGTTTTCTGTTGCCTATGGAGTTGGTGAATCCACAGACCATCACAATGCTCGATTTCGAAAGCCGCCCTCGAAACCCGCCATCAGGGTGACTGATTGCGATGTGTGCTTACATTCAACCTCCAACCTAACCTAACCTAACCTAAAACTATCGAACTGACCGCTACGTTGATACCGGCCGAATACAAGCCACAAACACTGTAATAAGGTAAAATGTCCATGAAGTGATAGTGACAGGCACATCTGCCGTGGATACTCACCGAAACCAAGCACTCCAATGCCGGGAGGCAATGGGACTCTTCGATATCAGTCATCCCGATGGACACAGAAAACTATTACATTCACGTTGTTGTTCCTGAATCGTGATAAACTAGACATTCAAACCACTAACCATATGGCACTGTACAGTCAGATTTGCAACACTAAAGTATTTTGAATTAAAGTTGCGAGGACGGTTCGTGAGTTGTGCTTGAGTAGCTCGGATGGTTAGAGCACTTTCCCGCAAAAGGCAAAGATCTTAGCTTTGAGTCCGGGTCCGGCACACGGTATTAACCTACCAGGCTGTTTCATACCAGCGCACACTTCTCTGCAGAGTGAAAATCTCATTCTGGAAACATCCCCCAGGTGGTGGCTAAGCCATGTCTCCTTTCTTCCATGAGTGCTGGTTCCGGAAGGTCTGTAGGAGAGCTTCTGTGAAGTTTGGAAGGTAAGAGACGAGGTACTGGAGGAATTAAAGCTGTGAGGAGGGGTCGTGAATCGTGCTTGGGTAGCTCAGATGGTAGAGCACTTGTCCGCGAAAGGCAAAGATCCCCATTTCTTGTCTCGGTCCGGCAGATAGTTTTAATCTGGCAGGAAGTTTCATATCAGCGCACTCTCCGCTGCAGAGTGAAACTCTCATGCAATGTGAAGCGCTGGCTTCACTACAGCTATTTGACGTCCTGTAATATGTTTGTAAACGTGGCTTTAAAGTTGGGACCAACTATGGTTGGGACACTTTTTAATAACCTTACTTTGACTGGGGTGGAAGGGGACGGGGGGGGGGGTGAGCAAGGGGCACAATGCATGTTATTAATAGTGTGTTGATAGGCAGGTGGAATATGCTGCAGGCGAATTCACATCCACAACCGCAGCTACAGCCATCCTCGTCTACGTCTGGAAATATCCAGGCAGTTTTTCAGCAAGCCGGAATAGAGGAAGTGGTCAGACTCTAAAACAGCTCTCCATTTTACTTTCTCCATTTTTGAACTCTGGATGGCGCAAGTTAAAAAGCGCTCCATCTGCTACATACTTTTTATTAACTTTGTAGTTGTCGGAACGCTAATTCTATTAACTGGATTATTCAAAAATGAAAATAGTTCTGATAGGGTACTAAACATTTATTTACCTTCCGATATTCCGCCTTCAGTGCTTTATAAACCGCTTCACACGTTTCTGGAATTATTTTGGTTAATGTGCAATGTGGTACACATTTAAGAAGTGGTCCAATATAAGGCTCTGAGCACTATGGCACTTAGCTTCTGAGGTCATCAGTCCCCTAGAACTTAGAACTACTTAAACGTAACTAACCTAAGGACATCACACACATCCATGCCCGAGGCAGAATTCGAATCTGCGACCGTAGCAGTCGCGCGGATCCAGACTGAAGCGCCTAGAACAGCTCGGCTACTGCGGCCGGCTCCAATTTAAGAGGTGTTATCCTGTATGCATGCATGTAGTATGTGATATGGTTGGCAAAGAGGACTGTAGAAGAATGGAATGAGGATTTTTTTCCAGTAATGAAACAATGCTGCTTTTCCACAGCCTCCATTTATGCTTGTAGTGACGACGAAAATTATGCCCTCTCTTCCGATGCAACGAGCAACTGCTTAAACGACCCTCGTGCAGCTGCTAAGGCTTTTACGACTGAGAATTAAGCACGGCTTCAGGGGGGGGGGGGAGTTCTTTTTAAGCAGGAGGACGGTCCGGGGGAGAGGGGGAGGCATTTGTGACGTCGTTAGGCGCCGCGCTGTTTACGATCGCCGCCGATTGACACAAATAACGAAACTAATAAACGGCGTCCGGCGCGGCCCGGCGCAGGGCCGTAACGACATTAGGGCAGCGCCCGTCCCCTGGAGGCGGGCGACGTCTGCGTCGTCGACGCTGTCTCCTGGGCGCGCTCCTCGGTCGCCAGCCGCCGCCTCTGCCTCCGCCGCTGCACTTCCGGTGGTTATTAAAAATTATTGGAGGGGTCCTTCGGCTGCTCCCGACTGCGCCACGAAAACTGAATTACTGGCAGGCGAGGCGGAGGCGGAATGCCGATGCGCAGAGCGCCGCGTGGGGGGGGGGGGGGGGGGAGTCGTCGCTGGAGCAAGCGAGTTTACTTTGCAGGCGCCGCCATCTAATGCTGCGCCAGCTGTTATCGCGGACTGCGAAGGCCACCACTGGGAATGGAGAGAGGTACATTATTTATTAAATAATAGAGGTATCAGATGAAGTCTCGTAGGAGGCTACAGAACATTCTGGTAAATAAGATTAGGTTTGCAGTCGCATAAAATATCATAGAGCAGGTGAAGAATAACTTTATTAAACTTCCTGGCAGATTAAAACTGTGTGCCGGACCGAGACTCGAACTCGGGACATTTGCCTTTCGCAGGCAAGTGCTCTATCAACTGAGCTACCCAAGAACGACTCGCGCCCCGTCCTCACAGCTTTACTTCCGCCAGTACTTCGTCTCCTACCTTCCAAACTTTACAGAAGCTCTCCTGCGAACCATGCTGGACTAGCACTCCTGAAAGAAAGGTGTGAGGACAGGGCGTGAGTGTGCTTGGGTAGCTCAGTTGGTAAAGCACTTTCCCGCGAAAGGCAAAGGTCCCGAGTTCGAGTCTCGGTCCGGCACACAGTTTTAATCCGCCAGGAAGTTTCATATCAGCGCACACTGCGCTGCAGAGTGAAAATCTCATTCTGAATAACTTTATTGATCACAAAGTACTGTGTTCTTACATAAATGTAGGAATTTCCCACCAGCAACTTCTTTATAATGAATATTTGATACTGTCCGTATTGACGTTACAGGTATTTAAAACCCGTCTTTTCAACTGCCAAAACATGCATTCTCGCTTTTCGCTTTTATTCATTTAAGCATCGTCAGTGGCAGCGTTTTCATGTTTTCCGCCTATATCGGGAAATGTTGGCTGGTCGTAAATTTCACAGGTACTCCTGTATGTGTTACTTATGATTTTTTTAATTTTAATTTTAATAACCAACAGACTCATTTGCACCGTTTACCTGGAATTTACCTAGGTTTCAGTCGGGATAACTCGACCTTCTTCAGAATAGCAGTAACTACCGTTTGTCCATAGTGGACTTGTCAAGCTAAAACTACAAAACCATAAATTATCGTCAGACTGTAAAAACTTATCTGAAACTGACTCGGCCCCACTTCGCGACCGTGGTGCGGTAGCCACGAGTGCTGTACTGGAACCGACCATAGCGTCATGAGGCCCGCCTAGGCGGACGCAATACCTTGCGCCTGCGCATAAACTGTGTTAACTCCTGACCTTGAATTTACTAGTAAAGTGAAATAAAAGGTATAGCTGAGGAAAAGGGCGTATATGTTATCTTACGCAGAACGTACATAGATCGACTGTCTTAAAATTTATGAAGTATTCATTGGTCATGATATGAGGAAGACATCATGTGCTTACAAGGTATGGCCTGTTTAGGAAATTTTTGTGCTTAAGCACGAAGTCTATTCACCTAAAAAGAACTCTGGAGTGGGAAGGATAATATAAAGCCAACGTCGTCATTATTATGACTATGTCTAGAAATTTTTAAGACGTAATTGTTAAGCACATGCTTAGCTATGGTTACAACGCATGAACATCCTATTGACTTAGCACACAAATGGTCATGACTGAACTTATGAACAAGTCTATGTCTAATCTGTAACATCCGGCAATACGGGCCATATAAAATACATGGTCATTATTCAAGATCAGTATATTTGACATGAAATGGTCTAGTATCAAGTCAAAAACTACTGCAGGTGCCTGATTGAGCTTCTTGACGAAGTTATGGTTATGAGTTGCAGAAAACACTAAAGTAGGGGATAATGTGGCGGTAATGGGGTACTCAATTTGCCTTCGTGGAGGTGATCTATACACATACCGTAAAAAGTGCGTGTGGAGCACTGCCATCATAATTCGGGCCTGGTGACCACTGCCATTGAACTTAGGGAATGACAGCGGAATTATGTTTAAAGCTCAAGTTTGACTTGGCGAACATCGCTCCGGTCAACACACTTAAAATAATTGACCGACATAGGTCAATATGTACATAAAGAACTAGTCTAAATTAGCTTTAGCTTTCAGCATAATTGACCTCTGTGACGTAAATCACGACGAAATATTGCACAGTTAGTCTTTATCTACGCCCTCCTGGTCAAACATACGTCAGGAGAACTGAAACACTTATTGAGCAATATGTTGCGTTATACTGAACGAAACAATAACAGGAATACCAGGATGATGTGCTAGTACACGATCCACACATAATCGGAAATCAGACTAAAACGGTGTTACTGACCAATGTAACTGTTTAAGGTTAAGCTCGAATCATCGACGTGCTTTTTTGTTTCAGGTAGATCTCATGGAGATGAATAAAAATGTGTTATATCGTTTTAGTGTACAGATACTTTATATGATGAGCTGATGTTTGTTTTTCAGCTCTGCGGTTCGTCGCAGGCTTTACTGTGGCGGTCAGCCGCCACTTTAACCATGACACGAGTAACTCTGCTTTGAAAGCGGAAACTAAAGCGTGGTTTAAAACACGCTAATACGACGTACCATTCGCTGTATTTTATTACAAAATGAGGAAAGCCGTAACAGATATACGGGACGAGCATCATTGTGAAACGGTATAATGTTAATGTAACATGAGCGCCTTGTGATCATATGGTGATGACGGATTTATTTGACTGATTGTTGGCTATTGGGTTGCACGTAATGTCTTGACGAGCATCACATATTCTAACACGCTGAATTTAGTTCTGCAAAAAAGCAGGCCAGTGTAACGTTGGCCTTTTTTCTATCAGGCGGAATCTTCGATGAAAACCATGCATAAGTTAATTTATTACATAAACTTTACTGATCTCACTGAAATCTTCCTGAAAATGAAAAATGCGACACTACATTCAGTTTCGAATTTAAACTCATCTGTGTTGGAGACACACTAAATAGACCCTTAAATGGTAGTTTTTTTTCCTTTTTGTTTATACATGCATCGAAAGTCGTGGTCTCAGATGAAGACTCCCCATGTGACTGAAACTAGCTACATTAGATGGGTGATATCCATAAGTTAAAGTCGAGTACAACTGAACAAGGAGTCGCATCTTTCAATAGACGCCTTTATTTCTCTCACTTACCTGAATGAGATCAGTGTACTTATAAACGTTTTCTAAAGGCTATGTCTTCGTTTTTTGCTGTACGCCTCATTTCTTGATAGTTTCCAATAGATCTTCGACTGTTTTCTTTCTAAGTCTCCCCTTGGTTTTCTTTCCAAAATTTTCTCTTCAAATATCTCTATTAAAATTGTTTGTGTTTCAATGAATGTCGAAAAGTTTCTTTTCCTTTTTTGGATGGTTCCTGAAAGATTCCTGAGCACACTGATCCTTTGCAGAACATCACTGTTTGCTTTTCATTCTGTCCAGTAATACAGGGACTTCCTCCTGCGTGTCAACCGATTCTTCACAGAGTAGCACTTACATCCAGATATTATTACATCATTTGTTGAATTTATTCCCGTCTTACCCGATGATTTCTGCACTTTGCTGCTCCCCCTGGTATCATGCATGTCGCTTTCTGATGCATTAACACGCGTTCTATGAGGTCCCTTCTTCTTGTCAGTGTCTCCCATATGTTATGTTCTCTCCCGATTCTGCAGAGATCCTATTCATTCCTTACCACATCTATAGCGGCACATCTGAAGCAATTCGATTCAATTCTTTCCCGATTATTCTACAGTCGATGATTCTCTTCCATAGAATGATGTGCTCCAAACATACTCAGAAATTTCTCTCTTATAAGTGACAATCAAATGAAAACGACAGTCAGATGAAAAGAAGTAAGAGAACTGTTTATTGTTTCAAAAGGAATCCCACGTCTGCTAACACCCTGAGAGACAAGACGAGCAGTGTCTTCATGGGAAACTGTTTGCGGATGCTGGCGGATCCATCATGGTACCCAATCGTGCCTCGCCGACCGCACTGCCGTATTCTGCCTGTTTACATATCTGTGTAGTTGAATACGCTTGAATACGAGTGCCCATACAAGTTTCTTTCAGTCTATCTCTCTTCTTTGGTGCCCGCATCTCGTGGTCGTGTGGTAGCGTTCTCGCTTCCCACGCCCGGGTTCCCGGGTTCGATTCCCGGCGGGGTTAGGGATTTTCTCTGCCTCGTGATGGCTGGGTGTTGTGTGCTGTCCTTATGTTAGTTAGGTTTAAGTAGTTCTAAGTTCTAGGGGACTGATGACCATAGATGTTAAGTCCCATAGTGCTCAGAGCCATTTGAACCATTTTTTTCTTCTTTGGTATTAAAATGTTTTTACTTTAATGTAAGGTACGATTGGGATTGTCTGGAATAAGGTAAATGATATTTAAAACAATGATGCCGTCGCTTATGTTCTGCGCGCTCTTAAATGCGCCTTGATTATACGCCGACGACGGTCAACGTTTCTACGCAGGCAAAAATATTAATAAAAATGGATACAGTGTTGCTTGTAATGGTTTAACTACGTTATCCAACCTCGCGGCTAGCTCAAACAGAAGTAGCCTGAAACTACTAGTGTTATTGACCGATAAACTAATGGTTGCGTAGAGAGAGATACGACATAATCACCTAGGTAGCGTAAGGATTTGTACTCACGATAAATAATTTCAGTTACGTCACATTGGCTTCAGTTGAGTGAAGCATTTACTTGATAGAATTAAATTTAATTGAAAACTGAAAGATATCATGAAGCGTATTGCCTACTGCAGTTAAATTTATCTACGTAATTCCGTAAAAATGCTCATAAAATGAACTTTGCAATTATTAATGCTTTAAAATTATTATCAGTTTTCATTTATTATGTTAACTTGAGGGCGAAGCGTAGTATTTAATATTTTAATTAAATTTCACGTAATGGCCGTGTGTGAGCTGTTCCGACAAAAGAAAGCCGGATGGGCAGTCTCCCACAAAACTCACTCTAAATAATTAATTTCACTTAAATATTTCCACAGGGATGGAGATGACTTCAATAAGAAAGGAGAAATTTTTTTCCATATATTGTAACAGAAAATAAAGCCAAGCGACTTAATTCTCCAACAGAATAGTCAAAAGTACTATTAGATCTTTGAAACAAGTGTCTTTAACATTAATGAGATTTCCATGATTACAAAGAATTTCCTTACATTGTATAGTTATTCTTTCATACTGAAAGACAAATTTTATTAACATTTTAACACAAAAAATCATATTAACGAACTGTAGGTTTTATAATTATCTGTCGTGATAGCTAAGGTTTTTATCGGTAGAAATGCTCTGAGTTTTGTACTTTGTTTACACTTTACATTCACACGTCTGGTATGGGTTTAGTTAAATTTTTATAGGGCTTTCCAGGAGACGTCACAGTATGAATTTCCGGGTCAAATTTTCTGTCCGTAGTTGAGTTTAGATCATCCAAACAGTACACCGCAACTCGTTCTTTGTTCACTTCAAAGTGCCGTCACTAAAACATTTCTTCTAACATGGTATCAAACTCATGTTTACACATCTCAAGTAAGAGTCTTTATTATCTCCGTTAACTGCACCGGTTTCAAAACAACTTCGTCACGTTACATTATTTTTGATTACCGTACTATCTACACCTTAAGCTGCTCAGCGAATGTGAAACACGTGAATGAACTCGTGGTGTCATTTTGTGAATCTAATATAATGTAATCCCATACGGGAGTCCAAGCGAATCTGAAAAAATTCCTATGGACACATTCTTATCACATGATTACAGTTACATGCGATTTCACGCACAGGATGTGTCATTTAAAGAAAACCGTTAATTGTCTATTTATACACAAAGATTTCTTAGTCCGACAGCTGTGATTAAAGGTCCTCAGCATGAAGGTAGTATTTACAGAGAGAGAGGAAGGAAATATTTTGTATTTCTGTAAGGAAAATAACGACGACCCTACAGTCGGTAGTTCTTATTTTCCTTCTTTTTCCTCTTTTCCGGCTGGCTTGATGTTGCCTTCCACGATGTACTCTCTACTGCCAGCCTGGTCAACTCAGCGTAGCACATACACCTAACGTCCTGATATATATCTTCTCTATGTTGTAATCTTTTCTCTATAGTTTTTATCTTTTTGTCTAGTCAGTTCTGCAAAGAAAACCTTCATTTCTTATCTGAGCACTCAATTTTTATCACCCTTCTGTAACACTATTCAAACGCTTCTCTTCACCTCCTGGTTTCCCCACAATCAATGTTTATCTCATGCACAATGCTGAACACCAGGGGTACATTCCTAGAAATTTTATTTTCGTGTTAAGGCCTGTGATCGATGCTAGTACATATTTTTTAGCTGCGGATGCTCTTTTCTGTTGTGCTGTTCTTCTTCTTATATCCTCCTTGTGTCGTCCGTATTTCGTCATTTTGTATCGAAGCTGACGGAAGTCCAAGACTTTTTCTGCAACGTGGTCTCCAATATCGTCATTGATCTCATTTCCACTGCTGAATCTTTGCTACAGTAGAAGTGCATCTAACGCATTAGGTTTAGCTTCAATCCCTTGCATTCAATTCATTATGCAATTGTTGGTAACCTGTAAGACACTGTTTTCATCTTGACAGAGAATCCTATCTTTTCCCCTTTTGAATTATTACGCAGATAACGTCGAAATCAATAGTCTCGAAAGATTTAATGAAAGTGAAGAGGAAATTATACATTTTCATTTAATCAAATACTTGGCAGCTTCCGAAATTCTCTTAGTTTTTTTCTCTCCGCATCATGGGCACCTTGCTCACTGCTTATGCACTGGAATTGTCCGACATGCACCTGTCCGTATTTCTTCTTGTCGACGTCTCTGGCTATAGTAAATGGGCAGCCACTTCATCTCGCGACAAATGACGAACGTAAAATCAAATGTAATTTTTATTTGAAGAAGGGAATACTCACGAAATTCTAAAGAGGAGGGAAAAAGAATGTATTGTCAATGTGGTGTCACCGCCAGACACCACACTTGCTAGGTGGTAGCCTTTAAATCGGCCGCGGTCCGGTAGTATACGTCGGACCCGCGTGTCGCCACTGTCAGTGATCGCAGACCGAGCGCCACCACACGGCAGGTCTAGAGAGACTTACTAGCACTCGCCCCAGTTGTACAGCCGACGTTCATAGCAGTGGTTCACTGACAAATACGCTCTCATTTGCCGAGACGATAGTTAGCATAGCCTTCAGCTACGTCATTTGCTACCACCTAGCAAGGCGCCGTATTCAATTGATATTTATCTTGAAGCATGTACAGTCAAGAGAGATGTACACCAATTATGGATTAAAGTTAAGTATTACATCATCTACGTACTTCATTTGCAATTCTCAAGACATTGTCCTGTTCCAGACCTCACGCCAGTCAGCGTGTAATTAAACGCGTGCATTTCGGCCTCCTCTAGCAACACGGTGTTCGCACTTCTGCCAACACTACAGTCAATATTTTAGGCGCTCATATCAGCAAGTAATGGCGATTGCCTCCTATTTTCCACTTGACAGAACGCGTGCAACTGCCCTTTATTTTGCAGGGGAAGTCTTCCCCTATTCACTGTGGGGGCGCCTCATCCATAAGACCGGCAGATCTTTAAGTAAGATCTTCCACTGAATGCGTCAGGCAGTCGGAGCCGCAGATTTCCAGTTTATCATGTTTGCAAGCGATGTGTGAGAGTGTCACAATATTCGCTAGTTGTTGCTTCATCACCACAGCTACTTGCCTATACGCTTTTCACTGTGGAAAAAAACAAAGATATGAAATTTTTGTGGGAAAAAGTCACGTTCCTTTGATCGTTATCAATATTTCTTTAGCTTAGAAGTAATTCATCCAAAGTCCCATGCACACTGTGGTCTTCTCGCTTGGTAATGCAGCGTAATATGACAGTTTAAAAGTAATAATTTATGTAGGATGTTTAACAAAAAAAGTGTCCATATTTTCACACGAGATAGAACTAGAATAAAGTACTACAAACGCATGCCCGACAACAATTACTTTTCGACATATTCCCAGCGACAGCCATCTACTGTTGACAATATTGGAGCTGCTCAGTGGGGTCGCCAATCATTTTCACACTCTTATTGTTGCACAGCCCTCTATATCAAACACGCTCTTGTAACGGATGCGCATTGTGAATGTGCGTGGGGAAGAAAAGAAGCAACACGAAGGAACATCCGAATCTGATGCACATGATTACAATTTTAGAAAAGTTGGGTGCTTTATTCAAGAGAAAGAGCTTCAAAAATTGAACAAGTCTACAACGTGTTGGTCCACTTCTGGTCTTATACAAGCAGTTATTCGACTTTGCATTGATTGATAGAATTGTTGGATGTCCTCTTGAGGGATACCGCGCCGAATTTTGTCCAATAACAAAGTCACGAGAGACAGCGCCGTCGCCACACAACACGAGCTAGTTAACGTGAACTATCGCTCTCCAACAGCAGTCATCTGCTTTATTTGGCTCGTAAACCATACAGTTTGCCCATGAAAATTAACGCGCGTATAATTCCTACAATCGCACCAAAAAGTACTAGCATATGTGCGTATTTATCGTTGCTGGTTACAAACGCCGCACCTTCCGGTACACAGCACATGTACGTGCTACCTCACATACCAGACATTACAATTCTGCCCACAGTGCCTACCATTAACAAAGAAATGCAGTGTTAAGGGCAAACATGTATCTCCTATGCACACAAAAGGTATTGGCACAAAGCGTGGCTTCTCGATATACAGGGCTATTACAAATGATTGAAGCGATTTCATAAATTCACTGTAGCTCCATTCATTGACATATGGTCACGACACACTACAGATACGTAGAAAAACTCATAAAGTTTTGTTCGGCTGAAGCCGCACTTCAGGTTTCTGCCGCCAGAGTGCTCGAGAGCGCAGTGAGACAAAATGGCGACAGGAGCCGAGAAAGCGTATGTCGTACTCGAAATGCACTCACATCAGTCAGTCATAACAGTGCAACGACACTTCAGGACGAAGTTCAACAAAGATCCACCAACTGCTAACCCCATTCGGCGATGGTATGCGCAGTTTAAACCTTCTGGATGCCTCTGTAAGGGGAAATCAACGGGTCGGCTTGCAGTGAGCGAAGAAACGGTTGAACGCGTGCGGGCATGTTTCACGCGTAGCCCTCGGAAGTCGACGAATAAAGCAAGCAGGGAGCTAAACGTACCACAGCCGACGGTTTGGAAAATCTTGCGGAAAAGGCTAAAGCAGAGGCCTTACCGTTTACAATTGCTACAAGCCCTGACACCCAATGACAAAGTCAAACGCTTTGAATTTTCGGCGCGGTTGCAACAGCTCATGAAAGAGGATGCGTTCAGTGCGAAACTTGTTTTCAGTGATGAAGCAACATTTTTTCTTAATGGTGAAGTGAACAGACACAATGTCCGAATCTGGGCGGTACAGAATCCTCACGCATTCGTGCAGCAAATTCACAATTCACCAAAAGTTAACGTATTTTGTGCAATCTCACGGTTTAAAGTTTACGGCCCCTTTTTCTTCCGCGAAAAAAACGTTACAGGACACGTGTATCTGGACACGCTGAAAAATTGGCTCATGCCACAACTGGAGACCGACAGCGCCGACTTCATCTTTCAACTGGATGGTGCTCCACCGCACTTCCATCATGATGTTCGGCATTTCTTCAACAGGAGATTGGAAAACCGATGGATCGGTCGTGGTGGAGACCATGATCAGCAATGCATGTCATGGCCTCCACGCTCTCCCGACTTAACCCCATGCGATTTCTTTCCCTGGGGTTATGTGAAAGATTCAGTGTTTAAACCTCCTCTACCAAGAAACGTGCCAGAACTGCGAGCTCGCATCAACGATGCTTTCGAACTCATTGATGGGGACATGCTGCGCCGAGTGTGGGAGGAACTTGATTATCGGCTTGATGTCTGCCGAATCACTAAAGGGGCAGATATCGAACATTTGTGAATGCCTAAAAAAACTTTTTGAGTTTTTGTATGTGTGTGCAAAGCATTGTGGAAATATCTCAAATAATAAAGTTATAGTAGAGCTGTGAATAACCCTGTACTGTTGGGTTTTCAGGTACCGGAACGCCATCTGCTGACGCAATAGACACTGCGTGTTGTTGTCGGCCCAGTCGCTTGTCTGTTGCTGTATTGCGCGATAGTGGTCAGCATGGGGCCGAAGAAGAAGGAACATTCAGTGGCGTAGCGTGACAGAGTGGTATTGCTCCATTCGCAAGGGAGAAGCTATCGACAAATCGGAGCAGAGGCGTCTGTTAGCTACACCTCGGTACGAACCATCATTCGTAAATATAGAGACACTGGAACAACAGTGAATAAGTGTCGTCCCGGACGTCCAAAAGTGCGTACAACCCGAGAGCGTCGCCGTATCATCGCACTTGCTCGGAAGGAACCTGCTACAAGTGCAGCAACTATTGCCGAGGTTGTTCAGACAAGACGGTTAGTGTTCAAACTATGCGAAATGTGTTGAATGAGGCTGACATGCATGGACGTTCTCCCAGGAAAAAGCCATACATATCGGAAACTAACCGGCAGAAACTCCTGCAGTTTCCCAAGGACTACATCAGCAAGCCGATGGAGTTTTGGAGCACTGTGATCTCAAACAAAGAACCGAAGCTCAGTGTATTCGGATTTGATGCAAGAAAGAAAGTTTGGCGCAAGCCGATTGCGGACCTCGACATCAAACACATGCCTGCCACAGGCAAACACGGTGGGGCCGGTATCATGGTCTGGGGCTCTAGGGCGGCGTCCGCCGCTGGAAATCTAGCTGTAATCCACGGTACAATGGATGATATACATCGACGTGTTGCGAGGTAATTTACACGCTAATGCACAGACATTGGGCCTTACTGGGGTGTTTCATTTCCAGCAAGACACCGTCACAAAACATACCGCCATGAAAACCCGGGAGTGGTTACTGTACAATGCCCCAGAAGGGTTCTACCACCACCTCAGAGCCCTGATTTGTACCCCACGGAGAACCTGTGGGATCATCTTGACACACAACTCAGCCGGACGTACTGGCCGAGCGGTTCTACGAACCTCAGTCTGGAACCGCGCGACCGTTACGGTCGCAGATTCTAATCCTGTCTCTGGCATGGATGTGGGTGATGTCCTTAGGTTAGTTAGGTTTAAGTAGTTCTATGTTCTAGGGGACTGATGACCTCAGATTTTAAGTCCCATAGTGCTCAGAGCTATTTGAACTATTTGAACACACAAGTCAGAAAAAGGCGTCCGTCCGGTAAAAACGACTTGGAGAAAGTGCTTCTGAAGAAATGGTCGAAAATTACCCCTGATATCAACCGGAATTTAATACAAAGCATTCCTAGGCGTTTACGTGCTGTTATAGACGCTAACTGGATGCACACTAGCTATTAGAAGGTGAACAGCAATGAAGAAAACGAACACACCGATTCATACGCGTGTGCCAATGCCTTTTTGAATGCAGAAGAGCGATGTTTATTTTCATAACACTGTATGTTACTTTACGGACAGGTGACTTGGACATATTTGTAACCTATGGTGGCACGTGTCAGGTGGCACGTGTCTGGGTTCTGTTCTGAAGTATATGTTTCGTTTAACCTACAAGCAATAAAATGTAACTGTGCCAATACTTTTTGGTGCGATTGTATATTAGGTTTATTAAAACGAACGTTTCCTTTCTTGATCTTACGCTAGTCACGTTCTTCTGTCTGTGGTATACATAAATGGTAACTTCAATATCAGTGAACGTGTAATAAGACAAAAATGAAAGATGCATGTCCACTCAGTAATGGCATCAGCTTACATAAATTTACCAAATCGAACTCCTGACAGAGAGCGCACCTATATTTACATAACATCAAATATAGCAGAAATTATTTCTATTAATTTCATAGGAAACTCGCACAACCTTTTTGAAAACGAGAAGGTGAAAGATATTGTACAGCAGGTGGTGAACCCTCTGCCGATCCAGCATCCGCACCACAACTTGGGACGTCGGTCAAGGACGCTATGCTGGAGCTCATCTTATAGCGACCTGGTATTGGATGTCACAGTCTTCTAAAGGCTCTAATCGCGGAAATGTTGCTAACATTTTATTACAACATGATCCTAACAAGATCGACACGTTTTAATGACTCTTCAACGGGTCGTTGCATTAAAACTGCTTACTCTCATGACACGCGAATTACTCAGTGTGCTGGTGCTTAGAAACAGCATATATTCACAGGGTGTTATTTATAACACAAAATCCACTGGGCTTCTACTGAACGCTACAAATGTCATCTTGCTTTCTGTTTGTGACGTATGGAGCGTCCTTGCTTCCTATTGGTTCTACTCTACGTGGCACATTGCTGAAATATACCAGAACGTACTTGGCGTTTCACGTGACGAAATGGCTTCTCAAGCAGAAATAGCAGGAAGTAACGTCACAAAGCGGAACGCCAACGTTAGCTAACTTGTATTACGTGCGACGGCTTTACTATAATCTGGGACGCCACGGCAGAGTTGCAGCAAGTGGCATACACCTGCAGCGATTAACCAACAACAAGAATGAGATATTCACCCTGCAGCGGAGTGTGCGCTGATATGAAACTTCTTGGCAGATTAAAACTGTGTGTGAACCTTGCAGGAAGTTTCATATCAGCGCACACTCCACTGCAGAGTGAAAATCTCATTCTGGAAACAGCCCACAGGCTGTCGCTAAGCCATGTCTCCGCAATATCCTTATTTCCAGGAGTGATAGTTCTGCAAGGTTCGCAGAAGAGCTTCTGTGAAGTGTACAAGGTAGGAGACGAGGTACTGGCAGAAGTAAAGCTGTGAGGACGGGGCGTGAGTCGTGCTTGTGTAGCTCAGTTGGTAGAGCACTTGCCCGCGGAAGGCAAAGGTCCCGAGTTCGAGTCTCGGTCCGGCACACACTTTTAATCTGCCACGAAGTTTCATATCAGCGCACACTCCGCTGCAGAGTGAAAATCACATTCTGGAAACATTCTCCGCAAAATCCTTTCTACCAGGAGTTCTAATTCTGCAAGCTTCGCAGAAGAGCTTCTGTGAAGTTTCAAAGGTAGGAGACGAGATACTGACGGAATTACAGCTGTGAGGACGGATCGTGAGTCAAGCTTGGGTAGCTCAGTTACTAGAGCACTTGCCCGCGAAAGGGAAAAGTCCCTAGTTCGAGTCTCGTTCCGGCACAAAGTTTTAATCTGCCAGGAAGTTTCAAACCAACAACAAGCCTGTTTTGATATATATTACACCTGCCGCCCACCCAGGCTGGGCATAGAACTGGCAAGCCATCAAGACGGCGTCTGCTGTAATGAGGGTTACCACAGTGAGGATTCCATCGTCTATCCGTCGTCCTGACAGGAGCACCTGCCTAAGGGTCCAACCACAGCAGCGATGGACGGAGGGTTGAGGCCTTCCCAGCTTACGAGACACTGGGCATGTGCCGGTGCCAGACGTCGAAGCCATGGCTCGCACACTGGATGTCTACACTCCTGTTACTCGCTATCGCTTCGCTAGCAGCATGGATGTGCCAGACCACCACGCCAACCTATAGTGAAATAAATAAAGTTTTGTAAAAAAACTTTTTATAGCCAAAATCGCATAAATATTTGTTTTAGACAACCAGTTTCGAAATGCTTGGCTGTCATCTTGTGGTCTTCAAAGTGTCTTGAATCTCGTTGTCAAAAATAAATAAATATTTATGTGATATTAGATAGAGAAAGTTTCTTACCAAGTAAAACACATTGCTCCTTCTCGTTTCTCAACATGAGAAATTGCAACTAAAGCATAGAACTGCGTTCAAATCGCGTATGACTTGTCCTGCGCAACTACCGCCACCTGAGACAATCTGCACACGTACAAAAGTAATACCAGTAATGTATCTGAGTAATTGCCCACGGACATGTACCACTGAAACGCGTACTGGTATGACACTGGTCAATTCATATTTTGGTGCCAAGAATTTGAGAACGATTTTAGAGAGACTTTACCGTTTTGAACACAGATATGGGATCAGTTTTTCGGTACTGGCTCTATCTTCGTCCAGCCCCAAAGAATTGAAAGAAAACATGAACATCAGCACGAAAATTATATTTTTGTCCCTTTTGTCCGCTCGGAAATCAATTAAAAAACAGTGTATGAGATGCTAGAATGATGACTTGTCGAGCCGCCCACATATATTCCCGACCCCCAAAGAGTCTTTTAGGGGAGTTGTTGCACTAGAACCGCGGGCATATGGACAGTGCGGTCACGTGACTACGACGAGCGCTGCCTTCGCCAAGCTGATCGCAGGCACGATCGTCGGCATGATCATCAGCTGCAGCAAGTGGAAAGCAACATTTCAGAAGGGCAGCGACGTCGATAAAGTGGAAGCAGTGGACAGGCCGGCGGTGACTCATCACAACCCGACTGGTGTGGCAGCCGAAGTGAATTGCGGCCTGGGCCCGCAATGTTGCAGAGACGAATGAAATGGAAAGGAGCGTTTGGCGTCATTGACAGGGAGGCCCCTTGCGGGGGGCCACATTGGGCGACGTGCGCGCCGGATGGGGATGAAATGATGATGAAGACAGCACAACACCCAGTCCCTGAGCGGAGAAAATCGCCGACCCTGCCGGGAATCGAACCCAGGCCCATAGGACGGCAATCCAGCACGCTGACCAGTCAGCTATCGGGGCGGACGTAGAGACGAATGAGCGAGTGCTAGGGAGAACTGAGAGCGAGTTGCTCGAGAAACTGGAGTCCTGCGGTACCGTCAGCCGGACGTCAGTACGGTCTGCGCGGGGAGTCGCCACTGTGTGGGCACTACCGCCTGGTGGAGCGGTTGGCGTCTTTCCCCGGCCAGGCGGATGGCAGTCCTAGTCGAGGCAGAGAAAGGGGCATCCATATGTCAAGAGGAGCACTATCTGAGAGCTTTTGCAGCTGACAGTTGCACGCTGGTGGTTTTATGGTTGACGCAGTGCATGGTGCGCTATACAACGGGTGCACTGGGCGTCTTTGCTAGCCACAGGTTGTACATGGAAGTCTGTGGGTGTCAAGTGACAGGTTGTGGTCGTTTATTGGCGGTGCACAGGAGAGTGGGCGTATGATCTATGAGTGACAGCATTTCTGCTTGTTAACTACGCACTGTGTGCATGATTAATTGCGTTAATCATCAAGTAGGTTGTTTGAACTACACTGGCAGCGTGATTAAGTTGTTTGCACAATTCTTCTGAGAATTCATCTTGTTACTTGCTCTGAGGCACCTTAAGGTACCTAAAGTATGACAATTTTTCATTGCCAGGCTAGTCAGCCGATTAACTTGAAACTTCGTGTGCCTTTATAATAACTCTTATAATTTAAACTTCATCGCCTCTAGATTGACTCTTCGTGTGAAGGGTCTCCCACCAATGTTGAAACAGATACAGAGTGTTTCGTTTCAGAAGGAGTTTCACTTTGATCTTTCGAGCTTGGTTCGTTAACTTTCACTCCATCGGCTAGCTGGGCTTCAATAGGCAAAAATACCTAAAATTACCATAGAAGTGAATTAAATAAATAAAATTAGTTAATAATTCATATTACGGGAAAAAACAGGCGTGAGAGTCCAATAAGACCCCTTGGTCCTAATACTGCCAGGGTGGCCGTATTGCTCTATACATAGATTTTCAGCCCTTCCGCACGTGTCTGCCAATTCTAACACCCCTATCTTAAAATAAGTCAAATGTTTGAAAACTACTATAAACATGCTTCAAAAGAATCATCATACATATAGCAGTCACAAAACTGATAACTCCAGTGCTTAAGAAAAGATACCTGAACAGCTGAACAAAGACTTTCAAAACCAAAGATTCACTTATGCAGATCTATAACGTAAAACATGGCGCCTCTTCTTGTCTTTTGTCAGTAGGACACCATTTCCGGTCATGTAGATGCTGCCATCCGGCGAACTGTACTGGAAATTCCTAAAATACACTCCTGGAAATGGAAAAAAGAACACATTGACACCGGTGTGTCAGACCCACCATACTTGCTCCGGACACTGCGAGAGGGCTGTACAAGCAATGATCACACGCACGGCACAGCGGACACACCAGGAACCGAGGTGTTGGCTGTCGAATGGCGCTAGCTGCGCAGCATTTGTGCACCGCCGCCGTCAGTGTCAGCCAGTTTGCCGTGGCATACGGAGCTCCATCGCAGTCTTTAACACTGGTAGCATGCCGCGACAGCGTGGACGTGAACCGTATGTGCAGTTGACGGACTTTGAGCGAGGGCGTATAGTGGGCATGCGGGAGACCGGGTGGACGTACCGCCGAATTGCTCAACACGTGGGGCGTGAGGTCTCCACAGTACATCGATGTTGTCGCCAGTGGTCGGCGGAAGGTGCACGTGCCCGTCGACCTGGGACCGGACCGCAGCAACGCACGGATGCACGCCAAGACCGTAGGATCCTACGCAGTGCCGTAGGGGACCGCACCGCCACTTCCCAGCAAATTAGGGACACTGTTGCTCCTGGGGTATCGGCGAGGACCATTCGCAACCGTCTCCATGAAGCTGGGCTACGGTCCCGCACACCGTTAGGCCGTCTTCCGCTCACGCCCCAACATCGTGCAGCCCGCCTCCAGTGGTGTCGCGACAGGCGTGAATGGAGGGACGAATGGAGACGTGTCGTCTTCAGCGATGAGAGTCGCTTCTGCCTTGGTGCCAATGATGGTCGTATGCGTGTTTGGCGCCGTGCAGGTAAGCGCCACAATCAGGGCTGCATACGACCGAGGCACACAGGGCCAACACCCGGCATCATGGTGTGGGGAGCGCTCTTCTACACTGGCCGTACACCACTGGTGGTCGTCGAGGGGACACTGAATAGTGCACGGTACATCCAAACCGTCATCGAACCCATCGTTCTACCATTCCTAGACCGGCAAGGGAACTTGCTGTTCCAACAGGACAATGCACGTCCGCATGTATCCCGTGCCACCCAACGTGCTCTAGAAGGTGTAAGTCAACTACCCTGGCCAGCAAGATCTCCGGATCTGTCCCCCATTGAGCATGTTTGGGACTGGATGAAGCGTCGTCTCACGCGGTCTGCACGTCCAGCACGAACGCTGGTCCATCTGAGGCGCCAGGTGGAAATGGCATGGCAAGCCGTTCCACAGGACTACATCCAGCATCTCTACGATCGTCTCCATGGGAGAATAGCAGCCTGCATTGCTGCGAAAGGTGGATATACACTGTACTAGTGCCGACATTGTGCATGCTCTGTTGCCTGTGTCTATGTGCCTGTGGTTCTGTCAGTGTGATCATGTGATGTATCTGACCCCAGGAATGTGTCAATAAAGTTTCCCCTTCCTGGGACAATGAATTCACGGTGTTCTTATTTCAATTTCCAGGAGTGTATTTGTGACTATTGCCTTATTTGGCGCACCTATATTGTGTTTCTGTGTAAGAATTTATTTAGATACATGTGTAGGTAGTTTGGCAGAGAGCTGTGTGTAGATATCTTGTGGTGGTATTAGCAGTAGGCCAATGTGTAGGAGGGTATTAAGTTCCTCCTTAAGTTATTATTAAGTTGTGTTTTTATTTAATTTGTTTTGCCATGTTATGTTTCACCACTGAACTTTTCTCAGATATTATGACTGGTTATGGCAGAGAGTGTATTCTAAATTGTTGATGCTGCTGCCCAGTTTTGTATATTATTCTTTGAAACAGTAATCGCTCTTGATCGCAATCGTTTTTATTACAAATCGCATGTGATAATAACCGGTTTTTGTGATATCTAGATCATGATCAGACCACGGCTTATTAGGTGGTGAGCAGAGATGAACAGCGGTGCAGTTGTTGGAGGTATCTTCAGACAGTTGTCCGTGCTCCGCTGGTCGACTGTGCTCACCACCTAGTGAGACGTGGTGTGATTGTTGTGACCAGGTGAAACTACTTCCGTCTGGCCACCACTGCGGGTTCTTTGGCTGCTCTGGGATAAGGCTCAAACACATTGATACATAAATGAATAGAAGATTTATTGACACAATTCTTTGCCACAGGAGTACTGCATAACTTACAACTTTCATGGACTAGCACAGCATCACTTGCTGCACTAATTAACAAACAGTTCTATTGAGGTACAATGGTCAACATTACGAAGTATATTTCATCAGAAATTTTAATTATCACTGACCTACTCAACGATGTAGCGGCGGTCTCGAACTGTCAGAGCTCTTGCTAGTTCGACACTATATTGGCGCTTTTATGCTGAGAGGGAAGTCGTGGTTTTAGGAGGGCCCCATGAGTTTTCCAGATTGTAGAGAGTCATCTTTAACGTCTGTGGTATCGATTGCCAAATTTGGTGTGGCAACACGGTCTCTGTACGCTATCCCACTGATACAATCGAAACTGGTCACGAATGACATGTGATTATTAAGTTCTAATAAAATATTTTCAATCAAGACTAGTGACTATTCGAAAATATCTAATCAGATCGCTCTCTTTCCCAATAATGTTTCCAAAAATTATTACATATATTTAACTTAATAGGACACATTTTGTTGCATTGACTGTGTGCAGCACTGTTTAAGGATCTTTATGGACTGCAGATATATTTTGATTTATTCAAATGGTTCAAATGGCTCAGAGCACTATGGGACTTAAGTTCTAAGGTCACCAGTCCCCTAGAACTTAGAACTGCTTAAACCTAACTAACCTAAGGACATCACACACATCCATGCCTGATGCAGGATTCGAACCTGCGACCGTAGCGGTCGCGCGGTTCCAGACTGTGGCGTCTAGAACGGCTCGGCCATCCCGGCAGGCTTTGATTTATTGAGAGTATGTTTGCATTCTGTTGATGTGAAATAAAGTAACTGTTAAGTTGAGCCCCACGTCTACACAACACCCAGCCAGAACCGCATTCCACCTAAATCCTACAATCCAGAATCGTAAGTAATTAATTATCTGAGAATGTATAATTGAAAATAGCAAGAAAAACTGCTGAAAATGAGAACGGTCAGGCTGATTTTGTTTTGGAAGCGATGAATGCCTCTCGTACATCGAATCGCACGATAGATAATACGCGGGGGAAATTTGAAGACCCGACGAGACAGTGTCACGCGAGACGGCTCGTCACAAAGGGCTGGCGGCAGGTGAGGGCGGAGACACCGCTGGTGCAGTCAGCTCGCTGGCTGGGCCGGCCGGCTGTCTGGCCCCAGCTGGAGGATAACGAGGGACGTAAGGCGGCACCGCGGCTGCAGCCTCGCCTGGAATTGGATTCCGGCCAAATAACGCGCTGATTAGAAAGCCGAGACGAGCCGGGCCGGAGGGCGGCGCCTCCTCTCCCACCGCCCTCACCCTCCACCCCCACACCCACAATACCCGCCCTGCCACCCCCGAGGGACGGCCACCGCAACTGGACACCGCGTGAGGCTAGTCCCGCAGACAATAGCCACTGCCCAGCTCTGTTTCACTGCTTGCTGGCATTCACCGCCCATGTAACATTCATACTACTGTGGGCCTCGAAGTGTCTGTCATTTCTTGCGACTCACATTACACTCCATTATAATGGTGGATACTGTGCTCGAATATCAAGAATTACGTCGAAGGAATCGGTCTGTCGATAGCACGGATTTATAAAATATCGTTCTTGTGAAACACAACTAGCTCTTTACCTGCGCCAAGTAATCAGTGCTATCGATAGGACAACTCTGATTTATTCTGGATTTGTATATTTCCCACAAGATACTTCTAATCAAATTTCGTGCCTACGGAGTACCGCTTCAGTCGTGTGACTGGATCCGTGGTTTCCTGTCAGACAGGTCACAGTACATAATAATCGACGGCAAGTTATCGAGTAACGGAGATCTGATATCTGGCGTTCTTCGAGGAAAGTGTTACAGGCCCTCCGCGGTTCCTAATACACAAACATCAAAGCAAGTTTTGCGTTACCCCGGTTCCCAGAACTCCTGAAGACAGATCTTGACTGTGGATATTGTATCACAGACACAGTCCCTTTGAGTGCTCAAAAATGTCACTAAACGTGCCCAAAAATGTAAACGACCATGCATGAGCAGCGACTATTAGACAGAGCGGGTTCGAGAGCCGATCAGTTCCAGTCATTCCACCAGAAAGGAGGTACACGGCTCTGTAGTTCACGCATGCCTAAACGGTCAATTCTGCGGTTCGACTGCGTCCGCATTGTTACTTTGTGCCAGGAAGGGCTCTCAACAAGGGAAGGGTCCAGGCGTCACAGAGTGAACCAAAGTGATGTTATTCGGACATGGAGGAGATACAGAGAGACAGGAATTGTCGACGACATGCCTCGCTCAGGCCGCCCAAGCGCTACTACAGCAGTGAATGACCGCTACCTACGGATTATGGCTCGGAGGACTGACAAGATCGCCACCATGCCGACGACCATAGCGAGGTCCATCTTTGCAACCACGACACCATGCAGGGCGGTACAGATGGGCCCTACAACATGCCGAATGGACCGCTCATGACTGACATCTCGTTCTCTTCACCGATGAGTGTCGCATATGTCTTCAACCAGAGAATGGTCGAAGGCGTGTTTGGAGGAAATGCGGCCAGGCTGAACGCCTTTGACAAACTGTCCAGCGAGTGCAGCAAGGTGGAGGTTCCCTGCTGCTTTGGGGTGGCATTATGTGGGGTCGACGTACGCCGCTGGTCGTCATGGAAGGCGCCGTAATGGCTATACGATACGCGAATGCCATCCTTCGACCAGTAGCGCAACCATATCGGCAACATATTGGTGAGGTATTCATCTTCATGGACACCGATTTGCACCCCCATCATGCACATCTTTTGAATGACTCTGAGTGATCTAAGCCGGGAGTGGGACAATCTGGAACAACAGTGCCTTGATGAATTTGTGGATGGTATGCCACGACGAATACAGGCATGCACCAATGCACGAGGACGTGCTACTGGGTATTAAAGATACAGGTGTGTACGGCGATCTGGACCACCACCTCAGAAGGTCTCGCTGTATGTTAGTGCGACATACAATGTGTGATTTTCATGAGCAATAAAAAGGGCGGAAATGATGTTTTTGTTGATCTGTATTCCAATTTTCTGAACAGGTTCCGGAACTCTCGAAACCGAGGTGATGCAAAACTTTCTTTAATGTGTGTACATAATCGATTTAGGAGACAATCTGAACAGCCCTCTTAGATTGTTTGCACATGATGTTGTTGTTTACTGTCTAGTAAAGTCATCGGAATATCAAAACCAATACCAACATGACACAGACACGGTATCCGTATGGTGAGAAAAGTGGCAACTGACTCTGAATAACGAAAAGTGTGAAGCCATCCATACGGGTACTAAAATAAATCCGTTAAATTTCGATAACACGATAAATGACACAAATCTAAGGGGTGTCAATTTCACTAAATACTTAGGAATTACAGTTGTGAACAACTTAAATACGAACGTTCACATAAATAATGTTGTGGAGAAGGCAAACAAATTACTGTCTTTTATTGGCAGCACACTTAGAAGATGCAACCGGTCTAATAAAGAGTCTGCCTATACTACGCTTCTCCGTCCTCAGCTGGAATACTGGTGTGCGGTATGGTATCCTTATCAGATAAGATTGACGGAGGACATTGAAAATACCGAAAGAAGGGCAGCTGGTTTTGTGTTATTGCGAAATAGACAGTGTTAAGGGTATGATAAGCAAATTGAAGTGGCACTATTTGAAACAAAGGAAATTTTTTAGAACATTTCTCGTGGAGAACATCGGTTTTTTATTGCTTAAAAGTGAACATAAACGGGCACAACCGCAAGGAACTTCTCTTTTATGAGGCTACAGGTTTCGGTGTGTTTTTGCCCCTCTTCAGACCTCACACAATGATGGTGGACGGTGGCGATGAACGGAGCAAGCGCTACGTTGAGCAGTACCGTTCGTGGAGTCGAAGCGCTTGCTCCGTTCACCGCCACCATCTACCATCAAGGCGTGAGGTCTGAAGATGGCCTGAACGGACTGAACCGGTAACCTCATAAAAATGTTTCTTGCGGTAGTCCTGCTTGTGTTCATTTTTATGAAACAAAGGTGTTTTCTCGTAGCGGCGAAATCTTATCACGAAATTTCGATCATCAGCTTTCTACTCTGAATCCTAAAATACTTTATTGCAACCAACGTTCATGGAGAGAAATGAGCCTTGTAATAAAATAAGAGAAATCGTACGGAAATATTTAAATGTACCTTCTTCTCACGCGCTGTTAGAGAGTGGAACCGTAGAGAAATAGTCTGTACGTAGTTCGAAAGAGCCCTCTGCCAGGTAGTTAAGTGTGGTTTGTGGAGAAGTCATGTAGATGTTGGTGTAGATGAAATGATAAGTAGAATAGAACGGATAATAAACGAGGTTAGGGATACGGGGGAAACTCTCCTGGAAGGGACATACAATTGATGTCCTCAGAATTTGAATCTTCGCTAGCAGAATATTGTCCACCAACATATTTTCTTTTTTGACATGTCGGAGTAATACAATTAATATTTTGGGGCATGCGGTGTAAGATACAAACGACAATTTTATTAGAAAAACTTGCACCATAAGTGGAAATATTTTGTGACACTTATGTAGGTCGCTGTACGTTAACTCTTTCACGAAATAATACGGAAATGGAGGCAGAAGATCACTGGCGCCATCGCTGTCCTCATTGATAGTGACCAAGGATTACAGGGCGTGTTGAGTGGAATGAACAATTACTGATCGCAGGTTACGGACAGACGCTGTACGAAAAAATGCAGAAGGAATGAGGAGTAGCAGAAATGAGACCTGCGATAAACTTAACATCATAATTTCTGAGCACGAAATGGCCAAACCGAAGAAATTCTGTTAACTACGGATGAAAGTAACACATGAAGGATGACGCAGAAAGGATATGAGAAGCAGCGCAGCACAGGAAAAGAGCGCATTCCTAAAGAAAAACGTCGGCTAGTATCTAACGTAGATTATAATTTAAGAAATGTACGTTTGCAGGACCGCTTTGTATGGTATTCAATCGCTAACTGTGGACAATCTGGAAAATAAGGGACCGAAGCGTTTTAGTTGCAGTGCTGTAAAATGATTCTCAGAGTTAAGTGTGCTAATAAGCTAAGATATGAGAAGTTCCTTTGCAGAATCAGCGAACACAGTAATATGAGGAAAGTACTGACCAGAAGAAGTGATAGGATAACAGTAAGGATACATCTCAAGGCATCAGGATATACCTTCAGTGGTACTAGAGGGGCCCATAGATGGTAAGTAGTGTAAAGGAGACACATATTGGAATATTAAGAAATTATCATGGACATTGGTTGTAAGTGCTGCTTTCAGATGAAGAGTTTGGCACAGTGGTGGTTGTTGGAGTGTGCCGCATCGAAACAGGTGAAACATTGCTGATACCGAAATAAAGTAGCTGTGATGTAAACAGCAGCGTAGTCTCATCTGTCAATTCTGAACTCCTTAATACGTTACCGGCTTTCATGTTACATTATATCGTCATCATGCTCCTTGAGAAAAACTGGACTGGATGAAATCCAGCTGCCTGTAGTCGTTTTAGGAGCCACAGTAACATTACCGGAGTCCGCAGGTCTCTCACATAGCACACAACGTAACCACATCGTGTCCTGCCGATTTGTCGGCAGATGCACAGAGTGATCACGTCGTTTATATCAGAGATATGTGGACACCTGATGAAGGTGTACTGCTGTTTACTTGAAACTGACCAGCCGAATTCCCAACCACCAACTTCTACAAACATGGACATAAAAAGATTAAAGTAGCTTTGGCTGGTGGCGTTGTTGACCAATGCCACTGATAGTAGTGACCTGTCCAGCTTCTTGAGAGAAATAGCCGTAATTCCTCAGCCATTCAGTTTGTCGTATTACGGTAGTAACTTGGGACGAGGGAATACAATGTGTGGTTTATAGACTTCCATTTCTATCGTGGAGGCAGCAACATTAATTTATATTCATCCTTGGTAAAAATTAAATCTTATGAAATAACTGAGGTGTTTCTAATGATTTTTCGCAACAAACTGACTTCGACCTATTTTTAGGTCATCGTTGTCGAATTTAGTTCCAGTAACACTGCCGTCCGCTGGTTGTACCGTGATCATCGCAACTTCCACCCCTCCAGCTGCTTTCTCTGGTCACACACGAGCGAACCGTGCCGCCTCCTCCTCTCCAAAGCCGCCAACACCCCTCCGCAGATCCTCCCCCCCCCCCCCCCCCTTCACACACACACTCTGCCACAACTTACACCACAGAGTGAGATTGGCCCACCGCTCGGTTGGACGCCTCTCCTCGCTTCGCTTCGCTTCCAGCAAGGCTCGCTGTCAGTTGAGATCATCCCCGGAGATGGGCGATCAGTCGCAGGACTCACGGCCCAGCAACTTTCCCCGGGGGAACGTTATCCTCGATGGACAGGCGCTATATTCTGGACATTTTCTCGCCGTTTCGGTCGTAGGGGCTCTTCACACGGACGAAGAAGATGATGCAACATAAAAAAGCGATCCGGTTGTAGATAACTTCGCAATAAAAGGCAAAATATATCATTCCAAGTCACAAGTACTAGTAGGCGCGTGCTGACAATAAACAAGTGAATTGATGCTTGTCGAGCATATTTTATGGCACGGTGGAACAAATCGCTGAAATTAGCTTACAATGAAGTAGGCGAATTTGAGTAGATGTGCCATACAGTTAACTAACTAACCCATTAACACCTACTCACATTATTTTAATGTAACTAATCGCTTTTAAACGTCTGTAAAAAATATTATTGTATGTACCCTAGTCCAGTGTAATTACAGACTACCATCATACGCAAATACATTAGAAAGTGATCTGTAAGGAATTACGTAGAATCAAACTTTGAGACATTGCTAGCAGTAAATCGTAATGGAATACAATGCTTTCGTACATGAAGTTAATAAAAGTATTGTGACTATCCGGGTACCCACTACATATCTCACCAGTTACATTTTTTTCTGTTTTAAACATGTAAATATAGTGACAAAATCTTTCTGGAACTTGCAATATATCCCGAGCACTAACAAACTCACATTGAAGCACCTGTTGTGTAAATCATTCATGAACATTTCAGAATGGCCTGGTGTTCGAAATGGGTCATGACATTAAATATATTTATTCGGTTAGAGCTATTACTCGTTTTTATTCAGATAAAGACCTGTTTCAGTTTCTATAGAACATAAATATGGTGATCAACACGAAACATTTCTAATATGTCACAACTGGTTCAATACGTCGAAACAAGTTCTGTAACAACTTGTACTGCACAGGATGTGTGGGTAATATGTCACGTGGTTAACACTCATTACAATTTTATGAAGAGCGATATGGAAAAAACAATATGTTGCAACGACTCTTAGGAGCTTCTATATCGAAAATACGGCGATATTACTTTTGCTGCTATTTGCACCGGATTTTTCGGGAAGAAAGACAGGAGCTGTTCTAAATATAAAGTCCAAAATCGTCTCTAGAGACTTGTTTTCAGCCTGTCATGCGATTTCTACTTGTAAATGAAAGCGAAAACTTACAGAAGCGATAATCTTAGCCTTCAAATTTTGCGCGTTTTCTGGCTTTTCTCATGAAAATGTCTTCGAAGTCTATGGAGGTAATCGCGCTAAAATAAGCCTTAGTTTTTTAAGAGTAATTTCAAATTACGTTAACTCTGACAAATGTAGACATAGCAAACAGAATTTCGTCTTATTTTAATGAGAATTAATGGAAGTTTGTGCTTTCTTCGCTTCGATATCCGCGGCATCTAAAAGCCGAGTTCATTTAGCATAAAATGAATTTAGATTTTTTTTACTTTAGAGATTCGACCCTGAACTTGTATGGGATCACAGTGTTTATGCAATGAGAGCGAATCAAGAGCAATTTTTTATGAGCGTTGTATCTCCCACAACAGAATCCCGGTTCCTATTCTGAGTCTCAAACACAAAAGAAAGACGTGAGGTCGTGAATGTGTAACGTTTTAAAATTTTCTAAGTTCTTGAAATGTCTTGATACATGCTGGAAAAGTACTATCGTAATTTCAAAATGGGAATATGAATGCATAGTACACCAAATTCCAACCAGAATAAGCCGGCCGCATACCGTAAAAAAATATAGTTTTAAGAAAAAAATCGTTTCTAACTTCAACATTCATAATGTTAACAAACTCTTTGTTTCAAGAGTTCTCAGATGATAATGAAGGAATTATTATTTTTATAAAAAAATAATATTTTCAGTACCTTGTAGAAACAGTATGTTCCTAAAAATATTCTTTAATTGTACCATACTGACATGTTTTGGCACTATTACTTACCAGTTCTTTTCTTTTCCTAGGTTTTGGTTGTATGAGATTGCCTATACGTCCTATACAGTGTGTCCCAGAAGGAATGGTAAACATTTGGGGATATGGGAGGGACGATCAGCGAAACAGAACAGTCTAGTAAACACGAGCTGTATAACGCATGACTTACGGAGCTATGAGCGCTTCTTCATCTTCGATACTGTGAAACAAAGGCCTCTACTGCAAACTGTTTGCTTTTCACATTCTGAGAGGTGTGAGTAGAAAATTTCCAGTAAGCATGGGCTTTAAATTACTTAACTCAAGCGCTACGAGCACTTCTTCTTCTTCGTTACTGTGGAACTGTGGGCATGGATGTTAACGATACGCGTTTTAGAACCCATAGTTCCTAGACTTTATTGTTCCGAATGATCGTTCCCGTCATATCCCTGAACATCGACAGTTCCTCCTTGGACACTCCGTATACTCTGGTAACATTTGCAAAGCCTACCTCTATGATACGGTGGGCTGTTCCAATGCTAACCGCGGTCTAAGTTAATTTCAAGAATTGGGACGTCAAGAGGTTGCAGATAACTTCATTAACACCGGGAGTACCGAACTGCCAATACGTCGGTAGAAATGAAATGATCGTAGGGCTACCTACTTGCGAGTCAATGAAAATGAATTGAATTGATAAGGACAACATAAATATTCAGCCCCCAAGTTTAGAAAATGTCCGATTCGGCAGGGAACTGAAGCTGCGACACTGCGACGTACAGCCACCGGTGCTAGTCGCTAGACCACGATATCCAGACAAGGTGGTAGAGTCAGGCTGTGGGCTGTGCATGCACAGGGCTGTGTTGATAACAATTATATATATATATATATATATATATATATATATATATATATATATATATATATATATATATATATATGTGTGTGTGTGTGTGTGTGTGTGTGTGTGTGTGTGTGTCTGTCTGTGCGTGTGTGTGTGTGTGAGCGGCTGAGTCCCGCAAGAGTTTGGACATGATGTGCATTAGGCACTGAAGTAATTACCATGAACCATGTACGCTCATAGATGTTTCTGTATATATGTTGTTACAGACACCACTTTATGAAGCGGAAAAGGCAATTGAATAAAGTCAATGCTGACAACTGAAAACTTTTGACAGACTGGCACTTGAACCGAAATTTCCCTCCTTATGTGAGCAGTCACCTTAGCTGCCTCGGCTATCCGGACAAGCTTCCCATTTGACCCAAATTCTCACTTGTCACACGCTAGGAGTGTCCACTGCCCATTGACATCCTCACACGTCGACATACGTCCAACAGAACAGACACCGCACATGTACATAGCTACATCTACGAGCACAGACGGTTCATGGTGATTTCCACGGATATGCCCAGTCTGTCTGAATCCTTGCAGAACCCAGCCAAAAGCAGCACACAACGTGGTTAATGGACAGTGGACGCCTCTAACGTGGGACAAGTTGAGAGTTTGGGTCAGCTCGGAAGTGTGTCCGGATTGCCAAAAGTGGGGACTCATATTCCGAACCCAGACCCTGCACAAATTTTCACTTGCCACCGTTGAGTTTAATGTAATGTCAATTGCTTCCCATGTCTTTGTTTCTGTTAAAAAAGTTTGGTAGTATTTACTTCGTAATAGCACTTCATGTAACCAACAGTCCGCTGCTCGTGGTCGTGCGGTAGCGTTCTCGCTTCCCGCGCCCGGCTTCCCGGGTTCGATTCCCGGCGGGGACAGGAATTTTCTCTGCCTCGTGATGACTGGGTGTTGTGTGACGTCCTTAGGTTAGTTAGGTTTAAGTAGTTCTAAATTCTAGGGGCCTGATGACCATAGATGTTAAGTCCCATAGTGCTCAGAGCCATTTGAACCATGTAACCAACAGCTTTCCCTTCCAGCCATATTTATAGTTCAGTAACAGAAAACTCTTCAAAAAGTTTAGTATTCTCTACAGTAAGTCTCGTGATAGATCACACAACAGGATAATATAAAAGGGTACTCCACAGAACCGCAAACATTTTCGCGGCGTGAGTTTTCGTGCCAGTTATCACTTCAGCAAACTTCCCTGGGCATGTGTGTGCGTCATGTTGTATCCTGCGAGAGTTTGTCAAAAAGTTTTATCAGGAAAACAAACAGCAGCCTCCGATAGGGCGTTCTTTTTTGTCCAAACTGTGAATGACTTTGCGGAGATATTGGTAGAACAGTGATTCATTTTGGCTGTTCGGGGAAAGTTCCACTTCCAAAATCACCTCGTCATCAGTCTGGAACCAACTGCCAGGCGATGGTTTCTTCATTCGAGGAAAGAAGTCACGGGCTGACGTGTTAGGGGATTGAGTGGTGTAAGACAAAATTTGATAGTCACAGAAGCAAAATCTATGCTTCCTTCAATGCTTCATCCAGAACAATGGTTGCCAACCTGTGAGTAATTACCTCCTGAGGGGCAAAATGTAATTTGTGGAGAGGTAAAATCAGAAGTGCTCAATTGTGCTTCGGTCAAAAACTAAATTATTTTTAAAAGATTATTACTATTATCACTGTTTTGTAAAAATGTGACATTGGTTATATAAGATAACAATAATAATGTTTCAGAATACAAAGAAATTAAAGATATTACCTCCCATTGGGTACTAGTTTATATCAGTTGGTCAAGTTGAGAATTTGAGCAGGACCAGGATTCAAACCTGTGTCACTTACTACGCAGATGCGCTGACCACTATGCTATGTGAAGACAGTGATCACACTGCAACTGAGTGGACTACCCTAGCAAGCCTCCTGTCACATACAGATTTTCACCTTATATGACACACTACTAATTTAGTGCCTTTGCTCATTAGTCTCCTAGCTGATATGCCAAATCTGGTGCATCCTGCCATGGCTCGTATGTCCTCTGTGCAGGCTCCCGATGTGGCACGCATCATCGAAGATCGAAGCCGAGAAGACCAGCAGCACAGTCGACTAATGTACTATAAGTCGACGGTCGCAGAGCACTGTTTGTCAGAGGATCATACGATTGAATACGAACGTACCAGGACTTTAATACAGACTTCCAAAATCTGGAACTGTGTCATTACAGAAGCCATCGAAATTCGCACCAGGGATAATCTTATCAACTGGGACTGCTGCTATAATCTCAGCAAGGTTTGGGAGCCAGCGAGCACAACGATCTGGTGATCAGTACCGACAGAGCAACTACATCGACGCTGCCACAGTGCCGACGCAAGCGTCTCCAAGACCGCTGACGCGCGCCCTCGCGTACGGACCGCAGAGGGAACGGCTTGCGGTGTGAGGGGATACAAATCTGCCGCGCACCCTCACTTTATTCTCATCCACTACAGAACCACTGTAGTGTATGTTTCATTTTATTCCTAACTCATTGAAATCATTGTAGTACAAGTTTTATGACTGTAATTATTATTATTATATATGTGGTGTCACCGCCAGACACCACACTTGCTAGGTGGTAGCCTTTAGATCGGCCGCGGTCCGGTAGTATACGTCGGACCCGCGTGTCGCCACTGTCAGTAATTGCAGACCGAGCGCCGCCACACGGCAGGTCTAGAGAGACTTCCTAGCACTCGCCCCAGTTGTACAGCCGACGTTAATAGCAATGGTTCACTGACAAAAACGCTCTCACTTGCCGAGACGATAGTTAGCATAGCCTTCAGCTACGTCATTTGCTACGACCTAGCAAGGCGCCATTACCAGTTATATTGAGGTTATATTAATGTCTAAACAAGAGCGATGTTCTCCAATTGTGGATTAAAGTTAAGTATTCCAAGAACTACGTTCTTTTCTTTATAGGATAATTCCCTTAACTGTTCCAGACCTCGCGCCAGCCTGCGTGGGCTTAAACGCGTGCCTTTCGGCTTCCTCTCATAGAGGCTTGGCTGTCTTGCCAAGTCACAACAATATAAACCTGTAAAAAAAACTAAACTCATACATATTGTAATCCGTGACTGAAAAGTATAAAGGGGCAAATCGGAAATTGTAAATCAAAATGAACAAATGCAATTGAAAAAATGTTATAAGGAATAAAAACGTGTAAAAATTCCTTTGCCAGAAAAGGGCACTGTAAGCCTTCAAACACCCCGCCCACCTCCAGAAAAAAAAAAACAGGCTCAGGAACTCGGTTCGCCAATTCAACCGACGATGTCTGAACTCCGAAATATTGTGCCAGTTGGCCACTATGGCCGGTAGACTGTTCGATCGTATAGGAAATATTTATGTAAATTGTGTAACTAATTTATTAATTTGCTGGCTACACGAAATACCTGACTTAAATTCTAAAAAGGTTGATAATAAAATAAAATCTCCAACCTGATTGTATAGCTTAACGCAATCCCGCCAATTTGCGAGTTAGTATGAATCAAATCCACGTGTTGCAATATTACCTGTTTGTACACCGACCAGCCCGAGTGATTATCAATCGTTGTTCCGGTAAACAGGCCTGCCACAGTGTGGTTTTTAGGCAGTTTTCCACGCTCGTTTAGGCAAATGTTGAGGCGGGTCGCAATCTCCGTGTCAAATAATACGATTCACAAAAAGAATTGATAACGGACAGAACAAACTTCACGCTGTTCACAGGCAGACGGAGCCCTCCCTTACGTTACCTTACTGACAGTGACGTCAGGAAGTACATCTTGCTGCAAAGATAAAATACAAATAATTTTACCAAATCACGCCAAACAACTTGTCCCATACGATGTGATAAACTCCAGTTAATAGAGAATTATATTAAAATCTCTAATCCTTTGCTTGTCTCATTATGAGCTCGGCTAGGATAATTACGAAGTCTCCCTGGATGTTATTCTTGTGCAAAGCTCTCTCTGTTGTCAGCATTCAGTGAAGAATAGAATTGTTTTAAAGATATTCATACAAAGAGCTATGACTTTTTCTTGCGGGAGCTACTTGGGTTCCGTGATCAAACATCTGATGTATTTCGTAAGGTCGGTTGTGGCTTACGAGATATAAAGTTAGCGTTCTTCAAGAAACGAGAACGTGAAAATGTTGGGTAATGACGTCATGGTCCGCCTATTGTGTGTCTTCCGTTCTGCAGTGCTGTCATAAGCAAAATAGGTAGGGGTGTGGGGAAACGAGTAATAAGATCTATTTTCTAGAGATGCTGTGTGGGATTAAGAACATTTTCGACTTCAGGATCCCTGAGATTTATAACACCTCTTGTGAGTGCAGAAAAAACTACATCGGTCAGTCCATCCGTTTCGTTTTCGACCGCTGTGCAGAACGACAGCGGCACATTAAAAGACGAGAACTTTAGACATCAACAGTTGCTGAGCACAGCTTCACAAACAAACACAAAATAACGTTTGATGAGACTAAAACATTTTCCCACGCTTCTACATACTGGGATTCTGTTATTAAATAGGTAATGAGAACTAGAATGTGCGGAAACAGCTTCATTCTGGACAGCTACTGTATTATGAGTGGTGAGTCGAAGAGAGCTCTTTTTGTTTACCGATATGATATCGCGCCTGTACTATGACACTACATCTATGCACAGTGCATCTTAATGCACCTTCAACCGACTCTCTGTCGCAGACAATCAGTGAAACCTGCTCCAAAATTTCCCCCCGTTCCTAACTTTTTCCCCCGATGCTACTCCACATTATCCCTGTCCCTCTTTCCAGTTCTCTCTCCAACTTTCCCCATTTCTCCTGCTCTTGAAAATATGGTGCTGCCAACACATCAGTTTCGTACTCACTCTCCGCTTTTCCCACTATCCACTACAACACCTGCTACCCAACGGACGGATACACACACATCCTTCCTCCCCCCCACCCCCCCCACCACCCCCACCCATCGACTCTCTAGTATACTTCGTTCATCTTACTAGTGAACGTGCAGTACTCTTCTAAAGAACCTAGTCACTGACTGTGTGCGGCTCGCGTTGATGCAGTTCAAAGCTTGACATCTTGTAATAGCGATAGTGGCGTCTTGTTTTCTTACAGTGTTCCCTGGCGCCACTACGTTTGCTCGCCTTGTCTGTCCGTGAGTGGCAACAGCAGCGCTTATCGATAGCGTGTACCTTGGTACCATCTTTGGAGCGGCCTCTAGTATTTCTGGGCCGTCGTGTGTCGAACGAGGGGAGTTGAGACGGAGCAGTAGTGAGGTCCGGACAGCCAGTACTCTCCCGACCACTGGCGACACACCGTCCGGCAAAAGCATGTGGTCGCGAGAATGCACGACCACGCTAAGGACCGGATTCAGCGAGGTTCAATTGAATGGACCGTGATATTTTAGTATTGTAACTTTCACTTGTGTGTGTGTGTGTGTCCGGCCGTCCAAGTGACCTCATGGCAATAAATTGTCAATCGATGTTTGGTACTGGGCTCGTTCCCGTGCCTGACTTGAGTGGGGACGACAGTTGATTGGTCGTTCGGTTGGTCGTCGCAGCGGACGACGTGCATTTGGTCTTCCGACACTTCTGGCTTCTCTGTGTTTGTGCCGACTTATAATTCGTGTTGTTTCACAGTGACTGGTTTTGGTATTGTGAGCTATTTGTGGATTGTTTTCCCGGATCCGTGTGTATCTTGTGCTTTTGAATGAGCAGTTATATTAATGCTGTCTGCGTACTGAATTTGGAGAAAAAATTGTGAACGGACATCAGTTCTGTTGGAGCGCAGCAGCGAGTAGGTCCGAGCAGCGCGAGGGCAAGCTGTGGCCGCTGGCGGCGTGCATCCTCTGCCGGATCGAGGAGGGGTAGTTGCAAGAGCGACGACTTCGTTGCACACTCAAGAGTGAAGAGTTAACTGGTAATGCAACCCCGACTATTTTGAGATCTAGCCTTTGGTCGGCATGTTGTTGCTTCCAGGGTCGCTGAGCCTGGCGGCAACGAGTGAAATGTTTCAAGGCGGTGAAATATTGCAGCCCTCTTTCTCTATTTGTTATTAATCTTTTCATCTAGTATTATTCTTATTAGTGAAGTGTAACCAGCGGTATTTTCTGCCTTGTGGCCGTTAACGCCCCAGTTACCTGCCCTGGAGGTTAGCGTACTTTACCGGCAGTGTACCTTTCCTTGCCGGCTGCGGTGGTCGTGCAGTTCTAGGCGCTCCAGTCCGGAGCCGCGCTGCTGCTACGGTCGCAGGTTCGAATCCTGCCTCGGGCATGGATGTGTGTGATGTCCTTAGGTTAGTTAGGTTTAAGTAGTTCTAAGTTCTAGGGGACTGATGACCACAGCAGTTGATTCCCATAGTGCTCAGAGCCATTTGAACCATTTTGTACCTTTCCTCGTCGTGTTGATGCTGTTCGACATGGCGTGTAGTTGGACAGCCTCTTGTTTCGTACTGTGCATATTTTTTGGGAGGTCTACCTTGCTTCTAGTGTTTCCTTCGGCCTTAGGTGTTTTCTGCAGACGTACTGCTGTCTGTCTCTTCGATCTTACATAAAAATATTCCATCGTAGTACTGGTGATCGGACGTTAGGCGGATTGGTTAGTCGGTCGGTCGGCACTTAAGCTGCCCCAAGTTGAGTTGCCATTCTGTTACGTGAGTACAACTCTTGGCTGCCTGTTTCACCTTACCTTATGTTTGAGTTACCTTCCCAGGCCAACCCTTGGAACACTTGCTGAGAACCACTTGGCCTGATTCCTTAGATTGCGATATTGTTTTAAGTGTATTTGTAATTTTCTAATTATTCTTGGTGTGGCCTTCATCTGAACAATAATTTCACTTTTCCGGTGTTAAGGCCTTCAGCCGTCATACAGTCAATTATGCTTTCTTTAAGAGATTGTTTTAAAATTTTACTTTCTTTAAATAATGTTTAGATATCTGTTGTGCAACTGAGAGTAACTGATTACGGCCCTGTCCACAATTGTAACCTTATCGTGCCCCATCCCGAGAAACCAGCTCTCAGTCATTTCTGCAATGACTTTTAAGTATACATTCTAAGACGAGGAAAAAGATGTGCTCCGAAGGAATTATCCGATTGGGATGGAAATCGGGTAGATGTGATGTACATGTACAGACAAACAAATAATTAGAATTTCGTAAAACTGGATCATTTATTCAAGGGAAAGAGCTTCACAAATTGAGCAATGCATTGGTCGACCTCTGGCCGTTATGCAAGTATTTATTCCACGTATCGACTGACAGACTTGTTGGACATCCTCGTGAAAGACATCGTGCCAAATTCTGACCAACTGGCTCTTTATGTCGTCAAAATCCGGAGCTTGTTGCTCCATAACGCTCTTGATTGAGTAGAGACTGGTCAATGAGGGGTTTGCAAGTATGAAGACAAGCAGTAGTAACTATCGCCGTGTGCTGGCGAGCATTATGTTGCTGAAACGTAAGGCCAGGATGGATTGCCATGAAGGGCAAAACAAATTGTGCTGTAAGGGTGCCGCGTATAACAACTAAACGGATCCCGACATTGTAAGCAGTGGCACCCCAGATCATCATTACTCCTGGTTGCTGGGCCTATGACAGGTTGGTGTCCTCCACTTTCTGGGGTGTCTCCAGACACCTCTTCACTGGTTATCGGAACACAGTTCGAGGTGGACTCAACAATGAATAAAATTCTACTCTAGTCAATGAGATTCCAGACCGCAGACTTTTCTGGAGACGCCCCAGACAGTGGTGGGATACAAACCAGACTGGCGTCTGCCGTATATGGTTCAAATGGCTCTGAGCACTATGAGACTTCTGAGGTGATCAGTCCCCTAGAACTTAGAACTACTTTAACCTAACTAACCTAACGACATCACGCACATCCATGCCCGAGGCAGGATTTGAACCTGCGACCGTAGCGGTCGCGCGGTTCCAGACTGAAGTGGCTAGAACCGCTCGGCCACTGCGGCCGGCTCTGCCATATAGCCCAACAATGAAGAGTAATCGTCAGTGGTGTAATTTCTTTTCAGAGGAGTACCCCTCTGGTTGACATACTCAGCACCCTTACAGCATAACGTAACGTCGACGTTATTCTATGCCCCATTTCGTTACTCTTCATGCCAAGCCATCCTTTGATTGCATTTCAACAAGATAATGCCCACCCGCACACTGCGAGAGTTTCTACAGCTCGTCTTCGTAATTTCCAACCCTAACTTGGCCAGCAAGATTGCCAGGTCTCTCCCCAATTGAGAACGTTCGAAAAATTACGGACAGTTCGGGATTTGGACGCCAGTTTAACAGAATTTGGGAGGAGGACATACAAAAAATCTAATAAGCCGCATAACTGTTTGCACAAGGCCAAGAGGTGGACCAGGAATCTCCGAAGTATTTTTTTAATAAATCAGACAATTTTTCTGAATTATGTTTTGTTTATCTCTACGTTACGTTACATCTACCGATTTCCATCTCATTCGGATAATCCAACGTGTTGCGTCGTTTTCCTGTCTTTGAACGTATTTTTTTATTTTTATCTTTACCTTCCGGTCTGTAGATTATAATCAGAGAAGACGAGCTGTTATAAGCAATTATATATACCATCAAAATTTATTATTTTATTGATTTTAAAAACGTCTAACATTTTTCAGCAGTTTATCACATTTGTTCTGTCAATTTATTTTTTTAAAGCATTTGATTGAGGAGTAGAATGTTGTACTTCTGGCAGTTCACTCTGTGTCCGTATGCTGGAGGGTGATAACTAACAGGTTAAAAATGTAATCACGTAGATAGTAGCACACATCGATGAACGATATCATCGAAATATCCAGTTGTTTCTATATTCTCAAGCAGCTAGGAAACCGAGAATGTCTTACACACGTATAAGTAGTTTTCGCTTTCAAGCAATTACATTTACAAATGTGACTGCTTTACATCTTACTGATTTCTTAAGAACATTTTTCCTTTCTAGGTAAGATACAACGTTCATTTCAGTCATTTATGACAGTCAGAGGTTGCCGCTGTTCACAAGGCCTGGTGCACCACTGCATGTACTTGGCTTGGAGGCCACGTTAGGTACCCAGTTCACGAGAAATACGGCCCCCTCAACGAACTTGTGACGTCACACTAGTTGGCTTGTCTGTCACCCTTCGCGAACGCCTGACTCCGTACTACGCCCACGGGAAATTACTATGTAATTGAGAGCTTACATGCATTTCAGATGGCATTTAAGAATTATGAATATTGTGTCGAATAGTTACGGTCGCCGTAACTCGTTATATCTACAGTGTGACGTACGCGCCGCGGCCCGCCTTTCTCGTGGGCCTTGGTTGGACGGTTATGACGTCACTCCTGTGGGGCAAGTAAAGCCGTGACCCAGCGGCCACACGGCACACCTGGCCGCGCGCGCGGTGACAAATTAATGGCGCCGGCAGGGCGGCTAATGCCGCAGGTCCTCAAGGCGGACGCGTTGGCCCTGATTAACGACGAGCGCGAACAGACCAGGGCAGCCACCTGCTGGAGAGTCGCAGAGACAGCTCCCTGCGCCAAGCCAGCACTCTCCATTAAAACCCACTCATCTGCCAGCCTGCAGCGCTGTATATTGGGGGAATAATTTCCTCTAATATACAGGTGGTGGCACAGAATTCTTTCGTCTCGGATGTAAACTCGTTAAAAAGGTTTTTCACCATCTGCATATCTGAAAATATTTGACAGCTTCGATTCGATGGGAGTAGGGATCTACCAGTACATCCATCACAGCCATTTAGACGCTCCTACTTAACGTCAACATTGCTGTACATGTGACTGGTAAATATTTCCAATTTAGAAAGTATTCACCAACACCTCACACTTCTATTAAGTCATTAATCCTAGCAATACCGAAGCATTTAGCATACCAAGGAAGGGGAGGGGGTGCTTTATGCAGACATTTTCAAGTCTGAAACATCTACACTTTATATATATGTAGACTGAATCGACAAAATAAAACTTATGCCAAGCCCAGGATTGTAACCCAGCCATCCTGCTCACAAAAAAAGTAAAAAATTAACAACATTTTTAATTGTTGTTGTCTTACATTAAAACACAATTTTTAAAGAAATACTAAGAAGTAATTAGGGCCCAGAACTTGAAAATACTTTTTACAACACTCTTAGCTATATCATTGCATTTTCAATAACGTGATCTACCTACCAAGCTGGGAGAATTTCATGAAAACACAAAAAAATTTTTAAAGGTGAATTTCGATCATATTTGGTGACTTACACTCACAAAATACTTTTTGAAGAGGTTTTGATGTGTACCTGTGGTTCTGAAACTCAAAATATTGAATAAAAGTAGCTGTCGTAAATGATATTTACTACACAGACGTAAATTTTTGACTTATTTTAACTGACAAATTTAAAACATTTATGAAATCCGGTAAAAGAATTCACTAAAGACAATAAAAAAATTTTCAGAATTTTTAAGTGTGAGCTATCCCTTCCCTTCACCTCCTTTTGTGAGGTTTAATTCACACAAGGTTTATGTGGTATACACCTGCCCTCTGTGAGCCTTCATCAATGTCAGGCCAGTGATTAAAGTATTATGTGAGATTTAACTTTAATAAAGATAAAAACGGACAAAATATTGGCGACCGGTATAGTCTGCCATTTGTGGAAAGCATTTGATAGTGGCGTTCACACTCTTCTCCTAGGGCAGTTAAAATACAGCAGTAAGTTGTTTTCATGTTGTCCAACTATTAGCCAGGGAGTGTACACACAGAAAGAAGATATTCAGAATGGGGAATCATCATTGCAGGTGTGCCACTTGTATCAACACTGGGTCTGCTCATGTTGTTACTTATAAATTATCTGTCATTATGTATCCAAGAAGCAGAAATATTTCTCTCATCCTATGATGAAAGTACTTAAGCATATTAGGAGAAACTTGAAGATTTGAAGAATTATATTAAACATCCATTACAAATTTACTGTCACCAAACTTTGCTAAATTACAATACATATCAATTCTGTACCACAGAAAACCCTGACCACACTATTGGAAATAATCCATCTGAGTACTGGCTGGCACAACGCTGTAGGCAGCGCAGAGCGAGAGCAAAGTGGAAGCCGGCAGTGACAGGCTGCACCCGGTTTGTTGGTGCAGGGAGCCGCGCAGCTCGCTAGCAGCGAAGTGCCAACGAGCTTAAATCGGACTATAGTACTATTGACAATATTAAACGGGAAGCCACGACCGTTACATTATATCAAACATTTCACTAGGTAATTTGAAAACAGTCATAATTAGATGAAATATATTCGCAGTTGTGAATATGAACCACCATTAACTTTATAACGGAATGACGACAATGAAAATTTATAGCAAACCCAGCCTTACGCCCGATTTCCTGCTTATCGGAACAGATCGCCTTACCATTTGGCTACCCGAGCACACCTCACGGCCAGAAGTAGACTTATATACTCGTATGTCGTCAACCACGTGTCTACAACTTGTACTCGTTCATTCATTATGTGTTTTCCCGTACAGGTGCGATATTATACTTGAAATCGGTAGCCCAGTGTCGACAGATAAATACGATATTGCAGTCCCAGTTTTAATTCGAATTACACTACTGGCCATTAAAATTGCTACACCACGAAGATGACGTGCTACAGACGTGAAATTTAACCGACAGGAAGAAGTTGCTGTGACATGCAAATGATTAGCTTTTCAGACCATTCACACAAGGCTGGCGCCGGTGGCAACACCTACAACATGCTGACATGAGTAAAGTTTCCAACCGATTTCTCATACAAAAACAGCAGTTGACCGGCGTTGCCTGGTGAAACGTTGTTGTGATGCCTCGTGTAAGGAGGAGCAATGCGTACCATCACGTTTCCGATTTGATGAAGGTCGGACTGTAGTCTATCCTGATTGTGGTTTATCGCAGTTTATCGTATTGGTCGAGATCCAATGATTGCTAGCAGAATATGGAATCGGTGGGTTCAGGAGGGTAATACGCAACGCCGTGCTCAATCCCAACGGCCTCGTATCACCAGCAGTCGAGATGACAGGCATCTTATCCGCATGGCTGTAACGGATCGCGCAGCCACGTCTCGATCCCTGAGTCAAGAGATGGGGGCGTTTGCAAGACAACAACCATCTGCACGAACAGTTCGACGACGTTTGTAGCAGCACGGAGTATCAACTCGGAGACCATGGCTGCGGTTACCCTTGACGCTGTATCACAGACACAAGCGCCTGCGATGGTGTACTCAATGACGAACCTGGGTGCACCAGTGGCAAAACGTCATTTATCCGGATGAATCCAGGTTCTGTTTACAGCATCATGGTGGTCGCATCCGTGTTTGGCGACATCGGTGTGAACGCACATTGGAAGCGTGTATTCGTCATCGCCATACTGGCGTATCATCCGGCGTGATGGTATGGGATGTCATTGGTTACATGTCTCGGTCACCTCTTGTTCGCATTGACGGCACTTTGAAGAGTAGACGTTACATTTCAGATGTGTTGCGACCCGTGGCTCTACCCTTCATTCGATCAATGCGAAACCCTACATTTCAGCAGGATAATGCACGACCGCATGTTGCAGGTCCTGTACGGACCTTTCTGGATGCAGAAAACGTTCGACTGCTGTCCTGGCCAGCAAATTCTCCAGATCTCTCACCAATTGAAAACGTCTGGTCAACTGTGGCCGAGCAACTGGCTCGTCAGAATACGCAAGTCACTACTCTGGATGAACTGCGGTATCGTGTTCAAGCTGCATGGGCAGCTGTACCTGTACACGCCACCAAGCTCTGTTTGACTCAATGCCCGGGCGTATCAAGGTCGTTATTACGGCCAGAGGTGGTTGTTCTGCGTACTGATTTCTCAGGATGTATGCACAAAAATTGCGTGAAATTGTAATGACATGTCAGTCCTAGTATAATATATTTGTCCAATGAATACCCGTTTATCATCTGCATTTCTTCTTGGTGTAGCAATTTTAATGGCCAGTAGTGTACGATGCAATGTTCCTTCGGACACGCATGCACATCTAAAGGAACAGGCACTGCGGTGATTACAGCCATTATGAAACACATGAAATGTATTCGTAGGTGCGACAGGTAGCGATATGCGGGAAATCCGGGTTCGAGTCACTGTCTGCCGCCGGCAGTGCTGCTAGGCGGTCACGCGCCAGAGCGCCGCGGGCGAGGCGCGCACGGTGTGTTTGTGTTTACTTCGGCCGCTGTAAGTGCCGTTTTCCCTTCTAGACCATCATGGCGCACAACTATCGGAAGAAGACATTACGTTTCAACTTTTGTTCAGACTTCGCCCGACCCAAGGCCCTGGAGGTAGAACGATTTATTCGCGATGAAGTTAAAATACCACCAATGGCTCTAATTGGTATCCACTTGTCCATAGTTAGCAGTACCGTCTACGTCAAAATGATCAACGATGCGGCGTACGAAAAGGTGCTTCAAGATGCAGAACGTGGACTGCGCTTCTGTCATTCCGACGGCAACGTCGGACCCGTTACCGTCGATCACGCAGGTCTCGACACACGGGCGATATGAATCTTCGAACTGTCGTTCGAACTACCTGCAGACGTCGTCATCGAGGCGCTCCGTCCCTATGGCAACGTTCTGGAACATGCCGAACGATGGGTACAATTTCAAACCTATCCCGTTTTAAACGGTGTTAGACAGGGCCGCATCGAGTTGCAGAAACACGTGTCTTCCTATCTACGAATCGGAGGCTGCCGTGCCATTATAATGTACGACGGCCAACCTCGGACCTGTTCCGGTTGCGGGCAAGGAGGTCACCTACGGTCTGGATGCATTCAACGACGTGTCGCGCAGCTCCCGTTGTCGGAAGCGTCCGTCACACCCACGATGACCGCCCTACCGGTCACTTAAGCAGCGGCTCTTGCCACGTCTACAGTTTCGTCCAGTCCGTCGCCCGGTCCTTCCGATCGGCACGTCCCGCCGTCCCAGTCACCTATGGACGGTGCGGACGTCCCACCTGACGACCTTGCCGCCGAACAGGCTCCCGCACCGGACGCTGAGGAGAACAGTACTTCTTCACACCACCTGACAATTTCATTGTACCCACCGACGCCTTCGAACCAGGCCGACGCTCCTCCTTGCCGTCGTCCGACACTGAGGAACACGTGCACAACGAACGCTCGCCACGTAGGCGCAAACGCCGTCGCCGTTCACCCACGGGCTCTCAAAGCGTCGCCACCCGCGACGACGAAGACGACACCCAACCAGCCGACATTTCCACGCAGAGGTCGGCGGACAACTTTCACGATGAACAAGACGTTTCGCAGGACGGGACCACTATGGAGGTCGCCACGCACAATGTAACGATCGGTGCGCCGGTTGAGACGCCTGTCTCACCACGACGCAATTCCTATGGACATTGGACAGACCCACGGCACAGGAGCATCGGCCGACGACATTGAGGAAGATACGCCCCCCTCCTCCGGATGAGTTGCCTCCGCCGGACAAGACTGCCCGTTAACATCAAAAGCGAGGCACTGCAGCTGATGGGACGGGACTTCCTGTCGGTGCCCTCTTCATACTTCCCATGGTGATGGTAGATGCGCGTCCACCACCACTGAAACAAACGTGCCGGTTTGCCACACTGAACATCAACATGATCGGCACTGCACCCAAGCTGCAACTCCTATGTGACATGCTTCGGGCCTCTGACGTCGACGTCGCCATTCTTCAGGAAGTACGCGTTGCCACACTACCACCAGTCTACGGCTACGACTCATACACGTCCACATGTGATCAATCAGGGCGTGGAGTGGCTTTCTACATACGCGAAGGAATCCCACTCAAGGACACGACAATCATTCCCTGTGGAAGAGGCATGGCTGTTACCATCTTCGACACGCGCGTCATCAATATCTACGCTCCGTCTGGCTCCACGAACCGTCGGCAGCGGTCCACTTTCTTCGGACATGACGTGGCGCCCCTGTTTTCTGGACGCTATGATCGCCGTATCATGGGAGGCGATTTCAACTGTGTCCTCCATCCGCAGGACCAAATGCCTGGTTATTCGCCATGCCCGGCGCTGCTCACCTTAATCGACGATTTTCATCTAGTGGACGTTTGGGAGAAAATTCATGGCAATACCACCGGTTTTACCCATTATACAGCACATTCTGCGAGCAGACTGGACCGGTTTTATGTCTCTGGCCACCTTGGCAATGAAGTCGCCCAAGCTGAACGATGGCCCCTTGCATTTTCGGACCACTGCGCCGTCATTTGCTCCCTGGCTCTGCCACCTCAGTCAGTGTGGCGCAGCAGAGGTTACTGGAAGTTTAATACCTCCCTCCTTAATGATCCACACTGCCGACAATGTATTGCCACTACATGGGCGTCTTGCGAAAGACGCCTCCCGCAGTACACATCCACGTTCCATTGGTGGCTCAAATGTGCCTAACCTGCGATCAGAAAGGCCTTCATACAATGTGGCAAGGAAGCAGCAGCATGGCATCGAGACACCACAAATTTTCACTACGCCGTCCTCCGAGAGCTCGATGTGCTCCCTCCATCACCTGACACCCATAGGGAACAACAACGTACTAAAGCTCGTCTCCTCTCTCTTCAACGTGCACGACTGCATGGTGTCGTGGAGCGTTCCCGACGACAAGACCTCCTCCACAACGAAACCCCATCCACAATCGATGCCGCATCCGACCATAGTCGTCGACGTCGACTTTTCGTCCCCAACATCACGACCTCCGATGGTGTTCACCACACAACACAGGCGGCAGTTGTGTCTGCCTTTGTTGAACTTTATCGCCAATTTTATGATGATGAACCGTGGGCGACGCCCATTCGTGATGATCTCCGTCCTTCCCCTGATCGGACCCTCACCGTAGCGGAGTCAACGTGTCTGCAATCACCGCAGAAGAGGTGGTAGATGCGATCAACAAAGGGGCCAAGAACAAATCACCCGGACCAAATGGTCTCCCAGTGGAGTTTTACCGGGCGTTCACCACGTTAATGCTTCCTCGCTGGACGGAAATGGTTCAGGAACTCTTTACTCCGTCCTTCCCAATTCCACCTGAATTCGTCACTGGCATTCTTCTACACGTGCCTAAACCGAAGGGAGGGTCTCATGTCTCTGCATATCGTCCCCTTACACTACTGAATGCAGACTATAAAATCTATGAACGCCTCTTAGCAGCGCGCATACGCACCGTCTTACCTACGGTCCTTTCACCTGACCAGACTGCACGTGGTTGTGGGGCCACCTTACAAACAGCCCTAGGAGAATGCCGTGACCTCATTGCACTGGCGTCGGTTTGTCGCCTTCGTGCAGCACTGGTATCCGTCGATTTCACGAGTGCCTTTGATCGCGTTCGACACCCATTCCTCCTCATGGTGGCGACACGTATGGGGTTACCATTACATTTTGTCGATGCCATTCGCCGGTTACTACTTCCCGCGGTCTCGATGGTACAAGTCAATGGGAGGCTTGTAGGACCGATTCCTATACGCCGCTCTGTGCGTCAAGGATGCCCTATGTCTACTTTAATATATGCCATTGCACTTGAGCCCCTCATCACTGGACTTACCTCTAGACTGCAGGGCCTCACTTTGCGTGACTACACCTTTCACTGTAGGGCTTATGCGGACGATCTCCTCTTTCTCACCTGCTCCTCCACGGAACTCAATGACGCCATCCAATGGATCCACCAGTATGGACGTCTTTCTGGTAGCATTCTTAATGTCCGTAAATCGACTGTGATGCACATTGGGCGCGGCCTCCCGGCTATGGTGCCGATCCCACTCCCAGTCAGTGCCACCCTTCGTTACTTGGGTATCGAATTTACGAGCTCCACACACCGCACAGTGGCCCTGGCTTACCGACGGCTTTTGCAGTCGATTCGGCACCATGTCCGCGGTCAAGTGCACCGTAACTTAAACCAACTCCAACGTGAGTCCTATGTCAACATATATGTCGCCGCTAAAGTGGTACACGTCGCCCAGATCCTCCCAATGCCGTTACTCCTTGGCCGCCGCATCCAATCAGCCTTTGGATACCTCGTGTCAGCAGGGGCACTTTTCGAAGTCCGCTACAACACTCTCACACTGCCTCCTGCAAAAGGTGGCCTCGGACTCGTCAACGTGCGGGCACGATCTTCTACACTCTTTGTCCACACTCTGTTGCGGCACTGGCAGGGGCCGGTCCCGTCCTTAACACGCAGTCTCTTAGATATCCTCCAACCAGCTCCTCTCGATCCACCGATCAATGTGGCACCTATTTCTCCATTATTGTACCACGTCGCCAATTGTTTCATAGAACTCAGCTACGTTCGGGCCGATCTTCCAGTCACCCGTCCTCCCCGTACAAAAGATTATTATCGTTTGTTTATGCTGTCCAACCCTTGCGACCCCATGGTGCTACAACATCCTGACATTAACTGGCGCACGGTTTGGGGGTGTGTGCATGCACCCTTTTTACCGTCGTCTGTGTCTGCACTCTGGTATGTTTTAGTCTATGGAAAATTCCCGACTAATAGTCGACTTTATCGCATAGGACTGACCACCTCCCCACTCTGCCCTGACTGTCAGCTCGCAGACACCGACGAGCACCGTCTTACGTGCCCCCTGAAACAAAACGTATGGCTCCTCATCCAACGAATCGTGGGCTTTTACCTCCGTGCCCCACCAACGACGGTAACCCCGGATTTCCTGTTGTTGCCCCAGACATTTCACTACCCTCTTGCTAAGCACCATACCCTTATCTGGTTTCGAGGACAGGCTTTAGAATACCTCTTTCAGAGTGGTCCGCATACAGTCTTTGACTTCTGGTACAAAGTTGTGACCGCACATAGCACCCTCACCCGAAACCCATCTTACCGACAAACTTTTGCCGGTTATCTCCGCAGCGTCTTCCTTGACCCTCCTGAAAGTTGGGGTGTGCCATGCCTACCTGTCACATGATGCAACACCCTTATCCACGTTCTCATGCATGGACCAAAAACAAAAAAACAAATTTAAAAAAAAGGAAGAAGACAGAATGTTATATTTTGTTGTATTTAATGTTTTTCTTTTCAATATATTTTTTTTAACTAACAGTCATTTGTATATGTTTAAATGGTACCTTGAAGAACTCTTGCATAGTGAATATATATGTACTTTTAGTTTGTTCAATACAAATTATAAAAACAAGAGTCCCGAACTAGCTCAAATTTTCACTGCCGTCATTCCATGACACGGCTCATGGCTGTCCATTTTCGGAACTTGGAATACATTTCATGTATTTCATGACGGCTGTGGAGGCCGCAGTGCCTGTTCCTTCGGACAGGCATGAGCGTTCGAACGTACATTGCATCGTAATTCGGAATAACATAGACACTGCAATGTCGTATAGTAACCATAGTCAGTATCTAGAAACCAATATTACTAAGGGCAGATACCCAAAAGACTTTACCAAGTTGCGAGAAAATTACGCTGATAGCAGTGAGAGATTAGGCCGCTCCAGGTAATTTTTTTTCGAACAGTTGCACAGTGGTCGCACGTTATAAGGTAGTCAATCATTCAACACTACTACTTTACACAAGGCTCTGATACCCCTGGACGCAAAATTAGCTTAAACATCCTGCGCCAACAGCGTGAGTAAAACAATTAACTCCCCTTCTTTTTTTAATACAATGCTCCTTTAGCACACCTAAATATCACTTTCTACAAATATCTACATTTTAGTGTTTGTCACTGTAATGCAACTTTTAAAAGCACTCTGCTTACTCTGAACAGAAATACCTCATTCCACACCCGTCTGCCCAGGCGTGGCATATGGCATACGGTTGCGGCTCGATCTAACATACGAGTTACCCCTGCTCCTAAGAGAGCCAATTGTATGATGTTATCACAACCATTAGGAGCAAAATGTTAACAGAATACTGATTTGTCACTACTAGTGTCCAAAACAGGCTGCGTAACTACAATTTTAGACACGCGTTGTACACCAGAGATATAGTTGCAGGACACACAACTAGACGTGGAACGCCTTAATGCTTTGCTGTCCATAGGTCACCCAGCATGCTATTAACGCACAAAATCTAACAATGTCCGCCTCAGGCCACAGTTGCACAACATCTCCAGATGCTCACCCGACCGTGACATGGATGTCTCCCAAGGTCCACTGAGTTGCCAGACAAATTCACACGCAAACCATACTGAACGTGCCCAGAAGGAATCCGCCTTCTCCTCTTGCCAACTCATACTAACGGCCACACTGCGCCTCTAGCTCCCGTTTCCGGCCCAGGACGTCGCCACCACCAAACGTAAAGACGCTAGCCGTTACAAATGTTCCACTCCACGGCACGCCCTTCATATGTTACCCAAGGGGCGTTCAAAGAGAAACGACCCGGAGGCATAATTACAGAAACCAGTACCTGTATGTTAGATGTATTGACCATGGCTGTTGAGACACCTATCTCACTGTGACTGAGTCTGTGTCGCCTGGCCACCAAGAGCTGTTGCAGGACGATTTATTCACGGATCCAGTTATATGGCTCCTTCCGTGTATAGCGATTTTACGACTATGACGAGTGGGGCCTGAAGATGGCATCAATATAGTGCCGAAACTGGTAGCGCATTAAAGTTCATAAAATAAAATAAATTTCTACAATACATACGGCTGTTGGTAAATTATTGCATCAAGAAGGACTTTCGCTATTAGTTTCCTTTCTGAATAAACATTATCCTAACCAAATCGCAGCTGTGTGGCCTACACGATTTATGGGTCGTTAATTTAGTTCTCGATATTATTATTACTGTTATTATACGTTATGTTGACTTTGTATTTTGCAAACTTGCCGTCAGCCAGACAATTTAACCAAAGGGTTACAAGTGTCTAATTTAGAGCGTGTAAAGCGACATGTGCGGGTCAACCCCTAAACGAGTTTGAGCCAAGACAAGACAAGATGAAGAGGAACTGCATGTGAGCCCGAACATCTTAGGGATGTTAGCTCGCACTTGGCTCTTATACGAGGGCAGTTCAATAAGTAATGCAACACATTTTTTTTCTGAAACAGGGGTTGTTTTATTCAGCATTGAAATACACCAGGTTATTCCCCAATCTTTTAGCTACACAACACTATTTTTCAACGTAATCTCCATTCAATGCTACGGCCTTACGCCACCTTGAAATGAGGGCCTGTATGACTGCACGGTACCATTCCACTGGTCGATGTCGGAGCCAACGTCGTATTGCATCAATAACTTCTTCATCATCCGCGTAGTGCGTCCCACGGATTGCGTCCTTCATTGGGCCAAACATATGGAAATCCGACGGTGCGAGATCGGGGCTGTAGGGTGCATGAGGAAGAACAGTCCACTGAAGTTTTGTGAGCTCCTCTCAGGTGCGAAGACTTGTGTGAGGTCTTGCGTTGTCATGAAGAAGGAGAAGTTCGTTCTGATTTTTGTGCCTACGAACACGCTGAAGTCGTTTCTTCAATTTCTGAAGAGTAGCACAATACACTTCAGAGTTGATCGTTTGACCATGGGGAAGGACATCGAATAGAATAACCCCTTCAGCGTCCCAGAAGACTGTAACCATGACTTTACCGGCTGAGGGTATGGCTTTAAACTTTTTCTTGGTAGGGGAGTGGGTGTGGCGCCACTCCATTGATTGCCGTTTTGTTTCAGGTTCGAAGTGATGAACCAATGTTTCATCGCCTGTAACAATCTTTCACAAGAAATTGTCACCCTCAGCCACATGACGAGCAAGCAATTCCGCACAGATGGTTCTCCTTTGCTCTTTATGGTGTTCGGTTAGACAACGAGGGACCCAGCGGGAACAAACCTTTGAATATCCCAACTGGTGAACAACTGTGACAGCACTACCAACAGAGATGTCAAGTTGAGCACTGAGTTGTTTGATGGTGATCCGTCGATCATCTCGAACGAGTGTGTTCGCACGCTCCGCCATTGCAGAAGTCACAGCTGTGCACGGCCGGCCCGCACGCGGGAGATCAGACAGTCTTGCTTGACCTTGCGGCGATGATGACACACGCTTTGCCCAACGACTCACCGTGCTTTTGTCCACTGCCAGATCACCGTAGACATTCTGCAAGCGCCTATGAATATCTGAGATGCCCTGGTTTTCCGCCAAAAGAAACTCGATCACTGCCCGTTGTTCGCAACGCACATCCGTTACAGACGCCATTTTAACAGCTCCGTACAGCGCTGCCACCTGTCGGAAGTCAATGAAACTATACGAGACGAAGCGGGAATGTTTGAAAATATTCCACAAGAAATTTCCGGTTTTTTCAACCAAAATTGGCCGAGAAAAAAAATGTGTTGCATTACTTATTGAACTGCCCTCGTACATGTTGTATGTTGTCCGTCTCTCCCTATAGCTTACTCCCATGTTTCTCAGACTTTCGAACATCTTGCATCATTTGACACTGTCGAACACTTTTTTCCGGGTCGACAGATCCTATGTATTTGCCTTAATTTTTCCTTAGCTTGCTTCCGTTGTTAACAGTAACGTCAGATCAGTTTCTCTGGTGCCTTTACCTTTCCTAAAGCCAAACTGGCCTAACAGATCGTCAATTTTCTTTTCCATTCTTCTGTATGTGACTCTTGTCAATAAATTGGATGCATGACCTGTTAAGCTGATTGTCCGATAATTCTTCCACTTTTCAGCTCTAGCAGTCTTCGGAATTGTGTAGAAGATATTTTTTCGAAAGTCAGATGGTTCGCAAATTTTCCCGCGGAATCGATTGCCAGTGCTGGTAACTAGCAAGTGGGCTTTTTTCTCTTTTAAATCGCGTGGTCAAGTTAGTGATGTTTTCCTGTTAGAAAAAGGTAGACTGAATACGTGAAAGTTTGTTCTGAGATAAATGTGGGTGTGGTTGCCCCTCTCGCCTCACCCAAAACTTCCACATCGTGACTGCTCGAGGGTGCCATTCGTGTCCGCCTCCGTCGCAAAGCGTTCGGCGGTGGCGGAAGCGTGCGCAGCCAGGTCTGGAGCGCCGGCCGTGACGTATGGAGAGTTAATCGCGGCAAGACGCGCGGCCGCGTGCTAATGGCCGGTCGCAGCCAGCGTCTGTGATTAACGGTGGCGGCGGCGGCGGCTTCGGCGGCGGTGGTGGCGGCGGCGGTGGGCGGCGGGGGTGGCGTCGGCGACGCAGGGCCACCCGCCACGCCACAGTCCACAAAGTTGGCCGGGGTCGTCCGCAAGGCAGCACTAAGTGAATTAAGTCGCGTCAGGAGGCGCCGAGCCCCCGCGCTCCAACTCAAAATTACGTCTCTCTCTCTCTCCTACTTTCGTCTCAGAACTTGAGTGTAGAGAAGGGGTGAGCTGAGTCGACGTCACAAAGAGGGTGTGGGTAATGCGTACCTCTGTTAGCATATACAGGGCGGACCGAATGAAACTGGCCCTGAAAATATTTCACCTTAAGACAGGCAACCCATCTTACATCACTCACACCCAGGGTGGATGGTGTATGAGTTGAGTTGCCTAAGTGCAAGAGATACATTCTAAGACAGTGATCGTCAGACTTTTTTGCTTAGAAGCCAATACTCTCTTGGGTGTCAATAGGAAGGAGAGAGGGCGGTAAAAAGTTGTTACCCACAGAGAAATTCAATTTTCACCGAACCATGTTCACTGATTGTACACCAATTACATATTTTGAATACACATATTACAAGGTATTACACCAAATATTATAGGTGAAAAAGAAAGTAATATATTGTGAAACGTTCCCTTAGAAAACTTATACATGATTGTGCTTAAACTGACACACAATATTTTTTAGCGCATCGCAGTATGACTTTCAGTAATCCCTACAAAAGAATGGCCCTGACTAACATTAACCTATACCTTTCACAAATCACTTACCTCACAAAAATCTTCGTTACTCGAACTACTGCAATACAGCGAGCGCCACTACTGCCAGCTAAATAAAAGATTCAAACTACTGAAGGCACTAACTACTGACAGGCATAGTTAGCAAATGAAAGATTTTGATAGAGAACAAACAATGTATTTACCTTAATAGTGTTCAAAAGTCATAATATATATATCAGTTCATGATATCCAGTCTTACAAATTTACTGTCTCTGTCCAGATCATCCGCTCTCAAAATTCCGGCATTTCTCTCCCCACATCCACCACTTCTGGCGGCTCACCTCTAACTGCGCAACGCTACGCGCTGTTAACAGCCAACTGCCCAACACTACAATAGCAAATTCCAACAATGCCACCCAGCCACAGACTGCACACAGCACAGCCAGTGATTTTCATACAGAGCGCTAAGTGGCGGTGGCGATACCAATATATGAACCTAAACAGCCTACTTACAATTGCAGCAACATCCATTTTTCTGAAGACTCCCGTAGTGACTCATTTTCCATAGCTAAACGGCACTGTGGCCATTGCCATCGCTATAGGATCCCATGTCTGTTTTTCTGATTTCGGGACACATTTTCTAGGCGTCGTTACGCTCTAGTATCTGAAAGAATACCAAGCGGCTGTAGCAGACCGTTTACAGGGCCTATTATAGCAAAAATAGATATGGTTTTAAACGATACACCTTAATTAATTTAAAATCGGCACAAAGGGGTAGAACGGTGGATGATAGATCTGTATCTAAAAGGGTTTAGAAGTTGTAGTATGCGTGTAATATAACTAACTCTTAGGTGGGTGGACAGCTTTACTCGACGGATAGTGTGGCCACGTTTCCCTGTCGGACGCCATGTCGGCGTTAGTAATCCACAGAAAACTATCAAATTGAAGTAAATAACAAGGAACTACATTCGTAGGCCGAAGGTCGTTGTTTAAACACTGATATTGTAAAAAACTATTACTCTCCATACAAGTTAGATAACAAGAATATGTGTTGTAAGAGACTTACACCAGACGACTCAGAAACGATAACGTGTCTCGTAAAAATAACGGAACAAGCGTTCTCTGTGAATCTCACTGACATCAATGGCAATGAATACTAGAACTAGTTTGACCACTGCTTGGCTTGCATCAGGTTGTCTCACGGCAAAAAATATGCAATGGCCACTTTTCCCGTCCTGGTCACTTTCACACACCTCCCCAACTGATCTTACCATTAATTGGTTACCTCCCTAAATTAGTATGTTATAGTAATAAATAACAGTAACTGCAATATCAGACACGATCACAAATGTTTTGAATGAGATTTTTTTTCTTTTCAACAGCCTTATAGCAAAGGTTGAAAATACTGCTTCAGTCGTAAGTTCTTTTCATGTTCTAATACTTATACCACGACCGGTACACGCCCATCATTAGATGTTATACTGAAAATAAATAAGAGACCGAAGCTAATAATTTTTACACGCAGTAGTGTATATGAGAAAACAAAAGAAAAGTTCCACATAACAGTATAGATAACAGCGATCGGGCTAGGTGCGGTAAAACCTAATTCAGTACCAAAGCGACACCAGACAATATTGCAGACCTGGGTGAAGAAACATGCAGTGAGCACCAGGACACGTACATTTACCGCTTTGACCCCGAGTTCCGCGATGGACGAGTATAGGACGCAGTGTAACGTGAGCGAGCGCAGAGCATGGAATAGCGTACACGAAGGAGAAAGCGAACTGGTAAACCAGAGTCTAAAAAGTACTGCCATCTGTTAACGTGGAGGACAACGCGGGACTAACTAGCCCGGCCGTTCAGAATTTGAATTGGTGAATTACATGCAAAACGGAAAGAAAAACAGTGCAAGAAAGTTGCATGAAAAGCGTGAAAGGTACCGTACGAGTGATATAGGAACATAGTGAGTAGAGGCAGTATAGAACTGTAGTAAGACAAAAAAGCTTATGTATAAACCGTAAAATCAATAATTTTTTCCTCCCTTTTGTCAAGTTAATGAGGATAATGTACTTTTAACGCTGTTCATACGACTTTCTTGTTATGTTTTTCGTTTTTCCTTTTGCATGTAACTCACTAAATCAAACTGTGAATAGGCCGGCCTCTGTGGCCGAGAGGTTCTAGGCACTTCAGTCGGGAACGGCGCTGCTGCTACGGTCGCAGGTTCGAATCCTGTCTCGGGGATGAATGTGTGTGATGTCCTTAGGTTAGTTAGATTTAAGTAGTTCTAAATCTAGGGGACTGATGACCTCAGATGTTATGTCCCATAGTGCTTAGAGCCATTTTTGAACCAAACTGTGAATAGCCGGGCTACTTTGTCGCGCGTTGTTCTTCAAATCAAGAAGTGGAAGTGCCTTTGTCATTCTGGTTTACCAGTTTGCTTCTTCCTTCGTGTACACTATTCCGTGCTCTGCGTTCGCTGCTGGTACACCGCGTCCTAACTCGTCCAAACAACTCAATAACTTGTTGGTCCACATCCCGTCCCTTATGCAATCAGCTATTCGGTTTGGTACTGACTGGTAGAGTAGTTGTATGTCCTGCTGAGTATATGTTGCCAAATTCTGTACAACTGGCACTAGATCGTCAAAATGCTGAGATACCTGGAGGTGCTGCCCATAATATTCCAAACGTTCTCGATCGGGGAGAGAACCGGCTACCTTGGTGACACAATAGGATTCGGCGACTATGAAGACAAACAGTAGAAACTCTCCCCATATGCGATTGGGCACTATCTGGCTGAAATGAAAGCCCAGGATGATTCGCCCTGAAGGGTAACAAAACGGAGCGTAGAATATCGTCGACGTACCGCTGTCCTTTAAGGGTGCTGCGGATGACAACCAAATGGGTTCTGCTATCAAAAGAAACGGTACTCCGGTTCACCACCCCTGGCTGTTGGGCTAAACGGTGGGCGACATTGGTGTTGGTATCCCACCACTGTCCGCGTGTCTTGAGGAACGTCTTCGCTGGGCTCAGTTCGAAGCAGGACTTATCACTGAAGACAATTCTACTGCAGTCAGTGAGGTACCAGAGCGAAGACGTGTCTGGAGAAGTCCTGGACAGTGGTGGAATACCAAGCTGATTTTCACCCGCTATGTGGAGTGATGGTCAGGGGTGCCGTGTCTTTTGATGGCAGCATGCTTTTGGTTGTTATAGTGGTACCCTTGCAGCACAGCAGTACGTCAACGATTTTCTACTCCACGTTCTGTTGTCCACCATAGCAAGCCATCATGGGCGTGCATTTCAGCAAAATGTCGGCCAGCACACGGTGAGAGCTTCTACTGCTTTCTTGCGTGCCTTTCATGTCTGGCAAGTTCCCCGGATTCTCTTCAACTGAGGACATTTGGAGCGTAACGGGCAGTGCTCTACAACCAGCTCGTGATTTTGACCATCTTGGGCAAAATTTGGTACGATATCTCTCAGGACATTCACAACTCTATCAATCAGTGCCAAGCCGTATAAGTGCTTGCATAAGGGCCAGAGGTGGACCGACTTGTTATTGAGATGCTCAGTTTACGACATGTCCGAAAGAACAGATACCATCTTCATATAGTTAAGGCTAACCGGCCATTGACCTTCTTCTTCTGTGCTGGATGCACACGCATTACCCAAACTCTTACGGGACTTGGTAAGATTGTCTGCCGCGAGTAATGAGTGTAATGGGCAGGGGCACTACGAATATAGTGTATGGACACTAAGTTGGGAATGTGGGTCTCACGAGGTGTGTGGAAGGGATAAATCCCTGCAATCGCACTGTCCTCTGTGCTCTCGGTGGCTCAGATGGATAGAGCGTAAGCAGGAGACCCCGGGTTCTAGTCCCGGTCGAGGAACACATTTTCAACTGTCCCCGTTGATGTATATAAATGCCTGTCGACAGCTTAAGGTCTTGGTTTAATTATCATTTCATTCTAAGAGAGCTGCATCAGATACCATCTTCAAATAATGAATGCATTTGTATTGAACTAAATTACAGTTGCACGTTGTTGTTGTTGTTTTTGTGGTCTTCAGCTCTCCTTGGTCTTCAGCTCTCCTTGTTACTCTATCATGTGTCATCTCCGAGTAACTACTGTAACTTACATCTTTATGAATCTGCTTGCTGTATTCATCTCTTGGCCTCTCTCTACGATTTTTACCCCCACGTTTCCCTTCAATACTAAATTAGTGACCCCTTGACGTCTCAGAATGGGTCGTACCAACCAATCCCTTCTTCTACTCATGTTGTACCACAGATTTCTCTTTTCCCCAATTCAGTTCAGAACCTCCTCATTAGTTACGTGATCTACCCATCTAATCTTCAGCATTATTCTGTAGCACCACATCTCAAAAGCTTCTATTCTTGTCTTAACTGCTTATCGTCCATGTTTCACTTCCATAGACGTTTACACTTAAAATACTTCAAAAAAGGACTTCCTGACACCTAAATCTGTACTCGATGTTAGCAAATTTTTCCTCAGAATTGCTTTTCTTGCCATAGTCAGTCTACATTTTATATACCAGTACTCCCTACTTCGACCATCATCAATTATGCTTCACAAATAGCAGAACTCATCTTCTTCTTTCAGTATCTCATATCATAATCTAATTATCTTACCATCATAAGATTTAATTCGACTACATTACATTATCCTCGTTTCACTTTCGTTGATGTTCACCTTATATCCTCCTTTCTAGACATCGCCCATTCCATTCAACTGCTCTGCCAAGTCTTTCGCTCACAGAATTACAATATCATCGGTAAGCCTCAAAAAACCTGGACTTTAATTCCTACTCCAAATTATTCTTTTGTTTCCTTTACTTCTCGCCGGCCGGGGTGGGCGAGCGGTTCTAGGTGCTATAGTCTGGAACCGCGCGACCGCTACGGTCGCAGGTTCGAATCCTGTCTCGATCATGGATGTGTGTAGTGTCCTTAGGTTAGTTAGGTTTAAGTAGTTCTAAGTTCTAGGGGACTGATGACCTTGGAAGTGAAGTACCATAGTGCTCAGAGCCATTTCAACCTTTACTTCTCAATACAGATTGAATAACATAGGGGACAGACTACAACCCTGTCTCACTCCCTTCAGAACCACTGCTTCCCTTTCGTGCCCCTCGACTCTTACGTCTGCCATCTGGTTTCTTCACAAATAGTAAATAGCCTTTTGCTCCATGTATTTTAGCCCTGCAACCTTTAGAATTTGATAGAGAGTATTCCAGTCAACATTTTCAAATTGTCTACAAATGCTACAAACGTAGATAAGTCGTAGGGTCAGTATTGCCTCGTGTCTTCCTACATTTCTTCGGATTTCAAACTGATCTTCCCGCAGGTCTGCTTTACCAGTTTTTCCTTTCTTCTGTAAAGGATTCGTCTTAGTGTTTTGCAGCACTGGCTTATTAAATTTTAGATCGGTAATTTTCACACCTGTCAATACCTGCTTTGTTTGGAATTGGAATTACTACAAATTCTTCTTGAAGTCTGTGGGTATTTCATATATATGACCTGTCTCATATATCTTGCTCACCAAGTGGATGAGTTTTGTAATGACTGGCTCTCTGAAAGCTATCAGTAGCTCGAACTGAGCATTTTCTGCTCCTGGGGCCTTGTTTCGCCTAAGATCTCTCAGTGCTTTCTAAAACTCTTGACACAACGTCATATCTCCTTCTCATCTTCATCTAAGTTCTCATCCATTTCCATAATTTTGCCCTCAAGTACGTCTCCCTTGTATAGACCCTCTATATACTCCTTCCACCTATCTGCTTTCCCTTCTGTGCTTAGGACTATTTTTCCATCAGTGTTCTTGATATTCATGCATGCGGTTCTCTTTCCTCCAAAGATCTCTTTGATTTTTCTGTGGGTAGTATCTATCTTACACCTTGATGCTACATACTTACGTTTATCTTCTAGCCATTTCTGCATACCCATTTTTGCTTTCCTTTTCGCCCACCCCATTTATTGAATTTGATATTTTCTCCTTCCATCCATTAAATTCAATATCTCTTGAGTTACCCAAGGATTTCTACTAGCCTTCGTTTTTTACCTACTTGGTCCTCTGCTGCCTGCACTATTTTGTCTCTCAAAGCTACCCATTTTTCTTCTACTGTATTCCTTTCCCCTGAATCAGTGGGTTCAGGAGGGTATGCGCAACGTCATTCAGTATTACAGACTAGCACCCGAGAGGACAGATTAGTCAAGCAGGATGGATCAATGATGTCAGGCGCCTTGTGTTACGGAAACGATTTGTTCGTATGAAGATAATTGTTCCCACAGACAGTGTGACATTTGGAAGACCAAGAACTATCAGCACGGAAACGGTTGTTGTGGATTCCCTTGAAGCAGCAGCAGAGACGCATACTGATAACTGTGACCCCGGTAGGAGCGACAGGCGTATAAAGATGAGTATACTTTCATCATACGGACCAAGCACCTGGCGTGACGGTAAATGGTGGAACTGGGTACATAACTCGTAACAGGTCCGTTTCGCATAGCCGTTGTTATAAACAGCAGATTTATATTGCTGAGGTGTTAATCTAATGCCACACTGTAATAATCGCGGCTGAAACAGTCTCCAGTGGTACCACACTTCAAACGATTATAATCGCAGCGGATGAAGTCGCGCCGACGAAACTGTGTGCCTCACTAGCGACAGAAATAGGTGGCTTCTGCAGTTGTGTTGCAAACAGCTACGAGATAGATCATGCTTGATGGATGACTTGTCAATCAAAACAGAAATATTTAGCTGAAGTAGCATCATATGTAGTTCCACGTCGCAGAAGGCTTAACCGCTAACGAAAACGGTGGTTTCATCCAATTATTAGGAATAATCCAAGTTAAGAAAAATTTGTGTTGTTACACAAGTAACTTAGGAGTTATCCATAGAAATTCTTTGATTATTACCGCATGTTCGTAGTATCTTTCGACTTACTGCTCCCGAATGTGGAAACTAATTTACAAAAGAAGGATACCAAGTTACCTGACGGTGTTGGTGCGGAAGAAACAAAAAATGTTCAAATGTGTGTGACATCTTATGGGACTTAACTGTTAAGGCCATCAGTCCCTAAGCTTACACACTACTTAATCTAAATTATCCTAAGGACAAACACACACACACCCATTCCTGAGGGAGGACTCGAACCTCCGCCGGGACCAGCCGCACAGTCCATGACTTCAGCGCCCTAGACCGCTCGGCTAATCCCGCGCGGCTGAAGAAAAACTTGCAATAACATTGAGGTACGTTATTTAATTAAATGTAGTAAGTAAGTTATGGACATGAACATTCACGTAACATAACGTTAACATAAACTAAGTATCAGTGAAAGAGTTTACAGTACAAGTTTATGTCAGCTGCAGTAATATTCTTAAAATAACAAGATCGAGTCTTCATCCGACAGTCCAGTAACTGGTGAAAAAATAAGTGATCCGACTCCCAGGTGTAGGACTTTGTGGGCTTGTAGATGTCGACGTACCTGACGGCTAAGTACTCGTATTTATGAAGGAGTCAGTAGTTGGGTTGCTCTCTACAGTCTTTCGGCTGTAAAATTTTATTAATTGTAATGTTTTTATTTGAAAGTCTTGTTTATCGCCGGTAGTCATTTGTTTTCAGTAAGGCAAAAGAGATGTCAAAAACAGCTCATCAGGATCCTTTTGTGGTACAGCACAAATTGAACTATGTGTCAAAACTCTTTGTCAACTCTCTTTCAAATTGGTCCTGAAGTTTCGTTTTACTTGCTTTAACAGTGGAAGGCACAGCAACAGTGTTGGGTGGCGGTGCACTGTCTTCATGATGCTTTACCGCTTCATCATCCTGAAGAATAGAGGCATCATCCATATTTCTTGAGGTCCTGAAATTAAAAGTAACATTTCTGGAAACCCCACAAGGCACTTTGTACTGTGCAAATGTGTGCGGTGTGATAAGTATATAGTAAGTCGGTATTGAGTAGCTAATTAACTATCATATCCATTGGAAATACGTTTAAATGTTACAAAATTACAGAATAAAATTTTTACTTACTGCCTCAATTCCATGCGGCAACGGCCTTGCCACAGTGGATACACCGGTTCCCGTGAGATCACCGAAGTTAAGCGTTGACAGGCGTGGTCGGCACTTGGATGGGTGACCATCCAGGCCACCATGCGCTGTTGCTATCTTTCGGGGTGCACTCAGCCTCGTGAGGCCAATTGGGGAGCTGTTCGACCGAATAGTAGCGGCTTCAGTCAAGAATACCATCGCAACGAGCGGGAGAGCGGTGTGCTGACCCCGTGCCCCTCCTATCCGCATCTTCCTCGGAGGATGACACGGCGGTCGGATGGTCCCGACGGGCCACTTGTGGCCTGTAGACAGAGTGGTGTGGTGCCAATTCCATGACTTTTTACAGGAAAGACATCTGTCTATAGTAGACATATGGTTTTTTTGTAGTTGTTGCGCTGCCCCTCTTTTTATTTTTTTGTAATTCTTTCAGGCTCCGACTGTATGCGTCATCGCTTTTGTACTTTTTTCTAGTAGGAACGTTAAAAATTATTATTCTTACACCTGCTCATTGAAATTATTTAATTTCCATCGACCTGATATTTTATTTTACGCTCTACTTATTTATAACGTGAATCCTGGAATAGGATGCACCATGAACTCTCTGCACTATGAGTTTTTACTAGCAAGCTCAACTATTGCATCTATAATTGAAGATACATGCAGAGAAATATGGAACTGCTTACAACCAAAGTACAGGACAACACCAACGAAAAAGGACTTTCAAGAAAAATATCTGAATTTTGAGAAAACTAGAAATTTTCCCCACTGTATAGGCGGCATTGATGGTAAGCACGTGCGTTTGGTAAAGCCCTGGAATAGTGGAAGTGAATTTTTTTGTCAAAAACAGTTTCATTCCGTAATGCTTACGGCGGTTGCGGATACTGACTATTGCTCCCAATACTTTGATACAGGAGGACATGCACACTATGCTGATTCAAATACTTTCAAAGGATCTAACTTCTGAAAAGCACTTTATAATGGAAGGTTACATTTTCTAGACGCCAAACCTTTGACTAATGAACCAAACAATGAAATGTGCCTTTCGTACTTATAGGTGACGAAGGTTTTGCTCTTGGTAAACACTTAGTGCGGCCTTTTGCAAGAAAATCACTCACATTCTGGAGGAGAGTGTTTAATTATAGGCCGAGTAGAACAAGGCGTGTGGTAGAATGGTCGTTTGGTATCCTTGCTATCAAGTGGCGAATTTTTCACAGGGTCATAGATGTCAATATTAACTTGGGTGAAAGTATTAGAAAAACTTGTTGCGTGCTATATAACGTTGTACGGAATCATCATGACTGTCGGTTAGAAGATACTTTAACCTGTTCTTTGGAATCTATGGAAAACGTAGGACAAAGAAGTAGCAACCGTGGTTGTGGCATTAGCGATACGTTCTGCAACTACTTCTGTCCTGTGGAAGGATCACTTCCTTGGAAAAGTGCATACATTGTCGGAAAGATAACTAGACGTCTGCAGATGAGAATGTCAATGTTGTCATGAGCTGTACTTAGTTGTTTTAATAGTTGATACATTTCATGTTCAGATTTTCATGTTACACTATTTGGTTTATGACTTAAATACTTAATGCTACCAGTACATTCACAAGAATACCGTTCTTTCAGACAACCCTTTGTAGTTTCCTTTTTAACTTTTGAAATAACTTATTCCATAAAACCTTAAATTTTCGGTTTTTTTCAACTGTATCCTCATAACTGCTATTTTTTACCTTAGGTTATTTAGGATTAAGATATTAGTAAGAAATATTTGTTCACGTTCAGTGTATTTATTTTTCTGACTTTTTAAAATATTGAAAATCGTCTGAAAATACCTCTAAACATTATATTAAATCATGCAAAGTTTCAACACAATTAATTAAATTGTTTTGGCGCAACAGGTTTGTATGTGTGTAAAACTATTAGAGGGAGAAGAAAAAATAAAAATTAAATTACTCTTTTAGTAGTCTAGGCGAAGGTTATGCCGATTGTCATGAAACTTTGCATGCACCTATCTACAAGTATGTACGTATGTCATCTTACCTATTGCGTTTTATGCATACAGTGATAACGAGTTACATTTCTCACCCCCAACAACATCTGCACACTTCCATGCTTCTATCTTCACCAGATGGTCCTTATAATTTTGCGATTTTATGTTGTAGAGACAGCGATATTTCTCCACCTCAATTATCATCAGTCAACTGTCCAAATGATCCACTGGAACGAAATCTACAGAGTTTTCGGACTCTGCCACACACAGAAGAAACGGAACTGAGTGCAGTATCCTTGTGGCTGCTGCGCGACTGGCGATAATAACAGTCTAGTGTGTCAGGGATGCCGACGATTATTGCCGCTCCACAAATAGACCCGGACCCATTCAAAATGATTCAAATGGCTCTAAGCACTGGGGGACTTAACATCTGAGGCCATCAGTCCCCTAGAACTTAGAACTACTGAAACCTAACTAACCTAAGGACATCACACATATCGATGCCCGAAGCAGCATTCGATCCTGCGACCTTAGCAGCAGCGCGGTTCCGGACTGAAGCGCTTAGAGCCGCTCATCCACAGCGGCCGGCCCGGACCCATTCGACAGCGACAGTCACCAGCTGGAACTGAACGGAGCGACAATTACAGCCCAGTGTGGCACCTTCCGATTGCAACACGAAGTTCCCTTTCTCGCGCGACAAAAACCGTTGAGCTTCAGCGGAGAAAATCGCCTAGTGTGGCATTAGCCTTAGGGCTGGTGGCTGCGCATTGTCTTCGTGGCCTTCGTATCCTTTCAACAAGATAACACAAGACCGCCTGTTTCCCGTGCTGCTACGATACAGAGGGTGTTCGATTCTTGTCCTGGCCAGCATAGTGTTACGGTAGCTCACCCACTGAACTACGCAACAAAATTGAAGGGTCACTTTTGTGCAACGGTTTCATTTTCTCCAGTGACTAAGTAGTTCCGGTTCAAGTCATGCGTGGCGACAACGGTCGGGCGAGCCATGGACATCCAGGCCTCACTGCTGCTCCAACCCGACTGGACTAGTGCCGCGTTCCAACTCCAGGACTGGCAGGTCAGAACTGCCCTCCTGGCACGTTATAACTGACTCCGCGCCAGACGACAATCGGGATGTAATAGCAGTGCAGCAAAGATAACACGTAATGGCTATATCGATAGGCGCTGCTGCTGCCGCTGACGGACAGACAAAGCAGCAACTCAGTGGCAACAGAAATGAAACTAACATAACGAGGTGGCAACACGAAAACAGCAGGATGTAAAGTAAGAGATGGCACTAGCGCGAGCCATGCACGGCTCACTGCCTATTTTCAAAGACGCCTATCCAATGAAATTCCGCATTTGGAGCCCATATCTTCGCTACGGTGATGCCCCGTCCGTGCCCGGTCCTCTTGAATACTTTTATTACCGCGTCAAGTGCCCTCAACGCCACAAGGCGGCATCCAAAGTCGCGGTGGCCATTGGTCGTAATGTTTTAACTAATCAGTTTATTTTGAAACGCTCATCGTGCCATACCAATGTAGTATTTCAATTGTTTGGCAACATTACTTTAAAACGCAAAGTGTGACCTATCAGCATCACAAGATCCATTTCACGTCCTTGTGAAACTAAACTCCTTCTGAATAGGCCCCGGAATGCCCAACGGCACCGACCGACCGCCGTGTCATCTTCATCAGACCTGCGTCATCCCATGCGGATATGGAGGGGCATGGGGTCTGCCCACCGCTCTCCTAGCCGTTGCCACTGACTGAACGTGGTGTCAGAGCTCATCGCTCCCCCTTCCCAGAATTTACAGAAATTAAGTGACGTGCAGATGCGGTTCGCACTCCCTCCAGCGACCTACCAAGATCTCATTGCTTCCGTGTCGCCACTGTTATAAGTGGGAGTGGTAGACAAAGAGGCTATGAGGTAGGTGGTCATAATGTTCTGGCTGGTCATTGTATACGGACTCATCACAGGGCCAAATAGGGTTTATGGTAATGTCATGACACAGATTACCAACAATGTCTAATAAATTATTTGTAGAAACTCTACAAATACACTCCTGGAAATGGAAAAAAGAACACATTGACACCGGTGTGTCAGACCCACCATACTTGCCCCGGACACTGCGAGAGGGCTGTACAAGCAATGATCACACGCACGGCACAGCGGACACACCAGGACCCGCGGTGTTGGCCGTCGAATGGCGCTAGCTGCGCAGCATTTGTGCACCGCCGCCGTCAGTGTCAGCCAGTTTGCCGTGGCATACGGAGCTCCATCGCAGTCTTTAACACTGGTAGCATGCCGCGACAGCGTGGACGTGAACCGTATGTGCATTTGACGGACTTTGAGCGAGGGCGTATAGTGGGCATGCGGGAGGCCGGGTGGACGTACCGCCGAATTGCTCAACACGTGGGGCGTGAGGTCTCCACAGTACATCGATGTTGTCGCCAGTGGTCGGCGGAAGGTGCACGTGCCCGTCGACCTGGGACCGGACCGCAGCGACGCACGGATGCACGCCAAGACCGTAGGATCCTACGCAGTGCCGTAGGGGACCGCACCGCCACTTCCCAGCAAATTAGGGACACTGTTGCTCCTGGGGTATCGGCGAGGACCATTCGCAACCGTCTCCATGAAGCTGGGCTACGGTCCCGCACACCGTTAGGCCGTCTTCCGCTCACGCCCCAACATCGTGCAGCCCGCCTCCAGTGGTGTCGCGACAGGCGTGAATGGAGGGACGAATGGAGACGTGTCGTCTTCAGCGATGAGAGTCGCTTCTGCCTTGGTGCCAATGATGGTCGTATGCGTGTTTGGCGCCGTGCAGGTGAGCGCCACAATCAGGACTGCATACGACCGAGGCACACAGGGCCAACACCCGGCATCATGGTGTGGGGAGCGATCTCCTACACTGGCCGTACACCACTGGTGATCGTCGAGGGGACACTGAATAGTGCACGGTACAGCCAAACCGTCATCGAACCCATCGTTCTACCATTCCTAGACCAGCAAGGGAACTTGCTGTTCCAACAGGACAATGCACGTCCGCATGTATCCCGTGCCACCCAACGTGCTCTAGAAGGTGTAAGTCAACTACCCTGGCCAGCAAGATCTCCGGATCTGTCCCCCATTGAGCATGTTTGGGACTGGATGAAGCGTCGTCTCACGCGGTCTGCACGTCCAGCACGAACGCTGGTCCAACTGAGGCGCCAGGTGGAAATGGCATGGCAAGCCGTTCCACAGGACTACATCCAGCATCTCTACGATCGTCTCCATGGGAGGATAGCAGCCTGCATTGCTGCTAAAGATGGATATACACTGTACTAGTGCCGACATTGTGCATGCTCTGTTGCCTGTGTCTATGTGCCTGTGGTTCTGTCAGTGTGATAATGTGATGTATCTGACCCCAGGAATGTGTCAATAAAGTTTCCCCTTCCTGGGACAATGAATTCACGGTGTTCTTATTTCAATTTCCAGGAGTGTACTTACATGTAATATGAACCTGACGGATGGCAGTAGTTCATTGTTTGTGTATTAATCTGGTCTAGCCCCAAATCCAATGAACGTTAACTATGATAACTTGTAGAATCTTATGTTGGCGTTCTCTTGGCGTTGACTTCTTAAGTAATAGAACCCAGTACGTTGTCCTCGATGGTGAGTGAGTAACGACAACTGTACATATAATAATTTTTTTCTTTATGAATTTCTCTAAATTAGTGTGAAAAATGGTTGATTTAATTTCTTGCTCTTTTCGTGATGTTAAAGAAACTGTGAGTAACTTTTGAAATGAATATTATTAATTATGTTAGATTTCAAATGATGTGATAAAAGAAAGTGTACATAATGTTAAAACTATTGTAAAATGTGGAAATTGTAATTTAAACACTTGGTCCATACGTAGGTAATGCATTAGGATATGTGTAGTAGAAAACCTGTGGTGAATACCCTACCTGTAGGGGAACGGGAAAAGGTGGAGGCAGGCGAGCGCGGGAAGACGCACACTGGGCGCGGTTCGGCACAACGGGCTCAGTAGTCAGTCGGAGGCGAGCATCAGTAAGAGTCGGAGTGGTGAATTGGTCAGAGGAACACGTACTGTACCGAGGCGGCTACCTAGGAAAAGTGGATTCCATTGAGCCTCGGGTACACCGATTCCGACGACTACTTGGCATGGCTATATTCTGAGGCACAAAATTGGAAAGATTACGACGCTAAGAAGATGGAAAGTGCCTATGTAGCGTGAGCCTTAGCCGCGCTTGTATGTGTGCCGTGCTGCCCGCTACCTCGCTGCCCGCCAACCGCCGCATCGACTTGCACAGGTCAAACATTTATTTCATCTTTAGAAGTGTATTTGTGTGGACCAGTGTCGAAAATGTCTCTAACTGTTCAATAATAACGTGACTTTTACCAGAATTGCCTTAGCCATGACTTATCCTGATCACTGACCTAGACAGGATCCTTACCTCGTATTGTGCAACCCGAGTATCCTGAACTGAAAGTTTATAATTAGTGTAAATGAGAAGTATCAGCAGTCAAACTTTTGCTATAAAGAAATTTAAAAGTTCTGTGAATTATTGCAAATGTTGGTAAAAGACAAAAGTATGACTAAACTGAAAGAGAGTTTTTTTGAATTGAGTTAGCGATGCTATTTAATTAACTTGAGACAGAACTAATGACAGTTAAATTATTCAGAAGTAAGACAAAAGAGTAGTTATCCATTGATTGATAATTTTGAGTGTTAATTTGCCTTCAGTACTTAATAGTTTCAGTATAACGACCATAACAGTTTCAGGGCCCCCCCCTTCTCTTGTCCATTCTTTCAAACCTTGAAATGTGCTGATCATATTTGACCAGTAAATTTAAGTCCTTTATTGAACCTAAGTGTATTAGTGTTGTTTTCCCAATTTCAATAGTGACATTGTATGTGTGTTTTCAAAACTGTGCATTCTAGGAAAATCTATGCCCGATTTCAGTCTGATCAATATACGAAATGCAGTTCGTAATAATCATTGTTGTGTGGTGTTGTGTGAATTTAGCTCGTCCAAATTAGTACAAAAAGAGAAAGCTTTAGTTCAGTGGATTTTTCCGGGTCCTAACTTTGCCATATAACGCATCATTACTACGTGTTACTATGCTTGTACATGCACCCACTTGTACAAGGAAAAGCTCACTCATTTCCTAAGTAGGCTGGCGACCGAATCATTAATTATAGGTGGCATCTACTGTGTATACTTCTTGTCCATGCGAACGAGCAATTATACTTTACATATGCTTGATGAATCACTGTAGTTATTGACTGATTACAAGTCCGATCTTGCTTCTATTAGGTACACGCGGTCAACTTACGTACTAAAATCCTTGTTTATAAGGTGAAGCCCGTGAACTTATTACAGTACAGGCTTTATACAGCTAACGCACGTCCGTTTAAGGGCGGTAGCGTTACACGTGGCTTCCCGGTGACAGGACTTCCAGTTGTTGTCGATTACGAATTAACGTAAAGATCGATCAGTGGATGTCCAGTGGCACGAATAGCAATAAGTCAGTAAAGTAAACTGCAGTGAACGTCAAGTACGACAGTGTGTTGTAGTTGGCATTCGATATGGACGGGAATGTAGGCAGGGTAGATGCGCCGAGCGAAATGGAGAATGCGGCTGGCAGTAGCCGGAGTTTACGCCGCCAGATAACAGATGGCATTAGCAGAAGACAATTGGCGTACATACAATACCACGAACACGTTAACGAACAGATTGAAATGGCAAGATCGCCTCGAACGCAGCAAGGAATGAAACAGGAAGTAGAGGGTGACTTTGTAGTTGATAGTGGGTATGTGAATGAATCCACTGACATGTTTGAGTCACCACAGATAAAGAAAGAACCGAAAGAAACTTTTGAAGTAGGATCGGAACACACCGATTCCGTAGAAAAAAACAGTGTGAACATATTAAGCATGAACGATTTATTTGAACAATTAACTAAACAAATTGCAGGACAGAGCGAGCAGATCAAAACACAGAATGATCAGCTTCAAAAACAAGTCGGCAATCAGGTTAATCAGCTCAAAACACAGAACGAACAGCTTAAAACACACGTTAACGAGCAACTCAAAAAACAGGTGGATCGGATTAAAGCACAGGTTGAAGGACAGGGAATTAAAATTAGTAAACAAATAGAACAGGTAGAACAAAAGGTGGGTAATTTAAGTTCTGTGGTAAATACTATGAAATTTGAAATTGACACCATTAACAAAATATGGACACTATTCAGGGGGAAATTGTTAACATTAACAGTAGGTTCGATGTTGAAATTCTCAACATCCAAGAGAAAGTAGAACCTCTGGTTGAAACTAAGATAGATGAAAAAGTTTTCGGTCTTAAAACTGAGATCGTAAACGAATGTCAACACGGGATATCACGGTTGGAAAAAGCAGTTTTAGAAACTGAAAGGGATTTAGATAAAAAAGTAACCGGATGTGTTCAAAACTGTGAACAAAATACTACGAAAATTCAAGGCAGAATTTTCGATCTGGAGAGCAAAATTAAAGATAGGCCTGGTGTTGTCTGTAATGGCACACCGATTACGAAGCTGTTAGAAGGCGAGGAACGCTTCGATCCAGCCAAGAAACATAACGGGTGGCATCCGTTACATTTTATCAAAAATTGCGAGAGAGTATTTCCTGAGCACTTGTCTGATCAGGAAAAGATAAATGTAGTAATTAGCGCATTAGCAGGTGATGCTAAGCGCTGGGGAATAAATTTAAATACCGAACGAATGACGTTCGAAGAATTTAGGCAGAGATTTACGGAAGAATATTGGTCTGAACAAAAGCAGGACCATTTATGGAGGGAGTTCATCATGGCCAAGCTTCATGATAACAGGGGCAGAAATTCTTTGAAAGATTTCTGCGAGCATTGGAACCGAAAATTGACACACTTAAGAGGTAGAAGATCAGATTCAGAAATTATCTGGGAGCTATACAAAAAGCTACCAGAAGATTCAAAGAGATACGTAGGAAGCAATCATCGTAGCTTCCAAGCATTTCTAGAAAGGGTCGAAGACGAAGACCATTGGCGCGAAAGTCGTGCCAATTATCACAATTTTGGTCATCGTAATAATCGTAATAATGACGAACGAAATGACGGCGATGGATTTCGCGTCAATATAATACAGAGAGGAAGAGGCAGAGGAAGAGGTAGAGGAAATTATTCAGGTCGCGGCAGAGAGTATACCGCGCAAAATAATAACGACGCGGGAAACTAATTTCCGCGAACGTTGCGGGCCAAACGGAAGCGGACAATACATACCGGCCCCGATTTGAAAAAAGATACTGGACCGACCGTAATGTAATGAGACAGGCTAGGGACAGGAATGGAACGCCGCGGCGTGTGGTGGCGAAACAAGCGTCAGCTGCGAGCCAGAATGAGTCATTTCTGCCGCACAGAACGCTACAGGTTAACAGGCGAGTGGAGCATCAGAGGGCAACGGCCCAGCCTAGCAGAACATCTGTTGGGAAAGAAGCCGCTAGAAATACGGCAGCAGTAGATACGAATATAGCCGTCAGAGCTAATGAAAACTTTACGAGTAATAATTCCGTGGCAAAGGAAACGATAAAGGAAACTGTGAATACACAGAGAGATGCGGTTAGCAGTGTTTGCAATGAAATGAAAGGCGAGGATGAATTAGCAGAAGTAACTGATTGGCATGTGCAGATCGATGATCTGTACAAGGGCCTAAAGCAATGTGAGTGGGAGGATTTTAAGAAGGAGTATGAGGCAAAGAAATTAGTTAGTGGAAAAGGAGATAGTAGGGACGTCGATAAGGTGACGTGGCCCGAATTGGAAGAGGAGAGAATAAATAGCGCCGCGCAAAGTACGCGTGCCGCCAATAGGATGCAGATTAAGGATAGGAAGGATTTGGAGGATGAAATCCTCAGCATTGACGAAGAAATAACTTCTGCTAACAGTCCGCCAATGGTACAAGCTGCTACCGAGAGGCACCGTGGAGAAGGGGCAGATGATTACCTGAAAGTAATCAAAGTCCACGAGGATTACACCGAATATGAAGTCACAGTGGAAGTGAATAAAGCTGAGGATGAGGCCGTATTGCCAAAAGAGGAGATTGAATTGAAATCCAAGCCTGACGACAATACAGAGGAGGAACTTAGTGCCTGTCTCAGAGAAGCTTTTATGTTAGAACCTGAAAGCGATCCGGAATGGTCGGATTCCGACGATAGTTCGGATGATGAAAGGTACGCAAATACGGACGAAAATGAATATACTAACTCTCCCTATTGTGCAAAAGTAGTGTACTTAAGTGAATCTGATGGTGGGGGAATAGAGTAATGATGACTCTAGTGAAGATGAATTTTTAGGTGTAGACGAAAGTGAATATACTTTTACTGAAAGAGGGTATGAGAAAATTAGTGACATTTTTCCAAAGAAAGATACAGAAAATAGAAGTGGGCAAAAACCGAATGAATTATTCAGTAATGTAATACAGGGGCATAATTTGCAGGAACCTCCAGATGATACTATACTGGGGCACGCCTTAATAAATGTTTTGAAGGAGTGTGAATTACAGGAACAGAAAGAACCACCTGATAAAATGATGGCAGAACAGGGAATGTTGTACCTTGCTAAAGACTTTGAAATTTCAAAACCTAAAAAGCCACCTGATGAAACGAAACGTTGGCAAGATCTGAATGGCTTAGTGAAAGATGTAGAAAATAGGAGGCCTAAAAAGCCACCAGACTTAAGTGACTGTTTTATGAACCCTAAAAGACTGCCTTGTTAATAAAGAGACTGGGAACAGGATACTGTATTTGTATATATTATTAGTATTATGCATGACTTTATTATTACTGTATCTCAGTGTTACCTGAAAGTGAATTATTGGTTTGTTGATTTAGAGTCTGGGGCAGATTTATATCGGATTTTGAGAATGTCATGAACACATTACATCATGAAACTACAGGATTTCCACCGGAAGAAATTTTGTTAGACAGAAGTAGTAAAAGTTTAATTGAAGAAAAACTAGAGTTTCCACCTTGTACAAGTTTGGGATTGGATCAAAAGAAAGAATTGGTGATAAAAAGGGCAAAGCAAAAAGCTGAATCTAGATCTAAAAGACACAATAAAAATTTAAAAGTTTCAAAATTTAAAATTGGAGATTATGTTCTTTTAAAAACCCACGAAAAGTCTAGTGAACTAAACCATGAAATTTCCAAATTTAAATATATTTATAATGGACCATATATAATACAGAATATTCCACACGACAATGCTTACTACCTGATCTACCCAAAATCCAAAAGACCTTTAGGTGTAAGAAATATTGTGGACCTGAAACTGTATGTTCCTAGAAATGAGTGAGATAAGAATAATCAGAAAGCGACTGGCAATAATTGTGCTGTATCTTATGCTGAACCCAAGTTATTCTAAATGTAACTAATCTTTGTAAATGTCTGTATACTCTTGAAAGTGTGCTAATGTAGTTATGTGAGTTTCAGATTACCAGTTGTACTGTAACTGAAAAAATATATGGAGAAAGGGATTGAAAAAGGATAATTGCTATCAGCCAGATAAAAGATGGGACTGTCAAAAATGAAAATGGGCAGTGTATGAACCATGATATGAAGGACTGCCAAATACCAATGAGGGCAGATAAATAGTCGATGGAAAAGTGTAAATGTGATCCAGGAGATGTGACTATATGAAGTGAAAAGGACTGCCCAAATCCGCATAATAGGCAGCAAATATGTGTAGTTAATTTTTTTGAATATATGTGTGTGTATTTTGTTTAGTAAGTAAGGAAATGGACTGCTATTCAAAGCAAGCAGCGACAAATTATCTTACAGTGTGTACAAAATATGCAATTGTTTTTGTAGTTAAATGTTTGTATTCCAAAATTTAAATTATTTCTTTGAGGAAATTAGAAGAATTAAAAAAATAGTTCAAATGGCTCTGAGCACTATGGGACTCAACTTCTGAGGTCATTAGTCCCCTAGGACTTAGAACTAGTTAAACCTAACTAACCTAAGGACATCACAAACATCCATGCCCGAGGCAGGATTCGAACCTGCGACCGTAGCGGCCTTGCGGTTCCAGACTGCAGCGCCTTTAACCGCAAGGCCACTTTGGCCGGCAGAAGAATTAATTAAATTACTATTTTAGTAATGTTATGATGAGAAGTTGGACTGTGCAAAAGGCACTTGAGTAAATGATAAATAATTATTCTTGAAGTGTTAAAAGAGTGTAAACTTATATACAGGGAGTAGAAGGACATATGTAGTGTAAACCTTTTGGACTTTTAAGTAAAGATTCAGAACCACTGTGTAATTGTAAGATTAAGTGTTCCCATAAAATTTGGACAAGCAAAATTTTCTGGAATCAGGGGCATGTGTAACGACAACTGTACATATAATAATTTTTTTCTTTATGAATTTCTCTAAATTAGTGTGAAAAATGGTTGATTTAATTTCTTGTTCTTTTCGTGATGTTAAAGAAACTGTGAGTAACTTTTGAAATGAATATTATTAATTATGTTAGATTTCAAATGATGTGATAAAAGAAAGTGTACATAATGTTAAAACTATTGTAAAATGTGGAAATTGTAATTTAAACACTTGGTCCATACGTAGGTAATGCATTAGGATATGTGTAGTAGAAAACCTGTGGTGAATACCCTAGCTGTAGGGGAACGGGAAAAGGTGGAGGCAGGCGAGCGCGGGAAGACGCACACTGGGCGCGGTTCGGCACAACGGGCTCAGTAGTCAGTCGGAGGCGAGCATCAGTAAGAGTCGGAGTGGTGAATTGGTCAGAGGAACACGTACTGTACCGAGGCGGCTACCTAGGAAAAGTGGATTCCATTGAGCCTCGGGTACACCGATTCCGACGACTACTTGGCATGGCTATATTCTGAGGCACAAAATTGGAAAGATTACGACGCTAAGAAGATGGAAAGTGCCTACGTAGCGTGAGCCTTAGCCGCGCTTGTATGTGTGCCGTGCTGCCCGCTACCTCGCTGCCCGCCAACCGCCGCACCGACTTGCACAGGTCAAACATTTATTTCATCTTTAGAAGTGTATTTGTGTGGACCAGTGTCGAAAATGTCTCTAACTGTTCAATAATAACGTGACTTTTACCAGAATTGCCTTAGCCATGACTTATCCTGATCACTGACCTAGACAGGATCCTTACCTCGTATTGTGCATCCCGAGTATCCTGAACTGAAAGTTTATAATTAGTGTAAATGAGAAGTATCAGCAGTCAAACTTTTGCTATAAAGAAATTTAAAAGTTCTGTGAATTATTGCAAATGTTGGTAAAAGACAAAAGTATGACTAAACTGAAAGAGAGTTTTTTTGAATTGAGTTAGCGATGCTATTTAATTAACTTGAGACAGAACTAATGACAGTTAAATTATTCAGAAGTAAGACAAAAGAGTAGTTATCCATTGATTGATAATTTTGAGTGTTAATTTGTCTTCAGTACTTAATAGTTTTAGTATAACGACCATAACAGTTTCAGGGCCCCCCCCTTCTCTTGTCCATTCTTTCAAACCTTGAAATGTGCTGATCATATTTGACCAGTAAATTTAAGTCCTTTATTGAACCTAAGTGTATTAGTGTTGTTTTCCCAATTTCAATAGTGACATTGTATGTGTGTTTTCAAAACTGTGCATTCTAGGAAAATCTATGCCCGATTTCAGTCTGATCAATATACGAAATGCAGTTCGTAATAATCATTGCTGTGTGGTGTTGTGTGAATTTAGCTCGTCCAAATTAGTACAAAAAGAGAAAGCTTTAGTTCAGTGGATTTTTCCGGGTCCTAACTTTGCCATATAACGCATCATTACTACGTGTTACTATGCTTGTACATGCACCCACTTGTACAAGGAAAAGCTCACTCATTTCCTAAGTAGGCTGGCGACCGAATCATTAATTATAGGTGGCATCTACTGTGTATACTTCTTGTCCATGCGAACAAGCAATTATACTTTACATATGCTTGATGAATCACTGTAGTTATTGACTGATTACAAGTCCGATCTTGCTTCTATTAGGTACACGCGGTTAACTTACGTACTAAAATCCTTGTTTATAAGGTGAAGCCCGTGAACTTATTACAGTACAGGCTTTATACAGCTAACGCACGTCCGTTTAAGGGCGGTAGCGTTACACATGGCTTCCCGGTGACAGGACTTCCAGTTGTTGTCGATTACGAATTAACGTAAAGATCGATCAGTGGATGTCCAGTGGCACGAATAGCAATAAAAGTCAGTAAAGTAAACTGCAGTGAACGTCAAGTACGACAGTGTGTTGTAGTTGGCATTCGATATGGACGGGAATGTAGGCAGGGTAGATGCGTCGAGCGAAATGGAGAATGCGGCTGGCAGTAGCCGGAGTTTACGCCGCCAGATAACAGATGGCATTAGCAGAAGACAATTGGCGTACATACAATACCACGAACACGTTAACGAACAGATTGAAATGGCAAGATCGCCTCGAACGCAGCAAGGAATGAAACAGGAAGTAGAGGGTGACTTTGTAGATGATAGTGGGTATGTGAATGAATCCACTGACATGTTTGAGTCACCACAGATAAAGAAAGAACCGAAAGAAACTTTTGAAGTAGGATCGGAACACACCGATTCCGTAGAAAAAAACAGTGTGAACATATTAAGCATGAACGATTTATTTGAACAATTAACTAAACAAATTGCAGGACAGAGCGAGCAGATCAAAACACAGAATGATCAGCTTCAAAAACAAGTCGGCAATCAGGTTAATCAGCTCAAAACACAGAACGAACAGCTTAAAACACACGTTAACGAGCAACTCAAAAAACAGGTGGATCGGATTAAAGCACAGGTTGAAGGACAGGGAATTAAAATTAGTAAACAAATAGAACAGGTAGAACAAAAGGTGGGTAATTTAAGTTCTGTGGTAAATACTATGAAATTTGAAATTGACACCATTAACAAAAATATGGACACTATTCAGGGGGAAATTGTTAACATTAACAGTAGGTTCGATGTTGAAATTCTCAACATCCAAGAGAAAGTAGAACCTCTGGTTGAAACTAAGATAGATGAAAAAGTTTTCGGTCTTAAAACTGAGATCGTAAACGAATGTCAACACGGGATATCACGGTTGGAAAAAGCAGTTTTAGAAACTGAAAGGGATTTAGATAAAAAAGTAACCGGATGTGTTCAAAACTGTGAACAAAATACTACGAAAATTCAAGGCAGAATTTTCGATCTGGAGAGCAAAATTAAAGATAGGCCTGGTGTTGTCTGTAATGGCACACCGATTACGAAGCTGTTAGAAGGCGAGGAACGCTTCGATCCAGCCAAGAAACATAACGGGTGGCATCCGTTACATTTTATCAAAAATTGCGAGAGAGTATTTCCTGAGCACTTGTCTGATCAGGAAAAGATAAATGTAGTAATTAGCGCATTAGCAGGTGATGCTAAGCGCTGGGGAATAAATTTAAATACCGAACGAATGACGTTCGAAGAATTTAGGCAGAGATTTACGGAAGAATATTGGTCTGAACAAAAGCAGGACCATTTATGGAGGGAGTTCATCATGGCCAAGCTTCATGATAACAGGGGCAGAAATTCTTTGAAAGATTTCTGCGAGCATTGGAACCGAAAATTGACACACTTAAGAGGTAGAAGATCAGATTCAGAAATTATCTGGGAGCTATACAAAAAGCTACCAGAAGATTCAAAGAGATACGTAGGAAGCAATCATCGTAGCTTCCAAGCATTTCTAGAAAGGGTCGAAGACGAAGACCATTGGCGCGAAAGTCGTGCCAATTATCACAATTTTGGTCATCGTAATAATCGTAATAATGACGAACGAAATGACGGCGATGGATTTCGCGTCAATATAATACAGAGAGGAAGAGGCAGAGGAAGAGGTAGAGGAAATTATTCAGGTCGCGGCAGAGAGTATACCGCGCAAAATAATAACGACGCGGGAAACTAATTTCCGCGAACGTTGCGGGCCAAACGGAAGCGGACAATACATACCGGCCCCGATTTGAAAAAAGATACTGGACCGACCGTAATGTAATGAGACAGGCTAGGGACAGGAATGGAACGCCGCGGCGTGTGGTGGCGAAACAAGCGTCAGCTGCGAGCCAGAATGAGTCATTTCTGCCGCACAGAACGCTACAGGTTAACAGGCGAGTGGAGCATCAGAGGGCAACGGCCCAGCCTAGCAGAACATCTGTTGGGAAAGAAGCCGCTAGAAATACGGCAGCAGTAGATACGAATATAGCCGTCAGAGCTAATGAAAACTTTACGAGTAATAATTCCGTGGCAAAGGAAACGATAAAGGAAACTGTGAATACACAGAGAGATGCGGTTAGCAGTGTTTGCAATGAAATGAAAGGCGAGGATGAATTAGCAGAAGTAACTGATTGGCATGTGCAGATCGATGATCTGTACAAGGGCCTAAAGCAATGTGAGTGGGAGGATTTTAAGAAGGAGTATGAGGCAAAGAAATTAGTTAGTGGAAAAGGAGATAGTAGGGACGTCGATAAGGTGACGTGGCCCGAATTGGAAGAGGAGAGAATAAATAGCGCCGCGCAAAGTACGCGTGCCGCCAATAGGATGCAGATTAAGGATAGGAAGGATTTGGAGGATGAAATCCTCAGCATTGACGAAGAAATAACTTCTGCTAACAGTCCGCCAATGGTACAAGCTGCTACCGAGAGGCACCGTGGAGAAGGGGCAGATGATTACCTGAAAGTAATCAAAGTCCACGAGGATTACACCGAATATGAAGTCACAGTGGAAGTGAATAAAGCTGAGGATGAGGCCGTATTGCCAAAAGAGGAGATTGAATTGAAATCCAAGCCTGACGACAATACAGAGGAGGAACTTAGTGCCTGTCTCAGAAAAGCTTTTATGTTAGAACCTGAAAGCGATCCGGAATGGTCGGATTCCGACGATAGTTCGGATGATGAAAGGTACGCAAATACGGACGAAAATGAATATACTAACTCTCCCTATTGTGCAAAAGTAGCGTACTTAAGTGAATCTGATGGTGGGGGAATAGAGTAATGATGACTCTAGTGAAGATGAATTTTTAGGTGTAGACGAAAGTGAATATACTTTTACTGAAAGAGGGTATGAGAAAATTAGTGACATTTTTCCAAAGAAAGATACAGAAAATAGAAGTGGGCAAAAACCGAATGAATTATTCAGTAATGTAATACAGGGGCATAATTTGCAGGAACCTCCAGATGATACTATACTGGGGCACGCCTTAATAAATGTTTTGAAGGAGTGTGAATTACAGGAACAGAAAGAACCACCTGATAAAATGATGGCAGAACAGGGAATGTTGTACCTTGCTAAAGACTTTGAAATTTCAAAACCTAAAAAGCCACCTGATGAAACGAAACGTTGGCAAGATCTGAATGGCTTAGTGAAAGATGTAGAAAATAGGAGGCCTAAAAAGCCACCAGACTTAAGTGACTGTTTTATGAACCCTAAAAGACTGCCTTGTTAATAAAGAGACTGGGAACAGGATACTGTATTTGTATATATTATTAGTATTATGCATGACTTTATTATTACTGTATCTCAGTGTTACCTGAAAGTGAATTATTGGTTTGTTGATTTAGAGTCTGGGGCAGATTTATATCGGATTTTGAGAATGTCATGAACACATTACATCATGAAACTACAGGATTTCCACCGGAAGAAATTTTGTTAGACAGAAGTAGTAAAAGTTTAATTGAAGAAAAACTAGAGTTTCCACCTTGTACAAGTTTGGGATTGGATCAAAAGAAAGAATTGGTGATAAAAAGGGCAAAGCAAAAAGCTGAATCTAGATCTAAAAGACACAATAAAAATTTAAAAGTTTCAAAATTTAAAATTGGAGATTATGTTCTTTTAAAAACCCACGAAAAGTCTAGTGAACTAAACCATGAAATTTCCAAATTTAAATATATTTATAATGGACCATATATAATACAGAATATTCCACACGACAATGCTTACTACCTGATCTACCCAAAATCCAAAAGACCTTTAGGTGTAAGAAATATTGTGGACCTGAAACTGTATGTTCCTAGAAATGAGTGAGATAAGAATAATCAGAAAGCGACTGGCAATAATTGTGCTGTATCTTATGCTGAACCCAAGTTATTCTAAATGTAACTAATCTTTGTAAATGTCTGTATACTCTTGAAAGTGTGCTAATGTAGTTATGTGAGTTTCAGATTACCAGTTGTACTGTAACTGAAAAAATATATGGAGAAAGGGATTGAAAAAGGATAATTGCTATCAGCCAGATAAAAGATGGGACTGTCAAAAATGAAAATGGGCAGTGTATGAACCATGATATGAAGGACTGCCAAATACCAATGAGGGCAGATAAATAGTCGATGGAAAAGTGTAAATGTGATCCAGGAGATGTGACAATATGAAGTGAAAAGGACTGCCCAAATCCGCATAATAGGCAGCAAATATGTGTAGTTAATTTTTTTGAATATATGTGTGTGTATTTTGTTTAGTAAGTAAGGAAATGGACTGCTATTCAAAGCAAGCAGCGACAAATTATCTTATAGTGTGTACAAAATATGCAATTGTTTTTGTAGTTAAATGTTTGTATTCCAAAATTTAAATTATTTCTTTGAGGAAATTAGAAGAATTAATTAAATTACTATTTTAGTAATGTTATGATGAGAAGTTGGACTGTGCAAAAGGCACTTGAGTAAATGATAAATAATTATTCTTGAAGTGTTAAAAGAGTGTAAACTTATATACAGGGAGTAGAAGGACATATGTAGTGTAAACCTTTTGGACATTTAAGTAAAGATTCAGAACCACTGTGTAATTGTAAGATTAAGTGTTCCCATAAAATTTGGACAAGCAAAATTTTCTGGAAACAGGGGCATGTGTAACGACAACTGTACATATAATAATTTTTTTCTTTATGAATTTCTCTAAATTAGTGTGAAAAATGGTTGATTTAATTTCTTGCTCTTTTCGTGATGTTAAAGAAACTGTGAGTAACTTTTGAAATGAATATTATTAATTATGTTAGATTTCAAATGATGTGATAATCAAAAGAAAGTGTACTTAATGTTAAAACTATTGTAAAATGTGGAAATTGTAATTTAAACACTTGGTCCATACGTAGGTAATGCATTAGGATATGTGTAGTAGAAAACCTGTGGTGAATACCCTACCTGTAGGGGAACGGGAAAAGGTGGAGGCAGGCGAGCGCGGGAAGACGCACACTGGGCGCGGTTCGGCACAACGGGCTCAGTAGTCAGTCGGAGGCGAGCATCAGTAAGAGTCGGAGTGGTGAATTGGTCAGAGGAACACGTACTGTACCGAGGCGGCTACCTAGGAAAAGTGGATTCCATTGAGCCTCGGGTACACCGATTCCGACGACTACTTGGCATGGCTATATTCTGAGGCACAAAATTGGAAAGATTACGACGCTAAGAAGATGGAAAGTGCCTACGTAGCGTGAGCCTTAGCCGCGCTTGTATGTGTGCCGTGCTGCCCGCTACCTCGCTGCCCGCCAACCGCCGCACCGACTTGCACAGGTCAAACATTTATTTCATCTTTAGAAGTGTATTTGTGTGGACCAGTGTCGAAAATGTCTCTAACTGTTCAATAATAACGTGACTTTTATTAGAATTGCCTTAGCCATGACTTATCCTGATCACTGACCTAGACAGGATCCTTACCTCGTATTGTGCAACCCGAGTATCCTGAACTGAAAGTTTATAATTAGTGTAAATGAGAAGTATCAGCAGTCAAACTTTTGCTATAAAGAAATTTAAAAGTTCTGTGAATTATTGCAAATGTTGGTAAAAGACAAAAGTATGACTAAACTGAAAGAGAGTTTTTTTGAATTGAGTTAGCGATGCTATTTAATTAACTTGAGACAGAACTAATGACAGTTAAATTATTCAGAAGTAAGACAAAAGAGTAGTTATCCATTGATTGATAATTTTGAGTGTTAATTTGCCTTCAGTACTTAATAGTTTCAGTATAACGACCATAACAGTTTCAGGGCCCCCCCCCCCCCTTCTCTTGTCCATTCTTTCAAACCTTGAAATGTGCTGATCATATTTGACCAGTAAATTTAAGTCCTTTATTGAACCTAAGTGTATTAGTGTTGTTTTCCCAATTTCAATAGTGACATTGTATGTGTGTTTTCAAAACTGTGCATTCTAGGAAAATCTATGCCCGATTTCAGTCTGATCAATATACGAAATGCAGTTCGTAATAATCATTGCTGTGTGGTGTTGTGTGAATTTAGCTCGTCCAAATTAGTACAAAAAGAGAAAGCTTTAATTCAGTGGATTTTTCCGGGTCCTAACTTTGCCATATAACGCATCATTACTACGTGTTACTATGCTTGTACATGCACCCACTTGTACAAGGAAAAGCTCACTCATTGCCTAAGTAGGCTGGCGACCGAATCATTAATTATAGGTGGCATCTACTGTGTATACTTCTTGTCCATGCGAACGAGCAATTATACTTTACATATGCTTGATGAATCACTGTAGTTATTGACTGATTACAAGTCCGATCTTGCTTCTATTAGGTACACGCGGTCAACTTACGTACTAAAATCCTTGTTTATAAGGTGAAGCCCGTGAACTTATTACAGTACAGGCTTTATACAGCTAACGTACGTCCGATTTAGGGCGGGAGCGTTACAAGTGTTCATCGGAGGTGAGGGTATCATCTGGAGTGCCCCAGTGAAGTGTGGTAGGTCCGCTGTTGTTTTCTATCTACATAAATGTTCTTTTGGATAGGGTGGATATCAATGTGCGGCTGTTTGCTGATGATGCTGTGGTGTACAGGAAGGTGTCGTCGTTGAGTGACTGTAGGAGGATACAAGGTGACTTGGACAGGATTTGTGATTGGTGTAGAGAATGGCAGCTAACTCTAAATGTAGATAAATATAAATTAATGCAGATGAACAGGAAAAAGAATCCTGTAATGTTTGAATATTCCATTGTGTAGCGCTTGACACGTCACGTCGATTAAATATTTGGGCGTAACAATGCAGAGCGATATGAAGTGGGACAAGCATGTAATGGCAGTTGTGGGGAAGGCGGATAGTCGTCTTCGGTTCATTGGTAGAATTTTGGGAAGATGTGGATCTGTAAAGGAGACCGCTTATAAAACACTAATACGACGTATTCTTGAGTACTGCTCGAGCGTTTGGGATCCCAATCAGGTCGGATTGAGGGGGGACATAGAAGCAATTCAGAGGCGGGCTGCTCTATTTGTTACTGGTAGGTTTGATCATCACGCTAGTGTTACGGAAATGCTTCAGGAACTCGGGTGGGAGTCTCTAGAGGAAAGGAGGCGTTCTTTTCGTGAATCGCTACTGAAGAAATTTAGAGAACCAGCATTTGAGGCTGACTACAGTATAATTTTACTGCCACCAACATTTCGCGGAAAGACCACAAAGATAAGATAAGAGAGATTGGGGCTCGTACAGAGGCATATATGCAGTCATTTTTCCCTCGTTAATGCTTCGTTCGTTTAGTCGTTTATTTGTATCTCTGTAGGTCGCATGTACAGAATTTCATTCATTTATGATCATTTCTTCTTGACGTTATAGTGTTCCAGATACAGTATCTCTGTCCTTCTTCTTCTTCAACACATTATTATGTAATTTTGTAATCAAATTGGGTAAAATTTAGGTATTATGTGAACGGAATAAATCGTAGTGAGAGATGTACTGGCAGAATTGCAGTTACCAGGACGTATTATCAGTCGTGACTAGACAGCTCAATAGTTAAGAGCATTGCCAGAAAAAATTACTGTTTTGGTTCGATTCTCGATCCGACACATTTTTAGAACCTGCCAGTAAGTTTCAAGACCGCTCTGTGACGTTTTGCCTTACATCAAAGGAGCTGTTTGTGCCTGGGTCCAGCCATGATCAATAGTGGATGCTCATGACCCATCTCCTCTGGTAGCGTGTGCAGAAAAACATCAAGGTGAGCTACCGATAGACGTCGATCGTCAGGAATCAAAATATGAATATGTACGCCGGCAATGCAAATTACATTGCAATAAGTTCACTTAGGAGACGTAAACTGGAGGGTTGTCAGTGACCCTGCACGGCACGCAGTAACATACGTTTTGTAAGTAATGTCTTCAGCGGGTAAAAGACCCTCAGGAACCATTGTCACACATTTGTAAAGCACCGCATAGTGTTTTCACCGAAGTACAAGGTCTTTAATTTTTATTTTAGGGTAACATTTAGCATCACCCCATCTGGAACTCTCGTCTTTGGAACACGACAAGAGCTGCCTTTTAATCGCATAAGCTTAAAACAGCTTTTTACTGGAATTGTGTTATTTTTTAATGACATCCCAGTTATTTTCAAAAGTCATCAATATTTTCTGTTGGATACCTATTGAGTGACAGCTTTACGAGACGTAGGGGCAATGTTCTGCAGTCATTATGAAACTCTCATCTCGACAACAAAATATTTATTTCATTCCTTCCTTATGCTTTCCGTCATTTCGTCATTGTCTAAGGACAGTAAATTGTTGGTAGAAAGTAAAGCCTTCAACTTACTCTCTAAGTACATTTATGCTTAGTAAGAATACGTTTGACTCGATATATTGTATAAACAATATTCTGTTCCTTTGACAGTGGCAAAATGCCGAAATGCGTAAGGAAGAATTAAAATAAATATTTCGTGGTCAAGAATTTCATTATAAGAACATCGTCCCCGTTGCAAAATCATTTTCCGTATGCCCCAATTACACCAAATACAGCACGGATGGCTCAACAAAAGTCACTCTGTCCACAACTGACGCCACAGTGCAAGCAGCAGACCCAAATTACGCTATTTGTAACAAGAGCGAGAGCAAACAAATACGCTGCTCTCACAACACATGTAGAAGAGTATCCACAAAAACTCCGTGAATTAAGCTGCCAATTGCGAAAGAACCACGTAGACATGTGGAAGTGTAAGTATCCGTTAAAAAAAAAAAAAGATTCAAATGGCTCTAAGCACTATGGGACTTAAAATCTGAGGTCATCAGTCCCTACTTAAACCTAACTAACCTTAGGACCTCACAATCATCCATGCCCTAGGCAGGATTCGAACATGGGACCGTAGCAGCAGCGCGGTTCCGGACTGAAGCGCCTAGAACCGCTCTTCCACAGCGGCCGGCGTGTATTCGCAAAAACATTTGTACTTTAAGGTACCATCTTCAACAAACCGCACAGCCGTATGTAGCATAATCCCTTAGAAATAAATTTTGTAATCCAGGAAATACTTCTTGCGTCCCCTATACACTTGAGGAGTTAACTCCTTGTTCCGTCTGCCGACTATTGTTTTTAATTGAACTAGTAATAGCCGGCCGGATTGGCCGAGCGGTTCTAGGCGCTACAGTCTGGAACCGCGCGACCGATACGGTCGCAGGTTCGAATCCTGCCTCGGGTATGGATGTGTGTGGTGTCCTTAGGTTGGTTAGGTTTAAGTAGTTCAAAGTTCTAGGGGACTGATGACCTCAGAAGTTAAGTCCCATAGTGCTCAGAGCCATTTTTTTGAACTAGTAATGAGAACGCCACTTGAAAATGGAACTCGTATTAATTTTGAGGGCTTCGTCTTATTTGCTCTGAAACTCATATCTTAAATCAACAGAGGTCGTGATTATGCTTTTAAGAACGCATTCTGACGTCGCTTCTCGTAACGCGATAGCGAAATGCTGTATTAGGTTTCGTGCGAGTTAATGCGCGGCGTTAGAGTGGGACCTTCGTATCATACAGGGGGGCGATGTATGTTTGTTTTGGTACGACTATGGACGGAGCGGATGGAAGAGCGAGGGGGTAGGGCTGGTGAAACCAAAGAGGGACGAGCGAGGGGGTCTTGGAGACCTCGCAACTGCCGGCGGTGTGGGCTTCATCCTGATAGGGCGGCAACCTGCCGAGCAGCCGTTCTTCGGGTGACAGCAATCACTGCAACTCCGCCTGTTCTGCAGCTCTATAAGGCAAGTCGGCTCTCACAGTTAAGAATTTCAGGTATACAAACGATCTTTCGTTGTTCACATTTTTGATGCACGTCCTACAATAGCCAGAGGAAATTCGTACATTCAGAGACAAGTTTCGACACCAAATTATAAAATTTAAAAATCTGTCATAATCTCCGCATTAAGAGACAGTTTCTTACGTTAAAGGTTTAACACTATAATACGTTACTTAAAGTAAACTGTGTTCACATCCAGAAGCCCCGTATTTGACAGAGCGCTCATTATCCAGATATTAGTCATCCAATATTTGAGGACGAGACCGCTTAGCGACCTCCAACTAACTTCACTCTTGATTTCAAGCCCTTTCGAAACTTTTTCTCGTTGACACACCCACAAAATAATGAAGGGGATAAATGGTTCAAATGGCTCTGAGCACTTAACATCTGAGCTCATCAGTCCCCTAGAACTTAGAACTACTTAAACCTAACTAACGTAAGGACATCACACACAACCTTGCCCGAAGCAGGATTCGAACCTGCGATCGTATCGGTCGCGCGGTTCCAGACTTAAGCGCCTAGAACCGCTCAGCCACTCCGGCCGGCAGGAAGGGGATAACGTCTACATTTTCGCTGTTCTTGCAGGATAACTTCAGCATCAGGCACGGCGTTTTAAGGTATTGTTTCTTCATTACTTACGGTATTCACAACACTTTTGCAGACTGTATCCACACATACCACCGAATGAACGTGCAAAAGTAATTTTGCAAAAATCATTGTATAACACTTACTTCAGGATATATAACTTCATATATATTATGAAATATTCATTCATCCATCCATGAATAATCCGAAACTGCTAAAACCCACATCATTAATGTTTTGTGACCTCAGCCATGCTATACGTCAAATATTTAAAAGATTAATACATGTAAAATAATCAGACAATATTGGAATTCTTGTGTTTCTTCAGGGACGCATGCATTTTTCATCCAGCAGCCTCTAAGTGTTATGAAACAAATGAATTACAGACACTGCCTGCGAGTGGGCATTCGTCACTGGCATTTGTCATTGGCTGTCTTCTCTTTAATTCTGTGCATGTGGTGTCTACATTCGTAACGCGTGGATAAGTTCAGAATTTGGATCAGGTGGGCGGCGTGGTAGTGTAGTTCGTGCAGCTGCGATGACCATTGTCTCTGAATGGCTTAATGGGTAGGTCTACTGCCTACAAAGCAGGAGACCACGGTTAGAACCCCGTTTCATCACAAAATTTTCAATTTTCCCCAATTGATTTGCGTCAACGCCCACTCGCAACCAATGTCTGTAATTCATTTGTGTAAGTTAATGTTGTCACATTGACACTGAATTTAACCATAATTCTGTCCAACGCCACGATGGACATGTCACACCAGGTGATGGTCTCACAGCATTTCTTACTCACACCTTACTCCTTCTTCTGACGTCTCTGCAATGGAGATCATAACTTCGATGCCTAGCGTCGAAAAATCGTGATTTTATTACGTGTGGCCAAGAGAAACTATTCCGACACACATTTCACTGTCGAAAACAACAGTTCACAGTACGATAAACAACAGAACGATATTTTTGACAACGTCAGATCCTGCTGAGACCCCACATTAAGGTCATCGTGGGGATGCAATCACACTGCATTTGATTTGACGCATTTTGCATGTAGTGCGATTGCAATTTTTGCTCGGACATATACGGTGGAACCACTAGGACCCGTTCAAAACAATTAGACGAAATTTGAACATGGTTCAAAGCAGCAAAGGGGCCTATGCATTTTCAGCGCTCGTGTTTGGTGTGATCATGGGTGCGACATTAACACGTGCTTGAATAAAATAGCGAAGGGTTCCTCTAAGATCCCCCAGTTTAACAACACCCTTTGTGCTACATATGCAGCTTTGTTGAGCGATTTATAGATGACGACACCAATTCAATATCACGGCTGCTCTAGTGAGTGAAGGTAGGCAGACAGCACATAAGAGTCTTCGTAAGGGTTGCATAACACTCAGGCGCTAAAGTAGCCGCGAGAATGAATCGGCGACGAAGTTTCTGATAAGTACATGCTTAAAGCGCCCAACAGTTTTGCTTAAATAGCGCCACCGTGTTGCCTAAAGGGGGTGTTAGAGGACCGTACCATTTTATTCAAGCTCATGTTAACATGCTGCATCCCACCTCCACCGCCCTCCCCAAGTAATCCCGTCAAAGGAAGGTGTGAAACAGGAGCTCTGAAAAATCAGAAACACCTTTAGCCACATTGGATCTGTTGTGTACATAGTTCTGCGCAGTCAGCGCGTACACAACTTTCCCACTAGAGCGCGCCCCACTAAGCACAACAGCGCAGGCGCAGCGCTCGTCCGTCTCCACACTACGAGATGGCGCTGTCTTAGAGACGGACCAAATTCTGCTTCCGCCGATCCGCGTATTAATATGTCTCGCAGCCAATGAGATTGCTGCTAACGTAGAACCTTTTCTCATCGCGGATCAAACTCGCGCAGTGATACCTGAACGCACGAGGTATTATAACAAGTGTACAGACCTCCGATTAATCAGTCTGCATTAGTCTGCATTAGTCTATAGTCAAGTTTCAGTCTGCGCCTAATAAGGTTACCATATTCCTGTACATAGCCATGAAGATAAATGTATAGACACTTTTGTCAAGTATCAGAGATATGTGAGAATAAGATTAACAGGAACTTCAGATTGTTAATTGTAAATAGCATCCAGAACCAAGTTAAGTTATTATTTTAATAAATGTGTGTGAAAATTAATCAAGTTCTGTTTAAAGTTGGTCACCGTCAATCTGCTACTCTAAGCGTGCAAGTGGCATTTCTATCGTCTGACCTAACGGCAGAAGACAAACACGCCACGATAAGACCACGAGACATATTGCTGACACTCGCCTACTTCGCTAGAGCGACAAGTCAAATAATCTGATGGTGTGTGTACCGAAGGTCTTACAGTACGCACACCACAGGATCACTTCCAGATTTCGTGAAATGGTTTTGAACATTCCCTAGAGGTTCCACCCTAACTGACAAAGCAAAAATTGCGGTCGCTCTACATTCCAAAAATAGAACTACTTAAACCTAACTAACCTAAGGACATCACACACATCCATGCCCGAGGCAGGATTCGAACCTGCGACCGTAGCGGTCGCGCGGTACCAGACTGGAGCGCCTAGAACCGCTCGGTCACACCGGCCGCCTCTACACTCCAAAGGGAACAGATCGCGTTCAGTGGAGTTGCGTCCTACGAACGTCTTCCTGTAGAGCCAAACGCCCGGCGAGTGTCATCAGAGTCGAACTTCGTCAAGATATAGATGGATGTGACAAATCTCGAAGCATTAAAACAATCGTCAGCTTGGTAAAAGTGGGAAGAGTGTGTGTAGGTTGCAGTCGTTCCGAAGAGATAGAGAGGGTTGCACAGGATATAGTAGCATGGAGAGGTGCATCAAGCCAGTCCTCAGATTCAAGACTACAGCAGTGTATATTGATCAGCCAACACAGGCTTCAGTTTCCGTCAACGAAATGTGTCGGAATCAACGTCCCAACGGAATGGGTGGTTTCATTGACGCTCAATGCCACCCTCTGAAGCCATTTTGTTTCCATTCTGAGCGGCGGTGTGCAGGAAAGTTTTCCTCAGCCATTCGTAAGAAAATCAAATGATTTCAGCGCTGGGCGCCACGGTTCTGACCTCCACTGCAAAGGCAGAAAGAGAAGGTGTGATATGCAGATAAGAAGGGATGTGACGACCTTTCCATCTAATTGAAACGTCCACGGTGAAGTTTGGCAGCATTGTGGTCTAATATGGTCGCAATGTAACATCTGCTGATCTACTTTTTTGCATATACATTGTGGTCCATTGATCGTGACCGGGCCAAACATCTCACGAAATAAGCGTCAAACGAGAAAACTACAAAGAACGAAACTTGTCTAGCTTGTAGGGGGAAACCACATGGCGCTATGGTTGGCCGCTAGATGGCGCTGCCATAGATCAAACGGATATCAACTAAGTTTCTTTTTTTTTAAAAAAAAATAGGAACCCTCACTTTGTACGAGGGCTATTCACAAAGTACATTACGTTTTGGAATTAAAAATAAATAAAGTATTGGAAATTTTTTTTATTATATACAGATGAAAGCCACACTTCAATACCACTTTTCTACATAGTTGCCATTTAAAATTAAGGCACTTATCGTAGCGATGGACGAGCTTGGAAATTCCTTCGTCGTAAAATTCGGCCGCCTGCGCCTTCAACCACGTGGTTACCTCTTCTTGAAGCTGTGCATCGTCATTAAAACGCTGCATAGCCAACCACTTCTTCATTGCTGGGAATAAGTGGAAGTCGCTCGGAGCCCGGTCGGGACTGTACGGCGGATGAGGAAAAACAACTCCCACTTAAAAGATTCGAGAACTTCACGAGTGGCATTTGCCGTGTGGGCCCGGTCGTTGTCGTGAATCAGCAAGATCTTTGAGCCCAACTTTCCCTTGCGCTTGTTTTGTATTGCTCTTCTGAGGTTGTGCAGAGTTTGGCAATACCTTTGAGAGTTTATTGTAGAGCCTCTTTACAGGAAATCCACAAAAATCACACCTTTTCTGTCCCGAAAGCCAGTCGCCACGTGGTTGAAGGCGCAGGCGGCCGAATTTTACGACGAAGGAATTTCCAAGCTCGTCCATCGCTACGATAAGTGCCTTAATTTAAATGGCAACTATGCAGAAAAGTAGTATTTAAGTGTGGCATTCATCTGTATATAATAAAAAAAATTTCCAATACTTCATCTATTTTTAATTCCAAAACGTAATGTACTTTGTGGATAGTCCTCGTATTATACACTCCTGCAAATGAAAAAAAGAACACATTGACAACGGTTTGTCAGACCCACCATACTTGCTCCGGACACTGCGAGAGGGCTGTACAAGCAATGATCACACGCACGGCACAGCGGACACACCAGGAACCGCGGTGTTGGCCGTCGAATGGCGCTAGCTGCGCAGCATTTGTGCACCGCCGCCGTCAGTGTCAGCCAGTTTGCCGTGGCATACGGAGCTCCATCGCAGTCTTTAACACTGGTAGCATGCCGCGACAGCGTGGACGTGAACCGTATGTGCAGTTGACGGACTTTGAGCGAGGGCGTATAGTGGGCATGCGGGAGGCCGGGTGGACGTACCGCCGAATTGCTCAACACGTGGGGCGTGAGGTCTCCACAGTACATCGATGTTGTCGCCAGTGGTCGGCGGAAGGTGCACGTGCCCGTCGACCTGGGACCGGACCGCAGCGACGCACGGATGCACGCCAAGACCGTAGGATCCTACGTAGTGCCGTAGGGGACCGCACCGCCACTTCCCAGCAAATTAGGGACACTGTTGCTCCTGGGGTATCGGCGAGGACCATTCGCAACCGTCTCCATGAAGCTGGGCTACGGTCCCACACACCGTTAGGCCGTCTTCCGCTCACGCCCCAACATCGTGCAGCCCGCCTCCAGTGGTGTCGCGACAGGCGTGCATGGAGGGACGAATGGAGACGTGTCGTCTTCAGCGATGAGAGTCGCTTCTGCCTTGGTGCCAATGATGGTCGTATGCGTGTTTGGCGCCGTGCAGGTGAGCGCCACAATCAGGACTGCATACGACCGAGGCACACAGGGCCAACACCCGGCATCATGGTGTGGGGAGCGATCTCCTACACTGGCCGTACACCACTGGTGATCGTCGAGGGGACACTGAATAGTGCACGGTACATCCAAACCGTCATCGAACCCATCGTTCTACCATTCCTAGACCGGCAAGGGAACTTGCTGTTCCAACAGGACAATGCACGTATCCCGTGCCACCCAACGTGCTCTAGAAGGTGTAAGTCAACTACCCTGGCCAGCAAGATCTCCGGATCTGTCCCCCATTGAGCATGTTTGGGACTGGATGAAGCGTCGTCTCACGCGGTCTGCACGTCCAGCACGAACGCTGGTCCAACTGAGGCGCCAGGTGGAAATGGCATGGCAAGCCGTTCCACAGGACTACATCCAGCATCTCTACGATCGTCTCCATGGGAGAATAGCAGCCTGCATTGCTGCGAAAGATGGATATACACTGTACTAGTGCCGACACTGTGCATGCTCTGTTGCCTGTGTCTATGTGCCTGTGGTTCTGTCAGTGTGATCATGTGATGTGTCTGACCCCAGGAATGTGTCAATAAAGTTTCCCCTTCCTGGGACAATGAATTCACGGTGTTCTTATTTCAATTTCCAGGAGTGTATTTTTAATTCCAAAACGTAATGTACTTTGTGGATAGCCCTCGTATTATATATTCGTGTTGTACGTAAAGAAATATAAGTGTTTTAGTTGGACCACTTTTTTGAAATAAAGAATGGAGAGAAAAAAAAACTTATGGCACAACCGGATTAAAAGAAGATATAGATGGATGTCACAAATCTCGAAGCATTAAAACAATCGTCAGCTTGGTAAAAGTGGGAAGAGTGTGTGTAGGTTGCAGTCGTTCCGAAGAGATAGAGAGGGTTGCACAGGATATAGTAGCATGGAGAGGTGCATCAAGCCAATCCTCAGATTGAAGACTACAGCAGTGTATATTGATCAGCCAAAACCTTATGACCACTGCCCACTGCGACACTGGATGCCGCCTTGCGGCGTTGCAGGCAAATATGTAATCGGAGCGGACATGGACGGGGTATCGTCCTAGGGAAGATATGGGCTGTAACTGGATAAATCCATTGAAATAAGTGACACTAACAAAGGGTAGATTATTATACACAGAAAACGGCGAAGCTGGTCGAATGTTGACGTACTTCTATCATGAGTATCTACGGAATGTGGTAAAAGGACAGCGAAACTACCACTAGGCGCTAAATCGTTGGATACCCACTGTTCTTCACAGGACATGGAGATCGAAGGCTTATCTGCTCTACAAAGTAGAATAGATGGTGATCCGTGGCGTCTCAGCCGATAGAGTGCAATGATTGTGGTGTCACCGCCAGACTCCACACTTGCTAGGTGGTAGCTTTTAAATCGGCCGCGGTCCATTAGTATACGTTGGACCCGCGTGTCGCCACTGTCAGTAATTTCAGACCGAGCGCCGCCACACGGCAGGTCTAGAGAGACTTACTAGCACTCGCCCAGTTGTACAGCCGACGTTGCTAGGAAAGGTTCACTGAGAATTACGCTCTCATTAGCCGAGACGATAGTTAGCATAGCCTTCAGCTTAGTCAATTGCTACGACCTAGCAAGGCGCCATTTATCCTTTGCTATGTATCTAATGAAGCATGTACAGTAACAAGACCAGTGTTCACCAATTGTTGATTAAAGTTAAGTATTCCAGCATCTACGTACTTTTCTTTATAGCATTCATTATCCTGTTTCAGACCTCACGCCATCCTGCGTGAGCTTATAGCGTGCATTTCGGCTTCCTCAAACAACACGGTGTTGGCACTTCTGCCGACACATCAATGATGATGTACGCACAAGTGTTTCGGAGAACACCGTTAATCGTACATTGTTCAACTCGGCGCCCCGCAGCAGACCACCCGTGCGTGTTCACATATTGACCCAACGACATCGTCAGTTACGACTGCGGTAGGCACGGGACCATCAGGATTCGATGAAAACGCATCGTCTCTTTGGATGAATCATATTATTGCTACACTAGACCGATGGTCATCTCCACAAACGCTGTCGTAGAGGCAAACGGTGGCTCAAACGTGCAGCGCGCCACGGATACACGCTGATGGGAGCAATATTATGCTGTGAGAGACATTCCCCTGCGCTTCCATGGGACGTGTGATGGTAATCGAAGACGGGTTGATAACTGCTGACCACCTGCATCCCTTCATGCTTAATGTCTTCTCCGAGGGGTGTGTCATAATTGTCCGAGTCTCAAACCAAAACAATGCTACAGTGGTCAGAGGAGCATTATACTGAATTTACGTTGAGGTCTCTGCGACCAAATTCGCCTGATGTAAATCCTATGAACCCCATCTGAGCCGCTATGGGGCGCCTTCAACGTGTGTGTAGAATCAATGGTGTATTTCGTTCCTAAGACGTACAAGCGAGCTATTACGCCGAGGGTCATGATGTTTTTCCTCATCGAAGTACGTGCCACTGGTAATCATTTGCATTCATCCTCCAGATATTTAGTCGAGACGTACCACAAATGCTTCAAATGGCTCTGAGCACTATGGGACTTAACATCTGAGGTCATCAGCCCCCTAGAACAGAACTGCTTTAACCGAACTAACCTAAGGGCATCACACACATCCATGCCCGAGGCAGGATTCGAACCTGCGACCGTAGCAGTCGCGTGGTTCCGGACTGAAGCGCCTAGAATCACTCGGCCACAGCGGCCGGCAGATGTACCACATTGTAATGGCTTACAGTAGCCAACATCGGGCGATAATGACCGCAGTATGATTGATGAGGCATGGTATCTAGGCGTACATGGAAGAACGCACTATATTCGAACTTATTAGTATCTCCATATTTGGAGAGTATTGCTGCTCCGCAAATATCTGCTCCAGTTGCTTAACTATTTTTTGTTTTAGCTCATGGTCGCTTTCGTCTTTTACGTTGTAGCATTTTGCTAGTGGCTCTTAAACCTACACTGTAGTGAAAAAACGATTCGTACTTTCACTTAAATTTTGTGTGTAAACTTGTCTCATCGTTTCGTCAGAAAGAGATCAGCAGAATTTAACGGTTGCAGTTATTTCGTCGTAGATCTGGCCGCACATGGCGGAAACACGTCAGAGCGAGTGCTCCCTTTTATGTGCGCCGGCTGCTCCCATTAAGCGGAATGTACGGAGGCAGTGCCTATAAATTGTCCCCGGACCGTAACCGTAAAGCTGACGTTAAAGGTTGGTCATAACGCACTCCCTTGGAAGGCCATTGGGCGAGTGCAGAGACTGACGGATGTAACAGCGTGTGTACTCAGCGTTAAGATGTTCCGGACCACGTAGCTGCGAAGATAGCCGCAGGGAGGAGGCTTAGATTTTAACCAGCCGTCGATGACGGGGTAATTAGAAACGGGACGCCAGCTCGGATTGAGGAAAGATGGTGAAGGAAAACTTATATGTCCATGTCGTATCACTCCGGAATTTATCTTCAGTTGTTTAAGGAAACCGCGGAACAGCTCAATATATAGGTCTGCGTGGGGATCAAACCTGTTGTTCTCCTGGATGGGAATCCAGTGTCGTCGCTGCCTTAATCACTTCCCTCAGTAGGTAACAGAATTTACAAACCAGCCGTCGCCACCCCTTGGGTGACATACAAGGAACCCCTTGAGAGGGAGGTCGGAGAAGGCCAAAGATGTTTACTGTATTCGACCTTCATATGTTGTCTAGCCAACCATCCAACAACAATAATGGCTGCTAATGGCAACAGTGGGCGGGGCTAGAGGTATCAAATGGTTAGCACAGCATGAGGTTACGGAGCGTAGTTCAACTGCTTAGTCGACGAGTAAGCACAACAGTGCTACAGTGTTGATACAAAGCAGAGCGATGGAAACGACAAACAAAGCAAACATTGCATTATGTCTACAACAACAGTTTCCGAAATTGACATTTCTTCAAGAAAGAGACCAAGGAATTTCGCAGAGCGAGAAGAGTGGTAAATGAAATATTGGTGTTTCTTCAAGATTAGTCAGTGGAATTTGTGGTGTCGTATGTGCTCCACTGTGCAGACAATTTACATGAGGAATACAATGATGATGATACGTGCTTAATAAGTGAAAGTGGTACTGAAAGAGTTGCCGAACCATGTAGTTTATCAGCCTTGTCGAACAGGGCGAAACGTAGTAAAGGACACGTTCAAGGAGCGGATACTAAACATTACTACGAATTTAGAAGATCATTGCAGCATAGTAACAAAACAATTATGAAAAGATTTTGAATAAATCCACAGCAATACGATAGTGTAGCGCATAAGAAAAATTACGGAAATTCAAGGGAGGACATGGTGCACTTGTTACAAACACTGGTGTTTCCGGGTTCCAGTTAACAGGATGTGCATGTTGGTGACCTACTGCGCTATGCACATACGTTACAGTGGTTTCAAGGGAAGTAGTGGTTGGTTGCATAACTTTGTAAGTAGGCTGTTTAGGTTTTTTTATTGGTAACGCCACCTCTGTATGAAAATCACTGGCTGTGCTGTGTGCAGTCTGTGGCTGCTTTGCATTGTTGTAATACTCGCCATTGTAGTGTTAGGCAGGTGGCTGTGAACAGCGCGTAGCGTTGCGCAGTTGGAGGTGAGCCGCCAGCAGTGGTGGATGTGGGGAGAGAGATGGCGGAGTTTTGTAATTTGTCATGAACTGCTATATATTATGACTATTAAGGTAAATACATTGTTTGTTCTGTATTAAAATCTTTCATTTGCTAACTATTCCTATCAGTAGTTAGTGCCTTCCGTAGTTTGAATCTTTTATTTAGCTGGCAGTAGTGGCGCTCGCTGTTTTACAGTAGTTGGAGTAACGAAGATTTTTGGTGAGGTAAGTGATTTGTGAAAGGTATAGGTTAATGTTACTCAGGGCCATTCTTTTGTAGGAATTTTTGAAAGTCAGATTGCGTTGCGCTAAAAATATTGTGCGTCAGGATAAGCACAGTCGTGTATAACTGTTCAAAGGGTACGTTTCAACTTCAAACAGTGCTACAGTAATGGAAGATATAAGGTAACGAAATTTCAGACAAAGCGACACTTTGACAATCCACAGCAAACTGCCGAATCGGTCCGAAAATTTGTTGAGGAGATAAACAAACTTATTCCGCCGTTCAGCAAGAGATTTGTGTTCAGCCTCGACCAGTCGGGTTTTGAAGAGCAAATGCATATGGAAGGAACCGCGGAAATCACAGGTACCAAGAGACTTGTATCAATATCAACTAACACCGATACCTTAAGACATTCGTAACTATGCCGACTGTTAATCTGGGTGGTAAATTGCCTGGATGGTTGTTTATTGAGCTGCTAGAAGTTGCTCTGCCTACGATGATTTCTTCCCGTGTGTGCGATCTTGCAAGCGCTGAAGGGAATATTTACGTCTCAGCAAGAAGGAGTATGAGAACCAATAGCTGATCCAAATAACATTCTTTTGCCTGATTCCTGGTCAGCGTATAAAATTCATACTATTTTAGCGCATATTACCCGTCCTTACAAGTGTGTCTGTGACTTTGCAGTTCGTACCACCTGGAACCATGGAAAATTCAGCCTCTTGTTGTCTGTTTTTTTCCTTGCCTATAAAACATATTATCGCACTACCTGCAGCGAAGCCTTAACGAATAGCCGTTATCACGATAAGCTCCGCTACAGACTGTTTCTCAATCGGCTACATGCCATCACATCACAGAAAACATTATGGTGGCAGAAACGAGATTTGCCCAGAAAGTAATGTACAATTCTACGAATGCGGAACACTACTATGTATTATTTGAAGTCTCTCGAGAGAGCGCGCCGAGTTTCCGTCACTTCCGGCAGGTAGCGTAGCTCCAAGAGATTTTCAAAACGGCCTCTGTAGGTGATGTACGTTACGAGCAACATGCCGTCATTGAATTTCTCACTTCAGACAAAGAAACTGCGGGGAATATTCATAAACGCTTGTGCAAATATTGTGTAGTATCCGCTGTCGACAGAAGTATTGTTAGTCGCTTGGCGCGGAGGTTGAATTCAACAGGAGGCGGTTCGGCGGAGCTCTACGATTTGCAGCGGGCGGGGAGACCATCCACGGCTGTCATATGTGACATGTTGCAGCGAGATGATGTTTGGACCATTGAGGAATGTCATTCGTGGAAGATATTTTGAGGATGATGAGGGGGTGATTCACACAGTGAAGCACTGGTCCGCCACCAGTACAAGGTTTGGTACCGACGGCTCAAACACGCACTTGTCTTGAGCCAGAGGAAAGCCATAGAACAGGATGGAGATTACGTGAAAAAGTAGGGTGCTTGGATAAAACAACATTCCTTCATGTACTTAATTATCATTGTGTTCAATAATGAATTTTTTTTGTCATCAGTCTACTGACTGGTTTGATGCGGCCCGCCACGAATTCCTTTCCTGTGCTAACCTCTTCATCTCAGAGTAGCACTTGCAACCTACGTCCTCAATTATTTGCTTGCCGTATTCCAATCTCTGTCTTCCTCTACAGTTTTTGCCTTCTACATCTCCTTCTAGTACCATGGAAGTCATTCCCTCATGTCTTAACAGATGTCCTATCATCCTGTCCCTTCTCCTTATCAGTGTTTTCCACGTATACTTCCCTCTCCGATTCTGCGTAGAACCTCCTCATTCCTTACCTTATCAGTCCATATAATTTTCAACATTCATCTATAGCACCACATCTCAAATGCTTCGATTCTCTTCTGTTCCGGTTTTCCCACAGTCCATGTTTCACTACCACACAATGCTGTACTCCAGACGTACATCCTCAGAAATTTCTTCCTCAAATGAAGGCCGGTATTTGATATTAGTAGACTTCTCTTGGCCATAAATGCCTTTTTTGCCATAGCGAGTCTGCTTTTGGTGTCCTCCTTGCTCCGTCCGTCATTGGTTATTTTACTGCCTAGGTAGCAGAATTCCTTAACTTCATTGACTTCGTGACCATCAATCCTGATGTTAAGTTTCTCGCTGTTCTCATTTCTACTACTTCTCATTACCTTCGTCTTTCTCCGATTTACTCTCAAACCATACTGTGTATTCATTAGACTGTTCATTCCGTTCAGTAGATCATTTAATTCTTCTTCACTTTCACTCAGGATAGCAATGTCATCAGCGAATCGTATCATTGATATCCTTTTACCTTGTATTTTAATTCCACTCCTGAACCTTTCTTTTATTTCCATCATTGCTTCCTCGATGTACAGATTGAAGAGTAGGGGCGAAAGGCTACGTCCTTGTCTTACACCCTTCTTAACACGAGCACTTCGTTCTTGATCGTACACTCTTATTATTCCCTCTTGGTTGTTGTACATATTGTATATGACCCGTCTCTCCCTATAGCTTACCCCTACTTTTTTCAGAATCTCGAACAGCTTGCACCATTTTATATTGTCGAACGCTTTTTCCAGGTCGACAAATCCTATGAAAGTGTCTTGATTTTTCTTTAGCCTTGCTTCCATTATTAGCCGTAACGTCAGAACTGCCTCTCTCGTCCCTTTACTTTTCCTAAAGCCAAACTGATCGTTACCTAGCGCATTCTCAATTATCTTTTCCATTCTTCTGTATATTATTCTTGTAAGCACCTTCGATGCATGAGCTGTTAAGCTGATTGTGCGATAATTCTCGCACTTGTCAGCTCTTGCCGTCTTCGGAATTGTGTGGATGATGCTTTTCCGAAAGTCAGATGGTATGTCGCCAGACTCATATATTCTACACACCAACGTGACTAGTGGTTTTGTTGCCACTTCCCCCAATGATTTTAGAAATTCTGATGGAATGTTATCTATCCCTTCTGCCTTATTTGACCGTAAGTCCTCCAAAGCTCTTTTAAATTCCGATTCTAATACTGGATCCCCTATATCTTCTAAATCGACTCCTGTTTCTTCTTCTGTCACATCAGACAAATCTTCACCCTCATAGAGGCTTTGAATGTATTCTTTCCACCTATCTGCTCTCTCCTCTGCATTTAACAGTGGAATTCCCGTTGCACGCTTAATGTTACCAACGTTGCCTTTAATGTCACCAAAGATTGTTTTGTCTTTCCTGTATGCTGAGTCTGTCCTTCCGACAATCCTATCTTTTTCGATGTCTTCACATTTTTCCTGCAGCCATTTCGTCTTAGCTTCCCTGAACTTCCTGTTTATTTCATTCCTCAGCGACTTGTATTTCTGTATTCCTGATTTTCCGGGAACATGTTTGTACTTCCTCCTTTCATCAAACAACTGAAGTATTTCTTCTGTTGCCCATGGTTTCTTCGCAGCCACCTTCTTTGTAACTATGTTTTCCTTCCCAACTTCCGTGATGGCCCATTTTGGAGATGTCCATTTCTCTTCAACTGTACTGCCTACTGCGCTATTCCTTATTGCTGTATCTATAGCGTTAGAGAACTTCAAACGTGTCTCGTCATCCCTTAGTACTTCCGTATCCCACTTCTTTGCATATTGATTCTTCCTGACTAATGTCTTGAACTTCAGCCTACTCTTCATCACTACTATATTGTGATCTGAGTCCCAAGCCCATATTCTCCTGTAACCTTTTCTTCTACTCCTTCCCCTACAACTGCATTCCAGTCGCCCATGACTATTAGATTTTCGTCCCCCTTTACATACTGCATTACCCTTTCAATATCCTCATTCTCTATCTGTTCATCTTCAGCTTGCGACGTCGGCATGTATACCTGAACTATCGTTGTCAGTGTTGGTCTGCTGTCGATTCTGATTAGAACAACCCGGTCACTGAACTATTCACAGTAACACACCCTCTGCCCTACCTTCCTATTCATAACGAATCCTACACCTGTTATACCATTTTCTGCTGCTGTTGATATTACCCGATACTCATCTGACCAGAAAGCCTTGTGTTCCTTCCACTTCACTGACCCCTACTATATCTAGATTCAGCCTTTACATTTCCCTTTTCAGATTTTCTAGTTTCCCTACCACGTTCAAGCTTCTGACATTCCACGCCCCGACTCGTAGAACGTTATCCTTTCGTAGATTATTCAATCTTTTTCTCATGGTAACCTCCCCCTTGGCAGTCCCCTCCCGGAGATCCGAATAGGGAACTATTCCGGAATCTTTTGCCAATGGAGAGATCATCATGATACTTCTTCAATTACAGGCCACATGTCCTGTGGATACACGTTACGTGTCTTTAATGCAGTGGTTTCCATTGCCTTTTGCATCCTCATGTCGTTGATCATTGCTGATTCTTCCGCCTTGAGGGGTAATTTCCCAACCCTAGGACAAGAGAGTGCCCTGAACCTCTATCCGCTCCTCCGCCCTCTTTGACAAGGCCGTTGGCGGAATGTGGCTGACTTCTAATGCCGAAGTCTTCGGCCGCCAATGCTGATTATTTATCAAAATTTAGGCAGTGGCGGGGATCGAACCCGGGACCGAAGACGTTTTGATTATGAATCAAAGACGCTACCCCTAGACCACGGGTATAATGAATTATATACATATAAAGGTTGTATCTGATGCGAAAGAACAGATACCATCTACATATATATATAGTTAAGGCTCACCGGCAATATGGCCATCTTCTTCTGTGCGGAATCGGCAGCAAAGCCGCGAGTAATTAGCATAATGGGCAGGGGCACTAAGAATATAGTGCGGGACAGTACGTTGCGAAAGTGGGTCTCACGGGAGGCGTGCCAGAGGTAAGTCCCTGCAATCAGAAATCTCGGTGGCTCAGATGCATAGAGCGTCTGCCATGTAAGCAGCGGATCCCGGGTTCGAGTCCCGGTCGGGGCACACAAATAGTTCAAATGGCTCTGAGCAATATGAGACTTAACTTCTGAGGTCATCAGTCCCCTAGTACTTAGAACTAATTAAACGTAACTAACCTAAGGACATCATACACATCCATGCGCGAGGCAGGATTCGAACCTCGAACGTAGCGGTCACGCGGTTCCAGACTGTAGCGCCTAGAACCGCTCGGCCATCCCGGCCGGCAGGGGCACATATTTTCAACTGTCCCCTTTTACTTATATCAACGTCTGGATGCAACTAAGGGTATTAATTTCATTGTAATTTCAATAATGAGTTGTTGAAGAGAAAAATGCGGTGCATTGCCTTCTGGACAATCCTCGTACATAGTGGCCCAGAAATGTTGCGACAGACTTCGAAGTGTTGTAGAGGGAGTCTTGAGGACGAACTCGAGGATAGGAACACGACGTGTCCGAGAACGTTATCCAACGATCCTACAGAGCGTCGAAGTTTGAGGCGCTGGCAGCAGACGTACGCTGACGGAGCGTAGGCGGAACGTTTCGCAGTGTTGTTTGTTTTGCAGTGATCGCGGTTGTTTGCCACAGTCACCAAAGGAGGAGATGGAGCTAGCTGCTGTTTGGAAAGGACTTCTTTCCTGTGACTCCAATGCTTTGTTGCCTCGGTGGATGGTGGTTTCGGACAAAGGCTTTCATCCGCAGTTTCTTTTTCTCCTGGAACCCTCTAAAATCTCCACTATTATTCCGTATATTCAGACTACGGTCCGTCATATAAAGTCATGTTCGCCAGGAGGCAGGCGCCGGCGCATGTAACTTGGACGGTGTGTAGTGTTGCTGCATGACGTTTCCGGATGCGGGATCCTTCCCTCGATTTGTTCCTCAAGACATCCTGTACACCTTATCGACGTTCGCCGCAACGTTTCTGGGACACACTGTACAAACCTTGTGTGAACACGAGTAGACGAAGGATTGGTTAATAGGGTAGATTTTGAGACATCAGGGAATCATCAACTGGTTATTGGAGTCAGTTGTGGGGAAATTGTGTGTTGAAGACCATGAGATGAATACAGTAAGCAGGTTCAAATAGATGTAGGTTCCAATACTTACTCGGATAGGAAGAGGCTTGCTGAGGATAGAGTAACATAGAGAACTGCATCAAACCAGTCTTCGGGCTGAAGGCCACAACAAAACAACATGTAAATACATACAAAAATTGTTGGTTTAACCGAAAATATGCCAATGGAATGTCGGTGTTGCGTAGACCGTAGAAGCAGAGATGTGACAGCTGCAATGAAAACGTTTCGACTCTGAAGAAGAGCGTTTATGACGTATGTGAGACGAGTGTACGGAGACTGTTGTGGAAGAAACTGGTAATTTAGTAAGGGATAGTTCTTTGACAGAGAAGTTAGTGACCCCTGCCTGTTCCCTTGTGACGTTGGTTAACACGCATTTCGCGTTGGGACACGACAGCTCGCAGTGCGATGAGCCCAAGGTCGACGTCCTTGACATTCCACTCTGCTGACACCCCCGCTGATCACACCGATTTGGAGAGCAGGACCATCACGCGTCACCGGGCCTCGAAGCAGGCGGAGTGAGAACGAGTGACCTCCCTTTGACACTGCAGATCAGGTGTAGATTTCGTCGAATAGTTTTGAATGGTCTCAAGTCGTTCCACCCTGTACAGCGGTAACTCTACGCTCCAAAAGGTTCAGATCACCATGTCCTTAGATTATGATTGAATCGTACGGTGGGTGTCGGCAGTGTTGCGCTTTGTCGAGAACGTCGTCTTGTTGCTCACTGCACTGGGAACTGACGTTTTAGACCGATAGATGTGTTGGGATCAACACCACAAGGGAAGGGGTGGTTTCATTGACGACCTTTATGCCACCCCCTGGAGCCTTTTCCTGTAGATACTGACCTGTCGCTTGTTCGAAATGTTTTCCTCGGCCACCCTAAGAAGACCGCGTGATTACACAGCTGGGCATTGCGATTGTAATCTTAAACAAACGAAGAGATGAAATACTTGTGAGAGAGTTTGTGACGACCTTTCCATTGTGTGACGCGTCCACGGTGGCGTTTGTGGAATTGTGGTGAAATCTGGCGCTAATGTGACATCATTAACCCACTTTACATCTCATGTAAATTTGTGAGTTGTGGCATTTACATCTCACATGAATTTGTGAGTTGTGGCATTTTTTACCTTGTGTCGCCGAGCCCGAGTGTGACGTCGCTGAGCGCCACACTTCTGCACCGCTCACAGAAAAGTTGCAAGGCACATTTCAGTCAAGTTTCAAACTTGCAATGCGAGGCCACGATGGAGTTCCGAAAAAGTGGGCCTATAATTTTATATGTATATGGCTTAATCGTACTTTAATATAAATAACCCATTCGTTGTAGGGACAATGTGTTCTAACCACATATTAGTGCTCTCTGTATTGGATTAATACGTAAAAGAATAACTGGGGAAGTATTTATGCGACTGACCCTAATAATAGCATTTCCATTGATTTGTCTACAGTACTAAAAAAGTGTTGAAGGACCGATACACACTTGTTTGCCTCTACAGGCCACAGCTATGTTCCATTCCTGACTAACAGAATTTGTACTACATGTGGTTATAGATACCAGAGCCCACACTGAAGAAGTTGAAACTTACAGGTAAACAAAAACATCGCTTTTATGCTGCTGTTGGATGGAATGTGAAAAGTGTTTGGCGATAAAAAATAATAAGGAAAAGGTAATAAACCCAATTGCATCGGTCGATAGCCCCGTAAATGTGGATTCCATAAAGTTTTCCCTTAGCCGTCTGTTTTAGAGGAAATGCAGGAAAACTGCATCTTCAAAACTAAGTAATTTATAATAACTAGTGATGATGCCGTTTCGATCACATTTTGTTCTGGCTGGTACAAGTGAAGAGAAAGTAGCCTAATACTCCCTGGTTCGATCTTAATGCTGGGAACGGGAGATTACCAAATTATTCTTATTAGACAGCTGATATGTGCGAAATTTAGACTTTGACCCTGAATCAGCAGGTTATCTTGCTGTTGACGCCTAATAAGCTATTTACTTCCGCAAAGGTTAAAGTGCGTATAGATACAATAAGAACAACTGTGTAAAATCACACCCATGCGTTTGTTGCTTTGAGTGCAGTTCTCTCTGCAAGGAGTAGGAAACCACAATCCAGACACTACTTTTGATTTAGATGCTATAGGGTATCTAGGAATTAATTGGCATATTTAACAGCTGTACGTATTACTGTATGCTTCATTACTAAATAGAGGTTAAATTTGATAAAATAAGTACTTATGATGCGAAATCGAAATAAATGTCGGAAAAGTAACGACTACCCGCAGGAGGAAGAGAATTATCTTTGCCTAAAGATTGCGTGAAATGAATTACGAATGAAAAGGAAACTAATAACTGGCAGCCGCATTACCCCATCAAGAAAGAACAGGGCATCGTAAGTAATGGCCAAGACCTCTAATGCACTATCTGGAGCAGTACAAGACTGTGATTAACTGAAAACCATTCACATTTATTAACGATCACTTCTAGGTTCTTGCCACCGTTCTGGAACGCAGTTGATTGGTGTCCCGAAATCACGTACTTAGAAACTGAGAGTACCGAGACAGATGAGCGAAATGAGAGAGAACAAATGATATTCGTTATTTAATTGCTCACTAGTTCTTGAGGACTGAGGCAAGAAGCATTCTCCCTTATATTCTCCCAGTGCCAACAAAAATGCCGACTGGTAAGAGTTCGGGACCTTGTTTCTCTCTGTAAGGACAAGTGAGGGGTAGGGTGGGGGGGAACTGGGACTCGAGGGGGGGGGGAGAGGAGAGGCAGTTGTCTCACTCCTGATGCTGTTAGACATAAAAAAAGAGAGTAATACACACATTAAAAAAAGTTTTGCATCACTCCCGCCGGTTCCCAGAACTCCTGAAGATAGACGTTGACTGTGGATATTGTATCACAGAGACAGTCCCTTTGACTGTTTAGAGATGTCACTAAACCCACCCAAAAACTGTAAACAACCATGCATGAGTAGCGCCTATTGGACGGAGGGGGTCCGACAGCCGATCACTTCCAGTCATTCCACAAGGAAAGAGGTAAACGGCTCGTGTTGTCTGTAGTTCAATCATGCCTAGACGGTCAATACGCGGTTCGATCGCGTCCACATTGTTAATTTGTGCCAGGAAAGGCTCTCAGCAAGGTAAGTGTCCAGGCGTCTTGGAGTCAATGAAAGGGATGCAGGAGATACAGAGGTAGCCCGAGGGCTACTACTGCAGTGAATGACAGCTACCTACGGATTATGGCTCGGAGGAACCCTGACAGCAACGCTACCACGTTGAATAATGCTTTTCGTGCAGTCACAGAACGTCGCATTGTGCGCAACTTCATTCCCGACGTCCGTGGAGACGTCCATGATTGCAACCACGACAACATGCAGCGCGGTACAGATGGGCCCACCAGCATGCCGAATGGACCGCTCAGGATAGGCAATCCGTTCTCTTCACCGATAAGTACCGCAAATGCCTTCAACCAGACAGTTGTCGGAGACGTGTTTGGAGGCAACCTGGACAGGCTGAACGCCTTAGACAGACTGTTCAGCAAGTGCAGCAAGGTGGAGGTTCCCTGGTGTTTTGGGGTGGCATTATGGGGGGCCGATGCAAACCGCTGGTGGCCATGGAAGGCACCGTAACGGCTGTACGGTGCGTGAGTGCCATCCTCCAACCGATAGTGCAGCCATATCGGCAGCACATTGACGAGACATTCGTCTTCATGGACGACAACTCGCATCCACATCATGAACATCTTGTGAATAACTTCCTTCATGATAACGAAATCTCTCCACTAGAGTGTCCAGTACGTTCTCCAGACATGCACCATATCGAACATGCCTGGGCTGTTTATGGACTACGTGACCCACCAACCACTCTGAGGGATCTGCGCCTGGAGTTGGACAATCAGGAGCAACAGTGAATGATCAACTAGTGGACAGTATGCCACGACGAATACAGGTACGTATCAATGCACGAGGACGTGCTACTGGGTATTAGAGGTACCGGTGTGTACAGCAGTCTGGACCAACCCCCCCCCCCCGAAGATCTCGCTGTATGGTGGTACTACATGCTATGTGTGGTTTTCATGTGCAATGAAAAGATCGGAAATGATGTTTTTGTTGATCCCTATTCCAATTTTCTCTACAAATTCCGGAACTCTCGGAACCAAGATGATGGAAAACTTTTTTGATATTTATAATAATAACAACAAAAATAACGATAATAAACCCGGTGGCCGCTCCTAGCTTTCAACGAAAAGCAAGGCTACTGAAACGAACTGTCCGCCATCTTAGGTAATGACGTAAATGTTTGGTGATGAGATGATAATGGTTGAGAAACTGGGAGGATAATTCTCCAGTATCATACTGAGATGACGAGCTGAAATATTTTTTCACTTGGTGTGAAATTAGATGGCTGCGTGGGGATCAGACCTGCTGCTCTCCTGGATTGGAATCCAGTATAATCACTGCCTTAGCCACTTCCCGGTAGGTAGCAGAATTTACAAACCAGGCGTCGCCACCGACAGATGATATACAAGGTAGGTGGGATGTCGCAAAAGACCAAAGGTGTTTACGGTATTCGACACCCGACGTATTGTCTACCCAACCATGCAACCACAATATTGGCAGCTAACGGTAACAGGGGAGGGGGGGGGGGGGGGGCTGGAGGTATACATTGGTGAGCACAGCATGAGATTACGTAGTGTAGTTCAACTGCTTAGTCGACGAGTAACGCACAATAGTGCTACAGTCCTAGCGATGTTGATGCAAATCATAACAATGGAAAGGATAAACAGAGCAAACATTGCTTTATGTCTGGAAAAACAATTGCCGAAGTTGTCATTTCGTCAGAAAAGAACCCAAGGAATTTCGCATAGCAAGAAAGAAGTGGCAAATAAAATATTAGCGTGTCTTCAAGACTAGTCTGTCAAATGTATGGTGTCGTATATGCTCGACTGCGTAAGTTTATATGAATTTTTAATCAAACAAATACTCAGAATTTTAGTAGAAGTGATTTGTTCCGCGTACATTCCTCAGTTCCTCCTTGCAATTATTATTTGACATTTTTACTTAGTTCTCCACGTTCATCAAAGAAATGGGGCTTCACAACTCGATTTTATTCAGAACTTAGACAAAACCATTCAGCAGTCTGGATTTAATCATAAAAAAGTGCATAACTGTTTTTTTCATTTCTCACATCGAGAGCTTGTTCTGTAGCTTTTAAACATAGCTCCGGTATCTAGAAGTAGTTTGTCACTCAAAAAAGCATCAGTGGGGAAAATTGTAGGAACACGAAAATATCATAATGTGCAACTTAAATGATAGAAGATATTGAATGTATCAGTAATGAATCTAGCGCAAGGTAATAAATTAAAGACACGAAAACCTGAGGTTTTTAGGGGCATTTGAGGAACCAGCGCCACGGCGTTTTCTGGCACCCAGAAGCAGCAACTCTGTGAGGACGAATTTCGGACCAGGGAGGAACTCGAGCAGGCAGTGTGTCACCATTAAGACCCAGCCCACGTCTCAGTTGCGAATGCGGTAGGTGGGGGGTCGCGCCGAGCCGGTCTCAGATGGCGCTCTTAAAACCGGATCTCTCTCTCTCTCTCTCTAACTTACTCACTCCATCTCAGCACATCTCCCCACCATGACTAGTAGTCCTTCTCGGGTATCTCCTTAAGATAAGTGCCCCATGTATTTACAGTTTCCCCCTACCATTGCGTTTCTTAGTGCTCATTTCTCTGCCTGCTACCCTCGCCTTTATTCCCCCCCTCACTGCCTCAATCGACCGATATTGTTTCGGTGGCAGGACGGAGGGATTCGGCGAGAATAACTTCACTTGTTTTCTTAAACAGCTCCGTATCCATTTCTGAAACGCCTCTCAGAACTTCTTTTTCCGTTTGTTCAATAACTTTGAAGAACCTCCCGGAGCCTAAAAAAAAAAAAAAAAAAAAAACAAATAAAGGGCGCCGATGAATTGGCATCGAACGTTGTTCATGCCCTGCTTTGCTCTCGTTCTCAGCTTTAAGTAGGCAGCTTACAGACTAAAACTTCTGCCGAGTCGAGAATTTTTCTCTCCCTCCCTTCTGTCTCTGTCTGTCTGTCTCTCTCTCTCTTTCCAACATTTATACCGCTCTCTCCGCCCAGTTTTCGCAGCTGAAGTACGTCTTTTCTGAGAAATAATGACCTTTATATGAAGTTCTTAATAGAAACGGTGGTATGAATGCCGTATTGCAGTACCAGAGGCTCTCGCAAAGAGAAGCCCTAACGCGAAGCTAATTCCGCGATGGAAATTCGTGAAAACAGTTCTTTTTAACGTGGATGGGGCGCTCAGACCCCTTGAGGCACAGGAATGGACGGCCAGTCGAAATGCGGCCCTATTATTTCGTGCAAAGGTTTTGTTCCTATTGGCTGTTGTGAAAAGAATGCGATAACTGCTTTCACTATTGTATGAATATCCGGAAATGCGTTCCTTTCCGCTTCTCTGGTGCTAACTCGATTCATCATAACCACTATCAGCAATGGGGAACTTATCTGTGCTGTCTTCTGTTATTTACTGCTTCCATTTTCAGCTCTACACCTTACGCGCGGTGGCCAAAAGTCGTAAGAACGCACGGTGATACGCGTCGCTCATCGGCTTCCGATTTCTGTGTGGTGCATTGATGTGCGCACACTCCTCGTAGAAATGGGTTCCTGACACCCCACATTCAGGTCACCAGAAATGTGTGTGTGGATTTACAAAATATCGATTTTCAGGGTTTAAACACTGGTGTTTCAATACCGATTCTAAAGCCCTCGATGTATAGCAACGTCGATGTTAAAGAAAAAATATTGACTTTGATATCGGCAGAACAACCAAGCCGCATGTTACCACAGTCAATACGTTGTAACCTTCCCCCTTACTAATCGGTTAATACGATAATATGACCGTCATTGCGTATGCATAATGAATTCGACTTAGCCGAGGCTATCGTTCCGAAGAAACTCTGTGGAGGGAAGTGTTCAACAGTTTATTCTAATAATGAACCTCTGCTCCTGCACTTTCTACATATTTGAAATTTATTTAATTCTTAAATAGTGACATCCCTCACGTAAAATACGAAACGAAAAGGGGTACCGCATGACTCAAAGAGTCCACAACAAATGTAACTGAAATAGTAGAGAAATTAAGTAATGCGCTGACCAGCACAATAGGGCACTGTCTGTCCAATCTGTGATAACAATGAATAAGTAACGGTTTGGCTGCACGTGTGGTAACAAAAGGTTGACACACGTTCTTGACAACACAAAATGTTACGAAATAATAGTGGATAAAGAAGGCAATTGCCTTATAGCGTGAATACTCACTGACGTTAATTTGTAAGACTATATTTAAACTCGTTATTGAAAAGTAAATGATTGACTGGAGACAGCTCTTTTGTTACGACAGGAATTAACATAAACTCAGATTAATCCACGACAACTTGAAATAATTCTAAATTTTGTTTAATATTGTGTTCTCCATCGTGTACATTGTGTGAAGAAATTTATTTTTGGACAACATGGTTGTGGAGACAAGCAGCGATTAGTATGATTAATCAATAATTCAAGAAAAGTCTTAATCGCATTTATTAATGTTATAATACCGCCAACCAGTTTCCTGCCGTTATGTAGACAGGAGTGACGCCACCAGCAGTCGACCAATGGTGTAAACGCCCAGAAGATGACCCCTACGTCGGGTTGAAACCGGTTGCCGGTATTATAACAATAATAAATACGATTAAGACTGTTCTTGAATTATTGATGAAATTTAGTTCATTTTATTTGCATGGTGTAAGGAAACCTCATGTTTTTAGCATTTCTCTACAGGTTATCCTTACTGTAATGATGTTTCATCATAATAATGAGTTACTTATTATTTTCAGTTAACAAAATACGCGTGTGTGAAATGACAGACTAAATAACAAAAAATGTGGATGTAAAGCACAAAATAACAATCTTTAAAGAATAAGAAAAATAAGTGAAATAAACAGTTAAAACGATCTTGTGGCTAGGGCCTCCCGTCGGGTAGAATAATAATGAATGTTTAGATATTTCAATAAGTTATGTTGAAAATACTCCGACAGAGCATTGTGCGTAGCTTATTTTGAAAAAGCGGTATTTCAGGGAGTAGCTTTATTACACATAGATGTATGTAACTAAAACGCTTCCTTAATTTAGGTAGTAACAAATTTTTTCATTTTTCAAAATTAACTAATGGTGGTGGAATATTTTCCAAAATTAGAAATTATTACAAACTTTGACTACACAGTTCTCAAGAACGTTAATTACATATCAGCGTTTATATGAAAGACTTCTGATATACCATAGTTTCGAAAATATTACCTCTAACCAAATATGTGAAATTACTTATCAGGATGTGTTTTACCCTTAAAAAGTGAAATTGGGCACAAAAAATATGTATTATATTATTTTGCCCCCTCTGCAGACCAGCCAAGTTTGGTCAAGATCGGTTACTCACACTTGAGAATGTTCCCTTGTCAGTGCGGAATGTACTCGACCATGCAGAGTTGAACCAACGACCCCAGAGTATGGTGCAGCGGCAGGTCCTGCAGGGGCAAGCTTCCACTGGCAGAGTGAACCTGCACAGAGCAGGCGGCGGCTCGGCAGCCTGTCCGGCCCAGGCACGAACCATTGACTCCCAGGTAGGCGCCCAGAAGTCGGTAAAAGTCGGCCAGCAGTTGGCCCCCAGATGGAAGGCAGCAGATCGACTCCCGGTGGCATAGGCACAGCCAGTGGTTCAGCAGGTAGCGGAGGTGGCATCTGGCAGAAGCAACATTCCAGGCCAACAACTGGCATCGAGGACCTTTTTGTAGCTGGCTGCAGATGATGTTGGGCACTGCATAGTTGGAAGTAGTAGAGGAGAGGAATGCTAGATTTCGGTTTTATTGGGAGAATTTTGGGAAGTGTATCTCATCCTAAAGGAAACTACATAGAGAACGCTAGTGCGGCCCATTCTTGAGTACTGTTGGAGTGTCTCGAATCCCCACCAAGACGAAACAAAGCAAGACATCGCAGATGTTCAGAGGCGTGCTGCTTACGGACAGTCGATATCGCTCTACTTGCGAGTGGAACAGGAAAGTGAATGACTAATATTGATACAAGATACCGTCCGCCACACACCATATGATGGTTTGGGAAGTATGTTCACTATGTGATCAAAAGTATCCGATGGCTGAAAATGACTTACAATTTCGTGGCGCCCTCCAGCGGTAATGCTGGAATTCAGTATGGTATTGGCCCATCCTTATCCTTGACGACAGCTTCCGCTGTCGCAGGCAACGTACAGTCAGGTGCTGGAACGTTTCTTGGGGAATGGCAGCCCATTCTTCACGGAGTGCCTGCACTGAGGGGAGGTATCGATGCCAGTCGGTGAGGCCTGGCACGAAGTCTGCGTTCCAAAACATCCCAAAGATGTTCTATATCATTCAGGTCAGGATTCTGTGCAGACCAGTCCATTACAGGGATGTTATTGTCGTGTAACCACTCTGACATAGGCCGTGCATTATGAACAGGTGCTCCATCGTGATGAAGATCCCAGTATTGCTCTTCAACAGTGGGAAGAAAAAGTTGCTTAAAACATCGATGTAAGCCTGTGCTCCCACGTAAAACCACAAGTCGTGCAGGCCTCCTCCATGAAAAACACTACCAGACCATAACGCCACTGCCTCCGAATTTTACTGTTGGCACTACACCCGCTGGCAGATGATGTTCACCGTGCATTCGCTATACCCACACCCTGCTATCGGATCGCCACATTGTGTACCGTGATTTGTCACTCCACACAACGTTTTTCCACTGTTCAATCGTACAGTGTTTACGCTCCTTAGGCGTCGTTTGGCATTTACCGGCGTGATGTATGGCTTATGAGCAGCCACTCGACCATGAAATCCAGGTTTTCTCACGCCTAACTGTCATAGTACTTGCAATGGATCCTGATGCAGTTTGGAATTCCTGTATGATGGTCTGTATAGGTCTGCCTATTACACATTACGACCTCAACTGTCGGCGGTCTCTGCCAGTCAACAGACGAGATCGGCCTGTACGCTTTTGTGCTGTACGTGTCCCTTCACCTTTCCACTTCACTATCACATTGGAAACAGTGGAACTAGGGGTGTTTAGGAGTGTGGAAATCTGGCGTACAGACGTATGCCACAAGTGGCACCCAATCACCTGACTACGTTCGAAGTCCGTTAGTTCCGCGGAGCGCCCGATTCTGCTCTCTCACGATGCCTAATGACTACTGAAGTCGTTGACGTGGAGTACCTGACAGTAGGTGGCAGCACAATGCACCTAATATGAAAGACGTATGCTTTTGGGGGTGTCCAGATACTTTTGATCACATAATGTAAGTAGATGCAGATGTAGCTGTGCCTGGCTTAGGAGGAGCTAAACTGCATGACGCTCTGTTTTCTACTACAGCATTTAATTGCTCATTTAGTTCCTTATTGTCTGCTCTCAACTGTTCTATCTGCTGTAACAGGGATTGTACAGCTTCCTACATAGTTAACCCTAGCGTTCTTGATCCTACCATTCTGTAAACTTTATCTAACAAACAGCAAACAGCAGGAGAAAAAACAAATGGGATGGCCAGGACGACACTTAACTTCACATAATCATAACGTTTGTTGCTGTAACTCAAGTTCTCCGCCTGAGTGGTCGCTCATGGCTGACGTATCCCATATTGAAAAATTACCTACAAATGACGATCGGGCCATACTCCTTGGTTCACAGTAAGTTACATTGCCCACACTGACATGACGCAAACCAACATACACTTTTAAATACGATCAGATCATCGTCTGGGTTAACTGTCACAAACTTTCCTCGAAACAAAGAAATTAATATCTGAGAAGAGATAACTTCTGACGGAGTGACAGGAGAGTGGAAGGGCTGGTTGATTCAGTGGGTTATTCTTAACACCTTTTGCTAAAAGAAAAATTAGATAAAAACTTAATCGCCCACAATGGGCACAATTAAAAGAAACACATCTCAAACGGTTAGGCTCATGATCATCTTACCAATATTTTAAAATTTGAATTTCACTGAGCTACAACATGCAGTATAAGAAGAATCAATTTGAAATGAGGCATTAGGCGCTTCGGTCAGTTTACCAAGAAACGCCTTTGTATGTCCATCTTTTCACAGATGATTGCAGGACCTCGGCTACTCAGTACAGAATGTCAAATCAAACACCTTTCAGTCGACTAAATTTCCAGATTGTTATTTTATTAGCCTACTAGTTTCTGTGGTGTCACCGCCAGACACCACACTTGCTAGGTGGTAGCCTTTAAATCGGCCGCGGTCCGCTAGTATACGTCGAACCCGCTTGTCGCCACTATCAGTGATTGCAGACCGAGCGCCGCCATACGGCAGGTCTAGAGAGACTTCCTAGCACTCGCCCAGTTGTACAGCCGACTTTGCTAGCGATGGTTCACTGACAAATTACGCTCTCATTTGCCGAGACGATAGTTAGCATAGCCTTCAGCTACGTCATTTGCTACGACCTAGCAAGGCGCCATTATCATTTGCTATTAATCTTGTGATGCATGTACCGTCAGACCGATGTTCACCAATTATGGATTAAAGTTAAGTATTCCAGAAGCTACGTACTTATTTTACTAGTCTCAACTCCTTTAACTGTTCCAGACCTCACGCCAGCCTGCGTGATCTTAAACGCGTGCCTTTCGGCTTCACCTCATAGTGGCTTGGCTGTCTTGCCAAGTCACAACAGTTTCAGCAATATATTGTGCCATCTTCAGGCTCCCTGACCGACGCGTAGGAAGATTCACACCTCTGGCACAGTTAAACCAGGGGCCAGTGAATTGGATCAGTATATTTCTGAGATAACGATCACCAAGTGATCATTGTCTCAAAAATTTGCGGACAACACAAACTCCTGTTCCTACTCCTATCACGTTGGACAAATCTTCACCCTCACAGAGCCCTTCATTGTACTTCTTCCGCCTATTCGCTCTCTCCACTGCATTTAGCAGCGTATTTCCGTTGCACTCTTAATATTGCTAAACTTGCTTTTAATTTCACCGAAGGTTGTTTTGAGTTTCCTATATGCTAAGTCAGTCCTTCCGACAATCATTCCTTTTTCGATTTCTTCACTTTTTTCATGCTGTCTCAGCTTCCCCGCTTTTCCTATTTACTTCATTCTTCAGTAACTTGTATTTCTGTATTCCTGTCTTTCCTTGAACATTTTTGTGCTTCATTTTTTCATTGATCAACTGAAGTATTTCCTCTGTCACTCATGGTTTCTTCGCAGTTACCTTCTTTCTACCTATGTTCGCTTCTTTTTTTTTATTTTTATTTTTTTCAAATTCTGTAATTCTCCTCTTGAGAGATGTCCTTCCTTCTTCAACTGAAATGCTACTGAGCTATTACTTATCTCAGTATCTCTAGCCTTACTTCAGGTATGCCTCTTCATTCCATCGTACTTCTGTATCCCATTTTTTACCTGTTGATTCTTCCTGACTAATCTGTTAAACTTCAGCCTGCTCTTCATCACTACTACGTTGTGATATGAGTCTACACTCCTGGAAATGGAAAACAGAACACATTGACACCGGTGTGTCAGACCCACCATACTTGCTCCGGACACTGCGAGAGGGCTGTACAAGCAATGATCACACGCACGGCACAGCGGACACACCAGGAACCGCGGTGTTGGCCGTCGAATGGCGCTAACTGCGCAGCATTTGTGCACCGCCGCCGTCAGTGTCAGCCAGTTTGCCGTGGCATACGGAGCTCCATCGCAGTCTTTAACACTGGTAGCATGCCGCGACAGCGTGGACGTGAACCGTATGTGCAGTTGACGGACTTTGAGCGAGGGCGTCTAGTGGGCATGCGGGAGGCCGGGTGGACGTACCGCCGAATTGCTCAACACGTGGGGCGTGAGGTCTCCACAGTACATCGATGTTGTCGCCAGTGGTCGGCGGAAGGTGCACGTGCCCGTCGACCTGGGACCGGACCGCAGCGACGCACGGATGCACGCCAAGACCGTAGGATCCTACGCAGTGCCGTAGGGGACCGCACCGCCACTTCCCAGCAAATTAGGGACACTGTTGCTCCTGGGGTATCGGCGAGGACCATTCGCAACCGTCTCCATGAAGCTGGGCTACGGTCCCGCACACCGTTAGGCCGTCTTCCGCTCACGCCCCAACATCGTGCAGCCCGCCTCCAGTGGTGTCGCGACAGGCGTGAATGGAGGGACGAATGGAGACGTGTCGTCTTCAGCGATGAGAGTCGCTTCTGCCTTGGCGCCAGTGATGGTCGTATGCGTGTTTGGCGCCGTGCAGGTGAGCGCCACAATCAGGACTGCATACGACCGAGGCACACAGGGCCAACACCCGGCATCATGGTGTGGGGAGCGATCTCCTACACTGGCCGTACACCACTGGTGATCGTCGAGGGGACACTGAATAGTGCACGGTACATCCAAACCGTCATCGAACCCATCGTTCTACCATTCCTAGACCGGCAAGGGAATTTGCTGTTCCAACAGGACAATGCACGTCCGCATGTATCCCGTGCCACCCAACGTGCTCTAGAAGGTAAGTCAACTACCCTGGCCAGCAAGATCTCCGGATCTGTCCCCCATTGAGCATGTTTGGGACTGGATGAAGCGTCGTCTCACGCGGTCTGCACGTCCAGCACGAACGCTGGTCCAACTGAGGCGCCAGGTGGAAATGGCATGGCAAGCCGTTCCACAGGACTACATCCAGCATCTCTACGATCGTCTCCATGGGAGAATAGCAGCCTGCATTGCTGCGAAAGGTGGATATATACTGTACTAGTGCCGACATTGTGCATGCTCTGTTGCCTGTGTCTATGTGCCTGTGGTTCTGTCAGTGTGATCATGTGATGTATCTGACCCCAGGAATGTGTCAATAAAGTTTCCCCTTCCTGGGACAATGAATTCACGGTGTTCTTATTTCAATTTCCAGGAGTGTATATCCGCTCCTGGGTACGCCTTACAACCCAGTAACTAACTTTAACCAATATTTTTGAATATTCAACAGTCTTTTTATATCTGCGGATGCTGTAACTTATAATGCAACAGCACTTCATCATGCAATTACTGTATCAACCCTGAAGGTCTGCTGAAGGAGCCAGAAATCTGAAGCAAAGAACGGTGGACGCGAAGTGTTGGGAATGGTACCGATTTTTAACGATGTGTACTTGGGGGCCAGTGGCAGACCTACAACGCCCTAAATATACTAATCCATTGGGGACTCATACTACTTTACGTAGGTTACCATTTAAGATCATAGCGTATGTGTCCCGGACAACATGTCGATATTGGATCTTGAACGAAAAAAGTTTGACAACCGCTGATCTAGATGACCTATTTCAGCAGGTAGTGACAGAGTGTGCACAGCTGAAGTCGACAGTATTTATGACGGTTCGACTCACCACTGTTTTGCCAAGCTATTACTCTTCAGGCAGCCGTAGTGGCCGAGCGGTTCTAGGCGCCTCAGTCTGGAACCGCGCGACAGCCACGGTCGCAGATTCGAATCCTGTCTCGGGCATGATGGATGTGTGTGATGTCCTTAGGTTAGATAGGTTTAAGTAGTCCTAAGTTGTAGCAGACATGACCTCACACGTTAACTCCAATAGTGCTCAGAGCCATTTGAACCATTACTCTTCGTCACGTAGACCAAATAACATCACAAAATAGTACAACAAAAGAATAATTTGCGAATTCGGACAGGAACGGACCTACCATCACAGTTCTGAAACATCGCCTACTAGATCTTAAACAAGATCCTTCGAATGAATGTAAATACATCATCGTAAATATTTGAACTGTGTAGGCACATCGACAGCCGGATTTGCTCTCTGTCAACACAATACACTGAAGGGAAAATTTCTCTCAGAAACAGTATTGTTACAGTCTGTAGACAAAATTTTATGGTATGTGTAATGTTTATTTTTTCTATATTTATTTATTAATATAACATTAGATGTACACTGCCTCATATAAAAAATCCCGGTACACATAAGTGACATTAATATGAGATGTGTCCACCTTTCGCCTTTGTGACGGTTTGAGCTCTGCTGTGGACATTTTCAGTGAGGAGTATCAATGCCTGCGGAAGAACGGCAGTTGGTAGCGATGTTGGACACTGTGATTTGGAACTAGGTCGATGCTCTGACACACTCCAAAGGAGTTTCATTGGGTTCAAGTCGGGACTCCGGTCAGGCCAGTCCATTTCAAGAAAGTTAATGTTCACATTCTATTGCCTCACATGTGCTGCTTTAGGTTGCGTGGTCGAGATGATAGAAATCATCTCCGAACGCTTCCTCCGCCGTACACACTATCCAGTCCTCTAAAATGTGACCATGTCCTTCCGCATTTAGCGTTCTATTAAGAGAATAAAGTGACCACACCCTAACCAAGAAAAACACCCCGTATCACAAAATAACTTGTGTGTTGGCACTATACATGACGGCAGGTAGCATTCTCTAGGTATTCGCCAAAGTCGAACCCTTCCATCAGATTACCACAGGTCATAGAGTGATTCATCAGTGAAAATCACTTGTCTGCAGCTCGTGGTCTCGTGGCTAGCGTTGCTACTTCTGGATCACGGGGTCCCGGGTTCGATTTTCGGCGGTGTTGGGCATTTTCTCTGCCCGGGGACTGGGTGTTTGTGTTGTCCTCATCATTTCATCATCATTTGTGACAGTCGCTAGATTGGATTCTGAAAAAAAATGGACTGTGTTAATATTGGTACTTTTTATGGGCGCTGATGACCGCGCAGTTGAGCGCCCCACAAACCAAACGTCATCATCAGTCCAAATCACTCGTTTCCAGTCATCCTTTGTCGAGTGACGTAACTCTTTACACCACCTCAAGCGTCCTTGGCACTGCCTAGAGAAAGGCGTGGCTTATGAGGAGCTTGTCGTAGATTGTAACTACTTTTCTTTTAAATCCTTAGCACAGTCATTATGCTAAACGAACTTTTGGTAGCGCTTTGGAAATCATGAGCTTTCCTCTAGCGCTGATTTCATGAGATTTTTTTGCAATCACCCTTCACAATGTTCGGCGTTCCCTGTCGGTTATTATGTGAGGTCCGTCTGCCTTAGTTTACCTGTGGTTGTTCATTAGAGTCTCCATTTCACAGTCACGTCATAATCGACTTGGGCAGGGTTAGAAGGATTGAAACACCGCTGATGGATTTGTTACTCAGAAATGACTTGTCCACTTCTGACTGACCCGTTTTGCTGTTAGTGCCTCTGTCTCTGACAACACGATACTCCCTCCTCCTTTTGTAGTCACCTTTACATAGGTGTGTCGACATTTGATCGGATGGTATATTTGTATCATTTGTTCAAATGGCTCTGAGCACCATGGGACTAAACATCTGAGGTCATCAGTCCCCTAGAACTTAGAACTACTTAAACCTAACTAACCTAAGGACATCACACACATCCATGCCCGAGGCAGGATTCGAACCTGCGACCGTAGCGGTCGCGTGGTTCAAGACTGAAGCGCCTAGAACCGCTCGGCCACTGAGTCATTTGTATGCTGCTTTTTACGCCATTCTATAAATTCATCATTTAACGTCGATATTATAAACAGAGAAATTTTGGGTTCGAATATTATCAGACATCAATGTTTCGTCGTCGATTTATTATTATTTTATTATTGTTTACAAGCTGATACTTTACTGACCACAGTATGTCTTAATGTAAAACGTTGCGTAATAGAAACCGTCACAAACACACTTTTTAGCATCGCTTAATGGCACGACAGGTTCTTTCGTAGCTAAAATGAGTTCGTAACTTACATACCTGATTTCTTTTTCTAAAGGGCGAGTTTTTTGAGACAAAGAAATTTCACAATAACTATGCATCGGATAATAAAACTGAAGAATAAGCGTTTAGTATTTTTATAAATGATATCTGGTCACCTCCCCCACCCCCCCCTCCTCCCCCTGCTCCACTACCAAGATGTGGGCTGGGAGCAACTTCGAAATCACTTTTTTACTGCAGAACCGCATTCTTAGAGAAAAAAAATTCTTATCTTTTAATGTAACACTTTTGTCGTTCCGCGATAGGTGTCTTTGTAATCGACAATTAACATAACTGAATTATTCAAATTCTAAAATCTAATATATGCCAAAAAGCCTTTACTGCCTAGACTGAAGTTTACACTACGGAATTAAAAGATGATGGCTAGTTTTATTTGAGTATAACAACCTCCTCAGATCACTAAACCAACAGAAAATATCTTAACAAAGTAATGTACATTTTAAAAATGACAAAGCCGACACAATATGCACTGCCGGAAAAAAACTTAGTACACTCTTTCAGAGATTTCCGATTCACTGAACAAATATTGTGCGTATGGCGCACGTGAAATGATGGAATTTACAGTTCAGTAGCACAAGCAGTTCTGAGGCTCCAGGTGTCGACCCGCGCTGAAACATACAGGTATGTGGTGTAGCCTCCAGGGGCGGCAGTGCAGGGGCTGACTCCGGCATCCAGTCGATCGTACAGATGGCGAATACTGTCGTGGGATACGTATTGCCATGCCTGCTCGACCTGTTCCCGTAGTTCTGTAAGGATTGTTGGATGACGAGTTTCACGAGTCACTAGATCGTCACATCATATCACACGTCCTCGATTGGAAACAAGATGTCGTGCTGGCCAGCGTAGCTGCTGCTCGCCTTGCAGGGCACGTTGTGTTTCACGGCAATGTGTGGCCGAGCTGTATTCTGTTGGAACAGCGCGTCGCCTTCCTGTTGCAAAAGAACGGGTCTAATAACATTCTACACGCACCGAGTTCTGGTTATCGTCCTCTCTACAAACACCAAAGGTGAATGATGGTTGTAGTTTATTGCGCACGGGACCAAAAGGCCTGGGGTGTGGCCGGTGTGTCTTGGACGAATGCTCTCTACGAGACAGCGTTCACCAGGGCCACCATCCTTTCGTGCAGGCAGAATCTCCTTTCATCGTTGAAGATCATGGAGCGCCGTTCGACCTTCGAAGTGATATTCTGACGACTCCAGCCGAGTCGTGCAAGTCGATACTGTGCATGTATGGAATATCGGCCAGAGGTGTGCTTACACATTGTCCCACTGCTCGTAACCGGTTTGCAACTGGTTGTGTTGGAGCGTCTGGGCTCATAAGCTTATCTCTGTTGGAGCAGCTGTACGATCTGTCCCTGCTGCCTTTACAATGCGACGATATGAGTGTGTGAGAATGTCCACGTGACCACTGGTACCAGCATCGTTGCACAACTAACGTAGCGCGCCCAGAAATGTCTATCCCGCCACTCGGAAGGGCACAATTTTGCCCCTTTCAAGTTCGCATTTTAATTGTTTTGTAAAAATAAACTCCAATTTTCAGACAGTTAAGTATGGTGTACCTCAGGGATCAGTTTTGGGCCCCTTTCTTTTCATTCTGTGCGTAAATAAGAAGTAGTAGAAATGAGAACAGCGAGAAACTCAATATCAGGATTGTCGACGACGACGTAGATGAAATTAAGGCAGTCAAATAACCAATGACGGACAGAGCAAGAAGGACATCAAAGCAAGCCGCTGTGGTGAGCGGTTCTAGGCGCTTCAGTCCGAAACCGCGCTGCTTCTACGGTCGCAAGTTCGAATGCTGCCTCAGGCATGGATGTGTGTGATGTCTTAGTTAGGTTTAAGAAGTTCTAAGTCTAGGGGATTGATGACCACACATGTTAAGTCCCATAGTGCTTAGAGCAATTGGAACCATTTTTGACATCAAAAGCACACTAGCAATGGCAATGGCAAAAAGGGCATTCCTGGCCCAGAGAAGACGACTAATATCAAATATCAGCCATAATTTGAGAAAGAAATTTCTGGGAATGTACGTCTGGAGTACAGTAGTGAAATATGGGCTGTGGGAAAACCAGAACAGAAGAAAATCGAAGGATTTGAGATGTGGTGCTACAGATGAATGTTGAAACTTAGGTGGACTGATAAGGGAAGGAATGCGGAGGTTCTGTGTAGAATCGGAGAGGAAAGGAACATGTGGAAAACACTGGTAAGGAGAAGGGACAGGTTGGTAGGACATCTGTTAAGATACGAGGGAATGACATCCATGGTACTAGAGGGAGCTGTAGAGGGCAAAAACTGTAGAGGAAGACAGAGATTGGAATACATCTAGCAAATAATTTAGGAGGTAGGTTGCAAGTGCTACTCTGAGATGAACAGGTTAATAAAGGAAATGATATGAAATAAGTAGTAGGTGACAAGATGACACTTCTCTTGAAGCAAAAAGTGATTCAGTAAAAGAAGGGGAAGCAAGTACCTCTGCAAATCTGAGTGAGGCTTAAGTATTTCAGTGAAAACAAGATGCCTGTAAATGTGAATAAGCCAACATACATACAACTACAAGCGAATAAATTGGCAGAGACTGACAACATTTTCCTGGAACTGGGTAAGACAGTTGTCAAAGAAATAAGGAGCTACAGATTCTTTAGTGCCATAGATCTTAAGCATTTGACATGGGAGGACCATACCAGCAAAAAACCAAGCAAGAACATATTCTTAACGAGGAAGATGTCTAGGACAGTAAACACAGACACGATGTTCAAAGTAGTTCAAATGGATCTAAGCACCAAGGGACTTAACATCTGAGGTCATCAGTCCCCTAGACTTAGAACTACTTAATCCTAACTAACCTAAGGACATCACAGACATCAATTCCCGAGGCAGTATTCGAACCTGTCACTCTAAGTCTAAAAGCGAGATGTCACTGACGCATTGTTGTGCCATCAGAGTTCCCTCAATCATACCAGCCTTGACCTGAAGTCATACTCGATAGCTCCCTGCACCATGACTACCCCCGCTGTGTCTCTCCAAAACAAAGGAAGAATGAGAACTCTCACCAGCTCCTTTAACGACGGTCATATTGGGTAGTGCATTGTTGAACACAATGCGATGCCATTGCCGGCAGTCCATGTTTCCAAGTCACAGTACCACTCCAAACACCGCTAATTGTTTGCGGTGGGAACAGCAGTCAACGCGTGATATTGCAGTTCCCTAGACCTGGCCTTTCCACCAGTCACAGAGAATACTCTACTGGCCATTAAAATTGCTACACCACGAAGATGACGTGCTACAGACGCGAAATTTAATGTGTGTGAAATCTTACGAGACTTAACTGCTAAGGTCATCAGTCCCTAAGCTTACACACTACTTAACCCAAATTACCCTAAGGGCAACACACACACCCATGCCCGAGAGAGGACTCGAACCTCCGCCGGGACCAGCCGCACAGTCCATGACTGCGAAAAATTTAACCGACAGGAAGAAGATGCTGTGACATGCAAATGATTAGCTTTTCAGTGCATTCACACAAGGTTGGCGCTGGTGGTTGACACCTACAACTTGCTGACATGAGGAAAGTTTCCAACCGATTTCTCATACACAAACAGCAGTTGACCGGCGTTGCCTGGTGAAACGTTGTTGTGATGCCTCGTGTAAGGAGGAGAAATGCGTACCATCGCGTTTCCGACTTTGATAAAGGTCGGATTGTAGCCTATATCGTATCGCGACACTGCTGCTGGCATTAGTCAAGATCCAATGACTGTTAGCAGAATATGGAATTGGTGGGTTCAGGAGGGTAATACGGAACGCCCTGCTGGATCCCAACGGCCTCATATCACTAGCAGTCGAAATGACAGGCATCGTATCCGCATGGCCGTAACGCATCGTGGAGCCAAGTCTCGATCCCTGAGTCAACAGATGGGGACGTTTGCAAGACAACAACCACCTGCACGAACGGTTCGACGACGTTTGCAGCGGCATGGACAATCAGCTCGGAGATCATGGCTGCGGTTGTCCTTGAAGCTGCATCACAGACAGGAGCGCTGCGATGGTGTACTCGACGACGAACCTTGGTGCACGAATGGCAAAACGTCATTTTTTCGGATGAATCCAGGTTCTGTTTACAGCATCATGATGGTCGCATCCGTGTTTGGCGACATCGCAGTGAACGCACATTGGAATCGTGTATTCGTCATTGCCATACTGGCGTATCACCCGGTCACCCGGCGTGATGGTATGGGGTGCCATTGGTTACACGTCTCGGTCACCTCTTGTTCGCATTGACGGCACTTTGAACAGTGGACGTTACATTTCAGATATGTTACGACCCGTAGCTCTACCCTTCATTCGGTCCCTGCGAAACCCTACATTTCAGGAGGATAATGCACGACCGCATGTTGCAGGTCCTGTACGGACCCTTCTGGATACAGAAAATGTTCGACTGCTGCCCTGGGCAGTATATTCTCCAGATCTCTCACCAATTGAAAACGTCTGGTCAATGGTGGCCGAGCAACTGGCTAGTCACAATACGCCAGTCATTACTCTTGATGAACTGTGGTATCGTGTTGAAGCTGCATGGGCAGCTGTACCTGTACACGTCATCCAAGCTCTGTTCGACTCAATGCCCAGGCGTATCAAGGCCGTTATTACGGCCAGAGGTGGCTGATCTGGGTACTGATTTCTCAGGATCTATGCACCCAAATTGCATGAAAATGTAATCACATGTCAGTTCTAGTATAAAATATATTTGTCCAATGAATACCCCTTTATCATCTGCATTTTTTTCTTGGTGTAACAGTTTTTATGGCCAGTAGTGTGGAATTTACATATCACTCTGTGGTGTGTACTTGCTCGAAGCAGCTTTGACGTCCGACTATGTCTTCTGGTTGTTTCTTTTTTTTTTGGCAGCCAGCGTAGTATTTATAAAACTGTATTACGAAAAATGTGTACGTCTGTCGTGAATGATGGAAGTAAGCAGCGATTTGCAGTTCACACAACTCTTTACAGTCACAGAACTTATGTTACTGAAGAGTTTACAAGAAGCCATGTCTTAGGAATCAGTATTACCAGTCACAGATATAAAATGTCTTTGACTGTACCAATACCCAGCATCCACCCCACCTTGGTAAACCTCTGGGTGATGGGGGGGGGGGAGGGGAGGAGGGGGAACAGGAGGATAATCGGGCGTCCACATGAACTGGACGTGCTATCTGCGTACTTCTCTCACCACTGTCCCTACGAAGATGCCAGTGGTCCAATGAATTTACAAGTGATTACGCTCTTGGCGAGGAAATGATGGGCACCTTGAGGTGATCAGTGAAGGTCTTCAAAAAACCGCCGAAGGCGTACAATTTTAGACTAAATGGTTAGTGAAGACTCTCGTGAAGTGGTGTGAACTATCAGGTAGTACTTTATGTCGTTGCTCACCGGTGAGATACGCAAACATTACCTCTTAGACGGAAGAGCCCTTCTTCAATTAATTGACGAAGGCGTCCAATTTTAGAGACATGCGAGATCGATTTTCCGCTCTGGAGTGCATGGATTTCCTGCATGAAATATCGGTGTTCGACTGTTTTAACCAAGTAAGGTGGTGCCTTTGCAATCTCGACTGCTGTCAACTCTCTCAAATCGTGTGGAACATTATGTATAAAGCGAAGGATCCATCCAGTTACTGTCCAGTAGGAACTGAATTTGAAATTTCTATGAGACTGTGAAGTATAGCAAGTGCCTTCACATGTGTTACATTTCTCCTCTATTGCGGGATGTCATGACACATATTTGAAGTAGCATATGGCCAACACTCTTCTGAGTACTTAAGCTGTGACGGTTCTTTTCCACCGAACATTCGTGGATTCGATTTGATTGCCAAGAAGTCCCTGTGTTTAGTTATCCGATAGTTTATCATGTCCAGGATAATATTTTCACCGACTTCGTGACGTGTGTGTATGAATTTCTCTATTACAGATGAAGGTCTTCCATTGATTAGCATCATAGCGCATCCAGCCTAAGGTCACTTATCATCTGTCTACAACGGTGTGTGAGCAATGTCATACCCTGAGGCTGCGCAGAAATATCTTATTAATAACACCTAGAAGTTCGAGACAGGCAATGTTATCTTTTTGATAGGTGCAAGTCTGTTCTTGCTAAAGGCTAAGCGAATCATTTTTTTGCCGTATAAGGCACTGTGGATGTCCAGAGTTGTCCCATACGCTTGTTCCGAAGCACCATAAAATACTTGAATCTCAACATTGTGGTTTTTAGTGCCTTGTATCCAGCGCGGGGTGCGAAAGCAAGGCAATGAAGGTATAGAGGACACCCTAGGGTTCCATAGTACACTCCTGGAAATGGAAAAAAGAACACATTGACGCCGGTGTGTCAGACCCACCATACGTGCTCCGGACACTGCGAGAGGGCTGTACAAGCAATGATCACACGCACGGCACAGCGGACACACCAGGAACCGCGGTGTTGGCCGTCGAATGGCGCTAGCTGCGCAGCATTTGTGCACCGCCGCCGTCAGTGTCAGCCAGTTTGCCGTGGCATACGGAGCTCCATCGCAGTCTTTAACACTGGTAGCATGCCGCGACAGCGTGGACGTGAACCGTATGTGCAGTTGACGGACTTTGAGCGAGGGCGTATAGTGGGCATGCGGGAGGCCGGGTGGACGTACCGCCGAATTGCTCAACACGTGGGGCGTGAGGTCTCCACAGTACATCGATGTTGTCGCCAGTGGTCGGCGGAAGGTGCACGTGCCCGTCGACCTGGGACCGGACCGCAGCGACGCACGGATGCACGCCAAGACCGTAGGATCCTACGCAGTGCCGTAGGGGACCGCACCGCCACTTCCCAGCAAATTAGGGACACTGTTGCTCCTGGGGTATCGGCGAGGACCATTCGCAACCGTCTCCATGAAGCTGGGCTACGGTCCCGCACACCGTTAGGCCGTCTTCCGCTCACGCCCCAACATCGTGCAGCCCGCCTCCAGTGGTGTCGCGACAGGCGTGAATGGAGGGACGAATGGAGACGTGTCGTCTTCAGCGATGAGAGTCGCTTCTGCCTTGGTGCCAATGATGGTCGTATGCGTGTTTGGCGCCGTGCAGGTGAGCGCCACAATCAGGACTGCATACGACCGAGGCACACAGGGCCAACACCCGGCATCATGGTGTGGGGAGCGATCTCCTACACTGGCCGTACACCACTGGTGATCGTCGAGGGGACACTGAATAGTGCACGGTACATCCAAACCGTCATCGAACCCATCTTTCTACCATTCCTAGACCGGCAAGGGAACTTGCTGTTCCAACAGGACAATGCTCGTCCGCATGTATCCCGTGCCACCCAACGTGCTCTAGAAGGTGTAAGTCAACTACCCTGGCCAGCAAGATCTCCGGATCTGTCCCCCATTGAGCATGTTTGGGACTGGATGAAGCGTCGTCTCACGCGGTCTGCACGTCCAGCACGAACGCTGGTCCAACTGAGGCGCCAGGTGGAAATGGCATGGCAAGCCGTTCCACAGGACTACATCCAGCATCTCTACGATCGTCTCCATGGGAGAATAGCAGCCTGCATTGCTGCGAAAGGTGGATATACACTGTACTAGTGCCGACATTGTGCATGCTCTGTTGCCTGTGTCTATGTGCCTGTGGTTCTGTCAGTGTGATCATGTGATGTATCTGACCCCAGGAATGTGTCAATAAAGTTTCCCCTTCCTGGGACAATGAATTCACGGTGTTCTTATTTCAATTTCCAGGAGTGTATTATCAGATCGTACATTCAAGTAAATTCCTCTACACCACGTTTCTTGCAATAATAGTTTTGCTGTGACTGACATGGGAGAGTAGTGGGTTGTAAGCTACATTTGTAATAGTTTCCTTTTGGTAGTGGAGCCATCAGTTAATTTTTCTGTTTAATGTAGAAACTGCCCAATACCGTGTTCTAATATACGCCTAAAACTTGTGTAACTGGAGTAATATTTGACCCTTTGGTTCTCCTGAAGTAGTGCCCCATTTCAAAAATTGAAAAATCAGTTATTTCATGAGGACTATTAGTTCATAATACAGATAACTTAAAGATCATTATCTGTATCCAATGCGAGGTCATCATGTTGGCTAGTATCTATACGGCGACGGGGAATGCTGTCTCACGTATAGAAGCGTGTTCCTTCACCGTTGCCGAAAGCAAGGTTGGACCTCATATCATGGGAATGGAAGTCTAGTGTAAATGTAAGTCGTTGCCGGTATTTCATCCGTGGCATGGTAGTTTCTGTGACTGTCTCGGAATTCCTGTCGTGGAAATCTTGTCAAAGTTTTTTCGTCTTCGTGCAAGAAACGTTGCAGGAGTACTTGCGTGATATCGATGATAACAGCAACGGGATATAATCGTAAGTGTAACACAACATCTAGTATTTCCGGCAGAAGATTTGCTTCCACGTCTAACCAGCTGTTGAGAGATGGTACTTTGATCTCGCGAGAAGAAGCATAAAATACGATCCTAAATTTTATGTTCGCAAGTTTCTCATTCTAAACTGACTGATGCGGAAGGTAAAGCATTATGTTACTTGGGTCTTCAGGAGTAGCGATTTCTAAATGGTACTTTGGAGTTTAGAACAGCATAAGTATTCTTTGAAGAAACATTGCTAATAAGTCTTTTATGTTAAATACGAAATATACTGTCTGCATTCAGTTTTTTAGCAGAATTTAGCTTGATATCAACACGCGCGATGTAGGATGCCTGAAATTCTTGTTTATTGCATCACGACGTGCAGTTATGCCAATTGTTTCTAAATTCGAAGATGGTCTCAACTGGTCATCAGTGTGCATGTGCGCCTCAAGTACAAAGTTAACAACAGTTAAATTCGTACAGATGTCAGATCTGGTCTCACTGAGGATCCAGACGATTGTGCTAGGAAACTGAACAACAGAATTATAAATGCTGATCGGTAGACTATCAGATTCAAAAGCCCAGTAATGATCGCTGAGAACTAAAAGTTCGAAGGTCGTATCTTCTTGGGAACCAGTCTGTCGATTAGTCACCTGCAGTGTGTGTACATGTACCATATTCATAACACCTTGTGGAACTGGCCTGAGTTGTGAAGTAGTGGTCACTTTCATATGTGCTGATGCAAGTCGCAGGAATTAGTCCGCACTCCTCTAACTTCGAAACCGACATGGCTACGTCGAGGAGCCAGTACGAAATCCCAGCGTCCAAACGCTAAGTTCCCTTTGGTAGAAGGCAAGTTCCAAATCATCTATTAACGTTATTTATTGCTGATACAGAAGATGATCCTGTGTAACCATCACGATACTGGGAAGTGTGTATGCAGTATGTGAAACGACCGCCAACACTGATGAACAATCGAAACTGGTCGTCCAATAAAATGCTTTTTAGCCGTCTTGACTTGCGAAGTTTTCTTCAGTTACCTTCTATTAATCGCTTTGCTAAGAAAGATGCTTGGCTTCCGTTGTCTAGGACATATAGAGTAAGTTTACTTAATTCTTTTGGTATTACCAGGAGCGCCGGAAGAGTTTGCAAGAATGTGAAGGCTGACATAGTAACGTCTGTTTTACTAACGGTAGTGATACTGGAATCTTACACGTCGTACCTTTGACGCATATTGACCTGTGTTCCGTCTTTTTTTTTCTTTTTTGCAATTAGCACCAAATGTCCTATCTTTCTTCCGCAATTTGACACATTATGTCGTCCGTTTAGGAGTAGAAAATCTGTCAGTATTTTCCACTTTCCATTCTCGTCCAATGACTTCAGACAGTTTTATTACACTCAAGGTTCCATTGCCGACGTTCTTCTCAAAAGACGCAATTTTTACCCCCGTGTGTAATGTTTGTTTCTGATTAGCGCGCACCTTCTATTAATCGCTTTGCTAAGAAAGATGCTTGGCTTCCGTTGTCTAGGACATATAGAGTAAGTTTACTTAATTCTTTTGGTATTACCAGGAGCGCCGGAAGAGTTTGCAAGAATGTGAAGGCTGACATAGTAACGTCTGTTTTACTAACGGTAGTGATACTGGAATCTTACACGTCGTACCTTTGACGCATATTGACCTGTGTTCCGTCTTTTTTTTTCTTTTTTGCAATTAGCACCAAATGTCCTATCTTTCTTCCGCAATTTGACACATTATGTCGTCCGTTTAGGAGTAGAAAATCTGTCAGTATTTTCCACTTTCCATTCTCGTCCAATGACTTCAGACAGTTTTATTACACTCAAGGTTCCATTGCCGACGTTCTTCTCAAAAGACGCAATTTTTACCCCCTTGTGTAATGTTTGTTTCTGATTAGCGCGCACCTTCTATTAATCGCTTTGCTAAGAAAGATGCTTGGCTTCCGTTGTCTAGGACATATAGAGTAAGTTTACTTAATTCTTTTGGTATTACCAGGAGCGCCGGAAGAGTTTGCAAGAATGTGAAGGCTTACATAGTAACGTCTGTTTTACTAACGGTAGTGATACTGGAATCTTACACGTCGTACCTTTGACGCATATTGACCTGTGTTCCGTCTTTTTTTTTCTTTTTTGCAATTAGCACCAAATGTCCTATCTTTCTTCCGCAATTTGACACATTATGTCGTCCGTTTAGGAGTAGAAAATCTGTCAGTATTTTCCACTTTCCATTCTCGTCCAATGACTTCAGACAGTTTTATTACACTCAAGGTTCCATTGCCGACGTTCTTCTCAAAAGACGCAATTTTTACCCCCTTGTGTAATGTTTGTTTCTGATTAGCGCGCACCTTCTATTAATCGCTTTGCTAAGAAAGATGCTTGGCTTCCGTTGTCTAGGACATATAGAGTAAGTTTACTTAATTCTTTTGGTATTACCAGGAGCGCCGGAAGAGTTTGCAAGAATGTGAAGGCTTACATAGTAACGTCTGTTTTACTAACGGTAGTGATACTGGAATCTTACACGTCGTACCTTTGACGCATATTGACCTGTGTTCCGTCTTTTTTTTTCTTTTTTGCAATTAGCACCAAATGTCCTATCTTTCTTCCGCAATTTGACACATTATGTCGTCCATTTAGGAGTAGAAAATCTGTCAGTATTTTCCACTTTCCATTCTCGTCCAATGACTTCAGACAGTTTTATTACACTCAAGGTTCCATTGCCGACGTTCTTCTCAAAAGACGCAATTTTTACCCCCTTGTGTAATGTTTGTTTCTGATTAGCGCGCACCTTCTATTAATCGCTTTGCTAAGAAAGATGCTTGGCTTCCGTTGTCTAGGACATATAGAGTAAGTTTACTTAATTCTTTTGGTATTACCAGGAGCGCCGGAAGAGTTTGCAAGAATGTGAAGGCTGACATAGTAACGTCTGTTTTACTAACGGTAGTGATACTGGAATCTTACACGTCGTACCTTTGACGCATATTGACCTGTGTTCCGTCTTTTTTTTTCTTTTTTGCAATTAGCACCAAATGTCCTATCTTTCTTCCGCAATTTGACACATTATGTCGTCCGTTTAGGAGTAGAAAATCTGTCAGTATTTTCCACTTTCCATTCTCGTCCAATGACTTCAGACAGTTTTATTACACTCAAGGTTCCATTGCCGACGTTCTTCTCAAAAGACGCAATTTTTACCCCCTTGTGTAATGTTTGTTTCTGATTAGCGCGCACCTTCTATTAATCGCTTTGCTAAGAAAGATGCTTGGCTTCCGTTGTCTAGGACATATAGAGTAAGTTTACTTAATTCTTTTGGTATTACCAGGAGCGCCGGAAGAGTTTGCAAGAATGTGAAGGCTTACATAGTAACGTCTGTTTTACTAACGGTAGTGATACTGGAATCTTACACGTCGTACCTTTGACGCATATTGACCTGTGTTCCGTCTTTTTTTTTCTTTTTTGCAATTAGCACCAAATGTCCTATCTTTCTTCCGCAATTTGACACATTATGTCGTCCGTTTAGGAGTAGAAAATCTGTCAGTATTTTCCACTTTCCATTCTCGTCCAATGACTTCAGACAGTTTTATTACACTCAAGGTTCCATTGCCGACGTTCTTCTCAAAAGACGCAATTTTTACCCCCTTGTGTAATGTTTGTTTCTGATTAGCACGCACCTTCTATTAATCGCTTTGCTAAGAAAGATGCTTGGCTTCCGTTGTCTAGGACATATAGAGTAAGTTTACTTAATTCTTTTGGTATTACCAGGAGCGCCGGAAGAGTTTGCAAGAATGTGAAGGCTTACATAGTAACGTCTGTTTTACTAACGGTAGTGATACTGGAATCTTACACGTCGTACCTTTGACGCATATTGACCTGTGTTCCGTCTTTTTTTTTCTTTTTTGCAATTAGCACCAAATGTCCTATCTTTCTTCCGCAATTTGACACATTATGTCGTCCGTTTAGGAGTAGAAAATCTGTCAGTATTTTCCACTTTCCATTCTCGTCCAATGACTTCAGACAGTTTTATTACACTCAAGGTTCCATTGCCGACGTTCTTCTCAAAAGACGCAATTTTTACCCCCTTGTGTAATGTTTGTTTCTGATTAGCGCGCACCTTCTATTAATCGCTTTGCTAAGAAAGATGCTTGGCTTCCGTTGTCTAGGACATATAGAGTAAGTTTACTTAATTCTTTTGGTATTACCAGGAGCGCCGGAAGAGTTTGCAAGAATGTGAAGGCTTACATAGTAACGTCTGTTTTACTAACGGTAGTGATACTGGAATCTTACACGTCGTACCTTTGACGCATATTGACCTGTGTTCCGTCTTTTTTTTTTCTTTTTTGCAATTAGCACCAAATGTCCTATCTTTCTTCCGCAATTTGACACATTATGTCGTCCATTTAGGAGTAGAAAATCTGTCAGTATTTTCCACTTTCCATTCTCGTCCAATGACTTCAGACAGTTTTATTACACTCAAGGTTCCATTGCCGACGTTCTTCTCAAAAGACGCAATTTTTACCCCCTTGTGTAATGTTTGTTTCTGATTAGCGCGCACCTTCTATTAATCGCTTTGCTAAGAAAGATGCTTGGCTTCCGTTGTCTAGGACATATAGAGTAAGTTTACTTAATTCTTTTGGTATTACCAGGAGCGCCGGAAGAGTTTGCAAGAATGTGAAGGCTGACATAGTAACGTCTGTTTTACTAACGGTAGTGATACTGGAATCTTACACGTCGTACCTTTGACGCATATTGACCTGTGTTCCGTCTTTTTTTTTCTTTTTTGCAATTAGCACCAAATGTCCTATCTTTCTTCCGCAATTTGACACATTATGTCGTCCGTTTAGGAGTAGAAAATCTGTCAGTATTTTCCACTTTCCATTCTCGTCCAATGACTTCAGACAGTTTTATTACACTCAAGGTTCCATTGCCGACGTTCTTCTCAAAAGACGCAATTTTTACCCCCTTGTGTATTGTTTGTTTCTGATTAGCGCGCACCTTCTATTAATCGCTTTGCTAAGAAAGATGCTTGGCTTCCGTTGTCTAGGACATATAGAGTAAGTTTACTTAATTCTTTTGGTATTACCAGGAGCGCCGGAAGAGTTTGCAAGAATGTGAAGGCTTACATAGTAACGTCTGTTTTACTAACGGTAGTGATACTGGAATCTTACACGTCGTACCTTTGACGCATATTGACCTGTGTTCCGTCTTTTTTTTTCTTTTTTGCAATTAGCACCAAATGTCCTATCTTTCTTCCGCAATTTGACACATTATGTCGTCGTTTAGGAGTAGAAAATCTGTCAGTATTTTCCACTTTCCATTCTCGTCCAATGACTTCAGACAGTTTTATTACACTCAAGGTTCCATTGCCGACGTTCTTCTCAAAAGACGCAATTTTTACCCCCTTGTGTAATGTTTGTTTCTGATTAGCGCGCACCTTCTATTAATCACTTTGCTAAGAAAGATGCTTGGCTTCCGTTGTCTAGGACATATAGAGTAAGTTTACTTAATTCTTTTGGTATTACCAGGAGCGCCGGAAGAGTTTGCAAGAATGTGAAGGCTGACATAGTAACGTCTGTTTTACTAACGGTAGTGATACTGGAATCTTACACTTCGTACCTTTGACGCATATTGACCTGTGTTCCGTCTTTTTTTTTCTTTTTTGCAATTAGCACCAAATGTCCTATCTTTCTTCCGCAATTTGACACATTATGTCGTCCGTTTAGGAGTAGAAAATCTGTCAGTATTTTCCACTTTCCATTCTCGTCCAATGACTTCAGACAGTTTTATTACACTCAAGGTTCCATTGCCGACGTTCTTCTCAAAAGACGCAATTTTTACCCCCTTGTGTAATGTTTGTTTCTGATTAGCGCGCACCTTCTATTAATCGCTTTGCTAAGAAAGATGCTTGGCTTCCGTTGTCTAGGACATATAGAGTAAGTTTACTTAATTCTTTTGGTATTACCAGGAGCGCCGGAAGAGTTTGCAAGAATGTGAAGGCTTACATAGTAACGTCTGTTTTACTAACGGTAGTGATACTGGAATCTTACACGTCGTACCTTTGACGCATATTGACCTGTGTTCCGTCTTTTTTTTTCTTTTTTGCAATTAGCACCAAATGTCCTATCTTTCTTCCGCAATTTGACACATTATGTCGTCCGTTTAGGAGTAGAAAATCTGTCAGTATTTTCCACTTTCCATTCTCGTCCAATGACTTCAGACAGTTTTATTACACTCAAGGTTCCATTGCCGACGTTCTTCTCAAAAGACGCAATTTTTACCCCCTTGTGTAATGTTTGTTTCTGATTAGCGCGCACCTTCTATTAATCGCTTTGCTAAGAAAGATGCTTGGCTTCCGTTGTCTAGGACATATAGAGTAAGTTTACTTAATTCTTTTGGTATTACCAGGAGCGCCGGAAGAGTTTGCAAGAATGTGAAGGCTTACATAGTAACGTCTGTTTTACTAACGGTAGTGATACTGGACTCTTACACGTCGTACCTTTGACGCATATTGACCTGTGTTCCGTCTTTTTTTTTTCTTTTTTGCAATTAGCACCAAATGTCCTATCTTTCTTCCGCAATTTGACACATTATGTCGTCCGTTTAGGAGTAGAAAATCTGTCAGTATTTTCCACTTTCCATTCTCGTCCAATGACTTCAGACAGTTTTATTACACTCAAGGTTCCATTGCCGACGTTCTTCTCAAAAGACGCAATTTTTACCCCCTTGTGTAATGTTTGTTTCTGATTAGCGCGCACCTTCTATTAATCGCTTTGCTAAGAAAGATGCTTGGCTTCCGTTGTCTAGGACATATAGAGTAAGTTTACTTAATTCTTTTGGTATTACCAGGAGCGCCGGAAGAGTTTGCAAGAATGTGAAGGCTTACATAGTAACGTCTGTTTTACTAACGGTAGTGATACTGGACTCTTACACGTCGTACCTTTGACGCATATTGACCTGTGTTACGTCTTTTTTTTTCTTTTTTGCAATTAGCACCAAATGTCCTATCTTTCTTCCGCAATTTGACACATTATGTCGTCCGTTTAGGAGTAGAAAATCTGTCAGTATTTTCCACTTTCCATTCTCGTCCAATGACTTCAGACAGTTTTATTACACTCAAGGTTCCATTGCCGACGTTCTTCTCAAAAGACGCAATTTTTACCCCCTTGTGTAATGTTTGTTTCTGATTAGCGCGCACCTTCTATTAATCGCTTTGCTAAGAAAGATGCTTGGCTTCCGTTGTCTAGGACATATAGAGTAAGTTTACTTAATTCTTTTGGTATTACCAGGAGCGCCGGAAGAGTTTGCAAGAATGTGAAGGCTGACATAGTAACGTCTGTTTTACTAACGGTAGTGATACTGGAATCTTACACGTCGTACCTTTGACGCATATTGACCTGTGTTCCGTCTTTTTTTTTCTTTTTTGCAATTAGCACCAAATGTCCTATCTTTCTTCCGCAATTTGACACATTATGTCGTCCGTTTAGGAGTAGAAAATCTGTCAGTATTTTCCACTTTCCATTCTCGTCCAATGACTTCAGACAGTTTTATTACACTCAAGGTTCCATTGCCGACGTTCTTCTCAAAAGACCCAATTTTTACCCCCTTGTGTAATGTTTGCTTCTGATTAGCGCGCACCTTCTATTAATCGCTTTGCTAAGAAAGATGCTTGGCTTCCGTTGTCTAGGACATATAGAGTAAGTTTACTTAATTCTTTTGGTATTACCAGGAGCGCCGGAAGAGTTTGCAAGAATGTGAAGGCTGACATAGTAACGTCTGTTTTACTAACGGTAGTGATACTGGAATCTTACACGTCGTACCTTTGACGCATATTGACCTGTGTTCCGTCTTTTTTTTTCTTTTTTGCAATTAGCACCAAATGTCCTATCTTTCTTCCGCAATTTGACACATTATGTCGTCCGTTTAGGAGTAGAAAATCTGTCAGTATTTTCCACTTTCCATTCTCGTTCAATGACTTCAGAAAGTTTTATTACACTCAAGGTTCCATTGCCGACGTTCTTCTCAAAAGACGCAATTTTTACCCCCTTGTGTAATGTTTGTTTCTGATTAGCGCGCACCTTCTATTAATCGCTTTGCTAAGAAAGATGCTTGGCTTCCGTTGTCTAGGACATATAGAGTAAGTTTACTTAATTCTTTTGGTATTACCAGGAGCGCCGGAAGAGTTTGCAAGAATGTGAAGGCTTACATAGTAACGTCTGTTTTACTAACGGTAGTGATACTGGACTCTTACACGTCGTACCTTTGACGCATATTGACCTGTGTTACGTCTTTTTTTTTCTTTTTTGCAATTAGCACCAAATGTCCTATCTTTCTTCCGCAATTTGACACATTATGTCGTCCGTTTAGGAGTAGAAAATCTGTCAGTATTTTCCACTTTCCATTCTCGTCCAATGACTTCAGACAGTTTTATTACACTCAAGGTTCCATTGCCGACGTTCTTCTCAAAAGACGCAATTTTTACCCCCTTGTGTAATGTTTGTTTCTGATTAGCGCGCACCTTCTATTAATCGCTTTGCTAAGAAAGATGCTTGGCTTCCGTTGTCTAGGACATATAGAGTAAGTTTACTTAATTCTTTTGGTATTACCAGGAGCGCCGGAAGAGTTTGCAAGAATGTGAAGGCTGACATAGTAACGTCTGTTTTACTAACGGTAGTGATACTGGAATCTTACACGTCGTACCTTTGACGCATATTGACCTGTGTTCCGTCTTTTTTTTTCTTTTTTGCAATTAGCACCAAATGTCCTATCTTTCTTCCGCAATTTGACACATTATGTCGTCCGTTTAGGAGTAGAAAATCTGTCAGTATTTTCCACTTTCCATTCTCGTCCAATGACTTCAGACAGTTTTATTACACTCAAGGTTCCATTGCCGACGTTCTTCTCAAAAGACGCAATTTTTACCCCCTTGTGTAATGTTTGTTTCTGATTAGCGCGCACCTTCTATTAATCGCTTTGCTAAGAAAGATGCTTGGCTTCCGTTGTCTAGGACATATAGAGTAAGTTTACTTAATTCTTTTGGTATTACCAGGAGCGCCGGAAGAGTTTGCAAGAATGTGAAGGCTGACATAGTAACGTCTGTTTTACTAACGGTAGTGATACTGGAATCTTACACGTCGTACCTTTGACGCATATTGACCTGTGTTCCGTCTTTTTTTTTCTTTTTTGCAATTAGCACCAAATGTCCTATCTTTCTTCCGCAATTTGACACATTATGTCGTCCGTTTAGGAGTAGAAAATCTGTCAGTATTTTCCACTTTCCATTCTCGTTCAATGACTTCAGAAAGTTTTATTACACTCAAGGTTCCATTGCCGACGTTCTTCTCAAAAGACGCAATTTTTACCCCCTTGTGTAATGTTTGTTTCTGATTAGCGCGCACGTGAAGGCCTGCAGCCGTGGGATTGTTAAGTAGACGTTTTATTGTCTAACAGGATCTTCTGCGAAACAAGCGCTGAATCAGTTTCTGTTCCTATAAATTCCAACAGCTGAAGTATGTCTCCTTCTGAAAGACCGGTTTGCTTAACATGAATAAGCCCTCGTCGACAGCTGTCATCAGGAAAAATTCTGAGAATTTTTGATAATTGTACGCAGCCATAACATTTACTTCTTCGAGAGAGCGCACCAAGCTTGGATGCGGCGATAAGTCTAGAATTAAGTGCTTCTGGATTCCGAAGGTTTATCGACTGGATAGATTTCAAACAGCCCAGGTGAGCCTAAGCCCCGACGTCGCCAGCAAAAGTCTCAGGTTTTATACTGTGCAGTCTCACACTAAGTGTCGGAACAACTGAAATGACTGTCGTGGCAGATTGTTTATCGTTGATGGTAGCATGAGACATAATATTAGCGCTTTCTCTCGCCCGTACTCTTTTCAGGCGCGGTAACTGATTGTTGCTATTAGCGTGTTCTGTGTCACACATCGTGAAGCGCCAAGGTAGTAAATACGCAGTTTGATATTTAACTAACAGATGGCAGCACCGGTCATAAACAACTACAGGCATAGTACAATAATCTGACAATCCGTTAAAGCGCTGGCATGGCAGCTACACCAGCATTATAGAGTACAATAACTGAATCACGTGCTGTTACAAATGGTATTACGAAATGTAAGGCGCGTTCATTCAGTTACTTAGCTGTGTATGCAGGGGGTCGTTGTTGGTAGTCTTGCTTGGTGTGACTAATACTGCAATGTATAACACTCCTAACTGCTGTTATTACTGTACCATAACCTCAATGCTAGAAACAGGTTGTGACATTTAACTCTTTTGTAAAAGCAATTATAGTGCAAATCAACAGAGCAGTGTTACCCTCTGAGAGGAATTTTGTTAAATTGACCGTGTTGTACCCAACGGAAATGGCTTATCGGAAATGAAAATTAGAATTACGTAAATATTTAAACAGTACCAAACGTAATTTTGCCTATTTGCACTGTTCAACGGATAAAGAAAACGGCCGCCAGCCTAACTAGGCAAGAGAAAGATTAACATTCTCGATTAGGAAAATAGGTATAAGTAACTATAACGGACAAACACAACCTAAACTTGGCCACACACGAATGCAATGAATTCTGACACACCTATGTTTTCAGATAGAAGCTAACGACTGGAGCAGCACAAAAAGAAACTATTTGCACAGTTATGACACGTACAGAAAAAAAACACTATCACTTTCAGGGCTTACATAAAGTGAATGGTCTTTATAATATTACTATTAACATGCACTTCTAATGCACAAGATACACAAACACTTAGCAAACATGAATATATAGAGTTTCACAACTGCAGCTTTCTCACTTTTACTACTGCGAAACACAATACTGACCAAATTGCAAGAAACTGACTCACCTTTTAGGATTTATTACAGACAATAATGTGATCATTTACTAAGCAAAACGTTATAAGCCTCAGTCTTGAGAAATTTTAATTTGAAGTTGGCAACAAAACATTAATAAGCATTTTTACTAAGAATGTTATTTTCAGCAAGCATCATTAACTCTAACTCACTTTCTTGCCACATTAACTTTAACTTTACTACGTTCAAGAGGCATTAATTAGAAAACTGGAATTTTAACGTACTTTCAGTAAGGACACTCGGTAATCACTTTACTTCAAACGGAGAGGACCCTGAGAGGTGTTATGATGAGGAGAAAAATCAAGGTAGGTACATAAATTCAGATACACATTACCTTATATTTCAGCATAATAACACATCCATTAAGCTGATCCTTCACTGTACATCCTTATAATCATTACGTTGCAATGATTGCGCAATGTGGTGGCAACTGCATGTTGGTAGGTGGATTTGCAGGCAGAATTGCTGGGCTCTGTCATTTCTTGGTGGCGAAGATAGATACGCATTCCAGAATAGCCCAGCTATTTATCCACCCATCCGAGGCATTGGAAAATAACAGAAAAGCCTCTCTCGAAACCAGCACTATTCAACTTTTGCACGGCAGCGCACGGACTCGTAGCTCATCTCAGACTGCTGGCTCGTCCCCGACTCGTAGCTCGCCTCCGACTCGTTGCTTGTTCACGACTAACTGCTCGTTCCACCTTTTCCACCTAGGCCAACCACAATTTGCGCGCGCTACACAGTTCCGTTCCCGAGGGGAACCACTACACCTTTTACATACAGACTAACTAAGAGCCCTAAGTGAGGATCAGTAGTTTACATAACAGCAATCAAATACATTAAATAAGACAGAACATTTTCACATATTGACACTTCTACAAAAAATTATTCACACAGAATTACAGTTATATACAGTAAGTTTTGTTCCCTCCAAATGGGACAAAGTATTTACAGTACAGATACACTACTTTGCATTGAAACAAACTACGACATCAAAGTTTTAACAAAGAAAAGAATATACAATTTTGTGTTATCTATTCAATCAAAAACATTTACCGGTTCTTAACGGTGTAATATTAAATTTTAAAAAAATGAAACAAAAAATTAAATAAATAAATCCATACAGCATAAGAGCTGTGGTGTTACACATGCCCCATGTTTCATTGAAGTTTCCTGTAAGGGATACTTCAAGGAAACATCCATAACACCTAAGTGGTGTTGGCTAAAGAAAAAAATTGTACCATCCAACTTCAGTTGGGAGAAAAAAAATACACATATTACAAATATACAGTATATTCACTAAGAAATGCATATATTTCTTTCAAAAACACCCTCAAAGTAAAGCATTTATAGCAATTTTCATTTTCAGACTAGTTTACGGAAATTAATTTTACATCTTTACACAAAATACCTTTAAGCATGTTCATTTTACACACATACAGTTCAAATAATAGACAAACAATACACAAAATAAATCTGCATATTAGGAGAATAGGTATAGCCTTCAAATAAAAGAAAATGAAATAAACACACATACAATAGCACAGAACATTTTAACTCAACAAAACACAAATTTGTCTTTCAATGTTGTTAAAGAATGTAACTTTCAGAGACACACAAGTATACTCATGATCATAGTACATTTTGCAAGGTTCAGCAATTAATGGAATGTTGAAAATTTCAGTTTGCTTTCACATATGCACAAGTATTTACACAAACAGCTATGAGAACCCTTTTCCAACTGACTCTTTAAATACAAAAGTAACTTTTCAAGGTTTTCTCAAAACAGTTAACTTTAAATCTGCTCTTCATTAATAGTAGTCCAAAATGTTTGTTGTACATAAACACATTAACCTATTCAGAACCTATCTTTAATCATCACTGCTGTGTTCTAAAACAGACAGTCCAAAACTTTAAGTTATTCCAAAAACCCTAGCATCAAAACATCTACATCCATTTAAATAAGAATCCATTTATATTTTATAATAAATTTTCACTGACTTCAGAAAGAATAGTCAGTTCATAACACATTGACCAATAAACCTAACTACGTTCACTGCTTGCCTCAGCACTAGCAGTCTATGTTATACATTCTGCCCATTATTGTTTTGGCAGTCTTTATCTATAAACCTTTAGGCACAAAAACACAATTTAGATTAAGAACACTAAAACAGACATTTTTCAATTCATACACTGCCTCATCCTCTAGGTTTGGCAGTTCGTAACCACTTATCAACTTTTTGCCCCACAATGGCAAGTCCTTTGGCTACTGCTCACACTGCATATTTGGGTAGCCTTCAGCTTTAGGAACACTGCAATTTTTATTGTTTTGTCTTGTTTAGCTGCCCAACAACATACTTTTGAGCAGTTTATTGTCATCATCTTTGTGTTTTTCATCTTTACGTCACATCTTTGGTAACATTTGCATTAATGGTACAAAATATAAAACCTGCAACTTTGAAACAGTAATTAGACACTGGCAACAAAACCATTTCTTTTCAAATCAGAACATCAGGTAACATATACATTAATCAAGAAAATAATTAAATGTCATACTTGGGGTCAAGTCAGGATTAAGAATTTCTTACTACTCCTTTACATTACTTTTCCACACACAGTTAGGTCATTACATACATCAAGTCCAGGGCAATAATTTTATATCCTATTGCAAGTGCTTTTTGCCTTTAGTGGCACTAGACATACACACCTCATATCCATCTTACACACCTTAGCCAGGTTCATCTCCACAGTTTTTAACACACAAAGTTTTTCAACATCATATTTATCCCTATTTTCAGAAAACACATTTTTAAACATTAATCATATTAGATTATTCACTTTAAACATTACCTTTATTCACACTGGTATTTTTCTGCATAGAAACATTTATTCATTTATTTTAACTGCATGTTCCTATTTCCTTTTTCTGTACCCACTATACTTTCATTATTCCTGGCCATTTTCTAGTGTACCCATATTATTTATTCAAGTACTTTTCTCAAAAACATTTATCTTTAGTCACATTGCACAAGGAAAATTTAGCATTATTAATATTTTCATCATCTTTCAAATTCACTACAAAAATTTAAATAAATATACTTATATTTTTGGGAACCTCACTTTAAAATAACTTTCAATTAGTGTTAAATTTTAAGTTTGGAGCAATTGGTTACAATTGTGGCTTGAATACTGGGATTCAGTTATTTTAAAGTTGAATTCACATTTTGTATAACACGATTCAATATAAAAAAGGGAAGAAAGAAAGAAGACAGTCAAAGTTCCGAATGAAGAAGGGGAAGGTTGCCAACACGAAAAGAAACGGAAGTAGTGCTGGCAACAACTCGGGTCCCTGGTGCTCGTCAGGCACCTGACAATGCAAAGAGTGCATTGCCCCCTGAGGGTCAACAACCCTCATCTGAGGACATGTCTCCTTAAGTAAACCACATACTGCAAACATAAGCCCTTTCTGATTTTTAAGTATATTAGAAATAAATTATTATCTTGTGGAGTTCTTTGCACTTTCATTAAGTGACCATAAGCATCATCATTCCTAAAGTTTTCATGTTTCTCACACTACATGGCCCTCTCTTCATAATTAGGCTGGCAACAATAAGTATTCAATTGAAAATGAACAGTTCCTAAGCAAAGTCAAACAGTATACTACAGTAAATAAACAACAAACTTCCACAGGCCTCAAGGTCAACAAAACAATAATTCACTTTCAGATAACACTCAGATACAATAATAATACTAAAGTCATGCATTATATTAACAAAATATATACATACATCCTGCCCCCAGTCTCTTTATTAACAAGGCAGTCTTTTATGGTTCATAAACAGTGACTTAAATCTGGTGGCTTTTTAGGCCTCCTATTTTCTACATCTTTCACTAAGCTATTCAGATCTTGCCAACGTTTTGTTTCATCAGGTGGCTTTTTAGGTTTTGGAATTTCAAAGTCCTTAGCAAGGTACATGATCTCCTGTTCTGATATTATCTTACCAGGTGGTTCTTTTTGGTCCTGTAATTCACACTCCTTCAAAACATTTGTTAAGGCTTGCCCCAGTATAGTATCATCTGGAGGTTCCTGTGTTACATTACTGAATAATTCATTCGGTTTTGGCCCTGTTTCACTTTCTGTATCTTGTTGTGGTAAAATGTCACTAATTTTTTCGTACCCTCTGTCAGTAAAAGTATATTCACTTTCGTTTACACCTGCAAATTCATCGTCACTAGAGTCAACACTACTCTCTTCCTCACTATCAGATTCACTTAAGTACGCGACTTTTGAACAATAGGGAAAGTTAGTATACTCATTATTATCTGTATTCATATACCCTTCATCACCTGAACTATCACTGATCTCATTTTCGTCATCAGATTCGAGCAGTAAGGCAACTTTTAAACAGTGAGGCAGATTATCACTAGATGTTTCAGCCACTTTGTTTTTCGACTCATTTTCTACACAATGCACATCGTTTAGACAGTCAGACACTTCAGTTATATCACTTTGAACGATTTCGGCCTTAACTTCATATTTAGTATAATCGTCATGTACTTCGATAACTTTCATTTCATTTTCTTCCATGCTATCAGTTTCAGGCCATCGCGCGAAATTACCACACCCTTCTACCTCAGAATCACTAAACACATTTCCATCAACAACAATTTTGTCTGCACTGTTTACAATGCAATGTTCACTGACGTCCTCCTTTACATCATTTTTACCTATTATTAATTGAGCACACGTCTTTTGCGTGGCATATTCTACCTCCCTTTCCTCTTTATTCATCATAACTCCCCCCACATCTACGTCCTTTACCTCATACACATCATTAATAGTGTCAATATTTCCCTTTTCACTCGCCTTTTCTGTCTCCCTTTCATTCTTTAATAAAGTCTTTTCGCACGAATCCGATACGGAGTTATCTTTATCATATGACGCATTAACTTTATTTTCATTTCTACGTTCATTTACTACTGAAAACGGCCATCGGAAGTGTCCGATCCCGCCTCTTCTGTCTCTCTCTACGACAGCCATCTTGTTCTGACGTCTGCCATTTGTGTCTGCTGCCAAATGCAATGTACGCTGCTCCGGCAAGCGCTGGCCCGAGCACGAACAGTCACGTGACTTTGCACTGGGAACGCCACTATGTATCACTCCGCGCCCGTCTGCTATAGGCGCGCCCTTAACCTTCTTGCCCCGTAGCTTACATCTTTCTTTCTCGAATCTAATACTTGACATCTTTTCTTTGGGCCCAGAACCGGTTTCCGCGTGAATCCGGCCCGTAACACACGCGGTTTTCAGTTTTCCATTTCGTCTCTATTTTGGAAATTCCGCGGCATGTATCCTCTGCCGCGCGTCGTAAAATTTCCTCTGCCTCTCGCACGACCTCTTTGAATCGTGTTTACGCGAAATCTATCATTCTCCTGTCGTTCGTTTTGGTCATTATTTTCGCGCAAATAATTGTTGTTATGATGGGGACGGGACTCGCGATTTCTGCGCCAGTGATCTTCATCCTCTACCCTTTCCAGAAACGCAGAAAAACTGCTGTGCGTACTCCCAACATATCTTTTAGAATCCTCAGGCAATTTCTGCCAAAGAACCCAAACGATCTCAGCTTCAGTCCTTCTAGCCTTCAAATGTATCAGTTTTCTGTACCATGATTCGCAGAATTCTTTCATGGTTTGCCTACCTCTGACATCATACAGTCTGGCCATTAGAAATTCACGCCACAACTGGTCTTGTTTTTGTTCTGACCAGTACTCGTCAATAAATTTTTGCTTAAAATTTTCGAAAGACATCTGGTTTGTATCCAGATTCAACCCCCATCTTTTTGCTTCTCCTGTTAGTGCACTAATGACAACATTGATTTTTTCCTGGTCAGATAAATATTCAGGAAAGTTCCTTTCGCAATTCTTTACAATGTCTAGGGGATGCCATCCGTTATGTCTCTTTGCAGGGTCGAATTTTTCTTCGCCCTCTAATATTTTACTGAAAGGGATCCTTTCTGTAAATTGTGGAGGTCCTGTTCGTATTTTTCTTTCCAAGTCATACATTTTGTCTTGGATTTGTGAAGTGTTATGGTCACACTTCTTTTCGCAATTAACAATCTGTTTGGTTAGAGCCCTGCTTGTTTCTGTTACAGACTGTTTGATCTGTGCAAATTCCTCGTTACATTCAGTTTGTATTTCGGATTTAATACCGAATACCTTTTCATCCACTTTAGTACAGACTAGAGGTTCTATTTGATCTTGGATTTTAATTACTTCTGTGTCAAATCTTTCGTTAATGTCATCGATTTGTCCCTGTATGTTGGCAATATTGCCATTGATGACAGTAATTTCGCTTTTGAGGTTTTTAATTTCATTGCTCACAATGTCTACTTTTACATCAACCTTCTCAATCTGGTTACTAAGATTCTTGCCCTGCTCTTGCATTTGTTTACTAATATCACTACCCTGTATTGTAATTAGCTGCCTTTGTTCTGCATTTTGTTGCCCCAGTGCTGTGATTAGTTGCCTTTGTTCTACACTTTGTTGCCCCAGTGCTGCGATTTGTGCAGACAACATTTTTAACAAATCAGTCACATCTGGTGTCTTTTCACTTTTAGTTTCAACTGAATTTTCGTGTTCAAATCCTACAACCCTTTCTGTTTTTAGGGATTCAAATATATCCCGTGATTCATTAACATAGCCACTGTCTTCCGCAACATCGCTCATAATTGTCTTCCTTAGTACGAGCGACATTCATAGCTTCTATCTGTTTATTGACATCGGCGTGGTAGCGTACGTAATTTAACTCGCGCACACTGCCATCTGTTGGTGTGCCGCCTGAACTACTCTCGATTGCATTCTGCTCTCGCGTATTTAGATTCATTTCTAGTTCCCTGTCCATTTTAGCTGTTATTAAGTACTGATACCTTTAGTTTCCAATCTAAACTGAACTTTTACTATCCGTTCTGTCAATTAAGGTACAGGTTCGTGCCGCTGGACGTTTTATGTTCACTCGATGTTTGTAAAATGCTAACTACTTATAATTTTTTTTTTTTATGCAAATCGAACAACGTCCTGTCACGCGGCGACACGTATAACACTCCTAACTGCTGTTATTACTGTACCATAACCTCAATGCTAGAAACAGGTTGTGACATTTAACTCTTTTGTAAAAGCAATTATAGTGCAAATCAACAGAGCAGTGTTACCCTCTGAGAGGAATTTTGTTAAATTGACCGTGTTGTACCCAACGGAAATGGCTTATCGGAAATGAAAATTAGAATTACGTAAATATTTAAACAGTACCAAACGTAATTTTGCCTATTTGCACTGTTCAACGGATAAAGAAAACGGCCGCCAGCCTAACTAGGCAAGAGAAAGATTAACATTCTCGATTAGGAAAATAGGTATAAGTAACTATAACGGACAAACACAACCTAAACTTGGCCACACACGAATGCAATGAATTCTGACACACCTATGTTTTCAGATAGAAGCTAACGACTGGAGCAGCACAAAAAGAAACTATTTGCACAGTTATGACACGTACAGAAAAAAAACACTATCACTTTCAGGGCTTACATAAAGTGAATGGTCTTTATAATATTACTATTAACATGCACTTCTAATGCACAAGATACACAAACACTTAGCAAACATGAATATATAGAGTTTCACAACTGCAGCTTTCTCACTTTTACTACTGCGAAACACAATACTGACCAAATTGCAAGAAACTGACTCACCTTTTAGGATTTATTACAGACAATAATGTGATCATTTACTAAGCAAAACGTTATAAGCCTCAGTCTTGAGAAATTTTAATTTGAAGTTGGCAACAAAACATTAATAAGCATTTTTACTAAGAATGTTATTTTCAGCAAGCATCATTAACTCTAACTCACTTTCTTGCCACATTAACTTTAACTTTACTACGTTCAAGAGGCATTAATTAGAAAACTGGAATTTTAACGTACTTTCAGTAAGGACACTCGGTAATCACTTTACTTCAAACGGAGAGGACCCTGAGAGGTGTTATGATGAGGAGAAAAATCAAGGTAGGTACATAAATTCAGATACACATTACCTTATATTTCAGCATAATAACACATCCATTAAGCTGATCCTTCACTGTACATCCTTATAATCATTACGTTGCAATGATTGCGCAATGTGGTGGCAACTGCATGTTGGTAGGTGGATTTGCAGGCAGAATTGCTGGGCTCTGTCATTTCTTGGTGGCGAAGATAGATACGCATTCCAGAATAGCCCAGCTATTTATCCACCCATCCGAGGCATTGGAAAATAACAGAAAAGCCTCTCTCGAAACCAGCACTATTCAACTTTTGCACGGCAGCGCACGGACTCGTAGCTCATCTCAGACTGCTGGCTCGTCCCCGACTCGTAGCTCGCCTCCGACTCGTTGCTTGTTCACGACTAACTGCTCGTTCCACCTTTTCCACCTAGGCCAACCACAATTTGCGCGCGCTACACAGTTCCGTTCCCGAGGGGAACCACTACACCTTTTACATACAGACTAACTAAGAGCCCTAAGTGAGGATCAGTAGTTTACATAACAGCAATCAAATACATTAAATAAGACAGAACATTTTCACATATTGACACTTCTACAAAAAATTATTCACACAGAATTACAGTTATATACAGTAAGTTTTGTTCCCTCCAAATGGGACAAAGTATTTACAGTACAGATACACTACTTTGCATTGAAACAAACTACGACATCAAAGTTTTAACAAAGAAAAGAATATACAATTTTGTGTTATCTATTCAATCAAAAACATTTACCGGTTCTTAACGGTGTAATATTAAATTTAAAAAAATGAAGCAAAAAATTAAATAAATAAATCCATACAGCATAAGAGCTGTGGTGTTACAAATGAGCCTCTCACTGCAGTGAAGTTCCTCGTAGTATTGCCGCGCGACGTACGTGCAAAAATCACTGTGTCACAACACCAGTCGTGAAAATTCTCCCAGGTTTCGACCCCAGTTTTTATGTCGTGACTGTGAGTAGCAGGCAGCGATTTACAGTTTAACATAACTGTTCATTTATAAGTCACAGAACATTTATAAGAGTTTACAACAAGTCAGTTAACAGGACTCAGCATTATTAATCACACACATAAATGTCTTTGACTGTATCAATAACTAGAAACGTGATTATGTGAAATACAAAAAATGATGGGTTAGCAGCTACGAAAAAATGTTGTTTCGAAGCAACGTTTCGACGTATTTACGTTCCTACATGGTTGACCATAGACGAAAATAAACTCGGGTTTATCTTCGAATGTATAACGGCCCTTAGTGTTTCGCCAGCTGAAATCATACAACATACAACACAGAAAATAAGGTGGTTCATCAGTGCAATCTACAGTGTCAAATATGAATTAATTAAATAATAAATTAAAGCTGTGTGATGCAGTAGTAGTGACTGGTTTATTACTGTTTAAATATCCATATTCGGACTCACGTTTCAGAACTTTTTTGTTCCTTGTCCTGTTATGGAACGCCTCCTAGAGTTTGTTCCCTTACTTAGAATTCATCGTGTGTGATTTGCTTAACATACCGACACACGTTAACAATAGACGTTGTTTCTTTTCAGTCTGCTTAACTTTTCCTGTTTATGTAGAAAAAAAATCCCGCGGTTGCTCAGGAAAGATAGTCCAGAGAGACCCGATATGACTTACATAAAAAGTTTAAAACGTTTCCCATACTCGCGCGCCAGTAATTTGCCCTACTTGGAACAGCCCTATGTTCTCTCCCTTACTGAACCGATGCATCGAACTTTTTATAGCAAAACATACAGTTACAAGTAGAAACCAAACTACGGCCCAACATGCGTTTACAAATCACCGCTAAAGGCCAACGCCACACTGAAGCCCTGAAAAATATTTGGACAAGTATAGTATTGAAGCCGACCTGCTGCACTAGGCGTCCGTTAACTAATCACGTACCGACAACGCAGTACACTGTGAAGCGTATGCCTAGAAGTTAATATTTTGTTGTGAAACTGTGTGAGTTACCGCCTTCCCGAGGTGCCTTTATTATAATTATTTCATATAAGGAGAATAGGGTAATATAAGCTTTATATAGTTACCTTTTCCATTTTAGTACACAAGGATATGCTTTTCTTCCTTTCTAAGCACAAAACAATTCTGATCTTGCGCCATGCTGCAGCACGCAGTTCGATGCGGTTTTAGGTTCTCGTTATTGTAAAATCTTTCAGTACAATGGCAATCTATAGCAAAATCGCTCATCCCAGTGCTGCCTATCAACCTAGTAATTTGTGTAACACATTTGCGAGCTGTGAGTTACGTTACGTCTAGGTACGAGTGTATTGTCTTTATAGCTTTGCAGCAATATCTTTGGTCTTACGTACGTTTCCCGTTGTAAACAAGAAAAGGTAGCAGTCGTTGGAATTTGTTTGTGTACGTACTTTTGTTTCGTGTGCGTTTGTTAAGATGTTTGTTTTGGTGAGTAATGATTGGGTAATGCGGTATTTATTTTTCGCATTACATGGAATGGGGGTGCATATATTTACTTACTTCTTGTTTTGTGAGCATGCCAAACTAACACGCTGGTTAGCGTTCAGAAATAATGATTTGTGAACTTCCGAAAATGCGTTTCAGATAGTAATAATCAGCGATGGCAGTTTATAAAAGATTCAATATTCACCTGAAATGTATAGCTGCCTCATATTGATTCTCTCAGTTTCGGTGATAGTTCACATTCAATGTGTGCAAAACACTTACTTTAATTTCCATTTTTTGTAACGCTGTGTAGTAAAGCATCTGCTCTCGTTTTCTTTCTTTCTATATTTGACTGCTCCTTTGGTACAGACTAGGGGCGTTTATAATCAGTATAGAAGTTAACACCGAAGTATCATACCTCATTTTTAAAGACATATCTGCCGTTTCCATTTTTCGTCCTAATTTGATGTAGTTTCGTAGTGGAAGAAGTTTGATCCCTTATTGTGACGTTTATAGCCTGTAGATCTCGAATAGCTGAGGTAAATCAGTTAGCAAACTGTGCAAAGTTTATAGTCGAGAGCCTTAACGCAATGAGAAGTGATGAGATTAGATCGGGAGGAAGCTTATTCGAGTTCTAGTATGGAATGAACTTTCGTTATGACATATAAATAAAACGTTCATTTTCAGTTAATTATTTTCTTTATTTTGGATTTGTAGTTTTTGTGGGTTTTTTTTTTTTTTTTTTTTACTTTAATGAAAGTTCAGTTATAGTTGGAGTTGTAGGTTCTTGGATGTTATACATGGTGTTGCAAAGAAAGTTGGTCCGTAGAGCAGAGTTCCAGCGTACAAGGAAACACAGCAGAGGAAAGGAAATACAGTATTAACCTAACTATAGCAGATATTGAAAGTTGCCACCATTCATCTCTTGGCACTTTTTGGCCGTGGTAAACGGATTTCTGAAGGAAGATCGGAGCTGGAATTGCTGCATTCCCATCCGCAGTGTTCTGTTGCAGTTGTTGAAGACTATGAGGGTTGCTGCGATATACCTTAGACTTGAGGGCTCCCCGCACAAAGTAATCGCACACTGACAGATCAGCTGACCTGGGTGGCCAGCTAGGGCCGCCACCAGATTGACCTCTGCCAACAACTCTATCAGGCCTGAAGATTGTCTAACTGTGCTCCGAGGTTCAGTCGGCTGTATGGGCAGTTGCTCCATCCTGTTGAAAGTAACTGTAGGTGCTCCGTTAGTGTTGCTACAAATTCACGTCGAGTCGTATCGGCCAGTTTTTATGTACCCCTATATTTACATATTATATAAATCACACTGGCAAGGTTAGTTAACGACGATATCTGAATTTATTTCACGACACAGTTGCTCGACTACGATGCTGCAGGTCAACTTTGTAGCTGAAAACTAAAAACAGATATTACTCTAAGTGTGTAGTCCGAACGGAAACTGTATGTGTTCAGTTATAGAACGTTCGATGGAAAGTGGATGACAGCGGACCATTTACGTAGCGGTTAACCATAAAAAAAGTTGATAATATTTCTCGAAAGAAAAGACAACCGTGGGTGCAGGTTTTTACTATACATCCATTAACCATCGGTCCGGAAGATCTGTGCGTCGTAATAGGCTGTCGTAATGATGAATATGTAGTTTTGTGTGTGTGTGTGTGTGTGTGTGTGTGTGTGTGTGTGTGTGTGTGTGTGTGTGTGTTGCCCACTTTAGAAAAAGGCATTTTGGCCGAAAGCTTAACATTTATGGCAGTCTTTTGTTGTTTCTATCTACGACTCAACATATCCTCTACACGGTAAATATCAATCTTTCCTTTTCATAATACTGTCGTTATTCCATCCTGGAATTTCCGTTGTTTGATAACGTACCTTTCAGACACTAATCAAGGTACCGGTACATTCTTCAAATAGGAGTACATTTCTTCATGTATGAAGAAATTATTCTCACAATATTTGCGTCCTTGACACCGATATTTTTTTATGAATGAAAAATCAGTAATGCCGGCTGCCAACAGTGATGTATGACAGAAAAGAGATTAGTCACGATACATGCACCTACTCATAAGAGCTCTCAAACAAAAGTGAGTTCACATTCCATTAAAATAGGCAGTAATCCGCCGTTCATGGAATAACGCTGCGAGCCACGGATGGCCGAGGTCTCTCACAGCTACTTCCATAATACTGAACTGTTTGGTGACTAACATTTTTACATTATTAACAGTACTGCTGTTGCTGCTGTTCATAGCAGCTTAGTAAAGCTTTCATTTGAAAGAAAATAAAGTTTATAACCACGATGTACGGTATAATACGTCGTCAGCGATGTACGTTGGCGAGCGTACGAGCAGAGATGATCACCATGCTGCGCGCAAACTGCTTGTTTCAAATACGATACAGCGTCGCAATGTCTCGGGGGGACTCGGATGGGCAGGGACGTTGGGAGTTGCGTCTCGCCGGCCTGAGTGGCCGACCGGTTCTAGGCGCTACAGTCTGGAACTGCGCGACCGCTACGGTCGCAGGTTAGAACCCTGTCTCGGACATGGATGTGTGTGATGTCCTTAGATTAGTTAGGTTTAAGTAGTTCTAAGTTCTAGGGGACTGATGACCTCAGCAGTTAAGTCCCATAGTGCTCAGAGCCATTTGAACCATGGTTGTGTCTCAGTCGAATCTGAGTCTTAATCATGGCCGTTGTTTTAGAGATGATTTGTTTTGTCCCAGACGAAGAAGAAAATGGGCAGTGTTATAACTAAATGATTATGTACTCTATTTACACTTTCGCAAATGATTAAAGGAAATGAAACGTCTCGTATATTAAGAGTGTGTATTGGTCCGGCATTCGAACCCAGGACCTTGTGCGTTCGCTCTTACTGACTGAGCTATCTAGACGCGCCTCACGACCCACCCCAGACTCTCTGGACAGCACATTGTTTTAATCTTCCAGGGTGGTTCAGCACAGTTGTAGGTGCATTCTGGAATTAAAGAAAATATTTAACATCCGTGGTATTCTAGAAACTTTCCTCCATAATCCTCAGCTTTTTTTCCCTCGACTTACAGTCCATTCTTTAGTCGCCATCGATGATGATTTCTTAAATCAAACAACGCAACATTCTTCGCTTTCCGTCTTTGCATTGTCAACCTGATATGTTTAACTATGTTGCATGACTAAGTAAAATTTTCGATGTTGGTAGATAATGAACGTCATATGAAACAAAGTAACATGATAACCACATATGTCGTTTTGTGCTTTATATAATTTTCTGTTTAGGAAATTAATCTCTTCTGTGAAATTCTCCGTCAAATCTTGATCGGAGTAACGGCATAAATCATGGTAATCAATAAATATATATGTAAATAAATAAATGTGCAAAGATTCTTTTACTTTTCTTCCCAATGCAAGCACGCATCATCGTCATCATCATACTCATGTTCTTTACGCCACTCTTTTCCCTCGAACCTCCTACGAGCTAGTTACTGTGCTTCTTGAACTGCTGACGTGTAACAGGAATATTAGATCGCGTATCTACATAGCTCTTTACTATGTTGTTCGTTGTATGCATGTAATCTTGGTCGGCATGCATGGTCGGAAAATTAGTGGGCAGTCATGCTTTGTTTGATAACTTCCCTATAAATGTTGCCATTGGTTGACATAATGGAAGGAGCCAAGTAGAAAGTTCGTTACTTGTGGGGATGGTGCTTCTGACACTGCCAACTGGCGTGCTACATATTACGTCCTCGGGATGTCTTCTTTTCGGTAGTGTCGCACCCCGGTAACAGCCGTGGCCAAACTCCCTCCAAACCCTCTCAACACTCCCTCCAAACCCTCTCAACACTCCCTCCAAACACCTTCCCCCTTTCTGTAAAGAATCGAACTATCCATCTCGTGTGCATAAAACTGCTTCAAACGTCTGAATACCTTATAATGAGTAATTGTGTTAAATATTTGCTGTTAAGCTGTGACCGAGAAAAGGTTTCGTAAAGCTTTTAAAGTATATATAAGGTAGTGCTCTTTCTCACATACTGGATGAGTGAAGTCTGGGTAATTTACGCCTCTTGAATTAACGATGCCTCAAAACATATGTACAGTTTATAGCTTTAATAATTTTGTTACACTTTTGACGTAAAATTAGACCTCTTAATGAGTAGATTAAGACAGAATTTAAAATTTTACGTTTGGTCAGTAATCGTATCAAATACTGAAAATCAAAATTTTGTCCGAGGAAGGCGTTAGATCGTCAACCTGCTACTGGTCTATACACCATGGACAGGACTGACCACTTAGTGATATATTGGATTGATGCGTAAGTTCGCAGCGTTTTCCTATAAGTTTAATAGACACATATAATAGACACTTTAGTCGTCAATAAGATATTCTGATTCAGTGTTTACAACAGGCTGCAAACATTGGGGTAACTTCCCGATTCCGCGATTGGAGCAATCACATGGTTTTGCAGCAAAACTCGCCGCACCGTGTTCGGAGAGCATTTCACCCTAAAAGATCATTAAAAGTTGTTCGATAGAGAGCAGAAAAGGTGAAAATCTGAGGGCGCAAGATCAGGTGAACTAGGCGGGAGCGTAATTACTTTCCAAGCCAATTCCTCTACCGTTTTTTGTCGGCCCAGTAGAAAGTAAGTAGGCAATATCGTGGAATAGCATCACTTCACGCAGTCTTCCTGGTCGTTGTTCTCGGATTAAGTCTGGAAGACGTCTCGGTTGTTGACAATAAATGTCATCAGTGATGGTTACACCTCGGGGAAGCAATTCGAAGTACACCACATCGTCCCTGTTCCACTAAATGCATAATATTATTTTTCGTGGTAATTGTACGGGAAGCTGCTCCTTTGTTAAGCTCAACCATTCCTTTCTTTGTGTTAGCATAAAGACAACATTTTCAGTCCTTGAGTAGACCGGCGTGGATCATTATGGATTATTGCTTTTAAAAGATAATCATGAAACACCGAAGGCCTTCCTGAACGTGGGTAGTTACTAATGTCGAAACGATCTCTTTAAAAAGAGAAAACCATTTCCTAGCCGTGCTCTGTCCAGTGGCTTATCCTCACACACGGTGCAAATGTTTTGGCTGCCTCCGCTTCTGTCACTGTTGAATTCAAACAAAAGAATAAGTCGGAAATGTTGCGGTTTCTCCAATTGCCACTTAATTTTCTGGCATCCACAGCTGCTCTCACTATCTGCAGATAACTAAATGATAATATGTAAACTCAAGTAGCAACGGCGAACAACAAATGAAAAGTGGCAGAGGATAAATAAACCCATAGCAACCGGAATACCAAGTTGCAAAACGAAAACGCTAAGATCTTATGCACCAGCCTAACGGATTATTGGTTTTGTATGGCGTCGGGCTACATACGTTTACAACCTGCACCACGCAAGTAACGAGCAGCCCTTAGTGGATCGCCATCAGTTTTTCTTAAATATCTTTGTGACTAATGCCCTTTTGTCATATTTATTATTTTATAAATGACAAATAAGTACTGCCAGTCTTTCACGATAATTCCGTACTTATAATTAGTATCATACGTTTTTAGTCATAGTTCTGTGCGCATTCTTTGGTGTAAATTCTGAAGAAGACTCTCCTAGCAGTGTCGAAACCCGGTTAATTCGTTAAAAATTAGTGACCGAGGGCTGTTTTCTTTTAATTGTAACTATTCACGCTCTCTGAACGTGCAGCCATGTTCAAAATTTTGCATAAGTGATCATCATCTAACACATACTCAGTTTTCTTTTTCATTTTTATATATATTATTCTTGTCAGTAACTTGGGCACTTATTTGCTCTTGCTGTCTTCGGTATTGTGTGAAAGATATTTTTTCGAAAGTCTGATTGTACATCGCCAGTCTCATAGATTCTACACATCAACTTGAACAATCGTTTGGTTTCCACTTCTCCCAATGATTTTATAAATTGCAATGGAATGTTGTGTATGCCTCGTGCCTTTCTTGACGTCTATTCTTCCAAAGCTGTTTTAAATTCCGACTATAATACTCCTTTATGTCATCGATATCGACTCTAATTTCTTCTGTCCGGTCGTCAGAAAAAGTCTCCCATTCAGAGGCCTTTAATGTACTTTTTGCACCAACCTTCTCTCTTTCCTGCGTTTAACAAAGGAATTCCCATTGCGCTCTTAATGTTACCACCTTTGGTTTTAATGTTACCAAAGGCTGTTTTGACTTTTCCATATGCGGAGTCAGTCCTCTCGACGATAATTTGTTTGTCAGTTTGTTCACATCTTTCCTGCAGTTCTCCGTAGCTGCCCTGCACTTCTTATTTATTTATTTCCTAAGGGATTTATACGGGTGTGTTCCTGTCTTTCCCTGAACATTTTTGTACTCCCTTCTTCTGTCGAATAATTGCAATATTTCATCTGCTACCCAAGACTGTTTGTAGTTACCTTTCTTATGCCTATTTCTGACTATCCAGCATCTGTGATTGCCTTCTTAGCGATGTCCTCTTCAACTGAACCGGTGTCTTATCGCCGTATCCACATACTCAGTGAACTTCAAACGCGTCACACCATTCCTCACTAGTTCAGTATCTAATTTCCTTCAGCACTGATTCTTTTGGACGGTCTTCTTAAATTTTACTCAGTTCTTCGTCATTACGAAATTATAGTCCGAGTCTTTATCTGGATCTGGGTATGCCTTACAGTCCAATGCCTGATTTTGGAATCTGTGTCTGATTACGATGTAATCCAGTTGGAAGCTTCCCGGGTCTACATGTACATCTACAGCTACATCCATACTCCGCAGGCCACCTGACGGTGTGTGGCGGAGGGTACCTTGAGTACCTCTATCGGTTCTCCCTTCTATTTCAGTTTCGTATTGTTCGTGGAAAGAAGGACTGTCGGTATGCCTCTGTGTGGGCTCTAATCTCTCTGATTTTATCCTCATGGTCTCGTCGCGAGATATACGTAGGCGGGAGCAATATACTGCTTGACTCCTCCGTGAAGGTATGTTGTCGAGGCTTCAACAAAAGCCCGTACCGAGCTACTGAGCGTCTCTCCTGCAGAGTCTTCCACTGGAGTTTATCTATCATCTCCGTAACGCTTTCGCGATTACTAATTGATCCTGTAACGAAGCGCGCTACTCTCCGTTTGATCTTCTCTATCTCTTCTGTCAACCCTATCTGGTACGGATCCCACACTGCTGAGCAGTATTCAAGCAGTGGGCGAACAAGCGTACTGTAACCTACTTCCTTTGTTTTCGGATTGCATTTCCTTAGGATTCTTCCAATGAATCTGTCTGGCATCTGCTTTACCGACGATCAACTTTATATGATCATTCCATTTTAAATCTCTCCTAAAGCGTACTCCCAGATAATTTACGGAATTAACTGATTCCAGTGGCTGACCTGCTATATTATAGCTAAATGATAAGGGATCTTTCTTTCTATGTATTTGCATCACATTACACTTGTCTACATTGAGATTCAGTTGCCATTCCCTGCACCATGCGTCAATTCGCTGCAGATCCTCCTGCATTTCAGTACAATTTTCCATTGTTACAACCTCTCGATATATCACAGCATCATCCGCAAAAAGCCTGAGTGAACTTCCGATATCATCGACAAGGTCATTTATGTATATTGTGAATAGCAACGGTCCTACGATACTCCCCTGTGGCACACCTGAAATCACTCTTACTTCGGAAGACTTCTCTCCATTGAGAATGACATGCTGCGTTCTGTTATCTAGGAACTCTTCAATCCAATCACACAATTCGTTTGATAGTCCATATGCTCTTACTTTCTTCATTAAACGACTGTGGGGAAGTGTATCGAACGCCTTGCGGAAGTTAAGAAACACGGCATCTACCTGGGAACCCGTGTCTATGGCCCTCTGAGTCTCGTGGATGAATAATGGTGGCTCTGAGCACTATGGGACTCAACATCTTAGGTCATAAGTCCCCTAGAACTTAGAACTACTTAAACCGAACTAACCTAAGGACATCACACACACCCATGCCCGAGGCAGGATTCGAACCTGCGACCGTAGCAGTCCCGCGGTTCCGGACTGCAGCGCCAGAACCGCACGGCCACCGCGGCCGGCGTGGATGAATAGCACGAGCTGGGTTTCACACGATCGTCTTTTTCGAAACCCATGCTGATTCCTACAGAGTAGATTTCTAATCTCCAGAAAAGTCATTATACTCGAACATAATACGTGTTTCAAAATTCTACAACTGATCGACGTCAGAGGTCTATAGTTCTGCACATCTGTTCGACGCGCCTTCTTGAAAACGGGGATGACCTGGGCCTTTTTCCAATCCTTTGGAACGCTACGCTCTTCTAGAGACTTACACGGTACCCCGCTGCTAGAAGGGGGCAAGTTCCTTCGCGTACTATGTGTAAAATTGAACTGGTATCCCATCAGGTTCAGCAGCCTTTCCTCTTTTGAGCGATTTTAATTGTTTCTCTATCCCTCTGTCGTCTATTTAGATATCTACCATTATGCCACCTGTGCGACAATTTAGAGAAGGAACTTTTCCTGGCATTGCTCCTCCTTTTGTGATTCTTGAACTAGTATTCGCTATTACCATCTGAAATTTACTGAAGAACTCATTTAGTCTTTCGCCTGTCTCATTCCATTCTCCAGTAACCCGTTTTTCTTCCTTTTCTACAATCGTATTCCTTTGCCCCATGACTATTAGATTTTCATCTACAATATGCATACCGAAGAACACAATCCAGATAGTATACAGTTTCTCTTTTAACATCACAGTATCAGAGTTGTTGTACAACAGCTGCCGAAGCAACGTGATTGTTGGTCATCTTTTCCAATTTGACTAATATTCCATAACCTAAGTCTTACATTATCTGGCTAAAGTATGCTTTTTTTCGTTTCCTTTGCCATCCTCTTCATCTCGTAGTAGCACTTGCACCCTGCATCATCAGTCAATAGTTCTGCGTATTTCAATCTCTGTCTCCCAGTACAACAACGAACATAATTCTTGACAATATAGTGTATCAAATAGATGAAACATCTAGTCACCAAGCGACGGCAAGAGAACACTCACAGTGCCTCCTCCTTCTGACAGGAGAGTTGAAGTGTAAGGGAGAGTTGTGAAGGAAAAGGATATGTTTAGGAAAAGGGGTAGATCTTAGAAAAGGTCACCCGGAACCCCGGGTCAGGGGAAACTTACCTGACGGGGTGAGAAGGAAAGACTGGTTGTTGGAGACTGCACCGGTTGAGATTAGAGGTTCTTGTGAATTGGGTATTTGTGAGATAAGTATCACTATAAACGTTTGGATGTATTATTCAGCAGTATTAGTCTTGTCTCGAGCTGTCTAACACTGTTGAAATAGTACTTAATTTCACTTACGGAGAACATTATTAACGTACTTCAATATATCAGCAAGAAAAGTATTAACTACACCGCAAACTAAGAACGCTTTGACATTTTGAATCGTTACAGTGATGCCGATAGCCGACTTGTGTGGTGCTCTGTTTACTCCTCGAGGTATCTCCGCCATCGTGGCAGTTATAAACTTGCTCGCCTCTTCAGTTGGTGCCTAACCTGGACATCCCGTGGGGCTGCAAGTTGCGCCCTGTGTTCGTTTATGTTTACTTTCGGACAGAGACGGCAGGCTGCTGCGGGGGGTAGAGGTAGCACAGCTGACCTCTCAACGCGCTTCAAACAGCTAACATAGCCGGAGGCGGGGATGGCCGCTGCAAGTTCGCGCCTGTGGGCTGCCTTTGTGGGCGCGACGGTGGTGCGGCATTTTGCCATCTCCTGTCAGGCTCCAGATGACTTCTGTTGCTAGCTGTGTGCAGATCGTGCAGTTGTGCACTCGTAAATACAAAGCATACTTTTTCGAGGCGCAGCAGACAAATAGTCTTCACGAGCTGTGAGCAGATTGTGTAGGAAGATAAGATATAGATGGAGCAGTTGTAAGACACTAGAGTCTAATTGGCACAACGATGATTTAAATTCACGTTTGGTCATCCAGATTTAGGTTTTATGAGGTTTAAAGTGAATTCTCCTATAATTCTTTTGATTTCTTTTCCCAACGGTCTCTAGTTCGACCATTTGCTGCGTCTATATTGAGGCCCTCATCGTTGTCGACGGGACGCTAAGCCCTAAGCTCCTCCCCCCCCCTCCCCCCCCTCCCCCCCCCCCACACACACACACGCGTGCGCGCGCGCGCGCTCACATACGCACACCAATGAGTCGCTGCTGCAGGCTAGCACGCAAGACCCAAAGGCATCAGATGTCTTTAAGTGTTGCTTGGCTTGGTGTGGGGCTTTTGATTTTGCTAAGCGACGTAGTCATCCCTTAGTCGCCATCAGGAATATTGTATTACTGAACTTTGAGCAACCCCTCGTCCGTGACAGGGTTTAATAGTTAAAAATGTTCAACTGTGTGTGAAATCTTATGGGATTTAACTGCTAAGGTCATCAGTCCCTAAGCTAATACACTCCTTAACCTAAATTAGCCTAAGGACAAACACATACACCCATGCCCGAGGGAGGACTCGAACCTCCGCCGGGAGGTTGAATAGTATCTGCTACCACTCCCCTGACTGAACCCTTTTACCGTCTGATAGTAATCAGACCAGTGCATCGGTTTCTACACGACATCTGCATTTACACGCCCACTAGCTGTACACTGCTATGGTTCTCATCGAGGTCATCGGATATTTTGAGTCTTTATATAGAATTTAAAACAGTTACCAAGATAGGAGGAAGGGCAGATCGATTTCACCTGCTATGTTGCTGTCTTCAGTGCTACATGAATAAAACAGCACAATGAGAATCATGCATTAAAATATAAATTAAAACCGAATCACAAATAAATCAGCATGTAAACCGTAAGCTTATGTATTTATGATCTGGTTTTAATTTATATTGTAATGCCTGCTTCTCATTATGTTCTTTTATTCATGTAGCAGTGAGGATAGCTACACAGTAGCTGAAATCGATCGCCAACAAACAGATTAAAAATTTACGACCGACACGCTTTTCCCAATGGTAACAAACCTGTGGAAAACCGTTGGTGGATGTGGCCGGGGCAAAAGAATAAAAGATAAAACCACCTGGTAGAATTTGGGACAGAGCATAGTTTCATCATCCGTACACTTGCTTTAAGAGCAATGAAAGACGGTTGTTTATGTGGAATAGACTTGGAGCCACTTTAAGGTTTCAGACATTATATAATGGCAAGACAGAGATTTAGCAATCATATTTGAACTCTTACCTCAATTTATTGGTTTCCAACTGTAAATTAAAACTAATCAAATTGCAAAAATATATAAAATTAAGGAGCTGAGATATGGATAGGTTGAAAGAACTAAAGTTCGCTGAGACTTTGTAGGGAAGCAGCCTACTCACGCCTTATAAAATTCACATCAGTATTTCCATTGTGTGCCAGCCTAGTCCGCTGTAACTAGCTCTGACGTCATAAATGTTGCGCAATACTTTAAAAATCAAGTAAATAACCTGAAACGTTTCTATCATGTCAGGAGTAATACTAAATCAATATGTGTTGAATATCAGTTCAATAACTTTAACCATTTTCGAAATTTGGATGTTTTTCTGTAAAAATCATTGGCGCAACAGAAAAGAGCTAGAAACTTAAAAATTTATATTTAGATTCCTTTTGCATTTTTGGTCTGTTACTTTCAGAATATAGTGAACATTTTAGAGAGAATGATTCTTGATTATGAATCCCAGACGATCTCCTAATTCCTCAGAGCTATAAGCTGTAGCTATAAATGTATTTCTCAGATGAAGTGGGCACTAGGAATTCTAATTACAGGCTTCACGTTTTGCTAATCACTTTAAGGTTGCCAATATTGTAGTTAGAGAGCCAGTGTTGAGAACGGCAAACAACAGCATTAAATAAATAATAGGAACATTTTTGTAACTATTGTTCCACCCACCGCCCCACAAGTCACAGAGTTAATATTAGGCATCGGTTGACTGGAACAGGGAAAAACGGATACGGTAGAAGACGAATGCGTAGATTTGAGAGATGAAACAGTAAAGGTAGCAGAAGACCACGTCAGTAAAAAGACAAGACTTTGTTGAAATCCTTGGATACCACGGGATGTACTGAATTTAATCGCTCAAAGGAGAAAATATAAAAACTCAGCAAATGAAGGAGGCGAAAGGGAGCACGGAAGTCCAAAAAATGACACTGACGAATACCACGTGTATGAAAACTGAAAAGGTTTCTGGAGTAAAGAGAAGCAGCTTTATGAATATCAAAAGCTCAAGTGGAAAGCCAGTACTAACCGTAGAAGGGGAAACTGTGGGCTAGAAGGAGTATGTAGAGTGACCATAAATGGAAAATGATCTTAAAAGGAACATTACGGAAATAGAAGAGGACACAGACGAGGATAAGATGGGCGATATGATACTGCGAGAAGAAACTGAAAAGCGCTACACTCGAACCCTGCTGTCAGCTCTTGCCTTTTCAACTTGGGATCATCTGAGCAGGTGACGGCTTGCCAGCCGTCTAGGATCTAACCGATATGTTCACAAGCCGCTCCCGCCGGAGGATCGAGTCCTCCCTCGGGCATGGGTTTGTGTTGTTCTTAGCATAAGTTAGTTTAAGTTCTTCTATTGAACGTCACAGCATTTTTGCTTTGTGATCGTTTCCGTTGGGCCAGAGGATCCATTCCATGCAAACATTGCCCACACCTTTACGCAGCTACCTCCAACTTGCACAATGCCGTGTGGAATTCAAACGTGTGTTTTTTGCAATGGAAGCCATCTACCCTACATTCAGGTCAGTGGCATTAAAAATGTCCTTTGGTGCCCCTCCTGCTCCCAGTCGGCTGGTTTGACATCCTATCCCCTCACAATTAATACAGTGTAGCATTATTTATGACCGGGAGAATAAGAGATATTCAGAAAATTTGTGCTCTTTATTGCCTATTGAAAGGTGGCTACACTGAGCCACAGCGCCAGAGATCGCGCTAGAGAGTATTGTTCCGCCGCCTCCACTGGCAGTGATTATTGAGATGTCGTAGTGGTCAGTGCTTTGGGAGAACTCGTGGTAGTCAGTGCTGAGATGTCGTAGTGAGGAGTGTTTGTTGAGATGAGCTAGTAGGCAGTGCTTGCTGAGATGTGATACTGAAAAGTTCTTGTTGAGATGTGATAGTAGCGAGTCGGTGTGGAGAGATTGTAATGTCTAGAGTGCTTTTCATCAATATAAATTAAGGTAACAAACTACTTTTCTTTTCTTTCTCATTATTTCAATGTCCTGAATAATGCGTCATTACAGGTTCAGTCAACAAAGCATCTGGCTTGTGTTCTTGTATTAGAGTGTAATTCTGGTTTTCTTGAGTAATTATGGTATTTCTATTTTCTTCAATTAATTCAGTATAAATGATATTTAAAATTTCTTGTGTTGTTGAAGAAGAACCGTGCCAGATGCGTACGTTGAGTCATACTTCCACACACAGAACAGTTACACTTGTGCTTTGGTTTCGTAGGTTTTATAGTTGCTGGGGACTTAATTAATTAATTGTGTTAATGAAAATTTCCATTTCATTCTTCGTTATTGTTCTATGCAGTCAGATAGCGTTATAATACTAGTCAGGGCCAACCGTTACGAGACTTCGTAACCGAACAGACAGCTACTGAATCAAAAAATTAAAATTATTTGCTTTCTATTTTAATTAAGCCCCCATGCACTATCAGCTAATAACTTTCTCTTTTGTGTGACATGAAATTAAATTTAGGAAACATAAAAGCAGTAAAGACACAAGACAAGCAAGACAGTATACATCTCTTCAATTCTTAGGTCCCAGTATTTTTTTTTTCCTCTATAATCTTGCCACAACTCTACACAGCGTGCCTGCTCTTCTGAGAAATAATGTATAACCTCAACAAAGTTCGTCAAACATTTTTATACATGAAAAATGAAAATGTTGTTGTCTAACCCTGAAAAAGCTGTTAACGCGAGTAGTGCTCAAGACTGGTGTGGTTTCTCGATTTGGTTACGTTCGTTTTGTCAACGTCTGCTAGACAAAACGGAATAGGCCTTTCCAATATTGCAGTAATTGTAACACACACCAAATAAGAGAGACTGTTTTGGCACAAATGGTCATTTTTATGTACCTCATCTACATGAAGCCCAGCCGGCCGGTGTGGCCGAGCGGTTTTAGGCGCTTCAGTCTGGAACCGCGCGACCGCTATGGTCGCAGGTTCGAATCCTGCCTCGGGCATGGATGTGTGTGATGTCCTTAGGTTTGTTAGGTTTATAAGTTCTAGGGACTGATGACCTCAGATGTTAAGTCCCATAGTGCTCAGAGCCATTACATAAAGCCCAATTCACGAAATACCAATATCAAATGCGTATTAGGTCCAGTACAAGCGAAAAGTTTTATGTTAGGAAATAGTTTCACATTCTATTCATACGCCACAGTTTCTCAAGCATGAGATCGATAAGCAGAAGTACGAAATTTTTATATAAATTTGGAATCTTCTTATTCTTCCATATCATTTGTGCGATGTCCTCGTTTCTTCTCCTTCCTCGTTCCAACAAACAATCTTGTCATCAGTAATTCTATAATTATTCCTGCCATGACCAAAACTTATTCTTCGGTTAAATTCACTAGCCCTGCCAGAATCACCGGTTCAGTTATCCCGCGTTTATTCTCTGGTTAGACGTTATTACGCGTTCCTAGAACGCGTTTTCCACACTATTCCGAGAACAGAAATTAAAGCTGCTGTTAACTGGGGACTGCAGAACTGCTAGTGTAGCGATCTGGTGAAAAATTTTCTGTCAAAATTTCATTTTCTTGGACACTCCGAAAAGATAATATGTATTCCTGTTAGCCGTTTATTTCCACTCTGGTAAACTGAATCTGTGGATTTCGCTTATAACTATAACAGCACCGATGATTCGCATAGCCAATCAACCACGTAAACAAACATCGATCGGCATTCACCCGTTCGGATTTATTCGGCTAAGCTCATATAGTTCCGTCTCCTTTGTCAGCGATAAAACTTTTTGTTTGTAGATGCGACAGGCATTCCCCTGGCAGAGACATCACTTACACCATGTACAAATTCAGAATTCTGCTAATCGTTCAGAAATCAGAGTATGTTCAAATATATTCAAAAGTCAACTGGTATGCGTTTCAAAATGGTATGAATAATCGATAGACGAACGTGCGCCGGGTGCTAGGCGCTTTGTGAAATAAGGTTTGTTTTTCTTCAAGAATATGAATTTGGCGCTCCCTGAAATTGCCGCCCGGGGCAGATACCCCGCTTTGCCCCCGCCCCAATTTGTCCTCCCTCCTCCCCTAGATCAGGACCTGCCTCCACGTAAGGTGGCTTGCTTAGTACTGATGTGGAGTTAAGGTTTTTCATACTGACACCTCCGTTCCTCTGTCGGCCTCCCCGCGATACCCCTTTACACACACACCCCCAACCCCCCCTCCGCCAACCGGGGACTCCAACAAAACTACGACGGCACCGTGGTGTGCGGCGCCGTATTTGTTCGGAAAGAGCGCGGGGGTAAAATTGTGGGACGGGCGGTGAAATATGTCAAAGTGCCAGTCGACGGCAAAAAGCGCCAGTGGACGCGGCGCCAGTTTTGCCGGGGATAATAAATTCGCTGGGACTGCAGAAGCGCAAAAAGGCCGCGTTCACCTCTCCGGCAACCGGTCGCCGGCCGGTGGGGGGAATCTCGCACCAGCAGGCGGGCTTAAGTAATCGCCGCTCCCTCCCGGCGACGTAAACGCACCGCACACCGGGAGTGGACGTAACTGGCCCCGGGTTTATACTCGCTGTGTGCGAAACGCGTAAAATCGTCACTAATTGCATCTCCTCTCTGCTGTCTATGGCATTTTTGGCTTTGAGCAGCAGCTGCGGATCTCGAAATGCCAAGACAATCAGGATTATTAAATTCACAGTATACGCACAGATGCAACAGTATGCAGGTAAGGGAAGGCTGCAGCACGGTTTACATCTGTTACTGCCTAACCGACAAGCACGTGCAGTAGTTGTAACACGCCGTGATAAATGCAGCAGTGTGTCTGCAACAAGAGAAAGAGCCCTACAGTGTTCTATTACAAGATTAGTGGCGAACATCTGGCGTACACCGCATCGTTTGAATGTTTACGAGTAATAACGGCCACCCAAACATATGGAGATTTTTTAAATTTAAGTTGCAGCTGACGTAGAAACTCCAAAATTACCGCGTATACAGTCAGACTATCGTACTGGCTGCATGAATTCTTTCATTCTCGGTGGATAAAGGCCAAGTGACCATTGTGTCCAAGTTAGTGGGCCATAATGACTACGTAATTAAAAAGGCCTAATGTATTGAGAAAACCAGTTATAACTTTGAAGCAGTATAGCGAGAGAAAGAAAGATTTATTTACAGAAAAGGTTCTATGTTGGTAACAAAAGAAAAAAAAAGGAAGTCGTCGTTTCTACCGATACCGATAAAAAGTAAAGTGATTGAAATTTTTAGGTACAGTTTTCGCACAAGTAGTTATTTTCGCCGTCACCAATAGCCACGCTCTGTTCGCGGGCCCAAAATCAATCTGCTGAGCAATTTCAAATGGTGCCTGATGCTGTCAAAAGCAGAGCGATGTCTGAACTTGAACAATTTAATTTTCTTACTAGAGAAGTTTATTTGCCCTGATTGCAACAAATATAAATATATAAGCAACTAGTTTCGGCAAGTTAAATTGTCATCGACAGCTTATCTACTCACTTGGGTAATTGTGCCATTCTATTAGTGCACAATGATTCATGTACACTATGTGATCAAAAGTATCCGGACACTTCCCAAAACATGCGTTTTTCATATTATGAGCATTGTGCTGCCACCTACTGTCAGGTACTCCATATCAGCGACCTCAGTAGTCATTAAGCATCGTGAGAGAGCAGAATGGGGAGCCCCGCGGAACTCACGATCCATTGCAAGTACTACGACAGTTGGGTGTGAGAAAACATCGATTTCATGTTCGAGCGGCTGCTCATAAGCCACACATCGCGCCAGTAAATACCAAACGACGCCTCGCTTGGTGTAAGGAGCGTAAACATTGGACGATTTGTGCAGCGGAAAAACGTTGTGTGGAGTGACGAATCACGTAGACAATGTGGCGATCCGATGTCAGGGTGTGGGTATGGCGAATGCCCGGTGAACGTCATTTGCCAACGTGTGTAGTGCCGTAGTGGCAAAAGTAAAATTCGGAGGCCCTGGTGTTGTAGTGTGTCTCATGGGGGGGGGGCGGGGGGGGGGGGCGGGGGGGTGAGGATAGGTGGGCTTGCACCCCTTGTTGTTTTGCGTGACACTATCACAGCACAGGCACATAGTTGGTTTAAGCACCTTCTTGGATACCACTGTTGAAGAGCAATTTGTCAACACGATCGAGTACCTGTTCATAATGCACGGCCTGTGGCGGGGTGGTTACACGACAATAACATCCCTGTAGTGGGCTGGTCTCCACAGAGTCCTGGCCTGAATCCTATAGAACACCTTTGGGATATTTTGGAACGCCGTGCCAGGCCTCACCGACCGACATAGATACCTCTCCTCAGTGTAGCACTCCGTGAAGAATGAGCTGCCATTCCCCAAGAAATCTTCCAGCGACTGATTGAACGTATGGCTGCATGAATGGAAGCTGTCATCAAGGCTAAGGGTGGCCAAAACCATATTGAATTCCAGTATTACCGATGGTGGGCGACACGGACTTGTAAGTCATTTTCAGCCAGGTGTATAACATAGTGTACGTAGAAAATGTGAAGAACCCAGTTTAACTTTCCGAAACTTATTGTCTGTATTGTATATATTTATGGTAATCTGGGTTAATAAACTTCTCTAGTAAAAATATTACATTATTCACACTCTCAATGTTAGAAAACTTTTCCAGAAATCAGCAATCCATCCATTTCTAGCCACTGCTGTCTTGTTGTGAATACTGCGTGTAAGGTCGTTCGTCTTGGACACTTCAAACGCTGTGCATCGCAGATTGTTAACTGACATTACGGAAAAAAGACGGTCGAAAAATTTTCTTCTTTTCAGGTAAAAATGACTGAAGCCCTCCAAGTACCTTCTGTTGAGTTTAGCACGTAGATTTTTCTCCAAACTTCTCCTCCTCAACATATTCAGTGGAATTCGATAGATGGGTGCAGCAGATTTGGAACCCATGCCTCCGTCACTGCCCGAATTGCTCTCTCTATGTCATGTGGTTTCCATGATGGGCTCTCCTTTGCGCTTGTTTGTGTACACTATCCGTGTAATTCCTTTTATTATTTAATAGTACTGATTATTACTATTAGGTAAGTATTATGTTTCTGGTTAATTATTAATAGTATGATTCATCGCCTGTTATAGTTACGGTTGATATTTTTTCACATAAATAACATCAAAAACAGAAGATTTTGCTTTCTTGGTCATCCACAGCCTCTGTTTAGTAAAAGAATACATTGTCCTTGTAGGCTCTGTTGTACTTCATTAAAATCGTGCTAATAGCAAGACTTTAATAAAGCTAAATACAATTTACAACGGACAATGTATTCTTTTGTTAGAAACAGGTTTATTTCTGTGACTGGTGTTGAACGACCCGTCGACAGCGCGGCCATTAGAGAAGGAGCAGAAGCTTGGATTAGGGGATGTGGGAAAGAAAACTGGACATGCGCTTTCAAAGGAACCATCTCCGTAGTTGCCTGTAGCTGTTTAGGGTCATCACAGAATATCTTCATCAGGATGGCCGAACGGGGGTTTAAACTGTCGTGTTCCGGATGAGAGTTTGTGCTCGTCTGAACGCCTTTCCACAAAAGTTATTAGTACTTGACGTCTCGCTCCGATTAACCTGTCGTGGATATCGCAATTTGTAGTCAACTTACACCTCTTTCATCACAATTATTCTTGAGTAGCTTGACTACATATGAGAATCTGTAATCAAACATGCAGACAGATCTCATATTACATCTGGAAACCGTACAAACATGACAACGAGACAGAGCAATATCCTGTCTTTTCAAAAGGTTATGCATAACCGAGGGGGCTTTCTGTGACAGCTCTGTGAGGTTCCCATGTGACTAAAGCACTACGCGGACTCACAAATTGAAATGACAGTCATGCTGCCCGCCCTTCCCCTACTAATAAGTGATGTGAAATAGAGTGAACACGTAAAATTTGCAGTCGGTAGATTTGTTGGAAGTTTTCCGACTTGTTAGACTACAAGTGTCCCGTATCAAACTGTTCGTCTCTACTTGTTACCTCAATATGCTTCCTCAGATTGGCCTACAAAAACTACAGAAGCTACAGCGCATGTACGTCGAGCGAGTTTTTCAACATTCTCGCGTTCTCTTCGCACAAATCATAAGTTCTAGAGAAAAAAAATGAATACGAACTTTTTTGTAGGAAATTTAATACAGTTTAATTTTGTACTGCGACGCGTCTTCGCTGCATGGTGCGGTTTTCCAAGAAAAACGTAGATAAGGGATATTAAGTGTGTTCTATCTCGGAAACCATTCGGAATAGGGCATACGCCCATATGAAATTTTTTGTTCAGAATCACTAATACTATCACCCCTCAAACTATGTACCTTTCCTCCTGACTCACCCTGTGTATGAAATATAAATATGCTATCGGCTGACACCCAGGGAAGGGAAATCATAGTCACAAGTCATTTGACAAGTCGATGCCCAGTAACGCAGCCTGCCGACTCTGGTTGAACCACTGTTGTCTCTCAGCTGTATACAGGGCAATACTGTGATGGTTATACAAAATTTCAGGGATGATGGAGAGAGGTAACTGTATCTGTAGTGGACTGTTAAGGCAGTCAGTCCACAGTGAAGTAGCCGAAAGGGCACGCGTCAACTCACGCCGTCTGGCGTTAAGTCTGGAACAGGAGTCGTAATGAATGTGATAAAGAAAAGAACGTAGCTACTAGAACACTTAACTTTTATATTGTCCTTTGGTATACAGCATTCTGGATGATACAAGTGAGACTCTATCTGGAGGTACATGCAACGTTACAAATGGTTAATGGCGCCTTGCTAGGTCGTAGCCATTAACTTAGCTGAAGGCTATTCTAACTGTCTCTCGGCAAATGAGAGAAAGGCTTCGTCAGTCTAGTCGCTAGCAAAGTCGTCGTACAACTGAGGCGAGTGCTAGTCCGTCTCTCGAGACCTGCCTTGTGGTGGCGCTCGGTCTGCGATCCTGACAGTGGCGACACGCGGGTCCGACATGTACTAATGGACCGCGGCCGATTTAAGCTACCACCTAGCAAGTGTGGTGTCTAGCGGTGACACCACAGTATCAGTCTAAGGAACGTGGGTTGGAAACGAAAGAGTCGAAAATTATAAGAGAAAATCGTTCTCATTTCTCTGACAGTGAACCTCTTTAATGCAAACGCTTTACTTCCCATATTTTAGGAGGAGTTAGTATGGACCAATCCAAGAAAAAGTGTCCAGCAAACATGGGCTCTAAGGCGCATACCTTCACAGCTATGAGACCTTATTCTTCTTTGCTGCTGTGGAACACATCTCTTCTACTGAAGAAGAGTTCGTAGCTCCAAAGGTATGCATTTTAGCGCCCATGTTTACTGACAGTTTTTATTTGTTTTGGTCGATACTCCCGCTTCCCAATATGTGGAAAGCGAAGACCTTGCAGTAGAAGAGATATACTGTTAGCGGTATCAGAACAATTATCGCTTATAACACTCGACTCCGTAGTTTCCGGACTAGGATTCGTTACCTCAGATTGATACATTTACTCTTCCCCATCATCCCTTAAAGTTTGTAACTGTATCAGGGAATCACGCTGTATATTGGACTGTTGGTGATGTTGATCGTTTTCGGACCAGTTATGACACAAGTATGTGTCATGAAAAGAAACTCATCTGACAGTAGCTCACTGACAACTAAGTCATAAATAATTTTTGCGCCTTGAACTAACGATACATGCACACTATATATGCTGTGAAAGAAGCCTAGGTCCACTCACGCCAGGTGCCAATGCGCTGCCCAGTATGCTCAGTATATTTTTCTTGTCAACCGATGTTGTAATAAACTGCGCCTTATGTATGATTTGAAAGATATTGGGCCTTGTAAAGTTGGCGTTGGCTAATCGAAACTTCAGAGTTACAACATTCGCACTAAACCATAGATGATGAAAGACGAAAACATCAACGGTTTTAGCTCGTACCAAATTAATCACGACAGTTCATACCTAATGGTCACCATGACCTCATTGTGACGACACTATAGTGACGAATGCAAACATGTACCTCTTATGATGGTTGGCATTAGTAAATCAACAATACTTCTGCAGTGGATAATGGCCTTCCATGAAGCTGGAACTCGCCCCACATTTGTCAGTAAACTAACTGCAATGGAAGCTGTCATTTCATTATTGTTAGATTTCATTATTGTTAGATTTCAGCTATGATTCATCTTGCACTTTCCCATTACGTACAGAGTATTTAATGGAAATGTTTTACCATCAATATCTGTGTAGAATCAGCAGCTGCCGCTAGACGAAATAAGAAAGGCACAGAAAGAAGACTACAAGTAGACCTCATCTGAAAGCGAAGACACTTCTAGCTGTCGAGGGTAACAACTACGCGTGATTGAAATACTGAAGGCAACGAGAACTGTCAAATTGCTAGGTATCAGACGTTTCACATATACTCCTGGAAATGGAAAAAAGAACACATTGACACCGGTGTGTCAGACCCACCATACTTGCTCCGGACACTGCGAGAGGGCTGTACAAGCAATGATCACACGCACGGCACAGCGGACACACCAGGAACCGCAGTGTTGGCCGTCGAATGGCGCTAGCTGCGCAGCATTTGTGCACCGCCGCCGTCAGTGTCAGCCAGTTTGCCGTGGCATACGGAGCTCCATCGCAGTCTTTAACACTGGTAGCATGCCGCGACAGCGTGGACGTGAACCGTATGTGCAGTTGACGGACTTTGAGCGAGGGCGTATAGTGGGCATGCGGGAGGCCGGGTGGACGTACCGCCGAATTGCTCAACACGTGGGGCGTGAGGTCTCCACAGTACATCGATGTTGTCGCCAGTGGTCGGCGGAAGGTGCACGTGCCCGTCGACCTGGGACCGGACCGCAGCGACGCACGGATGCACGCCAAGACCGTAGGATCCTACGCAGTGCCGTAGGGGACCGCACCGCCACTTCCCAGCAAATTAGGGACACTGTTGCTCCTGGGGTATCGGCGAGGACCATTCGCAACCGTCTCCATGAAGCTGGGCTACGGTCCCGCACACCGTTAGGCCGTCTTCCGCTCACGCCCCAACATCGTGCAGCCCGCCTCCAGTGGTGTCGCGACAGGCGTGAATGGAGGGACGAATGGAGACGTGTCGTCTTCAGCGATGAGAGTCGCTTCTGCCTTGGTGCCAATGATGGTCGTATGTGTGTTTGGCGCCGTGCAGGTGAGCGCCACAATCAGGACTGCATACGACCGAGGCACACAGGGACAACACCCGGCATCATGGTGTGGGGAGCGATCTCCTACACTGGCCGTACACCACTGGTGATCGTCGAGGGGACACTGAATAGTGCACGGTACATCCAAACCGTCATCGAACCCATCGTTCTACCATTCCTAGACCGGCAAGGGAACTTGCTGTTCCAACAGGACAATGCACGTCCGCATGTATCCCGTGCCACCCAACGTGCTCTAGAAGGTGTAAGTCAACTACCCTGGCCAGCAAGATCTCCGGATCTGTCCCCCATTGAGCATGTTTGGGACTGGATGAAGCGTCGTCTCACGCGGTCTGCACGTCCAGCACGAACGCTGGTCCAACTGAGGCGCCAGGTGGAAATGGCATGGCAAACCGTTCCACAGGACTACATCCAGCATCTCTACGATCGTCTCCATGGGAGAATAGCAGCCTGCATTGCTGCGAAAGGTGGATATACACTGTACTAGTGCCGACATTGTGCATGCTCTGTTGCCTGTGTCTATGTGCCTGTGGTTCTGTCAGTGTGATCATGTGATGTATCTGACCCCAGGAATGTGTCAATAAAGTTTCCCCTTCCTGGGACAATGAATTCACGGTGTTATTTCAATTTCCAGGAGTGTATTTGTGGAATGATGAATAGTCTTTGATCGTGTGGAGGTCTTACTTTCAGTAAACGCTTGTCACTTAATTCAGATACTTTGCTTAGTAAAAGATTAATAAGAAGGACAACTGAAGTTGCCATCCAGCTATCAGCGATGGGTGTATACGCTGTTACCCAACTGACTATATAAACACATCCAGCAGGTGTTTCGCCCAGCGACGCTCCTCCGTCAACAAAGAAAAAACTGATCCATTGTAAGGTAGTATGTTCCTCAGTTGGTTAGTTTTTACGTGTTGCATGAGTCACTTGCACTCTGCATGATAATATGAAATATGCATATGGCATTACTGGCCTGGATTTTTTTGGTCGCATGGCGCAAGTCTTTTCGTGTGACGCCACTTCGGCGACTTGCGTGTCGATGATGATGAGGGCAACACACACCCACACACAGCCCCGAGCGGACGAGGCTGGGAATCGAAACCGAGGTCAAGTGATTGAGAGTCAGCAACGCTAACAAGCTGCGGACCGTGTATGATAATGATGTGCAACGATCAAGTGTTCACATTAACAACTTAATTTGGTCTTACATATGACTGCGTGGTGCTGTTTCCTGGCAACGTAACATGTTAGTCATTAATGCATAGTTTATAAAGCAGAAGTAAATAATTCTTTTGCAGTTAACAAGCTTAAAATTTCTGGATATAAATTCTTATATGTAGTAAGATACGCCAATATAGAACTGTTTCAGTTTACTTTTAAATTTTGCTTTTCTAAGTGGCAGGCATATATATCGTTGGCTAAACGACCAGTTTTAGCATCAGTATGATGGTACCCTGTTTCATTTTTCCCGGCGTTTTTATTATCCACTTCAGTATTCCTTGTGTTCTGTTATTAGTGTAAGAAATTTCTGCTGAGGACTTTGTATTGCTTTGCTGATAAAATTCCTGACTCCTTAATGTGACACATTGCACCACTTATTATTATTATTACTACTACGGAACGCTTTTGTTTACTTAAAATATCTAAAAAAATAAATTACTCTAGAATACAATTACATATGACATTACTGATTAAAAAGAAGCAAAGTTTGATCTCTCAGTATTTTTTCCTCTCTGAAACTTGCAGTGACACAAGGCGCAAATGTGAGAAGTGAGCTGTGGAGGATATTTTCGATTTAACTTGTCATCAAAATGTAAACCACACCTCACTCTGCTTGTTTTGAACTGAAAACTCCACGGATTTTGATTTCTCACATCAGAGTATGTACACTCCTGGAAATTGAAATAACACCGTGAATTCATTGTCCCAGGAAGGGGAAACTTTATTGACACATTCCTGGGGTCAGATACATCACATGATCACACTGACAGAACCACAGGCACATAGACACAGGCAACAGAGCATGCACAATGTCGGCACTAGTACAGTGTATATCCACCTTTCGCAGCAATGCAGGCTGCTATTCTCCCATGGAGACGATCGTAGAGATGCTGGATGTAGTCCTGTGGAACGGCTTGCCATGCCATTTCCACCTGGCGCCTCAGTTGGACCAGCGTTCGTGCTGGACGTGCAGACCGCGTGAGACGACGCTTCATCCAGTCCCAAACATGCTCAATGGGGGACAGATCCGGAGATCTTGCTGGCCAGGGTAGTTGACTTACACCTTCTAGAGCACGTTGGGTGGCACGGGATACATGCGGACGTGCATTGTCCTGTTGGAACAGCAAGTTCCCTTGCCGGTCTAGGAATGGTAGAACGATGGGTTCGATGACGGTTTGGATGTACCGTGCACTATTCAGTGTCCCCTCGACGATCACCAGTGGTGTACGGCCAGTGTAGGAGATCGCTCCCCACACCATGATGCCGGGTGTTGTCCCTGTGTGCCTCGGTCGTATGCAGTCCTGATTGTGGCGCTCACCTGCACGGCGCCAAACACACATACGACCATCATTGGCACCAAGGCAGAAGCGACTCTCATCGCTGAAGACGACACGTCTCCATTCGTCCCTCCATTCACGCCTGTCGCGACACCACTGGAGGCGGGCTGCACGATGTTGGGGCGTGAGCGGAAGACGGCCTAACGGTGTGCGGGACCGTAGCCCAGCTTCATGGAGACGGTTGCGAATGGTCCTCGCCGATACCCCAGGAGCAACAGTGTCCCTAATTTGCTGGGAAGTGGCGGTGCGGTCCCCTACGGCACTGCGTAGGATCCTACGGTCTGGGCGTGCATCCGTGCGTCGCTGCGGTCCGGTCCCAGGTCGACGGGCACGTGCACCTTCCGCCGACCACTGGCGACAACATCGATGTACTGTGGAGACCTCACGCCCCACGTGTTCAGCAATTCGACGGTACGTCCACCCGGCCTCCCGCATGCCCACTATACGCCCTCGCTCAAAGTCCGTCAACTGCACATACGGTTCACGTCCACGCTGTCGCGGCATGCTACCAGTGTTAAAGACTGCGATGGAGCTCCGTATGCCACGGCAAACTGGCTGACACTGACGGCGGCGGTGCACAAATGCTGCACAGCTAGCGCCATTCGACGGCCAACACCGCGGTTCCTGGAGTGTCCGCTGTGCCGTGCGTGTGATCATTGCTTGTACAGCCCTCTCGCAGTGTCCGGAGCAAGTATGGTGGGTCTGACACACCGGTGTCAATGTGTTCTTTTTTCCATTTCCAGGAGTGTAGTTTGGACTCTTCTGTCACACATGTCTTCATGATCCAACAAGTGCTTACGGTGCTGTTTACAAAGAGTATTCAAAGCACAGTTACGTGTATTTAGGTGAGATATCAAATTATATATATCTCAGGCAAGTAGACACATTTCTGAATGTCTACTTCGAAACATACTCGTAATGCATATGTACTGTAGCTTTCTTTTTTAAGTGGTTGCAATTTTAGCTACTTATACATTTCATTACTATGTGTGTGAATCAGGCAATTTGAATCAGATGTCCAAGGTACTATTACATGAACCACGTAGCGAAACGAGTCGTTTACTAATGATGACTTCTGAATAGCTATGGAGTAATATAATTTATCTGCTTAAAACGATCGCGCAGGTTTCACGTAAGTGAAGTTATTAACATCGTCTTTTCTGTTGCAGTACATGGGTTCATTTCCCGTGTCGGGACAGGACCACGCCAGCCGTGCCGAGTACATGAGATCGCAGTTACTACGTATGAGGGTAAGTCTATTTCCTGTCATATGCTCGTTAATGACAGTTTTTTCCTTTGTGTTAACGTACTGTAATCCAATTTTGTCGTTCTAGCGGAACTTAACACATGGTTATGTATATCTGTGTTGCTAGTAATACGTTCTTGATCAGTTTATCAGACCCAATACGCACATTGGGGAGAAATTTTTAATGTTTCTAGAATATTATGTTTCACAAAAATCATGACTGGCTAAGCAGCTACAATCAGTTGTCATTCCAAATGCTTGCGGAGTTCTGTTGCTTTACCGATTGATTAATGCGCTTCTTAATGCTTGAGGAAAGTGTTTTGATTGTGAAACTGGTAGTACGTATTTTAATAAAGTAGAGACATAAAGCTGTTGCACCAAATCATGATTTTTGAAAAAATATTAAAAAGTTGTAAATTATTGTCTCCTAAAAATAAGATTACGTATTCTTTTGTAGTCTGTTTGTTATTATGTGTGTTGATCATCGTAATGATTATCTTTTGTACACAGATAGCAGAGTTCAGAACATACGACTAAGTTGAACTGTTAAATAAAATTGTAGATATCGATGAATACAGCCCAGACACCTAAATACATACCAAGTTCCAACAAACTGCTTGTCAGAGGTAGAATGTCATTTTGTTAAAGCATTTTACTGAAAGAAACTCTTTAGTATTGAAATGTGCAGATGATATGATTAAAGAACTGTACAAGAAATTGAACTTTGAAATTCAAGAATGCTATCGAACTCCGTGCAACTAGAGCTTCTAAGCGTTGCGGCAGAGATTTAGAGAGGGTTTGGATGTGTTTAAACCTCTCTGCGCCATTTATGTACGAGTTCGCTGTTCGTCCACTTATTCGTCGCACTAGGAAGAAAACGATCTACATCTACATAGGTACTCCGCAAGCCACCGTACGTTGCTGAATGGTCAGCAGCATGGTTGTTCCCTTTTAATGCAACAAATAAGTGGAGAACAACAATGTACACGAAGTTAAGTGGTCTGGCTGGCCGAGTAGGCAGTGCCAAACAATCTTCTTGGAAGAGGAATAAAATGTTCTCGGGTTTCCAACCACGTCAGTTGCTTAAAACTACACGAGCTTTTGGCCAAACACTCCTTGGCCATTGTCAAGTCATACCACTCGACAATGGCCAAGGGGTGCTTGGCCGAAAGCTCGTGTAGTTTTAAGCAGTTGACGCAGTTGGAAACCCGAGAAAACTTTATTCAATGTTATCGCCGCAAGACACTGCATTCATTCTTGGAAGATGGTTTGCATATTTCTCGACATATATAGCCGAGCATCCTGGGATTACGTTCCTGAAATGTGAAGTATGAAATGCCCGAAGAAATGCGCCAACTTCTTCATTTAAGAGTAGCACTTCAACTATTTCTATAAAATATGCCAATCCCTGTCTTCCCCTACTGTTTTAAATGTCTATCGCTGCCTCAAGTAACATGGAAGTTTGTCTCGTGCAGCGAGCGGTCTGTACGTCAAGTCACATTGGAGACTGCAGAAGGCTTGTCCAGTCAGCTAACGTGGAGATGGCTAACTGGAAGTTTGAAAAAGTTTTGGAACTCGGTCGCGAAATAATCAAACAAAGACAAGACCTGATTAACTACAGCATCTAATTTCACGTCCGAGAAAGAATTGGATTACGACTTACACTACTGCTGACTGCACTACTCCTATGGAAGGAGGTACGCTAAGTATGAGCGCGAGCAGAGGCAGAGCGAATACTACAAGTCCCGGGACTGAGCTACACAGACGTCCCTCCTTGACCGCTGTCTGTTCTGAACTCTCTCCGCCCTGAGGGGTACTGTGTGACCATACGTGGTCACTGCCAACGCACTGCCATGCCTTGCGGTCCTCCACGTGAGCTCACGTGACACATCGTGAGCCTACATAACATTTTCGGCCAACGCCCAGACCAATGCCTTTTCTGTAGCGTCTCCGTTGTACTCTGAGTTCAACCTAGAAAACTTATTCGTGCTGGCTGCTGTACTGTTGCCATTCAGGTGTTGCATTTTTTTAAATATGCGACAAGTTATTCCCCGATGGCTTTACACATGTCCTAGCATCATGCGTCTTCTTCCACTCAGCGTTTTTCACTGACTTCCTCATCTATTCTGCGTAAGACCTGTCTTCTGAGTTCACAAAATTTTTAACGTCCTTCCGCAGCACACTTCGAAATTCTTCAAGTATCTATTTTTTCGTTTTTTTTTTTTTTCACACTCCATGTATCACCTTTCAGTACTGTTTTTCAGGTCCTAGGTACACTTTCAGAAATTTCTACGTTTAATTAAGGCCTATCTTTGATTTTTAGTAGGCTTCTTTTTGCTTGTAATGCCTTATTTGCAGTAACAGTCCAATCCTCTTATATCATTCGTTTCAGATGCACCATTATGTCTTCATTTCTTCTGCAACGAGGTTCCCGGTTTGGTTGTTAAATTATCGTTAACATAGTTTCTCTACTGATAATTACGTTCGCCTTTCATTGGTTAACAGTCAGTCAACAGTCTGATATCACTGGACTGTTTGTTCCATCACCAGGTGTTCTAAATCTTCCTCACTTCCACTGGGGATGATAGTTATCATCGAATCTTGTGAAGGCTCTAAAACCTCCTTGTAGTTGCTGTTGTTCGCATTGCCCTAAATATATAGGATTTCAGGTCACATTTGATGTCCGATAGAGTTCCAAACTATTATATTAGCCGTTTGTGAACTATGCTGCTGAAAAATGGTGGCTATCAGACCTCTCTAATATTTTTTTCATTGTTGTTTGCAGTACATACTTGTTCGCTGCGGTTCATAACGTAGAATCACCATTTTATTACTTAGGTGGTACATCAGCTGAGTCTAAACCTTCTGTAGTAAATGCAGAACACACAGTGGTTATTACACTCATGGTAACTGAAAACAAAAACATTTTTTTCCGATTAATGAGGGCGTAAAGATGAAACATAATTAAAGGAAGACGTCGTTGGCCAAACACACCAGTATAATGGCAAATCACCTTTTTTGACGACGCTGTTTTAGATAGAAAAACAGATTCAACGTGGTTAACGAATTATCTTGAGATCCAAAACTACAGTGCATAACGCAGATGGTGAAAGAGGCTAGCATACAACAATAAACCACGCGAAGTATACAAGTTATGCCTCAAGATAAACTACGTTGTCAGCCAAGTAACGTTTTCGTATGCTAGAGGCCTCACGGGAGTGAAAACTAACTTCCTGATGTTAAAATAAATAAAACAGACTGAAATGTGACATTAATACACATTAAGTGTTACAAAATGAGATTCAAAACCTTTGAAGACCGTCGACATTTTCTAGATCCGTATTGACTGGATGTCCATAGAGGTTCTCTTCGAGGAAATTCATAATGTTCGAACATAATATGTGTTCCATGATACTGCTGCATATCGAAGTTAATAATATGGGCTTGTAAATTAGTGGGTTACTTGTACTGCCTTCCTTGAATATGCTTATGACCTTTGCAGCTTTGTCGTCTTTGGGTACGGATATTTAGTCGAGGGAGCGGTTACATATCAGGGTTAAGTATGCAGCTGTTACACCAGCATATTCTGAAAACTACCTAATTAGTATACAGTCTACACTGAAAGCAACCTAATTAGTATACAGTCTGGATCGGAAGACTTGCTTTTATTTATTGAAGTTGCTTTTACTACTCCGAGGGTATCTATTTCCAAGTTACTCATGTTGTCAGCTGTTTTTGTTTCGGATTCTTGAATACTTATTTTTTCGTTTTTGGCAAAGTAATTTCGAAAGGCTGTGTTTGTAACAATTCTGTAGCAGCAATGTCGTCGATAGTATTTCCAGGGCTATGTGCAGAGAAGGCATTTATTGTGTCCTGCGCTTAGCACGCTTCACATACGCCAAAATCTCTTTGGATTTGCTGCTAGGTTTTGAGGCGAAGTTTCGCTGTGGAAAATATTACAAACATCTCACGTTGAAGTCTACGCAAAATTTCGGGCTTCTGGAAAAGATCGCCGATCTTGGAGATTTTGCGTGCGTTCGAATTTGGTATGCTTTTTCGTTGTTTCTGAAATAGTGTTCTGACCCGTTTTGTGTACCAAAGAAATCAGCTCCGTTGTTTGTTAGTTTATTTGGTATAAATCTCTCAGCTTCTGTCGAAAGTATTTCTTTCAATTCAAGCCACATCTGGTCTACATTTGCATTGTTAGTTTGGAAAGAGTGGAAACTCTCTCTCAGGAAGGCGTCAAGCGAATTTTTATCTGAGTTGATAAGAGGTCAAGTACGTTTTCACAACCTTTTACTATTCGAGTGGGCTCATGAACTAACTGCTCGAGATAATTTTCAGAGAATGCGTTTAGCACAGTTTCGGACGACGTTTTGTGAATACTTCAGGATTAAAACAAGCATTTTCGCTAACGTATGGAGGGTAAGTTAAAGTCACCACCAACTATAATTGAATGAGTCGGGTACGTGTTTGAAATTAGACTCAAGTTTTCTTTGAAACTTTCAGCAATTGTTTCAACAGAGTTGGGTGGTCGGTAAAAGGATGCAATTATTATTTTATTCCATTTGCCAAGAACGACCTGTAGCAATACTAACACAAAGGAACTATTTGCTTCAGTTTCGCTACAAGATAAACTAATAGTAATAGTAACATACACGCCACCACCAACTGTATTAAACGTAAAAATTTCGGCTGAACTTATCTCCGCCTTTGGCGAGCATTCAGTGCCTATAACGATTTGAGCCTCAGTGCTATCCGTTAGCGCTTGGAGATTAGTTACTTTCGCAACACAGCTACGACAAGTTTCGTAACTCTGAAACGACGCAGTTTTCGATAAATTTGTCTATTTATGAAATTAGAGAAGATAAAATTTTCAACAAAGTAGCTCTGAGTCACGTATCTCGACAGGCCAGATGTATGACACGTAGTGAATGTTGAAGTCAGCGTTGTTTCGGGCGCCTCATTATGCTATGAAGTTCGTTCAAACGACAATATGAAAACTCTCATCACTCGTACGATTGAAAGGTTTTTTAATGACTTATGAAAATGACATAATAACTGTGAGTTATTTGGCATTTGGTAATAACAGTTATTATCCTAATATTATATTATTATTATTATTATTGTTGGCGGATTTTCCCTAAAAGGAAATCGTTAAGCTTATGACTTTGAAGGCTTGTTCTTCTTGTCCTTCCAGTACTCCTTCATTCTCTTGGAGAGGGCCTCTTTTCTCTCCTCAGACCATTCTTGTTTGGTCCGCTGTTTTAGCGCTTCTGACTTTACTTCCCAATTGTCTATGTGTTTTCGGAAGGTGCATCTGTCTGTGGTGTTTGTGGTGCCAATTGCTTGTAGGTCTTTTCGGACTCCTTCCATCCAGGGTGTCGAGACTTTAAGTGTCTTGATGTGTTCTAGAATTTTCTTGGTGAGTCTTGTTTCAGGGAGTCTATCTAAATGTCCGTAGAATTTAAGGCGCCTTTTTCTCATATCGTTCTCGACGTTCGAATATGCTTCTACTGTTGAGTTCTTCTGGTGTGGGTCTTCCTCCTAAAATTTTCCTCACGATTTTGCGTTCTTCTTTTTTGATTTCTTCAATTTTGATTTTCCTGTTATTATTATTCCTAATATTATATTATTAATTCAATAATTTTAAAGAAATTTTCAACATGTTTCATTCAAACTGACAGATTAAAACTGTGTGCCGGATCGAGACGCAAACTCGGGACCTTTGCCCATTAACTGCTATACTTTGTGGTACACTCGGGGAATACGCTGGTAAGCATCATCATTTGTCGATGGCAGAGAAGCGATGTTGACAGTTGTTCGGAATGCCGATTTGATGTAGTTTCTGTATCTCAGGTGGTTCAGAGACTCTCCGCTTACACCACCGTACAAGCTGATAACGCATCTTCTACCACACTCCACTGTGGTGTTCAGATATTTAAATATTTTTATTTTATTTTTATTTTTTGCTATCAGTCTACTGACTGGTTTGATGCGGCCCGCCAGCAATTCCTCTCCTGTGCTGACCTCTTCATCTCAGAGTAGCACTTGCAACCTACGTCCTCAATTATTTATTCGATATATTCCCACCTCTGTCTTCCTCTACAGTTTTTGCCCTCTACAGCTCCCTCTATTACCATGGAAGTCATTCCCTCATGTCTTAACGGATGTCTTTTCATCATGTCCCATATCCTTATCAGTGTTTTTCACATATACTTTCCTCTCCGATTCTGCGCTGATCATCGTCATTCCTTACCTTATCAGTCCACCTAATTTTCAACATTTGTCTGTAGCACCACATCTCAAATGCTTCGATTCTCTTCTGTTCCGGTTTTCCCACAGTGCATGTTTCACTGCCATACAATGCTGTACTCCAGACGTACATTCTCAGAACTTTCTTCATCAAATTAAGGCCGATGTTTGATATTAGTAGACTTCTCCACTGCTAGTCGGCTTTCGAACTCCTCCTTTCTCCGTCCGTCATTGGTTATTTTACTGCCTAGGTAGCAGAACTCCTTAACTTCATCTACTTCGTGGCAACCAAGCTTGATGTTAAGATTCTCGCTGTTCTCATTTCTACTACTTATCATTACCTTCGTCTTTCTTCGATTTACTCTCAAACCGTACTCTGTACTCATTAGACTGTTCATTCCGTTCAGAAGATCATGTAATTCTTCTTCACTTTCACTCAGGCTAGGGATGTCATCAGCGAATCGTATCGTTGATATCATTTCACCTTGAATTTTAATTCCTTTCCTGAACCTTACTTTTATTTCCATCATTGCTTCATAATTGTGTAGATTGGACAATAGGAGCGAAAGTCTATATCCCTGTCTCACACCCTTTTTAATACGAGCACTTCGTTCTTGGTCGTCCACTCTTACTATTCCCTCTTGGCTGTTGTACATATTGTATATGACTCTCCTCTCTCTTCAGCTTATCCCTACTTTTCTCAGAATTTCGAACATCTTCTACCATTTCACAGTGTGGAACAGTTTTTCCAGGTCGAAAAATCCTATGAACGTCTCTTGATTTTTCTGTTAGTCTTGCTTCCATTATTAACCGCAACGTCAGAATTGCCTCTCTCGTGCCTTTATTTTTTCCTAAAGCCAAACTGATCATTATTTAGCGCATCCTCAATTTTCTTTTCTATTCTTCTGTATATTATTCTTGTAAGCGACTTGGATCCATGAGCTGTTAAGCTGGTTATACGGTATTTCTCCCACCTGTTAGCTCTTGATATCTTCGGAATTGTGTGGATGATACTTTTCCGAAAGTCAGATAGTATGTATAGTATGTCGCCAGACTCATACATTCTACACACCAACTTGAATAGTCGTTTTGTTGCCACTTCCCCAAGTGATTTTAGAAATTCTGATGGAATGTTATCTATCCGTTCTGCCTTATTTGATCTTAAGTCCTTCATAGCTCTTTTAAATTCTGATTCTAACACTGGATCCCCTATCTGTTCTAAATCGACTCCTGTTTCTTCTTCTATCACATCGGATATATGTTCCCCCTCATAGAGGCTTTCAGTGTATTCTTTCCAGTTATACACACTCTTCTCAGCATTTAGAAGTGGAATTCTCGTTGCACTCTTAATGTTATCTTCAGCTTGCGACGTCGGCATCTATACCTGAACTATCGGTGTCGGTGTTGGTTTGCTGTCCGCCCTAACTTTCTGTTCATAACGAATCCTATTCACGTTATACCATTTTCTGCTGCTGTTGATATGACCATATACTCATCGACCAGAAATAGCTGTCTCCACTTCACTTCACTTACCCCCACTATATCTAGATTGTGCCTTTGCATTTTCCTTTTCCGATTTTCTAGTTTCCCTACCACGTTCAAGCTCCTGACATTCCACCCTCCGAACCATAGAACGTTATCCTTCCGTTGATTATTGAATCTCTTTCTCATGGTAAGCTCCCTCTTGGCAGTCCCCTCACGGAGATCCGAAATGGGGAAGGTTCCGGAATCTTTTGTCAATCATCATGATACTTCTTCAGTTACTGGCAACATGTCCTCCGGATACACGTTACGTGTCTTTAATGCAGTGGTTTCCATTTCCTTCTGCGTCCTCGTGCCTTTGATCATTGCTGATTCTTCCTCCTTTAGGGACAGTTTCCCACACCTAGGACAAGAGTGTGACCTGAATCTCCATCCACTTCTCCGCTGTCGTTGACAAGGCCATTGGAAAATGAGTGGTGACTTTTTATGCTGGACGTCTTCAGCCACCAACGCAGATTATTAATCAAAAATTAAGCAGCGGTGGGATTCGAACCCGGTACTAAAGACGTCTTTGATTATGAATCACCCCTAGACCACGGGTGCAAATGCAATATTTGTATGTTATGTTAAATATCTGTATGTTTTGTTCCTCAGTGTAGTGATGTATCTCGCCTTACGGCCGGCCGCGGTGGCCGTGCGGTTCTAGGCGCTGCAGTCCGGTACCGCGGGACTGCTACGGTCGCAGGTTCGAATCCTGCCTCGGGCATGGATGTGTGTGATGTCCTTAGGTTAGTTAGGTTTAAGTAGTTCTAAGTCCTAGGGGACTGATGACCTAAGATGTTAAGTCCCATAGTGCTCAGAGCTATTCTATACCTCGCCTTACCCTGATTGTCTACAGCAGAAATAGGGTCGCAGGCCCTGACTGTATGTAATAACAGCATTTCTCTCCAGAAATGTGGCCAGTTCCATGAGGGAGTAAAACTGCTGTCGGTTTTCCCCTCTCCCTGGTTTTATTAATAAAATACATTATTTATTGAGGCCTGTTAGAATGACGAGAATGTCCACGTCTTTCCAAGCAACTACGACGGTTGAATATCTGTGGGCCAAAGTTAGTGCTGTGTTGATAGTCAAAGTATCAGGATCTTCCACAGCCTACTTGGAAAGTATGACTGCTTTGGCCAATTTTTCCACTAATATTCGTATCAAGCGGTCCTTGACCTTCGGATTAGAGAGGAATTTTACCTGAGCGACACGGATTACCAATGTTTCACAGAAGATTATTTCTGCAGAGCTGTGTTCCTGGGACCTTCTCGCTCTCGTTGCTGCTGGTGCTCATCTTGTCAGGGTAATCATCAAACAGCATATTAATCATGAATTGCACTTCGATTAATTAAAGAAAACGTAGCTACCACAGCTATCTGAAAATCTTTGCCCACTGTGGTTGCAGCACGCGGGCTGGGTGATGATGGTTGGTTTGTGGGGCGCTCAACTACGCGGTCATCAGCGCCCGTACAAAGTCCCACTTTTTACGCCCCAATTTTTTTTACACAGTCCAATCGATCCACTGTCACGAATGATGATGATGATGAGGAGGAGGAAACACAAACACCCAGTACACGGGCAGCGAAAATCCCAAACACGGCTGTGAATCGTGCCCGGACGCGTGGTGGGTGTGGGCAGTGCTGAGGGAGGGGGAAGGGGAGGGGGGAGGTCGTGATGGTTCCCATCTCAGCTTCGAAATCGTGCTATCCTCAATATTCACTAGACGCCAAGGGGGTTGGTCAGAAGAAAGCAAACCACTGAGACATATTTTATGGAAAATTTTATCCACTCTCTTTTCATAAATAATCTTCACCGAAAACAGAATCGTTTCCGAGCTTGAAAAACCCAAAAGGGACCCATATTTCGTAAATTATTTCAGTCCACTTCCGCCCCAAAATTAAGGGCAGAAAAATATTTTCTGGCGCATATAGTTTTGCTGTTTCACGACATACATGAGAATTCTATACAATTTTAATGGTGATCAAACGAGTTCCAGAAACAGTTCGTCCACAGTGATATTTCTACGTCTACATCATGATTTTCGAAGGATTCAACAATTTATTTAATTGATGAAAATAAGAGTTCACGAATTTTTGCCTTTTTTGTGGCGTGTAAGGAAAAAACGTTGTGCTGGCAATTCGGGTCCGCGCCGAAGATTTTTGTGAAAACTACGGGATAATATCATAAGAAGCGTTTCGTATTAATACGTAATTTAATTATTAATATCTTTAATACAGTATTTAGACAGAACAGAACAGACAACCGGAAGCTGTATTTTCGAAGGGCTACCTTCGTTATAGCTTTGCCCCGTTCTTTTCATTTCCTTTTGGACGTTGCATTCGGTCAGCAACGAACGTTTTAACGCTTTTTGTATTGCTTTCGAGTTGAGCTTTCCTCTGATTTGCATTTCTTGTAATTCCGAGCTAGTTTACAAGTGAGATGAAACAACTTTATTTTGTAATTTTCAATTTAATACAAATTTTCACTTAACACCAGCCAATATTGTGTCGTTTTGTGTCCCAGTAGTGTTCACACTATTCACAATTAAACTTTAATCACTGTCCTGGTTAAACGCGTTTCCGTGCTTCATCAGCTTATAGTTGTACACAAAGCTAATTCGTGAAAACCAAGCGCATGCCCTTGCACTAGAATGATGTTGTCGCATTAAAAACAAACTGCTCCCTAATTATCTGGCAATGTGATTTTCAACATTCTTCTATGGCACCACAACTGAAACACTTCGATTGTCTTGTGTTTCAGTTTTCTCACAGTCCGTGTTTCACTACCATACAATCCTGTGCTCCAAACGTATATTCTCAGAAATTTCTTCCTCAAAATAAGGCCTATGTTTTTTACTTGTTTAAGTCCTTGGCCAGGAATGCCCTTATTACCAGTGTTATTCGGCTTTTTTATGTCGTCCTTGCTCCGTCTACCATGAATTGCTTTGCTGCGTACTTAGCAGAATTCCTTAACTTCGTCTACGTCGTGACCACTGGTTTTCATGTTAAGTTTCTTGTTATTATCATTTCTGCCAACTAATAAGCTTCCCCTTTCTTCTGTTTACTCTCAGTCTGTGTTTATCTTGTGCCGTTAGGTCAGACGATAGAAATGCCACGTGCACGCTTAGAGTAGCAGATTGACAGTGACCAACTTTAAACAGAACTTGATTAATTTTCACACACATTTATTAAAATAATAAAAATCATAGAAATTACTTAACTTGATTCTGGATGCTGTTTACAATTGACAATCTGAAGTTCCTTTGGTCTTGGTACGTTAATCTTATTCTCACATATCTCTGATACTTGACAAAGTGTCTATACATTTCTCTTCATGGCTATGTACAGGAATATGATAATCTTATTAGGTGCAGACTGAAACTAGACTACAGACTGATGCAGACTGGTGCAGACAAATGCAGACTGACTAATCGGAGGTCTGTACACTCGTTATAAGACCTCGCGCGTTCAGGTATCACTGCGCGAGTGTGATCCGCGAGGAGAAAAGGTTCTACGTTAGTAGCAATCTCATTGGCTGTGAGACATATTAATACGCGGATCGGCGGAAGCAGAATTTGGTCCGTCTCTAAGACAGCGCCATCTCGTAGTGCGGAGACGGACGAGCGCTGCGCCTGCGCTGTTGTGCTTAGCGGGGGCGCGCTCTAGTGGGAAAGTTGTGTACGCGCTGACTACGCGGAACTTAGTACACAACTTAATTATTCTTCACTTTCGTTGCGGATAGCAGCGTCACCAGCGAATCTCTTCACCTTGAATTTTAATCCCTCCCTTGAGCCTTTCTTTTATTTCCTTCAATGCTTCTTCGATGTATAAATGGAACGATAATGACGATACACTGCATCCTTGTGTAATACTCTTTCTATTACTAACACTTTGTTCTTGGTCTTCCAAACCCATTCACTACTGGTTCTTTTACGAATGGTGTAACACCCATCTTTCCCTATAGCTTCCCTATAGTTGAAAAATTTCCTCTAATACTATAAAATTATCTGGAAGTTTAGGTGCAATCTACTGAATTTTTTCCGTGCAATGTTCTACTTGTGGGGCAGTGGAGACGATAAAAGCATCCGATAACCACGTTTGATCCACCTTTAAGACCTATCTTCACTCAAGTTTTACGAATTACGAATCTGTACCAATGTCACCAGGCAGTATTAACCTTACCAGATATTATTATATTTTTTTACGATTATAAGTACACCTCCTTCACTGCCGTCCAGCCTGTCTTTGCGATGTGCAACACATCCGGAATTTAATATTACCTTGCTGCTGATATGGGATATTGTAATATTGGATACAGTTTTACATTTTCTAACGACAAAGATAAAGTGACGGAGAACGAACAGGATGGAAAGACGATACTGCGTGAGTTCCTATGCACATTATTAGACACTTTTGCTACCATTCGAGCTTAGTGTGGAACAGTTTGCAACGCTCTTCCATCAGCTCTCTGTTATAAGAACTGCTCCCCACATTTTAATACTCACCTGGCCATCTTGTGACGTGTAACTCATTCGGCATTATCTTTCAGCATTTCTCAGCTCCGTCCTCTACCGCTACTCATCTTCGGGCAGCTTGCTTCGGAATTAGCTGGGAGACTCTTTCCGTGCTTCAACCCTCTTCCCCCCTTTCTCTCTCTTTCTCTCTCTTTCTCTCTCTCTCTCTCTCTCTCTTTCTTCCTCTCTTTGCGCTCTTCCTCTCCCTATCCCTCTCATTCTCTTTTATTCACTTATAAATAAGTCTTGAAAAGTTTTTCATTAACTTCTGAGGTACTTTCTTTTCTCCGCGAGGGATGATGAATATCTTTAGTCCAGCCTCCGACTGGCGTCTTCCTTTTCTCCCGAGCTACTTCTTCCCTGATGAGGTTCAAAGACGCGCTCAGGGGGAGGGTGGGAGGGCAAAAGGCACAGCGGGCTCCTCGAGCCGTGGATTAGTGTTTCGCTCAGTGCTGCTCGGCGGCTTTGTTTCAATTAGGGGCCAGGAATTTAAACGTGCCCGCCGCTGCTCAGCTCCCTCGGACGGGAGCAGCGATACCTTCCTGTCCCGTGGCTAGACACCGGAGCAGTTTTTGTGCCACGTCGCGAGCAAGGCTGAATTTTAATTAGCGGCGTTTTAAGAGCAGCGCCTCGGGAAAGAAACGCCGGCCACCTCCGTCGTAAATCAGAATTTCCGTTTCCTTAACGCGACGTTTACTGGCCGCTCTACGGGAGTGCGAGGCGAGTAATTTTGCGAGAGAGATTCTCAGACACCACGTTGTCCTCAGTCAAGTTATATGCGCCATTAACGAATTTAAACTGTGCGTAAAAACGTTTGAGATGAAAGTACTGACATCATGAAATTCTGCAAATACCGCGATATTCCAGCTAATCACAAAATGACTAAAAAGTGTTAATAGGAAATAAAACATAAGTATATAAGAGAAATTTTCTTATTACGCTTATAACTGTGATTAGGGACCGTAGAACGAAGGAAACTGGTTCAAATTAATGTGTGGAGCAAACAACAAAGTTTTAAAAATAAAACATCTGAAGGAACACTTTTAAACATTTATAGGACATTGCTGCACGAAAGTGAGTGATGCCTTGTAAAAAGGAAGCAAGGAGGATATATTCAAAGTGCTTGAATGGAAAGTTTGACAGCAGCAAAGCAATGTGTAGGGAGAGACGAAAAAGTTAAGAAAGGTTTCAGTGTGAAAAATGAGTTAAAATGGATTGAGTAACGGTTGAGAACACATGCAAAGACCCGTCCCTAGAGACTGTCAATCAAATAAAAAGGAGAAATAAAGTAAACTAACAGGGCGTTATGGTTCTGGCACACGAAAGTAAAACCGCAACAAAATTGTCACATTTAAATAGTTTCGGTGAGATACTGTATACATTTACATTTTGATGTTGACTGGCTGCAACGATGTGTAATTAAAACCGTAGGACAATCCTAAGTTTGATAAGATTAAAATTTGTTTTATGCTACTACAGGCATTGTTCTTGTTGTGGTCTTCAGTCCTGACACTGGTTTGATGCAGCTCTCCATGCTACTCTATCCTGTGCAAGCTTCTTTATCTCCCAATACCTACTGCAACCTACATCCTTCTGAATCTGTGTAGAGTATTCATCTCTTGGTCTCCCCCTACGATTCTTACCCTCCATGCTGCCCTCCAGTACCAAATTGGTGATCCCTTGATGTCTCAGAACATGTCCTACCAAGCGATCCCTTCTTCTAGTCGTGCCTCAAATTTCTCTTCTCCAAAATTCTATTCAATACTTCCTCATTAGTTATGTGATCTACCCATCTAATCTTCAGCATTCTTCTGTAGCACCGTATTTAGAAAGCTTCCATTCTCTTCTTGTCTAAACTATTTATCGTCCACGTTTCACTTCCATACATGGCTACACTCCATACAAATACTTTCAGAAACGACCTCCTGACACTTAAATCTATACTTTATGTTAACAAATTTCTCTTCCGGAAACGCTTTCCTAGCCATTGCCAGTCTACAGTTTGTATCCTCTCTACTTCGACCATCATGAGTTATTTTGCTCCCCAAATAGCAAAACTCATTTACTACTTCAAGCGTCTCATTTCTACAGGCATATAAAAACTAAATACGTGGGTTGTCCAGAAAGTATGTTCCGATCGGTCGTGAAATGGAAACCATTGTGAAAACCAGAAACGTTTTATTTGCAACAGTTAAGTACACCTTCCACCTACTTCTCTACATAGTCGTCGCTCCAACTTCGAGTTTCGTCATAGTGTTGTATCAACTTTCTGATATCCTCGTCCTTTCGGCCAGTTACCTGCACTGTCTGCTGCTCGTTGTCTATGGAGAAATTTTGTCTTCATAGCCAGCGGTTCTTGTCAGCAGAGATGAGTCTCAGGGGGAGCCAATTACGGACTATATTGCGGGTGATGAAACATTACTCATCAGAAACGCTGCAGAAGGGTGAAATCTCTAACCAGGCCCTCATACCTAGCAGGAGACGCTGTTCCATACTAATCTTAACAGGAGCGAAGAATAGACGCGGTTCGTGGATGGAGAACTGAGATTTAATTCTACATCTAATCTTGAATAGTAAAATTAATACAGAACTTTGTTTGCTGACAGTAGATCTGAAGGCTGAAATATATACAGATGCAAAGATTTACGTTTCATTCAAATACAATTTATTCCGTAGATGACCAGCCCCGACCGCTACGAAAGTTTGTAAATGTATGAAACGGTAAACATGCAAAATGAGGCTCTGTGCGCCGATGTTTGAGTTTAACGTAGACCCGCCGCTGGAGCTCAGGATAGGGGAGGCTTACGTATCACTTGCAGTGACGCAAGCGTTCATGGCAGCGCCCTTACGACGCGGTGGCGGCTGTAGGAAACGCGGCGGCGAGATTGGCATCGCGCGTATTTTGAAGTGCGGCCGATCGGATGGCAGCCGATAGCACACTTTTCTGCTTAGAAAAGAAGCAAAGAGCTAAGATGGCTTTTTACTGCATGTATCAGCGGCAATAGTAAATATTTTAGAATGTCGTAGGATAGATCAATTTGAATGAAACATTTTATTATTTTCAGCCATAATGGCTATGTTTGTGAACCGTGACTGTGAGGGATAATTATTTATTTCAAGTTTCTGCTACCAGTCACTTTATTTTATGCTTAATATAACATAATGCAACGCGTTTCGAACATGTTTTGTTCATCTTCAGGCGTTTATACATACATACATACATAGTGAAATGTTACTTAAAAATAAACAGTCTTAAACTAGATTAATCTAGAACACTTTGTCCATTGTTTTTTACTGTAGCTGCTGGTGTGGCATTTGGGGGAAGGAGGGGGCAGTGTATGGCTAGAAATCGAAATCAGTGATGTCTTCTGCTGGTTTTCTTCTTTGTAGTTGACTATGTATATCACAGCAATTTCATAATCTTGCTGCTTCACTCGCATCGCTGGTGTAATGGCGGAGCTGTTGATTGACATTACCTATTGCACATTTATGTTACATGTGTCCGATTATTATAGGGTACAGAGATACAGCTGTTAGAATGTAACGTGAAAAAACACCTTTTGAAGGAGATAAGCAAAGGCAAGTGATTAAATTAAAAGTTGATTTTCACAGACTCCACCTCCGACTCCCATGCACCATCGAAATACCTTGACAACGTCACGAGCAGCTCTTCTGGGGCCCTCTTGGTCTTTTTTTTTATGAAGACAGCACCATACATAATCCGAACAACCAGTTCGTCCCTTGCATATACTTTTTCGTTTTCATCCATTCCCAAAGACAAAAATCTAAAGCTGTAATACCTGGAGTTCTTGTTGGCCAAAGAACGTGACGATTTCTGTCGGTCCATCTTACAAGGAACAAGCTGACACGATGTGTCACTTCACGACTTGAGTTTGGAGGGAGCCCGTCGTGCTGGAAGCCAAAAGTTTCTCATGCTGCTGAACTCTTGTTTTCAAGGAAGTCTAGATATCAGCTCCCTGTTTCTCATGCTGCTGAACTCCTGTTTTCAAGGAAGTCTAGATAACAGCTCCCTGTAAGACAATGAGGTAACACAATAGGTTTAATGCACTGATTGTCTGTCATGCCAAACAAAACTTCGTCAGGTAACGCTGTCAACGGGATCCAATTCCCCTCTTCTACCTCTATCTTCTTCTCGAAGGTGTCCAAACATACGTAATTTATAACGGCAGACGCTGTGCATACGTAACGTCCACCATATTCTTGAATTCAGAACACAGATAAGTGTATAAGTTGTGGGTTTGTTTGTTGTATCACTGCGTTCTACCAACTGAATGATGATGTGTTCTTCTTGCACATTTTATGGATTTTCACGTTCACATGAAATATATGACTGCTGACCACTGGACCAATCTCACTCATTTTAGTGAAAACACGAGTAAACATTCTTTAATCTGCTGCTCTAAGGTAAGCAAACCGTCGTCTGTATTATCTACAAGCAGCATAAATGACATATCGGCCAACTCAGCATTTGTAAATACGCCCGTAACGCTAAAATGATGCAAAGGAACGGGCCAACAAGTCACCATCGTAATCAAAATATACGACTATGTAAAATCAAACACAGTTTTACGGGCCTCAGCTTCAAAATAAACCGTGAGGGGTAGCCGTACGGCCTAGGGCGCCTTGCCACTATTCGCGTGGCTCCCCCCCCCCCCCCCCCCCTCCCGGCGGAGGTTCGAGTCCTCCCTCGGGCATGGGTCTGTGTGTTGTACTTAATGTAATTTAGTTGAAGTTAGATTAAGTAGTGTGTAAGCCGAGGGACTGAAGACCTCAGCAGTTTGGTCCCATAGGATCTTACCACAAACTTCTAAAGAAATTAAAAATAAAAGTAAATATCGTTGAATAAAATCATAATACTGGGAGTATCAACACGGATAAGGAATAAAACTTATTAAAATTTTTGTTTTACAAGTATCTTTTAATGCGTAGCTCGCATTTACATAATACAGTTGAATTATGGTGGCTAGCTAGTTTCGATTTCAAGTAAGAACCAACTTTAGATCATGCCATATTAAATGCGGGTTGAACACAAACTGGACGTACAAATAATAATCACCATGCAGTGACACGCATTTGTATAGAAAGCAACAGGAATAAGAAATTTGGTAGTAACAGTAACAAGAAAACTTCGTCAGGGGGTATTAGTAAAAATAACATTAACTTGCGGCTGAATGAAAGCTTCAGCCCAAAAACCGTTTGTGTGACAGCACACTGACTGAGAAGGGTTGACTTGTTTATACTGAATGGGGATAGTCAAGGTAGTCCGGCTGGATATACAAACGTTTTACTTCATAGTCGATGAATTTTGCGATGTAACTACGGCAACTTTATATTTTACGGTTGACTAAGATTTCAGTTTTTGTGCTAAAGCTTGATATTGCTTTTCGTACAATTGCACGTTAATGACATGTGATTCTTACTGATACAACGAGTTTGTTCATTCTGCGCCTCGTACGAGTGTGGCTCAGTTTCGTTGTTTCTGTTAACATCAAATTTCTTATTCTTGCTGCTTTATACACAAATGAATGTCACATCATGATGATAGTTACTAGTAGATCCACTTTGTGTTCAACCCCCATCAATGCGACAAAATCTGAGAATGGTTGTTACTTAAAATCGAAACTAGCAACTCATCGTGCTTCAGTTGTCTTATATAAATGCGGTCTAGGTATTTAAATATTTTGGTAAAAAAACTTTTTAAAAAATAACAAAATTATGTAAAGATTGGTTTGGTTGTTCCCGATAATGTCAGACATTAGTAAAAACGTCTCTGTAACTGGCTGTATCTCTGTAACCAGTAAAAAGTGTTAGACGGAATAAATGTCTAGGAGTAGTCAATCGGAAGAACCGCGAAAAAGAAATGGTAGGATAAACAGATGCCAGACTGAGATTGATAGGAAGAATATTAAGGAAACGTAATCCATCCATGATAGAAGGAGGTTAAAAATCATTTATTCGACTGATTCTTGACTATTGTTCGTCAGTCTGGGATCGTTACCAGGAGGAATTAATAGAAGAGATCTAACGAACAAAGGTGTGATTCGCCACGGGTCGTTTAGTCTGCGCGATAGCTTTACGGAGATGTCCAACAAAATAGAGCGGCAGACGCTACAAGAGAGGCGTTGTCTATCAAGGAGAGGTTTAAAAATTCCAGAAGAGTCCGTTCCAGGAAGAATCAGAAAGCTATTACATTCTCTGTCACACACACTTCACTGCATGACCATTAGCATTAGAGCGAATACGAAAATTTACAGATTATCATTCTTGCCACGCGTCATTCGCGAATGGAAAGTGGAAGGGGAATCAGATAGGGGTATCAAGGGTAACATCCGGCACAAACTGTCAGCCAGCTTACGAAGTATGGATGAAGATGTACAATGTTTTATTCCAGTTAATCTACACTGTCACTGGCTAAAACATATACTATTGCTCCTAAGATACTCAATATGGTACAAATCAGTGGTACATAAATGCAGAGATGTAAAACAGTAAGTATCGCTGCATTCTCTTGTGTTTCCGTGTTACATGGGGAACTGCACAGAAAACTGAAAGCGTGATTTAATTTCTCCCGTTTTATGAAATAGGTGCAGCGAGATAGGAAGGGAAAGGCGGTTTGTTTTCCCCAGCACTGTAGCGCCCAGAGATAGATGATACAGACACGTGTCTGTCACCAGGGCAGTATCTTGGCAAACGTTAAAGCTGCGGGCTACAATTGGTGTAAAAGGTTTTCGCAATTTGGACGAGTGAAAGGAGCGCGCTTTGAAGAGCGAACGGCCGATCGGCAGAGCCGGCGGGGGCGGCGCGGCGCGCTCGCAGACAACCGGAAATCGCCGACGCGTGGCGACGGCCCGCGGCCGCGTTCCGGTGGCGCCCACACCCCCGCCACCTCCACCCCCGCACCACCCCCCCTTCCCCGCTGCCACCCACGCTGGGGCAGTGGCCGGGCCGACCACCGGCGTCGCTGCTGTCAGCGCTCTCTGATTGATTCCGCGCCCGCGTGGATAGGAAAAAACAACATTTGTATCCGCTTTAATCCGTTTTTTAATCACATTACCGCCAGAGTCTGGCTCGATCGCCCATCCGAGCTAGCTGGAGCACGCAGGCCGCTGTATCGGACGCCGCTGTAAGCGACGCACCGAGCGCTGACACATGGACGGCACGGGAAATCAAATAGCTTTTTATTTCGAGGTCCCAATTAGGCGGACTGGTTGCTAGAGCGGCTCAGAAAATGCCTATAATCCGTAGCGAGACTGTCCGTAAATGTTGCTGCTTTCACCCAATTCTTCACAAATTCTTTCCCATCCCTAACTTTCTGTCTCTCTCTGCCTCTCTCTCTCTGCCTCTCCCTCTCATCCACACACACACACACACACACACACACACACACACACACAGAGAGAGAGAGAGAGAGAGAGAGAGAGAGAGAGAGAGAGAAGGCGTGAGCGGGTAACACTCAGGCGGAAGGGAAAGGAAAGGTTCAAATGGCTCTCAGCACTATGGGACTTAACATCTGAGGTCATCAGTCCCCTAGAACTTAGAACTACTTAAACCTAAATAACCTAAGGACATCACACACATACACGACCGAGGCAGGATTCGAACCTGAGACCGTAGCGGTCGCGCGGTTCCAGACTGAAGCGCCTAGAACCGCTCGGACACATCGATTGGGCGGAAAGGAGTCGAAGTAGGCTGTTTAGGTTTCTATGTTGGTAACGACACGGAGCGGTCTATATAAAAATCACTGGCTGTGCTGTGTGCAGTCTGTGGCTGGTTTGCATTGTTGAAATATTTGCTATTGTAGTGTTGGGCAGTTGGATGTGAACAGTGCGTAGCGTTGTGCAGTTGGATGTGAGCCGCCAGCAGTGGTGGATGTGGGGAGAGAGATGGCAAGAGTCTGGAGAGCGGACGATCTGGGCGTGTGTCCGTCAGAAAAACGAAATTTGTACGACCGAATCTCATGAGCTGATATATATATTATGACTTCTGAACACTATTAAAGTAAATATATTGTTTGTTCTCCATCAAAATCTTTCATTTGCTAACTATGCCTATCAGTAGTTAGTGCCTTCAGTAGTTAGAACCTTTTATTTAGCTGGCAGTATTGGCCAGTAGGGGAGTATTGGCCCAGTAGGGATTATTGAAAGTCAGATTACGTTACGCTAAAAATATTGTGTGTTAGTTTAGTGATGATCAGAATAAGTAAAGAGAGAAATGTCTGACTACGTTCAGTATTGCTCAGCTGTTTGAAAATCAAATAACGTAAGAGGTTTACCAGCACTTTCTAAATTTTTCCAAGGGGATGTTTCAGAAGGAAGCAATATTACGATTTATCGTGCCTCCGACGATGGGCTCATAAGCGATGAAGCACAGTGCTTCAAAAGGAAGGACTGGGGAGGGGGGGGGGGCGCTCACTTTGCCTTATGCGATATTGGGCAGCATTGTGAAACATAAATCTGGTCCGCAGGAAGTACATTTGAACCAACGTTCTCTCGAACATACGCCAAGTGTTCACTGCGGCATCACTTCCCTCGCCTGAAATGTAAACGTAATGTATAAACGGCGTGTACTGATGACTGCCCTTTCCTGCTGCAGTTTAGCAGTCTTGAAACATGGACAGACATTACATGTACTGTAAATAATTTTCCTTTACTGTTACTTGTATGTTGCAGATTGCAGTGAGGTGGCAAATGTCGTAGGATACAGCCTAATATCGTGTCGGACCTCCTCCTGCCCAGCGTATGCAGCTGCTCGACGTGACATGGACTCAAGTCGTTGGAAGTACTCGGCTAAAATATTGAGCCATGCTGCCTCTATATCCGTCCATAATTTCGAAAGGATTGCATGTGCAGGATTTTGTGCACGAACTGATCTCACGATTGTGCCCCATCGATGTTCGATAAGATTCATGTCGGCCGGTCTGGGCGGCTATATCAACGACTAGAACTGTCCAGAACGTTCTTGAAACCACCTTGAACAACTGTGGCCTGAAGACAGTGCGCATTGTCGTCCATAAAAATTCCATCGTTGAAACATTAAGTCCACGAATGTCTGCAATTGGTCTTCAAGTAGTCGTACATAACCATTTGCACCAAAGGATGTAAACACAGACCATTACGGGGCCCCCACCAGCTTATACAGTGTCTTACTGACAATTTCGGTCCATGGCTTCGTGGGGTCTGCGCCGCGTCCGAGCCCTTCCGTCAGCTTTTAATATCTGGAATCTGGACTCATATGGTCTGTACACGATTTTGCAGTCGTCTAGGGTCCAATATGGTCACGAATCCAGGAGAGGCGCAGCAGGTGACGTCACGCTGTTAGCAAAGGCGCTTATGTCGATCGTCTACTGCCTTATCCCATTGACGCCAAATAATTTCGCCGCACTGTCCTAACAGATCCGTTCGTCATACTTCTCACATTGACTTCTGCTGTTATTTCACGCAGTGTTTCTTGTGTGTTAGCACCGACAACTCTACTAAAACACCTCTGCCCTCTATGATCTGTCGTTAAGTGATGACCGTCAGCCACTGCGTTGACCATGGTGGGAGGTAAAAAATAAAATAAATGTCGTGTGGCTAGGGCCTCCCGTCGGGTAGACCGTTCGCCTGGTGCAGGTCTTTCGAGTTGACGCCACTTAGGCGACCTGCGCGTCGATGGGGATGAAATGATGATGATTAGGACAACACAACACCCAGTCCCTGAGCGGAGAAAATCTCCGACCCAGCCGGGAATCGAACCCGGGACTTTAGGATTGACAGTCCGTCACGCTGACCACTCAGCTACCGGGTCCGGACATGGTGGGAGGTAATATCGCAGCTTCGGTATTTTAGGCACATTCTTGACACTGTGGATCTCAGAGTACTGAATGCCCTAACAATTTGCGAAATGGAATGTCCCAACTACCATTACTCGTGCAGAGACTCTTAATTCCCGTCGGGCGGCCATGATCACGGCGGAAACTTTTCACATGAATCACCTGAGTAGAAATGATAGAAACCACCAATGCACTGCACTTTTTTTACATTGTGCACGCGATACTATCGACACACGTCTGCTTACAGAATCATTTTCACTCATTGTATGGTTTCACCACTGCTTTCTCAGTAAGTGTCTGGTATATGAATGGCAAACAAGACCACAGCCAGGTTGTTTGCTTTTTATGTAGAGGCGAACATTCTCGTTCTTCGTCAGTACTGGAAGAGAATTTTTAGAAAAAAAGCGGTCAAACGTTTTGTAAAATGGTTTGCCTAAAGGTAATGACTAATTAGATTAGAGATACATTTGACGCGCATTTGAAGGATGCCCGTGCAAACAAATATCCTTTCGTACTTTTTAAAGCTCTACGATTCTAAATTAAACATCGAAGTTTAAATTCTCAATCGGCACCTCATATGTTGTAAATGATTTCGAGCGTTATTCGGAGGCACGTCAAATGTTTTTCCAATCAGCTTTATTCTTTACTTTTCGTCGAATCATTTACTTTTGTTTTCAACTTCTCAAGTATCACACCAGTGTAGGTCTTTCTGTGCAAAATAAGTAAGCGGTGAAGTACCGCGGCTCTTCGTGAACTATTTCAATTTTTATTCAAATTTTCCCTTTTTTTTCACAAAAACCTCACAATGTTCAATGTAATACTCCAGTTGTCCATTTCCTGCTATTCATTCGGCTATGAAAATTAGTACAAAAATCCATCGCGTAAACTCTAGCGAGTCTTTCCTTTCGCTCCCCTCAAACATCTGCCGGGAAAACAATCTTGAAAAATAGTAAAGAAAAATGTGATTAACTTATTTTGATCAGAGACTGATGTCTTAAACTGGATAAAATGTAAATTTCCTCCAGTATGAATATGCAAGGCGATTCCAAATATTGCTCGTAATTTACACCATCCAACCAATGTCGCTTCAAACAGCTTGGATGTATTTTTAGTGCCAACAGTGGCAGGCTGCTACAAATAACTTCAGTGAGATATGAGCAGCAATAGGAAAATCTCTGATGGGCATGACGAGAAAGAAAACAAGAATGAAGTTCTACTATACGATGGCATTTGTTTGGAAAGAAATTAATCATCCATTTTTACGTTTACAGCGAATTTTGATTAGTACTTCCTGGGGAACCAAACCATACGCTCATTTGCCTACACGAATTTTAAAAAAAAGTTCTGGAAGGAGGACGAGTTCTTCCATTGCTGTCTTGTGAACCAGCCCTACAGCTAGTGGTGGGAAAAACCGAATGAAAAAATCCATTCATTCAGTCGATTCATTTGGTTGTAATTTTACATATCGCTTGAATTATTCAATCTTACTTTAAGTAAAACTAGTCTGTGGGAGCAACAGAATGAAAACAGCCGACAAGGTCTGTTATAATTTTGTATGATGACTGAATTATTCGTTCTTTCTTTCCAAGTGAAATCTATAGTTTTTCTGTTGGCTCAATCGTGTATTCGTTCTTTCAACTGAATCCACTCTTTAGCTTTTTAGGTGACTCCGGGTATCCGCTCATTCTTCTGAGCGAAACGAGACTATTCGTCATTTAAAACTGTTTAATATATTGCTGTATTCTTCTAGATGCAATTAACACGTAACTAATTAAGCTGATGTTTGGTTGGAGGTACAATGTTGAGCATAATAATTCAGACAGGATTACGTGAAGAACAAAGTAATATTGTTAGATTTTAGCGACTGACTGCATCCTGTTTTACTGAAAAGGTGTGATGATGTCTGTTGATTAAAAATAATTTGAATCTTCCCTTAAACACTTGCACAGCTATTTATTTTTGTGGGAGGTAAATACATTGTTTAGAAAGTTACGCTACCGACAATCGTACTCATGCATACAACCCCTTGCACACAAATTCGTTTACAATTTATAGCCTTTGAAAAATAGAAGGTATAGTATTTCATGAACATGAAAAAATACAGTTCACATTCACACATTCGTACATTAATTTCATAGTTAAGCTTTGCTGTAGCCATTATTGTAAGCGAACCTGGTATCTGTACAAATATCATTGGTGATCTTGCAGCTCTAGAAGAATGAAATTATAATGAAATCTAGACCTTTAGCTGCTTACGGGCGTGGGCAGGGGCACTAAAAATGTAGTGTGTGGGCAGAAAGTTGGAAAGTGTGGGTCTCACGGGGGGCGTGCTTGAGATAAGTCTGCAGTCGCAATATCGTCTGCGTCCTCGGTGGCTCAGTCGGGTAGAGTGTCTGCCATGTAAGCAGGAGGCCCCAGGTTCGAGTCGCGAGTCCCGGTCGAGGCACACGTTTTTCAACTGTCCCCGTTCATATTTATCAACGCCTGTAAGCAGCTAAAGGTCTAGATTTCATTATAATTTCATTATTGTAAGCAGTCTGCAAACACATTCACCGCCCTCCATCCCTGGACCACTGGGATACACAATTGTGCCTGCCTTGATGCAATCTGTTCTGAACGGCGACGTTCAATCGTTTTGGCTTTGTTAAGTAATTATTGTTGACTACACTCTGTTATCACCTGTCGTTACTGTGATTGTGGTTCCGATATTTTTGCTTTTTATTGAGGGCAAATGAGCAGCTTTTAGTTCAGTTTTTGTCTATGTATAACGCGTTTACCTATAGTAGACTTTCTTTCTTGATCAAAATTACGAAACGCTTAATTGCATGGGAATGTAAGAAATAATATAACTGAATAAAATGTGACTCTCAACGTAAATTCAATGCGATGTACCGTATCTACAGGGAGGTTCGGATTCTGAAACTATTTTAAAGAAATTGAAAGAAAATTTCCAGATGGTGACAAATATTTTTCGTGAAAAACAAATTGCGTCCTTGAAAATTAAATGAATAAGTCACTGAACAAAATTAAAAGAATGTATTTTACATGCTTTCTGTTCATGTCACATCAGCATTTACCGAAAAAGAATGCAAGACAATGTGTAGAGAGATACAAAGTTTCAATAAATTTAAATGAACTACACTCCTGGAAATGGAAAAAAGAACACATTGACACCGGTGTGTCAGACCCACCATACTTGCTCCGGACACTGCGAGAGGGCTGTACAAGCAATGATCACACGCACGGCACAGCGGACACACCAGGAACCGCGGTGTTGGCCGTCGAATGGCGCTAGCTGCGCAGCATTTGTGCACCGCCGCCGTCAGTGTCAGCCAGTTTGCCGTGGCATACGGAGCTCCATCGCAGTCTTTAACACTGGTAGCATGCCGCGACAGCGTGGACGTGAACCGTATGTGCAGTTGACTGACTTTGAGCGAGGGCGTATAGTGGGCATGCGGGAGGCCGGGTGGACGTACCGCCGAATTGCTCAACACGTGGGGCGTGAGGTCTCCACAGTACATCGATGTTGTCGCCAGTGGTCGGCGGAAGGTGCACGTGCCCGTCGACCTGGGACCGGACCGCAGCGACGCACGGATGCACGCCAAGACCGTAGGATCCTACGCAGTGCCGTAGGGGACCGCACCGCCACTTCCCAGCAAATTAGGGACACTGTTGCTCCTGGGGTATCGGCGAGGACCATTCGCAACCGTCTCCATGAAGCTGGGCTACGGTTCCGCACACCGTTAGGCCGTCTTCCGCTCACGCCCCAACATCGTGCAGCCCGCCTCCAGTGGTGTCGCGACAGGCGTGAATGAAGGGACGAATGGAGACGTGTCGTCTTCAGCGATGAGAGTCGCTTCTGCCTTGGTGCCAATGATGGTCGTATGCGTGTTTGGCGCCGTGCAGGTGAGCGCCACAATCAGGACTGCATACGACCGAGGCACACAGGGCCAACACCCGGCATCATGGTGTGGGGAGCGATCTCCTACACTGGCCGTACACCACTGGTGATCGTCGAGGGGACACTGAATAGTGCACGGTACATCCAAACCGTCATCGAACCCATCGTTCTACCATTCCTAGACCGGCAAGGGAACTTGCTGTTCCAACAGGACAATGCACGTCCGCATGTATCCCGTGCCACCCAACGTGCTCTAGAAGGTGTAAGTCAACTACCCTGGCCAGCAAGATCTCCGGATCTGTCCCCCATTGAGCATGTTTGGGACTGGATGAAGCGTCGTCTCACGCGGTCTGCACGTCCAGCACGAACGCTGGTCCAACTGAGGCGCCAGGTGGAAATGGCATGGCAAGCCGTTCCACAGGACTACATCCAGCATCTCTACGATCGTCTCCATGGGAGAATAGCAGCCTGCATTGCTGCGAAAGGTGGATATACACTGTACTAGTGCCGACATTGTGCATGCTCTGTTGCCTGTGTCTATGTGCCTGTGGTTCTGTCAGTGTGATCATGTGATGTATCTGACCCCAGGAATGTGTCAATAAAGTTTCCCCTTCCTGGGACAATGAATTCACGGTGTTCTTATTTCAATTTCCAGGAGTGTAGTAATTGTTCCTTCATTTAAACATAAATTTATAATATAGCACCGATTATTAACCTTTTAAAACCAACCAAATCTCCATATTTAATGCCAGAAGTATGAAAATTTTTATTCAATTTAATAATTTCATAAATTTGGCAAATATACTTTTTATCCGCACCTTGTAGAAATAAGCTAGGTTATTTGTCTCTATCTGCGGGTCATGTACAACTGAAAAAGCGGAAAAAGTGTGTACGTGAAGGCACTCAGTCCCTGAGAATGAGTAAAGACTTTCATGTACCGTAATTGACGTAACTTTCATAGTCTTGTGTTGTCCGATGACTGAGATAGAATGAAACGACTCAAACCCGGAGTATGAGCGAAAAACTTTTAAATTGCTGACGTGGCTCCGGAGCCTAGTTACATTAGGTTGTTGTATACGACTGTAAAAAAAAATGACTAAACGAAGAAACAATCGGTTGGCCAATTGGCTGTTAAAACGAGTAGGTGGTTCAGTCTGTATCTACAGCACTCGCATACAAACTTTTGGTATCCAGCAGTGATTGTATCATTCTGTTCATTCTTCGAAGGACTGTCCTATTTGTTTAAGTGCACCCAGAAAGTGGTAGATTGCTAACGTTTCTAAAATTCGGTTCTAGTATTTGAAATGAGCTGAGACATGGACTGTTTGTGTACATTGGAGAACTCGTACACGTTGAGGGAAAAGTCAGTGGGAGAAATTTTGTTAAGGTTATTGAATTTATATTCGCTTTAGGTGCCCATGATTAACGATCATGAAATGAAAAATTTGTAGCCTATTAGCAACAGTTGATAGCTCCACACGTGAAATGTTGCGTCCAAGTAACGAAACTCGAACACTGTAGTTAGCTTGGAATCTCAGGGAATCTGAACGAGCGTAATAATAATCCGACCGTGGTGATGATGGCAATTAGGACTACTAATTATCCGCTTTTCGCGGCGCTCTTCTGCCTGGATTCAGCGTGTGCAAGGTTGCCATATCGACATCACTGGTCTGCCAGTACACGTGTGGACTACGGGGCAAGCTTGTACGTGTGCGCAGCAGATCTTACAGTTGGGAAAATACTTACACGAGACACGTTCTACGATAACCGTACCAAGAATTTGAATTAAACATAAAATTTGTACTCGTGTGACACCAGGTAACCGACAGATAGCCTCGCATGAAGTGTGATACGTGAGTGGAACGTAGACACTGGGACCATAAATCGATCGTTATTCAGCTGTATCGATATGTCCGTCAGCCTGTGACGAAACTCATTCATGGGGTGTCGATATCATGTTCGTACAGCGCCTGATAAAAAGGTAAAGCAGTTAGAAGGAGAGAAGGGAAAAGTAAATGAAACTTCAAGAGCTGATTTCAGTGATTACAAAAGAAGAGTCAAATTTTCAGAGAACTTGGCAGTACGAGTTCACTCTTCTGTGTGACGTTACATCTCGTCTCGCCTGGAAGTAAGCACGGATTCGTTTAGGAGGGTTGTCATAAAGCCGTTGTATTCTCTCCTGAGAGACGCTGGCCCAAAACTATTGCAACTAGTCCCGAAAAATCTGGGTTCTAGCACTGACGCTGAGTTGACATCAGAGCAGGACCCAAACGTTTTCTCAGGGACACATCTGTGGCTCTTGTTGGCCAGAGGTGTCCTTAAATATCGCACATACACTTCATAGACATTTGTAACACGTGTGGACGAGCATTGTTGTATTTAAAAATGGCACCACGAAACTGGCGCATGAGGGGTAACACTTCGGGACGCAGGATGTTCATGACCTACCGATGTACCATCAGAGTTCCCTCAATGATTACCAACAGTGACCTGACGCCACACACAACAGCACCACACACAATGAGCCAGGAATGGCAACACTGTGCCTCTCCAAAACATTGGAAGGATGGCAACAATCGCCGCCATACTCGCCGACCATGGTTATCCGGGGTAGTGCAAAACCGTGATTCGGCACTCGACATGATAAGACGGCATTCACGAACAGGCCATGAGTAAAAGTACTCGGTGACAACAAATGTTGTCATAACTAGCAGAGTACCCGGCATTGGCCCAGGTACGTACTCATTCCAACCTTCTGTTAGTACATATCATCCTCCTCTCTCTCTCCCTCCCTCTCTCTCTCTCTCTCTCTCTCTCTCTCTCTCTCTCTCTCTCTCTGTGTCTCTCTCTGTCTCCACGCTAGTGCTTTTACGGTGGAGGTTTTAATGTGTTGCAGAGTGGCTGGCTTTCCCTTCTTATTCTCGTGGTTGGCCAGCCACTGTAATCTGCTTTCATGTTTTACTCTCTTCTGTTTCTAGCGTCTCTCTGTTGTTTTCTTGCCCTCCTTTGTTCCTTTTAGTGTTCGTTGCCTTCCCTTCGTTCTTGTGGCTTTTCCTTTCTTTCCGTTTTGTGTTAGATGTTTCGTCCGTTTTATTCTCACACCTGTGGCATTGTTTTATTACAAACAAGGGACAGATGACCTCGTAGTTTGGTCCTTTCTCTCGACTTTAAACCAACCAACCAACAAATCTCTCTCTCTTTCTGTGTCTTCCCTGATGCCCTCTCTGTCCATCTATTCCAGGCCCTCCCAGTTTCCACCCCCCAACTCCTTGTCCATCTCCTCCACGCCTCCCCTCTGTCCATCTCTTCCTCTCCCTTCTCTCTGTCCTTATCCCTCTCCCTTCTCTCAGTCCACCTCGTCTTTCTCCCTATGTGTCTCCATCTCCTCCTTCCCCTCGCTGTCTGTCCTCCTCGTCCTACCCTCTTTTCCATCCATGTTATCAGGCTCACGTCTTTACGAGGCTGGTGGTTCTTGCCCACACAGTATTTTTTTCCATACGTCTACCAAATTTGGTTGATATCGTTGCAGGAGTTTAGGATGAGCCTTTTACTAATGTCTTTGCTTGCATTCGCACCTGTCGAATATACTTCACACGTATTTGTACATATATTTCATCTATATCTCTAGCGAATTTCGCTATGCAGTTTCATTTTCACGCACTTCATTGGTTATGACGTCGTAGCTTCCGAACTACAAGCTGTACAATGATATAGTTTGGCGGGTCAGGCACATCCTCTAGTATGTGGAAACTGTATGCGAAATGTTTTATGAATAGAGCTAAAATTAAAGAAGTAATAAATTAAAACTTCATGCATGATACTGCAGTTTTCCGGCACCTCAGTATTTGAAGTCATATCTCCTGAACTGTGTGTGATAAAAAGTTATAATTTTGCTGGTACATTCAGTGCTAAAAGTTAATATTCTATCCAAAATGTATGACGAATACAGTTTCTAGTAAAGAAGTAATGAATTAAATCGTTGTGCTTCATACAGCAGTTTTACTGCGTGGGCGGCAAAAATGTAGAAAGCGATGTTTTTTTTTTTTCCTTCCTTCCTTGTGTGGGGATTGTCAGCTACAAGTAGGTTCGTAAAAATTTGAAATCAGCAGTGAAGTTTGTTGCAAATTGCTAAATATCTTCATTCTCAAATGCTGGGTCACTGAAGTATGGGCATTCGCGAGTCGTGGTCTGCACTGCCTTTTCGCACCTCAAAACCCAGCCCTTCGATAGGAAGGCGGTTGTTACATCCACAGATATTCTTTCCAGACAGTGAATGGTATGTGTACCAAGTTTGGTTAACATCGGTCCAGTGGTTTAGGAGGAGATGTGGAACGTACATACGTACATACATACATACATACATTCATTTTTATAAGATGATTGGAATCCGGGGAAATTCCGGATGGGGTTTGGATAAGATGATTTGTAAAGAGCGCAACTGTTTATGGCAACAATGAACACCCGCGCTGTATGTGGTAGGCAAGGTTCAAATTTATTCTAATTGTCGCGTTCCGTAACTCACTAACTAGTTAACCTGATCGAAGCAGTCTGTCGCATACGAAAGTCCACATAACATTCGCCTTTTCACTAAATAGAATTCGTAAATAGAGTTCGTTCATTTACCACAGGGCTTTTCACCTGCCTCGAGATGACTGGGTGTTTGTGTTGTCATCATTTCATCATCATTCGTGAAAGTAGCGAGATTGGACTGGGCAAAGGTTGGGAATTTGTACGGACGGTGATAACCGCGGAGTTGAGCGCCCCGCCAACCAAACATCATCATCATCATCATCATCATCATTTACCTCAGTATGTCTGCAGTATACAATCCAAATACATCTTCGACTTTGCTGACGAATAAGATTTTACTTGTGACAGCAGTCGCCGTTTTACTGTTGTCTTGTTCCTTCCGGCCACACTTCTTCGATAAGAGCAGAAACAGTTCACAATATTCTTCAAACGGCGTAGTTATTGTCCGCCATGAAAAAGTTCTCGTTCTCTTCCTTCTTATAACCTTGTACGTCAAATTGACTGAGCTGCTTTTTCCGTCAGTCGACCTGTTCTTGTCTTGATCAGCGTCCACATTGTCTGAATACTTCATGTAGCTAATGTCGGCTTGCAGTCTCGCCAAAATGTTCTGCCACGAATCTATTACTTAATGTCGACAACACTCTCCATTACATTAACAAATTCTCCAAAATAGCTTCGTGGTAATGCCTCCTTGAAAAGGCGTCGAGTGTACTGATAACTCAAGCGTGTAACCCTCAATACGAGGGGGATGTATTTCAGCCTAGAGATTGTTCTGTGATGTTTTGTGGGCTATTTCCGCACCGTCACATGGTACCACACATTCGTGTTACCGAGAAAATGAACCACGATATTTATTTCATCAATCTGAGTGAGCAAGTGTTGGTGGCCCATCCGCCTCCATCTTCACGAATAGTATGCTGTAGATACTCACGATTTCCGAAATATCAACAGCCGTGTTCACAGAGTTGATCGTATACTTTCCTAGTTTGCTTGAACACTCAGACACACTGTTGCGCCTAGCTAAATTGCTCCATGTTAATCCAGTAGAAAACGTCTGGGCGTATTTGGAACATAGAGGGAAACTTAACGGTCAGCATCAATGCAACTTGGTAGCTGTGCGTGAGCCGGCCAGGGTGGCAGAGCGGTTCTAGGAGCTACAGTCTGGAACCGCGCGACCGTTATGGTCGCAGGTTCGAATCCTCCCTCGGGCATGGATGTGTGTGATGTCATTAGGTTAGTTAGGTTTAAGTAGTTCTAAGTTCTAGGAGACGGATGACCTTTGCAGTAGAGTCCCATAGTGCTCAGAGCCATTTGAACCATTTTTAGCTCTGCGTGATCTAATCGGCTGAGTGGCTTCAGCTGGATAAGGCATACCTGAATAAACCTGTGGATATTCACCCACAATGAATTGATTATTAAAGGACTTATCACCTGTATTAGCGTCATGTCACATGCGGGTGACAAAGTTTCTGTCCCAAATGCTTGGTCGTTCATTGTCTCTGTGTGTACAGTGACGTTGACGTTGCTCCTCATATCGAATAAACACTCAAACTGGTAATATTGTGGACTATACTTGACGAGGTACGAACTATAAGAAAAAACACACAAATATAACACTGCCATCGTTCAACGTTTCCGCTACGGTCGCAGGTTCGAATCCTGCCTCGGGCATGGATGTGTGTGATGTCGTTAGGTTAGTTAGGTTTAAGTAGTTCTAAGTTCTAGGGGACTGATGACCTCAGCAGTTAAGTCCCATAGTGCTCAGAGCCATTTGAACCATTTTTTCAACGTTTCTCTGGCAGGCCTTGCAAAGTGTGGCTCGAAATCCATTCCTTTCCTGCGAGCTCTTCCCCCGCCTACTTTAATTGCACGGTGTTGTCACGTTTAAAAAAAATGTTCTAATGTGTGTGGATACCTAAGGAACCAAGCCGCTGAAGTCATCGGTCTCTAGACTTACACACTGCTTGAAGTAACTTATGTTAAGAACAAACACACACACACACACACACACACACACACACACACACACACACACACACACACACACACACACACACCGAATGCCTGAGGGATGACTCGAACCTCCGCCACACACACACACACACCGAATGCCTGAGGGATGACTCGAACCTCCGGCGGGATGGGCCGCGCAATCGTTGTCACGTTCGCGAAGCGCTTGTCCAATAGCAGTCAAGAGGGACACCACGTCTTCGACTGCTTCCTCAAAGCATAGGCTCTCTTACCTCGACAAGCATTGCCTGCTTTCAGACATTTATTCAGATTTGTTCTTCATAATATTTCGCTATCGACCAGGTTGTCATTTTGGTTGCTGTTTTGTCTGTTACTCTGCTTTCGGTTCTGGTTATTAAATGGTTCAAATGGCTCTGAGCACTATGCGACTTAATTTCTGAGGTCATCAGTCGCCTGGAAATTAGAACCTAACTAACCTAAGGACATCACACACATCCATGCCCGAGGCAGGATTCGAACCTGCGACCGTAGCGGTCGCTCGGTTCCAGACTGCAGCGCCAGAACCGCACGGCCACTCAAGCCGGCTCTGGTTATTACTAAGGCAGTTTTTGTGTTACGGGTTTTGAGAAAGTTGAAAAGAAATAACAATGAAAACAGTATTTTCAATGAGGAGTTGGGTATTAAGTATTTTCTTGTACGCATTTTGGATTAAAAATCCTAATGTTTAATATATAAGAAGTCGTTAAATCAAAACAGAGGTTGACATTTCTCTTCGCTTCAAGAAGCAACACACAAGCGTCACTTCATGACGCATGATGCCCCTTAGTGGCTAAGTTGAATATAAATAAATAAAAAATTTACTTGAACCATCAAATCTCAGACAAAACTGTTTATGCGGTATTCTCAGAATTAGTAAAATATCAGAAATGCTTCAGTAATGGCGTACTCGTAGCCTATAATAGATGTGGCAGAAGCATTACGTTACGACAATGTCGCTGATCATTTAAGAACATCTGCTTTGTATCGTGACACTGTAAAGAGTCGACTTGTTGATATGCATCATACAGGAATCTGAGGAATTTAACTGCAAGCTGTCGGTCTAGAGTACTGATCGAACACATCTTAGTCAATCATTAATAGCCGGCCGCGGTGACCGAGCGGTTCTAGGAGCTCAGTCCGGAACCGCGCGGCTGCTACGGTCGCAGGTTCGAATCCTGCCTCGGACATGGATGTGTGTGATGTCTTTAAGTTAGTTAGGTTTAAGTACTTCTACGTTCTAGGGGACTGATGACCACAGCTGTTAATTCCCTTAGTGCTCAGAGCCATTTGAACCAGCCAATCATTAATATTTATTCGCATGATAATGGACCGCTTTTCTGTACAAGAAGAACTACTCGCTCTAGTTCCGTTGCTCGCAACAACAGGTTTGAATATTTTTAATGCTCTTAAAAAGCACGTGGACAAAGTTTACTTGTCTACGAAAATGCTCTGCAGTTGTTACTAATGGCGTACCGTCAATGAGGTATACGGTATGGTAAAATGGCGTGCACCGGAATTTGAAAAGAAAGTCTTCTTTATCACAGGTGTCACAAATCGATTAAATAATTTGAATTTACGTTGGCATGTAGGGAGTAGATATTTCTCACGATACTGGACGACTGAATGTCGTCGCAGCAATTGACCATTGTGGCTGTGGCGGTTGTGACGGCAGGGCACGGGTCGACTTGGAAGGGGAACAGTCGCTAGAGGGGAATCCCTCGCGAACCATGGGTTACAAGAACTGTGCTATAGGGATGACAGCAACTAGATGTGGAAGATGAAAGTACGTCTAAGAAGGCGCAACTCGTACAGAGCTTTAATCCTTTGGCGCCGACACGATGCAGCAGGTAGTTGCATTAAAACAAATTATGCCTTCGGTAGCATCACACGTGAATTCCGCTGGAGTATCGAGGGCACCCTGTGTGTGTGTGCCTTGCGCTAGAGGGCGTGATAGTGATGTTGGCCACTCGCGTGGGCCAATACCGTTTTACGGCGCTGTCGATTGTCGCCCTGTGTGTTCTAGTGGACGCCGAAGGGCCGAGCGGCCCGCCCTAGCGGGAAGGGAACGGCGTTGCCGAAATTGGGCGGCCGTGGGAGCCGGCCCCTCTTCAAACTTCGCCCTGCCCAAGATATACTCTGGCCGCGCTAATGAGATTGCCTCCACCTCCTCGGCATCTGTTTCCTTATTATTAAAACTTTTCAGAGATATGGCCGCACCCTCGCCTATTTATTTCGCTAAGGAGCGCCCCTGTAAACAGACAGAAAAGGCTTCTACTACGGCGTAGAGAAGTACAAATATTCACTTCGCGTCTTTTTGATCACGCTGCAGTTCGCAATCGGATAATCAGTAATATCGTCTGCAGTGAGAACCAGAACTCAGCCGACAAACTTTCGGAGGTTATTCAGGAACGTTTTCTATTTTGGAATGAGGGACACGTAGATGCGGTGGATCGTTAGTGAGTAGTAATGTAGTTACGACTTATTCGGTTCGTTACCATAATTATCTTAGTTTCTGTGAAAACATCTGCAAAACAATAAACAAGCCTGTATTATACACTCACCAACTCGAGCGATACAAGCACTCACAGATGCAAGAGAACTGTGACGTCATTCCATACCTCCAGGAACAGTTCGTCATGACGTCGTTATGCTGCTTTCCCACCGCATCAGTGAACCGATACACAAGGAACCTACTTGCCAACTCTTTCATCAGTGTACCGATACCTATCCTTGCTGCTGTATTCAGTTAAGCTGCAGTAAAAATAAAATAGACCAGTACTAAACGCGCGCTTAAAGAACAAAGTTTCCAACAGCAAATTCTGTGAGTGAATTGAGAAAATTTGCTTCAAAGACACACAGCGCACGTCGTTGACATCTGCAATGTTGTAACCGTGTAAGAGGCGTTCAAAAAGTTTCCCTGTGAGGGCGTTCTGCAGCGTATATGCAACCCAGCACGACTTCGATGGATGTCTATAAGCACCGACATGTAGGCGAGAAGCTAGTGTGGCACACCGAACGGGAACGTTTTGATCGGTCTTCTTATCGAGCGTCCCAGAAATTTTGCGACAAACTTCTTGGGGATGTGGGTCCTGCCGTAAGGACGGAGAATTGCATAGCAAGCCGTGGCCACAGACGTCAAGGGTAAGTGGCAGTAGAGACCAAGCGAATGATACATTTGAACCATGAGAAAAAAGGACAATTGTGTGTTCACTCATTAACGACGTCAGCTTATAAAAATTCACCGAATCTAACAAACTCACTCCTGGCAGAGAACGCACTTATATTTTCATAACTACAAGTATTACAGAAATTACTTCAATTAATATCCTAAGAAATCCCCAGAAACTTTTAGAAATCCCGAAGGAGAAAAAATATATTAGATAAACTCAAACTCTCAAGCGTTTACTCACTGTGATACATTTTTCATGAATCTTGAATGTACCGTCGCCTTAAGAAGGTTTACTCTCATAACTTGCGAGTTACAACCCGATAAAACTAAATACGAAAATTCTTTAATCATCAATATGACGTTTGATGTCGTTTTGTTACAACAGATCGTATCAATAAAGATTCGCCCTCGAAACATTCAGTATGCTGGTGTTTAGAGAAGCAGCATGTGTTCATGGGATGCAAGCTATGACATAAAACCCACTTCTCCTGAACGCGACAAATAGAATTTCTGTGGCCCTCAAGCTTTCTGCTCGTGACGTCGACAGTGTTCTTTCTTCCTGTTGGTTCTGTTTTAGGAGTAACACGTCGCCGAAATATCACGGAACTTATTTTGTGTTTCAAGTGCCGAAATGTATCCTCAAAGTGAAATAGCAGGAGGTGACGTCACAAAACTTGTAGAGTACCGCTTCAACGTCCGGTAAAATTTGGAAATTTTTGGGAAGTTCCTATGGGACAAAACTGCTGGGGTCATCGGTTCCTAGGCTTACTTACTACTTAATCTAATTTAAACTAACGTACGCTAAGGACAGCACACACACCCATGCCCGAGGGAGGACTCCAGCTGTTGTTATGCCGCCTCAGCATTCTGCCTCAACGGACGTACTCACTGCCGCCATGACAGTCAATAACTCGGCGCAGCAGTGGACCTGCTGTATAAAGCATCGCGTCGTAAAGAATGTTTTATTGAGGAATCATTCTTGACATCGCGCTTGCCGCGGTAGTGGAAGATCCCTTCCCACAGTTTCAGCGTATGCAATTCGGGTTTCTGAAGCAGGCACCCTGCAAAATTAGTGTCAGCATAGCGTTCACAAGGACTTAGCCAACCGCGGGTGTCCAGGGGGTTCGGAACACCTCTATCAACTAAATGAAATTACACACGATCTGATCGTCGTGCAGTGAAACTGAAATACTTGAGTTAAGATCAAAAGGTTTCCGTTTGAAGACGTTACTGCAACGTAGCGCGACTTTTATTCAAGCGTCGACACGAAGCAAGTGACTAGTATGCCATTCGTGTCTTTTCCGATGCGTGTGTGGCAAATGCGGAATCGTGGACTACGGCGAAGTTATTATCAAATGCATCGAAAGAAGACCATCGTGCTGTTTTTCTTTTCTTGGCTGCCGAAGGGCAAACACCAGTAGACATCCATCGAAAAATGGAGAATATGTATGGAAGAGCATAAATGTCGAAGACCGCCCTCACGGTAAGGTGTTGCATGGGTTGCTCCTGTTTTACGATAAAGCTCGTCTCCACATCGCGAATGTCGTATCGCTGAAGTTACGACAACTGAAGTGCAAGACACCCGAGCAGCCGCCCTATGATCCCGATCTCTCCCCATACGATTTTCACGCCTGCGGCCTCTAAAAAGGGCCTTGTACGGACGACAATACCTGTCGGACGCGGATGTGCAGCAGGCAGCTACGGATTTCTTCACGCAGCAGGACACAGTATTTTACCAAACGGGTATCTTCAACCTGGTACATCCGCGGGGTGATTGCCTCAATGTTCATGACGCTTTTTCCTGATTAGAATACCTAGTCTGTACTGCAAGGCGTCGAAAGATAACTGTTTGATAGCCTCTTATATTCTGATTTTCAATCATATGACGAAAAAGGGATATGCACTATCGTTAGTCAACAATGCCATCAATATATTTAAACTATCGATAAATGCATAGCACTATCAGCTATCGCCTATACGTGTACCTATAATTGTATTAGAAGACTGAGTTGTGTTATATTAGTAAAAAGTTTTAATTCGCTAGGCAATGAAGTGAAATCCTATCGCCAAATGAAGAAATATTTCATTTCAAAATTGGGTAAAACTTTCCTTGCTTAATTCTCTACGTCAAATACTATTTGTATGAAGGCCTACCAAAAGCAAATTATATACGTATCATTAATACATACTGCGTTTTCAGAATACAACGAAAAACATGAGTCTCTTTATGGTCCTCTTTTACAAATCGGACCACCTCTTTGACAAAATCCTGGCTACATCCTTGGCGCTCAGTGGAAACACACCATTACATCTGGTGCCATTGCACGCCAAACCGTTAAAAAAAATGTGTGTGAAATCTTATGGGACTTAACTGCTAAGGTCATCAGTCCCTAAGCTTACACACTACTTAACCTAAATTATCCTAAGGACAAACACACACACCCATGCCCGAGGGGGAGGACTCGAATCTCTGCCGGGACCTGCCGCACAGTACATGACTGCAGCGCCTTAGACCGCTCGGTTAAACTCTTTTTACACCACCATACACTTTCACTTCTTTCTCCGCTTACGTAGCTCACACCACACCTTTTTATAGTTGGGGGTACGTGTATCAGCAAATCAGCTCATATTTTTGCCTCAAATCTCAAAGACATGTTACTCGCTGATGGTCACCTGCGAATAGAAATCTCAGATACCGGATCATTCTCTAGCAATTGCTTGCGCAGCGTTGGCCCTGAAGTCTGCGCAGCAAGTTTTTTTCTTTCATTGATATTGTGGCAGACAGTAAAGGAGGTGCAAATACACGTATAGAAAAGATAAAGAAATATGCTTGTGTACTGGTGTACTGTGCAGTCACGTGATTGAAAGCAGAGCTGTGGTCTTGTGTGAACGTCTATGCCACCCACTCGTTTCTGAAACTGAAGGGACGTAGAACTGCTTTTTGCGGTTTTTCAGACTCTGAAATCGCTGAAATACAAATCACTTACCTCATTATGCGCTTGTGCTAGCCGATTTATCAGGGGCAGTCAAATGAACCCATCGCAAATGGGCCACGGGATGGTTCCTTTCACCACTGGCGTTAAGATATTTATCCCACATGGAGACGAGACAGTCAATTCCTGTTTCGTAGAACGCGGTCGGCCGTTGACGGATCTACAACCATACCCACTCTTACACTTCCTGGACTGAAACCGACGTCCGAGCATGTCATTCTTTAGGTCGCCAAAGACGTCAAAATCACACGGAGAGAGATACGGCCTCTACGGTTGATGCTCAGTTTTTCCCAATCCAATCGCTTCGTCCGATTGGCACTGTGGGGCGAGGCAATCTTCCACAGGATGATCTGAGAGCAAACGATGAAACCAACAGTAAAAAATCCCACGTCTCCCCCTCCAAAAATATCCAAAGCTGTCACACAAGTTTCGGTAAAGTCATGATGATCTACTTCTTCTACCGCAGTGGCTCTGTGCTCGTCTATTTCCTCGAGCGTGAAACCACAATCAATGCGCAGTGCAGTGGAGAGATACTTTGCAGGCACTACGGCGTGCTATGGAGTCTAAAATTCCCACGAACTGTCGGACGGACTCATCCCCTCATCCTGTTGCATGATAACATCACCCCCCCCGCCCCCGTCCCCTCCCCAACATCACCCAAACCCCCTCCGCCCCCCCCCCCCCCCTGCTGCCAGTTGGACGAAGGCTACACTTCAGGGATTTGGTTGGGAAACACTGCAACAAGCTCCGTACAGCTCGGAATTTTCACCGTGGTCTTTCGCGACCAGAAGGAGGACATGGATGCACGGTGCTTTCGGTAGGACGAGAAAGTTCAACAGTGAATGCAGTTGTGAGGAAGTGGCCGACCGTGTTGTTCAAAACAGGAATTGATCATCTCTTCTCCCTGTGAGATAAATGTCTTAACGCGTGTGGTGACTACTTTTGAATGGACCTATCCATGGGCCATTTGTGGCTGGCGTTCGGTTTTCGTTTGACTGCAGCTTATAGACAGCATCTCAAACGACTACAGCTCGTCATTTGATGCGATTGGTTTAAGAATACCGTGGAGAGATTGAGCCACAAATGTGGCAGTACTGTGACGCATGAAGAAAGATTTAGAATATAATTTACACATGTTAGGGCGATCTAATTTTGTAACGTATAATATTAGAAGTCAAAATTTCTTGCTGTGAAATGGATTATTTCATGACCAGTTTCGACGCTAACTAGCTGTCATTCTCCGATTCTCGTATCTCCCAGAAATATAAGTGCATATCAGACACATCGACATTCGGTAACATGCTCATAGTATGACGACGAGACTAATGCCTAACTATATTTTTGGGAGATATGAGAATGTGGAACTTTATTATCATAGTTGGAGGATGTTCTCTGTATGTCGACGAGAGTGATACGTAGTTAGATTTGTAGTAGATACGAGAATGATACGTAGTTATGTGCCGGCCGCGGTGGTCTCGCGGTTCTAGGCGCGCAGTCCGGAGCCGCGCGACTGCTACGGTCGCAGGTTCGAATCCTGCCTCGGGCGTGGGTGTGTGTGATGTCCTTAGGTTAGTTAGGTTTAAGTAGTTCTAAGTTCTAGGGGACTTATGACCTAAGATGTTGAGTCCCATAGTGCTCAGAGCCATTTGAACCATTTTTTTTTCGTAGTTATGTTTGTAGTAGATATGAGAATCTGAAAATAACATTACTGTCGAAACTGGTCGTGAAATCATTTCATAGCAAGCGATTTTGGCTTCTAATACTATACGTAGATATTAAAGATCGAGAAATTCTCAATATCATCAAGAGGAGAAAACTGCAATAGTTTGGGCAGGAAATGCTCAACTTAAAATATACCTTGTACGGATACTTAAGGAATGACTGATGGCAGACGTAGTCCAGAACTAAGATTATCCTTTCTAAAGAATATACGCCAGTACTCTTGTGAAGTGTTTGGCCTGACAGTGACAGTGCCTAATGACGAGGAATCTGACTATAATTTCGTAATCACGAAGTTAGTGAAACAGTAACAACGGCAAAGTAAACGGGTTTTGAATTTATGTTGTACTAACACTAAAGTGAACTGTAATTAAATGTACATGCAGTCGCCAGCCTAATTAGGCAATGTGGTATCAAGTTTTACTGCAAAGCAGAAATAAACTTCACCTAAGGAAACTAACCTCTTCCAACACAGTTACTCTCAATATTATACAGTAACTTGCTCTAGCGCAAAACACAACAGCTAACCCTTATCCAGAACGTAAATGGCCAATAAATGCAGCAGTACACACCGTCTTATAATAACACTTACTATTGCAAAAACTACTGTGCAGTATAATGAACAAATGCAGAAGGGGATATAAACCAACTGACAAAGTACGACTGGCAGTAGCATGAACTACTATTATTTTAGTTAACTATCACAAAAAGATTATCATTTTGAAACAGTACTGGTTACTATGGGATTATGAAATATGCACATGAAGTTACTTTACAAACGGGCAGTACAGTTACTATTTATAAGAAAAGTTTAGGTGCGGAATAAATTATTGTACTTATTGCTACACGTGGTCAAAAGAGCCTTTACTTTCATTTCTCGCACAAGTTAAGTTGCCTATGGGGTCCCTTAAGCTGGTATGGTCCGAAGAACCATAATCAATTGTACATAGTAAGACACAAAAATTAAGGAAATAGCAAATACCTTTAGTAACAACTTTAAGTATAATGAATAATGTCTAGTTAGTTCAACAGTTAACAATTGGACTCCAAGTGAAACTGACTTTGTAAATGACTACCCAACTTGAAAAACTACTTTAAAGCAACATATATAAAGAAACAAACAATTACAAGTTTACAAGCCTGTTCAAAGTGAAATAATACTGTTGCCTTTGTATAAGTATAAATTTTACTTTCACACAGCTATAAGCACTTTATATTTCTGTGGTTGATTATTTTAATGGCAGCATCTTATTTAATGAAAAACTTTCTTTATGAACACAATTTAGGAATCTTTCAGATGAAAAATCATTTACTGCTGTACAGAAAACTAATCAAACTTCTTGCTCCACAAAGTTAATGAGAATGCAAAATGTTTCACTGGCAAAATTCTCAGTTTGATAAAAAACAAGATTCACTTGTAAAGGGTCCTGTCTAGGTATGCGACTGGGGATAATCACGTGTGTGCAAGCTTAATTTAGAAGTTCCATAAAAAGTTGTTATTAGGTGAATAATGCCTGGTACATTGCATGTACATATTTAGATAACAAAGATGCTGGAAGGTAGTAGCGCTTGTGGCAAATTACAGTGGCTTCAAAACTGGCAGTAAAGCAACCATGGTTCTTGATGTTAGCTACGCCCTGATATAACTTTTCTTGGCGTCGCAAATTTAACCAAACAGGGGGAAACCATGGTCGAGGCTTACATGTTCGCAAGCTCTTGCACACCCACATTAACCACAATAGATGACCAAGGCTGCCGGTAACCACTTAGTATCACAGTAAGAACTCGACTACGCCACTAGCCACAAATGAGTCAAGCGCCTCGCGCGCCAAGTCCATCTTTTCCAGTCCCGCCAAACTACTTCCGTAGTGGCAGGGCTTTACTATAGGTTTTAGAGCTAGCTTCCCTACTTATGGGCCAGTAAAATATACAGAGTTTCTGCAAATTGTTAGATTCACTACATATAAAACCAGAGGTACAGTTACAATTTAATTTCTTACAACACCAAAATAATTAACAAAATTGTTACATATTTACACAGCCAAAGATCTTGACTACGCAGATAGACTTGTGTAGAATGTCAAGAGTCTGGCTTGAGAACAGACTCTCTGTTCGGAAAAGCCATTAGCAAACGATACGTCATGCTGCTGATCACCAGTGTTGGTGGAAGACGAAGCACTTAAAGAAGAAGGAGAAACAAGTGTTGAATCTCGTTAAATATTCTCGTGACGTAGATACTTTAAGCCAAACCTAATTTTCAACGAGACGATTGTCCTGTCGCATCGCAATCGATGACAACGCTGTTTATTCTCATTAAATAGCGCTGTTAGAGGTGGCCGGTTGCTGTTTTTACTTTTCAGTAAGGATTAACGTTTATAACTATTCTATTAGGGTGATACAAAAGTTCGTAGCGTATTTGTTTTGCATGTTAATTTTCCGGTTCCTATGGGTGTATTTATCGATTGACATTTTTTATTTGTAGTCCATTGTTGCTATATGAGTTTACATACTGTCATTTTGAAATATAAATGGTGCTGGGGACTCTTCAAAATGGAATGCAAAGTGAAGAAACCGTAACATTTCCGATATGGTTTATTTTTTTTTTTGCTTTCAATAGAGGCGTGACAGCGCTATGTACTGGGACAACGCCACTGGACACAGCAGAGCAAGATTTTTTTTTTTCGTAAGGAGGATTGCTTTGACATTAGTGACTCTCCTCGTTCAGGAAGAACTTCCGCAATGATCCACATTACTGAACTCAGAAACTAGCTTATGATATGAACTGTGAACATTCCGCCGTCTTGCGACATTTGGATGCAATGGGACAGGTTCAAAAATTTGGTGTGTATGTACCGCATGCTCTAAGTCAAAATTACAAAAATCAGCGGCTGTCCATATGTGGGTGTCTGCTTATTCGCTTACAGTTGGCTCGTGAAAAACACCGACCGTTCCTGTCCTGTATCGTTACTGGTGGCGAGAAGTGGTATGTTTATGATAAAATAATAAAAGAAAGGAATGGTTGACCCCAAACAAAACAGAAACTCCCCAAACAAAAGATAATGTTATGCATCTGGTGGAATAGGAACGGTGTGGTGTGCTATGAATCGCTTCCCCTATGTCTAACCTTCACAGCTCACATTTATTCTCAACAAACGAGACGTCTTGCAGACGCAGTCAAAGACAAGGATTAGGAAGTTGCATCATGTGATGCTACTCCACGTAACTCCCGCCCGCATTCTGCTAGACTGACAAATAACATTATGGAGGAGTTCGGTTGGGAAGTCATTCCACACCCACCTTACTCACCTGATCTTTGGCCCACAGATTTTCACCATTTTTGCTCTATATCGAACTACCTTCCAGGAAGTTCATTTCCGGATGAAAATACGCTCCGAACATGGTTGGACGAGCTCTTCTCGTCGAAACTATGTGATTTCTACAGTCGCTAAATAGAGAAGTTAGCCCAGAGTTGGCACATTCTCGTAAATAATGAAGGAGGATATATTATTGATGACTAAATTCTCTGTTATGTGTATCTGTCGTGTTTGATAAACTTATGGAAAAACTCTGCGAAGGTATGCAGCCACCTTGAGTCACCCTGTGTCGTCCTACAACAGTTTTCCTGCCAGTATGCACGGCCTTTCCCGCCGACCGAGAGAGTGCGAGTAACGGCTAGTCGTCCCCCGCGGGATACGCATCGGGCAAGCAGTGTCCTCAAAGCTGTGTGAACGCGCGGCTGCTTTTACTGTGTGACGTCGGTAGCGGGAGGGGACGAGGTGGAGAGGCAGCAGAGAGAGAGAGAACCGCCTCGACCCGTCGGCGCTGTATTGCCGCAGGCTGTTTTGATGATGCGCCGCGCCCCGTATTCGTGTAATCGGCGTTTATTGGTTCGGCGCCGCGCGGGGCACACTCGCTTCACGGCTGCTAGAAGCGGGAATTGTTCCTGCCGCACGCGCACCCTCTGCTACCCAGCCGCCGCTCAAGGGCGCTTTGTCGGGGTGGAAAGCTTTGCCGTTGATCTCCGGAGAGTGCTGGTCGGCTCCTGTGCCACTCAGTTTTTTTCGCAAAATCGCTCGCCACGCAATAGCGCCCTGCTTGTTCGCTTCAATCGCTACCGCCTCGAACCCTTTGTCAACGTGCGGTACACCCCTGCTCCAGACCCTTTGAGCCGTGCATTGCGACTGTTCCACTTCTTGCCGCAATAAGCCGAGAGCGCGATGGGTAGCAGAAACAGCACTGGGTAACAGGAAATTCACTTTTCGTTGCCACATTTTAGTCAACAATTTTTTTTTATTTTTTGACAGTTCGTTTCATTTTCACATGCACTTCATGTTGTTGTTGTGGTCTTCAGTCCTGAGACTGGTTTGATGTAGCTCTACATGCTACTCTATCCTGTGCAAGCTTCTTCATCTCCAAGTACCTACTGCAGCCTACATCCTTCTGAATCTTCTTAGTGTATTCATCTCTTGGTCTCCCTCAACGATTTTTACCCTCCACGCTGCCCTCCAGTACCAAATTGGTGATCCCTTGATGCCTCAGAACATGTCCTACCAACCGATCCCTTCTTCTAGTCAAGTTGTTCCACAAACTCCTCTTCTCCCCAATTCTATTCAATACCTCCCCCCATGAAGCATGGACCTTGCCGTTGGTGGGGAGACTTGCGTGCCTCAGCGATACAGATGGCCGTACCGTAGGTGCAACCACAACGGAGGGGTATCTGTTTAGAAGCCAGACAAACATGTGGTTCCTGAAGAGGGGCAGCAGCCTTTTCAGTAGTTGCAGGGCCAACAGTCTGGATGATTGACTGACCTGGCCTTCTAACATTAACCAAAACGGCCTTGCTGTGCTGGTACTGCGGACGGCTGAAAGCAAGGGGAAACTACAGCCGTAATTTTTCCCGAGGACATGCAGCTTTACTGTATGATTAAATGATGATGGGTCCTCTTGGGTAAAATATTCCGGAGGTAAAATAGTCCCCCATTCGGATCTCCGGGCGGGGACTACTCAAGACGACATCGTTATCAGGAGAAAGAAAACTGGCGTTCTACGGATCGGAGCGTGGAATGTCAGATCCCTTAATCGGGCAGGTAGGTTAGAAAATTTAAAAAGGGAAATGGATAGGTTAAAGTTAGATATAGTGGGAATTAGTGAAGTTCGGTGGCAGGAGGAACAAGACTTTTGGTCAGGTGATTACAGGGTTATAAATACAAAATCAAATAGGGGTAGTGCAGGAGTAGGTTTAATAATGAATAAAAAAATAGGAGTGCGGGTTAGCTACTACAAACAGCACAGTGAACGCATTATTGTGGCCAAGATAGATACGAAGCCCATGCCTACTACAGTAGTACAAGTTTATATGCCAACTAGCTCTGCAGATGATGAAGAAATTGATGAAATGTATGACGAGATAAAAGAAATGATTCAGGTAGTGAAGGGAGACGAAAATTTTATAGTCATGGGTGACTGGAATTCGTCAGTACGAAAAGGGAGAGAAGGAAACATAGTAGGTGAATATGGATTGGGGGGAAGAAATGAAAGAGGAAGCCTCCTTGTAGAATTTTGCACAGAGCATAACTTAATCATAGCTAACACTTGCTTCAAGAATCAAAAAAGAAGGTTGTATACCGGGAAGAATCCTGGAGATACTAAAAGGTATCAGATAGATTATATAATGGTAAGGGAGAGATTTAGGAACCAGGTTTTAAATTGTAAGACATTTCCAGGGGCAGATGTGGATTCTGACCATAATCTATTGGTTATGAACTGCAGATTGAAACTGAAGAAACTGCAAAAAGGTGGGAATTGAAGGAGATGGGACCTGGATAAACTGAAAGAACCAGAGGTTGTAGAGAGTATCAGGGAGAGCATAAGGGAACAATTGACAGGAATGGGGGAAAGAAATACAGTAGAAGAAGAATGGGTAGCTCTGAGGGATGAAGTAGTGAAGGCAGCAGAGGATCAAGTAGGTAAAAAGACGAGGGCTAGTAGAAATCCTTGGGTAACAGAAGAAATATTGAATTTAATTGATGAAAGGAGAAAATATAAAAATGCAGTAAATGAAGCAGGCAAAAGGGAATACAAACGTCTCAAAAATGAGATCGACAGAAAGTGCAAAATGGCTAAGCAGGGATGGCTAGAGGACAAATGTAAGGATGTAGAGGGTTGTCTCACTAGGGGTAAGATAGATATTGCCTACAGGAAAATTAAAGAGACCTTTGGAGAGAAGAGAACCACTTGTATGAATATCAAGAGCTCAGATGGCAACCCAGTTCTAAGCAAAGAAGGGAAGGCAGAAAGATGGAAGGAGTATATAGATGGTTTATACAAGGGCGATGTACTTGAAGACAATATTATGGAAATGGAAGAGGATGTAGATGAAGATGAAATGGGAGATAAGATACTGCGTGAAGAGTTTGACAGAGCACTGAAAGACCTGAGTCGAAACAAGGCCCCGGGAGTAGACAACATTCCATTACAACTACTGACAGCTTTGGGAGAGTCAGTCCTGACAAAACTCTACCATATGGTGAGCAAGATGTATGAGACAGGCTAAATACCCACCGACTTCAAGAAGAATATAGTAATTCCAATCCCAAAGAAAGCAGGTGTTGACAGATGTGAAAATTACCGAACTATCAGTTTAATAAGTCACAGCTGCAAAATACTAACGCGAATTCTTTACAGACGAATGGAAATACTGGTAGAAGCGGACCTCGGGGAAGATCAGTTTGGATTCCGTAGAAATGTCGGAACACGTGAGGCAATACTAACCTTACGACTTATCTTAGAAGAAAGATTAAGAAAAGGCAAACCTACGTATCTAGCATTTGTAGACTTAGAGAAAGCTTTTGACAACGTTAACTGGAATACTGTCTTTCAAATTCTGAAGTTGACAGGGGTAAAATACAGGGAGCGAAAGGTTTGTACAGAAACCAGATGGCAGTTATAAGAGTCGAGGGGTATGAAAGGGAAGCAATGGTTGGGAAAGGAGTGAGACAGGGTTGTAGCCGCTCCCCGATGTTATTCAATCTGTATATTGAGCAAGCAGTAAAGGAAACAAAAGAAAAATTCGGTGTAGGTATTAAAATTCATTGAGAAGAAAAAAAAACTTTGAGGTTCGCCGATGACCTTGTAATTCTGTCAGAGACAGCAAAGGACTTGGGAGAGCAGTTGAACGGAATGGACAGTGTCTTGAAAGGAGGATATAAGATGAACATCAACAAAAGCAAAACGAGGATAATGGAATGTAGTCAAATTAAATCGGGTGATGCTGAGGGGATTAGATTAGGAAATGAGACACTTAAAGTAGTAAAGGAGTTTTGCTATTTATGGAGTAAAATAACTGATGATGGTCGAAGTAGAGAGGATATAAAATGTAGACTGGCAATGGCAAGGAAAGCGTTTCTGAAGAAGAGAAATTTGTTAACATCGAGTATAGATTTAAGTGTCAGGAAGTCGTATCTGAAAGTATTTGTATGGAGTGTATCCATGTATGGAAGTGAAACATGGACGATAACCAGTATTGACAAGAAGAGAATAGAAGCTTTCGAAATGTGGTGCTACAGAAGAATGCTGAAGATGAGGTGGGTAGATCACGTAACTAATGAGGAGGTATTGAATAGGATTGGGGAGAAGAGAAGTTTGTGGCACGACTTGACTAGAAGAAGGGATCGGTTGGTAGGACATGTTTTGAGGCATCAAGGGATCACAAATTTAGCATTGGAGGGCAGCGTGGAGGGTAAAAATCGTAGAGGGAGACCAAGAGATGAATACACTAAGCAGATTCAGAAGGATGTAGGTTGCAGTAGGTACTGGGAGATGAAGAAGCTTGCACAGGATAGAGTAGCATGGAGAGCTGCATCAAACCAGTCTCAGGACTGAAGACCACAACAACAACACCTCCTCATTAGTTATGTAATCTACCCATCTAATCTTCAGCATTCTTCTGTAGCATCACATTTCGAAAGCTTCTATTCTCTTCTTGTCTAAGCTATTTATCGTCCATATTTCACTTCCATACATGGCTACACTCCATACAAATCCATACAAATACTTTCAGAAACGACTTCCTGACACTTAAATCAATACTCGATGTTAACAAATTTCTCTTCTTCTGAGACGCTTTCCTTGCCATTGCCAGTCTACATTTTATATCCTCTCTACTTCGACCATCATCAATTATTTTGCTCCCCAAACAGCAAAACTCCTTTACTACTTTAAGTGTCTCATTTCCTAATCTAATTCCCTCAGCATCACCGATTTAATTCGACTACATTCCATTATCCTCATTTCGCTTTTTGTTGATGTTCATCTTATAGCCCTTCTTTCAAGACACTGTCCATTCCGTTCAAATACACTTCATGACATCCAAAAATTCCATTGTTTTCACGGAAGACAGACTGTAAACTGAAGTAATTTGTGAGTAGCTTGTTGCATTTCTTAGCATTATTAATTCTGACAAGGGTATCTATATGTAAGCTACCTACTCACTTAGTTAAACAGAAAGTTCAGATTTTTACGAACACTAAGGTTTAAAAGCAGCCGGCCGCTGTGGTCGAGTGGTTCTAGGCGCTTCAATCCGGAACCGCGCCGCTGCTACGGTCGCAGGTTCGAATCCTGCCTCGGGCATGGACCTGTGTGATGTCCTTAGGTTAGTTAGGTTTAAGCAGTTCTATGTCTAGGGGACTGTTGACTTCAGGTGATAAGTCCCATAGTGCTTAGAGCCATTTGAATCATTTGTTTAAAATTAATCATTTTTGGAAGTAACATTTTATAATGTCACCACTCTAATACTGACTTAGTTATAAACAAAATAGGTCAAAACACCTGAAGATAAGAATCCTACCTCAAGATCGCGATTTTCTTTACTGATTACCGGTTCCACTCATTACCAACCCATTTTCAGGTCAATCTAAAATGTTGTACACACAGCTTCTTTTTTTAATTTCAATGTCGCCCTAGTTAAATAAAATCCTTAACTAATAATCTAAGTTGGTTATGTAAATTGCCAGCGTTCATCACTAACCGAATGTTGTTACACTGTTAATTTTGCACACACATACACACAATCGAAAGTAATGATAGAAAAAAAGAAAAAAGAACGACGACTTGTAATGAGTGTCACACACACTGAACAACATTTTAGGCAGATCTGAAGATGGCTCTGTAATCAACCGAAACCGGTAAACAGTAAAGAAAATTTCCCTCCATGACGTAGGATTTTAATTCACACATGTTGTAAACCTGCAGATTATGTATCTCGTCCCCATTGATAATGTCAAAGAATAACAAAAACGTGTCATATAGATTTAACTAATTTGGCGCTCTGAGCGCAAATGTGACAGAAGGAGTAATCATCTTTTATATTCGTGATGGTGTAACAACTGGGTAACAAAAATATAAAAATTGAAATTACAATGGCATTCATTGTTCAGGAATCGAACATCGTATAGCTTTTGTGCAGTAATTACAAGGAAAGTCAAAATCAAATAAAAAACATATCCACGTAAAAAGGCATACCTTGTAATTCCTAGTCAAAAATGAAGGCAACACACGCACTAGACGCGAAGGGAAATATTGAGTTGTAGGAACCTCAGAAGGTTCTCTGTTACTCTTTGCTCATCAGAGTAATGGCTTGTTAAAGTAACAAATGACTAGGAAAACAAACAAACATGAAAATGTCTCATACACATAATAGCTCTACTGATTCAGCGTAAGCGGAGAAAGCTCGTCGGTGAGTTCGAATTTAAAATATTCCTGACCATCTCGTCATCCCTGGATTCTCACGTAATACCATCCCCGTGGATTTTCAAAGGAGGTGCCCTTAAATTGATCAGTTATCCCCATAATTTATACTAGAATGGCAACCCCTTCTGTGTAGTGCGGAGAGAAGAAAACTTTGAATACATTTATCCAATCTGGGTAGCTTCTAATTGGCTCAACACACAAACACAGTAATCCGAAATTGTTGTTGATATGGTCTTCAGTCCAGAGACTGGTTTGATGCAGCTCTCTATGCTACTCTGTCCTGTGTCCTGTGCAAGCTTCTTCATCTCCAAGTACCTACTGCAGCCTACATCCTTCTGAATATGCTTAGTGTATTCATCTCTTGGTCTCCCTCTACGATTTTTACCGTCCACGCTGTCCTCCCATACTAAACTGGTGATCGCTTGATGCCTCAGAACATGTCCTATCAAACGATCACTTCTTCTGGTCAAGTTGTGCCACAAATTCCTCTTCTCCCCAATTCTCTTAAATACCTTCTCATTAGTTACACGATCTACCCATCTAATCTTCCGCGTTCTTCTCTAGCACCATATTTTGAAAGCTTGTATTCTCTTCTTGTCTAAACTATCTATCGTCCATGCTTCACATCCATACATGGCTAGACTCCATACGAATACTTTTAGAAAAGACTTCCTGACACTTAATTTTAAATTTAACAAATTTCTCTTCTTCAGAGACTCTTTTCTTGCCATTGCCAATCTATATTTTATGTCTTCTCTACTTCGATCATAATCAGTTATTTTCCTTCCCAAATAGCAAACCTCATCTACTACTTTGTGTGTCTCATTTCCTAATCTAATTCCCTTACCATCACGTGATTTAATTAGGCTACATTCCATTATCCTCCTTCTGCTTTTGTTGATGTCTATCTTATATCCTCCTTTCAAGATACTGTCCATTCCATTCAACTGCTCTTCCAGGTCCTTTGCTGTCTCTGACAGAATTACGATGTCATCGGCAAACCTCAATGTTTTAATTTCTTCTCCATGGATTGTAATTCCTACTACAAATTTTTCCTTTGTTTCCTTTACTGCTTGCTCAATATACAGACTGAATAACATCGGAAATAGGCTACAACCAAGTGTCACTCCCTTGCCAACCATTGCTTCTCTTTCATACCCCTCGACTCTTACAACTGCCGTCTGGTTTCTGTACAAATTGTAAACACCCTCTCGCAACCTGTATTTGACCCCTGCCACCTTCAGAGTTTGAAAGAGAGTATTCCAGTCAACATTGTCAAAGGTTTTCTCTGAGTCTACAAACGCTAGAAACGTAGGTAAGAGGTAAGAAACACACCTTGAAAGTATTTATTCGACGTGTAGTGTACCTAAGTGACTCAGAACATCACACAGAGTAAGTATTCCAAAATGAAACACTAATATCAGCAGTCTGTACGAGAGGAATAGGCAACGTACATTCTGCATCGTATGAGAGGAAAGAAAATCCCATGAATGATTCAGGCAACATCCTGAAATATCGGGAGAAGACATACATAACCAGATTCTACCGAATCCTCAGAAAGTGCGCACATCAGCACACGCTGACCACACCTGCGGCCTGGCGAAACAGCGCTTCGCGGGCGCTAGCACTCCTGGCAATAGGACCCAGCATAGGTGCGAGTGACTCTGAGGGCCGAAGAGGAACGGGAAAATGAAGGCTCCAGCCGGAAGCAGCTACAGTAAGGCAGTCACGAGGCAGTTTGCTGACAATAACACTTCTGTTAGTCCTAGATTAGTAAATCCCCGTAAAATATATGATTGTAGTTGGTACCAATTTGCGGTTCCCAACAAACTGTTGTTGCGAGTATAGCATGTAAAACAGGGCCTTACTTTCTATATGACATAACCATTTCAGACCTTTCAATTGTAATTAACAAATATATGAACTATAAATTATTACTTTCTTTTTTTAATAAAATGTAATACAATTTACGACGGTTTAGACCGAGCGAGGTGGCGCAGTGGTTAGCACACTGGACTCGCATTCGGGAGGACGACGGTTCAATCCCGTCTCCGGCCATCCTGATTTAGGTTTTCCGTGATTTCCCTAAATCGTTTCAGGCAAATGCCGGGATGGTTCCTTTGAAAGGGCACGGCCGATTTCCTTCCCAATCCCTCCCTAACCCGAGCTTGCGCTCCGTCTCTAATGACCTCGTTGTCGACGGGACGTTAAACACTAACCACCACCACCACCACGACGGTTTAGTGACAGTGTAGCATTCACCCCCCCCCCCCCCCCCGCTATTGTTCTATGGTGTTAAATTAGTTTTACTTTCTGCATTACGAACACTGGTGTCCACGCACTTGTCCATAAACCATAAAACAAAAAAAGTGAAGAAGTCACACTGTTCAATGGCGATTGGAGATTGGCTTACTTTTCGTATTGTTTAAATGTCATGTGAAGTGGGTAATATCCCAATGCGCCATTTGAGCTGGAAAAGAACTTATTGGAACATAATTACAACCCTAGACATAAAGCCGATATGATGCACCTATTTTTTGACAAACGACAGTGAATGCTAGCTGAACTGAAGGCGATTACCGAAGCAACCGATTTTCACTCGGGTTTTATGATCTAGTTGGTGAATTATTTGAATTCGTTAAGTGTATTAATGCAAGTGGAGAATCATTTGGTAACAGATTTGGCAAATAAGACAGATGCTATCAAACAAAAAGTAATCCTATGGAAATATCAGCTTTAACTTCACAATATGGAACATTTACCGTAGCTCTAAGCAATCAGTTGTGGGCCAGATGTGAAGTGGATAATATGCCGCTGACCTATTATAAGCTGGAAAAAAAACTTATTGGAAGATCATTACAACCCTAGCCACAAAGACGGTATGATGCACCTTTTTCTTGACAAACGACAGTGAATGCTAGCTGAACTGAAAGCGATTATGGGAAAAACGAGTTTCACTAGGGTTTTATGGTCCACTCCGCGAATTATTTGAATTCATTAAGTGTCGTAATTGAAACATTTCATCATGAGTTTTCAAAGAGATTACAACACACTGCACGTCTGTGACAAATTTCGATTTCTTTGTTGGAATGTTCTCCCTTTTCGCTGCTAATTTACCGTCTTACTTCCAGCTCCAGGTGATAAGACATACAGTGTAGCGCCCCGCTCAACAGCCCATTCGTCCAAACCAGGAGTTTACATTTGTAAAATGTTACGTCAAGAGCAATCTCCTCGACTGGCAGACAGGCCGTTGAATGTTTGGTTCAATACACGTGTGCTAACGCAATTTTTCTGTTATGAAATTGACAAAGTTCCGCCACTGTTCTGGTCCAGCACATTTGAATCTGCTGAACTCCACGTGTTCGACTGTGACGAATCATAGTTCCAGGTATTCATACTGCATTTTCTAAAATAGAAATGCATTAAAGTTGTAAACATCACAACATAATTTTCAATGCTTGTGTGTAACGCTTTTTATAGTTCTGCTCACCGTATTAGTACTATCTAATGTACTTATTTAATCCAGCACTAAAAGTTATTGCTTTGGCGCAAAGAAGTCGAAAATAAACACACTTCATAAACTCCTGCTTATGAAGCTATGTTGCAATATCCACTCTTAGAAATAATTGCACTGTGTTGCAAATACGTCTCCCTAATTTTATCGCGTGTGCAATGTTTAGCATACAGGCGTTTCTCTCACAGACTTACTTGGAGCCGGCCGGAGTGGCCGAGCGGTTAAGGGCGCTACAGTCTGGAACCGCACGACCGCTACGGTCGCAGGTTCGAATCCTGCCTCGGGCATGGATGTGTGTGATGTCCTTAGGTTAGTTAGGTTTAAGTAGTTCTACGTTCTAGGGGACTTATGACCACAGCAGTTGAGTCCCATAGTGCTTAGAGCCATTTGAACCACTTACTTGGAATAGCGCAGTGGTGGGGGAAGCTGGAGCGCTGAGCAGACTCGGCTGCACTTCAGAAGCGTAAACAAGCCTGACGTAGAGTTCCCGGAAGTCAGATACCCGCCATCTTGCAAACGACAGTCCATGTTGCATGAGAAGTTAACAGTGAAGTTGATAGGTACTTTGAAAGTCTTGGTGCGAGAAGAAGGTGCCAATTTGGCGAATTAGGCGCCGGAATACCTAGTTTACTGACCCACGGGGCATCCACTGCCTTCAGCACCATATGGATGCTTCTGGCCGACTGCAGGATATGCAAGATGGTGGGCCCTTGGCACTACTCGCACCCCTGAATCGGTAGCCAGTGCTAGCTGGTGAAGAGACATTCAGCGGACGAACTGAAACGGCGAAATTAGAAAACCGGAAACTTCTCGTTGACAGGAAGACAGTGGCTCAATCTCACAAGACATCACCAACTTACCCTCATATTTTAAGGGGAAACACACACTTGCAAGATATTAGCCCCAGCAGTCGACGCCGCGCGAACATTTGGGCACTAATTCGGATAGTACGTTGTTATGGCCTGAGTGTACGGCTTCTAAATTTCGCGCGCACTGGGTGTTTTTCGTTCGCTTGCCCCACTGCAACCGCTTAATGCCCGAGTGTGAAATACTGTACAACGGAGTAAGAGGATTTTGCAATACGGTTATGACATTGGTAGCACGCCTTGTTCATGTCAAACTGCGCCGTTTTTAACCTTTAGCTTATGCCAGACATCTCCCTCTATTGAAAGCATTTTATGTTGTGCTTCACAAATGCAGTGTGAATGAATGATACGAATACATGCGCTATTAAAGAAGTAGCGGAGCGCTATTGCATTATGAAAGACACTGTTGTCCGTTATTGTCTTAGTATTTTAAAGGTGATAATGTTAAAGTACATTAAGGCGACCATTTCCAAAGGGTTCCTTGTCCACTAATTTGACATTTTAATGTTTTGGTAGCTATGGATTTTTCTGTGGGCGCTCTACGACATGTATTATGTCTTACACTTACGCTCCAAAACTCGTCTAAAACGCATTGAAATACTGCATGCATTTCCAGAGTGGCCCTTGTCCAATGTCACAAATCGAATAGGGCGAACGTAGTAATGTAAAACAACAAATGGTTCCTTATCCCATTGAAAGGATAAGCAATATACAATATTGAGTTTTAAAGTGACCTTATCCATGGTTCAAATGGCTCTGAGCACTATGGGACTTAACATCTATGGTCATCAGTCCCCTAGAACTTAGAACTACTTAAGGGGCTCCGGAACGCCCTATACTTGCAATGTTAAAATAACGCTTATAAATTACATCTTTCCTCACAAAGTATTTGAGGTAGGAAGTTGAAATTTTTACAGATTATTTATTGGAATATGGGCTACAACTTAACACAGGGATTTTACAAAATTTTAGTTCAGTTATTAAAGATGATTTTTTTCAATTGTAATGAAAATTCACAACATTTTTTTGCAATTTTTATTTATATATTCAAAAATATACAGTTTTTTGGAAAAAGGCTGTGTTAAATTATGCAGAAGGTACTGTGTAACATTTACTGAAAGTTTGAAACAAATATGTTTGGAAGATCCTTAGAAAACATGTAATTAGTAAGAGAAAATAAAAGTTTTGGGAATCGAGCGACAAAGATTGGATTAACTTTTTAGTGCATTCCAGGTCCATAGGATGGATTATCTTCATCCTCTGCAAACTCCTCCTCCAGCTTCCTCTTGTTCCTCCTCCTGTTTACTCTTGCTTGTATTTCTAGACTCTTTACAGCCCTGTCTGCAGCCCGAAGGCGTTTCTTGTCTAAAGCAAGCATCGCTCGTACCATGTTAGAACCTATCTTCATTCCCACATTTCTAAATACCTTGCACCTTTCAATGTTGCCATCATTGAAAGTCGCAACAGCATCATACACACCAAAGTGAAGTGTTTATATTCCAACAAATACAGTCTTGGTGATTCTCGACCATATAACACTATTTACACTTTCATTGGGGTTTTGAGTTTTTCCGTGAATACACTTTTTCAACAGTTCAGGTGCTGTTAAGTCTCTGAAAATAGGTTTTATCACCTCCATTATTGCATGAGGCAGACTATGCTTATGAGTGTACACTTCACCAGTTAGCAATCCTTTGTTATATTTACACCAACTGTCTTCTTCTTTGGGACACAAGCTATATTTGGGATTTTCATCGTCTTTATTGTTTACAGTAATAACACATACCTTTGGCTTTCCAACATTTCTCCTTTTCTTAAAAGCCTTCAGAGGATTTCAAATAACTTTACTTTTACTCATTATTATACTTCAACAAAACAGAGACTCAAGAAACAGAATTAATTACGAATATTTTCGAGATAACGACAGAGTAAATAAACATGAAACAATCGACAATCACACCAGCGATATATATTGAACCATCACAGGTTAGCCACAACACATACTTTATCTCACATCACTAAAATGTACCTGATGAACACGGACGTTAATAATAACACCATTTGACAGCAGTTTAACAGCGCCACAGTGGGTCACGCCCATGTAGAACACATTTCAAAAAAAATTTAAAAATAGTTGTAGTCTAAGGAATTGAATAAATTATATATCTATTAAAAGGTAATAGTCTGCAGATTCAGGAAACGCAAAAAAGTAAAAATTGAACTTTTCATGATTTTGAGCCTTTCCGGAGCCCCTTAAACCTAACTAAGGACAGCACCCAACACCCAGTCATCACGAGGCAGAGAAAATCCCTGACCCCGCCGGGAATCGAACCCGGCAACCCGGGCGTGGGAAGCGAGAACGCTACCGCACGACCACGAGCTGCTCTTATCCATCAAGGGCGGTATCTTTCGTCGGATTTTACTTAGAGGTGAATTCTTTACTCTTTGCTTTATTGCAATGCTGTAATACATATTGTCCTGTTGGTAGCATTGATTTCACAAACATTTACAACCAAAACATTGGAATTCCAATGCTCAGGAAGCTCATAATACTTACGTGAATTATTGGCTCGAGCACGGCCGTGGATCGAGGCAGGTTAGTAATCGTAGGAGTTTTACAAGGTGATTTAGGATACTTTAACATTTAGAATATACATTAATGCCGGCACGATAACTCAGCGTGTTCGGTCAGAGCGTTAGCTGCCTGTGTAGTAAAAAAACTGAGTTAATGGAACAACGACGAACTGAAACGCGTGTCTTGCGACGTCCTCGAGCAGATACAACGAACGAAGACGAAAAAAAAAAAAAACAAAAAAATGCCTGTTCGGTCAGAGGGTTAGTTGTAATCTGTAATAAAAATAAAAAAAATAATAAACTGAGTTAATCTATCAACAACGAACTTAAACGGATGTCTTACGACGTCCGCCCCGAGCAGATGCAACTAACAAAAGCGAACAAATGTAGATTAAAAATAAAAATAAAAAAGTGGTCAGCATGACAGAATGTCAATCCTAAGGACCCGGGTTCGACTCCCGGCTGGGTCGGCGATTTTTGCCGCTCAGGGACTGGGTGTTGTGTTGTTCTTATCATCATCTTTCCATCCCCATCGACGCGCAAGTCACCGAAGTGGTGTCAAATCGAAAGACTTGCACCTGGCGAACGGTCTACCCGATGGGAGGCCCTGGTCACACAACATTTACATTTATCATAGAAGAAACAACACGCAGTGAAACTGAGAAGGAACCGTGACACCGAGTGTTAAAGTGAAGGGCAGAAAGAAACAACGAAATCCACCATTGTGGAAGAAAAATGTGCGGAAAATAACTCTTTATACCTCCAAGTGCCTCCCAAAATTACCAGACGGCCAGCACAAGGATCGGAAGTATCTCCACTGTTCGGAGGTCACTTTTCAAGATGTTCCTAAGTTCCACAACATGTTATATCAGAGAAAAATGGATTATACTTCAATTAAAAATAGAGCAGGATAACATCATTTTGAAATATACATTGACCGAGACTCCTAAACGTTAACAAGCTAGAGAAGAACGTAAACAAGTAACAAAAACCTGGCATAAATATTATATTCCTGTAACAAAACATTGTGAAACAAAGCAATACCAAATCTGTCAGAAGGCATTTCTGAGCATCTTAAACATATCAAAGAAGAGAGTTCAAAGAGTGTGCCGGATGTATTTTGAAACTGGTGCAAGTCCGAAAGAAACTCGCAGTGGTGATCGTCGCTCACAAGCCCATACTGAGCAAACGAAATCAGTCAAAAGTTTTATTGAGGCCCTCGTACCTATGAATACTATTACTGCCATAATACCCAGACAAATAAGCAGTATTGGAATAGCACCTTAACAAAACAATAGCACTAGTGCATATATTGTACAATAGTTCATATTATGAAGAAGGCTTGAAAGATAAATATGAATATTTCCGCAACATTTTCGTAAAGGAGTATAACGTAAGTTTTGAATCACCTGCTGTAGATGCGTGTTCGAAGTGTTTGCAATATGAGGAAAGATGCAAACCTGAAAGAAAGACCAAAGAACTTGAAATTGAGTTTGAGTGTCATAAAAGGCGTGCTAATGCATTTCTTGAACTATTGAAAAGAGATGAAGAGAATACCATAACGTTACCCTACGACTGCCGGAATAACTTCCAAAAATACCACACCAAGCTACTTATTATTCACGACAATTGTCCTTGTACTATTTTACAATTTGTGATGGCACATCAAATGCACCCAAGACTTTGGAAAACACGTTTATCTATATCTGGACAGAAGCAGATAGCCATAAAGGTTCTTGGCAGAGCTGTTCTAGGCGCTTCAGTCCGGAACCGCGCTGCTCCTACGGTCGCAGGTTCTAATCCTGCCTCGGGAATGGATGTGTGTGATGTCCTTAGGTTAGTTAGGTTTAAGTAGTTCTAAGTCTAGGAGACTGATGACCTCAGATGTTAAGTCCCATAGTGCTCAGAGCCATAAAGGTACATGCGAAGAAGCTTCAGTTGTTTATGACCGGCTAACTAATACAGAATTAGAAGGCATTGAAGTAGTACGCCTATTCTCTAATGGATGCGTGGGGCAAAATAAAAACAAAATTATGATTTGTATGGTGATGAAACTGTTGCACGACGCCCCCACCAACATTCGTGAGATACAACTCGTTTTCCCTGTTCCTGGACATTCGTTCATTCCAGCGGACCTATTCTTTGGGCACATCGAAAAGGAACTTAAGAAAATGAGTACGATATCCATCCCAGAACATTACTACAATATTTTTGAAAAGTATTGGACCGTCCTAAAGATAGGTGGGGACTTCAGTGTGTGCAATTGGAAAGTAGCAACGGGAGAAATTCTGAGAACACCTAACAACTGGCACTTTCAGTTCTCCGTCAGCAAGAGTTTTATTATCACACGAGGAAAAACACCGAGTGTAGACATCCTTGTTCGTGGAGAGACAGGATACAATAAAGACGTGGGCATTGCAAGAAAGGTTTTCAGACTAAAGAGGAAGGAACTCTACTTCTGTGATTCCCAGTACTGTCTCTGACCACCTGTCGCCGGCCGAAGGGGCCGAGCGGTTCTAGGCGCTACAGTCTGGAACCGCGCGACCGTTACGGTCGCAGGTTCGAATCCTGCCTCAGGCATGGATGTGTATGATGTCCTTAGGTTAGTTGGGTTTCAGTAGTTCTAAGTTCTAGGGGACTGATGACCTTAGAAGTTAGGTCCCATAGTGCTCAGAGCCATTTGAACCATTTTGACCACCTGTCACTGGTTTCGCCAGCGTCTGCCCCATTCATTCTGGAGTCTGCTTTCACACTGTCTCTTAGTCAATCCGTATTTCCTGGAACTGTAAAACTTCATTAGCGCTAGAACGAATCACTGTCTTTAAGTTGACGAAAAAATCTTGTTATTGGCGCAGTGGAGAGTGCAATTGCGAGAAAAGGTGTTGCAAAACGGTTCACTATTTTCCCATACACATTTTCGATGATTTAAAAAAATTATCATCGTGTCACAGTAAACAAAGGTCAATTCAGGAAGAATTTCGTCGTTTTGAGAAACGCTTACTCAAGTGGAAAATCAGAGTAGACGACAAAAAGTTCCCGTAGGTGGTACCATGTTGAAGTTAAAAGCCAAGTCTTTGCTCAATCTGTCGGGATTGAAGGATTTGCTGCTTCCAAATTTTAAAAACCATCACACCATCACGTAAAAAAAATCCGCGGACAGCGTGCCAGTGTGGACAGTTCCATTTGTAAAGAATACATTGATGACCTGAAACAACTTTTGAGTGGCTGCGCCTCGCACAACATACAAATCAACACAGACGGAACAGGACATTTATTTCAATGACTGCGTAGAATTCAAAGAAGAAAAGAGGACCCGCCAGGGTAGCCGCGAGCGCTAATGCGCTGCTTCCTGGACTCGGATGGGCGCGCCGGCCCCAGATAGAATTAACGACGAGGGCCAGTATGCCAGCCAGCCTGGATGTGGTTTTTAGGTGGTTTTCCACATCCCACTAGGTGAATACCAAGCTGGTCTCCACTTTCCGCCTCTGTTACACGACTCGCACACAATTGAACACGTTCGCACTATTACATGGCTTACACTGGACACAGACAGCTGGGATACACTACTTCCATCCGAGAGTGTTTGGCGTGGTGACAGGAAGGGCATCCGGCAACCCTCAGCAACTAACACTGCCAAATAAATAGTAACAAGGCTGACCCCGCGTCGCAGTGGGACAAATTCCCTGAGAAAGAAAGAAATTCAAAGAAGAAAAATATCATGGAGAAAAACTGAGCAAGGACAGAATTATCTCCCTATAGCAGGTAACACGAATGGATCTCGGAAGTTAAACATTCGTAGTAGAGAAACCTGCGAAATCACGCTGTTTCAAAGGAGAAAATGGCTTCCCACAACTTATCGCTCAAACAAAAGGTCGCAGATGACGAGAGAATTGGTTAATGAACGGTTGATCACGGTTAATACTGATGTAAAAAAAGTGAACCGTAAAATTTTACATTTTTCAGCCCGTTGCACTGTATATAACAAGCCACTGCCATTAGATCACCTACAACTGATTTTTTTCCCAGCCAACACATCAAGATGCAATTGCTGGATTAGGTCATGATACAGATGTTTAAAAGTTTCTGCTGCAGTGAAATTATTTCGCTTGCGCTGGATAACGTTGAAAAAGATGAGGAGGCAACATAGCAATTTTGATCGCTGAATTAATTATAAGGCCTGTAAAACTGTCAACTATAACACACTTTTTATAATTGCTTCAGAAAGTGCAGGTTTGTAATGCAAAGAAAAAACGTGGAGTAGTCATCAGAGTCGCGAGAATTAACGAGTTAAATCCCACCATTCTCAGGTTGGGAACTTCTGCCCAGCTGTGGTAAGGTTTTTTTTAAAATTTTGGTTGATCATTAAGAACAGATGGCTGACTTCCTTACCGTGCTGATTAAAATGCTGAACCATTGGCCTGTCAGGATGAGGACGAGAAAGATAACGAAGAAAAACTGTCCAACTCCAGCCACATTGAGCGAGGCAAGGTCATCTGTGCACATCATGCACACCTAAGCCTCCAGAACGGAAACGAGTAAAGATTTCTTCTCAGTTCTCATCATCATCGAAAAATCTCTGGACAATGCTAGATGGAAGTCACTCTTTAATACTGAAACGCTGACTGTTATTCAAAATGATGTGTGACAATTTGAACTTTTTCCGTAATTCCTTGAGTTTCAGTTTATCCACAGTCGACTCTGCTCTATGCTGTTGGTACCAAAGGGGGGTGGAGGGGAAGAAACACCCCACCCTTTCTAGTTGACGTCAGTGGGATAGTCATTTACACAAAAAATACGATACATGAAACTCTATCGGACATAGGTAAAGAGGTATGGATTGATTTTATCCATACTGGATGAGAGGTCGTGGTTGTGAATGTCAATGTTAAAAAATATATCGGCTCAACCACTTGGTTATAGTGTAAAACACTAAGATTGGCGCGTTTCGGAAGTCAAGCTTCCATCATCAGAATAATAAAAAGTAAAAGAACCTGTTAAAACTCGCTAAATTGGAACATGCACCAGGCACAATAAAATTGATAATAAAATTAAAACATCGTGGCTACTTCCCTTGTTGCAGCCGTGTCTTCCAACAAGGGAAGTAGCCACGATGTTTTAATTTTATTATCAATTTTATTGTGCCTGGTGCATGTTCCAATTTAGCGAGTTTTAACAGGTTCTTTTACTTTTTATTATTCTGATGATGAAGCTTGACTTCCGAAACGCGTCAATCTTAGTGTTTTACACTATAAACAAGTGGTTGATCCGATATATTTTTCAACATTGAGTTATGGATTGCTTATGCTAGTGACAAATGATAGTAATTCAGAGTCATATCCCAGAGGGTACGATTTCGTATTTCCCCTTCTGGTCCTCCTCCTCCTCCTCCTCTTCTACATCTAGTCTCGATTGTCACAACGCCTGCTTCTAGGACAGTTGCAGCTATCACAGAGTGCCAAATGGTTTTGATACACTCACTTTCTACTCTTGGCGAGCGCAGTCCGTCTAGGCGATGTTGTGGTCTCGCCTGTGACGCCGTATTCATTTCCGGAGCGGGTTCGGGGAAATCACAACCCTGCGCCCAGTGGAAACGGTCCCGTTGTTTGCTCTAAAAACGAGTTAGTCGAGAGGGCGGGGGGCAGAGTGGCGCAGCGCGGCGCACGCGCTAATTAAAATGGATGGATCGGCCGTGGCATCGCGTGGCGCGCGCGGCCGTCTCTTGTTTGCGGAGCGGCCGACAGTCAGGTCGATACGGCCGCGTAATCCACGACTCGCCGGTCACTGCGAGCTCAAAGGCGGTGTCCGCGACGCAAAAGGAGTTGCTGCGACTGGCGCGCTCCCCCAGTCTGCGGAGGTGCGGGGAACAAGCGGGGGCCGTCTGTAGGCGGCTCTAAAAAAAAAAAAAAATGGTTCAAATGGCTGTGAGCACTATGGGACTCAACTGCTGAGGTCATAAGTCCCCTAGAACTTAGAACTACTTAAACCTAACTAACCTAAGGACAACACACACATCCATACCCGAGGCAGGATTCGAACCTGCGACCATAGCGGTCGCGCGGTTCCAGACTGTAGCACCAGAACCGCTCGGCGCGGGCGGCTCTCCCGGGGTGTTGGCGAATTCTTGTTGCTAATGGAAACAGAGACACCACGCAAGGAGAAAATGGCAGAGAGAATGCCGAAATACTGATTTCGTTCTCCACAGAGTGTAGTTCGGTTTTGCGTTCGAAATTCGAATGAATGTTCAATTAGCAGGTTCTGAGAGAAGTTATCGCGGAATAGGAATAAAACAAAACTTACTCATCAGCCAAAAGATATATGAACCGTGAATAAAAAGGAGAAAAATGACCCACCACGAAGGAAATATCCGAATGGGGCGGAAATCGTTAGATATAATGTACACGTACAGACAGTCAAGAACAATTGAAGTGCTTATTTAAATAGCGGTACAAGTCCATTACCACCACTTTTCTGTCTATAATTGGGGGTGGGGGGGGAGGGGGTTGGGTTTTTTGGGGAAGAGACCAAACAGCGAGGTCATCGGTCTCAGTGGTTTAGGAAGGATCGGGAAGGAAGTCGGCCGTGTCCTTTCAAAGGTACCATCCCGGCATTTACCTGAAACGATTTAGGGAAATCACGGAAAACCTAAATCAGGATGGCCGAACGCGGGATTGAACCGTCGTCCTCTAGAATGCGATGTCTGTGTTGCTTCTGACATTAATGGTCCAAACAAACAGAAAGAAAGGTTCATCTCTAGCAAGCAGCCATATGCTTGAATATTTCTGGCATCACAACTGCAGATTTTTCAGCGCTCATTATCTTTAGGACTCTGTATCTCAGAATGAACAAAAATAAACTTGTACCACTATTGAAATAAGCCCTTCAATGGGATGATTTATTCAGCAGAAAACTTTCACAATTTGAGGAAGTCGCCGGCCGCTGTGGCCAAGCGGTTCTAGGCGCTTCAGTTCGGAACCGCGCGACTGCTACGGTCGCAGGTTCGAATCCTGTCTCGGGCATGGAATTGTGTGATGTCCTTAGGTTAGTTAGGTTTAAGTAGCTCTAAGTTCTAGGGGACTGATGACCTCAGATGTTAAGTCCCATAGTACTCAGAGCCATTTTTTGAGAAAGTCAGTAAAGCGTAGATCCATATCTCTGGCCCTTACGCAAGCAGTAACGCAGCTTGGTATTGATTCATAGAGTCCTGCTGACGGCTATCTCGCCAAAATATGTCAAATCGTCTCGTTAGATCGTCAACATCCGGAATGGTTGGTGTGTCCGATCCATAACGCTCCAAACGATCTCCATTGGGGAGAGACCCGGCGACTTTTTTTTAGGATTTTAGGATTTCGAGAGCACAAAGACAAGTAGCAGAAACATTAGCTTTGTGCGGGCAGGCGATACTTTGGTGAAATGTAAGCGCAGGATGGCTTGCCGTGAAGGGAAACAAAACGCGGCGTAGGACATCGTTGACGTACCGCTGTGCTGTATCGGCGCAGTGGATAGCAATACAAGGAGGCCTCTTATGAAGAGAAAACACACCCCAGGCCATCATTTCTGATTGTTATTCGTGGGGGGGGGGGGGGGGGGAGGGGCTTGAGCGAGGTTCTTCAGCGCTCTCCGGGGCGTCTCCAGACACGTCTTCTTCCTGCAATTTAAGTGCAGTAGAATTCTCTTCAGTCCCGCTTCGAACTTAGCCCCTCTGACCAGCGAAGACGTGACCACTCTGAGTTTACATTTCAACACGATAATGGCCGCCCGCTCAGGGCGAGAGTTTCTACTGACTGTCTTCGTGTTTCCCAAACTCTGCCTTGCCCAGAAAGGTCTCCGTAACTCTACGAAATAACGCACGAAGCATTATGGTCAGGGCCTTCCAACCAACTCGATATTTTGACAGACTTACGCGCCAAGTGGACAGAATTTGGAATGACATTCCTCAGGAGGACATCTAACAACTCTATCGATCAATGACAAGACTAATAACTACTTGCATAAGGGCCAGAGGAGGACCAACGCGTTATTTACTTGCTCCGTTTGTGGAGCTCTTTCTGCTGAATAAACAATCCATTTTTCCTGAAATTGTAATAATTTTTCGTCTGTACATGTGCATCATATCTACTATTTTCCATCCCGTTCGGATAATTTCTTCGTGATGTGTCTTCTTTCTTTCTTAGTGTGTATCCGGACACCTGGCTGAAAATGACTCACAAGTTCGTGGCACCCTACATCGGTAATGCTGGAATTCAGTATAGTGCTGGCCCACCCTTAGCCTTGATGACGGCTTCAACACTCGCAAGCATACGTTCAGTCACCGTGCTGGAAAGGTTTCTTAGGGCGTGGCAGCCCATTCTTCACGGAGTGCTGCACTGAGGAGAGGTATGGATGTCGGTCGGTGAGGCCTGGTACGAAGTCGGCGTTCCAAAACATCCCAAAGGCGTTCTATAGGGTTCAGGTCCAGAATCTGTGCAGGCCAGTCCATTAAAGGGGTGTTATTGTCGTCTAACCACTCCGCCACAGGCCGTGCATTATGAACAGGTGCTCGATCGTTTTGAAAGATGCAGTCGCCGTCCACGAATTGGTCTTCAACAGTAGGAAGCAAGAAGGTGATTGAAACATCAGTGTAGGCATGTGCTGTGATATTGCCGCCTAAAACAACAAGGTGTGCGAGCCCCTTCCACGAATAACACGACCAGACCATAACACCACCGACTCCGAATTTTACTGTTGGCACTACACACGCTGACAGATGACGTTCGACGGGCATTCGCCATAGCCACACCGTAAATGGTTCAAATGGCTCTGAGCACTTTGGGACTTAACATCTATGGTCATCAGTCCCCTAGAACTTAGAACTACTTAAATTTAACTAACCTAAGGACATCACACAACACCCAGTCATCACGAGGCAGAGAAAATCCCTGACCCCGCCGGGAATCGAACCCGGGAAGCCGGACGTGGGAAGCGAGAACGCTACCGCACGACCATGAGCTGCGGACAGCCACACCCTACCACGCCATACTGTATACCTTGATTCGTCACTGCACACAACGTTTTTCCACTGTTCAATCGTCCAATGTTTGCTCTCCTAACACCAAGCGACGCGTCGTTTCGCATTTACCGAAGTGATGTGTGGCTTATCGGCAGCCGCTCGACCACGAAATCCAAGTTTTCTTACCCCCGCCTAACTGTCATAGTACTTCCAGCGGATAATGACGCAGTCTGGGATTTCTGTATGATGGTCTGGATAGATGTCTGCCTATTACGCATTACGACGCTCTTCAACTGTCGGCAGTCTCTGTCAGTCAACAGACGAGGTCGGCCTGTACGCTTTCGTGCTGTACGTGTCCCTTCACGTTTCCACTTCATATAGCATCGGAAACAGTAGACCTAGGGATGTTTAGGAGTGTGGAAATCTCGCGTGCAGGCGAATGGCACAAATGACACCCAATCACCTGACCACGTTGGAAGTCCGTGAGTTCGCGGAGCGCCCCGTTCAGCTCTCTCACGATGTCTAATGACTACTAAGGTCGCTGATGTGGAGTACCTGGCAGTAGGTGGCAGCACAAATCACCTAATATGAAACACGTAGGTTTTTGGGGGTGTCTGGATTCTTCTGGTCACATTGTGTAAATCTTGGAGGCTAGGCAAATTATCATTGCGGTAGTATTTGATACCAGTGTTCATAAAATCTCTCGATACTAACTTAATCTGAATTATGTGTTAGTTATTACTCCATTCAGCATGTTTTTAAATTAAAAAACCATTCCCTTAAAGCTGTAGTCAAGTATAGTACGAAAATAAAAATTTTAAAATAACTAAAATTATTAGAAACAAAAGCTGGAAGTAATGATTGAAGTAAATTTTTTGTTCTGTCTATTAAATACGTGATGTGTAATCAGTATGTTCTAGAAACGGTAAAGTTTTTATTAATGCTGCTTCACTTTAAACTTTATTATTCAGCATTTATTTATCAGTCTCCTTACTGTAATACAATAATTAGTTTTATCAAAAACCTATTATTTAAAAATATAATAAAGAAACTATATCTACGAAGTATGTACTGCGTAAAATTTCTACACAGGTATACTTAGTTATATTAGTCGTATGTCAACCGAAAGATTTGGCCAAAAAAAAGTTTGAAAATTTATTGAATTTATTGACAGTAAAAACTTTGGCAGTTTAGAATATTATTTTGTAAAACCGAATACAAATACTACATTCTTGTACCCGTAATTCTCATGTTTCAAAAAATGTGTATTATTGTCAAAATTAATTAGCTGATTATAAAATTATTGTAATTAAATGTATTCGATTCGTTGAAATTCTCGCAGTAACTCGTGATTACAAACATGGGCGTTGTGTGCTAATTCCGAGAATTTGTGTTTAGCTTTTGATCTGTAAAGATACTAAGCCAATCTCTGATTAAAGTAGTGAATGAAAGTGATTATGCCGCTGTTCGTCTTTTGCCACACTTGCCTATAGAAGTTCGTTCGTGAATAACTGGCCTTTGCGTTAAGAAATGACGAAAAAGTCGAAAAATGCATGACAGTCATCACACAGATCAGGAAGCAATACAGAGGGGCAAAACATACTTATTAAAAATACAATAAAAACATTCTAGACCGCATAAAATGTATTATTTTAAAAAATAGTGCCTGATTTCGATCAGCGTCTGATCGTCCTCAGATCGTTATATGAGTATAGTCCTTGCTGGTGCCACGGAGCAGTAATTGCTCTAGGCTGGTGTGAAGAACAACTGGAATTGAATGCCTCCGGCTCCACTAGTCAGCAAGAAGTATGTAACAAGCTAGACTGTTTTTATTATATTTTTAATAGAATTTTACGACTCCTCACATTTGCTAAAACCATATTTCAAAAAATGTTGAGAACATAGGTTGTAATTATTTGTTCCCGATAACAATTAATGGTGTAAAAATGGTCTACACTTACACTGATGAGCCAAAACATTATCACCGTCTGCTTAACAGCTTGTTTATCTGTCTTTGGAAGGAAATACATCACTGATTTCACTTATCAGGGATCCGACAGTTTGTTGGCAGTTTTGTGGAGGTAAGTGGTCTTCGACATCCACGCTGAGGTCATGTAATTCGCGTAAATAACGGGCCGCGTTTTCTTAATTTCCTAAAGATATTTATGTAGCCAGAACACTCAGGTTTTTGTGAACTGAAGGGGTGATTTGGACTAACACCATCTCAGCCAGGAAGCAAATGCGGATGTTTACTTTCTGGTGACAAACTTTCGAGAGACAAGGTAACGTCGTCGTTCATTTTAATAATAGATAGTAATTAACTTTAGTGTATGAATTTCGTTCTGAATGAACTTGTGCATTATGATGCTTTAAGCTCTGATCCCTGACTTTGTCACAAACGTCAGGCAGCGATATGAAAGCTATGCTGGCTTGGTATTCTAGAGTCAGTTTGGGTAAGTAGAAATTTATATAACCCGACCAGAATAATTCCTGAAGGCTTGAAACTGGTTGTAATAACCAACATTAATTTCGACAGCATTAGTAGCGACTGTGCATTTAATGAATAAATGGTATTATTCAGTTAAGTTTGTCAGCCCGTTGCGCCCACGCTTACAATTGTAAGCTATTATTGTAGAGAAGATGCCGTGAATTGTTTACATTAACTCGCAGGCTACTGGTAAGACAGACAACTGCAAAAGTGTGTGATACGACTCTACGACGTCATTAAAGATTTATTGCTTTTCATTTATGGAACGCACATGATAGACCAGCAGTCTCAAGGGTAACCTTAACACCCTCAAGAAACTTCTTCAGTAAACAACTTTGGAGAAGATGCGAATGGGAAACTTGTCGAAAAGTTGCGTCTACACAATTCTGTGACTCCAACCGTGAAATACGCCAAGAGGGACCGTAATATTTTACTATGTCTTATCCGTACAAGGTACACATCTTTAAAGCGCCAAACATACCGACTGCGAAACGTTGTATAACGTTGTCATAAACAGTTCATATTTCGGGATGATCATTGTGCAAGCATTCTAAATTTCGCTGTTTGTAATAAGGCGATAGGAAATCCAAGTCGCAATTATCAGCTAATGCTCCATTGTCGGAAAATTCTCTGTCACCGATAGTTCAATAGAATAATTTAATAGAATAGATAAAGAACTAGGCGGCTTAACTAAAACATCGGATCCAGTTAAGATAGGAATTTCGGTACAGATTTGCAAAGCCAATGTGCCAGTGTGACGTAGTCGTTAGTGAATTTTCCTAGTGAGCAGGAGACCTGGGTTCCAGTCGCAGCCTTGGTACAAGTTTTGATTCGTTACCTCAGTCAGCATATGCAGGTCATAGATCTTTGAAGTCTGAAAAGCTCTCTGGAACCATATAGCTTAATTTGATTAAAAGCACCTATGCCTGGGCTGCAGGCAGGATCCCCCGTTTCGTTCTACGCTGAGGTGCTGTTCCAATACAGCTGGAGAGCCCCTGCCGTGTTCTTCGAGTTTAAGGAAAATACCAAGTGGGCTGTGGCGCGATCGAGATTTTGGATTGAGGAGGGAAGGGTGACACGGTAGTTCGTATACCGGGGTGGCGCAGGGGTTAGCGCATCTGCCTAGAGAGTAGGACACCTGGCTACGAATCCAGGCCTTAGTGCAAATTTTCATTTCTCACTTCAATCTACACGTAACATCATAGTATCCAGACAGAGTGGAAACCTTTTCTTAGAGGTGTATTGTTGTGTCATTTATTTTCCCTGGGACAATTATTTTCTTTTTCTCCAGCGGCCGCCCCTCTGTTTATGGAGTTCTTATCTGACACAAAAGCACTCCGCTCCCCACCGTAGTATATCATTTCCTGAGTGGCAAAGTTCCCTTTTATTGCCATGCCGGACGTGATGGCCACTTAACAGATCGCCGGCGCAACGAGACAGGCGGGGGTCTTCTAGACGCTCTCTTTGGGGGGAGCCGACAAAACTCCTGAGAGCTATCGTGGATGCAGTCGCGTGGCTCTGTGTAGTCGATACAGAGCATTACGACGCCGTCAATAGGGTGGGATGGGCAATGAAGGAGGAGGAAGACACAGCAGTTCGCTCACAGAAAGATAATATTTGTAAGCAAAAAATGCAGATGGAGCATTGGTAGAAATCTTCAAACCAGGCGCACACAGTTACTATAAAGGGGCGTGAGGGAAACGAAGAATATTTGCTCACAGACCTTTCACAACAGTTTCGTCACCTCCTGTCAATATTTCTGTGTTTGGTTAGGGACAGAGGAGACGCTAAAGGTTTGTGCAACACTGTCCACTTTACAAGTTAGTAGGTCATGGGACAGAGCGACAGAAATTTTAGTATCACTACCTATCGAGGAACGCAAGACATTGACTTCGATCACCGTCGACCGCAGTGCCGATCGATCGCATGAGGTTCGCCAAGTCCTGATTTTTGTCATCTTTTGACCTATTTGGCGGCATTATCTCTTCATCCTAGAGCAGCACTTACACGTAACCTCCTGTTCTTGGAAGGATTCCAATGTTTGTCTTCCCGTACAGTTGTTGTCCTCTACGACTCCCTCTGCTATCATTGCACCCGTTCTTTCACCCTGTCCTTTTTCTTGTCAATGTTTTCTACACTTTCGTTTCCTCACCAATTTTGCGGGGAACCTCATTTCTTGTCGGCCCACTCACTTCCCAAATCCACTAAAACAAAGGATCTCAAACTTCTGAGTTTTCATAATTTATTTCTAAAGATCCGTGTTCCAGACACATTAATAGGAATTTCATTTTAACAGTAAGTTGTATGTTTGGTACAAGTACCGGTTTTGCCGAGGAGTGCTCTCTTTATGTGTACTAGTCTGTTTTTCCCCCTTCTTCTTCCCTTTGAGTCGTGTGTTATTTCACCTCTAAGCTAGGAGAATATTTATGATTTATTTTTTAATTTTTATAACACAATCACATGAGAATTCGACAATGAAGTAATAGGTTTCGACCAAACAATTGTCATTATCGGACTGTCACTAGCAAAAAAAGAACATGAGATAAAGGATCATCATAAAATTTGTCAAGTAACGGTCTACGCAATAAAAATTATGTAAGGTTTTTGTAATTGTTTAGATAGGTTTATCTCACATTGTGCCAAAGATTTCTATTCAACATGCCAAAGTAACTACTTCATTTGCGAATTAGCATCTATATCTGTGAACGGAATATTTCATTCCGCTATAAACGACCTATATCTCCTGTTACCTTTGCTTATGTTAAAAACGCAATAGGAAAGTTACGTCAGCGATTGCAGCATGTGTTTTTAGGTGCAATGATATTGTGTCATTACATAGGAAGTTAGTAGGTAGGTTTTATACAGGGTGATGTGAAATACCTTTATGGATGATGGAGACGAGTAAACATATCAATTTTTAGGAAGGGACTTTGGTCATTAAATGACCGAGTCGAAAGCTATAAGCGAAAACCTTTTTGATAACTATGGTAGAAGAATACAAGTACTGGTATTGTTGTTGCTGAGACTATACGGTAGGCGACTTTAGGAGGTGGCAGTAGGAACCAAAATATGAAAATAAAAAACATAGGCTCTAAAATGCATACCTTAAACGGTATGAAGACTTTCTCATCTTTAGTTTCCAAAAAAGAAACAAGTCCAGTTGTAACACGCCGGGGGTACAAATGGGTCGGGACCCTTAAACTGGTGGTCGTTTCGACGGTTTCTTGATCGTGCGCACTGTCGACACCACGTAACTGATAATCCCGCGACAGTCGTATTGTTCTGCTCCACACTGCTGCTGGCTTGCCTGAAGTTATCTATCGAAATATGCAAGCGGGTTTAGGGGAGCCACTCAACGTTAACACACAACACTGTTCTACGTCTGGTTGGTTGGTTGGTTGGTTTGGGGAAGGAGACCAGACAGCGAGGTCATCGGTCTCATCGGATTATGGAAGGACGGGGAAGGAAGTCGGCCGTGCCCTTTGAAAGGAACCATCCCGGCATTTGCCTGGAGCGATTTAGGGAAATCACGGAAAACCTAAATCAGGATGGCCGGACGTGGGATTGAACCGTCGTCCTTCTACGTCTGGTATGAACAACTATATTCTGAGACGATAAAAGAAAATCGCAGGTTGCATTGTTTGCATTGTAATTCATAAGTGTTTATCCCAATTAATGGATGATAACCAGTCCACAATATCACTCAGACGAGCGTACGCGTAACCGACACGACGCGGGTGATTGTTGATGATGCGGAAGCCGAATGATCTCACGGAAGTTCTTACGCTCGTCACGCATACACAGATATTTGGTGCCAGTCCTACTTGACACTAGTATTGATATAGCACTGTTCGTAAAGTTAATTTTTCAGTTCTCACTTGTACGAGCGTGCGCGTAACCGTCGCGGCGCGGTTGATTGTTGATTATGCGGAACCCGATGATGGAACGTATGTTTTCACGCTCGCTACAAGACACTGGCACTTAAATGCTCTCTCTTGTGGTGATTCGCATTAGTTCATTCTTGGAGACCGAACACGGCGCGGATGATTGATGAACGGTGCCACGCACAGCGAGAGGATACACAAATACGTCATTGGCGGCACTGTTCACTTTTAATTACATCATTACGCACTTTCCTCTGAATCACTTCCATATTCCATCACTTTACTGTAATAGCACTTGCAGCAACACCTTAACTTCCATAATAACAGTGCTTCTTACATGCAGAGCTACCCACAACATAACGTAACAGTTGCGTGTCCCGCACTCGACTCGACAGACGCGGGTGCCCGCAAAGATACTCCGCAAACAATCCAGCGATATGACAGTACGTTTACACAGAGTACGTATGGGCTCCAAAACACATACCTTAAAAAGTATCGGCACTTGTTCAGTAGAAGATGAAAACGTGCTCAAAGCTCTTAAGGTATGCATTTTAGAGCACATATTTACTGGCCTTTTTTTTTGTTTGGTCCATGCTAACTCCTCCCAAGATTTTTGAACCAAACAGGTGGCAGAGAAAGGTATTCCTTTTGCGGGGTCGAAGATGAGCAACTGCTCATAGCTTTTAAGGTACGTTCTTAAGGTCCGTGTTTACCAGACTTCTTTTCCTTGTTTTGGTCCAAACTACCACCTTTGAAAATGGCCTACCCTGAAATCAAAGTAACAATAGTATCGGTGCATATGCTCCACTGTCAGAATAATTTATGCTTATAACTTTCAGCTTGGTCGTTTCCGGACCAGGGTACGTTAAATCACATTGGTACATTGACACTCCTCCACTATTCTTGAAAGTTTGTACTATCATCACGGAATCACCCTGTAGGCATTATAATTATTCTTTATGGTGTCTTTTTTTATTGAAGGTATCATGACGACCACTGCCTGCTCGAAACAGCATTGTGAAATAAGTTTGTGATAATGTGTGTGAATTCGTAAGGGACCAAACTGCTGAGGTCATAGGTCCCTAGACTTACACACTACTTAAACTAACTTATGCTAAGAACAACACACACATCCAGGCCCGAGGGGGAACTAGAACCTCCGGCGGGAGGGCCCACGCAATCCGTGACATGGTGCCTCTAATCGCGCGGCCACTCTGTACGGCTGTGATGTCAGTCGTCCGCAGCTCGTGGTCGTGCGGTAGCGTTCTCGCTTCCCACGCCCGGGTTCCCGGGTTCGATTCCCGGCGGGGTCAGGGATTTTCTCTGCCTCGTGATGACTGGGTGTTGATGTCCTTAGGTTAGTTAGGTTTAAGTAGTTCTAACAAGGGAACCTCCCCATCGCACCCCCCTCAGATTTAGTTATAAGTTGGCACAGTGGATAGGCCTTGAAAAACTGAACACAGATCAATCGAGAAAACAGGAAGAAGTTGTGTGGAACTATGAAAAAAATAAGCAATATATATATAGTCCATGTGCAAGATAGGCAACGTCTAGGACAATCTGCGTTGAGGAGCGCCGTGGTCCCGTGGTTAGCGTGAACAACTGCGGAACGAGAGGTTCCTGGTTCAAATATTCCCAAGAGTGAAAATTTTTCTTTCTTTATTTTCGCAAAGTTATGATCTGTCCGTTCGTTCATTGACGTCTCTGTTCACTGTAATAAGTTTAGTGTCTGTGTTTTGCGACCACACCGCAAACCCGTGCGATTAGTAGCCGAAAGGACGTGCCTGTCCAATGGAAACCGAAAACATTTGAATGCAAGGTCATAGGTCAACCGATTCCTCAACAGGAAAACACGTCTGATATATTCTATACGACACTGGTGACGGCATGTGCTTCACATGACAGGATTATGTTGTCGACCCACCTAACTTGTACACTTGGTGAATGCGTAAAAAGATTCTTCTACCTTGCCCAATTTAGGTTTTCTTGTGGATGTGATAATCACTTCCAAAAAAGTGTGAAAACATAAGAGTTTGTCACATAAACTGCAACAAATGAATGCAACAATTTCACAGTCGCACAGTTTTCCCTGTGCTCTGTCAAAACATATGTTTTTAACGTTTTCAAATTTTTCCGTGTGTAAACCGTCAAATCCTGCATATGTCCAAGCAAATCTGAACATGTCCTGGAATTTTGGAGAGCGAAGATGATTATATGTGAGTGCCTGAACTTTGATAATTGTCTGAAAATAAAAATTAAAATTTTCTCCCGAGGGAAGACTTGAACCAACGACCTATCGCTCTGCAGCTGCACACGTTAACCACGGGACCACGGCGCTCATGTGTTTACACCCACCTGGATGTTGCCTATCTTACACATGGACTACTCAGTTTGTATATTTTGCTTATTTTTTCATAGTTCCATACAACTTCTTCCTGTTTTCTCGATTGATCTGTGTTCAGTTTTTCGAGGCCTATCCGCTGTGCCAACTTAAAACTAATTCTGAGGGGGGTGCGATGGCGAGGTTCCCTTGAAAGCTCTAGGGGACTGATGACCATAGATGTTAAGTCCCATAGTGCTCAGAGCCATTTGAACCCATTTGATAATGTCAGTCACTCCTTTGATAGTAAGGCACTGGTAGAACTGAAGCTGTGAGGACGGGTCGTGAGTCGTGCTTGGGTAGCTCAGTTGGTAGAGCACTTGTCCGCGAAAGGCAAAGGTCCCGAGTTCGAGTCTCGGTCCGGCACACAGTTTTAATCTGCCAGGAAGTTTCAGTAAGTCATTTTTTCCAAACTCCTTAGACTTCATCTACCACTTGGTCCAACATTTCTCTGTCATGTCTGGCACTAATGTCATTATCCTCGACGGTTTCGCTTTGCTTTGATTTGCCTTCAAACCATATTTTGCGCTCGGTTGAATTTACATTCCGACCCCTATTCAGTTATCTCCCAATAAGTAGAATCTCCTCCTTAAGATAGAGTACTCGTATCTAGATCACCATCACAGAACCCCGATTAACGAGCTTATCTCACAGGGGCATCGTTTGCACTCTACACTTCCGGAGACATTCTGCTTGCAATTCTGACGAGGAAAGCTACTACAGCCGACGGCACGTTGCTTCAGAAACAGAATACGCAAAAAAGAAAAAGAAAAAGATTGGTCCAGACTCTTGGAATCAGGTGCTGATGTCGCCAACGCAAAGACCAGACTAGAAGCTGAAGGCGTCGCAGTGTCGTCGGTCGTAAAGCGACGGGTACCGGAGTAGCGGTCGCTCCGGATGGCCTCCGAGCGGACGAAACCACTGCCTACTGGCCACAGCCGCTGGAGCTATTGATCTGGGGCGATGGACGTCCGCCGCACGCCGCGACCGAACTTCCTCAAATTCCTCAACTCCCTCATCCTTCCACTCCTCTTTCCTTTGCTTTCGTCATATGATACGCCCATAACAGGTATATGTCAAAGTTGGTATTTTCGAGACATCGTTTTTCGTCTCCTCAGACAGATGGCGCTGTCGAAAAAAAAAAGGTCAGTGTGCTAGATCTGACATGTCCGGGGTGTGACCAAAAGGGAACGAGACACATCACGACTAAGAAATTACATAGATTTACAAATAAAAGCGAAGAACCCAAAAGTCATAATCGTAAACCTACTCATTGTCGGTGCGTGTGTAATAGATTACAGCTGCAATTCTCTGTGACACGTAGAACGGCCACCAGAGTACATTAGTGTTGATCGTGTCTAATGCTGTTGAGGGGCTCCGGAACGCCCTATACTTGCAATGTTAAAATAACGCTTATAAATTACATCTTTCCTCACAAAGTATTTGAGGTAGGAAGTTGAACTTTTTACAGATTATTTATTGGAATATGGGCTACAACTTAACACAGGGATTTTACAAAATTGTAGTTCAGTTATTAAAGATGTTTTTTTTTTCAATTGTAATGAAAATTCACAACATTTTTTTTGCAAATTTTTTATTTATATATTCAAAAATATACAGTTTTTTGGAAAAAGGCTGTGCTAAATTATGCAGAAGGTACTGTGTAACATTTACTGAAAGTTTGAAACAAATATGTTTGGAAGTTCCTTAGAAAACATGTAATTAGTATGAGAAAATAAAAGTTTTGGGAATCGATTAACTTTTTAGTGCATTCCAGGTCCATAGGATGAATTATCTTCATCCTCTGCAAACTCCTCCTCCAGCTTCCTCTTGTTCCTCCTCCTGTTTACTCTTGCTTGTATTTCTAGACTCTTTACAGCCCTGTCTGCAGCCCGAAGGCGTTTCTTGTCTAAAGCAAGCATCGCTCGTACCATGTTAGAACATATCTTCATTCCCATATTTCTAAATACCTTGCACCTTACAATGTTGCCATCATTGAAAGTCGCAACAGCATCATACACACCAAAGTGAAGTGTTTCTATTCCAACAAATACAGTCTTGGGGATTCTCGACCATATAACACTATTTACACTTTCATTGGGGTTTTGAGTTTTTCCGTGAATACACTTTTTCAACAGTTCAGGTGCTGCTAAGTCTCTGAAAATGGGTTTTATCACCTCCATTATTGCATAATATTGCATAATAACACCATTTGACAGCAGTTTAACAGCGCCACAGTGGGTCACGCCCATGTAGAACACATTTAAAAAAAATTTAAAAATAGTTTTAGTCTTCGGAATTCAATAAATTATATATCTATTAAAAGATAATAATCTGCAGATTCAGAAAACGCAAAAAAGTAAAAATTGAACTTTTCATGATTTTGAGCCTTTCCGGAGCCCCTTAAAGTTCTTCAGGTTGTTCAGAGTCTTTACTTGTGAATTAGTTAATCGTTGTTTTATGTAAAAGTTCATATAAACATAGCTGGCCGGTGTGGCCGAGCGGTTCTAGGCGCTTCAGTCTGGAACCGCACGCCCGCTACGGTCGCAGGTTCGAAACCTGCCTCGGGCATGGATGTGTGTGATGTCCTTAGGTTACTTAGGTTTAAGTAGTTCTAGGTTCTACGGGACTGATGACCTCAGATGTTAAGTCCCATGGTGCTCAGAGCCAATTGAGCCATACAAACATAGGACCGCAAATGTTTAGTTACGGAGTTGCCTGAAATTCAACAACTTCGCTAATATAAAGCGATCGCGAAACTGTACGAGGTTAAAGTAAAGCACGAGTTCCATTTATATTCTTGTTACTGATCTGGTGAAACTAATAAAACATGTTCCAGATGTATATCCGCAGTAGTTTTCCAGAAGATCCAGAGAAGCAAACATTATCACACAAGTAAATTTGTTTACTTTCCATTAAGATTGTCGTTGTTGACAACCATTAGTGAGTTATTTCAGTCGTTTCTTAACGTTGAAACGAGTTAGTTTTCTGTATTGTTCAGTGAAAGAGCATAACAAAAACACTGTATTTAAGCGAAACCACACAGTAACTGTTGTGGTTTGTAGATTATTTATGAAACAGGGATCGGTCGTGGTGCTACACACCAGCGGTCACCGAGATTGCTCGATTTAACACCAATGGATTTTTGTGTATGGGGATAGATGAAAGACATATTTTATGAGGACAAAGTCAATACACGTGAGGCATTACTTGCTCACATTATGAATGCAATAGGCGAAGTTAAGAACAACCCTGTGAAACTTAAACGAGCAAAAAAATCTGGCAGCTAAATGCAATGAACTCTGTGGAGACATTTTTGAATATTTAGTGTGAATTTATTGTGAAATTGTAAGTACACTGTACAGCTTCCTTAAAACTGAGCTTTGTTTTTTTCCGGTTTAACGTGAAATCACGTGTGCTATTGTATTAATAAAAGCAGATTATCTGACACAGTCATACAGTTTTAGTTAACGTTATTACCATCATTTTTCCAAAATTAAATTCTCTACAAACTTCTGTTGAAAACTTCGCGCAGCTGTCTGGAATTCGAAAAACACATTTGGCCAGTATTTAATAAATTAAAATTTTTACGAAATCACTTCTTTGCTTCTTTGCAGATATAAGTCTGGGACATGTTTTATTAGATTCGCCAGATCAACAACGACAAAATAAATGGAAATTGGGCGTTACTTTAATCTCGTACAGTTTTTCGATGGCTTCATATTAGCGAAGTCACTGAATTTCAGGCAAAATATTTTATTAGCCGTAGCTCCGTAACTAAACATACGCGGACCTAAGTATATATGAGCTTTTTTCTTCAGTGTTACTTGTGGAAGAACGTATCTTCGTGACTCACCCTGTATATACACACACACACACACACACACACACACATATATATATATATATATATATATATATATATATATATATATATATATATATATATGACGCATATCTCCTCCTATCAGACATCAATCGCTTCGGTGGTCTACCTACCGTAGTTCAGGAGGCACGACCTCATAAACACTGACTCACATGGAAAACTGTCGTTTTGTGCATGACTTCTAAATTTATTACGTATTTGCTACTAAATCATTCGCAATACGTTTTGCTGACAGTAACTGCATATGCCGCTGAGTGTACCTACAAAAGTATCTTGTTGAATGGTACGTAGCTCTGGAGATGTGACGTCATAGATACTGAGGTGCGTGAAATACTGCTCATCATGCTATTAACTCTACTCGCGACATATTTCACAGACCGTATCCATTTATGCCGGAATATAAGTGCACAAATATATATCATTCTACGACACGTGTCTCAAGAGATACACCGAAACTCCAAAGAAACTGGTATAGCCAGGCGTATTCAAATACAGAGGTATGTAAACAGGCAGAATACGCCGCAGCAGTCGGCATCACCTATGTAAGACAAGCGTCAGGCGCATTTCTTAGATCGGTTATTACTGCTGCATCGGCAGGTTATCAAGATTTAGGTAAGTTTGAACATGGTGTTATAGGTGGCTCACGAGCGATGGGACACAGCATCTCTGAGTCAGCGATGAAGTGGGGATTTTCCCATACGACCATTTCACGAGTGTACCTTGAATATCAGGGATCCGGTAAAATATCAAATCTCCGGTATCGACAAAAGATCGTGCAAGAATGGGATCAACGACGACTTCAGAGAATCGTTCAAAATGACAGAAGGACAACTCTTCCGCTCGAGCCGCGGTGGCCGAGCGCTTCAGTCCGGAACCGCGCGACTGCTAGCGTCGACGCTTCGAATTCTGCCTCGGGCGTGGATGAGTGTGATGTCCTTAGGTTAGTTAGGTTTAAGTAGTTCTATGTTCTAGGCGACTGATGACCTCAGGTGTTAAGTCCCACAGTGCTCAGAGCCATTTGAACAACTCTTCCGCAAATTACTGCAGATTTCCATGCTGGGCCATCAATAAGTGTCAACATGCGAACCATTCAACGAAACATCATCGATATGGGTTTTCGGAGCCGAAGGCCCACTCGTGTACCCTTTATGAGTGCACCACACAAAGCTTCGTGCCTCGCCTGGACCCGTCGACACCGGTATTGGTCAGTTGATGCCTGGAAAATTGTTGCCTGGTCGGACGAGTTTCGTTTCTAAATTGTATCGAGCGGATGGACGAGTACGGGTATGGAGAAAACCTCATGAATCCATGGACCCTGCATGTCAGCAGGCGACTATTCAAACGGTGGAGGCTGTGTAATGGTGTGAGGCGTGCGCAGTTGAGTGATGTGGGACCCCTGATACGTCTAGATACAAGTCTGACAGGTGACACGTGCGTAAGTATCCTTTCTGATCACCTGCATCCATTCACGTCCATTGTGCATTCTGACGGACTTCGGAAATTGCAGCAGGAAAATGCGACACCCCACACGTCTAGAAATGGTAGAGCCTAGCTCCAGCAACACTCTTCTGAGTTTAAACACTTCCGCTGCCCACCAGAATCACCAGATATGAACATCAAGACACACGGAGTGGCCGTGTGGTTTGGGTGCCATGTCACGAATTGCGCGGCCCCTGCCACCGTAGGTGTGAGTCCTCACTCGGACATGGGGGTATGTGTTGTTCTTAGCATAAGTTACTATAAGTGGTGTGTAAGTCTAGGCTCTGATGACCTCAGCAGTTTGGTCCCTTAGGAATTCACTCGAGTTTGAACATTTTTTATGAATGTCATCGAGCATATTTGGGATGCTTTGCAACGCGTTGTTCAGAAGAGATCTCCACCCCCTCGTACTCTTACGGATTTATGGGCAGCCGTGAAGGATTTATGGTGTCAATTCCTTCCAGAACCACTTCAGACATTAGTCGAGTCCATGCCACGTCGTATCGCAGCACTTCTGGTTGCTAGCGGGGGCCCTACACGATATTAGGCAGGTGTACCTGTTTCTGTGGTTCTCCAGTGTATGACTTCCTAAATACTGAAAGCTGATATGTCTAAAAATTGCGGGCTCGTTCAGTAAATTTTAAAACATTTACTCTTTACTACAAAGACGCTCCTATAACCATTTCAACTCAAGTAAATCCTCGGCACCTGGCAGCGTTTGTGACAGCTTTCAACTATGGAGTGCAAACGACTATATGCCAACATAGTAGTCGTCTATAGATTTATGTAGAGTCGTTGTCGCAGAGCGTCTACACTCTACAAAGTCGCATTGTAGACATGCGGTTCTAGGGGCTTCAGTCTGGAACCGCGCTATGGTCGCAGGTTCGAATCCTGCCTCGGGCATGGATGTGTGTGATGTCCTTAGGTTAGTTAGGTTTAAGTAGTTCTGAGTTCTAGGGACTGATGACCACAGATGTTAAGTCTCATAGCGCTCAGAGCCATTCGATCCATTTTTTTTGTAGACATGCGAAGCAGCCGCACTCCACGTACAGAAAGTGTCTGGTATGTGTTACTCAGTTTCTACTCCAGGAGTACGTATAAGCTTTAGTTTCTAATAGAAAATTGGCAAAATAGATACTCGGGTAATTCCGGGTTTGTTCAAAAATGGTTCAAATGGCTCTGAGCACTATGGGACAACAGCTGAGGTCATCAATCCCTTAGAACTAGAATTACTTAACCTAACTAACCTAAGGACATCACATACATCCATGCCCGAGACAGGATTCGAACATGCGACCATAGCGGTCGCGCGGTTCCAGACAAGCGCCTAGTCTGCCTCGTGATGACTGGGTGTTGTGTGACGTCCTTAGGTTAGTTAGGTTTAAGTAGTTCTAAGTTCTAGGGGACTGACGACCATAGATGTTAAGTCCCATAGTGCTCAGAGCCAGTTGAACCATTTTTTTTTTGAAGCGCCTAGAACCGCTCGGCCCCACTGTCCGGCTCCGGGTTTGTCAGGTAATGTAAATATAAATGGTAGCAGTGTGATCTGACATGTTTATTGTGCTACTGGCGACACTGGTGTTATGAATCTGGCACAACAAGTTGTTTATTGGTTGGTTGTTTTGCTCGGTGCCGTTCCTACCACTCGCCAGTGTCGAAAGCGGAATGCAGACAGGAGCGCACGGAAAACGCTATCCAGTAATGGAGTGGCTAACGAGCCCCTTGTAGCCGGCAGTCCCGCACAGCAGTGTACTTTAATCCCGGCGGCGCGGCTGGCAATCAGACTTTGTTTACGCCGCGGTGCTGTGCGGAGGGACTGCGCTCGCTACAGGAGACGAGTACGGACGACGGCCACAATGCAGACAGTGATTTCGTGGCAGAGCGGCGCCTAATAGCGCATTGAAGGCGGCCGCAGCGGGGAGTCTGCGGGATAAATCTCATAGCGGGAGACGCGGGGGCGATGCGTGTTACTGATGGCTCATTTCTGTCCGAGGGGGACCTCCCTGTGGCGCTGTAATAAATTTCATCCCAATAGCACACTTGTTTCGGAAAGTCTGCGGTGGCTGACAGGGAGTGGGGGGAGAGGGGGGGGGGAGAATGCTTTGGAACCTCGCACATTCATTTCTGATCCTAACGTCTGCACGCTTTGGTAACCTTGTTACTAAACTGCTGCTGCTGCAGAATTTTCTGCTGTGAACAATAATACCACATCATGTAACGATGTTACGTAGCACAAGATGATTTAAAAGTGACAAATTCGGAACTTGAGAGTCGTCTTCATAATCTAAAGACTTCCCCTACTGCCACAAGCACTTTGCTGAGCCTCACTTTTCAACTTTTACTAGTTTCAAGACTCTTATGGTAACTCAATGTCCACTTCGTGTATTTTTAGGGTTTCGTAGACAAGAAGGAAACAGAAGCTTTCGAAATGTGGTGCTACAGAAGAATGCTGAAGATTAGATGGGTAGATGGTGTAACTAATGAGAAGGTACTTAACAGAATTGGGGAGAAGAGGAATTTGTGGCACAATTTGACTAGAAGAAGTGATCGGTTGATAGGACGCGCTCTAGGGCACCAAGAGATCGTCAGTTTAGTATTTGAGGGCAGCCTGGAGGTTACAAATCGTGGAGGGACACCAAGAGATGAATACACTAAGCAGATTCAGAAGGATGTAGGTTGCAGAAGGTACTTGGAGATGAAGCAGTTTGCACAGGATAGAGTAGCATGGAGAGCTGCATCAAACCAGTCTCTGGACTGAAGACCACAACAACAACACCTCAGTCAGTAATAACGGAGCCATTACGGCAGCACTTTTTTGCCCGTCTCTCTGTATGTCCGTCTGTTAAGACCTCTTTCACTCCGGAACGGGTGTAAGAACGAAGTTGAATTTTGTTTTCGCGTAGTAACGTCTTCGTTCCGTTGATGGTGTAAAAAATTTGAGCTTCTGACTCAATGCAACGAAATGATACGACCATTTATGTGACATACTTTGATACTCGCAGACTCACTGATCAAGTTCTACAAATTTCATTTTTTTTATGTTTATGTTCTGGTGTTCTAAAGGAATCACGTGCTTGGAAAACGGCCTCAGTCGGGCCACAGCTTTTCCAGTCTTCTTTTTGTTCTAGCCATCACAACTCAACGATTAGAGAAGTGACCAGAAGAAAACAGGTGGTCCGGATTCCACGTTAAACTGAGGTCCCCTTGATCCGGTTGGATAACTGGGATAGATTGGGGACAAGTAAGTCACCGTAGTGGCGTCCAATAGAAATTTGCATCTGGCCTTGGAGCCACGCGTTATTATTATTATTATTATTATTATTATCTACACTCATAATTAAGTTTCTACGGAAGTGCGAGGTGAATACGCACTGTCCAATTTCTTAAGTGACTTCATTGACGCCTTTGGCTGCAAAATCATTTATTTTTAATGCTGCGAAACTGCTTCTATCTCTCGAACGGCAGTTGCAAATGTGCCTTTCCAGTGCATGTTAAAATATTCAAGCACATACGTAAGTAAAGTGTAACACTACGTTTCTTAAGAAAAGTATTTATTTTCTAGGTGACATGTTTTATCTGTCATTCTGAATAAAACGTTTAGATTATTTAAAATGCATTTCGTATGATTACAATTTCGAGTAGAATTTACAGACACATTTGTCCGACAACAGGTGGTTTACTTTAAGAAGCAATCATCCATCTCCAGACAAAGACGGGTCATGTATTATTCTTTTTTCCGTTCTAAGAAAGTTAATATAGCACATTCCTTTTCCCGTTGAAGAAAGCTGTTTATAATTATGAATGACCCAGGTTTGCGTTTCGGCTTTGATAAATAGGGGTTTAGAAGGAAAGCTGTTGAAATTGCAGAACCTACATACATCTAAAATAGTTTTCCTCAGCCTCATGTGATGCTAGTGTAAGCCATAGTTCCATATAGAAAAACAATAATTGATCCTGTGACTATGTCGTACAGGAAATTAGGTTTCATCTTAGTAGCGTGGGTCTGTTTTGCTACATACAAAATGGAGCCTCGCATGAGAGCTCTGCGTGACGGAGTTTTCACCGCAATAGGCGACTTTGGCCACAATGGTTTCCAATTTTAGTACATTTTTCGGATTATTTTGTGAAGAGTATCTGCTTCAAAATTAACAAGCTTCATATCGCTGTACTTGTCTTTTCAAGCGCTTTCGGATGCCGTTAAGAAAGTATGTCATTCTTTTTAAAAAAATCATACTTGCTACAATATCTCGATCGATACAACAATTAAGAAAGTTTAACACATAGCAAAGTACATGACACTTATCATGCTATCATTTGCCGAAAACCTCGTTTCGTTACTTGGAACCGTTCACGAAATAACAAGAGTGTTACGTCTTACATGACTAACTTTGTATATATCTGAGATTTTCTAAAGTTTTGACATGTAGTGAAGTATAATGTCAGTTCTGTGTTATTCTGCTACGTAACTGCCATTTACAAAGCATTATGTTAATGCTCTGTTTTGCAGTTCCGCAATACTCCACTTGGTAATGGCCATAATGCTTAGAGTAAGATAGTGTATTTTTTGAATAAATAGCTTTTAGGTAGAAACGATCATAATGTCTTTTAAAAATATGCATGACTGAGAACCCGAGCCATGAAAGTTAATTACTTGAGTTATAGCTCCAACGTTCCTTTTTTTCTCTGTATAACCGTTTGGTGTAATATTCATAGCATTTGGTTTAAAAGTTGTTTGGACGCGGCTAAATTTCACTTTTGTTGCACTCATTTTCTTTGAAGCTATCCATTTTTATGGATAATGTTATAAAAACAGTGAAAACAGCTTCACTGCATGAGCTGTGCGGTACAGTAAAAGGGATACTTTAATTTAACCAATGGCAGCGCGGATGTTATCATGGCGCCACTGTAGCTGAAAAAAACACTATATCGTAACTGTGTTGCTCCTGACAAGAATAGATAAAATAAGATTTACTTCTTCAAAACAATTTTCTGGGTCTACGCTGTTATAGCAAGTGTTTTGCCTTCAGGAAAGTTAGCTTCCCCTGTGTTATGCCTCAGTTTTTTGGTGTGTTCTTGAATATTTGCTTTTTTTAGAGTCTGTAAAGATTACCTAGCTTATTCTTCTAGTCCTTGTCACTGACGATTGTATTTGATAACCACATTTCCGTCATTCTGTCTTACGAAGCAATGATGTAAATAAAATAAATTTAGAAGAATGGGATTGATTGATTCAGGGTGGTTATGGGACTAAACGGCGAGGTCATCAGTCCCGTAGAGTGTGATTTAAAATTATTATATTTATATATAATTTATGGCTGGGAGGATATCAATGACAAGAGTCGCTGATATTTCTAACCTTAATGGAAGTGAAGCATAATAACAGAACCCGCTGAACGGAATCGTGTACTTAGTGCAGATGTTAATTGAGACGAAGCTTGAGAGGCATAGAAGAGATGATATTAACAATAGAGTTAATATCTAAGTACAACGAACGACGCATGAAGCACAGGTGAAGAGGGCGATCCGGGCTAAAAGAGTCATAAAGAAATTTCTGTGTGTCTGGAGCACAGTAATGTATGGTAGTGCATCATAGACTGTGGGGAAACCAGGGAAGAAGAGAATCTAATCGTTAGAGAAGTGGTGCTGTAGAAGGATGTTGAGTATTAGATTGACTAAAAAGACAAGTAATGTAGTCGTTCTCTGCAGAATATGTGAGGAAATAAACATAGGGAAAGCACTGACAAGAAGAGCAGACCGGATGGGAAGAAATGTGTTAAGCCATTAGGAAATGACGTTTATGACACTAAAGGGAGCATTGGAGGCTAAACACTGTAGAACTGTAGATTGGAATACATCAAACAAGAGAGGAATTCTTGATGGGGCACGGGCCAAAAAATGGATGGTAACATCGTGAAACGATGTCTGATACCAGAACGTTCCTGGATGCTAAAGAGACCGACTCCGACATCCTTTCTGGACACTGAGACTCGGACATGGGACCGTTGACTGTCAAGTTCGCTACCGACTGAGATATGTAAACATGCGTCACGACTCGACCTCACAGCTTTGCTTCCGTCAGTACCTCTTCTCCTATCATTCAAGCTTCACACAACCTCTCCAGTCTATCTTATGAGACTAGCACTCCTAGAAACAGGTACGAGATGAAGTACTGGCAAAATTAATGCTGTGAGGGCTGTGCGTGATTCGTGCCTAACCATCTCAGTTGGTAGAGCACTTGCCCGCGAAAGACAAACGTCCCATGTTAGACTCCCACTTTGGCACACAGTTTTAATCTACCAGGAATTTTGTATCAGCCCACATTCCGCTGCAGAGTGAAAATTCGTTCTGGGTCCAGAATCATCTTTCAAAAGTGCTGCGTCGTAAGTGCGAAAAATTATTCGTACCATGCACTTAAACAGGGTTAATCACCTAAAATTTGCACCGCAAATATTGCGGAAATGGAAAGTGATATTGAAGTGCGGTTTTCACAGAATAGATTGCTAGTTAGTGTCTCGTACTGTTCGCCAATCAATAGATTGTAGTACTACTTAGAAATTGTATTTTTTGTGCAAACATACACCTTTTTAAACTGAACAATGCCTACTGATATTTACAAAATAAAATTAGGGTAATTTAGAAGATCAGTGGTGTATGTTGCAGGCTTATAGAGAGAGTCGTTTACGAGATAGCGTATTTTGAAAAGTTCCCACATAGACATTTATACAATACCTGAAAAACAATACACTGAAAACAATACTAGTTATGTGGATTCTGCCCAGTAACGAGATAACTGAACGTCATAGGTTGTGTTCAAAATGACCACCGACAGCGGCAGTACACGCTTCCAGTGTGGTACAGAACAACAGGTACGCACGCGCTAGCGCTTCAGCGAGATGTCCGAGCAGGCTGCAGTAATACATCGCTTCATATCATGGAAGATGGCATATTAGAAGGCTGCGGTATGTGTGCGCGTTCAGTGTTCTGTCTATGATAAACATACCTATAAGCTGATCGTTCACTGCCCCACACCACACTTTTATACTCCGTGGATGCTAATGTTCCAACTGACGAAGCCAACGGGGATTGTCAATAGACCAAAAGTGCATGTTTCGGGGGTTTACCTGCCCATATTTGGTAAATATGTCTTCATCACTAAACAAGATACATGACTTATCTGGAGCACCCAGTCGTAAGACCCATGTACAGAAATTAACACGATTCTCATAATCGTTTCTACGCAGCTCTCGAAGGAGAGATATGTCAAAAGTCACTTCTTCTCGTGCGATTGTGCGGAAGGTGTCGTCCCTTGTTTCCTTCTGTTGCTAGGTATTACACTACCAGTTTCACGTAACTGGTTGAAGAGGTTGATAAATAATTTCCGAGATGATTGAAGTGTGCTGGGATATCTTGCCGCATACACAGTACAAGAACGAACTGGATTCTTCGAACGCTCTCCATATACCATGAACATGTCGCCTGTCGCGATGCACTCAAGGAACATACAAACACACTCTAAGCAAACAGGACAACATCGTATCTTGCAACTACGCAAAGTAAGTGCTCGACCAAGTTTCGATGTGGAAATTTTGCACAATATGATATCTCGTAGACAACCCGCACAAGACTCCAGCACCAAACATCAACGACATTGTCATTTACTCTAATTTCAGTTTGTTAATGTCAGTAGGCATTGTTCCATTTAACATAGTGTACTTCTACACAGACAATACACTTTCTGAGTATTATTACAGTCTGTTTATTGGCTAACAATACGAGCCCCTAACTACGAAATCCGTTATGAGAAAACAGCACAGGAGTAGCACTTTTCCATTTTCACAATATTTGGAGTTCAAGTTTTAGTTGATTCACCCTATGTAATTCACCCTATATATTACTCGGTATATTAACATATGCTCAGTTAGTGAGCTGTTTCTCAATACCTGCCAGTACAGATTTTGTTACAAGCGAGAGAATAGCTTCTATGTGTTTATTACGATGTGGTAAATCATATTTATTCGTTGTATAATTAGTTTTATAATTGCAAATGGTCAATTGTGGTACACATTCTTTTGATTAATAAAAACCAGAATTTCTTTTTCTAAGGGTTCAGTGAAAAATATTAGAGAATATCTTGTCCATCGTGACAGTGTGCTGGCTCATCAGTAGCCCTTGTGAAGCTGAACAATTGAAGCTACAATCCAATTTTGAGGAATTATCTTCCTACTCAGTCATTCGGAAGATAATCTTAACAGTTAGTTTTGTATAACTTCTTGTATTGCTTTAATCACTTGTCCACAAACACTAAAATCTCCACACGCTCTATATGTCTTTATGTGCCTCTTCTAAAATTACTTCCGTAACGTCTTTATAATCATTATAGTCTATATGAGTGTTTGATCCATCTCTAGAACCAACAATCATTTTAAAAAATCTTCTAATTCCGGCATATTTCTATGTCTTTTTCTACCACTCTACATGCAATCTCAGGTGAAACAGTGTTATGCCTGCACAGCCAAAGTGGTATTTTTGCCTCCTGCACACTCTTATAGCCTAAATATTTTCGGTTTTTTAACAGATTTTCGTTGTATTTATTCATATGCTCTCAAGAAATTTCCAAATAATTTCGTTTGTTTCCTTTTATCGCTTGTTTTCAACACAGTCTTTCTATTTCACATCTTACTTGTTTCATTAAAAATTATCTTTTTTTACGTTTTCTTCGTAACGGCGACATTACTTTTTGTTTCCTATTACTGGTGATGTTCTGAAAGAGATATGTCCTGTTTTCAGGAAGCGTGTAACTGCCCTAGAATAGCCGGATTTTTGGCGTCTCCCTGCGGTATCAAACGGAGAGTGAGCAGAAGCGTAATGTTTATACTCTTAGCAAGAGGCTGCAGCCAGCTTGGCTCATTAAACCGATATACTGGAAACTGTCAGCGGGTGCGCCTCTCGCGGAAGTGCGGAGCCGAGCGTCAACGCATTTGCTCGGTCCGTGTTTCGGACGTAGATAAATCTAGAGGGCTGTGAAATTCCGCGTTATATATGGTGATATAAACATGACTGGTACATTATTACAGATGTATTCTGGAATTTAGCTCACCGCATCATCATAACCGAGTGTCAAAACGCGGGAGGCCGCTGAAATATTAACGCGGACACGGAAGCGATACATCACCTTCAGAATCTGTGCCCTAAATATTTAACAGTGGCTCCGAATGGAGGCGCACTTTCTGTATTTGTATATATACGTCCGCATGAATAATGCATGCGTCTCGTCTTATTGAACAGGAAACTGTGTTTGAATAACTGAGGCCGGCCGAGTCGGCCCGGAACGGCTTGTGATGCAAGCGGCAGACGGAGATAGAGTAGAAGAAAAAAAAAAGCTAAAAGTGCCGACGCCAGTTGATCTTCGGTCCTGCGTCGGGAGAAGACTCGCTTCTCATTCGCCGATGCTACTTCTTGTCTCGAAATTTAAATTCAAAGGGGTTTTGTTCCTGCCCGTGCCAGCTGTTTCAACGTTTAGGAGACAGTGAGCAGATGTATTGGAATACTTTATTTTTGGTGTCTACTGGACGCACATTCAGTGCTCCTTAAAGATATTACCAATGAAATTTTATGATATTCCAAATGTCAGTTACGGCATCTGTAACAGAACTAAAACCAACAAGTCTTTAGGAGGAATCACTACTACATTTTAAGCATTCAGTGCTGAAATGTGCCTGGTGGTATTTCCCAAGAATGATACCACTGATAAGTGGAAGTATGGATAACTCTGAAAGCTATGAGTTAACAGGCATAATAAAGCTTCGTATGTTCTCCTTTTCTTACATGTAAGGCCGAATTTTTGATTCCAAAAAAGCACGCGTTTGTGTATGTGTGTGTGTGTGTGTGAGAGAGAGAGAGAGAGAGAGAGAGAGAGAGAGAGAGAGAGAGAGAGATTGAGTTTAGTTTATAGGCTGTTTTTATACATGTACTAACTATTATCTGCGGCTGCATTCGCATAGTTTTGTTACGATGAGTGATGTTGAGTTAGTAAGCTGTTGTACTTGCAATAATGTCAGCTGACCTCATGTGCCTCCCTATTCAGGTGAGCAAAGCTTGTGATGTGCCCACATGCCTCGCTCTCCCAACTGTCCTGTTCCCCCCCCCCCCCCTCCCGCCTTCCCCAATGCAGGATCCGCAGCATATGCAGTGTCATAGCTTGAGCAATTTGGAGGGGCATGCACAGGAGGGCATATCTATGTTCTGTAGTACTGAATTGTCTATCCGTTATATGAATAGGAGAAAATCACAATGGTATAAATTGCATAGGGTTTATTGAGAGAAAAACGAATTTAAACATTTCAGTGTTTATATAAAGTCACAGCTTATACAAAATTAAACAAAAGATTCATACAAAGTTTTACACTTGAGGAACATATACATGATAAATATCTTAAGGTCTTTGGTATAAGGCGTCACAGTTTGAAATATTCGTTAAGTTCACTTGTACCATTACGATTTTAAAATGTCTTCATAAAACGTCACTTGTATCAATATCCCTTTAAAGAATAAACTCTTTCCTCTTACTCGCTTTCATTCACTTCATCACTATCACAGTTGTCAGGATTGCATTCTTCATCACCTGATGTGCAGTGTACTGTGGAAAGTGTGAAAGATGATACTGATCTCTGCTGCGACCACGGAGACGACCACAGGGGCGACAACGACGTCCTGGTTGGTTTTCTGGTAAGCTCTGAATCGGTGTTAGACTCTTATAGAAGTTGTGGCACACTGGATTAATAAACTGTAACAACTACGACAAATTACGAATTTTTGCTTGCCTTAAACACACTGGTCCATGTCGAAGTAATGTAAGTTGTTCAGGTATTGTTCCAGACCTACATGGACATGCAAGATTTACTTTTCGAAGTTGTGTCTCTTCATTCGTTGTCTCATTGATGAAAAAAGCTTCTGGTTCAGCTTTATTGTATTGCATCCATCACAGTGTCTATTTTTCTGTTGATGAGAGGTTTTGCAATTTTTTCTGTAGATAGAACATCATCTTGCTTCATTTCTTTCAAGTGAAATGTCATCCAGGCATTTTCTACAAGCTTCATCCAATCCTGTGGCACAAATATAAACTGGGTTTGCTTTTTCTTCCTCTCAATGTGAGAAAAATCCGCATCATTCTCAAGGTAACTATGTCCAGGCACGAGGAATTTATCATCAACAATTTCAATAGAAGTATGAGCAACAACATAGAGCGAAAATTTAGCGAATATTTGATTTCTGTTTTGCCCACCGCACCTATCACTGTAGACAATAATATGTTAAATACCAGATGGGAATGATTTTACATACTTCACTAAGCAAGAACTAATTGCAGAAGGTCCAAATGAGGCAGTCTTTTCAGACCACATATACATGAAAGCTTGATCTGTTCTACAGTCATGTATTCCAACATTAAATGTCCAAAGCTGTCTCTTGTAGTTAATAACATTGGTCGTTAGCATTGGAGTGGGCAATGTTTTTCCAAGGTCGAAAGTAAGTACATGTGTTGAGCCTTCTTTTGACTTCTGTATATCTCCTTTCTTAGCGGCTCCTGCTTGCTCAACTTTCCTTAGGTGCAGCTCTTTCTCCAGATTTTGACTGTTAGTTTTGCTGGCATCTACCTCTGCTTTGATTACGTGTTCTAATCGGTCACAAGTATTGCAGGTGTCACAGCGTAGCTTATAAAATGATATATTAAATTCTAAATTGAACACTTTAAGGTAAATGCAGACCTTGACATCTACAGATTTTAATTAAATATTTTTGGAGATAAAAGTTAATCAATAAAATCTACTGAATACAATATGTGCAAATGGAATGTAACGAATGTACCAGACGCCACCTGTCGGTAATAGTGTTATAATTAATATGAATGACGTGTATTCTGCCAACCAATTTTATGTGACGCAGCATGTGAAAGTTGCTGGATTTGGACTGGTTACTCCTGTAATTGAAATATCAGGTACGTTCTGGTGCATTTGATGTTGATTAAATAGGATGGAAAAGGTTCGCTTTCGTGAAATAGTAAATTAGTATCATTATCGTTACAGATCTGAAGATGGTTCTGAATGAAACTAAACCGGTCATATGAATAAAAAAATTTTGCAATCACGACGGATTATAAGTAACATTATAAATCTATTCAAAACGCATTTCTCGGACAGTAGAGATAAATACTACTGCATGTACTTGCAAAATTAAATTATTGTACAGTGCATAGTTCAGGAGATATGACGTCATAAACATTGAGCTGCGTGAAAACGAAACTACAGGGTGAAATTCGCCAGAGATGTAGCTCAAACACGTGTACAGATACCCATGAAACATATTAATTACGTGTGAAATATGTTTGACATGTGCCTATGCGAGCTCATTCTAAGCCCCTGAACGATTTCAGTCCGATATAGTATACATATTAATTACAATCTGAAAGAAAATTTGGTGGGGTAAGAAACACCAGTTTTCTATGGAGGTGAGTGTGATAATGTGAAGAGAGAAAGGAGGATGAGGAGATGGACAGTGAGGGGGAACAAGGAGACAGAGATTGATAGAAGGATGAGCAAATTGACAGTGATAGATGAAGCGGAAGAAATTGGAAGGAGATGGAGGAGGAGGCGAGGAGGAGGAGATGGACAGAGGGGGAGGAGGAGATGAACAGACAGCGGGGGAGGAGGAAATGGGCAGAGGAACGGGAGATGAGGCGATTGACGCAGAAAGTAAAAGGGAGAAGATGAAAATCGACAGGGAGTTGGGAGAGGAGGGGATTGACAGAGGGGCAGGAGGAGATGGAATAAGAAAGTGAAGAAGCTGATGGACTGAGGGGGAAGGAGCAAATCGATAGTGGGGTGGGGGTGTGGTGGGGAGGGGGAAGAACACATTGACAAAAAGAGAGGGTAGGAGGAGATAGGCAGGAGGATGGAGGACGTGGACAGAGACAGCGGTTGGTGGTGATGGACAGAGAGATAGACTACTAGAAGAGAGGAATAAATTCATTAACTGGCATCGCCGGGCATTGAGCTAGTGTTTATAAATATCGGACTGGTACATCATGGTGCAGTGCTTTGCATTTCTGCCGTTGTAGAAGCCACAGTTAGTCGCTACTCGGCTGCAATGATGCGCCCTACTCGTAGTCGAGACCGCTATACGGTCGGGAACGAGAAGTTAGTCTCCAGCAAGTACGCTGTTGGCCCCGATGCCTTCTGCAGCCCTTCCGACGGCGCAGCGCCCCGCCCCGTTCATTTCCGCCTGTCTGCCTGACGCATCGCTCCCGGAACGTTACTTCGCCAGTCTGCCCCCAAGGCCGATACTCCATTTGCAGCGCCGTAGCTGCATTCTGTCTCGCTGATGCGGGGCCGTAATGAATACTCTGCAGAACTGTCAGCTACACAGCAACGCGTGTGAAGTTTCTGCGCTGTTTGTCTGTTTCAAACTAGTTGAACGCGCAAGCGCTCACTCACTGTTCCGTCGTCTTTTTCTTCCACTCAAAGCTTCGGTCGCCTCATCAGCTCCTCTAGCGACTTTAGTGTCCCTGTATATTCTCCCTGTATATCTCGTCTCCAGTATGGCATAGATCAAAGACCAAATTATCATCTACAATAGAAATTTTGAGTGTAAGTGCGGAAGTTCACCCGACTGCAAAACATTGATTTATTCTACTGGAGTGTCTGCCAGTAGTTGAAAACCATAATATGATGCTAATAAAATATGCATCATGTCAAACAATGATTATACATCATTAACGGATCTGGTAAGTGCATCCGGGCCATTTTTAGAATGATTGGTATGAAGTGGTAGGGTTATCAATCTTACGTTCAAGAAGAAGAAGAAGAATTATGTGTCATAGTATTGTTCTGGGACTTCTGCCAGTTCTTACCACTGGTGGAACTGTACGATGTACTAAAAGATTATTACAATTTGCGATAAAAGTCTAATTAACGTAGGCGTAGTCTATAGGGAACACAGCAATCGTTCAAAATAATATTCACTTAAAACAATTTCAATTTATTACCGGTTCCGTTAAGGGGATCATATTACGGCTCGATACCAAAGTCAATCTTAAACAGTACGTTTCTGACTGTGGTACGGAACGGTACTTTTAAGAGAATCTTTTTAGAGTTATAATTCTCAAGATTTATAATTATAAAACATTTCAGGTCAAGGTGCAGCTTATAATTAAGAGAAGGGGGTTTTACTTCAATTTTTTTAGCTGAGTATACAAGAATTGTTTTTATAAGAATATTATTAGCTTTAATTTTTTTGGGGGGGAGGGGGTAATTTTTATTCTTTAATAGTTTTCCGTGGCCGAGCGGTTCTAGGCGCCTCAGTCCGGAACCGCGCTACTGCTGCGGTCGCAGGTTCGAACCCTGCCTTGGGCATGGATGTATGTGATATCCTTAGGTTAGTTAGGTTTAAGTAGTTCTAAGTGTAGGGGAATGATGACCTCAGATGTTGTCCCATAGTGCTTAGAGCCATTTGAGCCATTTTTAAGCCCGTAACGGATTATCACCATCCTAGGTTACCACCATCGTAACGATTATTATCTGATGACGGCTGTATCTGACGGTCTAAACTGTTAACAAAATCGGATTTGTGTTACTTCTGACAGTTTTATCTGTATTTTGTATCAAGCATTTGTAAGCATTTATATTATCTTTGATCGTTTGTGATGTAAGATATGAACGCTGGCAGGCCCGCGAGATGCAAGCTAAGCTCTAGCATTCTTCCCATAGTTGATTGTAGTTTTTGGTTGGGAGCTGAGTGGCGGGGGGGGGGGGGGGGTCTCGATCAAAGGCTTCGTCGACTCTATGCTGGTCTTGACTGCAGATTTCTGGGCCATCGTTATCGGGTAGCTAATTGCACGACTCGCCTTCAAAGGTCAGGGTTGCACTACACTCGGGTAGCAGAGTACTTGTGGAGTGCACATAGGGTTGTTAGACTAGGTGGTGATTTGAGGTACTCTGATATAGTCGCCAGACGATAAGCAGACTACGAAATCCCGCCGGGTTCACTTCGACTGTCAAACTTTTATCTTTAAATTGTGGAAGTTTTCGTAACATGTTTTCTGATTTACTACCCTTCGAAAATTCTCGCACTCGAATTATTCTCGGGACCGAGAGCTGGCTGAAACCTGAAGTAGAAAGCTCTGAGACATTTAGCGGCTCATGGAACGTATACCGGAAAGACAGATTAGACGGCATAGGAGCAGAGGTATGAATTATCTGAAACACATAATACAAATACAGGAAGCTAAATACCTCTTTCTATTTTTCAGTTTAAATACTTATTCAGAAAGCATTTTCTATTTTAATTTAATATTTGAAACATTAAATTTTACATTTGTAAACTACAAAATGCTTTTTCTGAATATTTTATTTCGTACTTTCTGGTTTTCATTCATTTAATGAGCCATTTATTTATACAAAAATAGTTCCATACGGGCAGAGGTGGCGCAGTAGGCACCAAAGGTGTACCTTTCAAATGAATATAGTCACGATCCTAATTACGAGAAAGACCTGAGTGCACATTATATGCTTCCTGTTATCGTTTGCTTGGTGTATCACGTACCGAAATCAACTAATAATGCCTAGTGATCTCTAAAGGAAGTAAAAGAAGAAAGGAGCATTTTTGTACGATTATGAGTGTACTCACAGGCAATTCAGCATGACAGTACAGCTATACCGTTGTAAACAGTGTCTACATCTATGGAGCACTTGAAAAACTGCTTTTACTTTTCATTGGTAAGGTTAGTGCCTATAGTTTCTATTAGCCATCGATAATTTCGGTACCATTGTACTGACGACGCTTATCGAGCTCTACATTGTAAGCGCAGACAACGATTTCACTGTGGCGACTGTTTGTTTCCTAAGTGATGGCATGTCAGCTATATCAGTTGCAGAAAATGAGGCTCATATTGGAGGTACATAGGAATTATCTTTCCCCAAACAATTATGTACCGGGAAACATGTAATAAAAAATTGCAGAAAGTGTATGGCATACAAAAGGAGCTATTAAACAAGTTATTTTGTATGCGGCACAGCTGATATTCGGTCTTCATCCAAGAGAACCTATTTGGGTATAACTGCTTAATGTATCGATTGTCAAAGACCTCAACGAAAAAGTTCAGTTCTGGCTTGCAGGAAGTTTAAGGAAACACAGAGGCAACGATAAGTATCTGAACAGATTGTGGACGTTTATTCAGAATTTGACTTTAAGCTGCCAAACTCGTGAAATCTATTATCGGCAATGAATGTTGATGACAATTATTGTTATGTGTTAAGACTAACAGAATTTCTGGAAATATTTGAAGATTTTGAAGAGTTGCAACTGCCTAATCATCAGAGGTATGACACACACACATATATATAAGGCTGGATATGAAAGTAATTAATTCAGAATACTTTATGACACACCCATGTCAAAATGTCAAGCATTTTGGAACCTGTGTTCAGGATCTGCTACAGCTTGTGGAACCTATTTAGAATCAACTGAAAATCCCCTACTATCCATGTCCAACACGATGTAATTTATACTGTAATTCTGTTCTAGTACTCACTGTTAAGGATAATGGAATTAGCAGCTTTTAAAGAGACCGAAATACAGTTTCTTACAGAATACATAAACTGTTAAAAATCTGTTGCCGACCGCATCAAAACGTTAGAAATCGGCAAATATGCCTACTATGGATGTACACTCCTGGAAATTGAAATAAGAACACCGTGAATTCATTGTCCCAGGAAGGGCAAACTTTATTGACACATTCCTGGTGTCAGATACATCACATGATCACACTGACAGAACCACAGGCACATAGACACAGGCAACAGAGCATGCACAATGTCGGCACTAGTACAGTGTATATCCACCTTTCGCAGCAATGCAGGCTGCTATTCTCCCATGGAGACGATCGTAGAGATGCTGGATGTAGTCCTGTGGAACGGCTTGCCACGCCATTTCCACCTGGCGCCTCAGTTGGACCAGCGTTCGTGCTGGACGTGCAGACCGCGTGAGACGACGCTTCATCCAGTCCCAAACATGCTCAATGAGGGACAGATCCGGAGATCTTGCTGGCCAGGGTAGTTGACTTACACCTTCTAGAGCACGTTGGGTGGCACGGGATACATGCGGACGTGCATTGTCCTGTTGGAACAGCAAGTTCCCTTGCCGGTCTAGGAATGGTAGAACGATGGGTTCGATGACGGTTTGGATGTACCGTGCACTATTCAGTGTCCCCTCGACGATCACCAGTGGTGTACGGCCAGTGTAGGAGATCGCTCCCCACACCATGATGCCGGGTGTTGGCCCTGTGTGCCTCAGTCGTATGCAGTCCTGATTGTGGCGCTCACCTGCACGGCGCCAAACACGCATACGACCATCATTGGCACCAAGGCAGAAGCGACTCTCATCGCTGAAGACGACACGTCTCCATTCGTCCCTCCATTCACGCCTGTCGCGACGCCACTGGAGGTGGGCTGCACGATGTTGGGGCGTGAGCGGAAGACGGCCTAACGGTGTGCGTCAGTATGTAAACTAGTCGATCAGTCCTTTAGAGAGTAATCTTTCTTTTCGCAAAATACCACATTTCATTAAAAATACTGTAAGGTAATTCCTGTATTGTGTGTTAAATTTGTACCCCTGATTCGGTTCTCCTCGAGTCTTAAGAAGCGGCAGAAATGCCCTTCTCACAATGTAAAGACAGCTTTTGTGGCTTCCTATTGTTCCGGCCTGCGTTTTAGTCGGGAGAGGCATTCTTTGACGTCATTATGGCCAGAAAATTGAGAACGCAAGAAACACAAGAAATAGCTTTTAGTTGCCCGTGCCACGGGACGGGCGACTGGGTATCGTATTTCAAACCGTTAATAACGGCAGAGTTAATTAAAAGACAAGTTTCTTTGTCCCTATTTCCCTGGAACCGTTCCAAGACCGGTTTAATGTCCCAGAACAGAATGAGTGGCAAGTTTGGCTACCGAACTTTGCCGTGCAGGCGAAAGTTGATCCCAAGTTAATACCGCGCAGGAATGCGACGTAACTTTGTGGCGACTCACTGCGCTCAACTCTCCTCGAATATAAATTAGGTTAGCGTGCTTTCCCTGCCAAACACTTCTCTTTCGCAGTCACGTTCGGCCATTGTATCGGTCAATTAGAGATAAGAAACAAATGTACATAGGTGAGATTAACTCTGAGGGGTCTCACGTATTCGCATTTCTTAGTGACTCTCATCATTTACTGTGACGTCTGGACGATTACAGACGTGATTTTCGTACTAAGGCGTTACTTCCGTCATGATGGTAATTTCGTTGCTATTGATGGCATGTGCATTTCACAAGGCAGAGATGTATTGTGTGCAAGGCACTCTAGTTACTTCCTGCCAGTTTATAGCATGTATCGTACTTCTTACTATCGTTACCATGAACACAGTTCAAGTCTGGTGGGGAAGAGGCAAAACATTTTCAGAGAAACATCTTTTGCTTCCTTTTGAGGGAGATGTCACCAGTATTCTATTTTGATTCGGTGCAACACGATAACCAAAATTAACATCCTAGAGTAGCATCTAGACCCTAAGTTACCAATTGTTCGTAATATGTGCTTTGATTTTCAAAATACTGATTCCAGTTATTTACAGAAGAATGTAAAGATTGATAGAAGCCAATCTTGGGGAAGTTGTGTCTAGTTTGTGGAGAAATGTAGGAACACATAGGGCAATACTAAACTTACGTCAGAAAGTATGTAAAATAGAGGGAAACTTGAATAACCTTAACAGCAATTGTAAATTTGGAGAAAACTTTCCAAATATGTACAGAAATACATTATTTGAAATTCTTTGAATAAAATATGTACAGAAATACATTCTTTGAAATTCTTTGAATAACCTGGATAAGAAGCAGAGAGCAAAAGTACATTCACAACTCGTACAAAAGCCAGACTGCAGTTATAACATATGAAGGTCGTGAAAGGGAATAGTAATTGAAAAGGGAGATAGGGTTGTAACGTCTGCTGGATGTTATGGAATCTGTACATTGAAAAACCAGTAAAGGAAACAAAGGATAAACTATAAAATAGAATTAAGGCTCAGGCGGTAGAAATCAGAGCTTTACCACTGTCTTTGTAATTATATCAGAAGTGGAAAAGTGTAACATTTCTGTCGGATAATGGGTACCTATCAAATCGTGATGTTGCGAAATATGGTGCCAGCCAACTGTAAGAGAGAGAGGGAGGATGGCGTTGGATGACGTGGCACTTCCAGCGTGGTAACCGGGTGATGTGGCTTATTGTGAACAACGTAAGAGAACATTATTGGTTGAGATAGGCAGCAATATAAGGGGGGCATTCAGTAAGTAATACAACACATTTTTTTCTGACAGCAGGTTGTTTTTGTTCGGGATTGGCTCAATGGCTCTGAGCACTACGGGACTTAACATCTGTGGTCATCAGTCCCCTAGAACTTAGAACTACTTAAACCTAACTAACCTAAGGACATCACACACATCCATGCCCGAGGCAAGATTCGAACCTGCGACCGTAGCAGTCACGTGGTTCCAGACTGAGCGCCTAGAACCGCACGGCCACCGCGGCCGGCTATTCGGGATTCCAGTACATCGTATTATTCCCCACTCTTTTGGCTATAAAAATTATTTTTCAACATAATGCGGGGGCCTTACGCCACATGGTACTACTCTACGTCAGACCCAACGCCTTGCTGCATTGCTAACCACACCACCAGCCTCGTACTGTTTCCCACGGAGTGCACCCTTCATCCGGCCAAACAGATGGAGTCAAAAGGTGTGAGATGCGGGCTGTAGGGTGGACGAGGAAGAACAGTCTAATGAAGTTTTGTGAGATCTTCTCGGGTGCGCAGACTTGTGTGAGGCCATACGTTGTCGTGGAGAAGGAGAAGGTCGTTGGCGTTTTTTTGGCGACGAACACGCTGGAGTCGTTTCTTCAGTTTCCTGAGGATAGCATAGCACAGTTCAGAGTTGATCGTCGCACCATGATGGTGGACGAGAAACAGGATAACCCCTTCAGAATCCCAGAACACCGTCGCCATGACTTTATCGGATGATGGTGCGGCTTTGAACTCCTCGTAGGAGAGGTAGTGCGGCGCAAATCCATGGACTGCCTTTTAGGTTTTCGGTTCGAAGTTATGAATCCTTGTTTCGTCACCTGTGACGATGTTCGACAAAAAATTAACACGATCATAATTATAGCGCGCAATCAATTCCGCATACATGTTCCTTCATTCCCCTTACAGTTTCCAGTTAAGCGCCGAGGAACTCTGCGGGCACATACCTTTGAATATTCCAACTCGTGGATGAATGTGTCAGCAATACCAACAGAAACGTCCAGCTGAGCACTGAGTTGTTTGATAGCGATCTGTCGGACACCTCGAATGAGAGTGTCCGCACGTCAACGTCGCATGAGTCACACCTGTGTGTAGCCGGCGGGTCTGAGGGAGATCGGACGGGTTTGTGCTACCTTGTTGCGATGATGACAGACGCCTCACCCATCGACTCTATGTCCTTTTGTTCACTGTCATGTCTCCGTAACTATTCTGCGAGCGTCTATGAATACCTGCCTTGCTCTGGTTTTCCGCCAAAAGAAAGTCAGTTACAGCTCTCTGCGTGGAATACAACCCTGTTACAGACACTGTTTGAAGGCTGTGTATAGCGTCGCTGCCTGTAGGAACTTCATGAAACTATAGGGACTGAAGCAGGAATACTCCGCGATGTTCCCCAGGAAATTTCTCATTTTTTCAAGCTAAGTTGGCCGAAAAAGAAAGGGTTGCATTGCTTATTGAATATCCCTCGGATTTATAGTCAAAAAGGATTCTGGATCGTTTGTTCGTCGAACGACAAGGCAGCAGATCTCAACTTCGCGTCGCAGCTTGAAATTCAGAGGTGGCAAGTTAGTCACGGAGAAGACGTGTGTCGTTTGTAGCTTTTGTTCATTACATTAATTGTTGAATTTCTTACATTAAAAGGAGAATCTGTAAGGGTCGCCTCAGTAATTAACAGACGGGAAGTGGCCTTCGTTAATTACACTGCATATTCGTGGTCCTCTGTTGTGAGATCATGTATGTGCGTTCCGGTAATGAGTTGTCTTCTGTGGTACCTCCCCACAGTTGTAGAGATGGATTTGAATGTGTAACGAATGAAGTGTAAAGTGAACTGTATGTGACTACATTACAGGATAACTGGATATTTATACGGCTAGCCTTTTTAAACGTTTATAAGCACTGTACTGACAAAGTCTGTAGTTGAGGATTCTGTTCACAGTTCACAACTGCAGCTATACCTCCACATTCAGATCTTATGAGCGTACAACGAAAGGGACATGATCTCAAAGTAGCAGGTCGATTTCAGGCCAACAACCCCGAAGTGTGACGGACTTGCACATCTCCAACAACCACCTCACCATTTGCAGTTGGTGTAGTACAAAAGGCGCCGACACCGCTCTTGCCGACGCAAGGGGGAACTTGTAAAACGACTTGAGAAAATAGTTAAATGAAACTTATAATGTTGTGTTGCTCCATTATTGTCCTCCACGGACAAGTCCGCGGCCATGTTTCTTCGTAGCTCCAGCGTGGAAGCGCTGTTGACACGTTGCTGCGCTTGAGGTCACCTCTGGGCTACCAGCGGCAGTGAAACATGCATCATAGTGGGCGGAAATGTATCGTGTTGTAATTCACAGCTCAGTGATAACCGTAGATGAAATACTGAACCGAATTAGGAGAAACATCTTGATGGCACAGCCTGACAAGGAGGGCTAGGTTAACGAGAGACGTCATGTGGCATTAAGCCATACAGCAGTTTGGTAGTGGAGTGTAATCAGGAGACGAAGACTGAAGGCAGGGGCCAAGTTTAAAGTTAAGAGTTTGATGTTGTTGCGATTGTCGCTGGTAAACACTGATGCAATCTCAATCAGTGAATGACAGAATATTAATCCACGGCAGTCCTTCCTTTCTGTGGAGGGATCTTTCGGCGCATATTAGGTAAATATGGGACTTGTCGATCTGGAGAAAGCGTTCGAGAATGTCAAATGGTGCAAGATATTCGACATTCTGAGGAAAATAGGGGTTAGCTATAGGGGGAGACGGGTAATATACTACTTGTACAAAAGTCAAAAGAGAATAATAAAAGTGGAAGACCAAGAATTAAGTTCTCAGAGACGTAGCCTTTCGTCCCTACTATTCAATCCATACATCGAAGAAGCAATAACGGAAATAAAAAAGAAAGATTCAAGAGTGCAATTAAAATTCAAGACGAAACAATATTCGTTGATGACATTTCTATCCTCAGTGAAAGTAAAGAAGAATTACAGGATTTGAAGCATGGAATGATCTAATGAGTGCAGAATATGTACTGAGAGTAAATCGAAGAAAGGCGAAAATAATGAGAAGTAGCAGAAATGAGATCAGGGAGAAACTTAACATCAGGATTGATGGTCACGAAGTAGGTGAAGTTAAGGAATTCTGCTACGTAGCTAGCAAAATAACCAATAACGGACGGAGCAAGGAGGACAAATAGCAGACTAGCACTGGAAAGAAGACCATTCGTGGCCAAAAGAAGTCTACTAATATCAAACATTGGTCTTAATTTGAGGAAGAAATTTCTGGGAACGTACTTTTTGAGCACAGCATTCTGTAGTAGTGAAACGTGCACTGCGGGAAAACCGGAAAAGAGGGTAATCGAAACATTTGAGATGTCGTGGTACGGAAGAATGTTGAAAATTAGCGGGGATTGATAAGGTAAGGGATGGAGAGGTTCTGCCCAGAAACGGAGACGGAAGACATATATGGAAAACACTGATAAGAAGAAGTGATAGGATGATAGGACATCTGTTAAGACATCAGGGAATAACTTCGATGGTACAGAAGGAACTGTACAGCTAAACAGCGATTGGAATACATCCAGCAAATAATTGAGGACGTAGGTTCCAAGAGCTTCTCTGAGATGAAGAGATGGTGTTCCATATCTAACCAGTCAGAAGACTGATGACTCAGAAAAAAAGTTAAAGATAGCGTCAGGCCAGTAGGACATGCTGCGTCCAGTGAAAGCCCGGATGTGAGATTACCTGATGTCTACGATGTGTCACATGAATGAGGCGAAAATTACGTAGAGTGGGATATACACAATGCCTTCGAGCGTCGCACTGAACTTACTAAAGAAATATTGAAAAATCTGCCATGGCGATATGCACCCCTAGGAAAGAGCAGAAAATCAGCTTTCACGCCCTACCCCACATATGGACTTTTGCGAGTTGTGTAATAAAAGAAGGGACAGAAATTCATATGTATATCAATAACTTTAATTGAGACGGAGGTTAGGATCTTCCCAATGCCTGGAACGAGCACGTCAGACGGAGCATCTTTGGAGCAATACTAAAAACCGTAATTTTTAAGAAATTGGTGATACTGGGAGTGGTCTGTCAGGAAGTCTGCCCCTTAATCGCGGTCTGGTGGAGGAGAAGGATGGAGGACTGTTACTCCTTCATTCCCGTTTCCCCGAAATCGAGTTTCCTGCACTCCATATGCGGTCACTCCGCCAGTAAAAGTAAGACAACCAAGAAACGCCACCCGACAAATGACAAGCTTGAATGCCACTATAAAGGAGGCATACTTTGCACCAGGTATACTTGCATCTCCTGCGGAAGAACACGGTGGTCATCTTCGAAAGCTCGAACTTTAATCTACGATGAGATGGTCTGAACATTTCGAAGATTTTAGACGTGGTTTTCAGCTGTCTTTTCAGATTTATTTCTTAGCTCTCCCCAACTGAGTGAAGAAAATCGCTGGCCTGTCGAGCTTCTGATTTTTTTACCTTTCTCCCCACATCTATAAACAATTCCTCAGGTGTCGTAATTTCGTCGAGAGAACCACAACATCGAGCATAGATGGTGCACATGAGAGCCATTGCACATAAACAGCTGACGCAGAGCACGCTCCGCCTATCCGCCATTATTGCTGTAATATCCCCTACCGCTGTAAACACGGCCCCACACGGCAAGCAAGCGACCGCATTCAATTTGGCGCGTTTTACTCTGGCGCGGAGGGCGCCCGAGCGATAAAATTTTCCCTCTGTGAAGGGGGACCCCCGTCTCTCCGTTTGTCTTTGCCGCGGCAAGTCTTTGAGGAGAGAGCGGTGGCTTCATTTAGCGTGCGAGAGCGTCACAAGGGCACAGCCGACGTCGCTAGCCAAAGAGCAGGGGGACGGCAGATGGGTTCGCAAAGAGAGGCCACTAAATGTGCACGCGGCCCGCCGCCCTTGTTTACCTGTGTTGTCGGTAGCGCTCGCGTAAAACTGCAGAGAACAGTGGAGTGTGTATTTTTTGTGTGCGGAACGTACTCCTCGCTCATTAGAGTGATTGCTTCCGCCATACCAACGGTGCGCGTACATGCAGCGCTGTATAGCATTAGAGGAATGTGCGGTTTCGTGGACGCCTTTCCTGTAGTTCAGCATATGTGTGTGTGTGTGTGTGTGTGTGTGTGTGTGTGTGTGTGTGCACGGGGTCGCGCGCATTGTCTGGTGGCAACGGCAGGCAGTGTCTGGCGCTGCTGCCGTGTTTCTTAATTAAAGTCGGCGGGGTGCTTTCAAGTCGCAGCAGCGTGTGCCCCTGGCGGGGTGTCGCGACACTCCGACGCTGGCGGTGCCAAGGTCTCTGTCTCTCCCTCTCTCTCTCTCTCTCCTTGTAATGCTGCCACCACTTCGCCTGGACGAAGTTGCACAATTCGGATACATACGACGTAGAGGAAACTCCTCGCCCGTTCATACACTTCTGATGGTGCTGTTGTTCTTGTTGTCTTTAGTTTGAAGACAAGACTCCAGAAGTACTACTCCCATAATAAATGCGGTAGAATTTCTATGATATTTGTAATGTAAGTGGCAGAAGCAAAGCTGTGAGGATGGGTTGTGAGTCGTGCTTGGGTCTCGAGATCGAGTCTCGGTCCGGCACACAGTTTTTATCTCCCAGGAAGATTCATATCAGCGCACAATCCGCTGCAGAGTGAAAATCTCATTCTGGAAACGTCCCCTAGGCTGTGGCTAAGCCATGTCTCCGCAATATGCTTTCTTCCAGGAGTGCTAGTTCTGCAAGTTTCGCAGAAGAGCTTCTGTGAAGTTTGGAAGGTAGCAGACGAGGTACTGGCGGAATTAAAGCTGAGAGGATGCGTCGTGAGTCGTGTTTGGGTAGCTCAGTTGGTAGAGCACTTGCCCGCGAAAGGCAAAGGTCCCGAGTTCGAGTCTCGGTCGGGCACACAGTTTAAATCTGCCAGGAAGTTTCATATCAGCGCACATTAATCTGCCAGGAAGTTTCATATCAGAGCACACTCCGCTGCAGAGTGAAAATCTCATTCTGGAAACATCCCCTAGGCTGTGGCTAAGCCATGTCTCCGCAGTATCCTTTCTTCCAGGAGTACTAGTTCTGCAAGGTTCGCAGAAGAGCTTCTGTAAAGTTTGGAAGGTAGGAGACGAGGTACTGGCGTAATTAAAGCTGTGAGGACGGAGCGTGAGTCGTGCTTGGGTAGCTCAGATGGTAGAGCACTTGCCCGCGAAAGGCAAAGGTCCCGAGTTCGAGTCTCGGCCCGGCACACAGTTTCAATTTGCCAGGGAGTTTCATATCAGCTGCAGAGTGAAAATCTCATTCTCGTGCTTGGATAGCTCAGCCTGTAGAGTATTACAAAAAAAAAATTCTAAGGTCCCGAAGTTGACTTTCTGTCCGGCACACCGTTTCGATCTACCAGGCGTTTCATGTCAGGGCACACTCCACTGCAGAGTTTAAAAAATTATTCTCGATGTCTGTCCTGCATACCCACTACTGTGCCACAGTTCCACCTGGCATAGCACATGGCTCTTGCGATGACTCAGCTAAACGACTTCATAAACAAGGTCAGCTCGGTAACTACGTGCCTTATCACAAAAACACGCATTCAGTACATTAGAAACGACCGGTGGGTCACCTACTGAGTGACTGTCACCTGCCATTTGTCGCCTTCCGGGTATCAGCCCCAGACATACAGCTGCACAGCGATCATTGTCTTGTATGGGTCAACACTGTTACCGCCCATGGGCCAGTGCAGCCACATGCCAGAGGTCGCTGTATGACCCCTCGTGCTGCCCTGAACTGCCTTCTGCCGAGCTGCAGACGTAGACCAGCAGCTTAGGTCACGTTCTGTTGTCCACCCCCAGCCGCTGACGGAGCTGCCGCAGAGTCAGTGCCTCTGCTTCTGTGCTGATAATAGCCCCTCAGTAACCACTGTCATTACCCATGGAAGCATCAAGCGCGCTGCCTTTTGGTGGGCTTGTTCCGGCTACATCAAGGAAACGAATGGCTACCTCTCCAGCTCTGTCTCCAGTGCTGTGTTTTGGAATGAACGACCAATTCAACCAGCATTTCTTCCATGAACGATCACTGCTCGAAAGCCACCACCACTCCACTGCACCCACGACCTGGGAGGTGAATTGCCGTACATCATGAGCAGTTAGCGTCGCCTTGTTTCATAGCAGTCGCTCATGCCAGCTTCTATACCACTGTAGCCTACATTCAGCTAAACTTGCATTAGCATTAATAAATCACACGAAAGCCATGAAGGTGGTATAATAAAAGCGTCGCCATGACAGGTCTATTACCTTATGAACTTTAGTGTAGCTTTAAAAATTCCTTATCTAATATATGAAAAGCAATATACACTCCTGGAAATGGAAAAAAGAACACATTGACACCGGTGTGTCAGACCCACCATACTTGCTCCGGACACTGCGAGAGGGCTGTACAAGCAATGATCACACGCACGGCACAGCGGACACACCAGGAACCGCGGTGTTGGCCGTCGAATGGCGCTAGCTGCGCAGCATTTGTGCACCGCCGCCGTCAGTGTCAGCCAGTTTGCCGTGGCATACGGAGCTCCATCGCAGTCTTTAACACTGGTAGCATGCCGCGACAGCGTGGACGTGAACCGTATGTGCAGTTGACGGACTTTGAGCGAGGGCGTATAGTGGGCATGCGGGAGGCCGGGTGGACGTACCGCCGAATTGCTCAACACGTGGGGCGTGAGGTCTCCACAGTACACCGATGTTGTCGCCAGTGGTCGGCGGAAGGTGCACGTGCCCGTCGACCTGGGACCGGACCGCAGCGACGCACGGATGCACGCCAAGACCGTAGGATCCTACGCAGTGCCGTAGGGGACCGCACCGTCACTTCCCAGCAAATTAGGGACACTGTTGCTCCTGGGGTATCGGCGAGGACCATTCGCAACCGTCTCCATAAAGCTGGGCTACGGTCCCGCACACCGTTAGGCCGTCTTCCGCTCACGCCCCAACATCGTGCAGCCCGCCTCCAGTGGTGTCGCGACAGGCGTGAATGGAGGGACGAATGGAGACGTGTCGTCTTCAGCGATGAGAGTCGCTTCTGCCTTGGTGCCAATGATGGTCGTATGCGTGTTTGGCGCCGTGCAGGTGAGCGCCACAATCAGGACTGCATACGACCGAGGCACACAGGGCCAACACCCGGCATCATGGTGTGGGGAGCGATCTCCTACACTGGCAGTACACCACTGGTGATCGTCGAGGGGACACTGAATAGTGCACAGTTCATCCAAACCGTCATCGAACCCATCGTTCTACCATTCCTAGACCGGCAAGGGAACTTGCTGTTCCAACAGGACAATGCACGTCCGCATGTATCCCGTACCACCCAACGTGCTCTAGAAGGTGTAAGTCAACTACCCTGGCCAGCAAGATCTCCGGATCTGTCCCCCATTGAGCATGTTTGGGACTGGATGAAGCGTCGTCTCACGCGGTCTGCACGTCCAGCACGAACGCTGGTCCAACTGAGGCGCCAGGTGGAAATGGCATGGCAAGCCGTTCCACAGGACTACATCCAGCATCTCTACGATCGTCTCCATGGGAGAATAGCAGCCTGCATTGCTGCGAAAGGTGGATATACACTGTACTAATGCCGACATTGTGCATGCTCTGTTGCCTGTGTCTATGTGCCTGTGGTTCTGTCAGTGTGATCATGTGATGTATCTGACCCCAGGAATGTGTCAATAAAGTTTCCCCTTCCTGGGACAATGAATTCACTGTGTTCTTATTTCAATTTCCAGGAGTGTATGTTAGTCTTCTATGCGCTCCTATACCGTTCATCTGGTTACGATGAAACTTTGTTGAGTTATTTAGATCACACTCATGTCGGTTTCTGTGGGGGTGAAGAAAAGGTGACATAGACGCTTAACTCGGGTATTTGTGGAACAATTTCAAACAAAGTCTATGTATACATGACTCATGATCTTTACAATTATTTGCATAATAATATTGTGGGCTAATACACCGCTATCATTTCTACGGGTAGAAATGAGATGTTGAAAGAAGTCTTCTGTGAGGGGGTGAAGTATATGTGTATCACGACAGGATGAGCTAAATGAAAGAAACCTAGTATCGTGGTGAGGTGCGTTAAATGCAAAATGTCTGCAATTATACTATATTTGCGAAGGTACAAAGTATGCTGCTGCTGTTACATTCTATTCATGAGACTGTACAAGGGTAGCCAGATGCCTGACAATCAACAACTGACACACAATAAAAGAATATAGCTGATAGCCTGCAGGCTGATCGGAAACTGTCTGTTATTTAACAAAAGATTTGCACCACAGAATTTTCATAGACAACAATGCCCCTCAGGTATAAACATAGCTGATGACCTTGGTTAATCTGTATTCTGATGACATGGGATCACTTAACTACTGAAACTATATCAAGAAAAATTCCATTACCATTGATTTATATTGCAAATTTCTATCCAGGTGGGAAGAGCTAAACATTGTGAATGTCTTGGGTCAAAATAACTAGAAGTCCGTGAAGTATTACACTGAGTTACAAATAATGCACGTGTGATCGTTCGGCATGATACTGGGAACAAGAATGTAAAACAGGCGTTACTTCCAGAGATCGCAACTGAATAGACTTTAAATGACGTGACAGTGATAAATGCGTTGCCCTTGATACTGATGAGAGGCTAGACGTGTACCAGAATTAATACTTTCACCATGCTAGTTAACGAGCAAGTGAATTTTAGCTCAAGAGTCGCTGTAACGACGTTATGACCCGAAATGCGAAAGAATTTAAATGAAAGGTTAAAAATCATGACTACAGCTATGAAATTCCACTAATTTGGTCGCAGGGTTCCTAAACTTCACATGATACTATCCTCAGTTAAATACTATCTCCACAATGAGAATACTCACCATTATGGCTGTCGTCACCGATCTTGAATGAAGATCACCTGCTCTCCATCGATCTCAGAACAGTGAAGCTGCTGCTCTCTACTGGTTCAAAAATGGTTCAAATGGCTCTGAGCACTATGGGACAACTGCTGAGGTCATTAGTCCCCTAGAAATTAGAACTAGTTAAACCTAACTAACCTAAGGACAACACAAACATCCATGCCCGAGGCAGGATTCGAACCTGCGACCGTAGCGGTCTTGCGGTTCCAGACTGCAGCGCCTTTAACCGCACGGCCACTTGCTCTCTACTGGTCTCCGAAACAGAGCCACAGAAAGTTCTCTCTACCGCTCTCCTGAAAAGAATGTTATCTTTACTGCTCGCTGAAACCGAATTTTCTCTGTACTGCCGTCCGGAACAGAATGTTCGTTACGTTTTTCGTTTCTCTGTCTCTATCTGAACAAAAATAATTCTGCCAAAAACTTGCGGCAGCCAACCACGGTTCACACTTATTTGTTTGAAGTGCGGGAAAATAGAAACTTTTCCACACAGTTATCCTCCCCTCACCTAACGAGTTTCGGATGTATCCACGCCACATGTTAGCGGACAATGAGGTCTCTTGTAGTAGCCTATGAAGCATGAGCAAATGCTCGTTTCTCCCCTGCCATCCTGAATATTTTTCTAAAGCATCTTAACTCTTACCATGGTTCCGGCAGAAACCTTTGGCATATGTACGTCTTCTGGCGGCGTAACTTTCTACTTAATCAGCAGGCCATCAACTTTCTATTGGCGCCAGTATGTCGGCTGGGGGGTGTACACGGTCATCAGTTTCTGAGCTGTCGTTTTGGGGCTGTGGCCATCGCATCTGCAAGAGGCATGTTTCCACCGTTCTCCAGTGAAATGTCCTCGGCGGTGCATTCCGCTGAGAATGGACTAAGACGAACCCCTACCGTGTGTGTGTAAAACACCTTCTTTGGGCAGTGCCTCCTGAATGCGTTACGCGAAGATTATGCGTTGTCTGAAGGACACAAAGAGGGCCGCCTTGCTGAAAAGAATGAGTGACTCATATCTGAAACTTGGAGATCATAACATTACTTCAGATGAACGAAAAACTATTATTTCAATAAGATCCGATTTGCTTGTATTAAATTGTCTGTATAGATTCTATTAAATGAAGCTAATTACGAAGTTGGCTGCAGCTGCTTCTGCGTTGTTCACACTGAAGTTACTGATGGAGGAGAATTGTGACTGATTTATTATCACAACAGGCGAATCTCTTGGTCAAAATGCAAGTAGTGAGATACACGACAGCATCTTTCCATGGTTTTTCTATCAGTCTACCTCTTTTTGTTGTTGTCAGATTGGATTTTCGTATTGGTTGGATTAGGAACGAAGTACGGAGTGTGGACCCAGATTAACAGGTATAAAACATGCAAACCTAAAGAAAACAATGACACTCTTCTTTCCGAGAGGTTGGTTGGATTCGCAGACATTTAGCAAGTGGCAAGAGCCAGTGGACAGTTTAAAAAAACGAAAACATGTGAAAGGGAACTGAAAGATTTCTCTCAGTGTGACAAAAATATACGGTAGCAACTGACAGTACTACAAAATCTATATTTTTTTGCAGCTCTTGACTTCATAGTGCAGTCACGACGACGTTTTACCACTAGAGCTGGGTTGTGAGGGTTTCATAAGCAAAGGCGTGACATAAAAGCGTAACTGGGGAATTCCTGGTGCAATTACAACAAAATTTGGTAAATATGTGAGTCACTGTTTGCATAAAAATACTGTGGTACTAATAAACCCCTACCACCGCTAGGAATGGAAGCAACGATGTAGGAGAGTGACGTGTAGAAACGTCTGGAAATGACGTATTGTGTATTATTTTCCAGCATGGAATTCTTTAAAAATATGAGGCGTAATCTGTCTCTCATTTGCGTTTTTCAGTGCTTCAAGCACATCATTCTTTGGAGCCAAAATTCGTGCCACATGGCTCAATACCACAGTCAGTTGTAACGTCCTGAACTCCCTGTGTAAAGTCACATGGTGTAAAAAAGTGGAAAATCACTCAATTTCCAGCGACAGTTCTCTTTCTCAAAACGACAGTCAGATACTGGCAGAATTAGACGGTCCCTCAGCATTCAGGTGAGCCTGCAGGGCGAAATTGGCCAGAGATATAGATGGAATATGTACAAGCATGTCTGAAATATTTTCAGTGTGTCTAACATACGTAAATGTGTGAAATACATGTGACATATGTGTATACCTTGTACATGTGTACATACATTCCCCGCATTTCTGTGTGTATTATCATTATAGCTTATGAACTGAAACACATTAAGAACACATACTGTTTTCACCAGGATTCCTTTGTTCTGCGTACGACAAAAATACTTGATTGTGTGTTGCAGGTCTAGAGTCGATCCAAGGTCACAATGCTGCTGTATAACCCTGCAAGTAGGATCGAACAGATGCTAGTTGATCCGTAACATTTTTATATCGAATCGTAGATTTACATTAATCTGGCTACCGTATTCCACACAATTATTTAGCTAGTCATATAAGCGCATCTGTGACATGAATAGTTAATCAGCCTCAAACAGAGACAATCACAGGGGTCAATACGTCAGAGATGTCCCATACTCGGGAAGGTGAGCTTAGGGGAGCAGGAACAGGAATCCTTCACTGCCGTTATAGGTCCTAGTGGAGGTTTTTTGCCGTTGCCTTCCTCATACGAGCTTAAAGCCTATGCGGCTCCAGAGGCTAATCGTGAAGTATTAAAAAAAAATTCAAATGTGTGTGAAATCTTATGGGACTTAACTGCTAAGGTCATCAGTCCCTAAGCTTACACACTATTTAACCTAAGTGTCCTCGGAGTCTTTCGCGACGGCATACATGAATAAAACGTTGTCGGTTTTCCAGCCGCGTCATTTCAAATAAAATGCTCGAGCTTTCGATGGCCATCTCCGCCATCGTCGTCAGGAGAACTGACGACGATGGCGGAGATGGCTATCGAAAACTCGAGCATTTTATTTGAATTGACGCGGCTGGAAAACCGACAACGTTTTATTCTTATTTAACCTAAGTTATCCTAAGGACAAACACACACACACCCATGCCCAAGGGAGGACTCGAATCTCCGCCGGGACCAGCCGCACAGTCCATGACTGCAGCGCCGTAGACCGCTCGGCTAAACCCCCGTGGAGTGAAGTATTCCAACTCAGCGTACTTAAGGTTCATCTCTTCCCTGCGACAGTCTCGGCCCAATCAGATGTAATTTGAAACACGTTAGTGGAGAGATATTTTATATCATAGCACCAGAAGGAGAAGAAGAACAGCTCCTAAGGTATAATTCAAGAGTTTACAGGTACTACTTTGATAATGAATGTGCATTATTAACGAACTATAAGTATCTTTACATTAAAGTGGATTACCTAATGATATTTACACGTACATAAAGTATCTTTAGGGAATATGTGAGCAGAAACAAATACCAGATAACAAAAATAATAAATGAAAACGAAAAGGAACTTGATGTCTGTTCATTTGAATGCGGACCAATTATCACCAAATTATTCACTTGATATAACCTATTCTTTCAACAAAACATTACACTTGATAAATATTTTGTTGAGGCTGTCATGTTGTTAATGAGTTCAAAATATGAAGCAGTTGGTATCAGGATGGATACATATTTGCAATAGTTGCAATTAACTGAAAATCTTATTCTTTATAAAATTTCTCTTATCTCATGAAACCTAAAGCATTGAAGAATATAGGCCGGCCGGGGTGGCCGAGCGGTTCTAGGCGCTACACTCTGGAACCACACGACCGCTACGGCCGCAGATTCGAATCCTGCCTCGGGCATGGATGTGTGTGATGTCCTTAGGTTAGTTAGGTTTAAGTAGTTCTAAGTTCTAGGGGACTGATGACCTTAGAAGTTAAGTCCCATAGTGCTCAGAGCCATTTGTACCATTTTTGAAGAATATAAAAATGATACTGCTCGCAAATTCATTATGAAGCCCAGTATATATTTCCATACAGGACGCGTGGTGCATTTCAGTGTGCAATATTTGCGTTTGTATGTGAAATTATGAATAGGTATACAGCAACCGATGTACTTTTTATTGTGGAATCCTTGAACGAAATGAATAATACTCTGCAAAACTGCATATGTATTATTCATTTACTTTGAGTTTATCTGTGATGATTTTAAGATATCGTGGCGCATCTGTGTTATTAATTAGTAGCCGCGTGGTCTAGGGCGCCTTGCCACGGTTTCTCGCGGCTCCCCTCTCGTCGGAGTTTCGAGTCATCCTCGGGCATAGGTGTGTGTGTTGTCCTTAGCATAAGTTAGCTTAAGTTGGATTAAGTAGTATGTAAGCCTAGGGACCGATGACATTACCAGTTTGGTCCCATAGGAACTTACCACAAATTTCCAAAATTAATTATTTGGAGCTGTTGTTAAGACATAACAAACGCCTTGCCGAAATCATTTATTGTTATACAAGAATAGCCTTGTCTAAAATTAACCTACGTTACATATACTGTCGTCAGTGCCATTCACATTAAATAGTTTTGTCAGCCATGGATAATTGGGGTGTCTACACAAAGAACATGGGAAGAGCAGGACTGCATGTGACAATTTCAACGCAATACTTGTATGACTAACTGTATGTTCTTCACAAACTCCTAGTTATTTTTACACACTTCACTCATAAAGTTCGCGTCCTTATACGCCGATCAGCCAGGACATTATGACTACCTAAGAAAGGGGCAGTATGTCCACCTTTGACCAGGATAACACTGGCGACGAGTCTTAGCAACAAAGCACTGAGGTCTTGATAATGCGCTGGAGGAAGCTGGCACAACATCTGCACACAAATGTCACCTAATTGCCTTAAATTCCGACGAGAGGGACGATGAGTTCTGCAGCGACATCCCAGATGTGTTCGATCAGGTTCTGATGGTTCAAATGGCTCTGAGCACTATTGGACTTAGCATCTGAGGTCATCAGTCCCCTAGAACTTAGAACTACTTACGATCGTGTTTCCCGAACCACTGCATCACACTCCTGGCCTTGTGACATGGCGCATTATCTTGTTGAAAAATAACACAGTCATCGAGAAACGTAATCGTCACTAAGAGGTGTGCGTGGTCTGCAATACTCCTTGGTCGTCCTAGTCCTTGCACGAGCTCCACTGGGCGCATGAGTGCCTAAGTGAATGCTTGCCAATAATGGTATAATGGAGTCGCTGCCAGTTCGTCTCCATCATGCAGTACAGTTTTTAAGGAGCTGTCTCGGCACGATGAAGAAGAACGTGCACCGCTCTGCCAGTGTACCGACGTCCAGTGCCGATGGGGTCTTGCCAATTTCAGTCGTAGTTACCGATGACGTGTTGTTAAAATTAGCACATGCATGGGTCGTCGGCTGCAGAGGCCCATCGTTAGGAGAGTTCGGTGCTCTGTGTGTTGACACATTTGTACCCTTGCCAGCATTAAAGTCAGTTTCGCCACAGTTCACCGCCTGTCCTATTTTACCAGTCTGATCCAGCCTATGACATCCGACATCTGTCATCAGGGGTGATCGCCCAACCCCATGACGTCTGGACGTGGTTTCGCCACAGGACTCCTCAAACACCCGACAAGGTTGGTTGTTTTCGGGGAAGGAGACCAGACAGCGAGGTCATCGGTCTCATCGGATTAGGGAAGGACGGGGAAGGAAGTCGGCCGTGCCCTTTGAAAGGAACCATCCCGGCATTTGCCTGGAGCGATTTAGGGAAATCACGGAAAACCTAAATCAGGATGGCCGGACGCGGGATTGAACCGTCGTCCTCCCGAATGCGAGTCCAGTGTCTAACCACTGCACCACCTCGCTCGACAAGCTGTGAAGCTTCCGAAATGCTCGTGCCGAGCCTCCGGGCCATCAGAGTCTGCCCTCGGTGCAAGTCAGATAGATCGCACATCTTTGCCATTCTACACACGGACAGCACACTCACTGATACTACATGCACCTTACTGATACTATATGCACCGCGCGTGTGTCTGACTGGCAGTCATTCGTCGCCAGGTGACGCTGCTATCGCCTAGGCAGGATGATCTCAATAGTATGTCGGTGTTCATTTTGTTCTGGCCAATCTATAAATAATATCGAATTTTGCGGAACATACTAATATTACATCCTTCCGAAAGTACCAAAATGTGTTAAAAACACTAAGGTGAAAAAAGTACTTTAGAGGACGGAGACCCACATCCTCCTCCTCCTCCTCCTCCTCCTCCTCCTCCTCTGCAATTCAAGACGTTACCTACTGTGTTACACTGACATCGAAAAAGTTTGAACGTCGCTACTGTTCACGGTAGCAAGTCTTGAAGGCTTCTACCAACGATGACATGTATTCGTAAGAAATCACACCAGTGGTAACGAGTTTATGGCAAACATTTATTGCGCCATTGCCCTGAAATGGGGTACTGAAAGTTACAGTAAAAAAAAAAAAGAAGAGGGAGAGAGAGAGAGAGAGAGAAATGTAAAAAAATATGTCTCTTTAAGTGACGCGTGATTTCAACGGCACATCGCCACTTCGCTGTAGACCGAGCATGTTGCTAGCTTCTGCAACCATAGTTGAGTTAGCTGAGCGGAGCGAGCCGTGCGGATGCTGGTAGGGGAAGGAGTAGTGGTAACTGGGGAAGCTGAATGTTTGCAGCGTTCCACAGATATGTTGTGGATTGGCAGGTGTTTTCTGTGTCGTGCGGTTGAGTGCTTGTACTGCGTACAGTTTGTGTTGTTGTCGCTGAAGGGCAAGGATAAGGTAAAACTCGATACCAGCACATAGCCTAGTCCTTTCACATGTCGCCAAAGGGGGCCATCGATCTTGATGTTTCCATCCTACTGACGTACCACCATAAACATCGCGCAGAGCTTTAGAATTTAATCCAGCACATTGTCTTTTGGGCTGGGGGCTGTACGCCACCACCTCTTCTGCGATTCCCTGCCAAAAACTGGCAGTGGAAATTTCCCACCACCAGGATTCGAACTGGCATACCTCCATGTCGAGCGCCACCGCATAGGCCTGCCTTAGAGGCCTCGGCTACAGAGGCGGGTTTCAGGGGAAGTGTCACAAAGTGTATAAGAAGCCCTTAAAAACACTGTCGAAATGTATTCAGTGTGTACTCCGAGTTTTCCAGTGGAAGTGTCATGAGTTTTGAATCTTAGTGCTGATGTGGACGGGACGTTTTTCTGGCCACGGTGAAACATTCCACGAAATGTTGTATAAATTTCCTGCTAGAAGCTTCTCGTGACATTTGTGAGGCCGGCAGAGCGGCACCAGCCGCAGCAACGGAATACTGTTTCCGGTGCGCTGCGTTTTCCGCCCAAGCAAGTCCATTTCATTCTGCAGCACGGGCCGGGCCTATTGTTCTCTAATCCGGGGTCCGCGGAAACCGCTGTTATTTGATTCCTCGCTTACCCTCTGTTACCGCAATGTTGCTCTTGTGTAAGTGTGTGTATGAGAGAGAGAGAGAGAGAGAGAGAGAGAGAGAGAGAGAGTGTGTGTGGGTGTGTGGGCCAGCAGGCTTTCGCTGTCCAGAGGAGTGAAATACTCCGAAATTTCTCCTTGTTTCCTATTGTTACACTCCAGAGGCAGCGATCCTTTCATTCGACCTCTGCAGTTCGGCAGAGGAAGAGAAATATCTTCGCCCAATTCTCGGAATTGTATAGCCATTTGATTGTAACAGCTGTACGTTGTATACTCCATAAAAGGGCAAGGAAAATTTCACTCCGCAAGCATTATGCCTGGAAAATTAATAAAGGATTCCATCAAAATATAGACCAGTGCTTGTAGACATTTCACGGCACAAGATGTAATGTCAATGATTTGATACTATGGCCTTTATGTAATGTTCGACTGGGGTTTCTACGAGATTCTGAATCTTGTACCACTTTTATGCGTATTGCGTTTCTGTCACTGGGAAGGAAAGCTTTTACCTTGGGAACTTAGTTAGCAAATTGCTTCTAGGAGCGAATATTTATTGAAAAATAGTGACATGATTTGAAAGAGATAACCAAATCAAATAATGAATTAACTGTAAATAGCACGGTGTTCTGCTTCGTTTTCTTTGTTAACTCTCTCTCTCTCTCTCTCTCCCTCCCTCCCTCTCTATCTTTCCCTCTCCCTCTCTTTTACTTTTTTTTACACCTTCTGAAAATGAGTACTATAGCAAAGAAAAGGAAGAGGAAATCGTTGCCTTTTAATTAATTTGGGAGCATTGAAACGACTTGACAAACGAGAAATAATAAAAAGTGTTTGCTCTCGAATACGAAAATTACTGTGAAGAAAAAACCGACTTAAAGTGGAACAGTTTTCTTCAAAGATAAGCTCTGAAGGACCTCTTTAACCCCTTCTTTTTAGGAACTAGCTGCAGGAAGGAGGTGACAGTTTCATCGTTCGTGTGGACTAGCTCGAGAAGTGGAAGAAGAGGTATGGCGGTGGTCAACTAGAAACGAACGTATGTCGACAGAAAGTCTCTGGCGGCTCTGAGGCCATTTCGGAATTTATTGTAAGGATAAAGAAAACATAACTGAAGAAAATTTATCTAACGAATAATTTACAGCTCACACGAAATTGATTTAAATTTCAAAATGTTACCGGCAAAAACACTTGCTTACCATGGAGAAAAATGAGCTCATGAGTACAAAAAATAAAGAGTGGCTCACGGTTACTGCATCTTGAAGGAAAACTGGAAACCACATACTAAAACGTGTTATGACTGGGAAGACTGCCAAGTACATTCCAGAATGTAACCATGACTGTTCTTCCGGTCCTCAGGATGCATGTAAATAAGGCCTGGATGAAGCAGGAAATCCACACGAACAAGTATTTGAACTTACTTACACCTGAGTGGGGAAAGTATTTAAAAGTAAATAGATTGCCGTGTAAAGCTGTTTTCACAATGGATAATGCATCCTCATATCCAAGTGTACAAGAACTGCAGTGCGACGGAACACGCGCCTTCTTTCTCCTATCAGAAGTTACCAGTCTGATTCAGCGGAGGGATCAGGGATTGGGGCGTTCTTGGATGCCTGAAGGAAAAGTATCGTCGTTGATTGCTACAATCAGTCTTGAATTTGAAGACAGTGGAAACACTGTAGGAGCTTTACAGAAAGTTACTGCCAAGGACGTTGTGTAATGGATAACGGAGTCTTGGTGTGAGATAGTCAGTTACAGTTTCAGAGTCATGAACAAAAATTTGACAAAATATAGACCTATTACAGAAACCGAAGATTTCGCCAGTGAAGAAGATCACCGATCGTGTAATTTAACTAGACGTTTGCCAGGCTGTGTAGAGGCTGAAAATGTGGGAATAACTGAATAATTAAATTCAGACGAAGATTGGATGTTACAGACTCTTCTGTAAGCGATACGGTCAAAGCCGCAATGCAGTGTGAAAGTGAGGAGTATGATGAAGTCGAGACTATGACGATGATGAGCCACACCGATGACTACACTGCATGTGAGGCTGTCAAAAGATACGCGGAACAACAACCTGAGGCGACGTTAACGGACGTCTCCACCAAACAAAAAACATTCCACAATTGTTTCACGAAGTAAATTCATACCAGACTGAAGTTAAAACATTTGTTCTCCCAACGTAAATGCCTACGTAAACATTTTGTTTTAATAAAGCTCGCACTTTACGCCAGTGTTCTTTCCAGAATCGTCTTACCTCTTTTTCCCACAACAATTTCGATATTCCGAGCATTCAGTAGTTGGAGGTGGTCCCGTTCACATCCAACTATTGAAACCCTAATGTTGTAGAATAAGCGGCTGAGCGAAGGATACAGAAACGTAACACACAGTGAAAGGTGGCTACACTGAGCCACAGCGCCAGAGATCGCGCTAGAGTGTATTGTTCTGCCGCCTCCACTGGCAGTGATTATTGAGATGTCGTAGTGGGCAGTGCTTGGGGAGAACTCATAGTAGTCAGTGCTTGTTAAGAACTCGTAGCAGAGAGTGTTTGTTGAGATGTGCTAGTAGAGAGTGCTTGCTGAGATGTGATACTGAAAAGTTCTTGTTGAGATGTGGTAATAGCGAGTCGGTGTGGAGATATATTGTAATGATTAGAGTGATTTTGGTCAATATATGAAGGTAACGAAACTTGATTTATTTTTCATTATTTCCATGTTTTAAATAATGCGTCATTACAGATTCAGTCAACAAAGCATCTGGCTTGTGTTCTTGTATTAGAGTGTAATTCTGGTTTTCTTGAGTAATTATGGTATTTCTATTTTCTTTAATTAATTCAGTATAAATGATATTTAAAATTTCTTGTGTTGTTGAAGAAGAACCGTGCCAGATGCGTACGTTGAGTCATACTTCCACACACAGAACAGTTACACTTGTGCTTTGGTTTCGTAGGTTTTATAGTTGCTGGGGACTTAATTAATTAATTGTGTTAATGAAAATTTCCATTTCATTCTTTGTTGTTGTTCTATGCAGTCAGATTGCGTAATAATACTAGTCAGGGCCAACCGTTTACGAGACATAGCGTAATCGGACATACAGCTACCAAAAATTAAAATTATTTTCATTTCATTTAATTAAGCCCCCATGCACGTGGCGACCGCTGCTTCGGATCGTCCCTTGGAATTCTTCTGATTGTAAAAATAGTAGACAGTAGTATTGTTGTAGTAATTTGTAGTTTAGTAATTGTAGTCTATTTTGCATGTGTAGATTTGGTAATTGTCATTCTTCTAATGGTATTTTTATTTTGCAAAATTTAATTTTGTTATCTTGTATACGGGTTTGACAATTTAGTGCAGTTAGGAAGATTTCAATTGTTCGTTAATCGTGTTTGAGGGAAACATTTCGTGTGAATGGTATTGTTGGAGATAAAGTGTCATTGTGTGTAATTTTCATATAGTGACGAGTTTTGTATGTTTTGTAAATGTTTACGCGATCAATGAAAAAGGCAAAAATGATGGATAGTCAGAATGACGAAATTGTTAACATGGCGAACTCGCCAACAGAGGAAAACAGTATCATGAATAATGAAGTGGAAAACAATTTAATAAGTCGGGAAAATAGTCCGGAACCATTTCAAAATTTTTCTCAATCAGAAAATTTTCAGAATTCGAGATTAACGACAGAAGTTTCTGGAATAGTATCGAACACAGATAGCTTTACAGCTATGACGAAAGAAGTTGGTTTCGCGGGAAATGTTAGGGGCGAAAAGAATTTCGAACCGGCTATTATGGAGCAGTTGATGGGTGCAATATTAAATCTGGGATCACAAATGGGAGCAATGGAAACACGGATGGGAACAATGGAAACACGGTTAGGATCTGAATTTAAAACAGAGATGGGAACTTTGCGATCTGAAATTAAAACTGATATAGGAACAATTAAAACTGATATGGGAACAATGGAAACACGTTTTGACTCACTGGGATCACAGTTAGGATCTGAATTAAAAACAATAACAACACGGTTAGACTCACGAATAGGGACATGTTTCAAAAACATGGAAATAATGAAAAATAAATCAAGTTTCGTTACCTTCATATATTGACCAAAATCACTCTAATCATTACAATATATCTCCGCACCGACTCGCTATTACCACATCTCAACAAGAACTTTTCAGTATCACATCTCAGCAAGCACTCTCTACTAGCACATCTCAACAAACACTCTCTGCTACGAGTTCTTAACAAGCACTGACTACTATGAGTTCTCGCCAAGCACTGCCCACTACGACATCTCAATAATCACTGCCAGTGGAGGCGGCGGAACAATACTCTCTAGCGCGATCTCTGGCGCTGTGGCTCAGTGTAGCCACCTTTCAACAGGCAGAAAGTTAATTATGCTTATGCTTAAAGGTTGGTTCTAGAAAAATACTCAGTATTCAGGGATGTGGCAGGAGCGATCATTCTAAGAAAAATTGACCTGTCCACAAGTTCGGTTCAAAAATGGTTCAAATGGCTCTGAGCACTATGGGACTTAACAGCTGAGGTCATCAGTCCCCTAGAACTTAGAACTACTTAAACCTAACTAACCTAAGGACATCACACACATCCATGCCCGAGGCAGGATTTGAACGCGCGACCGTAGCGGTCGCGCGGTTCCAGATTGAAGCACCTAGAACCGCTCAGCCACTACGGCCGACCGCAATTTCGGATAGTGCGCCATATTAGTCAGTCCTTCACTAGAATAGGAGGATACTATCGAACAGGAAATAACTGTTCATCCAGTGCCTAGGGAGTTCAGTAAAATGTGGAAAACCACCTTGAGAGGCAGATGTGAGATGTTGTTCACCATAAGAGAAGAACTATTGAAATGAGAATGGCATCAATGGCGGCACCTTCTACCCAAGCGGCATCGGTGTGATTGGCGACTGCGATAGTCGTGTCCATCCTGTCTTGGCACACCCACGTTCTTATCTAAATACAATTGACATTAGTGCAGGGGTTCCCAACAAAATTATTTGGAGGTCCCCCCTCATCGAGCATTATTGGTACCTTGTCATATCACAGTATCAAGTATCTAAAAAAGCCAAATTAAGAGTCTTTTTATACGTTTTCTATTTTTGGTACTTATAAAAAACATTGACAGATTCATTACTGAAAAATATTGAGCAGCCAAAACAACAAATCTGTTATCATACGAAATACATTTAATATACTTTTTATTCTAATAGCATCTTTCGGACCCCTCTGGCACAGCTTGCGGACCCCTGGGGGTCCGCGGACCACCTGTTGGGAACCACTGCATTAGAGTAATGGAGGACATAAAATGACAAGCGGAGATGGTGGCAACTTCCGTCGTAATATGAGAAATCTCAAAATCCAACTACAGTGACGAGAAACTGCTTCAGAGTCGGGCTGAAGATCGTATCTCGACCAGTTTCGCTGCTTTGGCAGAGACACAGTGGAGTGTCTCCGCCGATAAATAGTAGTTCCTGCAACCAGCTTTACAGGGGAGGCCGTACTAACCCCGTCTGCAGACGGTGGTGACTACCTGGTTATTAGGTTGGCCATTCGGCAATAGCGCCTCTCAGACATCCCGCGAACGAAAAGTATCCCCCCATGAAAGTGGCTTCAAAGCCATTTTCAACGAAATGGCACTGTTCTTCAACAATTTTCGTTCTCTTGTGATTTACGTAAACAATATGCTTGGTAGGTATTAAAATCACCTTCACTTACGGTGCTGTATCCAAGCAATACATCAGCAGGTCCAGAATACCAAGAAAAAATGATACGATAGTGGAAACGTGCATATTAAGTGTTTCGACTTATTAAAAATTCACATAATCTGTTCGTGATTGCTGTCATGAGATTTGTAATTTTCCCCCTGTACAGTCCTATGATCGGATTTTTTATTAATTGAATAATTATTTACACTTTCTTTTAAGGGATGGATGAAACAGTCGCTTGGGCCCTTCAACGTATGTGGGAAACGTCGAGGAAAAGTCTCAGGCTCACAGCACGAGTCAGCATGTTTAACGGGAATACAGCTGATATAAGGATACAGCATTTATTCACTGTTTTGATATTAGTACTGTAATAATTAACTGTAACACCGGGTGGCAAAGAAGTATGCCGTCCCGACGTGTCACTCGAACACTGGTACACATACGAGCAGCCCGCATTGGTCAGTGCCCAGGAGACAACTGGTGAGGAACGCCTTGTCTTCCCAAGACCAATAACCCACTTGTCCCCTAGCCGTCGTACAGTGTAACCACCTGGGTTGGCAGGAAAAAAAATCATTCAATTTACTTTAAGCACACATGAGTAAATTGAATGATTTTTTTTTTCTGCCAAGCCAGAAGGTTACACTGTTGCGATGGGTAGGGCAGAAGTTGGTGGATGGTCTTGGGAAGACAAGGCGTTCATCGCCAATTGTCTGTTGGTCACTGCCAAGTGTGGACCGTATGTGTACCAGTGTTCGAGTGAAACGTGGAAGATCAACTAGCCACGATTCACTGACAACGACATGCCATTAAATCGAAAGACAAAGTTCGGAGTGGCAAACAAAGGCTTCCTCGAAGCCAAAAAAGCTAAGGATAACGAAATTCCTGGAGGAGGCGATGTTCGTCGTCATTCTCAATATAAACGGCAGTGTCAGAGCTTGTGCCACGGGGACAAACTGTCAACAGCCAGTTTTACTAGAAATTCCTTGAAAGGCTCCGAAACCGCGTGTTTGCCGTCAGGAAGGAGATCAGTCAAACTGGCGGCTCCATCACGACAACGTGCCTTCTCATACCGCCTTCATTGTTAGCGATTTCCTGGCCAGGCACGGTGAGGTAACGCTGCATCATCCACTGCAATGTCTCGATGTGGCACAAGCGGATCTCTCTTTGTTTCCTCGAATAAATAAAAGCTTAATGGCCCAGCGTTTTCGGACGGTTACATGTCATGAAAGCTACAGCGACAAAGTGTCTGAAGGACGTTTCCAGCAACGTTTTCTAGGAAGTCTATCAGAGCTGGCAGAATCTCTGGAAAAGGCGAATTGACGCCCAAGGGGGCTGTTTTGAAGAATACTAAACATTTGTACTTTTATTTTCAAGAAATTGTCTTTTAAGGATTTATTCAACTCGTTTTTCCGGACAAACAGTGACAGTGAACGAATGAACAGGATGATCAAAACAATCATTCATCTACATGATTACTCTGCAATTCACATTTAAGTGCTTGGCAGAGGGTTCATCGAACCACAATCGTACTATCTCTCTACCATTCCACTCCCGAACAGCGCGCGGGAAAAACGAACACCTAAACCTTTCTGTTCGAGCTCTGATTTCTCTTATTTTATTTCGATGATCATTCCTACCTATGTAGGTTGGGCTCAATAAAATATTTTCGCATTCGGAAGAGAAAGTTGGTCACTGTAATTTCGTGAATAGATCTCTCCGCGACGAAAAACGTCTTTGCCTTAATGACTTCCATCCCAACTCGCGTATCATATCTGCCACACTCTCTCCCCTATTACGTGATAATACAAAACGAGCTGCCCTTTTTTGCACCCTTTCGATGTCCTCCGTCAATCCCACCTGGTAAGGATCCCACACCGCGCAGCAATATTCTAACAGAGGACGAACGAGTGTAGTGTAAGCTGTCTCTTTAGTAGACTTGTTGCATCTTCTAAGTGTCCTGCCAATGAAACGCAACCTTTGGCTCGCCGTACCCAAAATATTATCTATGTGGTCTTTCCAACTGAAGTTGTTCGTAATTTTAACACCCAGGTACTTAGTTGAATTGACAGCCTTGAGAATTGTACTATTTATCGAGTAATCGAATTCCTACGGATTTCTTTTGGAACTCATGTGGATCACCTCACACTTTTCGTTATTCAGCGTCAACTGCCACCTGCCACACCATACAGCAATCTTTTCTAAATCGTTTGCAACTGATACTGGTCTTCGGATGACCTTACTAGACGGTAAATTACAGCATCATCTGCGAACAACCTAAGAGAACTGCTCAGATTGTCACCCAGGTCATTTATACAGATCAGGAACAGCAGAGGTCCCAGGACGCTTCCCTGGGGAACACCTGATATCACTTCAGCTTTACTCGAAAATAAAAAGTCTGTGTCCTCTACTTGAATGAAGATGGAAGTCTATAACTTACATAGAGGACAAAGTTCGATTTCCAAAAGAGTCATACGATTTTACAAGGCTATGCACTGATCAGCCAGAACACTATGACTACCGACCTACTATCGATATAAGACCATCCAGAAGATAGCAGCGTAGCAGCGTCATCTGGCAAGGAATAACTGCTAGTTAGACATACGCTCGGTGCATGTAGTACAGGGCTTCACAACGTACGTGCTCGCGGAGCAAGCTGTCAGCAGCAAGGCGGGAGCACGGAGCAGCGCGAGCACGCTACCCCCACTACCGGAACAGAGCGGGGAGTGGGGAGAGTCACTTGGGGCACACAACAGCTGCCGCCAGTCATTGTAAATCCGCAGCCACCTGCAGGGATATCACTCACGAATTATTACTGCGACAAATGAAACAAATAAAGGAGAATGTACACGTGCCACATAATTTTATTAGCTTAGTGTATGCCTCTACCATCTGTAGACACTGAAACTAAAGAATTCCACGACAATCCTATATTTTCAACACTTTCTTCAACACTACTTAAAATATCACCTCCGGTTGTAGTGTTCTTCATGGCTACTACATCGAGGAGCTCCTCCCTCACCTGAAGATCTCTATTAACACCTCTAATAAATATGGCAAGCTGCGTTGTTCCAGTGATATCGACACTTTCGTGCAGAGCTGGAGAATACGCCATAAAATCTTTACAGATATTTGCAAGCTGGTTCTGGACGTCGTCTGCCATGTCCTGTATGCGACCAATAATGGTCATGTTAGATAATGGCACAATCCGAAACTGTTCAACTTGAGATGGACACAAATGTTCTGATGCAACTACCAAACATTCTTTTATTAAATCGCCATCAGTTAAGGGGCGCAGGGATTTTGCTAAAAGCAAAGCAATTTTGTAACCCACTCTGAGAGCTGCCTCAGTTGATTTTTCTTCGTCGTCCAGATCATCTTCGGATAGCTTCCTTTTAAGTTTAATAACTTCTAGTCTTTCGCGTGGTACGACATATAATGTCGCTGCAAATTAAATTTCGTAAAAGAATTCAGCATTTTGTGACATACTAAACATTTTGCAACACCATCTTTTTCTGTAAACAGATACAATTCCTCCCAATGGGGGTTGAACTGCGAAAGCATGGTTGGGGTTACACAACGGCGACTTGACATGATTTTTAACCAGCGAAGTGACTGTTAGAGCTGATCGTAGTACTTTAAACGTTACACAGTCGGCGCGAATTCGATAGGCACGCTGCGGCCCTATTCAAACGTGCGCGCGCATTTCCCCTCCCTCCCCACCCCTCCCTCCCTACTCCGCGACCTTGCAGCTGCTCGCGAGCACGGGCCTGAGCAGACGCGAGTACTCGCGCTCAAAACCGGCCAGTTGTTAAGTCCTGATGTAGTATCAGCATGCTATCATTGTGTAGGATAGGGAAGGTGCGTGATCTGTATGAGTTTAACCGAGGGCAGAGTACGATAGTCCGAACGCTTGACTCGAGCATTTCTGAAACCGCAGGACTTGCGGAGTGTTCGCGGAGTGCTGTGGTGAGTGTCAACGCATGGGGGAACCAGGTGAAACCACGTCCAGACGTTGTGGGTTTGGGCAGCCACCCCTCATTACAGATGTCGGACATCGTAGGCTGAGCAGACAGGTAGCGAACATTGGTTAAACTAACGTGAGACTTTAATGCTGGGTAGAGTACAAGTGTGTCTGAACACACAGAGCACCGAACACTCCTAACGAGGGACCTCTCTAGACGACGACCCACGCATGTGCCAATTTTAACACCATGATATCGGCAACTGCGACTGAAACGGGCACGAGACCATCGACACGGACGTTGGCACAATGGCAGAGCGCTGCATGGTCTGATGAATCCCAATACCTTCTTCATCATGTCAATGGGACGGCACGAATCCGTCGTCTTCCAGGGGAACAACTTGATCTCTGTACTGTGGGCCGCAGACAAGCTGGCGGCGCCTCCCTTATGCTCTGAGGAACATTCACTTGGGAAGTGCTAGTGCAAGGCACCATGATGGCCCGGAAGTATCGCACACTGGTTGCAGACCACGCACACCCCTTCATGACGATCATGTTTCCCGACGGCACTGGCACCCTTCGACAAGATATTGCGCTATCCCACAAGTCCATGAGTGTGATGGAGTGGTTCGAGGAACACGGTGGCGGGTTTCAGTAGATACGTTGACCCCCAAACTCGCCAACTCTGAACCTCATCGAACACATATGAGACGTGATTTAATTTGGCGTTAGAGCTCTTCACCCCGGAATTTACGGCAATTAGATGCGGTGTCAGGTCCCTAGAGAGACGTACCAGGGCCTCATTGCTTTCATTCCACGACGCATTGCAGCTGTTATCCATGCCAAATGTGGACATACCGGCTAGTAGGTAGTTATAACGTTCTCGCTGATCGGAGTATCTTTTACTATACACACTTTCACCCATGGGATTCTTTTTACAATTACGTTCGGGAGCAAATCAGTCATTTAACACGTACAAATTTTAATGCATCCTCCAGGACAAACGACGGACATCCACACGCTAGTTATAACAATGCCACAGTTCTGCAAGCATATGTACTTTGCAGCGTTGCCATTTGCCTAAAGTCGTTGGAAAGTGAGGTGCATAGACTGAGTCTATAAAAAAATAAATGTACCAGTCACCGGCTACGTCTGGTCCTTAGGATGATCCGATGATACATCGCTGGGGCCGTTGTGTAGACGACTGCCACTTCACGGATTGATGACAGAAATGCAACTGAGGAAACGCTTTCTGTTGCTATATAATCACCGTCTTGAAGCATATTGCGTAGGGAACGAACGAGGGAGCAAGCTAGCAGCCAGAACCCTGCTGAATGTCACAGGAACCGCCAACCCACAACTGGCGCCAAGGTAAACTTTCGATTTCGGTGCATATAATAAAGCGCTGTTCAAGCTTTTATACTCACTGATGCAGCATGTATAGTCTATGAATTTATCTGAATCTTTTCGAAGCCCCCTGTATTACAAATATGCAGTAATTCTACGATGATGCATATCATAAACGAAATATACATAGGATTCACTATTAATCGATGCATTGTATTGTACGATACTGAAAAAGTTAACGTAGAAAGTGAGCAGCGGAAATATTTTTCTTAAACCTAATTTTGACTCACCGTCAGTATAAATATTTTTTATTAAAGTATCTAGCATGTGTTAATGTGAATAACTGACATTCTCCTCAAAATTATTAAAGCCATTAGCAATCTGCATTGTTTCTCGATCGCTGGTTTTATAGTTTCCTTCAAAACTCTTTCATCTCCGTTAAATGTAGGTTTTATTGCTCATCCTGCGCATTCTGGTACACATATTTCGTTCTTCCTGGTATTAGATGGATGACTCATTTAAATCACCATGTTTGATACACTCAATACTATATTTTCATCGTCATTGATTACTTGTTTCCTCAAGTTGTCCCCCTGACTTGTGTGTAGTTAAAAAGAGGAGTGGTAGCGAAATGCGGGTGAGCAGTAGACAATATATTAGATGGCAGCTCTAGATTCATTCCACCCACTCTGTCTGTCCAGCGTGTTTCTGTGTGTGCACTGACTGTTCAGTGGTTATTTTCACTTTAGTCCCGTTTGTTGTTCTCGGAGTATTATTAATGAATGATGGGAAAGAAAAGCGCTGTATGTTATCCGAACCCATAGTGTTCTGTGCATATAACTTCTGAAAAAGAATCTTCACGTGGTGCCTAATTTCGAAATAAATTGCATAATGGGTGGCAATAGTTATCCCCAAAATTATGGATTGCATTCTTCTGGAAACTGTTTATATCTCAATACCGGAAATAGCGATCATGGTATCTCCAGGATTTTGATGAAATCTTGTCTGGTTATCAGTTGACAAAGTTTCAACGGGTTTCCTCGAAGTATTGGGTAGCAATAAGTGCAAAACTTGTCGAAACCATGCCGCATATAGGCTGATGACCTGAGAACACATTGAAATTCGTTGAGAGCTGTTGTATTTCCTTGTATCTAGGACTTTCCTGTTATAATGTATTACCGCTTGTGTTTAAAACATTTCCTGCAAAGTATAGGGTATATTTCAGTATGTAGACCATCAACTATTGCCACCAGATGTACACTCCTGGAAATTGAAATAAGAACACCGTGAATTCATTGTCCCAGGAAGGGGAAACTTTATTGACACATTCCTGGGGTCAGATACATCACATGATCACACTGACAGAACCACAGGCACATAGACACAGGCTACAGAGCATGCACAATGTCGGCACTAGTACAGTGTATATCCACCTTTCGCAGCAATGCAGGCTGCTATTCTCCCATGGAGACGATCGTAGAGATGCTGGATGTAGTCCTGTGGAACGGCTTGCCATGCCATTTCCACCTGGCGCCTCAGTTGGACCAGCGTTCGTGCTGGACGTGCAGACCGCGTGAGACGACGCTTCATCCAGTCCCAAACATGCTCAATGGGGGACAGATCCGGAGATCTTGCTGGCCAGGTTAGTTGACTTACACCTTCTAGAGCACGTTGGGTGGCACGGGATACATGCGGACGTGCATTGTCCTGTTGGAACAGCAAGTTCCCTCGCCGGTCTAGGAATGGTAGAACGATGGGTTCGATGACGGTTTGGATGTACCGTGCACTATTCAGTGTCCCCTCGACGATCACCAGTGGTGTACGGCCAGTATAGGAGATCGCTCCCCACACCATGATGCCGGGTGTTGGCCCTGTGTGCCTCGGTCGTATGCAGTCCTGATTGTGGCGCTCACCTGCACGGCGCCAAACACGCATACGACCATCATTGGCACCAAGGCAGAAGCGACTCTCATCGCTGAAGACGACACGTCTCCATTCGTCCCTCCATTCACGCCTGTCGCGACACCACTGGAGGCGGGCTGCACGATGTTGGGGCGTGAGCGGAAGACGGCCTAACGGTGTGCGGGACCGTAGCCCAGCTTCATGGAGACGGTTGCGAATGGTCCTCGCCGATACCCCAGGAGCAACAGTGTCCCTAATTTGCTGGGAAGTGGCGGTGCGGTCCCCTACGGCACTGCGTAGGATCGTACGGTCTTGGCGTGCATCCGTGCGTCGCTGCGGTCCGGTCCCAGGTCGACGGGCGACAACATCGATGTACTGTGGAGATCTCACGCCCCACGTGTTGAGCAATTCGGCGGTACGTCCACCCGGCCTCCCGCATGCCCACTATACGCCCTCGCTCAAAGTCCGTCAACTGCACATACGGTTCACGCCCACGCTGTCGCGGCATGCTACCAGTGTTAAAGACTGCGATGGAGCTTCGTATGCCACGGCAAACTGGCTGACACTGACGGCGGCGGTGCACAAATGCTGCGCAGCTAGCGCCATTCGACGGCCAACACCGCGGTTCCTGGTGTGTCCGCTGTGCCGTGCGTGTGATCATTGCTTGTACAGCCCTCTCGCAGTGTCCGGAGCAAGTATGGTGGGTCTGACACACCGGTGTTAATGTGTTCTTTTTTCCATTTCCAGGAGTGTATAATAGTGTAACCATTCGGGGAAACTGACTGAAAACTGATTATGTATCGTACATTGAAAGCGATCTGAGGTTCGTAGAGAAAATGAATATATATTTTAGTCGGGATGATATAAAATTTTTTGAGAGAATTCCTTACAGACAACCAATGGAATTCCCGATAATTTTTCATATGCCTTCAGTGTCGGATATCGACAAAATCCCTCGACGTGGGACGCGAGAAGCCGCAGTTTGTTGTTTTACAGAGCTCTTCGTTTTGTGTGGCAAAGAAGAATTTGGTAACCTTTTCCTAGATGAGAAAAAATAAAAACAAAATATACGTTTCCAGTTAAAGTATTTAGAAGGTAATTCATCATGTCTTCAAGCACCAAAGTTACTCGCTGGAAAGAGGTGTTATTGCTGTCATGTTAATTGTTACTTACCAGTGTCACTGCACTATGGGTTCTGATATACAAAACTGGGGTTCAACCATATTAATAGAATAGTGAGTTTTTACATCTGTTTATTGTTGAGAATGAAAATAATCTTTGATGGTCTGCTGTGATACTTTAGCTAAGTATAAGCTATTTTTCATAATCAGTAATACTATAGTTAACATTTTCTCTCGCTTATTTTTGTATCAGAGCTCCACTGCTATAATTTTGGAGTTTGTTTTGGGTAACTGCAGCGCATTACTTTTGCACCTAAGGGTTGTTCCATTAGTCTTCGTTCTCTTTTGTACATTTAGATGATTGAATACTTTTCCTGTGTTGCGAAGATATTTTTACAACTAGAAAGGAAATCTGAGTAATAAAGCGCATAAACCTATACCAACCTGTCTGAACAAGTTTCTCCAAAATTATTACACGATTTTTTGTGGGTATTTCGCAGTTAACTTGAAAGTAACTTGGTGCACGGTATAAGTTTAGTTAATGAAAATCGGTTTACGAAAATAAAAGTGATCGTGATTTAAAATTTTGCCTAAAATTGTTGTAGCTGTATCTCTTTTGGAACACGATGACCACCAAAACTTCTTGAAGCATGTTCATGAGGTTGTCATAAATAACTTGAGTGCAGTTAGGGCACTGTATAGGCTTTATTTCATCAAAATCGGATTGCGGAAAAAAGTAATATCGTGATTTATATCTTTATCTGAAACCGTCGTATTTGTTTGTTTGAATATACTAACCTCTTTCATGGGATATTCACAGGTAACTTGATCATAGCTGGGATTACCAGACAGGCTTTATTACTTCAAAACCAGATCACGAAAAAATAGGTATCGTAGCTGAAACTTTGATCCATACCAATATTATGTATGCAAAAGTACCTCTGTGACGTTTTGATGACTAACCCGCTAAACCGATTTCACTAAAATTTGGCATTGAGATAGCTTGTACCCTGAAGAAGAACGTAGACTGCTTTAGAGAGCGCATAGCACAAGATATGTATTGATTTGAAAAATATTACGAAAATTTGGAGGAAATCGTATTTGTGAAAATGCTTTTATTGGTTGATATTTGCTACATAATATGATCCACAGTAGCATATACAAGCCTTATACGGTCTTCAGAACCTTTAATCCATACATCCACACTATTTGTTGCATAATGTGCACATTGTATATTGTACAGCTGCTTTGGTAATACGATGCACACTCATGCACTTCTGCCCATGTCCACCTGTACATACTGACGGAGTGACACTGCGCATACTGAAGCCTCGTGCAGTGGGACTGCTTTGGAGGGGAAGAATGGGGAGCACTTTATGGGCTATGCTGACCTGAACAGACAAACACAACAGGGCAGCTGACCTTATTGCACATACAGTAGCTCTCTGACTCACCGTCACTCATTGTAACAAAATTACTATACCTGAGTGCAGCTGCAGGTAAAAGCTAATCTTCAAAAAATTATTCGATCCACTAGAGGCCACATAGCTCTCATACCAAACTACTCAAGATATATCACTGGCAAAACTTGTAAATTTTGATTGTGGGTTCTGGATTCACAGTACCATACTTGTTTCACTGATGATACTGTAGCTACAACAGTGATAATTCGGTCCTTTACTATATGTTAAAAACTCTATATTTCCATTTCTCACATTTTCTGGTTTTAATTGTCTGTCTAGTTTTAAAACCAAGCTTTCAAAGCTGGGTATACACAAAAGTATTTACTGTTTACCTTCTAACATGTGTGAGACTGGTTCTGATCTGTCTTCCTACCGCAGTTACGCAAGGAAGATCTGCGAGCATTACAGGAATTTGGTGTTGAACCTAGGGCCTGCGAGGTATGAGGATCTCATCTCATGCATGTAGAGTTCAGAAGAGTGCAGCAGTACAGACAGTGATGTAATCAGACAATAATCTCTATGTCTTTTCCACTACACTACCTGTAAAGGAAATTTTATCTTAACAAAAATTAGTGTACAGGTTCAGGTGTAACTATATGTTAGATTTTCGTTATTAAAGTTTATTTTTATGACTTCATGACATAGAAATGTCAGCAAAATTACGTACAGGATGCTAAAATATTGATGCTGGGTGTTCACAACTATGAAGCGAAATTCCTATTAGAAGGTTCTTTAATGGTAAGACGGTTGATGTCCATGTCTGAGGGTCGATAAAAAATACAAACAAATTAAATATAATTGGGACCAGAGATATCAATTACGCTAAAATGTACAATGGAAATACTCAAAGTTGGATGAAGGTCTGTAAAGAGCAATCAAAAAGAAGTACAATTAAAACAATTCATAATTCAACAGTGGCTGATCAATCGTTTTCGTTAGATCGGATAACTCACATTTCTGCTTCAGTTAAGCCCAGCAGTCGTGAATATGTCTAACTACAGGTCACTGTTGAATGTACGAAAATTAGGAGAGATGGAGACGACCGTAGTTCTGAGTGTCAATTGAATATCAGTTGCTGGCATGGCGCGATCGCATGTGATTACCTTGCGTTGGCGGGGGCAGTGGCGGCTGTCGGCGCGAGCTGTGAATCTGAGAATCTATTCTAAATCCATCTCGATTGTTTAAACCAACCTCATACATTTCCTACGTATTCGGTGAAGCTGATATTACTATTTATTCCCTAGCTAAGTTAATTGACATGGTACACGCTCTTTGGCTGGAGCAGCGTGTATGTTATTGCCCTCAAATCACTCGCAAGTATTTACTGTCAGTTCCCGGTGCGATTCTCCATACTAGGAGACTTTGCAGTTTAACTCCTCATGAGTTAAGATAAGGCTTTGAACAAGTGTTCTCGTAATGACTCTAGCAATTTTCGGAGTGCAGCGTGAGTCGCCTTGCTCAAACACTTGGCAATTTTCTGCAAGAGAAGCAGCCCATTACTCTGTCTGCTATTTGCCTATATCAAAGCTGGTGGCCACGCGTTTTCTTTCTGGCCAATCAGGTAGTTTGTGGTTGTTACATCTCCACTCACTAGAGTTTTTTGTAGGCCATCACACGTGTTGTTTATTTCATAGGGCAAACTTTAACTTCTGCTATGTAATACTGACATAAACAGCCTTTTCTTTCATGCAAGTTTTAGTGCAGGTGGCTACAGTGAGTCACCAATGTTCTGAGTTGGGTTTCTTCAGACGTTTATCTGTGATCTCCGGCCGTGTTTCTAGATAGGCTTCCGTAAGGGTCGTCATTAAAGGTAGCTTTGCCAGTGGCCTACGCAGTGGCTGTGGCATCTCACTGTGTCCAGTAGGAATCATGCGGCGAGAGTTCCAGCTGCATGTCGTCATAAAATTCTCCTTTCCTTAAGAACTGCGTCTTGTAACTTGGGTCTACTGGGAGTGTTAGTGGTTTATATTCAGATATGTTAGATTGTTTATTCATTTCTCTTTGCCTATCAATAAAATTCGTACGTTTTCACTTAACTATGTTGTTTGGCATATCAAGTTAGCCAGAACTGTCTCAGGAATTGAATGTATGGTGTGTGTTTTGTTTGGCACCTTTCAATCTCACCAGTGTGGCGCAGGATTACAGTGGGACTGGAGTTTGGCTGGTGCCTCTGTGGGCACAGGCTTTTACAAAGTACTTTGATTTAGTAAGAATTACAGAGAGCGAGCATAAACCAAGACAAGCCCTATTGCATAATCTTCCAAATTCGCTAATTTCTCATGTAACAAAATAAATTTGATAAAAATAATTACTTCTCGATAGTAATAAATTCATGAAAGCCTTACAGAGGCACCAAAGAATGTACAGTAAAAACCTTAAAGCTACAGTACATATATACATGTCATCCACATGAACCCCACGAAAAGTAACTTTGCGAAGAGGGCACTGAAATCATGTTCGAGGTACCACAGTAGCTTATCACATAGTGCAACAATCCCCAACTACAACAAACACTTTAATCTCACACAAGACAGACAACGAATACAAACAATGCAGTCTACAGTGACACAATACATTAACACAAAATGGGCACCGAAAATTCATGGACAACAGATTCACTAAGTTTTATCACAGCGTATCCTCGGGTCTTATTTATTTCCTGGAATTGTTGGATTTGTGAGTTTGCCACTGAGCAGCGTCTCCTAGGCAGACTGCTTGAGCATGGCTGCTTGTGGTTGATAGCACCTGCACTTGATGTATGGAGTACTGGGTGAACATGCTCATCATGGGGCTGTGTGGAGCCTCAGCGGAGACATACCACATGCAGAGAAACTGCCAGGTTGGGATATACTGGTCAAGATATGGCTTCGAAGTTAGTACTACAACTTGTACTTTGTATGCATGGTAATTTTGCCGTGTAAAATCTTCACCACAGTGGTCTGAGATATGCCTGCTTCTCTGGAAGAACGACACGTCTATTTCCGTGGATTGTGTTGAAGTGCAGCACGCGCAGTATTGGCAGCGTCCTCACTCACTTCAGGTCTATCTTCTTGCATTGTCAGCAACTCTGCAAGTGTTTTTAATCTTCTCATACCTTTCTTTGATGCTCTTCACAATTAACGGAAATCAGATGCAGTCAAATCGGACGCTCATGTAGAAGTGTATTCAAAAAAGCTTAGTGAGTTAAGCTACCGTATGAGAAAGACCACATAGACATGTATAGCTACATCTACATTTACGTGATTACTCTCAAATTCACATATAAGTTACAATGAAATGTACACCCTTAGCTGCTTACAGGCGTTGACATACGTCAACGGGGACAGATGAAAATGTGTGTCCCCGTTGACGTATGTCAACGCCTGTAAGCAGCTAAGGGTGTTCATTTCATTGTAATTTCATTCTAACGAGCTGCTTGGTCACCGATGGGATCTGTTCTTTCCGACATGTCCGAAAGATCAGATACCATCTTAGTAAATCACATACAAGTGCCTCGCCGGGGGATCATCTACCCACCTTGAAGCCATTTCTCTACCGCTCCTCTCTCGAACTGCGTGCGCAAAAACGAACACGCGCTATACCGAACCACCTTGAAGCCATTTCTCTACCGCTCCACTCTCGAACTGCGCGTGCAAAAACAAACACTTAAATCTTTTCGTGCGAGCTCTGGTTTCTGTTATTTTGTTATGACATCATTTTTCCCTGTGTAGGTGGGCGCAAACCAGTATTTTCATTGAGGAGAAAGTTGGTGATTGAAATTAAACACGACAAGGTCCTGCTGCAGCGGAAAGCACCTTTGTTTTATTGACTGCCACCCCAATTCGTGTATCATACCCGTGACAATCTGTCCTCTGTTTCGCGATAATACAATACGAGCTGCCCTTCCTTGAATTTTTTCGATGTCCTGCGTCAATCCTATCTGATTCGGATCCAACACTGCAAAGCATTGTTGCAGAAAAGGGCGGAAAAACTCGAACAACCTCTTTAGTAGATTAGTTGCACTTTCTAAATGTCCTTCCAATAAATCGCATTCTTCAGTTTGCTTTCCCCAAAAATTATCTATGTGAGCGTTCGATTTTAAGTTTATCGTCCCTGTACTCTCTAAGCATATAGCTGAGTTTCCAGCCTTTAGACTTTAGTTAGTTATCGTGTAACTTAAATTTAGCCGATTCCTTTTAGTGTTCATGTGTAAGACTTCACACTTTTCAGTATTTAATGTCAATCGGCACTTTTTCCACCATACAGATATAGCGCCAAAAAGCCTTCTGGAAATCTAAAAATATGGAATCAATACGATGTCCCCTCTCGATAGCACTCATTACTGCGTGAGAATAAAGAGCTTAGTTTTGTTTCACAAGAAGGATACTTTCTGAGTCCGCGTGGCTATTCGTCAATAAATCGTTTTCTACGAGATGATTCATAACGTTAAAGTACAGTATATGTTCCAAAACCCTACTGCAAATCGAAGTTAATGATACGTGTCTCTAACTCAGCGGATTACCCCGTCTCCTGTCTTGGATACTGGAGTGACTTGTCGAATTTTCAAGTGCTTGGGTACGGGTCATTCTAGGAGTGAGTAAGTGAGAAGTGCGGTAGGGCCTACTCCAGATATATCAGATGACGTTCAGTAGGGTTGCATCCCACCATGTCCTTAGAGAAGGGTTACATCGTCCGGCGGCTGTCAGCAGAATCATAGGTTCCTAAGAACGTCGTTGTGTTGCACATTGCCCTGCAAACTATTGTTTTCGCGAGATCTATGTAGCTGAACGCTCCATGGGCAGGGTGGCTTGATTGACGATCGCCCTTCGTGTCACCTTCTGAGGTCTTATAGTGCCGACTCTGAGCGGCGGCGAGGCTGAAACGTGTTCCCCGGCCGTTCATAAGGCAACCGCGCGACTTGAACTCTGGATGTAGCGGTTCTGACCTGGCTCTGAGCACTATGGGACTTAACTTCTAAGGTCATCAGTCCCCTAGAACTTAGAACTACTTAAACCTAACTAAATTAAGGACATCAAACACATCCATGCCCGAGGCAGGATTCGAACCTGCGACCGTAGCGGTCGCGCGGTTCCAGACTGTAGCGCCTAGAACCGCTGGACCACACCGGCCGGCCGACCTCCATCGCAGAGGCGTCAAGGGAAGGGATAAGGTGTGGCTGAGGAGGCCATAACGACGTTCTTATCGTGTGACATCCACGGTAACGTTGGGCAGAAATGTGGTTAAATTTGGTGCCAGTGTGACATCATAAACGCACGTCACACCGCAAATTTTCGTCTTAGAATTTGCTGGATGTGTCGACACTTCCATGCTTCGCCGAGCTCCAGGGAGACGTCGCGCCGCGCTTATCACCATTACGGGAGATGGCTTCAGTTGTCTTTTAACCAAATTTTATAATTCTACCACGCAATAGGGGATACTTAATGTGTTTCAAAAAAGTGACGCTTTAATCCTTTTTTGCAGGGTAGCATACTTCCTTACAAGGGAACCTCCCCATCGCACCCCCCTCAGATTTAGTTATAAGTTGTCACAGTGGTTAGGCCTTGAAAAACTGAACACAGATCAATCGAGAAAACAGGAAGAAGTTATGTGGAACCGTGAAAAAAATTAGTAAAGTATACAAACTGAGTAGTCTATACGCAAGATAGGCAACATCAAGGAGAGTGCGAGCTCTGCAGCGCCGTAGTCCCGTGGTTAGCGTGAGTAGCTGCAGACCGAGAGGTCCTTGGTTCAAGTCTTCCCTCGACTGAAAATTTTACTTGCTTTATTTTCGCAAAGTTATGATCTGTCCGTTCGTTCATTGACGTTTCTGTTCACTGCAATAAGTTTAGTGTCTGTGTTTTGCGACCGCACCGCAAAACCGTGCGATTAGTAGACGAAAGGACGTGCCTCTCCAATGGGAACCGAATCGCAAGGTCATAGGTCAACCGATTCCTACACGGGAAAACACGTCTGATACATGCTACACGACACTGGTGACGGCATGTGCGTCACATGACAGGAATATGTTGTCGACCCACCTAACTTGTACACTTAGCGAATGGGTAAAAAGATTCTTCTACCTTGCCCGATTTAGGTTTTCTTGTAGATGTGATAATCACTCTCAAAATAGTGATGACAACGTAAGAGTTTGTCACATAAACTGAAAATAAAAAATTAAAATTTTCACTCAAAAGAAGACTTGAACCTAGGACCTCTCATTCCGTAACTGCTCTCGCTAACCACGGGGCCACGGAGCAGCTTGCGTTGCAGCGTCCCTGATGTTGCCTATCTTCGCATGGACTACTGAGTTTGTATATTTTACTGATTTTTTTCATAGTTCCACACAACTTCTTCCTGTTTTCTCGATTGATCTGTGTTCAGTTTTTCAAAGTCTTTCCACTGTGCCAACTTATAACTAAATCTGAGGGGGGTGCGATGGGGAGGTTCCCTTGTTAGAAGTAAACTTCTGTGTTGAAGCAGACTCTTTTACGCTCACCGTGTACTCTGCGGTCTCGCGCGCGCTTGCGTCCGCGAAACCGCGCTCCGCGCCAGGGAGAGACGCTGCTTGCTCGGGGAATTTTCCGAGTTCCCCCCCGTGCGGTGCGGCAAGCCGTGTTTTCCGCCGATCGACGGCACTCTGCCGCTCTCTTTCCTCCTCTCCTGTTGGCGGCGCTGAGCGCCTGATCCCGGGGGACGGCTTATGCTAAAAGGCTGGTGACGGCGCAGCCGGCTACTGCCACAGCCACTGCCGCAGTAGCGCGGGGCACTTAGCTCCGACCCACTACGCGCCGTCTCCAGGCGAGTAAGTGAACAGCGCCGCTCCTGTCGGTTCTTCGCCCGCAGTGTCTTGTAAACGCTCCTGTCAGCCAGTTCAGTCGTTTGCTACACAGCAGGCGCACATTGTTGCGTGAATAATGCGTGTCTCTTTTCCAGCCCAATTGACATTTCATTTCGTACGAACCTCCCCAGAAAGCAACTCTTAGACTGATGTGCAAGCACAGATGATCATAGACTGAGGCGGCACAAAATGCCTGGGCTAGCAGGACAGAGCGTATTAGGTTGCGGAAAGGGGCCTAAATAAGTTACTGTTAGTTGCACTCGACATACAAACTTTATTCACCAACACACAATATTACAACAAAGATGCAAAACACTCAAAACTTTCATGTGAATCTTCAGGTTTTGGCGGCGCAAAGACTGTTCCATTAAGTTTCGGGTGTGCAGCCGCAAGGGGTACTCTCCACAACAAATGCAGAGAACACTGAAAATGAAACCGAAAGAGGCCACAAAGAAAGCAGAAGAAGATGAAGAAACCTTTAAATCGATGGCCTTCCTGCCATATGTGGGTAGCCTCTCATTAAAAATAGGACGCATTCTCGGCAGACACAAAGTAAAAGTGATTTTTCGTCCTCCACTCAAGACGGCTGCACTCGTGGGCTCCGTCAAAGATGATTTGCTGCTCCGAAAACCTGGAGTTTACAAAATTCCATGTGAATGTGGCCTTTCTTACATCGGACAAACAACTCGTACTCCAAGAAAGATGTACAGAACACCGGAGGTACACACGACTTTTACAACCTAACAAGTCGGCTGTGGCAGAGCACTGTATTGATAATGGTCACAGTGTGTTGTATGACAACGTCGAAATTTTGGCAACTACATCATCCTTTTGGGATTCGGTAGTGAAGGAGGCAATTGAAATTCGCTTGACGACGAATTTAATTAATAGAGAAAGTGGTTTCAATCTTGATAAATCATGGAATCCGGCACTTAATGTAATAAACTCGCAAAGACGTCGTCACAGTGCAGCTCACAATGATATATCGATATGCCAACACAGATCAACTGCGGAGTCATAGATACAACTCTCGCATTATGCACGTATCTGCCGCCGACCAACGTCTCTGGCGCATTTGCATCTGTGGCCGCATGCGCAGTCGCGCGGTACAACAGTATAAAGGGACGAAGCGAGCACTGGAGCGGCAGTCTTGCGGCTCACTCTGAAGATGGCTGAACGTTCTACAGCCGAAATATTAGAAGAAGAAGGAGATTTCTTGCGGCTGCACACCCGAAACTTAATGGAACACTCAAAACCTTAATCGGCGTCCTTCGATTAACTTTAGAGCGGCTGAAGGCCACACTCAAAATCCAAGACAAGGCTCAAGCAATAAATTGATATACAAAGTTCTTCAGGAGGTTTCACTCAAGAATATTTTCTAAATCTTCAATCTAAACAGGATGAATGCCTTAGCAATTCATTTTAATGGAACTTGGCTGGAGGCCGCATATTAAGCAGTAAGAAGAGTTTCAATCAAAAGGCAGGAGGCCTTATCTTAAAACATTTCATGCAAAATTCGGCTGTAGGCCCCATACAAAAGCATGACAACCTTATGCCTTAAGGGCACGACAAGAGAACCAATTTAAGAGGTTTCAAAACTCGGCTGAAGGCCGGACATCAGCAAATACACTCCTGGAAATTGAAATAAGAACACCGTGAATTCATTGTCCCAGGAAGAGGAAACTTTATTGACACATTCCTGGGGTCAGATACATCACATGATCACACTGACAGAACCACAGGCACATAGACACAGGCAACAGAGCATGCACAATGTCGGCACTAGTACAGTGTATATCCACCTTTCGCAGCAATGCAGGCTGCTATTCTCCCATGGAGACGATCGTAGAGATGCTGGATGTAGTCCTGTGGAACGGCTTGCCATGCCATTTCCACCTGGCGCCTCAGTTGGACCAGCGTTCGTGCTGGACGTGCAGACCGCGTGAGACGACGTTTCATCCAGTCCCAAACATGCTCAATGGGGGACAGATCCGGAGATCTTGCTGGCCAGGGGAGTTGACTTACACCTTCTAGAGCACGTTGGGTGGCACGGGATACATGCGGACGTGCATTGTCCTGTTGGAACAGCAAGTTCCCTTGCCGGTCTAGGAATGGTAGAACGATGGGTTCGATGACGGTTTGGATGTACCGTGCACTATTCAGTGTCCCCTCGACGATCACCAGTGGTGTACGGCCAGTGTAGGAGATCGCTCCCCACACCATGATGCCGGGTGTTGGCCCTGTGTGCCTCGGTCGTATGCAGTCCTGATTGTGGCGCTCACCTGCACGGCGCCAAACACGCATACGACCATCATTGGCACCAAGGCAGAAGCGACTCTCATCGCTGAAGACGACACGTCTCCATTCGTCCCTCCATTCACGCCTGTCGCGACACCACTGGAGGCGGACTGCACGATGTTGGGGCGTGAGCGGAAGACGGCCTAACGGTGTGCGGGACCGTAGCCCAGCTTCATGGAGTCGGTTGCGAATGGTCCTCGCCGATACCCCAGGAGCAACAGTGTCCCTAATTTGCTGGGAAGTGGCGGTGCGGTCCCCTACGGCACTGCGTAGGATCCTACGGTCTTGGCGTGTATCCGTGCGTCGCTGCGGTCCGGTCCCAGGTCGACGGGCACGTGCACCTTCCGCCGACCACTGGCGACAACATCGATGTACTGTGGAGACCTCACGCCCCACGTGTTGAGCAATTCGGCGGTACGTCCACCCGGCCTCCCGCATGCCCACTATACGCCCTCGCTCAAAGTCCGTCAACTGCACATACGGTTCACGTCCACGCTGTCGCGGCATGCTACCAGTGTTAAAGACTGCGATGGAGCTCCGTATGCCACGGCAAACTGGCTGACACTGACGGCGGCGGTGCACAAATGCTGCGCAGCTAGCGCCATTCGACGGCCAACACCGCGGTTCCTGGTGTGTCCGCTGTGCCGTGCGTGTGATCATTGCTTGTACAGCCCTCTCGCAGTGTCCGGAGCAAGTATGGTGGGTCTGACACACCGGTGTCAATGTGTTCTTTTTTCCATTTCCAGGAGTGTAATTTAACGGCTTAAGCCCTAGAAAGAAGAGTTTCAATTTTAAAAGGCAGAAGGCCGTATCTTAAAACATTTCATATAAAATCCGGCTGAAGGCACCTATAAAGAAGAACAATCTCATGCCTTATGGGCAAGACAAGAACATTAATTTAAGAGATATTAATACTCAGCTGAAGTCCACATATCAACAAAATAACTAAAACCCAAACAGGGAAATTACTACGTAACACACAAGGAACAGCGCTCAGAAGTTTCCAAGGTTCAGCGTGGGATTCTAACGCTAACACCCGTTTAGATGAGGAAGGCAGCCCGCTCAACGACTTCTTAATCTGAAGGCAACCCAACCAACAGACAGCCGACCGACCAATCAACAAAACCAATTCCGCTCCACGCAACCAGCAAAACGACCACAAGATTTCAATACAACGTCACACAGAATATTGGCGCCCACAACGCCCAACAACACCTCAGCTATCGAACTACATACCGCGCTGGACAGCAACAATACGACGAGGAAAATACACTGCCGAAAATTACGCCAACGACCAGGGCAGGTAACCGCAACGTCAACGGCCACAAGGCAGAAGATACGGCTAGTCAACTTCAATAACAGGAAATAAATTAAATTAAACTCCACAGGAAGACAGCTGGAATCTTAGCCGAATACACACACGTTGTTGCTCGCGGGAATGTTCCAAAAGCGACAACGAGGATCAAACAAAGAAATGTAACCAGTTGAGTTCATGTCCAAGATCGGTGGGCGACGAACCTCGTAGCACTCGCAAGCAGCCGGCACCTCACACTCCAACAGCGCATGCAAACCGCCAGCAGTCCTGGACAGTGCACGCGCGCTGGAGACTTGCTTGCTGCTCCATGCCAACCGACCGACTGGTCACACACCGCCCAGCTGGAAACTATATCCGCCACATCAAAGATACTACAGGAGTACTAGTATCAATACACACTGTTGGTGCCACTCACGGAGAGGACAGCAACATTATCGCGATAACCGCAGTAGAAACAAAACCACAGGACTGCAACCAAGGTTTAACCCAAGACAAGCATAGCTCGAGCTAGCCACGGTTCAAAAATGGGATACCGACACGCAAACATACAGATGGCGGTGCTGTCGGGTACGCAAAATACCCTGAAGAACCACAGAAACCGTTACACCTGCCTAACAAAGTGTAGGGCACCGCGAGCATGCAGAAGTGCATGTACACGACGTGGCATGGTCTCTACTAATGTCTGAAGTAGTGCTGGAGCGAACTGACACCGTGACCCTGCAGGGCTGTCCATAAATCAGTAAGAAAAAGGGGGGGGAGGACGGATGGAGATGTCTTCTGGACAGCACGTTGCAAGGCATCTGAAATGTGCTCAATAATGTTCATGTCTGCGGAGTTTTGTGCCCAGCGGAAGTGTTTAAACTCGTAAGAGTGTTCCTGGAGCCACTCTGTAGCAATTCTGAACGTGTGAGGTGTCGCATTGTCCTGCTGGAATTGCTCAAGTCCGTCGAACTGCACAATGGACATGAATGGATGCAGGTGGTCAGACAGAGTGCTTACGTACGTGTCACCTGTGAGAGTCGTATGTAGACGTATCAGGGGTTCCATATCACTCCAACTGCCCACGCCCCCCACCATTACAGAGCGTCCACCAGCTTGAACATTCCCTTGCTAACATGCATGTCCATGGATTCATGACGTTGCCTCCATAGTAGTGTCCGTCCGTCCGCTCGATACAATTCGAAATTAGGGTCGTCTGGCCGGCCAACATAATTCCAGTCATCAACAGCCCAGTGTCAGTGCTGGTGGTCCCAGGTGAGGCGTAAAACTGCGTCGTGCAGTCATCAAGGATACAAGAGTAAGGCTTCGGCTCACAAAGCGCATACCGATGATCTTTCGATGAACGATTCGCACTCTGACACTTGGTGGCCTAGGACTGAAATCTGCAGCAGTTTGCGGAAGGGTTGCACTTCTGTCACGTTGAGCGATTCTCTTCAGTCGCCGTTGGTCCCGTTCTTGCAGATCTTTTCTCGGCCGCAGCGATGTCGAAGGTTTGGTGTTTTACCGGACTCCTGATATTCACGATATACTCGTGATACGCTCGTACGGGAAAATCCTCACTTCATCGCTACCTCGGGGATGCTGTGTCTCATCGCTCGTGCGCCTACTACAGGGTGTTTCAAAAATGACCGGTATATTTGAAACGGCAATAAAAACTAAACGAGCAGCGATAGAAATACACCGTTTGTTGCAATATGCTTGGGACAACAGTACATTTTCAGGCAGACAAACTTTCGAAATTACAGTAGTTACAATTTTCAACAACAGATGGCGCTGCAAGTGATGTGAAAGATATAGAAGACAACGCAGTCTGTGGGTGCGCCATTCTGTACGTCGTCCTTCTGCTGTAAGCGTGTGCTGTTCCCAACGTGCAAGTGTGCTGTGGACAACATGGTTTATTCCTTAGAACAGAGGATTTTTCTGGTGTTGGAATTCCACCGCCTAGAACACAGTGTTGTTGCAACAAGACGAAGTTTTCAACGGAGGTTTAATGTAACCAAAGGACCGAAAAGCGATACAATAAAGGATCTGTTTGACAAATTTCAACGGACTGGGAACGTGACGGATGAACGTGCTGGAAAGGTAGGGCGACTGCGTGCGGCAACCACAGAGGGCAACGCGCAGCTAGTGCAGCAGGTGATCCAACAGCGGCCTCAGGTTTCCGTTCGCCGTGTTGCAGCTGCGGTCCAAATGACGCCAACGTCCACGTATCGTCTCATGCGCCAGAGTTTACACCTCTATCCATACAAAATTCAAACGCGGCAACCCCTCAGCGCCGCTACCATTGCTGCACGAGACACATTCGCTAACGATATAGTGCACAGGATTGATGACGGCGATATGCATGTGGGCAGCATTTGGTTTCCTGACGAAGCTTATTTTTACCTGGACGGCTTCGTCAATAAACAGAACTGGCGCATATGGGGAACCGAAAAGCCCCATGTTGCAGTCCCATCGTCCCTGCATCCTCAAAAAGTACTGGTCTGGGCCGCCATTTCTTCCAAAGGAATCATTGGCCCATTTTTCAGATCCGAAACGATTACTGCATCACGCTATCTGGACATTCTTCGTGAATTTGTGGCGGTACAAACTGCCTTAGACGACACTGCGAACACCTCGTGGTTTATGCAAGATGGTGCCCGGCCACATCGCACGGCCGACGTCTTTAATTTCCTGAATGAATATTTCGATGATCGTGTGATTGCTTTGGGCTATCCGAAACATACAGGAGGCGGCGTGGGTTGGCCTCCCTATTCGCCAGACATGAACCCCTGTGACTTCTTTCTGTGGGGACACTTGAAAGACCAGGTGTACCGCCAGAATCCAGAAACAATTGAACAGCTGAAGCAGTACATCTCATCTGCATGTGAAGCCATTCCGCCAGACACGTTGTCAAAGGTTTCAGGTAATTTCATTCAGAGACTACGCCATATTATTGCTACGCATGGTGGATATGTGGAAAATATCGTACTATAGAGTTTCCCAGACCGCAGCGCCATCTGTTGTTGACAAATGTAACTACTGTAATTCCGAAAGTTTGTCTGCCTGAAAATGTACTGTTGTCCCAAGCATATTGCAACAAACGGTGTATTTCTATCGCTGCTCGTTTAGTTTGTATTGCCGTTTCAAGTATACCGGTCATTTTTTAAACACCCTGTATATCACCACGTTCAAACTCACTTAAATCTCGATAAACGATCTAACAACTGTGCCAGACACTTGTTGTCTTGTATAGACATCGCCGACCTCAGTTCTGTACTCCGCCTATCTCTATGTTTGAATACGCATGCCTATAAAAATTTCTTCGGCGCTTCAGTGTATTAAAGGGCAATTCAATGGCGGAACTGTCATCTGTACTCAGTTAATTCATCTGAAAAACTTTCCGATGTGATTATGACCGCACGGCGGAATTAACAGTCTTTGAACGCGGCATGATAGTTGGTAGTTGGAGCTAGCCGCATAGGATGCTCCATTTCGGAAATCATTAGGGGATCCAGTATTCGTTATCAACAGTGTCATGAGAGTGGTTGGTTGGTTGATTTTGGAGAGGGAACCAAAGAGCGAGGTCATCGGTCCCATCGTATTTGGGAAGGACGAGGAAGAAAATCGGCCGTGCCTTTTCAAAGGAACCATCCAGGAATTTGCCTGAAGAGATTTAGGGAAATTGCGGAAAACCTAAATCAGGATGGCCGGACTCTGGTTTCAACAGTCGTCCTCTTGAATGCAAGTCCATTCAAGAGTGTGCCGAGAGTACCGTATTTCAGTGGCCGACAGCCTTCACCTAGTAGCGTTCGCGTAGCGTTTTCAGTGCTGCCGCTTATACTAATGTGGGCCACACGACGAACTTACGCGTTAGTACTGTGCGGCGAAACTTGGCGTCAATGGGCTTCGGCAGCAGACGAGCGACACCCCCTGCAGCGCCTCTCCTGGGCTCGTGACGAAATCAGTTGGACTGTACACGACTGGAAAATCGTGACGGGCTAATACGAGTCCCAGTTTAAGAGCTGATGGTAGGTTTCGAGTTTGGCGCAGATCTCACGAAGCCATGACCGAAGTTGTCAGTGAGGCACTGTGAAAGCTGATGGTGCCTCCATAATTGTGTAGGCTGTGTTTTTCGTGGAATAGGCACGATCCTCTGGTGCAATCAAACCGATCACCGACTGTAACTGACTATGTTCGGATACTTGTAAACTATTTGGACCCATTCAAGGGCTTGATGTTCCCAAACAATGATGAATGTTTTATAGATGACAATGCGCCATATCAGCTGGCAACTATTGTTGGCGATTGGTTTGAATCACATTCTGGATAATTACAGCGATTGATTTTGTCACCCAGATCCCCCGACATCAATCCCATAGAACATTTATGGGACATAATTTATTTGGTCAGTTCGTGCATAAAATCCTGTACCGACTACACTTTCGCAATTATGATTGGCTATAGAGGCGGCATGGCTCAGTACTTCAGCAGGGGACTTCGAGTCCACGCCGTGCAGAATGCCGGGCAAAGAAAAAATGGTTCAAGTAGCTCTAAGCACTATGGGACTTAACATCTGAGGTCATCAGTCCCCTAGAATTAGGACTACATAAACCTAACTAACATAAGGACATCACACACATCCATGCCCGAGGCAAGATTCGAACCTGCGACCGAAGCAGCAGCGCGGTTCCGGACTGAAGTGCCTAGAACCGCTCGGCCACAGTGGCCGGCTGGGAAAAGAAACTCCGACACAGTAATGTCACCTTAGTGTAGATCCGAGTGAGGTGGCGGCGCGGATCGACTGTTGATAAACCTCCGAATGAGATATAATTTGTTTGATTTCTGGTCGCGGTTGTTTCGCGACACGTGTGCGGGAGGAAGAAATAACATCTTTCTCCGTCTTGTGGAGCCTGAACATCAACAGTAATCCTCACCGTGAAACACGTAAAGCGTCTTCCTGGTAAGGGTGTCTGCGTAATTTACTAGAAAACAAATTTTAAGTTTTTGTCTTTTACACATGCTAAAATAGTTGTTTAAAATTAATCTGAGTGTGCTGAAGTTGAAAATGACAATTAAACCTCTACATTAGCTGAGGATTGGACGTTACTGAAACTTTTATATTACTCTCATAATGGGCCATAGTCTAACAAGCGTACCACTGCCCAGTACACATTTGCCTACCAAACGTATGGCAGAGGTTTCGTTGTTAATTCGGTGCACTGTCGTAAGTGTGAAGTCCGTTTTTCTACAATGACTCTAGTTTTTTGGATACAGGCTGTTGAATTTTGTACCTTACTGAAATAATGATTTATATTTTTCTCACATTATGTTCAAATCTTTTAGTAATGACAAGAATATCTAAATAGAAATACATAATTTAAGAGTTGGTGAATTAATATAATTTTTGTCAGATATGCTGTAGTGTTTTAGAAATCTGTACGCTATTTTACTGAAATAGATGAGCTATGCAAAATCGTGAAGTCTAAAATTTTCACAAATCATTTAGAAAAAAAAAAATCAAAGTGTTTTGGGCAAAATACATGACAAGGAACAATCAGTTCTGTTCAGTCAGTTTATGAACATTCCGTTGATAACTCTTTTTCTCTTCGTCTGCCGCTTATGAGGAGGACGCGAATCTCCATGAGAAATCAATCAACACCCAACCACTGAATCTTCCTTGATATTGGTGTCCTCATCAGATTCATCACTAAACATTCCACAATATTTGTATCATCCCACCGCTTACGGCTTTAGGTAATTAACCTGTATCAGTATATACACTCCTGGAAATGGAAAAAAGAACACATTGACACCGGTGTGTCAGACCCACCATACTTGCTCCGGACACTGCGAGAGGGCTGTACAAGCAATGATCACACGCACGGCACAGCGGACACACCAGGACCCGCGGTGTTGGCCGTCGAATGGCGCTAGCTGCGCAGCATTTGTGCACCGCCGCCGTCAGTGTCAACCAGTTTGCCGTGGCATACGGAGCTCCATCGCAGTCTTTAACACTGGTAGCATGCCGCGACAGCGTGGACGTGAACCGTATGTGCAGTTGACGGACTTTGAGCGAGGGCGTATAGAGGGCATGCGGGAGGCCGGGTGGACGTACCGCCGAATTGCTCAACACGTGGGGCGTGAGGTCTCCACAGTACATCGATGTTGTCGCCAGTGGTCGGCGGAAGGTGCACGTGCCCGTCGACCTGGGACCGGACCGCAGCGACGCACGAATGCACGCCAAGACCGTAGGATCCTACGCAGTGCCGTAGGGGACCGCACCGCCACTTCCCAGCAAATTAGGGACACTGTTGCTCCTGGGGTATCGGCGAGGACCATTCGCAACCGTCTCCATGAAGCTGGGCTACGGTCCCGCACACCGTTAGGCCGTCTTCCACTCACGCCCCAACATCGTGCAGCCCGCCTCCAGTGGTGTCGCGACAGGCGTGAATGGAGGGACGAATGGAGATGTGTCGTCTTCAGCGATGAGAGTCGCTTCTGCCTTGGTGCCAATGATGGTCGTATGCGTGTTTGGCGCCGTGCAGGTGAGCGCCACAATCAGGACTGCATACGACCGAGGCACACAGGGCCAACACCCGGCATCATGGTGTGGGGAGCGATCTCCTATACTGGCCGTACACCACTGGTGATCGTCGAGGGGACACTGAATAGTGCACGGTACATCCAAACCGTCATCGAACCCATCGTTCTACCATTCCTAGACCGGCAAGGGAACTTGCTGTTCCAACAGGACAATGCACGTCCGCATGTATCCCGTGCCACCCAACGTGCTCTAGAAGGTGTAAGTCAACTACCCTGACCAGCAAGATCTCCGGATCTGTCCCCCATTGAGCATGTTTGGGACTGGATGAAGCGTCGTCTCACGCGGTCTGCACGTCCAGCACGAACGCTGGTCCAACTGAGGCGCCAGGTGGAAATGGCATGGCAAGCCGTTCCACAGGACTACGTCCAGCATCTCTACGATCGTCTCCATGGGAGAGTAGCAGCCTGCATTGCTGCAAAAGGTGTATATACACTGTACTAGTGCCGACATTGTGCATGCTCTGTTGCCTGTGTCTATGTGCCTGTGGTTCTGTCAGTGTGATCATGTGATGTATCTGACCCCAGGAATGTGTCAATAAAGTTTCCCCATCCTGGGACAATGAATTCACGGTGTTCTTATTTCAATTTCCAGGAGTGTAGATTCCCAATGAAAACTGTAAACTATCATTTGTTCTGCAATAATTTTTTATTAACGCTTAATCACGGACCTACAGACTTCAAAAGAGTAGTGGAAAAGTGACACTGTAATTGTTTATTACAATCCACATTGCAATAAACAACGCTTTATGTAGTACGAAATTATAATCAAGATGTTCAATTTAGCTAGTGCAACCTACGAGTGTGGATGCATCTTCTCATGTAGATAGACGTTGTATTGCCTAATCGCTGATACTACAATGCAAGAATCAGAAAGTCACTCATCTCGATGCCTTCAGCACCGCATCATGTGGCTCGAAGTTTGCAACAGCTCAAACCTACCTATGTCGGCTGTAATATGCACAAGAAGGAATAAAAAGTTTTATCTGCCAATGGCAGTTTACTGTTATAGCAAGTCCGCTGAAGGTAGAACGAAAATGCTGAGTTGTGCTCGCATCAACTAGAACCTGAGACAACGGATAAGTGAACACATGGTAAATGGGTATGAAAATCGTAAAATTTTGTAAATGAGTTCAGGATGAAGCAACTTAGAGGAAATTTGAAGTGTACACCAGTTATTATTCAATACATTAGTATGAAAATTCACTAACAAAGTAGCATGTGTCCTCTAGGGGACCACGTGGAATACAATACTCCTCACTATAAAAAACGTAACAAAATGTCCCATGTAGTCTTAAATCACCGATATATTACTGTATGAGTGGGGAAATAACGTAAAACATGACCTACTCATACTAATGACTTAATGCAAGACGACTACTGATCATTATGCAATAAACAAAGTCTCGATCGGAACAAGACGTTTAACCTTGGACACAAAGTAACACTTCTCCAAAGCTGAAAAATCATGTAATACATGGTCCGGCAGCATCAGCAGTCGAATATAAAAAGAAAAGTAACCAAGCAAATTATTGAAACACCTTGAAAACAATGAAAACAATATAACCTTTTATTCTGTTTTGAATATAACATCGTGGACGTAGTCGCCGTCAGTTTCCGAGCATTCTTCCAAGTGGCGAACAAAAGCTTCTATCAGTTAATTCATCGTGTTCAATAGAATCTCCTCCACGGCTTTACGTATCAATTCCTTAAGATCAGAATCGATATGAGGACGTTTCTTGTACACTTGACTCTCTACGTATCCTCACAAGAAGAAATCAGAGAAAATTCCAGGAGCTGAAGGCAAAGGTTCGTCGGGCTACTTTATACTGTACGTTCAGTTTCTGTACGTTCAGTTTCTGTACGGGCTGTTTCTTGTCTGGGCCTAAGTAAAGATTATCACGGATGACGCTCACCTGGGAACGATCTGTCATTGGTAGCGCTAAGGCATGTCTGGCAGCAGAAAGGTGAGGACTTCGGATGAGCGTTTGACACGCCTCGTCCATTCGCTACACGGTACGTTGCGTCCTTCATTGTCCTATGGTTTTCTTCTTTGCACAGCATGCCGTAAAGTCCTGGACTTAAAAATATCCGTTCACCTCCAAATGGAGGCAAAATAGTCGGTGAATTGTGGTGGGATGCTTTTAAATACTTAAAAATATCCGTTCACCTCCAAATGGAGGCAAAAGAGTCGGTGAATGGTGATGGGATACTCGTTAAGTCTTAAATTGGCGTTTGTGAACTCCAAAAGGCAGTAATTACAAATTGCAGTCCTTTCTCAATGAAGCCCACGCATATACAAGGCGTTCAAAACCAAGTGTCGCATACTTTGAAAGATGTGAGTACTCATCGAAACACGAAAAGCAAATCCAGTAAACATGGGTCCGGAAACGTATACTTTCCGAGATAAACACCTGTTTGTAGGAAGGGGTGAGCGACGCTTGGTTAGAAATATTGGCACAGTCGTTGCATTGGCGCACCGTGAAATGTGTCGGCAGGGTATTATGATGTCTTACTCACAGTACTCTACCTACCATTAGGTGGTCTGCCGTAAGTTCTGTGGTTCGAGTCGTGTTGTGCATTCCTCAGTTTTCGTTGTGCTTGTGTGTCTTACTGTTCAGTGTTGTACGTATCTTGCTGTTCTACCTTCTTCCAAACGCAGATTCGTTAATGTTTTTACTGTTATTGCTCTTTTTGTACATACAAATGGTGCAGTACGTTAACATTTTCTCTCTTGCAACACTTGTTAGCAATGGATGCCTCCTGCTCGGGAAGTAAAATGGCGGATATGATATTCTGCTATGATTTAGCAAACGGACGCAGCCACGTTCTGTAGAAGAGACATCTGGGATCAGTGTACGACGATTGATAGCAGTAGAAGGCGTGTATCACTCTCTCATCTGGGAGGTACTTCATGAACGATTGCTGTATCAATACCAAATGCGGTGTGTTCAGACGCTGAGGCTACAGGATCATCATGGCAGATGGCGGTTGTGTTAATGGCTGTTGCAGAAGTGTGCCGCACATCCGCTATTAACAGCCAAGATTTTTAGTAACCGATGAGGCAGGGTTCACAAGGAATAGTGTTGGGACAGCATATATGAGCAGATGTAAGCCCCCACGCAATTAAGGAAAAACGGCGTCCACACCGACTCTTAGTCAGTGTGTGGGGCAGGCGCACTTGGGGATAGATTAGTAGGGCTACACGTGCTATCACAACAACTTTAACTGGGGCGCATTATCTGAACTTTCTCATTAATTGCTGGTGGCTGTGCCGTTGTAGCAACGAATACAAATGTGTTTCAGGCATGACGGTGCAGACATTTCAGGACAGCTGGTTTGATTGAGGGGGGGGGGGGGGGGGGAGGAAAATAGCCTGCTCATTCTCCTGACCTCAATCCCTTAGACTGTTGGCTATGGGTGGCTATGGGGGCACTTTAAGTAATTGGTCTACGCCAACCCCAATCAACGATGTGCGGGCACTACAGGGTCGCGTCCTCAGTGCATGCCAGCAGGTACAGCAACAAGAACTGGGGGTACTTGACAGGGAGCGTCATTCCATACGCCGGTGGACGGAGGGGTGTGGATGCTACGTTGAAAACCTCTTGTAAAATGTTTTTTATTCCAGTCTTTGATCACAATATCAGTTCTTTTGATGATGACCGGTTTGTGCATAATGACTGGTCATCGTCAAAAGAACTGATATTGTGATCAAAGACCGGAATAAAAAGCATTTAACAGTATTGGATCACTGTTCGTATAAGCGACTATGTCTCAGCTGGTGACCCCTTGTAAACATGTATTTATGCATTTTCAGACCCGTATTTACTGGACTTATCTCAGAAAGTATGCATTTCAAGGCTCATATTTATTGGACTTATTTTCCTTTTTCGATGAGTACTATCACTTCTCAAAGTATTTTTTCTGAACACCCTGTATCTTTCTTGCATGTGCAATAGCGGCGCCATACTACGGCCTGAAGTCCTACTGTTCATTGTGCCCATCCCTGTAGAAGATTACGCCAAGGCACGCTTGCAGGGAAGTCTCTCAACCTGTGTTACTGTATGTTGCATTTTAGAAGTGGCCATCTCGACAAAATGCAAAATCGAAGCGCCTTAAAAACCAAGTGGTGTGAGACATACAGCCAGATCCAGGATTAGAGGAATAGTGTCTTTTTGTTCATCTGCGTGGCTCAGCGAACTCGAACTTTAGCCTTTCAGTTGCCTGGTAGATCGGCAGGGTTTTACTTTCAAAATACACCATGCAGATGTGCTTTTATTATGCAGCCAAATGTGAAACTTCCCTAGCAGTCGAGAACAGTGCAAAGAGTGTCTTTGTTCCACGTTAGTGGTTTACAACTCGCATAGCGGTACGTAACATGAAAAACGTTGTTAACAGGCGGATTTGACTCTCACAACGCATGTACAGAAAACACGTGAATTGCACCACCGCGTATTCATATATATACACTTCTGGAAATGGAAAAAAGAACACATTGACACCGGTGTGTCAGACCCACCATACTTGCTCCGGACACTGCGAGAGGGCTGTACAAGCAATGATCACACGCACGGCACAGCGGACACACCAGGAACCGAACCGCGGTGTTGGCCGTCGAATGGCGCTAGCTGCGCAGCATTTGTGCAAAGCCGCCGTCAATGTCAGCCAGTTTGCCGTGGCATACGGAGCTCCATCGCAGTCTTTAACACTGGTAGCATGCCGCGACAGCGTGGACGTGAACCGTATGTGCAGTTGACGGACTTTGAGCGAGGGCGTATAGTGGGCATGCGGGAGGCCGGGTGGACGTACCGCCGAATTGCTCAACACGTGGGGCGTGAGGTCTCCACAGTACATCGATGTTGTCGCCAGTGGTCGGCGGAAGGTGCACGTGCCCGTCGACCTGGGACCGGACCGCAGCGACGCACGGATGCACGCCAAGACCGTAGGATCCTACGCAGTGTCGTAGGGGACCGCTCCGCCACTTCCCAGCAAATTAGGGACGCTGTTGCTCCTGGGGTATCGGCGAGGACCATTCGCAACCGTCTCCATGAAGCTGGGCTACGGTCCCGCACACCGTTAGGCCGTCTTCCGCTCACGCCCCAACATCGTGCAGCCCGCCTCCAGTGGTGTCGCGACAGGCGTGAATGGAGGGACGAATGGAGACGTGTCGTCTTCAGCGATGAGAGTCGCTTCTGCCTTGGTGCCAGTGATGGTCGTATGCGTGTTTGGCGCCGTGCAGGTGAGCGCCACAATCAGGACTGCATACGACCGAGGCACACAGGGCCAACACCCGGCATCATGGTGTGGGGAGCGATCTCCTACACTGGCCGTACACCACTGGTGATCGTCGAGGGGACACTGAATAGTGCACGGTACATCCAAACCGTCATCGAACCCATCGTTGTACCATTCCTAGACCGGCAAGGGAACTTGCTGTTCCAACAGGACAATGCACGTCCGCATGTATCCCGTGCCACCCAACGTGCTCTAGAAGGTGTAAGTCAACTACCCTGGCCAGCAAGATCGCCGGATCTGTCCCCCATTGAGCATGTTTGGGACTGGATGAAGCGTCGTCTCACGCGGTCTGCACGTCCAGCACGAACGCTGGTCCAACTGAGGCGCCAGGTGGAAATGGCATGGCAAGCCGTTCCACAGGACTACATCCAGCATCTCTACGATCGTCTCCATGGGAGAATAGCAGCCTGCATTGCTGCGAAAGGTGGATATACGCTGTACTAGTGCCGACATTTTGCATGCTCTGTGCCTGTGTCTATGTGCCTGTGGTTCTGTCAGTGTGATCATGTGATGTATCTGACCCCAGGAATGTGTCAATAAAGTTTCCCCTTCCTGGGACAATGAATTCACGGTGTTCTTATTTCAATTTCCAGGAGTGTAGCACCTCATTACAGCACTGTTGTTGTAATAGGCATACACAACTTTCGTTTATACTGCTTCAGGTTTCCCTAATTAAGTCTATGGAAAAATTACCAGAAGCTACGGGGCCTTATGCTACGTTTTCAGTATCCATGATACAGTCCCACACAGCGCGCTACAAGATACAATGGAAACTTAAATAAATGGAAGGCCCAAAAGATTACAGCAGCGCCGTGTAGTGGTGTACTGGGGGTACTTGCTCACTAAGAAGGTTACTATTATATGTTTATCGTATGGTTTTACAAGTGCAGAAAACTGTCTACAATCAAACGGAAACATCCGAATCTAGCAACCAATCAAGAGCACTTTGGGTCACTTGATGGAAGGTCCTCAGATCACCGTCAAATCTTTAAGTGTACACTCCTTTAACTGTGACCTATTGTTTGCTCCTCCGTTCGCAATCGCAGTCGGCAGAACGACGGAAGCCTGACTTCTTCATGGTGTAACCATATCTTCCTTGGCCAGTCCTACACAGTTTCAGCCTCGATCACAATTGGCGTGATACTTCGAATCTGTCGACCTTGAACCAGCTGAGAGTTGTTGGGTGGATGTTGGTTCCAGCGTTGCCGTCATTTGGAAGTCACGTCAAAAGAACCGATACTTTCTAAATCAACCCACGGTGATTTTCATGATTTGAGACGAGTTGTTAGTAGAATGAGATTTTCACTCTGCAGCGGAGTGTGCGCTGATATGAAACTGCCTGGCAGATTAAAACTGTGTGCCGGACCGAGACTAGAATTCGGGACCTTCGCTTTTCGCGGGCAAGTGCTCTACCATCTGAGATATCCAAGCACGATCACGACCCGTTCTCACAGCTTCAATTCCGCCCATACCTCGTCTCCTACCTTTCAAACTTCGCAGAAGCTCTTGCCCGCGCAAGGCAAAGGTCCAGAGCTCGAGTCTCGGTCCGGCACACAGTTTTAATCTGCCAGGCAGTTTCATATCGAGTTGTTAGTAGATCTTGTAGGACAACATACAAGGGAGAGTTCTTATGAGAAGCAATCTTTTTGAGCAAGTTTATCTTAGCTTCTTTCCTCCTTAGATCCTGCGGAACAAATTACGTGTGTTTGAATTCCCCAGGGACCAAACTGCTGAGGTCATCGATCCCTAGACTTACACAAAACTAACTAACTTATTCTAAGAACAACACACACACCCATGACCAAGGAAGGACTCGAACCTCCGTCGGGAGGGGATGCGCAAGCTGTGACATGGCCCCTGGACCGCGCGGCCGGAGCAAACTAGGTAAGACAGTCAGCCACTGACTGGGAGTAGATGTGACAGTGATAGTGATTACTCTCATCGCTTCGTTAAGCCGCAGATCAGTCTTTGTTGTGCGTGAACGGTTTTCCTGAATGGAGGCACAGTATTCTCGAGCAGAATACACGAGAGCGAAAGCAGCAGAGTGCAGAGTATTGGCGTCCGCATCCCAGTTGCTTCCGGTAATCTTGCGAAGTAGATTTACTCTTGAGCCAAGCTTCTTGGATAATTTGATTCGCTATTGTTTCAATGACAAGGAGCAAGTAGCTGTGTGGTACTTCATTCCATCGAAAGTCACGTTGGGCTTCCCTGTTACTTAGGTGGAATGCAGTAACCTCATTTTTACTTGGGTTAGGCTGAAGTCTCCATTTACGGAAGCAATCACTCAACTCCTATTATATCACTTGTCAACACACTCTGACGGTGCATGAGGTCTTTAGTCTGCAAGGCTAACGCTAGGTCGTCTGTGTAAGGGATTTTCATGGAGTCCGTGTCTTGCATATCAAGCATATACAGATTAAACAGGTGGGAGACTGGAGCTGTTCGCTGTAGCACGCCATTATTTATACTCGTCCGTGTTCTAGCTTTTCCGTTCAGAGACACCTTAAAGCTCCTGTAAGAAAGCTAGTTAACTAGAAACGTCAGCTTTCGGCACAGGATTATTTCAGTAAGCTGCAACATCAGTGCCTCCCCTCGCACATTGCCATAGGCTGCCGCAAGATCCACGAAAACTGCAGGTGATTTGAGACCTCGCTGAAATCCAGCATCTGCTACAACTGTCAACGTTAAGACCTGATCGAAAACAGCTCCGATATTTCCTGAAGCCACCTTGTTCGCTGACATGGTACGTGTGACGAAATCGTACTAACTGCTGTTTCATATTCCACGAGCTGACGTAATTTTTGCACACTTTAAAAACTGTGGACTTGACATTAACGACCCTTGCATTTACGCTATCGTCGTGCATATACGAACGCCAGTGAGCTGCTACACTGTACTAAAGTGCGCGTCATATATCTTGGCGGCCGAGTTTAGGTTCGTTCTGCGCATCTGACGTCAGAAAACACAGTGAGCCAATGAACAGAGAACGACGTTGCCAGATCTCGACTGCAGTGCAGAGCATGGACGAGTCTCTTCAGTTTTAGAAACGTTCAGTCATAAATACAGTAATAGAACAAAAGCAATGTCTTGATAGCAGACTTTCTTTTATAGAAAGTTTGGAAAAAGCATTCTTTATACCAATTGCTTCATATTCTATTAATTAATTAAACCAAACAAGCAATAAGACTCCTAATTCAGGCGATAGCAAGGAAAGGTGTTCGTTTGAATCTCACGAACTGCTTTTTCGCAATAAAGAACAGCGGTAATTGTTTATTTCCTATTGTACTTCGACGAAGCGTGAGTAATTCATAGTCATACCAACAGTGTTTATAAGTAGTTGCGTGAGGTGTTACAGTCCTTATGGAGTTACACTATTCGATGAGCCGATGTAGCGGAACGGTTCAGGTGTTAGGCTGCCAAGTGAAAGGTTACGAGTTCAAACCTTGTGCAGTGCTTAACATTTTCTTTATTTAAAAACAATATTGGAGTGCCATACTTCACGATTTTTATTCGTTTGAATGAAATTTCTAGTGCTTTGCCTCTTCATTAACTTTTTCGCTGCTGCAGACACGTGCTCCCCGCATTCCGCGCTGTGCGCGATTTTGTCATCACTGCACTTCTCGCCTGTGCAGACACATGGTGTTCCCACTGCTTTGACACACTTATCATTCGATTTCACAAAAACTATTTGGCCAAAAAATTTGATTTTTACACGTCTTCTTGACTGGTACCTTCCCCCCATAAATGACTTAATTTTGTTTTGATGTGTAGCATTAAATGTAGTAAACCATTGCACGAAATTTTGAAGAGTTGCCACAATGTTGAGAATGAAATGTGGACAAGATACCTAAATTTCATATAATATTTGCTGTGTCTAGACAAGACAGTCTAGACACAAGGGAGGTAGCCGAAAGTGCACGTGTCAACTCAAACCGTCTTGCGTTAAGTCTGAAACAGGATACGTGATGAAAGCTATAAAGAAAAGAACGGAGCTTCTCGTATACTTAACTTTAATTCTTTGTGGTACATTTCTCTTGATAATACAAGTGAGACTCTCTCCAGATATGGTTAATGGCGCCTTGCTAGGTCGTAGCCATGGACTTAGCTGAAGGCTATTCTAACTGTCTCTCGGCAAATGAGAGAAAGGCTTCGTACGTGTAGTCGCTAGCAATGTCGTCCGTACAACTGGGGCGAGTGCTAGTAAGTCTCTCGAGACCTGCCGTGTGGTGGCGCTCTATCTGCGATCCTGACAGTGGCGACACGCGGGTCCGACATGTACTAATGGCCCGCGGCCGATTTAAGCTACCACCTAGCAAGTGTGGTGTCTGGCGGTGACACCACAATATTTACTGTATAACAATATCTCATTTAATTTAAGTACCACATAGGTGTCGTATGTAATATTGAGAAATATTCCGTCTTTAGCGACTGTAATAAAAGTTTTATTTTCACAGGGCGCGTTTGGCTTTATTTTAAAGTGAAAGGTGAAAAGGTATGGCACATACACAATGGTATTCATGTTCTATTTCTTGTTTTTGTTCCACAGTCGCAGTTTTACCAATGGTATTGAAATATATCCCTCTTCTGCAACTGTAATAAGCGACTTATTTAGACCAGATGCGTTTCTCTCTGTTGAAGCATCATAAGAGGACTGTATTTTGTGTCCTCCATTGCCAAGTCACCTTTCGTAGTTTTGTGCTGCGGTAGCACAATATTCAACGTTTGTGTTGGCTCATCAGTGTTTTAGCAAATAAATGCTGTTTGTGTGTGCCACACACAAAATTATATTTGACATAGCTCTGAGCACTTCACTGACAGACTGTATATTCAAGTCCTAATGTTTTTGTAAGTCCACAGTTTTGTTTAATGTATTTTGTCTACTTCCTTTTGATTGATTGAAGTGCTTTAAAATAAAGCCAAACGTGCCCAGTGTAAGTAAAACTTTTGTTACAGTCGCGAAAGGTGGAATATTTCTGAATATTACATACGACACTTATGTGGTACTTAAATTAAATGAAATATATAGGTATCTTGTCCACATTTCATTCTCAACATTGTGGCAACTAAAATCGACCATCCGGAAAGTATACTCTATGGACTTTACCTCTGCAAACTCTTCAAAATTTCGTGCAATGGTTTACTATATTTAATGCTGCATAATAACTGCGTTGAACATCGAAACAAAATTAAGTCATTTATGGGCGGAAGGTAGGTAAAAATCTAATTTTTGAGCCAAATAGTTTTTGTGGAATCGAATGATAGTGTGTCAAAGCAGTCGGAACACAATGTGTCTGCACAGGCGAGCAGTGCAGTGACAAAATCGCCCACAGCGCGGAATGCAGGGAGCACGTCTTTGTAGCAGCGAAAGGGTTAATGCGGCCGTGGTGGCTTTACTTCATGAACTGCGCGCTCCCCCCTAAACGTAAGCTTGCGAACTATGCTATACTATGGCGCTGCTTCTCTTGGCGCGTGCGTCGTGTTCAACTGGCAACGCAGCAATCTCCCGCGTCTAGGCGGGCATGCGCGAGCCGCCAAGATAAAAGAATTGAACTATAGTTGCTTCTGACTAGCCTATATCCAGCGCCAGTCGGTGGAAGATTATTATTGTCGCCAAATCGATGATATACACGTCAAAAGCCGTACTTTAACATTGACATACCCGTTACAATTTCGTCGCTGCCACCTGGCTCCTGACGACATTGGCTTACCCATGACATATAGATAAGGAACTTGCGTCCGTTTGAAGCTCTCTCTCTCTCTGTACTGACTCTGAAAACAGTGCACGTAATTTCTAATTTCTTCACTTTATTTGAGTTTCGAGCCGTGTGTGCTGGCCTCACGGCCAGAGCAGTGCCTCGCTGGTTATCGATGGTCGCCCGCGGTTTAGTCTTCCGATGAGAGACGGTGGTCTGAGGGTCTTTGATTGGAAGACTATTTAAGAGCGGGTGGCGTGTCCGTTGCTCTCGAATCCTTCAAGATTAGTTCCGCGAGGACACTCTGCGAAGTAATGGGTCACGTTGCTGATGGCTGAGTGACAGTGTGGTAGGGCGGTGCCGTGAGGGGGCTGTTGTCTGCTATGGTTGTGCGGAGTGGCGTTGTCGCTGAGTACGACCAAAGTACGGTACTCGAGTCTAAGGAGCCAGTTTGCACTTGTGTTCACAAACAGAGGTGACCGTTTTTGGTTTGGTTGGGTTGGGTTGGTGGTTAAAAGGCTGTTTAAAGCATTAATTTTTCCCACATCTTGGTTATCGTAGAAGTACAGGGTGATTCAAAAAGAATACCACAATTTTAGGAATTTAAAACTCTGCAACGACAAAAGGCAGAGCTAAGCACTATCTGTCGGCGAATTAAGGGAGCTATAAAGTTTCATTTAGTTGTACATTTGTTCACTTGAGGCGCTGTTGACTAGGCGTCAGCGTCAGTTGATGCTAAGATGGCGACCGCTCAACAGAAAGCTTTTTGTGTTATTGAGTACGGCAGAAGTGAATCGACTACAGTTGTTCAGCGTGCATTTCGAACGAAGTATGGTGTTAAACCTCCTGATAGGTGGTGTATTAAACGTTGGTATAAACAGTTTACAGAGGATGGGTGTTTGTGCAAAGGGAAAAGTTCTGGACGGCCGAGAACGAGTGATGAAAATGTAGCACGCATCCAGCAAGCATTTGTTCGCAGCCCAGGAAAATCGACTCGCAGAGCTAGCAGAGAGCTGCAAATTCCACAATCAACTGTATGGAGAGTCCTACGAAAAAGGTTAGTTATGAAACCTTATCGTCTGAAATTGGTTCAAGCACTGTCTGCAGCTGATAAGATTAAAAGAATCGATTTCTGTGATTTTATCCTTGCTCAAATGGAAACAGATGAATCTATCGTTTCAAAGATTGTGTTTAGTGATGAAGCAACTTTCCACACTAATGGGAAAGTCAACCGTCACAATGTCTGTATATGGGGCACTGAGAATCCGCGGGAAACAACTCAGTATGAACGTGACTCGCCTAAGGTGAACGTTTTCTGTGCCATTTCAGCCAATAAAGTTTTTGGTCCCTTTTTCTTCGAAGGTGCTACTGTAACTGGACTACAGTATCTGGAGATGTTAGAGAATTGGCTGTTCCCTCAGCTCGAACAAGAAGCACAACAATTCATATTTCAGTAGGATGGAGCGCCACCACATTGGCACTTATCTGTCCGTAACTACCTGAACGTCAACTACCCGAGGCGATGGATCGGCCGCCAGGCAGCCCGTGACAGAGCACTTCATCACTGGCCTCCAAGAAGCCCTGATCTTACCCCCTGCGATTTTTTCTTATGGGGGTATGTTAAGGATATGGTGTTTCGGCCACCTCTCCCAGCCACCATTGATGATTTGAAACGAGAAATAACAGCAGCTATCCAAACTGTTACGCCTGATATGCTACAGAGAGTGTGGAACGAGTTGGAGTATCGGGTTGATATTGCTCGAGTGTCTGGAGGGGGCCATATTGAACATCTCTGAACTTGTTTTTTAGTGAAAAAAACTTTTTAAATACTCTTTGTAATGATGTATAACAGAAGTTTATATTATGTTTCTTTCATTAAATACACATTTTTAAAGTTGTGGTATTCTTTTTGAATCACCCTGTATAATTACGCTGTTATATACGACTATGTCACCGGATTGCACTACTGAGCGTATATATTATGAAGCAGCTACTTGGTCTAAGTCATTTGATATCAGTATTTTGCCCACGTTGTGCTGTTCAAGTTTCTTTCGCCCGTTAAGAAATGTCTTAGCTTCAGGTGGCTGTAATGTAGTGTGATGTGCGTATTTAAGGATCTATCATATGCTGCTGTTGTTTATCCGTACATTAAATGATGATCCTTTTACCCATTCATTACCTGCAGATTAGCTGGGTGGATGATCATTGAATTGTTTATAATTTAGTAGAAAAAAAAGTGCTGACCCTGTTCCTTCTTGTAAACCGAGGAGATGTTTGTGAACCAGCTGTTGGTTTACTGAGTGCATGTGGAATACGACTAACTGGCTTAAAATGTTTGCGCTTCTAATGATCCGGAATTGTTTCATAAAGTCAGGTATTCTTGTTTGCATTGGTTAAATACTTACTTCTTATTTGAAGTGCCTTGAAGTCATTGAAACTGTTAAGTTAGTATATGAGCAATCATCTATCGGCTTAATTCACATGCGGTTAAATGAAAAGGTTAAAAGTAAATTTTTTTGTGTCGTTTAATGGCAAGAGATAATTCTAATACTTATATTGCTTTTCACTGCAAGTTATCTCTGTCTGTGTGCGTGAGGTTGCGTATGTTTGTTGCCGTTATTAAACATCTTAATTAAGCGCATTTACTTCTTGTTTGTGCCTGCTGCTAACAGATTTATGTTAATGGTATTAGAAGTTATTGTAACAAGAAGGGTCAAGACGTAGAGTGTTGTAAAGATAATGGCAGCAAGTGCACTCAAGGACCTACCATTTGTGAAACTAATACTGATATTGTGGCGCATAAACCCCTACCTATCCCCACAAGTTAAGTACTGTTGTTTATCCATTGGTGGTCAATGGATCTGGGATCTGTGTGCCAGTCGTTTGTGAAATTATGAGTTGCAGTTATTTGCTTTAAGGAAGAAAGGTCATATTTGAAGGTCCTTGGCATTCTTTGTACGTATTCTTTACTGTAGTGTCAGCAATTAGAGTTATAAGGTTAATAATCTCTTTTAATGCTGGTTATCAGAGTTTATTTAATGTTTTCTGAAATGACCATCTGTGTTGAAGTGTTCAACGTTTTGAAGTGACTAACCGTAAATCTGTTCCAAGGTATGTTTCTGAAGTGGCATGGCACCTTACCTCTCTACTACCGCTCCTACCATTTTAAGTTCATTAAATATTTGTTTTCTTCAGTAAACATAGTAACTAAACTCAAGTATGCAGGGAGTTTCACAATTCCTACTACAGGCTTCTAGGGATTTTAGTCCTGCTATAACAACGGGTGCGAGAAACTGGTACCTTTCGAACTTCGAGGGTTGACAGTGTTGCTCCGTGGACGCACCGCACTCTCGGCTTCGAAGAAGACGTCATTCGTCACGTGGAAGGGAACCCGACGACCAGTGGTCGTAACATTGTCTTTGCCAAAGTCTGCTCTAGAGCACACAGGTCACAGCTCATTGTGTCCGCTGTGTGTCTGTACCGCGAAATGGGGGATTTGGATGTGATCCATCTTCACACTTATTTTACATCCAGTAAATCGGACACGACATCCTCATCAAAACTTTATCTACTAATTCCCCTCTACAGCCACTACAAATCAGCAACATAAGGTGTGAAGCACACGGTACATGTTTTCGTTGGTAGCCTATTTATTTTCCTGTCACCATTGTTTGTTAACCCTGCCCCTTTTCATTTTAAATCACTTATATCTTTATTTGCGTCTTGGGCAACGTGTTTCAGCACATGTGTGTTTATTAATGTTATCAGAGAACTTTACGTATTTAAATGATGTGCCGGCCGTGGTGGGCAAGCGGTTAAAGGCGCTACAGTCTGGAACCGCGCGGCCGCTACGGTCGCAGGTTCGAATCCTGCCTCGGGCATGGATATGTGTGATGCCCTTAGGTTAGTTTAATTAGTTCTAAGTTCTAGGCGACTCATGATTGCAGAAGTTAAGTCGCATAGTGCTCAGAGCCATTTGAACCAATTAAATGATGTAAAATATGCACGGCCTATGGCGTCCACCGTAAGGTTTATAGCTTCGACAAGTCAGGAAAAATCTTTTTATTTTTCATTGGTGCGAGGTCTGAACACGTTGCCAATTTTGATTCTGAAGGCTTATCAGGCCGCCTAATTTTCAACATTCGTCTGCAGCACCGCATCTTAAATGCTTTGATTATCTTCTGTTCTGGTTTTCCCACTCCATGTTTCACTACCATACAATGCTGTGCTCCAAACGTATATTCTCAAAAATTTCTTCCTCAAATTAAAGCCGATATTTGATATTAGTAGACTTCTCTTGGCGAGGAATTCCCTTTTTGGTAGTGCTAGCCTGCTTTTGATGTCCTCCTTGCCCCGTCCGTCATTGGTTATATTGCTGCCTAGGTAGCAGAATTCTTAACTTCATCTACTTCGTGACAATCAATCCTGATTTTAAGTTTACCGCTGTTCTCATTTCCGCTACATTCGTCCTTCTTTGATTTATTCCCAATCTATATTCTCAGTAGACTGTCCACTCCATTCAGCATATCATGTAATTCTTCTTCACGTTTACTCATAATAACAATGTCATCAGCGAATAGTGTCATTGGAACCCTTTCACCTTCAATTTTAACTTCACGCCTGAACCTTTCTTTTCTTTCCTTCATTGCTTCTTCGATGTACAGATTGAACAATGGGGGCGAAAGACTGCATCCATGTCTTATAACCTTTTTAATCTGAGCACTTCGTTCTTGGTCGTCCACTCTTATTATTCCCTCTTGGGTCTTGTACATATTGTGTAATACCCGTTTCACCCTATAGCTTACCCCTATTTTCCTCAGAATTTCGATCATCTTGCACCATTTTACATTGTTGAAGGCTTTTTCCAGATCGACAAATCATATGAACGTGCCCTGATTCTTCTTCAGTCTTGCTTCCATTATCAACCTCAACGTCAGAATTGCGTCTCTCGTGTCTTTACCTTTCCTAAAGCCAAACTGATCGTCATTTAACACATCCTCAATTTTCTTTTCCAATTTCTGCACATTATTCTTGTGAGCAACTTGGATGCATGAGCTTTTAAACTGATTGTGCGACAATTCTGGCACTTTTCAGCTCGTACACTATTCGGAGTTGTGTGGATGACGGTGTATTGCCAAACTCATACATTGTACACACCAAGTCGTTTTGTAAACATTTCTCCTAATGATTTCAGAAATTCTGATGAAATATTATCGATACCTTCTGTCTTATTTGATCTTAAGTCTACCAAAGCTCTTTTAAATACTGATTCTAATACTGGATCCCCTATCGCTTCTCAATTTACTCCTGTTTCTTCTTATATCACATTAGACAAATCTTCCCCCTCATTGAGGAGGCCTTCAGTGTACTCTTTCTACCTATCCGCTCTCTCTTTAGCATTTAACAGTGGAATTCCAGTTGCATCCTTTATGTTATCTCCCTTGCCTTTAATTTCATCGATTTGACTTTCCTATATGCTGAGACAGTCCTTGCGACTATCATTTCTTTTTCTATTTCTTCACATTTTCCATGCAGCCATTTCGCCTTAGCTTCCGCACTCTCCCTATTTATTTCATTCCTCTGTTGCTTGTGTTTTTGTATTCCTGAATTTCCCTGAACATTTTTGCTATTCCTTCTTCCATCGATCATCGGAAGGACTTCTTCTGTTACCCATGGTTACTTTGCAGTTACCTTCTTTGTACCTATGTTTTTCTTTACAGCTTCTGTGATTACCCTTTTTAGAGATGTCGACTCCTCTTCAACTGTACTGCCTACTGGACTATTATTCATTGCTGTTTGTACAGCCTTAGAGAACTTCAAGTGTATGTCGTCATTCCTTAGTGCTTCCGCTTCTTTGCGCATTGATTCTTCCTGACTAATCTCTTGAACTTCTGACCGCTCTTTATCACAACTATATTGTGATATGAATCTATAGCTGCTGCTGGGTACGCCTTACAATCCAGTATTTGATTTCGGAACGTCTGTCTGACCATGATGTGATCTAACTGAAATCTTCCCGTATCACCCTGCCTTTTCCAAGTATACATCCTCCTCTTGTGATTCTTGAACAGAGTATTCGCTATTAGCAGCTGAAATTTACAGTATTACAGAACTCAGCCTTTGTTTTGTCTCATTCCTTGTCCCAATCCTCTATTCTTCAGTAACATTTTCTTCTACTTATTCCCATACAACTGCGTTCCAGTCCCCCATGACTATTAGATTTTCATCTCCATTTGCGTACTGTATTACCCTTTCAGTATCCTCGTATACTTTCTCTCTCTCTCCTCTCATTCATCTTCAGCTTGCAACGCCGGTATGAATACCTGAATTATCGTAGTTGGTGATAGTTTGCTGTCGATTCTGATAAGAACAACCCTGTCATTGAGCTGTTCACAGTAACACATTATCTGTCCTACCTTTCTATTCATTATAATTACATTCTGGAAATCACTATACAGCGTTCTTGAACTCGAGTGAGATTAGGCAGTTTCGTAATTATCTTTAGGCAATAGGAAGTTTTGCTTATTTTTACAAAATTTGTGTGTGGGATTTTTTTGGTAACATGTTTTTAGGGCTTTGTTTACTAATTCCGCACTTGATTTTTACAGTAATTTTGCTAAGAAGCGCGTTTTTCTAGCCCTTGTATGGGTAAATGATAAAAAATTGGGCATATTCGCGGCCAAATATTAACAATCTAAATCTCTTCAGAGCGTGCTTCGCTACATATTACAATAACGTAACTGTGTGCACCTACACACACTGTGCCTGCCTCTTCTTTTTATGGGACATATTTCACTCTGAAACAAATTAATAAGAGTGCCACTACGTCACTTCTAAAGTTTTCGAGAGATTTTTCGTAACTGTAAGGTAAACGTCGCTACCGAAAATCCGCTAGCACATATTCGCCATTCAGACATTATCTGCCCGATACCGTTAGTTGGAAATTTACTGAGAAGAACCAAGTTGTAGAATAGGACGAATCCAATGCGGCGCTCCTTACTCTGCCATTAAGTAAGAGTTTCCATTTTCTTGTTTTTGTCATCTGTGTCTCTGACCAGCTGCCTTGCTCCGCTGTGTTCCGGCGTGTGTGCCCGAAGCCAAAATTAATTTTACAGCTTAAATTGTTTTACTACTTTCAACTACATTAAGTTCTTAAAATGAATATTTGTCTATCTTAAATCAAATGGTTCAAATGGCTCTGAGCGCTATGGGACTTAACATCTGATGTCACCAGTCCCCTAGAACTTAGAACTACTTAAACCTAACTAACCTAAGGTCGTCACACACATCCATGCCCGAGGCAGGATTTGAACCTGCGACCGTAGCGATCGCGCGGTTCCAGATTTTTTTCAGTTGAAAAGTGTGACGTCCGAAGAAAAATCCCGGCTTTAACTTAGAGAAACCTGGCAACCCTGACTTTGACTGGCAAAATAACGGGGGGATTTGGTCCTCTCGCCTGCCCATAGAGTCGTTTCTGATATAAGTGAGCTCCAAAACGGACATCTAGTTGCATTTAACAGTATAGGTTATTCGAGAATAAGCCGGCCGAGGTGGCCGAGCGGTTCTAGGGGCTTCAGTCTGGAACCGCGCGACAGCTACGGTCGCAGGTTCGAATCCTGCCTCGGGCATATATGTGTGTGATGTCCTTAGGTTAGTTAGATTTAAGTAGTTCTAAGTTCTAGGGGACTGTTGACCTCATAACTGAAGTCCCATTATTCGAGAATATATAGAGATTATAATACTGGAGTAAGGTATATATTTTGATGGTATTGAACCAGTTAATTGTGGGAGGTATATATTTTGATGGTATTGAACCAGATAATTGTAGGAGAATGTAAAGAAAAAGGAGTAACTTGTTGGTGAGAAAATGAATGCAATGCACGCCATAGATGCAGCCTACAGTGTATACGATAGCGTTATTTTTACAGAACGTAGTCACTGGAAGAAAAATAGCTCTCAAGAAGTGTTCCGCTGGAGACTTTGAGTGGCTGAGGAAACTCGATGCTGGCCCGAATCCTAGCCAAACGACGTCCCGCTGTTGACAAGGGACGTGTTTCCGCTAGCAATTACAAAGACGCGTCGCCCGGAGGCGGACGCACGCCGGCGAGTAATTGACACGCCTGGCAGATCCTGCGCCGTGCCGCGCGGCCACACAGTGCGGCCTGGTGCTATTGATCCACACGTAACGGCGCCCCTCTCCTCGACCGCCACCCCCGCTGCCGCCGCCATCGCCCCACCCCCACCCCCGCACGCGTCTCGGGCTGACGCGGGGCCGGGCGGCCGTCTTGTTTACTCGCCCCGTCCTCGGGCCGTCGCCATGGCAACGCAGCCAACCACCTGCTCTCGTTTCAAATTATCTGTTGCTGGTGGCGCCCGGACCACGTGCGTGCCCGCACGGTGGCGCTGCCGCTGCCGGAGAACCGATACGCCTGAGACAGCCCGGGCTCGGCGCACCTCTGCTCATTATCTCGCGCCACACGCCTCTGCACGTAGGCCTTCTGATAGCCGGATTAACGCCACGCCCATATTCACGCCTTCTCTTCCTTTGATTGCTTATACGCTGAACTTAATCCTTCGGCCCTGCGCTGCTTCCTGTAACAGATCGCTGCTTGAAAAAGTCGCCGTGTTACAGAAGTTTACTTTTGTCAGGAATTTATTACGTAACAATTTTTATTGATTATTGCGTCTGACATCATCCTTTTCAGAACTACGAAATAATGAAAAACATGATCTGAGTATATAATTCAAAAATTAACATACGTATCAAAAAAGTAACTATAAAATGCAGTTTTTCGAAAGTTTACTTTTGCTGCAGGAATGAATACTAAAGCAACCGTGTAACTGGCTATGCGAGGTAACGATGCATTTCGTCGTAGTATTGACAGCCGTATTATTACACCATATATAATATTAAATGTAAGTAATGTAAAAGGGGCAAAAAAAAGAGTGTTTACTACAAACAAACTGTCTCGTGCAACTGTTGAAAAATAATACCTAATCTCTTCCTATATGTTTGTAAATTCATAAATCCTATAATGCAAAAGGAATGTATAGAATAATGCATAGCGTAATTTTTGTGTACACTAATAAACTAGGGAACATCTTCGAGATATATATATGTGTGTGTGTGATTCAAAATACAACAATAAAAAGTATTATGTGATGTAAGCTAATGTCCTGTAACAAATTCTAGTTCGATCACCTTTGGCTAGTGGCATCATGTCACATAAAAAAAAAAAACAAGAAAATTTATGTAAAATCACAATACGATTTCAGAGCCTAAGAAAAGCCCGCGATACTGTGAAGAACTTGGGAGTGGGACACGTTCTAGTATTTGACTACGTGTATAAGAAAATGCAAACAATAAAACTGAAAATTAGGTCAGTGTTATTAAAGGAAGTAAAGTTTTAAATTTTGTCAATATCGTTATGTAACTTGTCTATACTACAAGCAAACACACACACAAACACCTCCTTCCTCTAATATTCCGCACATAATATTTATTTACATTTTCATTTTATACTTCGTACGTGCAGTCACTTAATTCTTCCTTCCTTCCTTGAGACCACATTTTATATGCTACATCTTCAGTCATCTCCAATTTTCCATTTGAGCGCTGTTTCCTATGCATATATTCATCGTACTTTCTCACAAACGTTCTCTTTATCAGGATTTGATAACGATAAATTGGTTTTTCTGTACCAGTGTTAAGCCGTATTTAGAACATATGTTATGACAAAAATCGGAAAGAGGAACTTGAGAATTTGGGTATATGCACGACAAGAAGTGAAAAAAATGTCGCACTAGTACGGTAACAAGACAACTGATGATAGGTTGACCGGAAGACCACACCGACAATTGAAAAGAGAGCTCTCATGTACAACAACTTTTTTTGTGTACGGCATTTGCTTTAAATTGTGGAAGATTATACTGAAACTCGACATTTGTCATTCATAAAAACTGTTGGTAGAAGAACTAATAAGAATTCATAATTTGTAATTACAAAAGACCGGCAGGCGAGACAAAGGACGTGTTAATTGGCGATGTCATCTGAAGGCAAGAAGTTGGTGGAAGATTACTGACCATGTTGGTCACGCAAAAGCTCGAGAAGCAATACGGAGAAATCATAGTTTGGACGGTCCACTGTTTGATGCATTTGAGCCGAACAGTTGAAAATTAGAAAATTGTGTGTGAATGATATCAAAATGTCTTTCAGACAAAAGAAATGTACACTAACACAAATAGCTCTACGAATGTGCGATAACTTTGTGCATTTTTGGTCGTGTCTGAGAGTACTAGCATACGTAATTGGTTTTGTTTGACAAATAGTAAGTTTTATTGCACTATTTGGCTAATTATTATTTGGCCTTCCAGCAAACCCCCGTCACCATACTCTTATATTTCCGCTTATACCGTGCGAATCGTAATGTGTGTTTTCACTGTTTATTTATATTCATTTTTTATCTATCCAGCACCGTGTTACCTGAATGGTACATCAGATGATTAAACTGATTTTACGTAAGTGGCAAAGAGCAACAAATATATTATCTTCACTTTAGTAATGGCAAAAAGAAAAAGCAGGCACAGTTATCTGTTCTGAAATGATACTACGACTTTTTTGTGACATGATGGTTTCCAAATGGTGATGTTTAAGCAATTCGTGAATATGGCAATATCAGCTGATACACAGTTTGTGTTTTGCGTACAGTTTCCCCAGTTGTCCATGTTGATTTTGTAAGTTGTTATATGTACTGTCTTTGCTAAGATATTGATGACATTTATCTTCTGATGTTGAATCGCTTCAAAAACGAAAGATGATTAGTCCCGTTGAGCACGAGGTCTTTAGAGGCGGAGCACATATCCGTACTAGGAAAAGATGGGAAAGAAAATTGGAGTTCACTTGTCAAAGGAAACATCATGACATTTGGCTTAAGAGAGTTACGGAAATCACGGGAAACCTAAATCTGGGTGGTCGGACGGGGATTTGAACAGTTATCATCCCGAATGCGAGTCGAGTGCGCTAACCACTACGCCACCTCACCCAATTGAGTCGCTTTTGCTCAAAGACCTTGTGGTTTATTTTCATGAACTTTGTTTCCTTCTGTATTGTCGGTATGTTGAGTGCTGATAGTACGTACACTTCGTAGGATTCGTTTTGTGTTTGTATAAGGGTTTATCTCTGAAACTAAGTCCGAATACTACGTTAACTAAAAAAGATGCTCTGTTAGATACAATGTTTGGACCTATGAATCAAATTAGTAAAGCGAAATGACTGCAAAAACCCGTAGAATATTACTTGGACCGGGAAAGATATTTTGTGCTACGGTTTACAAGGGACACTGAAAAGGAACATGAGTAACCATAACAAACATCTCACCGTGAATGAAACTGTATAGCGTGGCTTATAGCCCCATATTGTGTGATGGACACCTAGTGTGCTATAGTAGCCCACAATTACGAGACTTTAAAAATCACACTCTTACGTTGTCGGCTGTGTCAACCCAAAACCTGCATATTTTGCTGAAAGTCCATGAACAGAATCGCGAAGTACGAGCATTGTATTCGCAGTGGTTGAGTTTTGTTATTAATAGCAGTTAGGAACCCGTAAAAATTCTACCAACTGCTGAAGGCAAGCAGCACATTTCGCATTGAGTGATCCTGTGTTTACTTCTGAGTGCATGTCGGCATAAACTCGCGTAAATAGGAAAGTAATTAGCAAGGAGAAACTGGTTTGAAAGAGTATTTGAACATAAATAAATAAATCATGATAGCGTGTTTAACAATAAAACTTAGAAAATAGTGGCGCACAGAATTCCGAAACGTGAGAAAAACAAACAAAACAAGTCTATACAAGTAGCGAATTATTGACAAAATTTCATTATTAGACAGTGTGACGAAGTTAGTTGTTCGGCCAGTCGAATGAATTAGAAACACGACTAAGTGCCGAAAATTGGTCTTCTCACAACAGCACAGGGACTAGGCCTACATATGGGAGAAACACTTCCAATTTCAGTGCAGTTACCCACCTAAAAGCCGGCCGAAGTGGCCGTGCGGTTAAAGGCGCTGCAGCCTGGAACCGCAAGACCGCTACGGTCGCAGGTTCGAATCCTGCCTCGGGCATGGATGTTTGTGATGTCCTTAGGTTAGTTAGGTTTAACTAGTTCTAAGTTCTAGGGGACTAATGACCTCGGCAGTTGAGTCCCATAGTGCTCAGAGCCATTTGAACCATTTTTTGAACCCACCTAAAACTTAGCGATGCTAGTCAAGAAAGTAGTTATACGTAAACTACACGCTCACAGTGAGTAATTAAGAAAATCATACTAGAAGTGTGTGTTCCTGCACACAGTCAAACTGCTCCTTGCCACTACGTTGTAGGCAAACAGCCAGATGCCCCTTCAAACTTTAGACAAGCCCTTCCGCTAAGGTTGCCGGAAAACAAGTGCGCCTTCAAACATGTGATCCACAATTAGCAGCGGGGATCGCTGAGACCTAATTCGTCAGTTCAGCCGGAACTCAATGAATACTACCCGAACATCTAACAGACTGACCCAAAAATAAACGGTGCCGTTCGCACTAGATAACTAGGTAGAGAAGTGTATCTGCAGAACTGCTTTCACTAATACGTGAATTTACTGATTTGCAGATTAAATAGAGAAAGTTTCAGACTAAATAGAGGATGTTACAAATGTAATAGTAAACTTTCGATGTAACGATCACAAATGGATTAACGCTTTGGAGAGCTTTCACAATGGCAGTCGCCTTTGCGGTAAAGACGGGTGTTCTCAGAATGACGAAGACGATTCTGCTTGGAGGTCAGGACAGGAGAAGCCGCTACCCACATATGTTTGATCACACGTTTTTGATTCGTCAGACAACATTTTAATCGCACTGGCTGCTGAATTTATACCGTTATCCTTTACGTTTCCGTTACACAGCAGCTGTTATGGCCCTCAGTTGGAAAACTGGACTGATACACCTTCCACAGTCTACCCTGTGGAAGCCTCTTCATCTCTGGGTAGTAAGTATTGCTCTCCTTTAACCATTTTTATCCCCTCAGACTTCGCACCATTACAAAACTGACGGTTCCTTTATCCGTGCCCGCATCTCGTGGTCGTGCGGTAGTGTTCTCGCTTCCCACGCCCGGGTTCCCGGGTTCGATTCCCGGCGGGGTCAGGGATTTTCTCTGCCTCGTGGTGGCTGGGTGTTGTGTGCTGTCCTTAGATTAGTTAGGTTTAAGTAGTTCTAAGTTCTAGAGGACTTATGACCACAGCAGTTGAGTCCCATAGTGCTCAGAGCCATTTTTTTTTTGAGCCTTTATCCGTAAGGATTACTGTATCAACTTGTTTTAGTCAAGTTATGTCATAAATTTCGATTCAGTAGCTTCTCATTATTACTCTACCCGTCTAGTCTTAAGCACTGGTCTGTTGCAAAACAATTCAAAAGCTTCTGTTCTCTCACAGGTCGAGCTGTTGATTGTCCACATGTCACGTCCTCATTAGGGTACACACTAGACAAATAATTTCACAAGATATCTCGTAACATTTGAATATATGTTCAACTAGCGATCTGCCCCGGTTTCGTATCTATGGCAGGATATCTTGTCTGGCTTAGCGGTAATAAACTGTAGTAGACGAAGCTTATTCGTCAATCAGTCTGTCTATTTATGAAAACTATCGAAATCCCTACAGTAGTTCCTGATATTAGCCTCCACACACGGAAAAATCCCAAGGGGTACTTCAAGTCGTCGTAGTTCAGCCAGTCTGCACAAAATATTTGTAAATTACCAGCGACACGCCCCAGATCTGGACTGGTGGGAGACTGGTCTGACGTAGTAGTAATTTTATTTACGGATCATTGCATAGAGCTATGATTAAAATTCAAATAAGAAAGTTAGGTAACTGAATAACACAATTCTAAATTTCCTGTCGTGCTAGGTGCTGTGAAACCTATGTCAATGTGCAAGTGCCACCACTGTCTTGTGACGTGTGAAAATTATCTCCTGTCATTTGCTATTTCCAGTACGACACCAGAGGATGGGCTTACAACAGTCCGAAACCGGTCGTGTGAAAATAAAGTAATTTATAACTGAAGCGGTATTTTAAACCTCTGTTTACGACGTCATTTCTCTTGCAATATGTATCGTACAATGATATAAGTTAGAATGTGCATGCAGTGTTATATGTCTCTACTGTCTGGGAGATGATTTGTGAATACCGTTACTAGTAAGGGAGTATTAAATTAAAACGTCATTGTTCAAGCGGCAGTTTTACTGCACGAACAGGGAAGCTATAGTAAGCGATAAACTTTTTCCCTTTCATCACTTTGTCGTCGGTCGTCAGCGACAAAAAGTTTCGTAAAGCTTTCTAGAAGTCTCTAAGTGCTCCCATTCTCGAACACTGGACGACCAAAGTGTCGCTACTCGCGCGTCACGAGCTTCACTGCGTCTTTATCCCCACGCTTATTTATTTATTTATTTATTCATTTATTTAACCTGATCAGATTAGGGCCATCAGGCCCTCCCTTACATCGGACCAGTGTTCCACACATGCAGCACTTCACACATCAGAGTTACATCAAGACAATAGTTTAAATAAGAAAATTAGATTACTCTAGTCAGAATATGAATAAAGAGTAATGACTAAGACCTAATAAAGTAAGTACTGGCAGTATTTTTACAACAGGTGCTATACATAAAAATTATGATAAAAGCAATAATAGTAACAGTAAAAACTCAAATAATAATGATAAACATGAGAAAAATTGGCAATATTAATGAAGATTTGTGCAGGTGTACATTAATATCTTGGTGTGTAAAGTAGATGTTTACTAGTATAGCGAGTTTTGGGGAGGGGAGATTTAAGGAGGGGAAAAGAGGGAAGTAATGAGGTGAAGTGCATCCATGTACAGAGGAAGGCATTACTATTGCTTAAGTAGATACGTCATTAACTGTTTTTTGAAGCCAGACATGTTTTTAAGTTCTCTAACATAATGAGAGAGGTTATTCCAGAGTGGGGTTCCCGCTACTGTAAAGGACTTGGAGAAGGTGACTGAGCGATGCAGTGGAACAGAGAAGATTTTATTATGATGGGAACGTGTGTTTCTGTCATGTTGTTCCTACATAAGGACGAGGAGAGATATGGGGGACAGTGTACATTTATAAGGCAGTAGATGAGACAGAGTGTATGGAAATCTCTGCGTTTGTCTGCACGCAGCCAGGACAATTTTGCATATGCTGGTGAAATTTGATCAAAAAGTCGAACGTCACAGATATATCGGACGCAGGGATTCATGACCACTCCCAGACGTCGCGAGTTTTCCTGAGAGAGGCCTTGTAGGATAATATCGCTGTAGTCAATGATTGGGAGTATAAGCGTTTGTACTAATTTCTTTTTCAGATCGAAAGGGAAGAGTTTTTTGTATTTTTGGAGGACATAAAGGGATGCTGATGCTTTTTTGCACACTGCAGTTACGTGCTCTGTCCAATTTAGATTTTGATCTATTATTACTCCCAAACTCTTTGCTGAGGGAGAGAAGTTAATATTTGTTCCATTTAGGATAAGAGATGGTACGGATTCCCGATGTTTTGGGCTAATGAGCTTAGAGTGACCAACAAGTACCGCTTGGGTTTTAGATGGGTTTAGTTTTAGTCTTATGTCCTGTGCCCATTTTGATAGTACATCGAGAACAGTATTGAAATTTTCAATAGCTTTCTTAAGATTGCTTGGTTTCGCACTATTGAAATTTTCAGTAGCTTTCTTAAGATTGCTTGGTTTCGCACTTAGATACAACTGAAGCTCATCAGCATACATATGATATTTGCAATAAGTCAGAACCGATGACACTTCATTGACATACAGAGAGCAGAGTATGGGACCTAGTACTGAGCCTTGGGGAACGCCTGACACTACCTGCCGCCATTGTGATTTTATATTCCCGGACAGGACGCGTTGCTGACGAGACGTCATGTATGAGCGAAAATATTGCACTGCACTTGGTGAGAAATTTAGACCGCTAAGTTTGGCTAGTAAGATGTCAAATGCTTTGCTGGAATCTAAAAAGCAAATGATAGTCGCTTCTTGTCTGTCCATGGCAAGTTTCAGGTCATCTGTCACCTTTATCAGTGCGGATGTTGTGTTTCCCCGGGTTCCCGGGTTCGATTCCCGGCGGGGTCAGGGATTTTCTCTGCCTCGTGATGACTGGGTGTTGTGTGATGTCCTTAGGTTAGTTAGGTTTAAGTAGTTCTAAGTTCTAGGGGACTGATGACCATAGCTGTTAAGTCCCATAGTGGTCAGAGCCATTTTGATGTTGTGCTTCGATGTTTACGGAAACCTGATTGGTATTCGTATTTTGGTGGGTACGTGGTTCTTGCATCCACAGTGATTCTTTCCAGGTAATAACTGCTATGTATACTAAATCTGGCTCAAATCCGTCCGGTGGTTTAGGAGGAGATATGAAACATACCTACCTACCTACATACCTAAACACAAACATACGCACATTCGGCTTCGGCCTGAGCCAGCGAGGTGTGCGCATCGCTGCCTATGCGCGCTACGCTTTCTTGGCCGACGAGAGCTTACGAAGAAGTTCTGTGCTGTGGGCGCTGCGGGAGAAGCAAATTGTCATGTGTTGTTTTAACAACGCAAGCAAGTGGTTGTGCTCTGCGCGCCACAGCATGGGAAAGAAGAACTCGCAGAAGAAACGTACTGCGACGTGGGGGCCTTCGGAACTGAAAAGAGTCACAGCCACCCCCCCCCCCCCCCCCTTGTGTGTTAAACGCAGAGGTGGGTGGACGGCGCTATTCGCTGTGGCCGCCCACATCGTCGAGGCGCGGACAGTGCGGGAGAAGGCGCCTTCCGCTGGAAAGAAGACGACGACTAAGGCACTCCTAAGGGGTGATACTATGACGAGGCAGCGGTCCGTGAAGGGCTGCTGCGAGCCAGGTTCGGTAGCGCAACCGCAAGGCTGCGCAACCGGACCAACAAGAAGAGGCCTCCGCTCTACGACGTGACCGTGCAAACGGCCGACGGCGAGGGCGACATCTTCGGCTTGCGGAAGCTGCTGGGCTTCCCTGTTATATCAGTAGCTCTCCTGACCACCATGGACCACCAGCCCCAGTGCTTCAAGTGCCAGGGCGAGTATTGCGGTAACGCGGCGCCGTGCTAGTGCTCCGGCGAGCACGGCAGCCGCGCCAGCCGACGCGACAGAGAAGCTTTGCCGACTTGCGCCCGGCGTGGCGGCTTGCAGATCGCCATCTGGGGCGGTTGCCCGGCATTTTCAAGCCACAGTCGTTCCTAAGGCGGGGAAGCTGCCACACCGACACAGCGGAAGAGACGATTGCGTCAAGAAGACAAGAGCGCGTATTAAGGGGTTCCGGAAAGGCTCAACATCATGAAAAGTTCAATTTTTACTTTTTTGCGTTTTCTGAATCTGCAGACTATTACCTTTTAATAGATATATAATTTATTCAATTCCGAAGACTACAACTATTTTTAAATTTTTTTTGAAATGTGTTCTACATGGGCGTGACCCACTGTGGCGCTGTTAAACTGCTCTCAAATGGTGTTATTATTAACGTCCGTGTTCATCAGGTACATTTTAGTGATGTGAGATAAAGTATGTGTTGTGGCTAACTGTGATGGTTCAATATATATTGCTGGTGTGATTGTCGATTGTTTCATGTTTATTTACTCTGTCGTTATCTCGAAAATATTCGTAATTAATTCTGTTTCTTGAGTCTCTGTTTTGTTGAAGTATAATAATGAGTAAAAGTAAGTGAACCTAACCTCTTAAGTACACTTGCCCATAGCAGTCAAAGTGGGAAAGAAAATACTTCACAGAAGAAGCTTAGTTCAATGAGTGAAAACTATGAATGTTTTATGGGCGAATCGGATGTGAATGAAATATTTGATATGTCGGTTCTCAAAGGAATTTTTTCAAACTGTGTAAGATGTATTCATTGTAGTGAAGTTGGTCTGGAACTCTCCATAATAAAGCACGTAGGACTTGCTAGTGAAATACAACTGAAATGTGATAAGTGTTCATACATGACCACCTTTTGGAACAGTGTTGCAGTAACTGCAACTGAAGAAAATGGTAGCAAAATCTACGAACACAACATTAGATTTGTTTATTCCTTGCGTTCAGTTGGTAAGGGTGCTACTGCAGGTGCAATTTTCTGTGGCATCATGAATCTTCCAAATCCCCCAACCAAGTTTACGACCTATAATAAATTAATAGGGTCTAAAGTAGAAGATGTCTGTATAGAATCTATGAAGAACGCTGTGGAAGAGGCAGTAATGGAAAATAATGGTAACAGAGATTTGACTGCAGCGTTCGATGGTACCTGGCATAAACGGGGACACACATCTCTTCATGGTGTAGTATGTGCCACCAGTATGTATACAGGGAAAGTTTTAGATGTAGCAGTAATATCAAAGTATTGTAGATGTCCACAAAAATATAAAGGTACACATGAAAATAATTGCAAAGCTAACTATAGTGGCAGTAGTGGAGGAATGGAAGTGGCTGGTGTTGCCAGTATATTCCAGCGTTCTGAGGCGTGTGATAAAGTGCGATATGTTAATTACCTTGGTGACGGTGATTCTAGAAGTTTCAAACATGTTCAAGGACTGAAGCCCTATGGTGATGATGTTGTAGTGCAGAAATTTGAGTGTATTGGACACGTACAGAAGCGAATGGGAACAAGACTTCGCGAGTGAAAGCTTCGTACAAAAAACAAAAACTCAGTGATGGTAAAGGGTTGGATGGGAAGGGAAGGTTAACTGACAGTGTAATTGACAAAATACAGAACTATTATGGAATGGCTATTAGGCAAAATACACAAAGTGTCGACGAAATGAAGAAGGCTGTTTGGGCTCTTTTTTTTTTTCATACTTCTTCAACCAATGAAAATCCCCAACATAGCTTGTGTCCCAAAGAAGAAGACAGTTGGTGTAAATATAACAAAGGATTGCTAACTGGTGAAGTGTACACTCATAAGCATAGTCTGCCTCATGCAATAATGGAGGTGATAAAACCTATTTTCAGAGACTTAGCAGCACCTGAACTGTTGAAAAAGTGCATTCACGGAAAAACTCAAAACCCCAATGAAAGTGTAAATAGTGTTATATGGTCGAGAATCCCCAAGACTGTATTTGTTGGAATAGAAGCACTTCACTTTGGTGTGTATGATGCTGTTGCGACTTTCATTGATGGCAACATTGTAAGGTGCAAGGTATTTAGAAATATGGGAATGAAGATAGGTTCTAACATGGTACGAGCGATGCTTGCTTTAGACAAGGAACGCCTTCGGGCTGCAGACAGGGCTGTAAAGAGTCTAGAAATACAAGCAAGAGTAAACAGGAGGAGGAACAAGAGGAAGCTGGAGGAGGAGTTTGCAGGGGATGAAGATAATCCATCCTATGGACCTGGAATGCACTAAAAAGTTAATCCAATCTTTGTCGCTCGATTCCCAAAACTTTTATTTTCTCATACTAATTACATGTTTTCTAAGGATCTTCCAAACATATTTGTTTCAAACTTTCAGTAAATATTACACAGTACCTTCTGCATAATTTAACACAGCCTTTTTCCAAAAAACTGTATATTTTTGAATATATAAATAAAAAATTGCAAAAAATGCTGTGAATTTTCATTACAATTGAAAAAAAATCATCTTTAATAACTGAACTAAAATTTTGTAAAATCCCTGTGTTAAGTTGTAGCCCATATTCCAATAAATAATCTGTAAAAAGTTCAACTTCCTACCTCAAATACTTTGTGAGGAAAGATGTAATTTATAAGCATTATTTTAACATTGCAAGTATAGGGCGTTCCGGAGCCCCTTAATTGCTGATCTTAACCAGACATACGCAAACGGTAACGGCAGCGACGCCGACTGCTGTGGGGGCAGATTCCGCAAGGGAAAGAGACGACGAAAGGGCAGCATACATCGCGCATGCGCCAGAGAACAGCCTGCAGCTCTCCGACGAATCTGCGGTGTAGTAATTCGAGCAAGGAGAGCTGCTCGAGGAGCAGCTGTGGCAGAACGGCGCCACGCAAAAACAGGGGACGCCGGCCAGCAGCGAGATGCCGCCGTTCAGCACCAGACTGTTGATACTGTGTCAAGTCACTGACAACACGGCACAGTAGAGGGCTAAGACAACGCACTGCCCTGCCACACCGGACTCCTTTTATTGTTGCGACCAATGGCACTGACGTGGTATCCTCTTGCACGATACCCGCTATTAACGTAACCTACCAGTCACAGTCAGCGAGACGTCCGCTACTGCTCTTACTACCCTACCAAATTGTTGTTGTTGTGAGACTGGTTTGATGCAGCTCTCCATGCTAATCCATCCTGTGCAAGCTTCTTCATCTCCCAGTACCTACTGGAGCCTACATCCTTCTGACTCTGCTTAGTGTATTCATCTCTTGGTCTCCCTCTTCGATTTTTACCCTCCACGCTACCCTCCAATACTGTACTGGTGATCCCTCGATGTCTCAGAACATGTCTATTGTGTTGGCAGAAGAGCCAACACCGTGTTACTAGAGGAGGCCGAAATGCACGCGTTTTGGCTCACGCAGGCTGGCAAGAGGAGGGAAGAACTATGCTGACGTGAGGTCTGGAACATGACAAGGAATTAGAATTCAGAAAGCGGACGTACTTAGTCTGATTTTAACTTTAATCCATTAATGATGAACGTCGCTCTTGACGGTACATGATTCACAATATTGTCTGTTCAGATTATAGTAACTGAATATGGCGCTTTGCTAGGTCGTAGCAAATGACGTAGCTGAAGGCTATGCTAAACTGTCGTCTCCCCAAATGAGAGCGCCTGTAAACAGTAAACCATCGCTAGCAAAGTCGGCTGTACAACTGGGCGAGTGCTAGGGAGTCTCTCTAGACTTGCCGTGTGTCGGCGATCGGTCTGCAATCACTGATAGTGGCGACACGCGGGTCCGACGTATACTAACGGACCGCGGCCGATTTAAAGGCTACCACCTGGCAAGTGTGGTGTCTGGCGGTGACACCACAATGTCCTACCAACCGATCCCTTCTTCTAGTCAAGTTGTGCCACAAGCTCCTCTTCTCCCCAATTCTATTCAAACTATCGCAGTCGCTTTCTTCCATTAGCACTTTTTTCCCCTCTGCCCTTCAAACCGCTAACCTTCGTTCGACTTTGGACCCAATCTATCTCCATATAAGAGCGTATTAATGGTTGATCTCAATCACACATACTCAAACATCGCAGCACCCACATCCTGAGACACCTCACTTTAGTGAAAACTAACCCTTATGCAGAGATGGCAGTAGACTTTTTTAGTTGGCCATCATACCGGTGTGAGGGACTCCACCTTAAAAAAATACATCAATTTTTGTAATATATATGTATAATGATGGGTACTGCAAGCGACTGTGCCACCTAGTCCGGACAACGACAGCTCGTTTTGGAGCGCCGGCCGCTGTGGCCGAGCGATTCCAGGCGCTTCAGTCCGGAACTACGTGGCTGCTACGGTCGCACTTCGAATCCCGCCTCGGACATGGATGTGTATGATGTCCTTAGGTTAGGTTTACGTAGTTCTAAGTCTAGGGGACTGATGACCTCAGATGTTAAGTCCAATAGTGCTTAGAGCCATTTTTGAACCGTTTCGGCGCGAGCTACGTTTCCTGTGTGTACTTTTCAGAATTTCTCCTCACATCCCTTAAACTTTAACTCTATACCTGAAAAGGTTTTTTTTTTTTTTTTTTTTTTTTTTTTTTTTTTTAATCAGCTTGATATCTGATACGTCGTGGAGTAGAGGAGTTTAGGAAGTTAGCAGTAGCCCGTGTCGGCCAGGCGCTGCAGTCAAGTGGCCTTACGTCTACTTCCTGCACTCACAAATCTTCCTCGTGGATCAGTCTATCCAACATTGAAAATCGTATCAAACTGCCTATAGTAATCTCTGAGATCACCCAACTGATACGGAAGCGCAGAGAGGGATCTTGTAACATGTAAGACAGATAGTTACATATAGATCCTAGTCAAACTTCGCTGCTCCCTAGAGTGGAAACTGTTGTTTGCTTCACTGCTTGTCTCGTGAGGTACCACGTTCCCTGTAAATGACGAGCCTGCAAGTGCCGTCGTTGCCGTGAGACGTCACTTCAAACGTCATTTAAATGTCGCACAGATATTACACGTTCATCATTACTATAAATGTAAATTCTGTACACAAACGTACGTCGTGAACCACTCTTGCTATTAGCAAAATCTGTATCCTAACCCCTACAGACACTCAGATTGGCCTCTACATAATCAGCAGGGGACTTTAATTCTTTAAATTGGTAATATGTGTAGATTTGAATAAATTACTCAGCAACGCATTTCTTCCTATGCTTGGTCTGAATTTTATGCCCTCTGTTCTTCTAACAGGTCATATTAGCTGGAGAGTAAGTAGAACCAGTAGTTAAATTCACATTTTTAAACATTTTCGTCAGTATTCGGCTCGAAGGAGAGTGTGCGGCCTCAGCGGATGGACGGCTGTGTCAAGCCTTCCAGTTTCATAACTCTCCCTTCAGTTGTGTTTCTCCTAGCGGCTGGAGTCTAGTTAGCTACTAAGCCAGGGGTTGCCTGAGAAGAGCAACCGCAGCAGGGGGCAATGGAGTAGAGCTTGGCGAGGTGTGCGGGCGCCCTTCTTAAAGAGACTGTCGCGCCACTTCTACTGGGTGAGGAACAGGGCCGTGGATCGTGCGGAAGGGGGGGGGGGGGAGGGATGAAGACGAGATGTCGCAATATCTGGCGCGCTTTTTCCCTCTCAAGACGCCACCCCTGCCGCTGATGCCTGGTGCTCGCCCGCGCCAACGCAAACCCTCCCCCCTCCCCCCCCCCCTTCCATCTCCATCCCTGTTAGCAGCCGTTCCGTCTCCCTTTCGCAGGAAACGCAACACTTCTCGAGTTGCCGCCACCAGCGCTCTCCGCAGTAATTATCGAGATTCGGGAATCCAATTTAGAAAGATCTTTTGAAGTGATAACGTGCAGCGGCCTGTGAAGGCGCTGGGGATAGTTGCGAAACAGAAAATGGCCACCTCCCGTAGCAAGTCTTTTCCCAGCAATTCTGAAAAAAAAAAAAATCTTTGCTTGTCGGATTTAGGACGAGTTCCTAAATTGTCTATGTGTGTGATTAAGATCATGACGCTTAATTTTATGCCGGTATCAGTGTTTAAAATTCATAGTGAAGACGGGAATAGGAATGGCTGCTCAATTCTCAAAAGTATAAGAATGTGGCTCAACGTGGAAAATGTAAGGATGTATCAATAATTACCTCGATCAATATTTTTCCGCTTAGCAAGCGATATATTTCCAACCGTTCCTTCTTTGTAATCCTTTCATTTTGACACATACGAGCTATGTGCGTAAGGGGAAAAATGTGAGTGTTTAATGTTACCCTCCAAATGTGAGGAATGAATTCATTGTCTTTATAGCTTATAATTTTTATTAATATTTTAATTAATATTGTGTTTATACTGGTTGCTTGTGAGGAGGAAAGTTAGTTATTAGTATTTTATTAATGATCTCATTCATAAGCAGCCATATCACAGTCATCACAGTCGTTCAAGAAAGTTATAATTAAGCTTTACTTGTTTTATCAGAATCGGACGATGACTCTCCTTTTCCGCAGTCTCGATGATTCGAAGCGATCTGCAATCCTCTGTAAATAAAATGTCTTGGTTTTCTTGCGATGCGTAGTCAGTCGGGAAACCTCAGGTTAAGCGGAAAATTTGCTTTGATAGAGTTTAATTATCCGATGAAATAATGGAGCTCTTGGATCTAATAGTTGCAGGTTCGTTTCCAATTCATCGGAAGTTACCTTCTGATTACCAACGAAACGACACCTCCGTGCAAATTTCCAATTAGAGAATACATATATGATGAAATTCCTTACGTACCTTTGATGTAAATGCTCAGTATATATTTTCTTGAGTAGCATACAATATATTTTCTATCTCTTTCTTCCAGTAATCTCGATAGCAAAATAACAATTATTCTATGCGGCTATTCGGCACGGAGAAGATCCTAGAAGTCCTCTCAACACACCAGAGAGAATATTTAAAAAAATAATTATGCACTCATGGAATAGTAATAGTACTGTACTACTTTGCGCATCGATTCTGCGAGTATATAGATGGTCAAGTAGGAAACGTAAGTCACTCATAGAATTGTGGCGGGATAATTAGTAGAATATAAAGAGATATTACAAGCTTAATGGTCAGTTATCTGGATGTGAGACCACACAGCCACAGACCAATTTTACCTGCAATATATTCACCAACATTATACTACCAACCATACAGGATAGAAACATACCTTGGATTTTGATCAAGAAGCCGGCTTAAATTGTAGATATAGCACGATGGAATATTTTTCATAAGGAATCCATTGAGTTTTCAGAAACCATTTGACACAAATGAAACGATATCTGTACTACCAGTATTTAGAAAAGAGGCGGTATTCAAGTTAGTGTCCTGCACAAAGACAATGCTACACTATGGATTACATTTTATGTACACTGCGCATCAGAATTAAAGGATCACTTTTTCAAAACCCCTAACAGTCTTTCATTGGGACATTGAAGTTGAAAATTATAGGCTAAAATGTGCCTATAGCCTTCTCCTGGAATGGTGCAAAAGCATGGCGTCCTGTGACGTCACCCTGGGGCTCAGCGATGCTTCATACAGCGCGGTGTCTACATATGCGAGAAAATGCCACAACTCAGAAGTTCATCTAGCGTGTTAATGAGCCACACTGGCACCAAATTTCCTCACAGTTCTGCCGAACGCCACGCCACGCTGTCACATCCTCTCTTACCCACATTTCACTTCTCCGTCTGAGCCTCTGCAATGGAGATCAGAACGATGACACCTAGCGTTGAAGTCTCGTGATTTTCCTGTGAGAGGCCGAGGGAAGGATTTCAGACGCACCGCCGTTCGCAATCGGCAGGAAAAGGCCTCTGGTTGTACCATAAAGATCGTCAATGAAACCATCCCTTTCCTTCGGGCGTCGATTCACACACATTTCGCAGTTGAAAATTACATTTCTCATTGCGATGAGAAACAGGCCGACGTTCCTGGAAACCTTTGATGCCGCTGACAGCCCCGGGCATTTCAACCCCATACTAAGGACATTTTGGGGCAGCATCCTCATTGAATATGATCCCACGCCTTTGGAGTTCTGCGGGACTGCAGTTTTTGCTCTCGCATACACGTTAGAATCACTAGGGCCGTTTCCACATCATTCTCCGAGGTTTCTAAGTGATCTGAAGCAGCAAAGACTGATTTTGCTTTTTTTCAAGCTCTCGTATTTCACGTACTCCTGCGGCCTGATCACAGAGGGGTGCCACACACGAGTGAATACAACGGCGTAGTATTCTGTAAGATCTCGTAGTTTGGCAATACCCTTAGCGGGTATCAATCTGAATTTTAAAGATGTGCTTTTATACTGTCGCACTCGTTTGTGATGACGCAAGAGAAGGGCGTGAAATACTAGGGGTGCAAGAAAGTATCGGCACCCTTTGCTGCTTCCGATCACTTTCCGATTACGACAATTGGTTTTCAGCAATTCCCAGTGGTTCCACTCTCTACACAAAAACAAAAACTTGTTTCACTAACAACTACCATCTGTGATAGCAGAATGTGTGGGAGTCAACGCCTCAACGAAAGGGATGGTTTCATTGACACCCACTATGCCACCATGTGAGACCTTTTCCTGTCGATTCTGAGCGCCGGTGCGAGTGAAATCTTTCCCTCGGCCACCCACAGGAAAACCAACAGATTTCAAAGCTGGTTGTCGCCGTTGTGACCTCCATTGCGGAGGCGTCAAAACAAGGGTCGAAATGTGGGTAAGAGGTAGTGTGACGGCCTTCCCATAGGGTGACACGTCGCGCTGGCGTTCGCCGGAATTATAGTGCAATCTGGTGGCAGTGTGACTCAATTAACCCGTCCCACACTTCAGATGAAATTCTGAGCTGTTGCCCTTTTTTTTATTTTTTTAGCAGGTATCGAGATCTCGCTGTTTGGACGTCACAGAGATCAAAGACGGCGTCACAAGATGCCTCGCTTTGACAAAATTACTGAGGAAGGTTGTACGCACTTTTGAGTCAACTTAAGCGACGCAATGGATAGGAATTACGGGGATCCGAAAAAGTGATCATCTGATTCTGTTGCGCCGTGTACATAACTGGAAACGTGGACTTGAAACAGGAACCGGGCAAAGAGTTTCTAACACCAAAGCTATTCACAAGAGCCTTAGAGGATGTCCTCAAGTCCCTAAATTGGAAAAAAGAAACTGGGAAAAAGAAGAAATTCGTTATAATATCATGTAACTCATTTGTGTCGCAGCTGCCGAGCAAATATATTTCAACAGGCAATAGAAAGAGGTTTGGGAAGCTAGACTGAAATTAAGTACGGAAAATTGAATTAAGAACAATATAACGTGGAAAGAACATCCAAATGAATTTTATACCAATGAATAATGAAGTAATAGAAGAGATTGATAAGTTTTTGCATCAAAGACAGGTGAATATTAAGGGAAAACAGGGAAGAATAAATAAACAAAAGAGTAAAAATGACAGTATTTTTGGTAAACCAAAAAGAATTTGAAAATTGAATATTCCAATGTGTGAAATGCGTAAACTAAACCATTGCCTGTTTTGTCTTATACTGGTAAGGCACGAAGTTCAAATGAAAGAGAACCATACGAAAAATGAGTGCAGCATTGAAGAATACATGCTACGAATTACTAGAAAATGCAGAAAAACGATCAAATGGGTCAGAGGACGAGCTGTAGTGCAAGACGCTATTATTATCACAGTTACAATGCGATACATGATGGTTGAAATGGCTCTAAGAACTATGGGACTTAACATCTGAGGTCATCAGTCCCCTAGACTTAGAACTACGTAAACCTAACTAGCCTAAGGACATCACACACATCCATGCCCGAGGCAGGATTGGAACCTGCGACCGTAGCAGCAGCGCGGTCTCAGAGTGAAGCGCCTAGAACTGCTAGGCCACACCGGCCGGCTGCGATACAGGAGGACGAGGCTAATGAACGATACGTGGACCAAAGAAGGGCTTTACTGCAATCTAAAGGAGAAAACAAAGCAAAATAAAAAAGAATCCTAGAAGAGTGCCTAGTGGGAAATGCTATCAAAACAAATGCAGGCATGTAGCTGGAATACACTATACATGGAAATGCTGAGGGGCGACCTTTTTCCGGTAATTATCGAATAGCTGGTGACGCACCGTAATAACGCACCTATTAAAAAAATCATACCAGCAATCGTGTCACATAATTAAGGAAAGCCACTGCCAACAGAATACTTAAATGGGTTTTTCCTGACGGACCTGATGCACTTTTCAGGGTGGTGAACCACCGACTGAATTCTTCTACAGAATTCTTCCTTTGTCTGTCTCTCTCTCTCTCTCTCTCTCTCTCTCTCTCTCTCACACACACACACACACACACACACACATACATACACTTTATCTTCTTCTTATTCTTGGACACTTGTGCCTGTCCTGTCTTCACCTTCCAGTTCCATCTCTTTCTGGTTCTTCCTATATCTTTTCTTCCTCATTACTGGCACAGCATGGCCTAACGTGATACTCTGTCTGCACTCATTCTTTAAAGGTGACTTTACCCTAATGTGGTTCTTTTTTTAAATATCTCCAGGAATGTTAAAAAATCTAGTTCAACCATAATAGCTTCCTTTCTTATGCGATCTTCCTTGATAACACCTCTCACTTTCCTGAAAAATCTCATTCCTGCTGCTTGTAGTTTGCTTATGTCACGTTTTTAGGGATCGACTTCCATATAGCAATAAACGTGTTGCCATCATTTTTTAAAAAATAATCTATTTATTTCCTTCCTTATTTTCTTCTGTAATATTTTGTTTATATTACGCACACTGATTGATATTTCTTAATTTTACTTTCTACATCCTTTCCTATGCCGTAGCTTATGTCGCATCCAACAAAATAAAAATTGTAGTCCTGCTCAAGTGGTGTATTATCTATTGTTATTATTGAGCGTGCTGGGTGTTTCCCTTCCTCATTTTAATTTTCTGTGTTAATATTCTAAGGCTATATTCTCTTTCTACTAATTGATGTCATTTAGCCTATTAAGTGTTTTTTGTAGCTCATCGTAACTTTCTTCAAAACTGGTGACAGGCTAGAACCTATCAACTTGAAAATTTTTTTTGTAGGACAAACGAGTGCGTCGGTGCGACGAGTTCTTGAAGGGAAAGGTCAGTCAAACACTATCGCGTAGAAACCTCTCGACTCCTGTTTGCGTCCACACGTGACGGGGGCTTTCTGTACATCACTGCTGCAGCGGTACAGGATGATTCGGATGCGAAAACTGATGGAAAAAAATCCACAGAAGGAAACTGATTGAAAAAGCCGACCCTCGTTCAAAGAGTATCCTTCTTTTCGGCATCCATATTTTTTTTTTTTTTTGCGTCACCGAGAGAGAGAGCGGAACAGTGTGTTTTGGGATGGGGGAGATTATGGGGGGGGGGGGGGGGGGGCGGGATGGGTGATGCGAGCCAGTGGTGTGTGAGGGAGATGGGAGATGATCCATGCCATTCCCCCCCACACACACACACGGCGGTGTGCGTATTCGCCCGCCCTATCTGTCTGACAGGCCAGAGCGCACTGCGGGACTAATCGCGACCCACGCGACAGATAGCTCCCACGTATATTATCTGGCGTGGGTCCTCAGCCTACGCTGTGATAAAGTGCGGCCGCAAATCTGTGGCACAGCCGAACAGGTTTGCCAGATCGCAGTGTCGCGAGGAGTGATATACTGCTATATGCTGTCCATTCGAATCCAGTTTTTCTAACGAGCGGTGGTTATAGTTTTAATAATCACCTCAAAGTGATGTCGCAGGGTCAAGAGCCGCGGAAATATGTGGATATACGACATGACAGAACTGTGCCATTTCGGAAACACTGTCGAAATGTTAAGGGAAAAAGTTTGAGCGAGGAATAATGTCATCCGGAAACTCAGCAGCGCGCAATTTGGAGCTGGGCCTCAAACTCGGAGAGCATCGGCTTTCACACCACGCAGCACCTGTCTGGTACAACTCAGCACACGCCAAATATATCGACGTGCCAATTAAAGAGTGCCCATGGTGTCTGGCTACCTAGAACCAAAGCTAGTTCAATAGGTTTACCCCATTGTCGGTACAGCTCCACCCACAATCAGTTGCAGCTGAGTACGAAAAGTGGAAATAGAATGATTATCACAGGCACATGTCGCACGGCTGCCAAATACAGCGCAGCCGAGTAAGTCCCTGCGAGGTTTTATGGAAACGACCAAAACTTTAGACCAGCAAGACGAAATACGGCGACAAAATTAATGGCAAAACTACATTAACCAGAGGTTAGTAAAGCCTAAAAATTAGCTGGCTGCTGGTAATCGTCTGCCGTTTTCGGCTTGGAGGGCATTAACCGTTTAAGAACCGGCATCACGTGGTGGAATATCAACCTGACAAAATGGGGATAAAAAGGGAGCGACGCCTGTGAATGTGGTGCAATACAAGATCATCAACATCTAATCGTATAAATGTGCGTAAATCTGTAGTTAACTTGGCTAGGTCGCATAAAAAGTCATACAGCAGGTGAAGAATGAATTTTGAACACAAAGTATGTAAGACACGTTTCGAAATTAGTTCCATCTTCAGAAATCGAAGTGCAAAGGTAGCACAAGTCTGTCATCTTATGCTACGTGCATAACTGGTGACACTCTTGTCATTGTGCTACCACTGCACTTGGATTTCTGAACCTGGAAGTAATTCCGAAACCCGTGATGCATACTCATACGTCATTGTTCACCTGCTGTATGACTTTTTATGAGACTTCGCCAGCTTACCTACAGATCTACGCATACTTACTAGAATGATCGCTAGCCTCCTGCGTGACTTTGTCACACCTTTATGTACTACCTAATGGTATCCCCAAAAGCAGGCAAAACGTAGTAGACCTGATCTTAGCAAATGATAGCCATCCATAACGCTGGTCAGCGAAAATGTGCAGTATAGATGGTGACCTGACACGCATAGTAAGTAATTATCATCCCGTGAAATTCTACCTCTGTCATGGAGTTACTGTCTACAGATTCACTCTTCAGTGCGAAAATTTTCTCCAAAATGGTAAATGATACGATGGAGACCTTGGTTGTAGCAGTCAGCATTTTGGCACGTCGGCTATCCAGGAAACGACACCTCGAAAATAATATCATCATCATTTTGGAAAAGCATTTTACGAAATTGTTTTTACATCCGAAAACTCAGAAGTCGCTGGATGCGGATGCTGTCATACGGGATCATTGGTGGTGAAGCAATATTTAAGAACCAAACGAAGCAGCGAGTGTGTTTGTTCTGTGCAGAATGAGCTGGGGCGTTCTCTGGGAGGAGAAATACCCTGGAGAGCTTTCTGTTGCGCTTCGTCCTGATAGCGTGCAGCGGCCTCGTCAGCAGATTTCGGTAGTACTTTCTCTGGTGTCGTGCGAAGAGTTAGGTGCCAAGGCAAGGTTGGTACCTTGCGACAGAACTGCAAGTAAACATGGTCGCTGCCAAAAGCAACGAATAATGAGAAACCATATCGTAGACAAGCCCAGAAGAGTTTCAATACGCCACCGCATCAGCTCGCTTACTTACGTCGAGAGCAGCACTCCTCAGCTCAGCCCCGCCACCAATCACAAGATCGTCTCTCTACTGAGTCAGAAGTGCGAAAATTGTAATACACTGAACTGCGTAAGTGTTTATCGGCAATTGTACTTCGTGAGTCGAGACTAGCCTCTTGTCCTGTATCAGTTGATGTATTAATGTTCCGTGGCAGTAATAAATATTCACGACATTGGGAGTTACACAAGACGCACCACGAAGGAATTATCCGAATGGGACGGAAATCGGTAGACGTGATGTACGTGTAACAAACAAGTTACTGCTATTTCAGAAAAATTGTATGATTTAGTCAAATGAGAGAGCTTCACAAATTGAACAAGTCAATAACGCATTGGTCCCCCTTTGGCTCACTTTTGGCCCTTAAGAAACCAGTTTTCGACTTGGCATCGTTGATGCAGTTGTTGGATATCCTCCTGAGAGACATAGTGCAAAATTCTAATTGGCGCGTCAGTTCGTCAAAATCCCGAGCTCCGTGGAGAGCCCTGCCCATAATGGCACAAACTTTATCAGTTCTGGAGAGATCCGGCGACTCTGCTGGCCAAGGTAGAGATTGGCAAGTATGAACACAAACGGTAGAAACCCTCGCCATGTGCAGGTGAGCATTCGCCACCCTCCGTTGACATTGGTTAATCCCGGATACCACTGACGCTGAACGGTTTGCCTAAGCAGAACTGTCAAGTTGACTCTACTCCTAATCCCGGGTGTCAGAGACACCGAACGGTTTGCCTAAGCAGAACAGTGAACAGGACTCCACACCAACAGATTGGAGACACTGATCGAAACAATACGCACGAGGGCCAAAGCATACTATCTGTTTCAAGGCATATCAAGCCAATTTATTAACAACATATAATGAACCAATTTGTGCTTCACAATTGGTATATTGCATAAATGCAGCCATATCTTTGAATGCAATACATATAATCAATACAATAAATACCATAAATGATGTTCCTTTGACTCTATGTTACGATTGACAGATCGTAAGAATTGGACTATTCGTAACAAAAATGTTCGAATGCATGTCCACCTTGTTGGATGCTCTGATGTAAGCACGTTACGGTATTATCATGGACACTTTTTAACATTTCTGCAGATACTGAAGCGCAAGCATAACTTATTCGTTCTCTTCACGCTTCTGGATTTTTTTTTTTGATTCCATTCGTAAGCTCTGGCTCTTATATAACCCCATAAGAAAAAATCCAAGGGCATTAAATAAGGTGATTTCGCTGGGCATCGAATGAAACTACCACGACCTATCCACTGTCGTGGTACGCAATGTTGACATATTCCCTAACACATCTACAATAACTGGGTGGTGCAACATCCAGCTAAAACCAGTGCCTCATAGCTAACTGAAATGGGATGTCTTCTAGGAGATAGCCAAGAGTCAGCTCATTCTGTAGGAATTGCAAATACAACCGAAGCCGAACAGTTAGTCTGGGAGCCCAATAAAATGGTTCAATGACATGGTCTTCTAGAATCCCGCACCATACGTTAACAGGCCAGAGCGCTTGCATGTCATGTGGTCATAACCAGTGAGGATTTGCAGGAGGTCAATAATGCAGATTGCGTCTATTGTCAGTGGCGTCGTTGGTGAAGTAGCATTCATCTCCCAATAAAATCTGCCTGATGTAATCCAAAGTTAAGGTTACTTCATTTACGAGACGTCTGTGGAACCTTACCCGGTTTTTGAAATCGTTTTCATATACACTGGTGTTCAAAATTAAGGCGACTAACCGCTATTTTCCCACCTTGTGTCTAATTCTTTGTATAATCATACATACTGTCAACAGATGCTCGTACAATCGTGTTTTGCACTGAAAATGGCTATCCGGTCAACAGACAACCACGTCGACAATGACGTCAGTGAACCTACTAAACGGGTTGGTGTTTACAGGTAGTCTCGCATCCACAGTCTCTGTGTATACAGTCACCGACGGGGCAGTGTGGCACACAGAAGACAACTACCAAACTCTCTGGAATGCAGGTCGTTTAGAAGATTGGAAGCAGGATAGTCGTAAACTGATGAGTGCCGATGGCTTAGCGTGAATTGTTCTGTTGTTTCTCTGATGTGGCAACAATAGATAGAGATCTAAACAGTAAGCCAAAGACGAGGGCAGGGCCGACCACGTATGATATGAGAGAGGACCATTTTTGGATGTAAGAGCACGACAGTACCGCCTTAGTACTGCACGGCACCTGGCAGTGACTTCGCAGCAATCACTGGACGCGGTGTATCGAGACTAACGGTTTACAGATGGCTTCGGCAGAGTGGCCTTTATTGCTGGAGATCTGCTGCATGTGTACCTCTGACGCGTCTTTACAGCAGGGAAGTTCTAGAGTGGCGACGTCAACATGCCACCTGGACGGTCGAACAGTGGGCCAATGATTTTTTTTTCATAGATGAGTCCCGATTAGGCCTAGAGAGTGATTCTCGACGCATTCGCATGTGGAGGAAACGCGGAGGACGATTTCAGGACCCAAACATTATGGAAAGAACCAGATATCGATGGGGATCCCTAATTTTGTGGACAGGTATTAATTATGTTGACCACATGAACACCTCTTCGTGAAATCGTATGTGTGAATCGGCAACGTTTAACCGTTTTCAGGTATCGTGACGAGATCTTGGCGCCTCATGTGCAGTTGTTGAGAGTTGGTGCGGGACCAGACTTCGTACTGATGGACGATAATGATCGACCTTATAGAGCAAGAGCGGTTGATGTTTTCTTGGAAACGATACATACTGCAAGCATGGCGTGACTTGTTCCCTCTCTCGATTTGAATCCCGTAGAGAACGTCTGGGGTGCACCACGAAGACAGGTTGGATCACGTCAGCATCCACCAACCACTCTCCAAGACTTCAGAGCAGCTCTCCAGAATGAATGGGCATTATTGCGTCAATATCAAATTGATTATATCACTCACAGCTTTCCCCATTGTTGTGAGGACTGTATTGCTGTCAGAGGTGGTCACAGCCCATACAGAGCACATTAACAAGTTGTCGGGATGTGTGTGCTCGTCCGTTAAGTTGGAAAAAACGAAGAACATTTTTATCTACCGTTATGCATATAGCAGTTGTTTACGTTCTGTATTCTTTACAGTGTTTCTACTTGACTGTCATATGTTTGCACTGCTTTGTGGCAAAATAAACACAACCTCACCAGTGGAAGCTGTTGGTGTAGGTGTAACTTAAAGGGATGCCATTTTCATTCCTCCACAATCCTTTGTACCGAAGATCTCGATATCCCCAGGTCCGCTGCAGCTCTTCTTTGTCCTAATTACGATGAGAAATAGGTATTACTTGGCGACATCCAATGGATTTCATAAATGAGTAATAATGACCATGATAGTTTTATTATTATAATTGTTATACACAGAAATAGTACTGCAACCTAAATGCAGTAGTACGATAACACTTTCGCTTACGAGGTGTGGCTAGAAAAAAACCGGACTAGTACTGGTGAAACAATAAAACGAATGCAATAAGGCTGAAAGTCGCGTGGCCTGTCACGTGACTCTCGCTCCGCCTACTGCTCGAGTTTCATCTGCCTCCTGCACTCAGTCTGCCCGTGGCGTCTGTTTTAAGTAGTTGACGTTTTGTCTGTGCGTCGGAAAATGTTGAGTGTACAGAAAGAATAGCGTGTTAACATCAAATTTTGTTTCAAACTAGGAAAATCTGCAAGTGAAACGTTTGTAATGTTACAACAAGTGTAAACTTGTTCGACAAGATCGCCGTTTAACAATCAGAGCAGTGTCTGAGTTAACAGGAGTTGACAAGGAAAGTGTCGAACAAGTTTACCGATTTTTTCAATGTTTGCATCAGTTTTTGCTGACAATGGTCTGCCAGTGCGAGTGTCCTCACTGGTGTCTTCGCGGCCATCTTTAAATCGTTTAAACCACTCAAACACTTGTGTTCGCGATAAACAATCATCGCCGTACACTTGTTGTAACATTACAAACGTTTCACTTGCAGATTTTCCTACTTTGAAACAAAATTTGATGTTAACACGCTGTTCTTTCTGTACACTCAACATTTTCCGACGCACAGACAAAACGTCAACTACTTAAAACAGACGCCACGGGCAGACTGAGTGCAGGAGGCAGATGAAACTCGAGCAGTAGGCGGAGCGAGAGTCACGTGACAGGCCACGCGACTTTCAGCCTTATTGCATTCGTTTTATTGTTTCACCAGTACTAGTCCGGTTTTTTTCTAGCCACACCTCGTATATTTCATTTTTCGTACGCGTTATTTCATTTAAACTATGCTCGCCATGCCTGGGCTGTGCTCCAAAATACTCAGTAACGTTCTGGTCATCATGGGGTGCTTCTGGACTGATGCTTCCACGACACGTTGTACCTGGAAAGCCTTTCGGTTCTTAATCACGTCTCTATACGTCAAAAAATGTGCACAGAAGGTAGACGTCGCCACAGCTGCATAGCGGTACGTCTCCCCACAGATCATTATCATATCTGTGTAGTCTTTGCTGGATTACATTGCAGTTGTTGCCTGTTTGACTGTAAAACCTGACTCGAACTCCAGACGGCCAGGCGACCTTATCAGAGCGGAACCAGGAGGAAAACGCACGCAGATATCGGCACAGTTCGCTGGAGGTTCGCTTGTGCGTGCAGATCCCTTCTGTACAGCAGTGACAAGGCCTCCCTTCTTGCACTATCATATGCTTGAAACGTAAAACTCCAGAGGACGGCTTGCGTGGGCCATCTAATATATATACGCAGTGTGATTTTTTTCTAACATGTAAAATTCTAGAGACTGATCGATGGGAGGATACGGAATTAAAAATGTCTATTCAGCTTATTTCCAGAAATGCATGGTTTCCGTGCTTCAGACCATTTATACAACCATACTTTGTTACAGAGACTGCGTTCTGAAATGCGCTATACCATGCAATTACAGTTACACTATGTGTTGAAAATTGTTTCCATGTGCATCAATGTATGCGTGTATGCTCCATAGCGTCTCACATGTTCACGTCGGTCAGGTTACATCCAAACAATCTCATAGCATACGCTACTCAAGTGTCCCCACACGTGGAATGGGCACTGCATACACGATACTTCTGAGATGGCTTCATAACCAGAAATCTCATGGGTTGAGATCTAGTCAACGAGCATGCCATGCAGCCGGAAACCCCCGTCCAATCCGTCGATGGAAAGACTCGATTGAGATGCGTTCGGACATTAATGGAAAAGTGGGCTGGAGCTCTATCATGCATCAGCTACATAACTTTTCGATTCATTAATAACACTTCTTTCAGCAGCGGAGGCAAAGTCATCCGCAGGAAACGCCGATAGTTTCGGCCTGTTAGGCGACGTGGAAGGAAGACTGATCCCAAAATACAGCCGCCAATTGTCCCAGTCCACAAACTGATGCTCCACCGATGCTGATGATGCGCTGTCACCATACCGTGGAGATTCTGCATACTATCCCATAGACGATTGTTATGAAAGTTGAAGATACCACTCCGTGTAAGGCTGACCTCATCTGTGAACAGGATGGATGACATAAATCCCGGAATTTTGGTTGCCTGTTGAAGACAACAGTGCTTCCGATATGGAAAGTCTCTAGCTAGTAAGCTCTGCACACGCTCTAAGTGATAAGGGCTGTAACAATTGTCTAGGAAAATGTTTCACACGGTTGTCTGGTTTACCCTGTACTGGCGGGCCAACTGCCTGTTACTGACACAGCGGTCGCCTTCGACAGTATTAATCAGATTTTCCTCCATGCCTGGTGTCCGAACATTTCGGGTACGTCATTGATGATTTCCTGCTGCCTGAAACAACCCTGTCTCAGACAAAAGACGAAACACTGTTGCAAACATTGAATCATGTGGTTGTTGGTGGCGGAGGTAAGTCTCCTGATACAACCTTGCTGCCCGCCGCCCGTTGCCATTTGCCTTTTTGAAAGGTAACACCATTGTGTACAACGCTGTAACACATCCACTACAAGCTGAGTCAGCAAGAGAAGTGAATCGGATATAACATTACCAATTACTGTGGCAGGCGATAGCGCTAGGGCACGCTGTGTGAGGCGCAGGAGGAACCATGCATACTGTAACCGTGGCTGTACGGTACACCGCATATTAGACCACAGTCTCTGTAACAGGGTATGACAATAAACGGTTTCTAGCATGAAAAAATGTGTGTGTGTGTATTTTTTCTATTTTTATTTACACGTCAAGTTTCGTAGGACCAAATTGAGTAGCAAGTATCGAAGGTCATGGAACGTGTCAGTACCCGAAATTATAACATAAAAGTAATAACAGATAAAAATAAAATGTTTATGAACACAAAAATGTCAAATCATAAGTTTAAGTAAACTCAATCAACAATACAACATAAGAATTAGCTTAATTTTTCAAGGAACTTCTCGACACAATAGAGGGAGTAACCCATTGAAAGCGCATGGATTACTGGTAAGATTTTTAAATTCTTGTGGTAGCTTATTGGACGTAGCAGCATACTGAACGCCTTTCTGCACAAGAGTTAAGGAAGTCCGATCCAAATGGAGGTTGGATTTCTGTCGAGTATTAAGTGATTGAAAGCTTTTTATTCTAGGGAATAAGCTCATATTCTTAACAAGAAATGACAGTAAAGAATATATATATTGAGAGGCCAATGACAAAACACCCAGACTAGTGAGCAGTGGTTTACAAGAGGTTCGCAAACATACACCACTAATTGCCCTAACCGCCCTTTTCTGAGCCAAAAATATCCTATTCGAATAGGAAGAGTTACACCAAAATATAAAACCATATGACATAAGTGAATGAAAATAAGTATAGTAGACTGATTTTGGTGTCGAACGATCACTCACTTCAGATACTGTTCGAATAGTACAGATGGCAGCATTAAGTCTTTGAACAAGATCCTGCAAGTGGGCTTTCCAGGGCAGTTTACTATCTATCTGAACACCTATTAATTTGAACTGTTCAGTCTTACTAATCATATACCATTTCTGTGAAATTAAAATGTCGGGTTTTGTTGAATTGTGTGTTAGAAACTATAAAAACTGAGTATTATTGTGATTTAGCGTTAGTTTATTTTCTACAAGACATGAGCTTATGCCATGAACTGCACTATTTGAAACCGAGCCAATGTGGCACACAACATTCTTTACTACCAAGGAAGAGTCATCAGCAAACAGAAATATTTTAGAGTTACCTGTAATACTTCTAGGCATGTCATTTATATAAATGAGGAACAGATGTGGCCCCAACACTGATCCCAGGGGCACTCCTAATTTGACCGTACCCCACTCAGACCCACATCACAGCGATCCTCAGTGCTGTGAATAATGACCTTTTGCTGTCTGTTGCTAATGTAAGAGGTGAACCAATTGTGAGCTACTCCCCGTATTCCATAATGCTCCAACTTTTGGAGCAATATTTTGTGATCAACACAATCAAACGCCTTAGTTAAATCAAAAAATATGCCTAGCGTTCGAAACCTTTCTTTTACCCCATCCGGTACCTCACAGAGAAAAGAGAATATAACATTTTCAGTTGTTAAACGACTTCTGAAGCCGAACTGTACATTTGATAGCAACTTGTATGATATAAAGTGATCAATTACCCTTGTATGCACAGCCTTTTCAATAAGTTTAGCAAACAATGATGGCATAGAAATAGGTCTAAAACTGTTTACATTATCCTTCTCTTCCCTGTTATAACGCGGCTTTACTACTTAGTACTTCAATCGTTCAGGAAACTGACCATTTCTGAAGGAAAAATTACAAATATGGCTATATACAGGGCTAATACGTGCAGCACAGTACTTTAATATTCCACTAGGCATTCCAACATATCCATGAGAGTCGTTAGTTTTTAGTCATTTAATTATTGACTCAATCTCCCCCTTGGCTGTATCACAGAGGAATATTTCAGGCATCGATCTCGGAAAGGCACTCGCCAAGAGAGTTATATGATTCCCTGTAGAAACTAAATTTTTACTTGATGCACCAGCAGTGCTCAGATTTATCAGTAACAGAAGTATTTTTGCTACAAACTGACTTTATATCGCCGCGCGGGATTAGCAGAGCGGTCTGAGGCGCTGCAGTCATGGCGGAGGATCCAGTCCTCCCTTGGGCATGGGTGTGTGTGTTTGTCCTTACGATAATTTAGGTTAAGTAGTGTGTAAGCTTAGGGACTGATGACCTTAGCAGTTAAGTCCCATAAGATTTCGCGTACATTGGAACTTTTATTTTATTTTATTTATTTATTTATTTATTTTTTAGACTTTATATCGTTGACCTTATCCTGCTGACCAGACACTTCCTTCACAACTGACCATATGGTTTCAATTTTATCCTGTGAACTAGCTATTCTATTGCGTACCACATACTCTTTGGCTCCCTAATAACATTTTTAAGCACCTTACAGTACTGTTTGTAATGGGCTACTGTAGATTGATTGTGACTACTTCTAAAATTTTGATATAATTCCCACTTTCTTCTACATGATATCTTTATCCCACTGGCCAGCCACCCAGGCTGCCTTTTACTGCTAGTACCCCGTTGAAGACGTTCTAATGGAAAGCAACTCTCAAACAGCGTGAGAAATGCGTTAAGGAAAGCATTATATTTATCATTTGGGTTATGGGCACTATAAACATCCTGCTACTCGTGTTCCTTGACGAGATTTAAAAAACTATCTATTGCCGTTGGATTAACTTTCCTTTATAGTTTGCAATTATATGTGACTTTTGTTTGAGTTGAAAAGCCTTTTAGCGTTAAAATTTGTGCATCACGGTTGAGAGGCCATTCATCCTTTCACCAACAGAATGCCCATCAAGTAATGAAGAATAAATAAAAATATTCTCTATGGCTGTGCTACTGTTCCCCTGCACCCTAATTGAAAAAAAAACACAGTCTGTATCATTTTTGAGATCTATCAACATCCTTTTCCCTGCACTGTCATATACAAAATTAATATTGAAGTCACCACATATAACTGTTTGCTGGTACTTCCTATAAGGTGAATCGAGAACCCTCTCTAGCTTGAGCAGGAAAGCTCTGAAGTCAGAGTTAGGCGACTTATATACAACAAAAATTAGAAGTTTAGTTTCACTAAATTCAACTGGCCCTGGCCAACATTCAAATATCTGTGCATGCAGTGCCGTGATACGTCTATGGACTCAAATGTAATACTGTTTTTTACGTATGTGGCCACTCGCCCACTCCACAAGGAAATCCTTGAAAAACTGTCAGCTGACCTGTATCCTGGTGAAGAAAGCCTCTGAATTGTCAAATTATTTAAGTGGCGCTCCGATATACCAATAATTTCAGAGTCAACATCTATAAACAATTCACTAACTTTAATTCTAATACCTCTTATATTTTGATGAAATATTCTAATTCCTTTTCTACTTCGAAACATTACAGCCTCTGAAGTTCGAGGGACTTCCTTCAAGCAGGTATACCTATCAGATTACTTCACTCTAAAAACTTGGCAACTCTAACACCAACTATTAAAGGAATTTTTCCATGAGTGATCCCACCACCACCCACTACACTGTCACCTATAAGCTTCGCCAGCGTCCCCTTCCCATAACTACTGAGGGGCAGGCCATGCATAGTGAAACCCAATGTACTGATAGAGTCAGCTGGCACCGCTGCAATTTGACCCATACCCTCTGCAATCAGTGCCTTCTCCAGCCCCATGTTAAAGCGCCTAACAGCCGCATCCTGATGAGGCCAATCATGACGCTGAAATAGTTGCCGAAATGCCCATTGGTGCCACCAGTTTTAGTAGCTATCTTTTCCAGGTTACCACCTGCATCACGTTCCACGTCCCTACCAAGACTATTGCCTGCTCCACCCACCATCACTACCTGATCCCCCTTTGTAAAATTCCTACATAACTCCCCTATGCTGCCTGAGACGCCCTTGCACTAGGCACTTGGTACTCACTCCTCAACACTTCCTGCAACTACTAGCCCACACCTATACTGTGCCAACGACCCAGCAGCAGTACCTTCTTCTTCATGCTAGACTTTACAGCTGACTTATGCCTCCTATTTGCTGAGCGTTGTTGCATATTTCCTACAGCTACAAGAGGCTCCTCTCCACTCAACTTTGACAGTTGGTCACATCGCATATACACAAAGCACAACTATCTGAATTTTTCCTCCTCCTAGCTGCCTGCTTGCCAACTGCAGTTCCCATTCCCTAGCACCCTTCACCCTCCTCAACCCATCTAGTTCCTCCTTTGCGAATTGTAACTGCATCTGAAGGGCACAGATCTTACGCTCATGCTCCTCTGTCAACTTATTATTACTACAGATTCTGCATTCCTAGGAGAGGATCTCGCTGGAATAACCACTGGCTTCCCCACTGCATTCCTCCCAATGAAGGTACTTTGAACAAATCCCACACCGTAACCCACTACTCGCGAACCTACGACAAAGCCCACACTTCTCACTCATGGTAAAATTTTACAGTTACTGAAAAAAACTAAACGCCTACGTTAGCTAAGTTCAGTTACACCGGTGGAACTATTTATAGAACTGACAATAGCGGTCTCGAAATTCTCTCTCTACTAAAAAAGCACCTACTTTTATTAATGCTATTAAACCACAATTAATACCAGTACAAACAAAACTTCACAAAATTTTCTAGCTAAAACCAAAAATTCAAGCGGCCACTGGAACACTCAACTAAGTTAAAACAGTGAATGAAAATTTTACTAGAAACAGTAAGAAACATCAGCTCAAAACTCAAGCTCGAAATTTACTAAACGACTTCAACGCACAGGAAACTATAAGAAACACAAGGAGCGAACGTTTCCAAAAGTATTAAATCGTTATTTCGCCACAAATAGCACGAGACACCGTTAAAAACTATTTAGTTTAATAACTGTGTAACAGTGCACAAACAAATTTGTCTGTACTTACCTTTATAGCCGCTACAGCTGCAACCGCACGCCACGAAATGTAAACACACTACTGAGACTTGAGGCTTGGATGAACGACGTAAGCATACTCACACTCGAGACAATAACACAGCAAGACAGTGTGAGATTAATGAAAACCTACGAATTAGTTACTTTTACAGCAAATATTAACACAAATAAATTTTAAAATAAGTAACTGAAGAATAAAATAATATATATATATATATAAGTTGTAACATTTTCGGATTTAATTCTCTGTTATTCGAATTTGTTTATACGTTGTCATTGTAACATTATTGTCAATCTGTACAGTAGTGAGGGAGTGCGGAATTGTTTTGGTCAAAAAAAAATTCTGGATGCACTTTGATTTTGCGCACAGAGCACATTGAACAATTACGACTTCATCACATGTGTTTGGATTTGGTATTAACGATGCTATGCGTTTGCTGCTAGTCAGATGTCGAAATGAAAAATAAATGGAATGGGTGGGGGGGGGGGGGGAGGGGATTTATAAAAAAATTACCTTCTGACAAATCTGGGTGCACCGTTGTAACGTAGATCAAAACCATCGAACGTTTAGTAGACTCTGTTACCGTTTCAACAGTATTCATTTCGTTATATTGAACACAGTTTTTAAGGGATTTTTCAACCTCTTTTCAGTCGTTTGTGCATGCAGAAAAAGAGAGTGTACCTTGTTTTGCCCTACACTGCAACATACTCAAAGCTCTTCAAAATCGAAGTGTATCCATTGAGTTGGTTTAGTTGTAAGCATCACTTAGGACTAATGCCACTTGTTTTATATACACTGTAGATTCCCATGTAATAGATGTGTAATAAAACGAATGATTCCGCTATCGATTACTGTTCTTTTCTCCTTTGTCTACATTCAGTGGTCGCTGCACACAACAGGATCATGTGGATTTCAGTCTGACTTAAATACTTCTGCTCACTCCAAAAGTACTCTTACGTATCAGTTTTGTGAAGTTATAACATGGGGCAGCCCGATGGAACACAGCAATGCATATGGCGACTATAAACGTGACATATTCCTACAGGAGGTAGTATTGTTGAAAACTAGAAGGAAAGGTCCGTACTGAAATGCCCAGAAAGAAATACATGTTAAAATGTGAACTACTTTTCCTGTCCTAAGTTACCACGCATTCTGACATTATCGTTCATCCCTTCTTTGCGTTACAATAGGCACTTGGTTCGCCGATGGGTCGAAAACAGATCAAGGCGTTGGGGCAGGGTTGTACGGGGTTCAGCCAAGCTGAAATTACTGCAATCAGGGCATGTGTGGAGGAGAATATGCGTAGGTGCTACAATGACCGTAGCATCTACATCTATTCGGACAGCCAGTCAGCCCTGAAATCATTGGCAGCTCCTGCAACAAGATCTAAGATTGTTGCAGATTACCACAGGGCTCTGGAGGAGCCAGGGGGAAGCAATAGGGTGTACCTAGTGTGGGTCCCTGGCCACTCATGGATCTGTGGCAATGAACAAGCCGATAGATTGGCTAGGAGGGGGGGCAACAACTCCATTTATTGGACCGGAACCTGTCTTGACAATCACCAAGGCTAAGATCAAATTAGAACTACGGAACTGGCTTAGGAAACAGCACGTAGGATATTGGACCAAGGTCCATAAACAAAAACATGGTAAGGTAATGATGCCCAAGCCATGTTTTAAAGAAGCTCTGTAATCCCGAGAATGAACAGGAAAGAGATCAAACTCATGACTGGACTGATGACCGGCCACGGGAACTTCAAAACACACCTACACACAATGGGTGTAATGGAAGAGGACCCTAAATGAATGATCTGTGATGAGGGCGAAGAAACTGCATCACACCTAATCTTTGAATGCATGGCATTGGAGAGCAAAATATACAGAATCTTCGGGACAAATTGTGTCGAACAAAAAACTGGTAGAGGGACTCCTTGCACTATTTAAGGGCACTGGTTGGCTTTACTAGGTATACAGGGAGCGATACCGCACAATAAACCTAGTTTCGGTGCGGGCAGTGGCAGGTGAGACCTAAGCTGTTTTAGATCTCCTGTTAAAATCAATCAATACATTAGGCACTGTTTCAGATACAATTGGCTCCATTCGGAATGCATCAGCTACGTTGGTCACACCCTCCTGTAGCTCTTCGACTTCTGGACTGGCAGGTGTTGTTTACCACAGACTTCTGTTCGATGAATTACCACCGCTATGAACATCTGCTCGATGAATTACCAGCGCTATGAAGAACATTACACCTGTAAGAAGACGCCGACTGTGGTTTGTATCCGACGGGGCACGACGTCGCCGTGTGCACCTGAGGGTGCGGATCCTGCGCTTCCGGCTCTCGCGCACTCCCACCCCTACTCCCATCCCCGACTCCCCCCCCCCCCTTCCCTTTATTACCCCGCATGGCATGCCCCGGGCCCGGCCGTGCCGCGGCATAACTAGCCACGCGGCACCCGCCCGCTCTCACGCACACGGCGGCACCGCGGCAGCCTGACGACGCGAAAAGAAAAAAAAAAAGATAAAAAAGAAACACCGCGACAGCTGAGGGGCGCGCGTGCTTTAATATCTGCCGCCGCCTGCGGAAAGCCGCCCCCGCCAGCCGGTGGCGTCTCGCAGCCATTCATGCGCGCCTGGCACGTCACGGCCGCAGGCAAATGAGGGAGGCTGCTTGAATAATGATCCCCGAACTCGTCAGGGAAGTCGGCGCGTGTGTCGATCGTATTTCCGAGCTCAAATTTTCGCATTACCTGCTCGTGCGCTTGTAGCCGCTACAATGTTTTACGCCTGTTATGCCCTAGGTTGTGGGCGGTTCTTTCGCCGACGGTAAAGTGCCTTTTATCCCCAGAATTTCATCACGAAAAGAAAACATACCCATTTCGTGATTATTACCCCACTGCAAAACATTGAAAGCATTGATCTCGAATTCTTAAATCATGGGGTTGAAATTATGTGCCATGCATGCTTATATGACAAAATACCATGATCATCACGGACGATTTCTACTAGACTTTTTCCTTTTTCTCGAAACGAGGCAATGTTCAGTCTATTATAAGCTTTATATAGCTTATATGCTAATCTTCAATGACGCTGCCCGTTTGAGAGCATCAGCGGCTAAGGTCAGGAGTCATGAATTGACACCACCATTCGCCAAACACCATAAAAAAAAGTCACGCGGAGAAAAACTCACAGTAGGGCATAAAAAGGGCTGCGCCACCAGCAGAAGGCCTCTGATGCAGTGATGTGGCAAAACATTATGACCACTGCCCACAGCAAGATTAAGAACTACCTGGTGGCGTTGTGGGCATATTACATGGTGCTGAACCCCAGAATGGGGTTCCAGGTGGACATTAAAAAGTATCAAAAAATCTCCCCTAGCATAGCCAGCAGCAGTGCAGAACGAATCGATGAATAGGTTAATACCTGAAAGAGAGAAACCCTGATTGAGTAGCCATGAACAGGGATGTTATGGTGACTGGACAGGTGCTCAAGCAAGGGAACGTAGCACAGTGACCCACTGCCGCAAGAAAGCACAGATCTCTCATAAGAGTAACTATTCAGTTGCCTATGCAGCAGAAAGCGTTTGAAAGAAGATGAGAAGTCCAGAGGTGACTGAGAGAGCTAACTAAACAGAAAATGGCAGATGATGTCATTGCTGCCTCACCATAACAGACTACACGGGTGCTCACAGCGTAAATACCACCCCTGTCCTGCTAGATTTCTCTTCTGCTACACTGGTCTCGTCGAGAGGGGAGACTCAAGTCAGTCAATTCCCAAATCACCCAGCTACCTTCAGCTTTCCATAAAGCACCAAGCCCTGTTCGGCAGAATAAGCCACAGTGCCCACTACCAAGTTGGAACTGATGGGGTGCTGGGGCTGTCACCACCTAGCTCTCCTGCTGGAAACCTTAGCAACAGAGTCTAGGAGCAGATAGTGATAGTGAGTCACTGCTGCAACACATCCTCGTTGTTGCTGCCGACAGCTCTCTCTCCTAAAGGAAGAGTGTGGCCTTCCTCTCCATGGCTACACACACTCCAAGCAAGGATATCCTCTCCCAGGCACTGATGTCTGAGTTCAATGAGAATCCTCTGGAGATCAGTTAGCAGGACCAACGTCTTGTGCTGGCTGTGTTGGTGGTGCTATCAGGGGTCTTCGTCTCCCATGACATAGCAGCCTACTAACTGAGATGTTGCTGCTGCTGCGACATATGCATCAGCACCTGCTGGGCTGATGTGTGCTCCACCGGGATGCCTAAGCTGCCGGTGCGCTGGAGATGCCAAGGGTACTTGTGATTAATAAATATATAGCTGACAGTAATGTTTTCTTAACAGTTTCTAGTGTCTGCAGATCCTGATGACTGTAGGAAAGGGAAGTTCCCATAGATAAGCGGAGCAAAGATAAATATCGAATCATTCCAGCGACGATAAAGAGCGCCAAGGGGGAAATCAACTGATATAAGGTACTTTGAAAGTGGTAGACTGTTTCGATCAGACGCATTGGAACGAGCATTTTGGAACGATAGTGTGCTACAGTCGTGATTATTTATTAAAGTAGTTACATGATGGTGAATCCATGAGTAGGCCTCAAGGTGTTTGATGTCACATCTCATCACAGAACATGGAGCTGGCTGCAATTCGTGGCAGGCGTGACGACAGAGTACAGTGCTGATGCACACATTGTTGAATATGGGGCTCCACAGAAAACGTGTGCCCATATTAAGCAAACGACATCGTCATTTACGAATAGACAAGGCAAAGGATCACCGACTTTGCGCTGTGGATCAACAGAAACCCAGTGACTGGCTGGATGAATTACGGTTTGCTGCAAGTCTGTGGTCATATCTGGGTACGTCATCATCCACGTGAACAGTTGTGCGAAACATGCTCTGTGCCACAGACATAGGCCAGTATGGACAGTTTTATGCTACGGGGGACATGCATCTGGGGGTTCCATGGGACCTGTGGTAATATTCGAAGGCACCATGGCACCTGGGGACAATGCGAACATTATTGAGGCTCACCTGCATCCTTTCTTACCTGATGGGTACTCCAAAGGCGGTGGTGCTTTTCAGCAGGATAACTGCCAGATTTACAAAGACAGAATTGTGCTACAGTGATCTGAAAAGCATGATAGCGAACTCACTTGGCAGTTTGGACACAAAATTCGCCTAATCTGAACCAATGGCACACATCTCTGACACTGTTCATCGCTAGCTCCACGTGTACAAACCAATGGCCTGTAATTATCTGGAATTCTGTGACCTGACGCCACGTACCTTCTGAAATCTCCAAAGGTGTTCTTGAAACCATACTACGCACAGTCGCCGGTGTATTTCATCTGAAAGGTGGACCTACCCGCTGTTAAGCCTGTAGACATAATGTTTTGGCTCATGACTGTATATTTGGGCCACTATTGTGCCTACTGTTGTGTAGCTTATGTTTCTTCACCATTTATTACATTCTGTTTTGATTTGGTTGATGTACTGTGAACTTGTGCTGGTCAAATCGTTAACACAAAAAGCATATGATTCAGTATCACAGTAACGTTTATTAATGAGAGACCCTTCATCATGTAGTGTACCATAAACAAATTAATACTGATGCCGCACATCTTCGACAGATGTGCAAGTAGCATCAAGAAGAGTTCCGGGAGCTTTGTTGTTCATCTTGAATACTAAAGACCTGGCAGACATTTCGCATCTGATGCAGTTATCTGAATTAACGTCTGAAGAAAAAGCTGCACAAATATGTAATCAAATTTTGATAAGATTGCAGAGTAGCGTAAATATTAGGAACTCAGTTAAAATTTTTCTGGAATGTACAAATGTGAACTTTACAAAATCACTTTGTAGTATTCTATGACTGTTATATTAATCACTCACATTTCGAATCGGTCAACTTACGCACATGCATGGGGGTAGCAATTTCTGAGGATTTGTAATGGGATGATGGCGTAGTCTCAACCGTAGGTAAAGCGGGTGGCAGACTCCTATCCATTGTTAAGTTTCTGGGAAAATGTAATCAGTCTATAAAAGAGAATGCTTACAGTACGCTAATGCGACCCACTCTTCAATATTATTCAAATTCGTATTCAGGTTCGTATGTTCATACAAGTAGGATTAGCAAGGTATATTGAGCATCTAAAGAGGAAACGTCAGAAATGGTCACACATTTTATGACCTGTTGGAGACCTTCAGGTGAATACTGAAATGAATTCACATATTCTTGAACACAGGCGTGAAGCCTACTTAACAAAAGTTTAAGAACCACTGTTTGGTCAGGAGGATAGTAACATACAACAGACACCTACGTACCATCCCCGTATTGTAGACATAGAAGCATTTATACAATTTTCCGCGCTCCAGGCTCTTAGAGGGAAGATACAGTAACATACGTTTTACAATGGGAACTACCCACTGCCATGAAATTCACAGTGGTTGACACTGAGCGGATGTAGATGTAATGCAGCCACTGATTGTGGGGCTATATTTGAGTGTATATGTTGCTAGACAATGTTTCTGTCAAATAACAGCGACTGCCCCATCTGTTTTGCCGTCCAAAGGACTTGTTTGTACCACTGTTCCGTTCATCGATCTTTTTTTGAGATTGCGAATCAACATAACCATATTTTTCCTTGTGATCGTGGGTGACATCGTTAATTTGTCATCCAGATCTACCATACATACCATCCACCAACTGCCTCATATTCTCTGCTTAATGCCTGTTTGACTATAATATTATGTTTCAGCGCTAGATTCCTTTGTTCCTCCTGTCTCCCATGCTCACAAAAAAAAAGTAAATCAGTCCTCAATATAAATGTCAGTTTTGTTCATAACAGAGCTGTAGTAGGCACGGGTCCGTTGATATGGTATCGTTTTGTGTTTCTCCGGCCTGTAAACATTCATACTGTAATATGCAAACCTACTGCTAAGCAAAGAATTCACATCACCCAGCTTACCAATGACAAAAGAAAAGCACTGACAAAATAACAGTGAAGCAATGATAAACGGATGTTACACAAATGTTAAAGGCTATTTCGAACAGGCAATGGTATGAATTATCGAAGGTTTCGAGATCTGAATATTCCACTTATCACGCATATTTCATGACTGAAGCGTGTCACGAATGATACTGAAGCTATAAAGAGAGAAAAAATAGTAATCAGTCACTTCTAATGCTCTTCCCGTCATCGTTTCGGATGATTATTCCTCCATTATGACGTGGATTTATTTAAAATAAGAAAAAGCAGGTGATGTATACGAGCGGCTTCCCCGCGCAGTTTATTGTCCCGTCTTTCAGTGAACAAAGGTTGCTTTTTTCTGTATTATTCTCGCCTTCTACGAACCAAAATGTGTGGAAGCACTACTTCTCAAATTATGATTCAGTGAACTTATGTACCTACGTCAGAGCATTGTGACAAACAAATCCACTGAAGTAATTAAATTGTGTCATAAAATATAGTTTCATCTCATATAGTTTCATCTCATCTAACAGAATATGAAGTTTTACTCGCAAACCTCGCTAGCGAACGTTACGGTGGTAAACATAATTAAACGCCAAATTTATAAAGAAAATTAACTTTGAAAGCCGGCCGCGGTGGTCTCGCGGTTCTAGGAACGCAGTCCGGAACCGCGCGACTGCTACGGTCGCAGGTTCGAATCCTGCCTCGGGCATGGATGTGTGTGATGTCCTTAGGTTAGTTAGGTTTAAGTAGTTCTAAGTTCTAGGGGACTGATGACCACAGCTGTTAAGTCCCATAGTGCTCAGAGCCATTTGAGCCATTTGAACCATTAACTTTGTAAACTAGCTATTTGTAAGTGCTGTGAACATACTGTATTGCCTTCTTTCCTAACGAAGAACTGCTCTCAGAGCAATCACACTTCAATTAAAACGCACTCACTTTACCCCAAACTTTGATTTAAGTAATACTAATAATATGCTCTAAAATAAAAAATCCTGAAAAATAAAAATACTTATTTATAAGACAAAGGTAAATACATGAGTGTTTAAGTAATTTTTCATAAACTAAAGCTACCACATGCATTTAAAATGTTTTATTTCAGTATAGAATATCAATGCAAGTTCAAGGTGCCTTCTCATTAAGACTGGAACGTAATCTCATTTTACATAGTGTACAAGCACATTTCTTATACGGAACTACAACTCTCGTAATTTCTCCCCAGAAGCGTTACAATGTCTTAGATAATAGCTGCATTGTCATCACGTACGAAGCAGTTTTGCGTGCATTTAAAATGACAATCGAACGTGGGAGCATAATGCAGTGACGTGCATGTTAAGACCTGTGCACGAAACCTTTGTTCCTCGGCTTTGCGCCTTCCATAACTACACAAAATACAAGTTACAATCTTTCACCATATGTTTGTTGGTTTGGCTATTTTCCGAACAAAGTACTTAAATTTTATAGTTTCAGACACTTTTTTTGCAGTACGGACATAATATTTATTTAACATCGAAACACATTTGACATGTTAGTCTGAGGACATTTTTGTGGATTTTTTTCTGAAATAATCCAGAATGTAGTTTTTACATTTGACACTTATACAGTGTAAGCGGTTCATTCAAAAACTCTTATATAGCTTACACATGTTTGTGTGATGGGTGCAATCTGTCGATTTAATGGAAAGAAATTTCTTTTGAAGCCAAGGTCGCTAAATATTATTCATTTCACGTTTACGGCTTCAACAGAAGCTTACTTTCATCTTCTGATCTTCGTAAATTTAAAGTACATACGTATCAGTCAACTAGCGGGAGCACATGACACTCATAATACAGCGCAAGCACATTGTTTTTTCAGTAATAAGAAGACAAAATATAAAATACACATAGCGCCAATCTATTTGCTGAAGTTCCTACATCGATGTTTTCGGCTTACGACGTGATGTTTTATACTCATGTTACTTCAGCGAATCCATTGGCGCAATGTGTATTTTATATTTTCATCTTATCATTGACAAACCAATGTGTACCCCATATTGTGAATATGATTCATATGCAAGCACTTCAAGTATCCTTAAGATCAGACAGCAAGATCTTGTCGAAAGCGGTCATTGTGAAACAAATAGTATGTAGCGATCGTGGTTTCCGAAGAAATTTCTTTCCATAATTTTTACATACACAAAAATATTGCATACACGTATTTGTCTGTCCTGACATAATGTTCATTTCTCTCGTGTGGTCATACATTAAGAAATGTAGTTCCCTTAGGAAATTTAAACACGCATTTGCGTGGAAATATTTATATTTCCTCTTGTCACACTCCGGTTTTCGCTAACTAAATGACGCGAAACATTTCGCTTTTGATCTGGTAATAACACCAGATTTGCAGTACGAGTGTTGTCTGTTTTCAGTTCGAAATTTTCTCTCCAGCTTAGTGTGCACTGATCTGAAATTTCCTGGCACATTAGTACTGTGTGCGGACCAGGAGTCGAAGCTGCGTCCATTGCCTTCGCGAGCATATGTCCTACCACCTAAGTTACCGAAGGACGATTCACGACCTGTGCTTCTTGTATTCTTTCTCCAGCATCTCGTTTAATATCTTCCAGACTTCATACAAGTTGTCCTGAATACCTTGCGGGACACTCCAGTAGAACCAGTTGCACGAGGTATGCTGGAGTAAATATGTGAATTTTGGAAGATAAAGCTGATAGGGCGAGTAGTGACTCTTGTTTGTCCAACACAGTTGGTAACAGCACGGTAGCTCAGCGTATTCGAACGAAGGACTGGCCACCCTTGCAATAATAATAATAATAATAATAATAATAATAACAATAACAACAATAGTAATAAGAAATGAAATGAAATGTCAGAAAAAAAACGAAAAAGGTTAGGTAAAATCTCACAACAAGAAGCGATAGAGCAATTAGATGAAAAGAAGCAGAAATTACAAGCATTGGCCAAACGACTTAGAAGATACAAAAAAAAGTGAAAATAGAAGGAAACAAAACCAAACATTCAACACAAACCAAAAGAAATTTTACCAGACAATAGATAACACACACATTAAAATAGACAATCCACCAAACATAACAGACATGGAACACTTCTGGAGCAACATATGGTCAAACCCAGTACAACATAACAGGCGTGCACGGTGGATACAAGCAGAAACAGACACATACAAGATGATACCACAAATGCCTGAAGTGATAATTTTGCAACATGAAGACACTCAAGCAATTAATTCTACTCACAATTGGAAAGGCCCTGGAAAAGATAAAATAGCAAATTTCCGGCTAAAGAAGTTCACCTCAACACATTCACATCTAACTAAATTATTTAACAGTTACATTGCAGACCCATACACATTCCCTGATACACTTACACATGGAATAACTTATCTGAAACCTAAAGATCAAGCAGACACAGCAAACCCAGCAAAATATCGCCCCATAACATGCCTACCAACAATATACAAAATATTAACTTCAGTCATTACACAGAAATTAATGACACATACAACACACAACAAAATTATAAATGAAGAACAAAAGGGCTGTTGCAAAGGAGCACGAGGATGTAAAGAGCAACTGATAATAGATGCAGAGGTGACATATCAAGCTAAAACTAAACAAAGGTCGCTACACTACGCATACATTGATTACCAAAAAGCTTTTGATAGTGTACCCCACTCATGGTTACTACAAATATTGGAAATATACAAAGTGGATCCTAAATTGATACAGTTCCTAAACATAGTAATGAAAAATTGGAAAACCACACTTAATATCCAAGCAAATTCAAATAATATCACATTACAGCCAATACAGATTAAGCGTGGAATATACCAAGGAGACTCATTAAGTCCTTTCTGGTTCTGCCTTGCTCTGAACCCACTATCCAACATGCTAAATAATACATATTATGGATACAATATTACTAGAACATACCCACACAAAATCACACATTTGCTATACATGGATGATCTAAAACTACTGGCAGCAACAAATCAACAACTCAACCAATTACTAAAGATAACAGAAGTATTCAGCAATGATATAAATATGGCTTTTGGAACAGACAAATGTAAGAAAAATAGCATAGTCAAGGGAAAACACACTAAACAAGAAGATTACATACTGGATAACCACAGCGACTGCATAGAAGCGATGGAAAAAACAGATGCCTATAAATATCTAGGATACAGACAAAAAATAGGAATAGATAATACAAATATTAAAGAAGAACTAAAAGAAAAATATAGACAAAGACTAACAAAAATACTGAAAACAGAATTGACAGCAAGAAACAAGACAAAAGCTATAAATACTTATGCTATACCAATATTGACCTACTCATTTGGAGTAGTGAAATGGAGTAACACAGACCTAGAAGCGCTCAATACACTTACACGATCACAATACCACAAATACAGAATACATCACATACATTCAGCAACAGAAAGATTCACATTAAGCAGAAAGGAAGGAGGAAGGGGATTTATCGACATAAGAAACCTACATTATGGACAGGTAGACAATTTAAGAAAATTCTTTCTAGAACGAGCAGAAACTAGCAAAATACACAAACAATCACTCATATAAATACATCGGCTACACCACTGCAATTTCATAACCACTTCTACAACCCTTTAGATCACATAACATCAACAGAAACGAAGAAAGTAAATTGGAAAAAGAAAACACTACATGGCAAGCACCCGTATCATCTAACACAGCCACACATCGATCAAGACGCATCCAACACATGGCTAAGAAAAGGCAATATATACAGTGAGACGGAAGGATTCATGATTGCAATACAGGATCAAACAATAAACACCAGATATTACAGCAAGCATGTTATTAAAGATCCCAATACCACAACAGATAAATGCAGACTTTGCAAACAACAAATAGAAACAGTAGATCACATCACAAGCGGATTTACAATACTAGCAAATACAGAATACCCCAGAAGACATGACAATGTAGCAAAAATAATACATCAACAGCTTGCCTTACAACATAAACTTATAAAACAACACGTTCCCACATACAAGTATGCACCACAAAGTGTACTGGAGAATGATGAATTCAAATTATACTGGAACAGAACCATTATAACAGATAAAACAACAACACATAACAAACCTGACATCATACTCACCAATAAAAAGAAGAAATTAACACAACTAATCGAAATATCCATACCCAATACAACAAATATACAAAAGAAAACAGGAGAAAAAAATGAAAAATACATCCAACTGGCTGAGGAAGTCAAGGACATGTGGCATCAGGATAAAGTTGACATTATACCAATTATACTATCAACTACAGGAGTCATACCACACAATATCCACCAGTACATCAATGCAATACAGCTACATCCAAACTTATATATACAACTACAGAAATCTGTAATTATTGATACATGTTCAATTACCCGAAAGTTCCTAAATGCAATATAACACATACCATACAGTTAAAAGGAAGTGACGCTTGATCAAGGTCCGCGTCACTTTCCATTTTTAACCAGACTTAACGTCTGAGAAAGTAAAGAAGTAATAATAGAAAGTGAGGAGAGACTAATCGGTGGAGACTAACAACGAAGCAACACATAGAAAGGGCAAAAATAAACTAGAAGTCGGTAGACCTCTTGCCCGAGGAAGACAAGGGTCCCAGGTGCGGCTGTAAAAAACTATACTATGTACTATAGCAAAAAAAAAAAAAACCAAAATGGCCTTCCGTATTAAAAACTAAATGTGTCTGGAATTTAAATACATATTATACTGTAGCAAGACAAAGGTATTTGTATTAATAATACGAACAGTTCTTTCACTGCAGTTGATTCTATACTTAGGTCATCTATTTTCTGACGTAACATCTGTTTTGATGTGTACCCCCAAATCTTGCTTAACTGGTTTTTATAAAATTCCTCCTACTGTCGCTGCGTATGAATATTACTAACATGTCAGTGTCCACACTTCAGTTGAAAATGAACTTCGAAAGCCTGTTCCTACATCACGTCCTAGTTGAAATGTATACGACACAGAGCGACAATTGACTTCGTCTCGTCAGTGTATCAAATACCTTTATACAATCATAATTACTATTTGCATTTTAATTTAGTCCAGCATTTGTATTTCAACATAATTCTAAATAAAACTAATGTGTATGGCATGCGAATTACCAAGTACTTTGAAACAAGCAATGAAACTGAACACATTGTATGTCAACCTGTCATGTAACAGAGGTATCTACAAAGACTATTCGGAAAGTATTGAAAGTAAGTTCCAAAAATTTAAAACGGTAATACATTAAGAGCTCTAATGTTACATGCAACTTCATGATACAAGTCAGCTATTTCAGCAGATAATTTCCTCCTACAATGAAACACTTGTCGTATCGAGGAAAGAATTCTTGAGTGATAATGTAGTTGTAGATTTCCGATGCCTGGAGGTAGCCCATGGTGTGACAGTCGCCGTTAACTCGTCGTCAGATTCAAACATCTGGGACCCTGTTCATTCTTTCATCTTCAGAGACAAGTGAAAATCGCAACGTGATATATAGGGGCTGTGAGGACGATGATAAACGACTTCCAACTGAATCTGATGAACCACGTGTGTGTACGTGAGTCAGCATGTGTTCGTATGTTACCGTGCAGAAAAACGATGCAGAAAGAACTAATTTCTCATTCACATTGTGACTAATAATGAAACACGGGTTACATACGTCAAACTGAAGGCCAAAGGCCAACGAATGCTGTTGCGCCACACTAGTTAGCCACTAAAGCCTTCAACATGCCATAGAACATTTTCATTCGGAAAACTGAGGGCAAGGTGGTTTGGGATAGAGAGGGAGTACCCCTCATTGTTTTTAGTGAAGATGAACAAGCTCTGAAATTTACCTTGAAACCATAAGGAAACCTAGAGGTGCCGGTCGCAAAAAAATGCGTAAGATATTGAGTTCCCCTTTCGTTTATATGCGTGAACATGCCAGGCCGATACTGCTGCAAGCACGGAAACGTTCGTTACCAGTTTCGACTACATACTCATCATGCTTCGTACAGCCTTGATTTGTCATCCAGTGGTTTTCTTCTGAAGAAAAGGTCGCTCGAGTCACAGATGTTTGTAGATGACGACGAGTTAAATGAGAGTATCAGAGCCTGGGGTATCTCACAGACGACAGAATTCTACAAGTAGTTCATTGAAAGACTCGTCCTTGGTATGACAAATGTCTGAATGTACGAGGTAACATGTAGATAAATAGCTGATATTTGTAGCTCGAAGTTGTCTACAATAAAAAACCTAATGTACTGTCATTTTTATGTAAACTAACGAAACTTCCTTACATCGTTTATACAGGAAATGAAATCTCAACACCGTCCTTGAAGGCTTAAGAGAACGTGAAGCATTTATGTTACCATTACAGCAGGCTCACAGGTAAACGCCTGGAAGTAAGAACGCAAATAAAACTCTTTCTGTATTGTAAATACTTCTGAAAAGATACTTTTAAGAAACACTACTGAGAGTTTTCGCCTGGACCGAGAAGAAAAAGGTAGTCTCGTCCCCGAGAGCAAATCTGTGCATTACAAGAAAGACTCGTAACCATTAGCATATCATTGTGTTCTCTATTCAGACGGTTAAGGCAAAAACCTGAGATGCGTGAAATTCTATTACAAGGCGAGTCGCCCCTTGTAGGATGGCCTCCCATCTCCCTCGTATAATGCGGCTGCTCGCTGAATTCATCTCGCCTGCGATTATTCATTGGGATTTCTTGCCACGGAGGCGCTGTGCACAGGGGCCTACAGGGACCAGGCGTGTTCTCCGGTGTGTTTGGTCTGTGCTCGCGACACAAAGTCTAATCATTAATAGTTGAACGGGAATGGACGTCTCTAAACAGGGGAATCGCGGGAGTCAGACAGACAGACGTAGGAGCAAGGAAGGTAACCGAAAAAAAACCTCAACTGTTCTGCGAAACAAGGAAGTACCAAAATGTTCAGTGCAACACAGGAATACACCGATATAAATCATTCAGTAATAAGTACACGGAACCTAAGACAATGTGACTCCAGAAAAAATGCCAAGAAATCGCCAAAGAAATGGTCGACACAAAGACTAATGCCGCGTGTAGAACTTCCGAAACAATAATCGGTGTAATTAAAAGCAAAAGTGGCAATATTAAGAGTGCAAGAGGACTTCCACTGTTAAGGGGCTCCGGAAAGGCTCAAAATCATGAAAAGTTCAAATTTTACTTTTTTGCGTTTTCTGAATCTGCAGACTATTACCTTTTAATAGATATATAATTTATTCAATTCCGAAGACTACAACTATTTTTAAATTTTTTTGAAATGTGTTCTACATGGGGGTGACCCACTGTGGCGCTGTTAAACTGCTGTCAAATGGTGTTATTACTAACGTCCGTGTTCATCAGGTACATTTTAGTGATGTGAGATAAAGTATGTGTTGTGGCTAACCTGTGATGGTTCAATATACACTCCTGGAAATGGAAAAAAGAACACATTGACACCGGTGTGTCAGACCCACCATACTTGCTCCGGACACTGCGAGAGGGCTGTACAAGCAATGATCACACGCACGGCACAGCGGACACACCAGGAACCGCGGTGTTGGCCGTCGAATGGCGCTAGCTGCGCAGCATTTGTGCACCGCCGCCGTCAGTGTCAGCCAGTTTGCCGTGGCATACGGAGCTCCATCGCAGTCTTTAACACTGGTAGCATGCCGCGACAGCGTGGACGTGAACCGTATGTGCAGTTGACGGACTTTGAGCGAGGGCGTATAGTGGGCATGCGGGAGGCCGGGTGGACGTACCGCCGAATTGCTCAACACGTGGGGCGTGAGGTCTCCACAGTACATCGATGTTGTCGCCAGTGGTCGGCGGAAGGTGCACGTGCCAGTCGACCTGGGACCGGACCGCAGCGACGCACGGATGCACGCCAATACCGTAGGATCCTACGCAGTGCCGTAGGGGACCGCACCGCCACTTCCCAGCAAATTAGGGACACTGTTGCTCCTGGGGTATCGGCGAGGACCATTCGCAACCGTCTCCATGAAGCTGGGCTACGGTCCCGCACACCGTTAGGCCGTCTTCCGCTCACGCCCCAACATCGTGCAGCCCGCCTCCAGTGGTGTCGCGACAGGCGTGAATGGAGGGACGAATGGAGACGTGTCGTCTTCAGCGATGAGAGTCGCTTCTGCCTTGGTGCCAATGATGGTCGTATGCGTGTTTGGCGCCGTGCAGGTGGGCGCCACAATCAGGACTGCATACGACCGAGGCACACAGGGCCAACACCCGGCATCATGGTGTGGGGAGCGATCTCCTACACTGGCCGTACACCACTGGTGATCGTCGAGGGGACACTGAATAGTGCACGGTACATCCAAACCGTCATCGAACCCATCGTTCTACCATTCCTAGACCGGCAAGGGAACTTGCTGCTCCAACAGGACAATGCACGTCCGCATGTATCCCGTGCCACCCAACGTGCTCTAGAAGGTGTAAGTCAACTACCCTGGCCAGCAAGATCTCCGGATCTGTCCCCCATTGAGCATGTTTGGGACTGGATGAAGCGTCGTCTCACGCGGTCTGCACGTCCAGCACGAACGCTGGTCCAACTGAGGCGCCAGGTGGAAATGGCATGGCAAGCCGTTCCACAGGACTACATCCAGCATCTCTACGATCGTCTCCATGGGAGAATAGCAGCCTGCATTGCTGCGAAAGGTGGATATACACTGTACTAGTGCCGACATTGTGCATGCTCTGTTGCCTGTGTCTATGTGCCTGTGGTTCTGTCAGTGTGATCATGTGATGTATCTGACCCCAGGAATGTGTCAATAAAGTTTCCCCTTCCTGGGAAAATGAATTCACGGTGTTCTTATTTCAATTTCCAGGAGTGTATATCGCTGGTGTGATTGTCGATTGTTTCATGTTTATTTACTCTGTCGTTATCTCGAAAATATTCGTAATTAATTCTGTTTCTTGAGTCTCTGTTTTGTTGAAGTATAATAATGAGTAAAAGTAAAGTTATTAGAAATCCTCTGAAGGCTTTTAAGAAAAGGAGAAATGTTGGAAAGCCAAAGGTATGTGTTATTACTGTAAACAATAAAGACGATGAAAATCCCCAACATAGCTTGTGTCCCAAAGAAGAAGACAGTTGGTGTAAATATAACAAAGGATTGCTAACTGGTGAAGTGTACACTCATAAGCATAGTCTGCCTCATGCAATAATGGAGGTGATAAAACCTATTTTCAGAGACTTAGCAGCACCTGAACTGTTGAAAAAGTGTATTCACGGAAAAACTCAAAACCCCAATGAAAGTGTAAATACTGTTCTATGGTGGAGAATCCCCAAGACTGTATTTGTTGGAATAGAAACACTTCACTTTGGTGTGTATGATGCTGTTGTGACTTTCAATGAAGGCAACATTGTAAGGTGCAAGGTATTTAGAAATATGGGAATGAAGATAGGTTCTAACATGGTACGAGCGATGCTTGCTTTAGACAAGGAACGCCTTAGGGCTGCAGACAGGGCTGTAAAGAGTCTACAAATACAAGCAAGAGTAAACAGGAGGAGGAACAAGAGGAAGCTGGAGGAGGAGTTAGCAGAGGATGAAGATAATCCATCCTATGGACCTGGAATGCACTAAAAAGTTAATCCAATCTTTGTCGCTCGATTCCCAAAACTTTTATTTTCTCATACTAATTACGTGTTTTCTAAGGATCTTCCAAACATATTTGTTTCAAACTTTCAGTAAATGTTACACAGTACCTTCTGCATAATTTAACACAGCCTTTTTCCAAAAAACTGTATTTTTTTGAATATATAAATAAAAAATTGCAAAAAAATGTTGTGAATTTTCATTACAATTGAAAAAAAAATCATCTTTAATAACTGAACTAAAATTTTGTAAAATCCCTGTGTTAAGTTGTAGCCCATATTCCAATAAATAATCTGTAAAAAGTTCAACTTCCTACCTCAAATACTTTGTGAGGAATGATGTAATTTATAAGCGTTATTTTAACATTGCAAGTATAGGGCGTTCCGGAGCCCCTTAGGAGAGAGAGAGTAGATAGGTGGAAGGAATACATCGAAGAACTCTACAAGGGGACGGAAGTGTGTGATTACGTGATCGATAGAGTGGTAGTCATTGTGAAAGACAAAAGGGGATCCAATATTAGAGGAGAGTTTAACAGAGCTTGGGAAGAACTGATATCAAATGAGGCAGAAGGCATAGACAATATTCCTTCGGAATTTCTAAGTTGACATGCTAAGTGACAATCAAACGACGGTTGTAGACGATATGCAGAATCTAAGAAGCTTGAGTCATGCCACCAGGCTTGTGAAAATATACCATCCACACAGTCCCGAAGACAGCAATCAGCAGAACAGATTATGCACTAAGTTGTTAACAAGAATGGTAAACAGGAGAATGGAAAGAAAATTGAAGACCCATTATATGCCGATCTGTGTGCCACTAGGAAAGTTGAAGAACCTTCAGGTTTGTTCTGCAACTGCGCTTGATACTCGAAGCAAAAGAAAAATGAAGACACATCCATAAGATCTGTCAGCAATGTAAAATAGTAAAAGATGTACGAAGTCCTCAGTAAAACTGGAGAAAGCTTTAGAGAATCACAAGTAATACACGGTATGTACAAGAACGAAGAAGGAACACTAAGAATGGTAGAAGAAGAAAGAAATCCTCGGATTAGAAAGGATGTAATTTTTCTCCCCTATTTTCGAATCTGTACATCGAAAAAGCAATGACGGAAGGAAAAGATAGGTTCAGGAATCAGATTAAAGTTTACAATAACACAATATCAGCGATAAGACTCGCTGACGTCGTCCCTATCCTCAGTGGAAGTGAGAAAGAATTACAGGAAATATTGAACGAAATGAACAGTTTAGCCTGCAAAGAATATGGACTGAGAGTAAACCGAAGAAAGTCGAAAGTAATGACGAGTAGCAGACATAAAATTAGTAATAAACTTAAAATGAAAATACAGGACTGTGAAGTAGATGTAGTTCTTTTACCTAGGAGGCAAAATAACGGATATCGTATGAAATTCTAAGAACATGGAAAACAGTGTAGCACAGCAGACAGCGAGAAGATTATTACCCAATCAATAGCTTTAATTTGAGGAAGAAATTTCTGAGAATGAACGTCTTGAGTACTGACTTGTACAGAAGTAAATTATGGATTGGGGGGAGGAGTTGGGAAACACAGTAAAAAAAATCGAAAGTTTCGAGATGTGATACTACAGCAAGATGCTGAAAGTTACATGAGATTCTTTGCAGAACCAACGAGGATAGAACTATACGGGAACCTCTGACAAGAAGAATGGACTGTATTGTAGAACATGTGTTAAGACGTCGGGGAGTAACCCTCCATGATACTAGGAGGAGTTTCAGATTGCAAAAAACTGTAGAGGAAGCTCGAGAAAGGAATATATCCAACAAATAATTGAAGAAGTACAGTGTAAGTGAAGAGGTTGGCGCAGGAGTGAAAGTCGTGGCTGGCCACATCAAACCAGTCAGGTGATCGATGACAAAAAAAAAAGAGGCCTTACGGCTAATCTATACGTTGACGAAGGAATGATCGAAATAAATTAAAGATTCGTAAGTGGAATTCAAACTCTGGGTGAAAGGATATTAGTGGATGACAATGCATATACTTTTGTCGACCAAACGCCGCTCATCGCCAGCAGCATCTGAAGATGGCCACTGGGCGCCGAAACCTGTAATGGTTGTATTAAAAAAAGTGATTATATAAAAATGTAATATTTCATTTTAAGACTATTAACAGAATTCCGGCGTATTGCGAGAAATTCCATGTCTGCTTTGGTGGCATCATGTTGTCTGGAAGCAACCACTATCGTCGTCCGTGTAAGCTTGCACTTGCGAAGTATGACATCGCCGCAGCACAAAACCATTACCTAGGTCGTTCTCACACTATTAGTGGATGCTCAACTTCATTAACCTTCATATTATTACACGAAAGCCACCAGTGTTGCCCTATGAGCTTTGTAAGTAGGCTATTTAGGTTTTTTTATTGGTAACGCCACCTCTGTATGAAAATCACTGGCTGTGCTGTGTGCAGTCTGTGGCTGCTTTTCATTGTTGTAATACTCGCCATTGTAGTGCTAGGCAGCTGGCTGTGAACAGCGCGTAGCGTTGCGCAGTTGGAGGTGAGCCGCCAGCAGTGGTGGATGTGGGGAGAGAGATAGCGGAGTTTTGTAATTTGTCATGAACTGCTATATATATTATGACTATTGAGGTAAATACATTGGTTGTTCTCTATCAAAATCTTTTATTTGCTAACTATGCCTATCAGTAGTTAGTGCCTTCAGTACTTTGAATCTTTTATTTAGCTGGCAGTAGTGGCGCTCGCTGTATTGCAGTAGCTTGAGTAGCGAAGATTTTTGTGAGGTAAGTGATTTGTGAAAAGTACAGGTTAATGTTAGTCAGGGCCATTCTCTTGTAGAGATTATTGAAAGTCAGATTGCGTTGCGCTAAAAAAATACTGTGTGTCAGTTTAAGCACAGACCTGTATAAATGTTCAAAAAGGGACGTTTCAGCTTCTATCACCGACGAGATAAGTTTAGCAGCAACAGTCGAGTCTCTGTTCACACACTCTGTCCCAGCGAGTACTTTTCAACCGTCGAGTATCGATAATTTAACGCGTAATCAGTTGCGCATAACACTTTTGCGTATATATTACATTTTTTGTATTATGAAGATTTACATGGAAAGTGTTGTGGATTGGCAAGACAGCCAACCCACTATGAGAGGAAGCCGAAAGGCACGCGTTTTAGCTCACGCAGGCTGGCGTGAGGTCTGGAACAGGTCAAGGAAATGAGACTAACAAAAAACGTACGTAGCTGCTGGAATACTTAACTTTAATCCATAATTGGTGAACATCGCTCTTGACGGTACATGTTTTACAGCATCAATAGTAACTGGTAATGGCGCCTTGCTAGGTCGTAGCAAATGACGTAGCTGAAGTCTATGCTAACTATCGTCTCGGCAAATGAGAGCGTATTTTGTCAGTGAACCAACGCTAGCAAAGTCGGCTGTACAACTGGGCGAGTGCTAGGAAGTCTCTCTAGACCTGCCGTGTGGCGGCGCTCGGTCTACAATCACTGATAGTGGCGACACGCGGGTCCGACGTATACTAACGTACCGCGGCCGATTTAAAGGCTACCACCTAGCAAGTGTGGTGTCTGGCGGTGACACCACAGAAAGGAAACGCTGTACACATGAGGATATATGCGTTAGTAATAAATAATAAGTTTCTTAGCACGAAGAAGACTGCAGCATAGTTAGATGACTTACTAGTGAATAACACACAAACCCACAAAGCCTTATAGCCGGCCGAAGTGGCCGTGCGGTTAAAGGCGCTGCAGTCTGAAACCGCAAGACCGCTACGGTCGCAGGTTCGAATCCTGTCTCGGGCATGGATGTTTGTGATGTCCTTAGGTTAGTTAGGTTTAACTAGTTCTAAGTTCTAGGGGACTAATGACCTCTGCAGTTGAGTCCCATAGTGCTCAGAGCCATTTGAACATTTGAACCACAAAGCCTTATATTATGTCAATACTGTGCGTTAATATAAAAGGAGAAAAAAGTACTATTTAGCATCAGCAAAATGCTCACAAACTCTTGGTTGTGATGGAAACACTTAACAAAACATGTAGTATCTGGCATATTAAAGCTTTGTGCCGGACCGGCACTTGAAAATGACGCTTTTGCCTTTCGTGAGCAACTGCTGTACCAACTAAATGGTTCAAATGGCTCTGAGCACTATGGGACTTAACATCTGAGGTCATCAGTCCCCTAGAACGTAGAACTACTTAAACCTAACTAACCTAAGGACCCGAGGCAGGATTCGAACCTGCGACCGTAGCGGTCGCGCGGTTCAGACTGAAGTGCCTTGAACCGCTCGGCCACACCGGCCGGCTGTACCAACTAAGGTACCCGAGCATGTCTCACGATCTATCCTAACAGTTTTATTTCCACAGCACCTCATCTCCTACCTTCTAAAATTTACAGAAGTTCCCCCGAGTAACTTCCGCGCCTGCCATTGCTGGAAGAAAGGACATTGCGAAGACATGGCTTAGACACAACCAAGGGCATTGTTTCCAGAATGAATTTCCTCTCTACAGAGGAATGTGCGCAGATATGAAAGTCCTGTGTGCCGGAAGAGGACTCGAATCTGGCACTTTTGCCCTTCGTAAGAGAATTGTCAACATTGTAGGCTAGGAATTGAAGCACTGGCAGGTAAAGCTGTGAGTACGAGCTGTGGGTCGTGCTCGGGTGGCTCACTTGGCAGAGCACTTGTCCACGAAAGGTAAAGGTCCGTCGTTCTTGTACCCTCGACATTCTAGCGCAAATGTTAATTTTAACAAAACTTTACGCGCACTCTCAAGTCATCACTACTATTGCCTTACACTGACTTGGCGTCCCTTCCGTCTGGTGCATATATTTGCGCCGCACGATGTGGTTACGTGAACAGCACGCAGAGGTTGGCAGGAACAAAACATACACTTTCTCACGCGATAGACATAGAAGTGCAATACTTCCTGGACTATTCCTTTCCTTTATGGTATTTTCATAATGAAACATCTACATTAAAGGCACACTCAGAGTTGAACTTAGATATTCATTTCCGTATGTAAATGTTTAACAGTCTGTGAATTAATGAAAATGAGAAGTGACATCTGAGGATGTGGTTAGCGTATGACTTAGGCCAGGTTCTCATTCAAATGAGCAAAAAATAGGCAAAGTTTGGAAATTTTTTGAGACAGTGAAAAGACATACAAAGGATCTACTTCGGGATTAAGATTTATCATAATTCGAACTTTGTTTTACATTTTCAATACAAAAAATGGCGCCCGTTTTTTAAGTTTTGATCAAGGGCCTGCGAGCTTGAAGTACGCAGACTGTGTGCAGTGTAGCTCGTCAGTAGTTGACTTAAAAGTGGGCAGCATCAGTCCATATTGCATTCAATTTATGGGAGCTTATACCTAGCTCGTGATCTTGCGGTACCGTTCCTGCTTCCCGAGCACGGGATCCCGGGTTCGATTCCCGGCGGGGTCAGGGATTTTTCGAGATGGCTGGGTGTTGTTGTGTCGTCTTCATCATGCTCATTCATCCCCATTACGGTCGGAGGAAGGCAATGGCAAACCCTCTCCACTAGGATCTTGCCTAGTACGGCGGTGCGGGTCTCCCACATTCTCCCCTACGCTCCTACGCTCTGTTACGGAGTATGGGACGTCATCATCATCATACCTAATCACAATGAAATGACATTAAATTTAACGATATGGTATACTAACCCTTCCTCCAACTCGAATTGTTCCTGGAGAGCAATTCCCTCGCTCTTCTTGTCTAGAAAAGTCGATCTGGCTGAACTGGATTTGCTGCGTTCGGCATCCTGCACATGTTGTTCGTCAGCTTTTTCGGCGAATATGTTTGCATGCATAGAGCGATATAAATCGTTTTGTGAACGTGCGTCACGGCACCACAAATTTTCTACCTAAGCCGGGCATCTCTGGCTAAAAGCGGCTCACGGCGGCCGTGACACTGCTTCGACCAATGGGCTGTAGGAACTTTTGTAACGCACAGGTTAAAACACCTTTTCCTTCCAATATTCTAGACACATATACCTTTCAGGAATGCAATCAAAGTTGAATTTACGATCGCCCTGAATGAGCACCTCACCTTAACAGTGAAATCTGTGTTCTACTTACTTTACCTGCAGACCCGTAACGTACCTGTTTGATGTAGTTCACCAACACCATAAGTCTCCATTGCTTACAGAACAAAACTGCCACCACAGCAGTGTTGATTAGCGGCAGACGCTCAGCTGCAGACATTAGCGCACAGAAAATGAACGAATGGCAGCTGCCTCGCTCGTGGCCCCGGGTGAATGGGGTAACATGCGAGGGCGACGCCCATCGCATCCAGTCAAATGAAGACGGACGCTTGCCACGGCATGTCACAGAAACGGTGAAATATTTTCGATCTCCATTACCTCATAATGGCGGAGCCCATTACTGAGACTCCGTAATTCCACATTTTTCATGATTCACCCCTGGGCGTTGCAGCTAATAACTTTGTTTCCCGCTATGCAGTATTGCCTTCGAAAAGCAGTGTTGTCAGGGTGACAAGATTATTAGTTATAAGCTTTCACATTACTCTATTTTACTTTTTAATATTCTTCTACGTGCCTACCAGGCATAAAGAAATGTCACACTTATAATGTGAAATTGGTCTGGCTGCAGGCAGTATTGAAATCAGAAGTCAAAACCTTGAAAGCTGTGGAACCGTGAAGAAATTATCTAACAACCGGAGCGCGCCTACTCACCGTCATCGATTTCGTTCAAGCTTATGCCAGATGTACGGCTTGGCCAGAAATGAAAGTAACAGAGTGGGAGCTCCAGATGGTCAAGCTTTTAGGGAAAAAAATTGTATTTTTGACGTATGTCGAGCTAAGCCATTAATGTTACGTGGCTTTCACGCAGCGGAGAGAATACAGAACGGTAATCCAAGGGTCATAGGGTCCAGTCCCTACGGAGAAACATTTTTTTTTTAATATACAATTTTTGCGTTAAGTAAATTGTAAATAAACAGGAATAATACTCAATATATAATAATTGATAAAATTTTCATAAAATGCCTGAAAAGCAAAGGCAAAGGAAGAATTGGTATAACAAATTTCCAGGAATGGATAGTAAGGTGCACACGACAAGTCTGTTTATGGAATTAGGTTCCTTTATTATTCTACAGTTGGTGAGTTACACGTCATCGGGTTATACTAATCGTAAAATGGGGAAGTAGTAATTTTCTCGGCATCTAGCTCACGCTATTACACACTGAATTTTTTATAATTAGATTTTTTAAATTTTCTATTCAAAAACAAACTTGCTTCACATTCATCAAAGGCTCTATCTTATCGCACATCAGGCGTAATGCTACTCGGAGATCAATATGAGTCTCATGGAATATAAAGTCCTCTGCACTTTTAATTACAATTCCTTCTTGAAGAGTTACTTGCAGATTCTTCGTGGACACTGTAGGTACAATCCTTTCTTGGAAATTTGTTATCCCAAATTCCCCTTTGTCTTTCCCTTTCATGCATTTTATGAAAATATTAAGAAATACAGTACATTGAACATTAAGGTTCATTTGCAGTGTAAGTAACGTAAAACTTGAAAACAGAAACATTGTCCGCATACGGACTCGATCCCACGACCATCGTATTACCGTTCAGTAATTTTCCACTGCGCAAACCGCTGCCTGTGACGAAACTAACATAAACGGCTCCTGCTTCTCCCGATACGTGCCAAAAACGCTATTATCTTTCTAAACGCATGGCCATCTTCCATACCCACCTCTGTCAATTTCATTTCTGACTAAGCCCTGCGTAAGCCATTAATCTGGACGAAATCGGCAGTGACGAATATGCACGGTCTCTTTGTAAAAAAAAAAAAAAAAAAGATTGTTATCACATCTTTGTATTGTATTGTATGGAACCGGGAATCCTAGAAACGACGGAGAGGCTCCGTCCCGCCATAGCCCTCAGAGATTCACAACCCCTCAACAGGCCACAACAGTCCATCCACCTCAGCGCCGCCCCCCACCGAACCCAGGGTTTTTGTGCGGTTCGGCCCCCAGTAGAACCCCCCCCCCCCCCGGGAACGTCTCACACCAGACGAGTGTAACCACAGTGTTTGCGTGGTACAGTAACTATGGTGTACTCGTACGTGGAGGAAGTGTTTGCGCAGCAACTGCCGACATAGTGTAACTGAGGCGGAATAAGGGGAATCAGTCCGCATTCGCCGAGGCAGATGGAAAATCGCCTTAAGGGGGGGTAGGACGTCAAACGGGCCGACTTGGAGCAGGAGAGGCACTACAGGACATTTTAATTTCCACTGTCTATACTTTTACAAATAAATTCATAAAACTTTAACAGCATGACCAGGAAGAATTCAGGATTCATACTCCTAGCAGTGGAAGCTCAAAAACGTAACAAAACAAATTTTTTTACGTGTGAAATTTCATCATTTTTTCACTTACTATTGGCTGCATTTGTTGCTATAGGTATACTTTTCTTCCTAAGTAAGAGAGATTCTTCGATGACTTTTGCACAGCATACCAACCATAGTTACAGGTGTTTGAAACTCTTGAAGTTATTTATGAAAAAATGAATGAACTGTTACATTTTAAACTTCATGTTTAGAAAAAATTCTAGTTTTGTAGTTAATTATCTCAATTTTTTCCACAGTTTTTTAATAGATTTGGAAAATTCTAGAGTTTCATACACCTGTAAGTACTGCATGTATGGTTCTCGGGCGAGACGTCGGATGTTATAGTGAAAACTCCACAATATTTCGTCAGCGCAACTGGCCGACATCTTCAGGTGCGACGAACACACTGCTAAGGCAGCACCAGGGCCCCCTATTTATGCCAGTTTTAGGCAGGAAGTGCGCATGCGTGGAGGCGCCAAATTCGATGGCCAATAGCGACGATATCAACTGATAGCTGGAAGGACAGTAACGCCACCTACAGGATGAAGGACCAAATACTTCGGCGCACGCGCGGAGGCTGCCGCCGCTGCTCTGCACTGCCATCGGCAGCCCCAGCGACCTCTGTCGGAAGCCGCAAGGGCGGAGGCTGCCGCTGTTACTCTGCGCTGCCATCGGCCGCCCCAGCGACCTCTGTCGGAAGCCGCAAGCAAAACTGCGCGTCCACGTAGGCGCCTTGATTATCCTCCCGTTGTCAACAGAATATTTATGTTGCTGGCGAATCGTCGTCCGTCTTATGACCAATAGCACTCCTCTCTGCTCGAAGCGACTTCAATATGGCCAGTGCAGGATCCCATGCTGAACTAAGCTGAAAGCCCGTGTCTCTGTTTACAAGATTCGTCGAGCTACGTATTTCCACTGCTTCCTTAATAACACTGTCCCAGTACGAACTCGTCGATGCGAGAATTTTTGTATGTTGATAATTCATAGAATGTCCTGTACTGAGACAATGCTCGGCCACTGCAGACTTTCTGGTTGCTCCAGACGAGTGTAGCGTCGGTGTTCAGTGCATCTCTCTTCCACAGTGCGACAAGTTTGTCCGATGTACGACATGCCGCAGCTACAAGGAATCTCGTAAACACCGGGTCTTCTTAGGCCAAGGCTGTCCTTAGATGAGCCCAAGAGAGCTCTGAGTTTTGCTGGCGGACGAAAAACACATTTAACTTTATGCCTCTTCAATAGTCTTCCTATTTTTGAAGAGACACCGCCGATGTATGGCAAGATGACCATTCCCCTTTGTTCTTCGCCTTCTTCCACTTCCTCACGTTGGGTAACCCGCTTTGGTTGTAAGGCACGGCGAATCTCCCGTTCGGAATATCCATTTTGTTGGAAAATGGTACGCAGATGGAGTAGCTCATTGGATAAGCTGTCTGAGTCTGATATGGCTCGTGCTCTGTGGACCAACATCCTCAGTACGCCACTTCGTTGCGAAGGATGGTGACAGCTTGTGGCCTGTAAGTATAAGTCCGTGTGCGTTGGTTTACGGTACACTGCGTGACCTAATGTGCCATCTTATTTTCTCCTGGACGTGTTGGTACGGTTGCGCTGACGAAATATTGTGGAGTTTTCACTATAACATCCGACGTCTCGCCCGAGAACCATACATGCAACATGTCCGTCGGGAAAGCCTCCAGCAACACCTGTAACTACTGTTTGTATGCTAGGAAAAAGTCATCGAAGAATCTCTCTTACTTAGGAAGAAAAGTGTACCTATAGCAACAAATGCAGCCAGTAATAACTGAAAAAATGATGAAATTTCACATGTAAAAGAAACGGTATTTTGCTACGTTTTTGAACTTCCACTGCAGTGCGTGTGAGTCCTCAATCCTTACTGGTTATGGTGACAAAGTGTTATGAATTTATTTGTAAGAGTATAGACAGTAGAAATTAAAATGTCCTGTGGTGACACTCCTGCTCCAAGTCGTCCAGTTTGACGTTCTACCCCCCTTCAAACCATCCACAGACTGCCCGTCACACCGGACCTCGACACTAATTCGCCGGGCGGATTCGTGCCGGGGACCAGAACGCCTTCCCGCCCGGAAAGCTGTGCGTTAGACCGCAAGGTTAACCGTCGGACAAATTAAATCTTACTAATATCACTATAAAATACCAGGCCAAGTAAGGGAAAGCAGTGTGCTTGAATCCATAGCAAAATTCCATTTGTATTTAGGAACATCACTGCATCAGATCGAACTGAGATGCGAATTTAAATTATGTAAGCTTTCGCAGTCTTCAACAACACTAAAGAGGCAAGGTGAAAAAACTGAGATGAGGCTCATCTTGGGAACAGTTTGGCTCACCTTGGAAGACCATTTACGATTTCCCGAAAAAAAGCGGGAGTAGGGTTTGATATTCCGGCGACAAAGATTATAATAGAAAGGTGGAAAGATGGAAGGACTACGACAGTAGAGTTTTCGAAGAAAGTGTGATGGTGCGGCATTAATTAGTAAAAACAGTGCAAACAGTAACTCACATTTCCTGAATGTGTTAACCATATAAAGAGGTACATAGATTACCAAAGTTTCGATGTCTTTAATTTTGAGAACAGAAAGCAGTTTATGGCAGTGGGCAGAAGACAGTGAAAGAAAGGCTATGCCTGAGTGGTGCAAAAGTCTCTACAATGCAGGTCAGAAAGTCATCGAACCTGAGTACGTGCGAAATTACGATTTAAGGTTAGCTTCTGAGACCGAACAACTTGACAGCTTCTGTTAAAGAAAGAAAGAGCTTTCCAATTTACTTATAGTAATTTCAAGCTCTTTGCAGTTCCGAAGAAGCACATCGATAAGAGGGGATTCAGAACTAACGCGAACTTTCTGAGTGCTGTCATGAGGCAGCTGCCATGGGTCAAACGTCTTAAGAACACTGCTACCAAACGCAGTAAGAGGTGATGATGCAAGTAATCGGAACACACTAAAGTATCAAGGTTTCGAGTGCTTCGGTAGCTGACATTTTGGCCTCACATTCGGAAAGGAATTGGAACAAATGCCCGTCCAGTCCGTCTGATCAGTGAGGGGTGAATGCTTGCAATCACTTACGGCTGTTTAGCTATTCTCGAAACTGTTATGATTCTAATGAGCTGGTGATCGTAGGTCGGCGAAACTCTAGTTTGAAGAAAAGAGTCTCTTCCTTACCTATTCGTGTGAAAAAGTGACACTGTGAAATAATTCATCACTCTTCTTTTACCAATCGATCATCGATAGGACGCTCTCAGTTAACATCTGATGGACTGTTTCGGACTGAGATCTGTTTCCAGAATGAGAATTTCACTCTGCAGTGGAGTGTGCGCTGATATGAAACTTCCTGGCAGATTAAAACTGTGTGCCCGACCGAGACTCGAACTCGGGACCTTGCCCGCGAAAGGCAAAGGTCTTGAAATCTCTTTGTTCATCATAACTTAAATAATTGACGCCTCGTAACACAAGATTGTTCTGATGTACCATAATAGATGCTTATAGCTACAACATAAAATTGATTTACATTATCCTATTTTTTTCGTACCAGTGATTTTTCTCTTATGTTTACTCTATCAGTTATTCTAGTGTGTTTCAAGCTTTCGCTTTTCGTTTCCATTTTACCAATCACCATCAACCCGCTCCCGCTAATTTAAGGAGTAGAACTCCAATGTATAAATAGCTTCAAACGTCTGGTTACTTTACAAATGCGTTAATGTATTCGATAAATATTTGACGTCAAGCGAGTAAAAGGTTTATGATTGGAGACACAAACACAAGATAATGTAGGTTTCATTAGTTTCAAACTGTTCATCCATAGCCTATTGGAAAAGTCTTTAGCGCAAATTGTAAACCAGAAAAGTGACAACCCATTTATGTATGGAACTGTTTTGTTGGCAAATAATGGGTAGTTTTGAGAGAAACTAGTTTTTCAGGAATATCATTGTTTCTGATATATTTCCTGATGGTGGTGGTGGTGGTTGTTGGGATGTTTAAGGGGGACTAAACAGCGAAGGTCATCAGTCCCCCATGTTTCCTGAACTATGTTTCGTACAGTGATATAATTTAACAAGTACATTCCGCGATATATGTGGATACTGTCTATACAAGTTTTTGTGAATAGCGTTAGTAGTAAATTGAAAGGTCAACGCAAAAGTCGAAGTTTTACTGTATGAGCAGCGAAACTGTAGGAAGCGAAAAACGTTTTTTCATTTTAGTTCTTTTTTGGGGACGTCAGCATCAAAAAGTTTCGAAAAGGTTTGAAATTATGTTTGTTGGAAGTCGCGAAGAGCTCTCATTCCAAAGTACGGAATGAACAGAGCTTAGGTGATTTTCACCCCATGAGTATCACTGCCTCGAGGTATATACACAGCTTCTGAATTTTTTTCGGACGTAATCACCACACGCATGATAACATTTATGCATTTATTCTACTAGGAAACGTGATGACCTATTCCTGAGATATAGAACACACTCACCCACTGACGGATCCACAACCTTACCCACTCCACTTCCTAGCACTACTGAAACACACGTCCCACCCGTGTATTTCTTCAGGTCACCAAAGATATGAAAATTACACGATGAAAGCTCCAGGCATTACGGAGAATGTGGCAGTTTCCCAACCAAATCGCTGAGGCGAAGCGTAATCTTTGTCCCATTGGCAATGTGTGGGCGGGCCTTACCGCGCAAAACGATTATTCCGTCCGACAGCATTCCTGGGGAGGTTTTGATGCTGTGGCGCGTCGCATTTTCTGAAAAGAGGCTTCATAGCCCTGCGTATTGATTGCAGTTCCACGCTCGAAGAAATCGCCGAGCAGAGGGACTCTGTAATCGAAGAAGAACCTCGTTATGACCTTACAGGAACTTGTGTGACAGGTTTGGATTTCCTTGGTGTGGGAGAAGTGGGATGTTTCCACTGTTGGCTTTGCTGTTTCCCGTCGGGATGTCGGAGTGCTGTGGGACGAGATTCATTATTGCACGATAACGCCCGCCCCGGCGATGAAAATATGACGAAGGTTACGTTTCACCGATTTGGTTGGAAAAATCTGCAACATCCTCCGTGCAGCATGGATCTTTCACTGTGTGATTTTCAAATTTTTGGCGACCTAAGGAAGGCGCTTGTGGACGTCGGTTTCTGTCGGACGAGGAAGTGTAGGAGCGGTTGTGGATCCGTCAGTCGTCTACCGAGTTCTATGAAACATGAACTGATCGTCTCATCTCCCTGTGGGATAAACACCTTAAGGCGTGATTACTGTAGTATAGAACAATTCTATGGTCCCATTTGACTGCCCCTTATACTTAATAACATTAATCGACAGTCAGCGTTAATAGCGTAGGCTAAGCATTATAAAGGGGTATCTTCGCTGCAGCTCCTCATGTGATCCGCAATGCAAACGGTTGAAATCCGCAAATAGCGGCATTTCGTGATAGTCTCAAATCTTATTATGATGCGCAGTTCCATGTGTTTATTGACCTTCGGTCCAGTTTTAAATTATGGAAAATAGAAAATACAACGAAAAGAGAAGCCGTCGTGATGACGTATGGCTCACCTGCTGCTCTAATAATGAAGTAACCAGCTAAAATTTTAAATGAATCTTTCACACATCCACAGCTGAAGTGGGGCAGTGTGTGGCTGACAGCATCATTGGAAGGTTGACTCGCGTTGTGTATCAGCCATCTTGGACTTAGCCGTCGTGTGTTTGTGTGTGTGTGTGTGTGTGTGTGTGTGTGTGTGCGTGTTTTATTTACAACGATTTTTATTTGACCGGTAAGTACAAAAACAATCTGCTTATGTCGTTGCTCACTGGTAACGTATCCTTATATAATTTGAGACAAAAAACAAGCCGTTGATTATCAGCCTATGGCGTAACTAGACGTATGGACACAGTTTCCGTGGGTACAACCGCTTTGTGACAGGAGGAAGAAAATGAGGAAGGAGAAGAAGAAATTTTGAAATATTTTGTGGTAAGTTCTTATGGGACCAAACTGCTGAGGTCATCGGCTCCTAAGCTTACACACCATTTAGTCTAACTTATCCTAACTTACGCTAGGAACAAAACACACACACACACACACACACACACACACACACACACGCCCGAGGGATGAGTCGAACTTCCGACGGAGGGAGCCGCGCGGGCCATGACAAGGCGCCCCAGATCGCGCGGCTACCTCGTGCGGCGGAGAAGAGGAAAGACGATGGAGGAGAGGAAATATGGAGAAGAAGGAGGAGATTACGATGATGTTGATGAAAAAAAATAAGAATGAGAAGACGAAAAGAAAGGATTTGGTGAGGGGGGGGGGTCGAATAACAAAATGTTAAGAACATAAAGAGCAGATTCATGTTGAGCAATAGTTGCATGACTCTGGTAACTTGTGTCTTGTTTTCGATGACTAGATGGAGCCACGGTCGCTATGCCAAGTGATCCAACGCAGTGAAAATGTAAACAGTACGTTTTGTGTACGTTGTTTTGTTTGTCGCGGTTTTGCAGTCATAGGCAATGAAACAACGAAGAAGTAATGATCCTACTGTTCCAATAAATGCGGGTTTGTACTTTAGCAGTTTTTGAATTTTATGGGTGTTGAAGAGGGGAGGGATTAATGAAGCCATTGCTTTAATGTTTTGGTAACTCTGTGCCAAAATGTCGCACGCAGTAGCCTAATCAGTGGGATAATAGCTGTGCGATACGTTTTATCCAGACTGACAAAGCTTTGCCATATCATGCTGTCCCACATGCTTAGAATTACCAAGTATAACTGATGTTATTTCCTTTTATTATTTCTAATTCTGACGATGTTGACCGATATCAAATGTTATAGGACATAAATAACATATGACAGAGGAATTAATACAGATAGAAGTTTGAACTGTCCTTAACTCAGAAGCGCCGTCCAACATAGTCATCACTCATTTGTGCACTTTTTCTGCATAGTTCACCCCAGGCATCAAATCTCGGGAACCTGGGTTTGCAAATTGGTCGTTAATCCGCCGGGCGGAGTCTAGGGAGCAGAGCATTAGCGCTCTCGGCTAAACCTGGCGGGTGTCGTAGTGATCTCAATAAACAAACTAAGTGCCTATGACAATTAATTAAAAAACCTGGGCTGATGCTGGGGGTTGGGGCACCATAATTGCGTCGCTGCCTAAAACTCTAGGTATATCGACGGGGGTTGTGGCATCGAGTATTTACAAATGTATGTTCCTATGACTCGGACATAGGGAAGAGAGCTCATTCTTATTCAGAGCTGCTTCTTCCGGTGGACAGGGGTGGGGGTGGGGATGGGGAACAGAATACAACAAAAAAAAAATCTTATGTGTCATTGAGAATCTACGAATAGTTATTAGTACAAGGCTGCTGATTTCGCTTGATCACTTGAAACTGATCGCAGAACAAGAGGATCAACGGAAATGACTCTTGAGGCTATTTCGCTGTTGAGGGCGGCAGCACTGCTTCCCCAGAGCATACACTGGTGCTGTTGGAGGCGCCCCTTCAGATATCACTCGAGATCTGCGAGCGACGTTTAAATGAGCGCACTCCGGTGAACAATAAATTTAATATGTCTGGCTTCCCCGGAGGCGGAGGTGGTGGCGGCGCCGGGGAAACCGCGACGGGGAGCGACCGGGACCGCGGGGCAAAGCTGAGTTATTGCGCCCTGATGATACAGTAAACTGCCGCCAGAGGGGGGGAGCCCGATATTGCCTGGCTGGCCCGTGTTCAATACGCGGACGCCCCGCTGTCTGTAACGCACAGTGGAGGGTCCGAAGGGGCAGCGCAGGCCCCCGTACCTACAGGTTGCAACCGTCCACTTACCCCAGCTGTGCCTTACATGCCTGTACTCTACTTTCATAATGGGGCCCGCTTCTATTACAATTTAATTGATCTGATTCCGCAAGTCACATTGTTGTAGCATTCTGTCATGATGGTTGCTGCACTTCACGTTTGCCTGAAGCAATGTGCTTTTAAAGTATCATCCAATTCCACCGCCGGCCGAATCCTGCCTCTGGCATGGATGCGTGTGATTTCCTTAGGTTAGTTAGGTTTAAGTAGTTCTAAGTTCTAGGGAACTGATGACCTCGGAATTTAAATCCCATAGTGCTCACAAGGGAACCTCCCCATCGCACCCCCCTCAGATTTAGTTATAAGTTGGCACAGTGGATAGGCCTTGATAAACTGAACACAGATCAATTGAGAAAACAGGAAGAAGTTGTGTGGAACTGTGAAAAAATAAGCAAAATATACAAACTGAGTAGTCCACGGGTCGCATAGGTAACATCATAGACAAGATGAGCTCAGGAACGTCGCGGTCCCGTGGTAGCGTGAGCAGCTGCTGAGCGATAGGTCCTTGGTTCAAGTCTTCCCTCGAGTGAAAATTTTATTTTCTTTATTTTTGCATAGTTATTATCCGTCCGTTCGTTCATTGACGTATTTGTTCACTGTAATAAGTTTAGTGACTGTGTTTTGCGACCGCATCGCAAACCCGTGCGATTAGTAGACGAAAGGACGTGCCTCTCCAATGGGAACCGAAAACATTTGATCGCAAGGTCATAGGTCAACCGATTCCTCCACAGGAAAACAGATCTGATATATTCTATACGACACGTGACGGCATGTCCGTCACATGACAGGAATATGTTGTCGACCCACCTAACTTGTACACTTGGCGAATGGGTAAAAAGATTCTTCTACCTTGCCCGATTTAGGTTTTCTTGTAGATGTGATAATCACTCCCAAAAAAGTGATGAAAACATAAGAGTTTGTCACATAAACTGAAAATAAAAAATTAAACTTTTCACTCGATGGAAGATTTGAACCAAGGACCTTTCGTTCCGCAGCTGCTCACGTTACCACGAGACCACGGCGCTCCTGCACTCCCAGTGTCTTTGATCTTGCCTATCTTCCAATGAACTACTCAGTTTGTATATTTTGCTTATTTTTTCACAGTTCCACACAACTTCTTCCTGTTTTCTCAATTGATCTGTGTTCAGTTTTTCAAGGTCTATCCACTGTGCCAACTTATAACTAAATCTGAGGGGGGTGCGATGGGGAGGTTCCCTTGTCAGAGCCATTTCAACCAATTCCACCAAAAATAAACGCAAAATATATCTATTTAATTTATATGAATTCATGGTGTCTGCTCTTTCGGATATGTCCGAGAGAATAGAAGCTACACATTCATATACTTTGATTCGCCTCGATGGGCAAAGGATCGACCTGCTGTGGTAACCTCAGAGCAGCAAGCATGGAGGAAATGGACAGGGATTGCTGATAAGCGACGCAAGGCAGGAATGTTGTTCGGCTGAGAGGCGTGCTAACGTTGTCTATGCAGCGGCGGGCGAGAAACACTGTGTGCGGGTGGCGTAGTTTTCATTGCAACTAGTTAGTAAGCACCGCTGGTCACCGCTGATGCCGCACAGTCTCCTGGTACAGCTGATATCGCTATTCACTTCGTTCTTTTCTCCCCCCCCCCCCCTCCTCGTTCAATTTAATATATCTGTTTAAGAAAGCAGCAAAAAATTCGCTTAATGTCTTCCTAAGAGACGAAAAAATGCCTCTGAGCACTATGGGGCTTAACATCTGAGGTCATCAGTCCCCTAGAACTTAAAACTACTTAAACCTAATTAACCTAGCGACATCACACACATCCATGCCCGAAGCCGGATTCGAACCTGCGACCGTAGCGGACGCGCGGTGCCGGACTGAAGCGCCTAGCACCGCCCTAAGAGACAGTTTCCACTCCTTCCAATCTGACTATGCAAGTGTAGACAGATGTTTGGATTCAAAGAAATAGTATCGATGGCAATCGAGAGATGTATACCAAATAAAATAAGAGGAGATAGTACTGTTCCGCAATTGTACACAAAAGAGATCAAAACACTGTTGCAGAAGCAACGAAAAAAAGCAAACCAAATTCAGAAGAAAGAAAAATCTCCGAGACTGGTGATGTTTTACAGAAACTCGAAAGTTACCTCACACTGGAATACGAGATGCTTTTAATAGTTTCCAAAATAATACTGTGTCTCGAAATCTGGCAGAAAATCCCAAGCGGTTCTGGTTGCACATGAAGTATACCAGTAGCAAGACACAATCAATACCCTTACTGTACCGTAGCACTGGTAATGTTACTGATGATGCCACTACATCAGAGTTACTAAACGCGGTTTCCCACACTCCTTCACCAAATAAGACGAAGTAAATATTCGCAAACTGACTCAGGAACAACTGACACCATAAGAAAGGCAAGGTTTCTGGTCCAGATTGTATACCAGTTGTGTTCCTTTCAGAGAGGAATGATACAGTAACTCCATATTTAGCAGTCATATGCAGCCGCTCGCTCGATAAAAGATCGGTATCTACAGAATGACAATTTGCACATATCACACCGATAATCAAGAAAGGAAATATGAAATATCCGCTGAATTACAGATTCACATAACTAACGTCGATTTGCAGTAGGATTTTGGAACATATACTGTATTCGAACAAACTGAATTACCTCGAAGAAAACGTTTCGCCGGCCGGTGTAGCCGAGCAGTTGTAGGCGCTTCAGTCCGGAACCGTGCTGCTGCTACGGTCGCAGGTTCGAATCTTGCCTCGGGCATGGATGTGTGTGATGTCCTTAGGGTATTTAGGTTTAAGTAGTTCTAGGGGACTGATGACCTCAGATGTTTAGTCTCATAGTGCTCAGAGCCGTTTTTGAAAAACGATTTAATTTCAAACAGATAACATAGATTCAGAAAATATCGTATTTGTCAAACAAAACTAGCTCTTTATTCACGTGAAATAATGAGTGTTATCGGTACGGCATCTCAAATTGATGCAACGGTTTTTGATTTCTAGAAGGCTTTTGCCACCGATCCTAACAAGCGACTTCTAATCAGATTACGTGCCCACGCAGTATCGTCCCAGTTGTGCAGTGGATTCGTAATTTCGTGTCAGAAAAGTCACAGACCGCAGTAACTGAAGGCTAGTCATCGAATAAAACAGAACAGATATCTAGCGTTCCCCAGGTAACGGTTATAGGCCCTCAGCTGCTCCTCATCTATGTAAACTATCTAGCAAAAAGTCTGAGTACCCCTTTTAGATGGTTTAAAGATGATACTGTTTTTTATCGTCTCCCAAAGTCATAAGATGATCAAAACCGATCGAATAATTATTTAGACAGGATACTTGTATGTGTATCTTCGCGGCGCAAAGATTGTTCGGGCTTCATCCACACTTCATTGAATATTCTATGAACTGTGGATGAAGCCCGACCAACAGGCATTACAGGCATGGATCAAAAATGATAGTGCATTGAGAATGGCTAGTTTCTAGCTGAAATCTAGATCTGTCAATAAAATTTAAAAAGGTCGACTGATAGCTGAATTCTATTATTTACAAGTAAATATGAAGATGCAAATCAAGCACATCTTCGGGGAGGAGATAGTTTTAAGTGTTCGTCTATTGGATAAGGTAAGACACTTGAGAGCGAGGTTACTGAGCTCTTCAATTTTTTTTATTAAGGTGGCGTGACCATGGCATGATTCCAAAGTTGGCCAGGTTAGTGAATTTCGTAAATTCGACTGCCATGAATAACGTTTTAACGAAAGCTAATGTTGCTAGTGTTAAGGAGAGAATCCGTTTTACCAGCCAAAAATTGGACCTGGATTCGGTTCAAATGGCTCTGAGCACTATGGGACTCAACTGCTGTGGTCATAAGTCCCCTAGAACTTAGAACTACTTAAACCTAACTAACCTAAGGACAGCACACAACACCCAGCCATCACGAGGCAGAGAAAATCCCTGACCCCGCCGGGAATCGAACCCGGGAACCCGGGCGTGGGAAGCGAGAACGCTACCGCACGACCACGAGATGCGGGCTGGACCTGGATTCGGAACGACCTTATCGCCTGCATATAAAGATATCCGTGGAGATACCCTACAATTGATGGAACAGGATTGATGATATAACGTGGGCCAAATCAAAATGGGTTCGTGAGGTAGTCATATCGAGACACATGGCAAAGTGTAGCCAGCTTGAGACGTCTTAGCAGCAAGAAACTGTGATTCGACATTAATATGAGGGATGAAGATTTGGACGACACTGCAATGACGGTTTTAAGTAAAGGACTGATCTTTGCACCCACGCCAAAGGTTTTACCAGTACCAGTGTTCATCAGTGATATTGAAGAAGCTGTTCGTCCTCTTTCTACAGAATCGGCAGAAGAAATAAGACGCGAAGCTTGTCGAACAGTTATGAGGGCTCGCCCACAAAGGAGTAACATCTGTAGCAGAGAGGGTTGCACTACGTAAGGTTCGCCAGTGTACCGACACAGTGGTTCTTCCTGATGATAAAGGTAATGCCACTGTTTTAAAGTCTCGTGATGACTATCATGATAAAATGTACAGTTTACTGAGTGACAGCGCGTACCGGAAGATCAGTAAAGATCCCACCAACCAGGTGGTAAGGAAGACTGCTTCGCTTCTGAACGCCTCCCTCTTTCCACTTTATTTTGCGACGATTGAAACCAAGGAATTATAGACTTCCAAACATCCACAAGAGTAGTGTTCCTCTGCGTCCGATAGTGAGTAACATCGGCTCACCAACCTATGGTTGTGCCTTACACTTATCGTCGTTAGTAAGGCCTCTGGTGGGAAAAATGCGCTCATCACATACGTAACTCTGTGGACTTTGTTGGTAAACTGAAATCACTTAAACAGAAGAATTCTGATACGTTAGTCAGTTTCGATGTATTGTCGTTGTTCACAAAGGTTCCTGTTTCGGAACCATTGGAAAAACCTTCGATAAAATGATTTCAGATTTGTCTGAACACGTTTTGAGCTCGACATTTTTTTATTCAATAATGAATTTTATGAACAGACTGACGGTGTCGCCATGAGTATTGATTTGTCGCCCTTGGTGGCCAACTTTTTTATGGAGGCTACGAGGAGAGACGGCCGGGGTGGCTGAGCGGTTCAAGGCGCTAGAGTCTGGAACCGCGCGACCGCTACGGTCGCAGGTTCGAATCCTTCCTCAGGCATGGATGTGTGTGATGTCCTTAGGTTGGTTATGTTTAAGTAGTTCTAAGTTCTAGGGGACTGATGACCTCAGAAGTTAAGTCCCATAGTGCTCAGAGCCATTTGAACCATAGTGTTTTATTGGTGGCATGTTTTTAGTGTGGCCCCATGGTGAAGACAAGATAAAGCAATTTTTAAACCATCTGAATTCCATGCACAGACAAATTCAGTTCACGGTGGATATCGAAAAAGATGGATGCCTTCTATTTTTGGATGTGTTGATACGGCGCAAAGATGATGGCACAACGAACACCGATCCATACGGATTTATGTTTACATGGAAACAGCTGCCACCATCCTTCGCAGACGATATGTGTACACAGAACCTTGGTACACATAGCACAGGTCATTGCTGACGCGAGCAGTCTGGAGGACGAGCTTCTATTCCTGAGAAGAGTTTTTGAAGCCAACGAGTACTCTCCACAGCAGATACGTAAGGCACTACCAACGAAGCCAATAGTGGGCATACGAAATGCAGAATAAGACACGAAAAATTTTAAATCCATGGCTTTTCTGCCATACGTGGAAAGCCTATGATCAAAAACACAAAAACAGGACGGATCATCAGTAAATATAAAGTCATTACCCGCCCTCCACCAAAGACAGCAGAACTCCTGAGTTCCCGTGAAGATGAAAAAATAAATAAATAAATAAAAAGGAAAAGAAATGAAATGATGGTATGGCATTGTTTGCTGGGATGTCCCAGACGGGTTCGGCCGCCAAATCAAAGTCATAATTCAGTCGGCGTCACATTGGGCGACTGGCGTACGGTGATGAGGATGAAATAATGATGATGAGAATAACAAAACACCCAGTCCCCGAGCGGAAAAAATCTCCTACCCGGCCGGGTACGAATCCGGGCCAGTGCATGGGAGGCAAGCACGTGACCACCCAGATAAGCAGGCGGATGTTAAAGATGACCTGGTGCTTCGTAAGCCTGGGGTTTACAAGATCCCCTATGAGTGTGGTCGTTCATACATCGCAAAGACAAAACGTATAGTCCAGGAGAGATGCACAGAATACTACAGGTATACCCGGCTCTTACAACCTAATAAATCTGCGATGGCAGGGCGCTGCATTGACAGTGGGCAATCTGCGGTGTACGATAACGTCGAAATTTTCGCCTCGGCTTCATCTTCTCAGTAGTGAAAGAAGCAACTGAAATTCGGTTGGCGACGAATTTAATTAATAGCAGCTTCAGCCTGGACAAATCATGGAATTCGGCAGTTTCTATAATAAACTTACGAAGACTTCGCGACGGTGCAGCTCGCAGTGATACAGCGATATCACCGTGTGGATCGATCGCAGACCCATAGATCTAATTCCATGTATGTGTTATACCTTTTTGCCGCCGATCAACGTCTCTGGCACCTTGTGTATTTCTGGCCGTATACTCAGTGGTCCGGTCCGCGGGTTTAAGAGGACGGAGCAAGCGCTGGAGCGTCAGTCACCTCGACTAACTCTGAAGATGACTGGATGGTATTATCCGAAATATTAGAAGAAGAAGTAGAATTTATGCGGCTGCACGCCGTAAATTCTATGGAACAGTATATCTGTGGAGTTATATATGAATGCGCGATACCTGTTTTTCCGGAATATGTCCGAAAGATCAAACACCTTGCTGTGTCCGGATGACGCTGTGGTTAAAGCAAGTGCTTACTGAGCATGAGATCCGTATTCGAATCATTCGTCGCCGCTGATTCCGCATGTCCCGATGTACCTGACATCAATTGTTACTTCTCTAACTCTGTCCTTCCGCCCCCTCCCCCCTCCACCTTCAATTTCCACAATATCTGTGTGGTGTGAAAAGTGGCGGTTAACTCCAAATAGTGAAAATGAGCTCTAAAAGCAATCCTTTAAATTTCGATTACCGGTATGTGGTAAACCAAACGCATCTTAAGTCCGTGAAATTGACTAAATAGCTACGGGCTACAATTACGAATAACTTAAATTGGAACGATGAGATAGATAATGTTATGGGGAAAGCAGACCAAAGATTGCTTTATAACGGCAGAACACTTAGAGGATGCAACAGGTCTGCCAAAGAGACCGTCTACGTTACGTTTATCCGTCCTATTTTGTAGTAGTACTGCTTGGTGTGGAATCCGCATCAGACAGGCTCGAGGACATCGAAAAAATTAAAAGAAGGGCACCTCGTCTTGTATTATTGCGAAATAGGGGAGAGAGTGCCACGGATATGATACGCGAATTTGGGTGGTAATCATTAAAGCAAAGGTGTTTTTTGTTGCGCCAGTATCTTCTCATGAAATTCTAATTACAAACTTTCTCCTCCGGCTGCGGAATGCCCCTCTCCCCTACATAGAGAGAAATGATCATCGTAATAAAATAGGAGAAATTAGAGTTCGCATGGAAAGATTTCAGTGTTCGTTTTTACCAAGCGCTGTTCGAGAGCGGAACGGTACAGGGATAGCTTCCCAGGTACTTAACTATGAACTGGAGAGTAGTCAGGTAGATATACATTGAGTTCCTGTGTCGTGAGATCGAGACAGAGACAACGATTCATAAGAGACTGAAGAAGTTGTCTGGGGATGCAGTACATTAGTCGCCGAAAAGGCAGATAATCTGGTGAAATCGGACACTCCAGTACTCGGGACCAACCGCCCAGCGTTACACCGAACAGTGCTGACAAAGTAAAGCGTATTCACAGTTTGATTTTGTGTGACAAGCGCATAATAGTGAACGAATTGTCAATGCGCGTGGCAGTAGGAGAAGCTAGTGTGTGCAGAATACTGAAACAGATGAAGCGGAAAAAGGTTTGCACCAGGTGGGTTCCGAGACTGTTGACTGATGCCGACAAAGAATCACGGGAGGGAGTGTACAGCAAACTTTGGCAACAGTACTGAAATACCTTAGTAAGTGAAGAGATGGGAGTGCTAATGTGCCAGACCATACAAAAAACCTCACTTTATTAACAAAGTTGTCAGAAATTTTCACTGCAAAGCTTGTAAATACTGGCAGTGAAAATTTTAATAGCACGGATTTTCATAGTGAAGATAATGGGGATACCAGAGAAAATGACAAACTGTGAAAGGAAAACTAGTGTAATGCAAAACTTAAATAATCAGAAAAACCATACCATGCGGTAACAGGAAAATGATGCTGAAACCTCCGCAAAATATGTCTAGGTGTTGGAAGAGAAGAAAAATTTTGTTTTTCTAAAGGCGCATCCCATCTAAAAACAAATTTACTTGTAAGCCAGCACGAGTAGAACATCTTCAACCTCAAGCTGATTATTATTATTACTTGCATGCCAATAACAAAGTGGCAGAAACTATGTTTGCATACATCACAGCTGACAGATTTGAGTTAGTTGCAATTTTAGATTCCTTTGTTTCTTGCTATACATCATTGGATACGTACTGAGATAGTATTCGGATGGACGAATGTGGTTTTCTTCTCGGCTCCAAAGTTGTCAAGACCGATAATATGCCAAACATGTCGCCACTGACGAAGCCATCGTTTTGTAAATTACACACACACACACTACTTCTGGCCTCTCCACGCTCTGTTGGCTTGCTTTCAGCCCAGCGTCCATGCAGGCCCACGTCGGCTGAAGGGGAGAGGTTTATATTGTTCTCTCCCTGCCAGCAAATGGCCTTACGTTGCTTCCATTGTCTCTGCCAGACGCCGCTGATGTGCCGGTAATAGATTCTCGTCGACAATAAAGCGCCTACATGCGGCAGAGAGTCTGCTAAAGTGACTGGGGGACGCCTGGGTATGCGGCCACCCGCAACGCAGCGCACTTCCTGATTGCGGTTTTCCGTACCACCGGTTACCACCAGAATACAAGATAACCTGTCACGAAACTCCCACAACTGCAGCACCGCCAAGCGACTAGCACGTATAAACACAGTACAAAAGATTTTGTGTTGTGTATAAGAAATGCAGAACCACGTCCAAAATACGAATGTGTTTCGTAGTTTGTTGTGGCGCTATAAATTGTAGCAGCTTAGTTGGATTCGCGATGTATGAAGTACTGTTACTCTTTGTCGAGGACGAAAATTATCAAATTTCGATTAACTGTTGAAACAGCAGTGGTAGCCGAAAGTGAAGACAAACTGCGTTTTTTTGCGTAATGTAACGCAACATGTGCTAGCTGTAGTTTCAAGTATGCATATAAATAATTAGAAAGCGTCACAGATGGATGAAGCCAGTTAATTGTTGGTCAAGGTAAGCAAGGTATCGGAAGCGGTAAGGTCTGGCAGCCCACAAAAAAAAAAATTAAAGTTATTGTAAGATATTTATTTTAAAAAAAAATGGTTCAAATGGCTCTGAGCACTATGGGACTCAACTGCTGTGGTCATCAGTCCCCTAGAACTTAGAACTACTTAAACCTAACTAACCTAAGGTCATCACACACATCCATGCCCGAGGCAGGATTCGAACCTGCGACCGTAGCATTTATTTTAAAGCAGAGACGTGTTGCAAGGAAATCTAGCGTGTTACAACAACCAGATAATACACCTCATAAACTTGTAAGCCTTTTGCAAAATTAAAAAGAGGATGATAGTAAGTTTATTTTTATGTAAATCGAATCTGCTCTGATAGCACGATAAACTCAAAAGGAAAAATGCCTCAACTGCTTACAACTTAAGTTGAATCTTAATCGTATCAAAATTTTTACTGACAATTAAAATGCACAAATTAACCTAAGTGAATCAAAGAATCATCTGACAAATGTAACATACCCATTTTACAACATGGAAATTCTGCGGGTGATGTATCTTTTCAAATGAAAATAACTGTAGGCAAATCACTCTCGCCAGAACGGATACAAATAGATTCTTCCCCCACCACACGAACAAACGAAACAAAGTAAAGGTAATAGCGGTCGTTGTTACTGGTGAGTATTTGCTTTTGAAAACATTAAACACTGTGCCCCTGATATCTAGTTGGCTTCTGGTCGTGCTTAGATTACAGCCACACGTCGATTGCGGTTACAGTTAACTGACCTGCTCCTTCTCTGTGAGCTGTTGTTATCAGGGGACACAGTGGTTAATGTTTTCAAACGCAAATACTCACCAGTAATAACGACCGCTGTGCAATCGCTCTGATGCAGTCGTTGTTCTGAAGTTTAGTGTAATCCTTAAGCCTGCAACGAACCAACTCCAAAACGATCAGTGCATGACAGCAGAAAATAAAATTTCTCCTCAGGACTGAACATCCATGTGGTGCCCCACTATCACCGGTGTCTAACCGTACTGACTATCCGAGGCTCCTCCTGGCGCATTTCTCTCGTATGCTCGGCCGCACTGCAGTCCCACGGAGAGAGAAAATTCGCGAGGCACACTATTCGAAGATCTTTGGTACGACAAAATCGTTTTCTTATACAACGCGATGGATCCGAATCGACTATGGCTCAGCGGACGAAATGTTGCAGCCAGGAATGAGATTCCTGAAGATGTATATACATATTTATTCGTGGGAAGAATAATATACGACAGGAACATGCAAGAAATAGAAGCAAGGATTAAGACAGAAGGGCTTTTATAAGAAATAGCAGCGGCGAACCATTAAGAATGCAAAAGATGGTACCTGGTTATCAATGTATAAAACTGTGTCTGAAATCTGCAAAAGAACTTGTGAAACGGAACTGATACGTGATTTCTTAATCGTACCACAGTTCCACACCATATCGTAAATACCACAAAAGAGGAAGCGGGATTGAATCATGGTTGGTAGTCACAGTTCATAATTAAGACAGTTTATTGACATTACCCCTTTAAAAAATATTGGCTATTACAAATTGTGGACGAGCCACTAGATAAAGCTTTGCAAATACAGTTAGAAACCCAACGTACTCAATACTCTAAGAAACAATTCCAAATTAAGGAAACAGGATTACTAATAAACTTGAGAACTTCGAGCTCCCATATAGGACTTCCTTCAAAATAGAGGTAATGAAAACAATTACAGGCAAAGGGTGACCTTATAACACTTGAACACTAGTGCCAAGCTAAGATGCCATTACATGACATGATGGAACCACTTAAATGACAAAACTACAACAGAAACACTGATCTTTAAAAAAAGAAATGTGCTCAGACGTGTTAATAAAAAATTACTAGAAAAAGCTGCACAAGGAACTCAGCAGCTGCTACGCAGTTTAACGTTTAGGCAGTTGCCAGTCCCTAATATTTAAGAAAACAAGTTCATATACAAACAGGTTACATACAATATATATATATCTACCAGCTTAACGCGCCTTGACGGAAAGGAAGATAAATACTAAAGTTTGGAAGGCGATATGTGAACAACTCCGGTAGTGGCCAGGCTCTTAAACACTGCCAGGCCTAGACCTCGGATGGCATTTCACTCCCCGCCAAGGCGCTGGCACAATCAAAAGTCTCTGCCAGAATCACAAAGACTTTCCAAAAACACTGAAACATAGAAACACTCGGCAGAACCTTTGACTCACTCACACATGAACAACTGTGGTAATAGAGTGCAGGCTTAAAAACGGCAACATAAAATCATTTGATTGCAAGAGACACAAAGCACTAGTAAAATTGAAAATTTTTTTAAATAATGGCCACCATTGAGCTACGGCAACTGAACTCTTCCACGTCGTCTTAAGGTTCGACTACGAAAGTGTCTCCAAAATAATAAAGTTTAAAACCTCTGAATGCGTCGGTGAGCAAACATTTACGACGACTTACTTCATATCAAGTACACCATACGAGGGAGCGAGTTCCACAGCCTCACCGCTTCCCTTCAAATTTTGTTCCCAGCGAAGTCACAGTACTGGTATGTCCAAACTGCCCATGTCGGTAAAACGCCCAACCAATTTCAAACCACAACGTGTAACGGTCATCACGCTTGTTCGGCAGCCGTTGACACTCGTCTCCCAGCGAATGTCACGAGATCTCCAGGGTTACCCGTCGATGGCTAACACCCAACTCGCTTCGCCTGCCAAGCCGCGAGATGACACACGCGAAAAGCAAAGATAGCTTACTTCAACCACAATCGATCTCAACGATACATGAACAAAATAAGACTGACACCAGCTCGCCAAGGCTCAGGAACACAGTCAGGGCAAGGCATCAGAAAGTGTATTTCCAGCATGCGGATATACTCGTTTCCATTCTTAAAGGATTTTTGAGGATGGGATTATAACTCTGCTACTGAAAACCGTATACACTGAGGTGACAAAAGTCTTGAGATACTTTCTAATGTCGTGTCGGGCCTCCCTTTGCCCGGCCTAGTACAACAACTCGATGTGGCATAGACTCATCAAGTCGGTGAAAGCCATGGTGTCTCTGTAGCCATCCATAACTGCGAAAGTGTTGTCGGTGTAGTATTTTGTATGGGATATTAGTTCAATTACATCTCCGTATTCCTGTTGGGAAATCGCCGCCAAATTTGTGACTGGGAAATAAGGAAGTAACAACATTGAAAATAGCAACTTTTCGTTGACAGAGAAGATCATGCCATACTTCTGTTACTAAACGCTAGTCGTTACCATCGCTTCAGTAGTCAAAAGATGGTATTTTATGGCACTATAGAGTTTCGCCATTGTTTGTAGTAGGCTGTGAAACCACTATTACGTCATTCCGTAGGCAGTTTAGCAACAAGTGAGACACTTGGGCCTGTATGTCGGGGATGACAGAACATGTCACGAGGTCCACTTCCACTGGGTGAGTTCTGAGAGTCGGTGCAAAACATGTTGCGATGCACTAAGTATCCTGAGAATGGTATCCAGGAGCTTTTCTTTCGTACTCAGGGAAAATATTGATGATATTTTCCTTTATAGCACGAAATGTGGTAGGTACATTTATGTTCGTGCAAAATCTTTGCATGCTGAAACCGGCACAAAAGGACGGTGCCGTTTAAGAATACATTCTCTTTTCTTGTGTTCTTTTTAAGCACAACGTTTCATGTTATGAGTCTATAATTTTTAGGTATAGATTACTGTATAAATTGTTTGTAAAATTTATGTGACAAAGTGATGTCTTCATCCCCGTGCAAGTATTCTACCATTTCAAACACTCAGGCGAAGGAAAAGTATTTTTCGACTATTTTTTGTTAGTTAACCTTACTGTTTTTGTGTACTATTTGACCTCAGGTATTTGGTATATTTGTCCTCTTCCGAAATATTTATGAAAAATAGTACAAGACTTTTTGTCTATTTATCAGGTTATGAGGAAGTTATGGCTAAAGTGATGAATTTCGCAGAAATATGATGGCCTGTACAAATTTTAAGACTACATTAGATGTGTCGTAAGTGCTTCTACATTCAAACAAAATGTACCGTATAGACTGTTGTTAAGTTGTTAATTATTCCGGCAAGGTCCAGATTCTTTTAAGATTGAAGATGACGTAAAATCTAGGAATACTAATTTATGGTACATATCTATTGGAGAATTAGCTGTTGGCGAGGATCTCGGAAAATTGGGATAAATATGATAGTGGGAGACAGCTGCTGATATTTGAATATTACCGATTTAAGACGAATCACACTCTAACATTTTAATGTTTTTACACGGATCACAGAAATAAATCTTCTGCAGATATTTAGGGCGAATTTCGCTGTGCGTACTAGTTTCGATATTTGTTATCCCTATTTCTAATTCACTTCGTGTGTTAACTTATTTTTCGTTTTCAAATATGAGCTAGTCAGAACAGATGCCAGTGTCGTACACTGTGATACAACATCCTACAAATATGCGTATTGTGGCTTGCAGATTGACCCAGAGGAGAAATAACAGTGATCTGAACATTAAGTTACATATTAATTTGATGACTACATCAGCCAAAAACACGATAACAACAACCAGAGGAGCGTATTTGAAATTCAGCACCTCGTTCAGTAGTATCAAACTGATTCAGTAAACACAAGATAAAAATTGAATCCTCGCATATTATTAACCCTAAATTCAAAAGATAATAAGATCCTTATTGTAAGAAAATGTTTGATTAAAATTTAGCACGATGTTCAATATTGGAACATAGGACACAAACTGGGGCAGCAAGCACGGATAAGCACTTAGTCCAAAAGCTTAAGTTTTTGCCCAGTTAATAAATTAAGAAAATTAAAGTAATAATTACAGTTACGACAATAATTAGGAACGAAGCTCCCGTTTCCAGGAGCCTGGATGTTTCCAGTGACCATAGCACCGTCACATTGACCTTCGTACTGGAGCCATAGTCCACAAGTCAATACAAGGCACAAGGAATCCCACAACAGCTAACCTGTCGAAGTTGAAAGTTCATTGTCTGAATTAAACATGCGGATATCATAGCTAAAATACACGGTCCAGGCACTTTAATGCGACCCCGTCTATGTTCGCCATCAACGTGCAAGAACCAGTTGCAAATGGTAACGACTATGTTCGCAAAGTGTTTGCATGCCGCAATGGTTAAAGTATACTGTGCAGGGCAAAATGGTGCTATCCAAAACCAGCGCTGCGGGAATTACTCTGCACCACGGGACTAACAAGGACGAACAACGGCTGCGAAGATACGTGTGGTAGAATACAAGTGCAATTGCTGAGAAAATCAACCAGGGCGCTCCGAACATTGTCTCACCTGCTTCATGCAAACATATTGATTGCTGTTCATCGCAACGATGGCTGGCATTTGCACGCTAATACCGCAACTGGACGTCCACTGAATTCTAACAGGTGCCTTTACAGATCAATCACGTATCGTACGTGTAGGGCGTGAAACAACATCCGAAACCAAACACACTGCAACAATCGTCGAAAGGGTCCAGGACGGAGGAGAGAGCTAACGCCACTGGGTTTAGAGAATGTTTTGTGGCATTCAATGGGTGAAATAGTTGTTCTGGTAGGCACAATGGATCAACACAAGTATGCATCTATCCTTCGGAACCACGTCCACTACTACATGCAGTACGTTTTTCCTCGGCACGCCGGCCGCGGTGGTCTCGCGGTTCTAGGCGCGCAGTCCGGAACCGTGCGACTGCTACGGTCGCAGGTTCGAATCCTGCCTCGGGCATGGATGTGTGTGATGTCCTTAGGTTAGTTAGGTTTAAGTAGTTCTAAGCTCTAGGGGACTGATGACCTCAGCAGTTGAGTCCCATAGTGCTCAGAGCCATTTGAACCATCCTCGGCACGATGGCATATACCAACGAGACAATGCAACGTGTCACAGAGCTCGCAGTCTACGTCATTGGTACAAGATCACGAGGATTAGTTTACCGTACTCCCCTGGCCACCAAAATTTTTCGTAATGAAATAAGTATGTAATCAACTGGTAGTGGTACAGGTATGACTTGAGCCGAATGCGGTAAGCAAAGCCCGGCCTCAACACATTTGGTAATTAATAGAGTAAAATATTCCTCTTCAATTGCGACTATTTTTTCATTTACTGCACGACCGGTTTCCAAGCCTAAAATTGATCTTCAGGTGCTGCCAAGGGCGATGCTGCGGTTTCTGGTCCCACGCTCCCATACGGTTGTTTGATATGGATGTGACAACCAATGCTGATTGTCTCGTCCGCCACTATTTTATGTTTCCATAATTATTTGGTCACAATTGTAGCTGAAGCTTCACGCTTCACAACCAGTCGTGCAATAAATAAGAAACTACTGGCAACTGAAGTGCATTTTTTATTCTATTAAAATATTCCTCAGTTGCGAATGTTCACATGATTAAGTATTTTGTTCTTTCGCTGATACAATTATTGACCAGGGCAAATATAGTGTAGGGTAATTAGTGATTAACTACAAAGAATACATAGACTAGGTGCCTACCAAGTGACTATTTGTATGCTTACATTTCCTCAAATTTTTAAAATCAAATTTCAGGGCTATATTTTTATTTAGTCAAATAAACCAAGCGGTTTACCAGAATTATGTGTCGCCAAGAGGTGTGAATTCCCACTATTTTCGAGGTAGTGAGCGTGATGTACAAAATCCGTTTTCTCGATACGGAGATATCTACATCTACATGTATACTCCGCTAGCCACCAAGCGGTGTGTGGCGGAGGGCACAATTCGCGCCAAAGTCATATATCCCCCCCCCCACCCCCCTCTGTTCCACTCGCGGATCGCACAAGGGAAAAACGACTGTCTGAACGCCGCAGTACGAGCTCTTATTTCCCTTGTCTTTGAATGATCATTACGAGATTTGAAAGTTGGTGGTGATAATATATGCTCTACATCCTTGGTGAAGATTGGATTTCGGAATTTAGTGAGCAGCCCCTTCGGTTTAGCGCGTCGTCTATCTGCAAGTGTGTCCCACTTCAAACTTTCCATGAGATTTGTAACGCTCTCGCGATGGCTAAATGTACCAGTCACGAATCTTGCCGCTCTTCTTTGGACCTCCACTCAAGTCTAAAGAAAAATTCAATGCGTTATCTGAATTTAAAAAAGGAAGCAAGTATGATTTAATATGCATCAAACGCATAATCGTAGCGACCTCAATTTTTTATAGTAACCTATTCGAATTTCTCAAAGTATTTACTTAAATACGAGTTATCACAATAACTACGATGATGATTAACAAAGTGATAGCTAGGCACTTCAACATGAAGTTGACATATAAAACTACAAGATGTGAAAGAATGAAATTTTGTTCCAAATAGTTTATTTAAAATCGCGTGAGAAAAATTTCGGACAAGGTGGAGAGTGCGTGACACTTTTACACCTTGACTAGTGGACTAACCAGCCCCGTAAGTGCGTATAACTGGTCTGGAGAGGGGATAGGGGGCCAGTCAACACGGAAACAAGCCAGTGCTAGTGTCTGCCCGCATGGACTCAACGATGTTACATGCAGCTACTACAGTGCTGCAAATTATTATTCAGCTCGACCTAAAGTAGTATTATAGAATAAAGTGACTAACTGGGCGACAATCGTAATAATAAACTTAAACTACACTACTGACCATTAAAATTGCTACACCAAGAAGAAATGCAGATGATAAACGAGTATTCATTCGACAAATATATTATACTAGAACTGACATGTGATTACATTTTCATGCAATTTGGGTGCATAGATCCTGTGAAACCAGTACCCAGAACAACCACCTCTGGCCGTAATAACGGCCTTGATACGCCTGGGCATTGTCAAACAGAGCTTGGATGGCATGTACAGGTACAGTTGCCCATGCAGCTTCAACACGATACCACAGTTCATCAAGAGTAGTGACTGGCGTATCGTGACGAGCCAGTTGCTCGGCCACCATTGACCAGACGTTTTCAATTGGTGAGAGATCTGCAGAATGTTCTGGCCAGGGCAGCAGTCCAACATTTTCTGTATCCAGAAAGGCCCGTACAGGACCTGCAACAAGCGGTAGTGCTTCACCCTGCTGAAAGGTAGGGTTTCGCAGGGATCGAATGAAGGGTAGAGCCACGGGTCGTAACACATCTGAAATGTAACGTCCACTGTTCAAAGTGCCGTCAGTGCGAACAAGAGGTGACCGAGACGTGTAACCAATGGCACCGCATACCATCACGCCGGGTGATACGCCAGTATGGCGATGATGAGTACACGCTTCCAACGTGCGTTCACTGCGATGTCGCCAAACACGGATGCGACCAGCATGATACTGTAAACAGAACCTGGGATTCATCCGAAAAAAATTATTTTTTGCCATTCGTGCACCCAGGTTACTCGTTGAGTACACCATCGCAGGCGCTCCTGTCTGTGATGCAGCGTCAAGGGTAACCGCAGCCATGGTCTCCGAGCTGATAGTCCATGCTGCTGCAAACGTCGTCGAGCCGTCCGTGCAGATGGTTGTTGTCTTGCAAACGTCCCCATCTGTTGACTCATGGATCGAGACGTGGCTGCACGATCCGTTACAGGCATGCGGATAAGATGCCTGTCATCTCTACTGCTAGTGATATGAGGCCGTTGGGATCCAGCGAGGCGTTCCGTATTACCCTCCTGATCCCACCGATTCCATATTCTGCTAAGAGTCATTGGATCTCGACGAAGCGAGCAGCAATGTCGCGATACGATAAACCGCAATCGCGATAGGCTACAATCCGACCTTTATCAAAGTCGGCAACGTGATGGTACGCATTTCTCCTCCTTACACGAGGCATCACAACGTTTCACCGGGCAATGCCGGTCAACTGTTGTTTGTGCATGAGAAATCGCTTGGAAACTTTCCTCATGTCAGCACGTTGTAGGTGTGGCCAACGGTGCCAACCTTGTGTGAATGCTCTGAAAAGCTAATCATTTGCATATCACAGCATCTTCTTCCTGTCGGTTAAATTTCGCGTCTGTAGCACGTCATCTTCGTGGTGTAGCTTTTTGAATGGCCAGTAGTGTACTATTATAGAATAAAGTGACTAACTGGACGACAAAGAGTAATAATAAACTTAAACTATGTAAGACATATGAGAGAGATAAACCTCGCATCGGCGAGCAATATTACACGTTTTCACCAAAGAATCCGGGAGTTTCGGCTGCAGGCAGCAGTGCCTGTATTTCTCTCACAGATGTTGTGGGCAACAAGCGAACTGCGTAGTTTCAAGAGGCACGGGGGGAGGAGAAATAAGAGCAAGGTCCAGGCCGAAGCCCCCTGGAAGGCTGGAGGCGACCTGGAGGGTCCTCCAGCGAGTATCTGGAGTGCGACCGCGGTCCGGCTGCTGGAGAGGCCCGGTGTCCAGTGAGTCAATAAGGAGACAGTCCAGCGCCGGTCGCCTGTCCCTGTAATTACACTCGTCTTGAGGGCCCGGCCGGGCCGGGGCCTGGCCGGAGCACGTGTGCACAGCTCTCGACGCGCGCGCTCTCTGGCGCCGGCCCGCCAGATTAAACTGGCCCGGGGCTTCCCCGTCTTCCGCTCGCTGCGGGCCATCTGCCATAATGGCTTGCCGCGAGGCTGCCCTCAGAGAACAGCTCCGGCAGTAACACTGCACTGTCTGATGAGGACGGCCGCAGAACAGTTGTCCAGACGTCACCTTCTGCTATACACCTTGGAAGATACGGTGCAAATTTAGCTTAATACACTAATACGTTATTACATCTGCTGTATTGTAAATAATGACTTGTCGCTGCTAGTAGCACTGGGTGTATTAAAATGAATATACCGGTTTTAAGGCTATGTGGCATTTATTACATAAATACGAGGCGTGATATGAAAAAGTGGCGGGAATTTTTGTTTTTAATAAAGAATCATTATTTATTCTTCAATAACTTTGTCCCATTCAAATTACTCTGTCCTCTGATATAATACACTTGTGTTAGCGTTTTTTCCAAACTTGTAAGCACGTCTGGAACTCACTTTGCGTTGTGGTGCTCAGCTCCTTCTGCGACTCTGTTTTTACCTCATCAGTGATGGCTAAACGACGTCCTTTCATTGTTCCCTTCAGCTTCGGGAATAGAAAGGAGTCTCGGGGCGCCACGTCAGGCGAATAGGGTGGCTGAGGCAACATATTGTTTTTTTTTGGCAAAAAATAGGGAGGAAGCACTGAGGTTTGAACAGGAGCAATATGGTGATGCAATTCCTACCATTGGTTTTGCCATATATCTTGTTGTTTTTTCGGTTTGCTTCACTCAAAAAGCGCATAACTTCCAGTTAAAATTTATTCCTTACGATGGTACGACCATAAGGCACGAACTCATGATGGACTATCCCATTGTAATAGAAGGAAAAGACGAGAAGAACCTCCTCATCTCATGGAACTTGTCGAAGTTTTTTCGGATTCTTCAGGCACTTTACAGTATGACGATTGGGACATGGTTTCGACGTCGTACCCGTATACACATGTTTCATCACCTGTTATAACCTTCTTTAGAAGTTGTGGATCTTTGTCGACTTCATTCAGCAATTCCTGAGAGATGGCTGTGCGACGTCACTTTTGGTCGAAATTCAACAATTTTGGAACAAACTTTGCTGCTACACGTTTCATGCACAAAACATCCGAAAAAATTGCTTGGCATGAGCCAAAGCGTATGCCGACACCAGCAGAAGCCTCTCTGATGGTGATTCGGCGATTGTCCAGAACCATTTTATATACTTTTTCCATATTGTCGTCAGTAATGTGTTAAAAGCGTCAATGGCCGTCGTCGTCTTCAACGTCGTCTCTATCCTTTCTAAAAAGCTTATACCGGTTGTAAGCCATTTTATTAGTTACAGCAGATTCGCCTAAAGCCACAGTTACATTTCGGTTGCGGTGCTGCATTTTATCCAATTTTTCATGCTAATTCTTTTCATGCAAATTCTTTTTAGAAAATAAAAATTCACCGAGAATTCCAAAACACGTATAACCTTTACGATAATCAACGACAAATTTTCAGAACTGCTGAAAACGCAAACATACATCGGGAACCAATAAGATAAAAAATTTGAAAATCGAATGTATAAAGCCCGCAAAATTAAAAAATCCCTGCAACTTTTTCATCAGACCTCGTAGTACATCAACTAAAAGAGCAACTCAAACAATGTTTTGTTAGTATATCTGTGCGCAAAGGGAAGAATACGAAACGACCATAAGGGACTGGATAAAGTTTTGAACGTGCTACGGTCGCAGGTTCGAATCCTGCCTCGGGCATGGATGTGTGTGATGTCCTTAGGTTAGTTAGGTCTAAGTAGTTATAAGTTCTAGGCGACTGATGACCTCAGAAGGTAAGTCCTATAGTGCTCAGAGCCATTTGAACCATTTTTGAACGTTTTGAACGAGAGAGTCCTTCACACGCAGCCCCAAGAAATCAGGTCGAAAGGCTAGTCGTGAATTAGCAATTCCATTGACGTCTATGTGGAGACTTTTAAGAAGAAGCTTACAACTATGGGTTTTATCATTTGCAGTGGTTAAAAGTTCTACAGCCAATAGACTACAGTTCACGTTCCAACTTTGCAACCGCAATGTTGCTGCATGACGATGAATATTTTCAGGATCGTGTTATCTTCAGTGACGAATCGACATTTTACGTAAATGTAGATGTGAACACACACAATGCGTATATTTAGGAGTCAGTAAATCCCAACGAGATGGTACAGGTGTAACGAAACTCCCCTAAATTGAATGCCTTTTGTGCCGTATCCCGGCTGGAACTTTATGGGCCTTTCCTTTCCGATGAAGCAACTGTACCTGGTTTTACTTATCTTCATGCACTAGAACTATGGTTCTGTCCTCTATTGGAAGACGTTGAACCACGGAACTTTACTTGGGAGCAAGACTGTTCGCCATCTTACTGGCGTAACTCAGTACGCGATAGGTTAAACGACGTTGTATCCAACTGCTGGTTTGGCCACCAGAGGTCGGTTGATAGAGCTTGTTTTGCATGAGCTCTGCGTTCACACACGATCTGACCTTTGAGGGTTTCTAAAGGACCATGTGTGCCTCTGCTACTAGCTGATATACCCGACCCTAAAAACAGCGTTTTCGCAAAAATTACACGAAAAACACTGATCAAGGTTCGGGAAGAACTCGCCTATCGACTCAGTGTGTGACGAATGGTGCTCACAGTGAATACTTGTAAGAAAAAACTGTTTCAGTTGCTCATTCATTTGATGTATGATTTATAATTCATCATCATCAGTTTACATCAGTTTACCTTCCATTCATAAAAGCTGTTGCACTCAGCGACTGTTATATTGACTAGTAAATTATAGATTGCAGCAATCAGTCAACCTATTTTTAATTTTATTGAGCAGATCTAGATTTCGGCTAGAAGCTAGCTATTCTCAATGCACTATTATTTTCGCTCAAACGAAACCGTACAAGCACGAGCAGCGTTCTTCCTACACTTGTCATACACCATGAGTACGTCGGCTTATTCTGCATTGGTACATACCATCGTCTACTAACGACCTACTGCATGGACTGCCAGACATTGACTGACCAGCAACTCGCAGTGCACTCGAGGAACACAAAAGCACGCTATAGGCGAACAAAATTACATCGTACCCAACAATTACGCAGGTTGAATAGCACTAACAACTGTCGGTGTGGAAACTTTTCAAAACGGGGTATCTTGTAAATACTCACACTATAATCCTGCAAAAACACCATTGACGTTCTAATTTACCTCACTTTCATTGTGGTAAGGTTGGTAGGCATCGTTCTATTTTTAAAAAAATATATGTTTGCGCAAAAATACAATTTCTAAGTATTATTAAAATCTGTTTGTAGGCTAACAATACGAGCCCCTGACTGCCAATACATTCCCTGAAAACCGCACAGCAATTGCACTCTCCAATTACGCAATATCTGTGGCGCAGTTTTGCATGATTTAGCCTGTATTGTGCATACACGACTTAACCATGTTCTCTGTTCAGGTGTTGAGGACCATTGTTTGGTTCCAAGGCTGTAAAGTTTGGTGCAGGAACTCATGCCCGCAAGTGTACCGTTTTTCCCGCTACATATAATATACTACAACACATGTAGAAATCTCATGCATTTTGGCCGCCATTGACTAGAGTATTACGTACGCCGTTCACCAATCGCGTGATGTTACATGCGCACTACAGGTCACTTTACATGCCAGTCATTGAGTTTAAGATCTGCCAAGAGAATTTAACCAGGGATGGTTTTCTCAGTTCCTACAGTGCGTGTGGGCTGGTGAAATTCTGCATGCTGCGCGCTGCCATGAGCTTCAGGAACGATACTGTCTGAACAGCTGAACAGTGTTTCCCGTTGGGCGTGTTACTGGACCATACATTATTCTATGACATCTCCCAGGTACCTCTTACTTGCGGTTCCTTGACGGGGCACTGCATGGGCTCTTGGAAGATGTGCTGTCAAAACAAGTGGTTCCAGCACTATGGCTGGTCACCTCATTTTCTGCGTGCCGTCCGAGATCATCTGGATCAACGATTTCGACAACTGTACGTTTACGTTCATGATTTCAGATCCTAAACTTAACCGTCTTTGTCCTAACTACGAGTATTCAAAGTCTGTAGAGGGAATTTAGTAACATACTGTATATTGTACATCGAGACCGACGAGAGCGACAGAAGTTCATTTGTAGCGCGCCGAAAGAATGAACACCTATATCTTTCCGTACGAGCTCAGATTTCCCTTATTTTATCGTGATGATCGTTCCACCCTATGTAGGTCAGTGTCAGCAAAATATTTTCGCATTCGGAGGAGTCAGTTGGTGATTGGAATTTCGTGAGAAGATTCCGTCGCAACGAAAAACGCCTTTCTTTTAATGATTTCCAGCCCAAATCCCGTATTATCTCTGTGACGGTCTCCATATTTCGCGATAATACAAAACGTGCTGCCTTTCTTTGAACTTTTTCGATGTACTCCGTCAGTCCTATCTGGCAAGGATCCCACACCACGCAGCAGTATTCTAAAAGATGACGGACAAGCGTAGTGTAGGCAGTCTCCTTACAAGGGAACCTCCCCATTGCACCCCCCTCAGATTTAGTTATAAGTTGGCTCAGTGGATAGGCCTTGAAAAACTGAACACAGATCAATCGAGAAAACAGGAAGAAGTTGTGTGGAACAATGAAAATATAAGCAAAATATACAAACTGAGTAGTCCATGCAAAAGATATGTAACATCAAGGACAGTGTGAGCTCATGGTCGCAGTGGTCCCGTGGTTAGCGTGAGCAGCTGCGGAATGAGAGGTACTTGGTTCAAGTCTTCCTTCGAGTGAAAAGTTTAATTTTTTTATTTTCAGTTTATGTGACAAACTCTTACGTTTTCATCACTTTTTTGGGAGTGATTATCATATCCACAAGAAAACCTAAATCGGGCAAGGTAGAAGAATCTTTTTACCCATCCGCCAAGTGTATAAGTTAGGTGGGTCGACAACATATTCCTGTCATGTGACGCACATGCCGTCACCAGTGTCGTATAGAATATATCAGACGTGTTTTCCTGTGGAGGAATCGGTTGACCTATGACCTTGCGATCAAGTGTTTTGGTTCCCATTGGAGAGGCACGTCCTTTCGTCTACTAATCGCACGGTTTTGCGGTGCGGCCGCAAAACAGAGACACTAAACTTATTACAGTGAACAATAAACTAATTACAATGAACAGAGATGTGAATGAACGAACGGACAGATCATAACTATGCGAAAATAAAAGAAGTAGAATTTTCACTTGAGAAAGGACTTGAACCAAGGACCTCCCCTTCTGCAGCTACTGACGCTAACCACGAGACCACGGCGCTCCTGTAGTAACATTCTCCTTGATGTTGGATATCTTGAGCATGGACTACTCAGTTTGTATATTTTGCTTATTTTTTTCATAGTTTCACACAACTTCTTCCTGTTTTCTCGATTGATATGTGTTCAGTTTTTCAAGGCCTATCCACTGTGCCAACTTATAACTAAATCTGAGGGGGCTGCGATGGGGAGGTTCCCTTGTTAGTAGGTCTGTTACATTTTCTAGGTGTCCTGCCAATAAAACGCAGTCTTTGGTTAGCCTTCGCCACAACAATTTCTGTGCGTTCCATTCAATTTAAATTGTTCGTAAGTGTAATACTTAGGTATTTAGTTGAATTTACGGCTTTTAGATTAAACTGATTTATCGTGTAACCGAAGTTTAACGAGTTCCTTTTAGCACTCGTGTGGATGACCTCCCACTTTTCGTTATTTAGAGTAAACTGCCACTTCTCGCACCATTCAGATATTTTTTCTAAATATTTTTGTAGTTTGTTTTTATCTTCTGATGACTTTATTAGTCGATAAACGACAGCATCATCTGCAAACAACTGAAGACGGCTGCTCAGATTGTCTCCAAAATCGTTTATACACGTAGATAAGGAACAGAAAAGGGCCTATAATACTACCTTGGGGAACGCCAGATCATGATGTCATGGAAGTAAGCATGTTTGTTTTAGTTGCAGCAGTTCTGAGAATTTGCAAATAAGATCAGATCAGCTGTCTAGTGAGCATAAATTTTTATTTTCCTACATCATGAGGGCAGGGAGATGCATGGAAAGCAGCTTCTGTACAAGATAGATTATACATTGAAGTGACAAAAAGTCGTAGGATAGAGGTATGCGAGTGTACAGAAGGCGGTAGTCCCGCGTACGCAGGGTATGAAAGAGCAGAGCATTGACGAAACTGTCAGTTCTACTCGCGTGATTCCTGTGAAAACTTTTCCGACATGATTGTAGGTACGCGACGGGAATTAACAGACTTTGAACGCGGAATGGTAGTTGGAGCGAGACGCGTGGGTCATTTAATTTCGGAAATCGTTAGGGAACTCAGTAGTCCGAGATCCACAATGTCAGTAGTGTGCCGAGAATAACACATTTCATTATGAAGCTGGTAACTGTACAGATACCATTGATGATCTTGCAGCTCCCGAAGAATGAAATTATAATGAAATCCAGGCCTTTAGCTGCTTGTAAGTAGCTAAAGCTTTGGATTGCATTATAATTTCGTACCACAGATATTACCTGCGCAATGGACAACGCAGTGGCCGATACCATTCACTTAACGACCGAGAGCCGCAGCGTTTCCATGGAGTTGTGAGTGCTAACAGACAAGCAACACTGCGTGAAATAACCACAGAAATCAACGTGGGACGTACGACGAAAGTGCTGCGAAATTTGGCGTTAATGGGCTATGGCACGAGACGACCGAAGCGAGTGTCTTTGCTAATAGCACGCCATCGCCTGTTTTACAGCAACCAGTGACACACTTCTACCCAATGATGCATGATCTTCTCATTCAAACCTTATGTTTGATACTATCAGTCATCTTCTAGCGAGGAGTGCACTTTTGATTCTATCCAATAGTCTATTTCCTTCGTCTGAGTTATTTTGCTTCTAGGATAATTGAATTCTTTTCGTCTACTACGTAGCCCCAAATTTTTATGTTGCGTTTCTCACTCATCTCACTGATGCTCTTCCTCAATACTTGCACCTTTCTTTGGCTTACTCTCAATCCGTATTCTCTGCTTAGGAAACTGCTCAGCTCATTCAACAGGTCCACCATTCTTCCTCGGTTTCACGAAGAACACCATTGTCATTATTAGATCACCCTGCATTTTAATGCCACTCTTGAATCTTTTCTTCATTTCCTTCATTGCTTGTGTGAAACGCAGATTGAATAATAGAGAAAGCCAGTGTTCTGGTCTTAGGCCTTTTTTTCTGAACATTTCTCTTTTGGATTTCCATTCTTACTGTTTTTTCTGGGTCTCACATATCTTGGAATATTACCTGACTTTCTCTACAACTTGCGTCTATTTTTCTGATTATTTCAAACATCTTAGACTTTTCATCGTCAAACGCTTTTTCTAGGTCGACAAATTCAATGAACGTGTCTCTATTCTTTTCAAGTCATAAATACAACTATGACTATATATCCTGTTATTATTTACGGAGAAGTAGCGTCTGGTACGGACATAGCAGTGTTTTACAGGAATGTGAACTACAATCCCCAAGTACTTCTACAGCAAAGGCACTAATTCTGGAAACTTTACGGTTCGGTGTGTAAGTTGTGGTATATTAAATCAATAAAGTCTGCTTCCGTTTTTTGTTTACGACATGTTTGCTAAATAATAGGCTTCTATTTTTTGGAAATTGTAGATGTTATATTTTTTATTAGAAATAAAGAAAACTTAACTGACAGAGGTTTAAAAACTTTACCTTTCTAATCGCATGTGTAGCTGCAAAGTAAGTTTGTCATTTGTTCTGTTCCGAGTAATCAAACTATGCCTACGTGTTGTTATTGCTTTATCCAGCGAGAAAAAGCGCACCGTAGCAGTCAGCAGTGCATTGTTGCTAAGCTGAGACAGAAGATAGTACTGTAAACAATGTCTCCTGTACAGAAACGTGCGTAAACTGTCACTGTCAAAGAGTAAAGACAAGAAGGCCGTAACATTCCGTGAAGAAGGTTATACTTAAGCAGAAATAGCAAAAATGTCGTTCAAGATGCTACAAAGTCGAATGTGGGCTGAGTCTATAAGTGATGTGGAGAAAATGGGTCAGCCATAACTGTCCCAAGAAGTGGCAGAAAACCAATACTGACTGATTAAGACTGTCGCATATCCTCAGTGTAGCGTAAAAGACGTAAATGCCATCTTGATGACTTCAGGGGTTAAAGTTTCAGATCGAGTGGTCAGACAGAAAATTTTGTTATAAAGGTTTGCCAGCGAGGACCCAAAGGAATGAGCATTAACTAAGTAGAGAAAGAAACGCATGCATTGGGATTTGGCGCACAGGGAGTAGACGCAAGAAGACTGGTTTAGAGTCGTATAGACTGACGAGACTAAGATGATGATGTTCGGTTTGTTGTGCGTTCAACTGCGCGGCTATCAGCTCCCGTAAAAACCCCCAATTTTTTCACAGTCTAGTTTTTTTTCACAGTCCAATTTTTTTCACAATCCAACCTAGCCACGTCACGAAGGATCAGGTTCATGATGAAATGATGAGGACAATACAAACACTCAGTCCCCGGGCTGAGAAAATCCCCAACCCGGCCGGGAATCGAACACGGGACCCCGTGATCCAGAGGTAGCAACGCTAGCTACTAGACTACGAGCTACGACGAGACTAAGAGCAACGCCTTTGGAGGCAATACCTAAACTGGGGTCGAGAAGGGGAAGACTTGTCAGGGCACACTACTGCCTTTGTGAAGCATCCGATCTACGTCGTGGAGTGAGGTTGCATGGCGAGGCATGATGGCACTGGGCACCTACAAGTGTTACATGGCAACAATAACGCCTAGAAGTACCAATAAAGTTTCTTAATATTGATATTTCTTCCTTATATCCGTGGTTTCTTTCAAGGTGACAACGATCAGTCTACCTTACGAGACTGTGAGCTAGAATTAGTAAGAATTGGTTCCCTTGACCACAATATTAGCATGGTGACTTGGCCTGGCAACCGTACCAATCTCACCCCGACTGAGAACGAGTGTTCAAGGCTGAAAATAATGGTTTCACGTCGCAGTCCCAGTAAAAAGGGGAAGCTGCTATAGGCCATCAGCAAGAGTAATCAAACAAATAGGTTCCCCACATTTTGTAGATTCGATGTCGCCAACAAACGAGGCAGTAGTTAAATCTAAAGGATATTCTACGAAGTACTGACAAACATTGCAATACATTTCATTCCGATTAATTTGTAACTGTCTGGAATTATTGGGTTGAGAGCACATTGGCCTGCAGGAAAGGACAGAACTAACTTCCGCTTAATTTATCACCACCAAGTGACATAGCTCGAAATTGATATCATAACTAGATAGAACCGCTACAGCATAGTACAGACGATAATTGAAAGAAATAGACAGTGAGACGAACATCCAAGACAATAGTGGTAGTGAAATCACCGTTGTTTTTGTTGGTCTCCTGGACATTACAAAAGGCGGTTCTTAATACGGTGCGTGGTCACCAACGGCAATGCATTCTCTGCAATGTGCTACCATCCTGGCTACAAGCTTGGTAAGGAGTTCTTGGGACAATGCGTTCCATTCCTTCAATAGCAGGGCTGATAACTACTGCATGGTCAATGGTGCATGTGGACGTCTCCCCAACGCGTCCTACAAGTGCTCAGTGGCATTTAAATCGGGGCAACGGGCAGGCCATTCCATTCGCCGAATATACTATCATTCCAAGAGCTTCTCCACCTGCCCAGTTCGATGGGGTAACGCATTGTAATCCATAGAAATGAAGTCATGGTCTGATCCACCCCTGAAAAGAAAAACATTGTCAAGGAGTACAGTGTTACAATAACGTTGACGAGTGAGTGTACCGTGTTCAGATTTTTGGACATCAGTGCGCCCAAGCAACATTATGTCTCCCCACACCTTAGCACTTGGCCCACCAAAACGGTCATGTTCGTCAGTGCTCGTTGGTGCATTACGTGTTCCGTATGACGGTACGTCCACCATGGTCGTTCTTGACTGTGCTGTGGTGTGATAGTGTGGCTGCAAAGACATATGTACGGGCTGATTATAAGTGAAGTTAAACGCCGGCCGGGGTGGCCGAGCGGTTCTGGGCACTACAGTCTGGAACCGCGCTACCGCTACGGTCGCAGGTTCCAATCCTGCCCCTGGCATGGATGTGTGTGATGTCCTTAGGTTAGTTAGGTTTAAGTAGTTCTAAGTTTTAGGGGAATGATGACCTTAAAAGTTAAGTCCCATAGTGCTCAGAGCCATTTGAACCATTTGAAGTTAAACTTTCGAAACGCTGTAGAAATAACACCACTGGTCACAAAGACGTCAAAGTGCAATGGAATATTATCGGAGAAGGGGTAAAACGGATGGCAGAAGGGAAAAAAAAGGTGAGAAAATTGAGCAACAGACGGCGCTGTATGTGACACAATACGTTAATAGAAACACCTGTCGTGCGCACGACCCATTGAAGTTGATATAAACACGCCAGGTAGACGCTTTTCCTCCTTTCGCGTCTAGATCCTTCGCCATGACTGTCTCAATGCAGGATCGCGCTCTTGCTTGTAAAGCTGTGTTACAAGAGTGATGGCTGTGCACATGTGTCTCTGCAGAAGTTCCGGACACTGAAGGGTTTGAAAAAGGCGTTGGTGCGACGACTGCCGTGGGTCTGGACAAAGTGATTCGGAAATTCGAAAAGACAGGTTTTTTGGTGTGCAGCCTGTTAGAGGGAGGCAACGAATTGATTCGACGTCAGTGTAAGCAGGATGAGACGAGTGGTGGTGTGCAAACGTGTAGTCCCAGAGAACTGCCCGAACATTGGACGTACCCGTGGTCACGGCGCGAAAAATACCATGAAACATCTTTCTTTGCTCTTCATTCAAAATTACACATGTGCACAAATTGCTTCCTGTTAACCCGCCAGCAAGAGATACCTATGCTTTAGAATTTCCTTCTCGCATGGAAGTGGACAATGATTGGCCATGGAAGATTTTGTGGACAGACGAAGTCCACTTCCATCTGACAGGATATGTCAATACACAGAATTGTCGAATATCGGCAACGGAAAATCCACACACAAATCAACCAGTACCAGTTCATCCTGGAAAGGTCACTGAGTGGCGCGGGTTTACGGCATCATTTATCATAGGGCCATATTTTTTCGAAGAGACAGGTGCTTCCGATCCTGTTACTTGTACCGTGCCGGCCGCGGTGGTCTAGCGGTTCTGGCGCTGCAGTCCGGAACCGCGGGACTGCTACGGTCGCAGGTTCGAATCCTGCCTCGGGCATGGGTGTGTGTGATGTCCTTAGGTTAGTTAGGTTTAAGTAGTTCTAAGTTCTAGGGGACTTATGACCTAAGATGTTGAGTCCCATAGTGCTCAGAGCCATTTGAACCATTTTTGAACTTGTACCGTCACCGATAAGCGATATGAGTGGCTTTTGCGCAACAACTCATTCCAGCTCTCCAACAGCGTGGATGTTTGGATGGGTTCGTCTTTATGTAAGATTGCTCACCTCCACACATTCCAAATCGAGTTAAGCAGCTTCCGAAGCGCCATTTCGGAAATGCTAGAATTATCAGCCGCTATTTCACTACAGCCTGGCCGTCCCTATCACCTGATCTCAATCCGTCTGACTTCTGGCTGTGGGGCTGTCTGAAAAGTGTTTTGTTCAGTGTTGCGATTGCAAACATAGCTGCATTAAAGGCACGCATTGTGCAACACGTTCTGAACGTGACTCCGGAAACACTTCGATCAATTGTGGAACATGCTGTTTCTCGATTTCAACTTGTTGCGGAAAAAGGTGGACAGCATACTGAACATGTTTTGCGCCAGTCACACGGAAATGAATAATCCGATTTGCTTTCTGGTCGATGCTTTTTATGCGGTTTTTGACACCAGGACAATAAAAAGTCGATGTGATTGATGCTTCTTATGCGGATTTTAGTCTCGAGACAATTAAGAACCGATTGTTACCATCCGATGTGATATGACCTTTCCTTGGTGGTTGGGCTTACGTAACTAACTGTGTCACATCTGTACACCCATACACACTGAGTAGTACAGTTTGCTTAACGTCAAACGTACACCTTAGGCATTGTTGTATGATTCATTTGTCATTTGTAGTCGACCTCTGTTAAATTATGATGCCTACACCGCCTTCTATTGCTACATTTTGTAACTATTTTTTTCTTCTGCCGTACGTCCGCCCCCCCCCCCCCCCCTCCCCTCATCTCCGATAATACTGCATTGCAATTTTACGTCATTCCGACCAGTGGTGTTATTTCTGCAGCGGTTTGAAAGGTTAACTTTAATTATGATCACCCTGTATATTGAGAGAGAGAGAGAGAGAAAGAGAGTGCTTGTTGATTATGACCTGAATTTGTTTCTGAAAACTTATAATGAAAATTGTGACCTGCATTTTTCCTTCCGTAAACGGCGGAATTGTGTTTACTGAAAATGCGTTGTTCTTTGTTCCATATTGGTGTAATGTGTTCACGTCTCTACCGATTCATTTGGAGTAGTGTGGTGGGACCGCATTTTCGATTAGAGTAGGCTATAGTCTGTTGCACCATGCTCCTTCAAACTCGTAACCAAGGTGTATAAAATCCGTTCTTAGTCACCTAAGGATTCGTTATATTTTCCAGAGTTGGTGACCTAACATTATGCCTTGCCACGGTAGTCACAACGTGATTCTTGTAAAACTCATTATTTATTCACACACCTTCCCACCAATAATTTGAGAACAAACAGTCGTGTAGCCGTGATCTTATAAATTATTCAGTAATGGGTATGCAACCGTGATCATTAGCCTTCAGCGCAGTTATTTGTTCACTTTTCATGCGCATTATTTATTCAGTCATTGTGAGGTAACTTTCAGTATCCGTTAGTAATATTCTTACCGCTTCCAGAAGGTAAGGTTTCGTCGAGATCTTTGGAGCAGCACTTGCTCGGTTATGGTCCAGCACACGTTCTTCGAATAATCAGATTTTTTATGTTCTTGTAGAAAGATACTTAAAATTACATTTATGAGTCAAGAATGCTCACTGCATATGTTTTGCCTTTAATATGAGAAATATTCATCTATGTCAAATGTTAGTTCTGTTGTTAGTAAACTTATTCATTAAAGTGAATTAACCATTCCCTATACTCAATTTAAATGCTGAGTGAAGCAAATGTTGTCTATGTTATGTTACTCACGGAATTAGGTCAGACTGCGTTGTAAAGTTTTTTTTTTTTTTGTCTGTACTCATAGAGACAAAGGAGCATTTTCATCAGTGCAAATTTCAGCTGTTTTAAACGTATATTATTTTTTCTGTGATTATAAAAGACAGTGTTTGCTAATGGTAAAAGTTAGCTAAAATGAAACGTAGATACAGAACTTAGACACCATGACTGAGGTTTTATATGCAGATCACACTACACTTAAACGAAAGACCATAGTATTTTGTCGATAAATAAGTTTGTATACTGTCTTAAACTGTATTATTCCATTTCTGTGCATCTTGAATACCCACGTAAAAAAATCCAAGACCTCAGCCCACACCCGTTACAAACAGGCGTGTGACGTAAATTGCAGATTCTGCCCACAGGTAGTAAATCGTACATTATATAAAAGGAGCTAGGCAGCAATAAAGAGCAGCAAGTGATTAGGTGCTACAAGGTGTTCACCTTTGTGCCAGAAAAGACGTTTACTTTTTTGTGAATATCCAAATAAATAATATTATTATTAACACTACCTTAAAGAATTATAAGAATTTCACTGATACCAGTCTACAGGAAACTCAAAAGAGACCTTACACTCTGAATTCTCTGAATTATACAAACACCTTGGCATGGCTCGTATAGATACCGGGTATAACATCAGACAACGCCCGAAGGCCAATGCTTTGAATACGAGAATGTTGTGGGGAGTATGGATAGGCACTGTTCCTCTAATGAAAGCCTTTTCTTGCCTTTAAAATTTTACAACTTTATTAACTTGATTTTAAAATAGTAAGTGAAAAAAAGATCATCAGTATATATATGATGGTAGTATCTGTTCCCGAAAGAACAGTTACCGTGGATGACCATGCAGCTTTGCTAGAAATGAAATGATAATTAAATAGACACCCTAGCTGCAAGCAGGCATTGATACACTTCATTGGGGACATGTTGAAAATGTGTGCCCCGACCGGGACTCGAACCTGGATAGAGCGTCTGCCATGTAAGCAGGAGATCCCGGGTTCGAGTCCCGGTCGGGGCACACATTTTCAACATGTCCCCAATGAAGTGTATCAACGCCTGCTTGCAGCTAGGGTGTCTATTTAATTATCATTTCATCATCAGTATAGTTTATTAATGAACGTTCTTGAAATATTATTTTAACAGGTCAGAGAACAGCTCTCAGAATCAATTTGCAACGCTTAAAATCCCTTTCCAAGAAAAGGAAAAAAAATACAAATTGCTTAATGCAAATTAAATAGAAGAATCGAACGCTACATGACAATACCAAAATTTTCGCAGATATCATGTGTGATCTTTAAAGGCAGAAAAATATTTGACAACAACAACTTGAATGCAATAAAATCTGATTACTATCAACGTACACCTATAGGATGCGCTCCGTATCGCAATAATTTTCCTTCCTTTCAAACACCTTACACCATAAACCTCCCTACATGTGATGCATACTACACCCAACGAATTATAACAAATAATTAAGCATAGATGTTATAATTAACCAGGTATGTAATCCTTTCCTTTCAAAATAAATCAAAAACACACACATCAACTCTTAATATCAGTGATTACATCCGTTAAAATAATACAGTATACAGTACACATCTTTTGATTTCGTCGTCGTCATGCGCTTTTGTGCACCGTGCTCTCCTTCAGGATCACATGCGGCACGTGAAAGATTTGCCACGATGTACAAAACTTTAACAGGGCGCAACCAACTTACACAAATGTCATACTCGGATTATACGTGGATATAGATGCGGCTCGCAAATCTTAAAACGGGCGATGGAGTAGTTGCGGTAGTATTGAACACTTCGACTATACCGCACCCCACGAAACAGCAGTACTGTGGGGTAGACCAGAGACAGATCAATAACTGTTGCAAGGCAACCTCAGCAAGGCAGTATGAAAATATTTGTGACTTTAACTCTTGGGAGGGCCATACCAAACCACAGAACGATGTCCCAAGCTAAATTCTGAAAATACTGTCGGCTATTTCGCCACGACAAGTAGAACCGTAAAATACCATAGAAAGTGAACTGCAATTAACACGATTCATAACCGTCCGACTGAAAAGCTCCACAGACAATCTTTCCCTTACTACAAATGTTCAACAGAATCTCCAAAGTTCACTCGTGGACACTACCACATGGTGAATCACTCGTTATAACTGTAAATAACAGAGTTTAACACGCTGGAGCCGACTTAGCAATAATACGGTCCAAAACAGTAATTTACTTTAAAGCAGCTAAATAGATGACAATACCGATATCAACGCTCTCCTCCCAAGCAGCACTCTAACTGGAGACTGCAGTACCGAAGCGAAGCTTACATCGCTCAGAAGTCTGACAGACGCGGCACCAACGTGCACCTTTCTAGAATTCTTCACCTCATACACCAAACTCGCAGGCACACCTCCCTTGAGAAAGACAGACCAGGGCGCCTGCTTCACAGCACGTGACACTGCAGGTCTTAGGAGTGCCAGTAACCATCTCTGACAGGGACCTAGTGACTATTTCAGAAGAGTTTCATAAATCTTAACTGCACGTTAAAATGCTTGCAAGTTCTCAATAGGCCAGGAAAAACTGACACCTTTAGTGGGTAACTTTGCAAGCTTCTAGTTCAGTCAGGCAAAGCTAATGAAAATCAGAACACGGGGAGGAGTTGTGGTCTAAATAACAATTGATTTATTAATTCCTAACATCACGTGACAAAATATGGCTAAAGAAACGCCTCAGAAACATTTTATCTGAGAAACGCTTTCAGTAATATGCGGTCTATGGTCAATAACCAGCTGGGGATCAACACACCACACTAACAAGAACTGATCGCTTTATCTGACTTCATAAATATGAGTCTGTGGTATACCCCAAAATATACACTACTATCAAGCATCTGTACTCTATATTCCATAAAGAAAAATATGGTTCCAAAGAACAGGGTGCTGAGAAGCATATATTGGAGCCCTGCGCCGTAGCAGCGAATACTTTACCCTTCTGCAGGTGAGGGCAGGACAGCATGACGCGCTGACCGACTGCAGTCAAAGACAGCGGCAATCTGTTATTAACGGCCGGCCGAAGTGGCCGTGCGGTTAAAGGCGCTGCAGTCTGGAACCGCAAGACCGCTACGGTCGCAGGTTCGAATCCTGCCTCGGGCATGGATGTTTGTGATGTCCTTAGGTTAGTTAGGTTTAACTAGTTCTAAGTTCTAGGGGACTAATGACCTCAGCAGTTGAGTCCCATAGTGCTCAGAGCCATTTTTGTTATTAACGGCGCATGCCCGGAAATATGCAAGTACGCGGTCTCGCGTTCGGCTAATTCGGAACACAGGTATTTCCCTATGAGTGTCTGAAACCCCGGTGGATTCCAGTGTGCAGGTGGACCCGTTTGCTGGTCTGCCAAACCAATTTCACTCTGTGACATGACTAGGAGTGACAGAATATGTCAAACGTTTAGATGGCCGACTCAAAACAAATAAGTACAAAAAAATTGCTCTGAGCACTACGGGACTTAACATCTGTGGTCATCAGTCCCCTAGAACTTAGAACTATCTAAACCTAACTAACCTAAGGACATCACACACATCCATGCCCGAGGCAGGATTCGAACCTGCGACCGTAGCAGTCGCGCGGTTCCGGACTGAGCGCCTGAACCGCTAGACCACCGCGGCCGGAAATAAGTACACCTCTGCATAACTCGTTGTGTGCATGATGCAACAACCAGTACCTCTGATGGTTCAGATGGTGACTGGCACAGGCTGAAAGTGGCACACTAGCAAAGGTCACAAGTCTCACCGTCTAGATAAAGACCTGCCGTTCTTTACTAGCGAAATGCCAGTACAAGAGTGATCGCTTTCTCTACAGCTTCCCTCCACAACTCGGTAGCATAGCACATTTGCATGCTTAGACTGTTGTGTCGACACGAGAGCCGACACAGTGTGTTTGAGGGTGGCCGATATGCACGCTATAAACACACGAAGGATGGCGTGTGGTCTGAAACAGGAGATGTAATGAATGCTATAAAGAAAAGTACGTAGCTGCGGAAATACTTAACTTCATTTCATCCTTGTGGTACATCGCTCTTGACGAATCAAGGGAGACTCTTAAGATACATGCAATGTTAGCTAGGTCGTAGCCATGGACTTAGCTGAAGGCTATTCTAACTGTCTCTCGGCAAATGAGAGAAAGGCTTCGTCAGTGTAGTCGCTAGCAACGTCGTCGTACAACTGGGGCGAGTGCTCGTACGTCTCTCGAGACCTGCCGTGTGGTGACGCTCGGTCTGCGATCACTGTCAGTGGCGACACGCGGGTCCGACATGTACTAATGGACCGCGGCCGATTTAAAGGTACCACCTAGCAAATGTGGTGTCTGGCGGTGACACCACATAGACTACACCCACTTTAGCGAAGCCAAGCATTAGAAGCCGAGAGACCGCCCCCTTGCTCTGCACACACAGATTTGACCAACCGACGACTTTAAAAGTTAATTGGGAAAAAAGGAAAAAAGGTTCAGCTTCGCGCCCTCTTTCCCATGCGTCTTTGCTAAAAGCGTGACTTGGATTGAACCACAGCCCTCCATAAAAATATCGTTATCTCCCCTGTTACATCCATTTCGAACTTTCCAAAAACGGCCATAAACTCGCTAAAAGCCTTATACATTCAAAGCATAGTCTGGACACCTGGGTGCCACTACCCTGTCCCATGGAATCCGCAGAAACTCTCAGCCGTCTCATTCGTTTTCTACCTAACAAGGGTCAATACTCTGCTTTATTGCCATCCATCAGATTTTACAATGCGCCGCTCATAGCTGCAGCGACTCCTTGGCGCTAGTCAGCCTACCTGGATGTGGCGCCACCCATTGTGTCTGCTCAATGAGACCGGGGGACTTGACTGTCGGCAAAAGTTTTCACCAGGTTCTGCACAAAAAAGGTCACCTCAGTTCTCAGCCGCCTTACACTTTCACTGCTGTCAATTAACTCGGCACCCCCTTTCTTCGAACACAGGTAGCCTTCTGCTGTCCCTTCACCAGAGCACACAAGCAAAAGCATTAATTACTGCCAACGACTTCATCTTATGAATGAAGTCAGATTTTATCAAATATAGCAACCAAGTAATAAAGATCACATTCCCTATGAACATTAAGCAGCATGACACTGTATCAAAAGTGAGAGTGCTCTGCAATCCCTCAACTTTTCAATTAAATATTGGTTTCCTGTGGGCCCTGCATGGGGCCGACCAATCCTGAAGTGTGTGACATTACAATTTTGTTGCAGGGCCCGTATATCTCGCTGGCCCTGACCGTCCCACCAAGCCGCTGCTCTTCGAGGAACTCTTTTCTAGTAGACGTAAGCACCGACTCACCCTCAATCAACCTAAAAGACCTCAGACCAGCTCAGCAGGACACATGTGCGCCACTTCGCACCAGAAGCCACAAGGGCGGCGCCAAATAAGTTGCTTAGTACTTCGATATATAGAAGGTGCGGAAGCTCTACGAACACTACCTTATTAAAACAGGTTGAACAATATCGACTGGATCTCTAAAACGTGATGTAAAACATTTTCTCCTATTTTAGATTTTCGGTTACAGAATTTAGAACAAGAATGATCACTGTAAGAATGTAAACAATTCCAACCGCTGAACGAAATTATTCCACAAATATAATCAGCACCCATGCTAGCAGAATATAACATTCTGGAAGTTCTCTCCCTTTGCGGTGGTTACAGCGTTTTTATTTATTGTACTTTCCTGTATTCTTGAAAATAAAAGTAACATTTCTTTAGTGCTTTTTCAAAAAATTTACTTCGTGTTGTGCCAGGGTTTGTTTTATCAAATTGCTCCAGGCAGTGTCAGTACGGCTGTTGGCAAGGCTTGTGTTGCATTACGTTAATTTAATTATGCTATGTGTGGTAGAATTACAAATCAAACTAGGAATTCATAGCGGGTCGGATGCGTTGATGTGTCCATTTCACAGTCCGCTTACGTAAATAGCTGCTGTTTACCTCAATTTCCGTAACTGAAGTCCTAATTATGAGATCCACGTGTTCGTCAGCTACCCCACGTACATATTTCGCTTTTTCAAAAGCTCCAGATACAGTGAGCGACAGCACATATTGTACTCGTCCTGACCTCCTGCTGCAAAATGACTAAGACAGTTCTCACTTAGACAATTACACGAATCTTCTGCAACTGTGTTACTTTCTTTATGAAGTGGTTGCCACAGTTATTAATTACATTGAGTGGATTTCTGCCATTTCACAATGTCGTTTTCAAAGCGTAGTGGTTTCGGATGCTTAATCCTCCATATGGACGTTTGCAACCATGTGGCGAAGGACAAACTGCAGTCTCCTATGTAACATTAACCGTGTTATTGGGAAGCATAGCTAACTACGCTGTTCTTGCTCCTGCAATAACTGTTTGGAAATTTTAGCACTTGAATTGGGAAAAAATGTATGTAGAGTTAAATAATGATACTTTCTTATCTGGTTTTACCTGCTGCGTTCTTCAAGTTAATGGTGCAGTTTGTTCTTTTTAGTCGTAGGCAATGCTTGTAAACTTGTAAAATCTAAAATCAGGTTTTCAATCTTGTTTTGTAAATCAAAATGCAGATTTAAAAAGCTGTTTCTTCCACTTAGCACATTTCCAGAGAAAATTTCATCTAAATATCTATACAAAATCTTGATTTATCGAATTTTACATTAACAAATCAGATAATTTTTAGTATGGGCTCTACGCTATGTATTTTAATACTGAACTCTTGTTTCAAGTGCTCGCCATGCACACCTGCTCAGACCTATTTTTGACAGACGTGAATCTCCCCAACGTTGACCCTGAAACAAGGAAAGAGAATTCAGTGCGACGTTTAACAATGATACTATTTCACAAACTATACATTTTTAAAACATTTCCGGTGTATTTTTCTTTATTTTTGTTTATTTTTTCATTTTTTTTTACTTTCTTTTAATAGGTTTCGTCTTGATTAACGTCATAATTGTAATGACTAACATCTTTCTTTTATGCCCTGAATTTCAGTTTAATAATTACAAAATTTACAATTTAATGATTTGGTACTGCAGAAGGCACCATTCATATGCATTATCAGCTGGGTCGGCAACTTTCTCCGCTCAGGGACTGGGTGTTGTCTTGTCTTCATCATCATTTCATTCAAATCCGGTACACAGGTCGCCCAATGTGGCGTCGAATGTAGTAAGACCTGCGCCAAGGCTGCCGGACCTGTCCCGTAAGGGGCTTCCCGGCCAATGACGCCAACCGCTCATTTCCATTTTCCATCAGATATCTGTAATAACAGTATTTCTAACTGTTTTCACATTACAGAGCAGCACGTATTTGCGTAAAACCGTTTATTTGCTGTAGACTTTAAGTGAAATAATTATAACTGAACGAAAGCTAAATTGAAGTACAGGTCTCCGTTCCTGGGTAAATATCGTACCTATACTAGCCACAAATCTCCTACATTAGTTACCATACTGCCAACAACTCCCGATGCACTACATTTTGTTGCAGACCACACACCGAGCGTACAACGCAACATATCGAATGGACTAAACTGATAAATGTTAACGATCATGCCGGAGTTTGCTTAGAAAATCACCTTCACACAAGAATTAATAACTAATGATATAGTTCATGCTTCATACACAGCGAACGTTAGAAAATTTGACACACCGTTTGATTTTTCGTTTTCCGACTAGGAACGAATGTTGTAGTATCATCAACATCTCGAGCGTTTTCGAGATGTGGGGCTTCAAAGTTTTACGAAGTTATTCAATACCATATGGGAGTGCCACCCGTCTTATCGACATACAATTGCGAGAAGTCTAACGCAACCATGCACATTCATGAAACTGGCCATCCCATACTGGGAATTGATGAGGATAGACCAATTTTGCATACACAAGATAGCGGAAAGAATCTGGATCTTCTAGAACAATTGGAGACAGAATAGCGTTGAAATCATAACATTAAGTGATCAGATTGCAGGTGACACAAATAACTTTTTCAAAGTCTCTTTTATCATCTAAAATCAGCAACTTCAAAGTATACCGTTAGCTTTCTTTTCATGACAAGATTCGAATTTTCGGACTACTTGGCATGGTTACATACAATCTTTGTTTATCGGTATCTCTTTGATTTCAAGTTTAGATTCACGAAGAGCTCAGTCGCGTTACTTTTGTCTTTGTATGCGAGAAGTGGGTTTCATGAAGACACACAAACCTTGCATACACATCGCTGTAATTGTGGCGCTGCCTGTACCCGTGGACAACTTATTACATTCCATTTTTAAACTGGTCTTTTAGCTGACGGTGATCAGTATGTATAACTTAAGGAGACATAGCTGCAAGGGAAGTAGCCACGTTATTTTAACTTTATTGCATTTGGTTATGGTTTTGGTCGCTTTCAGAGGTTCTTGTCCAGTAATACTAAAGACGAAGGATCACCCATGAAACGCACTATTTCTAGTGTTTTTTGTGTTATAAATAGGTAGTTGACCCGACATTTTAACACTGACTTTTACAAACACGATCCCATATTCATTAAGGACAAAATCATAAAAGTATGTCCTTACTGAATAACAGTCTTGTCATTTTTTCCTAAACTTACACCAAACACTTGTATCACTCACCAAACACTTGTATCACTGTAACGAATGGTTTTTTTTTTTTTTTTTTCGGAAACGAGCAAACATAATGTTAATATTCATTGCGGTTTGCGACGAGGTAAAGTCAATGTGTAATAAAGAATCTTCACACTGTTATGTCTGCCATGTGATGAATACTTTGATTGACAAGTCAGGTATTTCGTGAAGCGATTGCAGAATGACATTTACATAGTCACTCGCCAAATTTTACAAACATACTCCTATGGGAGTATGTTATATCTAACCAAAAGAATGCAGAAACCCATACTGCACTTAGCAATTCAACCAATATAGTCCAAGGACATTATTCTTCCGTCTCACAAAAATGGTTCAAATGGCTTTGAGCACTTTGGGACTTAACTTCTGAGGTCATCAGTCCCCTAGAACTTCGAACTACTTAAACCTAACTAACCTAAGGACATCACACACATCCATGCCCGAGGCAGGATTCGAACCTGCGACCGTAGCGGTCGCGCAGTTCCAGACTGTAGCGCCTAGAACCGCTCGGCCACTCCAGCCGGCTTCCGTCTCACACACAACTAGCAATGCAATCAATCCACGCATACATACAGAAACAGGAGAAACGGTAAACACGTCGTTAATATTATCATTTACTGGTTTTCTGCTAATGGCCTCATCCTCAGTTTTAAGAAGACACAAAATATTCAGTTCTGCACGCCTAAGTGTGCTATACCAACCATAAGTATAACACATAGTGAGGAAATAATAGCCGGCCGGAGTGGCTGTGGGTTCTAGGCGCTACAGTCTGGAACCGCGTCACCGCTGCGGTCGCAGGTTCGAATCCTGCCTCGGGCATGGATGTGTGTGCTGTCCTTAGGTTAGTTAGGTTTAAGTAGTTCTAAGTTCTAGGGGACTGATGACCACAGCAATTAAGTCCCATAGTGCTCAGAACCGTTTGAACCATTTTGAACTTATGTTTCCATATTGATGGGAATTTAAACTGGAAAAAGAAAATTTTGGAGCTCCTAAAACAACTTAGCTCAGCCATATTTTCAGTTAGAAGCATTGCTAATCTTGAGGAGAGACAAATCAGTAAGCTGATTTATTTTGAATATATTCATTCAATAGTGTCTTCACATGGAATAACGTCGTGGAACAACTCAAGAAAGTTTTAATTGCTCAAAAACGTGCTGTGTAACAATAATATGTAGTGCTCACAGACGATCATCTTGCAGACAGACATCTGTTTAAGAAGTTGGGCATTCCGACTACTGCTTCACAGTACATCTTATACTCCCTTATAAAATTTGTTGTAAATAGTCCACTGCAGTTCGAAAGGAACAATGATGCACATAATTGAAATACCGAAAAGAAAAATTACACCCATCACTCCACATTTGTCTTTAGCACAAAAATGGGTGCACAATGCTGCAACTACAATATTTGATCACTTGCCCAGTGTTATAAACTATCTGACAGACAGCAAAGTAAAATTTGAAAACAAACTGAAAAAGTTTCTCCTTGTCATCTCCTCCTAGTCCGTAGAAGAATTTCTATTTTTATAATGTGTAAAAGGTAATGGGTAGGAATTACTAACTCATATCTGTACATTTTCTTTAAAAAGAAAAAGTGACTGTAAATGTTCTACATGTAGCCATATTTACAAATTAATTTGTGATGTGAGTGTAAAATGACTCGTTCCACGTCATTATGACTTATCGTGTATATGACCTGTGGAACATGAAACTGTCTTCTTCACTGTTGCAAGGTCGGTGAGAAATATCATCTCTTGAGGACTGATTTATTCTTCACTTTCTTATACTATGGTAGTTGACAGCTCCGTTGAAAACAAATACCTGAACGCCCATTGTTTTACGTTGTCATTATTAAACATAATTTGGAAATTTGTGGTAAGGTCTTATGGGATCAAACTGTTGAGGTCATCGGTCCTAAACTAACGCACTACTTAATTTAACTACAGCTAACTTACGCTAAGGAGAACACGCACACCCATGCCCGAGGAGGACTCGAACGTCCGACGGAAGCGGCACGGACCGTGGCAAGGCGCCCTAGACAGCGCGGCTACCCCGCGCGGCCCATTGAAAATAAAATCTACGCGTGACATAGAGCGGTACGTGGAATGTACATGGTGGAGGCCTGTGTTATATTTCTCATGTTTTTATGGTAGATACTACAAGAAATGCCGTCGGCCTTCCAATGACGAAAAGCTGCCAAATTGAGTAATTTAGAAATCGATATCCGCGGCGTAACGTGTCACTCAATAAAGGTAAAGTTTTTCGGTTCAGACTGTATGCCAGTTAGGTTCCATCTGGATTTTGCTGGTGACATAGCTCATTTTTAGCAGTCATATACGTACAACAGCTCGATTGACGAAAAATCCGTACATAAAGGCATGGAAGTTGCACATATCACACCATTACACAAAAGTGGAATTTGACCCTGAACAATTACAAGTATATGTAATCCACATGAGTACTGAAACGGCCCCGAAGATATTTTCAACAGGTGGTCCCCCCAACCTCTTACACATTCGAAAAATGTACCGTCTTGAGCTGCTGGGAAAATACTTTATTTATACAACCAGTTTGTCATCTGGCCATCGTCAGGTTCCTGTGTACCAGTTAAATCTACATATACCTGCCTAAAAGGCAGACCGCGACAAAACACGACACAATATTCTAACTTGCGGCGTAAGACGACTGAGCTTGCACCAGCTCTCGAAAGGTGTTCAGCAAACTTATACATCTTTGAAACTGGTTTCTCGAAAACCATTCAGAAGCGTATCGCACTACACCGATGTAACAAAAGTCCTAGGATAACAAAATGTATATAAACAGATGACGGTGGTCTCACGTACACAAGGTATAAAAGGTCATTGTATTGGTAGAGCTGTTATTTGTACTCAGGAGATTCATGTGAAAAGTTTCCGACGTGATTATGGCCGTCTGAACGCAGAATGGTATTTGGAGCTATAGTTCAATTCTTTTATCTTGGCGGCTCGCGCATGCCCGCCTAGACGCGGGAGATTGCTGCGTTGCCAGTTGCACACGACGCACGCGCCAAGAGAAGCAGCGCCATAGTATAGCATAGTTCGCAAGCTTACGTTTAGGGGGGAGCGTGCAGTTCATGAAGTAAAGCCACCACGGCCGCATTAACCCTTTCGCTGCTACAAAGACGTGCTCCCTGCATTCCGCGCATTCCGCCTGCATTTGTCACTGCACTGCTCGCCTGTGCAGACACATTGCGTTCCGACTGCTTTGACACTCTTTATCATTCGATTCCACAAAAACTATTTGGCTCAAAAATTAGATTTTTACCTATCTTCTTGACTGATACCTTCCCCCCATAAATGACTTAATTTTGTTTCGATGTTCAACGCAGTTATTATGCAGCATTAAATATAGTAAACCATTGCACGAAATTTTGAAGAGTTTGCAGAGGTAAAGTCCATAGAGTATACTTTCCGCATGGTCGATTTTAGTTGCCACAATGTTGAGAATGAAATGTGGACAAGATACCTATATATTTCATTTAATTTAAGTACCACATAAGTGTCGTATGTAATATTGAGAAATATTCCACCTTTCGCGACTGTAACAAAAGTTTTACTTACACTGGGCACGTTTGGCTTTATTTTAAAGCACTTCAATCACTCAAAAGGAAGTAGACAAAATACATTAAACAAAACTGTGGACTTACAAAAACATTAGGAGTTGAATATACCGTCTGTCAGTGAAGTGCTCAGAGCTATGTCAAATATAATTTTGTGTGTGGCACACACAAACAGCATTTATTTGCTAAAACACTGATGAGCCAACACAAACGTTGAATATTGTGCTACCGCAGCACAAAACTACGAAAGGTGACTTGGCAATGGAGGACACAAAATACAGTCCTCTTATGATGCTTCGAAAGAGAGAAACGCATCTGGTCTAAATAAGTCGCTTATTACAGTTGCAGAAGAGGGATATATTTCAATACCATTGGTAAAACTGCGACTGTGGAACAAAAACAAGAAATAGAACATGAATACCATTGTGTATGTGCCATACCTTTTCACCTTTCACTTTAAAATAAAGCCTAACGCGCCCTGTGTAAATAAAACTTTTATTACAGTCGCGAAAGACGGAATATTTCTCAATATTACATACGACACCTATGTGGTACTTAAATTAAATGAGATATTGTTATACAGTAAATATTATATGAAATTTAGGTATCTTGTCCACATTTCATTCTCAACATTGTGGCAACTAAAATCGACCATACGGAAAGTATACACTATGGACTTTTACCTCTGCAAACTCTTCAAAATTTCGTGCAATGGTTTACTACATTTAATGCTACCCATGAAAACAAAAGTAAGTCATTTATGGGGGGAAGGTATCAGTCAAGAAGACGTGTAAAAATCAAATTTTTTGGCCAAATAGTTTTTGTGAAATCGAATGATAAGTGTGCCAAAGCAGTGGGAACACCATGTGTCTGCACAGGCGAGAAGTGCAGTGATGACAAAATCGCGCACAGCGCGGAATGCGGGGAGCACGTGTCTGCAGCAGCGAAAAAGTTAATGAAGAGGCAAAGCACTAGAAATTTCATTCAAACGAATAAAAATCGTGAAGTAAGGCACTCCAATATTGTTTTTAAATAAAGAAAATATTAAGCAGCGCACAAGGTTTGAACTTGTAACCTTTCACTCGGCAGCCCAACACCTTAACCGTTCCACTACATTGGCACATCGAGCATTGTAACTCCATAAGGACTCTAACACCTCACGCAACTACTTATAAACACTGTTGGTATGACTATGAATTACTCACGCTTCGTCGAAGTACAATAGGAAATAAACAATTACAGCTGTTCTTTATTGCGAAAAAGCAGTTCGTGAGATTCAAACAAACCCCTTTCCTTGCTATCGCCTGAATTAGGAGTCTTATTGCTTGTTTGGTTTAATTAATTAATAGAATATGAAGCAACTGGTATAAAGAATGCTTTTTCCAAACTTTCTATAAAAGAAAGTCTGCTATCAAGACATTGCTTTTGTTCTATTACTGTATTTATGACTGAACGTTTCTAAAACTGAAGAGACTCGTCCGTGCTCTGCACTGCAGTCGAGATCTGGCAACGTCGTTCTCTGTTCATTGGCTGACTGTGTTTTCTGACGTCAGATGCGCAGAACGAACCTAAACTCGGCCGCCAAGATATATGGCGCGCACTTTAGACGGCTGGAACATTCCGTTTTGGAAATGGTTAGGGAATTCAGTACTCCGAAATCCACAAAGAGTATGACGACAATATCACATTCTAAGCATTACCAATCACCACGGACAACGCAGTGGTAGACGGTTTTCACTTAACGACCGTGTACAAACACGTTTTCGCAGAGTCGTTAGTGCTAACAAAGAAGAAACACTTCATGAGAAAAACGCAGAAATCGATGTGGGTCTATACGACGAACGTATCCTCTAGGAAAGTGCGGCAAAATTTGACGGTAATGGACTACGGCAGAAGACGGACCGACGCGAGTACCTACGCTAGCAGCATGCAATCGCCTGCAGCGCCTCCTCTGGGGTCGTGGCGATATCGGTTGGACCCTAGAAATTGGAAAATAGTTACCTGGTCAGATTTCAGTTGGTAAGAGCTGATTTCGAGTGCGGCTCAGACCCCACGAAACTATAGACACGAGTTGTCATCAAGGTACTGTTGAAGCAATTGTTGGCTGCATAATGGTGTGGATTGTGTTTACATGTAAGCGACTTTGTTTACATGTGAGCTACTCTGTCCTCTGGTTCAACTGAATCGATCATTGACCTGAAATAATTATCTTCAAAATGATTCAAATGACTCTGAGCACTATGCGATTTAGTTTCTGAGGTCATCAGTCCCCTAGAACTACTTAAATCTAACTAACCTAAGGACATCACACACATCCATGCCCGAGACGGGATTCGAACCTGCGACAGTAGCGGTCGCGCGGTTCCAGACTGTAGCGCCTAGAACCGCTGGGCCACTCCGGCCGGCATATAATTATGTTCGGCTGCCTGAAGACAATTTACAGCCAAACAAAGGTGGCAGTTTTGTGGATGACAACGCGCCATGTCAGTTGTTCGAAACTGATCTAAAGAAGTTCTGGGAAGTTTGAGGGAATGATTGGCCATCCAGATCGCCGATAGGAGACTTGTGGAACATATGTGAGACATCAGTCCGTGCACAAATTGCTGCATGGAAAAAATTTCGCAATTATGGACGGGTACAGAGGGGCATGGATTTCTGCAGGGGACTTCCAACAACTTGTTGCTGCGTCGAGTTGCTGCACTATCCCAGGAAAGAGGTCGGACATGGTATTCGAATGTATCCCATGACTTCTGTCACCTCCAGCGTACAGTAGCATTTGCTACGTCTACGTATGTACGACAGTCGTGCAAAACAGAGCAAATTCTATGACCGGTTGGTTATATGCGAAAGGAGAATAATTGAAGATGGAATCGTTCTCCACATTCCGCACGCGAACTTCAACAATGCAGATGCTAGACGAACTGTATATTTGTTTCCCCGTGCGGCATTTACGCTGGTGGCCGACAACAATTGGGACGGCGGAACAACAAGAGATTACCGGGCACGCCGCCAGCGGCAAGTTTCGCTACGATAGTCGGGTGTTCCGCTCGCACGCCCTCTGTGAACAGCCCGCACTCGATGTTTGTGTGTGTGTGTGTGTGTGTGTGTGTGTGTGTGTGTGTGTGCGCCAGAGAGAGGCGGTGAAACTGAAGAGATTTCGCAGTGATTACGCGCTCCTAACTGGACCGCGGGAACATTGTTAGCGCAAATTAGAGCGCGTTCGCGTAATCCATGAGGCCGCTCGGTGGGCCGTCCATTAGGGCAGCCGCTAACCAGAGGTGTGTCTGCTCTGTTTGCAGGGCACGGCCCGCACCAAACCAGTGCTTCTCGTCATCTCGCTGGCAGGCATCAAGGTGTGCACTCCCGACGGAAAGGTAAGCCAACCTGATCTCTGTATGCAAGGCTTGCGCCTGCTTGTCAGTAGCACAGTTGCCTGTTCACTAATGCTGTTTATCTTGTAGTTGATGGTAAGTGCTACTCTTCTTTTGAAGCTTTATAGGATTTTGTTTTTAACCAGACTGCTCCACTTGTAAGATTTTTGCATACGGGACCACAGACCCTGTAAGTGTTTTTAAGGAATTATTTTTCCTGCCTAGTCTTCTTTTATTTCGATATAAGCATTTACGGCGAATTTTTTTACATTAAATTCTAACATATGAATTGTAACAAATTTTTATGTTAATTAATGCAGTCACGCTCTTCATCAACAGCCTTTTGCCACCCAGTGTGCAAGTTTTCAATGCCGGATCGCTAAAACAAACTGAAAAAAAAAAAAACAAATTTTTACCATCAGCTATTTTCATTTGTACGTTAATATCTACCGTTCTCGGTCGTGGACCATCTTTACAGCATGATCCATGACCGAAACCGGGACATACTAGGATATAAATAAAAGCAGCTGATCGTTAAATTGCGTTTTTTCAGTGTCATAACGGCTGTTGAACGTCACCCACCCAAAAAATTAAACAAAGTTGGTTATTGAGCAAAATATCTGGAGATCACATTTTGGATATCATCCACATCCGCTTAGAAAAGAAAGTGATGCAGCGATCGGAGTATACGGAAATCCAGTGGCGCAATATCGGCTGCTTATGGTGGGTGAGGAAGTACCTCTCATCCCAGTTCATTATTTTTGCGTGGATTCGTCTTTGGCAGTGCTGTCTTGCAGAATCACACTTTTTCTGTTGACAGTTGCTGAGTCCTTCCTCTGAATAAAACAGGGCCCGTTCGTGTCGTTGGTCGGTGCCTGAAGGAGCGTAGACATTAATGATGCTTATCACCATGGCAGTGTGTGCCATGCCCCGAGCTGATGGAAGGAAGACGAAGTCAGAAATCCCGTCGCGGACGTAGATGGCCGCTCCATGGCGGTATAGCCATTGATATCTGGGAGACCAGCTAGGTCAAGTGCGTGGGTGTCGCAGTGGAACGTTATCCTGCACGCCCGCATGGGATTGTCGGGAGAGTATGATTACACCCGGACCGGTGAAACATGTCACTTGACAGCTCGCTTGTGGTTGGCTACACTGCAAGTGCGAGGTTGCAAAAGCTGCCACCATACATGCCCACAACTCCGAAGTACGTTTCAACAAAGTAAGTTTTCCTAACAGTGGAGGGAACGACGACGGAGACTAAGCTTTTGATAGTATATGAAACCGGGAAATAAAAACACCTGAAGTTATCGACAATACGAAAAGTCGTTCCAAATTGTTACAGTAATATCTGCATGCAAAACGTCGTATAATAATGTAATCTAAGCATACCAAATAACACACTATCCACACTCACAGAAAGAAATAAAGGAAAACATGCATAGCCTACCCGATTGCAAAGACAAAAAGAATTAATTCTGTATACATTTACACTCACCAATTTACGATGTCAATGGCGCAATTCCATCCAGTTCTCCTTTACTGTCATCGGAATCGGCGACAAAACAGTTGTCTTCATCGTCTTAATCATCATTAAGAGATATCATTAATTGTTCGTTTTCATTTATAATGCAATCTATAGTCTGTGCTTCTCTTATTAGTTTAGCAAAATGGTCTGCTTTTGTCCTCCATGAGGTAGCGTTTACCGTAGCAAGACCTTCACGTAGCAGTCTTTCCACTTTTGTATAGTAAAAGTCTTGTTGTTACTTGTAATGTACGCCTTGACTTCACTCCAAACCAATTCAATTGGATTAAAATGACAGTGATAAGGCGGTAGTCTAATTACCAAGTGACCCTGTTCGCTTGCAATTTCATCTAGAATGCATTTAGGCGTCACGGGGTTATTTTGTTTCACGAGCGAGTATAACAGCATCTTCGTCATGCTCATGTCCACAGCAATGTCTCTCGCCTGCAACCACTGCACCATAGTTTCTTTACGGTCACTAGTAGTGGGAGCTTTATCTAAAATCACAGAATGGTACGGTGCACTGTCCATTACAAAAACTGTCGGAACACTAAACTGGAGCAACTAATTTTTAAACAGCTGTAGAAACCGTGGGTGGTCGATATCCTCATGATAGTCATCGGTTTTTTTCGATCGAAAAACTAGAAGTCCTTCAGTCACAAAGCCGTTTGAAGATCCTGCATGAGCCACAATTAATCTTGATCCTCTTCCTGTTGGCTGATGACCGCTGCTATTCGGAGTGTCATCTGCCCAACATTTCTCAACTGATTCTCCAGCGTTGACCCAGGTTTCGTCTAACCATATGAGTGTATGTCCTTTCCTACAATTTTGTGTAAGAAAATGGTATGAGCTGCAACGACATGAGCTTTTTCTAGTATCAGTTTTCGTCCATCTAACATTTAAAACGGAAGCCCATACTTTTTAATATCATCTTACGTGACGTTTTCCCCCCTGGGAAAAGTCCACTTTCTTTTAAAGAAATTAGCAACTTCGCTATTGTGGGGTATTCTTTCCTTTTATAGTATCCGCATATGTGCCGACGCTTTGCATCGGACTGGAAAGAATCAATATCAATATCTTGCCCGGAGTACTTAAAAACACACTGTTCCTTCTACAGGGGCTTCCTTCCACACTGTTTACTTCACTGCCTTGTAAGTCTTGAAGTAGCACCCCTTTCCTTATAACTGTTCTTTCATTGAGTCCTAGAGTTTTCGAGGTACGCTCTAAAACTTTATCGGCAGGAGTCGACGCATGCCCATGAACAGAAACAAATTATTTTTCTTGTTCGTAAAACTCACGCGTCATCCGTAGCAATTCCAAAGCCTGACTATTTAATGGCAGTCCACGGCGCAACGGATTGGCGCTTGGTGAACAACATCGTTTTGGTGACATTGTTTACCAAACAAAAGCTGTAGTCGAGGCGGCAACACAACACAACAGCAGGCGTTCGCGCACTAACATACAATGTTTACATGGAAGCCGGCAACGTGGTATCGTCGACGCCGGAACCGGCTTTTGTTCGGTGCCGTTATTGGTTCAAAAGACGCGGCGCCTCCCGTTCCTTACTTGTTTGTTAGTTATACTACCAACTCTACGGCGCTTGGGGAGTGACCTTGAAGTGACATACTTCAGCGGCCCGGGTATAGTGGACAGGCCCCGACGGCGCAGCCTCCCGTAACGGGTCCTGCTCCTCGACCTCCTCCTCGTGCCACGCCGTGGAGGCGGGCACCGGTGTATCGTCCATTTTGTATGCCTAATGATGTAATGGCTCGTGATGTAGTGTCAGCTACGTTATATCCATTAAATGTGATATGTCCATCAGCGCCCGCATGGGGTGGCGAGGAGACGGGCGTAGGCACACCGTTAGATGTCTCCGCGCTCATAATGTCTTCGACGGCAGTAGCGGATTCGGGGGCGTCGTCCTGATCTACGGCTGCTAGACCTACAATATCTCCCCTAGTCCGGAAACGGTACGTCGCCTTCTTTTGCGACGTTTTGAAGAACGTTGTTTCCTTATGGGACCCTCCGTGTACGACGACGGAAGTGAGTCGCGTCGTTGTGGCAGGAAGGCCGCCGTAGGGACGATGAGCGAGTCGATCTCCATCGTGTCAGCGGCCGGTCGCGTCGGAACCGTCATAGCGGCGTCGATGGCCGGCGGAGGCGGCGGTCCGTCCGAGGCGCTCTCCTGTTGGATATGGTGGGGTTCACTTGTCGCGTCGTTTGTGGAATCAGGGCGGCGTTGCGAAGCGGTAGGAGAAGCAAGAACAGCAGCGTAGGTCACTGGTAGCACCACGGATTGCGTCAAGGGTTGTCCTTCGGCAGCTGCAAGTTGGGTAATACTGCGTTGTAGTCTTTCGGATCTCAGTTGGCCTTCTTTACCGCACCCGGAAAAGGACCGAAGCTGGTCGTCGTATATAATTATTTCACGACATCCGCCGATCTGTAAGTAGGACAGAACGTTGGCTTCGGAGATCAATGGTGACCTGTTGGACGCCGTTTAGGACAGGATATGTCCGAAACTGTGTCCACTTTTCCGCAGTATGGCTGTGGACTGTGCCGTATGGTCAGAGTGCCACGACGTCTTCCTCTGTAGGAAGTTCGAATGGCAATTCGAAATGCGTATCTTACGCGTATCTAAGCACGCGTGGTCGACGGTTACCGCCCCCACACTGCCATCAGCAGAACAAAAGCGGAGCGCCTGTTTGGTCTCACGTAGGATGCGTCCGCACCCGAATCGTTAATGATTTTAACATAGACCGTGCTGCTTACGATCGACAAATGTATACGTCGATAATATCGGTCGCCGGGATCTTCACTTCCTCTCGCAGAAAACGCTCCACCTTGTGCGGTTCGTGCCCCTATGGACCCCCTCCCCCATGGGCAAATCTCGTACCAGACGAGCGTAACACCAGATGTTGGCGTGGTAGAGTAATTATAGTGTACGTGTGCGTGGAGACAGTGATGACGTTGTTTGGTCTTTGGAGCCCATACAAAGTCCCAATTTTTACACAGTCCAGTGTCTTTTTACACAGTCCAGTTTAGCCACTGTCACGAATGATGATGATGATGCACACCGGACCTCGAAAGTAATCCGCCGGGCGGATTCGTTCCGGGGACCGGCACGCCTTCCCGCTCGGGGAGCTGCGCGTTAGACCGCGCGGCTAGCCGGGCGGGTAGTGGGTACCATTAAAGGCAATATCTTACCATAGGATACGGAGAGTGACAAAGAATATTAAGATCCTTATTTTTTAAAATAATTGTTCCATTTACCTAATAACATGGTCTTCTACATTTCGGTTTACGAGAATTAAGCTTAGAGGAAAATGCTGACCCACTTCTGTGCAATCGGCTGTTTAAAACATTATTTTAAATTCTTGGATCGTTTGTGAAAACCTGAAGAGCACCTACGTCGTGTGCTGCATCTGGTTTGGTACATTACTTCTGTGAAATCACGTTCTACATCCATATCTACCCATTGCACAGTGCTTGGCGGAGGGTACTTTCTGCCACTAACAGTAATACGCTTTTCTGTTTTGCCTATATGCCTCTGTCTTCTCCTGGCACTGCGTTCATTAAATGAGATGTATGTTGGGGAAGTAGAATCGTTGAGCAACCTGTAGCAAATACCGGTTAACCAAACTTCCTCAACAGCGTTTCGAGAAAGGAACATCCTCTTCCGACAGATGACTTCCTTTTGAGTTCGCAGTGCATTCCCGTAATTCTCTCGTACTGATCGAACGAACCAGTAACAAATCTGGCAGCACCCCTCAAGAGTAGCTTTATTACCCTCCTCTCTTCCAGTCTTTTGTATCCCGCCTGGAAGGTGGCGGGTGGGTCTGCTCCTGTAAACTGAAGGGTAGGCCGAATGTAGGAAGTGAGTAGGAGCAGGAAAACGTAAAATGCTTCGGTACTGCGTTTAAATTTACAGAACATTTAATAGAGAATAATAGTCAATGACACACGTAACTTTGCACTGAAAATGAGCATGTAGGTGCGAAGCCGTACAGGTATCAACGCTAACGAAAGTTACACAGGCAAGATCTGTAGTCGCTCGCCCACTAGGAAATAGAAACAATGTTGGTTGGTCGTCTACTCGGAATCAAATGGGTAGAATCTGGAGCGGCGCTCGTAGAGCTGCGCAGCGCCGGCTAGACGGCGCTGTCGTCTGTGTCGTAGTCGTAGTGCCAACTTACGAACTTGTACCTACACCGTGGCATCTTAGCTATCGATACCACACAGACAAGACGTTCTCAAGAATCGGATGCAAGAAAGGTCTGAGCGCCACATCCTTTACAAGTACGCTATAGTATTTTTCTCAATAAAATGAAGTCAGCTATTGATCATTGTTGCAAATGATCTTACCATCTCTACTCCTCGATGATGCCCCAACATAAACAACTAAATCATCAACCAACAATTTCATGTTGTTGCTTCTCCTATCTAACATACGTATAATGAGAACAGGAGGAGTCCTATGACAACTCCCTGGAAAAATCTTAACGTTTCGTTTCTCTCTGGTGAATACTCACCGCCTTGGACCATCATTCAAAAACTTTGTAGTCACATGATTAAGGACCTATTCCATATCCTCAGCTCTTTGTTAAATAATCTGCAAAGGTACAGCGGCAAAAGTGCCGAAAATCTATGAAAATGAAACCCGTCTGTTGCCTACGTTCATCGTTCGTAAGATATCGTTTGTGGAAATGGCGAGCTGTGCTCCACACGGGCGGTGCTTTGTAAATCCTTGCTGATTTACGGACGAAATATTTTCTCCCGCTGGGAAATGCATTGTGTGCAAGGACCCTGTACAAAAGTTATTGGTCCATAATTTTGCGCTTTCGTTGTTTACGCTTCTTATATACGGGAGTAATCCGGGCTTTTCTTTCGGTCGCACGGGGCTTCTCGCATTGCGAGATATTCACGATAAGAAAGGACTCAATTCCGCAGAGTACTCTGTAAAACGGAACTGGAATTCCATGCGAATGTGTCGCGAAGTTCTTGTTCTACAGTTGCCATTGCTTCTCATCGCCTGCGACGGTTATCATTATGTCATCCATTTGAGGATTCGTGTGGCGATCGAACTACGAAGGTATCTCTGTAGAATCTTCCAGTGTGAATGAACTTTAAATACCTTTTTCAGACAAATCTTTTGTTATTACTTACTCCAGTCTCGGGCTGTACAATGATAATATTTCGTCTCGTGAGTAAATTATCAATGAATCATCTGTTCAAAGAAAGAGAGTAGGGAGGACTAGAAACAGTGGATGTTTCTTTTGTTTTTGCGGGTTGTTTATAGCCCTTTCAGTTGGTTTTCGCAACCTAGTATCCAAGGCTCTCGATTCGTGTATAAATCTTCTTTCATTTTATTCTTTGGATACCCTTCTCCATTCGATTTTTCCATCCTGCACAGTATCTCCATCTTTTACTCTTGTATGGTGGTTGAAAATAAAGTATATGTTTTGACCACCGTTTATTACCTAATGTCATAATATCCCTATACAATTTTAGATGTATTTCGCCTCTTCGGTGACGTTCATGTGAGTTTTCATTTCCTTCCTGATTTCTATATTTTGGGAACTTCCCTTGCCGTGAAGCTCTGCCATTTCTTGGCAAAAATCCATTTTCAAGGCATCAGGTCTTCTCATATTTAGATTTTGTCATTTCCCTGGATTCCGCTCCATACATACAACTGATTCATATAACTTTTTTTCTTCTTAATTTTATCCAGTCAAAGGATGAAGATCGGCTTATTGATTTCTTATTTAGCTTGTGCTGTCCTCTGCTTTCCTGCTTGTTTGCTGGAACGCTGGTCTGAGAACTACCAGATATTTATACTTTTCTCCTGCCTCATAAATATTTACATCTATGATAATGTCATGTGATTTACTTCCTATACAGAGATATTTCGTTTTAGAGCAGTTTGTTGTTAATCTGGCTTTAGTGTATGTTTCTAAGACTTTATTCATCATACTCTACATCATAGTCATCTTTAGTCAATATTATTTGATTATCGACAAACGGTAAACTGAACAGATAATTTCCGTCTGTGTGTAGGTCCATTACTCCACATTTTTCATCGTTTCTTTCGAATTAATCAGGAAATTTCCCTTTCTGTTTTAATCCTTGTCTGTAATCCGTCGAAAACTTTTTTTATCAGAAGCAACATGTGTATTTATTGTGCTCTCACCAAGATATCATTGTAGATTCTTTATTGGTACAGTGTAATATGTTTTACGTAAATCTTTCATAGTAAGTGGGTTGTCTACACAGGATCGGCTGTGGTAATGCCACTCCGTTCTTCTTCTAGTATGGTATCTGTCTCCAGATGATCTATTATAATTCGACCACACAGCCTTCCCACTGCTGCTGTGAGGCTATTGCCCCTATCGTTGTAGTAATCGTTTTTGATCGTTTGTTACGAAAACCTGCCAAACGACCTTTTTTCATTCTTTTGGGGGATCTTCTTCTTAGATCGAACATAATTTGAATTATTTTTAGGATGTTTTATGTTGCACATTTTATCTGCTCTTTGTAATTTCTTCCTGGACCTGGATATTTTCCATTTTCATTCTTTCATTGAGTTTTGATAATTCGTTCACAGACACACTTGGTGCTATCCTCTCCTTAATCGTATACGATTCTGTCTGTGAGAACTATTCTCGAACATACTTTAATAGCACTTCATCCATTCCTCCATTTTTGCCAATGGTACATTTGTGTTGTTTTCGCCTGTATTCTTAGGTCTTTTACTATTTCCTCGGCTGTTTCTGATCTTATTCTTACTACATACGTATATCTCTTTACTCCCTAATATTTTTTATCAGAATTCATTTTTAGCTTTTTATATACTTTTTCCATCTCTCTTCTGACTCTAACGTACAGTTTCTAGTCATCATGATCTTTTGTAGCTAAACATTTTTCATAAGACTTCCCTTACCTTGCACCTGCTCTTCCATATTCTGATGCCATCAGTTGTTTTGGTAGCTGTATTTAGGGATTAGACCTAATGCTCCACAGACCGCCTCATATAATAAATGTTTGAACTGTTGGTACATAACTTCAGCTGAGTCTTCCTTTAGCTTCCTTATTTTTTCCTACCAAACATAATTTGAGTAGGAATCGAATACACTCATCCCTGAGAGGCGCTAAGTTATAATTTTGTTCTTCAAGGGCATTGTTTGTATTCTGAGTCTCATTTCTTTCTTTTTTTGTTTTACATATTTAAAGAATATTTCTGCCTTCAGTAGCAGATGATGTGCTACGTTACGCTTCCTTGTGGACTCAAATCCGTAGTGCAAAGTTAGGATCTTTGCCTTAATGTAATGTTGTCTACTATAGAACAAAGTTGTCATGTAGGTTGAAAAACATCTGTATTTATGGATTCATTTCTGGCGAACTTCATAATCTCGGCGAATATATACCAACCTCTCGCTATTGTTGTTTGCTATATTCTCTCTAAAAGGCCGCACTTCCTGGTGCTCTTGGGCCCTGCGCATCCTTGCATTTAGGTCTCCAAGCAGTATTATTTCTTTTCTTTTGCTTACATTCATTAGAGCGTCATCATCCGGTCCTAAAAGTCATCTTTACTGTTCATTTCCATATCACCTCGTGATACATTTTTTCAATTTTTGAGTCAGCGGTCTTCTGACTTCTTTAATATGGCTCGCCACGAATTTCTTTATCTAACCGGGGTAGGACTTGCACCCTACGTCTTCAGTTATTTGTGGCTTGTATTCCCGTCTCTGTTTTTACTTACAGTTTTTACACTGTACAGCTTTCCATATTTTACTTTCCTCGCTGATTCCGCAGAGAATTTCCTCATTACTTACCTGTCGGATGATCTAATTCTCATATTTCGTCTATAGCACCACTTCTCAAACCCTTCAATTCTCATATTTTCTGGCTTTATTACAGTCCAAGATTTACTACCATACAATGCTGTTGTCGAAACGTACGTTCTCAGAACTTTGTTCCTCAAATTAAGGATCATGTTTAACGCTAACAGTCTTTCCTCCGCCGGAAATTGCCCTCTTTGCATGCGCTAGCTTGCTTATTATGTCCTGCTTGCTTCATTTATTATTTTGCTCCCGAGGTAGAAGTATTCCTTAACTTCCTCTACATCATGGTCACCAATATCGATGTTAAGGTTGTCGCTAATCCAGTTTCTGCTACTGCCAATTACTTTCTTATTTCTTCGGTTCACTCTCAGTCCATACTCTCTTCTCGTTTCTTCGGTTCACTCTCAGTCCATATTCTCTTCTCGTTCTACTGTTTTATCCGTTCAACACGTCTTGTAATTCTCCTTCACTGTCTTATTCTCAGAATTTCTAACGTCTTGCACCATTTTACATTGTCGGATGCCTCTTCTAGGCCGACAATTCCTCAAGTGTTGATCCATTTTCAATCTCAACCGTCAGAAGATTTCCGAAAGCCAAACTGATCATCGAGCGAGGTGGCGCAGTGGTTAGCACACTGGACTCGCCTTCGGGAGGACGACGGTTCAATCCCGCGTCCAGCCATCCTGATTTAGGTTTTCCGTGATTTCCCTAAATCGCTCCAGGCAAATGCCGGGATGGTTCCTTTGAAAGGGCACGGCCAACTTCCTTCTCCGTCCTTCCCTAATCCGATGAGACCGACGACCTCGCTGTCTGGTCTCCTCCCCCACAACAACCCAACCCAAACTGATCGTAGCCTAACAGATCCTTAATTTTTTCCATTTCTCTGTGTATTATTCTTGTCAAGAACTTGGATACATGAGCCGTTAAGCTGATAGGTAGGTAGGTCTCGCAGTTAATTTCCCTTGCTGCTTGTGCGAACGATGCTTCTCCGAAAGTCTGACGGTATGTCTCCAGAGTCATAGATTCTGAGCACCAACTTGAATAATCGCTAGCTTGCCACTTCTAATGATTTCAGAAATTCCAAAGTATGGTTACGTATCTCTTCTGCCTTATTTGAACGCGAGTTTTGCACAGTTCTGCTAGCTCCTGAGTCGAATACCGGACCCTCTACGTCTCTCATATTGACTCCAGTTTCTTCCTCACTCACGTCGTCAGACAAGTCGTTCTCCTCGTGGAGGCCTTCAGTGTACTCTTACCGCCTATCTGCTTAACAGTGGAATTTCCATTGCACTCAAAACGATGACGTCCTCGATTTTAATGTCACCGAAACTGGTTTTGACTTTTCTGTATGCTGAACCAGTCATTCCGACATCCATTGCTTTTCCGATATCTTCACATTTATCGTGCAGTGATTTCGCTTTGGATTCCCTTCGCATACTACGAACTGCATTCCTAAGTTACTATGTATTAGTGAATTACATTGGACATGTTATACTTCCTTCTTTCTTCGACCCATTGAACAATACCTTCTGTTATCCAAGGTTTCCTCGCGGTTACCTTCCATGTATGTATGTCTCTCCAAATTCTGTCACTGCGCTTTTTAGAAATAGCCGTTCCACTTCAACTGAACTGCCTGCTTTATTGTTCATTATGGCAGCATTTGTGTAGCATCAGAGAACTTCAAACGCCTTTCACCATTTACTCAGTATTTGAGTATCCCTTTTCATTTGATTCTCCCTCACGAGTCTCTTAAACTTCATCTTACTCTCCAGCATTAATTATGATCCGAGCCTATATCTGCTTCTGGGTACGCCTTACAACTGAGTTTCTGATTTCAGAATCTCTAGCCGAACTTGATGTAGTTCAGCTAGAATCTTCTCGTATCTCATGTTTTCCAAGTATACCTCTGCCTTTTGTGATTTGTGAATAGTGTTTCCACTAATATTACTTGAAATTTGTTGCAGATCTCAGTCTTCTGCTCTTTATTCTCACTGCCAAGTCTCTAAGAAGTTTCCTGTAATTCTTTGCGCTATTCCTTCTCTTATTACAGCTTTCCAGTCCCCAATTATAATCCAATAATCAGCTCCTCTTACAGACAGAATTACCCATCCAATATCCTAACATACTTTCTGCGTCTCCACATCTTCTGCCTGTGACGTAGGCATCAATACCTGAAATATTGCTGTTGGCGTTGGTTTGCTGTCGTATCACTGAACTATTCGCAGTAATCCACTCTCTGTCCTACCTTGCTATTCTTAACGAATCCTACTTCCGTTGTTCCATTTTCTGTTGCTGCTGATATTACCCTATATTCGTCTAACCACAAGTCTTCATCTTCTTTCCATTTCGCTTCACTGACCCACTACAACTAGACTGAGCCTCAGCATTTCCCTTTCAGGTTTTCTAGCTTACCTGCCACATTCAAACTTCTGACATCTCACGCTCCGACTCGTAGTACACTACCCCTTCGTTAGTTATTCCATATTTTTTTCATGGCCACCATCCTCTTGGGAGTCCCTGCCTCAGATAAGAATTGGGGAATAATTCGGACTCTTTTGTCAATCGAGAGAACATGATGGCACTTTTAAATTTGTAGGTCACGTGTCCTGTGGATCCACATTATGTTTGTCTAATGTAGTGGTTTCTATTGCCTTCTGCATCCTCATGCCATCGATCATTGCTGAATCTTTCACCTTTTAGGGACGGTTATCCACCCAGCAGGCATCTACGTGCTCTTAACCTCTATGCGCTCCTCCGGTCCCTTTGACAACGCCGAAACCACTAAACCTACACCACGGGTCGTTCACATACTTGCAATAACACTGGAGAGTGATCGCATATATATATATATATATATATATATATATATATATATATATATATATATATATATATATATATATATATATATATATAGGGTGGCCCATTTATCGTGACCGGGCCAAATATCTAACGAAATAAGGGTCAAACGAAAAAACTACAACAAACGAAACTTGTCTAGCTTGAAGGGGGAAACCAGATAGCGCTATGGTTGTCCAGCTAGATGGCGCTGCCATAGGTCAAACGGATATCAACTGCGTTTTTTAAAATAGGAAATAGGAACCGCCATTTTTATTACATATTCGTGTAGTATGTAAAGAAATATGAATGTTTTAGTTGAACCACTTTTTTCGCTTTGTGATAGATTGCGCTGTAATAGTAACAAACATATGGCTCACAATTTTAGACGAATATCTGGTAACAGGTAGATTTTTTAAAATTAAAATACAGAACGTAGGTACGTTTGAACGTTTTACTTCGGTTGTTCCAATGTGATACATGTACCTTTGTGAACTTATCATTTCTGAGAACGCATGCTGTTACAGCGTGATTACCTGTAAATACCACATTAATGCAATAAATGCTCAAAATGATGTCCGTCAACCTCTATGCATTTGGCAGTACGTGTGGCGACAATCCTCTCAACAGCGAGTAGTTCGCCTTCCGTAATGTTAGCACATGTATTGACAGTGCGCTGACGCACGTTGTCAGGCGTTGTCAGTGGATCACGATGGCAAATATCCATCAACTTTCCCCACAGAAAGAAATCCGGGGACGTCAGATCCTTTTAACGTGCGGGCCATGGTATGGTGCTTCGACGACCAATCCAGCTGTCATGAAATATGCTATTCAATACCGCTTCAACCGCACGGGAGCTATGTACCGGACGTCCATCATGTTGGAAGTACATCGCCATTCTGTCATGCAGTGAACCATCTTGTAGTAACATCGGTAGAACATTACGTAGGAAATCAGCATACATTGCACCATTTAGATTGTAATCGATAAAATGGGAGCCAATTATCCATCCTCCCATAATGCCGCACCATACATTAATCCGCCAAGGTCTCTGATGTTCCACTTGTCGCAGCCATTGTGGATTTTCCGTTGTCCAATAGTGCATAATATGCCGGTTTACGTTACCGCTGTTGGTGAATGACGCTTCGTCGCTAAATAGAAGGCGTGGAAAAAATCTGTCATCTTCCCGTAATTTCTCTTGTGCCCAGTGGCAGAACTGTACACGACGTTCATAGTCGTCGTCATGTAATTCCTGGTGCATAGAAATATGATACGGGTGCAATCGATGTTGATGTAGCATTCTCAACACCGACGTTTTTGAGATTCCCGATTCTCGCGCAATTTGTCTGCTACTGATGTGCAGATTAGCCGCGACAGCAGCTAAAACACCAACTTTGGCATCATCATTTGTTGCAGGTCGTGGTTGACGTTTCACATGTGACTGAACACTTCCTGTTTCCTTAAATAACGTAACTATCCGACGAACGGTCCGGACACTTGGATGATGTCGTCCAGAATACCGAGCAGCATATATAGCATACGCCCGTTGGGCATTTTGATCACAATAACCATACATCAACACGATATCGACCTTTTCCGCAACTGGTAAAAGGCCCATTTTAAGACGGGTAATGTATCACGAAGCAAATACCGTCCGCATTAGCGGAATGTTACGTGATACCACGTACTTCCACGTTTGTGCCTATCACAGCGCCATCTAACACAAAGCGAAAAAAATGCTCCAACTAAAACATTCATATTTCTTTACGTACTACACGAATATGTAATAAAAAATGGGGGTTTCTATTAAAAAAAACGCGGTTTGTATCCGTTTGACCAATGGCAGCGCCATCTAGCGGGCCAACCATAGTGCCATCTGGTTTCCCTCTTCAAGCTAGACGAGTTACGTTCTTTGTAGTTTCTTCGTTTGAAGCTTATTTCGTGAGGTATTAGTCCCGGTCACTATCAATGGACCAGCCTGTATATATAAAATTTGTTCGTTTATTTTTCTCAATTTATATGTTGTTTTCCACTGTTCGTGTAATGCGAGCGATGCTCCCGTTTTTACTTTTCTTGATTTTTCTGCCCCACTATAAAAGTAGATATACTTTCCAATTTTTTTACATTATGTCTATTTTTTGTCTCAGAAACGGCAGTCATGTCCTCCTGATCCAATTGTTCGAAGACCTCTTCTTTCGTAATATTTAATCATTGGTGTGTTACACGTCCCTGTATTCCAAGTCTGTTTCCGTCTGTTGATTCGTGTTATGCTTTTGGTCCAAATACGAGCTTACGTTGAGGTTCCTCTGCGCGCTGGTTATTTTACCAGAAGATGGGATTCAGATGCATCGTCCCAACCCGCAACATGAAGGATCGGGACTTTTTCGTCCACAATTTTCTCATCTACACTTTGGTAGTAATAAAATATTTACAATATACTACTGACTGCAAGATATACCGTCTCAAAGCGAAAACTAGTAACAATTAGTTAACTGCTGGCGTAGGTAAGTCAGACGTATTGTAGAAGCAGGTTAAATGAAATCCACCTGCAGCTGTAATCAGTCAGTGGCAAACTGGTCAACGGCTGTCGTAAGCGTGGACGAAATAATCGGTATGAAATAACCGTCAAAGCGAACTAATGTTATACAAGTGCAAAATGGCAGAACCGTGAACCCGAAAAAAGCCGAAATGACACAGAGCAGGGAGAAGAGACATATCAGAATACGTCGAAAAAGACTAAGTGAAATCGTTTCCTTTTTCCCTTTTTGTTTCTTCATTTAAGAGTGATGTGGGCATGTCTTCTAACATCCGTGTGTCTAAACAGCATACTGTAGGAATGTATGGACGGTTGTGTAATTGCTGATCTATGCGTCCTCCTTCATACCCTAATTGTTTTAATGAGAACCGTAAGTGCTTATTACTGTATTAATATTTATCCTACAACGTCAATTAACCCGCTTCTCGCGTATATATAGCTTATACCCATCGTTAGTTACTTGTTCTTTTCCACTATTTTCCACTCTCAGAAAGATATACATTACAATCAGTTATATACTGTGAATACTTTTCTTTTATATTTGTGAGTTTAAATTTACCAAGTTTGTACCGTTAGTAGTTAACTGCTGCCTTAATAACATTAATGATGATGATGATGATGATGATCATCATCATCATCATTAGTGGCCAGATTGGATTGTGTAAAACTTGGGCTGTGTAACACTTCAGACTTTGTACGAGCGCTGATGACCGCCTAGTTTAGCGCCCCACAAAGCAAACATCATCATCATAATCGTCATCATCCAGCAATAAGAGTGCATGTATTTTCACATTCCGAGCGACTCTCATGGCGTGTTTAGCTATTCCTCAACGAGCTACTATCTTACCTATTCAGATGTGTGATGGTCTATATAAAAGTTGGTTTGACTTTGTAGTTGATTTTCTTAGTATTCTGTCACCCTTTCTTTCCTTTTTTTTTGTAACAGATGATCTGATGACTGCGTGCTAAGATGTCGAAACAGGTAATGGTACCCAGTGTGTGACCTGAGGCTAAACTATGCTGCTGACCATTATATCTGAGACACAAGTAATGATACCCAATAACGAAATTTTATTTATTGTACGTATACAGCGTAGAATTAAATGTGGAGTGGATTTTGATGGTTACAGGATGCGTACCAGTTCGTCGTGATGCCATTTTTATAAGGCCATAACCTATGATTTAAAAGAATTTTGGTAATATTTTTGTATAGATGTTAATTATGTACGAATAAGAGGTTCAGGAAAACAACCATTTCAAAAGAATAAGTAGTGTACTGAGAACTAATCATAGGACGTTATAGTTACATCAGCTTCTGTTTTGTAGCGTTGTCGCTTCCCGCGCCCGGGTTCCCGGGTTAGATTCTCGGCGGGGTCAGGGATTTTCTCTGCCTCGTGATGACTGGGTGCTGTGTGATGTCCTTAGGTTAGTTAGGTTTAAGTAGTTCTACGTTCTAGGGGACTGATGACCGTAGATGTTAAGTCCCATAGTGCTCAGAGCCATTTGAACCATTTTTCTGTTTTGTAGAAGTCTGTAAATAGTCGCGACAATAGTGTCTCAACCTCACTTTGTCATTTTGTTTCATTTCATCCTTGTCTCACGCTGTACGTATTGTGTTAGCTCATGTGAGTGTTTATGACGTTTAAATGTGAAAATATATAGAGTGAAAGTATTCAAAACCTTATCTTCCGCCTTATCTAAAAGTAATTATCTTTCTGAAAGGCAAAAGTTTCGTTATCAAAAATAACTGATGATTATTTTTTTTAAATTGAATTCAGGTAAGGGTAATTTCCAAGAATGATTGCCCATCGAAGTCGTGGAGTCCAAACGATAAATATTGAACGTGCGATACTAAAACGATCACGCGACTCTGGTGGCGCGCGTTATGAGTGTGTTTACGGTTGTCACTACGGCAATGACAAAAGAAGACTGTTACAAAAATACTTGTAATTACAAAGGAGATGACTTACCTTACTCGTCGTCGGTGTTGTCGTCATGTGTGAGTCCATGTGATGTGTACGCTACGGGAACAATTCCCTTTTTGCCTTTAATTCGCGGAGGTATGTAACTTAGAGCAACTAAGAGTACGACGGGAAACAGATAGAAATAACGATCACAAATAGTTGATCGTTTTACGATCGCACGTTCGATATTTATCGTTTGGATCCCGCATCTTCGATAGGCAATCATTCTTGGAAATTAACCAGGTAAGTGAGATGGGGACTTTCAGTGACCAGTAATTAATTCAAAATTGAAACTATGAGAAATTTATTTTTGATCGCTACACTACACGGGGCAGCGATCGTCATCTTTCATCAAATCGAACGATAGTTAACATAGGCATGGGATCTTTGACTGCCAGAATTAATGAACATTGATTTTATAATAATTTACAACAATAATTTTTGATTTGAACTTACTTGCACGAGTGTGAAATTAATTTGGACAGGAGTTGCTTAAAAATTATCGTCTTTATTCATTGATGAATCCATCAAAGTTAAAGAGGGAAAGAGACTACGAAATATTCAGTTACACCATGAACCCTGTTTTATGACGAATTTTGAAGACGGTAAATTGTGGTGTCTTCTCGCAAAGAAAATTAACAATTACCACGCCGTTAGATCAGATAGGAAACCATGTTAATGACGACTAACCACTTCCAACTAATCAAGATTACGAGAGCTTCACAGTCGGCAACCTGTGACCGGATGATATCAAAGGGTGAGATAGGTATAGTACAACAGTCGAACAGCCTCTGTATCTAGGTAGGTCGGCACAGTAGGCCACATTACGGAAGAGTTTTGTACCTGATGCACTGTGTACCTAGCAACACGTAATGTTTCCTGGCGGATGTTTTAATCTAGTGATTGATTTTTGAATCAGATGAAGGAATGCACGCTGGAAATCGACATAAGCAGTTTCCATTATTTTCTACAGTATTCGTTATTGCGAGACTTGAGGTTGTGTTTCGTGCATCGTTTTCAAAATGTATGAGTTATTTATTTAAATGCTGTATACTATATTACAGCTTCATGGAGGAGTTAAATAATGTGTGGACAGTTAAGCCTTACTTCGCCGATCATGCACCTTTTTTTATCTCGACTGCAAGAAGGTCTCGTATAATATAACACGTAATATTTGCAAATGAAATGAATTTCTTTGATTTCTTAACAATTTTCCCTGTTTTGAAACTGGAAATTTGTGATGGTTGCCGACAGCTGCTGTTTCAGGATATAAACTTAACTTGTTTTTGATATAGGCGTAATTCTTTTTAATTTGATTTCACTTACTGGTTATTAAGACTTCGCCAGCAGCAATGTCGCATATAGATCATTAAATGCAGCAATGAGAAGACTTTTTTTTACTACAATCTGAAATTTGAATAGAACATTTTTTTCTAGGTACATAATAATATTGTACCTATGAGCAGTTTTTTACAATTGGAAAAAACGTACTTTTCTTGATTAATTTTTCTTTTTTGAGGAAAATACTGCATCATACATGAATGCTACCAGTTCAAAGTGGAATAAGAAAATATATTAAGCTTGTATTGTAGGATTTCGTTTGAGCGAAAACCTAAAAAATGTTACAAGACAGAACACTGAGTAATTTGCGGTCTTGCGCTATGTGGTCGAAAGAAGACGTCACAGACACCTCAGTGATAGGGACACAGTAACTGGTGATAATACGTCATAAATGTAACGGTTCTTGTCTAAATTACAGGCTAAGTAATCCAGAAGAAATTGTTTTCTGTACCCAACATACTCTGGTGAAAAATATGTCAGTCCTCTCGGGCACTAGTCGCATGGGACCGTGAGATCCTCCATGACGTCAAGTATGGTAGTGCTGAAACGACGGATTCCAAACGCGTACGCCACTCGTACGGTCGTGACCAGTGCGATAGCAGAAAAGTAAACAGGATTCTCCACAGTCCACAATCCTGTCACCGCCGGTGGTAGATGTTTCTTTTCCTATAGAAGGCATAACACGCTTTTCTCACAAAAAGTAACAAGCATATGCGACTTCTGAATAAGAAGATCCGTGTAGCCTTTCCTTGTATGCGGAGTGCCTAAGCTCATACCTATGAGGGGGTTCAATAAGTAATGCAACACTTTTTTTCTGAAAGCAGGTTGGTTTTATGCAGGATTTCAATACCATCTTATTCCCCACTGCTTTGGATAGAAGACTATATTTTTCAGCATAATATCCGTTCAATGCGGGTTCCATACGACGCCTTATTGGGAGAACTTGTATAACCGCATGGTACCGCTCTACTCGTCGACGTCAGAGACAACATCATGCTGCATCAGTAACCTCTTTATCATCCCCACTATCCACATACTGCTTCATTTGGAGATAATCCTTTATTGGGCCATAAACATGACAGTTGGGAGGTGTGAGATCCGAGATTTTTAAGAAAGAACTGTCCAATGAAATTTTGTGAGCTCCTCTCGGATGCGCAGATTTGTGTGAGGCCTTGCTTAGTTCAAATGGCTCTGAGCACTATGGGTCTTAACTTCTGAGCTCATCAGTCCCCTACTTAAACCTAACTAACCTAAGGACATCACACGCATCCATGCCCGAGGAAAGATTTGAACCTGCGACCGTAGCGGCCGCGCGGTTCCATACTGAAGGGCCTAGAACCGCTCGGCCACCCCGGCGGGCCCTTGCTTAGTAATGGAGAATGAGAAGACCGTTTGCATTTCTGTGGCAACGATAACGTAGACGTCGTTACTTCAATTTCCTGAGGGTAGAACCATATACCTGAGAGTTGATCGTTGCGTCATGTGAGAGTACATGAAACAGAATAACTATTTCTGATCCCCAGAAGACCGTGACTTTAACGGCTGAGTATGCGACTATGAACTTTCTCCTCGGACAACAGGTGGAGTGGCGCCAATCCATGTACTGTTATTTCGTTTCCATTTGAAGTGATGAACTACTGTTTCATGGCGTGTGACGATATTCGACTAAATATTATCACGACCAGCTTCGTGCCGCGCAAGCAATTCCGCACAGATAATCCTTCGTTGCTCTTTATGTTTTTCAGTTAGAAACCCAACAGTCACACACTTTTGACTACCACAACTGGTGGGCTAGTGTTTCAGCACTGTCAACGGAGGCGTTGAACAGCAAAGTGTTTGGCTGCCATGCGCCGATCTCTTCGAATGATAGTGTCGCACGTTCCAACATTGCAGGATCAGAGCTGGCTGTGTGCGAGCGGCCGGCACGTGGGAGATCGGACAAGTTGGCGCGACCTCTCTCCGATGATGGTAGAGTTTTCGCAAAAAGACTCACCGTGATTTTATTAACTTCCAGGCTTCCGTAGAGAATCTTCAAGCACCTGTGTATTTCTGCTATGTTGTTGTTTTCCTCCTAAAGAAACTCAATTACAGTTTGTTCTAGGAACGCACTGAGCCGTGCGTGGCTCGTGTTCCCGCCATCATGTATTTTACACCCTGATTTTAACGTTACTTCTATCTCACTACGTTAATTTAAATTACTACTGTCACTCACTTGCTGCTTTGCCTGACCGTGAGCGGCGTTAGCTGTACGTATCGATGTATCCCCTCTCGTAGGCCGGCAGAAGTGGCCGTACGGTTCTAGGCGCTGCAGTCTGGAACCGCGAGACGGCTACGGTCGCAGGTTCGAATCCTGCCTCGGGCATGGATGTGTGCGGTGTCCTTAGGTTAGTTAGGTTTAACTAGTTCTAGGGGACTAATGCCCATAGCAGTTGAGTCCCATAGTGCTCAGAGCCATTTGAACCCTCTCGTAGTATGTTTGCTCGACTGCTATTACTTCCCAGTCGTTGTTTGTCGTAAGCCAGTTCGGATAGGGAGTTCGGGTCGCGACTTCGGGCTGCCAGTCAGTTGGAATGCATCTGGAGCGCAGTCCGGACCTGCCAGTCGGGGAGTTGCAATGCGGCTCTAGTGCACTCGCGTTGGAGCAGTGTGGTCTGCGTCGACATGGCTCACCCGACCATTGCCGCCACGCAGCACTTGAGTCGGGCCACGGTCTTGGTGGATCGTCGGTCGGTCGTCCTGCCGGACGACGCGTTTTGGCTCGCCGAACGTTCATGAGTTGGCTGTGTCTGTGCTCATCGACTCCCGACGTGTCTTCGTGCGTGCCTAGTTACTGTTGAGTATCGTTCAGGTCTTCGTGCAGTGTTTTTCAGGTTGTCTCTGTAGTTGGCGTTATGTCCACTGACGACTATTTTATATATAATCGGCATTCTGTAGTGGTCGGTCGGTTGCTACGGACCAGGGAAGTTACCCCAGTGCGGTGCAGTCGGCTGGGTCCGCTGGCGGTCCCTGCGCAGTGTCGGAGCATGTGTGGAGCTGTCCGATTGCTACGAGCTTCGTGGTTCACCGACCCAGGGCGTTAAAGTTGAGTAGTGGTTTCAACTACCAAAGCCACGTCCATTCATGTTGTGGTGGTTCGTTTCGGTGGTTCGCTATTGGGGAGGTTTTCCCGTGACCAACACCGAGTGCTTCTATTAATGAAATTTTGCCGCCATGCGGTGTGCAGTTAACTACATTGGTTGACTACAATTCGAGTGTACCCGCGGAATTTTCTGCCTCGTGGCCGTTAGTGTTCTGATTACCAGCCCTGGCCACTGGCGTAAATTCAGGCAGTGTTCCTTTGGGTGAAGTTAACTATATTACCGTATTTAAAATTCAAGTGTACCAGTGGAATTTTCTGCCTTTTGGTCGTTAGTGTTCCGGTTACCTGCCCTGGCCACTAACGTAATTTCAGGCAGCGTCGTTTCCTCACCTTTTGTCGCTGACCAACCTGCTGTGTAATTTTGACAGCTAATACATACATCATTGTGGATTATCACGTTCGTAACCTTTTGTGTTTGAGTTCTCATTTACTCCGTCGTGGCAAGCAAGCGGTTGCTCGGTCGGTCCGTGACTGTCCCTTGGTTGGGTTCGCCCGAATTAAGTGTAGTTGCACTCACCACCTGTCTCGCCTAAGTGAACGAGGGCAGACCGATCCACTGGATACTCCTGAGTGCCGTTCTCTTAATTATCCTTTTGGCAGTGTTAATGTTATTGTAATTTAACAGTATTTTATATTTTTAATTTGGCAAGTTTAGTTGTGGGCCTTCAGTCCTCGAAACATGTTCTCAGAGTTTTCTTCAAGACCAAACCTTATAGTCTTCTGCTCTTGAAAGGTTATTGTAATTTCCTTTGAAGGATTTTACAAGTTACTGTGGGACTTCCGCCGTTGGTGTTTCAAAAGGAAATTTTTAAACTTAATGTATTGTTTTACGGATTGTTGCAATATATATTTCCTTAATTTGCAGAATTTAACCTTCCGGCCTTCAGCCATCTTATTGCGTTTGTTTATCTCTTTCTGTGCACCTTGTGGGCCATCAGCCCTGTTCATCTTAAAACATTGTGGCCTTGTGCCTTCAGTAATCATTATATTATATTTGGAATTTTGAATATTTAATCCGGCGGCCTCCAGCGGCACCGCATGCTGATCTCATATATGTATACGATTTATCTTATTCGTAAATTTACCTGTGTGTCATGTCTTTTCAAAATTGAAGTTATTCTAAAGCATCTGTTTGGAGGCCTTCGGCCGCGAAGCAAATTTAATTCTTTCAAAAGTGTATTTGTGAACTAAATGGCGGTTCTAGGCGCTACAGTCTGGAACCGAGCGAGCACTACGGTCGCAGGTTCGAATCCTGCCTCGGGGATGGATGTGTATGATGTCCTTTGGTTAGTTAGGTTTAAGTAGTTCTAAGTTGTAGGGGACTGATGACTTCAGCTGTTAAGTCCCATAGTACTCAGAGCCATTTGAACCATTTTTTTTAACTAATTGATAATAAATTACAATTGTGAAATGAATCCAACCGCACTTCCTTGGCCCCTTCCACAATCCTAATTAACTGTTAGTTCTGAGTGATTTAGCGGGCATTTCACGTACTTCCGTTGCAGACACCATTTTGAAGGCTACTTATGCCGGCCGGAGTGGCCGTGCTGTTCTAGGCACTACAGTCTGGAACCGGGCGACCGGTACGGTCGCAGGTTCGAATCCTGCCTCGGGCATGGATGTGCATGGTGTCATTAGGTTAGTTAGGTTTAATTAGCTCTAAGTTCTAGGTGACTGATGACCTCAGAAGTTAAGTTGCATAGTGCTTAGAGCCATTTGAACCATTTTAGAAGTCTACTTACAGCACTGCCACCTATCGTAACTTCATGAAACTGTAGGAACTGAACCGGGAAAATTCCACGATGTCCCTGAACAAATTCCCCCTTTATTTCCAACCGAAACTGTTCGAGAAAAAAAATGTGTTGCCTCACTTACTGAACGCCCATCGTGAATTGATTGAAGTGAAATTCGAATCATTCCTTGTCCAAGCAGGTAGTACGCGTATCTCGAACGTCCACAATTTTTTGCACGTTCTTCCGTTCACCCTCTGGCAGTATCTGCAGAATGAGAATGCAACGCAGACTCCAGCTCCGGAGGTATAATTCTGATCCCGCTGGAGCGGCTAAACTGATCACTGCCCTGGCGGAACGCTGTTAGTGCCCTCACGTGGACGGGAATTCCAGGTGGCCCGTGGCTATTCGTTAATTGCATTGGGACAGTGCGCAGGCGCGAGACACGCGGCCGACAGTGCAGCTCGGGGCCGCCACAACGCCTGCCAAATGAAGCGCGTTAACCCCGTGCGCGCCGCGAAATTAGCCCCGCCCAGGTCCATCACGGCGGCGCAGCGGCGCGTGTGCGACCGCTCCGGCTCCCCGGTTGCCCAGTGCCATTAGGCACAGCGAGAGCGTAAGGGAGTACCGGGCGCGCGTATCGCTCCTGCGTTAACACGAGAGCCGTCTGTCTTGCTTCCAAACCTCTCTTTCTCCGCGACTGTAAAATCGTGAGATGCTGTGATGCTACACCCTGAAGTGTTGGTGATAAGGCTATAAAAATTTTTGAATGCTCGGATTACGGAAAGTGAAGCGCTTTAAGGTTAAATTCATTCAGAAGCATTGGTAAATAATATACTATTGGCCATTAAAATTGCTACACCACGAAGATGACGTGCTACACACGCGAAGTTTAACCGACAGGAAGAAGATGCTGTGATATGCAAATGATTAGCTTTTCACAGCATTCGCACAAGGTTGGCGCCGGTGGCGACACCTACAACGTGCTGACATGAGGAAAGATTCCAACCGATTTCTCATGCACAAACAGCAGTTGACCGGCGTTTCCGGTGAAACGTTGCTGTGATGTCTCGTGTAAGGAGGAGAAACGCGTACCATCACGTTTCCGACTTTGATAAAGGTCGGATTGTAGCCTGTCGCGATTGCGGCTTATCGTATCGCGACACTGCTGCTCGCGTTGGTCGAGATCCAAAGACTGTTAGCAGAATATTGAATCGGTGGGTACAGGAGGGCAATACTTAACGCCATGCTGGATCCCAACGGCCTCGTATCACTAGCAGTAGAGATGACAGGCATCTTAACCACATGGCTGTAACGGATCGTGCATCTACGTCTCGACCCCTGAGCCAACAGATGGGGACGTTTGCAAGGCAACAACCATCTGCACGAACAGTTCGACCACGTTTGCAGCAGCACGGACTGTCAGCTCGGAGACCATGGCTGCATCACAGACAGGAGCGCCTGCGATGGTGGACTCAACGGCGAACCTGGGTGCACGAATGGCAAAACGCCATTTTTTCGGATGAATCCACGTTCTGTTTACAGCATCATGATGGTTACATCCGTGTTTGGCGACATCGCGGTGAAAGCACATTGGAAGCGTGTATTCGTCATCCCCATACTGGCGTACCACCCGGCGTGACGGTATGGGGTGCCATTGGTTACACGTCTCGGTCACCTCTTGTTCCCATTGACGGCACTTTGAACAGTGGACGTTTCATTTCAGATGCGTTACGACCCGTGGCTCTACCCTTCATTCTATCCCTGCGAAACCCCACATTTCAGCAGGAAAATGCACGACCGCATGTTGCAGGTCCTGTACGGGCCTTTCTGGATACAGAAAATGTTCGACTGCTGCCCTGGCCAGCACATTCTCCAGATCTCTCACCAACTGAAAACGCCTGATCAATGGAGGCCGAGCAACTGGGTCTTCACAATACGACATTCACTACTCTTGATGAACTGTGGTGTCGTGTTGAAGCTGCACGGGCAGCTGTACCTGTACACGCAATCCAAGCTCTGTTTGACTCAATGCCCAGGCTTATGAAGGCCGTTATTACGGCCAGATGCGGTTGTTCTGTGTACTGATTTCTCAGGATCTATGCATCCAAATTGCGTGAAAATGTAATCCCATGTCAGTTCTAGTATAATATATTTGTCCAATGAATACCCATTTATCACCTGCCTTTCCTCTTGGTGTAGCAATTTTAATGGGCACTAGTGTATAAAAAATTTTGAATGCTTAGATTACGGAAGCTGAACCGCTTCTAGTTTAAATTCATTCAGAAAAATTAGTAAATGAAAAATGTCCAAATTTGCATATACAGCATTATTCACAAATAACTCTAGTGTTTGCAGAAACGACATGTACCTTTGGACATGGCATCTCTTCAAGTTTCAAAAATGGTTCAAATGGCTCTGAGCACTATGGGACTTAACATCTATGGTCATCAGTCCCCTAGAACTTAGAACTACTTAAACCTAACTAACCTAAGGACTGCACACAACACCCAGTCATCACGAGGCAGAGAAAATTCCTGACCCCGCCGGGAATCGAACCCGGTCTTCAAGTTTCGGTTCGTAGTAAGCGTCATGGTGTAATGGCACTAAGGGGAAAACATGTCAAAGCATGTAGACCAGGGACAGATAAGATCTTGCCACGCGAGCAGTGCGATGGCAGGAGTGCAGCAGCTCTCTACCCGTCCCCACACTTTCCCCATTGGTATGCCACACTCTCTGGTTAGTGGAAGGGGGTGTAAGTAGGCTGTTTAGGTTTTCATGTTGGTAACGCCACGTAGCGCTCTGTATGAAAATCACCGACTGTGCTGTGTGCAATCTGTGGCTGAATGGCATTGTTGGAATATTTGCTATTGTAGTGTTGGGCAGTTGGATGTAAACAGCGCGTAGTGTTGCGCAGTTGGAGGTGAGTCGCCAGCAGTGGTGGATGTGGGGAGAGAGATGGCGGAGTTTTTAGAGCGGACGATCTGGACGTGCGTCCGTCAGCAAAAGGAAATCTGTAAGACTGGATTTCATGAACTGATATATATAAAATGACACTTGGACACTATTAAGGTAAATACATTGTTTGTTCTCTGTCAAAATCTTTCATTTGCTAACTGTGCCTATCAGTAGTTAGTGCCTTCAGTAGTTAGAATCTTCTATTTAGCTGGCAGTATTGGCGCTCGCTGTATTGCAGTAGTTTGAGTAAGGAAGATTTTTGTGAGGTACGTGATTCATGAAAGGTATAGATTGTTGTTGGTCAGGGCCATTCTTTTGTAGGGATTATAGGAAGTCAGATTGCGTTGCGCTAAAAAAATACTGCGTGTCAGTTTACTATTGATCAGAATAACTAAAGAGAGAAATGTCTGAGTACGTTCAGTTTTGCTCAGCTGTCTGAAAATCAAATAACGTAAGAGGTTGACCAGCACATTCATTCTTAATTTTTCTAAGGGCACGTTTCATGAGAAGTGGGGCAAACGGATATTTCGCTGCACTTAAATGGCAATGCAGGAGAGCTCCATATTACATGGTTTTATATTTCATATTTCTGGACAACATCGATAAGAAAAAAATTTTTTTTCGACGTTATTGAATACGTTTTGGCATGCTGAAGATAAGAAATTTTCATCTCGTAAAAAGTGTCAGCATACAGATATACGCTGACAGTTCCACAGGTTTTTGCACTGAGGTTGCAGCGTCATTGTAGCGTATTTAGTTTCACAAATGAAAAAAGCCTTTATCCCTAGTATTTTGATCGAAATATAATATCTCATTTGCAGGCTCTTTACTCTTCCCGCGGAAAACAATGTAGACGTCCTGGACTGTTTTAGTGTAAAAGAATTTGTACTTTAAATCGGAATAACACTGCAGGTCAGTCCGGTCCATCCGCACATGCGCAGGCGCGCTTTCAGCTGAAACAGCAAATGGTGAACAGCACGAAAACACATGTAAGATCGGCAGTCTTCAAAACGTTTAGAAAGCTGTCTTTGTAATTCTTACAAGACCACAATGAATTCTTCAGACTTCACGTTTGCTTGGACGTCATGAGTCTACGGAAATGGACAGTGTTTTTTGCCACGCGATTTTTTACTGCATCCCAATCAAATCTGAAATCTGTTATTCCTTATCTTGCACTGACTTACTCTAGGCAGTGTGCGATAAAGTCTACTTGCAATTGAATCTCAATGTAGACAAGTGTAATGTGCTGCGAATACATAGAAAGAAACATCCTTTATCATTTAGCTACAATATAGCAGGTCAGCAACTGGAAGCAGTTAATTCCATAAATTATCTGGGAGTAGGCATTAGGAGTGATTTAAAATGGAATGACCATATAAAATGAATCGTCGGTAAAGCAGATGCCAGACAGATTCATTGGAAGAATCCTAAAGAAATGCAGTCCCAAAACAAAGGAAGTACGTTACAGTACACTTGTTCGCCCACAGCTTGAATACTGCTCACCGCTGTGGGATCCGTACCAGATAGGGTTGATAGAAGAGATAGAGAAGATCCAACGGACAGCAGCGCGCTTCGTTACATGATCATTTAGTAATCGCGCAAGCGTTACGGAGATGATAGATAAACTCCAGTGGAAGACTCTGCAAGAGAGACGCTCAGTAGCTCGGTACGGGATTTTGTTGAATTTTCGAGAACATACCTTCACCGAGGAGTCAAGCAGTATATTGCTCCCGCCTACGTATATCTCGCGAAGAGACCATGAGGATAAAATCAGAGAGATTAGAGCCCACACAGAGGCATACCGACAATCTTTCTTTCCACGAACAATATGAGACTGGGATAGAAGGGTGAACCGATAGAGGTACTCAAGATACCCTCCGCCACACACAGTCGGGTGGCTTGCGGAGTATGGATGTAGATGTAGATGCAATGCGACGTGTGCAGTACGTTTCACATGTTCTACTTTCCATTCCTGCTTAGTTTTTGCCTTCATCACCTTAACAACAGAGAATTTTAAATTGAAAAATCGTTCCCGGCATGCTCCTTTTGTAGTTAATCAGCATACTTTGCAGTAATATAAAGTCTGTTTACTCTTTGTCCAGTTCCATCGAAAAAAGTCTTCGAATAAAGCACTTGAATAACAAGCGCACGATATCCAAACACTGATGGCCCTAGTACGCCAATGTTGATAAATCTGAATGTATACATGAAGTGCATATGGGTTCTGAAGATGGCATACTGAAATTCTGGAACTGGTAGTCGTGATGAAAGAAAATAACTTCGAAAATATGTACGGCTGTTTGGCGATCTTCTTTGATGAATACATCAGTGAAAGTTACTAACGAGGTTGCTGCTGCTTTAACTGACCATGCAGGACGTAGCCAGATAGCGTTAATGGTCGTGCTGTGTCACGAAAATTTTCCGTCATGGTCAAACACCACATAAAGTTTTGTGGTCTATTTTGCACTATTACCCGTACAACATTCCGATGGTGCAGCAATTGAAATCTCATGATCCGTAGCAACGTTCTCAATTTGCTCTTGGGCTTCTGGTACGAATCTAAGTTGATGACATGTGGTCCGGCAATATTCTATGGAGTGATGAGACACATGTTACATTACAAGGTGTAGTTTGGGGTACTGTTAAAGTGCGTGTCGTGCATAAAGAGCCATTGCATTTGCCATATGTGACCGTCTGGTGTAGATTCACAAGCATCTTTACTGCCAGTCCGTTCTTCCTTGAACAGAATACAGCCCAGAGGGCCTGCCAAGAGTACCGTGACATCTGCGTGTTATCGAGATCTCTTTGTACGTCATGTCATTCCAGCTTTGGAAGAGCATAACTGAATGGAAACCACCATTTTCATTGACGAGGGGGAAACACCACATGTCGCCCACCCCATGAAAGATTTACTTAATGCAATCATCTCCGAACGTGTTATCTCCAGCAGTTTTCCTGAAGCATGGCCTGCAAGATCACCTAGTCTGAAACCATATGACTTTGGCTCTGGGTATGTTTAAAAGAACGCGTTTAGCAGACTCATGTTCAGTCTGTGCCTAATCTGAAGGCCAAAATACAGGAACAAGTTGTTCATATTCTACCAGAACTGCTGCCTTATACAAATGCAACATCTCGTCAAAGTCTCCAGTGCTCATACGGGACAAACTGTTTACGTGGAATTTAATAATAAAATCAATATTACGCCTTTCTCACTTATTTGGGCTTTCTAAATCCATTACATACGGAAACATTTCTATAAGTCTTTCTTGCAATCACAGCGCCGGACTTACACCTGGTGGCCAAAATTGGAATTAATTTTTTCCACCGTAAATCGGTTCTGCATTAACGCGTTCGATCCCATACGACAATTATATCCCACACTGGACCTCTGTGAGCAGATGAAGTTGAATTATAACCACCCGGTACCTTAAATTGAGGGCATTATTCAATATACAAGATGTTCGAAGTCTTTGGGACAAACGTTTAGAGGTCATAGGTTACGTCATGGGAACAACTTTTCTTAGAGAGAATGTTTGCTATTTCTTCCCACTGACACATCCGCCCAGGTAGCAATGGATGTTAAAGACTCGCTTCTAGTATGGGGAGGTGCGTTGGTCCTGGATCGAATCCACCTAGCGGGGTAACGATGACGGTCGGTGTGCCTGGCAGCCTGGATATGCCTTTTAGGCAGTTCTCCACATCCCACTAGGTGAATACCAGGCAGGTACCCAAGTTCCCTGTCAGTTACACGATTCGCTCACTTTCACACGCAGACAGTCGGGGTACACATACTTCGTCCCAGGGGGCAATGTGTTGGCGTCAAGAAGGGCATCCGGCCCCACCTTAAACTGACTGTGCCAGCTCCGTAAGTAATCATACTGATCCTGCGCCGATGCTGGACAAAGGAACAAGAGAAAGATGCTTCCTGGCGACACTGCGATTCGTGAAAGACAGGTTATGCCCTTAAGATGAGGCAGGGCGTAGCCACAATGAGTCGTTCGGATGCCTTGTGTATTGCCTACCATACAGTTTTCTGCGCCACATGAAAAGCGCTAAGCCGAACGTAAATGAAGTTCTTGATTTGTTCCTTCGCTAAGAAACACTCGCTTTTATAGTTTTCTTGTTGAAAATTGCAGTATTAGTTTACAGTTGTGCAGTACACCTGGTTAGTAGACCTTGCTAGTTCACAGATAACTCGTCGTCCCAGGCGCAGCAAATACTAAAGGACGACTTGCCGGGAAGCATCAGCGAGCATTTGTCTCAACAGAAGTCGTTCCGCATGCCGTGACGTATCGAGTCAGTCTGTCTGTCTTATTTAAGGTGCTTTGTAATCCCTCCAATAGTCCTTAATTTATACTAGTGGTTCGACCAGAATCACAGTGATTAAGCGAGAGTCTAGAGTAAACTACGCCAGCAAATGCGACTGTAAGCTGATGCCTGGGTCACGGTCGAGACAAGCAGCTGTAAATCAGAAGGCCATTATTGCAAAAACATTGTAAGACCTATCCCACCTCCTCCTGTGTCCTAAACGCCACGAAGCTGATCGTAAACTGCTCGTCACAGGGCTTTTAAGGCCGTTGCAATTGGTTCTGCCTTTTGGAGAAGAAATCTGCAAGCTGCCAGGAATTTAATTGAGGTCTGACTTAGTTTCGACGGTGGAAGGCAATCAGCATCGCTCCTGGTTGCATGGGATCCCAATTAATTAGGAGACTTAAGAAAAATGTGTAAGAGAATCAGTAGTAATTAAAACAGGTTAAAGTTTTATAGTTGGCTATGTCGTACTATAATTCATATTTAGTCGTGAGCAGCCTTTCCTGACGAATTAAAGTTACTTACATGACTTCGTAGAAATCATTTAGTGGAGGAATTAACATCTACAGCGCGATCGGAAAGTCGCGCAGACGACGATAAAGGTATCTGTCCATAGTGGTTGCACTGCATTTACTCGATTAACCACAGCAAGAAAGCACCCAAGTAAAAACGCCAGTGCAACGGGTACAGGCCGTCACGGCCGCAGTGCTGCACAGTTTATTGCTCGCTAAACATGTTTTCCCAATGACAACGAGTTTTGATTGTCGAACAGCAGTTAGTATGCAGACGTTCTAGATACAGATGCTGCAGTGCCGAAAATTGCAATAATGACATCCATCGCACGTTTCTGAGAACGTGGAAGAATTGCAGACAGGAAGAGAACCTGACGATGGCCATTTTGATGCACGCTAAACTGGCTGAGATGAGGGGATGCAATGCTGCGTTCGCCTACAGAAAGTTTTCAGGACACCATCTCTCCAATCTCAGATCGTGTATGTTACTGCTCGGAGAGCGTTTCAGAAGTTGTAGTTTATCATATATCATATTTTTAGTGTGCAGAAATTGAAGGCACCAGATAAAGACAATCGTCTAACATACTGTATATGGGTTCGGTCATTTATTGACACCCACGGAATCGCAGAACTGAATTGTGTTTCTTCACTGACGAGGTGTCGTTTCACCTTAATGGATACGTGAATAGTCAGAACACAAGAATTTGACTAACCGAAAATCCACATGTCTCCCATGGAGACCGTTTGTACTGTCAGAAAACTGGAGTGTGTCATGTATCCAGACGACAAGTAGTGGGCCCTATTTGTTTGTAACTACAGTGAACATCATTTTGTACCAAAACATCATTACACTGTTCATTTCGCTTCTGGAGGCAGACAAACGTTATCATTGGTCGTAGCTGGGCAGTGGTACTTGTCACATATATAATAAAGCAATTCATTTCTTAAGCTAATAAAGAATTACGGGCCCCCACGTTCTCCGGATTTAAGTTCTCCTTCCTTAATGGATCTACAAAAAGCCTCGCTGCTTCGATACCACGAAGCGTCGCCGATGTTATGCCTGCCAAAGGTGGACATTTCGAAGATTTCTCTACTATCGTGTCTGATGTCGCTGCAGCGTTAGAGTCTTCAGCTATTCTCTCACACAGCAAATTCTCTTTTAAGGTTGTCTAAATGTCAGTGGCTAGCAATTATCTTTTCACAACCCTCGTACTACATTGCAAACAAGTCATTGTTGTGACGAGTCCATGTTAGTGTCGACAGCGTACCATTACATTGCATCACATAATACGGAACCGTGTAGCACGAACACCGTCGGGCGTTCAATATCATAGGTGAACATGTTCATTGACCCTGTTATGGACCGGTTTAAAAAAGCCAAATCTAGGAGTTCAGTTTTTATGTAGTCATGTCTGTCCGACATTTTAAAAAAAATTACTTATTTTCCACCGTCTGTCACAGTTCCATTAAGAAATTTTAATTTGTGTCCATTGTAGTCATAAACTAGACACTACAATAAAAAAATATTTGAACTGTGACAGAAAATGGAAAAAACAGAATTTTGTAATCCAAGTTGCCGTTCCTCCCTTCTATATTACGTTGGAAGTTCATTAAAAATTTGTGTACACATTTACATGACTCCAAGCCAGCAACTAAAATTAAAAGTGTTGCCTGCTCATTTGAACATGAAATGATCTTCTATTGCGAAATGGACCTTCCTCTGCTTTGTTCTGTTCTATGTTTGTAATCTCTTGGTTCTCCTACAACTGCATTGTTCATATACAAGGTTAGCCGGAACTGGGGCGACAAATTTTCGGAGCTTGTTGATGTATATTACAGAAGGTTGTGTCTTGCAAGCGTGTTTTGAATAGGTGTGCTTGCATTATTCCAACTAATATAATATGCGAACATCTAAGTCGCGCTATTCGCAGCAAGCTGTACTGTATGGCTTCACTTCTGTCTTGCAGCGATATGAGGCGGTTGGAAAGTGTGAGAGATTAATTTTTACCGCAATTACTTTTAAGTACAGCATTGTTGCTGAAGATTCTACAACTTGGATTCACATTCGTTCCTCAGCGCTATGTAGCGGTTCGAAAGAAGAGAGTGATCAGTTGTTAACGCAAACGTTGGTGGCAATGCTTTTCCCCGACGGCAGTCAGGCGGCGTTGGCCGGGAGCTTAATGATACCCCTCCGCCGCGAAGCATTTCTGTGTGTAGTACAAATGGCCGAAGTAGTTTTCAGACAGTTTTTCTTACTGAACTAGTTCAAAAGGACTGCGTGGTTCATTTTAAATGTTAGAGTACCAGTACATAGAAGAATGCTTAAACTAAAAAATGCCGGCCGGAGTGGCCGTGCGGTTCTGGGCGCTGCAGTCTGGAACCGAGCGACAACTACGGTCGCAGGTTCGAATCCTGCCTCGGGCATGGATGTGTGTCATGTCCTTAGGTTAGTTAGGTTTAATTAGTTCTAAGTTCTAGGCGACTGATGACCTCAGCAGTTAAGTCGCATAGTGCTCAGAGCCATTTGAACCATTGAACCAAACTAAAAAATTAAAATAGAAAATTTTACAATTGCATTGCCTCCGAAAACTAAATGACCTTCAGGAACAAACCAATGTGCATATTTGTACGATTTTTTTACGTCAACTCTTAAACTAAGAAAATAGGAACTAAAATTTGATTATCTACAAAAATTGAATTACCTGTAGGAAAAAAATCAATGTGCATAGTTCTACGTTTGTTTATATGCAATCTTTCTGTTAAAAGGGCTGAGTGCTTCAGTTTTAACCGTGACATTTACTTAGGCACCTGATAAGCTGGAAACACTGAAGATTGAAGTTTTCTCATTGTCAGCAAGAGCATTTACCTGCTTCCTACTTCTTATCTGATATGGTCTACAGAAAAGAAAATTCGTACTTATTTAATACACTGAAGAAAGAAAAATCGCTTTACCTAACAATACTTAATGTAGGGCAATTGCCGGCCGCGGTGGTCTAGCGGTTCTAGGCGCGCAGTCCGGAACCGCGCGACTGCTCCGGTCGCAGGTTCGAATCCTGCCTCGGGCATGGATGTGTGTGATGTCCTTAGGTTAGTTAGGTTTAAGTAGTTCTAAGTTCTAGGGGACTGATGACCACAGATGTTAAGTCCCATAGTGCTCAGAGCCATTTTTTTGTAGGGCAATGAAATTCCGAGAATACGTTTGCGTAGGTAATATATTTGATTAATATTGCAAGAGCACAGGTTAATCCAAGCGCGAGATAAGGCATTGGAAATGTGAATTGCTTGTTCATTAACAACTGGCGTAAGCGCCAGAATGTTGAGTGCAACCATGCAAAAGTGAATACAATGTGTTATAGAGGTACCGGATGTCAGTTCGTGGGGTGGAGTTCCATGCCTGTTGCACCTGGTCAATCAATATTTTTTTATTTTATTTTTTTACTTACTTTTTTATGGGACCAAACTGCTGAGGTCATCGGTCCCTAAGCTTACACACTACTTAATTTAACTTAAACTAACTTACGCTAAGGACAACACACACACCCATGCCCGAGAGAGGACTCGAACCTCCGACGGGTGGAGCCGCGCGGTCCGTGACAAGGTGCCCAAGACCGCTCGGCTACCCCGCGCGGCGTCAATCAACATATGGATGTTTAATGCTGTTTGTGAATGAAACTGGAGTTATCGCACGATGATGTCCCATATGTTGTCGATTGGGGACACGTATGGTGATCGAGCAGGCCAAAGCAACAGTGACATTTGGACGAGCATTATCCTGTTGGAAAATACCTCCTGGAACGCTGTTCATGAATGGCGGCACAACAGGTCGACTCACCAGACTCACGCGCAGATTTGCAGTCAGGCTGCATGGGATAACCGCGAGAGTGCTCCTGGTGTCATACGATATCGCACCCCAGACCGTAACTTCAGGTGTTGGTCCAGTGTGCCTATCACGCCGACAGGTTGGTTGAGGCCTTCAACTGTCTTCCTTCTACCAACACACGGCCGTCACTGTTACGTAGGCAAAAACAGATTTCATCAGAAAACACAACAGACCCCCATCCAGCCCGCCGGTGTTCTCTCGCTTGACACAACCCAAGTCGCAGATGATAGTGGTTTGGGATCAGTGGAATGTACGCTACAGGTCGTCTGGCTCAGAGCTGCCCTTGATATAACACACTTGTAACAGTTCGCTGTGTCACGGAGGACCAACTGCTGCTGAAATTGCTGCTGTAGATACAGTAACAGTTCGCTGTGTCACGGAGGACCAACTGCTGCTGAAATTGCTGATGTAGATACAGTACGCTGCGCCAGAGCCATATGCCGGACACGATGTTCTTCCCTCTCGGTAATGCCACGTGGTGGTCCGGAGCCCAAACTTCTTGCGACCGTACTTTCTTGTGATCTCCGCTGCTATCAATTACATACAGTGGCTAGATACCTACCACGTTTTTCTGCAATTTCTCAGAAGGAACGCACACACTCTCGTAGTCCTATTACACGACTACATTCGAAGTCAGTCAGATGTTAATAATGCCGTTTTTGTCGCCTTAAAAGCATTCTTAACTAACATCAACTCATCACGTCTAAATTCAAGAGTAACTAATACTCAAAACCGATACTGCGTGCATTTAGAGCAGATCTGTTTGGCATCCTCATAGAAGCGCTACTAGTGACACTCGTATACGACTGGCGCCAAATTTGAATAGACATCTTGTTTCTGATGCAGGGACCCACCTACCAACTTCCTGACAACTCCTTTGTGTTGCGACTTTTCTCAGTCAGTGTAGTTCACAAACATTAATTCTTCAGAAGGTAAAGAAATATTTAGATGGAAATATTGAACCCTAACTTAGCTAACTAATTGAACGATTTCGTTCTTCCGATGGGACGCAGTTCACACAGTTCGCTGTTGGGAGTTCAAAACTACGGACGCTTAAGCCCTGGGAGTCAAGTGTACTCAGTATTAAAGGAGGGGGAAGAACTTAGTTGTAGCACATCCCAACTTCCAATAGGTACGGGAAGCCGGGGAGCGAGGAGTCAATGAACATTTTCTCTCTCTCTCTCTCTCTCTCTCTCTCTCTCTCTCTCTCTCTTCTATTAGAATCTTCAGTCTTCTGATTTGATGCGGCCCGCTACGAATTCCTCTCCTGTGCCAACCTCTTCATCTCAGAGTAACACTTGCACCCAACGTCCTCAATTATTTGCTGGATGTATTCCAATCTCTGTCTTCCTCTACAGTTTCTGCCCTCTACAGCTCCCTCTAGTACCATGGAGATCATTCCCTCTTGTCTTAACAGATGTTCTACCATCTTGTCCCTTCTCCTTGTAAGTGTTTTCCGTATAGTCCTTTCCTCTCCGATCCTGCGTAGAACCTCCTCATTCCTTATCTCATTAGTCCACCTAATTTTCAATATTCGTCTGTAGCATCACAACTCACATCCTTCGATTCTCTTCTGATTTGTTATTCCCACAGTCCATGTTTCACGACCATACGATGCTGTGCTCCGATCTTACATTCTCAGAAATTTCTTCCATATTTTTGATGCTAGTAGACTTCTCTTGGCGAAGAACGCACTTTTCGCTAGTGCTAGCCTGCTTTCGATGTCCTCCTTGCTCCGTCCGTCATTGGTTATTTTCCTGCGTAGGTATCAGAATTCCTTAATTTCATCTACATTGTGACCATCAATCCTGATGTTAAGTTCCGCGCTGTTCCCATTTCTCTGCTTCTCATTACTTTCGCCTTTCGTACATTGACCCGTAATCCGTATTGTGTGCTCATTAGACTGTTCATTCCATTCAGCATATCATGAAATTCTTTTTCTCTTTCAATGAGGATAGTGATGTTACCAGCGAATCGTATCATTGATATCCTTTTGAATAGCGATTTCAGTTGCACCTACAATGCCGTTTCGTACCTATTGTTTCGGACATCTGAGAAAGCAGCCAATAAAAATGTCTAATGAAGTGACAGACTTACAGACAATTTAACTCGTATTTTGCGTTGTATATGAACTGGGTAACACGATGGACAGTTTTTATAGTCATGAAATCTGGCGGTGTTTGCTGAGCAGCATTGTGTTTCGGTGTAGGAGTGGTTTTTATATTTTTACCATTGACATGAATTGTTAATTATAATACTGCTTTAGGGTAGGCGAACGCATGAGGCCACTTTTGAAAAGTCTTATCAAAGTGACTATTTTCACACAGTCATAACAAATGTAATTTGAACAGGTAACAGATTTATGTGGAACAGGGCTGTTAGTGAAATATAAGGACTGTTTTTACTTCAGTGGTGATGTACATTGATATACCTGATTCGAGACGAGTTTTTTAGCGCACCGAGGGGTAATTCTGACTCTTTGCAAATTATGCAAGACGTTGGGTACACCGACAGCTGAATGACGCAACGTGTGCAGGATGCAGTTCGTAGGGGAGGTGCTTGTGTCGTGATTTGGGGGTGTTCTTCGTGACGTGATGTGACCGACTTATTCACGTTGCGAAGATGAACCAGGACGCTGAATATTCTCGGTGACTAGGTGTTGCCTTTTCTTCTAAATCTTCACGAGTATTCTGTGCACACTTCCAAGGCCGACAATAGACGTTTTCACATACGTGCACGCCTACCATCTTGGTTTCACGGACACACAATCGTATCCCACCTCGAACGATCATCCGATCGCAATACCGTAAAAAACATCTTTGGTTATTTCGAACTGCGGATGAAATGAGGCAATCAACATTCCCGTAGTTCTAATGGCCGATGAGTGTGTCCACATACATATAACATGTCAAACATGCTATAGGCCAGGGCTTCACAACATACGTGCTCGCGGAGCAAGCTGTGAGCAGCAAGGCGCGAGCACGGAGCAGAGCGAGCACGCTACCCCCACTACCGGACCAGAGCGGAGAGTGGGGAAAGTCACGTGGTGCACACAACAGCTGCCGCCAGTCAATGTAAATCCGCGGCCACCTGCAGGGATATCACTCACGAATTATTACTGCGACAAATGAAACAAATAAAGGAGAATGTACACATGCCACATAATTTTATTAGCTTGGTGTATGCCTCTACATTCGCATTAATTTGTGAACTGTTACACAATAAAAGGTGTCACTGAACTGTGGGATTCTCGATTATCTTGTACTTTTTGCCCTTTACAATTGCGTCTATGTTCGGAGTAATTGTTCTTGTGCATTTTAGGCGCAGCGTGCAGTTTAAATTTCGATCAGACAATGCGTTTCTCAGGCGCGTCTTGTTACATTTCATTGCAGAGAACAGTTGTTCACAAACATACGTGGAACCGAACATTGATATTATTGTAGCCGCCAGTTTGTGCAAACGAGGAAATCTATCCTGAGGGAAATGTCTGTAGAATTCCAAAATGTCTTGTTCTGAATTTTACCTCCGTAATCTCTGTCACACTGCAGGTCAATAATGTCTTGCTGCGTGTCAGGACGAATCTTAAATATTCGCTGAATATGGAGAGAACAGATCAAAATCACTGTCTAGTGCTGCCAGATCTTGAAAGCGCTGATCAACTAAACTATGTGAATAACGTTCACAGTCTTTTTGAACATCTTGCACGGATTATAATTTAGGAAAATGAGCTAGGTTTCCTGTTTCCAGCTGACTCACCCAAAGTGTCAATTTCATTTTAAAAGCTCGTATTCGATCTATGAAGTGAGTAATTAGCAGATCTTTACCTTGTTCTAAAATGTTCAAAGCATTCAGATGGCTAGTTAAATCTGCTAAGAACGCGAGATCACATTCAAACGTGCGCGCGCATTTCCCCTCCCTCCCTACTCCACGACCTTGCACCTGCTCGCGAGCACGTGGCTGAGCAGACGCGAGTACTCGCGCTCAAAATCGGCCAGTTGTTAAGCCCTGCTATAGGCGGTATTACAATGTATTATGGTAATGTTCAAAAATGGCTCTGAGCACTATGGGGATTAACATCTGAGGTCATCTGTCCCCTGGAACTTACAACTACTTAAACCTAACTAACCTAAGGACATCACACACATCCATGCCCGAGGCAGGATTCGAACCTGCGACTGTAGCGGTCGCGCGGTTCCAGACTGAAGCGCCTAGAACCGCTCGGCCATTGCGGCTGGCTAGCGTTATGTCTGCTGGAATTGATTACTCTCCTGTCCCGTCTGGTTATATATTTCCTGTGTCATTCTTGGTGGTTGGGTAATATTTCTGTGGAAATAAACGGGGTAAACTGATTTTATTGTGTATATGCGAGGGAACTTTGAGAAATAGCACTTTATTATGAAAGGCCAGCTAAGTTTTGTTGAATTCTGCACTACACTTTAACACAGTATTTTTCACACAGTTAGAAAACCTCTGTTAACAACTATCAGAACTTTCTACCAATCACTCAACAACATAAATACTCTCCTTGGTTACGGAGCCATTCGAAAACTGCTGTGTGAACGTCCACATCTTTGGATGTTCTTTCAGCTTGTCGAAAACATGGAAATTGCATGATGCACGATTTGCGTTAGTCGATGAGCATCGGCAACGTTGTTGGCACCATTTCATTACAGCCTGACGCGACATTTCTCGTGGTTCACATACCCCAGAATTTCAGCGGTACACCATGAGCCAGTTTAGATGTTTAGTCTACAGGAATCTTACTGTCCCGTATAATTCAACCATGTCGCGCGATTTCACTCTCACGCTGTGTTGCACCTGTTATCCGTACCGAAGCAGGACAGTGTCTGCAGAAGACCAGGAACAAGTACTTTCTTCTCACACTGTGCTACCCCTGTAGCGCGATGGTGGGATGACACGTTTAAATTGCTTTCTGAAGCCCCTGCGTGTACGCCTGCGTTCGAATATTCGATCATCTATCACTGATTTTTAACTCTTTCAGTGACTAATCCGAACGAACAATCTGTAGCTCAACGCAGGGCCTTCTAGATACAGGTGGTGGTGCTCAGCAGAGCACCTTTTTCCGGCCGCAGTTGGAGAAAGAAGCTGACCGCCTTAGCGGCTCAGAACTGCCGCTGACCTGTTGGAGGATTGGACGCGGGCCCCAATTCCGCCCACGAGAGTTTCATTACGGGTCCCTGGAGGGCGCTGGAGTGAGCGGTGCGGCCACTGGAGAGGCAACTCCGCCCTCTGGAGGACACTCGGCCGCTGGCCGCTTCGTTAACTGCAGCTTATCGGATCCCGCGGTCCACACACTAATAAGCCGCTGCCGCTACCGCGGCACCGCGTCCCAGACATCCGCTTCCAACTGCTGTCACTCTGAAGGAGTCTCTACCTACATCTAATGGTGTACTCATTTACTGCACGATGAAAGGTGAGGAGGCACTATAGTCTCCTGTCCACACCCTTTTATATGACAGGCGTTAGGACAGTGTATGACCTACAACGTAAACTTTGCCCTCTCTCCGTCTTGTCGTCGACCACACATAATACACTCCTGGAAATGGAAAAAAGAACACATTGACACCGGTGTGTCAGACCCACCATACTTGCTCCGGACACTGCGAGAGGGCTGTACAAGCAATGATCACACGCACGGCACAGCGGACACACCAGGAAACGCGGTGTTGGCCGTCGAATGGCGCTAGCTGCGCAGCATTTGTGCACCGCCGCCGTCAGTGTCAGCCAGTTTGCCGTGGCATACGGAGCTCCATCGCAGTCTTTAACACTGGTAGCATGCCGCGACAGCGTGGACGTGAACCGTATGTGCAGTTGACGGACTTTGAGCGAGGGCGTATAGTGGGCATGCGGGAGGCCGGGTGGACGTACCGCCGAATTGCTCAACACGTGGGGGCGTGAGGTCTCCACAGTACATCGATGTTGTCGCCAGTGGTCGGCGGAAGGTGCACGTGCCCGTCGACCTGGGACCGGACCGCAGCGACGCACGGATGCACGCCAAGACCGTAGGATCCTACGCAGTGCCGTAGGGGACCGCACCGCCACTTCCCAGCAAATTAGGGACACTGTTGCTCCTGGGGTATCGGCGAGGACCATTCGCAACCGTCTCCATGAAGCTGGGCTACGGTCCCGCACACCGTTAGGCCGTCTTCCGCTCACGCCCCAACATCGTGCAGCCCGCCTCCAGTGGTGTCGCGACAGACGTGAATGGAGGGACGAATGGAGACGTGTCGTCTTCAGCGATGAGAGTCGCTTCTGCCTTGGTGCCAATGATGGTCGTATGCGTGTTTGGCGCCGTGCAGATGAGCGCCACAATCAGGACTGCATACGACCGAGGCACACAGGGCCAACACCCGGCATCATGGTGTGGGGAGCGATCTCCTACACTGGCCGTACACCACTGGTGATCGTCGAGGGGACACTGAATAGTGCACGGTACATCCAAACCGTCATCGAACCCATCGTTCTACCATTCCTAGACCGGCAAGGGAACTTGCTGTTCCAACAGGACAATGCACGTCCGCATGTATCCCGTGCCACCCAACGTGCTCTAGAAGGTGTAAGTCAACTACCCTGGCCAGCAAGATCTCCGGATCTGTCCCCCATTGGGCATGTTTGGGACTGGATGAAGCGTCGTCTCACGTGGTCTGCACGTCCGGCACGAACGCTGGTCCAACTGAGGCGCCAGGTGGAAATGGCATGGCAAGCCGTTCCACAGGACTACATCCAGCATCTCTACGATCGTCTCCATGGGAGAATAGCAGCCTGCATTGCTGCGAAAGGTGGATATACACTGTACTAGTGCCGACATTGTGCATGCTCTGTTGCCTGTGTCTATGTGCCTGTGGTTCTGTCAGTGTGATCATGTGATGTATCTGACCCCAGGAATGTGTCAATAAAGTTTCCCCTTCCTGGGACAATGAATTCACGTTCTTATTTCAATTTCCAGGAGTGTATTTTACAACGTTTTCATCAGGTCGCTTTCTTGCCGATCTGTTCTGCACTTGTGAATGAGGAGTTGAAGAAGTTTGGTAACGCCTGAGATCTAGGCTGCCCTGCAGCAAAGTGAGTTGCCACTATCATAAAGAAGAAATACAAATTTAAAATCATTGATAGATTTTGCAATGAGCAACATTTGAAACGGGAACTGTAGAGAGTTAATGCTGCTTGCTACAGGGAATGACAGACTGGAATACATCCAGCAAATAATGCAGGACCTAGCTTGCAAGTCTGCGTTGTAATGAAGAGGTTAGTGCAGGAGATGAATTTGGAGGACCGCATAAAACCAGTCGGAAGACTGATGACTCAAAAAAAGTTATTTGAGATCATCACACAGTTATTCTGACATCACGGTCTGCTAGCCCAACCGTCCCACAACGCATTTAACGTTTCAGAATTTCGCGCATTACTGGTGTAATGGGAGAGATCTGCATGTTAACATTATGTGCTTCATACAAATAATGGAGTTAGGCATTCAATGATGCTACCCCATTGACGGTTGATAAAATCAGTTTAAAAAAAAAAATCCTGTCATCAGTCTTTTGACTGGGTTGGTGCGGCCCGTCACGAATTCCTCTCCCGGGCTAACCTCCTAATCTCATAGTAGCTCTTGCAACGTACGTCTTCAGTTATTTGCTGGATCTATTCCAGTCTCTTGTCTTCCTCTACAGTTTTTGCCTTCTACAGCTCCCTCTAGTACCACTGCAGTCATTCCCTCTTGTCTTAACAGATGTCCTACCACACTGCCCCTTCCCTTATCAGTGTTTTCCACATGTTCCTTTCCTATCCGATTCTGCGCAGAACCTCCTCATTCCTTACCTTGTCAGTCCACCTAATTTTCAACATTCGTCTGCAGCACCACATCTCAAATGCTTCGATTTTCTTCTGTTCCGGTTTTCCCAAAGTCCATGTTTCACTAACATACAATGCTGTGCTCCAGACTTACATTCCCAGAAATGACTTGCTCAAATTAAGGCTGATATTTGCTATTAGTAGACTTCTCTTCACCAGGAATGCCCTTTTTGCCATTTCCAGTCTGCTTTTGATGTCCTGCTTGCTCCGTCCGTCATTGGTTTTTTCCTGCCTAGATAGCAGAATTCCTTAACTTCATCTACTTCGCGACCATAAATCCTGATGTGAAGTTTCTTGCTCTTCTCATTTCTACTACTTCTCATTATCTTCGTGTTTCTTCGATTTACACTCAGTCCATACCCTGTATGTACTCAAAAGACTGTTGATTCCGTTCAGCATATCATGTAATTCTTCTTCACTTTCACTCAGGACAGCAATGTCATCCGCGAATCGCGTCATGATATCCTTTCACGTTGAGTTTTCATTCCAATCCTGAACCATTCTTTGATATCCATCATTGCTTCTTCGATGTACAGACTGAACAGTAGTGGGGAGAGGCTACATCCCTGTCTTACACACTTTTTAATTCGAGAACTTCGTTCTTGGTCGCCCACTCTTATTATTCACTCTTAGCTCTTGTACATATAGTATGTTATCCGGCTTCTCCTATTGTTTACCCCTATGTTTCTCAGAATTTCGAACATCTTGCACCATTTGACATTGTCGAATGCTTTTTCCAGGTCGACAAATCCTATGAAAGTGTCTTGATTTTTCTTTAGTCCTGCTTCCATTATCAACCGCAATGTCAAGATTGCCTCTATCTCGTGCCTTTAACTTTCTTGAAGTCAAACTGATCGTCATCTAGCACATCCTCGATTTTCTTCTCCATTCTTGAGTATCTTATTCTTGTCACCAACTTGGAAGCATGAGCTGTTAAGATGATTGTCAGCTCTTCCAATCATCTGAATTGTGTGAATGGAATTTTTACGAAAGACAGATGGTATGTCGCCAGAGTCATAGATTCTACACACCACTTCTGCTACCCGCGCTTTCTTCGCAGTTGCCTCCTTTGCTCGTATGTTTTCCTTCCTAACTTCTGTGATGGACTTTTTAGAGATATACATTGCTCTTCAACTGTAACGCCTAGTGAGCCATGACTTAGTGCTGTAACTGTAGCCTTAGAGAACTTCAAGATTATCTCGTCATTCCTTAGTACTTCCGTATTCCACTTCTTTGCATATTGATTCTCCCTGACTAATGTCTTAAGCTTCAGACTACTCTTCATCACTACTATATTGTGATCTGAGTCTATATCTCCTCCTGGGTACACCTGATTTCGGAATCTCTGTCTGACCATGACGTAATCTAACTGAAATCTTTCCGAGCCACCCGGGTTTTTCCAAGTATACCTCCTCCTTGTGTTTCTTGAACAGTATTCGCTATAACTAGCTGAAACTTGTCACAGAAGTTAGTTAATCTTTCTCCTCTCTCATTCCTTATCCCAAGCCCATATTCTCCTGTAACCTTTTCTTCTACTCCTTCCACTACAACTGCATTCTAGTCCTCCATGACTATTAGATTTTCATCCCCCTTTACATACTGTATTACCCTTTCAATACCCTCAAACACTTTCTCTCCCTTTTCATCCTCAGCTTCCGACGTCGGCACGTATACCTGAACTATCGTTGCCAATGTTGGTTTGCTGTGGATTCTGGTAGGAACAACCCTGTCACTGAACTGTTAACAGTAACACACCCTCTGCCCTACCTTTCTCTTTTTAAAGAATGCTACTCCCGTAATAACATTTTCTCCTGCTGTTGATATTACCCTATATTCATCTGAGCAGAAATGCTTGTCTTCTTTCCATTTCACTTCGCTGATCCCTACTATATCTAGATTGTTCCTTTGCATTTCCCTTTTCAGATTTTCTAATTTCCCTACCACGTTCAAGCTTCTGATATTCCAGCTCCGACTCGTAGAATGTCATTTTTTCGTTGATTATTCAATCTTTTTCTCATGGGAATCTCCTCCTTGGCAGTCCCCTCCCAAAGATCCGAATGGGGACTATTCCGAAATCTTTTGCCAATGGGGAGATCATCTTGACACTTCTTCAATTGCAGGCTGCATGTCTTTAATGCTGTGGTTTCCACTGCTTTCTGCATCCTCATGCTGTTGATCATTGGTGATTCTTCCGCCTTTAGAGGCAGTTTCCCACCCCAGGACAAGAGAGTGCCCTGTACTTCTGTCCGCTCCTCCACCCTTTTTGACAAGGCCATTGGCAGAATGAGGGTGACTCCTTGCGCCGGAGTCCGCAGCTCGTGGTCTCGCGGTCGCGTTCTAGCTTCCCGAGTACGGGGTCCCAGGTTCGATTCCCGGCGGGGTCAGGGATTTTCACCTGCCTCGAGATGACTGGGTGTTTGTGTTGTCCTCATAATTTCATCATCATTCATGAAAGTGGCGAGCTTGAACTGAGCACAGGTTGGTAATTTGTAGGGGCGCTGATAACAGCGCAGTTGAGCGCCCCACAAACCAGACAACATCATCATCATCATCATCATCATCACCACCATCATTATCATCGCCGGCCGGTGTGGCCGAGTGGTTGTAGGCGCTTCATTCTGGAACCGTGTGACCACTACGGTCGCAGGTTCGCATCCTGCCTCGGGCATGGATGTGTGTGCTGTCCTTAGGTTAGTTAGGTTTAAGTAGTTCTAAGTTGCAGCTCAGATATTAAGTCCCATAGTGCTCAGAGCCATTCTGAGCCATCATCGTCATCATCATCATCATCATCATCATCCTCATCATCTTGTGCCGGAAGTCTTCGGCCGCCAGTGCTGATTATTAATAAAAATTTAAGCAGCGGCTGGATTCAAACCTGGAACCGAAGACGGTTCGATTACGAATCCCGATACCACGGGTGCAAATCAAAGAGCAGATACATTTAAATTTTGGCTCACTTTTTAGCTAGCAGGATAGAATAGATATGCGTTGAGATAAGGATTGCAGCGGCAATTTGCTTGCGGGTAGCTCCATATGGATCTAAAACGATTACATTAAGGAAACAGATAAAAGAAACAGTCTTCGAGTCCAAGACATTAAGGAAGATATTTAGCCCAAAACAAACAAGAAGTCACAGAAATTGAGAATAGAAAAAAAAAAAGGAAGGAACCGGCAGACCAATACTCGCAAGCTGACCTCGGCCGAAGGACGAAAAAGAATCCTGATGTGGGCAGGACACCTTATTAGAAAGAAACCATCCTTAGTAGCATTCTTGCGATCCGTGAAAGAGAAGAAGGGGGCCGCGGAAGGTCACGGAAAAGATGGAAGGATGATGTGAACGTGGATACGGAGACGACGGAACTGAGAGAAAGTGAGTGCACTCAGAAAGCCAGGAACAGAAATGATAGGTGGACGAATGTAGGTAACGCATATGGTCGTTCAGGCCTAAGCGACAATTAGGATTAAGGAGAATGAGAGGATGAAGTCGGATTCTGTAACCACAATCTAAGTGTCGGTGTAATTGTTGCCTTGGTCTTACCAACGTGGATGTGAATCGGCCTAGAGGCGTCTATGATCTAAGACCTCTATATTACAGCGGTAGCACTGCTTGTGCTCCAGAATGACTCGACACTCCGCAGTTGTTACCGAAAGAACGGATATCTTAGTAGGGTTGAGATACATCGACCGGTTAAAATCGACGCAGGTACTTTAGATGAATAACAGGTATCTTTCGGTGTTCGTGCTCTGTTGTAAAAGGTTTTTCATTTTCCACTAATAACTGGATAAAAATCCTGTTATCAATTTTCCATAATAGCAGTGCTGAAATTTTTGGTTTTTGAATAAAGCTTTGTTCATTTCTAAAATTACCATTGCTTTGAAATAGTAGTTTCTTATACAAATTTGGAAGCGATCAGCAGCGATTTAATAAAAACGACTACGGTTACAATCTAGCAAACAAACATATGTCATCGGAACAGTATTACAGAAACAAAAGTGTACCTAGTGCTGTTGTGGCGTAGTAAGACAACCACGCCACTCGGAAGTAGCCGAAAGGCACGCGCTTAAACTCACGCAGGCTAGAGAGGTCTGAAACAGGATACGTAATGAATGCTATAAAGAAAGGTACGTAGCTGCTGGAATACTTAACTTTAATCAATCATTGTTGTACATCGCTCTTGACGATACAAGTGAGACTCTGTAGAGACACGCTAATTGCGCCTTGCTAGGTCGTAGCCAATGACTTAGCTGAAGGCTATTCTAACTATCTGCTCTGCAAATGAGCGAGGCTTCGTCAGTGTGCATCGCTAGCTACGTCGTCCGTACAACTGGGGCGAGTGCTCGTAAGTCTCTCGAGACCTGCCGTGTGGTGGCGCTCGGTCTGCGATCACTGACAGCGGCGACACGCGGGTCCGACATGTAGTAATGGACCGCGGCCGATTTAAAGCTACCATCCTAGCAAGTGTGGTGTCTGGCGGTGACACCACAAGTGCCGTGTGGCGTGGCTTGCTAGACGGTACGCGTGTACGTGCAGTTAACAGTACATGCCGCCATCTGGTCTTACGGTAGTTTCTCGCTGTGTAGTCCTCGACACCAGTTATACCACAGTATGCAACCATCCCTAGTTTGGAAGTATCTCACGAAGGGCGGCAGCAGTGAAGTGCAATGCTCCGTTTGCTTTAAAAGATTCAGAATAGGAGGAGGAACAACAACTTGCAGCAACATGTTGGGTGACGCTGCTTGGAAGAAAAGACAATTTTAATTGGAGACTCTAGGAATTTATTGACGTGGTATAAACTCAGGCCTACTCAAATGCGTACTTTATGGGCCAGTCTGCCTCTGGCAGGGCAACAGAGCGGACGCGTCAGTGTTTCCCGTGCGCGGAGCGCAAACTCGCCTTGCTTACATTCTCACGGACATTGCTTAAGAGCCGGCTTACTGTCTACGATACGTGGCGAACCGTTACCGTAATTGTACACTCTGATTTACTTTCTGCGACGATTATGCCCGACACAAAGCACTCGAGGTGGAGCGTTTACTGCGAGAGGAAGAGATGATCCCGGCGACCGTTATTATCGGCATACACTTGTCGATCTTGAGCAGCACGGTCTACTTTAAAATCATTAACGACACGGCGTGCGAAAGGAAAGCATCCTACGTCAGACGAAACAGGCGCTCCGTTTATGTCATACTGATGGCAATGTAGGGGTGGTAATCGTCGACAACGATGGTTCAGGTATGCGTACGATACGCATTTTCGAATTGCCATTCGAGCTTCCTGCAGAAGAAATCGTCGCGGCAATCCGACCGTACGGCACAGTCCACGGCCATACTGCGGAAAAGTGGACACAGTTTCGGACATACGGTGTCCTAAACGGCGTCCAGCAGGTCACCATTGATCTCAGAAGCCACGTCCCGTCCTACTTACACATCGGCGGATGCCGTGCAATAATTATATACGACGGTCAGTCACGGACCTGTTCCGTGTACGGTAAAGACGGTCACCTTAGATCCGAATGCCTACAACGGAGTATTAGGCAACTTTCAGCTGCCGAAGGACAACCCTCGACGCAACCTACGGTGCTAACAGTGACCTACGCCACTGCTCTTGTTTCTCCTACCGCTTCGCAACGCCGCTCGGACGCCACAAACGACGCCACAAATGATCCCAACCATATATAGCTGGAGAGCGCCTCGGACGTCTCGCCGCCTCCGCCGGCCATCGACGCCGCTATGACGGTGCCGACGCGACCGGCCGCTGACCCTAGCCTCCGCAACACGATGGAGGTCGACTCACACATCGTCAAAAAATGGTTCAAATGGCTCTGAGCACTATGGGACTTAACAGCTATGGTCATCAGTCCCCTAGAACTTAGAACTACTTAAACCTAACTAACCTAAGGACATCACACAACACCCAGTCATCACGAGGCAGAGAAAATCCATGGCCCCGCCGGGAATCGAACCCGGGAACCCGGGCACACATCGTCCCTACGGCGGCCTTCCTGCCAGAACGACGCGACTCACTTCTGTCGTCGGACACGGAGGCTCACATAAGGACACAACCTTCTTCAAAACGTCACAAGAGAAGGCGCCGTACAGTTTCCCGCCAAAGGGACATGTTGCAAGTCGAGGATGACGCCGCCGAAGACCAGCATGACGCCCCGAATCCGCTACTGCCGTCGAAGACGTTATGAGCGCGGAGACATCTACCGGTGTGCCAGCGCCCGTCTCCCCGCCGCCCCATTCGGACGCTGATGGACATATCACATTTAATGGAAATATCACAGCTGACACTACATCACGAACCATTACATCATTATGCATACAAAATGGACGATACACCGCTGCCCGCCTCCATGGCGTGTCACGAGGAGAACGTCGAGGAGCAGGACCCGTTACTGGGTGCTGCGCCATCGGGGCCGATCCACTAATCATAATCTCAGACTCCCCTGCGGGCGAGCGAGATAACATTCCACTGCGACGCCCACGCCCTTGCGCTGACGCCAGAGTGGACCAGCCTCCAGCAGCCCGCCACCAGGCCTACCGGATATCAAGTATCAACACCAACAACATCCTTTCCAGGATGAAAATTCGCCTTATGCAGTAGATGTTCTGGCTTCTGATATTTATTTCGCCCTTCTGTAGGGAGTTCACTCGGCCGATCTCCGGGATATCAATGGGTATAGCCCCAACGCCTCTGCGTGTGATCCTGTGGGCCTTGGAGTGGCCATGTACGTCCGCCACGGGATTTCTGTCACCAACGTCGCCTTCCTGCCATCATCTCGGGGCATAACACTCACTGCAACGGGGACACGCATCATTGATGTCTACGCTCCTTCAGGCACCGACCAACGACATGAACGGGTTCAGTTTTATTCACAGGAAATCACCGTCCTGTTTTAGACCGATACGACTATTGCCTGTTACAAGGTGGTTTTAACTGCGATCTGCACCCCAAAGATCGGGATCCACACTGTATTACATGTCAGGAACTACGTACATTGGGAAGTCCAAAATCTAGACCGTTCTGGCCATACCTTCCGTACCAGTCATTCCGCAAGCTGTCTAGACAGCATATATGGCTCACTGCCTCTTAGATCTGAGAGACGGGGTGCCGAACGCTGGACACTGGCGTTTTCCGACCATTGCGTTTACATCTGCACGGTCGTCCTTCCGCCGAATCTGTATGGCGCATCCGTGCGTCATGGAGACTAAATACTTCTCATCTGCATGACCATAAGTAACTGAGACATGGACAGCCTGCGAACACCGCCTTTCCCGCTACCACACCACATAGACATGGCGGATGGACTGCATCAAACCAGCGATCCGGAGGACACTGATGGGATACGGGAAAGACTTGGCCGACTGGCATCGCAACGCTGTTTCCTTCTACTATGCTATTCTCCGAGATTTGGACACTCAGCCGCCAACCCCAGACAGCCATTTGAAACGGCAAAGAACTAAGATGAGGATAATTGCCCTCGCACGCCGGAAATTGCAAGGTGTGGTGATACGGTCTCTGCGCCAAGATCATTAGCGTTTGGAAATTCCATCCATGCATCACACAGTGACCCACGAACGACGGTGTCGTCGGCAGATCATAAACACTCTGACCACGCCTCATGGCCCGCAGGTAACCAATCATAAGACATCATTCACGCTTTCGTCGAACACTACCATCGTACTTACAGGGAAGAAAATGCTGATACTGAAGTGGACGACTCTATTTTGCATAAGGTCACGCGCCCCTTAAGGCGGTTACGTTGACAGTGTCGGTCATACAAGACGAAGTCGACAACGCGATCGACAAGGGTGCAGTCAACAGATCGCCCGGCATTGTCAGCTTACCGACTGAGGTTTACCGAGCCTTCTGTGACCTCATGGCACCGCGGTGGACGTCTATGTATCAAGAACTGATGACATCTGGCCAAGCAATCCCATCCGCCATTGTTGGGGGCATCATTATTCCGGTCGACAAATCAACCCGTGGTTCGACGGTCATGAGCTACAGACCGCTCACCGTACTCAATGGCGATTACAAGATTTTCCTTCGGTTACTGGCAATGCGTCTCCGAAGATACTCCTTCATATCCTCTCCCCAGAGCAAACGACGCTTGGGGGACAGGTTAACACACAGACTACTACAGACGAATAGTTCAAATGGCTCTGAGTACTATGGGACTTAACATCTGAGGTCATTAGTCCCCTAGAACTTAGAACTACTTAAACCTAACTAACCTAAGGACATCACACACATCCATGCCCGAGGCAGGATTCGAACCTGCGACCACAGTGGTCGCGCGGTTCGAGACTGAAGCGCCTAGAACCGCTCGGCCAAACCGGCCGGCTACAGGCGAATGCTGCGACTTAATTGCGATGGCGGCGGACTGCAGACCGTGCAGCGGTCGTCGCTATAGATATCGATAGCGCGTTCTATAAAGTGCGTCATCGTTTCCTGTTTTCGGTGGTATCCCGAATAGGTATCCCAGCTCCGTTCATTGACTTCCTCCGGCGTTTTTACAACACCGCCAGTACTCGTATCCAAGTCAATGGACGTTTAGCAGGACCGGTACCCATCTGCCGTTCCGTATGGCAGTGGCGCCTCCTCACTACCCTCTTGTGTGCCTTGCCCTGGAGCCCCTCATTGGGGGCTTGACAACCAAGTTCTCTGACCTCACCCCTCGCCTACACACTTTCGCAGTCGGGCATATGCTGATGACCTCCTCCTCCTCCTCCTTCGCTCCGGCCCTGAGATTCGAGCAGTCCTGGAATTGATCACACGTTTTGCTGCTGCCGCTGACAGTGCCATGAATGTCGCCAAATCTTCTGTGATGTACACTGGACGAGACCTCCAGGAAGTGAAGTGGCACCCCTGCCGCTTGTGCGGACGTTCCGGTACCTGGGCATTACCTTTACCCCCACGGTCTCACGCACAGCGGTAACGAATTTCCGTCGTCTGTTACACGTCATCCGCAACGACGCCCGCCGGAACCACCTGCGCCGCCAGGTCACACTTCAACGCGTTGAGTTTCTTAATCGTTATGTGGCATTAAAATTGTTCCACATCGCATGATTTTGAGATCTGTGGGGGCCTACAGAACATCTCCGGGGGGCTCTGCCCGCTAGATATCAAGATACGTGAGCAAGCGGCATGGTACTGGCCCAAAAAGGGGAACAGGGAGAAAATAATAGAGATCATGGGTGTGAGGGTGGAGGATAAGAGAGAAATACGAAACAGAGGGGAGGGTCTCTGGCAGAGGGCTTGGGAGGAAGAAGACGTAAAAGAGCGTGGGGGTATGAAATACTTTGAACCTACACGAGGACTTATTCACTTTCTCACTGGTCATGAACCCTATCCGACATATCTATGTCGGTTTTGGAAAAGGGCAATCCCCGACTGCGGCGCGGCAGAGGGGACTCCCATGTGGTTTTCGAGTGCCCTCTCTTCAATGATGTCGCGACAACACTCCGAGACAGACTTCCGAACAATGACACATACCAACTACTCAGACAAGAAGACAGTTTTCACACTTTGAATGCTCTGGCAGATCAGGTAACACGGAAAGTGTTAACAGAATACCTGAGCGACCAAGAATAGGTACCAATTCATAGACCAACCGACTGAGACCAGATCCCATTCCCATACCGCCTGTGCGTGGAATGGCCGACTTCCATCAGTTGGAAACCGCTACGTACGGGGCTTGGGGGGGGGGGGTGTCAATAACACCGATTATGACTAAAGCACCGAATATGACGCACCGAATATGACGTAGGCTAAGTTAGTTTTTTGTAGGACTTAGATTTAGGACATTAATTTAGGAAACTACAGCGAATACTAACTTTGGCCAGCCCAGTGCCAGGGGCATGCTCCTCGGGGTTAGCTCGTGGAGCCTGGCTATTCTAAGTAGGTTTGTACTTTACTGGCACACCTGTGACGCTGCAGTTAGTAGTCATTCTAGGTTAGATAATTAACAAGTAGGTTAAATTAAACTGCCCATTGTTGTAGAAAACTAACACACTCTAGTAGTTTAAACTGTAGTTCACTAACATAACTGTAGTATTTAAGCTGCATTATAACCCAATTTTATGTATCAACTTACGGCCCACTAATCATGTTAGGAGGTGGGTTAATATGTATAATTAGTGTTGTTATGGAAATAAAGATTAAAAAAAAAGTTCTCCCGCTGCCGACGGCGATTGGGCGCAACGTTCAGGCGGTCTTTGGCTATTATCTCACGGCTGCATCGATGTTTAAAGTCCGTTATGCGACACTTATCCTCCTGGCTCGTTCCACCTCACCACCGATGTTTGTCGGCCACATCGTGCCTGATTTGTCCCACATTTCGACGTATTTCGTCGACTACAGTTAAACACATACCAGTCTCCCAGATACGCGCCCACCCACGACAGGATTTTTACAGTCTACTATTGCGCCGTGTTCCCCGTAATGTGAAGGGGGCCTAACATCCCTCTATCCAGTGGCCCATAGTGTGAACTACCGTCTACCAGGGACCTAAACCCCGCCTAGTCTACTGTACCTATTTACGAACAACTCATGCGGCTCTCGGAAACACATCACGATATCGAACAACATTTTCTGTCTTAGAGGGGTCTTTGTGAGACCACCTCTAAGTTGCGGAGAACTGCAGCTGAGGGACCTTACCCCTCCCCCACCCCTCCCCGGTGGTGTGTGAGTTTAAGTCGCCTATGACTGATTCTACCACTGGCATCCACGGTTGGGAGAGCGCGTCGTCGATTGTGCGGATTTTATTTATTTCCTGTTTCTTTTTCTTTTCTTTTTCTTTACAAAGCATTTAATTTTTATCTTTGTCGCTGAAGTATACTCCACATAATTTCATAATAATAGTGAATATTACAAAAACAAAATGCAAATAAATAAACACTTCTGATGATTCCTGTCTCTCCCACTCTCTTGTGCTCGACAGGTTCGGTGGTGGTGAGGGGGACACTGTGGCCAGGCCTCGGTTTCAACCCCTGCCCACTTTGCCCCCTGAGTCCCCACAGGTCCACTATCCCTCAAACAAACAAAAAATTAAAAAAAGAAAAAAGTCGGTAAAGCACTTACCTGCGAATAAAAAAACAATAAAAAGGGAAAAAGGGGTAGCATCTTCGTCTACTAATGGAAACTCCTCGGTCCTGGGTCCAAACAGAGCCACTGCTTAAATTCTGAATGAGAATCATCAGCAACGGGGGCTGAAGACTTCCGGCATAAGAAGTCTGTAAACGCCTTTGTCAACAGTATCAGGAGGCATAATGCAATGGAAACCACTGACAAGGGGAGGCCGCCATTTGTGAAATTCAGATTCGATTCATACTGCGCATAATAAAAGCGCATGGCCAGAGGTGTAATGTGGCAAAGCACCAAGATGCGCTTCTCAGCTGTTGTCGAGAAAATCGACAGTTAAAAGAAACTGTTGCGGTGAAATACTCTCAACGATTAACAATTTTCTACAGCGTCGTGGCGCAGCGGTAAGCGCTCGGGTTCGTAATCCGAAGGTTGCCGGATCGAATCTCGCGCCAAGCAGCTTTTTTATTATTTGCTTTTTGTAATTCAAATGTACACACACACACACATAAAAAAATAAGAAGTTGTTGAAAGTCGTTTGTCGTGGAAAAATAATACTTGGAATAAAACACAATATCACAAATAATATTCAAGTGGATACAATTTATTGCAAAGTTCGGTATACACTCGCACATAATTAACAATTAGTGACCAGAAGTAGCTGGAGTATCGCACGAACCAGAGCGATAGTTATCATAGAAACATGGAAAGCAGAAAACAGCACGACATCGAGCACATCTGGTAAACGATGCGTTTTTACAAGAACAATTGTTTTTTAAATTATCTGTTGGGAAACACACCTGATTGACATTCTGAAGAATTGTTCTATCGTTCGTCAGGTTTGATGCATACCACTCGTATCGTATCATATCGGCAAAAATCGGAGAAGATAATTGGTGGTGGACGATGGATTGAATTTTTATACAATCGTCTCTGGAGTTGATGTCACGGTTTCGCTCGATTAAAAAAGCACAATTTTGAAGGCGCTTGATCAAATTTTTTACCTGCCGGTAAAAATACGTCACACGGTTGGGCGAGAGGAGTGCACTTTGGAGGAATGACTTTTATAGTGCTCGTTGGTAACTTCTTATCGTCCTGGAACATCTCATCGTATAACGCCGGGTTCGTTTGCCCACCCCAAGAGTCGATCAGAAGGAGAAATTCTTTCTTTTGTACGTATGGTTGCAAAGCATTACGCAAGAAGTCCATGAACAAACCCGTTGTTAGTTTACCGGATTTGGAGGCTGTAATAACAACGTTGGTATACTTCTTGGCGTACTCGTCGACTGTCTTCTGTACTCTGGGTCCAAACGTACCTGTGGACTCTTGGAGGCATACGAAAACAAGAGGCAAGACTCGTCCAGACATCGTAATGGAATATTTTGCCGTATACGAATGCGTCACCTTGTTCATCTCGTGTTGGGTTACCAGGACAGCCTTTGACTCTTTTGCCGCGAGAGTTCTGTTGAACGTGGACTCGTACTGGCACCCTGCCAAACAAAATATAAAAATATCGTTTATATAACAAATGTACGAAATCTGTTTTGTCTATCATATATCAGATTCTCATATTCTATCATCATGTCATATGACATTTGTGAACAGCTCTTTACGTACCTGTTTGATCAGTATTAATTATGAAATCTTTGTCGAAGTTAGTTATCAACGTTCGCGTCTGAATCCGAAATGTGTCCGCTGCGGCCAAAATTTCGTCTTGGGTAGCCGTCTCTTTCCGGGAAACAAATTTTGTGATTTTCCGTTGACCAATGTTTTTGAAGCTTTGAAGTTGAAATCTGGGAACTGACTTGCAGCGCCCAAGGCCCACTGCTGCAGATTTCGGGTAGTAACTTGCTGGAAATTTAGTCGAGCTTCTACGAAGCGATCATGCACCCATGAATCGATGGTACGATATTTATCAAATTTGCTACCGCCACGTTTGATGTGCTCTTCCCACCTGGATAAATAGCCCATATTTGTCAAACGAGAGCACCCCTTTTTTTTTGTAGAGTTTGGAGACTCCAGCCTGGATGTTCTTTGGCCAGATAAACAGCTCTAATTTTGTAATCCAGAGAAATATAGTCGAACCTTTTTTTTTCTTCTCGTTCGGCTCGTATTCGTCTGATGATTCGTTGGCAATGGGACTCGTTTCAACGTCTTCGTAGGCATTATTATCGTCGATTTCATTAATGTCTATCAGTTCCTCATCATGAACGAGGGTTTTTTCGGCGAGCATTTGCAGCGTATTCTGGAACATTTCTTCCCGAATTACCATGGCTTCTTTGTTGATTGATGATGACGGTTCTGCTGCGATGCGATTACTGTTACGAAGGAGGCTTTCAAAATACACCAACGCATCTTTCGATTGTTGTTTCGTCACTTCACTGTGTATAGAATCTTCTTCGATCACATCACTTTCATGCGAAGGGCCCGGATCGATCTCCAGTTGTACCGCCTCCATTTTTCCGTTTGTTTAACAGGATGTACCAAAGCTCTCACGTACGCACTGATTTTCGACGATGTTATAAGTTGCGCTAGGGACCGCATCTACCTTCTTTTGAAGTTAGCAGGGAACTACGCTGTTATGCGGCGGATCGTTTCGGCCCATTCAACATCTGTCCTTCAAGTGTAACGAGCGAGTAACAGAGTTTATATTTCATACCTGCCACAACAAATTTGTGTTCGTGGGGTCTCTATTCTAATTCGAACGCTTGACTTACACTTTACGTATTCGTTTCGGAATATCGTTTCTACGTCTTCCGTTACTATACGTGGTAAACATTAGAAGACAATTTATAACATTTTTGAAATACAACTTTGTTTGCGGAAAACATAATGAAGTTCGAATTCGCCAGTTTTTCCACGACAAACGACTTTCAACAACTTATTATATGCATAATTGTTGCAACTGATTGCCGGAAAAAAATATATATATATATATATATATATATATGTATGTGTGTGTGTGTGTGTGTGTGTGTGTGTGTGTGTGTGTGTGTACATTTGAATTACAAAAAGCAAATAAAAAAGCTGCTTTGCGCGAGATTCGATTCGGAGACGTCCGGATTACGAACCCGAGCGCTTACCGCTGCGCCACGACGCTGTAGAAAATTATTAATCGTAGAGAGTATTTCACCGCAACGGTTTCTTTTAACTGTCGATTTTCTCGACAACGGCTGAGAAGTGCATCTTGGTGCTTTTCCACATTACACCTCTGGCCATGAGCTTTTATTATGCGCAGTATGAATCGAATCTGAATTTCACAATTGGCGGCCTCCCCTTGTGAGTTAAAGATCCATAATGGGTATCAACAGATCATGTGTCCTGCAGCTAAAAATGTGCACCATGATCCCTCCGCCATGATCCCTCCATTGTCAAAAAGACTCCGGATTAGTCCCATATTCGGATTTCCGGGAGGATCAAGTGGAAGTTGACCCTGAGAAAAGATGGAATAATGAACGACGGTATATAATTCTATGAGTCGAAGAATGGAAAGTCAGAAGTTTGAACACAGTACGCTATCGAGGAAATCCGGAGGAGGGAAATGAAACGGAATAGTCTAGGTGTAGTGGAATTAGTGAGGTGAAATGGAAAGATAATAAGCATTTCTGGTCAGACGAATGCAGCGTAATAGCAACAGCAGCATAAAATGGAATAACGGAAGTAGGATTTGTTATGAATAGAAAAGTAGATCAGAGAGTGAGTTACAGCGAGCTGCTCTGTGATAGAGTAGTTCTCATCACATTCTACAATAAAGGAACGCCGACAACTGTAGCTCACGTATAAATTTCAGCATCGCAAAGCGAAGATGAAGAGAGAGAGAAAGTAAATGAGAATACCGAAAGGCTAATTTATTATGTAGAGAGATGAAAATCCAATAAGCATAGGAGACAGGAACGCGGTTGAATGCAAGGAATAAAAGACGTGTTACGAGAGAACATGGGCTTGGTACTAGGAATGAGAGAGAAGAAAGACTAATTGAGTTCTGCAATTAATTTCAGATTGTAATAGTGGTTACTTTGTTCAAGAATAACAACATGAGGGTGTACCTAAAGACGGGAGGCACCGGAAGGTTCCAGCCGGTGAGACGGAGATCCTGAAATCAGATGTTGGATTATAGGGCACACCCAGAAGCAGATCACAGTTTAGTAATGATGAGGAGCGCTGATAATCTCGATGTTGAGCGCCCCTAACCCATCTAATACACACAACATGGTGAAAAGTTAATTGAAATTTAAGAGAATCGTCCGAAACAACCATTGTGGAACGAAGAGGGATGACGAAGTACTGAGGAATGATGAGACGCATTTGAAGTTCGTCAAGGATATATTCTATGATAAGGAATATTGCAGTATGAAGTCCAGTTGAAGACGAGTAGAGGATGGGTCACCTTACTGGCATTTCCTTTTGTTACGTCTTTATGCAAAGACACTTCAGTTGTCTGTACTTGTTTTACTCCTACCTTTGTCATTTACAAGAGTCTGAGAACTTTTTCTCCAGTCAGCCAGAAAGCGTTGGAGAACATGTTGTTGTTGTTGTGGTCTTCAGTCCACTGGTTTGATGCAGCTCTCCATGCTACTCTATCCTGTGCAAGCTTCTTCATCTCCAAGTAACTACTGCACCATACATCCTTCTGAATCTGCTTAGTTTATTCATCTATTGGTCTCCCTCTACGATTTTTAACCTCCACGCTTCCCTACAACAGTAAATCGGTGATCTCTTGATGCCTCAAAACGTGTCCTACCAACCGATCCCTTCTTCTAGTCAAGCTGTGCCAAAAATTCCATTTCTCCCCAATCCTATTCAATACTTCCTCATTAGTTACGTGATCTACCCATCTAATCTTCAGCATTCTTCTGTAGCACCACATTTCGAAAGCTTCTATTTATCGTTCATGTTTCACATCCATACATGGCTACAGTCCATACAAAAACTCTTAGAAAAGACTGCCTGACACTTAAATCTATACTCTTCTTCAGAAACGCTTTTCTTGCCTTTGCTATTCATTCTATATCCTCGACAGTCGTCAGTTATTTTGCTCGCCAAATAGCAGAACTCATCTACTACTTTAAGTGTCTCATTTCCTAATCCAATTCCCCCAGCCTCACCTGATTTAATTGGACTACATTCGATTATCCTCGTTTTGCGTTTGTTGATGTCCATCTTATAGCCTCCTTTCAAGACACGGTCCATTCCATTCAACTGCTCTTCCAGGTCCTTTGCTGTCTATGACAGAATTACAATGTCATCGGTAAACCTCAAAGTTTTAATTTCTTGTCTATGAATTTTAATTCCTACTCCAAATGTTTCTTTTGTTTCCTTTACTGCTTGCTCAATATACAAACTGAATAACATCGGGGATAGGCTACAACCCCGTCTCACTCCCTTCCCAACCATTGCTTCCCTTTAATGCCCCCAAACTCTTACAACTGCCATCTGGTTTCTGTACTAATTGTAAACAGCCTTTCGCTCCCTGTATTTGACTCCTGCCACCTTCGGAATTTGAGAGTATTCTAGTCAACATTGTCAAAAACGTTCTCTAAGTCTACAAATGCTAGAAACGTAGGTTTGCCTTTCTTAACTTATCTTCTAAGGTAAGTTGTAGGGTCAGTATTGCCTCACTTGTTACAACATTTCTACGGAATCCGAACTGATCTTCCTCAAGGTTGACTTCTACCAGTTTTTCCATTCGCCTCTAAATAATTCGTGTAAGTATTTTGCAGCCGTGACTTATTAACTGATAGTTCGGAAATTTTCAGACATGTCAACATCTGCTTTCTTTGGGATTGGAATTATTATACTCTTCTTTATGTCTGAAGGTATTTCACCTGTCACATCTTTGTCACAAATAAAAATTATGCGTCATCTATTATGAATAAAGAGGTTTTCGTTCCAAATTTGGTTTCTAGTAAGTAACTTGAAATCTGATAGAAGTAGCTTATTGGTGTCACAGAATTAAGATTTTTATATGAAACTGACGGTACATATTTAGCGTCTTCAATATTTTATAAAAGCGCTAATTTTGACCTAACTATTGCTTCGATCAAGTTGAGACTTGTAAGTTTTGATTGTGACATACATTTGCACATTATGAACAATTTGTAGCTTTCTAGCTTCATTGTTTAGCGCCACAGATTTTTTTATTACAGTAATATATTAAGCGAAACATATTCATTTGATCATTCTGAGACTCAACAAAGTTAACATTAATGTACTGAAGCATACACTGCCAAACTTTGGAAAATTATTATAATTTTCAGTTTAACTCTTAGATTATTCTGCAGTCCTTTATGTATTAAGCACAGGCGCTAGTAGCAGTGAACCGGGGTTAGCCCCGGCACACTCGCTCGTGGCACGGGGAGCGTGCAAGGGATAAGTCCCTGCAGACGCACTATCCTCTGTGCCCTCGGTGGCTCAGATGGATAGAGCGTCTGCCATGTAAGCCGGAGATCCCGGGTTCGAGTCTGGGTCGGGGCACACATTTTCAACATGTCCCCAGTGAAGTATATCAACGCCTGTTTGCAGCTAGGGTGTCTATTTAATTATCATTTCACCAAGAGGTGTGTGTGAAATCTTATGGGGCTTAACTGCTAAGGTCATCAGTCCCTAAGCTTACACACTACTTAACCTAAATTATCCTAAGGACACACACACACACACACACACACACACACACACACACACACGCGCCCGAGGGAGGACTCGAACCTCCGCCGGGACCAGCCGCACAGTCCATGACTGTAGCGCCGGCCGGCCGGTGTGGCCGTGCGGTTCTAGGCGCTTTAGTTTGGAACCGCGTGACCGCTACAGTCGCGGGTTCGAATCCTGCCTCGGGCATGGATGTGTGTGATGTCCTTAGGTTAGTTAGGTTGAAGTAGTTCTAAGCTCTAGGAGACTGATGGCCACAGATGTTAAGTCCCATAGTGCTCAGAGCCATATGAACTGCAGCGCCCGAGACCGCTCGGCTAATCCCGCGCGGCGGTAACACCAAGAGTGCATTGCGAATTCCATAGTTAAGCACAAAGGAAGGACCAGATAATTTGGAAAAGTACATCGAACGCTTCTGTGGGGGACTTGTCTGATTGGAGGGAAGCCTGGATAAAGTATTAAAGTGGGAATTTAAAGGAATTATTGAAGACAGGAGGTGAAATAAATGAGAAAGGATAGATAACATTCAATCCGAATTTCTAAAATCATTGGTGGAAGTGGCAACCAAACGACTATTCAAGTTGGTGTATAGAACTTACGAGACTGGTGACATACCATCAAACTTTCGGAAAAATATCATTCACACAGTTCCAAAGACAGCAAGGGGAGAGAGAACTATCGCACATTCAACTTGACAGCTCATGCAGCCAAGTGTCTGACAATAGTAAGATACGGATGAATGGGAAAGAAAGGTAGTCATCAATTAATACTTCCGGGCTGATGCCGTGGTCCATACGTAAGTCTCTCTCCTGAATTGCAGTTCGCCGATTGTCCTCGGAGGATGCCTTCCGCAGTCGAAGGCGAAACGTCACGGGAGAGTCTTATATCTGGACCACGGCATCTCAGCCTGGAAGTGTTAAGGGATGACAACACTTGGCGTGAAAGCTTTCACTCTATGAAAGAAAGGTAGTGTATGTTAGATGTGTAATATAGCGATCGGTTTGACTTTACGAAAGGTAATGGCACAAGACAGGCCGTTCTGATTTCATTCTCGATAATGGAAGGAAGGCTGAAGGAAAATCAAGATATGCTCATAGGTTTTCTCGATCTTGAAAAAGTGTTTGTCGGTGTGATATGGCATAACTAGCCGACGTACCCTGGCCGTGATGGACCAACAGAGAGAGATCTTTAAGGTTCTGGGCGTTGGCAGGTTGATGATGGTTTGATGTGGACGTCTGCAGGGTCTAGGCCATCTCTACTAAACACATGTTGCAAAAAATGCAACTTTGGTAAGGAAAAAATTGCACGTTTGCAACGAAGGCCATTCTCCAGCTGGCTTTGGAAACCATCTGCCGCGCGGGGTAGCCGCGTCGTCTTAAGTGCCTTGCCACGGTTTGCGCGGAACCTCCCGTCGGAGGTTCGAATCCTCCCTTGGGCATGGGTGTGTGTGTTGTTCTTAGTGTAAGTTACTTTAAGTTAGATTAAGTAATGTGTAAGCCTAGGGACCGATGACCTCAGCAGTTGTACCCATAGAAGAAGGAAAAAAAAAAAAAACAAACACGATAGTTTACGCAAGAAGGAATGTCGTCAATCAACTGCCCAGACTGCCCCAGATAGACTGGTGCAGACTAGATTCCAAAATACAACTGATGTAACTGTTAAAGGTCAAAGGGGGTGTTGAGTACGAAGAAGGACCGAGAAACTCTATCCAGTGGCAGCTGCAGATATATGTCCCAAAAGGCTATACGTGAGAACTGCCCCCCACCCCCTCCCAGCAATTTTGCCAACAACTACTCCAGATGCTGAGTCGGATACAAACCAGTGACGAAAAGACATTCACTGTCAGTTTAACATAAAAGGTGGATGACACCATTGGGATTCTGACTCTCCACCAAAGGGTTGGAGAATGACTCTAAGAAATGTTAGAAACAATGCCCTGATCCAGCCAGCAATGCGAATCGGCCATTCCCTTGTCACGTGTGGAGAAAGGAATGGACGAAGGGGCGACAATACTTAGATTCAGCTGATGGCTTAAGAGAAATGTGTGCCTCTAAATTTTCTGCTTGACGAAAGGTATTGTCAAATAGCAAATTGTATGGCGCAGTAAGGAAACCATGTCGTGGAAAGTAACCGACTGATGCACTAAATGGCTTTTGTCAACTACATGGAAGCCACAGACAGAAAAAGTGCAGTGGCCAAAAATATTTTGCACCAATGAGGAATTGACAGCTAACCATGTAAGTTGCCGTTCTGCATTCTTATAACGTGTGGAAACAGGGAAGTGTCTCGTCAAAGCAGTACACTATTTACTGTAACACATGACACAGTGTCCGTTGCAGTGCGGTTCAGACCAATTGCCTGTATGTATCTGAGTTAAGGGGCTGACCGTCGCTCCTGTGTCTACTTGAAATTCAAGCGATCGCCATCCACTACCAGCGTTAGCAAAATACGGTGTGGCAACAGTTGCTGAGCGACGGAGATAATGCCAGAGTCCAGTGAAAACATAGGGTTTTTTTTATGGCCGACCCACGGCATGCCAGTTGCCACATATAGTTAGTTACTGAATGCCCTACCTGATGGCATATTCCACCCATGGTCTCGAACATGCAACAACAGACAATCGGGGAAGAGTAGCTGGCTCGCCCGTTGAGCTGAAGAGAATGACGCTCAGGACCCGAATAACGCTCTGGGCTGGAATGGTGTCACCACTTCCAAAGCGTTGGCTTGGTAATGTATAATGTTAATCACAAATGTTTAGTCTTGACAGGAGAACTGATGAGAGCCTGTGAGCAAGACTGAATTGGTTTGTGCCATTTATACAACGAAAGTTACGTTTTTTTTTTGTTTGAAATTGACTCATTTATATGTTTTATGGTGCTGAAGAGTGTATTCAGAAATATGTTTAGGCAAGCCTGTAGGTAGCTGACAATAATTTGCCATAGTGGTTAGGTGGCGATCAAAATTAAGTCTGAGAGTAGTCGTAGTGTTGTATGTTTAATAACAGAAACTACATGTATTGTCTGCGGCCAAGGACCATGTATTATTACTTTATTTTCCCCATTCAGTGTGCTTGGGCAAAGTTACTCGGTTGAGCTGTGCTTTCTAGAACTCTAATGAGATGCAGATTAAGTTCTGTTTAATTGTTATGGTTCTGTGGTCACGAAGATTTAATGGTTAAATATTTGTTGTTAAATATTGGCCTACAACTGAACAACTTGCAGCCTGAACCCCTCTCCACCGAAGTCCTATACACCACATTGAATAGACAGAGATGCTTTTGGTTTCCCCTATACTTCTGGTGATGAAATATATATTATAAAACCGATCATATATGTTGCATAAATAATCAACAGCCTGAGAAGTTCTGTAATCTTTCATGTAGCAAAATACATATGATTGCAGTCTTCGGAGATGCGAAAAGTTGAGAACGATAGGGAGATTAAAATCAGTGGAGAGTAATAGAAACGCCATGATATTTTGGAGGATTATCAAATAGTACATAATGTGTACATATTCACAATATATATAAATGACCTAGTAGATAGTGTCGGAAGTTCCATGCGGTTTTTCGTGGATGATGCTGTGGTATACAGAGAAGATGCAGCATTAGAAATTTGTAGCGAAATGCAGGAAGATCTGCAGCGGATGGGCACTTGGTGCAGGGAGTGGCAACTGACCCTTAACATAGACAAATGTAATGTATTGCGAATACATAGAAAGAAGGATCATTTATTGTGTGATTATATGATAGCGGAACAAACACTGGTAGCAGTTACTTCTGCAAAATATCTGGGAGTATGCGTGCGGAACGATTTGAAGTGGAATGATCATATAAAATTAATTGTTGGTAAGGTGGTTGCCAGGTTGAGGTTCATTGGGAGAGTCCTTAGAAAATGTAGTTCATCAACAAAAGAGGTGGCTTACAAAACACTCGTTCGACCTATACTTGAGTATTGCTCATCAGTGTGGGATCCGTACCAGATCGGGTTGACGGAGGAGATAGAGGAGATCCAAAGAAGAGCGGCGCGTTTCGTCACAGGGTTATTTGGTAAGCGTGATAGCGTTACGGAGATGTTTAGCAAACTCAAGTGGCAGACTCTGCAAGAGACGCGCTCTGCATCGCGGTGTAGCTTGCTGTCCAGGTTTCGAGAGGGTGCGTTTCTGGATGAGGTATCGAATATATTGCTTCCCCTTACTTATACCTCCCGAGGAGATCACGAATGTAAAATTAGAGAGATTCGAGCGCGCATTGAGGCTTTCCGGCAGTCGTTCTTCCCGCGAACCATGCGCGACTGGAACAGAAAAGGGAGGTAATGACAGTGGCACGTAAAGTGTCCTCCGCCACACACCGTTGTGTGGCTTGCGGAGTATGAATGTAGATGTAGATGTGAAAGGGTGTTATTTTGGTAAATTGTCTGATATTTTCCACATACTGGTGAGGTACTAAAAACAAGAGTTGACACAGATGTATGTAAGGGGCAGCTGGTACACGTGTGGTGTTTTTGTTTCAGACGGTGCTGATGGCACACGCGCTGCGGCGCGTGTCGTACGCCACGTGCGACCCCTCGCACTCGCAGTTCAGCTTCCTGGCGAGGGAGCCGCGCGGTCACTGCAGCCTGCAATGCTGTCACTCCTTCCTCGCCAAGTCGCCGCAGCAGGTACTGCTCATCACGTTACTTGTAACCGAAACCTCGGGATTAACAGCTACTCAGATTTTATCCCAACGTCAGAAACTACACTGAAGCGCCAAAGAAACTGGTATAGGAATGCGTATTCAAATACAGTGATACGTAAACACGGAGAATAAAGCGATGCCATCAGCAACGCCTGTATAAGACAACAAGTGCCTGGCAAAGTTGTTAGATATGATACTGCTGCTACAATGGCAGGTTATCAAGATTTAAGTGAGTTTGAATGTGGTGTTTTAATTGGCGCACGAGCGATGGGACAAAGTATCTCCGAGGTAGTGATGAAGTGGGGACTTACCCGTACGACCATCTCACGAGTGTACCGTGAATATCAGGAATCCAGTAAAACATCAAACCTCCGACATCGCTGCTGCCGGAAAAAGATCCTGCAAGAACGAGAACAACGACGACTGAAGAGAATAGTTGAACGGGACAGAAGTGCATTCTACAAATTGCCAAAAATTTCAGTGCTGGGCTATCAAAAACAGTCAGCGTGCAAACCATTCAACGAAATATCATCGATATAGGGGGTTTCAGTGCCGAAGACCCACCCGTGTAACCTTGTAGGCTGCACGATACAATGCTTTACGACTCGCCTGGGCCCGTCAACACCGACGTTGGACTGTTGACTGGAAACATGTTGTCTGGTCGGGTGAGGCTCGTTTCAAATTGTATCGCGCGGTTGGACGTGACATGAATCCATGGGCCCAACATATCAACCGATGGTTGTTGAAGCTGGTGGTGGCTCTGTAGCGGTTTGGGACGTGTGCAGCTGAAGTCATACGGGACGCCTGATACTTCTAGATACGACTCTGGCAAGTGAAAATACGTAACCATCCTTTCCGATCACCTGCATGCATTCATGTCCACTGTGCGTTCCGACGGACTTGCACAATTCCATCAGGACAATACGACACCCCACACGTCCAGTATTGCCTACACGGTGGCTCCAGGAACACTCTTCTGAGTTTAAATACTTTCGCTGGCCACCACACTCCTCAGGCATGAACATTATTGAGCATATCTGGGATGCCTTGCAACGTGGTGTTCGTACTCTTACGGATTTATGGACAGCCCTACAGGACAGTTCCCTCCAGGAGTACTTCATACATTACTCTAGTCCATGCCACGTCGTGATGCGGCATTCTGCGTGCTCGCGGAAGCCTACGAGACAGTAGGCAGGTATACCAGTTTGTTTGGCTCTTCAGTGTATGTCATCACACACACATTAACCTGTGCTCAAATCTGTGCTGTTAATTCAATGGCGGAGCTGAAAATTGAGAAGTAGTTGCTGTTAACTGAAACGCTCAGACTTTTGCAGAAAATACTCTCGTTCGACGTAAAAAAAAATAGCCTTTTAACGCCTATGTACTAGACTGCCGAAAAAAAGCTGGGAAGTAGAAAACAAAATTGAAATCGAAAATGGAGAGGAACATCTGACCTGCGAGCTACGACATAACCTTCTGGACGAGATGGTGCAACAACTAAGACACTGAACTTCTGGTGGAACGAATCTCAAACCACCGCCCACTTAGAAGGGTTTAGGTTTTCTGTGGATTCCGTGAATCGATTAACGCGAATGCCAGCATGCTTGTTACCACTGAAAGAGTTCCTAGCTCTATCTCTAATGAAACTTCGTGGCAGATTAAAACTGTGTGTCGGACCGAGACTCGAACTCGGGACCTTTGCCTTTCGCGGGCAAGTGCTCTACCATTTGAGACATCCAAGTGCGACTCACAACCCGCCCTCACAGCTTCAATTCTGCCAGTACCTGGTCTCCTACATTCCAAACCTCACAGATGCTCTTCTGCTCACCTTGCAGACTAGTACTACTGGAAGACAGGATATTACACATGGCTTAGCCAGGTCGTCATTGTTGTTGTTGTTATGGTCTTCAGTCTTAGGACTGCATTGACCGAGCTCTCTACCCTAATCTGTGCACTTCATCTCTGAATAACTACTGCAACCCCCAACCATTTGAACGTGCTTATTGTGTTCATCTCTTGGTCTCTCTCTCTCTCTCTCTCTCTCTCTCTCTCTCTCTCTCTCTCTCTACTATTTTTGCTCCTTAAATTTCACTCCAATATTAAATTTGCAGGGTGACAATTATTGAACTGTATAGAAAACACGTAAATTAGTTACCAACTACGGCGTGCACACACATTATTCGACACGTAAACGTAACTGCAAATATTCAGATTTATGTTGTGACATGTCCGATATGCATGCCATCATTGGCGATGATGTGGCGTAGACGAATAGCGAAATTTTGCCTGACCCGCTGAAGTGTCGGAACATCGATGCTTTCGATGACCTCCGGAATATCAGTTTTCAGCTCAGCAAAGGTTGTAGGTTATTGTTGTGCAGCCGGCCGGAGTGGCCGTGCGGTTCTAGGCGCTGCAGTCTGGAACCGCATAACCGCTACGGTCGCAGGTTCGAATCCTGCCTTGGGAATGGATGTGTGTGGTGTCCTTAGGTTAGTTAGGTTTAAGTAGTTCTAAGTTCTAGGGTACGTGACCTCAGAAGTTTTGTCCCATAGTGCTCAGAGCCATTTGAACCATTTTTTATTGTTATACACCTTGTCTTTAATATAGCCACAGAAGAAAGTGTAATTTAATGTTCAGATCCTGAGTATATGGCGGCCAATCGAGGCCCATGCCAGTGGCCTCTGTGTACACCAGAGGCTAGAATGCGGTCCGGAAAATGCTTGTCCAGGACATCAAACACCTCTCGTGCATCGATGGGGTCGAGGTCCGTCTTGCATGAACCACCTTGTCGAAATCAGGGTCAGTTGGTATAATGAGGATGAAATCATCTTCCAAAACCTTCACATACCGTTAGGTAGTCAAGTGGACATTGCAGACCACACAGTCACCCTTCTCGATCGTGAAATGCAAATTCTCATTTCCCCAAATGCGTAAATTTTGCTTATTGACGAACTCATCCAAACAAAAGTGGCCTTCTTGGCTAAACCAAACGACAATGCGTTTATTAATTCCTATTAAGCTCCGCGGCCAACCGTGCAGTTTGAACGTCCTAACGCAATGTGTTCAGAAGTTATGACGATTTTATTTCATATAGTACAATAACTGTCACACTGTATGGTTCTGTGATTTCAGAATGTGTCGAACTAAAAGATCCTTCCTTTTCCTCGTGTTGTATCACAAATTTCACCCAGATCCACTCAGTAGCTGCTCATTAGTTACGCGATCTACCCACTTAATCTTCAGCATTGTTCCGTACCACCAAGCTTCAAATGTTTCTGTTATCTTCTTGTCTTATTTGCTTTTCGTTCGTGCAAGGCTACAATCGAGACGAATACCTTCAATAACAGTTAAATTTATATTCAGCATTAAAATATGTCCATTTTTCGAAAACGCTTTTTTTGAAATTGCTATTTCATGTTTTGTACCTTCTCTACTTTCACGACCATCAGTTGCTTTACTGCCCAAATTGCAGGATTCGTCAACCCACAATGCATCAAATAAAAAGTCTACGTATTGTATTATGAGTACTGTTTGGTGTCCTTGTATGTAGAAATTTGATGGTGCTAATAAATATTGATGTTTATACATGTCTGGTCGACACTTTCTCTGTTCTGTCACTTCACAGCAGTGAGAAAAATTTACCATGCACACTTTGCTAAGAGCACCGAATGTTATTTTGGTCATTAATAATCATTACTATCATTACCAGTTCCTTTATTAATGTCCATTCACCCCATCACTCCTATAGTTATGCGTTTTCCTACTTTTTGGAATGCGGATGGTATCTCATAATCTCACGTTCGCCATTCAGTGTCTCGTTTCCTAATCTGGCTCCCTCGGCATCACCTGACTTAACAACTGCTATACTTGGGCGCACAGACCTTGTAAGCTCCATGATTGGCTATCAAGGCGAATTTCGTGTTGAGCAGTACTCAGTATGGGAAGAGATGTGTTTAATTTAGTATTAATCATTTTGATATATACACGGCGTACCATAATTAATAGCGAAAACTGATACGGTTCCACGAATACAGAAGCTAAACCCACGCCCACAAACAAGCTGTTTACAAGGTAATTGAGAATATTTGATTATGTGTCGGCAATGTATTCAGTATGAAGTAATGTCCTAGTACAGATGAATTTGAAATGCAAATTTTTTCGATTATATCCCCATCTACTTCAGTTGTGTTAATTGTTGTTTTAATAGGACAAATTAAAAGTATTGGCTCAGGAAAACTGTTTGGTTTTACAAGTAGCGTACTTGAAGCTGTCAAAAGGTACCAGAATAAATGATTGCAATACCTAACGAGAATACTTTGTTAGAGACTACAACCAATAGCATTCCAATAAACACCAACAAAACGACTGAACTACTAACGAGCTAGGACACGATCACAGGAGCAGTTGTTTCCTTGACCAGATCGAGAGTTCGCTCAACATTTGATTCGGGAGAAATATTGAGGTCGATTCCTACTGGACTTCACGGAACGAAACCTAAGTTTAAAACATACCGGAATGTACTGAGTAGCGGCATATGTACAAATCACCATCGTGACACAACGGATCGGGACGGGACGGAACAGAACGGAACGGAATGTCAGTGTCTAGAATTGTTGGACAGAAAGTTTTGGCGTAGGGGACGAGACAGTGCAGTTGTCTGCTACCATGAAAAGTTAACCTATGTCCACCACGTTCACTCCAATTACTGTAGTTGATTTCGTGGTTTGTGTGTTCTGAATGTTTGCTTTATTCTGTGCTTTATTTTCGTGTCACTTTGTGAAGAAAGCTAAAGACTTGAGTTTCCTACGTGTGCTATTTGACGAGAGAGGCCTAATACCTGACGGCGTAAAATTATTTGGGTTTTACAAAACCTACATGGATAAAACATTTAAACTGTACATAAATGAAAACACAAATACTTGGAACACTTTTCATTAAAAGCCTGTATTTAGCCGTAAATGTCACATTTACTGTAGAATAAGACTGTTTTTAACATTATTTGGTACCTAGAGTAAAAAAAATGCTCATAATTCATCAAATAAAAAGGCTGCGTATTGTATTATGAATACTGTTTAGTGTCCTTGTATGTAGAAATTTAATGACGCTAATAAATATTGATGTTATCACCTATCTGGATGACACTTTTCTTGTTCTGTCACTTCACAGCAGTGAGGGAAATTTACCGTGTACACTTTGCTAAGAACACTGAATTTTGTTTTGGACTTTAATAATCACTACTATCATTACCAGTTCCTTTATTAATGTCCGTTCACCCCATCACCCCTATAGTTCTCTGTTTCCTAATGTTTTGGAATGCGGATGGTATCTCATAATCTCACGTTCGCCATTCAGTGCTGAGCAAAACGACGTGGCTTAATGTTGAAAACATTCGTGTTGAGAAGAATCCACATTGGACTTTGACTGGCCCTAGAAACTTACAGTATCTTTCGTGACGTTCCGTAAAGCTATGCCCACACGATGCCTCTTACGTCGTGTGCAATCGCACGGGAATAAAAGGGCATTCACAAAAATTTACGGAAATAACGCATGTATGCATCTGCGTTCTTATATCCACATGTTGCCACAACGCGAAAGCAGTCTGCTGTGAATCTCCTCCTTCGCTTGGGAGATTTTGTTGCCTTTATTCAGTCATGGACTGTGGGGCTGGTCCCGGCGGAGGTTCGAGTCCTCCCTCGGGCATGGGTGTGTGTGGTTATCTTTAGGATACTTTAAGTAGTGTGTAAGATTAGGGACTGATGACCTTAGCAGTTAAGTCCCATAAGATTCCACACACATTTGAACATTTGATTATTCCTGAAACTGAGAAATACTTAAGGGAGGTTCCTAACCGTCCTGTCAAGGTTAATTTACCTTCAATGCCTCATTTGTGTTTAATCATGAAATATGATATGTAGATTAGCATCTTCGGGCTCGGCAAATTTGGGAATTTCATAGACGCCAGGATCCACTGGAACGGAGGTTGTGTTTTTCAGTTTCGTACTGTTTACATCGTCAGTGCGCTTCATTTCTATTTTTAGTAGTTTGTTGAAGAGTTACACAAATCCTGTCACTTCTTTTGTTTCAATATCAGGCTCCTCAGTTGTGCTTTGAAGCCACTGTAGCATGATATTCGTTCACAGTTTCATACACACTTTTCATAAATTTCTCAGTTGTCCTACTTCGAAACTTTCGGTATCTTATTGCTTACAGAAATATGATTGGAGACTTTTTAGCTACTACATGACGCTCTGGACAACAAATCTCGAATTTTTATTTAAATAATCTTAAAAATCGCCTTAACACAGGGCTTTTTTGTTTGTCTGTAATCATCCATAAACTTAAGCCTATGGAGCCAACATACATTATTGCACGTAAATCGCTTTACAGTATAACCTCAGCGCCCTACCAATCAAACACGTATAGACCTCAGCTGCCCGTCGTCTGCTAAAAAGCGCAAAGATTCGAAAGCAGGTAGCAATGCGCTGTACGCACTGCTTCCACTAGCAGGAAATTATGCATGGTCAAATGTGCATGCGTAGTTGCGTTATTGGAAATTTATGCCCACGCGCAAATTTGAACACAAAAAAGGCATCGTGTGGACGCACCTTAACGTCCGGTGCAAATGGACCTGTGGCAGTAGTAGTTTTAAATTGTTCAAACGGGTCTAAGCACTAAGGGACTTAACATCTGAGGCCATCAGCCCCCTAGACTTAGAACTACTTAAACCTAACTAACCTAAGGACATTACACGCATCCATGCCCGAGGCAAGATTTGAACCTGCGACCGTAGCAACAGCGCGGTTCCAGACTGAAGCGCCTAGAACCGCTCGGCCACAGTGGCCGGCAGCAGTAATAGAGGTAGCGCTAGTGATAGTAGTGCTGTAACTAAGGTAGTAACTAAACAAATACACTAAGAGCCTGAGGTTAGGTTTGTGTGTAATGGTGTGGTACACGTGCTCTTTTGCAGGCGGAGGAGCTGCACGCAGCCGTGGGCGACGCCTTTCGGGCAGCGTACGCGGCGCAGCTGCAGCGTGACGTCAGCTCGACCCAGCAACAGGTGCGGCTTCCATTCAGCGGCGCGCGGCAGTTGCTGGCGCGTAGCTCCATAGACAAACCATCTGCATCTGCACTCACACTACACACTACGCACTGGAGAACAGTTGTCAGCCTTAATATACGCCTACCATGACGGATTATTCAAGAGAAACGATCACCTACTTTTTTTTCTTTTTTACGTTTCCTGCTACTTTTTTACGCACTATAAGACACTACGGACTATAATACTGCAAGTTTTACACATTTTTTTAAAAAATAACAATTTTACTAGTTTTATTATTAGATTGCAAAGGCATGCTAAAAAAATTCTTAGTTTATAGAACCGAAGAAACCTTTAAAATCCCTGAAAACTGTCATCTGAACTTTCTTCTTCTTTTATTCATCCGCTTCGCCGTCATTGTTGTCCTCTTCATATATACTGTAAGATTTACTGCACTGCCATCGAGAGCGTTACATATGCTGCGCTCCTTGTAAGATTTAACAATAATGCCCTCTCTCACTCCAGACCAGGACTGTTATCCACTAACACATTTGTTTGAATGTAGCTCATTTTTTAAACTCAATTCGGAGTGAATTTATGTTGGGTTTCGTCCATCATCCGTCTGTTCCATTACTTTCTGATATACACATTAAATAGTTTATTTATCGAGACATGAAGAGGTAGCAATTGTGAAGTAAGTCCTCCCGGAATAACAGCAAGCTCTTTATTTCCCGGTCTCAATTTCTCTTTCGCAGAATTTTACAATACTGATCTAGCACAAGAAGAAAACTCTTCTTCAGTAAAGTACCTTTCCTCGTGTACCAAAACTCTGTTAATCAATAATTTCATGGCAGCCACGCCATCCAGTCCTTTTCATGTACGTGAATAATAACACGTGGTGGTATTTCAGGTTTTGGCGTTGTTTTGCGCTTGAAAATGATTATTGGATTAACTTTAGCACCGTCAGTACAACCTGCAAGGACAACTGTGTAGTGCATTTTTGCACGTCCACTTGTTTTTACAGTTATAGTTTTAGCATCTTTCACAGCAACATTTCTGTTACTCCGCTCATCAAATGTCAGGGGAGTATCATCGATATTCCGTATTTGGCTCAGTTCTAGTTTTCTGTTGATGTTGAAAAATAAAGCGATGGAAATATAATATTTTCTCTTCATGCTCTTGAGGAATTTTCTGAAATATTTTGGTTTTTGTTCGCATGCTAAGTGAATGTCGTTTCATAAATCTGTAGCGCCAATCAACTTCACTTTTAAAGTCTGTTAAGTTCCATTGTAGCTCTAACATTACGAGCGTGTATTTCAATCATTTTTGTATTACTACCAATGAGATTTTGACGGTGTTCTTGAATCCATTTCAGTACGTCATTTTCTAATCTTGGCCGTTTTGCATTCTGCCCTCTATTTCCACATTTAATCTTCCTCATTTTTTTCAGTTCTTCTTTGCTAGCCCGCCAGTCGCGAATGGTTTTTTCTGTTGATGGAGGGCCGAAATGCCGCTCAGCTACTCTGTTTGCATGTTCGGCTGCATAAACTATTGCTTTCAGTACGATTACCATTTATTCCTTTTCACTACGGAACTAGGTACTAACAAGAACATTGTACTGTTATCGATAACACAAATCACTTCCAATTCAAGTTCACTGGAACCGTAAACCGCAATGACGCATTATAAGCTGGACATTGTTCTGGGTCTGTAATGGCGGAGCGGGAAGGACACAGTATTAGCAAGCTTGTGTATGCCTGCAACTCATGTTCGTCGAATCGGTGCACTGCTGATGCGAGCTGAAGCCAATATTGCCAGACGCAGGTAGGTTTCCCGCGCCATCAACTATGTGGCCATTTTTAAGACTGGTGGAAATTTTTAACGAAATATTGGAAATTTTTATATTTATTTCGAGTATAAGACGCACCTGAGTTTAGGAGGTAATTTTCCGAAAAAATGTGTGTCTTATAGTTCGTAAAATACGGTAATTACTGCAATATTAACACTATTGTCCCACAGCGACAAAACTGGAAGTATAAATGAACAATTGGCCAGAACAAAGGGCCTTCTACTCTAATGATGGGTAAAAGGGAAGCGGGATGGAGGCATTTACCCTCCTATGTTACATAAGGTGCATAAAAAGTGCCACGCGTGCATAATTATCTATCTTTCGACTGGGTTTGTGTATAGCAATGGAAAGAAAGGCTGATTCCTTGGTTGCAGAAAGGAGTATTACGATAACGGTGAAATTGAAACTTCCTGGCAGATTAAAACTGTGTGCCCGACCGAGACTCGAACTCGGGACCTTTGCCTTTCGCGGGCAAGTGCTCTACCAACTGAGATACCGAAGCACGACTCACGCCCGGTACTCACAGCTTTACTTCTCCCAGTACCACGTCTCCTACCTTCCAAACTTTACAGAAGCTCTCCTGCGAAACTTGCAGAACTAGCACTCCTGGAAGAAAGGATATTGCGGAGACATGGCCTGGCCACAGCCTGGGGGATGTTTCCAGAATGAGATTTTCACTCTGCAGCGGAGTGTGCGCTGATATGAAACTTCCTGGCAGATTAAAACTGTGTGCCCGACCGAGACTCGAACTCGGGACCTTTGCCTTTCGCGGCGTACCGGGCGTGAGTCGTGCTTCGGTAGCTCAGTTGGTAGAGCACTTGCCCGCGAAAGGCAAAGGTCCCGAGTTCGAGTCTCGGTCGGGCACACAGTTTTAATCTGCCAGGAAGTTTCATATCGGCGCACACTCCGCTGCAGAGTGAATATCTCATTCTGGAAACGGTGAAATTGTTCGCACATGACCATTTCATACATGATCGCCTCGTCATTAGTATAACACCAAATGCGACGAATGAAGCTGAATCTTGATGGAAATTTATTTGTATTTATTTACTTGATACGTTAGTAACTTACTAGCAAGTATACTTGTAGGTTCTCCCTAAGTAGCCACTTCTCCGAGTAGAATAATTTAGGAAAGCTGTCGGGAACGGCGCCGACGGATATCTCCACTCAGACCCACAGTGAATCCCTATCGACTTCATAAGAAGAGATTAACAAGCACATCATCACACTCAAAAGTGACAGGGCTTTGGGAAATAATAGAATTATCGTAGAAGTGTTGAAAACTTTCCTTCTACAAGTTACATGCAAAATTGTGTCAGCATGCCTCCAGAGTACAGGCGGTAAATCGACCACAGTATTGGCGACAACCAAGCCAGCTGTCGCACTGGCCGGAACAGTTCAATTTAAAAAGAATATTAAAATACAGTCCACTCGGTTCCTTTACGTAATCGAGATTGTATATGATTCAGTCGATCGGAAATCCCGTTTGTCATCCTGGAAGAACAACAACCTGACCCGAAAACCCTAAATCTCACAAACGACCAGCAAAAGATCCTACGCAAAGTTCATGCTTGATTCATCAAAACCATTTCTGACCAAAACCGGGGTTCTATGGGGCGACAGTCTGTTTTCTATCCTCATTAAAACCGAGCGAGGTGGCGCAGTGGTAATACACTGGACTCGCATTCGGGAGGACGACGGTTCAATCCCGCGTCCGGCCATCCTGATTTAGGTTTTCCGTGATTTCCCTAAATCACTCCAGGCAAATGCCGGGATGGTTCCTCTGAAAGGGCACGGCCGACTTCCTTCCCCATCCTTCCCTAATCCGATGAGACCGATGACCACGCTGTCTGGTCTCCTTCCCCAAAACCAACCGACCAACCTATCCTCATTAAAAAAAAAAAAAAATGGTTCTGAGCACTATGGGACTTAACATCTGTGGTCATCAGTCCCCTAGAACTTAGAACTACTTAAACCTAACTAACCTAAGGACATCACACACATCCATGCCCGAGGCAGGATTCGAACCTGCGACCGTAGCAGTCGCGCGGTTCCGGACTGCGCGCCTAGAACCGCTAGACCACCGCGGCCGGCTCTATCCTCATTAATCTGGTTTTGGACAAAGCGGGAAAAAGAACATAAAAACCAAAACTGTGGGAGACACACAAATTTTACAGGACTTGAATATTACATACAGATTTCTTTCCTAGCTTTCGCAAATAACCTGACACCACTAGCACACGACAAGATGACAACAATTAAATAGACAAAAACTCTTAGGGAATTTGTTTACGGAGATGGCCTCCCAATTAAATTTCCGAAAAACTAAGTAGGTCCGCTCAATATTGTAAAAGAAAGACGTAAATTTTTTGTGCATATCCACAGACTCTCAACAACAATAAACGCAACACTGCAATGTACATAGAGTAACTCAAAACTAAACCAATAAGACAACAGCTCAAAAAGTATTTAAACAGGCTTATAAAAGTCAGACACACATTTTCAGCTGAACCGAATACAACCGGAAAAATAGAAAATGAGATGTTCTGCCACTGAATGAGGTCTGCACCAGCCCAGGGAGAAAGTGGACTAACGAAAGAAAAAGAATCCACAGAAAAAAACCTCCGAAGATTGAAATATAATAGCTTTTTTGTGATTCGATAGGACCCAACTACACGTTTTTGTATCCCGCCTGGAAGGCGAGTGTAGGAAGCGAGTAGGAGCAGGTGAGGTAGAACACTTGGTACTGCAATTAGGTTATAACTCTTTTACTTAACTTTGTCTGAGATGAGCACGTAGGTGCGAAGCCGTTCATCCATCAAATCCAACAGCGGCTAGAAGTTACAAAGGCAAAATCTGTAGTGGCTCGCCCACTATGAAATAGAGCAGTGTTGGTTGGTCGTCTCCTCGGAATCAACTGGGCAGAACCTGGAGCGGCGCTCGTAGAGCTGCACAGCGTCTGCTAGAGGGCGCTGTCGTCTGTGTCGGTGTCGTAGTGCCAACCTACGAACTTGTACCTACTCTGTGGCGTCGTAACTATCGATAACATACACGAATTAATAATAATAATAATAATAATAATAATAATAATAGGAACCGTGAACATATCTACAACTAGATGTTCATCTCTAGATATGCAGAACCAAAACACTGTACGAAAGTAGTCACGCCAGAATCTTCATATGCATGTGATTGCTCAGCAATGAATTAAAATGTGGACGGAATAGAGATAATTGAAAACCGAAATAATTAAAATATAATAGATGGAATGTAAACACAAAATCTTGGAAAATGAAGTAGTGAGGAGATTTAGCATATAACATAAACGTGAAAAGTAATGCCACAGCAAAGGTTAATCTTCTTTTGACATATCTTCCGAATTAATAAGAATGGACAAACCGCAAACGTCACAAATAAAGATGTCGATAGTAAAATAGATTACAGAAATAAGGAAAGATCTACAATGAAAACAAACCAAAGAATTGGTAACATGGGGAGAAGATGGATCAGTACTTTAAAAGTAGGAAACAATAAACAAAGATGAACTGAAATTGTGGCATGGTTGCAGCTGGTGAGTATGCAGATAAAAAGTGACAGTAACAACAATAATAATGAATAGTAAAATTAATAATGATAAAAATAAAAGTATACCTCAGAAGGAAAGTAAATGGAAGTAGAGTGGAAATTACTAAGTACAACAAGGGAAATCTTGCGGAAGAAAACACGAAAGAAAGCTGCAAAGGAAATCGATAGTAATCTAGCAGAAACTAGATTGGTCAAAAGGGAACAACATGTCGAAAGCAGAAGGCGACACCCGAAAACAGTGTTCAAGAAGTAGCATATATAGAAAAAAGAATAGATATAACAAAATTTGGGTTAACATAAAGTGCCAAGAAAAAGTGCTGGAGAGAAGAAATTCGAGGAAAGCGTGATTTCAAGAGAGAAACAATATGACACTGAAGGGAAGGTACTACAAAATCTGCCAGGAAACATAACGAACCGTAGAACACAGGACGATTGCAAGGATCGTAGGACAAGGCAGATCTATCGAAACAAAAAATCTTCTGTTAAATTCACTAGAAAGGAACAGTTCATAAAAGCATCAGCACGGAAAAATACTTACCGACAAGAGTGACGTACAATAAAGATGTAAGATATGCTTTTTACAATTACTCAATTGCAATGATCCACAGCCTCAGTTTAAATTTGAAGAACATCATACAGTTTATGTAAAAGTCACCACCCCATCTTTAAGTGATACACAGCAAGCAATAAAAAAAGTTGGAGAACAACAAGGCTTGTGGTGTAAACCACTATTAAACAGAGTGATCCCAATAACTGACTAACTAATTGCTGACTACCAATGCGGTTCCACAATAGATTATTTATTCACTCCAAGACATATAACTGAGAAGACGTGGGAATTCAATGTTGATGTCCCTGTATTAATTCTACATTTCAAAATGTCCTACGGTAGCATACATTGACAGACACTGCTATATACAATGTGCGAATCTGAAGTAACATGAAGGCTAATTGGATTAGTTAAAATGTGTTTAGGTGAAACTTTATGTCGTACAAAGACGCCTACAGGAGGTACTGAAATTTTAAGGTATTCATTAAATTGTGATAGGGGGATGGTGTCTCACCTACTTTATATAATACCGTCTTAGAGAGCATCGACAAAGAATTTAGTAAAACTAATCCACAGGGGATCCAAATGGAGGAGGCGAACGTTACTAGACTTACCTATGCAGACGATGTGGCATTAATAAGTACTTTCAAAGCAGAATCAGTCATAATCATGCAGAATTACTACGAAATCGCTAAGGAAACGGGATTACTTGGTAATGAAAATACGACAGAATATTTGATCATAAGTAAGAAAAACCGAAGCGATGCACAATTCCGCTTCAGCTACTTCCGAAGTCACTTTAGTAGCAAGTATACGGATATAAAAATAGATGTCCTTCTAGCAATAGTGAACACACCGCTTTTTAGTTTTAGCAAAATCTTAAAGGAAACATCACTTATCAGTAACCTGAAAATCAGCTTGTACCAGCGATGGGCGTTAACATTTTACGGATGTGAAGCATTAATATTTAGAAAGAAACATGAAGAAAAACGGTTAAAATTCGAAAGAAAAACACAAAGGAAACTTTTTTGATCAGTATGTAATATAAATATGTAATAAAGGATAAGAAGAAATGAAGAATTAAGAGGTCTGTACAACATCGTCAATGCGCTAAAGAAGAGAAGGTTGTACTGGGCCGGGCATGTAGCAAGACTGACCTAATATAGAGTACCTAAAATGTAATTCGGCAGGACAGTAGATGGAACGGGAGGAAGAGAATGATCCAGAATTAGGTGGCGAAATAACATCCGGGAGGACACAGCTAGGATGAAGAACAGCACCGAATGCACAAACATTGCACTCCAAAGAAAGAAAAGGAAGAGCCTCATAGAGCAGGCGTATGGTCGATAAGGACTTTGCCACATGGAAAGTAATGTCGTAATCATAATAATAATAACAATCTGAAATCACGCCTATTAAACTCATCTGCTGTGTTTAATGTTATGATGATATGTATAGTAACAACAACACAACAATAGTACAATTAGTCTATGGCATGATAATTACAATACAGGTGCTATAATGTTAGTTTAACTAACGTTACGCTAAGAATACTCTCAAATTGAAGTAATGGAAAGGAGTGTAAACAGTATCAAATTAAAACAATCAACTGCAGCCTGCAGGCCATCTATGAAAGGATACCGTTGGACGTCGAAATCTCATCATCGAAGTCGGACGTTACACAACATGGCAAAATAAGCTGCAATATGTGATCCTGCTGACTTAAGGATATCTGCCCGAGGAAAAAAATATAAATTTTTCTGTGTGCTGTTGTGATTCTACCTCAAAACATTCTCTTGTTTCCTCGTGGCCATTGAAAGAAAGAAATCTTTGTGTACGAGATAAAGTTCATCTTGCAGTTCTTCTGTGCCTCATAATTCTTAAGCTTTGCTTATAACTGCATAATCATCAGGAAAACCTTCAATTGGTATGTACTTTTGTATTGTGTCTCAATAAGATGACAAATTGGTATGTAATCATTCCTGTGTAACATTGGTTCCGTACACAGACTTCGCCAGTTCTTAAATACAGTTAAATGCAGTATGGAATATTGACTAGCCGATTACTGTTTTTTTTTTCAATATATATTGACTTTGGGGTATTGAACCGTACTGCCAACGGTTTGGTACAAGTGTGAATTCATATATATAAAAGAGAAATCTCAGTATAAATAGTCCGAACAATGGTTTTAAATTAAATGCAATTTCAACATTGGTTAAAATAGTTTTAGTTCAGGAATCTTGACGTGTCGACTATAAAGAAAGAGAACGTAAAAGATACTAGGATGCATACATTTGTAGACAGGAAGTTGCTGGAAGTTATGAATCTACGGACACCTCTGTACGATACTTAAAGAAAGGACGGTATCTGTTGATTGAAAAACGGACATCAGAATCTGAATTTCAAAGAAAGGTTCTATATGGGTGGCATTTTATAACCTCAAGTGGGTAAACCTTATGAAGGATTTATAGGGCGTAAGATCAGACACCTCATTGAAGAAAATCGCGTGGAAGAACAGTATGGACTCGGAAAGGGAATATGAAAAGCTACTTTAATATTTTTTGAGCGACAGTTGATAGGAAAATACCATGAACACAACCGAGATTTGTGGTTAGCTTTTCTGGATTTAAAGGTGTTCGGTGCTATGAGTAAGAAAAGAATGTGCGAAATACTGAAGAAACTTAGAATTCTGGGTGACAGCGTTCAGGATCAAGAACTTGCACGAAGATACTCACAGTACAATTAAAACACATCTAGAAACGATTGAAACTTTTGCCATGAAATCTGAATTAAGGCAAGCTAGAGATCTATCTCCTTAAAATTTCTCTAATAACGAGATGCAGAGAAAAGTAAAACAAAGTATAAGAGATAAAATAATATCCGTGTTTTTTGCTAGTGGCGTATGTCTGTCGAATGACTCTAAAGAAGACCTTCAAAATCAAATAACCACCTAGGTAGTAGCTGCTAAAGTATATCGTAATGAAAAGATATGGGCAACCAATGAAACATCTCGAAGTGGCGGGGAAAGACCTAATGTGGAACAAGAAAATACCACAAAAATGTAAGAGAACATCTATGAAATCTATTACATCGCGATTATGACATATTCATGTGAAATATGGACAATGAGAAGTAAAGATATCAGCAAAATTCACACAGCTGAGATAAGGTTTCTTTTTGTAGCGTGGTCGTAGGGATAAGGAGAGATAGAATCCGGAATGAAGAAAATCGAGAACAGGCTGACGTTGTAAAACTCCAAGACAAAATAATCTCGCATCTGAGACCGTATGGACGCGTAAGAAACACGTGGATGTTAACAGGTTACCAAAACTAATCTATGAATACAACTGAGGGACAAAAGAGCAGATCTCAGGTGCAAGGACATAGTGAAGTTATGTTTCATCTTTAAGTTAAGAAAACTTTCGTCTTTTGCAATTTGCAGTTTTATTCTTGAGTGCCAGACATGTTTCGTCTATTCATGTGCCCTGTTCATGGAACCGTTTGTTGTTATACACTCCTGGAAATTGAAATAAGAACACCGTGAATTCATTGTCCCAGGAAGGGGAAACTTTATTGACACATTCCTGGGGTCAGATACATCACATGATCACACTGACAGAACCACAGGCACATAGACACAGGCAACAGAGCATGCACAATGTCGGCACTAGTACAGTGTATATACACCTTTCGCAGCAATGCAGGCTGCTATTCTCCCATGGAGACGATCGTAGAGATGCTGGATGTAGTCCTGTGGAACGGCTTACCATGCCATTTCCACCTGGCGCCTCAGTTGGACCAGCGTTCGTGCTGGACGTGCAGACCGCGTGAGACGACGCTTCATCCAGTCCCAAACATGCTCAATGGGGGACAGATCCGGAGATCTTGCTGGCCAGGGTAGTTGACTTACACCTTCTAGAGCACGTTGGGTGGCACGGGATACATGCGGACGTGCGTTGTCCTGTTGGAACAGCAAGTTCCCTTGCCGGTCTAGGAATGGTAGAACGATGGGTTCGATGACGGTTTGGATGTACCGTGCACTATTCAGTGTCCCCTCGACGATCACCAGTGGTGTACGGCCAGTGTAGGAGATCGCTCCCCACACCATGATGCCGGGTGTTGGCCCTGTGTGCCTCGGTTGTATGCAGTCCTGATTGTGGCGCTCACCTGCACGGCGCCAAACACGCATACGACCATCATTGGCACCAAGGCAGAAGCGACTCTCATCGCTGAAGACGACACGTCTCCATTCGTCCGTCCATTCACGCCTGTCGCGACACCACTGGAGGCGGGCTGCACGATGTTGGGGCGTGAGCGGAAGACGGCCTAACGGTGTGCGGGACCGTAGCCCAGCTTCATGGAGACGGTTGCGAATGGTCCTCGCCGATACCCCAGGAGCAACAGTGTCCCTAATTTGCTGGGAAGTGGCGGTGCGGTCCCCTACGGCACTGCGTAGGATCCTACGGTCTTGGCGTGCATCCGTGCGTCGCTGCGGTCCGGTCCCAGGTCGACGGGCACGTGCACCTTCCGCCGACCACTGGCGACAACATCGATGTACTGTGGAGACCTCACGCCCCACGTGTTGAGCAATTCGGCGGTACGTCCACCCGGCCTCCCGCATGCCCACTATACGCCCTCGCTCAAAGTCCGTCAACTGCACATACGGTTCACGTCCACGCTGTCGCGGCATGCTACCAGTGTTAAAGACTGCGATGGAGCTCCGTATGCCACGGCAAACTGGCTGACACTGACGGCGGCGGTGCACAAATGCTGCGCAGCTAGCGCCATTCGACGGCCAACACCGCGGTTCCTGGTGTGTCCGCTGTGCCGTGCGTGTGATCATTGCTTGTACAGCCCTCTCGCAGTGTCCGGAGCAAGTATGGTGGGTCTGACACACCGGTGTCAATGTGTTCTTTTTTCCATTTCCAGGAGTGTGTATGTGATAAATTCACAGAGCACAGGTTTCCTCTAGTTTTCTAAGCTTCTACTGTGTATATATGGCAGATGTAGAACAACAAATGGTTGCATGAACGGGAGAAGAAAATGAACGTCACTGAAGCTGCGTAACATGAATAAAATGGTTCAAATGGCTCTGAGCACTATGGGACTTAACATCTGAGGTCATCGGTCCCCTAGAACTGAGAACTGCTTAAACCTAACTAACCTAAGGACATCACACACATACATGCCCGAGACAGGATTCGAACCTGCGATCGTAGCAGTCGCACGGTTCCGGACTGAAGCGCCTAGAACCGCTCGGCCACCGCGGCCGGCGTAACATGAATAGGCGAAACATATGTGGTACTAAAGAATATAATTTTAGCTGCTAAAAACATAAATTTTCTTATCTTTAGGACAAAACATAATTGAAGTCAGCAGCTGAGAAAAGTGGCTGGAAATTTAACATTATGGCGAAATCTGATATCGAGCAGAGTGGGCATATCTGACGGATCATCGAAGGCAGAGAGAAGTTTAAGGACAATTATTGGTGAAGAAGCTTCGTTTGTCAACTCTTCGGACAAGGTAAACAAAATGTTGATGACACTTGGCCGTTAAAGCGATTACGCAAGCACAGAAAGGACACCAAATTTCATACGTATATGTTGCTAGTCACATGTAAGAAAAAAGAGCTATGTACTTTTGATGATCTTCAAATACAGTAAAACTTGTTGGATGGGTACTTCAATTTCACGATGTTTTGCAGTAAACGGTTTCACTACGCTTCGCAGGAAAACAGTAAGTGGCTTACTTCTCTTCTTTTTCTGACGGTCGCAGAAAGGTTTAAACTTGATGCCTCTCTGATGGAAGTGAGAAAGAGTTGAAAATGGTTCATACGCATTCGTACGAAGGTAGCTATCAACTTCCTGCTCATCTGAATTTTTCTAAACCAGGAGGAGTTTCGATTTACTAGCTCGATCGCAGCGTAGTAGATTATGATGATCAAAAAATGTAATTACACACTTAAAAATATCCTGAGGCAAAAATAGTACGGCAGTACAGAAACTGAACCAGAAACTGACAACTGCAGGCGGTACGGGATGATTCAAAAATTTTGCGGGTATGTGAGTTACCTAACACTTTTCACTGAGGAACATTACTTCCCAGGTGGCGTAGCTTGGCAAGTAACTGCAGGAGTGTGCGTCTGCGAGCAAAAACGTCAGGCAAAAATGGAATCGGAAGCAAATCCGGCAGGTTATGGGCACGGAACAGATGTCGTTTCGGGATTACCAGAAGATAACTTCGTCTCCAATATCCTCCCTTCTCAGTATTTTCGCAGATCTCGTCGCGTGGGAATGGGAGCCACCCGATACATAATCAGCGTAATCTGTATCAGCGTCTGTAATCGGCTTACAGAAGGCAAGGAAGAAAAGAAATACGTAATAAGTCGAGAAGGATCTAAGGATGAGGGAAAGGGATTGGGGGGGGGGGGGAGGAGGTGGCTGCGAAGCCACGCGGTGACACATCGATCTGGCGAGACGAGCTCCGAGAACCGATAACAGGCGCCAGCGGTTGGAAGGCATCTCGTGTCACGGCCAGAGAGCAGGGCGCGGAACTGTACCAGGGACACTCCGTTTGGTGATGAAATGGAAACGACAGTGAAAATGCGACGAAGCTTTACGCAAATGTTTTGGGCAGTGTCTCTAGTATGTCCATCGATCACGTCAGCTTTCTTCAATTCTGTGCGAGCAGTGAGCACGTAAAGGTGCCTAGAAAATACTGTCGCCCGCCAAGTATGAGTGCTGTCAGATTTCGCCTGATTTCGAGCTGCCCACGAAACATAACTGTCATGTAATACCTTCTTCACGACACTGCAGGGGGGAATGAAGACGCTCCAGCAGCGTTCTCAATGGGAAGTGTTTGATCACCAGCCATACAGCCCGAACTTGGCTCCCTCAGAGTTTCATCACTCCTCACACGAATTGTTGCCAGTGAAGGCAACATTTTGGCACAGACGATGTCGGAGCGGCCACTATGTAGAGAAGTAGCTGGAAGATGTAGCTAACAGTCGCAAATGAGGCATTTTTGAGCTTCACTGTAATTTCTATTTCGCGACTGATCGGACCTTGATAAACGAATAGCCCTAGTACAGGCGATAAACGACGCAGTATTTCCTACGTAGCAGTAAGAGGGTCTGTTTGGGGGGGGGGGGGGGGGCACAAGCAGGCAAGCACGCGCCTTACTGACGGACACTCATCACTTTCCAGGCAAACTGCTGAAGCTAGTGCTTTTCCGCTTATTCCATTATTTGCACACAGCGGACAAAAAATGTCAAAGCGGGAAATACATCTAATACCTTGTAAAATCACGTCTATCACGGAAAACTTGCTCGGTTCGATGAAGAAAAGAGTCGACAAGCATGCTACATATAGCCACTCATTGATCCTGTGTTGTTATGGTCTTCAGTCCAGAGACTGGTTTGATGCAGCTCTCCATGCTACTCTATCCTGTGCAAGCTTCTTCATCTTCCAGTACCTACTGCAACCTGCATCCTTCTCAATCTGTGTAGTGTATTCATCTCTTGGTCTCCCTCTACGATTTTTACCCTCCACGCTGCCCTCCAATGCTAAATTTGTGATCGCTTGATGCCTCAAAACATGTCCTACCAACCGATCCCTTCTTCTAGTCAAGTTGTGCCACAAACTTCTCTTCTCCCCAATCCTATTCAATACCTCCTCATTAGTTACGTGATCTACTCCCCTTATCTTCAGAATTCTTCTGTAGCACCACATTTCGAAAGCTTCTATTCTCTTCTTGTCCAAACTGGTTATCGTCCATGTTTCACTTCCATACATGGCTACACTCCATACAAATACTTTCAGAAACGACTTCCTGACACTTACATCTATACTCGATGTGAACAAATTTCTCTTCTTCAGAAATACTTTCCTTGCCACTGCCAGTCTACATTTTATATCCTCTCTACTTCGACCATCATCAGTTATTTTACTCCATAAATAACAAAACTCCTTTACTACTTCAAGCGTCTCATTTCCTATTCTAATTCATGCAGCATCACCCGATTTAATTCGTCTACATTCCATTATTCTCGTTTTGCTTTTGTTATTGATCCTGTAGGTAACCAAATTGCAGGAAAGCTGATTGCTACATCTGACTCTGTGGAATTGAGATGTAATTTAGCGGCCCGGGCTGGGCGCGATGGGCGCGGAAGTGCTCGACAAATCGTGTGGTCATGCATGCAGCCCCGTGCAACACGGTTATTGTCGTGTTGGTCGTCCCTAGCCACTATACTGCTGATGGTTGTCCATATTCCAACTGCGAACATATTTCATGTAGGGTGTAAAATGAAACACCCTTCAGCCTCGTAGTTTCCAAACTTTTATTTGGCTACCAGTTTCTGCGATTTACTAACCCATCTTCAAGCTCCTGACCCACGTGTAGGAAGATTCTACTTGGGTTCTGTTCAAAGTAGGGGCCATCAATACTGGTGTTAGTAGATTTCTGCTTGCTATAGCGATATTGCCGGCCGCTGTGGTGGAGAGGCTGTAGGCGCTTCAGTCCGGAACCGCGCTTCTGCTACGGACTCAGGTTCGAATCCTGCCTCGGGCATGGATGTTTGTGATGTCCTTAGGTTGTATTGTATGGTATTGTACGTTAACCGGGGACCTAGAAACGACGGAGAGGCTCTGTCCCCGCCGCAGCCGCAGTGGTCCACGACCCCACGACGACTACCTCAGTCCACTTCACCTCCTCGCCGCCCCACACCGAACCCAGGGTTATTGTGCGGTTCGGCCCCCGGTGGACCCCCCAGGGAACGTCTCACACCAGACGAGTGTAACCCCTATGTTTGCGCGGTAGAGTAACGGTGGTGCTTGCGTACGCGGAGAACTTGTTTGGGCAGCAATCGCCGACATAGTGTAACTGAGGCGGAATAAGGGGAACCAGCCCGCATTCACCTAGGCAGATGGAAAACCGCCTAAAAACCATCGACAGACTGTCCGGTTCACCGGAACTCGACACAAATCCGCCTTGCGGATTCGTGCTGGGGACCGGCGCTCCTTCCCACCCGGAAAGCCGTGCGTTAGACCGCACGGCCAACAGGGTGTCCTTAGATTACTTATGTTTAAGTAGTTCTAAGTCCAGGGAACTGATGACCTCAGATGTTAAGGCCCATACTGCTTAGCGCCATTTGAACCATTTGAACCTTTCGTGTATTTCGTAACGGCTGTTGTCGCCTCAGTGCCTGTTACTTTGGACTTGCATGCATGTCTGAAGGAACATTTCATCGTAATTCAGAATAACACAGGCATTGATTATCGTGTTCCACAGAAGTCGGGTGACGAGCTGGAGATGCGCCCACTGGGCGGCGGCCGTTCGATGGCGGCCCTGACGGACGACTCGCCGAGCAGCGACGAGAGCAACTCGCCCACCGACCTCAACTCGTACCGCCGCCTCGGCGACAAGCCGGCTCTCGTCAAGCGGCTGGGCCTGCAGGGGGGTGGTGGGGGTGGCGGGGGCGGTGGCGGCCACTCTGAGGACAGCCGGCCGCTGCTGGCCGCCGAGCACTGCCCCCGCGGCGCCTCCACCCCCGCCGCCGACGCCAGCAGGCTGCCCCCGGGCTGCGACAGGTAAGCAGACAAAATGGGTGGATCACATCATGGAGAACACCTTGTAATACGAGGGTATTGATTTCTCAAAAATTTACTTATTGTCTAATGTTTTTTATTCCAGTCTTTGATCACAATATGAATTCCTTAGACGATGACCGGTCTCAGTCCGTAATGACCATCCGCAGATCTTTTTAACGCCATGTCCTAAAGTGATAAGGCAATAATGACATCGTCAAAACGTATAAATATAATCAGCATAGCATATTTACAATTTGTACAGAAAGCAGATGGCAGTTATAAGAGTCGAGGGGCATGAAAGGGAAGCAGTGGTTGGGAAGGGAGTGAGACAGGTTTGTAGCCTATCCCCGATGGTATTCAGTCTGTATATTGAGCAAGCAATAAAGGAAACAAAAGATAAATTCGGAGTAGGTATTAAAATCTATGGAGAAGAAATATAAGCGTTGAGGTTCGCCGATGACATTGTAATTCTGTCAGAGACAGCAAAGGACTTGGAAGAGCAGTTGAACGGAATGGACAGTGTCTTGAAAGAAGGGTATAAGATGAACATCAATAAAAGCAAAACGAGGATAATGGAATGTAGTCGAATTAAATCGGGTGATGCTGACGGAAATAGATTAGGAAATGAGACACTTAAAGTAGTAAAGGAGTTTTGCTATTTGGTTCAAATGGTTCAAATGGCTCTGAGCACTATGGGACTCAACTGCTGAGGTCATTAGTCCCCTAGAACTTAGAACTAGTTAAACCTAACTAACCTAAGGACATCACAAACATCCATGCCCGAGGCAGGATTCGAACCTGCGACCGTAGCGGTCTTGCGGTTCCAGACTGCAGCGCCTTTAACCGCACGGCCACTTCGGCCGGCTTCTGCTATTTGGGGAGCAAAATAACTGATGATGGTCAAAGTAGAGAGGATATAAAATGTAGACTGGCAATGGCAAGGAAAGCGTTTCTGAAGAAGAAAAATTTGTTAACATCGAGTATAAATTTAAATGTCAGGAAGTCGTTTCTGAAAGTATTTGTATGGAGTGTAGCCATGCATGGAAGTGAAACGTGGACGATAAATAGTTTGAACAAGAAGAGAATAGAAGCTTTCGAAATATGGTGCTACAGAAGAATGCTGAAGATTAGATGGTTAGATCACATAACTAATGATGAGGTATTGAATAGAATTGGGGACAAGAGGAACTTGTGGCACAACTTGACTAGAAGAAGGGATCGGTTGGTAGGACATGTTCTGAGACATCGAGGGATCACCAATTTAGTATTGGAGGGCAGCGTGGAGGGTAAAAATTGTAGAGGGAGACCAAGAGATGAATACACTAAGCAGATTCAGAAGGATGTAGGCTGCAGTAGGTACTGGGAGATGAAGAAGCTTGCACAGGATAGATTGTCATGGAGAGCTGCATCAAACCAGTCTCAGGACTGAAGAACACAACAACAGCATATTTATATGTCTTGACGATGCCATTATGGCCTTATCACTTTAGGACATGGTGTAAAAACGATCTGAGGATGGCCATTACGGACTGAAACCGGTCATCGTCTAAAGAATTGATATTGTGATCGAAGACTGGAATAAAAAACATTTGACAGTATTGGATCACTGTTTGTATAAGCGACCATGTCGCAGTTGGTGTTACTTATTGTCTGTTTTTAAGAAAAAATTCTCAGTCATAAGTTGCCTAACAGAATTTGATGTCAGTCTAGATTATAGGATTGTATAAAATCGTGACAATATTCCGTCCCATCCATTCAGCTTCAGATCTAAATACGTGAGGTGCAAGAGTAACCCACCGTTGTTGTTATATGGCGTACCATGCAACTCTGCTTACAAATTCGAAATTAATTCGCTAAATGCGAATTCCTTGACTTCAGTTGTATTGGGTATAGATACACTTCTCAAAAATGACATGTGAAAAATTGCGCTGGACCGGTATTCGAATCCTTATTTCTCTCCTATCGCGAGATGTCGCCTTTACCATTTCGACTATCCTTGCACCGTCTCCGGGCGTACTCGACCTTCCGTATGTCAACCTATCTGCACTCTCGCATCGTAGTTTACTGTATTCATCCCCTGATGCCAGCAACATTAATTGGATTCTCGCAGCAGCGGAATCGAGACAACGAGGAATCGAGACCAGTGCTGTGGTAATATTTGCACGGATCTCTGAAAGAACAGATACTGTTGGTGTTCCACTGCTGTACGGAAAAATTCTAAAATAAGTTTCTTGTTGTTGCTGTTAATGACATAAGTCCCATTACTAGAAAATGGCGTAAAGGCCGAAACCTTGGCCTTAATTAAATAAACAGCAAAACACTCGAACGGCGGTGTATTCATTTAAAAGTTACTGAATGACTGTTGCTCATCGACACCTAAAACTGTTTTCTAAAATAATTCGCGAGATGCGAACTCCTTTCAAACATGAATGTAAGCACTTGCTGATAGATTTTGCTGGCTACTCGAAACCGATCGTAATTTTAGAAACATATGCAGTCAAGACAAACATTAGAAGTATTAATTATCACCTGGAAGAAATCGGAGTTCTAAAATGAAAATTATCGATGGCTTTATCCCTCTGCACATATTGGTACTCCAGTGCGATAAGTCTTTCCCAACGGTGGACGACCTCGGTTGCGGCAGACTGCATGATGGCCTTTCAGGAAACTTTCGCCTCGAAAATCATGTTGTACTTTTGGAAATGCGTACCACGCAATGTGTCTTTCATCCGAGGAAATAGGAACAACTTCTTGGATGTCATACAAGGAGAATACGGGAGGAGAGGTAAAACTTGATATCTCAAAAAAGCAGCATATGTCACTACATCCTGCGCAGAATGATCTGGGGTATTGTTGTGGAGCGAAAGCTCCTCCTCGACAACTTACCACGACTTCAACGCTTCACGTCGTTCGGTACTATACTCCTTTGATAGGTTTTCCCTCTGAACGCACACGAAGTTAATCCCAAAAAATACGAATCATGACCGTGATCGTAGACGATTGGATCTTCGCGCCCTCAGGGGGGGCCGAGCGGTTCTAGGCGCTTCAGTCAGGAACCGCGCAACTGCTACGGTCGCAGGTTCGAATCCTGCCTAGGACATGGATGTGTGTGATGTCCTTACCTTAGGTTTGGGTAGCTCTAAGTTCTAGGGGACTGATGACCTCAGATGTTAAGTCCCATAGTGCTCAGAGCCATTTTTGGTTGGATCTTCGCATTTTCCGGCGGTGTGAATCTACATGGATCCACTGCTTGCCCTTTTGTGTCGTCGTCGTATTAATATACCGAGCATGGTGGTAGGACGTCGGAAGACGTCATCTGGCCTGGACTGACACAGCTGTAACATTTTCGCTGCTTCCTGGACTCACCAAGTTTTTGGATGATTGTGAGCAGTCACGGAAGCTAGCGGACAGCGACCTTTGTCATGTTCTAATTTTTGTGTTAGATGTTGAAAACTGATCCATCGCTGTTTCTCACATTTACCATTACCATCCCCATTGCGATACGCCGGTCGTCGAGCACCAGCAAGTTTCAGATCAACGCATACTTCTCTGCAGAGTAAAAATTATTCTGGAAATGTTCCCTTAGGCTGTGGCTAAACCACGCCTCCGCAATATCCGTTCTTTCACGAGTGCTAGTTCCCATGAACCATGGACCTTGCCGTTGGTGGGGAGGCTTGCGTGCCTCAGCGATACAGATGGCCGTACCGTAGGTGCAATCACAACGGAGGGGTATCTGTTGAGAGGCCAAACATGTGGTTCCTGAAGAGGGGCAGCAGTCTTTTCAGTAGTTGCAGGGGCAACAGTCTGGATGATTGACTGATCTGGCCTTGTAACATTAACCAAAACGGCCTTGCTGTGCTGGTACTGCGAACGGCTGAAAGCAAGGGGAAACTACAGCCGTAATTTTTCCCGAGGACATGCAGCTTTACTGTATGATTAAATGATGATGGCGTCCTCTTGGGTAAAATATTCCGGAGGTAAAATAGTCCCCCATTCGGATCTCCGGGCGGGGACTACTCAAGAGGATGTCGTCATCAGGAGAAAGAAAACTGGCGTTCTACGGATCGGAGCGTGGAATGTCAGATCCCTTAATCGGGCAGGTAGGTTAGAAAATTTAGAAAGGGAAATGGATAGGTTAAAGTTAGATATAGTGGGAATTAGTGAAGTTCGGTGGCAGGAGGAACAAGACTTTTGGTCAGATGATTACAGGGTTATAAATACAAAATCAAATAGGGGTAATGCAGGAGTAGGTTTAATAATGAATAAAAAAATAGGAGTGCGGGTTAGCTACTACAAACAGCATAGTGAACGCATTATTGTGGCCAAGATAGACACAAAGCCCATGCCTACTACAGTAGTACAAGTTTATATGCCAACTAGCTCTGCAGATGATGAAGAAATTGATGAAATGTATGACGAGATAAAAGAAATTATTCAGGTAGTGAAGGGAGACGAAAATTTAGTAGTCATGGGTGACTGGAATTCGTCAGTAGGAAAAGGGAGAGAAGGAAACATAGTAGGTGAATATGGATTGGGGGGAAGAAATGATAGAGGAAGCCGCCTTGTAGAATTTTGCACAGAGCATAACTTAATCATAGCTAACACTTGGTTCAAGAATCATAAAAGAAGGTTGTATACCTGGAAAAATCCTGGAGATACTAATAGGTATCAGATAGATTATATAATGGTAAGACAGAGATTTAGGAACCAGGTTTTAAATTGTAAGACATTTCCAGGGGCAGATGTGGATTCTGACCACAATCTATTGGTTATGAACTGCAGATTGAAACTGAAGAAACTGCAAAAAGATGGGAATTTAAGGAGATGGGACCTGGATAAACTGAAAGAACCAGAGGTTGTAGAAAGTTTCAGGGAGAGCATAAGGGAACAATTGACAGGAATGGGGGAAAGAAATACAGTAGAAGAAGAATGGGTAGCTCTGAGGGATGAAGTAGTGAAGGCAGCAGAGGATCAAGTAGGTAAAAAGACGAGGGCTAATAGAAATCCTTGGGTAACAGAAGAAATATTGAATTTAATTGATGAAAGGAGAAAATATAAAAATGCAGTAAATGAAGCAGGCGAAAGGGAATACAAACGTCTCAAAAATGAGATCGACAGAAAGTGCAAAATGGCTAAGCAGGGATGGCTAGAGGACAAATGTAAGGATGTAGAGGCTTGTCTCACTAGGGGTAAGATAGATACTGCCTACAGGAAAATTAAAGAGACCTTTGGAGAGAAGAGAACCACTTGTATGAATATCAAGAGCTCAGATGGCAACCCAGTTCTAAGCAAAGAAGGGAAGGCAGAAAGGTGGAAGGAGTATATAGAGGGTTTATACAAGGGCGATGTACTTGAGGACAGTATAATGGAAGTGGAAGAGGATGTAGATGAAGATGAAATGGGAGATAAGATACTGCGTGAAGAGTTTGACAGAGCACTGAAAGACCTGAGTCGAAACAAGGCCCCGGGAGTAGACAACATTCCATTAGAACTACTGATGGCCTTGGGAGAGCCAGTCATGACAAAACTCTACCATCTGGTGAGCAAGATGTATGAGACAGGCGAAATACCCACAGACTTCAAGAAGAATATAATAATTCCAATACCAAAGAAAGCAGGTGTTGACAGATGTGAAAATTACCGAACTGTCAGTTTAATAAGTCACAGCTGCAAAATACTAACACGAATTCTATACAGACGAATGGAAAAACTGGTAGAAGCGGACCTCGGGGAAGATCAGTTTGGATTCCGTAGAAATGTCGGAACACGTGAGGCAATACTAACTTTACGACTTATCTTAGAAGAAAGATTAAGAAAAGGCAAACCTACGTTTCTAGCGTTTGTAGACTTGGAGAAAGCTTTTGACAACGTTAACTGGAATACTCTCTTCCAAATTCTGAAGGTGGCAGGGGTAAAATACAGGGAGCGAAAGGCTATTTACAATTTGTACAGAAACCAGGTGGCAGTTATAAGAGTCGAGGGGCATGAAAGGGAAGCAGTGGTTGGGAAAGGAGTGAGACAGGGTTGTAGCCTCTCCCCGATGTTATTCAATCTGTATATTGAGCAAGCAGTAAAGGAAACAAAAGAAAAATTCGGAGTAGGTATTAAAATTCATGGAGAAGAAGAAAAAACTTTGAGGTTCGCCGATGACATTGTAATTCTGTCAGAGACAGCAAAGGACTTGGAAGAGCAGTTGAACGGAATGGACAGTATCTTGAAAGGAGGATATAAGATGAACATCAACAAAAGCAAAACGAGGATAATGGAATGTAGTCAAATTAAATCGTGTGATGCTGAGGGGATTAGATTAGGAAATGAGACACTTAAAGTAGTAAAGGAGTTTTGCTATTTATGGAGTAAAATAACTGATGATGGTCGAAGTAGAGAGGATATAAAATGTAGACTGGCAATGGCAAGGAAATCGTTTCTGAAGAAGAGAAATTTGTTAACATCGAGTATAGATTTAAGTGTCAGGAAGTCGTTTCTGAAAGTATTTGTATGGAGTGTAGCCATGTATAGAAGTGAAACATGGACGATAACCAGTTTGGACAAGAAGAGAATAGAAGCTTTCGAAATGTGGTGCTACAGAAGAATGCTGAAGATAAGGTGGGTAGATCACGTAACTAATGAGGAGGTATTGAATAGGATTGGGGAGAAGAGAAGTTTGTGGCACAACTTGACTAGAAGAAGGGATCGGTTGGTAGGACATGTTTTGAGGCATCAAGGGATCACAAATTTAGCATTGGAGGGCAGCGTGGAGGGTAAAAATCGTAGAGGGAGACCAAGAGATCAATACACTAAGCAGATTCAGGAGGATGTAGGTTGCAGTAGGTACTGGGAGATGAAGAAGCTAGCACAGGATAGAGTAGCATGGAGAGCTGCATCAAACCAGTCTCAGGACTGAAGACCACAACAACAACAGTTCCGCAAGGTATGTGGGAAAAGTTTTGTGAAGTTTGGAACATTGGATATGAGGTAATTGTAGAGGCAAAGTTGTCGGGGTGGTTCGTGAGTCGTGAGTCGTGATTGAGTATCTCGGTAGATACGGCACCTATACACGGAAGGCAATGGTCTACGAGTCCTGATCCAGTACACTATTATTTGCCGAGAACTTTCATGTACCTAGTTCTTTCCGCAAATCATTTGCTAATGGAACAGGAGAGGAGGAATGTTTCCGCGATACAGAAAGTACCCTTCGCCACACACCTTAAGGCGGTTCGCAGAATATAGACGTGGAGAGAAATAAAAATTAATTGGAGTTCATAATAATATACACCTCGTATGGCCTGCGTCAAGTAATAGGTCTTTTCATAGTTGGTTTTCCGAGAAACAGTTGAGTATGTTGTTCCAAAGTTATGGTTTGGTAGAATACGATCGCTCAAATTATTCATGTTACAGAAATTACGCACCGCACTCATGTTTTCGCATTATGCAGAGGGTCTTGAAGATATTCGGATTTCCAACCTGGATTGTTATGTGTGTAAACCAACGCCGACGAATGCAGTCTTTCTTCATCAGGAGGAAAGTGTATTTCAGCATCAACTTTTACATCGTGCACAGACTGTAGTAGGCAGCTACCTTATTGTCGGTCATGAATTCTACATCTCCATTAACCCCCGTCCCCTGCATGAACCATGGACCTAGCCGTTGGTGGGGAGGCTTGCGTGGCTCGGCGATACTGATAGGCGCACCGTATGTGCAACCACAACGGAGGGGTATCTGCTGAAAGGCCATACAAACGTATGGTTTCTGAAGAGGGGCAACAGACTGGATGATTGACTGATCTGGCCTTGTAACATCAACCAAAACGGTCGTGCTGTGCTGACACTGCGAACGGGGAAACTACAGCCGTAACCTTTCCCAAGGGCATGGAGCTTTACCGTGTGGTTAAATGATGATGGCGTCTTCTTGGGTAAAGTATTCCGGAGATAAAGTAGCCCCCACATTCGGATCTCCGGGTTGGGACGACTCAGGAGGATGTCGTTATCAGGAGAAACAAAACTGGCGTTCTACGGATCGGAGCGTGGAATGCCAGGTCCCTTAATCCGGCAGGTAGGTTAGAAAATTTCAAGAGGGAAATGGAAAGTTTAATGTTAGATATAGTGGGAATTAGTGAAGTTCAGTGGCAGGAGGAACAAGACTTATGGTCAGGTAACTACAGGGTTGTAAATACGAAATCAAATAACAGTAATGCAGGAGTGCGTTTCACAATGAATCAAAAAAAATAGGAACGCGGATAAGCTACTACGAACAGCATTGTAAACGCATTATTGTAGCCAAGATAGATACGAAGCCCACGCGTAGCACGGTGATACAAGTTTACATGCCAACTATCCGCAGATGATGAAGAGATTGAATAAGTGTATGATGCGGTAAAAGAAGCTATTGAGGAAATGTATCATCCAATAAAAGAAATTATTCAGATAGCTGGGGGACACGAAAATCTGGTACTCATTGGGGACTGGAATGCGATTGTAGAAAAAGGAAGAGAAGGAAAAGCAGTTGGTGAATGTGGACTGGGGGTAAGGAATGAAAGGGGAAGCCGCCTGATAGAACTTTGCACAGAGCAAACAGTTTGGGAATCATGAAAGAAGGTTGTACACGTGAAAGTGGCCTGGAGACACTAAAAAGTTTCAGATACATTATATAATGGTAAGAAAGAGATTTAGGAACCAGGTTTTAAATTGTAAGATATTTCCAGGGGCAGATGTGGACTCTGACCGCAATTTATTGGTTATGAACTGCAGTTTAAAACTGAAGAAAGTGCAAAAAGGTAAGAATTTAAGGAGATGGAGCCTGGATAAACTGAACGAACCAGAGGTTGTAATGAATTTTATAGGGAGTATTATGGAACGATTGACAAGAACAGGAGAAAGAAATACAGTAGAAGAAGAATGGGTAGCTTTGAGAGATGAAATAGTGAAGCCAGAGCAGGATCAAGTAGTTAAAAAGATGAAAACTAGCAGAAATCCTTTGGTAAGAGAAGAGATATTGAATTTAATTGCTGAAATGAGAAAATATAAAAATACAATAAATGAAGCAGGCGGAAAGGAATACAAACGTCACAAAAATGAGATGGACAGGAAGTGAAAAATGGTCAAGTAGCGATGGCTAGAGGACAAATATAAGGGTGTAAAGGCATGTATCACTAGGGGTAAGACAAATACTGCCTACAGGAAAAATAAAGAGATCTTTGGAGAAATGAGAACGACCTGTACGAATATCAGGACCTCAGATGGGAAACACGTCCTAAGCAAGGAAGGGAAAGCACAAAGGTGATAGGAGTATAGAGAAGTTCTATACAAGGGCAAAAGAACATGGATAAAGATGAAATGGGAGATATGACACAGCGTGAAAAATTTGACACAGCACTGAAAGACGTAAGTCGAAACAAGGCCCTGGGAGTAGACAATATTCCATTACAATTTCTGATAGCCTTGGGTGAGCCAGCCATTACGAAACTGTTCCATCAGGCGAGCAAGATGTACGAGACAGGCGAAATACCCTCAGACTTCAAAAAGAATGTAATAATTTCAATCCCAAAGAAGGCAGGTGTTGATAGGTCTGAAAATTACCGAACTATCAGTTTAATAAGTCACGGTTTCAAAATACTAACACGAATTCTTTACAGACGAATGGAAAAACTGATAGGAGCCGACCTCGGAGAACATCGGTTTTGAATCCCTACAGATGTAGGAACACGCGGGGTAGTACCGATCCTACAACTTATCTTAGAAGGTAGGCTAAGGTAAGGCAAACCTACGTTTATTAGGTTGGATTAGATTTACTTTCATTCAAATTGATCCGTTGTGAGGACGTCCTTCAGGATGTAGAACATGTCAGAAAAAAAATAAATACATGACAAGTATTTACAGCTAAAATAAATAAGCTAATGTACCTTCCACAGGTCTCAAGTGTAATGAATTTCTTTTTTTAATGAACACTGTATGAAAGAATCATTTTACAACACTCATTTACTAAGATCGCATTAATGCATTGAATTTAAAATTTAAAATATGTTTTATTTATTTATTAAGTAATAAACATATAATAGAATTACTACAATACTTATTTACAATGAACGCATTACTGCACTGAAATGGTGCAGAAGTTAGATTGTATTTTATACACATACACGCAGGCACACACACACACACACACACACACACACACACACAAAATCGGTTGGTTCTATTGAGAAATTCATCAGTGGTGTAGAAGGAGTTGGCTACCAATAAATCCTAGTTCCCTAAACAGGCCTCTGCAGAATGTTCTTCTGAGTTCACATCACATTTAACTATTATTGCATGTTTGTGTGCAAGAAAAACTTTAGCTTGTCTTGATGAATTACCCCACAAAATAATCCCATGTGACATTATGGAGTGAAAGTAAGTATAGTATGTCAGCTTTTTCATTTTTATATCCCCTGTGTCTACAGAATTCGCATTAAGAATAGAGATTTGTTTAGACACTTCAGCAGTTCTGTGGTGTGCTCCTCCCAGTTGAATTTATTATCAAGCTGTAATGGCAAGAATTTAACATTGTCCAATTATTCTATCTGCTTGTCATCATATGTTAGGCATATACCAGTGGGATACCCCTTATAAGTTCTGAACTGCATGTAGTGTGTTTTTCCAAAGTTTACTGACGAAGAACTGGCTAGGAACCAATGACTTATGTCCACAAATATTTTATTTGCCGATATTTCTAAGACTACACTTGATTTGCTATTTATGTATCGTCGGCAAACATATCAAACTTGGCATCTGGTATTGTTACTGATGAAAGGTCATTGATATACACAGGAAAAAGTAATGGTCCTAAGATGGAATCTTGCAGGACACCACATGTAATCAGTTCCGATATGAATGATGTGTGATAACTTAATACATGTCTCTTTCCTAATAACACCCTTTGTTTCCTGCCAGAGATATAAGAACTGAACCATTTTGCAGCATTTCCTGTTACACCGTAATATTCTAATTTACTTAAAAGGGAATTGTGATTTACACAGTCAAATGCCTTTGACATATCACAAAATATACCAGATGCCTGCAATCTTTTGTGTAAAGAATTAAGTACATTTTCACTGTAAGTGTAGATTGCCTTCTCAGTATCAGAACCCTTTAGAAATTCGAACTGCGACTTTGACAGTATGTTATTTGTGATAATATAGTTGTAAGGCCTATTGTACATTATCTTATCTAAAATTTTTGAGAATACTGGTAAAAGTGAAATTGAATGGAAATTTGACGCTATTTCTTTATCTTCCTTCTTAGACAGTGGCTTAACTTCAGCATATTTCAACCACTCAGGAAATACTTCACTGATAAAAGACTGGTTACACAGATAGCTTAACATGTTACTTAACTCAGAATCACATTCTTTAATTAACTTTGTTGATATTTCATCATACCCACTAGATGTTTTTGATTTTAAACATTTTATAATGGACATTACTGCTACTGTGGTAGCGAGGGTCAAATTCGTATTATGGAAGTTGCTTGAAATGTCTGGTCTGAGGTATCCCATGGCAGAATCTACAGAACCTGACAATCCCATGTTTTCAGTAACAGTTATAAAATGTTCGTTAAAAAGTTTTGCAATGGTATACACATCTATTACCAATGTATCATTTACTCTTAATGCTATTTGCCCCTCTTCTTGTCTGGTTCTACCAGTCTCCTCCTTCACTATATCCCACATTGTCTTTATTTTGTTACCTGATATGACTACCTTTTCGTTGTTATATATTTGTTTTAATGTCCGTCTTACAGTCTTCAGTATGTTGCAGTATTTCTTGTAATGTGCTATAGCATCAACATCAGAATTGTTTCGGACTGACAGATAGAGTTTTCTTTTTGTTTTACAAGATACCTCTATTCCTTGAGTAATACATGGCTTCTTTGTAGACTTTGCTCTAACCTTGGTTAGTTTTGGGGGAAAACAGTGTTCGAATAAAGTAAGCACTTTATTAGCAAAAGTGTTATATTTTTCATTCATGCCATGAGCACTGTAAACATCATTCCAGTGAATGTCTCTGAGGAGTGTCGCAAAATAATCAGTTTTTGGCTTATTGATTACCCTCTTGAGTTCAGATTTAACAGATTTTTTATCCTGTTCAGTATTAACATTTAACAGAAGGAACTGCATGCCATGGTCTGAGAGGCCATTGACTATTGGTTTATAATATAAATGGCTCTGAGCACTATGGGACTTAACATCTATGGTCATCAGTCCCCTAGAACTTAGAACTACTTAAACCTAACTAACCTAAGGACATCACACACATCCAAGCCCGAGGCAGGATTCGAACCTGCGACTGTAGCAGTCGCGCGGCTCCGGACTGAGCGCCTAGAATCGCTAGACCACCGCGGCCGGCGGTTTATAATATAATTTTGTTCATTGGACTTTTCTGTAAACATATCAATGGTTGTTTGTGAGCAATTGGCTATTTAAATTAGAAACTTTAGAGTGTGAATTAAGTTGAATGTTAGTTGTACTAACTCAAAGAATTTCTTATTTGTGTAAGGAAATCTACATTGAGGTCACCAGCAACCACTATTTCTTTGTTTTTGATTGTTAAATGGGCCAGGTTTATGAACAGATAAATGTTACGTGCATGTGCTCAATATACACATAATATTATGAAGGACTTTTTTGTGAAATTCTACTTCTGTTGCACATACTTCAGTATGCTGTTCTAGGCTGAATTTAAGAATGTCTGTGTTCTTAAATTTATGACCGTTCCTAATGAATGTGGTAATTCCTTCCTCCTTTTCCATTTCTGATCTACAAATTGAGATGCTAACCTAAATCCAGTAGCACTTAAAAGTTCTATAACAGAGGTCACATGATGTTCAGGGAGGCAGATTATGTCAGTTGGGCTTGAGGACTCTAATACATTTATGAATATAATTAATTCATTAATTTTATTTCTCAGTCCTCGAATATTCTGATGCAATAAAGATAGCTGACATTTCACATTGACTAAGTTAAAATTGGGTCGAGTTGAAATTTCTATTGATTGTTGAAAATTCTGAACCAACAGCTGTTTATGCTGATGTATTAAGCAAGAATTAAGTTTTTTGGTTTCTCTCTGAAAGTGAAGGTTTGTCTCAATACTATACTCTCTTAAAACTTGGTTTCTTCCTGTCCTCCCTACCCTAAAATGGTTCTTTTTTGAATATAATCACTGGTATTTTATCACTCATGACAATGCCTCCCCCGGTCCGCAGATCGTGGTCGTGCGGTAGCGTTCTCGCTTCCCACGCCCGGGTTTCCGGGTTCGATTCCCGGCGGGGTCAGGGATTTTCTCTGCCTCGTGATGACTGGGTGTTGTGTGATGTCCTTAGGTTAGTTATGTTTAAGTAGTTCTAAGTTCTAGGGGCTGATGACCATAGATGATAAGTCCCATAGTGCTCAGAGCCATTTTTGAATGCCTCCCACCTTTAACTTTCCTGCTATTTTCCCAGCCAGTTTACCCTTCCCTTTCCTGTTGAGGTGAAGACCGTGCCTAGTATAATCCTACCTATTCAAAGAATCAACAGGAATCACACCAATGTGTGAGCCTGCACCCGACATGAGCCACCGTTCCAACTCCAAATTAACTCTCCTGACAGAAGAGTTCAAATGAGGTCGGTCATGGCACCCAAGAACAGATACAAACTCGACACTAGTATGCTTCGTTGCTGATGCAATCTTTGCCAGGTCAGACTCTATACTATGTCCAAGATCTCTGTCAGTACTATTACCTGGCCCACCCACTATAACCACAGTGTCTTCCTTAGTGAAATCTTTGCAAAGTGGGTCTAAATCCTCTGTCACCTGTTCCAGACCAGTGCTAGGTTTAAAAAAATGGGTTACCTGCATTCTGATCCTAGTACATCCTGCAAAAGCTGGCCAACACCTGCCGGCCGCGGTGGTCTAGCGGTTCTGGCGCTGCAGTCCGGAACCGCGGGACTGCTACGGTCGCACTTTTCGAATCCTGCCTCGGGCATGGGTGTGTGTGATGTCCTTAGGTTAGTTAGGTTTAAGTAGTTCTAAGTTCTAGGGGACTTATGACCTAAGATGTTGAGTCCCATAGTGCTCAGAGCCATTTGAACCATCTGGCCAACACCTCTTACTTGGGAACTAAATAACAACAACATTTTCTTTCTTTTTACTAATTTCCCTACATTCTTACTTTTCAATTTTCTGCTGAACGTTTGTTGTGCCCTGTCTACGCCTGCGACTGCTTGAGGCTCTCAAGCTGCTAACTGGAGCAACAGGTCAAGTCTATTTTCCACATTCACCACAAAGCTGTCAGACAAAGTTCTAGGCCTGTTCCTCCTGTTGCCTGTTGCCACTTCTCACCTCTCTGTACCCTTCTCCCTCCCCTGCCTTGTCTAACTCAGCCTGAAGGACGGAAATTTTGCCCTCCTGTTCTATTGTCTTCCTATCTTTACTACATATCCTACAAAACCACCGATGAGTCTCATTTACTTCCCCTACTCCCACGCCACTACAGTCACCCACATGGAAAGAACTACAGAACCTGTCACACCAAAGCTCCGACCTAACAATTTTACGGCAAGTCAAGCACTTTTCATTCATGATAAACGTAATACTTTATTAGGAATAAGTCAGTTAAATGCCGGCCGAAGTGGCTATGCGGTTCTAGGCGCTACAGTCTGGAGCCGCGTGACCGCTACGGACGCAGGTTCGAATCCTGCCTCGGGCATGGATGTGTGTGATGTCCTTAGGTTAGTTAGGTTTAAGTAGTTCTAAGTTGTAGGGGACTGGTGATCACAGCCGTTAAGTCCCATAGTGCTCAGAGCCATTTTTTGAGTCAGTTAAATTACAGATAAACACGAAAATATGATTCCACAAATTTGACCTATACGCAACTGTATGTAAACAAAAACAACAGTGCAAAGCTTGTGAAACAACAACTTAAACTTTACTCTACTTTCCGAAAATGTGAGTTAAACAACGAAGAGGTACGCTACAGTTAAATTGCTGGAGAGAGCAAAGAACAATTAAACGAAATTCTATAGATTTGCTGCGGCAAAACGTAAACAGAAAATTTGACAATAACCCGACTGTACGATCTCTTCGCGTTTTGTACTATATTACGTAAAGAAAATTGAAACCTTTGATGGTACGCTTAAACAGGACACTAATACACCTATTTGACATGTAATCGGTACTAAACTAAATGTTGTTATAATCTAAAATGACTTATCTCTACGAGAACACCAAAACTCGCCTATGGCATTTGTAGACTTAGAGAAAGCTTTTGACATTGTTGACTGGAATACTCTCTTTCAAATCCTTAAAGTGGCAGTGATAAAATACAGGGAGCGAAAGGCTACTTACAATTTGTCTTTATTCACTTCAGTTTCATTTGAAAAAGTGTCCAGTGCGACGCCTGGTGCACGGCCACCATGTGAAGTGAAACGGAAGGATGAAATTAAATGATCGCATGGCATTGTTGGCCGGGAGGCCCCATGCGGGGAAGTTCGGCCGCCGTATTGCAAGTCCTTTTTAGTTGACGCCACTTCGGCGACTTGCGAGTCAATGATGATGAAATGATGATGAACACACAACACCCAGTCATCACGAGGCAGAGAAAAATCCCTGACCCCGCCGGGAAACGAGCCCGGAACCCCGTGCGCGGGAAGCGAGAACGCTACCGCAAGACCACGAGCTGCGGACAACGGAAGGATAAAAACCTGCTACATAGCCCAGCTCGCGGATTAGTGTGTTCGGTGAGGCTCGAATTTCAGAAAAGAAGGTGATACCTTACTTGTTATTGCTATGTTTGCAAAGAGAACTGCAACAGCTATGAAAGTAAGCCAAAAATGGTTCAAATGGCTCTAAGCTCTATGGGACTTATCATCTGAGGTCATCAGTCCTCTAGACTTAGAACTACTTAAACCTAAGTAACCTAAGTACATCAGACACATCCATACACGAGGTAGGATTTGAAACTTCGCCCGTAGCAGCAGCGCGGTTCCGGACTGAAGCACCTAGAACCGCTCGGCTACAGCGGCCGGCTAAAGTAAGCCAAACACTGATGATAGGGGAAGAACAGTACAAGACAGACTGATTAGACTGGCGCGACAAGAATGCAGACGACAGGGAAAATGCGGCCAAGTAAGACCCAAGTGACAGCCTCCAGCGAGTTTCAGAAAGAGCGTATTCGTCGTCATATATACATGGTGGTGTTACAAACTTTCAAGGATGGTGGAGAAGGGTAGATGTATCAGTTAAAGTAAGGGACCCTGTTTGTGGAAGGATCGAGTCGAAAGTAGTGAGCGAAAATTATTCTGATAATTCTGACAGTACCGGCACTGTTGCTGGTAAGGTTGTAGATAGGCTACTTTCAGAGGGGTTAATATGGCCAAAAACAAGAAAACGTCTGTAGTAAATATGAACTCCATAACGCATACCTTGAGATCTATGGACACTTGTTCATATTCGACACTGTGAAATACATCTCTTGTACTGCAAGAAGGAAAAGTGAGTAAAGAAGGAAAAATCAACAGTATATATGGTCTCTAAAATCCATATCTTAAGATGTATGCGCACTTGTTTAGCAGAAGAGTTGGTCCCTTACGTGAAATGTACATTGGCGGCAGCCTAACTGATCTGCAGTGAGCTTCAGATGCCGGTTCTTTAAATTTTCTCAACAGAATTTCGCGGAAGGAACATCTAATTGCCTTGATGTGTTGTTTTAACCCGACCATTTGGGGAGCCCAAAGACTCCATCAATGCTGAAGAATGGATCGTACTAATGTTTTGTATGCGGTCAACTTCATGTATCAGCTACACTTTCGTAAGGTTCTCGCAATAAACGAAGACGAACCTTCCCCTTCCCTACTACTGACCTTACGTGTCAGCTTGTGTAGTCCTGTCACACTTCCCTGGGGCACTCACTTCTGCCGCGCGGGGTAGCCGTGCGGTCTCAGGCCTCTTGTAACGGATCGCGCGACTCCCCCCGTCGGAGGTTCTAGTCTTTCGTCGGGCATGGGCGTGTGTGTTGTCATTAGAGTAAGTTTAAGTTAGATTAAGTAGTGCGTAAGCGTAGGGAGCGATGACCTCAGCAGTTTGGTCCCATGGTCCTTACCACAAATTTCCAAATTTCCACTCCCGTCTCGCTGTTGAGTACAACGTACTGAATTCTATTGTTTAATAAGTCTTGGAGTCAATCATATATCTAGGAACCTAATCGGTATACTCGGAAGTTCGTTAACTGTCTGCAGTGGGTCACAGTATCAAAAATGGTTAAAATGGCTCTGAGCACTATGAGACTTCACTTCTGAGGTCATCAGTCCCCTAGAACTTAGAACTACTTCAATTTAACTAACCTAAAGACATCAGTAGGAAAAGGGAGAGAAGGAAACATAGTAGGTGAATATGGATTGGGGGGAAGGAATGAAAGAGGAAGCCGCCTTGTAGAATTTTGCACAGAGCATAACTTAATCATAGCTAACACTTGGTTCAAGAATCATGAAAGGAGGCTGTATACATGGAAGAAGCCAGGAGATACTGACAGGTTTCAGATAGATTATATAATGGTAAGACAGAGATTTAGGAACCAGGTTTTAAATTGTAAGACATTTCCAGGGGCAGATGTGGATTCTGACCACAATCTATTCGTTATGAACTGCAGATTGACACTGAAGAAACTGCAAAAAGGTGGGAATTTAAGGAGATGGGACCTGGATAAACTGAAAGAACCAGAGGTTGTAGAGAGTTTCAGGGATAGCATAAGGGGACAATTGACAGGAATGGGGGAAAGAAATACAGTAGAAGAAGAATGGGTAGCTCTGAGGGATGAAGTGGTGAAGGCAGCAGACGATCAAGTAGGTAAAAAGACGAGGGCTAATAGAAATCCTTGGGTAACAGAAGAAATACTGAATTTAATTGATGAAAGGAGAAAATATAAAAATGCAGTAAATGAAGCAGGCAAAAAGGAATACAAACGTCTCAAAAATGAAATCGACAGGAAGTGCAAAATGGCTAAGCAGGGATGGCTAGAGGACAAATGTAAGGATGTAGAGACTTGTCTCACTAGGGGTAAGATAGATACTGCCTACAGGAAAATTAAAGAGACCTTTGGAGAGAAGAGAACCACTTGTATGAATATCAAGAGCTCAGATGGAAACCCAGTTCTAAGCAAAGAAGGGAAGGCAGAAAGGTGGAAGGAGTATATAGAGGGTTTATACAAGGGAGATGTACTCGAGGACAATATTATGGAAATGGAAGAGGATGTAGATGAAGACGAAATGGGAGATAAGATACTGCGTGAAGAGTTTGACAGAGCACTGAAAGACCTGAGTCGAAACAAGGCCCCGGGAGTAGACAACATTCCACTAGAACTACTGATGGCCTCGGTAGAGCCAGTCATGACAAAACTCTACCATCTAGTGAGCACGATGTATGAGACAGGCGAAATACCCTCAGACTTCAAGAAGAATATAATAATTCCAATCCCAAAGAAAGCAGGTGTTGACAGATGTGAAAATTACCGAACTATCAGTTTAATAAGTCACAGCTGCAAAATACTAACGCGAATTCTTTACAGACGAATGGAAAAACTGGTAGAAGCCGACCTCGGGGAAGATCAGTTTGGATTCCGTAGAAATGTTGGAACACGTGAGGCAATACTAACCTTACGACTTATCTTAGAAGAAAGATTAAGAAAAGGCAAACCTACGTTTCTAGCATTTGTAGACTTAGAGAAAGCTTTTGACAATGTTGACTGGAATACTCTCTTTCAAATTCTGAAGGTGGCAGGGGTAAAATACAGGGAGCGAAAGGCTATTTACAATTTGTACAGAAACCAGATGGCAGTTATAAGAGTCGAGGGACATGAAAGGGAAGCAGTGGTTGGGAAAGGAGTGAGACAGGGTTGTAGCCTCTCCCCAATGTTATTCAATCTGTATATTGAGCAAGCAGTAAAGGAAACAAAAGAAAAATTCGGAGTAGGTATTAAAATTCATGGAGAAGAAGTAAAAACTTTGAGGTTCGCCGATGACATTGTAATTCTGTCAGAGACAGCAAAGGACTTGGAAGAGCAGTTGAACGGAATGGACAGTGTCTTGAAAGGAGGATATAAGATGAACATCAACAAAAGCAAAACGAGGATAATGGAATGTAGTCAAATTAAGTCGGGTGATGCTGAGGGAATTAGATTAGGAAATGAGACACTTAAAGTAGTAAAGGAGTTTTGCTATTTAGGGAGTAAAATAACCGATGATGGTCGAAGTAGAGAGGATATAAAATGTAGACTGGCAATGGCAAGGAAAGCGTTTCTGAAGAAGAGGAATTTGTTAACATCGAGTATAGATTTAAGTGTCAGGAAGTCGTTTCTGAAAGTATTTGTATGGAGTGTAGCCATGTATGGAAGTGAGACATGGACGATAACTAGTTTGGACAAGAAGAGAATAGAAGCTTTCGAAATGTGGTGCTACAGAAGAATGCTGAAGATAAGGTGGGTAGATCACGTAACTAATGATGAGGTATTGAATAGGATTGGGGAGAAGAGAAGTTTGTGGCACAACTTGACTAAAAGAAGGGATCGGTTGGTAGGACATGTTTTGAGGCATCAAGGGATCACAAATTTAGCATTGGAGGGCAGCGTGGAGGGTAAAAATCGTAGAGGGAGACCAAGAGATCAATACACTAAGCAGATTCAGAAGGATGTAGGTTGCAGTAGGTACTGGGAGATGAAGAAGCTAGCACAGGATAGAGTAGCATGGAGAGCTGCATCAAACCAGTCTCAGGACTGAAGACCACAACAACAACAAAGACATCAAACACATCCATGCCCGAGGCAGGATTCGAACCTGCGACCGTAGCGGTCGCGCAGTTCCAGACTGTAGCGCCTAGAACTGCTCGGCCACTTCGGCCGGCGTCACAGTATCAAACGCTTTCTGGAAATCTAGGAATATGTAATCGGCCAGTTGCTCTCCATCCAAGGTTCGTGGTTTATCATGTGGTAAAAGAGAAAGATGAGTTTCGCACGACGAACTGAGACCATGTTCAGGATTTCTGCAGTATATCGATGTTAAGGATATTGGTCTACAAATTTGAGGGTACATTCATTTATCCTTCCAGTCGCTTGGAGGTTTCCATCTGGTGAGAGATTCGCGATAAATCCTAGTTAAGTAAAGGGCCAATGCCGTAGAGTACTTTGTGTGAAACCGAACTAAGATTCCTTCCGGACCCGGAGACCTCCATCGTAAATGATATCTTAAAAGCGAAATTTGAAACTTCTTGTATTACCACACCAGACTGGTCGACGAGTAACTGGATGGAAGCCTTCAAGTTGCTTAACGAGTTTATGAAGAACTGGCATTTTCTCGGGTTCTCAGCCAAAATCTTCGCTAAGTTGTGGCGGTGATAGGTGTTCTACGCATCGCACATCGATCTTTTCATACACTCTCGAATTTCTAATAACTTTTGTCTTTCGACATCTGTTCGTTCTTTTTTGAACTGAGATTTTCCGAATTTTGTTACTAATCCACGGTGGATCTGCCCTCTCCGTAAAACACTTACTCGACACATACTTCATCAGAGCGCGATTTACAGTCAGCTTGAACTGTGCCCCTAATTCCTATATTTCCACCATATTGGAATTAAACACAGGTCCGTCTCAACCAATTACCGAGCGAAAGTTGAAGAGGAAACTGCATTCAATCAATTCCAGGTACGTGGCGCAACAACACTGATAACAGCCGGAATTAAAACTGCGCGTCTTCAAGGACCAAGGAACACACAAACTGGATATTCGTCGACTGACTGAGTATAGTTTGATCTGACGAGATCCAACTTTGCCTCATTCAAGTTAATGTGAACATGAACCATGATGTTTATTTCATTATTATCGTCGACTAACAGTTGCACTGTTTTCTCCGTGTTTCTGGGCAGCACACTGCCGACACGACCATCTTCCAAGATGACACAGCTGTATCTACAGGCCTTCGTGCACACGTTCCTCGTTCGATGAACATCACGACTCGACCGCGAAACCTCGCGGTTTTAATCCCAAAGAAAATGTCTGCGTGTAACAGTGCGTGAAATTTAGGACGTCCCGGCGATCTGGTACCTACGCAGGATGTAGTCACTAAAGAGTGGCTTCAGATGTATGTGGGATACCTAAAGGGGCTTGTGGATTCTTCGCTGTACAGGTGAAGCAACTGTCAAGCCTACTGGTGGCATTACACCATAGCAGCGTGATGTATTCGGGGACAAACACCGTTTGGTCTGGTGTGCTTATAATACAGAGTTTTCGCTAGTGTATCATCGTGGTTGTAATTAAATCTGGTACAAACATGAATAAATAGGAAAAGGTGAGGATGGGATGGAAGAAAAAGGGGAGAGGGAAAAGAGGAACCCAACATAGATAAGTTGCGTATAATAAAAATATTCACATAGTAAACGAAGCCTTCGTTAATGAGCATCAATAGGTGATTTAATAGTACTGTCTCTCCACATTATGTAAGCCAACAGGTTCACTATTTTGAAATGCATTTGTAATTGCGTAATTTTGCAGTTTATCCATCTTACGTGGGACACACGTTCAAGGATACTTCAACTAAGTGAAGACAAGGCAATAATTACCAATCAAACACAAACTCTGTCTTGTAGTATCCAATAGGTTTTATGTAGCAATTGCATAACAACAGCAAACTGCTGTTACCTCAGAATAAAATACATAATAGCCCTAAAATCTAAAACATTACTAGAAAGACAAAATTTCTATGGGCGTCAAAGCCCGCAATAAACAATAAACAATTTACAACCCTGTTTACATAAATCTTAAGAACCATACAATTAATAAATGGTTTCTGAGAAAAACTTCGCAGAAAGAGGATAACTTTTAAGATATAACAGCAGATACAACTCCCAATTTCCATTTCAGAATAGGACATTAAAAATCCAGTACAACAAAAGGCATCTCTCAGGTATTACAAAATTTCAGTGACAAGTAATGGCACATCAAGGGTGCGCGAAAACTGCAACTCAGATCGAGCCTGAATTGCAATTCAAACTGGCCGCCGCCAAGGCGTTGTCCCCCAGTTAAAGATTAGCTACATCAGGCAACGCGCACCGCTGATTATACCACTAAAACAACAACATAAAACAACACAGCAATGGGCAGTATCCAGAGTAACACAATCCTTAAAACATTACGAAAATTTCAAAACAAGAATACAATTACTCTTTGCAGCCAGTTTAATATCTTTTGCAATCACTGTCTACAACAACAGCTCACCCTCCCTTTCCACAGGAGCCACGATACATAAGAATTCACCGTACGAACACTGCCGAATGTGTAGAAACCAGAACACACACTCCGTCTTATCGTTCTAAATAACAGTTACATTCTAGGAGGAAAACAATACCATAAATCTCTTAGTTTTACAAAAGAAAGGCACTACAGGTGGATTAAACTTAGTACCAAAAGGCGGAAAGAAGTTCTAGAAAATCAAACCTGTAGATATTTCGCAGTGCTCAGGCACCCACTTAGATGTACACTCTTTGCCAGTATCTCAAGTGCGTCCAAAATAGCCAAACCACTATTCAATAAGTTGTGCACCAGTGGTCAACACGAAACAGCTAACATGGGCGTTCAAACACTGGGAGAGCCGTTCACTGCCAACAGCAGGAAATTCAATATACATATATACTGCAGGACCTTAAGAAATTGATTAATTCTCACCGAAATTGATTAATTCTCACCGTTTGATTCTGTAGCGTATCCGGTTGCAGGCTGATACATTCGAAAGCCGCTTTCACATGTTCACATCGTTTAGCAGCACAGACGAGACCATCGCTCTCTCACTAGTCGCAGTACACACTCCCGACCGCACGCACGTCTCCGTCCGTAGCCCCACTGCCTAAGTGACAGAAAGAGGCATCCGTGAAGAGAGACCACCAACAAACAGACTGCACACCGGAGCGCCAACCAACCGATCAAAACCAGCGCTCTCCCCACAGCGACATTCGCTTAAATAGCGACGTACGCTTAAATAGCGAAAAGCGATCAAAGAGGAAAACCGCGGCCACCCGATACAGAGTCGAACGCAGAGATTTTCAATGAATACAGAGAAGCGACTGACACCAACGGCGCCATGTATGAATCCATTTGAAAAGACAACACGCAACACGTGAGCTCTGTGAAGACTTTAAAGACAAGTATTGGCACAACTTCCTGCTTAATGTTTTGTTTTTGTAAAATATGTACCAAAAGTAAAGAAATTAATAATAAACCACCCCAATAAAGGCAACTTGTAGCATTGTGCGACATGTTGGTTGTGTAAACAGTTTGGCAACACCATAACAAAGCTTTACCATTAATAGTGAAAAAAACATGTATTAACATAATGAAACGGAAATTTTAAAATCAACACCGTCTCTGTACTGAACTGAGAATTTAACACACTGCCTTCCATGTCAGTTAATTGACCCCCATGCTCCCTTCCTGGCACGGTCGCCACACATAGTGAACGGGTGGCCCCTGGATGTCGACAGCCCGCCGCACGCACGGACGCCGCCGCCGACACCAGAGAAGCGCGCGCCGGTGGCGACGCCTCGCCACGCCCCCCAGCTGAGCGGCGGCAGCAGCAGCTCCGACGGCTGGACGTCGCCGCCGCCCCCGCTGCCGGAGCGACAGGACAGCCTCGCCAGGAGGCCCGAGGCAGAGCAGCTGCTCTCTGCGCCCTGGTTCCAGGCCGGCATCCCTAGGTCAGTAGCCACCAGTCACTGCGTACTACTGGACCCGAGCCTGAAACTCTACTGTTCCTCCTGTTGCCCCAAATAGTAAATGGTACATTACTCACATACTGTGTTCTCTTCCACAACTGAGTGATGACCTCATGTGAAACTCTGTGATCTATATTGCCATTTGTTTCTCCATGGCTGTGACGACAATGTAGCATTACATTTGTGGTCACAACAAGTCACATAATACTACACCAAAGCGCCAAAGAACCTGGTATAGGCATGCGTATTCAAATACAGAGTTATGTAGACAACCAGCATATAGCGCTGCAGTCGGCAATGCCTATATAAGTGTCTGGCGCAGTTGTTAGATCAGTTACTGCTGCTTCAATGGCAGGTTATCAATATTTAAATGAGTTTGAACGTGGTATTACAGTCGGCGTACGAGCGATGGGAACAGCATCTCCGAGGTAATGTTGAAGTGGGGATTTTCCCGTACGACCATTTCACGAGTGTACCGTGAATATCAGGAATATGGTAAAGCATCAAAAATTAACTCTCCGACATCGGTGCGGCTGGAAAGAGATCTTGCAAGAACGGGAACGACGACGACTGAAGAGAAACGTTCAACGTTACAGACAGGAAACCCTTCCTCAAATTATTGCACATTTCAGTGCTGGGCTATCAACAAGTGTCAGAATGGGAACTATTCAACGAAACATAATCGATATGGGCTTTTGGCGCCAAAGGCCCACTCGTATGCTCGATGATTGCACGATACAAAGCTTTACGCCTCGCTTGAGCCTGTCAACACAGACATTGGATTGTTCATGATTGGAAATAGGCTGCCTGGCTCGATGAATCTCATTTCAAATTGTATCGAGCGGATGGACGTGTACGTGTTTCGAGGCAACTTCATGAATCCACGGACCCTTGTAATGGTCGCCTAGTCGTAGATATTCCTAATTGCTATAATCGCACTATTTCACTACAATTTACGGAGCTTGTTAGCACTTGATGTTAGGTTGGCACCATTAAAATGCATTGTGGTAATCGCTGCTGCTTGCTGGATCGCTGCTGTGTCTCGATGCTGATGCTGGCTTTAAATCTGGTTGTCTAGGGTTAAAAACATGAGGTCCCGTGTTTTTTATGTGCTTTTGATGATAAAGAACGAGCGAAACCAACAAATATGTAAACTTCAAATATTTATTACTCTGGTGGCCATCTGAATTCCACTGTCCACCAAAGGCCATGACACAACACAAAGTAGTACTTTCTTTACATGTTCTTTGCATTGTTTATCAACCTCAAACAATAACACACAAACACACTTTACGAAAGTGACGTTCCGACTGCGCCCCCGACCCTTCTTGCTGCTTGTATTTATAACATTGTCAAAGAACTATTAAAAAGAGATATAGTTTATAAGTCACATGTACATCTGCTATCATAATTTGTGCAGATAAGTTATTAATTTGCATCGAGTGACATAATTTAACATGTTATTAAAATGACAGACAGATTTGTTGACTTGACAGAATAATTCTTTGTTACAAAAAGACCGTTTTTTAGAAGTTTGTCAATTGACTTCTCTAATTTGCATGAATAAGTAAGTAACATGAATTATTAAGAATTACATTGGTTTTCTTCTAAAATAGGATTGATTACGTGAATACTGAATGAAAACGCTCCTAGTGAACAAATAGGTTTCACTGGGTGATTTTTATTTAAGGAGATCCAAACTACCTAAGTTGGCCACTATTTTTCGTACTTCATATTAATTATTTAAGATAAACTTAGTGTTTTTACATGATGACATATGCTGTATCAGTGATCAAGTGATATTAACTTTTGTGTGGGTCAGTTATTCAGTATAATTTAATGGGTTGACTGTTTATGGAGACATGTTGTGCAATCATTGTTAACATACACAATAACTTTTCTATAATCATATATACTCGTCAAACTGGTTGAATTTGGAGGGTATCACATACTTCATTAAAGTAAAGCCTTTAATATGCTCCATTACAATACCCCCCTTGGGTAATATCATTTACAGAATTTTAATGATATTAGCCGACTAGGACAAATGCGTCAAATGGTTAAAATTTGGAAAAGTACTACTTTAATTTTTTTTTGTTTTACTATGCATAATGTTTATGTATACAATGACCGTTCCCTGCAAATATTTTAGTTGTGTTGTTTCAAATGCACTTTGTGTTATGGCTCTCAGTATGACAGCATAATAAAAATATTTAGTAATATATGAAAGTAAAAAAAACTGTTAATCTTTGCTCCCAGTGAGCCACATGGAAAATGATCAAAAACAGACACAAATATATCACATGCAATCTTAAGATATATAAAAAAATATATGTAAATTATTTCAAAGTCAGCTCTCATTGAGTCACAGAGTAATCAAGATAATAGAAGGAACATAAATACACTGTTGGCCACCGTAAATGCAACACCAAGAAAGACAAGAGGTAGCACAACACAATTTATTTTGTATATAACATGTTGACCAAGTATCAAATGATTACGTTTACAGACGTCTGTGACATGTGGTTCCTGCCAGAATCAGTAGCCAGAGTAGCCGCCATTGTTGGAGATCACCGCTGCCACACGCCTCGGCATTGAGTCAAAGAGACGTTGGAGGTGTTCCTGGGGTACAGCAGCCCAAGCAGCTTCCACACGTTGCCAAAGATCATCTGTTGTGGCAGCTGGGGATGTAATCTGGGTCACTCGTTGAGCAACCATGGACCACATGTTTTCTATCGGCGAATGATCCGGAGAGCGAGCCGCCCAGGGAAGCAATTCAATCTGGTTATTGACGAAGAACCTTTGGACAATGCGTGCCACGTGTGGTCGCGCATTATCCTATTGAAATATGGCTGTGGCCGAGCCCTGAAGGTACGGAAGGACAACTGGCTCCAGCACCTCGGATATGTATCGCCGGCTATTTAAAGTACCGGCAATGCGTACTAGAGGCGTGCGAGAGTAATATCCAATACCGCCCCATACCATAACACCCGGTGCAAGACCAGTGTGGCGGTGCATAATGCAGCTGTCCAGCATCCTCTGTCCACGGTGTCTCCACACTCGAATCCGATCATCGTGGTGCTGCAGACAGAAGCGTGCCTCGTCAGTAAAGACAACGCCATTCCATTCTGCCGTACACATCCGTCTGTCATCACACCATTGTCGACGGAGACGACTGTGGGTCTGCGTCAATGGTAGACGAAGCAATGGACGTCTTGCGGACAGACCACTCTGCTGTAAACGGCGTCGAATGGTACACGCAGACACTGGATGATGCGTTACAGACGCAATGTGCTGTGCTATGGTTCGGGATGTCACTGAGCGATCCGTCACTGCCATGCGCACAATTTGCCTATCAGCACGTGCAGTGGTGCACCGAGGTGAATGCGATCGACCACGTCGGTCCGTCGTACCCTCCTGCATCCAACGGTCACATATCCGCATTACAGTTGTTTGGTTTCGTCCAACACGACTAGCGATTTCTCTGTATGATAATCCACAATCTCGGTAAGCCACTATCCTTCCTCTGTCGAACTCGGATACTTGATCAAAAGATGTTCGCTGTTGTCTACGAGGCATAACTGATCGTCTTGTGAAACAACCACAAAGTAAACACACGTGCCGAACGTACACTCGTCGAAATCGCCAAGCCTTAAATGGCGCTATGAGGTGGCGCCACAGGCGCGCGTGATGTGCGTCTGCGCTGAAATTCTAATCAGTTGCATATCTCATCGCTGCAAACGCATGGTGTAAATTTCACTTGATTCGGATGCTTCCTTCAGGGTGTTGCATTTACGGTGGCCAGCAGTGTATATTACATAGATGGACAGGTCAGATGTCCATAGGAAAATATTGCAACTGTCTGAAAACAAAGAACATAATTATAAGTATGGACATGATATATAAACACAAACACTAGAGAAGTCACATGTATGAATATATATGCATTTGAAAAAAAAGAAAAGTTTTTTTTTTTAAATATTTTCTCCCATTGAGACACATAGTCAAGATAGTACAAGAACATATGAATACCAAAATTGCACACTTAAATTGGTCACAACATAACACAAACATGAAACTTGGTGAACATCTGATTAGCTGTAGAAAATTGCACACAAATCTTATGCCTAAGAAAAGAATAGTAACAAAATGATGGGTCTTGCACAACAATTTTTTACATTGTCTTTTATATTTGGTGCAAGTATGTCCCATATTCAACAATACAAACAGAAAGTAATAAATGTTTGTCACCTCTTTGGGTGCATGGTTAAACTTGCCCGTTGCAAGTAAAGAAGATGTCTCCAAATTTAATATTCAATAGTGACAATAAAAATATAAAAACATTGTCTCCGAGATCCGGAACTTTTCCAGGGTCTGTAGGATGAGTGGTAGTTGCTATCTGACACACCCAGTAAAAATCCTTGCTGGTAAAATGCTTTACGGAAAATGGGTAAGTAACTGTATTCAAACAGGGAAATGTGCTTAATCATGTTTATATGGTTTCAATTCAGTGATGTTTCTTAATCCATATAACCTTCTTGATCTGGGAAAGATAAGTCTATATGCATTAGGATGCGGGCTTTCTTTTATTTCAAATGGACCAATGTCAATGTTTACTTTAACATATGGACAACCTAGCTCAACATCTTTGTCTATTTCAGTATTTTCAAACAATAGATCATTTTCAATTTCTTTAGTTCCTAAGTCTAATGTCTCTTTCCTACATTTAGCCACATCCCTCTCTGTTTGCAAAGCATTGACATTTAAACATAAACCTTTGTTTTCATCTGTTCCTCTTAACACTGTGTTGCCACTCAACAAACTACTGTTTTCACCCCATTTTTTATAAAGTCCACTACGGATTCTTATCCACCATATAGGATACAAGGCTGCACTTACCTTTGCTAATTCTTTCCAAAAGGCATCTTTGTTTATACAGTTCCCATAGTTGTTCCACAAAACTTCTAAAAACTTTTCCCCTTTTTCTTGAAAACACACATTTACATTCCATCCCTTTATATTTTCTTTAATATTATTATTATTATTACTATTCTCATAGATTAGTGTTTCATAGTTCCCAATAGGCAATAGCTTGTCCTCAGATACACATTCCCTAGTCTGCATTTCACTTAAATTAACCTCATTATTACCCATGTTTGTCACATCACTTACCTTTACCACATAATTAATCACTTTTCAATTCTACAAATACTTTCATTTCTTCCTCCACACTGTCATCAATAACATCACTTGATTTAGGATCATTATTTAAATGTCCATCTATTACTTCTTCCTCCTCCTCCTCCACAACAACCCCATCTTCAGTTTCCACCCTATGTATCTGAATCTCAGCAATTGAGTCTTTGGCTCCATTAAACACTTCGTCATCCCCCTTCTTACCAAATAAACCCCCCAAAATAGATTCTATTTGTGGTGTGTCTGACTTGTTATTAACACCAGTATCTTTTTCAGCCCAACTATGGAACTCTGCAATACCTTCAACTTCTGCACTTTCACTAACTACCTGTGCTTGAACACTATTTTTTTAACTGTATCACTTTTACTCATAGTATCCCAAAACCTTTTATTAAATTCTAATTTATTCATTCTAAAAACATCATCAGTATTTTCATGGTATTTACTCTTTACATTGTATCCTCTCCTTTTCCAGTTTCGGTTATGTGTTGTCCTGTCATAATATTGTCTAGCCCCAAAACTACGGACATCTAGTGGGACTGTCCACCGTTTCCCGGCTGGTTCCCTCGGTCTGTCCATTTGTAGTTGTCGTTTTGTTCACTAGTTTCAACAAACCCCCTTCTATCTTGTTCTCTTCCCCAATACCTATTTCTATCATTCCTGTTATCTCTCCTCCGTCCTCCCTCATGTGTATTGTTTCTGAAATCATTTTCATATCTCCTATCTCCCCTATTTGGAGCATTATTTCCAGAATTTTCAAAGTCTCTCCTCCCATAATAATCTCTATTTACATTCCTGTTCCACTCCCCATACTGGTTGTTGCCAGAGTCAAAACTTTGGTTATTTTCTCTTTCCAAGGCCCTATCTAATCTATCTACAAATTTCAGGAACTCTTCCATTGAATCGTCTGGTCCATGGACCAATTCCCACTGCAGTCTCTCGGGTAACCTTCTTTTTAAAACATCAATTTGTGTCATAATATCAAAAGAGTTATTCAAATGAGCAAGTTTTTTCAATTGATCTCTGCAAAATTTTTGCATTCCCCCTACTTTCCCTCTATACACTGGTCCATTTAGAAATTCTGACTTTAATCTGGCTTGTATGGATTGTGACCAACATTTACAAATAAATTTAGCTTCAAACTCTTCAAAAGTATTCCAAGAATCATTATTCTCATTTGCCCAGGATAGGGCCTCCCCTTCTAGAAACCGTTTTACTAACTTAATTTTTATGTTATCTGACATTCCTACAACAAACATATCCTTACATTGGTGAATAAAGTCAACAGGGTGCAGATTTTCATCAGGAAAGCATTTCACTTGGATGTGCCCATACATTGTATTTTGATTGTAAAACATTTGTTTTGACATCAATGCATCTTCCAATTATGTATATTTAGTGTGTATATTTTCTACTTTTGTATCTACATTAGTGGTATACAGGTTGTATTCTTGTTTAAGGTTTTCTGATGTTTTGTCTATTCTCTGATCTAATCTTTCAACTTCAGTGTCTACTCTGTTGTAGATGACAGCAATGCTGTCTGTGTTAGCTTGTATGTTTTCATTTAAACTTTCAACTTTAACTTGAAATTCTTTTCTGAACTGTATCAACTGTTCTCTAGTGTCCTTACTGAGGGTAGTTTTAATTTCCTCACACTTCTCATTGAGATGAGTACTTAATAGATCAAAATTCAAACTTAACTTATCCAGTCTATCTGTGTTTTCTTTAAGTTTCAAACTTACTTGTTCACTCGATTGAGTTGCGAGGTTATTTGAGTTGCAAACTCTGCTAGCCACTCTGTTAAGTTTAATTGTTCACCATCCCCTGGTTCAATTTTTACATTTCCTACGATCTCAACACTCTCAGGTAGAGACATGTTAACTATAAATTTTTTTTAAATGACAACAACAAAAAAATACCTAGCTTTATGTAGCTATGCTATGATGTCGTGATCGGTGTTCTTGTTGGCTTTCTTCACTTGTATTCGGTTTTATCGAAGCTGAAGTCTTGATTGATGAATTCCATTGACATAATCCAGACGTTAATCTTCCGAGCGGTGTGATGATAGTTTTTCTTAGTCGCACATACACACGTTTTTTTTGTTTTTCACTTTGACATATTTTCACTGTTGCCACACCGCACAAATAAACTTTTTTGGAGTGCTAGGCAATTACGAAATTTATCGCTGCACTATTATCATCGATGCACTTAAAGATCCCGGCTGAGCCCTTACTTTTGTAATGGTCGCCTAGTCGTAGATATTCCTAATTGCTATAATCGCACTATTTCACTACAATTTACGGAGCTTGTTAGCACTTGATGTTAGGTTGGCACCATTAAAATGCATTGTGGTAATCGCTGCTGCTTGCTGGATCGCTGCTGTGTCTCGATGCTGATGCTGGCTTTAAATCTGGTTGTCTATGGTTAAAAACATGAGGTCCAGTGTTTTTTATGTGCTTTTGATGATAAAGAACGAGCGAAACCAACAAATATGTAAACTTCAAATATTTATTACTCTGGTGGCCATCTGAATTCCACTGTCCACCAAAGGCCATGACACAACACAAAGTAGTACTTCCTTTACATGTTCTTTGCATTGTTTATCAACCTCAAACAATAACACACAAACACACTTTACGAAAGTGACGTTCCGACTGCGCCCCCGACCCTTCTTGCTGCTTGTATTTATAACATTGTCAAAGAACTATTAAAAAGAGATATAGTTTATAAGTCACATGTACATCTGTTATCATAATTTGTGCAGATAAGTTATTAATTTGCATCGAGTGACATAATTTAACATGTTATTAAAATGACAGACAGATTTGTTGACTTGACAGAATAATTCTTTGTTACAAAAAGGCCGTTTTTTAGAAGTTTGTCAATTGACTTCTCTAATTTGCATGAATAAGTAAGTAACATGAATTATTAAGAATTACATTGGTTTTCGTCTAAAATAGGATTGATTACGTGAATACTGAGTGAAAACGCTCCTAGTGAACAAATAGGTTTCACTGGGTGATTTTTATTTAAGGAGATCCAAAATACCTAAGTTGGCCACTATTTTTCGTACTTCATATTAATTATTTAAGATAAACTTAGTGTTTTTACATGATGACATATGCTGTATCAGTGATCAAGTGATATTAACTTTTGTGTGGGTCAGTTATTCAGTATAATTTAATGGGTTGACTGTTTATGGAGACATGTTGTGCAATCATTGTTAACATACACAATAACTTTTCTATAATCATAAATACTCGTCAAACTGGTTGAATTTGGAGGGTATCGCATACTTCATTAAAGTAAAGCCTTTAATATGCTCCGTTACACCCTGCATGTCAGCAGGGGGCAGTTCAAGCCGATGCAGGCTCTGTAACGGTGTGGGGCGGGTGCACTTGGAGTGATATGGAACCCCTGGTGCGTCTAGATACGACTGTGACAGGTGACACGTACGTAAGCATCCTGTTTGATCACCTGATCCATTCATGCACATTGTCAATTCCGACGGATTTGGGCGATACCGGCAGGATAAAGCGACACCCAACACGTCCAGAATTGCTACAAAGTAACTCCAGAAATACTCCTCTGGGTTTAAACACGTGCTGTTCAGAAGAGATCTCGAGCCCTTCGTAGTCTTATGAATTTATGGACAGCTCAGGATTCATGGTGTCAGTTCCTTCCAGCACTACTTCAGACATTAGTCGAGTCAATGCCACATTGTGTTGCCGCACTTCTGCATCCTCACGGAGACTATATACGATATTAGGCAGGTGTACCAGTTTCTTTGGCCCTTCAGTATATTAATACAAGCGCTTTTATTCCTCGTATGGACATAACTCTACGCGGACATAACATCATCTGATATCTTATTTGCTAACTTTGCCCCTTGTCTGCTATTGCCCGTGTCTGTTATTTGTTGAGCTGAGCAGATTTAACTGCGACACTGATCAGAAAAATCCGGACACCACTATGCAGTGCAGAATTCACCGCTAAAAATCTTTAGTGTAGGAAGCGGTAGTAAAAGAAAAACGGTTTGTGTTGTTAATAGAATAGCAGTAGCTGCCAAACTGTTCGGTCACGAGAAATCGGTGACTTCGCACGTGATTAGTCATTGACTGTTACCTGAGTAACAAATCGATCAGGGACATTTCAACCCTTCTAAAGCTGTTCAAGTTATCGTAAATTGGAAATGCAAAGCAAGAATCAAAGTTAAATCAAGACCAGGCAGACCCCGTATAGTGACGGCCTGGGACCGTCGAGCGTTTTGGAGGCTGTGAAACGTTCCTTCTCGTCCATCGTCTCGGAGCGCCGATAGCGGCAGCTGAAATCCTCATTGCGGCCACGAGCCAAGTCCACGAACTATTCGCGCCGTGCAGTGTGCGCGACAAATCGCCTGCGGTACTGCTTCGTAGTCTTTCTTTGAAACATCTGTTTGCAGACCTGGATAATCTAACACCTACAACATGAAAAGGTGATCCGTATTAGAGTCTTACGAGACAGCGATAATCTTTTGCTGTGATCAGCCTACTGACTGGTTTGATACGCCCCGCCACGAATTCCTCTCCCAGCACTTGCAACCTAAGTCGTCAATTTTTTGCTGGATGTATTCTAATCTGTCTTCCTCGACAGTTTTTGCCTTCTACAGCTCCCTCTAGTACCATGGAAGTCATTCCTTCAGGTCTTAACACATGTTCTATTATCCTGTCCCTTCTCCTTATCAGTGTCCTCCACATATACCTTGCCTCTCCGATTCTACGTGGAACCTCCTCTTTCCTTACCTTATCAGTCCACCTAATTTTCAACATTCTCTTGTGTTCCGGTTTTCCCACAGTCCATGTTTCACTACCGTACGATGCTGTACTCTAGACGTACATTCTCAGAAATATCTTCCTCAAATTAAGGCTTGTATTTGATATTAGTAGACTTCTCTTGGCCAGGAATGCCGTTTTTGGCACAGCTAGTCTGCTTTTGATGTCCTCCTTACTCCGTCCGTCATTGGTTATTTTACTGCCTACGTAGCAGAATTCCTTAACGTCATCTACTTCGTGACCATCAATCCTGATGTTAAGTTTCTTGCTGATCTCATTTCTACTACTTCTCATTACTTTCGTCTTTCTTCGATCTACTCTCAGTCGATATTCTGTACTCATTACACTGTTCATTCCGATCAACAGATGATGTAATTTTTCTTCACTTTCACTCAGGATAGCAATGTCATCACAGACTCGTATCATTGATATCCTTTCACCTTGAATTGTAATTCTACTCCTGAACCTTTCTTTTATTTCCTTCAGTGATCCCTCGATGTACAGATTGAAGAGTAGCGGCGAAAGGCTACATCTTTGCCTTACACCCTTTTTAACAGGACCACTTCGTTCTTGGTCGTCCAATCTTATTATTCACTCTCGGCTGTTGTACATTTTGTATACGACCCGTCTCTCCCGTACTTTCTTCAGAATTTCGAATATCTTGCACAATTTTACATCGTCGAACACTTTTTCCAGGTCGACGAATCCATCTTGATTTTTCTTTAGTCTTGCTTCCATTATTAAATGCAACGTCAGAATTGTCTCTCTCATGCCATTACTTTTCCTAAATCCAAACTGATCGTCATCTAGATTATCCTCTATTTTCTTTCCCATTCTTCTGTATATTATTCTTGTCAGCAACTTGGATGCATGAGCTGTTGAGCTGATGGTGCGATAATTCTCGCACATGTCAGCTTTTGCCGTCTTCGGAATTTTGTGGATGATGCTTTTCCGAAAGTCCGATGGTATGTCGTCAGATGCGTACATTCTACACACCGCTCTCTCCTCTGCATTTAACAGTGGAATTCCTGTTGAACTCTGAATGTTACCACCCTTGCATTTATGTCACCGTAGGTTGTTTTGACTTTCCTGTATGCTGAGTGTGTCCTTCCGAGAAACATATCTTTTTCGATGTCTTCACATTTTTCCTGCAGCTATTTCGTCATAGCTTCCCTGCACTTCCTATTTATTTCATTCCTCAGCGACTTGTATTTCTGCATTCCTGAATTTCCCGGAACATTTTTGTACTTTCTTCTTTCATCAATCAACTGAAGTATTTCTTCTGTTACCCATGGTTTCTTCGCAGTTACCTTCTTTGTACCTTCCCAACTTCTCTGATCGTCCTTTTTAGAGATGTCAATTGCTCTTCAACTGTACTGCCTACAGAGCTATTTCTTATTGCTGTATCTATAGCCTAAGAGAACTTCAAATTTATCTCGTCATTCCTTAGTACTTCTGATGTGTCGGCAGCTGGGCCAACACCTTGTAGATAGAGGTGGCTTAAAAAGGCACGCTGACTAACGCAGACGGGCGTGAAGTACTGGAACAGGATACGTAATTAATGCTATGAAGAAAAGAACGGAGCTTCTCACATACTTATCTTTAATTTCTTCTTGTACATCTCTATGGTGAACACAAGTGAGACTCTAATTACAATCACTGTAAGGCTAATGGCGCCTTGCTAGTTCGTAGCCATTAACTTAGCTGAAGGCTATTCTGTCTCTCGGCTAATGAGAGAGAAAGGCTTCGTACGTCTAGTCGCTAGCACTGTCGTCTGTACAACTGGGGTGAGTTCGAGTCAGTCTCTCGAGACCTGCCTTGTGGTGGCGCTAGGTTTGCGATCACACAGTGGCGACACGCGGGTCCGACATGTACTACAGGACTGCGGCCGATTTAAGCTACCACCTAGGACGTGTGGTGTCTGGCTGTGACACCACATTCCTCCCCCGCAAATCGGCGAACGGTCGTGAGATAAGGCTTCCGCCCGCCGTGGGGAGGACCCCATGTTGACGTATGCGATTAGGTGGGGAGCCTAACAACAGGCGAGGCTGTGCCACCCGCACCCGGCCATTCGGTCCGAGGGGAGCTAGGAAACGCCTGAAAACCTAGTCCAGGGTGCACGTCAACATGCGGTGTATGCGCCCATAAAGAGACAGGAGGGGCCGAAGGGTCGACCTCCATGTGGTCGGAGAATCCGACGCGCGATGACGGCTTCTGGTCCGGAGCGGGCAAGAGTTCCATGGCGGAGGACAGCTGGTCACGGGAAGCGATCGGCGGCGCGTGACCCAGGGAGGCGCGTGGCGGCTGCAGCGAAGCGTCCACTGCGGGCGGCGCCGGAGGCGGCTGCGGCGGCGGCGCGACGCCATGAGGCAAAATGGAAGGCAGCGTTGGTAACACCTGGGGATGAGGCGAGCCAGTAGATGGGTCCCCAGGGTGCTGACCTGACGGCTCCGTCGCTGAAAGCAGACGGGGAGCGGCAGAACCCGGCGACGACAGAGGCGCAGCTGATTGAGATGCCGACGCACCTCACCAGAGGCCCCCAAAACCAAAAACATCGCGCGGCCGAGGCAGCGAAGAATGCGCCCTGCGAGCCAACGCCGTGAACCGCGATAGGTGCGATAGAAGACAACGGCGCCAGGAGCAAAAGCAGGAGTCTGATGCGGCGGATGCAGCAAAGACATCAAGGTTCGATGAGAACGACCATGGAGCAACTCAGCCGCCGAGCGACCATCGCGGGGCTGAGAGCAATACGAGGACAAAAAGAGCAATAATGCGTCCTCCCGAGAATGCGACTCTTTCAATTTCAACATCAGTGACTTGAAAGTCCCTACCAATCGTTCCGCGGCACCGTTTGACTGAGGCGAAAACGGCGCGGACGTCAGATGGTGAATACCATTGGCCTTGCAGAAGGACTGAAATTCTGCGGACATGAATTGTGGGCCATTGTCGGAAACAATAGTCTGCGGAAGACCTTCAATGCAAAAGATAGCAGACAAGGCTTGGATTGTGGCAGAAGACGTCGTGGAAGACATCCTGACAACAAAAGGAAAATTACTGAAAGCATCGGCCACAACCAACCAACGAGCATTCCAGAATGGACCAGCAAAATCGATGTGCAAGCGTTGCCAAGGGGAAGTGGCTTTCGGCCATGCAAAGAATTTCCGCGGCGGTGCGGATTGTTGTTCGGCACACGCTACGCAAGAGGAGCACATATTCGTAATCGCAGCATCGATTCCGAACCAAGTACAGTGCAGATGAGCAAGTTGTTTCGTACGCACTATACCCCAATGTCCGTGGTGAAGAAGCCGTAAGACAGAGGACTGTAACGAACGTGGGACCACGACGCAGGACTGATCATTATCAGAACGCAACAACAAAACACCACGTCGTACAAAAAGTCTCTCCTTGTGAGCAAAAAATCGGCGAACCAGCGGATCCTCGATCCGTGACTTGGACAAGGGCCATTGCGTAGCAACAAAACGCAAAACAGTAGCAAGGACAGGGTCAACAGCTGTGGCCGTAGCTACACGGCGAAAATCAATCGGAAACGATTCGACCACGTCATCGGTTTCCGCATCAATGAACATGCAAGCAAGTTCGGAAGAATCGAATGCTTTATCCTCAGCAACAGGCAAACGGGACAACGCATCAGCGTTGCCGTGCTTAGCAGTGGACCGATACAAGATATCGTAGCGGTACTGCGAGAGGAAAAGAGACCAGCGAATGAATTTCTGCGCCGTACGCGGAGGTACCGGCTTGTTCGGATGAAAAAGCGATGTCAAAGGTTTGTGGTCCGTGATGATGGTAAAGTGACGACCATACAAGAAATCGTGAAACTTTGTAACACCAAACACGAGAGCTAAAGCCTCTTTCTCTATCTGTGAATAATTTCTTTGCGCAGATGAGAGCAATTTTGACGCAAAGGCAATAGGGCGATCATGCGAGCCATCTTGGTGCGCAAGCACAGCACCGATCCCGAAATCCGATGCATCTACCATCAACAAAAGGGGTTTTCGGGGATCGAATGGCGTAAGGCAAGTATGTGAAAGCAACGCCGATTTCAACTGGCGAAAGGCGCGTTCGCATTCCGTCGTCCAGACGAACGGAACACCTTTACGGCGTAAGCGATGAAGCGGAGCTGAAATGGAAGAAGCATTGCGCAGAAATTTATGATAATAATTTATTTTACCCAGCACACTCTGCAGCTGTTTCAAGGTCTGCGGTGACGGCAAGTCCTGTATGGCACGGAGGTGCTCTGGACTCGGATGGATGCCCTGGGCATTTATTACATGGCCCAGGTAGGGTAAATCCCGAGCAAAAAACACACATTTGTCCTTCCTCAAGCGAAGACCATTTTGTCGCAAGACCTGAAATAATGTTCGGAGATGTTGCAAATGTTCGGCTTCTGTCTTTCCGGAGATCACAACATCGTCCAGATAGTTCGCAGCAGTAGGGACCGACGCACAAACAGTTTGTAAATATTGCTGAAACAATGCAGGTGCGGACGCACACCCGAATGGCAGTCTTTTGAAGCGATACAAACCAAGATGCGTGTTTACCACGAAGACGCGCTGGGATTCTTCGTCCACAGGTATTTGCAAGTACGCATCTGCTAGTTTCAACTTTGAAAAATATTTTCCCGGGCACAGTTTGTCAAAAAGATCTTCCGGGCGGGGCAAAGGAAAAGTAGCAGTTACTAGTTGTGGATTCACAGTTGCTTTGAAGTCCACACAAAGTCTCAATTTTCCGGAAGGTTTTGGCAAAATTACTAAGGGTGAGGCCCAGAGAGAAACCTGCACACGTTCAATTACACCTTGAGATTCTAAATCGTGTAATGTTCTTGCGACCTTATCACGCAATGCGTGGGGAACATTGCGCGCTCTGAAAAACTTCGGTTGCGCGTTTGCTTTCAGTTCCAAATGTGCTTCATAGTTCTTAGCGCAACCAAGGCCCGGTGCAAAAATGTCTGCAAATTCCTCACATAGACTAGAAACACTGGCGGAAGGCACAGTCTGATTCACCGAGAGGACCTGATTTACTATAGACAAATTAAACAACTGAAATAAATCCAAACCAAACAAGTTCACTGCAGTAGAAGAACGAAGAATGTAAAATGACACAAGTTTTGTTTGTCCCTTGTATGTTGCAAGAAGGCTGCACTGTCCTAACACTGGTATTTTCTGGCCTGAGTAACTATTGAGCTGAACATTTGCGGCACGCAACGGAGGTTTGCCCAGTTGGTTGTACGTGTCGTGATTGAGCAATGAAACTGCAGCTCCGGTATCGAGCTGGAATGGTATCACTTTGCCTGCAAAGTCTAAGTCTACAAAAAGTTTATTGTCCTGCTGACGACAAAAGCGACTGTTTTGTGCAACTGGAACAGACACTGGGACAGAATCACGTGCGACGTGACGGGACTTCCGTCGACTGCGACGCACACTGTTTGTGGAATTAACACTGTCACCGGACGGGGTGGAATGAACTACATGAATATCCATGGGCGAAGGTTCACGAGCCTGAGTTTCCTTGGTTCGATTCCGGCGCGAAGCAAAGGGCCTGGAATTGGTGTGAGTGTCTGATCTGAGCTTTTTCTGGCAAACACTTTGGACATGTCCTTTCTTATGACAGTAAAAGCAAATAGCTTGGCGGGACGGGCAATTTTCACGCGAGTGTCTAGTTGCACACCGCGGGCATGACTTCACTGCATTAGCTTGCTTACGCGGCACACGTGTTTGCGAGCTAGGCTGCCGCTGTGCTGACGGGCGCGAGGGCCACTGAGCGTCCGGTGCAGCGGGCCCGGTGGGCCGGTTAATGTGACACACTGCCGGCGAAGTTTCAAATGAGTCCTGAGCAAAGTCAAGTGTGTCTTGCCTGTCCAATATGTCTATCACTTGGTGAAGGGAGGGATTAACTAGTTTCAAAATCTGTTCCCGAATGCGAACATCAGAAACGTTCTGTGCTATTGCATCACGCACCATAGTATCTGAATAAGGAAGTCCACATTCGCATTCAAACGCACACTCCCTAGAAAGTCCTTGCAATGTTGCAACCCACTCCCTATTAGTCTGACCGGCCGTACGTTTTGTACGAAAGAACGTATACCTTTTTGCAACGACATTTACTGTTTCCTTGAAATAGGCATCTAAAGCAGACAAAAGTTCTTCGTAGGACAGAGTTGCTACGTCGCGCCGGGGAAACAACTTCACTATCACTCGGTAGGTGGACACACCGACACAAGAAAGCAAAAACGGCTGCCGCTCATTACCTTGAATTCTGTAGGCTGCTAGGTGGAAGTCGAACTGACGGGACCACTCTTGCCATGACTCCTGGGTTGCGTCAAAGGGTCTGAATTGAGGTGCAACAGCATGTTGTGGCTGCGGTAGCGATGAAGCGGCGGCGGCCGCATCGGTGTGCAGCGCACGTTGACCCTGGACGAGCTGTCCAAGAGCATCCAATAACGCCTGCATCTGCTGATTCTGCAAGCGATAAAATTCGGACAGTACATCTGGAGATTGTGGCGAAGCCATGACACAAAGAAATTAGGGCAAAGTAAAACACAAGAGCCTATGTAGACTCGTCGCCATGTGATGTGTCGGCAGCTGGGCCAACACCTTGTAGATAGAGGTGGCTTAAAAAGGCACGCTGACTAACGCAGACGGGCGTGAAGTACTGGAACAGGATACGTAATTAATGCTATGAAGAAAAGAACGGAGCTTCTCATATACTTATCTTTAATTTCTTCTTGTACATCTCTATGGTGAACACAAGTGAGACTCTAATTACAATCACTGTAAGGCTAATGGCGCCTTGCTAGTTCGTAGCCATTAACTTTGCTGAAGGCTATTCTGTCTCTCGGCTAATGAGAGAGAAAGGCTTCGTACGTCTAGTCGCTAGCACTGTCGTCCGTACAACTGGGGTGAGTTCGAGTCAGTCTCTCGAGACCTGCCTTGTGGTGGCGCTAGGTTTGCGATCACACAGTGGCGACACGCGGGTCCGACATGTACTACAGGACCGCGGCCGATTGAAGCTACCACCTAGGACGTGTGGTGTCTGGCTGTGACACCACAACTTCTGTATCCAACTTCTTTGTGTATTGATTCTTCCTGACAAACGTCTTAATCTTAAGCCTACTCTTCATCACTACTGTATTGTTATTTGTGTCTATGTCTGCTTCTGGGTAGGCCTTACAATCCAGTATCTGATTTCGGAATCTCTGTCTGACCATGATGTTATCTAAGTCAAATATTTCCGTCCCACCCGGCCTTTTCCAAGTATACCTACTCCTCTTGTGACTCTTGAACAGGGTATTCGCTATTACTAACTGAAACGTGTTGCAGAACTCAGTTAATCTTTCTCCTCTCTGATTCCTTACCCCAAGCCCCTATTCTCCTGTAACCTTTACTTCCACTCCTTCCCCTACAATTACAGTCCTCCGTGACTATTAGATTTTCATGTCCCTTTACATACTGTATTACCCTTTCAATATCCTCGTACACTTTCTCTCTCTCTTCATCCTCAGCTTGCGACGTCGGCATGTATACCTGAACTATCGTTGTCCGTGTTGGTTTGCTGTCGATTCTGGTAAGAACAACCATATCACTGAACTGTTCACAGTAAAACTCTCTCTGCCCTAACGTCCTATTCATAACGAGTCCTACTTCCATTATACCATTTTCTGCTGCGGTTGATATTAACCTATACTCATCTGACCAGAAATCGCTGTCTTCTATCCACTTCATTTCACTGACCCTACTATATCTAGATTGTTCCTTTGCATTTCTCTTTTCAGATTTTCTAGTTTCCGTATCACGTTCAAGCTTCTGACATTCCACGCCCCGACTCGTGGAACGTTAACCTTCCGTTGATTGTTCAATATTTTTCTCATAGTAACCTCCCCCTTGGCAGTCCCCTCCCGGAGATCCGAATGGGGGACTATTTGGGAATCTTTTGCCATTGGAGAGATCATCATGACACTTCTTCAATTACAGGCCTCATGTCCTGTGGATACACGCTATGTGTATTTAATGCAGTGGTTTCCATTGCCTTCTGCATCCTCAGGCCATTGATCATTGCTGATTCTTCCGCCTCTAGGGGCAGTTTCCCACCCCAAACACAAGAGAGTGCCCTGAACCTCTGTCCGCTCCTCCGCCCTCTTCAAGAAGGCCGTTAGCAGAATGAGGGGTGACTTCTCATGCCAGAAGTCTTCGGCCGCATCAAAATTTAAGCACCGGCCGGATTCTAACTCGGGGCCGAAGACGTTTTGACTATGAATCAAAGAAGCTACCCCTAGGCCATGACCGATTCCTGACAATTTAAAACAAAAAAACAAACAAAAAAAGCTCCCAAATCCGACCGCTGGATTGGACATCAAACACCGCAGTCAGTTACTTCACACTCACCGACAGGTTTTAACAATCTGCTATACAAAGCACAAAGCATCGCCGTCGAAAGTCAAATTCGGACAGGGGGACACACAAGAACTGCATACTTCCAAGTTCGCTTGTTTCGTTAGACAACATGCCCCGCCAATTAGTGACCCCTTGCCTCGTTAGGTGCCTCTTCCTAACCACTCCATCGAGGTTCCCTAAATAGCAACACCTGCCTTAAAAATACGCAGCTGACTAAGAAATTTCTCACGCCCATGCATGGGAATGAATTACCGAAAACTATCCACTGACACTTAATCACAGACTAGCGAAATACACATCCGCACCACCTCCGCCCCTGGGGGCTCAAAACTAACCTCCTGCTGCCCACCAGGCTGCCGATCAACTTCTTGACTTGGCTCTCTCATAACCAATCACCAAACTTAACACTCAGGCCTTTGGGCCAATCAACATCCAGAAGAGCAAGTGGGCACTTCTATCGGCCAGTTCCGTGTAACTCTCGTACTACTACTGTAAATGTCTTTTGCTTGCCGACAGTTTCAGGAGTTTATTTGCCGGAGGGTGTCATCAGGAGATGCCAGCCACTCCGCGAATTTTCTTTTAAAGGAAGTACTTTCACTAGAGGTTAAAATCAAGGTTTCGCTTACAAAGGAAAACGGATACGAATTTGAGTCACCTGTTTAGTGGATGAGTTATTCTAGTCACATCGTCATCTTGACTAACACATCTACATCTAAGGAAAAAGGAACACCTAAATCTTTCCGTTCGAGCCCTGATTTCTCTTATTTTATTATGATGATCATTTTTCCCTACTTAGGTGGGTGTCAACAAAATATTTACGCATTCGGAAGAGAAAGTTTGTGATTGAAATTTCGTAAATAGATCTCGCTACAAAGAAAACCGCCTTTGTTTCAGTAACAGCCACCCCAACTCGCGTATCATATCAGTGACACTCTCACCCCTGTTGCGCGATAACACGAAACAAGCTGCCCTTCTTTGCACTTTTTCGATGTCTTCCGTCAATCCTACCTGGTAAGGATCCCATACTGCGCAGCAATAATCCAGCAGAGGACGGACAAGTGTAATGTAGGTGTAATTTAGTGAGTTTGTCTCATCTTGTAAGTGTTCTTCCAACAAAGCGCAGTCTTTGTTTCGCCTTCCCCACAACATTATCTATGTGGTCTTTCCAATTTAAGTTGCTCGTAATTGTAATTACTAGGTATTTAGTCTAATTGACAGCCCTTACATTCGTGCGATTTATCGTATACCCAAAATTTATCCGATTTCTTTTAGTACCCATGTGAATGACCCCCCACTTTTATTTGTATAGTGCCAGTTGCCACTTTTCGCAACATACAGAATTTCTCTCTACATCATTTTGTAATTGGAACTGATCGTCTGATGATTTTACTAGACGGTAAATTACAGCGTCATCTGCGTCTAAGGGGGCTTCTCAGATTATCACCTAGATCATATATATAAATCAGGAACAGCAGAGGGCGTATGACACTACCTTGCGGAACGCCAGATATTACTTCTGTTCTACTCGATGATGTGCCGTCTATCACTGCGAACTGTGACCTCTCTGAGAGGAAATCACGAATCCAGTCACACAACTGAGACGATACTCCATATGCACTCAGTTTGATTAATAGTAGCATGTGAGGAACGGTATCAAAACCCTTCTGGAAATCTAGGAATATGGAATCGATCTGAGATCCCTTGTCGACAGCATTCATTGATTCATTGGAATAAAGAGCTAGATGTGTTGCACAAGAACGATATTTTCTGAATCCGTGTTGGTTATTATCAGTAAGTCATTTTCTTCAAGGTGATTCATAATGATCGAGAACAGTATATGCTCCAAAATCCTACTGCAAATTGAGGTCAGTGATATGGGTCTGTAATTCAATGGGTTACACCTATTTCCTTTCTTGAAAAGTGGTGTGACCTGTGCCACTTTCCAGTCCTTACGAACAGACCTTTCGTCAGGTGAGCGGTTGTATATGATTGCTAAGAAAGGCGCTATTGTGTCTGCATACTCTGAAAGGAACCTGATTCGTATACCATCTGGACCGGAAGACTTGCCTTTCATAAGTGATTTGAGTTGTTTCGCAACACCTAAGATGTCTACTTTTTTGTCACTCATGCTAACAGCTGTTCTGGTTTCGAATTCTGGAATATTTACTTCGTCTTCTTTCGTGAAGGAATCACGGAAAACTTTATTTGGTAACTCCGCTTTAGTGGCACCATCATCGATAACATTTCCATCGCCATCGCGCAGTGACGTATTGACTGTTTTTTGCCACTGGTGTACTTTACATACGACCAGAATCTCTTTGGGTTATCTACCACATTTGAGACAATGTTTCATTGTGAAAACTATTAAAAGCATCTCGTGTTGAATTCCGCACTAAATTTCGAGCTTCCGTGAAACTTACCCAGTCTTGGGGATTTGGCGTTCTGAATTTGGCATGCCTTTTTCGTTGCTTCTGCAACAGTGTTCTTACGTGTTTTGTGTACCATGCTGGATCAGTCCCGTCTCTTATTAACTTATGCGGCATGAATGTATCTATTGCTGTCGATACTGTATCTTTGAATTTGAGCCATATCTGGTCTACACTTAAATATTTAGCTTGGACGGAATGGGGTCTACACTTAAATATTTAGCTTGGACGGAATGGAGACTCTCTCTTAGAAAGGCATCAAGCGAATTTTTATCTGCAGTTTTAAATAGATAAATTTGCGTTAATTTTTAGTGGTTTTGGTTGATATGGTTTTGAGCCTCGCTACAATGACTTTGTGTTCACTAATCCCTGTATCCGTCATGACACTCTCTATTAGATCAGGATTATTTGTAGCTAAGAGGTCAAGTGTGTTTTCCCAACCATTTACAACTCGTGTGGGCTCATGAACTAATTGTTCAAAGTAATTCTCAGAGGAAGCATTTAGTACAATTTCGGAAGATGGCCGGCCTTGGGGGCCGCGTGGTTCTAGGCGCTACAGTCTGAAACCGCGCGACCGCTACGGTCGTAGGTTCGAATCCTTCCTCGGGCTTGGATGTGTGTGATGTCCTTAGGTTAGTTAGGTTTAAGTTCTAGGGGACTGATGACCTCAGACGTTAAGTCCCATAGTGCTCAGAGCCATTTGAACCATTTTTCGGAAGATGTTTTTTGTCTATCACCGGCTTTGCAGATGTATTTTCGCCAACAAATCGAGGGTAGATTGAAGTCTCCACCAATTGTAACTGTATAAGTGGGGTACTTGTTTATAATGAAATTCAAGTTTGAAACTTCCTGGCAAATTAAAACTGTGTGCCGGACCGAGACTCGAACTCGGGACCTTTTCCTTTCTCCGGCAAGTGCTCTACCAACTGAGCTACCCAAGCACGACTCACGCCACGTTCTGGAAATTCAAGTTTTCTTTGAAGCGTTCAGCTGTTATATAAGCTGAGTCGGGGGGTCGGGAGAAGGAGCCAATTATTATTTTGGTACGACTGTTGAGTAAACCTCTACCCATAGTAATTCGCAGGAACTATCTATTTCAACTTTACTACAAGATAAACTACTGCCAACAGACACAAACTTACCGCCACCTACTTTATTTAATCTATACTTTCTGAACACGGTTTGCGCCTCTGTAAAAATTTCGGCAGAATTTATCTCCGGCTTTAGCCGGCTTTCTGTTCCTATAACGATTTCAGCTTCAGTGCTTTCTATCAGCGCTTGGAGCTCTGGTACTTCTCCAACACAGCTACGACAATTTGCAACTACAATACCGACTGTTGCTTGGTCGATTCTCGTCGTTTCTTTGCCCTGTATCCTTTGAGACTGGAGCCCTTTTTGATGTTTCAGAAGACTGTCTAACCTAAAAAACCGCCCAGTCCACTCCACAAAGCTCCTGCTACCCGTGTAGCCGCCTACTGTGTGTAGTGGACGCCTGACATATGTAGCGGAACCCGAAACGCCACCACCCTATGGGGCAAGTCAAGGAATCTGGAGCCTACACGGTCGCAGAACCGTCTGGGCCTCTGATTCAGACCCTCCACTCGGCTCTGTACCAAAGGTCCGCAATCAGTCCTCTCGACGATGCTGGAGATGGTGATCTCTGCCTTCATTTCGCTCGGAAGACTGGCAGTCTTCACCAACTCAGATAGCCGCCGGAAACCACAGAGAATCTCTTCCGATCCGTAGCGACACACATCATTAGTGCCGACATGAGCCACCATCTGCAGTTGGTTGCAACCTGTACCCTTCATGGCATCCGGAAGGGCCCTTTCCACATCTTGGATGACTCCCCCCGTATGCACACGGAGTGCACATTGGCTTTCTTCCCGTCCTTATCTGGCATATCCATAAGGGGCTGCATCACCCGCCTAACATTGGAGCTCCCACCCTTTGCGCTTGTCCGGACCTATCAGGAAGACCGGCCACTGCTACAACAGGCGAGGCCGCCCTTGCTGGTTCACAAGTACTTTCAGCAGTGGGCAGCACCTCAAGCCTGTTACGGAGGCGTAAGGATACAGCCTTGCGGCCAGCCCCAACTTTCGCCTTCCGCCCAGGTATTCGCGACCCGCCACGGTTCGCCAAGCACCGTCAGGCAAGTTTCGACCGGCAGGGACGTCCGAATCCGAGGGCGCAGTAGCATCAGAGATCCCAGGCGATGCTACAGGTTCCAGAGGCGCCAAAGCACTCGCCTCGGGTGTTCCAGTGTCAACGCGGCCCAGGGCAACACCCTGGAGCCTGTCGACCACGGCCAACACAGTTTCCAGCTGTTTACGGACAGTGGACAATTCCCCCTGAATCTGTACACAACAGGCGCAGTCCCTATCCATTCCTAATAATTTTTTCCCTCTCTTTTGTCTCACAAGCCGTTCAAAACAAACAGATGACTGATGACTACGCGAATTTACACTATACGGGTACTAAAACGCGATGCTACAACTCTGAAATACTATAATACGCCCGAAATTTATGAATTAAACTATGCAAGTACCCAAAAACACGAAACAAATTAAGAATTAAACTATGAAACAAATAGATGAGCTCAGAGTACGACTTGCTTCTGGCTGCTGTTTACCCAACGGCGGCAGGGAGCTCACATAAATGTTTATGTAGACATTAGGATCACCGCAGCATTATGTTCATCTCAGTTTGTGTACCGCTGGAATGGCTGTGAGCGGCTGGAATGTCTGTGGTTGCTGAGATATTGGATGTCGACTACCATCATGCCTCATCTCACAGATTTCCAGTGACGGAAAAAATCAACACGCAAATCTTCCCAGGGTTTTTGGAGTTAGGGGAAAGTGTTCTACTTTGGGTATTGTGTTCGTAGGAACATATGACTTTCCTGGTCGGTGTTTCAATATAGTGACTGATTTTAGAATCATGAAGGAACGCACACTAGAAAGAGCCATAAGTAGCCTCCGGCATTTCGTACTGTTTTTGGTGTAGTGAGATATGCAGCCATGCTTTGTGTAGTGTTTGTGAATATAAAGGTCCCTTGTGTTTAAGTACTGCAGAATATATCAAATCTACTAGGAGGAGATTGTTCATTATGCAGTTATAGAATTTTATGGTGAGTATAATGCTGTATATTTTTGAATCTAGTTACATAACTTGTGGACATTTACGCCACACTTCGTCGCTCGTGCACCATCTTGTACCTTGAAATGGAAGAAGGTCGTGGTATTTGCAAATGAACTATGTTTCCTTAATATGTTAACAAAACAAATGAAATGAGCGTATGGCATCGTTGGCCGGGAGGCCCCATCCGGGGAAGTTCGGCCGCCAAGTGCAAGTCTTATTTCATTCGGAGCCACATTGGGCGGCTTCCGCGCCGATGATGAGGATGAAATGATGATGAGGACAAAACAACACCCAGTCCACGAGCGGATAAAATCTCCAACGCGGTCGGGAAACGAACCCGGGCTCGCTTGCATGTGAGGCGAGCACATTACCGCAGAGCTAAGCAGGCTGACGATGTGTTAACAATTTTTCCTGTATTGAAAACTGAAATTTGTGTTAGTTGCCAAGACCGTAGTCATTATCTGATAGTTGGAACGACACTAGCGCCCCAAGCGGCGAAAAACCTGGTGATAATATTAATCTTTGCTTTTAATAAGTTCCCTTCTTAATTAACGAAATAATTATTATTCTAGTTTTGTGTTTCAAGCATTAGTAAATTACTAAGAGACACGAATAACGTTGAATTAAATGTAAAAACAGCCGGATCTCACTGACTGAGTGACATAAGAAATTCATGAAGAAACACTTTCGCTTACGTGTGTAACTGCAGCTTACCCCTCTGAAAGCAAGAAAATATAGACATATATTTCATGCATGAGGAACATGTATTTCTGTTGTTGTCCCTTCTTTATGACAGGAACTTTCATTATTATGCTATAATTTTGTATGGAGTCTAATGATTAGCACATTCCTAAACTTCATTTGGCTTCCTAAGACACCAGTATGTTTTGTACGTGTAATTACTTCTCCTTCCAAAGCCCATGCGTTGAAAATTCTTGCCGTTCGTGGCTCATATGTAATAACAGTGTAGAACTGCCTTATTCTATGTTGTGAAACCGGATTATTGCTTCTGACATCTTGTTATCAAGTCTTTTTGGTTTTTCCCTTCAGATGTTGTTATGGTGGCGTGTTTGTATATGGTCTAGGTATCGCGTTATGTAGAAGTTTCTTATGTTCCACGTTCACTGATTTGACTGGAAATGTACTGATGAATACTGCACATTCTTGAGTCGGTATACGACGTCTTTGCGCAGAAGATTAGAAGTTTCGCGGTTTGCTAATTTATTTGGTCTTAAAAGAAAGCGACCTTGTTCAGCAAGTATCTGTAGCCTATAAGAGAATCGTAAATAAAATGGCCTGTAATGTACCGTCTCATACCTCCCATAGCTCTTAGAAAACTAGAGAAAGATAAACATGATGTCATTATTTCCGTAGTTCAATCAGTAAAAATGAAACCCTTACATGATCACTTTGTTGTTTATCTTTGTGCCTGCTTGTCTGCCAGATTCCCTATTCTCAGGAGCGATTAGAGGAATCCAGTCAAAATTCATGTATCTTACTTAAGTCTCAAGGCTAGGTAAAAAAAAAAATAAAATAAAATAAAATAATAATAACAAAAATCTAAGTCAATGGAATCAAAAGATACGGCCATTTTCGATACAAAGTCACTCACCAAAATTTATACGGTATTACGTGTAAAGCTAGAATCATGAAGTTTGACAAGAAGCAAATTATATAAGGTAAGAAATATTCTTTCAGGAATGCTGGTTCTGCAAGATTCGCAGGAGAGCTTCTGTAAAGTTTGGAAGGTAGGAGACGAGGTACTGGCAGAAGTGAAGCTGTGAGGACGGGGCGTGAGTCGTGCTTGGGTAGCTCAGTTGGTAGAGCACTTGCCCGCGAAAGGCAAAGGTTCCGAGTTCGAGGCTCGGTCCGGCACACAGTTTTAATCTGCCAGGAAGTTTCATATCAGCGCACACTCCGCTGCAGAGTGAAAGTCTCATTCTGGAAGAAATATTTGTTTACCGTTGCAACGTTACATTGTATCAATGATCCGTATAAAACCTCAGGAACTTCTGTAGGGATTTTGAACTGCTTTTCAATAATACGAAGAGTGATTCACGAGAAAGACTTATATGTATAATTGACAAATATTTCATACTAAATGGTCCAGCTACGATGAAGTGACGTCTTATGCAGCTGTGAAATCTATGCATTTTCCAACTAGCGGTGATACACTATGTGATCAAAAATAAACTGACACCTGGCTGAAAATGACTTAAAAGTTGGTGGCGCCCTCCATCGGTAATGCTGGAAGTCAGTACGGTGTTGGCTCACCCTTACTTAGCCTTGACGACAGCTTCCACTCTCGCGAGCATACGTTCAGTCAGATGATGGAAGGTTTCTTGGGGAATGGCAGCCCATTCTTGACAGACTGCTGCACTGAGGAGTAGTATCGATGTCGATCGATGCCTTTTACGAAGTCAGCGTTCCAAAACATCACAAAGCTATTCTATAAGATTCAAATCAGGACTCTGTGCAGGACCGTCCATTACAGGGATGTTATTGTCATGTAACCACTCCGTTACGGGCCGCGCGTTATGAGCAGGTGTTCGATCGTGTTGAAAAATGCAATCGCCATCCCCGAATTGTTCTTCAACAGTGAAAAGCAATGAAGTGCTTAAAACATCAACGTAGGCCTGTGCTGTGATAGTGCTACGCAAAACAACAAGGGGTGATAGCCCCCTCCATGAAAAACACGACCACACCATAGCACCTACGCCTCCGAATTTTACTGTTGGCACTACTCACGCTGGCAGATGACGTTCACCGGGCATTCGCCATACCCATACCCTGCCATTGGATCGCTACATTGTGTGCCGTGATTCGTTACTCCACACAACTGTCCGTCCATCCACTGTTTAGTCGTGCAATATTTACGCTCCTTACACCAAGCGAGGCGTCGTTTGGCACTTACCGGCGTAATGTGTGGCTTATGAGCAACGGCTCGATCATGAAATCCAAGTTTTCTCACTTCTCGCCTCAATGTCACAGTACTTCCAGTGAATCCAGATGCAGTGTGTAATTCCTGGGCGATGGTCTGGATAGATGTCTGTCTATTACACATTATGACCCTCTACAACTGTCGGCCGGCTGCGTTGGGTAGCCGTGCGGTCTTAGGCGCCTTGTCACGGTTCGCGCGCAGCTTCCCCCCCCCCCCTCCAAGCTCCCCCGCCACCCGTCGGAGGTTCGAGTCCTCCCTCGGGCATGGGTCTACGTTCAAATAGTTCAAATGTCTTTGAGCACTACGGGACTTAACATCTGAGGTTATCAGTCCCCTTGAACTTAGAACTACTTAAACCTAACTAACGCCGGCCAGAGTGGCCGAACGGTTCTGGGCGCTACAGTCTGGAAGCGCGCGACTGCTACGGTCGCAGGTTCGAATCCTGCCTCGGGCATGGATGTGTGTGGTGTCCTTGGGTTAGTTAGGTTTAAGTAGTTCTAAGTTCTAGGGGACTGATGACCTCAGATGTTAAGTCCCATAGTGCTCAGAGCCATTTGAACCTAACTAACCTAAGGACATCACACACATCCATGCCCGACGCAGGATTCAAATCTGCGACCGTGGTCGCGCGGTTTTAGACTGAAGCGCCTAGAACCGCTCGGCCACAGTGGCCGGCGTATGTTTAGGTCGCATAGAGCTTACGGCAAATTTCCAAATTGTCGGCGGTCTCTGTTAGTGAACAGACGAAGTCGGCCTGTACGCTTTTGTGCTGGACGTGTCCATTCACGTTTCCATTCAGATCGGAAACAGTGGAGCTAGGGAAGTTTAGGAGCGTGGAAATCTCGCGTACAGCGCCCCATTCTGCTCTCAAAAAATGGTTCAAATGGCTCTGAGCACTATGGGACTTAACATCTATGGTCATCAGTCCCCTAGAACTTAGAACTACTTAAAACTAACTAACCTAAGGACAGCACACAACACCCAGCCATCACGAGGCAGAGAAAATCCCTGACCCCGCCGGGAATCGAACCCGGGAACCCGGGCGTGGGAAACGAGAACGCTACTGCACGACCACGAGATGCGGGCCATTCTGCTCTCTCACGATGTCTAGTGACTACTGAGATCGCTGCTATGGAGTACCTGGAAGTACGTTGCAGCACAATGCACCTAATATGAAAAACGTATGTTTTTTGGGTGTCCGAATACTTTTGATCAAGTAGTGTATATTGCTCTCATTACGTAAGGGGTGATTGGCTGCTTACTTTTGATGACATAGTGTAGATATGAGGCCGTCCGATCACCGCGCCACGCTGGCACTATGTAAGGTCGCAGTAGGTACTATCGATAATCGATCGCCCCCAGAGAGTAGTCGGCGTTGAGACCCGGGTAAGTCGTTGCTGCTAAGCGAACTTTGCAGATTTCGGCGGGACGGCCGACCGCGTTTACAATTGTCTAACGGCTGTGCGTATCACCCAAAGCCGTGGGCCTGGTCTGAAGTAAATACGTGAACGGCGTTAATTGAGTGATTGATGCATCGTGATTACGCGTCAACCTCGCCGGACAACCACGATTTGGACTGCAGTGAGGATTGTGTATTCAGTGCCACACGAAGAATATTGGCGTGTGACGACGTTAGTAGGTGACCTGTGATGAGTTAACCGTTATCACTTTGTCAGACGAAGAGAGTAACTGCCTCATTCGTGCTGTTTAGACAAAAGATATAGAACATTAACAACAAAGTACGTACCAATTATTGGTACCTGACATCCTAATTAGCTTTGTCGGATTTGATACGGAACAGTTCCCGCGCAAATAGCAAGTATCAACCGATCAGCCTTTATCAGTTGCACTCGGTAGAACTATTTTAAACTGTTAGGTTATAATCCACTAGTCAATAACAGTGGGTTCAATAGGGAGTCTTTCAACTAGCATCGCAGATCCTTTGCGAATTGCTCATTCGGCATGCAAACATTCCCTGGCAGTCTATGCCTTCGACATATATGCCATCTATTATGTTTCAAAGAAATCTAATACTGGTAAATGATGCAAGATTGCATTTCCGTTATTTGGCACGAGGTTTCAGTACCTCACGGAACAATTCAAACTTTACCTAACAACAATAGCACTATTGCCGGCCGTACTACTTCCATCTTTGGCAGCTTTAGTCAAATCTTACCAGTAATTTCAACAGGGACGGAAGCAGACAAAGCCAGCGCACGTGCAATTACCAGTCAGCATGGCATGTTAACATAACTCAAAAATTAAGAAAATGAATAAAAAATGGCAATAACGAATGCATAGTTAAATATGTAGAGAACCGTTGGAGCATGAATCCTATTCGCACTTGCACTTTTTTTTTAGTGTCGATTTTTATGGCCCTACATACACTTCCTATTGCAAAAATTATTGCAGAAAAAATACTAACGATACTATTCACACACATTTGATATAGCCGGCCGCTGTGGCCGAGCGGTTCTAGGCGCTTCAGTCTGGAACTGCGCTGTTGCTACGGTCGCAGGTTCGAATCCTGCCTCGGGCATGAGTGTGTGTGATGTCCTTAGGTTAGTTAGGTTTAAGTAGTTCTTAGTTCTAGGGGACTGATGACCTCAGATGTTGAGTCCCATAGTGCTCAGAGCCATTTGAGCCACATTTGATATAGTATTCAGGCGTATAGATTTCTGTCAGCTAGGACCGCTGTTGTCGCATTGGATGACAAAAATGAGCAGGAGTGTTGTGACTGTACGTGTTAGACTGTTCTGTTACTGTGTTTGTCAGGCAGATTACGTTGGAGGTGGTAGCCCTCGATAACGGGGAATATAATCATTGTTCACGAGATCATCAGCGAGACCGGTTGCTATGCCGTTCGGCTTGTGCCTCCCGATTTCACGTGTGCGACCACCTTGTTCGCAGGGAGATCGCGCTGGAGGTGCTGGGCCGTGAACCGGAGGGCGCGTTCATGGTGCGCGAGAGCACCAGCAAGCCCGGCTGCTACGCGCTGTCGCTGCGCGTCCCCAGGGACTTCCAGCCGTCCGGCATCGCGCACTACCTCATCCTGCGCACCGCCAAGGGATACAAGATCAAGGTGGGTCTACAGGCACTCTAACAGTCTGATCGATAGCAGACGCTACCGACTTGTTTTTTTGGCTTCTAATCTGGTTCCTGGTTCTCAAGCTTTCACTCTGCTCCAGTTGTTCTTATGATGAACTTGCTCCAACAGATTTCATCCCGTAGTGGTTGGAGGGCCAATATCAGTTACTGTTCCTATCTTGTAATAAAGTTATTTCTTGTTACTACCTGAGACACAACGAACCGGTTTTTTTTTTTCAACAGTCTTATGAATCGTTTTAAGCAGAGCTCCATGAATCCCTCTTCACCTTGCAGTACCACTTGCACTGCAGAACCTGCTGCAGTTTGCTGGATGTAATCCGATATTTGTTTTCCACTATAATTTTTACCCTCTACAGCTCCCTCTAGTAACGTGGACGTTATTTCTCGATGTGTTAACCATGTATTCTCATCCTTTCCGTTTTTCTTGTCAGCCTTCCCCCTACGTCCCATTCTTCGCAGTTTCTGCAAAAAACCTACGCATGCCGTATCGTACCACTCTTTAGTAATTTTCAGCTTCTATAGTACCACACCTCATAACAGTTCATTTTTGTTCTTCTGTTTTTACCCAGTCAAAAATTCACTAACACACAATTCTTTGCTGCAAACACACATTCTCAGAAATTTCTTCCGCAGATTAAGGCCAACGTTTGATACTACAGACTTTTCTTGGGCAGGAATGCCTTCGTAAGTATGCTTTTCATATCCGTGTTTCGTACGCCATTTGTTATTTTGTTTTCAAGGTAGCAGAATTCTTTTATTTCGTATACGTCATGTTCCCCAATTTTGATGCTTAGTTTATCGATAATCTCATTTCTGATAGTCCATTTTAGTTTCGTCTTTCTTCGGTTTACTCCCCGTCCATATTATTTATTCATTACAGTATTCATTCCATTCAACACGACGTCTGTTATCTCACTTTCCCTGAGGTTAGCAATGTCATCAGGGATCTTATCATTGTTATCATTCCACCTTGTATTTTAAGCCCACTCTCTAACCTTTCTCTTATTTTTGACATTGCTTCTTTGACGTGTACATAGAACAGTAGAGACGCAGGACTATATCCCTGTCCGGTACACTTTTTAATCCGAACATTCTTATTATTTCCTTTTGGTTCTTATGTACATTCTGTATAATGCCTGCCTTTCCGTTTAGCTTACACGTATTTTCTGAGAAGTTTGACCATCTTGCGCCATTTTACATTGCCGATTTTTTTTACGGCGACAAATCCTCTTAACGTCTCTTGAATTTTTGCAGTCTTCCTTCAATGATTAATCGCAACGTCAGAGCTACCTTCTAGCACTCGTACCTTTCCGAAATCAAACATATCAATACACAACAGATCCTCAGGTTTTTTTACTATTCTTCTTTGTATTATTCTTGTCAGCAGCTTGGATGCATGAGCTGTCCCCTTAATTGTGCGATACTGTTGCACTTATCTGCCGTTGCTATCTACAAGATTCCGTGTGTGAACATTTTTTCGTAAGTCTCACGGTATGTCTCCAGAATCACAGATTCTACTCGTACTTACCAATTTTGATAGACGCTTCATTGCCACTCCCCCTACTCTCAGAAATGCCGAAAGAATATTATCTATAAATTCTGTCTTACTTGTCGGCAAGTCTTCCAAAGCACTATTAAACTCTGATGCTAACAATCCCCTTTTTCTATGGTTTTTCATTCACTCGGAGTTACGACAGTTTTTCTTTGTAGATAGCGGTGGTTGACAGTCATAAAACTGTTGAAAAGTGCGTCGCAATACACTTACGAAATTCGTAAGCTGCTTCAGAGTATGACGTTTGATTTACTTGGAGACAGTCAACCATTCCAACATTCTGTCGCATCTGCGTCCCACAGCATTTCACGTGTGCAAGAAAACAAAGGTATTAGACTTCATTACGTCTTTCGCAATACCGTTTTATACTCCCTCTTATTGAGTTATGTCTTCTTCCTCAATGAGACGTGAATCTGTAATCATGTTTCAGGGTTTATTGGTGACAGTGTTTAATCTGATTAGGGCATGGGCGATTTCCTTCCTTACCTTTCCCTACTCCGAATTCGTGCTACGTCTCTAATTGTCTCGTTATTGACAGAAACTTGCAGTTACTTGTCATCTCATGCCATGCAAGAATTGGTAGTGTTTTACTACCTTAATCAATTTACTTGCCGTGGATCTCTTGCTTTACCCACGTGGACAATGCGCGGAACTGTCTTTAATATACCTCGCATGTTCAATGCACCAATTTAAGAGCACTCAAAGAGCCTTTGAAACAGTCACGAATCATACTAGCAACTACTGTTAACGCATTTAATTCACTGTCCAAAAACGGTGTTTAATCCATATGTTCTCAACAAGCGTCATGTAATTCAAGAACAAACACAAGTAGGAAAATCCAAATCGGAACATTAAAACCCACAAGTAAAACTCAAACATTATTAAAAAAAAAAATTAGAAGTTAGTTGAAACTCAGCTGAAAGGCGCAGTGACCACACCATATCTCCATCAGTCAAGAAAGATGTAGTAGCAAAAGGAAATACAGCTTTTAAGCTTTCAAAAGAACTATACGTTCAAAACAAGTTATACCACTTTAATAGGAGAGACCAAAGATGTAAATGGATTTCTCCCTCTTTTACACTGTGTAATTCTGATCATTCCCAAGTTAAAAAACACATAATTCCTAGTTTGATCGGTTTTGGATATTTTAGAAAATTCTATTGATTAAAAATTATGTTTCAGCATAACCCGTAGGAAACAACAAAATTCCCCAAGTGAACTATGTCTACTGTCAGTCTGATACACCCTACAAACCTACATGTTTGGTTATGCGGACCCGATTGAGCTCCAGAAGTGAATGACAACACGGTACGCTATCCACTAGAGCAGTGCTCACCACCATTATAAAGCTTCTGACCTACCATGTTGTTCTTAAATTATACTGAAAGCTACAAAAAAAATTAGGGCACAAATAGAAACTTTAAAACATCCTACATTTGTTGCCTACAAGGTCACATTTCTAGTAAATATGAAATGAATTTTAATTAAATTTTATTTAGGAAGAAGAAATTTAAATGTAATTGTACACAAGAAAGAGTAGTTAGTAATAATTCACAAATATAAGAACGGATTTTTTTTGGTATCGGAGTAATGAGGAGCATGGCGCTTTTTTTGTCGGCAGCAAAATTTTTAATGTTGGGGGAGTAGGCAGTGGTCATTAGAATACAGTTGTGGAAATGTTTATCTGTCAGTCTGTTTCTGTACTTGTTTTTATAAAGTCTATAATGGATAAAGAAACCTCACATGGACGTGTTGATCTGAACATTGTCTTGACTTTGAGGCCAATCTGGACGGAAACAAAGTATTTTTCTTTAGGAGCAAGATGCCAAAATATTTTCAGAGCTTGAAGAGAGCGAGCTTGAATGTGAATAATGTCCTGTCCTGTAGTGTACCCTGTTATTGGTATAATCATGACCAGCATCCTTCTTATTTCGAAATTAACAATAGCTGTTCTTGCAAAAACAGCCAACTGACCTATATCAACTATAGCAGTTGAAGGAAATATCACCAGCGATCAAAGTCAGTTTTAATTTGTGAGGTGACACCACAAGTCATAATCGGAATCTTCCTCATTACTGTACTTGCAGGACAATTTGCAGATTTCATAGTAGACATTATCTCAGTTTTTTTGAAAGTATCAAATACTGAATCTATAGATTCTAAAAATGCTGTTTTAGTTAAGTCACCGTCTTCTTAAGGTTTCTTATTCTGTGCAATAATGTTTGAAACCCGGAACTGTTGCGATGACGAACGAGTCGTCGCCAATGTTGACAGGTGGCCAATGCTAAATAGAAACATATAAATCACAGCAAGTCTGTCAGTAACGTCGATAAGGTGCTGGCTGCATGGTCTGCATCTGCAACGACTAAAATAATTAGAAGTGGATGGTAAAAAATATTATATATTGTACTTAACTGGTTGTACCGGATTCTCCTTGGCAGCATACATATAATTATAAACAGCTAGCTATTGAGGCCTCACTTAGGCCACACGTTACTAAGCGCCTTGTTTGAGGTTGCTTCCTATCAGCTGAAGCCTATGCTACCTTACTACTTGATGTCCCAAGCACGAGTGCACGAGAGCTCGCTAGAAACTTGATACAAGCCGCGGAGCGGCGCTGGTCGCGACTTGCGGGTCCAACAATACTAATACGGACCTCACTCGATAACTGCAACCCCTAACAAGTGTGGTATCAAAGTTGATACCACAGGAACGACACGTTACTTGCTACTTTACTGTTGTCTAATGGTTCAAAAAAGTTAATTGTTGAGTATAAGTTTTGGTTTTAGCTGCCATACCACTTCCTCCTTTAGAGCAGAATCCAGAGGGAAATTATCGTCAATCCCAGAGCCAACAAATTTGAAGTAACGCTCGACGTTCCCTCTCTTCCCATATGTTACACTTGAATAACACGTAAACACACACATTTGCCCTTTAAAGAAGTAATCGGTTTCCCATTACAAATGAAAGTGATATTTCCGTTGCGTGAATACATCATTAGAATAAACCTAACTTAACATAAGTGAGTATTTCAAACTATTCACATTAACAGGTGTCTGATACACACTAGAAAAACATAACGTCCACAACCTCACCCTTCTACAATCAACTATGAGCCGACTGAGCGTTATCACGATTTACCGTATATATATATATATATATATATATATATATATATATATATATATATATATATATAGTTTTGATTTGATTTGATTTGATTTAGAAATCCTTGGGGTTCCAGTTTCAAGTAGACTGCAACTGAATTTTCCATCTCTTCTTAGAACGCCTAACATTTATTTTCCCCTGTGGTGTATGTTGGTATATGTAATAATTCAACTCACATCCTTTGAACGTATTCATGCGATTTCTTTTTTGCTCCTCTGTTTTATGAAGTATGCTAACGCTCTGTTCATTTCTAATTTTAGTTTTACCTGTGTGTTTGTAACTAGGTAGTTTTTAGGAGTATCATTTGTGTTACTTTGGCCCTGCTCTGTTGACAGGCATTTGCAGTCCAAGTCACAGACCCAAACATTTTAACTGGTCAGCCATCACGTTTCAAAATTTTAGTAGTTATCGTTTCGTACCTTTTTTGAGGAGAGTGCGATTTATAGTACCTACCAACACTGGATATTTTTACAGCTTTAATTCTTTATTATTGGATGTAATGTATGAGGTCTGATTTCCCAGGTATAAATTATTTATTTGTCCTAGCAGTGTTTTGCTATTCAGTCCTCCTTACCATTCAACGCCATTATCTTAGTATCATCTTTGGGTATGATGATATTATCATCATTTAATTCCTTGTGTAAGGATGAAAGGGCTGTCTATAATTAATCTTCCGAGTTCACTGAAGTTATTATATCATTTGCAGAAAAGAGAGTATTCATAATTTTAACATTAAACTTATAATGGTGGACTGATTAACTCTGCCATATCTTTGCATCCTACATGCATATATTAAATGATTTGGGTGATGGAGAGCACCTTGTCCACACCTTGAGAGATGGTTCTCAAAAATGGACTTCATTTTTGCGCTTTGGTTTGTTTTATATGTCAAAACTTGGAAATACACTTATTATATGCTGAAATATACCACTCTTTTCGATACCCTAATTCTGTTAACGTTACCGAAGGCTCTATGTGATAAAGGCTGTATATATAGGGTTACTGTATTTTTTGTTTTTTTTCAATATTTTGGCCAGCGGGGAGAACACTACGCATAATCTTCCAATTTCAAATCCAATCTGTTCTTCTGTAGAAAACGATTTTGAAAGTATGAAGGGCTGAAAGGTTACTTTGTTATTAATTTCTCATGTATCTTATATCTAGAATTTGGGTTTTTCTGTAGTTGGCCTTATGCAAAACACTGCTTCTTTTTCTTCTCTATGACATATTTCGACCCCCATGTTTCATCTTCTGTGGCTCAAATTTAATTCCGTGAAATATAGCACAAAGTTTATAATCGCATATTTATTGTAGCGATAAAAATAGAAACATATATATAGAATTGGTTTATTCGTTTGTTCATCTGAAAATTACATTGCTGGCAAAAATAAATTTGTACACATCGGTTTTTGTGCACTCTTTTTGCCGTTTTGACAGCATGTCATGTGGAAAATAGTTATAAAGAAAATTCGTACATGTTCGAAGCCTACTTTTTTGTGGACAGTGATTATATACACTGGTGTCCAAAATGGAAGCAACAAACTAAAATTTTGTAAGGCTGCGTTTATTTTGCCACAAAACAGGTGACAGCAAAGTAGAAACAATGTCAAGAAAACAGAATGTAAACGACTGCACAATAGTAAACGAAAATGTTCTTCGTTTTTTTCCAACTTAACAGACTTGCGCACCCATTCCGACAACTGGTTAATGCTCTCACTATGGGGTGTGACCACCTATGGCAGCAATAGAGGCCTGACAACGACGGATCATGCTGTGAATAATGTTAGCAGTGTCATGTTGAGGCAATAACGCCCATTCTTCCCGCGGAACTGTCTTGGAGAGTGGTAGGTGGCTGTTGACGTGATCCAACCCGTCTCCCTAGTGCAGCCGAGACATGCTCAATGGGATTCAAATCGGGAGATCGAGTAGGCCACGCCATGCGTGCAGTATATTCCGTTTCCAAGACAACAACAACCATTCGCGCTCTATGAGGTCAAGTATTATTGCCCATCAATACGACGTTTAGGCTCATAGGACTTTATAACAAACGCACATGAGGTTCCAAGACCTCGTTAAGGAACCTGACAATAGTTAAACCTTTCCGATTCACCCGTACAAATTCAAGGTTTTAGAGGGTTCAACGTACACACCATTAGCGATCCTCCTCAATCGTCCCTTTCCACAATGTTAGGGTCTCTAAATCGCGCTCCACAGTCTCTTCAGATGCGAGTACATCGAGAATCACTCTCTACACCAAATAGGGACTAATCTGTGAAAAAAACATTGGCCCACTCTTCGACTGTCCAGGTGGCATGTTGACTCTACTCTAGACGTTCCCTCTGCGAAGACGGGTCAGAGGCCAACATACAGCTGGTCTGAGACAGTAAAGGCCGCGCTGTCGGAGCCTTCTCTACACCGCTTGCCTCGACACAACACGTCCAGTGGATGATCCGAGGTCCGAGGCCAGTTGCTACCCGGTAATAAGGCGGCACCGTCGTGTCTTTACAGCCAAATTACGGTCCTCTCTTTCTGATATCACATGTGACCGGCCGTGCCCTGGTCTGCGTGCAACATCCGAGAAATAACACAACGATTCACGTTAAGCCAACGGGCCACATGAGTTTGCGACTGTCAATCTTCAATTCTTCTCGGGTCCTCCACCGAAGAGAGTCTGACAGGTGTCTCCCATGTACCATACTGCGCCATCTGTGACTGTGTACACAGGTGTTGTGGATATGGGACTACCCAACAAACACTACCCTGTTTACAAACTGCCTATTGGCTTCTGTATCGGGTTCTTCGGCCGACGTTCATCTAATGATTTTACTGACGTTTCGCCAGCACGAATGGCTGGCATTGTCAAAGCTTCACCCTCCATTGCCGGTGGTGAACTGGAGCCGAGCTCGTGGCTGCAGACTATATGTACCTTGCGCGCCAACGTCCGAGAGCTTATCCGCGTTTATTTCCGGTGCGGTTCTCCTCTTGCTACCTGCGACGGTCGTTCGCTGCAGTACGGGAAGCCAGGATCCGTTTACCTCAACAAGAAAGAGGAAAGCCTTAAGGTAAAGGAGAATCGCACCGGAAATGACCACAGAGAAGCTCTCGAACGTTGGCGCGCCAGGTACATAGTGTCTGCGGCCGCGAGCTCGGCTCCAGTTCACCACCGGCAAAGGAGGGTGAAGCTTTGATAATGCCAGCCACTCGTGCTGGCGAAACGTCAGTAAATTCATTAGATGAACGGCGGCCGAAGAACCCGAGACAGAAGCCAATAGGCAGTTTGTCAACAAGTGGCCGCAAAAGCCTTAACAATTTTGTACTACCCTGTTCGATAGATGCCCTGAAGTCGTCGTTGGCCTGGTTTTCCGTTGACCGATGTGCCATCTTCCGTACAAAACACGATCGTACGGATATTTGTTGATAGTTTGTATGATTATATCGTGAATTAACCACAGGACGGGAACCCGATTTGTTGCTTTAGTTTTGGACGCCCATTTACGTTACTGTACTTACATTTTTTTTTACCTGTTGTGGTTCTCTGGTAAATTTCTCTTTCTGTTGCTACTGATTACATTATTTTCACACTTTTTTTTAATGTAACTTAGCTCTCACACATTTACTTCTCAAGTATTCACCACTGAATGCGGTTTGTGCAGACACTTCTGTCTACATATTCAGTGAATGGTGCTATGTTGTTGTCGCTGCTCAGTTGTTCATTGTTTGCCGTTTATTTAGTGCGTCGCTAATTATGAGTGTGTCGTGAAAACTATCGTGGTGTGTCTGTTGGGGGAGAACTGATGTTGTGTGACGGGATGTGACGTGGCCTGGTGGTGTGTGTGTGTGTGTGTGTGTGTGTGTGTGTGTGTGTGTGTGAGAGAGAGAGAGAGAGAGAGAGAGATTTGGGGGGGGAGGAGGGGGCTGCTGGAAAGAGGAGTGAGGCCGGCCTGAGTGGCCGAGCGGTTCTAGGCGCTTCAGTCTGGAACCGCGCCACCGCTACGGCATGGATGTGTGTGATACCCTTAGGTTAGTTAGGTTTAAGCAGTTCTAAGTTCTAGGGGACTGATGAACTCAGATGTTGAGTCCCATAGTCCTCAGAGCCATTTGAACCAAGAGGAGTGGGGTGGAGTGGGCTTGAGAATGTAACATATGGTTTCGGATTATTGAGGGTGTTTAATTACTATGTTTTGTGTGTGGAAGTGTATTTGTATAGAGTTTTCGTAACAGTATTTTGTTGCACAGTTTGTATTTTCGTTCATGGCTTTCATTCGTTGTATCATTACTTTTTGTGTGTGGTAGTTCTCCTCTGTTGTGAGTTTTTGGTAGAGGGTACTCATTTCTCTGGGGGTCTTAACATCAATCTCAGTGTTGTAGGGGTGGTGGTTTTCGCATAAGAGATGATCTGCGGAAATGGTGTGTGTACAGTCACATTTTAAAGCTCCAATGGGCTCAGAATATTTCGTTTTGAAATGTCTGCATGTTTCGCCTATGTATACCGATTGGCATGGACTACAGTTTGACTGATAGAGTCAAGCTTTGCAGAATTTGTCTGTGGAGATGCTCTTGGCGTTTAGATTTTTCTGTACTGTATTGCTTTGGTGGAATCATATTTCGATTCGTTTTTTCTTTGGGACGTTCCCCAACCTGTGGACGTTATTGTATATTCAGAGCCTAGACATAAATCTATACAGCTTTAAAGTCAGTACCGCCATTAGACTGCTGTTTATTTACAGTGTTACCTTTACACTTACACAATCATGATTTCGGCTTCGAAGTGCCATTATCAAATGTTTTTTGAAAGCAGATTAGACAATAACAGTGAAATACATAACAAGTGATATAACCATATAAGAATCCATATTTATAATGCTTAATTACAAGTGTTATAAATTGCCTAAGATGTCATACTGTCGTATAAAAATACACTATTGGATGCATTGTCTAAGCGTCGATATTTCTGGCAGAGCCTACTGCCTTGTGTCATCACTGAGTGTACCATCTCGACTGAATGACAATTGGCTAAGTGTCAAATTGTCTTGGTCAAAGATATTACTGTTACAAGCAGGTCACTTTTTCTGTTTTTTGTTTTTTTGTTTAAATCTTTGGACTCAGTGTCCGGTAGGATAGGAAAGATTAGCAGCAATTTATTTTCTTTGATAGTTGTTACATCTTTGCAGTACCTGTTTATCTTAGCATACGCAATTTAGAGTTGGCCAAGTATTAATTTCACGTACAAAGCTGTACATTTACCTACTAAAATGTACTTTAGACAACGTCAGTGATTAGCTGGACTGTTATATTTGTGGATGCAGCGAATATTATCGAGAGATTTGTTAGAGTTTATGTTTATGAGCAGGCAACTTCATTCTATACTAAGATAAACAGGTACTGCCAGAATGTGACAGCTACCAAAGAAAATAAATTGCTCCTAACCCTTCTTATCCTACCGGACGCTGAGTCCGGAGATTAAAAAGAAAAGAAAAAGTCACCTGCTTGTAACAGGAATTCCTTTGACCAAGACAAATTGACACTCAGCCAGTTGTTATTTAGTCAAGATGGTATAATCAGTGATGAAAGAAAGTAGTAGGCTCTGCCAGAAATATGGACCCTTAGACTGTCTAATAGTGTATTTTAATACGACAGTATGCCATTGTAGGCAATTTATAACACTTGTAAGTAATCATTATAAATGTGGATTCTTATATGGTTATATCACTTGTTATGTATTTCACTGTTATTGTGTAATCTACTTTCAGAAAACACTTGATAATGGCAGTTTGAAGCCGAAATAATGATTGTGTAAGGGTAAATGTAGCACTGAAATAAACAACAGTCTAATGGCGGTGCTTACTTTAAAGAAATATATTATGACTATAGCCCCGCATTATGAAAAAACTATTAAATCCATACAGGTTTAATATGTGCGTCATGTAACGGTGTGATGGTCTAAGGGTGCGATCTGTGATAAAAATAGACTGCTTTCAACGTCAAACTTCATCCTTCTTTCCTTCCTTTCATAAGTCACAGTATATAATACCGGGTGATCAAAAAGTCAGTATAAATTTGAAAACTTAATAAGCCACGGAATAATGTAGATAGAGAGGTAAAAATTGACACACATGCTTGGAATGACATGGGGTTTTATTAGAACAAAAAAAATTAACAAAATGTCCGACAGATGGCGCTGGGCAGCAAAACGTCAGTGACTGGGCATGACAATTGTGTATAAAAGGAGCTGTAATGAGAGAGAGAATCAGAGACGCCAGCAGTCGCAGCATGTTGACGTTACCTGAAAAGGCGCTTTTAGTGAAGCTGTATTATCAGAATGGGAAATGTGCTAGTTTGGCGTTACGATCCTATCGCCATAGGAAGGGGATTCGAACGGGGAAAGGTCCGTTGACAAATGCAGCTGTGGCGAGAATAATTTCGAAGTTCGAAGCCACGGGTTGTTTAGACGGTAGTGGCGGACCGAGCACAAGGCGTAATGCTGCTAAGACAGTTCAGGAAGAAATGGAGACTGTAGCGGGTTCGTCCATGCACGGGGAAGTCAGCGCTCGTGCAGTCGCACGTCGCACCGGCATTCCATACACTACTGTTTGGTTGGCACTGAGGCGTACCCTCCGATGCTATCCGTACAAAATCCATCAGCATCATGAACTGTTTCCTGGCGATTTAGTGAAGCGGAAGGCATTTGAGGTGTGGGAGTTTCAAAAGATGGCGATTGGTTGAGCAACGTGTTGTGGATCGACGAAGCTCATTCCACGCTCCGAGGGTCTGTCAACGCCCACAACTGTAGAATTTGGGGAACCGAAAATCCTAGATCTGTCGTGGAAACTCCACCGCACGACGAGAAAGTCACGGTATGGGTTGGATTTACCACATCTACCGTTATCTACCGTCGTCGAGGAAATGCATGATTCTGATTTTGTAACTGCTACCGTGACGGGTGAGAGGTACGCCGGTATGTTACAGAATCGCATCATCCCCAGCCTGGCTGATAAATACCTGCTGGAACGTACGATGTTTATGCAGGATGGCGCTCCACCCCATATTGCTAGACGCGTGAAAGATCTCTTGCGCGCGTCGTTTGGTGACGATCGTGTGCTCAGCCGCTACTTTCGTCATTCTTGTCCTCCCAGGTCCCCAGACCTCAGTCCGTGCGATTATTGGCTTTGCGGTTACCTGGAGTCGCAAGTGTATCGTGATCGACCGACGTCTCTAGGGATGCTGAAAGACAACATCCGACGCCAAACCTTCACCATAACTCCGGACATGCTTTACAGTGCTGTTCACAACATTATTTCTCGACTACAGCTATTGTTGAGGAATGATGGTGGACATATTGAGCATTTCCTGTAAAGAACATCATCTCTGCTTTGTCTTACTTTGTTATGCCAATTATTGCTATTCTGATCAGATGATGCGCAATCTGTCGGACATTTTTTGAACTTTTGTATTTTTTTGGTTCTAATAAAACCCCATGTCATTCCAAGCATGTGTGTCAATTTGTACCTCTCTATCTACATTATTCCATGATTTATTTTCAAATTCATACTGACTTTTTGATCACCCCGTACATTCAGGAAAATCTCAGGCCTTCAATCTGCTGCTCGGTGTTCACAGTGAATTTCTCTCTCTTTCCGCAGGGCTTTACGAAGGAGTTCTCGAGCCTGACGGCGCTGATCACGCACCACTCTGTGATGCCGGAGCTCCTGCCCGTTCCGCTGTCGCTCAGCCGCTACAACCCCAGCTTCGCCAAGTCCGACTCCAACAAGGACAGCGCCGACACAGACTCCGACCCAGACTACAACACGCTGTCCGACTTCCGCAAGATGATGGCCGACCTCTCCCTGTAGACCCGTCTCCGTCGGTCCAGAAGGAAGGACACAATATACAACTAGTTCACAGCGCTACATGTCGCTGATACGAATACCTTCGTGATTTAACAACAGAGTCAGTGTTATCTCCTGTAGCTGACTATCCATGTCTTTGCACGCGTCAGTTAACTACCACTACGTTTTAACTGCTGGTGGACGCGATAAATGGGTGGAAATACAGACTACAGAGGGGTATTTTCATCAGAGATGAAACCAAGTGATTATGACAAGTTAGATGAGCTCCATTGTACAATTTTAGCATCAATATCGGTAATTATGACTCGATACCTCATTAAATTTCTTGGTTTCAAAGCCATTTTTGCTGTCTCTTATATGTACTCAACTTATGTATTTTTTGCTTCAACTTCAAATTCAGATTATTTTATTCAGATTTACTCATTTTTCCATAAATCTGTAAGGATTTCCTTGATAATCGAACTATACTACTTGCCTGTACAGTGAAATTCACTATTCACAGCCATTTCAGAAATTTATGTATCCTCCTTGGCAAAAATTTGTTCCGTTATGGTTTTCAGCTTTCACAAAGATTACCACAGGGAGTACAAGCTGACGCTCTACACACATACCAGCATACGACAAATGATGAAAAATCTTTTTCACTTAATCAGGAGAAAAGCTTGCAAGTCATGGTTTCAAAAAAAAGTAATTTCAATAATTCGTTGCTTCGTTTCCCATGTAGATTAGGGCAATCTGATGTTTCAGTAATCACTATAGATCTCACTGGTATTCTGGACTTGATGCGAAGAAATTTACATATTTATGATGAAAGACCTTGACGTATGTTGAGTTCTTAGCTACTGTCCTCACTCTTAAAGGCTCCTATTACTCAAGAATTTCATCAAACTTGTACCACATATAGTGATTTCAGCACACAGGTATGCCAGCTACTCCTACACATACACATCATATCGATCAGTAACTGGAGACGTCAACGTGAGGTCTTCCCCATTTTACGTTCTGTAAGTGTCCTACATTACGTTTTATGGTGTTACATTTTCGATTCGTAATAATGAACATATTCACTAATTAAACGTACGTAATAGACCCAAAAGTCATTTATATACATCAAACAGTGCGTATAAAAGCGACTTAAATGAGAATTGCACTTAATAGCAATGTAAAATATGATTCGTGGTATTACAAGGATACTGTACGTCTCTGTTGTTTACTGTAGCTGTGGACATCCATGTATCCTTAAAATTAAAAAAAAAAAATACATTTGACTTGCTTTGAGTAGCTTTCAATCACACCATTATGTTTTCAAGCATCATCGCAGCTGTAGTCCATTTCCATGTGTGAATTAGTACAGTAACCCTAAAGAAGAAACATATCGCACTTAAAATAAATCTGGAAATATATTTTTGTAGGAATGAAAATACTTCAGACATGGCGACAAAAGAATGCGCATTATACATTGCATCCGCAATTTAGTAACACGAATCTATAATCTATAGTGGTGATTTTCTGTTTAAGGTTCAGTGTTCCTTCTGCATTTATAGAGAGACGAATTTAGTGGACGAAGTATAACAATAGTTTTATTTAGAAATCTATACGTGGGCATTTTGTAGGATATATTCACCTTTTTTATTAAACGTTGGGAAATATTGGAAACAAGCTGGAGAAACCCGACATCAAATGTTAACTACCACATACATTATATTTACAGAAATTGTTGACATATGTGATTTCAATAAGATCTGTCTCTAAAAGGTGTAAGAATAGTACGTAAATGGTTCTTAAAGTGGCACGACAATAGTATCTATCCAAGTAATGAATCTATGTCCTTAGCTTAAGGAAGATGTTTTGCTTTGTAACCAAAGTGCCAAAAACGAGAGTGAACTGCTTAGCAGATGAGTCGTTGCTGTGTTAAAGTATATTAAGTAATGAATTCTGTGCATAGCTCTAGTCAGGCTCTAAAATGATGTGTTACTTAAAAGTATATAAAGTTTATTTACGTGTTTATACTCAGCAAATGCAATTGAATAATATATTCTTGAGATGGTTCTAGTCAAGAACTGTTGCACTGATGGCTTGTTAATGGTAAGAATAAAGATTGACTGACAGCAAATGGAATGTCTTCTTTTTTTTTTATTGGACCGTCGTGTCCCTTATTCCTCAGAACTGAAAATGTGTCTCATGACAAGTTGAAAAACGGTTAAGAGTCTACAGTTTAGTCTCCTTTCAGCACGGTTACTTATGGCTGCACTGTTACAGCGCGATGTTCGTAAGACGTTGTTGCTCACAACTACAGTCAAATACTTACCTACAAGGACATAGGGATTTAGATTACGATATGGAAGAGAAGATTGTGTTGTTTCCTCCCAACGCCAAAGTTGAAGAACACCCTAGATTTTGACTAGTATTTTATTTTCTAAGTAACCGTTCTTAATCCTAGCACTAGAAACTTAACACATCATGGTCCATCAATCATCTTGCATGCTGTACGGAGCAAAAGAGGTCTATGAGCATAAGCAAACGCCTATTTTAAATCCATCACGTACAGAGTAAACTATGTGGACTAAACTGGGAATCTTAGAATATTTTGTACCAATATTGTACGCTCGCTGCACCTGTTGGTATATCCTGAAACCGCCGTAGTTTCTGTTTATCGTGCATTATGTCCGTTACGGCAATGGGAAGTATGCATTTCAAAAAATACCGTCGTTTTAAAGGCCCTTGGGAAGTATGCTTGTCACCAAGGTAGATGCTCCAAGGCGCTTGGGAAGTTTAGTTACTACAAAATCAGCATTTCTCTTTAGTATTTGGCAAACATACTTACCACCATCTTTGTGATTTTCCTAAGACTTTGGAATAAGTCTTCACCGCTGGATGTGCCGACACTGTACGAAATGGATAAAAGCTGCTACAACAGTCACTTTGTGTTTGGCGCTGGAACAGTACTGTGAAATAGGAACACATACATTCGTTTTTACGATATAAATTATTATGACTTGTAACAGCACATTTCTTCATTGTGTGGTAAATGAAATTTCTAAGACTGATTTCACATTATGGTAAGTAAAATAAAAACACAAAACGGTGCTTTTTCTTTCACATGCAATCGCTTATATAAGGGATGTGGGAAATCCGCTAACCACTGTAATGTAACGTCTCATATTATGGCCGTGGAGAATGTATGCATAGCGCCACAGGTTTTGGTCCTAAACAACAAAAATAAACTATCAGTAAATAAATATAATCCGCTGATCACAATTCTAGTACAATAAAAAAAAATTAACTTCGCTTTGTCGCTACAAAAAATGCGCCCACGGTTGTGTGAATAAAAAGTACAACTTTTGGTTGTAATGGGATCGATGGACGCACCATTGAAACAAATATAATAAGTAAATATTCAGTAAGAGTAATAAAATGTAAGCAAATGCAGTCACAAAAACGTTTAGTGAATTAAAAAAATGTCTTGCAGTGGTGAAGTCGTGAACATAACAAAGGAATGTGATTTAATTCCACATTCACTGATGGAAACTGAAAGTGATACACCATGTGTCACCAGTCTGAAATTCTGTGTAGAGATGTTTGACACAACGGGTTCTAACTGACAAGGGAATACGACACGTTCAAACCTACCCTGAAAGAAATGCAATGTCAAAATCTTAGCTGCTAAGACGCACTGCAAGTATTCAAAAAATTCTTAAGTCGCTCATTTATCCGACACCAACTTACAGCAGCGGTTTATAAGGCACTTCCAAAGAATGCGAATGAGCTAAAAGCAGACACAGTCGCGCCAAGAGGGCGTAGCGCCACGTAGTACGCCGTCCACAGAGCACATACGTGAAATTTAAGTCCTTAAACCATGCCACAAAATCTCAGATCATTAATTTGTGAATTACTTGCTGTATATATCGACAGCTAAACTGCTTTAGATTTAATTGCTACACACTACAGAAGGCAGTGTCTGATGTTTCATTACACTTGACTTAATTTATTGACGTTAGTTATCTGATAACAAAGCCCGTAGCACAGTTCTTATGAAAATTTTTAATAATGTATATTTTGCTGACAATGAATCAGTTCCTTGTCTTTACCCTGTAGTTGTCACAAAACTGCGAAGTGTCTGCTGAATGGTGCACTTGATAAAACAAAAATTAATGTACTGAGGTACTTCACAGCAATTACTAGTTTTATTTAGACAGAACTTGAATGGAGTAAGTAATAGACAAGTCCGTTATTCTGTATATAGTGCTGCACACCGGGAATACTTGATCAAATTCGTAAACTGTGGTGATACAAACTGACAATGCAGAAACGATTTATGTGTAACAACGCTGTTTGATAAATCTGAAATGACAGATATATCGGAAAATATATTGTCCGACAGTTTTCTTATAGATGCTTTACTCTGTCGAAAATATTGTTATCGACAGGCTGACTCTTACAAGGGAACCTCCCCATCGCACCCCCTTCAGATTTAGTTATAAGTTGGCACAGTGGATAGGCCTTGAAAAACTGAACACAGATCACTCGAGAAAACAGGAAGAAGTTGTGTGGAACTATGAAAAAAATAAGCAAAATATACAAACTGAGTAGTCCATGCGCAAGATAGGCAACAGAAAGGAACCTATGGTTTCAGTAGCGCCGTGGTCCCGTGGTTAGCGTGAGTAGCTCCGGAATAAAAGGTCCTTGGTTCAAGTCTTCCCTCGAGTAAGAATTTTTACTTTCTTTATTTTCGCAAAGTTACGCTCTGTCCGTTCGTTCATTGATGTCTCTGTTCACTGTAATAAGTTTAGTGTCCGTGTTTTGCGACCGCATCGCAAAACCCTGCGATTAGTAGACGAAAGGATGTGCCTCTCCAATGGGAACCGAAAACATTTGATCTCAAGGTCATAGGTCAACCGATTCCTCCACAGGAAAACACCTCTGGTATATTCTATACGACACTGGTGACGGCATGTGCGTCACATGACAGGAATATGTTGTCGACCCACCTAACTTGTACACTTGGCGAATGGGTGAAAAGATTCTTCTACATTGCCCGATTTAGGTTTTCTTGTGGATGTGATAATCACTCCCAAAAACGTGATGAAAACATAAGAGTTTGTCACATAAACTGCAACAAATAAATGCAACAGTTTCACAGTCGCACAGTTTTCCCTGTGCTCTGTCAAAACATATGTTTTTAACGTTTAAAAATTTTTCCGTGTGTAGACTGTCAAATCCTGCATATGTCTAAGCAAATCTGAACATGTCCTGGAATTTTGGAGAGCGAAGTTGATTATGTGTGAGTACCTGAACTTTGATAATTGTCTCAAAATTAAAAATAAAAATTTTCACTCGAAGGAAGACTTGAACCACGAACCTCTCATTCTGCATCTGCTCACGCTAACCACGGGACCACGGCGCTACTGAGCCCAGAATTTCTTGCTGGTGCCTATCTTTCGCATGGACTACTCAGTTTGTATATTTTGCTTATTTCTTTCATAGTTCCACAAAACTTCTTCCTGTTTTCTCGATTGATCTGTGTTCTGTTTTTCAAGGCCTATCCACTGTGCCAACTTATAACTAAATCTGATGGGGGTGCGATGGGGAGGTTCCCTTGTTAGATCTGGGTGGAATCCGAATTATATTAAATGTTTTTCGCCGTCCTTCTAAAGATAGATGTATGGTTATGTGCAGGCCAAGAGTCCAATACAAGCAATGAAATATTTTATACAAATGGTAAGGAGACTTTTTGACAAAAGATTGAAAATTATTCTCCGCCATTTTTCCAAATTTTGCTACGTTGATTGCAAGACTTTTCCAAGTAAACAGAGCCTGTCTTTAATTTTTGGTACTACTTTGCCTTGATGTTCCTGAAGACAAAAATAAAAGCTGTGAAAACGGTATTCCACTGATACTTATCATTGGCATTGTCGTGTACAAGTGCTCATAAACTAATTGTACAAGCGACTCTCTATTTTTCGCTCTAAATACACAGGTATTAGTGGATAACAAGAAACGTCATCTTCATGTAGTCTGTGAATCTGTATTCTATTAACTACTTATTCCAACTTCTCTGCACGTTTAATTCAGGCAAACTTCATAATTTTGTACCTCACTTTTCTGTACAGTTTCCTGAATCTGTTTAACCAAATCGAAGAAGTGTGGAAATCAGTGACGTTCATCTCACCGCAGTTCAAAGCACTCGGTCTCGTAGATCTTCGGTAATGTTGCATTGACCCTCTCAAACAAGTTTTTTTAACACTTCTGCGAGTTTCTTTTGGTACATATTTTCCACTTCGTATAAATCTTTCTTCCATTTGTATAATTCAGGTTCAGATTTTTGCACACTGTTTAAGTTTCACTGTTTTCTCCCTCCTCCTTTCTCTCTGAAAGCTATAACATTTTCTATGGGGCTGGAAACCTATTTTTTCTTTTTAGTCATCAGTCTTATTGGCTGATGCCCTATCATTCTGGCCCTTCTTCTTTTCAGTGTTTACCATATATTCCTTTCCTCGCCGATTCTGTGGAGAACCTCCTCATTCCTTACCTTATAGGTTCACGTAATTTTCAACATTCTTCTGTTGCACCACATCTCAAATGCTTCGGTTCCCTTGTCTTTCGGTTTGCCCGCAAACCATGTTTCACTGCTATACAATGCTGGACTCAACCGTAAATTCTCAGAAATTTCTTCCTCACAGTAAGGCCTATATATGATACTAGTAGACTTCTCTTGTACAGGAATGCTCCTTCTTCCACTGCTAGTCAGTTTTTTATGAGCTCCTTGCTCGGTCTTTCTTGGGTTATCTTGCTGCGTAGGACGCATAATTTTCTAAATTCATCTACTTCGGGATCACTAATTCTGATGATAAGTTTCTCGCTATTTTTTTAATTTCTGCTACTTCTCATTTCTTTCGTCCTTCTTCAGTTTACTCTCAGTCTATATTCTTTACTCATTAGACCGCTTATACCATTCAACACATTCTGTAATTCGTCTTCACTTTCACTGAGGACACCAATGTCATCAGCGAATCTTATCATTGACATCTTCTCACCTTTAAATTTTAATTCCATTCCTCATTGCTTCCTCGATGTATACACTGAACCGCAGAGATGAAAGACTACATCCCTGCCCTACACCCTTCTTAATCCGAGAACTTCGTTCTTGGTCTTCCGCTCTTATTGTTTCCTCTTGGCTCTCGTACGTAATGTATATTATCCGTATTTCCGTACAGCTTACCCCTATATCTCCTAGAGTCTCGAACGTAATGCACCATTTTCCATTGTCGAACTCTTTTTTCCAGGTCGACAGATTCTATGAACGCGTCTTGATTTTTCATTTGTCTTGGTTCCATTAACGAACCAAACTGATCGTCATCTAACACTTCTTCAATTTTCTTTTCCATTCTTCTGTACATTATTCATGTCAGTAACTTGGATGCATGAGCTGTTAAGCTGATTGTGCGATGATTCTCGCACTTGTCAGCTCTTACAATCTTCGGAATTGTGTTGATGTTATTCAGCAAGTCACATGATATATCGCCAGAGTCAAACATTATACACACCAAAGCGAATAGTCATTTTGTGTACATTTCCCCCGATGATTTTAGAAATTCTGATGTAATGTTATTTATCCATTCTGCCTTATTTGATCTTAAGTCCTCCAAGGCTCTCTTAAATTCTTATTCTAATACTGGATCCTCTATATCTTCATGTTGACTCTTTCTTCTTCTATCACATCAGACAAATCTTCCCCCTTCAGTATACTCTTTCCACGTATCCGCTCTCTCCTCTGCATTAGCAGTGGAATTTCCCTTTCACTCTTAATGTTATCACACTTGCTTTTAATTTGACCTAGGGTTGTTTTGTATATGCTGAATCAGTCTATTCGACAATATTTTTTTTCTATTTCTTCGCATTTTTCATGCAGCCATTTCACCCTAACTTCCCTTACAATCGAGTATCACTGATTTCGGAATCTCTGTCTGACCATGATGTAATAGTTCTGGAATCTTCCTGTATCTCCCGGCCTTTTCCATGTATACCCATTCCTCTCGTGATTTTTGAAAACAGTATTCGCTGTTGCTAGATGAAATTTGTTGCAGAAATCAGTTAGGTTTTCTCTTCTCTCATTCCTAGTATCAAGTCGCTATTCTCCTGTAATGCTTTCTTGTACTCCTTCCCGCACAACAACATTCCAATCCCTTATGACTACTAGGTTTTTATCTCTTTTTAAGTACTGAATTATCAGTTCAATATCCTCACATACTTTCTCTATCTCTTCATCTTCGGCTTGCGATGTTGCATGCATACCTGAGCTATGAATGTCGGTGTTGGTTTGCTATCGATTCTTAGTGAGAACAAGTCTATCACTGAGCTCTTCACAGTAACTCACTCTCTGCCCTACTTCAAAACAAGTCCTACTACCGTTATACCATTTTCTGCTGCTGTTGATATAATCGTACATTCATCTGATCAGAAATGTTTGTCTTCTTTCGATTTCACTTCACCGTCCCCCCCCCTTCCCCCTCCTACCTCCTCCTCCCCCCCCCCCCCCCCCGCTACTATATCTAAATTGAGCCTAAGGATTTCCCTTTTCGAATTCTGTAGCTTCCTTACCACGTTCAAAGTTCTGACATTCCACGCTCCGACTCGTAGAACGTTACCCTTTCGTTGGTTATTCATTCTCGTGGTCACATAGCCCTTGGCAGGCCCTTCAGGAGATCGGAATCGGGGACTATTCCGGAATATTTGGCCAATGGAGAGGTCATCGTGACACCTGACACCTTTTCAATTACATTCCACACGTCGTATGGGTACACATTATTTGTCTTTAACGCAGTGTTTTCCATTCACTACTGCATCCTCATGCCGTTGATCACTGCTGATTCTTCCGCCTTTATGGGCAGTTTCCAAACCCAAAGGCAAGAGAATGCCCTAAACCTCTGTCCGCTCCTCTGCCCTCCGTGACAAGGCCCTTGGCTGTACGAGGGTGACTTCTTATGCCAGATAGTTTTGAGCGCCATTGCTGATGATTTTTGGTCAAAATTTAACCAGTGACGTGGTTCGAACCCGAAACGGAGGACATTTTGATTTCCACTCAACCAAGACCACTGGTGCTTAAGATGAATGTCTTAGAAACTAACTAATAAATAACACATATGTAATCAAAATATCCACGGGTGTACTGCCGGTCTACAGTGCCCGTTGGACACTGTAGACCAGCAGTACACCAGTGGATATTTTGATTATCAAATACGCCGGGAGAAACTCAAGAATCACAACACATATGTAGGTTTTAATGAGAGGTAAATGATTTCAATTGCACACCACGTTCTTGATATTTCATCTTTGGAAGGTTGAAGAAATTGGATGGATTCCAGATGACTGTGAAACTCTGGAACCTGTAAAAAGGAGATGCTATAAGGAAGCACGTACCAAGCAATTACAAAAAAAAAATTACTTTAGTTTTACCCTCATTTTTACACTTTGCGATGCCCAAAGGGCAACTGATAATTATTGTGGATATTAAATGAGCTGCAGATTCGAGCCAATAGTAACTGTGAACAGTTGTTTTAGGGAAACTGTCAATGGAAACTGAAAGGCTACTACTTGGCAGTACAAGCAGTTTCGTCTCAGCGCTTCATGCATTTAGATGCAGCCCAATTCGTTCCGGTCTGAACCAGCTTCACGCCAACCGTCACATACTGGCTGTACCGTCCCATTAATGACCCAGGTCTTCATGTCGCTACCAACCACCACTCTAGGCTTCGCCGTGCAGGCACATCACACACAAATTCATAGGACAGTCGTTTCTGTTGTATGTAATTGTGTGGATATTCACTCGAGGACATTATAAACGAGTATCGTGCTATAACTAAAGTTATTCAAAAATGGTTCAAATGGCTCTGAGCACTATGGGACTTAACATCTGTGGTCATGAGTCCCCTAGAACTTTGAACTACTTAAACCTAACTAACCAAAGGACGTCACACACATCCATGCCCGAGGCAGGATTCGAACCTGCGACCGTAGCAGTCGCGCGGTTCCGGACTGAGCGCCTAGAACCGCTAGACCACCGCGGCCGGCAACTAAAGTTATTCTTTTAAAGTGTCTCCTATCATTCTTCAGACAGAGGACGCTTTAGCGACATGTGAATGTAACAATTAATTACATGTAAATCAAACTAAAATGCTTGATTATACAAAAGATAAATAAAATGCTGTATTGTCAAAAGACAGAAAGGTGTGTTCAGGTTACGACTATAGAAGGTGGCCTCTGGTGTTGTCTCATTGTGCGGGCAGTCCACCTGCAGTGTGTGCGGTGAGAGCGGTGGTACAATCAGTTCACCATCTTCTGAAAAGCCCAAACTGGATCTCATAAGACATTAACTACAGCTTGGCCTAGACTGTCAGCTCTTAAGTTACATAGCATAGTCACTGGTCCCATCCTAAGTGACTGTATTTCACACGTGTGCTCTCTTGTCTTCTCGGCTTGACTGGTTAAGTGAACGCCATCGTCAGCGTATATCCTATGGCTGGCCGTACTAATGTTAGTAAGCTTTCTATTTGTTCAAACCAAACCAAACCTAGAAGGTGAAAAAGTTATGCATTGTTATCATGATAGCATTTCACACGAAACCACGTAATCCACACCGATTCACAGCATCATGCGGTCTTCGTCAGTATGAGTGGAGCGGTATAAAGGAGACGATGATTCCCACAGTGGAGCAGCGGGTGTTCATTGTGGAAAGTTACGTGACGACAAAGTCAAGGAAGACGTGTTTGCTGAGAAGCCATTTGATGCTGTCAAAGTGCCGGTAAAGAGTGGCATGCAGCACTTAACCGAAAATGCCGTCAGACAGGATCTGTTTTGAACAAGTCAAAAACATTCCGAAACGTACCAGAATACCAGAAAATGAGGCAGTAATTTACCAAAAAATGCGCCAGACTCCCACCAACTCAACCCGACGCCTGTCGCAAGAAACCGGCTTGTCACGTCGATCATGGAGACGAATACTCCACCTGGACCTACGCGTGAATCGCTACCGAGTGTCTGTTGTTCATGCATTAAAACCGACAGATGCCCCTCAGCGCCTCCTGTTTTGTGAGTGGCTGTCCACTGAAATAACAATGAATGGCTTGGAAACAGATCTGTTCTTTATGTCTACTGAAGCTTAGTTTCACCTGAGTGGTTATGTCATAAAATCACAAGATCTGGGCAGCGGACAATCCGTATAACTTCCACGAAATACCACCGCATGATCAGAAGGTTGCGGTTGGGTGTCCACTGTGTGCACGCCACATTATTGGTCTATCTTCTTCCATCAGACGCTGACTTCGGCGCTTTACATTGCCTTACATTGCCTCTGAAACCATTTGTGGGGTCATTGACATAGGAGGAACTTAGAACAGGATGAAGCAACTACATATACAGCCGGCCGAACCTTGGAGCACACTTACACAATCTTCACGGCTGACAGAGTTGTTAACAGAGGTCAGTTTGGTCAAGGCCTTAGATGACCATCCAGGTCGCCTGATCGGTCAGTGTGCGGTTACTTTGTGTGTCGAGCCCTCAGGTGTGAGGTGTGCCGCAACAACCCTCATTGTCTTCAAGAACTGCAGCAGGACATTTCGGATGAAACTGCAGCAGTTACAGAAGTCCAGCATCGATCCTCCATCAGCAACTGACTGACAGGGCCCAAAAGTGCCAAGAGATGAATGGTGGACACTTTCAGCATCTGCCACAGTCAGGTCAGTACTGTATTTCTTTGCCTTTACTTTCTTTGTACCCTGGAACTCTGTTCTTCGCGACACTTGTATTTGTCCCTCCCTGTAATAATAAAACAGCCTTTATTAGCTTTACTCCAAGTCGATTTTGAGTCTTCATGTCTTATTTCCATCGATTCACGGTGTGATGGAACAGTTTTTACGGAAACAGTGTCGCCACATACGCAGATCAGGAACGAAACCCCCATTTAATGAGAATTTAATTTACGGCTATGAAATTAATGTACCACAGTAGTAGTGAGTGTCAGTAGATAAATGACTCAGTTTTGATTCCTCTTATACGAAATTCATATTTGCATACGATGTAGCTGTGGGAAATGTTGAAAGCATTGCGAGACAATGAACAGGGACGTGCACTTGCCAAACCTTAAGAGAGTCGACCCCCAGAGACAAGTTCTTGGAACGGCCGCTGGGGGTGATCCGAGGCGTCACTAGCCACCAGACAAAGGCTGGTGCCTTGCAGAGGCGCATTAGGAGGTCGAGCCATTGAACAGAAATGCATGCACCATCTCCTGCAGGGAAATGCTTCATACTATTTTGTTGCTATTATTAATGAAAGCGTTCAGCACCAACTGCGAAATAGTCGTGTATACAAACAGCGATCCAATACTGTCAAATGTTTTTCATTACAGTCTTTGATCACAATATCACTTCTTTAGACGATGACCGGTTTCAGCCCGTAATGAACATCCTCAGATCATTTTTACACCATGTCCTAAATATGTTTTGACGATGTCATTATGGCCTTATCACACCAGGACATGGTGTAAAAAGATCTGAGGATGGTCATTACGGACTGAAACCGGTCATCGTCTAAAGAATTGATATTGCGATCAAAGACCGGACTAAAAAACATTTAAGGGGTTCCGGAACGCCCTATACTTGCAATGTTAAAATAACGCTTATAAATTACATCTTTCTTCACAAAGTATTTGAGGTAGGAAGTTGAACTTTTTACAGATTATTTATTGGAATATGGGCTACAACTTAACACAGGGATTTTACAAAATTTTAGTTCAGTTATTAAAGATGCTTTTTTTCAATTGTAATGAAAATTCACAACATTTTTTTGCAATTTTTTATTTATATATTCAAAAATATACAGTTTTTTGGAAAAAGGCTGTGTTAAATTATGCAGAAGGTACTGTGTAACATTTACTGGAAGTTTGAAACAAATATGTTTGGAAGATCCTTAGAAAACATGTAATTAGTATGAGAAAATAAAAGTTTTGGGAATCGAGCGACGAAGATTGGATTAACTATTTAGTGCATTCCAGGTCCATAGGATGGATTATCTTCATCCTCTGCAAACTCCTCCTCCAGCTTCCTCTTGTTCCGCCTCCTGTTTACTCTTGCTTGTATTTCTAGACTCTTTACAGCCCTGTCTGCAGCCCGAAGGCGTTCCTTGTCTAAAGCAAGCATCGCTCGTACCATGTTAGAACCTATCTTCATTCCCATATTTCTAAATACCTTTGCCTTTCCAACATTTCTCCTTTTCTTAAAAGCCTTCAGAGGATTTCTAATAACTTTACTTTTACTCATTATTATACTTCAACAAAACAGAGACTCAAGAAACAGAATTAATTACGAATATTTTTGAGATAACGACAGAGTAAATAAACATGAAACAACCGACAATCACACCAGCGATATATATTGAACCATCACAAGTTATCCACAACACATACTTTATCTCACATTACTAAAATGTACCTGATGAACACGGACGTTAATAATAACACCATTTGACAGCAGTTTAACAGCGCCACAGTGGGTCACGCCCATGTAGAACACATTTCAAAAAAAATTTAAAAATAGTTGTAGTCTTCGGAATTGAATAAATTATATATCTATTAAAAGGTAATAGTCTGCAGATTCAGAAAACGCAAAAAAGTAAAAATTGAACTTTTCATGATTTTGAGCCTTTCCGGAGCCCCTTAAAGCGTTCAGCTTCAGGCAGTTCAGTCTGTAATATACGTGTGAGTAATGACAAGGTACTTCAGGTAATGTGATAATCCAGAGCTGTGTGTTTTGTCATCAGTTCTTAAGACTGATGTAACTTCGTACAAGCACACACCATTGGCGGGTTCGTAAATAATAATTAGTGAAGGAATTCTGTGTGACAGGTAGGACGGTCATTAGAACGTATTAATATTGTTCGCCTTTAGTGCAATTGCAGTCCCGGTGGGGTATATAAGTGGTTTGATCAGCGTCAGATGTTGAATGATCACTGTGAAGAGCACGCAGATGTCCGTACTCGTCGGAGACAGCATTATCAACACCTGGCAGAGTACAAAAAGGGGATTATTGTGGCCATTCGTTTGGCTGATTGGTCGACTCGTGTAATACTCAGATTTGTGTGGCATTCGGATGTGACAGTAGCCCATTGTTGGACTGTATGGGAAGGTGAGGACATTCCCGTCAAGGTTCCAATCGACGACCTCTGACCACCACAAAGGAGGTTCAAATGGTTCAAATGGCTCTGAGCACTATGGGACTTAACTGCTATGGTCATCAGTCCCCTAGAACTTAGAACTACTTAAACCTAACTAACCTAAGGACAGCACACAACACCCAGTCATCACAAGGCAGAGAAAATCCCTGACCCCGCCGGGAATCGAACACGGGACACCAAGGAGGGTCGCCATATTGTGCACCAAGCACGTCGTACCCCTTCACATCTGGGCCTGACATCCGAGAATGGGTAACGGGCTGCCTGAAACATCCTGTGTCTTTCCACGCCATTGGTTGGCGACTAGAACGCCCGAACCAGAGGCTTACCGTTCCATGCGTAAGCTGCCATTAACGCCACACAACACGAACTGCTGTGTCTGCAGTGGTACCGTGACACTGAAGCAAGGGCTGCTGATGAATGACACCGCATTGTGTTCGGTGATGAATCGTTTTTTCTGGACTACACTGATAACCATCGTCGGAAAGTACGGCGGCGACCTCGGGAGAGGTCTCATTTTCCCAATGTTCTGGTGAGGCAGAGTAGTGTTACTGACGACGCCACGTTGTTGGCAGGCATCGGTTATGACTTCAGGACAATCCTATGACAGCACATTGGTATGTCGCGGATATTCTGTGTACTTATATTTTATCTCTCAAGCGACAATATCGTGGTGCCATTTTTCATCAGGACAATGCTCATGCATACATTGGACTTTTTTCTATGAACTGTCTACCTCTTTTTGAGATAGTCCTGTGGCCAGCGAGAGCCTCATATCTGCCTCTATAGACCAAGTGTGGCATGAGATCGGAGAACATCTCCGTCCCAGTGCCAGATCTGGGATATCACGGACCTCTTAACAACATTTGTGGACCATCTTGGCTCAGGAGAGGATGTATGCCTTCATGAGACCCATCCCAGGCTGAATCAGCGCATGCAGTCAGCCAGACAGCTTGAAATGGCATACTGGTAAGTAGGATGACCCTGCCAAGTTCTTTGTAAATTTGACTCGATTCCGTAATCTCTGAAATAAAATCACGTACTCTCTCAACCTGGGAAGATCCCTTTTGTTTGTTGGATGCTTCACGTTTTTACTAGGCAGTGTACAAAAATTTTTCAGTATTGTGTATGGCAGTGTACTAGCTTATGTAACCAAACACATTCTCGTACATAGTTTGAAAGTGGCAATAAGTCGCGGAATGTGACGCCTCCTATTGCTGCCTCCTGACACTTCCACGATCAGCACCTTATTCGGTGCCCAGCCAGTCGAGAAATGTGAAAGCGAGGCGACGTGACACTATCTGTTATTGCAGTTAATATTTGTTGAATAATAAGCTTAGATTTAAATTGTTAATATTGGCTAGCTGCTTTGTTTAGCGATTACCGCAAAAGATGCTCATTAACAATTAGTTGGTGGCCGGTTATCGTTTCAAAATGAATTGACATCTTTGATTTCCGTAGCGCACGTACATCGAATTAATTCCTTCATAGGTCACAGTGTTCATTTAATACAGCGTGATGTGTGGTCCGTTGAAATTATTCCCTTTAAAGTTAATATGGAATAAACTATTATTATTATCATAGTTATTATTATTTTTATTATTCTCCGGAGAGATTCCAATGTACAGTTTACTTCTCGTGATACTGTGTACGAAATCGTAGGACGCTACACTTCTTCCTTAACTCGGTTTTTATTAACACAGTTTCTTTGATATGTTTCACTACCATTTATGGTGATACTTAAGTTCTAGAATAAATGTCCAGACAGAGTCTGTAATCAAAAATTAAGGAAATTCACTTTTAATTAGCCCGGCTTCAAATATGGTTATCTATTTCCCGTAGTGGCGCATGAACTTAAGAGGCGAATATTCAGGACTCCAACGCTAAAAGTTCGGACACTAAAATCGCAAACGCTAAAGACTCCCAGGCGCAAAAGACACCCAAACGCTAAAGACTCACATAGGATAGAGAAGTTAACAATATGTTCTTTGGCTTTAGATGATAGTTATGAAAGCCGACCTCGGTGGCCGAGCGGTTGCAGGCGCTTCAGTCCGGAACCACGCCGCTGCTACGGTCGCAGGTTCGAATCCTGCCTCGGGCATGGATGTGTGTGATGCCCTTAGGTTAGTTAGGTTCAAGCAGTTCTAAGTATATGGAACTGATGACCTCAGATGTTAAGACCCATAGTGCGTAGAGCCATTTGAACCATTTGAATAGTTATGAAACAAAAGGGACGTTCGTTAGAAACTCTTTGAATAAAGCCCGTCGCTACTTTGCATATAATATTCTATTCCACTTGCTCTTATTTTTCTTTTATTCAGTTTTTCTGCTTTGAAATGAGAATTCGTGATTTTGTATGAAATCTGGGAATTGTTCATGGCAAGCTAAAATAAATTCTGGTTTCAGAAAGACCAGATATGTAACGAGAGGCTACAGGAACCACGAGGCAGACACCCCATTGTGGGTGGCAAGAAACACTGTAGAGACGGTTGTTATGTACGTGGAGTAATACACTCCTGGAAATGGAAAAAAGAACACATTGACACCGGTGTGTCAGACCCACCATACTTGCTCCGGACACTGCGAGAGGGCTGTACAAGCAATGATCACACGCACGGCACAGCGGACACACCAGGAACCGCGGTGTTGGCCGTCGAATGGCGCTAGCTGCGCAGCATTTGTGCACCGCCGCCGTCAGTGTCAGCCAGTTTGCCGTGGCATACGGAGCTCCATCGCAGTCTTTAACACACGACTTTCCACACGACGCTAATGAACCGAATAGACGAACTAGAAGACGCACTAATAGTAACAAGTACTGAATCCTCACACAACCAAGACAACCATGACACACATGACCAACCGCAGCAACATCACAAAATCACGACGACGAAAAACAAAGAATTTACATCTACTCATGTGCGGCCCCGTACCTATGACACTAAAAAATGCGAGGGGCGCATAAAGCCCGTCAAATTTGTACAAGGCGAGACCTTAAACCCAAAAGAAATAGACGTACTAGTCGACCAAACCAACAAGACTGGCATACTGATGAAGGACCAGGACAATGACAACACCCATCAACTTCTGCAAAATAAACGAAAGATATGTCACACTGACATACCCGCAGAGGAAGACGATGACACATACTGCTGCCCTTACGCCAATGAATGCGGCGTACATAACCATCAAACCAACAAAACCACCCCTGGGCTACTCGAAACGCAATCTGTAAGAGCTAACAGTACACGTGTGACAAAATCACCTAAGGAGTTGATACAACCAATACGTGAGGGGAAAGAAGTTGCGTGTGACGATCACCTACGACAACCGCGGGCGCCTCCACCTAGTGCTACAAAAGTGCCCCCCACAGGCGTCACTGGCCCCCTCCCATCACCAAAGTACGTGTCAGCAAAAGGAACACCAGCACCACTAGCTGCTCCGCCTGCGCACACCAACAGCAGCAACAGCAAAGCACTCACCGCCGAGGGGCAGCGAGCAGCTGCCACTCAGCCACGACACCCCAAGACGGCGCAGACGCCGACACCTACAACCACCACCAGCGACTTTAATTATAACAACTTAGATCTAAACCTAAAATTAAGTAGGTTAGAAAAAAGGGAGCTATTTGAAACTGCACAAAGAATGATCATTAGGCTACATCACCCCTATGGTAATTCAGTCTGTTTCCGCACAACGGAGCAGACGGACAGAATAATCCTTAAAACAGAGAATATTCCCACAGACCCAGAAAGTCTGCTAGACTTACTCCTGCAGGTATGCGCTCGCAGAGAGGAACAATTTGATCTTGATAAACTATACAAAGATCACGTCAGGGCCTATGGAAGGACCTACTTCGACTTCAGTCAAACAGGAAGTAAGTGCTATGTACATGTAAAGCACCCGATCTGAGGGTAGCTCAATTAAACGCTATGAGAAGCACACACGTTAGCCTGGAACTTCCACAGGTCCTGCACGAGCTTAACTGTGATATCCTGTGCATACAGGAGCCATATACAAAACAGGGCCATATCATCAACATCCCCACCCATGCGATATGCATATCAGGTCAGGCGGACTGCAAGGCGTCAGTCATAATCCTCAACACAGATATACACCCAGTTAAGATCACAGAGTTATGCACAGAACACATTGCCACAGTAGAGATTATGCACAGGGGCGACACATGGGTCGTTGCATCGATTTATGCTCAATACAGCCATTGCATCAATCCGTATGCAAATGCCATTATACAGATCGCACAATACGCCGGTAATAAAAAATTACTAATCTGCGCAGACATCAATGCAAAATCCACCTTATGGCACTCCAACAGAACAGATGACAGAGGACGAATAATCAATGACATAATACACGAGAACGGACTGAACGTAATTAACGAGGAAGGACACCATCCAACTTTCACAGGACATGACGGCTCCTCTTCCAACATAGACATCACCCTTGCAAACAATGCTGCGACCACCTACATACAAGACTGGACAGTGCACGACCACATCACCATGAGTGACCACAATGTCATCACACTAACTTTACAGAAGACAGCACACAACAACACCACAACACAACCCCGAAGACTGCTCTTCCATGAGACAGATTGGGACACAGTAAGACACAAGATACAGGAACAATCACTGCAGAACATCAGAGGAAGTGTAGACTACAGAGCACACAAGCTAACAGAAATCATCACACACATACAGAACACCAGCATCCCAACATCATGCAAAACAAAACAGCAGACTATCCCTTGGACCGCACACCTAACACAACTCAAGCAGGACACCAGACGCAGACGCAGACTCTACCAAAGGGCAATCTCGGACAGAGAAAGACAAGTAAGACTACATGAATACCGGCTTGCCAAGGACAGATACAAACAAGAACTACATAAGACTAGAAAGGACCAATGGAATGACTACATAGCAAGACAAACACAACTTAACATATGGGGGGAACCTTACAAGATCGCGACCGAAAAAATCAAGAGCCCACTGGTTCTGGGAACGCTACGACAGGATGACGGGGTGATGACAAAAGGATGGAGAAGCACAGCGGAGTACCTGCTGGGCAAACTCCTCCCCGACGACATCGCCACCACAGACACACCAGAACAAGCTGCATTGAGACGTGAACTCACCATAGCCTACACCACACCAACCGTCACCTGTCCGTTTGCGCAGGAAGAGGTGGCGATAGCGATCTCAGAACTGAAAAACAAGAAAGCGCCTGGACCAGATGGTATCCACTCTGAGGTACTAAAACAGATAGCACCGCAGATCACCCCATATCTTACAACACTGCTGAACGACGCATTAAGGCTAGGCCGTGTGCCTGCAGTGTGGAAAGCCTCTAGGGCGGTCATTATCAAGAAAGCACCAGACAAAGACCCCTCAGAACCCAAATCATACAGACCAATATGCCTTATCAATACACTCGCCAAAACACAAGAAAAACTCCTTTGCAAAAGACTCCAAGCACATCGCACACTTCGGGGACTGACACCACACCAATACGGCTTTCGGGAAGGAAAGTCTATTGACGATGCAATTAACAAAGCACTTCAAATAGTACACAATACACCTTTTAAGTACACACTAGCCATCATGATTGACATCTCGGGTGCATTTGATAATCTATGGTGGCCGGCCCTCTTCAAGAGGCTTAGACACCTGCAGGTGCCGGAATCTCTGTACAACAGTCTTGTAGACTACTGCAGGGACAGAACAGTCGCTTGGCATATGGACGACAAGAAAGTAATCAAACGTATTACCAAAGGTTGTCCACAAGGATCGATCTGCGGCCCCATCTTCTGGGACATAATGTTAGAACCACCCCTAGATTTACTTGAGGAGCACAACACGACAGATGGAGTTGTCGCTTACGCTGACGACCTGCTTGTGGCAGTGTCAGCAAATAACCGTGCCCAGCTAGAAGACAGAGCCAATGATATACTCAAAACAATAACACAATGGTGTACAGACAACAAGCTCAAGGTAGCAGAAAACAAAACAACATATACATTACTAAAGGGCATCCAACATAGGAACCCAACAGTCAAAATCGGGGACACGAACATTAAAATATCAAAAGTAACACGCTACCTTGGAGTATACATAGACGAACGGTTGAACTTCCACGAACACATACGAATATCCACAGACAAAGCAGAAAAAATACTGCACAAACTGGCAAGGCTAAACTCGGAACAATACAGACTACCACTGTCAGTTACACGAACATATCACTGCGCTCTCTTCGAGTCGGTACTATGCTTCGCTGCCAGCACGTGGGCCCATAGACTCAGCCTCTCCACCAACAGAACCGCCGTACGGCGGGGGCAAAGAAGCATCCTGCTTCGACTAACAGGGGCCTTCAACACAACCTCAGTCGACGCACTGTGCGTCGTGATGGGAATCTTCCCAATAGACATAACAATAAGATACCGTGCGGCAAGGTACTGGCTAAAGATGGGGAAACTAGACCAGGTTCGGCAGATCACTGGTGTACCATATGCTACATCACGTCAACTCAAAGCATGGCGAGTGGATACCTGGCAGAGCGAGTGGGCTAACAGCGATAAGGGCCGACGAGTCTATAGCTTTTTCCCTGACATCAAAGAAAGATTAAGACTAAAGCATATCGACCCTAGCCGCGGTATGGTACACTTTCTGACAGGCCATGGCCCTTATCCCACGCACCTGAGCCGCGTGAGTCTGCAACAGACTACCAGATGCACATGCGGGGAAGAAGGCTCCCCAGAACACACTGTCTTATTCTGCGGACAACGCACAAACAATAGACACACGCTACACATTACCCGACAGAATACCCAAGATGAGATATACGCTATTTTACGTGAGCCAGACCTATGCGACAAACTCAATACAATAACTGACGAAATATCCAGGACTCTATATACAGAATATCTGAACAACAGACCATTCAGAAGGCAAGGCCGGGGACGCAGACCACAGAGTGCCCATGGGACGGATAGCAATATAAGCACCTCGGGCGAAGACACGGACGTTGAGATGAATCATGTAGACGACCCACTGTGGCGACCTACGCATGAGTAGTCTCGGCAACTGAACAGCACCTAACACAAAAGAACACACACATACACACAAAACATCACAAACTGAGAAATAGCCAAAGCCAGGCACATACCCCAGGGACCTACGCATCCTGGCGAGAAGCAACACTCGGCCTGGATGGAAGGATCTTAATTGTGGTTCCCCTTAGCTGGGCCCAACCCGACGGATACTAAACGTAGATCGGGGAAAACCACCTACCAGGCTGAGTTGCCACGTAACCGGGAGGCGGTACTGGCCTGACATGCACGCATACACACACATACATACACGCACATAGCACCTACATTCAAGAAAACACATCCAACGATACGCAGTCAAAAGATGACACCAAACCTGTTAACAAGGATTACCTCCAAGAAAGGCACTTACCTTAGGAACCTATGCCTCCCGACGAGAGACGACACCCAGCCTGGATGGAAGGATCTTAATTGTGGTTCCCCTTAGCTGGGCCCAACCCGACGGATACATAATGTAGATCGGGGAAAACCACCGTCCAGGCGGAGTGGTCATATAGCCGGGAGGTGCCAATCATTCAAAATCACCCCATCATATCTAGATAGTTAATATTTAACTTTAGTACCGTTTAAGTAGTAATAATTAAATTTGTAAATTAGTATATAAGCATATGTTTGATCTGTGAGTGGCGGCCAGCGTCTTGAAGGTCATTCCAAGACCCTGACCGCAACCCACACACTGGTGGCGGAAATCATTCTATTCTATTCTTTCCTATCTTTCTTTTTTTTTACTTCTTATTAAACATCAAAAGAATTGTTTTTCCATTTCCGTAATTTATATTATTTGTAAATGTATCAAAAAAGCTGCACAACGAGTAGTAACAACGAACAAAAAGCACAAAAGCCCGCCTCCACGAGGCGGGACACGGGCAACAGTGTGAGTGGGATCGGGAACAGGGGAGGTGACACACAAACCACTCCTGGGCCCGAGCCCAGTCACATTGGCTAAGAGGCTTATCACGACCCACCATAAGCAATTAGAAGGTGGGTCAATAAATAAAGAGCAGCAAGTGAAAAAAAAGTCTTTAACACTGGTAGCATGCCGCGACAGCGTGGACGTGAACCGTATGTGCAGTTGACGGACTTTGAGCGAGGGCGTATAGTGGGCATGCGGGAGGCCGGGTGGACGTACCGCCCAATTGCTCAATACGTGGGGCGTGAGGTCTCCACAGTACATCGATGTTGTCGCCAGTGGTCGGCGGAAGGTGCACGTGCCCGTCGACCTGGGACCGGACCGCAGCGACGCACGGATGCACGCCAAGACCGTAGGATCCTACGCAGTGCCGTAGGGGACCGCACCGCCACTTCCCAGCAAATTAGGGACACTGTTGCTCCTGGGGTATCGGCGAGGACCATTCGCAACCGTCTACATGAAGCTGGGCTACGGTCCCGCACACCGTTAGGCCGTCTTCCGCTCACGCCCCAACATCGTGCAGCCCGCCTCCAGTGGTGTCGCGACAGGCGTGAATGGAGGGTCGAATGGAGACGTGTCGTCTTCAGCGATGAGAGTCGCTTCTGCCTCGGTGCCAATGATGGTCGTATGCGTGTTTGGCGCCGTGCAGGTGAGCGCCACAATCAGGACTGCATACGACCGAGGCACACAGGGCCAACACCCGGCATCATGGTGTGGGGAGCGATCTCCTACACTGGCCGTACACCACTGGTGATCGTCGAGGGGACACTGAATAGTGCACGGTACATCCAAACCGTCATCGAACCCATCGTTCTACCATTCCTAGACCGGCAAGGGAACTTGCTGTTCCAACAGGACAATGCACGTCCGCATGTATCCCGTGCCACCCAACGTGCTCTAGAAGGTGTAAGTCAACTACCCTGGCCAGCAAGATCTCCGGATCTGTCCCCCATTGAGCATGTTTGGGACTGGATGAAGCGTCGTCTCACGCGGTCTGCACGTCCAGCACGAACGCTGGTCCAACTGAGGCGCCAGGTGGAAATGGCATGGCAAGCCGTTCCACAGGACTACATCCAGCATCTCTACGATCGTCTCCATGGGAGAATAGCAGCCTGCATTGCTGCGAAAGGTGGATATACACTGTACTAGTGCCGACATTGTGCATGCTCTGTTGCCTGTGTCTATGTGCCTGTGGTTCTGTCAGTGTGATCATGTGATGTATCTGACCCCAGGAATGTGTCAATAAAGTTTCCCCTTCCTGGGACAATGAATTCACGGTGATCTTATTTCAATTTCCAGGAGTGTATAAACTGATGTGGTGAAAGTAATGGGATAGCGATATCCACATACATAGATGACGGCGGTATCGTATATGCATAAATATTTGATCACAGTCTCTCGTCGAACTGTGCACTACAAAAGTTCCACCTACCTCAGTACGGCGTCTAATCACCAGCCTGTTTCTCTGCATACGTAGATACTGTCTAGACGATGTTAAAAGCAGCTTTGAAGAAAAACACCGTCAATACTTACGTTTGCATAGTCTGCGTGAACTCTGGTAGCAAGCTATCCTGTAATATAACAAAATTTCGGGTGGACGGCGATTGTTTCATCTCTTTAGATAAATGGCAAAATTCTGCAACAAGTTCTTTTATTTCTTTAGGTTCAAAATTAAACACTTGCAATCAGCCTGTATTTAATTGACGATTAATATCACTGTCCTCAGCTCACAGTTCAGACAACTCAGTACACATACAAGGCAGCCAGGAATATACTTACGTTCAAATGGTTCAAATGGCTCTGAGCACTATAGGACTTAGATGTCATCAGTCCCCTAAAACTGAGAACTACTTAAACCTAACTAACCTAAAGACATCACGCACATCCATTCCCGAGGCAGGATTCGAACCTACGACCGTAGCGGTCGCGCGGCTCCAGACTGTAGCGCCTAGAACCGTTCGGACACTCCGGCTGGCTGTACTTAAGTCCGACCCAAACTATTACGCGATTTACAGTCATTACTCTGCTACAATATACGATTTTCACATTCGGTCCTTTTTCAGCGTATTTCTAAAAAAGAAATTTCTCGCCAACTATTCCATAAACGGGTATGAAACATGCCACACGGAATTTTACAAAGGCTGAAAGTTCACACGCGGCTTTCTTTCCAACAAAACAATCCAAAAACTTCCAAACTTCACAAAACTGCCCGTAAATGCAACTGCTATTACGGCCACACAATCTGGATGGGATAAGAAAATTATTTCTTCATTTTACACATAATAAAAACGGAAGCGTTCGACATGACCTGCACGTCCGATAGCTAGCCAGCGACCCACTGCCGTTCCTTCCAGGGCCTATAAATACTCGCGATGCACGGGAAATGCTTAACGCTGATTGGTTGTTCAAAATGACCACCCAATCGAAACAATCCTCCGGGTTCTTTCTAGCGCTAAAATTGTCTTACGCCATTCAACATTCACAGGTGCATTTATGTCACTTCATCATGCAAATATTAATAAAATGTTTCACAAAACCAAATGAAAAGAAAGCTTATCTTGAAATAACTTTAGAAAACTATTACTCTGTAAACGGCTATTCTGGCTGCCTTCTTACAAAAGCGAGTACCCTTGGAAATACGTCATTAGCAAGTTGGGGAAATTACATTTTTCATTGCAACTTGCTTGCTTAACAGTTTCCCATGATACAGTTACGTAACATTTAACCTGAGATAATATTGAATTTTTTCGTGTGTCCCACACACACATTCTCACTCATTCTCATTTACTCACACAACACATTAAAGTTAATGTTTTTCATTATGAAAATTCAAAGAAATTGACCTAACATTTTGTGAACTTCGGTAATGATTCCAAATGATACTAAAAGACAAACTATTATGAATCCTGACTTTACTCTTACAATTGTCGGTTTGGCGTGTTTTAGGTAATTTTCTCTAACACTGAAAGTATGCCAGATAGAAGGCTGAAAATTTTATACCATATTCTCTTGAATAACATAAGGCAGTGTAACGAATTTGGACAATATTAAACAACATTTAATATAGTTCATTTAGATTGTTAGGGGCTTGATAATTCTGTTGCTCGAATTGACACAGATACCGCTTCCCACGGCTAGGCTAGCGACAGGTGTGAATGAGTCACTCTAAGATACAAGCAGCTGATTCAATCACTGTCAACGTCTCCAAAGCTGCGAGTCGTACTGTGAAGTAGTGCAATAACTACTATTGCGTATTGACTCGCGACGTGCATGGGCTGTCATTTGTACTCAGGTAATTCATAAGATTTCCGACGAGGGGAATTAAAAAGGTTTGAACGTGGAGTGGTGGTTGGATCTAGACGCATGGGACACTCCATTTCGGAAATCGTTATGGAATTCAGTATTGCGAGATCAACAAGTGTCAAGGGTGTGCTGAGGATACCAAATTTCAAGCATTACCTCTCACCACGTCCAATGCAGTGACGACGGCCTTCACTTAACAATCGAGAGCAGCGACGTTTCAAGAGTTGTCATTACTAACTGACAAGCAGCACTGCATGAAGTAACCGCAGAAATCAATGACGGAAGTACGATGAATGTGTCCGTTAGAACAGTGCGTCGAAATTGGGCGTTAACGGGCTTCAGCAGCAAGCGACAGATGTGAGTGCCTTTGCTAACTGCACTACATCGCCTGCTGCGACTCACCTGGGCTCGTGACCACATCAGTTGGGATCTAGACGACTGGATAACCGCGGCATGATCAGGTGAGTCCCGAATTACGTTGGTAAGAAAATGTTCAAATGTGTGTGGAATCTTATGGGACTTAACTGCTAAGTTCATCAGTCCCTAAGCTTACACACTACTTAACCTAAATTATCCTAAAGACAAACACACACACCCATGCCCGAGGGAGGACTCGAACCTTCGCCGGGACCAGACGCGCAGTCCATGACTGCAGCGCCTGAGACCGCTCGGCTAATCTCGCGTGGCTACGTTGGTAAGAGCTGATGGTAGGGTTCGAGTGTAGCGCAGACCCCATGGAATGGTCTTCAAGACCACTGAACCGATCATTGTCTGGAAATTTATTTTGTTCGCAACTTGGAGACCATTTGCAGCCATTCACGCACTTCATATTCGCAAACAACAACGGAATTTATCGGATGAGAAAGTGCCACTCCACTGGGCCACAAGTGTCCGTGATTGGTTTGAAGAACATTCTGGACATTTCGAACGAACGATTTGGCCAACCAGTTCTCTCGACAAGGATCCCATCGAAAATGTATGAGCCATAATTGAGAAGTCAGTTTCTGTATAAAATCCTGCACATTCGCAATTATGGACGGATGTCGAGGCTGAATGGATCGATATCCGTTCATAACTGCGAAAATGCATTGTTTCTCCAGGGGACTTGCAACGACTTGTTGAGTTGTTGGAGTTGTTGCAGATTTGCTGAACTGCACTGGGAAAAGGAGGTTCTACACGATAATCGGAGGTATCCCGTGACTTTTCTCACAGTTTGAACTAATCTGCTGTTCCATACGCCAGTCGGTGGAATGTGGCATCGAGGTACGATGTACTACAGACCGAATGTAGTGTAATCTTGCTGGGAACTTGGAACTTAAAATGTGGCATCCAATAAACAGGGACAATACAGTACTACACTACTGGCCATTAAAATTGCTACACCACGAAGATGACGTGCTACAGACGCGAAATTTAATAGTTAGCTTTTTAGACCATTCACACAAGGTTGGCGCCGGTGGTGACACCTACAATGTGCTGACATGAGAAAAGTTTCCAACCGATTTCTCACACACAAACAGCAGTTGACCGGCGTTGCCTGGTGAAATGTTGTGATGCCTCGTCTAAGGAGGAGAAATGTGTACCATCACGTTTCCGACTTTGATAAAGGTCGTATCGTAGCCTATAGCGATTGCGGTTTATCGCATCGCGACATTGCTGCTCGCGTTGGTCGAGATCCAATGACTGTTAGCAGAATATGGAATCGGTGGATTCAGGAGGGTAATACGGAACGCCGTGCTGGATCCCTACGGCCTCGTATCACTAGCAGTCGACATGACAGGCATCTTATCCGTATGGCTGTAACGGATCGTGCAGCCTCGAATCGATCCCTGAGTCAACAGACAACAACCATCTGTACGAACACTTCGACGACGTTTGCAGCAGCATGAAAAAATGGTTCAAATGGCTCTGAGCACTATGGGACTTAACATCTGAGGTCATCAGTCCCCTAGAACCTAGAACTACTTAAACCTAACTAACCTATGGACATCACACACATCCATGCCCGAGGGAGGATTCGAACCTGCGACCTCAGCGGTCGCGCGGGTCCAGACTGAAGCGCGTAGAACCGCTCGGCCACTCTGGCCGGCACAGCTGCACAGCTGGGAGACCATGGCTGCGGTTACCCTTGACGCTGCATCACAGAAAAGAGCACTTGCGATGGTGTACTCAACGACGAACCTGGATGCACGAATGGCAAAATGTAATTTTTTCGGATGAAACCAGGTTCTGTTTACAGCATCATGATGGTCGCATCCGTGAACGTACAATGGAAGCGCGTATTCGTCATCGCCATACTGGCGTATCACCCGGCGTGATGGTATTGGGTGCCATTGGTTACACGTCTCGGTCACCTCTTGTTCGCACTGACGGCACTTTGAACAGTGGACGTTACGTTTCAGATGTGTTACGACCTGTGGCTCTACCCTTCGTTCGATCCCTGCGAAACCCCACATTTCAGCAGGATAATGCACGACCGCATGCTGCAGGTCCTGTACGGGCCTTTCTGGATACTGAAAATGTTCGACTGCTGACCTGGCCAGCACATTCTCCAGATCTCTCATCAATTGAAAACGTCTGGTCAATGGTGGCCGAGCAACTGGCTCGTCACAATACGCCAGTCAGTACTCTTGATGAACTGTGGTATCGTGTTGAAGCTGCATGGGCAGCTGTACCTGTACATGCCATCCAAGATCTGTTTCACTCAATGCCCAGGCGTATCAAGGCTGTTATTACGGCCAGAGGTGGTTGTTCTGGGTACTGATTTCTCAGGATCTATGCATCCAAATTGCGTGAAAATGCAGTCACTTGTCAGATCTAGTATAATATATTTGTCCAGTGAATACCGGTTTATCAACTGCATTTCTTCTTGAAGTAGAAATTTTAATGGCCAGTAGTGCAGTAGTGTTACAAGGATAAGCCGTATCACTCACGAGCTCTAGGTTTGCTGTAGCTTCACTCCAGTTGGCACAGTTCCACTTCTCCGGCGCGCAGAGCAGTGAAAGTGTGGAGCTCCTCGCTGGCGGTGCCTGTGACGTCAGCACAGTGAGGCCAGCGGCGTCTCATGCCCCGCGACGCAGCGCGCCGTATCGGACGCCGAGCCCCGAGGAGCTAATATCGAGTGGCAGACCTGCTCCCCCGCTGTTTGCTCTGCGCCCTGCACTCGCAAAATAAAACGCGCCTGCCTCGCCCCACTGTGCCAGCCTCCTCAAACACGTGAGACTGTGAGGCTGAAAATTCTCGGGGGACTGAAACTGATTAACCGCCAGTGTGTCACACTCCCCTACAGATGCCCACAGTGAAGGCGGCAGTATTTTTTACTCCATTAAAACCTTTGTAAGACGTGTATATTTCTATTGTCTATTGTCAAACCACAATTTATGAAAGATGTTTATACACTCCTGGAAATGGAAAAAAGAACACATTGACACCGGTGTGTCAGACCCACCATACTTGCTCCGGACACTGCGAGAGGGCTGTACAAGCAATGATCACACGCACGGCACAGCGGACACACCAGGAACCGCGGTGTTGGCCGTCGAATGGCGCTAGCTGCGCAGCATTTGTGCACCGCCGCCGTCAGTGTCAGCCAGTTTGCCGTGGCATACGGAGCTCCATCGCAGTCTTTAACACTGGTAGCATGCCGCGACAGCGTGGACGTGAACCGTATGTGCAGTTGACGGACTTTGAGCGAGGGCGTATAGTGGGCATGTGGGAGGCCGGGTGGACGTACAGCCGAATTGCTCAACACGTAGGGCGTGAGGTCTCCACAGTACATCGATGTTGTCGCCAGTGGTCGGCGGAAGGTGCACGTGCCCGTCGACCTGGGACCGGACCGCAGCGACGCACGGATGCACGCCAAGACCGTAGGATCCTACGCAGTGCCGTAGGGGACCGCACCGCCACTTCCCAGCAAATTAGGGACACTGTTGCTCCTGGGGTATCGGCGAGGACCATTCGCAACCGTCTACATGAAGCTGGGCTACGGTCCCGCACACCGTTAGGCCGTCTTCCGCTCACGCCCCAACATCGTGCAGCCCGCCTCCAGTGGTGTCGCGACAGGCGTGAATGGAGGGTCGAATGGAGACGTGTCGTCTTCAGCGATGAGAGTCGCTTCTGCCTCGGTGCCAATGATGGTCGTATGCGTGTTTGGCGCCGTGCAGGTGAGCGCCACAATCAGGACTGCATACGACCGAGGCACACAGGGCCAACACCCGGCATCATGGTGTGGGGAGCGATCTCCTACACTGGCCGTACACCACTGGTGATCGTCGAGGGGACACTGAATAGTGCACGGTACATCCAAACCGTCATCGAACCCATCGTTCTACCATTCCTAGACCGGCAAGGGAACTTGCTGTTCCAACAGGACAATGCACGTCCGCATGTATCCCGTGCCACCCAACGTGCTCTAGAAGGTGTAAGTCAACTACCCTGGCCAGCAAGATCTCCGGATCTGTCCCCCATTGAGCATGTTTGGGACTGGATGAAGCGTCGTCTCACGCGGTCTGCACGTCCAGCACGAACGCTGGTCCAACTGAGGCGCCAGGTGGAAATGGCATGGCAAGCCGTTCCACAGGACTACATCCAGCATCTCTACGATCGTCTCCATGGGAGAATAGCAGCCTGCATTGCTGCGAAAGGTGGATATACACTGTACTAGTGCCGACATTGTGCATGCTCTGTTGCCTGTGTCTATGTGCCTGTGGTTCTGTCAGTGTGATCATGTGATGTATCTGACCCCAGGAATGTGTCAATAAAGTTTCCCCTTCCTGGGACAATGAATTCACGGTGATCTTATTTCAATTTCCAGGAGTGTATAAACTGATGTGGTGAAAGTAATGGGATAGCGATATCCACATACATAGATGACGGCGGTATCGTATATGCATAAATATTTGATCACAGTCTCTCGTCGAACTGTGCACTACAAAAGTTCCACCTACCTCAGTACGGCGTCTAATCACCAGCCTGTTTCTCTGCATACGTAGATACTGTCTAGACGATGTTAAAAGCAGCTTTGAAGAAAAACACCGTCAATACTTACGTTTGCATAGTCTGCGTGAACTCTGGTAGCAAGCTATCCTGTAATATAACAAAATTTCGGGTGGACGGCGATTGTTTCATCTCTTTAGATAAATGGCAAAATTCTGCAACAAGTTCTTTTATTTCTTTAGGTTCAAAATTAAACACTTGCAATCAGCCTGTATTTAATTGACGATTAATATCACTGTCCTCAGCTCACAGTTCAGACAACTCAGTACACATACAAGGCAGCCAGGAATATACTTACGTTCAAATGGTTCAAATGGCTCTGAGCACTATAGGACTTAGATGTCATCAGTCCCCTAAAACTGAGAACTACTTAAACCTAACTAACCTAAAGACATCACGCACATCCATTCCCGAGGCAGGATTCGAACCTACGACCGTAGCGGTCGCGCGGCTCCAGACTGTAGCGCCTAGAACCGTTCGGACACTCCGGCTGGCTGTACTTAAGTCCGACCCAAACTATTACGCGATTTACAGTCATTACTCTGCTACAATATACGATTTTCACATTCGGTCCTTTTTCAGCGTATTTCTAAAAAAGAAATTTCTCGCCAACTATTCCATAAACGGGTATGAAACATGCCACACGGAATTTTACAAAGGCTGAAAGTTCACACGCGGCTTTCTTTCCAACAAAACAATCCAAAAACTTCCAAACTTCACAAAACTGCCCGTAAATGCAACTGCTATTACGGCCACACAATCTGGATGGGATAAGAAAATTATTTCTTCATTTTACACATAATAAAAACGGAAGCGTTCGACATGACCTGCACGTCCGATAGCTAGCCAGCGACCCACTGCCGTTCCTTCCAGGGCCTATAAATACTCGCGATGCACGGGAAATGCTTAACGCTGATTGGTTGTTCAAAATGACCACCCAATCGAAACAATCCTCCGGGTTCTTTCTAGCGCTAAAATTGTCTTACGCCATTCAACATTCACAGGTGCATTTATGTCACTTCATCATGCAAATATTAATAAAATGTTTCACAAAACCAAATGAAAAGAAAGCTTATCTTGAAATAACTTTAGAAAACTATTACTCTGTAAACGGCTATTCTGGCTGCCTTCTTACAAAAGCGAGTACCCTTGGAAATACGTCATTAGCAAGTTGGGGAAATTACATTTTTCATTGCAACTTGCTTGCTTAACAGTTTCCCATGATACAGTTACGTAACATTTAACCTGAGATAATATTGAATTTTTTCGTGTGTCCCACACACACATTCTCACTCATTCTCATTTACTCACACAACACATTAAAGTTAATGTTTTTCATTATGAAAATTCAAAGAAATTGACCTAACATTTTGTGAACTTCGGTAATGATTCCAAATGATACTAAAAGACAAACTATTATGAATCCTGACTTTACTCTTACAATTGTCGGTTTGGCGTGTTTTAGGTAATTTTCTCTAACACTGAAAGTATGCCAGATAGAAGGCTGAAAATTTTATACCATATTCTCTTGAATAACATAAGGCAGTGTAACGAATTTGGACAATATTAAACAACATTTAATATAGTTCATTTAGATTGTTAGGGGCTTGATAATTCTGTTGCTCGAATTGACACAGATACCGCTTCCCACGGCTAGGCTAGCGACAGGTGTGAATGAGTCACTCTAAGATACAAGCAGCTGATTCAATCACTGTCAACGTCTCCAAAGCTGCGAGTCGTACTGTGAAGTAGTGCAATAACTACTATTGCGTATTGACTCGCGACGTGCATGGGCTGTCATTTGTACTCAGGTAATTCATAAGATTTCCGACGAGGGGAATTAAAAAGGTTTGAACGTGGAGTGGTGGTTGGATCTAGACGCATGGGACACTCCATTTCGGAAATCGTTATGGAATTCAGTATTGCGAGATCAACAAGTGTCAAGGGTGTGCTGAGGATACCAAATTTCAAGCATTACCTCTCACCACGTCCAATGCAGTGACGACGGCCTTCACTTAACAATCGAGAGCAGCGACGTTTCAAGAGTTGTCATTACTAACTGACAAGCAGCACTGCATGAAGTAACCGCAGAAATCAATGACGGAAGTACGATGAATGTGTCCGTTAGAACAGTGCGTCGAAATTGGGCGTTAACGGGCTTCAGCAGCAAGCGACAGATGTGAGTGCCTTTGCTAACTGCACTACATCGCCTGCTGCGACTCACCTGGGCTCGTGACCACATCAGTTGGGATCTAGACGACTGGATAACCGCGGCATGATCAGGTGAGTCCCGAATTACGTTGGTAAGAAAATGTTCAAATGTGTGTGGAATCTTATGGGACTTAACTGCTAAGTTCATCAGTCCCTAAGCTTACACACTACTTAACCTAAATTATCCTAAAGACAAACACACACACCCATGCCCGAGGGAGGACTCGAACCTTCGCCGGGACCAGACGCGCAGTCCATGACTGCAGCGCCTGAGACCGCTCGGCTAATCTCGCGTGGCTACGTTGGTAAGAGCTGATGGTAGGGTTCGAGTGTAGCGCAGACCCCATGGAATGGTCTTCAAGACCACTGAACCGATCATTGTCTGGAAATTTATTTTGTTCGCAACTTGGAGACCATTTGCAGCCATTCACGCACTTCATATTCGCAAACAACAACGGAATTTATCGGATGAGAAAGTGCCACTCCACTGGGCCACAAGTGTCCGTGATTGGTTTGAAGAACATTCTGGACATTTCGAACGAACGATTTGGCCAACCAGTTCTCTCGACAAGGATCCCATCGAAAATGTATGAGCCATAATTGAGAAGTCAGTTTCTGTATAAAATCCTGCACATTCGCAATTATGGACGGATGTCGAGGCTGAATGGATCGATATCCGTTCATAACTGCGAAAATGCATTGTTTCTCCAGGGGACTTGCAACGACTTGTTGAGTTGTTGGAGTTGTTGCAGATTTGCTGAACTGCACTGGGAAAAGGAGGTTCTACACGATAATCGGAGGTATCCCGTGACTTTTCTCACAGTTTGAACTAATCTGCTGTTCCATACGCCAGTCGGTGGAATGTGGCATCGAGGTACGATGTACTACAGACCGAATGTAGTGTAATCTTGCTGGGAACTTGGAACTTAAAATGTGGCATCCAATAAACAGGGACAATACAGTACTACACTACTGGCCATTAAAATTGCTACACCACGAAGATGACGTGCTACAGACGCGAAATTTAATAGTTAGCTTTTTAGACCATTCACACAAGGTTGGCGCCGGTGGTGACACCTACAATGTGCTGACATGAGAAAAGTTTCCAACCGATTTCTCACACACAAACAGCAGTTGACCGGCGTTGCCTGGTGAAATGTTGTGATGCCTCGTCTAAGGAGGAGAAATGTGTACCATCACGTTTCCGACTTTGATAAAGGTCGTATCGTAGCCTATAGCGATTGCGGTTTATCGCATCGCGACATTGCTGCTCGCGTTGGTCGAGATCCAATGACTGTTAGCAGAATATGGAATCGGTGGATTCAGGAGGGTAATACGGAACGCCGTGCTGGATCCCTACGGCCTCGTATCACTAGCAGTCGACATGACAGGCATCTTATCCGTATGGCTGTAACGGATCGTGCAGCCTCGAATCGATCCCTGAGTCAACAGACAACAACCATCTGTACGAACACTTCGACGACGTTTGCAGCAGCATGAAAAAATGGTTCAAATGGCTCTGAGCACTATGGGACTTAACATCTGAGGTCATCAGTCCCCTAGAACCTAGAACTACTTAAACCTAACTAACCTATGGACATCACACACATCCATGCCCGAGGGAGGATTCGAACCTGCGACCTCAGCGGTCGCGCGGGTCCAGACTGAAGCGCGTAGAACCGCTCGGCCACTCTGGCCGGCACAGCTGCACAGCTGGGAGACCATGGCTGCGGTTACCCTTGACGCTGCATCACAGAAAAGAGCACTTGCGATGGTGTACTCAACGACGAACCTGGATGCACGAATGGCAAAATGTAATTTTTTCGGATGAAACCAGGTTCTGTTTACAGCATCATGATGGTCGCATCCGTGAACGTACAATGGAAGCGCGTATTCGTCATCGCCATACTGGCGTATCACCCGGCGTGATGGTATTGGGTGCCATTGGTTACACGTCTCGGTCACCTCTTGTTCGCACTGACGGCACTTTGAACAGTGGACGTTACGTTTCAGATGTGTTACGACCTGTGGCTCTACCCTTCGTTCGATCCCTGCGAAACCCCACATTTCAGCAGGATAATGCACGACCGCATGCTGCAGGTCCTGTACGGGCCTTTCTGGATACTGAAAATGTTCGACTGCTGACCTGGCCAGCACATTCTCCAGATCTCTCATCAATTGAAAACGTCTGGTCAATGGTGGCCGAGCAACTGGCTCGTCACAATACGCCAGTCAGTACTCTTGATGAACTGTGGTATCGTGTTGAAGCTGCATGGGCAGCTGTACCTGTACATGCCATCCAAGATCTGTTTCACTCAATGCCCAGGCGTATCAAGGCTGTTATTACGGCCAGAGGTGGTTGTTCTGGGTACTGATTTCTCAGGATCTATGCATCCAAATTGCGTGAAAATGCAGTCACTTGTCAGATCTAGTATAATATATTTGTCCAGTGAATACCGGTTTATCAACTGCATTTCTTCTTGAAGTAGAAATTTTAATGGCCAGTAGTGCAGTAGTGTTACAAGGATAAGCCGTATCACTCACGAGCTCTAGGTTTGCTGTAGCTTCACTCCAGTTGGCACAGTTCCACTTCTCCGGCGCGCAGAGCAGTGAAAGTGTGGAGCTCCTCGCTGGCGGTGCCTGTGACGTCAGCACAGTGAGGCCAGCGGCGTCTCATGCCCCGCGACGCAGCGCGCCGTATCGGACGCCGAGCCCCGAGGAGCTAATATCGAGTGGCAGACCTGCTCCCCCGCTGTTTGCTCTGCGCCCTGCACTCGCAAAATAAAACGCGCCTGCCTCGCCCCACTGTGCCAGCCTCCTCAAACACGTGAGACTGTGAGGCTGAAAATTCTCGGGGGACTGAAACTGATTAACCGCCAGTGTGTCACACTCCCCTACAGATGCCCACAGTGAAGGCGGCAGTATTTTTTACTCCATTAAAACCTTTGTAAGACGTGTATATTTCTATTGTCTATTGTCAAACCACAATTTATGAAAGATGTTTATACACTCCTGGAAATGGAAAAAAGAACACATTGACACCGGTGTGTCAGACCCACCATACTTGCTCCGGACACTGCGAGAGGGCTGTACAAGCAATGATCACACGCACGGCACAGCGGACACACCAGGAACCGCGGTGTTGGCCGTCGAATGGCGCTAGCTGCGCAGCATTTGTGCACCGCCGCCGTCAGTGTCAGCCAGTTTGCCGTGGCATACGGAGCTCCATCGCAGTCTTTAACACTGGTAGCATGCCGCGACAGCGTGGACGTGAACCGTATGTGCAGTTGACGGACTTTGAGCGAGGGCGTATAGTGGGCATGTGGGAGGCCGGGTGGACGTACAGCCGAATTGCTCAACACGTAGGGCGTGAGGTCTCCACAGTACATCGATGTTGTCGCCAGTGGTCGGCGGAAGGTGCACGTGCCCGTCGACCTGGGACCGGACCGCAGCGACGCACGGATGCACGCCAAGACCGTAGGATCCTACGCAGTGCCGTAGGGGACCGCACCGCCACTTTCCAGCAAATTAGGGACACTGTTGCTCCTGGGGTATCGGTGAGGACCATTCGCAACCGTCTCCATGAAGCTGGGCTACGGTCCCGCACACCGTTAGGCCGTCTTCCGCTCACGCCCCAACATCGTGCAGCCCGCCTCCAGTGGTGTCGCGACAGGCGTGAATGGAGGGACGAATGGAGACGTGTCGTCTTCAGCGATGAGAGTCGCTTCTGCCTTGGTGCCAATGATGGTCGTATGCGTGTTTGGCGCCGTGCAGGTGAGCGCCACAATCAGGACTGCATACGACCGAGGCACACAGGGCCAACACCCGGCATCATGGTGTGGGGAGCGATCTCCTACACTGGCCGTACACCACTGGTGATCGTCGAGGGGACACTGAATAGTGCACGGTACATCCAAACCGTCATCGAACCCATCGTTCTACCATTCTTAGACCGGCAAGGGAACTTGCTGTTCCAACAGGACAATGCACGTCCGCATGTATCCCGTGCCACCCAACGTGCTCTAGAAGGTGTAAGTCAACTACCCTGGCCAGCAAGATCTCCGGATCTGTCCCCCATTGAGCATGTTTGGGACTGGATGAAGCGTCGTCTCACGCGGTCTGCACGTCCAGCACGAACGCTGGTCCAACTGAGGCGCCAGGTGGAAATGGCATGGCAAGCCGTTCCACAGGACTACATCCAGCATCTCTACGATCGTCTCCATGGGAGAATAGCAGCCTGCATTGCTGCGAAAGGTGGATATACACTGTACTAGTGCCGACATTGTGCATGCTCTGTTGCCTGTGTCTATGTGCCTGTGGTTCTGTCAGTGTGATCATGTGATGTATCTGACCCCAGGAATGTGTCAATAAAGTTTCCCCTTCCTGGGACAATGAATTCACGGTGTTCTTATTTCAATTTCCAGGAGTGTATATTATTAATAGGATTAAGTACGAATAATTGATATTTGGCATGTTGGAAATAATTGTGGTAGCAGGAATATCTGCACCAAAGTATTGTTGATTTAATTTAAAAAAGGGCGGGAGAAACCGCGTACGGAAACATTTTAAGAAAAGAGCGGAAATACCGCCCATTGATACATTTTGTAATGGTAGCAGGGATTGTCTGCACCAGAAAGCATTGTTGGCAGGAGAGACCGCACTTTAGCGTTCGTAGGATGTCAGTAGAAAGCGAGAAGTGAAGCGAGTCGGTAGCAGGTCTGAAGCGAGAGGTTGAGAGGAGCTGTGTGACTGCCAGCCACTAGCTATTATTTACAAGAGATTATAAACGGATGTACAGAGACATCAGCTAACTATTATAATAAGAGGAACTAATATTATTGAATTAATTTTTTGAGAAACTCAAGACTACTGAAGGTATGTTTGCGCATTGCTAGTTGTAAGATTATTGTAAAACGTAGGTCCCATTTGAACGTTTGTAAAATCATTTCATTCAGAATATAATTAACTTTTGCCAGCAATATTGCATTTCTAATTATAATCCATCCCAAAAACCATGAACGTAAAACTTTGCAAAATTTTATTGTTCTCAAGAAAAAGTTTAACTATGAATTACGTAACTTGAGTCAAATTAATTAAAGAATAACGTCAGCTTTGATATTAAAGAATAACGTCAGCTTTGGAAATAAATACAGCCACTTATTATGAAAACCCACCAGCAGCTAATAGAGTATAGTAAAACAGAGTAAGTATATTCATGTCGCAGTTCGATGTAGCAGTCAGATGGCGATCCAGTAACAATAAAAAAGGTAAGGAACAGTTTTGGTTTATTGCAGATAACGACGGAGGGCCACACGACGACGACACATTCTATGTTTCGTCGAAATAATCCGAAAATCACTTTTAAAAAGCTGAAATTAAATTTGTACGCGAAGATTGAGAAAGAGAATAAATTTCAAAGGGAAGATTTCGTTTTTTATTAAGCAAGAGACAGAAACCCTAAGGAAAGGTTTCATAGTTTATTGTAAAAGGGAAGGTTATCATTAACAAAAGAGGTATACAGGAGACGGGAAGGTTTCACCTTCTTACCTTTTTCTCTCCTGTTCAGCTCCTTTGACCCTTGGGCACCATCCAAGCTCACAACGACCAATGAACATGGGCATGGTACTGTCTAGAACACTCTTTAACAGAAAGAAATTAAAAAAACGACAGTGATCTAAAGGCGTTTCTGATTTATTACACCAACGGAAAGTACACATTCCTAAATCACGCCGTCAATAAACGTGACCTTTACACCAGTTTTTACTCCTCAATCATTTCATTTTGAACTGCTCTACTGAACAAAAAAATTCAGATCTTGGTGATACGTTTGTTGTGGGCATTAGGACGTGTCCTAAGCCATGTTCTGGTGTCCAGCATTTTGACTGCTAACGCTAGAGACATCCTCAGATGCTATATAGATGTAGTTACCTCTCAAACTTAAATCAGCAGAGGTAGCCAAAACTGCCGAATTGTTTATACGCAACGCACAACGGTCGGATAATGACGCGCCGTCGTTTGTTACGCAGCCTGTACAGCAGAAGAGCTGACACCGTTTGCTTTATTTAAAACGAAGGCTCGTCTTGAAACGTCCTGGCAGATTAAAACTGTGATCCGGACCCAGACTCGAACTCGAGACCTTTGCCTGGTTCGCAGGAGAGCTTCTGTGTAGTTTGGAAGGTAGGAGACGACGTACTGGCGGAATTAAAGCTATGAGGACGAGGCGTGAATCGTGCTTGGGTAGCTCAGTTGGTAGAGAACTTGACCGTGAAAGGCAAAGGTTCCGAATTCGAGTCCCGGTCCTGCACACAGTTTTAATCTGCCAGGAAGTTTCATATCAGCGCACACTCCGCTGTAGAGTGAAAACTTCATTCTAGAAGGCTCGTCTTCCTACAATCATTCTTTTTTTCTGTTCAGTTTTTTTATATTTTTTTTATTTTTGTATTTCATTGTGCCATCTCTGTATACCATAGCTTAGTAATGACTGGACTTCGATAAAACTGTGTCAGTAATGTCTCAGCACTCTGAGATCTATGACTTTTACGAATGAGGGAAAAAATTCCCTTTCACTAATCTAGGATGTTCAAAGAGGCCGCCAGAACATAACAAGAGGCCATGGAATCTAATAACGTAACAATTTCATTTGACAGCAGTTCAGTGAAAGACGTATTTGTCAGAAACAAGCAAGAAATGTCTCTGTATAGATGTACGAGTGCTCATTATGTGTCCACTCCAATGCCAGTTGTTATGCTAGGTTGCTTAATAAGTCTTCCCTACATAAGTACATTCTAAATATATGTTCTCTCTATATTGTTCTTTTAATTTTATGCTGTACGTTTTGCTATTAGTGAAATTTCTGATCTAAAAACCAAATATTGGGGGAGGGCATTCAGAGAAAATGAGTTTTTCGACAAATCTAGGTACACCGTCGTAACGTACATTGAAAACCACAGAACCTTTGTTTGAAGTTTTCTTGCATCTGTTACCGTTTCAACGATATTCATTTAGAAATATTAAACTCATTTTTTTCCAAGGTGGTGTTTCGTCCACTTAATGGCCATGTGGGGACGTGTAAAAAATACTTGTCTCTTATTTTGTGGTACATTACATCGTTTTCAAAGCCGGTCAAAATCAAAATGCGTACCTTGGGTAAGCTTACCTGTCAGTACTGTGGTCCCAAATTAGACGCTAATTAGCAAAATGAATGCGACAACTGGACAACTTTCTTGATGATAGGTTGATCATTTCTCCTTAAGAGAGTGAAACGGGTTTTGAAATGAGAGACTTGTAGTGTACTTTATATCGTAGCAAGACTGAGGGGGATTCTCCATCCGCCTCATAGTAGTAATGTAAGGTTACTGCGTTATGAGAGAGGGAAGTTTTGTTTATGATATTTGACATAGATGGCGCCTTTGGATACTTGACCACGTGGGTTATATACAACACTTCGGCTACGAAAGATTGTTCTTGGAGCAGATGAAGTCGCTGTCGTTCTGCAGCGAGCAGTAGCCTGTTATCAATGGTCGGTGAGAAACCAGAGGGTACATCAGACACTGTGGATAGAGGATGATTTTTGAGATGCTTCCTGGTTAGACTAATAGGGTAAGGTAATATGGTTTTGAGTCTTCAGTCTTCCGATTGGTAAGATGCGGCCCGTCACGAATTCCTCTCCTGTGCCAAACTCTTCATCTCAGAGTAGCACATGCAACCGACGTCCTCAATTATTTGTTGGACATATTCCAATCTCTGTCTTCCTTTACAATTTTTGCCCTGTACAGCTCCCTCTTATACCATGAAAGTCACTCCCTGATGTCTTTTCCACATATCCCTTTCCGATTCTGTGTAGAACCTCCTCATTCCTTACCTTATCAGTCCAGCTAATTTTCAACATTCTTCCGTAACACCACATCTCAAATGCTTCGGTTCTCTTTTGTTCCGGTTTTTCCACAATACATGTTTCACTGCCATACAACGCTGTGCTCCAAACGCTCATTCTCAGATATTTATTCCTCAAATTAAGGCCTATGTTTGATACTAGTACATTTCTCTTGTCCAGGAATGCCCTTTTTGCCAGTGCTAGTCTGCTTTTGCTGACCTCCTTGCTCCTTGCGTCATTGGTTAATTTGCTGCCTAAGTAGTAGAATATCTTAACTTTATCAATCCTGATGTTAGGTTTCTCGCTGTTCTCAGTTTTCTTACTTCTCGTTACTTTCGTCTGTCTTCTACATACTCTCAGTCCATATTCCGCACTCGTTAGACTGTTCATTCCATTCAGCCAATCACGTAATTCTTCTTCACTTTCACTAAGGATAGCAATGTCATCAACGAATCGTACCACTTCTATCCAATCACCTTGAATTTTAATTCCACTCCTGAGACTTTCTTTTATATGGGTTGGACTTCACATTTGCTGTGAGCACTAAGCGTAACACCAGAACCAGTTACCTAAGCGTCAGTGTTCTTTCTGCAAACTATTGTGTTAATTTATATTCTGCTGGGCGTAAGTAGGGGTCTCTTAAGGACATTGCATAAATATAATTTCATTGTCCTGGGGGATAATTTCAATACAGCATTACATAGAAATCAGTGAATAGAGGCATAAATACAGATAATACGAGACAACCAGAAATTACTTCATAGCTCAATATGAATATTCAAACAACAATACTACAGTCACACAGCATCGCTGGACAACCTGACAACCAGGAGACAGATAGACGCGCCTACGAAAAAAGAAATGCACAAAAACAACAAGTAAGAAATGCTTAATTCAATTTATAATTGAATACAAACGAATGCATAGTACTAAATACAGCCTGTACCGAAACCGTCTACGGAAATAGATTACAATGGCAGCATCCAGTGCGTGCAAAGATCAGTACCTACATAACAGCAATGATAAACAGTACTGTCTGTATCCACGCAGTATTGTTGTATTATCTGTCAAACATCGGACACGAAAGTACCGATACAAAGAATTTAATATGACAACTACATAAAGTAACAAGACAGATAAGGCGGTAACCATCCATTATTATTACAGTAACACCAACAACACTTAACTACGAAACAAACAATAACAGAACCACCCACATCACATGGATCTCAAAACCAAAAATGTTGGATAATTGAATCTGTTTAACAATTACCTTCAAAATTATAAATAACGTACCAAAATTATGTACCATTTACTTACAGTAATCTGTGAAGGAAATTCAGCTGAAATATGCCTATTGCAAGACAAAAGAAATCAAATTTAGCAGCGCACTTGGAATTATAATGTATTATTATATCGTAAAGACGAAACTCAGATCAACGATATCCATCTCTGTATCCATTTTAAAATAAACACTCATGATTTCAGAGTTAGGGTAACTATTCTTCACGGTCCCTTTTCGGTTCATATTTCAAAAGGAAAGTAAAAAGTAAAATTTCGTGTAACTTAAATGTAGTTCCTTCTTTAACTTCTTTGTGAACCATTTCATAATTTGTGAGGATGCTTGAAGAAGATTACAGTTCTAAAGTTAACGCCATTCACAATGTGTGTGGTTAGAAGTCGCAATATATTTCAGTTTGAAACTATTTTTTTCATTTACTTGCCTTCAGTTTGTTATGCTTTCATCTCTGTATTTGAAAGTAAAACTTAACAAGACTTTGCTTCCACGCCTTGGACTATTGGTTGATCAACTAACTGCATTCTTGGTAACATGTTGCTGTTGTTGTTGTGGTCTTCAGTCCTGAGACTGGTTTGATGCAGCTCTCCATGCTACTCTATCCTGTGCAAGCTTCTTCATCTCCCAGTACCTACTGCAACCTACATCCTTCTGAATCTGCTTAGTGTATTCATCTCTTGGTCTCCCTCTACGATTTTTACCCTCCACGCTGCCCTCCAATGCTAAATTTGTGATCCCTTGATGCCTCAAAACATGTCCTACCAACCGATCCCTTCTTCTAGTCAAGTTGTGCCACAAACTACTCTTCTCCCCAATCCTATTCAATACCTCCTCATTAGTTACGTGATCTACCCACCTTATCTTCAGCATTCTTCTGTAGCACCACATTTCGAAAGCTTCTATTCTCTTCTTGTCCAAACTAGTTATCGTCCATGTTTCACTTCCATACATGGCTACACTCCATACAAATACTTTCACAAACGACTTCCTGACACTTAAATCTATACTCGATGTTAACAACTTCCTCTTCTTCAGAAACGATTTCCTTGTCATTGCCAGTCTACATTTTATATCTTCTCTACTTCGACCATCATCAGTTATTTTACTCCCTAAATAGCAAAACCCCTTTACTACTTTAAGTGTCTCATTTCCTAATCCAATTCCCTCAGCATCACCAGACTTAATTCGACTACATTCCATTATCCTCGTTTTGCTTTTGTTGATGTTCACCTTATATCCTCCTTTCAAGACACTGTCCATTCCATTCAACTGCTCTTCCAAGTCCTTTGCTGTCTCTGACAGAATTACTATGTCATCGGCGAACCTCAAAGTTTTTACTTCTTCTCCATGAATTTTAATACCTACTCCGAATTTTTCTTTTGTTTCCTTTGCTGCTTGCTCAATATACAGATTGAATAACATCGGGGAGAGGCTACAACCCTGTCTCACTCCTTTCCCAACCACTGCTTCCCTTTCATGCCCCTCGACTCTTACAACTGCCATCTGGTTTCTGTACAAATTGTAAATAGCCTTTCGCTCCCTGTATTTTACCCGTGCCACCTTCAGAATTTGAAAGAGAGTCTTCCAGTTAACATTGTCAAAAGCTTTCTCTAAGTCTACAAATGCTAGAAACGTAGGTTTGCCATTTCTTAATCTTTCTTCTAAGATAAGTAGTAAGCTTAGTATTGCCTCACGTGTTCCAACATTTCTACGGAATCCAAACTGATCTTCCCCGAGGTCCGCTTCTACCAGTTTTTCCATTCGTCTGTAAAGAATTCGCGTTAGTATTTTGCAACTGTGACTTATTAAACTGATAGTTCGGTAATTTTCACATCTGTCAACACCTGCTTTCTTTGGGATTGGAATTATTATATTCTTCTTGAAGTCTGAGGGTATTTCGCCTGTCTCATACATCTTGCTCACCAGATGGTAGAGTTTTGTCATGCCTGGCTCTCCCAAGGCCATCAGTAGTTCTAATGGAATGTTGTCTACTCCCGGGGTCTTCTTTCGACTCAGGTGTTTCAGTGCTCTGTCAAACTCTTCACGCAGTATCTTATCTCCCATTTCATCTTCATCTACATCCTCTTCCATTTCCATAAAATTGTCCTCAATTACAGCGCCCTTGTATAAACCCTCTATATACTCCTTCCACCTTTCTGCCTTCCCTTCTTTGCTTAGAACTGCGTTGCCATCTGAGCTCTTGATATTCATACAAGTGGTTCTCTTCTCTCCAAAGATCTCTTTAATTTTCTTGTAGGCAGTATCTATCTTACCCCCAGTGAGACAAGCCTCTACATCCTTACATTTGTCCTCTAGCCATCCCTGCTTAGCCATTTTGCACTTCCTGTCGATCTCATTTTTGAGATGTTTGTATTCCTTTTTGCCTGCTTCATTTACTGCATCTTTTTATATTTTCTCCTGCCATCAATTAAATTCAATATTTCTTCTGTTACCCAAGGATTTCTATTAGCCCTCGTCTTTTTACCTACTTGATCGTCTGCTGCCTTCACTACTTCATCCCTCAGACCTACCCATTCTTCTTCTACTGTATTTCTTTCCCCCATTCCTGTCAATTGTTCCCTTATGCTCTCCCTGAAACTCTCTACAACCTCTGGTTCTTTCAGTTTATCCAGGTCCCATCTCCTTAAATTCCCACCTTTTTGCAGTTTCTTCAGTTTTAATCTACAGTTTATAACCAATAGACTGTGGTCAGTGTCCACATCTGCCCCTGGAATTGTCTTACAATTTAAAACCTGGTTCCTAAATCTCTGTCTTACCATTATATAATCTATCTGATACCTTTTAGTATCTGCAGGATTCTTCCAGGTATACAACCTTCTTTCATGATTCTTGAACCAAGTGTTAGCTATGATTAAGTTGTGCTCTGTGCAAAATTCTACAAGGCGGCTTCCTCTTTCATTTCTTCCCCCCAATCCATATTCACCTACTACGTTTACTTCTCTCCCTTTTCCTACTGACGAATTCCAGTCACCCATGACTATTAAATTTTCGTCTCCCTTCACTACCTGAATAATTTCTTTTATCTCGTCATACATTTCATCAATTTCTTCATCATCTGCAGAGCTAGTTGGCATATAAGCTTGTACTACTGTAGTAGGCTTGGGCGTTGTGTCTATCTTGGCCACAATAATGCGTTCACTATGCTGTTTGTAGTGGCTAACCCGCACTCCTATTTTTTTATTCATTATTAAACCTACTCCTGCATTACCCCTATTTGATTTTGTATTTATAACCCTGTAATCACCTGACCAAAAGTCTTGTTCCTCCTGCCACCGAACTTCACTAATTCCCACTATATCTAACTTTAACCTATCCATTTCCCTTTTTAAATTTTCTAACCTACCTGCCCGATTAAGGGATCTGACATTCCACGCTCCGATCCGTGGAACGCCAGTTTTCTTTCTCCTGATAACGACGTCCTCTTGAGTAGTCCCCGCCCGGAGATCCGAATGGGGGACTATTTTACCTCCGGAATATTTTACCCAAGAGGTCACCATCATCATTTAATCATACAGTAAAGCTACATGCCCTCGGGAAAAATTACGGCTGTAGTTTCCCCTTGCTTTCAGCCGTTCGCAGTATCAGCACAGCAGGGCCGTTTTGGTTAATGTCACAAGGCCAGATCAGTCAATCATCCAGACTGTTGCCCCTGCAACTACTGAAAAGGCTGCTGCCCCTCTTCAGGAACCACACGTTTGTCTGGCCTCTCAACAGATACCCTTTCGTTGTGGTTGCACCTACGGTACGGCTATCTGTATCGCTGAGGCACGCAAGCCTCCCCACCAACGGCACGGTCCATGGTTCATGGGGGGCTTGGTAACATATCAATCATTATTGGCAAGCAGCTATAGCAAATTTTTAGGGTATAGCGCGGGAAGTTATTTCTTTCAGTGACCTGCAGCTCAGCGTTTTATTCAGTAATGAAAGCAGAGCAGAGTAGCGTTTACCATTGCGCAGGTAATAATAAACTCTAAGAACAAGAAGAACTTTTTCAGGAGGAATGAGGAAAGTTTACTCATTTGTAAATTTTCTATATAACTTAGAAGTTACATTTAGGAGAAATATGTACAGATTTACCGAGCGAGAGTTGGAAATTGTAACTTTTGATTGTTGATGAGAAAGTCTTTCAGTGTGGTACGTATAGCTACTCATTGCATTCATTTATATAAAATTTACAAGTTTTCAATTTCAGTTTACATTTACCAAACCTCTCACTATGAATAAAGCTGTATAGTTATTGCACTTCTGTGTCACGACACACTGGCGACGTTCTATTCAGCATTTAGAATACTTCATTCTCCGTTCCAGATGGTACATTAAGTCATCGTTTAGCGCCTTTAAGGAATATTTTATACACACAATGGCTCTTAGCACAGTCTTTTCACACAGTTACGACTAATGGTTATATACAGCCCCCAACGAAGGTGAAGTTACACAGAGGTCAAAGTTAACACACAGAGCAAACTTACACTAAAATGACAAGTAAGCTTACATGGTTCAGCCTGTTGTAGCCAGTGCTCACACACTGTCATCTTTGAATAACTTAGTGTAGACTCAAGTACCAGACCACTAGTTCCTCCGGGAATAGCGTGTCAAGATTCCTTTCTAACATGCCACAACTGCCTAAAACTACATTGCATGCAAGTGCGTCCATAAGGGGAGAGGGGCGGTGATGGTGAGGGGTAAGAGCGAATACGTGCCCTCCACTTCTGGAACCTGGCGTACACAGTTTACAATCGCTGTACAATTCTCATATAATTAGTTTCCTTTAATTTACGTCTATGGTCCCAAACGTTTTGTTAACAGATTACCGGTTTCGGTCTAATGACTATCATAAGATCTGTTTCATAAAAACAAAGTCCTAATGTACTGCAGCCATAGCGGCATCGTCAAATGTTAAATGCGATGTCGCGGCTTGTGAATTCTCATGTACTTGTACCAGTGATTTCCCATTAATCCACTAAACATCGTGTATAAAATTTTGTACATGTTGCATGACATGTCAGTAAACTGGCAAACTCGTTTATGTAAAAAACTGCAATTTAAGAGCCTTCCCCGGATAAATTTTTGTCGATGCCAATGGTTACATAACCTGACATATAAATCTGAAGAGGTAATTAGTGGCTTCTAATAATAGATTGTTTTAATAGTAGTAGGAGAAGTTCAGCACGTGCTAAAGGTTTCAGTGTTACAGTTTCTATTACGCAGTCTTCATTAGGTAACAAGACACGAGGTTCAGTTTTTAAAAGCAGTTAGTAAATAATTAAATATTCAGTTCCAGTCCTGCCGTTGGCGAAATTTTCAACACCGCAATTTGGCGAGCCACGATACGAGATGAAGCGGTGCACAATTAACTATTACCAACCTGAGTACCAGTGTACCGACACAAATGAAAAAAAACAACAACAATTTTTGACATCATTAAGGAACACAACCACCGTACATAAACGTTTTCAAAAATTTTGGTTTCAGTTTTCGGCCTATAAAACCATCCTCAGACCAAAGGGTCAGACGACGTGAAGAGTTAGTGCACAGAGCCGATGTGTAGTACCGACTTGTTCCTGTCACTAACTCCACAGAGTAAAAATTTATTGTGATGTGGACAGGTTTTCGTTAAAAACATCAAAAAACGGTCCATAGAGTGTCACCGGGTAAGGGTATAGGACTCTGTTGATGGTGATGTTCCTCTCCGATGGAAATAATAAACTTAGCTCTCGATGAAATTATTTGTAAGGAGCACACAGTGCTGTAAATTCAGTAAAATTTGAGGGTTTTTCGGGAAGCATGTTCAGATGCTGCGTGGCGAACGGAGGAGTGGGGATACTGGAGTGATTTCAGCGTAGCTGTTTTGTCCGGCTAATCTGGCAGTGACACGGAAATGTTATTGGACGTTGTTTGTGCTGTAACTGGAAACCAAAATGGTCACTATCACTGGAAAAAGAACTCCTCCCCTCCCCCTTCCCTGCCCGTAAATTATGTGTTTTATGAGTGCGAAAAACATGACAGCTTTAATCATTCATTGTGAACACTGTGCAGCACATGGAGGGAAAATTATGAAATATAATTCTGTGAGAAATTTTTTTCGTTTCTTTCAGGAAAGTGGAACGAAAGCCCGCGATAACCAACGAAGTGGACGACAATGTATTGCCACAAATGAATTGTTGCGAAAATTATTGAAAGAATCTGAAAATAATCATCGACTCACGAGCGCAGAATTTTTACTCAGGTCCCCTCAGATATCGCACACACTGTTGTGTGAATATGAAACTAAATAACATGGTAAACATAAATTTCGTAGAGAAAAAGAATAGAATGGCTGTCGCTTAAAGTTTTTAATGTGGTAATACTCAGAATGAAGTACTCGAATTAAAAAGGGTATAAGACATGGATGCCCTACTTTCAGCACTAGTATTCAGTCTGTACATTAAATACGCAATGACGAAAATAAAAAGAAAGGTTCAGGATTGGTATTAATATTGACAAGATTCGCTGATGAGATTGCTATTCACGTTGAAAGTTAAGTATAATTACCGTAAAATGGGGCGAATGGAAACAATGGGATGAATAAAAACGAAACTTTTAAAATAGTTCTAGGCCGTAATGGCGGAACAGACTTTTTTGTCTAAGTTGGTAATAAACGTATCTAACAACCAAATTTTGAATTGCAAAGTTGGCGACACTGTCAGTTGACGTTTGGTTCACTCTAAGACAGACATCGTATATGGTGCTGAATTTGGTCACTCTGACTTTGTAAGTACCAATGTAAACTGTATCGTTTTAATTTAAGTACATGCAAGCAAATTTTCAGTCCCGTTTCATCGAGCAGTACTACAGTTTTAAAGTATGCTTTCATCTGTCTTGTGCTTTGACTGATTGAAATTGTAGAATTGTGATTGCAGAATTTGTGGAGTGTATAGAAACGGTGTGCGTTAGTGTTTCTTCACAAGAAGACAAGGAATTTGGCGGTAATGAAGAACCTCTTGGCGCTGTATTAAAGTATATGGGAAAAATAATCAATAATTTGGATTGTATGCATGTTAAATTTGTTATTTAGAAGCCAAAAGAAAAAAAGAAAAAATAACCAGTCATTTAGAGTCCATGCATGTAAACTTTGTTATGTTGTTGCTGTTTTAAAACGAAGGAAGATGAAACATGTTTATTTCAACAGATGAGGAGTCATTTCTTAGTCAAAGAGATGTTGTTCGATAGGTCTTCATTTCGTTTGTGTCATCGACTTAATGTATTAATATAATTTAATTTTACAATAAAGTAAATAGAGATACATTAACTTTTCTTTGAAACTAGAATAAAAACCGTAATACATGTAATACATTTAGTTTACGTATTGAATAAAACTATTTTAAGCAGCCACATTTTGTTTCTTATTCTCCCCACTCCAAATCGGACTTAGACATATCCGTATTCACTCCCGTGATTAATAAATACAAAACGTAAGGTTAACACTGCAGCTTTATTCAGCCCTCTCTGTAGTTCTCATCTTTTATGTTATAAGGGCATGAGATAGGTCCCAAATCTAACTATAAGTTTAATGTTAATCATAAAAAATGTAACATAATTTAACTTTAATTTTCATATTTCTTTACAAAATTGTTAATTTTTTTCTTTTAAAGTTAAAGCTTCTTCTATTCACTTCGTTTTACGATACATGGCCGGTTGAATGAAACGAACTGTCTGATGGAACATGCTATTGATTCAAAGTAAACTCAAGGAAGGCGATAGAAATGAGGAGCAGGATAGATGAGAATAACGATTAAAGTAACATCAAAATTGGTGAGGACGAAGTACACGAAGTGAAGAAATTTTGGTACCTTGAAAGCAAAGAAATACGTGCAAGCAAGAAGTACATAGAAAGCAGAATAGTGCATGCAGAGAGGGTAGTCTGCTTGTAAGAAACATGCGCTTTGGTGTGAGAAAGAAATTTCAAAGATCCTTCTTTTGGAGTACAGCATTGTATGATAGTGAATCATGGACTCAGGTACTATAGGAAAGCTACAAAATAAGACGACTGAAGTGTTTGTGAGATATGGTTCAACAGAAGATAGATTACCAATGACGCGTTTTTCTGTAGAGTCGAGGGAGAAAGAAAAGTACGGAAAACTGTGAGGAAGAAGGAACAGGAAATTGGGTTCGTGTTGAGAAATAATGGAATAACTTCAATTGTAGTAGCAGCGGTTCTAGACAATACTGGTGTTTTTCTAACTTTATGTCAAGACAGAGACAGAAATACATCCAACTATTGAAGAGATAGGGAGTTAATGCTATTTTAATATGAAGAGGTTGGCAAGGAGAGAAATTCGCAGCTGGTCGCATCAAACCAGTCAAAGAACTGACAAGATAATAAAATTATGCATAAGAAGACAAATTCTCGGACACATTGTAACAGGGAGTGAATAACAGGTTCCTTATGAAGAAAAAAAAATGAAGGTAGTGGGACCACACTATCTCACTATGAAAATCTTTAAGAGGCAGTCTAACATTTCCTGCTCGAAAAATGATATTAACAGTGAAACTTCCTGGCAGATTAAGACTGTGTGACGGTAGACTCTGGTAGAGCACTTGCCCGTGAAAGGCAAAGATCCCGAGTTCGAGTCTCGGTCCGGCACACAGTTTTAATCAGCCAAGAAGTTTCATATCATCTCATTCTGATATCAACAGTGAGCAAATCAGGGGATATTCTTTTTTAATTGTATGGAAAGAGGCCTACACGATAGACACCATAAAGAAACTAGAAGAGCCATCGAGAACAAGCGTGGGATGTTGAGTTGTGGCAAGCGTTTGCATGCACGATAACGCTACGTCACTCGCTACTACATTCACATAAATGTTGCTTTACAGTTTCAACTGGAAGTTGTCTGATCATCCTCCGTACAGTTTTAGACTGCCTCTCAGTGATTTTACCTCCTGTTTCCGAAGATAAAAAATGGTGAGTCGGAGTACAATGATAGTCGTACTAAGCGAACACACGAGTGGAGCAGCCTTCAACTGCGATATTAAAGATTTTTGACGATGTTTAAAAATTTCTCGTTATGCTTTTTTAACAAATAAAGACACTGACTAACATATAACTCTCTGGCATTCATCTTGGTGTAATATACCGACACGTAAGTGTGTTCTAGTGCTAGGCAATGTATTATTTCAGTGGAGGTACACTTATTGTTGTTCAGAAGAAGTCGATTGTGCAAATGTCTTATTTAATAATTAAAAACACAACGGATCACAATCTAAATGAAATTCTGTAGTCCCAAACTGAAAAACTGAAGAACGCGAAACTTAAATGAATTTTCATTAAAGGCTAGTAGGGTTCATGCAAAACAGAAATGCAGAGCGCTGAACAGGGATGAACATAACGGCTAAGGTCATAAGAGTCTGAAAATGACGACGAATTAAAGGAGAGCATGGCTGAACTCACACGTGGCACAATTATACGACGAACGTATCGAGCAAATCGTTCCTCATTTTAATAAACAGATTCGCGCTGGCGTGTACTACTGGAGGCTGACACTAGATATATCGGGCTTTGTTTACCCATCAGTTATGCTACCAGCTATATACTACCGTATTACGTATATGTAGGGGAATTCGCGGCAGAACGGCATAGCGGACGCAATGGAGACTGCTGCAATCTGTTGTAGTAAGATGTATCGTGCGTCTAAAACTAGTTCCGACTTCTGACGTTTGGCTAACAGGAGGCAACGGGACGCTGTTGCCGGGGTAACACCAATGGCGAGCCGGTTTTCCCTACCACGCCGCCAGCATTTCGGTTGGTAAACTGCCCCTGTTGCCATGCCGTGGATAAACAAATGGTTCAAATGGCTCTGAGCACTATGCGACTTAACTTCTGAGGTCATCAGTCGCCTAGAACTTAGAACTAATTAAACCTACCTAACCTACGGACATCACACACATCCATGCCCGAGGCAGGATTCGAACCTGCGACCGTAGCGGTCGCTCGGTTCCAGACTGTAGCGCCTAGAAGCGCTCGGCCACTCCGGCCGGCGTGGATAAACAGAAGCATATGCTGTCGCGCATTAGATGCGTACATGTTCGTCAGCCCTCTTTGTAAAGTAGTAGTAAGCAAGTATTGTGAAAAAGTGTTTTGTGTTGGCGCTGCATTAATAAGCACGTCTGAACACGAGATACACAGTACAAACTGTCGTCCAAGAACGCGTTTACCGGATGCGAAGCTAAAGTTCTGCTGCAAAATATTCCTTCTAATTCCATAACCGTAATGGACAATGCACCATACCACTCTGCTGTTATGTATAAAACTACAACAGTGCACTGGAGGAAAGCGGATATTTTGCTCTGGGTGCAAACAAACATTCTGTTGGATAAGGTAGAACCTAGCATGTATAAAGTGTAGTAGCACTTGTAGTGCTGTAAAAGTCTAAAGCTCCAGGCTACCACGTCGACAAACTGGCCGCCGCTAAAGGCCATAATTTAAATCAGGTTTCCTCCGTATCGCGCACATTAATATCAGACTGGGAATATGTGTGTGGTGTCACCGCCAGACACCACACTTGCTAGGTGGTAGCTTAAATCGGCCGCGGTCCATTAGTACATGTCGGACCCGCGTGTCGCCACTGTCAGGATTGCAGATCGAGCGCCACCACACGGCAGGTCTCGAGAGACATACTAGCACTGGCCCCAGTTGTACGACGACATTGCTAGCGACTACACGTACGAAGCCTTTCTCTCATTTGCCGAGAGACAGTTAGAATAGGCTTCAGCTAAGTCCATGGCTACGACCTAGCAAGGCGCCATTTGTACCATTGCATGTATCTCAAGATAGTCTCTCACTTGAATCATCAAGAATGCTGTATACTGAAGGACGATATAAAAGTTAAGTGTTCTAGTAGCTACGTTCTTTTCTTCATCACATTCATTACGAATCCTGTTTCAGACCTCACTCCATCCTTCGTGAGTTAGCGCGTGCATCTTGGCCGCCTCTTTCAATTAGTGTACGTAGTGTTGGCAAGTCTGCCGACACTACAATGTGGACCTAGGTCAAAAGTAACGTTCGATAAACACTTCGAAGTCTACGCTCAGTGAGGCTGAAATGCTGACAGTAGAAGCCATTGCAAATGCTACACAATAGGGCAGGTCTAGAGTGGTCCGCCGTACCAAGAAGACAGCTGAAGAGACATGGATTCATGAAGGACTATACCCGGTTTTGACCAGTACGTAACTTCTCTTGATTGCATGTTAACAGATGCTTCTTTCGCCAAAACACAGCAGAGTTACCAGATAAAAATCTCACTAACATTCCAATGCTGTTGAAATTGCGACAAAATACTGAAACACTGTATTATTAAAAAAAATTTCTTTTTAAAATTCAGTCTTGATCGCACCACGTACGCTACAAGAAAATCATAGGACCCACTTGTATCTATGGCAGAAATGTACCTTAGAAGAGTACGTAAATATTTATACCACAATCTTAAACTTCCAACTAGAAACATTACGAAATATGACTCCATTTTTAATAAATTAGTTTCACGACATTTTAAAAAGTGTATGGCAAATAAAGTTAATATAAGACAGACTGAATCTAGCGTACTTGCAGTCGAGTCACAACACATATTTTGATATGACACCGCAATGTCGAAGACCTTCACAAGATCGTTGACTTTGAAACCATTGTGGTAGTACCACCTTAGCCCATAGAGTGGAAAACTGAGTATACATCGTCTGTACAGTTATTTTAAAGCATTTAATTGATATTTTATACAATATTTAACTAGTTCCATGGTTGTAAAGAGATATTTTATACATAACTATTTTTATGTTATCATTTTACTTTATTTCTTTTCTTTTTTTTTACGTTTTGACTATTATGTGCACCCGTTTTACACTGATTTGTTGACGTGAGGTGGAGGGAGAAGAGATAGGAGGAGCATCTTCGTACTTAAGCGTATGCCCGTCACTTGCTGGCACCAGTTGACATTCACGGCAGCTGAGAAGAGTGCTCCACCTACCATCTTCGAAGGATGCCATGGGTATAACAAGTCTTATTATATTTTATCCTTATAAGCATTTTGTTATATTTTATTGTCAATCTAGTAAGGTTTCTATTAGTTTCTAAATTAAATTACAGGTCTGATGATGGTCGTGTGATATGACCGAAACCGGTCAAAAAAAAAAAATAAAACCCTATGTTCTTGTAGCATACATGGTGCGATCAAGACTGAATTTTAAAAAGAAATTTTTTTTTAATTTTTTGATCGCTGTTCCAAAAATGTTTATTAAAACTGTAATATTAAACTAGTAGCTAAGGGCAAAAAAGGTCAGTTTTTCAGGAAAACATCCATTCAAGAGAATAAAAGAAACGTGTAAATTCAGTTGTATTGTCGCAATACCAACAGCAATTCTGATTAGCTATCGGTGGTCCTTAAAAATTACATTATTTCACTGAAAATTGCGATAGACAAGGACTTTTCATACGTTAAGCATATGTAAAAATATTTACTTCTTTGTGTGCTACCATATGCCAACATTTTGTTTCAATACCTCACACCATTTACGAGACACGAAGGACTTACAAATATTTAATTTTGACTTTTGTGATGGCTCGTGATTTTGTGATTAAGTGGTTTACATATATTCCATTTTCTTGAGATACCGACATCCTTCGACGTTTAAAGAATAATTAAATACGTTACCTGCATTTTATACACACCAACATATGACCTTACATGCATCAAACGCCAATTCATAGCGACCCCTATTTTTACTGCAAACTTTAAAAGTGTCAGAAGCTGCAACTAATTTTAAATACACTATAACTATGTCTCTGAGCGGACGGGTAGTTGTGAGAGCCACTTTGACTTCTTTTTGAGTACGACTTGTGCCTGACGCTTGCCGTCCACGTTTCCGGTGTGTCTTAATAACTTCTGGTGAACTTAAATGCAAGATAAGCGATTAATTGTTAATCACACGCTCTTAAATGACACGTAATCCCCAAGTACGTGCCATTTGATATACACCAGTTACGTAACACGTTTAAATGGGTCAGTTGTTACGTCCCTCAAAAGTTGTTAACCTGTGATATGCTCTTGAGCGTATCACAGAATAGGGTACTCTCTCCTTCTGCCCAATCAATTTTTAATACAAGTAGATTTCAAACTACAGGTTTTTTCCCTTCCCCTTCCGGATGGTCGTATATTATTAGTAAGACTGACAGGCAGAGATAGGATATTGAATCAATGGAAATGGCAGTATCTGTCGTTTTATCTTTTCATATGGACATTTTCAAAGCATCTGAGGATTTTAACATACCCAAATCAACGTTGGAAAGAGAAATCCAAACAACAGGGTTGACAAATGTGATGGGAAATTTAAAAGCGTGTTCACTGCAGAAAAAGAAGATCTTGTAGCATGCCTAAAGTCAATGGAGCGCAAAATCTTTAGTCCGACGACGAAAAATCTCATTGTCAGATGATTAGACGATCAGCGAGCACAAAGAAATAGCTTACCACACAGATTTGACAAAGAAAGTTGTCCAGTAGGAATGGATTGGGCATACTACAATCTCTATTTGTGTATTAAGCATTAAAAATGATGGTACTTATTCGAAACGACAATGCAATATTGTTCCATCATCTTTCGGGCATGCACTCGGGACAGCGACAATTCTTCTTGCGATATTTCGGCTAGAAACCTCCCAGCCATCTTCAAGGCGAGTCGGAGACTGAGTTCATAGCGTTTGCGCGTGCCTATTTATACGGAGAGTCACGTGATACAAAGCTGCTAAGGATGGAAAGCGCATGCGTCAAAGATATCAAAGTCGCCACTACGGCGCTAGTCATAGATAAGATGTATATAGCAAAGATAAACATATAAGCGCAGAGTGCAAACAAAAAGAAGAGAAAGCCCTCAACTCAGCAGTATTAAAACCGACGGTCTTCTGAAGATACGTGGATGACACCTTCATAGTGTGGCCCCACGGTAAGGATAAACTGATAGAGTTTTTGGAACATCTCAATTCCATTCACGGAAACATCAAGTTCACTATGGAGTGAGAGAAGAATGGCTGTTTACCGTTTCTGGATGTACTGGTTCGCCGGAAAGAAGATGGATCCCTAGGTCACTGCGTATACTGTAAGCCCACACACACAATCCTGTATTTGCAGGCGTCTAGCTGCCACCATCCGTCGCAAATTATGAGTGTTCTGAAAACTTTGGTCCACAGGGCTCATGTAGTGTCTGATGTTGACAGCCTGCAGGATGAGCTTGTACACCTGGAGGCAGTTTTTAGGAGAAATGGCTATTCGCAACAGCAGATTAAGAAAGCCCTGCAAATAAACACTGCAGAAAAATCACAGGAAAAGGATGAGGAAGTGGAAAGGGAAGTGAAATCTACAGCCTTTCTCCCATACGTGGGTAATGTTCCTTCTAAAATCGCTAGAATCTTGAAGAAACATAAAGTGGATGTGATATTCCGCCCACCAGCTAAGACTGCAGCCTTGTTGGGATCCGTTAAGGATGATCTGCTCTTGCGAAAGGCGGGAGTTTATGAAATCCCTTGTGAGTGTGGCAAACGTTACATAGGGCAAACCACGCGCACTGTACAGGAACGATGCGTCGAACACCAGCGGTACACACGTCTTCCTCAGTCCAACAAATCAGCAGTTGCCGAACATTGCATTTCTACTGGCCATGCCATGGATTATAAAGATGTTAAGATTTTAACTACTGCTTCATCTTTCTGGGACTCACTTGATAGCCCGCATCTCGTGGTCGTGCGGTAGCGTTCTCGCTTCCCACGCCCGGGTTCCCGGGTTCGATTCCCGGCGGGGTCAGGGATTTTCTCTGCCTCGTGATGGCTGGGTGTTGTGTGCTGTCCTTAGGTTAGTTAGGTTTAAGTAGTTCTAAGTTCTAGGGGACTGATGACCATAGATGTTAAGTCCCATAGTGCTCAGAGCCATTTGAACCATTTTTTGACTCCCTTGTTAAGGAAGCTGTAGAAATACAACTAGCCGACAACCTGCTAAACCGTGACGAAGGATTTCATCTTGACAATGCTTGGGAACCGCTTATATCACACCTTCGTTCGGAAAGAATTTCTGCATCTTCACTTCCGACAGATGTTACCACTTTTAAAGATTAATTATTTATTTACAAGCACGGTGGATTCGCAGCAGCACTATTTTGTTTGCACTCTGCGCTTATATGTTTATCTTTGCTATATACATGTTATCTATGACTAGCGCAGTAGTGGTGACTTTGATATCTTTGATGCATGCGCTTTCCATCCTTAGCAGCTTTGTATCACGTGACTCTCCGTATAAATAGGCACGCGCAAACGCTATGAACTCAGTCTCCGACTCGCCTTGAAGATTACTGGGAGGTTTCTAGCCGAAATATCGCAAAAAGAATTGTCGCTGTCCCGAGTGCACGCCCGAAAGATGATGGAACATTATGTCCGCGGGGATAACTTCAAGAATGACAATGCAGTAGTTTCATATTCTTAAAGACTTTCTTAATTTAAAGTGTTCATTAAACAACTTGACGTATGACTTTTAGATGGTATTACTAGTAATTTCAATGTTTATGAAATAATTAAAGAGGTGCTTTATATCATACTGCCCTGTGAGTGGAGCAGAACGGGAAAAATACTAGTGTTTCCTTGGAAAAATGAAAAAATACATAACATACAGTTTTAAGTGACTTATAAATAAAGTACATTAGGTTATACTACAAAATGATTTCGTATACTCTTAAGAACTGGTTTCTTGTGTTCCTTTATTTTACCAACATTGTTAAACATTAGGTATACCCTTCTGGATGAGTACCCTTATGTATGTATATGACGTATTATCAGCCAAGCCCAATGAAAAGCTGTGAATACAATTTTGTGTGATTCTTAATCGAGGGAGCTTTCTGAATAAATAAGATATCACATAAAACTTCCTGGCAGATTAAAACTGTGTGCCCGACCGAGACTCGAACTCGGGACCTTTGCCTTTCGCGGGCAAGTGCTCTACCAACTGAGCTACCGAAGCACGACTCACGCCCGGTACTCACAGCTTTACTTCTGCCAGTACCTCGTCTCCTACCTTCCAAACTTTACAGAAGCTCTCCTGCGAGTACCGGGCGTGAGTCGTGCTTCGGTAGCTCAGTTGGTAGAGCACCTGCCCGCGAAAGGCAAAGGTCCCGAGTTCGAGTCTCGGTCGGGCACACAGTTTTAATCTGCCAGGAAGTTTCATATCAGCGCACACTCCGCTGCAGAGTGAAAATCTCATTCTGGAAGATATCACATAATTCACCATTAATCTAGCGTGATATTATTTTATGCATCCCCTTGTTTCTTTTTAAAGAATGAACTAACACCACTTTGAAAATAAAATGTCAATATATTAAAATAGTGGCTGAAGGTGTTTGAATACGACCAGCGCTTCACGGCGAGAAACAGGAAAAGGAGTGCCTCAAGATTAAGAAAAGTATGAATACTCGCGCCGCCCCACGGCGAGAAAAACATATTCTCAGCGCCGGAGTGACATGTTAGAGCCATCCCGACCCTTTTCCTTTTATCTATTGACGACACACATGAAGGCTTGCTACCGAAAATAATGAAAAAGACCTTAAATTTTCAGTAGCTATTAACATGTAATTTTGCACAGAAACTAACATATTGAGTGAGGTCGTTTCTTTTTTTGACGGCAACACACTTTTATTGCCCTTCCAAATTTGTCCTATTCAGTGTCTGCATCATTTCATTGTCGACCACGTACGTCACACCGCCACGCCAATATTAACACACAGCAGAGATCCACGGTAGCCCGCCTCTGTACAAAAATAACGGACCGTGAAGCGGGAATCGGACGCATTCTTCCAAAATTCCGACTACGCTCACCAGTAGCTGCACCCTCCTCTCTCATTAAACAGTAATGCAAAACATTTTACGCGTTAGTAATCACTGGTGCGGCAGACCGCCGCGGTCCACTGAGATTAAATTTTAAATTAAATAAAATGTGAGCTAGGAAACAATCAGAGGGGCAGTGCGGCGCAGCCTGTTTGTTTGCCGTCGCGCCGCCAGAGAGCACGCGGTTCGGCCGCCGGTTCCCCCACCACGACGCCAGCGACGACTGTGGCGCCGCTCGTAATTGTGGCGAATTTGCAATAAAAGCCGCTCCGCGCCGACGATGTACGGCTGCACGCAGCAACGCACTCTCTGGTGTTTGCGCTGCGAGTGAAAAACGCCACCGCAAACGAATTAATAATAGCGATTCCCCCCATCCACCGCAGGCCACAGTACTGTCAGACTCTTACCAGAGACCACCAACCGCAATTCTATACTCATTCATCCGTGTTTCATTTAACGTAATATAACACATTGCACGTCAACGCAATATATTGTGTTAACGGTGGTAAAGTGGGGAAAAGAGCCAAAAAACGAAGAATCCTGTTCTTTGATTTCTGTAATCCTGGCGTTTGAAATGGCGTTTATGCTGTTTAGCCAAGTCCTTAGTGTAGGAAAAATACAATAAATATTTATTTGTCCTTTTTGGTGGCAACTGTCTGTGATCGGTATCGTATTTATATTTCAGTCATATGAGGTTCAACTCACAGAGTAAGACTGCACTGCAATTCCTTCTCTAAATCCTCGCACGAACGAAAAAATGGCTGACATCGAAATAAGTGTCCAAGGAATGGAAAAGCAACTGAAATCAGTCAACAGAGGAAAGTCCACGAGACCTGACGGGATACCAGTTCTATTCTACACAGAGTACGCGAAAGAACTTGCCCCCCTTCTAACAGCCGCGTACCGCAAGTCTCTAGAGGAACGGTGGGTTCCCAATGATTGGAAAAGAGCACAGGTACTTCCAGATTTCCAGAAGGCTCGCCGAGCAGATTGCGCAAAACTATAGGCCTATATCTCTGACGTCGATCTGTTGTAGAATTTTAGACCATGTTTTTTGCTGGCGTATCATGTTATTTCTGGAAACCCAGCATCTACTCTGTACGAATCAACATGGATTCCGGAAACAGTGATCGTGTGAGACCCAACTCGTTTTATTTTTTCATGAGACCCAGAAAATATTAGATACAGGCTCCCAGGTAGATGCCATTTTCCTTGACTTCCGGAAGGCGTTCGATACAGTTTCGCACTGTCGTCTGATAAACAAAGTAAGAGCCTACGGAATATCAGACCAGCTGTGTGGCTGGATTGAAGAGTTTTTTGCAAACAGAACACAGCTTGTTGTTCTCAATGAAGAGACGTCTACAGACGTTAAAGTAACCTCTGGCGTGCCACAGGGGAGTGTTATGGGACCATTGCTTTTCACAATATATATAAATGACCTAGTAGTGAAACGTCCCCTTAGAAAAATTTATACATGACTGTGCTTAAACTGACACACAATATTTTTAGAGCAACGCAAAAATCAAAGGTGTAGACCCACTGTAGTCCTTGTAGAGATGGCTAGCAGCCATGTGCTGTGACTGTGCAGGTGCACAATCACCACTGAAGAGTCTTGTGGATAATATAGCAAGTCCATGAACCACCACTTATGCACTCACAAAATTTTTTTTTGAAATGTCCTTAGAACCAGCAATGCTGTTATCCAGTCCCTTGCTGAATTATTAACACACGTGCAAACACTACCAGTCCCTACTTCTCACATATTGTCCATATACTATGACCAACAGAAACAGTGAAATGATACTTAATTTGATGAACTGGTGTCAATTACAATTTTATAACATAAGAATACAATAACAAAGGTACAAAATAAATCATTAAAGAACATAACAGTACAGATAACATTTGTAGTAACACAGACTTTACAAAAGAATAGAAATAAACATGCACATCAGTGTTACAAAAATTATGACATAAGTACATACATAAAACTTTTGAAACATCAACTTCACATATGAGCAACAAAAGAGAACAGATCAATAATGTCTAAACATCTTTACAAAGTAAATAACATAGTATTAGAAAAATTCTACAACATAACTCTCATCAGCTAAACACATAAAGACAGGAAAAACACACACAAGCGTACACAACAAGCTGTGTTCTGTTTGCAAAAAACTTCATTCCATAGATCTTTCGTCTTATTTCAACATTTCCTTCCACCAAAAAAATCCTATCCAAGCATGCTTTCTATATTTATATGTTCACATATTTCTTACCTCATTATTTATTTTCCATTATCTTACCTGTTGTCCCTAAACCCAACTTTTTTTGTTCATATCCTCTTTCAAAATACTTTTTTGGCCAAACCATTTTCTTATAGCATCTCAATGCATTTCTTCCAATTCATCCTAACTGGTTCTCTCATATAGCCTGCCGCATCTTAAGCTAACTTAAATCTACTGAGCTCAGATGCTAAACTAAGGGACGAGGCAATGCAGCAGCACAAAACAATTAACGCAAACAGCAATGACAAAAAATGCAAATTGGCAAAGCAAGCAGCAGTAAATCTAAGTTAACAGAGAATATGCAACATTACAGCTATTATGAGCCAATGTGCAGCAACAAGAAAAATAAATCAGTAGTAAAACTGGCTTAACAGAGTAATACAAAGTGAAATTCAGTAGCACTATGCTTGGCAAACAGCAGCAGCAAATGCTATAACTTATATCTAAACATGACAGAGCTCAAGCACAAAAAATAGTAGACTAAAGACAACAATGCAGATAAGGGAAATATCTATTCACATCTTAATATCTATGTCATTAAAGTGGTGCACCACAAGAAGTTATTCTACCGAAAATATTACCAAGTAGTTGAAAAGAAAATTATGTATGCAGTAAGTGTTATTAATCCCTTCTTATTGTTCTTTCCTTTCCAAGTGCTCCTTTTTCGAAGAATGTGGATCATAAAATAATTATTTAATAGATCTGTTGACAGAAAGTGTTCACATTAGCAAATGCATTTAATTTTATTTTATAAAACCAATGCTGCAACACAGCTGGAAACCAGGTATCAAATGAAATAAGCAATTATGTACAAAGTAAAGCATAAAATAATCATTCAGTAGTCATGAGGCATTTCATAAGTTAGTAGAAATTCTCTCAATTCTCGTAGAAAGACACTTGTCATAATCAGGTGTGCAGATGTACAAATATTTCCCATCAACTCATAAGCATTTCAGTAAGTAGCACAAAGTATGAGTAATCATATGTTTTCAAGTAATGGGCGCGTCATATTTGTGATGCTTTCTGCAAAGGAATGTCAATAGCGAGGTTAATGGTCTCTTTTTTTCTCCACCTGTGCCTCTGAAAGGCACACAGTAATGGCTTTTTCCCAGGCGACTATCGCGCAGCTGGGTGCCCGCCACGCATTACGTGAAGGTCACTTAACTCTCCTACCGAAGTATTTACGACAGCAGTTTGCGCTACAGTGACAGTCTCATATAAAAAATTTCACAGGTCGAGAATTTGCGTTACAAATGTATAGAAACAAAATCTGATAAATATAACAGTGTCCAAAAAATTTTCGTCGGCATTGTGATACATTCATGCATTTACATACATTTCATAACTCTTAAAGTACGATTCTTGGTTTCCAACAACCTTTTTCACAAACCAAATTCCCTAACCACTACTCATTATTCCTTACCTTATTACACATACACATATTCGTCGACACTTCTTCAATATTTCATCATAACAGATACATAGCATAATCAGATTCCTCATATAGCATATAGCATAAACATACCTCAGCAGCATAATACATATCGTCGTCATAATAATAACATCATAACACCTCAGTCAAATCTCAAAAATGTCGTAGCTTTCTCCAACAATTTCCAAACTTAACAAAAATTCTCTGCTCATTTCAATAGTGTCATCTACCTCAAACGTACTTTAAAATCATGATCCCATACCAAATACGACATTCAAAGCTCTCATAGTATCACAATGGTTCTGAAAAAAATATGAACAGTTCACACAGTACAGACAAAATACAGTTTAATAAGTGTGAAGTTATCCATCTGTGTAATTGCGTAAACATGTGTCACTGATGTAGTAAAAAAAAATTTTGTTTCTCTGTTAAATAATCAGATAGCTGTGTAATTCTGTGTTAGAGAAATATGGTACCGATGTGTAAAGTTGTATAAGCAAATACCATATTAGCTAGGGCTCCTTGTGCCTTCCAGACACATGGTACACAAAGTAAGCGTGTACCCCCCTGAGGATTAATGTGATTATACCATCAGGTGTTACAGATTACAGCAATGGAATGAAATGTATCACGGAAAACTTTCTTTGTAAATCAAAAATCTTGAAAAATAAATGGTTCAAGTACACAATGCGTGTCCTGTAGCGCTAAATGTGCGTCTTGCTGTAAGATAATTCTGTGGAAGTGTCGTAGTTAATGTCCTCTGTAAGCAAAGTTCTGCTGTAGTCAATGTACTTACCTCATCATAAACGAAAGTGAAATGCTTTGCGTATAGATATCGTAGTTATTACGTACCTTACCGTAATCAAGAAAGTACTATAATGTAACGTATTGTTGTGCTAGGGAAAAGGGTGTCTCATTGTAGCTATACCACAAAAGTTACAACTAAAACATGTTTTAGTTTCCAGAATAATACATAAAAACTGTGCAGATATAAAACAGATACACCGCAAAAGCAACAATGTAAATTGTGTCACACATTAGTAGCGTCGTGATATAATCGTGTAGCTATCAAAGAAACCAAATGCTAAGTCATCTTTAATCTCATCGAATGTACTTCAAATAAAGAGTATCTTTTCAAGTAAACCAAAATGTTGCGTTAAAATCTCATTAGCACTATATGTTTTAAATATGTAAGCCTGATAATCGTTACGTAATAGTGCAATTAACAAGCAAGAATGTACACACACAATAACACCGTGTCCTCTGTTCACTATAACAATGCATTCGTAATTTCTGTTTAAATAAGTTCTCTTGGGTCTTGACTGGATATTTAACTTCAAACATTGTTGCATGTTTACAGATTCTAAGCCTGACAAAGCATACTAGTAATGTAAAGTGAAAAATTTTATAGCAAAGACTAAGTTAAAAAACAGATTATCTCTCAATAAAAGGTTTTACATGTGAAATGTGGTGCAATCCTTTACTCTTCCTAGTACGCAGAGTTTCAACTTCAACGCAGTTATCATGTGGTATATGGTACATCGGTAAGGTTAGCGTCTATGTTATTTTTCTGAGCCAGCCGGCGCACGTGGCTGCCTGCAGTGCGAGTCATTGCCTATTGTCTCTTTGTTGGTGTGCGTCGTTATTGGGATTAGGAGACCTAACTTCTACAAATTCACCTTGTCGAGAGTGCCCTGCTCTGTTTGAATCTCGCCAGTTCTGATGCAATTCAGGTCTGTCGTTACGCTCATATCGTCTGTCGTCATGTCGGTGGTTCCTGTAGTTTCTTTCTTGTCGGTTAAGTGGTGGAGAATTTCTCCCTGAATTATCACTGCACGGTGGACCGTTGCCTCTGAAGTTATTCTGTCTCCCGTGATAATAATAGTTCTGGTTGCCATATTGTCTGTTTCTATGATTGTCTCTGTTATATTCATTACTACGGAAATGCGATCTTTCTCTGTAACTCTTTCTACTGTGCCAACGGTTGTCATACGGGTGGTGTCTGTTTTGGTCACGATTTACATTGTAAGAATAGCCTTGTCGTGTCCAGTTATTATTACTTTCATCGCGGAATTGTGACGGATGTGACAGGTAATTGTTGTGTTCCTGTTTTCGTGTTCCGCGAGTGTCAGTGTCAATTTCTAGTTCTTGTAAGAGTCACTGATAAGCTTCAATGTCGTCTTTGCAACGTCCTGCCAAAATAATATGTCGTAAATGTCCAGGTAATTTGATTAAGCAAATGCGGATGAGTTCTGAGGGACTGTATGGGTTTGACAGGTACTGATTCTTGTGCAACATGTCTTTAAAATATTTCACAAGACTGGAAAATTCAGATTGTTCGAAATGTTTCATCATTATGATGCTATGTTTTACTCTGTCTTGTGTAGCTTGAGACCAATATGCTGAGAGGAAGGCATGATAAAATTCTCCTTCACTGTGACAATCGTGAATGACCGATCGCATTCTTTCAGCTGGTTCATTCTCTAAGTAGTCACACATAAATTCTAATCTGTGCTCTAATGACCAGTTCGGAGGAAAACAATGAGAGAATTGATGGAGCCACGCTTGTGGATGAATGTCTTTGCTAGAATTCTTAAATGTTTTGAATTTACGTGTAGTAATGAACAGCTTATAGTCAAAATCATCGTGTCGACGAGTAGTACAGGGTGATTCAAAAAGAATACCACAAATTTAGGAATTTAAAACTCTGCAACGACAAAAGGCAGAGCTAAGCATTATCTGTCGGCGAAGTAAGGGAGCTATAAAGTTTCATTTAGTTGTACATTTCTGTGATTTTATCCTTGCTCAAATGGAAACAGATGAGTCTTTCGTTTCAAAGATTGTGTTTACTGATGAAGCAACTTTCCACACTAACGGGAAAGTCAACCGTCACAATGTCTGTATATGGGGCACTGAGAATCCGCGGGAAACAACTCAGTATGAACGTGACTCGCCTAAGGTGAACGTTTTCTGTGCCATTTCAGCCAATAAAGTTTTTGGTCCCTTTTTCTTCGAAGGTGCTACTGTAACTGGACTACAGTATCTGGAGATGTTAGAGAATTGGCTGTTCCCTCAGCTCGAACAAGAAGCACAACAATTCATATTTCAGCAGGATGGAGCGCCACCACATTGGCACTTATCTGCCCATAACTACCTGAACGTCAACTACCCGAGGCGATGGATCGGCCGCCAGGCAGCCCGTGACAGAGCACTTCATCACTGGCCTCCAAGAAGCCCTGATCTAACCCCCTGCGACTTTTTCTTATGGGGGTAGGTTAAGGATATGGTGTTTCGGCCACCTCTCCCAGCCACCATTGATGATTTGAAACGAGACATAACAGCAGCTATCCAACTGTTACGCCTGATATGCTACAGAGAGTGTGGAACGAGTTGGAGTATCGGGTTGATATTGCTCGAGTGTCTGGAAGGGGCCATATTGAACATCTCTGAACTTGTTTTTGAGTGAAAAAAAACCTTTTTAAATACTCTTTGTAATGATGTATAACAGAAGGTTATATTATGTTTCTTTCATTAAATACACATTTTTAAAGTTGTGGTATTCTTTTTGAATCACCCTGTATATCGATCAATGTTACATCGTGTCGGCGGTTCCATCTCAAAATTCGGTGCACCTTGCCAATTTCTTTCATAATTTCCGAAATGCCCTGTGTTATTATTTTGTGGCTTTTCCATATTTCTAAGTTCCTCTTCCCGTGTTGGAGCGCGAGTGTCCTCTGAAATATGTAATTTTTGTATTACTTGTGCCAACTGATCTTGTACTTCCCGGATTTCTCTTTTGTATTGCGTATTAATTTGATTCTGATTTTGTTTGAATTTCTTAATTTGTTCATACTCTTCTGTGTCAGTGATGGCTACAGGTCTTGTGTCATTCAGATCATCATCTACCTTTGCAGATAAGTTAGTGAACTGATCCGAAAGTTCGGCTACTTTGTCCGATAGTGTACTTATTTCCTCAGTGTGTTTTTCTGAACCAAGTTTCAGAGTGTCCATTTGTGTTGAAATCGTATCTACTGTGTTCCTTAAGTTTTCCTGAGTTTTTGCAAGTAGCATAACCGAATCGGTAGATGCAACTGAGTCAATTTTAGCACACAAGGTCTCATAATTTTCATGAACAATGGTTTGCAGTTCTTTTATGGCTGCTTCGTGATTCTGTAATGCATTTTCATGCCGCGAAAAACAGTTTGAAAATGCTCACAAATTTGTGTTTTTACGTCATTACAGACTTTTTGACATTTCGATTCAATGTTATGTAACTCAGTAGTTAAATCTTCACGTGTTTGTCTCTGATTTTGTTCCATTGTGTCTAACTGTTGCTGTGTTTGTCTCTGGTGTTGTTTCATTGTGTCTAACTTTTGAAGATTTTGTTCCATTGTGTCTAACTTTTGAAGATTTTGTTCCATTGTGTCTAACTTTTGAAGATTTTGTTCCATTGTGTCTAGCTTTTGAAGCCTTTGTCCCATTTGTTGCATTAATTGTAATAACAATGCACTGGTGTCTGAAACGTGTTCCTCAGTGCTATTCGGCAATGCATTTGAACCGCCAATATTCGCATTTTGAAAAGCACAAAATGTGTATTGACTTATTTGAGAAAACGGCGAGGACGCAAAACCTGAGTCTACAGTATTTCCAATATTGTGTTCTGTCATTTCGGTTTCCTGAGGCGAGCTGTTGCCGACTGACCGATCGATAATGCTTCCCTGTTCACTACTTGTTTCATTGTCTACACCATTATTTGCCGCCCGCTCCATTTCCCTATGCACAATTACCAAATTACTACTTTGAATGTCTGTTAATTCATTACACAGTGGTGCTGGTAAGCTACGCTCGTCGTCACTATTATTTTTCGGTTTACTTTGGAGCCTAGTGTTACGTTTTTCACACGCCATTATTGTCACAATATTTCACACGATAACACAGAAAAGCACAATTTGAAGAGCAAAAATAAGAGAACACATTAACATAGAACGGAAAATAATATCTAGTTAATTGCAAGCGCAGCTGCGAAGTACTTGGTGCAAATCTACATGCATGCCACAACTGTTTTACTGTACAACAATGAAAGACAGCAACTACAAAGGAGATTCTCTCTACAATTATGCGCTAGCAATAAACAAAAGGTACACTAATTACACAAATTACAAGCAAAAATCAGAAGATTCCAGTGAGGTATCCTCGGTTAAGGGTCGACGTATGAAACGTCTCCTTAGAAATTTTATATATGACTGTGCTGAAACTGACACACAATATTTTTAGCGCAACGCAATCTGACTTTCAAAAATCCCTACAAAAGAATGGCCCTGACTAACATTAACCTATACGTTTCACAAATCACTTACCTCACAAAAATCTTGGTTACTCGAACTACTGCAATACAGCGAGCGCCACTACTGCCAGCTAAATAAAAGATTCAAACTACGGAAGGCACTAACTACTGATAGGCATAGTTAGCAAATGAAAGATTTTAATAGAGAACAAACAATGTATTTACCTTAATAGTCATCAAAAGTCATAATATATATAGCAGTTCATGACATCCAGTCTTACAAATTTCAAAACTCCGCCATTTCTCTCCCCACATCCACCACTGCTGGCGGCTCACCTCCAACTGCGCAACGCTATGCGCTGTTCACATCCAGCTGCCCAACACTACAATGGCAGACAACAATGCAAACCAGCCGCAGACTGCACGCAGCACAGCCAGTGATTTTCATACAGAGTGCTACGTGGCGTTACCAATATAAAACCTAAACAGCCTACTTACAGTAGATAGTGTCCGAAGTTCCATGCGGCTTTTCGCGGATGACTCTGTAGTATACAGAGAAGTTGCAGCATTAGAAAATTGTAGCGAAATGCAGGAAGATCTGCAGCGGATAGGCACTTGGTGCAGGGAGTGGCAACTGACCCTTAACACAGACAAATGTAATGTATTGCGAATACATAGAAAGAAGGATCCTTTTTTGTACGATTATATGACAGCGGAACAAACACTGGTAGCAGTTACTTCTGTAAAATATCTGGGAGTATGCGTACGGAACGATTTGAAGTGGAATGACCATATAAAATTATGACCATATAAAATTATGACGGGTGCCAGGTTGAGATTCATTGGAATAGTGCTTAGAAAATGTAGTCCATCAACAAAGGAGGTGGCTTACAAAACACACGTTCGACCAATACTTGAGTATTGCTCATCAGTGTGGGATCCATACCAGTTCGGGTTGACAGAGGAGATACAGAAGATCCAAAGAAGAGCGGCGCGTTTCGTCACAGGGTTATTTTGTAAGCGTGATAGCGTTACGGAGATGTTTAGCAAAACTCAAGTGGTAGACTCTGCAAGAGAGGCGCTCTGCATCGCGGTGTAGCTCGCTGTCCAGGTTTCGAGAGGATGTGTTTCTGGATGAGGTATCGAACATATTGCTTCCCCCTACTTAAACCTCCCGAGGAGATCACGAGTGAAAAATTAGAGAGATTCGAGTGCGCACGGAGGTTTTCCGGCAGTCGTTCTTCCCGCGAACCATACGCGACTGGAACAGGAAAGGGAGGTAATGTGGCTTGCGGAGTATAAATGAAGATGTAGATGTAGAGCTTGACTGGTAGCAAAATGTTACGAGGAACGTTCAGTAAGTAATGCAACATATTTTCTTCTTGGCCAATTTCAGTTTAAGGAATGCATAATTCATTGTGGACGTTGTGGATTATTCCCGCTTCAGTCCCTGAGGTTTCACGAAGTTCTGAAAGGTGATAGCGCTATATGTAGCTTTCAAAACGGCGTCTATAGGGAGGTGCATTCCAGAGAGAGAGAGCTGCCGTTGAGTTTCTTTAGGCGGGAAAAAACATCGAAAATATCTGAAGGCGCTTGGAGAATACCTATGGAGACCAGGCAGTGAACAAAAGCACGGTGAGTCGTTGGGCAAGGCTTCTGTCATCATCGCAAACAGTCACGCAGAACTCTCCGACCTCCAGCGTGCTGTCCAGCTTCACACGACTGTAACTCCTGCAATATTGGAACATGTGGACACTCTTTCCAAGTGTTCGGGTATGTTGCAATAAAACATCTCGCTGCTCATCTGGACGTCTCTGCTAGTAGTGCTTGACACAACCTGTCCGCCAGACTGGGTACCCAACGGTGTGTGCCCGCTCGGTTCCTCGCTGCATAACAGAAGACCTTAAAGAGTAATGAAGGACCATGCGTGCGGACTCGTTATGAGTATCATCGTGGCAAATTTTTGTCGAACATCGTCACAGACGATGAAACATGGGTTCATTATTTCGAATCGGAACCGGAAACGAATTGGCAATCCGTGGAGTGGCGCAGCCCTTCCTTTCCTCCGAAGAATTCAAAGCCGCCCGTTTTGGTGAAGGTCTTCTGCGATTCTGAAAGGCTTATTCTGTTTGATGTCTTCCCACATGGAACAACGATCAACTTTGAAGCAACCCTCAGAGAACTGAAGAAACGATTTCAGCATGTTCGTCGCTACAAAAAGATGCAAGGCCTTGTACAGGTCTGAGCACTGGAGCGGAGCTCACAAATGTTCATTCGACGGTTTGAACAGTTCTCGGGTACCCGACAGGGTGGCTTCGTAATTTCTCCACAATATCTCGGCAGACGTACATGCTGCCATCTTCAGGTGGTTCCTGACGGATGCTGTGCTGTTCCTTTCGGTGGCCTATATATACTAGCCGTTATCCCCTCCACCGTTCCTCTTGGTGTCTTCGGTGCGGCCGGCGCGGAGGCTATTGGAGGTGGTGGGGGAAGCGGCGCCTGGGTCTGAACTTGGGTCTGCAGTCTCCCTGCTGCCGCCGTCGGGGGCGGCCCTCGACCTCTGGGACCGCATCTTTCTCTCCAGGCTGAGTGCAGGGTTCCAAGCCTGACTAAGTTGAAGTCTGCTGTCTTTTTTAATTAGATCGTCCTGTACTCGGATTTCGATGGCCTCTTTAGTAACGCAGTCCCGGAAGTATGACGATTGACAATTTTTGTTTTTCCATAGTCCATAGTATGGCCAGCTACGGCTGATTTAGTGGCCAAAATTCGGTATGGCGCTTGTGTTCGCGGCACCTCTCTTCTACAGTGCGGACTGTGTCCACATGTATGATTTTCCGCACTGACAGGGAATTCGAAAAGGCCTAGGTCATCTTTCGCTGAACCCAGTAGAGTCAAGGTTTTTCAGTGGGTCGGAATACACATTTCACATTGTGTTTCCCCAGGATTCTACCGATTTTTCTTGAGGTGTTTCCGACAAACGGAATGCACGCCAATGACTTGTGTTCTTCTGTTTCTTCTTCTTGTTCTCTTGGCGTAGTCTGTCTGACTGCGTGTCTTTTTTTGCTTCTGGTTGTACCCATTTTTCCGAAATGTTGTCTCGAGGTGCTGCAGTTCTTCTGGAAGGCTCTCCCGATCGCAGATCGATTGTGCCCTGTGAACAAGTGTGCGCAAAACGCCTTCACGCTGGGAGTTGTGGTGGCAACTGAAGGTATTTAGGTACAAATAGGTGTGTGTAGGTTTTCTGTGTACACTGTGTCCCAGCTTGTCGTCAGGCTTCCGTTTCACAAGGACGTCAAGAAACGGTAGGGCACCATCCTGCTCCACCTCCATCGTGAACTGTATGTTGGGGTGCAGCGAGTTGAGGTGTTCGAGAAATTCATTTAAGCTGTCCCGTCCATGTGGCGAAACAACGAACGTGTCATTCACGTAGCGGAAGAAACAAGTTGGTTTTTGTTTGGCTTGTTCTAGTGCCTTCTCTCCGAAATTCTCCATAAAAAAGTTGGCTACAACCGGTGAAAGCGGGCATCCCATGGCGACGCCATCTGTCTGTTCATAATAACTTCCGTCGAACAGGAAGTATGTTGAAGTGAGCACGAACTCGAAGAACCTTGTTAGGTTGTTGTCGAATTTCATGCTTATCAGATCGATGGAATCTTTCAGTGGTACCCTAGTGAAGAGGGTCACTACGTCGAAGTTCACTACAAGTCACTATCCTGGAGCCGAAGTTCTTGTATACGTTGCACAAAGTGGATGGAATTGAGGATGTGGTGTTCACATTTTCCCACAAGTGGACTAAAGAGACCCGTCAGGTATTGGGCCAGTTCATAGGTTGCTGCTCCTATGTGGCTGACTATTGGACGCATAGGTGTCCCATCCTTGTGAACCTTTGGTAGTCCATACAATCGTGGCGCTGCAGCCGCTCGTGGTCGAAGTTTCTTAACAGTTTTTCCATCAAAGGTACTGCGAAGAAGTTCAACGGTTCTTCTTTGAAGGCGACTTGACGGATCTCCTTCTATCCTTCTGTACGCTGCGTCATCGAGAAATTCCTACATTTTTCTCTTATATTCTGAGTGCAGGAGCAGTACTGTAGCATTGTCTTTGTCAGCAGGCAAGACTCGCGGATGGCCGCTCTCTCCTCCTTCGAGATGTTCTGTTTCAGCGGTGTGGCCCTGGTGAGCGCACGGCGCGTTTCACGACGTATTTCTTCTGCTTCGTTGGCTGGCAGAGTGTAGGTGGCCTGCTCCACGCTGTTTATAATGTCCACAATCGGTAGAGATGTCGGGGTCGGGGTGAAGTTGAGTCCTTTCTCGAGCACCGACATTGCTGCGTCATTGATCTTTCTTCCTGTAAGGTTGATGACAGTACACTTAGGTGGTTCTTGCGTAGTCTTCTGTCGTGCTACAAGGCGTTCAAACTTCGATGTTTGCTTACTCGTAGCTTTTCTTCGTACGCCGTCTGCTTGTGTCCAGGTGGCAGCGTCAGCCCATTCCCAAGATTTGGGAACTGATCTTCGTCACCCACCCTAGCGCCCTGATACCGCACCTTCCGATTTTATCCGTTGCATCTTCCATCTGTTGTGTCGAATGAAGGATGGGCTCCACGGGAAGCAGTGCGTAGATGATGGGGAAGTTATTGAGGTAGGAAGACCTTTGCTTCGACGTCGACCAGTAGAGTGGTTCTACGCGACCGTGCGGACCCTCCCAGTAATGTGGTGCAAGACGGTCGCATTGGGATTATGTCGAATAATGAGGTTGTACGCAGAAGTTGGGAAGGAAAACATAGGTACAAAGAAGGTAGCTGCGAAGAAACCATGGGTAACAGAAGAAATACTTCAGTTGATTGATGAAAGGAGGAAGTACAAACATGTTCCGGGAAAATCAGGAATACAAGTCGCTGAGGAATGAAATAAACAGGAAGTGCAGGGAAGCTAAGACGAAATGGCTGCAGGAAAAATGTGAAGACATCGAAAAAGATATGATTGTCGGAAGGACAGACTCAGCATACAGGAAAGTCAAAACAACCTTTGGTGACATTAAAAGCAACGGTGGTAACATTAAGAGTGCAACGGGAATTCCACTGTTAAATGCAGAGGAGAGAGCAGATAGGTGGAAAGAATAGATTGAAAGCCTCTATGAGGGTGAAGATTTGTCTGATGTGATAGAAGAAGAAACAGGAGTCGATTTAGAAGAGATAGGCGATCCAGTATTAGAATCGGAATTTAAAAGAGCTTTGGAGGACTTACGGTCAAATAAGGCAGAAGGGATAGATAACATTCCATCAGAATTTCTAAAATCATTGGGGGAAGTGGCAACAAAACGACTACTCACGTTGGTGTGTAGAATATATGAGTCTGGCGACATACCATCTGACTTTCGGAAAAGCATCATCCACACAATTCCGAAGACGGCAAGAGCTGACAAGTGCGAGAATTATCGCACAATCAGCTTAGCAGCTCATGCATCGAAGCTGCTTACAAGAATAATATACAGAAGAATGGGAAAGAAAATTGAGAATGCGCTAGGTGACGATCAGTTTGGCTTTAGGAAAAGTAAAGGGACGAGAGAGGCAATTCTGACATTACGGCTAATAATGGAGGGAAGGCTAAAGAAGAATCAAGACACTTTCATAGGATTTGTCGACCTGGAAAAAGCGTTCGACAATATAAAATGGTGCAAGCTGTTCGAGATTCTGAAAAAAGTAAGGGTAAGCTATAGGGAGAGACGGGTCATATACAATATGTACAACAACCAAGAGGGAATAATAAGAGTGGACGATCAAGAACGAAGTGCTCGTATTAAGAAGGGTGTAAGACAAGGCTGTAGCCTTTCGCCCCTACTCTTCAATCTGTGCATCGAGGAAGCAATGATGGAAATAAAAGAAAGGTTCAGGAGTGGAATTAAAATACAAAGTGAAAGGATATCAATGATACGATTCGCTAATGACATTGCTATCCTGAGTGAAAGTGAAGAAGAATTAAATGATCTGCTGAACGGAATGAACAGTCTAATGAGTATACAGTATGGTTTGAGAGTAAATCGGAGAAAGACGAAGGTAATGAGAAGTAGTAGGAATGAGAACAGCGAGAAACTTAACATCAGGATTGATGGTCACGAAGTCAATGAAGTTAAGGAATTCTGCTACCTAGGCAGTAAAATAAACAATGACGGACGGAGCAAGGAGGACATCAAAAGCAGACTCGCTATGGCAAAAAAAGCATTTCTGGCCAAGAGAAGTCTACTAATATCAAATACCGGCCTTAATTTGAGGAAGAAATTTCTGAGGATGTACGTCTGGAGTACAGCATTGTATGGTAGTGAAACATGGACTGTGGGAAAACCGGAACAGAAGAGAATCGAAGGATTTGAGATGTGGTGCTATAGACGAATGTTGAAAATTAGGTGGACTGATAAGGTAAGGAATGAGGAGGTTCTACGCAGAATTGGAGAGGAAAGGAATATGTGGAAAACACTGATAAGGAGAAGGGACAGGATGATAGTACATTTGCTAAGACATGAGCGAATGACTTCCATGGTACTAGAGGGAGCTGTAGAGGGCAAAAACTGTAGAGGAAGACAGAGATTGGAATACGTCAAGCAAATAATTGAGGTTGCAAGTGCTACTCTGAGATGAAGAGGTTGGCACAGGAAAGTAATTCGTGGCGGGCCGCATCAAACCAGTCAGTAGACTGGAAAAAAAAAGACGCTGTATAACCAGAAGAGTGGGGGATAGTGAGATGTTTTGGAATCCTGAATAAAACCAACCTGCTTTCGCAGGAAAAAAGACTCTTTGCATTACGGCCTAGCTTAATAAGAACTAGAAAAATATTTCTGATTTTTGGTATTGAGTTTTTTATGTCAAGCTACGTCCTCAGTTAATCTCTGTCTCTACATCTCATGAAAGTTATTCCCTGATGTCCTACGTATGTCGCTTTTTGTTGTCACTGTTTTCCATATATTCCATTCCTCGTCGATTCTGCGGAGATCGCCCTCATTCCTTACGTTATCGGTCCACCAAATTTTTAACGTTAGTTTGTAGCACCACATCTCGAAGTCTCGATTGTCTTCTGTTCTGGTTTTCCATTAGTCCACGTTTCCCTGCCGCACAAAGCAGTGCTCCAAAAATACATTTTCAGAAATTTCTTTCCCCAATTAAGGGCTATGTTTGACACTACTCTCTTGGACAGGAATTTCCTTTTTGCCAGTTCTAGTCTGCTTTTTATGTCCTCTTTAATCCATCCCGCATTCGTTTTTTTGTTGCCTAGGTGACAGAATTCCGTAACTTCGTCTAGTCGCTGCTCTCATTTATTTCTGCTATTTCTCATTTCTTCTGCCTTTCTCCGATTTATTCTCATTCCATAATCTATACTCATTAGAATGTTCATCGATTCTAAAGATTCTTTAAGTCATCTCCAGTTTGACTGCGAATAGCAATGTCGTAAGGGAATCCTATCGTTGGCATCCTTTCACTCTGAATTTTAGTCCCAGTGATTACAGTTTTAAAAATATACATTAGTACAGATAATGAGAAGAACAACAGTAATTAACGAAAACTACATTTTGATAGATACGAAATAAGTACGACGGATATTCATGAAGTTTTAACTTTCACCTGCAACAAATAAAGTTACGTAATTAAATTACTATTTTGTCCAGCGCCACAGTAATGTGGTACATCGCTAGAATAATCACAACAAATCGGCACACTCCAACCCCGTTTTATATTTTCATTGTACTGAAAATATCTGCATACTCCGATAATCCATAAAATTTAGAGAACTGATTTAAGAAACGGAAAAATGTTAACACTATGAATTAAATGCTTTAGGGTTTCTCCATTACCACACTTCAGCTGAGTACAACACATAGAACTTCCATACGACCTTGTGATACTATGAAAAGCATCCTTCTTTGTGATGTCGTTCAGCTGGCGTGTACAGCGGCTTGAATGTACAATACTGGCCATTAAAATTGCTACACCACGAAGATGACGTGCTACAGACGAGAAATTTAACCGAAAGGAAGAAGATGCTGTTATATGCAAATGATTAGCTTTTCAGAGCATTCACACAAGGTTAGCGCCGGTGGCGACGCCTACAACGTGCTGACATTAGGAAAGTTTCCAACCGATTTCTCATACACAAAGAGCAGTTGACCGGCGTTGCCTGGTGAAACGTTGTTGTGATGCCTCGTGTAAGGAGGAGAAATGCGTACCATCACGTTTCCGACTTTGATAAAGGTCGGATTGTAGCCTATAGCGATTGCGGTTTATCGTATCGCACATTGCTGCTCGCGTTGGTCGAGATCGAATGACTGTTAGCAGAATGTGGAATCGGTGGGTTCAGGAGGGTAATACGGAACGCCGTGCTGGATCCCAACGGCCTCGTATCATTTTCAGTCAAGATGACAAGCATCTTAACTGCATGGCTGTAACGGATCGTGCAGTCATGTCTCGATCCCTCAGTCAACAGATGGGGACGTTTGCAAGACGACAACCATCTGCACGAATAGTTCGACGACGTTTGAAGCAGCATGGACTATCAGCTCGGAGACCATTGATGAAGTTACCCCTTAACGCTGCATCACAGACAGGAGCGCCTGCGATGGTGTACTCAACGACGAACCTGGGTGCACGAATGGTAAAACGTCATTTTTTCGGATGATGGTTCAAATGGCTCTGAGCACTATGGGACTCAACTGCTGTGGTCATAAGTCCCCTAGAACTTAGAACTACTTAAACCCAACTAACCTAAGGACAGCACACAACACCCAGCCATCACGAGGCAGAGAAAATCCCTGACCCCGCCGGGAATCGAACCCGGGAACCCGGGCGTGGGAAGCGAGAACGCTACCGCACGACCACGAGATGCGGGCCTTTTCGGATGAATCCAGGTTCTCTTTACAGCATCATTGTAGTTGCATCCGAGTTTGGCGACATCGCGGTGAACGCACATTGGAAGCGTGTATTCGTCATCGTCATACTGGCGTATCACCGGGCGTGATGGTATGGGGTGCCATTGGTTACACGTCTCGGTTACCTCTTATTCACATTGACGGCACTTTGAACACTGTACGTTACATTTCAGATGTGTTACGACCCGTAGCTCTACCCTTCATTCGATCCCTGTGAAAACCTATATTTCAGCTGGATAATGCAGGTCCTGTATGGGTCTTTCTGGATACAGAAAATGTTCAACTGCTGCCCTGGCCAGGACATTCTCCAGATCTCTCACCAATGGAAGCCGTCTGGTCAATGGTGGCCGAGCAACTGGCACGTCACAATACCTCAGTCACTACTCTTGATGAACTGTGGTAACGAGTTGAAGCTGCATGGACAGCTGTACCTGTACCCACCATCCAAGCTCTGTTTGACTCAATGCCCAGGCGTATCAAGGCCGTTATTACGGCCAGAGGTGGTTGTTCTGGGTACTGATTTCTCAGGATCTATGCACCCAAATTGCGTGAAAATGTAATCACATGTCAGTTCTTGTATAATATATTTGCCCAATGAATACCCGTTTATCATCTGCATTTCTTCTTGGTGTAGCAATTTTAATGGCCAGTAGTGTAGATTATGTCGTGAGTTCATATACAGTGTCGTTTAGTGACAGGTCCGTACTGATAACACCAAGTCACCTGTGACGATTTTTTTCCAGAAAAGTCCTGTCCCTTTGTGGCAGTTTAGTCAAACCACAGCATTCGCCCTTCACATTATTTTTCGGGAGTCAATGTGTGGGGGACAAATTGTGCGCACAGCTTTCTCTTCTTCAAATATTCTGGAAAATGTCGAACACTTGATTTAATTATATAACTCCTATGCAATTTATGAGACACACTATGTGGCTGCACATCCATTATTTATCACTGACTGGTGGATTGCACATCTGTGATTTACAGTTGTTAGTTCAAGCCGCCACCATAGCCTCTGCGCTGATGTCTCTTGTGTGCTAGAGATAAAACTGTAGAGGTTGAAGGTAGTGCTTCAGTTGTAAGGTTGTTTTTATCTTTCAATAAACGTCGATCGGCTTCGGGATCTCATGCTCATTATCAGGTGTGCTAACTCCGTGCCGTGACCCCGAGCGCCGTGCTGGATGAGCATAGGACATGGTGTACCACCACGCTCTACACCAGGGCTTCACAACATACGTGCTCGCGGAGCAAGCTGTGAGCAGCAAGGCGCGAGCACGCTACCCCCACTACCGGACCAGAGCGGAGAGTGGGGAGAGTCACATGGGGCACACAACAGCTGCCGCCAGTCAATGTAAATCCGCGGCCACCTGCAGGGATATCACTCACGAATTATACTGCGACAAATGAAACAAATAAAGGAGAATGTACACGTGCCACATAATTTTATTAGCTTAGTGTATACCTCTGCATTCGTATTAATTTGTGAACTGTTACACAATAAAACGTGTCACTGAAGTGTGGGATTCTCGGTTATCTTGTACTTTTTGCCCTTTACAATTGCGTCTGCGTTCGGAGTAATTGTTACTGTGCATTGTAGGCGCAGCGTGCAGTTTAAATTTCGATCAGACTATGCGTTTCTCAGGCGCGTCTTGTTACATTTCATTGCAGAGAACAGTTGTTCACAAACTTACGTGAAACCGAACATTGATATTATTGTAGCCGCCAGTTTGTGCAAACGAGGAAATCTATCCTGAGGGAAGTGTCTGTAGAATTCCAAATTTTTTTCTTGATCTGAAATTTGTCTCTGTATTCTCTGTCACACTTCAGGTCAGTAATTTCTAGTTCCAGCTCAGGACGAATCTCTTCAATATTCGCTGAATATGGAGAGGAGAACAGATCAAAATCACTGTCTAGTGCTGTCAGATCTTGAAAGCGTTGATCAAATTCTTCCTTAAGGGCAACTAAACTATTTGAATAACGTTCACAGTCTTTGTGAACATCTTGCATGGATGATAATTTAGGAAAATGAGCTAGATTTCCTGTTTCCAGCTGACTCACCCAAAGAGTCAATTTCATTTTAAAAGCTCGTATTCGATCTATGAAATGAGTAATTAGCAGATCTTTACCTTGTAGTAAAATGTTTAAAGCATTCAGATGGCTAGTTAAATCTGCTAAGAATGCGAGATCACATTCAAACGTGCGCGCGCATTTCCCCTCCCTCCCCAACCCTCCCTACTCCACGACCTTGCACCTGCTCGCGAGCACGTGCCTGAGCAGATGCGAGTACTCGCGCTCAAAACCGACCAGTTGTTAAGCCCTGCTCTACACTCATCCATCACGGTGGTCGGGGTCACAGTACATAGCACACTTCATGGTGGCATGTAAGACCTCAAAAGCGGTCGTGCTTTAAGTACTGCAAAATAAAAGGGACCTTACAACTGAGGCGGTATTTTGAACCTCTACTGTAATGCTCAGTTGCGGATGTTCCTCCAGCAGAATTGTTCGTAGAAATAAAATTACCATCGGACGCTTGCAAAAGTCCTTTTTCTTTCATTTTTCTCACGAGATAGTCTATTTTAACAATGTCGACCGAATAACCGGCTAAGCTTATGGTATAATAGCCCAGTCAACGTGGACCAGAAAAGATGGAATGTGGGAAATAAGTCGTATAGTCGCATAATTTTGTACAGTGGGAGGAGGGAGTGCCATGAGCGACATTCTAAAATCCTAACCGGCGTGGGGTGCGTGTAGGAGTGAGTTAGGTGTGTCTGGATGCCATTTTTGCATGTGTCTGTTGAATAAGTCGAAGAGTGTGGCCTCTAGTGAAAACGCTATATTAAATTTCCCACAAGAAGGTCTACATCTACATACATTTACATAGCTATTTTGCAATTCACACTTAAGTGCCTGGCAGAGGGTTCCTCGAACCACCTTCAGTCTTTTTCTCTGCCGTTTCACTCTCTATGGCGCGTGGGAAAAACGAACTCTTAAATTTTCCGGCGTCATCTCTCATTTCTGTAATTTTATGATGATCATCATTTCTTCCTACGTAAGTTGGCAACAGTAAAATATTTTCATATTCAAAGGCGAAAGCTGGTGACTCAAATTTCGTGAGAAGACCTCTCTTCAACAACCAACGCCTTCGTTTTAATGATTGTCATCCCAACTCGCTTATCATATCCATGACACTCTCTCCCCTATTTAGCGATATTACAAAACGAGCAGCCCTTCTCTAACCTTACCGATGTACCTCGTCAAACCTATCTGGTAAGGTTCCCACGCAGCACACCAACACCCTAGAAGGGCACGAACAAGTGCAATGTTGGCAGTCTCTGTAGACCTATCTCTTCCAAGCTGTCTTCCAATAAAACGTAGTCTTTGGATTGCCTTCCTCACAATATTATCTAGTGATCGTTCCAAACTCATTTGTTCCTAGTTGTGATTCTTAGGTACTGAGTCGAAGTGGCAGGTTTTAGATTTCTGTGATTTATTGTGTAACTGAAATTTAAACCGTTTCTTTTTTCTATTTATATGAGTGTCCTCACACTTTTCCCTATTAAGAGAGAGAATTGCCATTTTTTGCACCATTAGGATATCGTGTCTAAGTCGTTCTGTAATTTTTTTTCATTTTCTGCTGACTACTGGACGGTAAATGACAGCATCATCTGCAAACAGTCTAAGAGGGTTGCTCAGCTTACCTCTTAAATCGTTTATGTAGATCAGGACCAGCAGAGGCCCTATAACACTCCCTTAGGGAACGCCGGGTGTCACTCCTATTTTTCTCGATGATTTTCAATCGATTACTACGTACTGTGACCTTACGGGACGAGTCGCTCAACTGAAACGACGCTTCACAGGCATGCAACTTCATTAGAAGTTTCTTGAACGGTCTCAAAAGCCTTCTGTAAACCTGGAAATATGGAATCAATTTGAGATCCCCTGCCGATAGCACTCATTACTTCGTGAGAATAAAGAGCTGGTTGTGCTTGACAACAACGATATTCTCTGAATGTGTGTCCTGTATCAACTGATCATTTACCTGCAGGTAATTCATTATGTTTGAACACGGTATATATTCCAAAATCCTACTGCAAATCGACGTCAGTGATACTGGTCTTTAATTCAGTCGATTACTCCTATTTCCTTTCCTGAACACTAGCACGAACTGTGCAACTTTCCAGTATTTTTGCACGGATCTTTCGTTGAGCGATCTATGATCGCTAAATGTAGGGCAATTTCATAAGAATACTCTGATAGGAACCACTTGGTATGCTGTCTGGACCGGAAGACTTACCTTTCTTAAGTGCTTTAAGTTGCTTTGGTACACCGTGTTTATCTACTTCTAACAAGGGAACCTCCCCATCGCACCCCACTCAGATTTAGTTATAAGTTGGCACAGTGGGTAGGACTTGAAAAACTGAACACAGATCAACCGAGAAAACAGGAAGAAGTTGTGTGGAACTATGAAAAAAATAAGCAAAATATACAAACTGAGTAGTCCATGTGGAAGAGAAACAACACCCAGGACTATATGAGCTCAGGAGCACCGTGGTCCCGTGGTTAGCGTGAGCAGCTGCGGTGCGAGAGGTCCTTGGTTCAAGTCTTCCCCGAGTGAAAAGTTTAATTTTTTATTTTCACACAAATATCAAAGTATGTGTGAAGCAAATCAACTTCGCTCTCCAAAATTCCAAGACATGTTCAGATTTGCTTCGACATATGCAGGATTTGACGGTCTACACACGGAAAAATTTGAAAACGATAAAAACATATGTTTTGACAGAGCACAGGGAAAACTGTGCGACTGTGAATCTGTTGCATTCATTTGTTGCAGTTTATGTCACACTCTTATATTTTCATCACTTTTTTGGGAGTGATTATCACATCCACAAGATAACCTAAATCGAACAAGGTAGAAGAGTCTTTTTGCCCATTCGCCGAGTGTACAAGTTAGGTGGGTCAACAACATATTCCTGTCATGTGACGCACATGCCGTCACCAGTGTCGTATAGACTATATCAGACGTGTTTTCCTGTGGAGGAATCGGTTGACCTATGACCTTGTGATCAAATGTTTTCGGTTCACATTGGAGAGGCACGTCCTTTCGTCTATTAATCGCACGGTTTTGCGATGCGGTCGCAAAACACAGACACTAAACTTATTACAGTGAACAGAGACATCAATGAACGAACGGACAGATCATAACATTGCGAAAATAAAGAAAGTAATTTTCTCACAGACTTGAACCAAGGACCTCTCGTTCCGCAGCTGCTCACGCTAACCACGGGATCACGGCGCTCCTGAGCTCACGCTATCCTTGATGTTGCCTGTCTTGCGCATGGACTACTCAGTTTGTATATTTTGCTTATTTTTTCATAGTTCCACACAACTTCTTCCTGTTTTCTCGGTTGATCTGTGTTCAGTTTTTCAAGGCCTATCCACTGTGCCAACTTATAACTAAATCTGAGGGGGGTGCGATAGGGAGGTTCCCTTAAAGTTACTCTCGTTGGCAGTTGTTCTCGATTCGAATTCTGGAATATTTACTTTATCTCCTTTGGTGTTGGAATTTCTGGTTTTGTAGGCCAGTTTGTAGGTAGTTTCCAGATTTGATAGACAACAAGTGTGCCGTATCAGATTATTCATCTTAACTTCGCCTACACCACAGTGGTGCATTGTAAACAATTATCGTCTATGTACACTCCTGGAAATTGAAATAAGAACACCGTGAATTCATTGTCCCAGGAAGGGGAAACTTTATTGACACATTCCTGGGGTCAGATACGTCACATGATCACACTGACAGAACCACAGGCACATAGACACAGGCAACAGAGCATGCACAATGTCGGCACTAGTACAGTGTATATCCACCTTTCGCAGCAATGCAGGCTGCTATTCTCCCATGGAGACGATCGTAGAGATGCTGGATGTAGTCCTGTGGAACGGCTTGCCATGCCATTTCCACCTGGCGCCTCAGTTGGACCAGCGTTCGTGCTGGACGTGCAGACCGCGTGAGACGACGCTTCATCCAGTCCCAAACATGCTCAATGGGGGACAGATCCGGAGATCTTGCTGGCCAGGGTAGTTGACTTACACCTTCTAGAGCACGTTGGGTGGCACGGAATACATGCGGACGTGCATTGTCCTGTTGGAACAGCAAGTTCCCTTGCCGGTCTAGGAATGGTAGAACGATGGGTTCGATGACGGTTTGGATGTACCGTGCACTATTCAGTGTCCCCTCGACGATCACCAGTGGTGTACGGCCAGTGTAGGAGATCGCTCCCCACACCATGATGCCGGGTGTTGGCCCTGTGTGCCTCGGTCGTATGCAGTCCTGATTGTGGCGCTCACCTGCACGGCGCCAAACACGCATACGACCATCATTGGCACCAAGGCAGAAGCGACTCTCATCGCTGAAGACGACACGTCTCCATTCGTCCCTCCATTCACGCCTGTCGCGACACCACTGGAGACGGTCTGCACGATGTTGGGGCGTGAGCGGAAGACGGCCTAACGGTGTGCGGGACCGTAGCCCAGCTTCATGGAGATGGTTGCGAATGGTCCTCGCCGATACCCCAGGAGCAACAGTGTCCCTAATTTGCTGGGAAGTGGCGGTGTGGTCCCCTACGGCACTGCGTAGGATCCTACGGTCTTGGCGTGCATCCGTGCGTCGCTGCGGTCCGGTCCCAGGTCGACGGGCACGTGCACCTTCCGCCGACCACTGGCGACAACATCGATGTACTGTGGAGACCTCACGCCCCACGTGTTGAGCAATTCGGCGGTACGTCCACCCGGCCTCCCGCATGCCCACTATACGCCCTCGCTCAAAGTCCGTCAACTGCACATACGGTTCACGTCCACGCTGTCGCGGCATGCTACCAGTGTTAAAGACTGCGATGGAGCTCCGTATGCCACGGCAAACTGGCTGACACTGACGGCGGCGGTGCACAAATGCTGCGCAGCTAGCGCCATTCGACGGCCAACACCGCGGTTCCTGGTGTGTCCGCTGTGCCGTGCGTGTGATCATTGCTTGTACAGCCCTCTCGCAGTGTCCGGAGCAAGTATGGTGGGTCTGACACACCGGTGTCAATGTGTTCTTTTTTCCATTTCCAGGAGTGTATATGGAGAAAGTAAAGAAGGTAACATGTGTCTTGTCTCTTCCTCCTACGAATAAGTATTGTTCCTGCTGCTGAGGCAGACGCTGGTAGAGGTGGGATGACGAATTAATGAGGGAGAAGTTGGCAGCAAAGAAAAGAGCAAAGCGTCAAGAAGGAACTGGGGCAGACGTTTGCGTCTCAGATGCCACGTCCGCCCTTTCAGCAATGGCAGTGCTGTCCTGTCTCTCTCCAAATTATCCCTAGCTCTGCGCTGCTTCTCCACTTCTTTCCCTTTTATACCTTCCACACGTCGTTAAAGGAAGCACGGTAGGGGCTCGATGCAACATGAGCACAATAGGCAGTTTCCTGTGTTCCCCTCCCTAACGCCAAAGCCGATTTTAATGAACAGCAATGTATTTCTCAGCAGACCTAGCTGCTCTGCGTCAAGACAGCCCTTATATAGATTTATATTGCTGCAGTCTTCTGCCGATAATGATTCTACAATTCACTAAACTCTAGAAAAATCGTTAACTGGTACTCTAAGTCACCGGAAAACTTATTTGTACGTAAGAGTAGAACGACCGTCTGCACAAAGAAGTTAAACGATAATTACCCTAAAAAATGGACGATGGTTATAAGACTCAAGTACGCAGATCGAATATGAGGGAGGGGGGTTTGAAGGAGGACTTAAGAACTCAAACCGTTTTCCGACAGGCGCAGAGGCAGTGGCCCGTCCTTCATGATGGAATAACCCACAGGTTCTAACAACCGATTCGAGTATCGACTGTTTTTTCGTTCGGTCCGAAGAAGCTAGTGTATGCGGCTGTATGAACGGCTATCAGCCATATGAATGTATTCACTCACTCTCTGTTTGAGTGGTTGCACATAATTTGAAACAAGTGACAGACACAAATCTCTTACAGATACGACGGTTAGATGCATGTTTTCACTCAGTACCAGGGCTTTGCTCGATTTAACAAAAAAACTTTTTCAGCTTTTTCGGTTAAACATAAATCATAAATAGGTTTTCTAAATTAAAACAATAATAAATAATAATAAGGCAAATAAGGTATCTATTTCAAGGAGATATAATATAAAGAATTTTTCTAAGACAGAAGTATTTTCTAATTAGTCTATTTACTTATTTGAAAACTAATTTTTCATACTTGCGGCATTAAATATACATTTTCGTTGGTTTCAAAATGTTTTTGGCTGGTTGTAGCAGTTCCTATCGCTCCCCAATTAATTAACTAATTAGGTTCAAATGGCTCTGAGCACTATGGGTCTGAAGTCATCAGTCCCCTAGAACTACTGAAACCTAACAAACTTAAGGACATCACACACATCCATGCCCGAGGCAGGATTCGAACCCGCGACCGTAGCGGTCACGCGGTTCCAGACTGTAGCACCTACAACCGCTCGGCCACTCTGGCCGGCTAACTAATTAGGATGAGGTACAAATATGCCTGCCCTGGCGCGTTTCAGCGTCGGAGTTGGGAACACCGCTGATAGGTCATTGCGAACTGCGAGTGTTGCTCGGTGAATACTTCGAGAGGAAACACTCTAGCATTTTCTCCAGATCGTCTCCTAGAGTGACTTGTGAGAGGTATACCGCTCACTTGTTTCTATATATGCCTCGTTGTCCCCACTGGACGTCTTCCTAAGATGTATGCATTATATAGTGAATCTCCGGAGAAACGTGTGGAGATATATTGACACTACGACAATGAAAGTTCAAAACACTGTGGATGCCTCCAGATATTTTGTAGCTTTAACCTACCAATAAGGAAACGGTTATAATAAAGAGTCAATCTGATATTAAGTTTTACAAGGTGCATTCAATAGCCGGCCGCGGTGGTCTAGCGGTTCTAGGCGCTCAGTCAGGAACCGCGCGACTGCTACGGTCGCAGGTTCACATCCTGCCTCGGGCATGGATGTGTGTGATGTCCTTAGGTTAGTTAGGTTTAAGTAGTTCTAAGTGCTAGGGGACTGATGACCACAGATGTTAAGTCCCATAGTGCTCAGAGCCATTTGAACCATTTTTGCATTCAATACGTAATGCTACACTTTTGTTCTCGGAACATTGTGGAATATTCCAGCTTCAGCCCTTATAGTTTTCTGAAGTTTCGAAAAATTGTAGCGCTATACGTGGCATTCAAAATGGCGTCTGTAACGGAGGTGTGTTCAAAGTGAAGAGCTGTCATTTTGGCGGAAAACCAGAGAATCGCTGATAGTCATAGGCGCATGCAGAACATCTATCGAGACCTGGCAGTAAATAAAAACCACAGTGAGTCGTCGGGAGAAGCGTCTGTCATCATTGCAGCAAGGTCGTGCAAACTTGCGCGACCTCCCAAGCTGTGATTCCTGCAATTTTGGAACGTGCGGACAGTCTCTGTCGAGGTGATAGACGGATGACGATGAAACACCTTGCTGACGCACTCGTCCACCGTTTGAAGTACTCAAAGGTGTATGCCCACTGAGATCCTAGCCTCCTAACAGAAGACCATAAAGAGCAACGAACGACCATCTGTCTGGAGTTGCTTGCTCGTTACAGGCTCATTATGACAAATTTTTGGCGAACGTCGTCACAGGCAGTGAAACATGTGTTCCTCACTTCGGATTGAAAACAAATCTGCTATCCATGGAGTGGCGCCTCATATCCTTCTCGTTCAGAGCCGCACACTCAGCTGGTAAAGAGATGGCGACGGTCTTTTGGGATTCTAAAGGGGTTGTTCCGTTTGATGTCCTCCTTTGAGTTACAACTATCAGCCCTGAAGTTCGTCATGGATAAATGATAACTCGGAGACTTAAATCTGTTTCTAACGAATGAAGATTTTTCCTTCATTTTTTAAAATTTTTTTACTAACCATCACTCAAACCTGCACGATAAGCAAGATAAACAAAAGAAAAAAATTCTAGGTGCTATCACCAATTTATGTATCAACTTAAAGTTTAGATTTTCAAAATATCAGCCTCTTCAGGGGTTGGGTCTCTCACACACCCAGTAGCAAATCCTGAACGTAAAGTCATCCAACACTTTTACTGCAGAAATAGTGGTAGCATTTGGAATTTCCGCTTTGAAAACTTGGGCAATGTGGTCTCGGTGGATACGTCACTAACAACTAACAACGTGTACGGACAAAATACGCTGTCTACAATAATTCACCTCCGATCTGTGTGTTTCTCTACTTGATCCGCCGATCAGGTTCGGGAATAATGCTCTGTAAGCAATTACTCCATATGCACAATAAGGTTACTACCTCGTGGTACAACTCTATACTCAACAAGCTACACTCACTGCTGACGCTCAACTACCTAGTCTGCCATCGTAAATATCTCTTAACCATTTAAAACATCCAAATCCACTGGCGTGTGCACTAAAAGCAACAAAAAAATTAGTGTCGTCGTATTTTAAAGACTCACAAATTCTGCTATCAAATACTGCCATGGGGACGGTCTTTTGGGATTCTAAAGGGGTTGTTCCGTTTGATGTCCTCCTTTGAGTTACAACTATCAGCCCTGATGTTCGTCATGGATAAATGATAACTCGGAGACTAAAATCTGTTTCTAATGAATGAAGATTTTTCCTCCTTTTTTAAAAATTTCTTTACTAACCATCACTCAAACCTGCACTCTCGTCAAATGCCACTCAGAATACGATAGCCCGATTCTGGCAAGATTCAGAAAATTATTATCACGCCCTAGACCAGTTGTTGCATTCTTCAAACCTTGCATTTCAAACGCAACTTGGCCCAAGAACTGTTTCCTATACTTTTTCAACAAAATAACGGAAAATTCAATATTGACGAAATAATAGATATAATTTGCTTCAGGTGGATATCGTCCACGACACAAGTAAACGGTCTTAACTCACATGAGTTAACACATATCTTACCGACTCAAGCTCACTATTTCCTCAGCTCCTCGCCAGTGTCTGCGCTACCGCTCCCTCTTGACAATTAAAATAGAGAATCTCGTGGCTGTCGGTTGCCCTTCTAGAGGCCAGCTCGCCAGGATGATCTCTGGCGCGCCCAAGCTCTGCTGTCGATCACTGATGCATAGATGATCTTTGCCGTTTGCGTAGGAATACTTGCCTGGCTAGACCAAGTACGAATATTTCTAGAACATATTCACAAACACAGACTTCAGTTACAATGAAATGATGAATACCACATCCTTTTCGTTGACTTATTTTTATTTATCATTTACATGTCGAGTTCCGTAGGAAGAAATTGAGGAGCAAATCTCCAAGTCGTGGAACGTGTCAGTACATTAAATTACAACATGAAAGTCATAACAGATAAAATAAAATGTTTATGAACCCGAAAAAAGTTTAAGTAAACGCAGTCAACAATATAACATAAGTATCAACTTAATTTTTCAAGGAACTTCTCGACAAAATAGAAGGAGTGACCCACGAGGAAACTCTTCAGTTTCGATTTGGAAGCGCGTGCATTACATTCAAGATTTTCAATTCTTGTGGTAGCGTATTGAAAGTGGAGCAGCGGTATATTGCACACTTTTCTGCACAAGAGTTAAGGAAGATCGATCCAAACGCAGACTGAGAGTTAACTCAGTGAAAGCTACTAAATTTTGGGAATAAGCTGATATTATTAGCACGAAAGGACAGTAAGGAACATATATATTAAGAGGGCAATGTGTCGACCGGCGTGGCCGAGCGGTTCTAGGTACTTCAGTCTGGAACCACGCGACAGCTACGGTCGCAGGTTCGAATCCTGCCTCGGGCGTGGGTGTGTGTGATGTCCTTAGGTTAGTTAGGTTTAAGTAGTTCTAAGTTCTAGGGGAGTGATGACCTCAGATGGTAAGTCCCATAGTCCCATTTTGAGGAGCACCACAACTCTGTGAATGATTATATATTTTCTACGTGTTTAACGAAGTTTGTTTTATTAGTTGTGCTGAATATTATTCTTGTAAATATGTTGTCAAGTTAAAATGCTCTTTATTATTTAAGAAAGAGAATGCGCTTGGAATGTTAACATTTTGTATGTAGATACGCTGGCCTAGTCAGGGAAAAGATATAGCCAAAGAGTGTAATAAATTGTAAAGGAATTATCGCTGGGCGTGCGAGCGCGCCAAAAAAAGTAACTTTTCGTAGTCGCGAAGAGACGATTGGTGTCGTTGCTTGTTTGTATTTGCCGGTGAGGCTATGCGAAAGTGCGGAGATAAGAAGTCTGTTTCAGAAGTGTGGAGCAGTGAAAACTGAAATGGTTGGTTTAGCGGATTAACATGCACACGCTATGGCATTTGTTGGGCACAATACAAATGCAGCAGGAGTAATTCACATAACATCAAGACTACTGTGCGCCCTTGTTATTGGCTATGGTATGACAAGAAGATCAACCTGTGCCCTATTTTACCTCTAAACGAAGCCACTCGACGAACCAACGGCATCATAAAGTGAAGTAAGATCTAGACGGTTTATAACTAGAAATGTAATATGCTGACCAGTGTAGTTGGAATTTTATTGCTTATTGACATTGTTGTCGCGCACATTGTCACGTTAATAATTTTCCTAAGTCATCATCCAAGTAGCATCTATCCTGTCCCTTTGTACGAACCGAGGTAATCACAAAATGAACTGAAAATGAAGGGAACATTAATTCATTAGATTATCAAAACATAAATTTTACAACTTTTGGACAACTCCGAATTAATGAAATCTTTAGCTGTAGTATGAATAATGTCAGAAATAGAATGATGCAGAAGCCAGTACTACTTCATTAGCTAAAAATAGAGAAACTATCACAATAAAAAATATTGGTAGTAAAACTTTACGTAACTTGGACCCTGAATTTCATTGCCAAAGCACGGTTCTTATTTATAGCTTGTGGCATAATTTATAATGATTATTACAAATAAGTATCAGAGTAACTGATACGTAAATAACAGTCGTTACCAACGAGTAAATTCAAGCAACCTTCGTGCTTGCTACAATCACGATAAGTCAGTAATATGGTGAGTAAAGTAACAAGAAGTTTCTGTCCACAGCCAGTAAACAATCTTACTTTAAACTGATCTTTGAAAATTAATATAATATGTTGTATGCGTTTGCTACTGGATTATTATTTCAACACTGTGATATGTGTGGTATGAAGTACTTGAACCTGTGCGTTAGGTACTGTTCCTACGTTATGACGCGAATAATAAATTCTTACATAACATTGCTTAAGAGTATAATCTTCAGTTTCAGTTTAATTATTGTTGTTCCTGTGAGGAACTGGTGAGAGATGGTTCTTTTCATTAATGAAAACTTTGGAGAACTTTTTTCCAAATTTTCCTCTAACCACTGTTACTTAAAAGGTAGTTTACGTAATAAAAATATATAAAGTTAACCGACCTTTGTTTCTAATCATCATTGCTAAAGTACTGAGCATTGGCGATTTGGTTATAACTTCATCTACTTCTCTCGGTGTTGCATTATTCTTCGGAGTAGTTGCCTTCTCCCGTTTCTAAGCCAAAAACATTCTTTTAGATTGGGAAGAGTTGCCGAAAATATGATACCATACGACATAAGTGAATGAAAATAAGCAAAGTAGACTAGACGATCACCTACTTCCGATACCATTTGATTAGTAAAAATGGCAGCATCAAGTCATCCAAGAAGATCCTGAACATGAGCTTTCCACGACAGTTTACTAGGTACCTGAAATTCTAGAAATTTGCACTGTTCAGTTTCACTAATCAAATGCCCATTCTGCTAAATTAAAACGTCGGGTTTTGTTAAATTGTGTGTTAGAAACTGTAAAAATTTAGTCTTATTGTAATTTAGCTTTAGTTTATTTCCTACAAGCCATGAACTTATGAACTGCACTATTTGAAACAGAGCCAATGCTGCAATCCCTTACTACCACGCTGGTGTCATCAACAAACGGAAATATGAGTTACCCGTAATACTAGGGGGGGGGGGGGGGGGGGGTATACAATTTACATAAGGAACAGGAGCGGCCCCAACAGTGACCCTGGGGCACCTCCCCCCCCTCCCCCCATTTGACTGTGTCCCACTCAGACCCCACATCACAGTCATTCTAAATACTGTGAATAATGATCTTTTGCTGTTTGTTGTTAAAGTAAGAGGTGAATCAATTGCGAACTACTCCCTGTATTCTATAATGGTCCAGCTTCTGGAGCAGTATTTTGTGATTAACACAATCAAACGCCTTAGTTAAATAAAAAAATATGCCAATCGTTCGAAACATTTTGTTTAATTCATCCAGTACCTCATAGATAAAAGAGAGTATAGTATTTTCAGTTGTTAAACGAATTCTAAAACCGAACTTTACATCTGATAGCAAATTATGTGATACAAAATGATCAATTATCATTACATATATGGTCTTTTCAATAACTTTAGCAAACACTGATGGCATAGAAATAAGTCTAATATTGTCTACGTTCTCCCTGTCTCCCTTTCTGTAAAGCGGCTTTACTACTGAGTATTTTAATCGAACAGGAAAGTGACCATTCTCAAAGGGAAAATTAAAAATATGGCTGAGAACAGGACTAACATGAGCAACACAGTACTTTAATATTCTGCTAGGCACTCCATAAAATCCATGAGAGTCCTTATTCTTCAGTGATTTAATTATTGACCCAATCTTCCCCTTGTCATTATCACAGATTAGTATTTCAGACATCAGTCCCGAAAAGGCGTTTTCCAAGAGAGTTATATGGTGCCCTGTAGAAATTAAGTTCTTATTTCACTCCCAGGAATGCTCAGAAAATTATTGTTAAATACTGTATATATATCTGACTTATCAGTAAAAGAAGGCTGCCTTTTACTGCTAGTACACTGTTCTAACGGAAAGCCACTCTCAAAAAGCATGAGAAATGTGTTAAGAAAAGCATTATATTTGTCATCTTTGTTATTGGCACTATAAACATTCTGACACTCTTGTACCTTAACAAGGTTTAAAAAGCTCTCCATTGCCGTTGGATTGGCTTTCCCACATAGTTTGTTTGAGTACAAAGTCTCTTAGTGTTAAAATTTGTGCATCAGGGCCCGAAAGACCATTCACCCTTTTACTTACACAGTGCCCATCTAACACAACTAAAATCATCCAGCATTTTACAACTTGAATCTCTTTAAAATTATGTACTAGGGCTGATTCAACCTATCTATTTGAAAAACAAAATGTCGTTAACACACAAATAGTTCACAATTCAACTATTAATAAGTATGGCTTCAGTCAGGGACTTAACATCCTATTGAACCCAAAAATTCTCTTCTTTCTTATAAGTTCTTGGTCTTTTTGCTTCTATTTCAAATTCCTTAACATTTAGTTTCCGGAGCCTGTTGATACCATTTTCTGAAAGCTTATTACCGTTTAGGTATGTATAAATCAACGTAAAAACGAGTGAGTGTACAAGCCAACTCACCACTAATGAAGCGACATTTTTTAAAAAAGAATTCTCTCCGTATATGTATGGTATGTATATGTAAGTTAGCACAGAGCAATATTACACTAAAGAACTTCTGTATCACGTCTCGCATTAATGTCAGGATAGTTAAGACTTCAACATTTAAGTACCATGAATTACTTATAGATACACATAGTATTCAAAAACATCACAATAAAAGTAATTTCGTAATACAATCTGACATCCAAATCCAAAGATACAAACTGTTACTAAGACAAAGTAAATAAATTTCTTTAGGCACCAACTCTGGTTAATTGTTTCGCTACTAATAAATGTTTAGATTATTTCATCCCTTCAGGAAATCTTTTATAAATATTGTGATCAGTTCTCATATTTAACTAATCGTAATGTTTCACTTCCAACGTCTTGTGAGATTATGAAATATACTGGCAGTTGTGGATAAGGACAACCATCAGTTGTATAATGGAATGACGACAGTGAAAATTCATGCCTGACCGGGACTCGAACCCGGATTTCCCGCTTATCCGAGCGTGAACCGTATCTACAACCTGTACTCCTACATCCATTGTGTAATTCCGGTACAGGGGAGACATTTTAGTAGCTGGCTGGGTGTCGGCGGATAAATAAGATATTGCAGTACCTGCGTTGCTGCGATTTATGCATGCTTGCTTGCCCAAAGGAACATTACATCTAATTCGGTACAACACAGGCACTGCAATATTGTCCTACGAAATTGCTTTAATGTCTTAAGCTCTAAGACGTCAGTCTTTCAAAATGACCATCTTTGGTTTTAGCTGTTCTCATTTCAATTACGTAGCTATTATCGCTGTATTGAGCGTGGTTACGCTACTTGCTAAATGTGAGAACTATGACTTTTACTTTCCTTTCTATATTCTTTTCTTTTTTTAATTTGTTTCTGAAAGTTCGTCGTGGATAAAAGATAACTCGGAAATTAAAATTTATTTTTATCGAATGAAGGTTTTTTTCTCATTAAATGTAACTGATTTACAATGACCAAACGTCGATTGTGGATGAATGACCTGCACACTCATAATAAAATCCTAAGTGCCACATCATTTTTTATCTCAACTTAAAGTTCAGATTTTCAAAATATCAGCTGCTTCAGGAGATCACCTCTCGTATAGCCAGTAGCAAATCCTAATTGTAAATGTCACGCATCACTTTTACTACAGAAACAAAGGTAGCAGTTGGAATTTCCGCCTTCAAATGATTCACCTAGAGCAGTTTGGTCTCAGTAGTTACGTCACTATCAATACGTAAGGGAAAAGGACGGTGTCTATAGTAATTCACCTCTTATCCGTGTGTTCCTGTGCTTGATTTGCTGATCAAGAAAATGTTCGCGAATAATGCTACATAGGCAATTAACTCCACAAACACAATAAGGTTACTACCTCATAATACGACTCTATACTTAGAAAATTACACTCACAGCTGTCCTTCAACTACCTTAGAGTGTGCCATCATAAATCTCCCTTAACCATTTGCAACACGAAAATCACAGGCAATACAATATGGACCACTTCAGACAAAATTTCTGAGTCTTATTTTAAATGTTCACGAATTCTGCTATCAAATACTGCCATAGCATACAAGCCACTTTTGACTGAGCCCCTACCGACTTAAAATCACTTGATCTCTCGTCAAACGCCAAACAAAGTACGAGGAGGCGACTCTGATAAGTTTCAAACGGTGAGTATACTCATCAAGCCCTGGATCAGTTACTGCGTTCTCCAAACCTTGCATTTCAAACATAATTCCGTTGCTCCATTACTTCAGACAAATGTAAGGCGCTACCATTATTTCTTAACAATTAAATCAGACAATCTCGTGGCCGTCGGTTGCTCTAGTAGCGATAAGCTCGCCCAGGATGACGTTTGGCGCGCCTAAGCTCTGTGTGGACCAGCGACGTGGAGATGATCTTTGCCGCCTCTATACGAATACTTGCATGACTGGACACAGTACGGATTTTTCTAGAAGATATTCACCAACATAGACTTTAGCTGCAGTGATCACATCCGGTTCTTGGATTTGTCTTATTTCTTGACTGCTATTGCAATAGACTGAAACGATAAAGCTAAATCGTGACAACACGAAAGCCAATGTAATACTGTTCATCCATCACAATAGGAAATAACCAGAACTGTTGAGTCTGCGGGACTATTTTTTGTTGTGGCATGACAGAAAAATACAGCGCGTTCCATTTGTATTAATCTGAGAGTGCTGAATATAGATTGACTGGGGAATAGGCGTGGGAGGTCATTGGTTGTCATATAGGTTGTTGAGAGCCGAAGTCTATGTGGTGCAGCCGGCCGGAGTGGACGAGCAGTTCTAAGCGCTGCAGTCTGGAATCGCGCTGCCGTTACGGTCGCATGTCCGAATCCTGCCTAGGGCATGGATGTGTGTGATGTCCTTAGTTTAGTTAGGTTTAAGTATTTCTAAGTTCTAGGGGACTGATGACGTAAGATGTTAAGTCCCATTGTGCTCAGAGCCATTTGAACCTATGTGGTGCATTTTTGTCCGTACATTTCTGGTGGAAAAGGGCTCCTGAGACGTTATTTTTAACTGGCAATAATACAGTAAAACGGAAAAATGCTACGATCGCATTGTATGGATTTACGGAAGCTATGTGACTTCCATTCCTGAAATGCTTGTGATTCATTGCCTCTGAATTATTTATGCCGCCAGAAGTCCCGGTTATTTTGTAATCTCCTACATGCCATTCTAGGAATGTGTACTTCATGGATAAAGGAGACCATTCACACAATTCTTATGCGACACATTGTTGATTACTGTTCGAGCGTTTGGGATCCACCAGGTTGTATTACAAAAGGATATGCTGCATCAACACACAAATATTATCGAAATGCTACGTGAAGTCAACTCGGAATCTCTGGAGGGAAACCTTATTGTGAAAATTTAGGAAATCAGCGTTTGTGACCGACAGTAGAACGATCATACAGCCACCAAGTTGCATCTCATGTAAGGACCGCGATGACGAGGTAAGAGAATTCATGACTTTTACGGAAATATTTGCAAGTGAAACAGGAAAGGAAATGGTATTTATTAGTAAAAGGTAATTGAGCAGGGATTCCCAAAGTTTTCCTCTGCCACGACACTACGAAAATGTTGATATTTTGAAGTAACAACTTATATCTTTTGAAGGTTGATGAAATTTGAAAAAAGGAAAAAAATATATTTAGTCAGTGATCAATTCAATTATAAGTCATAAGTAATAACACAAATCATAATAAAAGTAAAAAGCTAATTAGTACCGCCGAAAAAACCCGCCGTGTTATCAGTAGGGTCTACGGAGCTCTTATTCACTTCCCATGGAACACCAACGTTAGGCGGGAAACAGTTTGGGAGATTCTGTGCTACAGATCAGAAATGAGTTCTATAAACTCGCTTTAAACTCGCCAGCGGGTCCAGTGACGTCATCTCAGAATTCGCCATCTCCGTGAGCCCGAGACTCGACTTGTAGCTCTCTGCCGCTGCCCATTTAACTGTGAACCACTCACTGGAGTCTGCTGTGGGGTGCAAACGAACTGTACCTGCTTTGAAAGCGGAACGAGTACATGAGCCTGCAAGTAAAACCGAGAACTCGAGGCAATGTTGCTATATACACAATCGTTGGGCGTAACCATTATTATTTTATGACTGATCGGTTAGCAGCGATTATTCTTGTAAAAAGCTTTCAGTAGCCAAGATCGTGTAAATACTTCTTTATTTTCGACAACCGGATCCGAAAGACATTGTTGTTATCTCCAGTCTTCAATACTGTTCGTTACAAAATGTGTTCATTATGACTTAAACTAACGTCCAGTTGTTATATTAGCGGATAAAATGTGGCACATTAAGCGAAGATTTGTCAGAAATGAAATGGCTGCCATCAAATGCACGTTGCGCGTATTTCCCTGTACGTATATGTAGCGCTCACACATGATTGTTAAGTCTCAGAAATTACAATATACAGTAAAACGTACAATAGCCCATCTGTTAAGTTGGCTTAACGTATTCCAATCTTTGATGATCCATCTTAGGGGGCATATAAGGTACAACCGTAAATGTTTTCTTTCCGACAAACTTCTGCATAATGTGCTACATTTTATCCACTAATATGACCACTTAGCATGAGATACCAACCCACAATGAACACTTTCTATAACAAAAATTTTTGGAACCCAGAAAATGACAGCGAAGTGTACCGAAACAGTCTGTCGAAAACAAAGAAGTATTTCTGCGATTTTGGCTTTAGAAAGTGTCTTACCAAGTTAAACATATCGCACCTTACCATTTCTCAACGTGAGAAAATTCAATCTATATCCAGGTTGAGTCACTAACTATTGCCACCTAGAATAACTCCGAACTTTTGATAGTAGCTGAAAAGTTTGTGCGACAAATTTTGCATGGGACAACGGAGGCCGTAATATGACTGTGATTTTTTGTTGCTAGGTGGTATCGTGTCAGAGATATGAAGGTCAACAACATTTTTTTTAATGGGATGCAATCGTTTGGTACTTATTTTCTGATAGCGGCTATCGAGACGAATCAAATGATGTGTAACGATAAGGTCTTTGAAGGTCAGCGAAGGTCAAAAGGGCGGCATTAACGTCTATTTACAGAAGGTGTTCGAAGTGATGACCATTGGTATCAATGCAGTGCTGCAGTATTCTTGTCATAAACTGAATGGTATTCCTTATCGCATCGGCACTTATCGAAGCACATGCTCTCACAATTCTCTCTCGTATATCGTCCAAATAGTAAATATTCGCCGAATATGGCGTATCCATCTGACGTGCCATTGACATAGAAACACCATTCGACGAGTTCACAATACAACATTAATAAGAACGGTAAGACTAGTATCGTCGAATCAAGCGAATGTTAATGATGTATTCTTTCGAAGAATAAATCGATGTGCTTCTCATTTACGGAGAATGCCAACGAAACACAATGAAAGCTGACAAATATCCTCAACGTACTCACCTACACGTCGTATATTTAAATATGTGTATGATAAATTGAGAATAACTGGATCTTTAACTTGTCTGAAACATATTCGGCAAAGAAAAGTCACTAACGAGGAAACGGAAATAGGTACTCTTGACACTGTGGTTCGAGATCCTTGTTTTAGTTCGCGTCACGTTGCAAGGGAAACTGGCATGAGCCAGAGTAGTGTTGTTCGTGTTCTGCTTCGCCATAAATATCATCCTTTCCTCATCAGTCTCCATCAAGAATTAACCGGTACGGATTTTATGCGTCGCATTGAATTCTGTCGGCCCGCATCTCGTGGTCGTGCGGTAGCGTTCTCGCTTCCCACGCCCGGGTTCCCGGGTTCGATTCCCGGCGGGGTCGGGGATTTTCTCTGCCTCGTGATGGCTGGGTGTTGTGTGCTGGCCTTAGGTTAGTTAGGTTTAAGTAGTTCTCGGTTCTAGGGGACTTATGACCACAGCAGTTGAGTCCCATAGTGCTCAGAGCCATTTGAACCATTTTTGAATTCTGTCGATGGGCTCAAATTCCGATTCAGAGGGATGACACATTTATTGATTTGACTTTATTTACTGTCGAGGCTACATTCACGAACCATGGAAATCTTAACTTGCGTAACATGCATTATTGGGCAACTGAAAATCCATGTTCCTTGCGGCAAGTTGCACACCGAAAACGGTGTCTGGTGAAAGTATGGTGTGAGGTTCTGGAGGACAGAATTATAAGACCCTATTTCATCGAAGTAAATCTTAATGGTAGGAAGTACACCTCATTCCTGCAAGAAACATTAGCTCTGTTATTGGAACAGAGTCTGGTATCAACACGATGGGTGTCCGGCGCATTTTTCGCTAATGGCTAGAAATGAGTTGCAGAGACAATCCCCAAATCGTTGGACCGGACGCAGAGGAGATGTGTCATGGCCGGCTTGTTCGCCAGACTTGACGCCTCTGGATTTTTTCTTGTGGGGATTCGAAAAGATATTGTTTATAAAGACGTTTGAACTTCACCTGAAGATATACGAGAGAGAATTGTCTGAGCATGTGCTTCGATAAGAGAGGATGCGATAAGGAATACCACTCAGTCCATGATGAGAAGATCGCAACACTGCACTGATACCAATGGCATCACTTCGAACACCTTCTGTAAATGAAAGTTCATGCCACCTTTGTGACCTTCCTTGATCTTCACAGAGCTTAATGTGACACATTGTTGGATTCGTCTCGATAGCCACCATCCGAAAATAAGTACCAGACTCTAGCATCCCATTTTAAAAATCAAAGTTGACTCTCACATCTCTGAAGCGAACGCACCTAGCAAAAAAAAAAAAAAAAAAAAAAAAAAAAAAAAAAAAAAAAGCGTCGTATTATGGCCCCCGTTGTCCCACGCAACTTTTGTCCCAGAAACTCTTCAGCTCCTCTCATACTTTCGTTGTTAGTGGCAATAGTTAGTGGTTCAAATGGTTCAAATGGCTCTGAGCACTATGGGACTTAACTTCTGAGGTCATCAGTCCCCTAGAACTTAGAACTATTTAAACCTAACTAACCTAAGACCCTAGAACTTAGAACTATTTAAACCTAACTAACCTAAGGACATCACACACATCCATGCCCGAGGCAGGATTCGAACCTGCGACCGTAGCGGTCGCGCGGTTCCAGTGTGTAGCGCCTAGAACCGCTCGGCCACTTCGGCCGGAAAGCACATTAGACATAGCAAATAATTTTTTTCCTAAAACAGTACTCAAGGTATTCTTCGAAAAGACCCATCTTTTGAAATTAATGTCTTGTCCTGTCGCGCCCTATTTATTAACAACGACAAGTCAAGGTAAACATGTTTACAAACAAAAATGATCGTAACCCACTTACGTTATAGGTTGCACTACAGTATACATAAATATTTACCTCAGGAAATCATAGTCAAAATTCATACGATATATATATATATATATATATATATATATATAAACAGTAAAACCTGGGTAATTCGAGCCCCGGTAAGCCGAGGAGTCTCCATATAATCTCAGGTGGGTGATGGATAACTACTACGATATAAAAATCAAAAGAATATCATGGATAAAATCGAAAATACCCAGAGACTGCGTGTGATTAGCGGTAGACACACGCGCATACATTGTTTACAACCGTGGCAGCTTTATGCGCTGTTAATGTGTTACCCGCTGGCAATACGGTGGTGTCTGTCCAGGCTCAGTCGGGTCGTGTCACGTATTTGTTATTGTTCCTGCCGTTTTTCGCCAATATGAGCGTTGACTCTTCGCAACAGAAGAAGCAATTTGTTTCCTTGGGGACGAAACCCTTAGCAGTGAAAGGACTGAAATGTGGGGAGACTATAATAAAGGTAGCGGCCTAGTCGAGCCTAGGAGAAGTAACAGTCGGTGACTGTCGATGCAAAGGAACCAAACTAGAGAAGTGACATTCCACTAGACGTCTTCCTCTGTTTTTTTTTTGTTTTGTTTTAAATAACCACATCGAAATACGATGTCACCGATGACCTCGCTGTTTGGTCTGCTCCCACATATCAACCAACCAACACAACGACATCGTCAGTTACGATTCCAGTTGGTACGGGACCACTGGAGTTCGACGGTATATCAAAGGAAGGTAAACAGCATTTTTGCCGGTCGTCTCCACAGACGCCGTCATCGAGATGAACGTCGGGTCGAAACGTACAGCGAGAACCGGCGCAGGCTGGTGGGAGCAGTATTGTGCTACGGGAGACATTCTCTTGCTCTTTGAATCAGTCCCTATTAAACCCACCGTTATTGGATAGTAGATTATAGCCTAACAATTTAAAATAGTTTGACCGTGTGCAACTGATAAAGGCTGTTCGATTAATGTTCGCACGGGAGTTGTTTCGTATCAAATCCAACAAAGCTAATTACGACATCAGGTAACAATAATCGGTACATACTTTGTTGTTAATGTTATATATCTTTTCTATAAACAGCACGAATGAGGCAGTTACTCCCTTCGCCTGACAGAGTAATAACGGTTAACTCATCACTAGTTGCCTATTAATGTCGTCACACGCCAATATTCTTCATGTGGCACTGAGTACACAATCCTCACTGTAGTCCAAATTGTGGGTGTCCGACGCGGTTGACGCGTAATCATGGTGCACAAATGAACCCTTTAAGACATCAAACAAATCACTCAATTAACACCATTTACTAGCCGGCCGCTATGGACGAGCGGTTCTAGGCTCTTCAGTCCGCAACCGCCCTGCTGCTATGAAAAACGTATGTTTTTTGGGTGTCCGAATACTTTTGATCAAGTAGTGTATATTGCTCTCATTACGTAAGGGGAGATTCGCTCCTTACTTTTGATGACATAGTGTAGATATGAGGCCGTCCGATCACCGCGCCACGCTGGCACTATGTAAGGTCGCAGTAGGTACTATCGATAATCGATCGCCCCCAGAGAGTAGTCGGCGTTGAGACCCGAGTAAGTCGTTGCTGCTAAGCGAACTTTGCAGATTTCGGCGGAACGGCCGACCGCGTTTACAATTGGCTAACGGCTGTGCGTGTCACCCAAAGCCGTGGGCCTGGTCTCCAGTAAATACGTGAACGGCGTTAATTGAGTGATTGATGCATCGTGATTACGCGTCAACCTCGCCGGACAACCACGATTTGGACTGCAGTGAGGATTGTGTATTCAGTGCCACACGAAGAATATTGGCGTGTGACGACATTAGTAGGTGACCTGTGATGAGTTAACCGTTATCACTTTGTCAGACGAAGAGAGTAACTGCCTCATTCGTGCTCTTTAGACAAAAGATATAGAACATTAACAACAAAGTACGTACCAATTATTGGTACCTGACATCCTAATTAGCTTTATCGGATTTGATACGGAACAGTTCTCGCGCAAATAGCAAGTATCAACCGATCAGCCTTTATCAGTTGCACTCGGTAGAACTATTTTAAACTGTTAGGTTATAATCCACTAGTCAATAACAGTGGATTCAATAGGGAGTCTTTCAACTAGCATCGCAGATCCTTTGCGAATTGCTCATTCGGCATGCAAACATTCCCTGGCAGTCTATGCCTTCGACATATATGCCATCTATTATGTTTCAAAGAAATCTAACACTGGTAAATGATGCAAGATTGCATTTCCGTTATTTGGCACGAGGTTTCAGTACCTCACGGAACAATTCAAACTTTACCTAACAACAATAGCACTATTGCCGGCCGTACTACTTCCATCTTTGGCATCTTTAGTCAAATCTTACCAGTAATTTCAACACGGACGGAAGCAGACAAAGCCAGCGCACGTGCAATTACCAGTCAGCATGGCATGTTAACATAACTCAAAAATTAAGAAAATGAATAAAAAATGGCAATAACGAATGCATAGTTAAATATGTAGAGAACCGTTGGAGCATGAATCCTATTCGCACTTGCACTTTTTTCTTTAGTGTCGATTTTTATGGCCCTACATACACTTCCTATTGCAAAAATTATTGCAGAAAAAATGCCGGCCGAAGTGGCCGTGCGGTTAAAGGCGCTGCAGTCTGGAACCGCAAGACCGCTACGGTCGCAGGTTCGAATCCTGCCTCGGGCATGGATGTTTGTGATGTCCTTAGGTTAGTTAGGTTTAACTAGTTCTAAGTTCTAGGGGACTGATGACCTCGGCAGTTGAGTCCCATAGTGCTCAGAGCCATTTGAACCATTTTGCAGAAAAAATACTAACGATACTATTCACACACATTTGATATAGCCGGCCGTTGTGACCGAGCGGTTCTAGGCGCTTCAGTCTGGAACTGCGCTGTTGCTACGGTCGCAGGTTCGAATCCTGCCTCGGGCATGGGTGTGTGTGATGTCGTTAGGTTAGTTAGATTTAAGTAGTTCTAAGTTCTAGGGGACTGATGACCTCAGATGTTAAGTCCCATAGTTGTAGGAGCCATTTTTTTGTGGCAGTAATCGAAGACAAGCTGAGAGCTGCGAACCAGGTGCATTCCTCCATGCTTGATGAGTTTTAGCAGTATAGTAGTCCATGTCTCGGTGCCAGAACCGTGTAACAGTGGTTTGAGAAGCATTATAATGAACTCATGTTGATGCCTCGGTGACCAAATTCTCCTTATATAAATCATATGGAACGCATCCGGATCGCTATCGGGCGCCATCACCTTGTACGCAAATCAGCGGCCCGTTATTTACGTGAATTACAGGAACTGTGCATACAAACCTAATGCCTCCACAAACCTTCCAACAAACTGTCGAATACCTGATACACGGAATTAGTGGTGTATTTCGTTCCGACGTGCAAACAATCTATAAAATGGTTCAAATGGCTCTGAGCACTATGGGACTTAACTTCTGAGGTCATCAGTCCCCTAGAACTTAGAACTACTTAAACCTAACTAACCTAAGGACATCACACACGTCCATGCCCGAGGCAAGATTCGAAACTGCGACCTTAGCAGTCGCGCGGTTCCAGACTGAAGCGCCTAGAATCGCTCGGCCACTCCGGCCAGCCAATCTATGAAGCAGATGGTAATAATGTTTTGGGTCATCAGTGTATTTGCTGAAAAGGTGTCATCAGAAGTTCCTCTGCCTATCACACCAGCTCGTATATTATTAAATTTTCTCTCATTATATGTTACAAATGGCAAAGACATTTGCCTTGCACAAGCGGAGTCTGTAAGGCAAGGCTTAACACAAAGTGACATATTTCTCTGTCGTATTTGTAGTCAGCTTTCAAAACGAAAATTTCAGAATAGCTCTTGTTTTCGCTTGGGAGTTCTGCCAGATTATGAATATTCTTATTCAGGTCAGGTGGCGTTACAAGGGGTCCGCGGACAACAATTCTGGATGATTTTCATAGCAAACCACGTTCAGGAAGTTCAATGAACCTTCCAGTTCGAATATTGACGGTGTGATAGGCGTTCAATGTCTTAGAGCGCTGTGCATATCCGTTGTCATTCTGTGTAATCTCTGTTGATTCTGCGATGTCCGTGGGCGGAGATGTGAGCGATGACGGCGAACCCCGGTCTCACAGAGCACTAAATCCGCCCCTCCCTCTCCTCCTCCCCCCCCCCCCCCCCCCGAAGTACGTCCGTGTCATCTCCCTGTTGCCGGGAGACGCGCGCAACACACTGCGCTAGGCAGCGTATAGCCGGAGGAGCGAAGGCGTGCGGGCAGGGTGACTGACTATTCGGCGCTCGTTAGTGGACTCCAGTCATGAATAATTCACGGAGGCCGGCCATAAACACAACGCGAGCCCAGCAATTCCCGAGCATTGCGTCCTGTGGACTGTGTGGAACCTGGCCGCCCCCTGCTGCTCATATCGCGGATCTCCCCTCCGACTGTGATACTGGGAGAGCCTCCACCTTCTATGGCAGGAGGCTTCATATCTTAACCCAAACCTCGCGGTATGAAATCTTCGCCTCTAGGAACTATCTATTTCTGTCTCGACATTTCGGTACCTAGAACGTGACGTAAGAGAAATATTACAATTGCGTACCACTAGTACCATATAATACGATAATCGTATTACCAGTTGCATCTGCTGTTTTGTAGTGAAACCCGTGCAGTCATGTGTAATTTGCAAATCCAATCCCCTGAATGTACGATTTACAGAAGCACAAAAACAAAATTTTGGTATGGAAAACATTATAATGAAATCACAGCCAGGTCGAAATTCCTTCCAACGCTACGCCACTAAGGGTTACCCTACTTCAGCGACAGACTACTGTTCCAAAATGCAGAAAGATCTACGCAAGGCCGATGACTGGTGCAGACTGAAAGTTGACCCTGAGCGTAAATAAATAAAGTACTGCACACAAATAGGTGGACATCACTATTACTCTTAGGGTAAGCTAGTGGCGACTACTCATTGCAGCAATAACGACACTAATGTCTCCCGTAGAGCCCGTCTGGAGCAACCAGTGAGTTTGTAATATACTATGATCATGGTTTTAATGCCCTGAACTGGAGTCTGACCCAAAAGTGAACGGCGTAATCTGACTTACTTTTACCATATATACTGTGCTGACCAGAAGCTCTCTTGTAGCGCAATGGAACAACAAAAGGGAAGATATCCTGAAAACATAACCTTTTCAACGTATCTCACCTATATGCCTCTTGACATTTTCCCGGCGGATCGAACACTGCATGATATTAATTCATGATCCGATATTTCGGCTCACAACGTTTCAGCCATTCTGAAGGTGGGTCGCTTTACAAACAGTGGAGTAAACGCGCATGCCTAAGAGGTAAAATTGTTGGTAACAAACATGGTAACAAGAGCGTCAGCCATAGATAGTCTGCGAAGGTTGGCGGCAGCTGGACGCCTGCAAGTAAACGTGTAAGGAGGCATTTCCATGATTGGTCGTGCTGCTGGCCTTCGTCGCTGATGAATAAGGTGTCTCCTAATTGTATTTCCACTGCCATGTTGACCACAGAATTCCAGTAGCATGAGGCTCTGGCCATTATATTAATTTTCCCGTAGTCCATGAAGTGGCCAGTGAGAATACAACGCTCAGCCATGACAGATTTATTAGGGTGAAGAAGACAGGTGCTCAGTACTACGTTCTTGTACAGTTCGTATTATTTGTCCTATGTAAGTTTTCCCACGCTCACACAGAATTTCATATATACCCGCCTTTCGTAATAGCGGATCATCCTTCAGAGATCACAGAAGAACTGCCGTCTAGTCGGGTGGAAGAACAGATTCATTTGATGCTTCTTCGTTATTCTTGCAGTTTTTGCAGAAATATTTTCCACGTACGGAGGCGATGCCATATGCTTTACATCTTTCTTCTTACTCTTTTTTATTTGGTTCGTCTGGTATTTTCATTTGCAGAGCTCACTTCATTTGCGGTTGGTATATCCATTTTTATGGAACCTTTCTTCGAAGTGTACTACTTTCACTCTGTAGACTATCGGTGTTGGACACTTCATGAGCCCTTTGTACTAAAGGTTTAAGCACATTCACAGTTCGTGAAGATGGTGGCAGCTAGACGCCTGCAAGAATAAATCGGCCTGAGTGGGCTTATGGTAAAAGCTACGTCCTAAAACCCATCTCTCTCACGAAGAACTAATACATCGAGAAGCGGTTGAAAGCCTTTCACTTCCGGTTCCACTGTAGATCTGATATTTTCATGAATGGAGTTTAGATACCCGAGAAACTCGAACAATTGGTTCTCGTCATGGGGTCAATCTATGAATGCTTCATCAACATATGTCCAGATGCTGGCCACTACCTCATGCTACTGATATTCGGTGATCAGGACAGCTGGGGAGATGTAATTAGCAGACCATCTGCTCAACAGGGACGAGGAATTCCAGCTGGACAAATAATAGCAACCCCTCATTTCACGTCTGCACTCTGAAACGAAATATTGTTCTAAACGTTCATTGCCTGGCATTCAGCCGGCCGGGGTGGCCGAGCGGTTCTAGGTGCTACAGTCTGGAACCACGCGACCGCTACGGTCGCAGGTTCGAATCCTGCCTCGGACATGGATGTGTGTGATGTCCTTTAGTTAGGTTTAAGTAGTTCTAAGTTCTATGGGACTGCTGACCTTAGAAGTTAAGTCCCATAGTGCTCGGAGCCATTTGAACCAATTTTGAACCCGGCATTCAACACATGCCACTCATAATAATAGACAACGTACTTCGTAAACACTGAGATTTCGCTGATCTATGCTCCTTTACTTTACTCTTGCTGTTCGACGCATAAAATTTTATCTGTGACTGACGCTGTTGGTCGACCAGAGTGGCCGAGCGGTTCTCTTAGCGAGCGATTGTATATAATTGCTAAATACGGAGCTATTTTATCAGCATACTCTGAGAGGAACCTGGCTGGTATGCAATCTGGACCGGAGGCCTTGCCATTATTAAGTGATTTAAGCTGCTTTGCTACACCGACGATATCTACTACTATGTTTCTCATCTTCGCAGTTGTGCTTGATTGTAATTCAGGAATACTTATTTCGTCTTCTTTGGTGAAGGAGTTTCGGAAAGCCGTGATTAATAACTCTACTTTATTGACACTTTCATCAGTGACTTCACTGCTATTATTGTGCAGTGAAGGTATTGATTGCGTCTTGCGACTAGTGTTATGTATGACCAGAATCTCTTTGGGTTTTCTGCCAGATTCTGAGACAGAGTTTCGTTGTGGAAATTATTAGAAGCATCTCGCATTGAAGTACGCGCTGCATTTCGAGCTACTGCAAAACTTTGCCAATCTTGGGGATTTTTCGTTCTTTTAAATTTGGCTTGCTTTTTTCGTCGCTTCTGCAAAGGCGATCTGACCCGTTTTGTGTACCGTGGGGGATGTGGACTATCGCTTATTAATTTATGTGGTATATATCTCTCAGTTGCCGTCGATAATAACTGTCTGCATTTATTTTTATCAGCTTTTTTAAATAGATGTACTTTGCGTTTCTTTTTGATGGTTATGCGTGTTACGGTATTCAGCCTAGCACCATATCTGTCTTGTGGTCGCTGATCCATGTATTCGTCATGATACTACATATTTGTCCAGAACTGTTTGTTGCTAAGAGGTCAAGTATGATTTCGCAATCATTTACACTTCGAGTGGTCTCATGAACTTATTGTTTAAAAAAAATTTCTGAAAATCATTCAGTACAATTTCGGATGAGGCTTTATGGCTGCCACCGGCTATGAACGTATAATTTTTCCAGCATGTCTGGGGTAGGTTGAAGTCGCCACCGATGAGTAGGGTACATATTTGAAATGAGACTCAGGTTTTCCTTGAACTGCTCAGGAACTTCATATTCTGAGTCGGAGGGGGGGGGGGGGGGGGGGTCGGTGAAACGATCCAATAATTAATAGTTCAGTCCGATTGTCAAGTCCAACCTGTACCCATACCATTTCGCAGAAACTATGTAATTCAATTTTATTACAAGATAAACTACTTCTGATAGCAAAACATACTCCACCACCAATTGTATTTAATCTATCCTTTCTGAACACTGTTAGGTCGTTTGAAAAAATTTCGGATGAACTTATTTCCTGCTTTAGCCAGCTTTCTGCGATTTCTATTAGGGCTTGGAGCTCTGGTTATTTCCCGTCACAGCTACTGGTCGTTTCTACGACTACCTTACTGTGTTTTACCTGCCCCCTTTTAGACGGACGCCCTTTCTATGGTTTCCTGAGAACCTCTAACCTAAAAAAAAAAAAAAAAAAACAGTCCCCTCTACATAGCCCCGCTACCCGTGTAGCTGCTTTCTGTGTGTAGTGGACTCCTGACCTATTAAGCGGAACCCGGAAACCTACCACCCGATGGCGCAAGTCAAGGAATCTGCAGCCTACACGGTCACAGAACCGCCTGATTCAGACCCTCCACTCGGCTCTGCACCAAAGGACCACAGTCGGTCCTGTCGACGATGCTGCAGATGGTGAGCTCCGCCTTAATCTTTCAAGCAAGACTGGCAGTCTTTACCATTCCCAATAGCTGCCCGTAACCAGAGAGAATCTCCTCCGATCTAAAGCGACACACGTAACTGGTACCGACATGGTTGGCTGCACCCCGTACTCGTCATGGCATCCGGAAGCACCCTTTCCACATCCAGAATGACTCTCCCCGGTATGAACACGGAGTGCACACTGGCAGCCATATTCCTAAAGGGCCCATTACGCCCCTTCAGTTGGAGCTCCCAACTACAATTTTCAGATTTTCACGATACTCGATGACTGCATGGAAAGGAAATTTACTCTGCTTGGTAATAATGTCTGAGGGCAATGACAGCACAAGTGCCCTACAAATTTTAACTATTGCAGGGTATTATTGAAGGAAGGTAGTCAAAGTTCGTGGAAGAAATGATACTAGGTAACGCCTGTTCAGTATTAGCTATACTTGTCAGTTAACAGTCTTACATTGTTGTAACTGAACAGTCGACGAAGAATGTAGCTGCTGCTGTTGCCACTGCTGGTTGAGAATCACTTGTCGTCTCCAGATCGAGGCATAATTTTGGGACAGAATTGCTCTGCACGTTCATCCCTACCGTGCTCTCAATACTCGCAGGTTAACGAAGTAGGCGGTACAGTCTGGAACCGCGCAACCGCTACGGTCGCAGGTTCGAACCTGCCTCGGGCGTGGATGTGTGTGATGTCCTTAGGTTAGTTAGGTTTAAGTAGTTCTAAGTTCTAGGGGTCTGATGACGTCAGATGTTAAGTCCCATAGTGCTTAGAGCCATTTGAACGATTTGAAGTAGGTGCGCCTAGACTGGCGCGATCATAGCTGCACACTGCGTCTGCGGGAGCGATCAACAAACACTTCCGCACTCTTTCGTGACTCAAGCTGCTCTGCTTCCTCTGCTCGCAGCACGATAGAGACTCACCAAACGCAAAGATAAATAACGGCACAGCTACTGCCATTTCTTCGTTGCTATCGATACACATCAGTGAAGTTCCCTTGGCTATTACCCAGCAATTTACAATACAGGGTTTTTACAAATGATTGAAGCGATTTCACAGCTCTACAATAACTTTATTATTTGAGATATTTTCACAATGCTTTGCACACACATAAAAAAACTCAAAAAGTTTTTTTAGGCATTCACAAATGTTCGATATGTGCCCCTTTAGTGATTCGGCAGACATCAAGCCGATAATCAAGTTCCTCCCACACTCGGCGCAGCATGTCCCCATCAATGAGTTCGAAAGCATCGCTGATGCGAGCTCGCAGTTCTGGCACGTTTCTTGGTAGAGGAGGTTTAAACACTGAATCTTTCACATAACCCCACAGAAAGAAATCGCATGGGGTTAAGTCGGGAGAGCGTGGAAGCCATGACATGAATTGCTGATCATGATCTCCACCACGACCGATCCATCGGTTTTCCAATCTCCTGTTTAAGAAATGTCGAACATCGTGATGGAAGTGCAGTGGAGCACCATCCTGTTGAAAGATGAAGTCGGCGCTGTCGGTCTCCAGCATGTCCAGATACACGTGTCCTGTAACGTTTTTTTTTTTCGCACGCGTTCAACCGTTTCTTCGCTCACTGCAGGCCGACCCGTTGATTTCCCCTTACAGAGGCATCCAGAAGCTTTAAACTGCGCATACCATCGCCGAATGGAGTTATCAGTTGGTGGATCTTTGTTGAACTTCGTCCTGAAGTGTCGTTGGACTGTTATGACTGACTGATGTGAGTACATTTCAAGCACGACATACGCTTTCTCGGCTCCTGTCGCCATTTTGTCTCACTGCGCTCTCGAGCGCTCTGGCGGCAGAAACCTGAAGTGCGGCTTCAGCCGAACAAAACTTTATGAGTTTTTCTACGTATCTGTAGTGTGTCGTGACCATATGTCAATGAATGGAGCTACAGTGAATTTATGAAATCGCTTCAGTCATTTGTAATAGCCCTGTATTTACATTGTAATTACAAGCAATTATATACATTCAGAAATACAGTATTACATCCATAATGTGTTAATTATAGTTTCTGCAATAAAGCTTATACAGATTCAGAATTAGCAGTACAGCATAACTTATCAACGAATATTGAACGGAGAAATATTTTGTGCATGCTACAGACGGTATTTTATCTGCATTTACGGTGTTGCAACCTACATGAACGACATCCTGCAACCCGTAGCCATACCCTTTCTGCACAACAGCCCAAGACGCCATTTTTCAGCAAGAAAATGCACGATCACAGGTTCCCGCATGAACGCGTGCCGTCTTGGTGTCACAGGATGTTATCCTTTTGCCCTGGCCCACCTGATCACCAGATTTGTCGCCAATGAAAATGTGTGGGATGAACTTTAGAGCCACGAGGGGTAGCTGTGCGGTCAGGGTCGCCTTGCCACGGTTCGCGCGGCTATCCCCGCCGTCGGAAGTTCGAGTCCTCCCTCGGGAAATGAGTGTGTGTGTGTGTGTGTGTGTGTACGTTGACCTTAGCGTAAGTCAGTTTAAGTTAGATTAAATAGTGTGTAAGCCTAGGGACCGATGACCTCAGTAGTTTGGCTCCGTAGGAACTTACTACAAATTTCCAAATTTGAAGTTTGGAACCAGGTGAATGCAGTGTGGTTGGCTATGCCACAGGACGCCATTTGCAACTTGTATGCGTCGATGCCATCACGCATGGAACAAGTTACCGGTGCCAATGGCGGACCCTATGCCTGCTAGGCAACAGGCACATGCTGAACCGATGTGACTGAAATACTTTCTGCAGAACATATCATGCATATGTCCTGCGAATATGAACGTCCTGTCTCTAGTGGTTCAAGGTGTTCTGTTTTTTTCTGAATATGAGAGTAGATAGGCGATTCAGGCAAACTGCAAAGGATGTATATTAGCAAGCTGTGACAAGTATTGCCAATCCTTGTACACGTTTCGTACTGTTAGTCACACACTGTACTCACAGCTGTGTCCAGTGAGCCTTGAGGATATATTGACTCCTACCACACTATAGTAAGAACATTGAGAGTATGTTCAATTCTACCACTATCCGACTACTATGAGTTTTGAGGATACGTTCACTCCTAACACATTCTACTCGGAGTCCAGAGGATATGTTCACTCCTACCCACCTTGCACTCACATTCGGGAGGAGGACGGTTCAAATCCCTGTTTTTCATTTTCCATTAATTCCCTCAATCGCTCAAGGCAAACGCCGGGACCGATTTCGTACTCCCCGTCAAAACAGTCCGAGTCTGCGCTCCGTCTCAAGTGACTTGGATAACAACACGACATTAAACCCTAATATCGCTTCTTTCCTTTCGTAACTACAGAAGCTTACACGAGTCTTGCCATACTTCTTTGAAAGTTCTACTACTTAATGTGCGGCTCTCTTTTACGATGTTCTACTTCGCCAACTCTAGTGCGGATATGCAGTAGGCGTCGCGCAGCCGCGTTCACCCTACCAGTAGGAGAGCCCGCATGCGGTCGCGCCTGGACCTTACGGCGAGAGCAGAGGGCGGTTTAGTGGCGGCGGCAGATTTAAGGCCTGCACCGACGTCGCGACGCAGTCGTCAATCACTGCGAGTGCGCGTGCCGGCGCGCGCCGCTCGCCGCGGCTGCCATATTAAACGACGGCGCGTGCTCTGGACGGGCGCGGTCTTTGTGGCTGGCCGCGGAGGGCCGGCGTGCGCTCACAATGGCCCGGCCGGGACAGCCCGCGCGTGCCGTGACGTACCGAGTCACCCCTCGTGGGTCACGCTATTACGTACCAGCTGAAATATGGCGGGGAGCGTTATGGGGCCGTCTGCTAGCATCCGCATTGCTCATTTCAGCCCCGGAGGGTGGCAGAGGAACGTGTCGCTGTTCTCGGAAAGCAACCGGACCACGGACTTCCAGCACATGCCAGCAGGTTTCACACTCACTTGCTGATTGCTGACTGCTGTGCCTACCAGAATCGCGATCACCAGAATTAGTTACGAATATGCGAAGTACACTAATGTTCAGAAGAAACAGAACCACCTTGAACGACTAGAGATAGGACGTTCGTACTCTCAGGACATGCATATTAGTACGTTCTGCAGAAATCTTTTGAATTTTAAACAGTCGGCCCACGGGTTCAGGGTCAACATATCGCAGCGCAACATCACCTGCCGGTAAAATGGGCCTGCAGCTCTTATGGTTCAAATTGCTCTGAGCAGTATGGGACTTCACATCTTAGGCCGTCAGTTCCCTAGAACTTAGAACTACTTAAACCTAAGTAACCAAAAGACATCACACGCATCCGTGCCTGAAGCAAGATTCGAACCTGCGACCGTAGCAGTCGCGTGGTTCCGGACTGAAGCGCCTAGAACCGCTCGGCCACCGGTGCCGGCCTGTAGCTGTCGTTGGCGCTATAAACCGAAGGTAATCGATCAGTATGGCTTGAGCAAATGTGCGAAATGCCTCGCAGACCAATGCACGAACCATACCATCAGATCAATGGGTCTGAAAGAGGGTACTGTATTGGCATGATAGGCTCAAATGGCTCTGAGCACTATGGGACTAGCTTCTTAGGTCATGTCATCTGTCCCCTAGAACTTATAACTACTTAAACCTAACTAACCTAAGGGCATCACACACATCCACGCCCGAGGCAGGATTCGAACTTGCGACAGTAGTGGTCGCGTGGTTCCGGACTGAAGCGCCTAGAACCGCTCGGTCATCGGTGCCGGCCTGTAGCTGTCGTTGGCGCTATAAACCGAAGGTAATCGATCAGTATGGCTTGAGCAAATGTGCGAAATGCCTCGCAGACCAATGCACGAACCATACCATCAGATCAATGGGTCTGAAAGAGGGTACTGTATTGGCATGATAGGCTCAAATGGCTCTGAGCACTATGGGACTAGCTTCTTAGGTCATGTCATCTGTCCCCTAGAACTTATAACTACTTAAACCTAACTAACCTAAGGACATCACACACATCCACGCCCGAGGCAGGATTCGAACTTGCGACAGTAGTGGTCGCGCGGTTCCCACGAAGACCCCCCCCCCCCCACTCTAATTGCAGAACACATCTGTGTCGTTCTTGGCTTTGGAACAATGTAACACATCGTACACTACTAGGAGTGATAGTCCGTCGCCGTTTATTACGGCATGGGTTATGTGCGCCTCGCCTTCTCCGTCTACCTTTGACAAATGTGCAGAAACACGCCAGAGCTGGACGGCAATGGTGAATGGAGCGACATCACTGGAGACAAGAATGGCATCAGATAGTGTTTTCGGACGAATCAACGTTCTGTTTGTTTGAAAACCCCAGCCGGCCGCAGTGGCCGTGCGGTTCTAGGCGCTACAGTCTGGAACCGCGTGACCGCTACGGTCGCAGGTTCGAATCCTGCCTCGGGCATGGATGTGCGTGATGTCGTTAGGTTAGTTAGGTTTAAGTAGTTCTAAGTTCTAGGGGACTGATGACCGCAGCAGTTAACTCCCATAGTGCTCAGAGCCATTTGAACCATTTTTGCAAACGCCAGCCGCATTTTGGTTCGTTGCAGACAGGGAGAGCGGCATCACTGTGACTGCTTTCGCACAAGACATACACGCCACATCAGGGGGTTACGGTGTGCGGTGAGATCGGGTACAACCACAAATCCCCGTCAGTGCAGGTCCAGGGCACTGTGATCAGTGTGACCATGTGAATGGCATCCTGCGACCCGTAGCCATATTCTTTGTGCATGACACTCCAGACGCCATTTCTCAGTAAAAGGACGCACCACCGTAAGTTGCTGCACGAACACGTGCCATCTTGAGTGTCACAGAATGTTAGCCTTTTGCTCTGGTTCGGCAGATCACGAGAATAAATTTGAATTATATATTAATACCTTCAGCTGCTGACAGGCGTTGATATATATCAACGGGGGACAGGTGAAAATCTGTGCCCCAACCGGGATTCGAACCCGGGATCTCCTGCTTATATGACAGACACTCTATCCATCTGAGCCACCGAGGGCACAGAGGATAATTCGACTGCAGGGACTAGCTCGCGCACGCCTCCCGCGAGACCCACATTCTCACATATGTTCACAAACTACATTCGTAGTGTCCCACCAGAACACACTCAGTACCCGTAGAAGACATTCTTACCAAGTCCCGTAAGCGTTCGGATAGTATGTGTGCATCCGTGCACTAGAAGAAGGTCCAGGCCGGTATTGCCAGAACTATATACACTACAGGCCATTAAAATTGCTACACCAAGATGAAATGCAGATGATAAACGGGTATTCATTCGACAAATATATTATACTAGAACTGACTTGTGATTACATTTTCACGCAATTTGGGTGCATAGGTCCTGAGAAATCAGTACCCAGAACAAGCACCTCTGGCCGTAATAACGGCCTTGATACGCCTCGGCATTGAGTCAAACAGAGCTTGGATGGCGTGTACAGGTATAGCTGCCCATGCAGCTTTAACACGATACCACAGTTCATCAAGAGTAGTGACTGGCGTATTGTGACGAGCCAGTTGCTCTGCCACCAGACGTTTTCAAAGGTGAAAGATCTAGAGAATGTGCTGGTCAGGGCAGCAGTCGAACATTTTCTGTATCCAGAAAGGCCCGTACAGGACCTCCAACATGCGGTGGTGCATTATCCTGCTGAAATGTAGGGTTTCGCAGGGATCGAATGAAGGGTAGAGCCACGGGACGTAACGCATCTGAAATGTAACGTCCACTGTCCAAATTGCCGTCAGTGCGAACAAGAGGTGACCGAGACGTGTAACCAATGGCACCCCATACCATCACGCCGGCTGATACGCCAATATGGCGATGACGAATACACGCTTCCAATGTGCGTTCACCACGATGTCGCCAAACACGGATGCGACCAACATGATGCTGTAAACAGAACCTGGATTCTTCGGAAAAAATGACATTTTGCCATTCGTGCACCAAGGTTCATCGTTGAGTACACAATTGCAGGCGCTCCTGTCTGTCATTCAGCGTCAGGGGTAACCGCAGCCATGGTCTCCGAGCTGATAGTCATCGTGCTGCAAACGTCGTCGAACTGTTCGTGCATATGGTTGTTGTGTTGCAATCGTCCCCATCTGTTGACTCAGGGACTGAGACGTGGCTGCAGGATCCGTTACATCCATGCGGATAAGATGCCTGTCATCTCGACTGCTAGTGATACGACGCCGTTGGGATCCAGCACGGCGTTCCGTATTACTCTCCTGAACCCACCGATTCCATATTGTGCAAAAGTCATTGTATCTCGACCAACTCGAGCAGCAACGTCGCGATACGATAAACCGCAATCGCGATAGGCTAAAATCTGACCTTTATCAAAGTCGGAAACATGATGGTACGCATTCCTTCTCCTTACACGATGCATCACAACTACGTTTCACCAGGCAACGCCGGTCAACTGCTGTTTGTGTATGAGAAATCGGTTGGAAACTTTCCTCATGTCAGCACGTTGTAGGTGTCGCCACCGGCGCCAACCTTGTGTGAATAATCTGAAAAGCTAATCATTTGCATATCACAGCATCTTCTTACTGTCGGTTAAATTTCGCGTCTACAGCACATCTTCGTGGTGTAGCAATTTTAATGGCCAGTAGTGTACTTATAAAGGGCAAGCTGTATCACTCTGGCGCATAATCATGTTACACAGTCGCATATGAGCTAGAGCACAACCGTCCAGTCGGCGACCAATGAAGTTATGGTAACTTGGGACACTTCAGCGTTGTTATGGAAAATGGCCTAGGTAACACCCATGGCGACCAGTCAACAACAAGACCACCATTGTGCATATAAATCGTGGGCACCTGTCAGATCATCAGACTGGCAAGCCATCGAATTGGCGTCTGCTGTTGCCCTGCCATTTGCCGTGAGGCCGCCATTGCATAATCAACATCCTGCAAGACCGTCTGTCTTGAAACCAAATTCAGGGAGCACACCTACTCTCAAAACAAAACAGCTTTTGGGGGCGCATATGGCTGCCTCAAAGCACTCAGTCACGAACATTGAACACAGTTTAGACATCCTGCATAGATCTCATAAGGGACGGTTTCTTAACATTGTGGAAGAAATTGAAATATACACCCACAAAAATAAAGTTCCGGATTTAATCCTCAATGAGCAAAGCGAATTCAATCATAACGCCTATTTTAGTATTTATGACGACTTACTAAGATGACAACTGTTGCGTGTGGAGATCCAGGCCGAGGGATGAGAGATGGTGCGTGGTGGAGAAGCTGGAAGATGCGTGCAGCGCCTGGCGTCGTTGACGGGGCTCTCCTGCGCGGCCCTCTTGCCCACGGCGATGGACGTCAGACGACTGAGCGGATCGCGGCGCAACACCGAAATGGCGGGAACCATGGAAGCAGACCGTAGAGGAAAACAAGTCCACACCAGCGCCATAGATATATAAATCGCCCTATGTTTTTTAGTTCGTATAAAAATGATAATTTTACTGTTTTTTAATTTTGATAAGTACAGATTTTAACCTTGACATCTACATATTTTAATTAAGTATTTTTGTAGATAGAAGTTAATCCATTATTATTAATATAAATGACGTGCATTCTGCCAACCAATTTTATGTGACGCAGTATGTGAAAGTTGCTGGATTTGGGCGGGTTACTCTTGTAACTGAAATATCAGGTACGTTCTGGTACATTTCATGTTGATTAGATAGGATGAAAAAGATATGCTTCCGTGAAATAGTAAATTAGTATCATTATCGTTACAGGTCTGAAGATGGTTCTGAATGAACCGAAACCGGTCATATGAATAAAAAATTTTGCAATCAAGACGGATTATAAGTAACATATCACTACATTTTCGCTGTTCATGGAGTAAAACATGCACTTCAGGCATGACCTCTTTATTCATTACTTCTTTACTACAAACTCTGTTTGCAACGCGTTTTGTAGACATTATTCACATATAATGCTTAATGAACCTGCAAAAATATATCACAGTACACACATAGTTCAGGGGATAAAACCCCAGAAAGACTCAACTGCACGACGTTTTCATTTATTATCCCTTTGCGATGAACTCTTTTCGGAACAAATTTTGCGGAAAGTATTCACATACTCCACTGAACATATATATCTGCAAAACTGTATCATTCTACGACACTTAGCCGGCCACGGTGTACGTGGGGTTCTAGGCGCTTCAGTCCGGAACTGCGCGCCAACTGCGGTCGCAGGTTCGAAACCTGCCTCGGGCATGGATGTGTGTGATGTCCTTAGGTTTAAGTAGTTTCTAAGTCTAGGGGATTGATGACCTCAGATGTTGAGTCCCATAGTGCTTAGAGCCATTTGAACCATTTTTCTACGACACTTAGTTCACGAGATATGACACTGTAGACACTGAGCTGCGTGAAAGCGAAACTGTGGGGTGAAGTTCGCAAGATACACAGATGGAGTATGAGTATGGGGTGAAGTATGTTAGATATGTGTGCTGCGCAGGCAAGACCACAAGTAAACAGAACCTCCTAAAACCCTGGAATGGGATGGGATGACACAGTGGGGAGAGGGGGAGAGGGGGGGGGGGGAAGAGGATATGGTCAGTGAGTGGGGAAACAAGGAGATGGTCTTAGGTGAGGAGAGGGTAGACTTGGAGGGGTAGAGAAGCAGACTGATAGAGAGTGGGTGGGGAGAGGAGGAGAATATGACCAGAGAGAGCCGCATGACGTGATGGAAAGAGGGTGGTGGATGAATGCAGTGGACAGAAAGAGGAGGAGATGGACAGAGAGGGGAATGCGGATTCAAGCTAATAGAAGATTAAAATAAATACATAGCTGGCTGATGCAGGGTTCTTGGCTATTAAACTTATATATAGAAAAGGAAAATGTGTGTATATGTGTATGTCTATTCTACACCTCCTTCATGAGAAGGACAGCGAGAGGGGGAAGGAGATGGACACAGTTGGGAGATGGACAGAGGGAGAGAAAGGGCAGGGAGGCAGGAAGATCGGAACTAACAGAAGATTGGAGTAAGTACATGCCGAATGCCTGGACTGAACTAGCCAATTATCCATGTGTGTGTGTGTGTGTGTGTTTGTGTGTGTGGACAGATTTCAACCAAACTCGGTACAATAACACTTATTGTATGGAAATAAGTCCTGTGTGATAATAACCACCTACCCCTCATAGGAGTGATATAGGTGGACAGAGAGAAGTTGGAGAAAAGGATCAAAAGAAGGAAAAGGAGGAGATGGAAAGACAGAAGGGGAAGAGCAGGTGGACAGAGAGAGGGGCGAGTTGGGGTGGGGAAGGAGGAGGGATGACAATGGCAGACACTTCGATTGTTCTACGTTGTCGAAGCCGCAGAGGAACTACGAGTACGCATGTGTAGTATCAGACTGCTACCGAGACGATTACCGTGGGATTATTCGTTATAGTTTGTTTTGTAGTCCGTGGTTGCGACAGTTCTGTGATCCGTCTGGGCCATTTGTTACATAAAGTTGTATGGAAACAACTGCCGTACCTCTTGCATAACATGTTACGCAAGTCCTTTGGAAATGAAACAAAAAAGGCGTTCTAACGATGCTGCGCTGTCGTATCTCTGGGCGCCGCAGAAACGTGGCTGACGGCCGCAGCTTGTGCGTGACGCAGGCACAGTGGACCACCGACCACCTGTAGCGAGGCGGGGCTAGATACGGGCTATCTGGCGCTTTGTGCCGCTATCTGCCAGGCCACTGCTGTCGCTTCAATAGGCGGCCGCTACAGCAGGTGTGGCGCCACGGGCGGTCGAATACGGGGCGCTTTTGTTCCTCTGCTAGCCGCCCTGTGTGGAGTAGGCTTCCATTATGTTAGTGGTCGACACACGTACGCGTACGAAAGCACGCCGTCAGGCGTGCGTCATGAAATGGATGCCTTAGGCGACGCAGCAAACAGCGTTTCGTGCAATGAATCGAAATACACTCATCCTCTTTACATGCTACCACGTTCACCGCATGGTTTTAAATACTTGATTTGTATCTGGGCGCTTACTTGCTCATCTATTGAGGCTGAGGAAACAAAGTGAACACCTGTATAATGTGGTGTGAGGTTACCTTTCTCAACAGAGAAGAAATACTCCTCCCGTGGTCGGTTCATTAAGGTCAAGGGTCTCCAAATTACTAGAGCACGAGGGCCACATATCAAATTTAGAAACTCAGTGGAGGCCGATAACACATTTTCTCAGAAATACAAGAAGTGTTGTTGTTGTGGTCTTCAGTCCTGAGACTGGTTTGATGCAGCTCTGCATGCTACTCTATCCTATGCAGGCTTCTTCATCTCCCAGTACCTACTGCAACCTACATCCTTCTGAATCTGCTTAGTGTATTCATCTCTTGGTCTCCCTCTACGATTTTTACCCTCCACCCTGCCCTCCAATACTAAACTGATGATCCCTTGATGCCTCAGAACATGTCCTACCAACCGATCCCTTCTTCTAGTCAAGTTGTGCCACAAACTCCTCTTCTCCCCAATCCTATTCAATACTTTCTCATTACTTATGTGATCTACCCATCTAATCTTCAGCATTCTTCTGTAGCACCACATTTCGAAAGCTTCTATTCTCTTCTTGTCCAAACTATTTATCGTCCATGTTTCACTTCCATACATGTCTACACTCAATACAAATACTTTCAGAAACGACTTCCTGACACTTAAACCTATACTCGATGTTAACAAATTTCTCTTCTTCGGAAATGCTTTCCTTGCCATTGCCAGTCAACATTTTATATCCTCTCTACTTCGACCATCATCAGTTATTTTGCTCCCCAAATAGCAAAACTCCTTACTACCTTAAGTGTCTCATTTCCCACTCTAATTCCCTCAGCATCACCCGACTTAATTCGACTTCATTCCATTATCCTTGTTTTGCTTTTGTTGATGTTCATCTTATATCCTCCTTTCAAGACACTATCCATTCCGTTCAACCGCTGTTCCAAGTCCTTTGCTGTCTCTGACAGAATTACAATGTCATCGGCGAACCTCAAAGATTTTATTTCTTCTCCATGGATTTTAATACCTACTCCGAATTTTTCTTTTGTTTCCTCTTCACTGCTTGCTCAATATAGAGATTGAATAACATCGGGGAGAGGCTAAAACCCTGACTCACTCCCTTCCCAACCACTGCTTCCCTTTCCTGTCCCTCGATTCTTATAACTGCCATCTGGTTTCTGTACAAATTGTAAATAGCTTTTCGCTCCCTGTATTTTACCACTGCCACCTTCAGAATTTGAAAGAGAGTATTCCAGTCAACATTGTCAAGAGCTTTCTCTAAGTCTACAAATGCTAGGAACGTAGGTTTGCCTTTCCTTAATCTGGCTTCTAAGATAATACAAGAAGTAACTTTTAGATAAATTTACTGTTGAAGCTAAAGTCTTCTGGGTTGCTTGGCCACATCGTATTTCTTCTCAACATTTCGACCCCTCTACTTGGATTTTCCTCAGGATCTTATGGTATGTACTGTTCACTGATTGTGTTCGGTCAACGTGGACACAACAAGATCCTGAAGAGCTTCCCCACAGAGGCGTCTAAACGTCGATCGAAAAACAAATGGCTCTGAGCACTATGGGACTCAACTGCTGAGGTCATTAGTCCCCTAGAACTTAGAACTAGTTAAACCTAACTAACCTAAGGACATCACACACATCCATGCCCGAGGCGGGATTCGAACCTGCGACCGTAGCGGTCTCGCGGTTCCAGACTAAACGTCGATCGCTTAGAAGATATATTACGCGGCCTGACAACCCAAATTTTCCCGGCGAATCAACTGTTCAAAAAGATTTCTGGCTTGCAGCCAGTCGTCGTAAATTTCATTGCACGATACTTCCACTGGACAACTGGCAGCCGTCTTCAGGTGAGCCGAACGATGACTGACGAAAACGCTCTCCGCTCTGTCTTATATCGTGCACTGGTGATACTGCCGCGCATGCGTTGCAGTCGCGCAGACAGAAGGACCACACCGCCCAGGGGCAGCGTCCTCGCTGGTGGAACTGCAATACTCAGTTTCCGTCTGTATCGTTGCTGGCCGCAGCTATCGAAGTCTTCTGGCGTCTTCGTCTCGAGCAAATTTCTTAGATGACGGGATTCCGCGAGTTATTCAATTGGTAACCACTGTCGCGGTTCATTAGATTTCCCACGATGCGTATTTCAACGGATTCTTCGAAAATTGAGTCCCAAAAAGTTGTTTAGCCCGCCGGTGTGGCCGAGCGGTTCTAGGCGTTTCAGTTTGGAACCGCGCGACCGCTACGGTCGCAGGTTCGAATCCTGCCTCGGGCATGGATGTGTGTGATGTCCTCAGGTTAGTTGGGTTTAAGTAGTTCTAAGTTCTAGGGGACTGATGGCCTCAGATGTTAAGTCCCATAGTGCTCAAAGTCATTTTTGAAAAAGTTGTTGTTGTGCCCAGAATCGACGTTTTGTCGTACTCCATTGAATGTCCGTTGGAAAAACAACGTTCCACAACAGCAGACTTACTGGGCTGCAGTAGGTGAGTGCAACGTTGATGGTCCGTACAACGCTCTTCCACTGTACTCGTTGTCTGTCCTATATAGGCGATACCACACTGACACAGTATTTTGTAAATACCCGCCTTCCGTAGTAACAAATCAACCTTCACCGATCCGAGCAAATCCGAAATCTTAGAAACTGGACGAAAAATCACTTTCACATGAAAATTATTAAGAGTCCCGACTATTTTAAAGGAGATATTTACAACAAAGGGAAGAAAAGCTAGGGACTTGGTTAGCGCGTTCTCCCCTTATTCACTTCCCAGTTCCTGGCTCTAGTTGAAAAGGCCCTGTTAATTTGCCGGGTCGAGTATCTAATGTCTCTGAACACTGTCCTTAAATGTGTAAGTTTCTTAGGCAAATTCTCTGCATCTGACACCGTATGTGCCCTGTGCACAAGGGATTTAAGAACACTCATGGTCTGGGATGGGTGATGAAGAATGCAAGTACAAATCAGTGTGAGTGGGCCTACGATAAACAGAATGTCGCACCGAGCCGTCACTCTTCCGTTTAACCAAAACATCCAGGAATGGAAGGCAACCATCTTCCTCTAGTTCTATAGTAAATCGAATATTCTCATGGATGTTGTTAAGGTGATGAAAAAACTCCGGTAACTTATCTTCTCCGTTCCACCATGCTATGAAAGTATCATCGACGTATCTCCAAAAAAACAGTTGGTTTACAAACCGCTGATTCAAGTGCTCTCTCCTCAAAATCCTCCATAAAAAGATTAGCCACCAGAGGGGACAGATGGCTGCCCATGGCGACACCGTCAGACTGTTCAAAATATTCCTGGTTAAACATAAAATAAGTTGAGGAAAGAGCATGTCGAAGCAATACAGTGATGTCCGGTTCAAACTGTTGACCAATTAACGTTTCCTGTATGGCGTGAAGATTTGCCAACAAATAGTCTAAGCAAAGAAGCTAGATGTTTGGCTAAATCACATGTGGGTTCGTCAATATTACTCACTATAGGCCGTAATGGCAGACCTTCTTTATGTACTTTAGGAAGACCATACAGTTTCGGTGGTACGCTGCCAGGTAGTCTTGAGCGCTTGGTGGTCTCGGGAGCTAACGAGGAAGGCTTCAAAAGTGCACACGTCTTCCGTTATACACGTGCTGTTAGGTCTTGATCAATCCTTCTATACATAGTATCAGTATGTAGATCGCCGAAGAAAGGACTGCACTACGGAACCTTCCAGAAGATCCGGAAATAGTGGTGCTGAAGGCTGATAAAGGTAATTCTACCGTTTTGTTACCTGGTGGAATGTATTTGTAGAAGATGTATAGTATATTTAGTGATACAATGCATAGGAGGATTGATGAAGACCCAACAGCACGTGTACAATGGAAGACGTGTGCACCTTTGAACTGTTTTTCATAAGCTGAGACATGGTGTGAATGCCAGCTCAGTGCAACAGCAAATTGCATGAAGCCATCCTGCATAACTCTTTCCGTTAAGCTATGTGTGTTCATGTTGACCAAGATTGTCACCCACTCATTTCCAGTATACACAAAACAAATTTACAAAGGAATAAGATAACTAGTTAAGTATATTTTAGAGACAAAATAAACTGTCATGAGAAACACGGTAATTTCCTGTACACCTGCCTTATTCAGGAATACTTATATGATGTATACACTGTACCTTGTAATATTGGCATCATAAAAATTACATGTAACGCATATCAGTAAATTTCTGGTGCTATTTCAACCAATTGTTTAAACAAGTAAATAGTTATTCATCAATATGTCATCAAACGAAAATTTTGAATATGTATTTGATTTTTAAATTACTTCACATACATTTATTTCTATAACCAGACTGGTAACTATCACATATCATATATAATAACAGTAGGAATAAGTATGGTGATCACCAAATAGCTAGTTATTGTATACACACACTTAGAAGAGAAAACCTAATTAGAGTACAATTAATGTCAGCCATGCATCAGTCAACATCTTGTACTACTGGAGAAAAAATTGTAGGTCTAGCATCATCTTAACATTTGTGAAATATCCTGGTATCATAAGAGCTACAAAATCATTGTCATTCCTGGTGATAAAAGAGTAACATGTTAGTAATGTTTTCATTAACAAGCTGCAAGTTCCTGAAAATTCAAAGATCAGGTGTCAACCACCAAGTAGCTCTGTTATCTTTTAATTCCTCATAAAGACATACATACAGAGCCCAGTTCTGAAAGAAAATGTTAATGGGAAATGTAATTTTCTCTTTGTCTCCACTGCTACACTTTATACCTATAAAGTTAATATTAAGTGAGATACAGCATCATTACTGAGACAAAAATTTTACTTTACACATAACTGTCTACCTGAGATAATACTCCCTAAAAACATCCACATACATCCTCACTACTGAAATAATATCATCTTCTACTCCTCATTGGCTTGCTGAAATACTAATTCTTAAAAACATCTCTTCACCTAGATACACATCACAACTCAGTACATATTATTGCTTCATTGCTACTAGGCATACATACCATTTATACACTCCTGGAAATTGAAATAAGAACATCGTGAATTCATTGTCCCAGGAAGGGGAAACTTTACTGACACATTCCTGGGGTCAGATACATCACATGATCACACTGACAGAACCACAGGCACATAGACACAGGCAACAGAGCATGCACAATGTCGGCACTAGTACAGTGTATATCCACCTTTCGCAGCAATGCAGGCTGCTATTCTCCCATGGAGACGATCGTAGAGATGCTGGATGTAGTCCTGTGGAACGGCTTGCCATGCCATTTCCACCTGGCGCCTCAGTTGGACCAGCGTTCGTGCTGGACGTGCAGACCGCGTGAGACGACGCTTCATCCAGTCCCAAACATGCTCAATGGGGGACAGATCCGGAGATCTTGCTGGCCAGGGTAGTTGACTTACACCTTCTAGAGCACGTTGGGTGGCACGGGATACATGCGGACGTGCATTGTCCTGTTGGAACAGCAAGTTCCCTTGCCGGTCTAGGAATGGTAGAACGATGGGTTCGATGACGGTTTGGATGTACCGTGCACTATTCAGTGTCCCCTCGACGATCACCAGTGGTGTACAGCCAGTGTAGGAGATCGCTCCCCACACCATGATGCCGGGTGTTGGCCCTGTGTGCCTCGGTCGTATGCAGTCCTGATTGTGGCGCTCACCTGCACGGCGCCAAACACGCATACGACCATCATTGGCACCAAGGCAGAAGCGACTCTCATCGCTGAAGACGACACGTCTCCATTCGTCCCTCCATTCACGCCTGTCGCGACACCACTGGAGGCGGGCTGCACGATGTTGGGGCGTGAGCGGAAGACGGCCTAACGGTGTGCGGGACCGTAGCCCAGCTTCATGGAGACGGTTGCGAATGGTCCTCGCCGATACCCCAGGAGCAACAGGGTCCCTAATTTGCTGGGAAGTGGCGGTGCGGTCCCCTACGGCACTGCGTAGGATCCTACGGTCTTGGCGTGCATCCGTGCGTCGCTGCGGTCCGGTCCCAGGTCGACGGGCACGTGCACCTTCCGCCGACCACTGGCGACAACATCGATGTACTGTGGAGACCTCACGCCCCACGTGTTGAGCAATTCGGCGGTACGTCCACCCGGCCTCCCGCATGCCCACTATACGCCCTCGCTCCGTCAACTGCACATACGGTTCACGTCCACGCTGTCGCGGCATGCTACCAGTGTTAAAGACTGCGATGGAGCTCCGTATGCCACGGCAAACTGGCTGACACTGACGGCGGCGGTGCACAAATGCTGCGCAGCTAGCGCCATTCGACGGCCAACACCGCGGTTCCTGGTGTGTCCGCTGTGCCGTGCGTGTGATCATTGCTTGTACAGCCCTCTCGCAGTGTCCGGAGCAAGTATGGTGGGTCTGACACACCGGTGTCAATGTGTTTTTTTTTTTCCATTTCCAGGAGTGTATTATTGCATAATATCCATGTCATATTTCATCGCAAAAATACAGCTACATCATAAATACATTGCTTCTTACCTTTTCGTCTCAGCATTTTTCACATAATTGCCACACCATACCATTTCTCTGTCATTCTTACCCCTGTATTCAGTTTTGTGAATTATTAATATTCATGATGATGGCGTCTATATGGTTAAATGATGATGACGTCTGCCTAGGTAAAACATTCTGCTGGTAAAACAGTTCCCCATTCAGATTCACAGGTGGGGACTACTCAGGACGACATCGTTATCAGGAGAAACAAAACTGGCTTTCTGCTGATCGGAACGTGGAATATCAAATCCCTTAATTGGGCAAGTAGATGAGGAAATTTAAAAAGGGAAGTAGATAAATTAAAATTAGATATAGTGGGTATTAGTGAAGTTCGGTGGCAGGAGGAACAATATTTCTCGTCAGGTGAATACAGGGTTAAAAATACAAAATCAGATAGGGGAAATGCAGGAGTAGGTTTAATAATGAATAAAAAAAATAGGAGCATGGGTAAGCTACTACGAACAGCATAGTGCACGCATTACTGCAGCCAAAATAGACATAAAGCCCACGTGTACCACATTAGTATAAATGTATACGCCAACTAGCTCGGCAGATGACGTACAGATTGAAGAAATGTATGATGAGGTAAAATAAATTATTCAGCTACTGAAGGGAGACGAAAATTTAATAGGTATGGGGAATTGGAATTGGATATTAGGAAAAGGAAGAGTAGGAAAAATAGTAGGTGAATATGGAATGGGGGTAAGGAATGAAAGAGGAAGCTGCCTGGTAGAATTTTTCACAGAGCATAAATTAATCATGGCTAACACTTGGTTTAAGAATCATGAAAGAGGATTGTATATGTGGAAAAAGATTCGAGACACTGGAACGTTTCAGATAAATTATATAATGTTAAGACAGAAATTTCGAAGCCAGGTTTTAAACTGTAAGACATTTCCAGGAGCAGATGTGAACTCTGGCCACAGTTTATTGGTTATGAATTGCAGATTAAAACTGAAGAAGCTGAAGTTAGGAATTTAAGGAAATGGGCTTGGATCAATTGAAAGAACCGAAGGTTGTAGATAGTTTCAGAGAAAGCATTAAGGAACGACTGATAAGAATGGGTGAAAGAAATACAGAAGAAGCAGATTGAGTAGCTTTGAGAGATGAAACAGTGAAGGCAGCAGAGGATGAAGTAGCTAAAAAGACGTCGGCTAGTAGAAACACTTGGATAACTGAAGAAATATCGAATTTCATTGATGAAAGGAGAAAATACAAAAATTCACTAAATAAAGCAGACAAAAAGGAATACAAGCATCTCAAAAATGAAATCGAGAAGTGCAAAATGGCTAAGCAGTGATGGATAGATGACAAATGTAGGGACATACAGACATATATCACTAGGAGTAAGATAAATACTGCCTACAGGAAAATTGAAGAGACCTTTAGAGAAAAGAGAACCATTTGTACGGGTCTCAAGAGCTCAGATGGAAAACCAATTCTAAGCAAGGAAGCGAAAGCAGAAAGGTGGAATGAGTATATAGAGGGTCTATAGAAGGGTAATGTACATGACGAAAATATTATGGAAATGGAAGAGGACGTAGGTGAAGATGAAATGGGAGTTATGATACTGTGTGAAGAATTTGAATGAGAACTGGAAGACCCTAAGTCGTAACAAGGCCCCATTCCATTAGAACTATTGATAGCCTTGGGAGAGCCAGTCATGACAAAACTCTGCTATCGAGTGAGGAAGATGTATGAGACAGGTGAAATACCTTCAGACGTCAAGAAGAATATGCTAATTCCAATCCCTAGGAAAGTAGGTGTCGACAGGTGTGAAAATTAACGAACTGCCAGTTTAATAAGTCACGGCTGCAAAATACTAACACGAATTCCTTACAAAGGAATGGAAAAACTGGTAGACGCCGACCTCGGGGAAGATCAGTTTGGATTCTATAGAAATGAAAGGGGAAGCTACCTGGCAGAATTTTTCACAGAGCGTAATTTAATCATAGCTAACACTTGGTTTAAGAATCATGAAAGAGGATTATATATGTGGACAAGGATTCGAGACACTGGAACGTTTCAGATAGATTATATAATGGTAAGACAGAAATTTCGAAGCCAGATTTTGAACTGTAAGACATTTCCAAGAGCAGATGTGGACTCTGACCACAGTTTATTGGTTATGAACTGCAGATTAAAACTGAAGAAGCTGAAGTTAGGAATTTAAGCAGATGGTGCTTGGATAAATTGAAAGAACCGGATGCATTAGTGACCCTACGACTTTTCTTAGAAGATAGATTAAGGAAAAGCAAACCTACGTTTCTAGTATTTATGGACATGGAGAAAGATTTCGACAATGTTGACTGGAAAACACACTTTGAAATTCAGGAAGTGGCACAGGTCAAATATAGGGTGCGGAAGGCTGTCTACAAATTGTACAGGAACCAGATGCCAGTTATAGGAGTTGAGGGACATGAAAGGGAAGTAGTGGTTGAGAAGGGAGTGAGACAGGGTTGTAGCCTATTCCCAGTGTTATTCAATCTGTATATTTAGCAAGCAGTAAAGGAAACAAAAGAAAAATTTGGAGTAGGAATTAAATCCATAGAGAAGAAATAAAAACTTTAGGGTTTGCCGATGACATTATAATTCTGCCAGAGACAGCAAAGGCCGTAGAAGAGCAGTTGAATGCAATGAACAGTGTCTTTAAAGGAGGATATAAGATGAACATCAACAAAAGCAAAACAAGTACCATGGAATGTAGTTGAATTAAATCAGGTGATGCTGAGGGAATTACATTAGAAAATGAGACACTTAAAGCAGTAAAGCAGTTTTGCTATTTGGGGAACAAAGTAACTGATTAAGGTTGATGTAGAGAGGATATAAGATGTAGAGTGCCTATGGCAAGGAAAGCGTTTTTGGAGAAGATGAATTTGTTAAATTGGAGTATAGATTTAAGTGTCAGGATGTCTTTTCTAAGAGTATTTGTATGGAGTGTTACCACTGTATGGGCGTGAAACATGGACGATAAATGGTTTAGACAAGAAGAGAATAGAAGCTTTCAAAATTTGGTGCTACAGAAGAATGCTGAAGATTAAATGGGTTGATCGCATAACTAATGAGGAGGTTCTGAATAGAAATGGGGAGAAGAGGAATGTGTGGCACAGGTTGACTAGAAGAAGGGGTCAGTTCGTAGGACATGTTTTGAGGTATCAAGGGATCTCCAAACTTAGTGTTGAAAGGCAGCGTGGAGGTTAAAAATCGTAGAGAGAGACAAAGAGATGAATACATTAAGCAGACTCAGAAGGATTTAAGTTGTACTAGGTACTTGGAGATGAAGAAGCTTGCACTGAATTGTGTAGCATGGAGAGCTGCATCAAACCAGTTTCTGGACTCAATATCACAGCAACAGCATATTCATTGTAATCTGAAATGTAATTTCTCTGTGTCATAAGTAGTAAGTATCTGAGGATTTTTAGCTTCCTACAACTATTTTCAAACGTCTCAAAATGGCATCAATAAAGTAGGCTTCTGAAACATCATATATAAATGACCAAATTTCATTTATCACCACATCAGAAAATAAGTTTTTTGTAGTGGACGGTCAACTTGTCTCAAAACTTACCTCACTAACTTACACTAGGAAAGAGGTATTTACACTTATTACCTAAATAGGAGAGTAGGAGAAGAGGAGTGTACCATGAAATAAGAGAAGAAATGGTAACACTCAGCTTGAGGAGGCATCAGTTGCCACTTAATGTATGTGTCAAAGAGAGGTGGATCCTCTGCATTCAGTAAACTGTGATACCAAACTCAACAAATAATTGTAGTAGTGAATTAAGAAGACTGCTATGTTCTAACCATGACTTTCCAATTATGAGGGTATCGTTAACATAGGTGGTATAAATTCCTTCAAGTTATCAGAAAAAATAGAGTTTACTCCGCAAATAAAGGCAGAAGATGCAGTGCTGAATTCAAAGGGCTGTTTACAAAGCTGATAAAAGGTATCAAAGCAAAGAAGACAGGTATATTTCCTACAAGCAGGCCACATTGGCACTAGCCAGAAGCTGGATCTGAAATCTAAAGTTCATTTATTGATGAGCTAGATAACAGTTTTCTGGTATATTATGTACATTTAAGTTCTAATGAAAATACTTGATTATTAATAAAGGAAAACAGCCCCATCAGAAACTAAAAGAATTTTTATTAGATTTATTATTTCAATAATCATTATAGTCCTCACAACAATCGTATAAAAATGAATTAATAACCAAGAAAAAAGATCACCATTTTACTGTGGGTTTTATCCAAAAGCATCAGAATGAGTATCTTTCTTCCTTCCATTTTTTTCTAATTACTGCAATTTAACTAATCTTCAATGTAGAAAGAGTATTAACTTTACCAATTATGATGATTCCAAAAACGTCAGACATTACAATATTCTTCTTTCTAGCCCTTAAGGAGCATTATATAATTAATTAAATCAAGGAGCCCTGCAACCAGCAGAACAGATGGTTCGAGTTCATTATTACATTTCAGCTGTATTCAAAAAGCACACCTTTACACCATGAAATTTGTGTAACAATTCCTCATATTGATGAGGACAATCTGTTTCAGGAATAATAATGGTATTGAACAATCTGTTTCAGTAGAATAATGGTATTGACTTGTTCGGAATCTAAAGCCAGACTTACTAACCCATTTCCTTTTTCAACAACATGAGTTTCTCTGTTGTAAGAATTCAAGGCAGTTTCGGTGACTCGTCTTGGTAACACGGAACGGATCTAATTCTATACTCTTTCCCTGTGTACCACTGGAATAGAATAAGACAGAGCAAAAATACTTCATATGTTCCCTGACGTTAAATTCATACAGAATATTTCGTATGATACCAGATTTGTTGTGAACCCATTTCACAAAATGTTTTTCCTAAAAAAGTATCACCAAAATCCCCTACCATATCATTAGTTATGTTCCCTACTGCTTGTGGATGTACATATTTCACATTCACTGTCATCATTTGACCAAGTCATATAGACAGTTTAGAATGTGACCGTAAGATATTAAATAACTCTTGCCTATCTACTTCAGAAGCATCCTCTATGCTCTCTACTTTATCACAAATAGTTTGAGATACATTAAAATGCCGTTCCATTTCCTGAAAAGTACATGATTTATGAGCAATAGCTTCAATGAAAGGTTGTGAGTTTGATGAGGATAATAATTTCAAACACTTGATGTCTTCTTCCTGTTTTGTAATCCAACGCTCGGACTCGAGAGATATTGCTCTGCTATCGACTACAGCTTTCTCCTAAGCGACATTACAATTCAGAATGGCCTTGTACTCAGTCAATAAATCGACACCCAATATTATTTATGTAGAAAGAAATGGCACAATTAAAAAATTATCTTGGAACTGATGACTTTCGCAAATGAAATCCAAACCTCTACCGTTTTACCAGTAATAACACCGTTAATTTTGGTTCGTTGCAGTGTAAATACTGGACAAATAGTTGACCCCTGACATTTATTGAAATCTGTCTCACTGATAACCAAACTAGGACTATCCGAGTCTAATACCGCTCATAAAGGAACCTGTCCAACATAAAATGACACTTTAAGATAAATTAAGGTGTTGTGAATTCGGCCGCTGGTGGCCGAGCGGTTCTGGCGCTACAGTCTGGAACCGAGCGACCGCTACGGTCGCAGGCTCGAATCCTGCCTCGGGCATGGATGTGTGTGTTGTCCTTAGGTTAGTTAGGTTTAAGTAGTTCTAAGTTCTAGGGGACTTATAACCTCAGCAGTTGAGTCCCATAGTGCTCAGAGCCATTTTTGTTGTGAATGTCTACCTTCTCTTCCAACAAGGTTCACTCATATCATCGAACTGGATAAAACCTATTCATCTGTCTTATGAACCCATGTCACAAAATGTTTTTTCTAAGAAAGCATCACCAAAACCCATTACCATATCATTACTTACGTTCCTTTCTGATTTTGGATGTATGTCTGTTAACACATTTACTATTATCATCTGATTAAGGCACGTAGTTAGTTACCCAGTCAAAAACACTGGTCTGTTTCACCTAACATTCGTTCCTTATTTTGATTACTAATAGGCTAACACTGTTCATTTTGTTCACTGACAGCTTCACGATGTATAATATGGTATGAATGGAGGAATTCCCTGTATCGCCAAACGACTTGCTCGCTGTATGTGCCATCAGTCGTCCCTGTGATGGCCTGTCACGTCTAACATTATCACGAGACTTAGGTTGTCTAATCTCATCAGCTTCATCAAGATCGCGTCTCTTCTGATTATTTCTTTCGTAATAACTGTTACGATCACGCGAACTATCTCGTGTTTGGTTACAATGATAACCATGCGATCTCAAATCAGTGTTCTAATTTTCTAGTTTTGTCTTTCACGTCAGTTGCTGTTATTTCCTTCACTACTCTGATCTCTGTGGGAATCACCATTGTTGTGTAACATCTTCGGTTCCTAAAACCACGACCTCTATTTCTGTCTCTGAAATTGCCATGATTGCACTACAGATCTCTCGAATGCCAGTTGTCTATGCAATTGTGATCACTACTATTAGAGAATTTATAACACTGTTCATAATCGTTTTTTCCGATTGGCAAAGTACCTTTCGTCTGATTTGTTTCGTTTTGTGGAAATTTAGCCTGTTGCCATCTCTGTATTTATTTTGTAAGTGAAGTTCCTCTTTGTCAAATTCGAGCTCATGCAGTAAATTTTGAAAAGCCTCACTGTCTTCTTTATTGCGGTCTGCCAAAATAATGTGTTGGAAGCATGTCTGTAATTTAGCGAAAGAAATTCTTATTAATTAAGAGGGACTGTACAGATTCGATTCTTGTATATCATGTGCTGAAAATGGTCTACTGGGCTGGAGAAGTCTGATACTTCAAAATTCTTTGGCATAATGATACTGATTTTCACTCTGTCTTGTGTTGTTTCAGATCAGTATGCTGACAAGAATGTGTGACAAAATTCACTTTCTGTTTGTCATCCTTGTACGATTGCTCTCATTCTTGTGGCTGGTTCAGATTCTAAATGGCCGCAGAACATACATTCAAGTTTATGACCAATTTGCCGTTAGATGGGCGAAAGTATTGGAATTGTTGTAGCCACTCTCTGGGGTGCACGTCACTGGCAGAATTTCGAAAAACTTTCAACTTCCAAACTGTAGGAAAATAGTTCGTAATAAAATTAGTCCTTATGATGAGAGGTCAAATTATTATTCGTAGTGTGTGAGGCACCGGCAATATTTTGTTTGTCACGCATTTTTTTCATGTGTCAGTACACCTACATGACACAAATCCGGAAGTTTGCTAGTAGTATTAAAACGCAAAGTATAGTTATCGGTATCATCACCCATGTGACTGATTTTCCGTTCAATGCACGATAATTGGTCATCAAGTTTCTTTACGAGGGAATTGTGCTATTGATTAATGGTCATGTCTCTTTTTTTTTTTTTTTTTTTTTTTTTGTAAATGATGAAGAGAAAGGTGTTCTTCCGACTTTGGAAAGGGAGCAGACTGTGTAACATCACAATTTCTGTATGCATTGTTAGCAAGTTTGGTCACGATTGCAGAAGTTCTTCTACGTGTCTGGCAACTGTATTTAATTGTTCTAGCGTAACTGTTTCTTTAACCTCAAATGATGCGCAAGGCTCTTGAAGATACTGTGTCTCCGTTTCAAACTGACTATGCCGCTGTTTCGGTGTGTTCAAATCTCGACTCTGGATTATTTAATACAGGGTTGAACTCACTTGCATCTTTCATGATCTGTTTCGTCTCATCTTTGAAGCCCTTAATTTCTTCTGTAACTCGTTCTTTAATCTCTACTTTAGAACTTTTATTGTCTTCTTTAACATCTCTAACCGACTTCTCTCGTCTCAAACACAGTCTTGCTGAGAATATGATTATATTGATATTACAGATGTTGAGTGCATTTATCAAATTTGTAACTTCATTCACATTTATGGCCAAAATCTGAAAATCGTCATGGCCTCCTTTCAAAGTCTGCTGGCTCACATAAATTTTATGTTGTTTAAAGCAAACACAATATTCAGTGAAAAGCTCAGGTGCATTTTATTACTCTTTAGTTCAGTTATTGAAAAGTATGAAATTTGTGTTTGAATTCAAAATTTTCTTAAACTGTGGCTCTTGGTCTCTTGCATGACTAGATTATTCTCTAAATATTTCGCACTCAAGTTACTTTTGTATTTATATATTATAAATTTAAGCAAAAACTGTTTGTTCACCTTGTAGGAAATGCCTAATGCAGATGGCAATCCTTGTGCAAAGACTACGATCTTGAGGAAGTTTTCTTCCAGAAGAAACTGGAGCACTGAAAAAGACTTCCTTCTTTAAACTGGTCCTTCATGATATCATTAGCTTGCAGATCGATGACTTCCATTTGCAGTTCTACATGAATATTTCACAAGAAAAAGGGTTATGGAGAATTGGGATCTCCTTGGAATGAGCATCTAAATCTCAAAACCTGGAAGAGAGCTCTTTCTACAGGTCACCAAAGAAGCTATTGGAAGAAAAAAGTGAGAACTTGAACCATGTCCAGCATTTAGCGTTTGTCAGTTAGCAAAGTATAAGAAAGTATCAGTTTCACCCTAAAAGCTTTATCATGACTGTGACGATCACAAATGATATTGTCCTCCCTTTCTAATTTTTTCATAGTTTCATTGAAATGGAAAGCAATGTCAGATGAGAAGGATAATTTCTGTAGCAATATTTTGTCTGACAGGAGCTCCAAAGTATTGGATTTCTCATTCAGGCATATTTCAGTGTTTATTCTCATTGAAAAGAAGCTTGACAAAATTTTACCACAGGTTAATCATCTTATTGCTGCTTGGTAAGAGATATTACGTCACAAATATTCTGAGGAAGATCTCAACTGATGGTGTTCGAGTCTATGACATCGAATGAAATAGACAACAGAAATTACAGGCTTCATCACACAGGACAAATCCACTGACTTCACAGAAGGCACTCCCTGATGAACAATGCTGTGTATTTTCAAGATACACATGACTGGCATAACATTGTAAGTTTAGTCTTCCAACGAAACGTGCAAGTGCAGTAGCAGCATAGATAAAGGTTGTACTAATCTTTTTTCCTGAAATCAGGAAACTATTAGTCATTGTTCAAGGGGACAGATAATTTTTCCAATAACATTCGGCAGGTGGCAGTAAGTAAGATCTAGTGCAGTGAAAATATATGGAAAAAATTTCATTTAAACCAACAACTAAATATCATGAAATTGAACACTGTTATTCAGTTTCTTCATTCCTTTACAGCACAGTTTAATACCACATAAAATATTGAAAAACCCAACCAGTAATTATTTTACAATATCCGTTTGGCAAAATAGTCTTAAATTGATCAACAAGCTCCATACAAATATTTGGTCCATATCTAATTTTCAAATACACACATGTTGTAATGCAATATGTTTCATTTACTTCTAGTATTTTAAAAACTTTTGGGGTATTAGTATCACTGAGCTTCTTGAGTCCATTTATGTAGAATATTTTTCACAGGATGAAAAATAATTGATGATACAATATTATCTTCTAAATAAGGATAAATATGATCAATACATGTGACAAATTTAAATTTGACATTTTCCTTGAGCAAAATAATAAACCAAGAAAGAAACAGTTAAATACTATTTTTGCACATATTATTTTGAACTATCTTTAACTATATAACGTTTGAGAAGTGTAAAACCTATTGTTGGTATTGATGTATTAGAAGTAATTTATGGAGAAAAAGAATACTGAAGGAGATTTGGTATCTGTGAGGGAACTGATATAGAATATTGGAGGGAACAGAAAACTCAAATTCTCTCTTATTTATGGCTGTAATTGTCAAATGTATCATTATAATTTACCAATGAATAATTTACCAAAAATATTAAGGGATTACATTTTTGATTATATATTATTTTTAAAAGTGCCCACAGAATAACGAAAAATCTTAATCTCTAGATTTATAAGACTGTCAATAAAATAAAAAGCAATTTACAAATTTATTCCACTGATATAATAAAATATGTGATATAGATTTTATTATTACATTGGAGAAGATAAAAAACTTACTTTAATATACATGTGGTACAGTATCATCAGCTTTTAGAACCACTCTTTTATCATACAGAAATGAGAATTGTTTCTTAACATGGTTGTTCATTAAATTTTTAGTATCAGCATCGCTAGTTATTTGATTATATTCTAATTGTACCTTATCTTTCACTTCACTCTGAACTAATCTTATCACAGATTCTCCATTTAGCTTTTCAATACTACTACATTTTAGAGTGAGGCCCTCTTCCTTCTTTATAGACCTTTTTTCATTTCTCTCGAAATAGAAACTTTTGGTCCATTTGAAGACTTGTTTATAATCCATTTATTATTTCCTAACACTTCCGCCCTTTCAGCTAACATACATTTTTTCTTTAAAATATCTTTGTTGTCATCAATATGCACTACAGAATAGGTACACTTTTTGCTAGCTTGTCTAACACATCATACAACACAAGCCTAGAATTTTATAAATATTTATACATGTGTTATTTTCTACACAATAATCCTTGAAGTTGTAGTTCATATGAACCATATTATCATTAGGAAAATTTATATCTATATTATCTAACAGATCATTTAGTAGAACCTCACAAAATGTTTGTAAATCTGTAAAAATACTCCATTTTACTTATATTTTGGCATTGTTCAAATTTTCCCAATAATGAATTGAGACATTTCTTAGCAACAGCTCACTTTCCTGGATTTTCGTTTATCTTATCATGCTCTAATTCAGTATCCAGTATTTCTGTAACTCTTTTGATATGTATCTCATTAGTTCAAAAGTCTTGGGGATAGTTTCGAATTTTATTTTAATGAAGTATTTCACATAATTTTTATCATGTTGCTTTCATTTCCACAATTCCACACTTCATAGACTTTTAAAATCTTATATCCTTTTCCTACAGATTTCTTTACTTCATTAGTTGTCTAATTTCCAATAAAACTTCTTTACTCATTGTAGTGAATACATTTGTGTCTATTCTGCAAATCTGACACATGAAGGAAGAGCTTTTTTCATCTTTATCAATCTTTATCTGTCCTGAAAATTCCTGGAAGATTAAAACTGTGTGCCAGACCGAGACTCGAACTGGGGACCTTTGCCTTTTGCGGGCAAGTGCTCTAGCAACTGCGCTACCTAAGCACGACTCACGACCTGTCCTCACAGCTGTAGTTCCTCCAGTACCTCGTCTCCTACCTTCCAAACATCGCAGAACTTCTCCTTAATATGTTGCAGAACTAGCACTCCTGGAAGAAAGGATATGGCAGAGACATGGCATAGCTACAGCCTGGGGGATGTTTCCAGAATGAAATTTTCAATCTGCTCACAGAAAAGTTTTTTGGCGCTAAACGAAAATAAAATTGTTTCATTATGATGCACCTGCAACAATCATAACACTAAAGAACATAGCTATGGCCGAGATTTCCGCAACACGTGAAATGAAGCTGCAAACTGTAACGATAAACTTCCAGGCCAGACTCCAAAGTGGCAAAATGGCAATGGATGATGTGTGCCAGAGATGGCGGTCATAAAATAATTTTCTTTGTATTGTACAATAAACACTTATAGTTTCATTCTATGTTCAATACAAAATAAATATGAATGATTATGGAGGAAACCTTTCTTGACGTTAATATTAACAAGAAACTAACACGTCTGTGTTTATACACATTTATTGTGTCATGATCAGTTTCGTTCAAAAGAACATAACCAGGTTACCTAGAGTTGAAAAAAAAATAGAATAAAAGCTGAAGCAACATATAAATGTAAATGATATGCTACTCACACTGTCAACAGTCTTCCTAACAAATCCTCACAGAGTGTCAATATCATGAATCATCTAACTATCTTATGTAACATTACAGGAAAACTCTGGAATATGATGATCAGATAAACACACCGTCGTCTGCAGTGTAGAAACCCAGTGAGCAGAGAGTGCAGGTAACTTGGCAAGCAGTGTAAACTAGACTGTTCAGACAGAGCCGTATTCCAAAGACGTGAGAGGTGTAAGGTACGACAGCTTTTAACCAAGTTATTGTTTTGTTCAACTGCAGGCAGTCTGATAATATTCTTTTGAATGAAACCAGTCGTGACACAATACATGTACACTGAGGTGATAAAAGTATTGGTATACCTCCAAATATCGAGTCGGACCTCCTTTTGCCAGATGTCGACATGGCCTGGATTCAACAAGTGGTTGGATGTCTGAGAGAGTACAAGTTACTCCCATATATTTCTTAAAGATTTTATTACAACCCGATGCACCTTCAGCAAGACTCTAGAAAAATGCCTGAGCAGACATTCATGGAGCCTGGTTGGGTACCAAAAGCATGAGGTATTTTTATGGTTCTTAGCTCTTAGAAACGGCATGTTGGGAGTTAGAAGCAACTGGCTTCCATCAGTAAATCTTGCCTGACAAGCCCTCGGGAATACAGGGCAGACAGAGCAGCCCCTTGTCGAGACAGGTCTCCAGCAGAAAAATGCCACGATACCTGCATTGGCGCCAGCTGTAGCATGAGATGGGGCCAACAGACAAAAGGAACGCATCTCCACAGTGGAGTCATAAACTGGGCACTGTGTACAGAGCCAAGAGTAATAAAAATTCACAAGGTTTCATGTTCGCCAATACTGAAAATAGGCCTGTGACCCATTTCCATCGGCCGTCTCGGTTGTATAGGAAACTCTGGCGTCTGAGGAACATTTAGATGTAATCTTTATTACACCCCATAGCTAGGACTAAGAAGTTCCAAGGCACAGGCGATTTAGATAAAGATCTTTAAAATTGTATAATTTCGATTGCCATGGGAAGCGATGCGATTTCGTAGAAAATCAACTTCTCCCTCCGCGAAAGCTTAAAAAAGCAAATAATTGGTGGTTTCTTTTTTTCCAGAGACGCAGGTTTCTTCACTCTTGCCCTGGTTTGATAGGAATTTATGGTGTCATGTGGGAGGGGAAGTTTGGCAATTGTAGAGGCCTATGATAGGCTCAAGATGGCATTAAGGCGGTGTAGTTTGTGCACTTTTTGGGAAAACGTATTTTTTTTTTCTGGAGAGGTATGAGGCACTCAAGTTCTGGGCTTTGGTCTGGTTAGAAGACTTATGGTGGATGCTCTGACATGTGTGGTTGGTGCTTGGGACCTGTCCTGAGACTGACTTCACTTGCGAATAGTTTGGTCTGGGGAGGCTGTGGTGAAGTCCTTACTGTACTGACAGTGTGACTTCGAATGTCTTGGACTACTTGTTTGCCGAGCCCACACTTATTCGTTTTTGGTTTACAAGTCTTCACGTTTGGTATTCTTGTGATCTCTGTCGTATAAGTGAGCCAAATTGGTCCTTGGTACGACCAGTGAACGGGTGTATCACAGACTGAAATACACCGTGATTTCAGGGCTCTGTTAGAGAATAAATTGCGATTCGTCTGCCTGATCGCTAGACCGTGGGATTTTTGCATTTCTTTCATGGCCGCGATTCATTCACAGGTGCTGTTACAGGTCTCACCTCCGCTGCACACATCTTGGCAGCTGGAAGTTACATAGCTACACTAAGCAAACACGATAACATATTGCCACTCTGGCCTTGTCAGGGCATACAGATCCCAATCGCCACTTGCCCTCAGCCGCATCTATGAAGTGAAACCACAGCATATTTTATCAGTCGAAGTCTGCTCAGTGTCAGATCAATTCAGATTGCATTATCCACATTTTTATTGCCAAATTACTTGACTCACTTCTGCCACCTAGGATCCTTGTCCATTGTACTCTTAAACCAACTGTTGGTTGTTTACGTTATTGAATAGATAACTTGTTTAGCATAATTTATGCCCCACAGGGCGACTCTGCCAGGATCTCGGATTGATGGCACATTCTATAACCGTCAGATCATGTTGCCTAGCGTAGTCATTCAATTAGACGTCCCTGGGGTAGAATTTTGAATTGCTGGTGCCTTCTGTGACCGTCAGATCGGGTTGCCTAGCGTAGTCATACAATTTGACGTCCCTAGCGCAGAACTTTGAATTGATGACACCTTCCGTGACCGTCAGATCGTAGATAGTGTTGCCTAGTGAAGTTTCTGTTTCCCATGTTCAATGTTGTGCACTGGGTAGAGTATATTCGCGTTGCTGGCGCCTAGACATAGTACTAACTTTTCATTATTATATGTGTGTATCTTCATGTTTTGGTTGTGACTTCAGTGGCACTTTGACAGTTGGCAATACTCTCTTAGGATTAATTTGTGGCAGTTTGGAAGCCAGTATAGGAGCCCGCCTGCTGTGGTGCGCACGTGTGTTGGGCGAGGGGTCGTCGCCGAGCTGCCGTACTGCTGTGTCCGCCAGTAGCGACACAGGATTTGGTATTGAGTTGATATTTTTATAATTTTCAGCGCGCTTATTAATTTAAAGAAAAGGATTTGTGTATGTGCGTAGCAGCAGACGGCAATTTTGATAATGATAGGAGTTGAATTCTTAAGGGAAACGATTGTTAGACGAATAGATTAAGTATTGATTTTTGGAATTGATTTCTTTTGTAACTGTCAGGGAATTGTTTCACTATGTATTTAATTGACAAGTATTTCAGTCTGTCTCAAGAGTTTGTTTAATTTGTAATATTGCTTTAATGCCACTGGATGCAGATTTACATACGAAGCGATTGTTCAAAGAACTTCTAGCGTTTTGTTAATGGAATGAGAAAGAATCGCTTTCAGAATATAGTTTTTGAAAAAAGGAATTACTTGTTTGGGTTATCATTTATTGAGTTTAGATTTGATCAAAAACTTTCTCTTGAATTATATGCAGTTGTAGTAAGCATCTGCAGCCGCAGCAACAGCAGCAGCCGCCATACAGAACACGCATTGCACTCAGCATGAATAATAGGTTTTTTATGTTTTTGTTAAATAATGGAATGCAGCAGATCAAGCAGTGGCAGCAGAAAGACCAAGTAAGTTATTTGTTGCGCACAGGACCAATTTACAAAAATAATGTTTAGGCGATCTTTGTAATAGTAAAGTTAACAAGAGTACAAGCACGAAATTTTCAGTAGAAAACATAAGAAGAAAGAGATAGCGACTTTCAACTTGATTTTTTCTGATGGCGAATGGCGTTGTGCTGATTTGTTAGGATAGATTGAGATCTTCGTTTGTTAGCATAGACAAGAGTGCTGTCATACGAATTCGTTGTCAGGAACTGGGAATCAGTAGCTCACAGGCGTGTAATTTAGAGTAGAATCTGTGTTGCATAGTATTGTGTAGTGTTTAAATTCGTTTGGGTCAGAATTAGTGTGTATGCTTACAAGAAGCAAAGCACGTTTGCGACAGAGTAGCGGAAGTTGGCTCAAATGGCTCTGAGCACTATGGGACTTAACATCTTAGGTCATCAGTCCCCTAGAACGTAGAACTACTTAAACCTAACTAACCTAAGGACATCACACACATCCATGCCCGAGGCAGGATTCGAACCTGCGACCGCAGCAGTCCCGCGGTTCTAGACTGCAGCGCCTGGAACCGCACGGCCACCGCGGCCGCCTAGTAGCGGAAGTCATTGTGTTTCGTTAACCATGGATCCACGTCAGATTATTAGCGGTGACCAGGAAGATATTACACGTGATTCTCAGGTAAATGCAGCTGCAGACCGGACAATAATGTCGAACGTAGAACCTGCAGAGTATGACGACATGTCTCAGTTAGGTGACGAAAGTGAACGGGAGACCACAGCAGAACGAAATGTAAGCGCTGCTGGTACGAGGAGCACCATCACTGAGACTGATAGACCAGAATCACGAACGAAACGTCACAGACTGGAGGAATGTCGTTAATCTAGTCTTGGAGGTTTTAGCGGTGAATGTCAGTTCGAGGCTCTCATGCAATTCATGCAAGAAGTCGAAAGGAAGAGGCAGGAGAAAGAAAGGAAAAGACAAAAGGCAGAGAAAAAGAGACTGGAGGAAGAGGAGGAAAGACACAAATTAGTCATAAGAACCGTCACAGACGGTATAGATCGAGTCAAGGAAGAGATCGCAGGAGCTAGAGAATGTCAAGATAACGACAGTAGAAACGCGTGAGGTCGCGGACGAGGCGAAGCGCGATGCCAGAACAGCGCGATTGGTAGCGCAAGTAGCACGAAGGGACGCATCAATGGACAAAGAACAAGTTAAACTGGCAAGAACTGAGGTTTGTAAGACAAAAAAGGCACTTGCAACTTTCCAAAAGCAAGGCAAAAAATTGAATAGATAGAAATCATACAGACCGGAGTCTCTGAAGTTAAAAGATCAGCAGACCCGAGTCACCGCGCAAAGAAACGAGTTGGCTAAGGACGTTTGGCAGGCACATTAGCGGGTCGTGCAATTGCAAACACTATCTCGTCCTCTAGAGCGCAATCGAGACCATCACAGAAGTGAAGAAACTGTTTTGCGACTCTCCGAACTGCTATATGAGGACTCACCCCCTGCACATGGGAGAATCCAGCAGGAATATGCTCCTCCCGGTGCAAAACGCTTATTAGAACACGTTCCGTTAGAGACCAAGCCCGAAAACAACTGTACACGTTTACGGAAGTCAGAAACGTTATTACGCGAACCTAACAACACTAGGGGACACCATAACAGTGCACGTGGATCGTTTGGGCACGGATACATGGAATCACGCGCTGCAGACGAGAGGGAAAATTCGTACGGTGGATACGTCGAAACTTTCAACCAAAAAACTTTTCTTGACCATCCAGAATTTTCAAATCTACAAGGAGGAAAACAGCGCATTACATCCAAAGACCTGGATAACACAGTACGACAACGTGCTACCAGAATCTTGGCCACTGAAATACAAGCTCCAGATTATCTGTGGTTTTTTAGAAGGGTCGATTGTAGAACATAGGCGCGATATTGGTCGGAAGACACACAGGAGAGGATAAAACAGGAGATCATGCTAGGAAAATAACTTAGAAGCGTCAGGATTCCGCAGTCCTGTCAAATTCTTCGAATCTCTGGTCAAGAACAACCGCATTTTCGATCAACCGTACAGTCCCAAGGAAATTATAAGGCACTGCTACATTAAGTTACCTTTCCGTTACCGGCAACTGCTCATCGGTAGATGCAGCTATTCAATAGAAGCTTTCAAGAGTGCTCTGTGCAAACTCGAGGACGTGAATGAAATTCACAATTCGTGGGAGAGAAGTAGAAGTAATGACCTTAACTGGCCAGATTCAAAAAATGGTTCAAATCTCTCTGAGCACTATGGGACGTAACATCTGAGGTCATCAGTCTCCTAAAACTAAGAACTACTTAAATCTAACTAACCTAAGGACATCACACACATCCATGCCCGAGGCAGGATTCGAGCCTGCGACCGTTGCGGTCGCGCTGTTTCAGACTGAAGCGCCTAGAACCAGTCGGACACAAGGGCCGGCTGGCCAGATTCGCCAAAGAGGAATGACGATGGATGAAATGGGGAAACGTCGATCGAATCGAAACCAAAATTCAGGCTGCAATGGAAATAGTCAGCTATTATGGGAAACTAGAAGAAGACGAGGAAATTACAATCGTAACAACAACTACTACTACCGACGAAACGGAAACTAGAGAGAGCAACAGAATTCGAACGAGGATCAAAAGGTTTCTAGGGACCAACAGCAAAGAAATAACAGGACATACAATGGTCAAAGTTAATGGATTAACCCACGTAACGAATATGTGGAATTGAGGCCACCTAAGCTTTTGCAGGTGTCCCGCGGAGAAAATTCAAAGAGGAACTGATACACAGCCGCTGCGCTCTCAGCTGAAAACAATGCTGCACAAACAATCGGTTCAAAATGGTTCAAATGGCTCTGAGCACTATGGGACTTAACTTCTAAGGTCATCAGTCCCCTAGAACTTAGAACTACTTAAACCTAACTAACCTAAGGACATCACACACATCCATGCCCGAGGCAGGATTCGAACCTGCGACCGTAGCAGTCGCGCGGTTCCGGACTGAAGTGCCTAGAACCGCTCGGCCACAGCCGCCGGCGAAACAATCGGAACGAGCGATATTAACCTGTTAGAGTACTACGATACAAGAGAACTGCAACGGGAAGAGAAGGTGCAGTATGTAAACAGTCTCCATGGATGAACTCTTTTAACGTAATTTAATGTTGATATTGTGTTACTTAGCGAAATTTTCCATTTCTTCTACTTCAGTGTTATTGTGTTTGTCATCTCCATTAGTTTTCAGCATGAGTCCTTGTTGAATGTGGTCAAATGAGTTGCGTATTTGTGACATCTTCATGCCAACATTCTCTGGCAGGTGGCAGATTGAATTCAAACTCCGTTGCAAGTTTACGTAATCACCAATTGGCACTTTTTGAGGCATACCAAACCAGGCACGTAGGAATACTGAGTACTCCAAACAACTGAGTACTACTGTTATTTCTTTGGACCTCACAATTGTCCGATTTCAGCAACTGTGCATCGTACTCTGTCGTAGCATTCTCGTAGAAGAAGAGCCTTCACAAGTATCAACATGGTCAATGATATTGTTTCTGTTTACTTTTCGTGGTTTCTTGTACAGTGTCTAAGGGTCGGATGTACGTCACTTTTGGTTTTTCGTGGTGTCAAGACGGTAAATAGTGCCTTAGAGTATGTGCGTCTCGATTTTTGGGTGAGTTTAGTATTGTGGTAGCGGTCCACGCTTTGGGCGCTTGTCAGCGCTAAGACTCGGTGTGATATGAGGCATCGCCAGTCGTGCGATGTAGCCTGTCCCGTGGTGGAATTATGCCAGCGCCATGCAAGTGCCGTCGGAGAAATATTGTGTATGGGGAATTAGCAATGACAAGCGCAAGCCACAGTGGAGTGGAGAACCCCAGACCTGGAAACAGGAAGCAGAAACGAAATGACGGACCGTGGATAAAACTTAAATGAGAAAAATGTTTATATCATTTCAGCAGCAGCATCCTTGTACTATGTAAAATATCGTGTAGACAATCATAAATGCCACTACAAAGGTTTCAGGTAAATCACCAGAACCAGAGTGAGCAGATGCACTTCCTGACCAGTCCAGCATCAGCAGACAACACTGCCGGACATCGAAAAATAAAAGAGGAACATACAAGGAATAAAATGCATGAAAATTCACTTGAGTAGTATTAGCATGGGGTAGTACAGTAAGTTAGTATTTAGTATTGGCAGAGGTCTGCGCGTTTGGTTGAGGTATAGAGGCAGCGCCAGCGTACAATTAGGGTAAATTACAGGAGTAGAACTGTCCTAACGGATACATTTTTCGTACGTCCAACATTGATTTGTTCGGTTATTTCACGCCTTGTTGCTTGTCTATTAGCACTGAGAACTCTACACAAAGACCATCGCTTTCGGTGGTTAGGTGAAGGCCGCCGGCCAGTGCGCTCTCATTGGTGAGAGATAACGCCTGAAATGTCATATTCTCGGCACACTGTTGACGCTGTGTATCCGGGAATATTGACTTCCATAACGATTTCCGAAATGGAATTTCTCATGCGTCTAGCTCCTACTATTATTCCGCTTTGAAAGTCTGTTAGTTCCCGTTGTGCGCCCGTAATCACGACGAAACCCTTTTCACATGAATCACCTGAAAGCAAATGACAGCTCCGCCAATGCACTGCCCTCTTATAGCTTGTGTACGCGATGCCGAGGGTGAGTTAGATGGCGATCAGCTTGGCTATGGGAAAGGTAAAGACACCAGAGACACATTTCTAAAGCTGCGGTTGGTAATGGAAGCGAGACTAAAGAAAAATAAGGACAACTTTATAGGATTTGTCGACCTGGAAAAAGCGTTCGACGCTGTAAAATGGTGCAAGACGTTAGAAATTCTGAGAAAAATAGAGGTAAGCTATACGGCGACGGATAATATACAATATGTGCAAGAGCCAGCAGGGAATAATTAGAGGGGACGACCAAGAATAAAGTGCTCGGATTAAAAAGGGTGAAAGACATGGATGTAGTATGTAGAAGAAAATTTCGGGAGCGGCATTAAAATTCAAGGTCAAAGAGTATCAATGATACGATTCGCTGATGAAATGATCGTGAAGAAGAATTACATGATACGCTGAATGGAATGAACAGTGTAATGAGTACAGAATACGAAGTGAAAGTAAATTGAAGAAAGAAGAAAGTAATGAGAAGTAGCAGATAGGAGAACACTGAGAAACTTAACATCAGGATTGATGCTCACAAAATACATGAAGTTAAGGAACTCTACTACGTAGGCAGCAAAATGACCGCTGACGGACGGAGCAAGGAGAAGATCAAAAGCAAACTAGGACTGGCAAAAAGGACATTCCTGGCCAAGAGAGGTCTACTAGTATCAAACATGGGCCTAAATCTGAGAAGAAAATGTTGGGAGCACAGTACTGTATCGTAGTGAAATATGGACTGTGGGAAAACCGGAACGAAGAGAATCGAAGCATTTGAGGTGTGGTGCTAAGGACAAATGTTGAAAATTAGGTGCACTGGTAAGATAAGGAATGAAGAGGATAGGAATATGTGGGAAACATTGACAAGGAGAACGGACAGGGTGACAGGACATCTGTAAAGACATCAGGGAATGTCTTCCATGCTAATAGAGGGAGATGGAGAGGGCAAAAGTTATAAAGGAAGACAGAGATTGGAACATATCAAGCGAATAATTGAGGATGTGGGTTGTAAGCGCTACTCTGAGATGTACAGGAGAGGAATTCGTGGCAGACGCACCAAGTGGTCAACTGGTCAAAAATAAAAAAAAATAAAAAAAATAAAAATAAAAAAAAATAAAAATAAATAAAATAAAATAAAATAAATAAAAAAGGCGTGTATTCTTTTCCCATATTGTTCAGTTTATATATCGAAGAAACAATGGATGAATAAAAGATAGGTTCAAAAGTGGATTATAAATCAGGGTGAAAGGGCATCAGTGGTAAGATTCGTTGCTATCCTGGATGAAAATGAAGAAGAATTACATGATCCGTTGAATGGAATGCATACTCTAATTAGTACAGAATACAGATTGAGAGTAAAGAAAGACGAAAGTAATGAGAAGTAGCAGAAATGTGAATAGGGAGAAACTTAAGATCGGGATTGATGTTCACGAACTAGATGAAGTTAAGGAATTCTACTACCTAGGATGGGCGAAGCAAGAAGGACACCAAAAACAGGCTAGCACTGGCGAAAAGGGTAGTTCTCGCCAAAAGAAGTTTACCAGTATCAAACACAGGCCTTAATTTGAGGAAGCAATTTCTGAAAGAGGGATTGCGGGAAAATGGAACAGAAGAAAATCGAAGCATTTGAGATTTGGTGCTGTAGTGGACTGTTAAGGCAGCCAGTCCACAGTGAAGTAGCCGAACGGGCATGCGTCAACTCACACGCCGACTGGCGCGAAGTCTGGAACAGGATTCGTAATGAATGTGATAAAGAAAAGAATGTAGCTACTAGAACACTTAACTTTTATATCGTCCTTTGGTATACAGCATTCTTGATGATACAAGTGAGACTATCTTGAGATACATGCAATGGTACAAATGGCGCCTTGCTAGGTCATAGCCATTAACTTAGCTGAAGGCTATTCTAACTATCTCTCGGCAAATGAGAGAAAGGCTTCGTCAGTGTAGTCGCTAGCAACGTCGTCGTACAACTGGGGCGAGTGCTAGTCAGTCTCTCGAGACCTGCCTTGTGGTGGCGCTCGGTCTGCGGTCCTGACAGTGGCGACACGCGGGTCCGACATGTACTAATGGACCGCGGCCGATTTAAGCTACCACCTAGCAAGTGTGGTGTCTGGCGGTGACACCACATTCCTCCCCCGCAAATCGGCGAACGGTCGTGTGATAAGGCTTCCGCCCGCCGTGGGGAGGACCCCATGTTGACGTATGCGATGGGGTGGGGAGCCTAACAACAGGCGAGGACGTGCCACCCGCACCCTGCCATTTGGTCCGAGGGGAGCTAGGAAACGCCTGAAAACCTAGTCCAGGGTGCACGTCAACATGCGGTGGATGCGCCCGTAATGCGACAGGAGGGGCCGAAGGGTCGACCGCCATTGCGTCGGGGTATCCGACGCGCGATGACGCCATGTGGTCCGGAGCGGGCAAGAGTTCCATGGCGGAGGACAGCTGGTCACGGGAAGCGGACGGCGGCGCGTGACCCAGGGTGGCGCTTGGCGGCTGCAGCGACGCGTCCACTGCGGGCGGCGCCGGCGGCGGCTGCGGCGGCGGCGCGACGCCATGGGGCAAAATGGAAGGCATCTTCGGTAACACCTGGGGATGAGGCGAGCCAGTACATGGGTCCCCAGGGCGCTGACCGGACGGCACCGTCACTGAAAGCAGACGGGGAGCGGCAGAACCCAGGCGACGGCAGAGGCGCAGCTGATTGAGATGCCGACGCACCTCACCAGAGGCCCCCAAAACCAAATACATCGCGCGGCCGAGGCAGCGAAGAATGCGCCCTGCGAGCCAACGCCGTGAACCGCGATAGTTGCGATAGAATACAACGTCGCCTGGAGCAAAAGCAGGAGTCTGCCACTGCACAGAAACCAGATGCGGCGGATGCAGCAAAGACATCAAGGTTCGATGAGGACGACCATGGAGAAACTCAGCCGGCGAGCGACCATCGCGGGGCTGAGAGCGATACGAAGACAAAAAGAGCAATAACGCGTCCCCCCGAGAATGCGACTCTTTCAACTTCAACATCTGTGACTTGATAGTCCGGACCAATCGTTCAGCGGCACCGTTTGACTGAGGCGAAAACGGCGCGGATGTCAGATGTTGAATACCATTGGCCTTGCAGAATGACTGAAATTCTGCGGACATGAATTGTGGGCCATTGTCGGAAACAATAGTCTGCGGAAGACCTTCAATGCAAAAGATAGCGGATAACGCTAGTATGGTGGCTGATGACGTCGTGGAAGACATCCGGACAACAAAAGGAAAATTACTGAAAGAATCGACCACAACCAACCATCGAGCATTCCAGAATGGACCGGCAAAATCTATGTGCAAGCGTTGCCAAGGGGAAGTGGCTTTCGGCCATGCAAAGAATTTCCGCGGCGGTGCGGATTGTTGTTCGGCACACGCCATTCAAGAAGAGCACATATTCGTAATCGCAGCATCGATTCCGAACCAAGTACAGTGCTGACGAGCAAGTTGTTTCGTACGCACTATACCCCAACGTCCTTGGTGGAGAAGCTTTAAGACAGAGGACTGTAACGAACGTGGGACCACGACCCTGGACTGATCATTATCAGAACGCAACAACAAAACACCACGTCGTACAAAAAGTCTCTCCTTGTGAGCAAAAAATCGGCGAACCAACGGATCCTCGATCCGTGACTTTGACAAGGGCCATTGCGTAGCAACAAAACGCAAAACAGTAGCAAGGACAGGGTCAGCAGCTGTGGCTGTAGCTACACGACGTAAATCAATTGGAAACGATTCGACCACGTCATCGGTTTCCGCATCAATGAACGTGCAAGCAAGTTCGGAAGAATCGAATGCTTTATCCTCAGCAACAGGCAAATGGGACAACGCAGCAGCGTTGCAGTGCTTAGCAGCGGACCGATACAATATATCGTAGCGATCGGCGACCTCATCACGCAATGCGTGGGGAACATTGCGCGCTCTGAAAAATTTCGGTTGCGCGTTGACTTTCAGTTCCAAATGTGCTGTATAGTTCGTAGCGCAACCAAGGCCCGGTGCAAAAATGTCTGCAAATTCTTTACACAGACTAGAAACACTGGCTGAAGGCACAGTCTGATTCACTGATAGGACCTGATTGACGATAGACAAGTTAAACAATTGAAATAAATCTAAACCAAACAAGTTCACTGCCGAAGAAGAACGAAGAACATAAAAAGACACAAGTTTTGTTTGTCCCTTGTATGTTGCAAGAAGAGAGCACTGTCCTAACACAGGGATAATTTGTCCGGAATAACTTGTGAGCGGAACATTTGCGGCACGCAACGGAGGTGCGCCCAGTTGTTTGTACGTGGCGTGATTGAGCAATGAAATTGCAGCTCCGGTATCGAGCTGGAACGGTATCACTTATCCGGCAAAGTCCAAATCTACAAAAAGTTTATTGTCCTGCTGACGACAAGAACGACTGTTTTGTGCAACGTGAACAGACACTGGTACAGAATCACGTGCGACGTGACGGGATTTGCGTCGACGTCGATGCACACTCTTTGTGGGACGAACACAGTCACCGTTAGCGAGAGGAACACTGGGCGGAGTGGCACTAACTACATGAATGTCCATGGGCGAAGGTTCCCGAGCCTGTGTGTCCTGGATGCGATTCCGGCGCGAAGCAAAGTGCCTGGAATGGTTGGGAGTGTCTGATCTGAGCTTTTTCTGACAAACACTGTGAACATGTCCTTTCTTATGACAGTAAAAGCAAATAGCTTGGCGTGACGGGCAATTGTCACGCGAATGTCTAGTTGCACACCGCGGGCATGATTTCACTGCATTTGCTTGCTTGCGCGGGACACGTGGCTGCGCGGACGTGCGCGAGGGCAGGTTAGCGTTCCGGGCAGCGGGCCTGGCGGGCCGGTTAATGTGACACACGGCTGGCGAAGTTGCAAATGATTCCTGAGCAAAGTCAAGTGTGTCTTGCCTATCTAAAATGTCTATCACTTGTTGAAGGGAGGGATTGACGAGTTTCAAAATCTGTTCCCGTATGCGAACATCAGAAACGTTCTGTGCAATTGCATCACGCACCATTGTATCTGAATAAGGGAGTCCACAGTCACATTCAAACGCACACTCCCTAGTAAGTCCTTGCAAAGTTGCAACCCACTCCCTATTAGTCTGACCGGCCGTACGTTTTGTACGAAAGAACGTATACCTTTTTGCAACGACATTGACTGTGTCCTTGAAATAGGCATCTAATGCAGACAAAATTTCTTCGTATGACAGTGTGGCTACGTCGCGTCGGGGAAACAATTTCACTATCACACGGTAGGTGGACACACCTACACACGAAAGCAAAAACGACTGCCGCTCATTACCTTGAATTCTGTAGGCGGCGAGATGAAATCCAAATTGTCGGGACCATTCTGTCCAAGACTCAATGGCTGCATCAAAGCTACGAAACGGGGCCGCAACCGCATGTTGTGGCTGCGGTAGCGGTGAAGCGGCGGCGGCCGCATCGTTTTGCAGCGCACGTAGACGCTGGACGAGCTGTCCCAGGGCATCCAATAACGCCTGCGTCTGCTGATTCTGCAAGCGATAAAATTCGGACAGTACATCTGGAGAATGTGGCGAAGCCATGACACAAGCAAATTAATACAATACGAACGCTAAAGTCCCTTTTGAGACTCGTCGCCAATGTAGTGGACTGTTAAGGCAGCCAGTCCACAGTGAAGTAGCCGAACGGGCACGCGTCAACTCACACGCTGACTGGCGCGAAGTCTGAAACAGGATTCGTAATGAATGTGATAAAGAAAAGAATGTAGCTACTAGAACACTTAACTTTTATATCGTCCTTTGGTATACAGCATTCTTGATGATACAAGTGAGACTATCTTGAGATACATGCAATGGTACAAATGGCGCCTTGCTAGGTCGTAGCCATTAACTTAGCTGAAGGCTATTCTAACTGTCTCTCGGCAAATGAGAGAAAGGCTTCGTCAGTGTAGTCGCTAGCAGCGTCGTCGTACAACTGGGGCGAGTGCTAGTCAGTCTCTCGAGACCTGCCTTGTGGTGGCGCTCGGTCTGCGATCCTGACAGTGGCGACACGCGGGTCCGACATGTACTAATGGACCACGGCCGATTTAAGCTACCACCTAGCAAGTGTGGTGTCTGGTGGTGACACCACAGGTGCTACAGACGAATGCTGAAAATTCGGTGGCCTAATAAGGAAAGGAATGAGGAGGTTCTGTCCAGAGCCGGAGAGGAAAGGAATATTTGGAAAACACTGACATGGAGAAGGGACAGGATGATAGGACATCTGTAAAGACATCAGGGAATGACTTCCATGGTACTAGAGGGAGCCATAGAGGTCAAAAACTGTAGAGGAAGACAGAGCCTGGAATACATCCAGCAAATAATTGAGGAGGCAGGTTACAAGTGCTACTCTGAGATGAAGAGGTTGGCACAGGAGAGGAATTCGTGACGAGCCGCATCAAACCTGTCAGAACATCGATGGCTCAAAATAGAAAAAAAAAGAAAACACGGTGTTTCCACCATTTATATACGTGCATATCCCATTCCAATGATTTTTATCACCTCGATGTATATAATTGCAGCTATATTGGATTCTTATCAATATTTACAAGAATCATCTGTGGGGATCAAAATGGTCGAGATTATATTTTTCTTCAAGTTCTTTCAACTTGATTTTCCACTCACAGATTTAACAGAGTTTGTGACAACAGTAAAATCACTTCTTTCTCTTAAACAAACAAAATGTTTCTTCTTCTCCTTAGTTGTGTATTTGTGACAACAGTAAAATTAAATTCGTTATTCTTTCTTAGAATGTAACGATTTTCTTTGTAAGAAGTTCGTATCTGCATCAATATTAATAGTGCTGTAACTCTATCAAGTTTGATTACAGATCAAGTTTGTAAGGTTATCATTTGTTGTCTGCCACTGTAAATAATTCACGCCTACTGTACTGGGGCAAAGACGTTTGAGGCCGTTGCACGAATAGTGAATAAGTTTCCTGACTCTGTGTTTAATGTAATCTGTGGTGCACTTGCTTACCAGACAGTTTCGCAGTGCTTGAGGATTCTTTTTTTGAGGCACAGTAGCCAGAAGTTGAACTTTAGAGAGATTTGATATTTGTGAATCTGAGAGAAATTATCTGGTCTATTTTATTATGGAGATGAAAACTTGTTCAAAAAGCTATTTTATTCACTGTACTGATGAAGAAGAATCTGGAGAAATATTTCAACGTAACACATGCAATTACAATTTTTTTTTTTTGCCAGAACCATCAACTAAAGGAAATCTTTGTCCCTTAGATAATTTACAACATTCGAGGTTTGTTAATTTGTTGGTTTAAATTTCTGTCATTTTTGTAATGAGAGTATTCCGCAGTTTTTGGCGTTTTCTTGTGTTGTACAGTCTTTTTAGATAGAGTTTAATATATCCAAAACCCTTTTCTTTAAAGTAAAAGTTCAGTACTTTTGTCGGCACCTTACACCACACGGAGCAAGCAAAGAAAAACTTTGAGCAGATTATTTTTCTTTAGCTGCTGCATTTGCTGAATTCATTTTGCTTTCCAGAACGTCAGTACACAAGACGCAAAATAACTTGCAAAACAAAGGGTAAGGAACTTCTCTTCCAAGGGAGATATCGTTTTGCACACTTGTGATCAAACATTACGTCGTCAGAATATTCAGGTTGTACTAAGTAAGCAGGTTAATTAACAGTGAACAATGAAGGTAATATTAAACAGTTATTCCATGTTGAGCAGTATTTTATTTCGTGAATATTTCACGTCAGACATTGCACATCGTGTTATGTAACTTTCATAACGTACTTCAGTATTCGGTGTCAATTAAACAATTTTCACCGAGATCATAATTAGATTTTATAGGCATTTAATAAGAGTCATTTTCATTATTTCAAACTCATCATTTCATTAAGATTTAAGGCGTGTTTCGACATAAGAATGGTGGTTATCGCTGAAATAATTGGTTTTCGAATATATCGGTTTTCTCCACGCCAGCATTACATGACTGTTACAACCGCTCAAATTTATCGGTTTCTGAAACAAACAGTTTTCGGTTTTTTATTCCTATTATTTATTGCTTGTAATCCTTGGGTAACAGAGGAAATATTGAATTTAATTGATGAAAGGAGAAAATATAAAAATGCAGTAAATGAGGCAAGCAAAAAGGAATACAAATGTCTCAAAAATGAGATCGACAGGAATTGCAAAATGGCTAAGCAGGGATGGCTAGAGGACAAATGTAAGGATGTAGAGGCTTATCTCACTAGGGTTAAGATAGATACTGCTTACAGGAAAATTAAAGAGACCTTTGGAGAAAAGTGAACCACTTGTATGAATATCAAGAGCTCAGATTGAAATCCAGTTCTAACCAAAGAAGGGAAAGCAGAAAGTGGAAGGAGTATATAGAGAGCCTATACAAAGGCGATGTACTTGAGGACAATATTACGGAAATGGAAGAGGATGTAGATGAAGATGAAATGGGAGATACAATACTACGTGAAGAGTTTGACAGAGCACTGAAAGACCTGAGTCGAAACAAGGCCCCGGGAGTAGACAACATTCCATTAGAACTACTGACGGCCTTGGGAGAGCCAGTCCTGACAAAACTCTACCATCTGGTGAGCAAGATGTATGAGACAGGCGAAATACCCTCAGACTTCAAGAAGAATATAATAATTCCAATCCCAAAGGAAGCAGGTGCTGACAGATGTGAAAATTACCGTACTATCAGGTTAATAAGTCACGGATACAAAATACTAATGCGAATTCTTTACAGACGAATGGAAAAACTAGTAGAAGCCGACCTCGGGGAAGATCAGTTTGGATTCCGTAGAAATATTGGAACACGTGAGGCAATACTGACCCTACGACTTATCTTAGAAGCTAGAGTAAGGAAAGGAAAACCTACGTTTCTAGCATTTGTAGACTTAGAGAAAGCTTTTGACAATGTTGACTGGAATACTCTCTTTCAAATTCTGAATGTGGCAGGGATAAAATACAGGGAGCGAAGGGCTATTTACAATTTGTAAAGAAAGCAGATGGCAGTTATAAGAGTCGAGGGACATGAATGGGAAGCAGTGGTTGGGAAGGGAGTGAGACAGGGTTGTAGCCTCTCCCCGATGTTATTCAATCTGTATATTGAGCAAGCAGTGATGGAAACAAAAGAAAAATTCGGAGTACGTATTAAAATCCATGGAGAAGAAATAATAACTTTGAGGTTCGCAGATGACATTGTAATTCTGTCAGAGACAGCAAAGGACTTGGAAGAGCAGTTGAACGGAATGGACAGTGTCTTGAAAAGAGGATATAAGATGAACATCAACAAAAGCAAAACGAAAATAATGGAAGGTAGTCGAATTACGTCGGGTGATGCTGAAGTCTCTGGCCTGAAGACCACACCAACAACATTTCTTGTAACATACGTAGAAATCTAACATAGACTGAAAATTTTTGACATACTCAGGTTCAAGGTACAGAAAATCAAAATGTTAAACAGGCAAAAAAGAGAAAAAGAAAACATAGTCCGTCCACAGTGTCTGCTTTTCTATAAAAGCGATAAGTGGTTTAATGCTACAAACAATCACCGATATTCACCTACTGATCCAAAATTTTTGTAACTCGGCTCAAAAAGCATACTGTAATCGAGGATCATACCACTATTTCGGAATTACGAATAGCCAGTGCTAAAGGGCGAAAATGAGGTTAAAGAACTCTTTTTTTAATATCAATTTGTTCGTTTTCAAGGGCATCAAGCAGATAAAGGCATATTATGTAGATACAGGCAGCAGATCATCTGCTTTCTCTTTTCAGTGTATACTGCAAATGACTTATTGAGTTTTCGATTTATTACTGTTACTATAAACACCTACCTCTTTTGTTATTTCATAGAAATCTCTTAAAGCAAATGAAGTGTTGTACTTCGTTCCTAGGTCACTTCGTAAAATACTTCCAGACTTGATTTGGTGTCATTCTGCATTTCAAAGGACGTTCAGCGACAACAGCGGGGAACTACAGTATAGACCGGGGGGGGGGACAACTCTTGGATACTGCACATACACGCGTACACTACGTCACGGTATAAGGCCACAGGGACGTTATTGTCTCAGCAATGCCGTAGAAATCCTTGTTGCTCATTTCTGTAAATATTGTTATTAAAACAGCACTGATCTGTTTTTCTTTCATTTTCTGTAATAAAACTATATTTCTAACCAATGCAAATTTTACAGGTAAAAATTGCTCCTTTTTGTAAAAATGTTTATTTAAAAACGAGAAATTTTATCACTGCTGCTATGGCTAACTTAATTTCCGTTTTATTACTCAGTTATTGCTAATAAATGAAGAAGACCTGTTATAACCTAGACGAAGCAAATTCAGAAAATTATCGGTTTTAACTGGTATTCTCAGCAGTTGAGAATGATGTTGAAAAAAAGAATACAGAGTGCTTCACGTATAGATAAATTACACAGAAAGCCTCCAAGTCGACATACCTGTTGTCACAACACTTACTAATCAAATTTCATCGGTGTCAACGTAGTTATCAAAGTCGTATGGTTAATAAATTTTCTGATCTTTTAATCAGCTGCTCTTAAACATACTGGAAGAGTATGTAGCCGCTACTGGAGTCGCTGGAAATCTTGGGAGACGCGGCGCCCGCCTCCCAGGCTGAGGAGGTGGAGGTTGGCACCTCTGCGGCTGGCGGCGGTCGTAATTGGCAGCGAGGCGGCCTGGCGCGGCCGGATTTGCTAATTCAATCAGCGCCGCCAGCCTTCCTTCCTTCCTTCCGCCCCCGCCGCCCCCACCGCCCCCACCGATGCGCGACCGCCCCTGTCGTCTCGGCTTTGAGTCAAGCCCTGCCTCCGACCCTCATCGTTTTTAGCTCTTCACAAGAAATGAACAGAGCGGAAAAAGCCTCACACAGAATCTCCACTGAGCGCCAGCGCTGTCGTAAGAGCTTCTAAAGGTAGGGTAGGATGCTATGGTTACATTGGAGCACTTCTTTGTAGTACGCTGTTTATTCTTCCTGATATGTACATCACTAGTCAGTAACTGTAGCGTATCTAAAACCTACAACTAGATCTGTAGCCTGGGAGCCACTGTACAGTTTGTGGCACAGGGTACAAAGCGTCTTCCCATCCCTATTCCATTCGCAGATGATACACGTGAACAAATCCACTGGAAAATCAAAGAAACTGGTACACCTGCCTAATGTCGAGTACGCAGAAGTGCCACAACGCGACGTGGCATGGACTTAACTAATGTCTGAAGTACTGCTGGAGGGATCTGACGCCACGAGTACTCCAGGACTGTCCATAAATCCGTAAAAGTACGAGAGGGTAGAGATCTCTTCTGAACAGCACGCTGCAAGGCATCCCAAATAAGCTCAATAATGTTCACGTTTGGGGAGTCTGGTGGCCAGCGGAAGTGTTTAAACACATAAGAGTGTTCCTGGAGTAACTCTGTAACAATTCTGGACGCGTGGGGAGTTGCACTGTCCTGCTGGAATTGCCCTGACCGTCGGAATGCACAATGGACATGAATGGATGTAGGTGATCAGAGAGGATCCTTACGTATGTGCCACCTGACAGAGTCCTATCTAGACGTATCAGGGGTCCCATATCGCTATGACTGCACATGCCCCGCAGCATTACAGAGCCTCCACCACCTTGAACAGTCCCCTGCTGACATGCAGTGTCCGTGGATTCATGAGGTTGTCTCCATACTCATACACGTCCATCCGCTCGATACAATTTTAAACGAGACTCGCCCGACCAGGCAACATGTTTCCAGTCATCAACAGCCCAATGTCGTTGCTGACGGGCCAATGCGAGGCATAAAGCTTAGATCGTGCAGTCATCGATGGTACACGAGTGGGCCTTCGGTCAGAAAGCCCATATCGATGATGTTTCGTTGAATGGTTTGCAAGTTGACACTTGTTGATGGCTCAGCACTGAAATCTGCAGCAGTTTGCGGAAGGGTTGCACTTCTGTCACATTGAACCATTCTCTTCAGTCGTCGTTGGTCCCGTTCTTGCAGAATCTTTTTCTGGCCGCACCGATGTCGGACATTTGATGTCTTAGCGAATTTTTTATGTTCACGGTACGCTCCTGAAATGGTCGTAGGGGAAAGTCCCCACTTCATTGCTATCTCGGAGATGCTGGCCGTCTACAACATCACTTTCAAACTCACTTAAATCTTGATAAGCTGCCAATGTAGGAGCAGTAACCGATCTAACTACTGTGCCAGACACTTGTTGTCTTATACAGGCGTTGCCGGCGGCAGTTCCGTTTTCTGCCTGTTTACGTACCTCCGTATTTGAATACGCATGCCTATACTAGATTCTTTGGCGCTTCAGTGAAGAAGCAGTAAACACAGGATGTCGATCACTGGGCAATGATATCTTTGGGTGTGGTTTTTCATCAGAATCCCAATAGATGCGTCAGTCTCACTTACTTCTGCAGTGTTGCAAATTGCGAGGAAGCTGCGGGACTAAGTACTGTACTCAGTGATCTCATTACGCGGAATGTGAAATCGTGAAGAAAGAGAAGTAGGTGAGAAGTAGAGGAAGATGAAATTGCAAACAAGAGTGGATCTCAATTTTAACAGTTACAAAGCCGAACGACGACATTTCAGTGAGCAAGGTTGGCGGTAGTACAAAGGAAGCTCTCTGCGTGCTAAGAAGCCCATCATACTACTGTCTTCACCTCCGCCTCTACACAGGAAAACACACAGGGAACAATTACGTACAGGGAACTTCATCACAATAGTATGCCCTGCTGGATGTCGGTGCTGTGAATTCTAAAGGTATCACAGCCCATACACTTGCACATAACCCCTTTATTGCGCCCATTACCAATCAGACACCTGTAGACACTAAAATTACTCATAATTTTTACTAACTCATTGATAATTTTGTGAGGGGTACCGCGAAACAGAATGGGTCGTTTTCCTGTATTTACATGTTGTCAGCAAAAGAGCAACACTACAAAAATGCAATGCAATCTGTTGATCGTCTTGGATACAGCAAATTGTGGGTACCAAAAATATTCCTTCACAACGACCGCTGCCTGTAGCGAGGGTAAGATCCAGCATCTCCATCTGGAACTTCTCGGCGAAACACCCTGCAGTCCCGATCCGGTGCTCCTTTACTACTACCCCTTGCACTAGAAGCAATGGCCAGGTGAACAACTCTGTAAAGGTAGCGAAGAAATCTAGACCGCCGTACTCGACTAGTTCAGTTCCCAGGCGGCGAACTTGTACCTTCACAGTCCATAAACAGTCGAGACTATATTTATAAAAAATAAAAAAAGAAGGTCGTTTTGACCCTTTAGGTGTTCTACAGAGTCTCCGACCCCCCGCATCTCTCCCTCGAGTACAATGCACAAAACATTCATCTGACCATGTGAAACTCTCAGAAAAGTCCTTCTTTTCGGATGTTGTTCGCAAATCACTTATCACATTCGTTCCAATGACATTCAAGTCCTCAAAGCATTGACCTTTCATTTGAATTTCTGTATTTTTTGGTGATATGTTAGGTTGGTTTTGATTACACCATATTTCGTCACATGTAATGGTTTCTTACAGAAAGAAATTATCCACTTCTGCATTTCACTCAAGTCGCGGAACGCATCCGCGTGTCGTTGTTTTTGTTCAGGAGGTAAGATGTATGAAATAGACTTGGCACACACTTCTCTGTTCTTGAAAACATCCAGGAAAATGTCTTGAACACTTGGTTAAAAGATGTTGCTCCATTGCGATACTGCTGTCTGTTAACAACAGCGCTGATACACTACGGTCACACATCCAGTACTGCGCTCTTCCTGCCCGCAACTGACTGGTCGAATGTATACCTATTGTTTACAGTGGCTAGTTCAAGCTGCCACCGTAGTAACTGCACTTTTTTCTTTTCTTTGGGAATTTGTGTTAAGTTCCTATGGGACCAAAGTGCTGAGATCATCGGTCCTTAGGCTTATACACTACTCAATCTAAGTTTAACTAACTTACGCTGAGGAAAACACAAACACCCATTCTCGAGTGAGGACTCGAATCTCCGACAGCGTAACTGCACTTTTTGGACGAGGTCTATATGTAGAGAGGTTGAAGAAGCTATCGCAGCTTTCCATAAAGTGCTTCAAATTGAAGAAAATTTCTATGGAAAATTAAAGTTGGTTCGTAGGAAACTAAAAGCGTCAATAAAAATTTTTCCGAATTTTTTTGAGAGACAAATGCTTTATTTTTTAATGCGTCGAGTATTTCTCACTTTTTCTCCGTGACTGTATCAATATACTCGTACTGAGACTAATAGCAAAGTGCCTATTGTGATCAGGAATTACCAGGATCAGGAAAATATAATTTGATTAACATCATTTATTGTTTTGACAGCAAACATTTATTTTTCAAAGTAACAACAGATCCCTTTTCAGAAAAACGGGTAGGAAAATCCCAAGTCAGTTTGCCATATTAAATTTACACACTTGAAAAGCGTTCAAAACGGCGATTAACACAGTTACTGGATTACACTAATAACCTTTTAATGGCCTATAACAACCTGCAAGGCGATTAGACTTTAACAATACCGGCCTTTAAAAAATTCAAATTTAAAAAAAGTTTAAGTAAACCTGCAAAATAATGAAACCTTAGCTCTAGGTAAATTTTTGCAAGCGAACTCAAAACCAAGACATTAGGTTGGTTGGTTTGGGGAAGGAGACCAGACTGCGTGGTCATCGGTCTCATCGGATTAGGGAAGGATGGGGAAGGAAGTCGGCCGTGCGCTTTCAGAGGAACCATCCCGGCATTTTCCTGGACTGATTTAGGGAAATCACGGAAAACCTAAATCAGGATGGCCGGACGCGGGATTGAACCGTCGTCCTCCCGAATGCGAGTCCAGTGTCTAACCACTGCGCCACCACGCTCGGTCAAGACATTAGGCACACCCCCAAAATATAAATAATAACTACTTGACAAGACATAGCATTTCGCTTCTACCGCTTACACAAAGGGTTTACACCAAATAATTTGAAATAGAATTTAGAACAAAGTTACGATATGTAGTAAACAGAGCAATAACGTCAAAGGGAAAGTCCTCCGTGGAAAGCCAATTAATGAGATAAGGGCTTCTTGACCGACAGTAAAATTTTACTTACATTGCAGTAAGGTGCTGGACTTGAGCACAGTCAGGACTCGCGGCTGCTAGCAAACAGCAAGCCGAGCTATGAAATGCTCGAAAGCCGGCCACACAGCAGCAAGCAAGCCATGCCCACGTGATAAGGAGCCACCGACATGGAACAGTCTCCCGGAAACTTAGTTGGTTCTGTCAACAAACACCGAACATAAGTGCCTCGCTGAATTACATTAATACTGAAAATTATTGTTCAACCACGACTGCACTTACAGAACATTTCCAATAAGGTCAGATACCCTAAGAAATAAGCCTCTAAAAAAATATAATGAGTATAAAGGGACTACCCTGAGGAAGTTACCACTTGTATGGATATCAAGGGCTCAGATGGAAACCCAGTTCTAAGCAAAGAATGGAAAGTAGAAAGGTGGAAGGAGTATATACAGGGCGTTGTACTTGAGGACAATATTATGAAAATGGAAGAGGATGTAGATGAGAAGGAAATGGGAGATACGATACTGCGTAAAGAGTTTGACAGAGCACTGAAAGACCTGAGTCGAAACAAGGTCCCGGGAGTAGAAAACATTCCATTAGAACTGCTGACGGCCTTGGGAGAGCCAGTCCTGACAAAACTCTACCATCTGGTGAGCAAGATGTATGAGACAGGCGAAATACCCTCAGATTTCAAGAAGAATATGCTAATTCCAATACCAAAGAAAGCAGGTGTTGACAGATGTGAAAATTACCGAACTATCAGGTTAATAAGTCACAGCTGCAAAACACTAACACAAATTCTTTACAGACGAATGGAAAAAACTGGTAGAAGCCGACCTCGGGGAAGATCAGTTTGGATTCCGTAGAAATATTGGAACACGTGAGGCAATACTGACCTTACAACTTATCTTAGAAGAAAGATTAAGGAAAGGGAAACCTACGTTTCTAGCATTTGTAGACTTAAAGAAAGCTTTTGACAATGTTGACTGGAATACTCTCTTTCAAATTCTAAAGGTGGCAAGGATAAAATACAGGGAGCGAAAGGCTATTTACAATTAGTACAGAAACCAGATGGCAGTTATAATAGTCGAGGGGCATGAAAGGGAAGCACTGGTTGGGAAGGGAGTGAGACAGGGTTGTAGCCTCTCCACGATGTTATTCAATCTGTATATTGAACAAGCAGTAAAGGAAACAAAAGAAAAATTCGGAGTAGGTATTAAAATCCATGGAGAAGCAATAAAAACTTTGAGGTTTTCCGATGACATTGTGATTCTGTCAGCGACAGCAAAGGACTTGGAAGAGCAGTTGAACGGAATGGACAGTGTCTTTAAAGGAGGATATAAGATGAACATCAACAAAAGCAAAACGAGGATAATGGAATGTAGTCGAATTATGTCAAGTGATGCTGAGGGAATTATATTAGGAAATGAGACAACGTAGTAAAAGAGTTTTGCTATTTGGGGAAAAAAATAACTGATCATGGTCGAAGTAGAGAAGATATAAAATGTAGACTGGCAATGGGAAGGAAAGCGTTTCTGAAGAAGAGAAATTTGTTAACATCGAGTATAAATTTAAGTGTCAGGAAGTCGTTTCTGAAAGTTCAAAATGGTTCAAATGGCTCTGAGCACTAGGGAACATCTGAGGTCATGAGCCCCCTAGCACCTAGGACTACTTAAACGTAACTAACCTAAGGACATCACAGACATCCATGTCCGAGGCAGGATTCGAACCTGCGACTGTAGCGGTCGCGCGATTCCAGGCTGTATTGCCTAGAACCACTCGGCTACCCCGGCCGGCTTTCTGAAAGTATTTGTATGGAGTGTAGCCATCTATGGAAGTGAAACATGGACGATAAATAGTTTGGACAAGAAGAGAATAGAAGCTACAGAAGAATGCTGAAGGTTAGATGGGTAGATCACATAACAAAGGAGGAGGTACTGAATAGAATTGGGGAGGAGTTTGTGGCTCAACTTGACAAGAAGAAGGTATCACAAATTTATCATTGGTGGGCAGCGGCCGGCCGGTGTGGCCTAGCGGTTCTAGGCGCTTCAGTCTGGAACCGCGCGGCCGCTAAGGTCGCAGGTTCGAATCCTGCCTCGGGCATGGATGTGTGTGATGTCCTTAGGTTAGTTAGGTTTAAGTAGTTCTAGGTTCTAGGGGACTGATGACCTTAGAAGTTATGTCCCATAGTGCTCAGAGCCATTTGAACCATTTTTGGATGGCAGCGTGGAGGGTAAACACCGTAGAGTGAGACCAAGAGATGAATACACTAAGCAGATTCAGAAGGATGTAGGTTGCAGTAAGTACTGGGAGATGAAGAAGCTTGCACAGGATAGGGTAGCATGGAGAGCTACATCAAACCAGTCTCAGGACTGAAGACCACAACAACAACAACAACAACTCGTAAATAACAATTCGCTAAGATCTTACCATTAGCTGCAAGTCATAACACACAGAACTGAATGGGCTGGATAAAAATAATACCAGAAAGCACATCAGCTTCTACAAAAAAGTGAAAACAAATATTAAAATTGACCAACTTGTTCTCTCGCATAAAACAATTTAATAACAAAAGTGCAGCATTATAGAAGCAGCTAGTTAATTCATACCCCCCAATACACACATTAAAAAAGTTTTGCATCACCCCAGTTCCCAGAACTCCTCAAGATAGACGTTAACTATTGATACTGTATCACAGACACCGTCCCTTAGACTGTTGAGAGATGTTACTGAGCCCGCCCAAAGATGTAAACAACCATGTATCAATAGTGCCTATTAGACAGAGGAGGTCGGACAGCCGACCAGTTCCAGCCAATCCGCCAGGAAGGAGGTAAACGGCTCGTGATGTCTGTAGTTCAACAATGCCTAGATGGTCAATACAGCGCTTCGATCGCGTCCGCATTGTTACTTTGTGCCAGGAAGGGCTCTCAACATGGGAAGTGTCCAAGCGTCTCGGAGTGAACCAAAGAGATGTTGTTCGGACATGGAGGAGATACAGAGCGACAGGAACTGTCGATGACATGCCTCGCTCAGGCCGCCCAAGGGCTACTACTGCACCGGTTGACAGCTATCTACGGCTTATGGTTCTGAGGAACCTTGACAGCAACGCCACCATGTTGAATAACGCTTTTTGTGCAGCCACAGGACGTCGTGTTACGACTCCAACTGTGTTCAATGGGCTGCATGATGTGCCACCTCACTGCCAGTGTTCTTGGAGAGGTATATCTTTGCAACCACGGCACCATGCAGCGCGGTACAGATGGGCCCAACAACATGCCGATTGGATCGCTCTGGATTTGCATTACGTTCTCTTCACCGTTGAGTGTAGCATATGCCTTCAATCAGACAATCGTCGGAGACGTGTTTGGAAACAACCCGGTCAGGCTGGACGTCTTACAAGGGGAGGCCACGACGTTTGGAACGCGGATTTACTTCAAACTTTGTACACTCGTAGTACTCCATTAGGACAACAAAATGTGTAAGCAGTAGCGCGTACTTCTCAAGCGTTATTGCGAAAATCACAAGATAACTTCGGTCGTCAAATATATACCTGTGCGTGGCCGTTTTTGCCATGAAGCGGCGACAGCCCCGTAATCACTGGGCGCTGGCTCGAGTCCCATTCGTCAGTATTTTTTTATTTCTAACACAGTCATTTTCTTTACTATTTATATTACAATTGATATAATGGGAAAAATACGTTAATCGGATTAACTTTTATTAAATTTACGATGTTATTTGACAGTCTACAAATTTTTACTATCACAAATAATATAATATTCAGAACCATCGACTAGTAAACGACCAAACGCATAAAGTGATACTGAAAATGTATGCTTATCCTTGTCTTCAAAATTGTTCGTTTTTAATCGAAAAAGAACGAGAAATTGCTTCTCGTGAAGACGCTATTAAAATACACTCGATACTGTATGATCAATTATCAGCGCCGTTATTTGAGGAAATGCTGCGTTATGCGTGGTTTGCTTCCAAATTATCGGCTGAAAGAGAGGTTTTTGAAAATGTTAACGAGGTTTGTTTTTCCACGGAAAACCTTAAAAGACATTGCGTATGCGGAAACAGCATTTATTCAATGCAGCTGGTGCCGTTTCACTTTATGTTTTCCATGTTTTTACGACAAATACCATCCTGACATTGTACTCGTCATGTCGAAAGCGATGATTAATTGTACATCTTTCGAAAGCCGTCTGTGCCGGTCAAAACTTGGAGGTAACAAGAAGTTTCGGGCTCCTTCCAGGTATAAGGGATATCTCAAATCCCTGACCAGCATACATTTTCAGTATCACTTTATGCGTTTGGTCGTTTACTATTCGATAGTTATGAATGTTATATTATTTGTAACAATAAAAATTTGTACACTGCCAAATAACATTGTAAATTTAATAAAAGTTCATCCGATTACACGTATTTTCCCATTATATGAATTGTGATATAAATAGTAAAGAAAATGACTGTGTTTAAAATAAAAATAAAAACTGACGAACGGGACTCGATCCACCCATCCAGCGATTACGGGGCTTGAACGTTATCCACTTTTTAAAATCTTATTTTGATCTAAATTGTTCGTTGAATTTGTTCGTGGCGGACGTCCGATGATACTTGTTCTAGTTGTTCGTTGATCCGTTCACTCAGTTTTTTTATTACAGAGGGTAGCTAAACCCTCTGATCAAACACGCTGAGCTACTGTGCTGGCAAATTGTTTTGCTATTTTCTCAATAACGCTTGAGAAGTACGCGCTACTTCTTACACATTTTGTTGTCCTAATGGAGTACTACGAGTGTACAAACTTTGAAGTAAATCCGCGTTCCAAACGTCGTGACCTGTCATTGTTAGACACACTGTCTAGCGAGTGCAACAAGGTCGAAGTTCCCTGATGCTTTGGAGTATCATAATGTGGGGCCGACATACACCGCTGGCAATCATGGAAGGCGCCCTAACGGCGGTACGATACGTGAATGTCACCCCCTGACCGATAGTGCAACCATATCGGCAGCATACTGGCGAGGCATTCGTCTTCATGGACGACAATTTGCTCCCCTATCGTGCACATATTGTGAGTGAATTCCTTCAGGATAATGACATCGATCGACTAGAGTGGCCAGCATGTTCTCCAGACATGATCACTATGCCTGGATTAGACTGAAAAGATCTGTTTATGGACGACGTGAGCCACCTACCACTCTGAGGGATCTACGCCGAATGCCGTTGAGAAGCGGGACAATATGGACCAACAGTGCCTTGATGAACTTGTATGCCACGACGAATACATGCATGCATCAATGCAAGAAGTCGTGCTGCTGGATATTAGAGGTACCGGTATGTACAGCAGTCTGGAACATCACCTCTGAAGGTCTCGCTGTATGGTGGTATAACATTCAATGTGTGGTTTTCATGAGGAATGAAAAGGGCGGAAATGATGATTATGTTGATCTCTATTCTAATTTTCTGTAGAGGTTCCGGAACTCTCGTAGTCGAGGTGATACAAAACTGATGTGTATATAATTAGGCGTGAAATTTGGGCAAATTACAGAGTAACACATATCACCATAACAACCAGATATGACGCAAGAACCGGCCGGAGTGGCCAAGCGGTTCTAGGCGCTACAGTTTGGAACCGCGCGACCGCTACGGTCGCAGGTTCGAATCCTGCCATGGGCATGGATGTGTGTGATGTCCTTAGGTTAGTTAGGTTTAAGTAGTTCTAAGTTCTAGGGGACTGATGACCTCAGATGTTAAGTCCCAAAGTGCTCAGAGCCATTTGAACCATTTATGACGCAAGACGCCAAATTTCATACACCACAAAGGAACAGTAACTTTGAGCAAGCGTGCCTGCCCAATACGAATCGAGGCATAAAACTACAGCCTAAGGCTGGACCGAATGTGGTAAATCCATATTACATGAACATGTCATCTCAACAATAATTAACCATGGCAAAATTTTGGAGAGAACCCTGGCCACCATATTAACATAGTCTCTTCAAAAGACACTCAGAGCAGGCTGGGCAATAAATTTGTCCCAGAATCACACAGAGTTAAATAACAAAAGCGTGCATGATGACTGAATGAATATAAACGCGTAACATGTGCTCAAACGGCTTGCGGAGAGGGAAATCGGTGCACAGAACTGAACAACCAGATAAGCACAGCGTATGCGAACCAGACCTTTTGCCTTCTAACCAGCCCTTGCGAAGAAGAGTGAATGACGACCCGGAAAAGACGTCGTGCCGATCCGACCCGGAAAAGACGTCGTGCCGATCCGAACCGATTGTCCGTTGCTCCAAGCACTGCCGCTAGTCCCAGCTGCACAGTGCGCGAAGATTACACACAGATTGCCTGCACTGCGCTGTTCGAAGGCCTCCCCAAACGCCGCTTTAGCGGCCGCTTTTGAAGCCTAACCAGGCCAGCGATAGCCGTCACCTGGTTAGACGCCAGCAAGAAGCTATCGGTAGTGGGAACGTGAATGAGCTGCCATGGCTCGCTCAATCTCTCCTACTCAAGCCAAAAGCTCCACCGCCTTTCTTTTTTTATTTTTTAATGAGAATAGACGGAGGGAAACGATTCACTTAGGTTTTCCCAATCATAAGGTTGCGCACTAGCAGATTAATGGTACTTAAGATCTTAACAATTGCACAGGGTCTCACAAACCTAGGAGCAAGCTTTCTGGTAATACCATTACCGTGGTTACCACCCATGCTAACATTCCGAGCAAAAACCTTATCCCCAACTCAGCCACAAAAGATTCTCCTTCCCTAATTGTACGGTCTCTCTTGAAGGCGATAGGCTTCGTCGATGTTTTTCCTAGCTATATTCCAGTCTTCCTTAATCAGTCAAGGGGTTATCCGTTCAGGCAACAGATCGTTTATATTCCAAAGGAAATACGAAAACATCAAAGGAATTGCTTTAGAAGCCTCACGCTATGCTGAATTGAAGATACTATTAACCCAAACGATGGAAATGTCCAATTTGGTCTGATTCTTAGCACGATAAACAATTAAGGCAGCCTTAAGGTTACGACTAACTCTCTCCGAAAAGGGAGGTTGAGGGTAATAGGGAGTGGTCGCAATGACGTGAGGAAAACAAAACTGCCTGTATTCTCGTGACACAAAGGCGGGGACATTGTGACACACAAAAGCCTTTGGTCGACCCAACCAGAAAAATATTTGAGTTAAATGACAAGTAGTGAGAGAGGCTGTAACTCTCTACTTCGCAAAAGTCACACGAAACGAGGAAAAGCATCCACGCCAACTAATACATAACGGTTTCCAGCTCTTGTTCGAGACTGAGGCCAACATAATCAATGAACACTTTATCGATAGGGTTTTGCACCCATTCGGAATACGGTAAGCCTTTACGTGAGTTGGAATTGTGCTTCGCTATTTTGCAAGATTCACGCTCATGAACCAATTGGCGAATATCCTCGTACAGGGACGGCCATGTAAGATGAGAAAGGACCTTAGCAATGATTTTAATGGGGGCCAGATGCCCACCTAATATGGAACTATGAAGATAGCAAAATATGGATGACATGCGTTCAACAGGCAAACGGAATTTGGACTCGGGTAATTTTCCAACTTCACGACAAAGTATACGCTTTCACAACGAATAGCCGGGAAGTTCTCAGCCGCCAACAACCTCTTTCTTATAGGGGATCAGAAAATAATTGAGGTATCTCACATAACACGTTTAGAACGGAAGACCTCATGATTTAACAACACCCTCCGGATTCATGGGCGCCCTCCTCAATCCCGGATTCATGGGTGTCCTCCTCAAACATGCGGTTGAGCGCATCGGGCATCTGGTTATCTGAGCTCCCGATACGGCGAACCTTGAAACGAAAGACAGATACACGGAGCGCTCACTTCGCGATGCTACCAGTCATTGTTGGGCGAGCAAAACCCAATTTGAGGCCTGGTTGCCTGTCTCTAGGTCAAATTCTATGTTCACAAAATCTTCCGTCGGTTCTTGGTAGAACAACATTATAATAAAAGAAAAGCACCAGTTTCCTTTTTTTCTACAATATTAGTTTTATTGTGTTAACCGGTTTTCGGCTTGGAAGGCCATCTTCAGACATTTAGTAATGTCATCGAAGAAGTTATGATGTTTGCAAACAACATTGGAAGAGAAGTAACATGTCTACACTGAAGCAGAAACATAGAGAACATAGCCTCTTTGACAGAAGTAAAATATTGATCAGTAAATAAATAAAAATCTAGTAGACAGTAAAAATTTTGACACAAAATATGAACAGAATGCCTACATAATAGTTTCTATTTGAGCCGTGGCAAAAACTCCTGTTTTGAAGAGCGCGCCGCAGCGTGTAGTGTGAAGCAGTCACCCTCCGTTTCTGGCGGTGGCGCCGCTGTGGCAATCGCAGCTTTGGTGTCTCCCTCTGGTGGGAAAGGTAGCCTCTTCACGTGCATTTAAGGGGCGTTATGAGCTCGGCAGTTTCTCCCCCCCCCCCGCCCTTTTGTACTCCCCTCCTCCGCCTTCCCCACTCCCTGGCACGTCTGCTCAGCACCCCCCACCCCTCTTGTGGATCCTCATCTTCCATTGGCTCCTTACCCCCCTCCCCCTCACTTTTCCTCTCTTTCCCCCCCCCTTTTTACCCGTCATCTGACCAGTTTCCCCCCACCTGCTCTCGGGTGTGGTATGTCCTATTTGTGCCAACTTTTTAGTGCAGTGTTTAAGTGAGTGTTCAGTGTTGTGCGTCTTTCCACAGTGTTGCGAACAGAAATCAAGCTGTCGCTGGGTGTGCATTTTATATCTTTTGCGAACAGAACCCAGACTGTCGCCGTGTTTTTTTAACTGTCTGTCTATTATTTTTTCTGCTTCCTGTGTATTTTATTAGCATCATCAGCCCTGTGTTTTATGTTTTAAGCTGCAGAATTTTCTGCCATTTTACCTTTAAGTCACCGATTTTATCGCCAACTGTTATTATTTTTTATTATCTTCATCTTTTTACAAAAAATTCTGTAGGCTGAGGAGCGGCATAATAAGCTGCTGCCAGTCCGTCCCCTTTAGAGGGAATCGAAACTCAATAAAGGAAAAAAAAACTCGGCAGTGGGTCAGTCTGTCAGTCTGGGCGGGTCTGATCAGTTGGTCAGCCAAGTTAGTCAGGGTCTGTCTCTCGTCCGGATTGGAGAGGCGGTCAGTGTCTGTCGGTCGTCCAGAGTGCTAGTATGTGTTAGGCCGCCAGTCTGCTCGAGTTTGTTCAGCCAATGGACATTGGCGGTTGGATTGATCGGCAGGTCGGTCGCGCACTGAGACACAAGATGACTTGTGCGCCTTGAGCGTCGGCGCATGTGAGGTCCCCACGTGAGTCCAGTGGGTCGCGCCGTATAGCGAGGGGTAGTGGCTTCGCGGCCGACACGAGAGCAACAAGAGCCAACCCACGACATCGGTCTGGCTGGCGCGAGCTGCGACGCCATGAGACGGGAGATCGGCGCACCTTCCTGCGTCCGTTGAAGCGGCTGGCAGCGGACGGTTCGGGAGAGCGTTTTGAGCGTGCTGCACCAGGTATTCGCCAGACACCGCAGTTTATTAAAGGTTAAGTGATTAGTTATATGTTGTTTCATTTATTTGTTAAATTCTACTTGTGTTATTGGTCAGTCTCTCGTCCCCAGCTTACTCGTTTGTCTCCCGTCCGCATTTGCTAGGCAGTTAGTGTCTGTCTGTCTGTTTGTCGGTCTGCCGTACGTTAATACTTGCCACTGTCATGTTTGTCGGATTCGTTGTTAACGAAATTATAGAACTAAGGTGTAAAGGCTGAATTCCTGAAGTATGTTTTTATCTTGCCTATCATCTTGCGAGGCGGTATATGTGTAATGTAGAGAATGTTGTACATTTTATGTAAGTCTGAATTTCATGGGTTTTATTTAAATAGTCATTTTTATAAAGTTGCCACCCTTCCACCGTAAGAGTCCTTTTAAAAACAAATTGCACTTTCGGTGGCAAATAATTTCTTAGTGTGAGTGTTTGTACCATTTCCATCCCTCTTACGGGGTGCATAGTAATGTGTTTGTGTGAGTTGTTAAAATTTTTAGTTTAAAGTAATCTGGTGTGTTGCAGATTTGCACCAGTGTAGTCTTTCAGAGGTTGTTGTGAACGGTCGTGACTACGGCCGTGTTGAAAGGAAGCGGCAAGCTTCTCAGCCCGAAGGCTCATACTGTCAATATTGTTCTTTCTGCCTCTAAATAAAATTGTAATTTGATATTTCGAGGGTGCTTTTCTGCTTATAAATTTTAAATCTGTTTTTGAAAAGGCTTTTATGAATAAAATTCCCATTTGTTAAAGGTAATTTCATTTTCATCAGTTACTCCCTGGCAACTACTTCTACGCTCACCTAGTGTGATTAAATGTGTTAATGTTCTTGATGAATCGCTAGTAAATTCTTTAAGAAAAGATTTTGAAGGTAAATTAACGGTTCACTATTAATAAACAAAACCAATAAAATAAAATTAGTACTTGACTAGATGCAGATCAGGAGGTATAAAACAGGGAAAGTGATACACAAACCAATCGAAATAAGAAACAATTATCATAGTAACTACAGAATACATAAGGAATTTAAGCAATATCAATAACATAAACAGAAAAAAATAAATCCAGGAAAATGGAGGCGTTTGAGGGAACATAAAGTATATGCAGTCTTTGAGAGTGCGGTGGTACTGCACTTCAACATTAACATTATATTAAAAACTGTGGCTATGTAACAGACAACTACAAGAGGTGTTAAACATGAACAGTAATACAAGTACCAGTTAAAAGAAAGCGTTAACACTAAAACTGCAATATATATGGAATACATATGTAGATAACTTCAATAAAACAAAGATTTTTAATGCAAACTATTACATAGCCACAGCTTTGAATATAATGTTAATGTTAAAGTGCAGTACCACCACACTCTCAAAGATAACATTTACTGTATGTTCCCTCAAACGCTTCCATTTCCCTGCATTTATTTATTTCTGTTAATCTTATTGATATTGCCTGGGTTACTTATGTGTTCTATAGTTATTTTGACAATTGTTTCTTCTTTTAATTGGTTTTGTGTATCACTCTCCATATTTTATATCTCTTGATGTAACCTTGTCAAGTACTAATTTTATTTTATTTTATTAGTTTTTTTTCTTAATATAAACTGTTAAGTAGGCATGGTCTTTCTATTTTGTGTTAAAGTTTCACCTGTCTACTTCATTTCATTTATTTACTGTTCAATTTTTTACTTCTTCATTGCATTACCACCACACTGTCAAAGATGCTACTTACTCTGTGTTTCTGCTTCAGTGTAGACGTGTTACTTCTCTTCCAAAGTTGTTGCAAACACTGTAACTTCCTTGGTGATGATACTCAGTGAATGTCTGACGATGGCCTTGTAATTTGAAAACAGGTTAACACAATAAAAGTAATATTGTATAACAAAAGCAAACTGGTGCTTTTCATTTATTATTCAAATTGTATGTGTTCAAGATAACATTTAAATTTTTCTAGAGCGAAAGGAACAGCCAAAACCTCGTATATATCGAATACTTAAGTTCAGGTCATAACAATAATCGCGACGCAAAGGCAATAGGCCGCTTCTCACCTACGTCTTTATGTAAAAGTACTGTGGCCAACCAGGATTTACATACGTCGGTCTGGAGAAAATCTTTTCTCCAAATTAGAAATGCTAATAATGGGCGGTTACTTAGCTGTGTCTTAATCGCCTCAAAGGCCTCCAGCTGGCTTCCTCCCCAAACCAATTCCCGTCCCTTCTTACGACGATCGTTAAGAGGAGCAGCTAATTGAGCGAAATCAGGTACAAATTCTCGAAAGTACACTCCTGGAAATTGAAATAAGAACACCGTGAATTCATTGTCCCAGGAAGGGGAAACTTTATTGACACATTCCTGGGGTCAGATACATCACATGATCACACTGACAGAACCACAGGCACATAGACACAGGCAACAGAGCATGCACAATGTCGGCACTAGTACAGTGTATATCCACCTTTCGCAGCAATGCAGGCTGCTATTCTCCCATGGCGACGATCGTAGAGATGCTGGATGTAGTCCTGTGGAACGGCTTGCCATGCCATTTCCACCTGGCGCCTCAGTTGGACCAGCGTTCGTGCTGGACGTGCAGACCGCGTGAGACGACGCTTCATCCAGTCCCAAACATGCTCAATGGGGGACAGATCCGGAGATCTTGCTGGCCAGGGTAGTTGACTTACACCTTCTAGAGCACGTTGGGTGGCACGGGATACATGCGGACGTGCATTGTCCTGTTGGAACAGCAAGTTCCCTTGCCGGTCTAGGAATGGTAGAACGATGGGTTCGATGACGGTTTGGATGTACCGTGCACTATTCAGTGTCCCCTCGACGATCACCAGTGGTGTACGGCCAGTGTAGGAGATCGCTCCCCACACCATGATGCCGGGTGTTGGCCCTGTGTGCCTCGGTCGTATGCAGTCCTGATTGTGGCGCTCACCTGCACGGCGCCAAACACGCATACGACCATCATTGGCACCAAGGCAGAAGCGACTCTCATCGCTGAAGACGACACGTCTCCATTCGTCCCTCCATTCACGCCTGTCGCGACACCACTGGAGGCGGGCTGCACGATGTTGGGGCGTGAGAGGAAGACGGCCTAACGGTGTGCGGGACCGTAGCCCAGCTTCATGGAGACGGTTGCGAATGGTCCTCGCCGATACCCCAGGAGCAACAGTGTCCCTAATTTGCTGGGAAGTGGCGGTGCGGTCCCCTACGGCACTGCGTAGGATCCTACGGTCTTGGCGTGCATCCGTGCGTCGCTGCGGTCCGGTCCCAGGTCGACGGGCACGTGCACCTTCCGCCGACCACTGGCGACAACATCGATGTACTGTGGAGACCTCACGCCCCACGTGTTGAGCAATTCGGCGGTACGTCCACCCGGCCTCCCGCACGCCCACTATACGCCCTCGCTCAAAGTCCGTCAACTGCACATACGGTTCACGTCCACGCTGTCGCGGCATGCTACCAGTGTTAAAGACTGCGATGGAGCTCCGTATGCCACGGCAAACTGGCTGACACTGACGGCGGCGGTGCACAAATGCTGCGCAGCTAGCGCCATTCGACGGCCAACACCGCGGTTCCTGGTGTGTCCGCTGTGCCGTGCGTGTGATCATTGCTTGTACAGCCCTCTCGCAGTGTCCGGAGCAAGTATGGTGGGTCTGACACACCGGTGTCAATGTGTTCTTTTTTCCATTTCCAGGAGTGTAGTTGGCCATCCCGATAACTCAGGCGAATCACTTTTTGTTCTCAAGAGAAGGAAACTTCTTGAGATCGGAAGTACGTTCTTGATCGCTTCTGATTCCATCTTTAGAAACCAAATGCCCCAAAAATGTTATTTGCTGCTTGTCGAGAGTGACCTTAGAAGTTCTGACAGTAGAATAAGCAGGCCAAAACCTCAATAAGACCTGTTGAAAATGCGAAAAACGTTCATCAAAGGACCACCTATACACAATAACATCATCAAGATAATTAGAAACACAGCTGAAGTTAAAATCTCCCAAATATGATCCAAAAGCAGTGAAAGCACGGAAGCTCCAGTGGCTAGGCCAAAGGGTACACGGCTGTTCATACAAAATCCGGGACGTTGTAGCTGACTTGGAATCCTCACTCAGAGGTGTTTGATAATGGGCATCGTTTATTTCAAGCACAGAAAAACAGGAGGCATCAGCAAACCAAGTAAAGGAGTTATGGAGATCTGGAAGGGGAACTGATTCTAACATGTTTTCATTGAAGGCCCTGTAATCAGAAACCGGACTAAAATCCTTGCCCTTTCTCTTAGGTAACTCAAGTATAGGTGAGGCATATGAAGGAGCTGAAGGTCTAATTACACCATCGCGAAGCATGATCTCAAACTTTTGCCTCTAAAATCTACGTTTTAGGTGGCGACCGACGATAAGGGAACATCATCCACTAAATGGATTTCTCTTGTCGGTCATCCCCAAACTATCAAGAATGGTTCAAATGGCTCTGAGTACTATGGGACTTAACTTCTGAGGTCATCAGTCCCCTAGAACTTAGAACTACGTAAACCTAACTAACCTAAGGACATCACACACATCCATGCCCGAGGCAGGATTCGAACCTGCGATCGTAGGGGTCGCGCGGTTCCAGACTGTAGCGCCTAGAACCGCTCTGCCACTGCGGCCGGCCCCAAGCTATCAGTTAGTACATAGGGAAACGTGCTCAAAAGTTCTCTTAACTGAATAGCCTGAGGCTCACTAAGATAATCAAGATCAACCTCAGTCCGCTCAATCTGCAAGGTATTAGTATTACCAATACTAGCGGAACAGAAATAGAAAGCAATTTGGAAGGTATTATTTCCGGCATAATCGAGGACTAATCTAGTATGCTGGATAAAATCACACCAAGCAATAAGATGAAATAACTGATTCAGAACTAACAATTTAACCGGCCAGGAAAAACGAAGAATCGATAGGCTCACTCGCTCATCACTTACCAGAGGCAATTCCTGCCCATTGGCAACACATCTTTGGGAGGAAGGTCTAAGAGTGGGCCGGCTGGAGTGCCCGAGCGGTTCTAGGCGCTACAGTCTGGAACTGCGAGACTGCTACGGTCGCAGGTTCGAATCCTGCCTCGGGCATGGATGTGTGTGATGTCCTTAGCTTAGTTAGGCTTAAGTAGCTCTAAGTTCTAGGGGACTGATGACCTCAGAAGTTAAGTCCCATAGCGCTGAGAGCTATTTTCTGAGAGTGGCCAACTTACACAGACGTCCAATCTCAAGCTACCAATCACAATCAAGTAAACAGAGGTTCCGGAATGAAGTATACGGTAAATTGGTTCCCCATTAATTTGAGCACATACATTAGCAGTTTATTACGAGCGCAAATACGCGCACAAACCCCGGTGGGTCTTTCACTCGAAGGATTACTCTATTCCAAAGGCGTCAGCTGTTTGGCGTAGGCCCGCGCTAAACATCACACTCCAAGTGACTCCGGGAACCACACCGAAAACAGGACTGACTAGATAATACTTTAAAAGCTATAATAGGAAGAAAGAGGTAGCTCACCCTTACTGCGATTACTCTGTGTCCGCAGCTCGTGGTCGTGCGGTAGCGTTCTCGCTTCTCGCTTCCCGCGCCCGGGTTCCCGGGTTCGATTCCCGGCGGGGTCAGGGATTTTCTCTGCCTCGTGATGACTGGGTGTTGTGTGACGTCCTTAAGTTAGTTAGGTTTAAGTAGTTCTAAGTTCTAGGGGACTGATGACCATAGCTGTTAAGTCCCATAGTGCTCAGAGCTAACATAAAAATGTTCGCATTTAAAGTGCTCAGAGCCATTTGAACCATTTTTGATTACTCTGCTCATCAGCGAATGTAAAGGCTTCCATAGAGGTTATTATGAGACGAGAAAAGGCCGCCAGCTTCCTAGTGAAATGAGCCGTGACCGATCGTCAATCCTCATGCCCTCCAAAATGTTAGAAATACAATCGTGTTTGGTGAAATTCATACTGAAAGCCGAGACAGCAGTATGGACACGCTCAGTGTACTGAAACAAGGTGCTTGCTAATAATACAAGCGTTCAAGTTCGTTCCTAATAGGTGCTGGAAACTTTCTTTCAATTATATGGCCCCTAAACTGTCCCAGATTTGTTCGCACTCGGAGTACACCTGACAGTAACTCGCTTAACAAGCCCTTAGACCAAGGATAAAGGAGATAAAGAAGGACCAAATGCGAGATCTTGAAGGCGTTAGCATGCAATTCAAACCCCACGATCAACCATAACACTTCACGAACTTGGTTCAACTGGTCAACTGCTATTTCAGTGATGCCATTTAATAATAAAAAAAATAGGATTCGGCAGTTTAACAAAAGATTCCGAAATGGATCCCCCCCAAGAGCTTGGCCTTCAGCCTTTCTAACTTGGAACTGATCAACTGAAACACCCTTTTCCCCAAGCGACCCTTCACTCTCCGAACCCAACGCACCAGCGCTAATCTGTAATTCTTCAGTCCTCGCGTTTAGCTGTTTTACAGCGTCCCTCTGCTGATCACTGAGTGCAAGGTCGGCTATATTGGCAAGACAATTATCGAAATGGCACAATTGGGCCTGAACCCTACACACTTGCTTGCGGGTGGTTTGGTTATCCTCTAAGAATTTAATATTTTGAAATAATTCATCCAAAGCTAACGAAATATTGTAAATAGCAGCACCTACCTCACCGATCCTTTAGAATGAAATGTGGAGAGCCTCGCCCTGTGCCGCATGCACCCCTGCTGTCAGCTCTCAAACACCACCCTCGATGCCTGTGCGACTAATGCGCAGTTCCTACTGAAGATATGTGCGTTTGACGTAGCCTACAGCGGCACATCTCCTTGCCTCAACACTAAACATGGTTGTCTGAAACAAATCGATATCGGTTACAAATAGTACACTTCATAATGACATATGACAGGGGTACACAATTCCCCCCCCCCCCCGCCCTCTCACCCTCCCTGGGATTAGCCAACAGGAACGCAGACAATCCTATCATCAGCCATTTTATTGATGCAGTGCTATCAATTCTAGGCCTGCACGCGTCTTCAGTTCCGAATCACCCAGGAAATTTTAACTTGAACCAAAAACAGTTAAACTGTTTATAGTGGACGGTAACACAATGCCAAGGGCCACTCAATATCATTATTATTTTTTAGACATGCAATATTTCGGACGCTTTCACAATTTGCTATGTTCTGCTCTCTCAGCTTAAAGCTAAGTACCTCAAGTTTCTGTTCAAATTCAAATGGCCCTGAGCAGTATGGGACTTAACATCTGAGGTCATCAGTCCCCTAGAACTTAGAACTACTTAAACCTAACTAACCTAAGGACATCACACACATCCATGCCCGAGGCAGGATTCGAACCTGCGACCGCAGCAGTCCCGCGGTTCCAGACTGCAGCGCCTAGAACCGCTCGGTCACTCCGACCGGCCAAGTTTCTGTTGAAAGAATTTCTGACGCCTTATGATTATTGTGTTGCTCATCCAAGAAACATAATGTTACATTTTAGAACTCTTTTTCTCTGGGTTGGGGGAGGGTGGGGGAAACGGTAATAGGGCAATGTGCTTTTATGTGACCGGGAACACTCAGTTGGGAATCATGTAGTCTAATACGCAACCAAAATACGTAAAAACGACACTGTCACTGAACTAGTTACGACAGAAAATAGATGCCATGTTTTGAAAAAGTCCCTAGATTCAAGGGCCAGATGATACCCGCCATTCTCTGGACTATCGTTAAAATGTATTTGGATCACAATGCTCGTTGCAACCGAAGCACTTCTTCCCTATCGTGGTCGCCATTGTTTGGCCGCCTGCTGCAGAAAGAGCAGCAAGTGGATGCCACCACTTCGGCCTCCATGGGGCTCCCCCAGCGCTTCGGCGGTGCTGCCATTGTCCTCCAGACTTCCATCAATGACACAGTCATTAAAACACTCGCAGCAGTCCGTAACAGCGCTCCACCACCATATCTGAGCAATAGTTACCGTTCCGCGCTACAAAGCGTCTTCGCGTTGCCCCCACATTCGATCCCTTCGATTTTAAACTCAAAGAAACGCCGATGCTAGTCAAAAGTCTCCCCTTTATGATCTAACATTTAGCTATCCACCTTGAAGTACACTCCTTTAGAAAGATGCATTTTCGACCATCGTCCTTGAACACAGAGCAGGCAGCAAAGTCGGTTTATCCATATGACACACGATACGGGCAACGCTCCGGCACAACCGCAGTGCGAAATTTTAAAGTACATCATAAACAGTTATCAGATTTAATTGAAAGTAATAACACGTTTTAGGTACTTTTGCGCATGTTTTTCAGCATTTTTAAAGCACTGGATATAGTAGATAATTGATATAAAATTGTATCTGTTTCCAAACGTTTGAAAACTACATACATCGCAATTAAATTTTAGGAACTCAATACTCTACATGTTTTGAGTCGGCACAATAAATGTATGTTCCGTTCCGTTCTGGTCTGCTGTACATTATTAAGAAATTGTTCCACAATAATGGCTCAGAAATGCGGACAAGAAGGTATGAGGACAGCAGGTTTGCCGGAGATCTGCTGACATCACCTTTGCCAGGTAGTGCACCTATCCCTCGGCACCAGGGAGGGACTTGCCCGGGCTGACGTTGTCCGCAAGTCTCCACTTTCAAACAGTCCTATCTGCATCTTTCCTGCCACCACCAGTACACAAGGGGCCTCCACGCGTTCAATATATATTAAGTATAGTATATTGTCAGTCCTGCAACATAATGAAGCCATACTGAAGCCAACATCATACCGTCTATAGTTACGTGAGTGTTTTCATTTATAAAGGCGACTTTAGGAAGCCATGATGTGGAAGAACGATTAAGCGTTCGTTGCTATTTTATTTAGTACGTCAAAAAACAATAACCAAAGCAAAAACACATACGTGAGTGTTTGAAAAAATAGTTTCATGTTAACTTGCTCACTGAAATACAATTTCTGTCGCGGTTTATGAAAATTATTAATGGTGTCACGGGGCAGAGCAAAGAAAAAAACACGGTAATTAGAGAAGGAAGTTTAGAAGTAACTGAAATTTCTCGAGACAGGAAAGTCATTTTCGTGAAATTTAGTGTTGTATCAGAAAACGTCGGGAGTATAATTGCCATAAAAACCTGTGAAGCAGTTATATTTGTCGTTAAATAATGTTATCAGTTAATTAAAGAAAAATAAATAATTTTTGTAATTTGTAATTATTATTTCATATAGCATGAAAATCATTGCTACCATACAGCAATATGCAAAGGTAAACAAGTGAAGATGAAAGTCTCAAATGTATAGAGGTATTGATCAGCGTGTAACCATTTTTGCAGCTGGGTGTCCAGATTCCTTAATCACCTGTGATAAGTTCGTGAGGCTCACGTGCATTTTACAGACTACTTGTTACTGTATAAATGTTTGAACTGGGAGCAGTTTTCTATAGTTGCATATACTGTCATTTAATACGACAACCTAATTAAGTGTTTAAAAGGAAACAGTGTCCTATAGAGTATTTTAGAAACCATATTCCAAAGTGTTTGATGTACTTATTATTAACAGAATCTTCCGTCGGTTCTTGGTAGAACAACATTATAATTAATGAAAAGCACCAGTTTGCTTTTGTTCTACAATATTACTTTTATTGTTAACCGGTTTTCGGCTTACAAGGCCATCTTCAGACACATAAATGTCTGAAGATGGCCTTGGAAGCCGAAAACCGGTTAACAATAAAAGTAATATTGTAGAATAAAAGCAAACTGGTACTTATTAATGTATAAAATTATGCAACTTACGAATTTTGTATTAAAATACTACACAAAATTTCGATCTGAGGAACTAGCTTTTGTTTTATTTCAGATTTGTTGTACGAAGACATGAAAGGATGCATATTCTGTTATTACAGTGATATTCTTAGACGTGGCAATGAATTTTGGTTTTTTATAGAACAATTGCATTTTCCACGTTAAACACCAACTGAACGATCTGCGTTTTTCATACACACATCAAAAAAAGGTTTGCATCACCCCGGTTCCCAGAACCCCTGACTTTGGAAATTGCATCACAGACACAGTCCCTTTGTAGCTTCTGTAAAGTTTGGAAGGTTGAAAGGCGAGGAACTGGCAGAAGTACAGCTGTGAGGACGGGGAGTGAGTTGTGCTTGGGTAGCTCAGATGGTAGATGACTTGCCCGCGAAAAGCAAAAAATTTCCTGAGTTCGAGTCTCGGTCCGGCACACAGTTTTAATCTGCCAGGAAGTTTTATATCAGCGCACACTCCGCTGCAAAGTGAAAATAACATTCTGGAAATATCCCCCAGTCTGTGGCTAAGCCATGTCTCCGCAATATCCTTTCTTTCAGGAGTGCTAATTCTGCAAGGTTCGCAGGAGAGCTTCTGAAAAGTTTGAAAGGTATAAAACGAGGTACTGGCAGAAGTAAAGCTGTGAGGACGGGACGTGAGTCGTGTTTGGGTAGATCAGACAGCCAGCACGATAACTCAGCGTGTTCGGTCAGAGGGTTAGCTGCCCTGTGTAATGAAAAAAACTGAGTTAATGGATCAACGACGAACCGAAACGGGTGTCTTCCGACGTCCGCCCCGAGCAGATAAAACGAACAAAGTGAGATTAAAAAAAAAATGATGGTAGAGCACTTGCTCGCGAAAGGCAAAGGTCCCTAGTTCGGGTCTCGGTGCGGCACACAGTTATAATCAGCCAGGAAGTTTCATATCAGCGCACATTCCGCTGCAGAGTGAAAATCTCATTCTGCAATTCCGCTCAGCATGTCTCTAACGGAGAATTGTATAAGTATCGTCAGGAGAAGCTTTAGCAACAGCTATGGTGATATCAATCCCTCTCACATATGCAAATGTGCTCCGAAAGGACGCCCCACTGAACAGTGACCTCACCCAACAGTTGGACAGACCCGTCGAAAAGCCGACATCGGTGGATGACGACATGAGGACGGAGGCGGTCGTGACACACCTCAACGAACAGCAACGACCGATACCAATAGTACAGAGATCGGAAGAGCAAATGATCGTCGTCACTCAGGTAGTGCCTTCGTCTCAGGCCGCAGTGGCTACAGAGACTCTCGTCCACATTCGGATACAGAAACGCACAGGCGTAAGCAACGATGCCCGAAACGACACAAAGAACGATAAGTCACCCCGTCAGGCGACTGATTAATACGTACGCAGGGCGACGATAAAAAAAAGTGGACGAAGAAGACGGCCACCTAAGAGAGGGTACCGAGACGTCACATCCAGAGCACCACCGTTCCGACAGTAGCATACGCCAAGAGCGACCTGAAAAGCAAGAGAACGCAGAGTTGCCAGTATGCCGCCGCCAATCCAAGATAGCAGGGGAGACAACACAGAAAAACTGGGCTGGAAAGACCCATCCGACGCAGACTTGTCCCATGGAGATTTGGCTGATGATTGCGAAGGGGACCAAATGATACGCGCAACAGGCGGGCGACACGGCGGGGGCGGCGCCCGTTAAAAGTTAGACTTACAAGCAACGACGGCGGACAGGACGGAGCCGTGTAACGAGTTAGAACAACAAAAACAGACAGTGCAAACTTCCATGGCCGAGACACTGGTCTCTGTCAATATCAGTAGAGTCGTAAATTAGGATGTCTATACTCAGAGATATGCTACAAGCGGCGGACATCGACAACGTCCTACTACAGAAAGTATACGTCAATGAACTTCCTGTCATGTACAGTCGTGGACAAAACGAGCGAGACCCCTCGCCTTTTCGTTATGCTGATCCGCACAGCTTTAAAGTCTCCTACACAGCATAACAGGCAAGGCGACGAAGTGCTACCAACATACTATACACAGGCGTGAAATTGAAAAACTATCCGAAATTTGTCAGACAGTTTTGAATCATGTGTAAGACTAAATTAATACTGATTAGTGTGTTAACCTCAACACCTAGGCCCGCATCTCGTGGTCGTGCGGTAGCGTTCTCGCTTCCCCCGCCCGTGTTCCCGGGTTCGATTCCCGGCGGGGTCAGGGATTTTCTCTGCCTCGTGATGGCTGGGTGTTGCGTGCTGTCCTTAGGTTAGTTAGGTTTAAGTAGTTCTAAGTTCTAGGGGACTGATGACCATAGATGTTAAGTCCCATAGTGCTCAGAGCCATTTGAACCATTTGAACCATAACAGCTAAATATAAGATATAAGTGAAAGAAGAAACGCTAATTAGTATGAACTGTACTAATAAAAAAGAATTTCAGCTTATCGATATAATATAACTGTTTTAGTAAGACAAAGTACCCCAGATCGGTACGAATTAGCAAAATATTATGCACATTCGGCACCGAAATGATCTGTGTCAACGTTCAGAAAAGTCATACTGGATTACCATTGCTGACCTTCCATTAAAGTGTGCAAATTTAGCAATGCGTAAAGATTCATAACGAAATTCAGTTGAAAGTCATTCAGTGCCACACTTAAGTCATTTCAGTTACTGACACAAGCGGAAAAAGTAGGCAGTAACAAGTATGAAATTCTACAAGAGTTTCACATCGACATCCACAGGGTGCCAGTACAGAATAATGTCAGCAATAAAACGTATTGGGGACGCGATAATTGTTTAAAATTCCTTTATTGATAGTCTATCTGCCCCCATCGAGATTAGAATCGGAAACAAACCGGACCTCCCTTGCAGTAGCAATCACCTTTCACTACGCTAGCAGACAACCCAGGCAAACAGCACTCTATTATTACCCCAGACATGAATAAGCCGGCAATTTCGTAATTAGAAATGGCAAAATGATTTCCATTTTGTGTTGCATAGAGTTTTATGGACTCAAAAATATGTATTTTCTACCTTGACGTCACCGCTTATGTGACAACCATGCGGGATGTTTATCGAAATAACAAAAAACTGTTATTAGCGAGTAAATTTAGCAAGATAATTCTGCACCAACACAGGAAATAAAAGGCGACGTAGCTGTCAAAAGTATTCTACAATGTTTCGAATTCTCCATTAGACGTGTCACAGCCAGAAAACGTTCATTAGCCAAAGTGTTCCTTAAGGTGGCTAGTAATGGGAATGCTCGCACATTTAAAACGCGGTGGCATTAATAGTGGGATCTGAATTACCACATGTATAAGCAAATTGATTTTATTTGCATTCCTTTAAACGTGATTTGGATCGAAAGCGTAGCTACAATTAGTATGCTAATGTATCGACTGCAACTAGAACATTTCGAATAAAGAGTAGGGGGAATTAGTTATGCGGCCCTCATCTTCAGTAACTGTGGTAACTATCTTGGTTGTTAGGATTCCGTGACGTAAATCGGTAAAAATGGAACTAGTCTCACTTTCTTGACCGTCTATCTGTCTACCCAACCCTTAAAACCCGTTTACCTCGAGAACGGGTGGACATAATAAGTGGAAACATATCGCACTTCCTGCGGTATACGGTCCCCTGGCGGTGTAAAAAAAGTGAGCTATGTCAACGCAATCTAAAGATACGGCCGTATATGTAAAGAAAATTCACGCGAAAGGCAAAAAAATATCTCTGAGAACTATGCCACCAAACTGCTTAGGGCATCAGTCCCCTAGATCTAGAACTACTTCAACCTGCCTAACCTAACACACATCCATGGCCGGGGGAGGATTCGAACTGACGGCGCAAGGAGCCGAGCAGTCAGCGATATGACGCCGTTGAGCGCACGGCTAAACCGCGCCGGCAAGCTGTTAATGTCATCTGGTGTTACTAAAAAGTTATTCACTTCTGGTGAATGATTTTCTGCGCTGTTCATTTAAAATAGAATAACTAAAATATATTCGATATTACGGAAGAGGGAGGACGCCTAATTCATTTCCCCTTGTCTTCATTCATGATGTTAGATTCGAAATTTGAGCATACGGACTATCCATAACGACAAAAAATGGTTCAAATGGCTCTGAGCACTATGCGACTTAACATCTGAGCTTAGCTTATCAGTCGCCTAGAACTTAGAACTAATTAAACCTAACTAACCTAAGGACATAACACCCACCCATGCCCTAGGCAGGATTCGAACCTGCGACCGTAGCGGTCGCTCGGCTCCAGACTGAAGCGCCTAGAACCGCACGGCCACTCCGGCCGACCTCATAACCACACTTTGATCCAAGTCATAGTCACAGATATGCGAATACAACACACTGGCTTATACTTGAGGTATTTCGTTTCCTCTGAAGTGGTGGTAGACGATGCAGTAGCAATCACCATACGTACGATCTCCCTCCGGAGGCAGCAGGTGTGGTGTGGTGATTGCGTCTTCGAAGCGCGAGTTTCTCCAGTGCTAGCTATCTCAGCACATCAGCTGAGCGAACTTGCATATTATGTTGATAGCACTTCGTCGCCTTGCCTGTTATGCTGTGTAGCAGACTTTAAAGCTGTGCGGATCAGCATAACGAAAAGGCGAGGGGTCTCGCTCGTTTTGTCCACGACTGTACATGTAAGAATCCTACATATCACACACCTCCGAAACTGTCAGCGGCATGGCAATACTTCTCAAAAAGAAACACCACGGCAAAGGAGGTAATGTAGCTACCGTTATGGCGGGGATTAGCAATGACAGTGCTTTATGTAAGACTCATCAACATCTGTGCACGGTAGGCCACCGACAGGAGACGAGAGCGTTCCTCTTCTTGGCAGAAAAAAAGTGTCCCGCCCTTCCAAAGTCGACATGACCGTTTAATCCTAGGCGGCGATTTTAATTGTGTACTTGCACCGACAGATCATTTTCCTCGATATACCCTGATATATCATTCAGTGCCCAAAGCTACTAGTAGAGAGCATGCTTCTGGTTAACACCTTGGAGCATGTCCATGGTCTCTGTCCTGGATACATCCATACCATCAGTCACTCCGCTAACCGTCTCGACCGAATACATATTACATGCGGTCTTGCCGCTGGCGTCCTCGAAGCGGAACTGTGGCCTACACTGACCGTACGGCAGCAATACGTACGATCTCCCTCCGGAGGCAGCAGGTGTGGTGTGGCCGCGGTCCTTCGAAAATGAACGTGCCCATCTGAGGGCCCAGCTTGACGAGACGCTTTTCAGAATCTTAGGAAATTGTAATGCGCCAAACGCCTTCCTCTGGGAAAAGCACATCACTAGATAATATCGCGTCAATTTACCATCGGCTTTAATATTTTGAGTGACTGAAGGGTTTATTAAGAGGTTTGTAAAGATTTCTCACATTTTTTGTGTTAAAATGTTGAAGATATGTGAAAAATCCGTGTACTGTCAAGTCGAAGAGTTTGCAACGCTCAGCAGAGTGCTGGGATAAATTCTAGTGTCCGATTCCATTCGTTGGCCTTGACCAATGATGTTACACCTAAGGCAAAGATGCTGCATATCGGCAATCTATGAAGCGAACGGATCATGCTGCGGAAGCAAACGGAACTTCGCAGGAGACATAAACATAGCAAAGCCTTTCAGACAAACAAAAATTACGCGAAACGAAATGTAGTGTGAGGAGGGCTATGCGAGAGGCGTTCAATGAATTCGAAAGTAAAGTTCTATGTACTGACTTGGCAGAAAATCCTAAGACATTTTCGTCTTATGTCAAAGCGGTAGGTGGATCAAAACAAAATGTCCAGACACTCTGTGACCAAAATGGTACTGAAACGGAGGATGACAGACTAAAGGTCGAAATACTAAATGTCTTTTTCCAAAGCTGTTTCACAGAGGAAGACTGCACAGTAGTTCCATCTCTAGATTGTCGCGCAGATGACAAAATGGTAGATATCGAAATAGACGACAGAGGGATAGAGAAACAATTAAAATCGCTCAAAAGAGGAAGGCTGCTGGACCTGATGGGATACCAGTTCGATTTTACACAGAGTACGCGAAGGAACTTGCCCCCCTTCTTGCAGCGGTGTACCGTAGGTCTCTAGGAGAACGTAGCGTTCCAAAGGATTGGAAAAGGGCACAGGTCATCCCCGTTTTCAAGAAGGGACGTCGAACAGATGTGCAGAACTATAGACCTATAACGTCGATCAGTTGTAGAATTTTGGAACACGTATTATGTTCGAGTATAATGACTTTTCTGAAGACTAGAAATCTACTCTGTAGGAATCAGCATGGGTTTCGAAAAAGACAGTCGTGTGATACACAGCTCGCGCTATTCGTCCACGAGACTCAGAGGGCCATAGACACGGGTTCCCAGGTAGATGTCGTGTTTCTTGACTTCCGCAAGGCGTTCGATACAGTTCCCCAGAGTCGTTTAACGAACAAAGTAAGAGCATATGGACTAACAGACCAATTGTGTGATTGGATTGAAGAGCTCCTAGATAACAGAACGCAGCATGTCATTCTAAATGGAGAGAAGTCTTCTGAAGTAAGAGTGATTTCAGGTGTGCCGCAGGGGAGTGTCATGGGACCGATGGTATCGGAAGTTCACTGAGGCTTTTTGCAGATGATGCTGTGGTGTATCGAGAGGTTGTAACAATGGAAAATTGTACTGAAATGCCGGAGGATCTGCAGCGAATTGACGCATGGTGCAGGGAATGGCAATTGAATCTCAATGTAGACAAGTGTAATGTACTGCGAGTACATAGAAAGAAAGATCCTTTATCATTTAGCTACAATATAGCAGGTCAGCGACTGGAAGCAGTTAATTCCATAAATTATCTGGGAGTACGCATTAGGAGTGAATTAAAATGGAATGATCATATAAAGTTGATCGTCAGTAAAGCAGATGCCAGACTGAGATTCATTGGAAGAATCCTAAGGAAATGCAATTCGAAAACAAAGGAAGTAGGTTACAGTACGCTTGTTTACCCACTGCTTGAATACTGCTCAGAAGTCTGGGATCCGTACCAGATAGGGTTTATAGAAAAGATCCAACGGAGAGCAGCACGCTTCGTTACAGGATCATTTAGTAATCGCGAGAGCGTTACGGAGATGATAGATAAACTCCAGTGGAGGACTCTGCAGGAGAGACATTCAGTAGCTCGGTACGGGCTTTTGTTAAAGTTTCGAGAACATACCTGCACCGAAGAGTCAAGCAGTATATTGCACCCTCCTACGTATATCTCGCAAAGAGACCATGAGGATAAAATCAGAGAGATTAGAACCCACACAGAAGCATACCGACAATCCTTCTTTCCACGAACAATACGAGACTGGAATAGATGGGAGAACCGATAGAGGTACTCAAGGTACCCTCCGCCACACACCGTCAGGTGGCTTGCGGAGTATGGATGTAGATGTAGATGTAAACAAACGAATATAGCACGCGATAAATTAATACATTTAACGCGATTATTATTTACGCACGAATTACGTGTAAACGAGTTGAAGATAATCGGCACAGAGAACCACAAACTGTATTACAGTATAGCGCACGGTGGAGTCGTCCTATTCCAAAATTACGTTAATTCTATTATTGATTCAAACGGGAGAAGCACAGGAAAGTTGGGGTTTCGGGCGGGGAGAAATTAAATTAGACCAGAACAACGAAAAAATAAAGCGAATTATAACAAACGCGAATTACTAATTTAAAGTATGGAGAAACGAACACCGTAAATCCTAAACAAAGCAGCTACTCAAGTAACGGAAACCAATTTCAAGTTAACCAATATTGGAATCAGTAACAGAATTGACCTATATTCTAGGCATCGATTCCAATATTACTAACTTTACTGCAGAAGTTCAAAGAGCAGCTGCGAATGCAGAAATTGTATTATATTTAACACAGGATCTGGAAAAATTGTATAATTAATGAAAAAGCAAGTAGGTGGAATTGGCAACTAGAATTGACGTATGTAGTAGGTCAATTATAGTTATCGATTCCAATGTTTGTAGCTGTTTCGCTGTAAATCAGAGAACAATTACTAGCGGAAAAATGTTATTAGATTTGAGGCACCTGCTAGAAAAACACGATCCAGTTAATGAACCATTGTATCGAAAAAAGGAGCTAATGAATGACCTATCGAATAGTTGGAATAGGTAACTGGAATTGACCTATATAAGAGGTCAATTCTAGTTTTCGATTCCAGTGCTTGTAGCTGTTTCGCGGCAATTAGATAGCAATTACGAGCGAAAAAATGTTATTACATTTGAGATAACTGCTGGAAAAGTAAAGACCCAATTAATGAATTTTCAAACAGATGGAATCGGTAACTAGAATTCACCTCATATGTAGGTCAATTCTAATTACCTATTCCAATATTACTTTTTCACAAAACTTCCGAGAGCAAACACGAGTGCAGACATTGTATTATGTTTACCACGTGCACTGCGGAAACGATCTAAGTAATGAACCATCGAATAGTTGGACACGGCAACTATAAGTGATCTATATAGGAGGTCATTTCTAGCTACCGATACTAATATTAACGTTTCGCGGTAGTACAAAGAGCAATTACAAACGCAAAAATCTTATAACACGTGAGAAAAGCGCTTAAAAATCGATCTTGTTAGTAAACTACAAAGTACGCCAGACTTACAAAAAATGAAAATCTTTACAAAAATTATTGCACACTTAAAAAGTAAAACGCAAAAATGACCAAACCTTGGAACCGATAACTATACTACACGACAGTGACACCACCTACAGTCGCTCCAAAGTAACACTCACTAAAATTGATACCTCAGGAATGAAAGTTAAATTAAGAGAAGTATAGTAAAAACATCGAAATGGAAAACATAACAGTGACTTCATAAAAGGAAACTTACCACATATGAACTTCCAAAGGAGTGAAAGATCTAGGCTGACAAGAAGAATAAAATAAGGCCATAACAAGAAATAATAATGTTAGGAGGTCAAACTGTAGCGAAATACTCAACATTCAGAATAACTAACCAAAAAATTAATAAGAAACACAAACTGCCAGGCACGAAAGAGGCACCACTTAGGTCTGTTCTTCCCTACCACCCGCCCTCAACCGGAATTTAAAGTAATAAAAAAATTATATCCAAAGTCAATCACTTAAAACCCCCCATCACAAGACACAGCAACACCCCTCACAACACCATTGCAACCAAAAAAATATTAAACGACAGAAAAACCTCCTCCCAGAGAAATAAAAAAAAAGCAGCAGACCCACAGTACAGTAACAGAAAAACACGCAACGTAAAACAAGAAGAAAATATCAGATCCACCACCTAACTAACAAAACGAGACTTGTATATTTTGCTGAATATTTTCATAAGTGCAAGACACAATAACCTTTAGGAATACTCTTCCTCCAACAGTATTCATGTAAATGCCTTTGCAACACTGCAATCCTTCTCTTTACCCGCCCCCAATACCACTCGATTGTATTGGTACATGCCCCCATCTTGTAATCTTTAAACTGAATATTGTGATTCACGGCCAAATTATGATAACCCCTTTCACCCAACCCCTTGTACGAAGCAAACCCATCCGACATGGATATGGAACCTACTTCCACATATTCTTCTAGTAAAAATGTCAACACTTCCTTTGTGCGATTTGGTACGACCCTAAATACAACATCAGCACAATCCCCTCCAGAAACTGCTACTCCAAAAACTCATAGCCCAACAACCTTATGCCCCATGTCATACTTTCTCTTTTCAAAATGTGACTCGCCTACTTCAACTGTAACCCCTCCCCCCTCCACAATGATCCCCTATACTTAAAAAAATTCCCCGTAGACTTCTCTACAAAATGAAAACCAGTAAACTACAGAGCCACACACCTGCTTCGTGCATGACACATTTACAAGAATATTGATAGCAAAAATAGTGGGTTAACATGACTATTACTTCTAAATTCAGCCTCGATCTTTCGAACCAGGTCCCCCTGCATATAGATCTCCACATATTATTTTTTCTGCACCTCCAGATGCATTTGTCGGAAGTTCGTGATGATGGAACTTTTGTCAAAACCAAATAATTTCCACAAACACAGCATTTGGAAAAGTCTGCAATAACACCCAATGATTGCAAAAATCTTATAGTTGATTTACGGCCAGTCCTTCTCTGTAAACACAACTGACTCACCTACAAGGAAAAGGAATTGCTTGAGAAACCAAGATCTTATAAATCACGACTACTTTCATTAACAAAAGATGCCGAAAACAAAGTACGATATGAAAACAAAACAATGTACAACGAATTTGTAATATACGCGCGTAACGAGGAAATCTAGAGAAATCATTTAACGTTCACTGACCCCAATCTGTGAAACAAACAAAATAACGTCAAACATTACGTCATTGGTCAAAGCCGGCGGGTGGAATCGGACACTAGAATTTACCCAACTGCAGAATAGCGGCGTGTGGCAAAGAAGACAGCTGCGGAGCAGTTGGCCACCAGAAACCTTTGACGGCGTCAGCTAAGAAGAAACCCTTATTGTTGAAGAGAGAATTAGCGTGATGGGTTTGTTCGCAGAGGATGGTTCTTGGCTTTTCCTTTTAAAATTTGAGTTCAGTATCCGAGTATTGTTCAAGTATTGAGCCTCGACAGAGATTATCTCAAGGACGTGATGAGACTGGCTCACAGCTCTGCAACGGGGATAGAACTCAAGTGTGTTCGAAGCAGTTCTAAGTCGATTAGAAATATATTTTGAGAACATTATCGGCTTGTGTAGAAAATGATTATTTCGCCGATTTTGGTGGAGTGTAGACACACCACGTATAGGAAAAGCTCGGAGTAATTGGAATGTGAGATTAGTTTTTCCTACTTGTGATTTAGCCACGTGTTTGTAGGCGAGCCGTGTTTCAATATTTTTCAGAGATTTTCCGTTTAGCACTGTGGCTACAGCAAACTGAATGCCGGTTTTTCAACCGTTTGTTAGTAAAAAATAAAAAAGATAGGTTATGACCTGATTAAACAAATACCGAAAAACACCGTTTCAGAGGCAAAATATCGGTATCGGTATTATGAGGAAGATTTTTGTCATCCCTACTATACTGCACTCCGGCAGTCAGCTACTGCGCAGTTTCTAGGTGGATTGGTCCTTTGAAGACGTGCAGCTTTATGTGCTTCTGTTAACAAATGGCCTTTCACCGTTTCCAGATGCGCGTTACATGCAGTTCCCTTCGCAAAGTTTGCTGCGAAAATGATTAAGATGGACCTGTGTACACAGACAGCAGCAATTCCTGTCGTTTTGGATCCGATAGTCATTGACTATACCTGGCAGGAAAGTTGTATGTGACGTGTGGCTTCTCTACTATTTACTATACTATACGGTCGCCAAAATCTATTTTGTATCATACACAACCGTGCCGCTTGGTAAAGGCGTTCAGGTGTTTCCATTAGTTCGTAATAATTTATGTTTATTTTTTCCCTGTACAACGTTTTGCGATGTCTGTACGAAGAAGCAGTAGAATCGTTTGGCAGTATAGAGCAGTCACCGAGAGGGTTAGGCTCAGCTGCTTCTTCGGAGCTTACCTTGGCATCACTCAGCAAAATTTGAATACAGACTACGGATGAACTGTTCTGTGTTGACAACTGTAATAACTAAACAAGGATCACCGTTGCATTAGTACCGTTTTTGACGATGAGAGTGATTTTGTGTGCGCGCTTGTGTGTGTGTGTGTGTGTGTGTGTGTGTGTGTGTGTTTGTGAGAGAGAGAGACGCAGAGAGAGAAAGAGAGAGAATGATTAAATAATTTTGGCTCTTATTCTTAATCACAATTCTCTATAAAAATAGTTTTGATTGGTACAGAATAAAAACTGTTAAATTATGTACAGTTTATTACGAACATGCAATCTGTGTCGTACATGACAGTGGTACTGTCTTTTCAAGTTTTTATCCAATTATGTGCTGTTACCACACTTTTAGTGTCGTCTCGATCTCTAACAGATCATCATTGATTTTTCTGTAGCTTTCTTCTCCCTTCAGGACAAGTGAAATCCAAGTCTACTGTTTCTTGAATTATTGTAGTCGTGGTTTTGTTTTGATGTTTATCGCGGCTTGTTCATGAGACTTTGTCTTTTGTGTCTGCAAGAGCACTTTCATTTCCATGAGACACACACCACTTATGACGTCATTTTCGGCATCCCTTGTGGGCTCAACTCTTTGATATGCCGCCTCAGTAATGGGCGTCGCATTGTTTATTCTGAATGCGAGTTCCTCCACTTCTTCACAGATGGCACACATACACAGGTATCTCATACAACGTTCACAAAATCGTTCTCTCTCTTCCCCTGATGGCTCTTCTTGTTAACAGGCCTGTAACAAGTGTGTATTGTCTCTTTTCTGATGGCGTGATAGAAGAAGAAATGGCAGAGGAAAAGGAAGACAAAGGCGATTATAGGACACTGTTGACTCCTCATCACCAAATGTGAGGTCTTGCCCACTCGTCGCATATAGGGTGCCTAAGGCATACTGCGTTCTCGGATTGGTATACAACAATTCAAGCAAATAATATTAGAAGTTATCTTTAAATAAAGCAGATCGACATTACTTAACTTTGTATTTAGAACAAGTGTTGCAAGTGATGAGCGACATGCAAACAGCAAAGTCCAAACAAGCAATGGATATGGATCACTTATAACTGTTCTCGTAGCACTTTCTGCTAGGCCGTGCTAATACTCTGCGAATACTGTCGACTAATCTCCATCCGAGGCTGGCAGGAGAGGCGCTTCTGTTCCCTTTGGCTAGGGGGCTGTTGTGTACATAGTTCCCCGTAGTTAGCGCTGACACAACTTTCCCACTAGAGCGCGCCCCGCTAAGCACAACAGCGCAGACACAGCACTTGTCCGTCTCCGCACTACGAGATGGCGCTGCCTTAGAAACGGACCAAATTCTGCTTCCACCGATACGCATATTAATATGAGATTGCCGCTAATGTAGAACCGTTTCTCCTCGTGGATCACCCTCGCGCAGTGATCCCTGAACGCGCGAGGTATTATAACGAGTGTACAGACCTCCGATTAGTCCGTCTGCATTTACCTGCAACAGTCTGTACCACTCTGCATTTGTCTGTACCAATAGTCAAGTTTCAGTCTGCGCCTAATAAAATTACCATACTCCTGTACATAGCCATGAAGATAAATGTATAGACACTTTTGTCAAGTTTCAGAGATATATGTGAGAATAAGATTAACGTACCAATACCAAAGGAACTTCAGATTGTCGATTGTAAATAGCATCCAGAACCAAGTTAGTTAGTTTTTATGCTTGTTATTATTTTAATAAATGTGTGTGAAAATTAATCAAGTTATGTTTAAAGTTGGTCACCGTCAATCTGCTACTCTAAGCGTGCAAGTGGCATTTCTACCATCTGAGCTAATGGCAGAAGATAAACACACCACGATAAGACCACGAGACATGTTGCTGACAGTCGCCTACTTCGTTAGAGCGACAAGTCAAATAATCTGAAGGTGTGTGTACCGAAGGTCTTACAGTACGCACACCACAGGGGTATTACTGTCGTGAGTGGTCCTAACCAGCACACCATTGGCCGACGTTGTTTCACCGCCATCACTGGCCTTGCATTCCTCATCTTCGTCCTGGTGCTTGTGGTTACGTCAGAACAGACTGTTAGGACAATAACTGAAGTTACTCGGCAGAATGACGATAAGGGGAAGGGACAGGACGACACTATGTCTGTTCAGTGCATAATTCCTATAGTGCTAGAAGATGCAAGAGGAGATAAATTATGCAGTCAAGGGCTGGGATTAAAACACTTAAAGCATATAAGTGCTACTCTAAGATGAAGAGCCCAAGGGTGAATTTGTGATGTGCCGCTCAAACCAGTACAAAGAAAGGAAAAAAATGCAGCATAGATATTTCAGGCATGTATAGATAAAACAATATGAAATTTGGGGATAGGAGCGATGGTGGATGGTACTGCTGGCTGCTTGCAGCAAGTCATGTACTCATATTATCCATACACATGCAAACTACAAACAGTAAAAGGCTGTACATATAGATTGTGATCTTTACCATCTTTGTTAGTAATATGAAGGGAGTGCTAATTGCAAAGCATAAGTATGTATCGAAACAAAACTTTTAAGGGCGAAAGGACTGCTATAAGACGAGTGTCCATTTATCTACAGTAACTGCCGGTAAGTAACAATTTATCTAATAAAGCAGTTGTTGTTTCATGTTTATCTGTGATATACAGTAGTAGAAATATGTAGAAATAGTATATAGATGAGAGCTCTGGACCAAAGAACATTTTCGAATAAAAATTCCAGGTTGCAAACAAAGAATCCAATTTTGGAGTCATCAGCAACCAAGAAACCTCATTTGCCTACACAAAAAACCAAATTCTCATAACCCCATTTAATATTTTTAAATTTAATAAATTTTATTTTTTACAATTAAGAACCAAAACGTCTTATTTGCCGATATCAACAAAAAAAACAGATTCCCATTTAGAAATATTCAAATGCAATAAATTATATTCTTTATAAACAAGAGCCATCAACCAACAATCTCAAAAGGTACATTTAACAGAAAACGTTTTAAAAAAATCTTATTTCACTCTGCATAAATACAAACAAAACAAATATGAACAAAAAGTACAACTATTTAAAAACATTAAAAACTGTTGTAAGGGAAACTATGTATTTAGTCACAGAGGCTTAGAAAATTATTGTAAAGAAAATAGTTATTCAAATGTAAATACATAGGATCTGTTTGGGTTTATTCATTATTTTAAAGGGAAAGAAATATGTAATGAAATAAAGAAGAGAGAACTGATATATACAACTTTAAAAGAACTTAATCAATTGTCAGAACATACAATTTAAATAATTATTAAAAACTTAGTAAACAAAAATTAACTGATCTTATTGTAATTACTGCTAACAATATTAATAACAATGATAATGATAATAAATTGAATTAAAAATCTTTAAAGAACTTCATCAAATTTGTAAACCAAAAAATAATATTATTTTAAACTTAAAAAGAAGATAATTCATCTTATCATACCTGCCAGTGTCCTCTTAACTGCCATGTGCGTCACATCTCCTGAGCAGCAAGCTACGTAAATTTAAGTATTAACTGTGTTTTTCTTACTTGTCACTTTTTCTGTATGTTATTGCTTTTAAGAAGCTTTAATTTTTGAGTAGTAGTAGTAGTGTTCAACAGATTTCGTGTTTCGTTTGAATACAGTCCAGAGACAGTTAGTGCTTATTTCCATTGTTTCCAACATGAAGGGTCTAGTAACCACAGTTTAGTCAGCTGTCAGCCTCCTTTAGTGAATTAGCAGCCCAGATAAAAGTTGATTGCTTAACTCTCTACAGTAAATTGTTGATTTCTTAGGATGAATAGGATGTGTGACTGCTGTGTACAGATGCAGGGGCTGGCCACTGTTCATGAATAGCTGAATGTGTTGATGCCCAAGGTCAGCCATCTTCAGGCTGCTACTTCAGAGTGTAGCAGCAGTGGATAGTCTGGTGTGTCGCACAGTACACACTAGGAGTTACATACTTCACTCACGGTCCCTGCTGGAGTTAGTAAATCAGTTGTGACAAATTACATTACCGTCGAGTATTATAAAAATGTTTAACTTACAAAATAAAACAATATAGAGAAATTCATTTGCTTAGATCAATTAAATATGAATTATATATAGTTGAATGTAATAAAATTGCTTTAAGTTCTCATAATGATCAATGTGTTGTGGAATTAATACATTACAACACTGTCATTATAAACTAAATCTATATACAACAGAAGATGACAAAAATGATTTGTTAAGACATTCTTTCCAAAAAATTTACAAACAAGTTTTCCTTAGAAACATTCTTCTTTGGAATAAAAATGGCTACTTTCTCTATTTTTTTGTTGTTGATATTTATAAGCTTATATTTCATCTTTTGTAAGAACACAGTTATGAACATATTTAGCAGAATCAATAACTTCCTTTCCACAATTTCACCAATAAAAGTTTTAATGTGTCAATTATGAAGAAGTTCTTTATGTCTGTTTCCTTGACAATCTTTATAACCTGATTTTGAACACAAACTATTTCGTGTTATTTTAAATTCTTTTGAATTTCTTTTTCTTGAATGCAAACTGGTTAAATCGCTTTGTTTCTGCTTCCCATTTACGAGGAAAATATATGTACTGGAATTCTAAAAAATTAAGAACATATTTAAATTTTTATAACATAAATGAAGTCGCTTGTGGAGCTAAAAATTAATAAACTTATTTTTAATAAGAAAAATTTTGTAATACAAATTGATGAAATAGATAATCTCTGGTTTTATGCAAATCACATTATTAATATTTTAAGATATGAACACCCAAGAAATGTAATTAAAGAATATGTTAAACCAAAAGTTGGAAATACTTATGTAAATTACATTAACACTGAAATCATGATATTAAAAAGTGTTTATCAAAATACAAGATTTATTAATGAACCTGGTTTGTACTCTTTAGTAATGATACACTAATTACTTTTTGCACAAATTTTCAAGACTGTGGCTATATAGCATTTTTACCATCAATTAGAACAAATGGTTAATATAAAATGAAAAAATAAGTGATTGGAAAAATTTAAATAAAGTCAAAGGTAGAAGAATGTGATGTGTCTGAGATATAATCCATGATGCAGTTGGGACAATAAACGAAAGAAATGCAGAAATAAATAGATTATTACCACATGTTGCTCCACAAATAAGTGATCAAAACTAAAGACGAACTTTATTTTTGTATGATCACCCAATCTTAATCAAGAATATTATGTTGTTTGAATTCACTTAAACAGTGTACAAAATGAAATAGAAATTATCAGATACAAACATTTAAATTGTGAGGTATTTTTATGAATTAATCATGTACAAAATTATGTAAATTTATATCACCAAATGAAACAATATTTAAGAATTGTTTGCTACCGAAATTATTTCAATACCTTGGTTGAGTATTCACCAGAACAATTGTGTGAAGATATAAATCAATTTCATGGAACATGAAACTAAATTTCCAAATATGTTTTTATAAACAAATTCTAAATAATGTTCATAAAAATTTTTGTATACATCTAATACCGAAATCGTACCAAAATCATCCAACTCAGGCAACTCACATTTAAAATCCTAAAATGATTTTGACATTAACGTTTTTGTTACCATTAGTTGAATATCTGAATGTGGTTGTTCTTCTTTAATGGAACAATCTGGTTAATGGACATAATATTCAATTCCAAATATGTATATATCTTCAATAACTGGGGCCATTTATACATCAATCCATTTATTAACATTTTGATAAACTACTTTTAGTTTTATTTACCCAAGTATTGTGTGAATTATTAAAAATGAGCAATGCAATATAAACATTCTTATATTTCCTTTTAAATTTTCCCGTGTGGTAAACATTAGGAAAATTTGTTTACATTAGTTCTTTTCATACTAATATGGTTTTATTTGTTTGCCATTTAAATCTTTCAATTTATACATGATTGGATTGGAATGAGTAACGTCTTCAATATAGAAAATTTGTGTATAACCTTTCTCAAAAATTCTTTTAAATTTGATTATTCTTACTTTATACCAATTTTATTCTTAGCTTCAGTACCTAACAAATTTGTTACATGAAGAGTTTTCAATAAGACTTTCTTTCATTTTGAAAAATACATTACTTATACCAGATGTTCTCAGAGGGAACTCCCTAAGCAGTGCGGGCCGACTAGAGTGCTTAAGGACGATTCTTGGGTAGCACCTGAAGAAAGCATTGAGTTATTCCATCTAAATATCATGTGAGAAGGAAGCGAACATTTGGTTTAGGTCCCATTTTTTTTCAAAATGTCAACAGATTGCCTGGAAAGCCTGAAGAATTCCAAGATTGTTTCAGTTATTTATTTACATTTTTTGGTCGCATTTCTATTCTTACATGTTTTATATCATTGTATTCATCAATGACTTTTGAAAGTAAGTCAACCGATTTATAATTTCCCTGAAAAGCAAATTTCTGCCACATCTTTTCTTTCAATGTTCTATTAAATTGTTAACATTGCTTTAAAGTCACTAAAAGTTGAAAAATGTTTAAAGTAAAATTTTGAGAGTATTTCTTGAAGTTCCTTATTACAAAATTCTTAGCTATTATTTGCTTGCAAATTTATTGGTATTCTTGTCTCAAATACTTTTTCGAAAGCCTCAATTCTAGTTTTACTTGGTTATCTTTAACTTTATGTTCCTAAGCAAACTTTGTAAAAATGTCTACAATAGTTAAAAATACATATTTTCCTTATTAATTTTCGAAACTCCTTACAGACCACCAGAGTCCATTTTCACTAAATCATAAATCATCAATTTAAGGAGAAATCACATTTTTTGTTTAAATTATTCTGTAATTTACTTATGTAACTCGTTAATAATTGGTTCACGAATTTTACACGTTCACTTACGAATTTTTTCACGAATTTACTCTTTTTAGTTTTATAAATTGACCAAAGACATTCAAATCTTTGTTTTTCAGTTTTAGTTTTTTAATCTACAAGGATGAAGTGGTTTAGTGAATCTTCTGTACTTGAAACAATAATTGTGATTATCATTCTTCATTTATACAGAGAAAATAATTAATTTACTTTTAATTTTTTGATTGTAACTTTCTCATCTAAATTATTAAATGTCGACTCAACTAACTTAATAACAATTTACATATTGTTGTTTAGGTTCCAAAAGTTTTGTTTACAAATATCATATACTAACTACATCCAAATCATAAAGCTGATCATTAAGATTATCATTAAGATTAACATTTTTAAAGTCAGTGTAATGGCTGGATATTTTAAAAATAGCCTTTAACTTATTTTTGAATTGTTTAATAAATCATTTATTTGTGTATATGCTGAAGATAGAAAACTTTGAATTCTGAATCCAATGACTCTAATGACATTAATGTTTGGATCCACTGTTCATTGAAAATTTTATATTTTTGACTGAAAATCTTCAAACTTTGAAATTAATTTATTATTAAATTTTGGATCTACTGGTTGAATATTTTTCATTTCTTCTCAATTGGTATTGTGTTTATTTCCAAAAAAGTCCATCTAATAAATATAAAGTATCATTAAACTTATAACCTATACTTAATAATTTCAAAACCAATAAAAGGAAATGACCACAAATTACTTCATCAATGTGTTGTATTCTTTTGATATAGTACAAATTATTTTTCCTAAATAGTTAATTAGTTGCAATTTAATATTTCCTGTATATCAATTAAAAGCAAATTTAATATCTTAATTTTTATAGTAACAAATCCAATGAGTTCCAACATGATCTGAAGTACCTAAATTTGATTTTGCACTTCCTAATTTTTTTGGTTCATTAGGTAATTTATCAGTCATATAAGTCTACAAAATCTTTAAATTTAATTATTTAACTATTTCTTTTATGTAAAATTAGATAAAGTTCTTTTTACTCCTTTTCCTTTCATTTCCATTTCCAAACTTTTCCTGTTCTAATTCCTTATTACCTGTTTCCTTATCCGTACCTGCATTTGCCATTGGAGGAGCTCCACCAGCAAGTGAACCATTTGTTGCTAAAGAAGGTAATGCAGGTAATAATAATGGTAAAGGGAATCAATGGTTGTTAGCATCTGTAGCATACCATAAGCTACCGGTGTCTCCTGGGTGGTGCTAAGGAACAGTCACTTCATGGCTGCCAAACAATCAGAATCTTGATGGCCTATCTCCTGGCTAATTGTACTTTGTTCATCATAGATATGAGTCAAACCATTATGACTGTCCATAGAAAACACTCCTCTCAGAGCCAACAGATGAGGTCCCTTGGACCTATCTTCAAGATCTGGCATGTCAAAATAAAAGGAGTAAACTGGGTTAAATGCCAAGTATTAAGTAAGATTTTATGTGATGACAGCATTGATCTCGTTGAAGTTCAGGAAACTCATGTCGAAGATGAAGACCAACTTAAATGGAGAGGTATGATTCTAAACTACATCCTATTTGGCACAATGTATCATCATGCATATGGCGTGGCTACATATGTGCGGTCATCGATGGGAGATGTCAGCAACAATGGCGACATACATGAACTTGTTCTTAAGATAGGAGATCTGTCAGTGAGCATTGTGTACAAACCACCAACCAATCCCTTGCCTCAAGATGTCCTGCCATACCTGTCACACCCAGCAATATACATGGGGGATTTTAATAGCCACCACCCTTTGTGGAAACATGGAACAGCTGATGGAAATGGCGGGGCTCTTACCAACTGGGCAGAGAGTGAACCTTTTCTTAATTTTCCAGCCAAAGCTTAAGGAACTTCTGGTCAGCAGCTTGGAGAAATGATTATAATCCACATTTAGCCTTGTGACGACTGGCAATAACCATACACCACTATGAACTACAGGTCTTGTTTTAACAGACTTCCCTCATAGACAACAATGCCCAGTCTCGACTGAAATTGGGATTAATATCCCACTAATAACAACTGTACAACGCTCAAGGCAGAATTTCAGAAAGCAAAGTGGGATATGTACGTGGAAAAATGGGATAAGTGCTTGGGATGGTTTGCCCAATTGCAAGTAATTGTAACCGACTCATAGGTGCAGTTAAAAGTGCATTGAAAGCTGCTGTCCGAAGGAGGGTCGATAAATAATATGTACCAGGATAGGACAAATAGTCCGAAAATAAGTATCAGAGATTCCTTCAGAGTGAAGACCCTGAGATTGCAGATGACCTGCTGCGCAGCCTAAACAACACACAGCAAGAGAAATGGATTGAAAACGTTGAGTCGCATGATTTTAAGGCATCTAGTAGACAGGGCTGGTCTCTCGAAAACCTAGGTGGAACTAGCAAAATACCTCATAACTCAACATATATTTCTGAAAATACGATTTCAGCAACATATGGGGCTCGAAAGTGCAATAAACATACAAGAATGATACGGAGTGAACTTAGTGTTCTTAAGAAAAACAGTACACCTTTGGAGCAGTATTCCTCGAATTTCACCACTAATGAAGTCAGAGAAGCGCTGAAGAGTGTCAAGGCAGGAAAGACACCTGGACTAAATGGAATACACCCAGAATTCCTTCTTCACTGTGGGGAATATGCCAAAAAATTGCTTGCAGAGTTTTACACAAATATAATGGCAACAGGGAACATACACAGAAAATGAAGAACTCAAAGGTCATTTCACTGCTTAAACCAGGGGAACCAAACAATCAGCTGCAGAGTTATAGGCCAACTGCACTGCTCAGTGTCATATACAAGCTGCTTGAGTGACTCCTGTATAACAGATTGAGCCCAAAAATACTAGAATCAGTTCCAGATGAACAACCAGGATTTCAACCGAATAGGTGCTGCATCAATCAGGTACTTTCCCTGATAACACGTATAGAGACAGGCAACCAGAAGAACCAACAAACTTCAGTAGCATTCATAGACCAGAGCGCAACCTATGAAACTATCCGAAAACAAGGCCTACTGTACAAACCGATACAAATAACCCCATTGCAGCAATATCATGAGACTCGTTGATAACATGCTTGCTGAGACAGCTTTTCAAGTGATTATTGGAGAACAAATAAGCTGTACTGAAATTCTCAACAATGGGCTACCACAAAGCTCAGTCCTTGCTCCATTGTTTGTCAATCTTTACACTTCTGACATCCCAAACACTCAATCTAGGAAGAGTGGCTACGCAGACGATTGGGCTACAGCTGCACAATATGAATCATTAGATGTTACTGAAGACTCTTCGTATTGCGACTTGCAGCTGCTGAGTGGGTATTTTGCAAACAGAGACTGCAGCTGAATCTAAGACTGAAGTACCATGCTTCCATCATTGCAACAACTCAGCAAGAAGAGAGCTTAACGTCATCCTTGAGCAGAAACGCCTTAGTCATAACAACTACACCAAATACCTAGGAGTCATATTTGACAGGACGCTCTGTTACCAAGAGCACCTGACAAAGACTGCAGATAAAATTAGGACAAGAAAGAACATTATCTATAAACTGTGCAGGCTCCACAGCAAGCACACTCCACACATCAGGAGTTGGGCTTCTCTACTCAGTGGCAGAATACTGTGTTCCTGTGTGTATTAACAGCCTGCAAACAAGAAGGATTATGTGGTATTAAATGACACCATGCACATTATCAGTGGCAGAATAAAATTACTTCCAGTGTATTACTGCCAACCCTGAGCCACGTACCACCCCCAGAAATGCTGCGAAATACCGCTCTTCTCAGTGAGTTGAACAAGATAACTAACAGCCCATAAAGACCAACATAGCTGACTCAGAGTGCAGAAGACTTAAATCTAGAAGACCAGCATTACTCTCTGCTAAAAGGATGACGAACTTCAACTTTGATGTCGGCATCTGGTGGAAACAACACTGGCAAGAACACTGCCCACCAAAATGCAAGTTTCCTGACAAATGAGAAACCACCAGGCTTCAATCAAAGTGTGGACAACTCTAAACCACATATGTAATGAACACAGAAGATGTGCTGACGCCCTCTACAAATGGGAACTTTACCAACACCAATCTACGACTGCGGCGCTGAAAAACAAACAGTCTGACACATAGTGGAAGAGCGCCCAGTTCGAGCTCACAAGGGAACCTTCAAGGATTTCCTCGCTACAATAGAGGAGGCAGTTGATTAAATTAAATGTGAATCTGTAATGGACCTACGCACAAAATGTATGAGGATTGTGATGTATGCCATATGATAAATAAATAAAATAATAACGATATAAATCCTCCTCCATGTTTTTTTATTTTTTCTTTGTTAAATGTTCAACAATCTTTTTCACAACAGGAATAGTTAATGAAACAAGTAAATTTTCACCAGTTTCTTTCTCTGTCTTTCTTGGTTGAACAGGAATTAAAAGTGGTTCAATAATACTTAATTGTTCATTATTGAATTTAAGTTTAATTAATTTTGGTTAATTTTGGTACTGGGTGCAAAGTACAATCAATTTAAAAGTTAACCACTTACATAGATGAAGAAGTTACAGAATTTTTATAAGCCCCATCCACTTTTCTCAACTTCTAAACCCATTTCCACACACAATTCCCCTACCTGCAATTTCAGCTGTTCATTCTCGTAATGGAGCATCAGCTGCACGCAGTCTTTCTTTCACAGCAAATTGAAGCTTTATATCATTCTCAGACTTTTTTTAATTCTTCATTGTATCTGTAAGAAATATCATGATTCTTATGTGTTTCATGTAATACATTAATTGCTTGATCTCCTCTAGCTAATCTTTCTTCTAATTTGGTTCCTGGGCCACAAAATCTATAGCCAGGAAGATGCATCTCAACTGGTAATTTGTTAATCAAAGTGTTTAATAACTCTGTATCATGGTTTTCACTTTTCCAGAATGTATGTGAAAAATTATTCAAAACTCTGATGAAATATGGAATTCCTTTGGGTTTGTTAACAATGAAATCACTAATTTTGTTAGCTGACAACTGTGTTATTGCATAGTTTTCATTATGTTCACTTTTATTTCCTGTTAATTCTTTACCTTGAACTACTGTTAATCTGTCATTTTAATCAGATTTTTCTGAATAATTTTTTACTAAACCTGCAACAACTTTTTCAAATTAATCACCATGATTTCTTTCTGGAGAACTAGAAAAATTTTCATCAAAAGTTGTTTTAATTAAATTGTTATATTTGTTTCTTCTACAAGCTTTTATTTTATATGTATTATTTTTATTATATAGAGCATTTGCATCTAAAACATTCTGATATATTTGTGTAAATCAAGAGAATAAATTTCTGTTCCTAAATCATCCATAACAGTCTGATTTCTAGTTAAAAGTTTCATTAACTGTTTCTTCAATTGTTTTTCACCAATTTTTAATTTATCATTACTGAATTCTAGTGGTAATTTATCAATATATTTATAAGGGCCAACAGGTCTTAATCCAAAATCAAGATCTTCACTATGCTTCATAAATTCTAAAGTACTTTCACCTATATTTATTTCTTTAGCATCTTTGCTATTAATTTTTGTTTTACCTTCTGTATAATTTTTAACAGATTATTTTTATCTGATTAACTCAATATATAATCTGTTATATCACTTTCATTGTGTTTAATTGTTGGAATCTCATTAAATTCTTCTTAATAGCATTGATTATTAGGAACCATTTGTTTCTAAACTCCTCTATTTTCTTTAGTAGCTTTTACAACTTTTTCTCCAAATCATTCAATTCCTTCATTAACTTTTTGTATTCTAACAATAACTGGTTGATCTCATTTTTAAAATTTTTCCTGTTCTGTTCTTGGTTGTTTTTTCCATTTCTTAAACTCTTCCCAAAACTGTTCATCTACTTTTTAATTACATTTCGCTTACAAACAATTTCTGGATCGTATTTTGCAAACATTTGCTGAGGAAGATATACAATAATCCTTTTTCTATTTTATGTTTAACATTGAAGTTCAAGTATTTTAATGTGAAAGATTTTATGTTCAACATTTTTATGTTTAAAATTAAAAAAAATGTTTATGAAAATAAATGGATTTTACATCCACTTCATTTCTTTATACATTGTATATTCAACATTTTAAAAATTCTCAGTCTTTTCTCTATAATTACCTTTATTATTTTTACTTGTCATACCTACTGAAATATAACCATATGTATCCCTATTCCAAAATTACTACATAATTTTCTTAATTCGTCAAAATTTCGATCTCCACCAACAAATTCATAATCAATATGATTTAAATTTGTATAATCATTTTTAAAAATGAGTTAAAGATTAAAATTACACCTAACGAAGTGTATAGGAATTTTTGAGTATCTTTGACCTGAATGAAAACTCTATTCCTTTATGACTTCCTCTAATAAATTATTCTTAAAGTTAATCTTCATTTTCAAGAATTAAATCATCAAAAACTACAATTGAATTATCTACAGATTCGTCTAATGGAATAATTTCATCGTTATTTTCAATAAAATTAACAATTATAAGTAATTTTATTTTTAATTTTTTCATGTCTTGCTACAAATTCATGATATTTTGTTGATCTAAACCTCATGAATAAGATTAACTTTTTTCCAGTTTAGTCAACCAGGTGCTAAAATATAATTATGAATCATTAATGTTGTTTTTCCACAACCACTTGGTACAACGGCTGCACACTGAACAGAATTTGGTAAAAGTTAACCAATGTTAATTTTAGTGTTCTTTTCTGGAATTCTTAGTTTACATTCCTAATCTATAATTTACTTATATAATTTTTCTGAATTAAAATGACTACATTATTTCAGCAGATTGGTAAGTTTCTGTTCAGAAAAAGCTATTAACTCTTCCAATAAGATAAACTTATAACAATGTTTCCCTGGTTGGTTTTTATTCAAAGCCTTTTAACTGAAATATTGTACAAAAAATTATAAACTATACTGTGATAGAGAAAAAATAGAATTTCCTGTTGGTTAGTTTAGTTTGAAAAATTTTGATATATTTTTTGTTTCAAAATTCAAATATTTGTATTAAAAAAGATAAAAATTTAAATAGATTTGTTCTCAAAAGTGATAAAAATTACTAGGATAAAAAGAGTAATATTGCAGGTATTTTAGGATTTAATAATCAAATTATTGAACCAAATAAGAAATCTGTTACCACAGCTCCTACTAAAATATTTCCATTTCAATAACTAATGTATATATTAATTTGGCTGATGGAATGTTTGTTAAAATAAATGATCATTTTCATCAAGAATATAACATTATTGCTTCATTTAAAGTTAATACTGTATATACTAGACGAATAATTTATGAACCAAATCATCCTATAAAAATCCAAAATTTTTGATATTCAGAATTTATAAATAACTATAACTGATGAAAGAGATAGTTTAATTGAATTTAATCTTAATTAATTAATTAATAAATGTTTCCTTAATGAGTATGAACCATTGTGAAAGTCATTTCCTATAAATGAGAAAACCAAAAGTAATTTAAACCTTCCTAACAAGAAAACTGAAATTGCTGATGGATTGATCACACAAATTTTTCAAAACTTCATACAACTTTTGATGTTATTATACATATTAGACTGATTTTTCTGCTTATGATAGTAAATCAAATATTAAACTAATTTTTAATATGTTTCAAATGTATTCAGTGTTATTACCATTAAAAGAGGAAACAATATTTTATCAGAATCGAGCACCCATGCTTTTTTCTTCAAATCTTAATTGATTAATTTCTTCCTTTTCGAATGAATTACAGATGGAAGGACATATTCTTAACAATGGTAAAATTAAAGCTACAGAAAATGAAGTACTTTATCCATTAGAATTATTTGGTGGATTTTTAAAGATTATATAGTAATTATGTTCAAAGATGATTTACCTGTTATGTCTAATTGGAGTTCAAGAACATGTCAATAATATTTTATTCTCCATTGGACAACAGAAAATGATTATTGTACACTTCTAAAAGAAGGTAAAATTATTGTTAACAGGATGGAAACTTGTGTTTCTGTTGTTATATGTGAAGCAGAATATTCACCTGAATTAGAAGAAGAAAGACTTTAAAATCCAAGTATACCAATTTCCTTCCTCAAACCTCAGACAATTTAATTTGCTGGTCTACAAGAAAAAGTAGATTGTGATCTATATATTACTGATTATTTTAGTTCTACAGAATTTGATATGCCTCATTTTATTTTTGTTGTTTTCCACAATAGTTCAAATGGCCCTTAGCACTATGGGACTTTTTTCTTCAAATCTTAGTTGATTAATTTCTTCCCTTTCGAATGAATTACAGATGGAAGGACATATTCTTAACAATGGTAAAATTAAAGCTACAGAAAATGAAGTACTTTATCCATTAGAATTATTTGGTGGATTTTTAAAGATTATATAGGAATTATGTTCAAAGATGATTTACCTGTTTTTCTAATTGGAGTTCAAGAACATGTCAATAATATTTTATTCTCCATTGGACAACAGAAAATGATTATTGTACACTTCTAAAAAGAAGGTAAAATTATTGTTAAAAGGATGGAAACTTGTGTTTCTGTTGTTATATGTGAAGCAGAATATTCACCTGAATTAGAAGAAGGAAGACTTTAAAATTCAAGTATACCAATTTCCTTCCTCAAACCTCAAACAATTTAATTTGCTGGTCTACAAGGAAAAGTAGATTTTGATCTATATATTACTGATTATTTTAGTTCTACAGAATTTGATATGCCTCATTTTATTTTTCTTGTTTTCCAAAATGGTTCAAATGGCTCTGAGCACTATGGGACTTAACTTCTGAGGTCATCAGCCTCCTAGAACTTAGAACTACTTAAACCGAACTAACCTAAGGACATAACACACATCCATGCCTGAAGCAGGATTCGAACCTCCAACGATTGTTTTCCAAACTAATGGAATAAATAATCAATTAATTTACTCTTCTTTACTGGACAATGTTAAATTACAAATATCTGTGTTAAAAGGGGAAGAAATAAAGTTCTTTCAGAAGAATTACGGAATTTTGATCCACTGAATAGCTTCTTAAGAGCTTTTGATTCATTAAGAGATTTTAAAAGAATAACACAATTAAATAGTGATAAGTCCATTCAGTTTTGCTGAATATTATACTATTTATGTAAGTAATATGTCTAGAAATATGAGTGACTTAACTACTCAAAAACATCAATGAAATTATGTCCATGCTTTAATGAAAATATTCCAAAATATACAATTGCTTATGTTACCGAGTATGATAAAAAGAATATTAACTAATGATTAAGAACACAGAATGATAACTGAAAATTTATAATTATATAAGTGAACAAAAATTTTACAAAAATTGTAACTTCCTGTATTTATTTACATTGGAAATATTTCAGGAAACTAGACGAGATAAAAACTGGAATCTTTAATTTTTTCAGTTTTTTAATTTCTTTGATTTGTTTTTCTATATAAACCAAGATGCCCATAAAAGTAGCATTGGAAATCTATTAGCTGAACTTAATAATTATGATAGTGGTTATTCAGAAGTGTTCACTAATTAATTAGAACTTAAAAGCATAAATCTTATGGTATTTTAGATGCCAAAATTTTTACAACGAAATTTGGAGAAAAACATTTTATTAGTTTTAGTTGATAAATATAAAATTACTCTTCTGGATGGATATACTAAAAATCTTTGTAATTGATGATGTTAAATTACATAAAATTATAAATTTACATTTTATCAAGCTAAAATTACAGAAAACATGGAGCTATGCATATTACTGAATTTGAGTAAATTTTTAAAATTTAATATTTTTCTTTTAATTAAACTAAGATTTCATTTACTACAATTTTCCAAATTCTTACATAATTCAGGTTTGGTTATTATATTTTTGTGGTATCTATATAGACGTTAGTTTCTTTGATATAAGAAAATGAGAATTTTTTGGTTGGAAAATACTGGAAAATTAGATTTTTGGTTTGCAGCCTGGAATTTTTACTCGACAGTGCTCTTTGTTCCAGAACATACTACATACTAATTGTAGATACAACAATCTGCAATAAGTTTTTCATAGGATAGACAGGTATTTCCAAAATCTGTTGTGTATGCATGTGATAGTGGTACAAATGAGTATATATAACGGCCTACAATGTGTGTTTCCTGGAACAACTTCGAAATGAAGCACTGTGAAGATACCCTACCACATGCTGACACAGAAATATTCATGTAAATCACTGGTCTCCCTGAAGAAGATACTGGAAGAACTCTCAGCACGCATCATGGAAGAAAATGGAAGTGACTGGCACAGATAATAGTTGTAACCTGTATTTGTTTTATTTAAACAGAAAGATAATTTTTTTAAAACAATACTAGCATTGGAAACGTGTGTAGCCTCTTTAATTAAAGTAAAAGAATATGGTTTAGAGAGGTGCACTGGACATAAAAACAGTGCTTCTCCACAGCCCTAGCAGTCTGCCACTTCTAATTGCAGACAACACGTTTTACGTACTGCATACAGCATGGTGAGCACATCATACTTAAAAAGGAATTTAAATCAGCTGAAAGCTGGTCCATGCCACCAGACTCGCTGAAATGGCAATCAAGTAGTGCAAATTATTTAATGTGCAGAATTAGGCCTGTGCTCAACACTTTAAGAGTGTGCATTTTGCTGCATTGTACTTCACACTGCATAAATACACATCTGGTTGGTTAATCCATTTTTCTTTGCCTCAAACAAAAGAGAGAAAGAGAGAGAGAGAGGGAGAGAGAAAGACAGAGAGAGAAATGGTGAGCGACAGAGTGGAAGAGAGACAGAAACGGAGAGAAATGGAAGATAAAGAAGTGGAATGTTATAACGCAATAAGAAAATTTCCTCTCCCGTTTCCTGATTTGTCGCGTAACAGAAGGCTGGAGATTTGTATTCGTCATCCTCATACAGACCAAACAATTGTTATGAGATACTATTGAGTACATAAAACAGTCCCCTCTGGTTCTCATAGCCAGCAGTTTCGTTCAGCATTCACTACATTTATGACACGTTATGTACGGTGACGATGCTCTTTTTGCGAGGTCTCAGCGTTGTTATGTTGTAGCAAGATATCTCTACACACTACTGTGTTAGCCTATGTCGATAGAGCATATGTTTGAGGGCACAACACACTTCTCAGGTTCCTCTGTGAAAAATTTCTGAGTCTGAATTGCCAAGAGAATGGCATGTCAACATTCCAGAGTATGAAACGATGTAGGTTCATGTATGATCCAAGCTGAATCTGTTCGTCACAGTCTGGTTAGGGCTGTTGTTGCACGCAGATATTGCACCACTGCGTAAGGCTTTAGCACACTGTGCTCACTCAAATCTCCTACAAAGTAAATCATGTGTTCTTCCTATTATTCTGCACACTTACAATAAGGACAAAATAGATAAAGTGAAGCAACGAATTCATAGGATACTATGATATCTGACAGTAATATATTTGTTCTAGGGGTATTTATTGATACTTTTGTGTGGTGTACAACCCCAGAAATGATGAAAACTGTTAATGAGAGATGAGATGAAGCTTTACAGTCTCTGAAAAGTAGGGTACTGCAGTCACTCTAACTTCTTCGGAGTATGTGACCGTACTGTCAACATTTTAAAACCGGCCGCTGTGGCTGAGCGGTTTTAGGCGCTTCAGTCGGGAACCGCGCTGCTGCTACAGTAGCAGGTTCGAATCCTGCCTCGGGCATGGATGTGTGTGATGTCCTTAGGTTAGTTAGGTTTGGTTCAAATGGCTCTGAGCCATTCCCCTAGAACTTAGAACTACTTAAACCTAACTAACCTAAGGACAGCACACAACACCCAGCCATCACGAGGCAGAGAAAATCCCTGACCCCACCGGGAATCGAACCCGGGAACCCGGGCGTGGGAAGCGAGAACGCTACCGCACGACCACGAGATGCGGGCCTTAGTTAGGTTTAAGTAGTTCTGAGTCTAGGGGACTGATGACCTCAGATGTTTAGTCCTATAGTGCTTAGAGCCGTTTTTTTCTTTTTTTTTTTTTTGACCATTTAAAATGTGTCCAGCATTCTAGCCACTGTTGCAAATGTTTCTCCTCAGGGTGTTTTGGTTACTAAGCGAGCAAGAAAAAGTACCCTGAGGAAGGCATTCTTGGAGGAATTTTACATATTGACAATGTGGTCACATACCCTGAATATTTTTTGGTCGTTTCCAACTTCTCTATAAATACAGTTGGTGTCATTTAATTTACCGAATTTCTGTTACGTCACTTTCTTGTCAGGTGGTGTATTCGGCACAATTTTTGCAGTTTATTTTAAACTAACCTCCCTATGAACTAGAGATTTGAAACTGTCAACATAACTTAGAACTTATTGCAATGCATAATTACCCTCATCAAAATTTTTGAAGTCGATAAAAAAGTTTTGCACATGCAAGACTAATAAGTAGGAAAATTTGAATCGAAGTCAGTTTTTATTATATCACTTTTTTTAAGAAATATAAAATAATTTTTCCTACCCATATATTGATTCCGAACGGCATACAGAAATTCTTTTTATTCTGTATGCTTAACAGGCATGAACTATTCCTGCATCAGTTATGTATTGCATGCGTCACACGCTTTTCGTTTTAAATCTGAGTAGTGCTTGCGTAGTCTGGAACCGCGCGACCGCTACGGTCGCAGGTTCGAATCCTGCCTCGGGCATGGATGTGTGTGATGTCCTTAGGTTAGTTAGGTTTAATTAGTTCTAAGTTCTAGGGGACTGATGACCTCAGAAGTTAAGTCCCATAGTGCTCAGAGTCATTTAGTACTTGCATAACAATTACATATTTACAGTCACAGATTTTCAGGACTACCTGTATGGGGTTAGGAATGTGTATGGGGCTAGGAAAAATTGTTTTCCATTTCTTGATCTGATTTAAAAATTTGGTACATTATAGACTGGCTTTTATTAAAAATATTTTGGTGCGTTGTTAGGACATGCGCCGGCTGTAGCGGCGCCACCGTGCTCTTTTTACCTGTTTGGCGAGGTGGAGAGAGGGGCAGAGGTGCGGGCGCCTGCCACTTGTTGCGGGCCGCTCGCTGAGAGGCCCCGGCTGAGCTCCACATCGGCAGACGCGATTATCGCAGCCCGGTTGTGAAACACGGCGCACTGGACGCCTGCGCTGAAATTTCCGGCCCCGCCTGTGTCCGGCGCCTGCCGGCAGCTGCGCCGTTTGATTGTCTGCGGAAATAAGCAATCAGAGCGCTCGAAAGCCCGTGCTCGACTCTTTTTATTTGCTTTCCACAGGTGACGCCGTTTTTAGACCCGCTTACTCGCAAAAGCTGAAAGCGCGGAGAGCAAGTGGGCATGACGTCTGCACCGCGGCTTATGTATATTGCAAGCGAGCACGTCAGCAAAACATGGTGCACGGTTTTGCATCGCGCTGAAATTACACCTAAGTGTAAGAGCATTTCCCCGTCATAGCTTCCAATAAAGAGCCTGAAAAGCAATTTGATACGGATGATTAACAGCGACACTTTTATACGAATTTTTTATGTAGCTGTAACACACTATTTTGTTACTCCACCGCCACATGTTTTGTTGATAATTTGTTGTATTACTCATGTACAAATCACTTTATGATGGAGGAAATGAAATTTGGAAAATGAGGCACTGAAAGTTACAGGTGAGATATTTTTATTTAGCCGGCCGGTGCGGCCGTGCGGTTCTAGGCGCTCCAGTCCTGAACCGCGTGACCGCCACGGTCGCAGGTTCGAATCCTGCCTCGGGCGTGGATGTGTGCGATGTCCTTAGGTTAGTGAGGTTTGAGTAGTTCTAAGTTCTAGGGGACTGATGACCACTGCTGTTAAGTCCCATAGAGCTCAGAGCCATTTGAACCACATTTTTATTTATTTGAACTGACGATGCCTTGCTGAAGAAGATGAGCCGAATCATTACGACCGCTGTCCACTACTACGGTAGGGACGGGAAAAATCGACAGGTGAAACCGACACCGTTCCAGTTCTGAATAACCCACATTATTCTGGACCTGTTTGGTGTCGTTTATGGTTCAAATGGCTCTGAGCACTATGGGATTTAACATCTGAGGTCATCAGTCCCCAAGAACTTTACTTAAACCTAACTAACCTGAGGACATCACACACATCCATGCCCGAGGCAGGATTCGAACCTGCGACCGTAGCGGTCGCGTGGTTCCAGACTGCAGCTCCTAGAACCGCTCGACCTCACGGGCCGGGGGTATTGTTTATGATAGGTGTTTTATTTTGTACTAATAACTGAGCAAAAAATCGAAATATCAACTAACTATGGCAGCAATTCTAAAATTTTTCATTTTTAAATAAACCTTTTTTTAAATAATTTTGATTCATGAAATTTGCATTCGTTTCAATTGTTGCATTATTACGGGAAATAGGAAAAACGATCAGTGATATTTTGATAACAGTGTCAACAGGAAAGAGCAACAAACACATGACATATAAATTGACACCACATTTCTGCGACAGTAACGTCTCTGTCGCCATCTTATGGTATGCGTGTATATGCAGTGTGCAAGACTTGACCCTATTTAAGCCATACGGTAGTTTATCGCTGTCGTCGCGGGACACCCCGTGTGTTTCAGAACGGCACCAATGCTAGTCTCGAAATCTTTTTACGAAGTGACGTAGTAAAGAAGATTAAAGATTTCTTTGTCTTTTCTGTTAAATAACAAAAGAGAAAGGAAGTAATGGCAACAGTAACAAACTGAAAACCTAAAACCAATTCCTTCACAGTATACAATAGTAATATGATGTAAGTGATATGCTCCCTGTGTCTACATAATGTGACCTTACCTGCTTGCAGCCCTTGAAAAAGGACAAATTAACACGAAACACACAGTTCAACCTCAGTTGTCGCTCCTTAGCACTGACTACCCGTAAAGCTCAAATAATGGTACGAATCACAATTCCAGCATGATTTCTGAGTATAAAATTGTTAAGGCTTTCGTGGCCACTTGTTGACAAACTGCCTATTGGCTTCTGTCTCGGGTTCTTCGGCCGACGTTCATTAGAAGACCGTCGGCCGAAGAACCCAGGACAGAAGCCAACAGGCAGTTTGATTTGTGAGTAGTCTCAAAAAATTTTAAATCAGTAGGAGAACACTGGATATTCTTTTTAAAGTGTTCAACCACTTATCACTTTTCGTGAGAAGCAGCGAATGGTAGAAATGTTCAAATGTGTTTGAGTTCTTAAGGGACCAAACTCCAGAGGTCATCGGTCCCTAGACTTACACACTACTTAAACTAACCTATTCTAAAAATAACACACAAACCCAAGCCCGAAGGAGGACTCGAACCTCCGGCGGGAGGGGCCGCGCAGTCAGTGACTTGGCGCATCTAACCGCGCCGCCACTCCGCACGGCCGAATGCTAGAGTTTTCTCTTATTTTCCTAAGTCATTTAATATTTTTATTGTATCTCGAAACTGGGCTAGTCAAAATTCTTTGAATTTTTGTTCAATTTCTACGTTTATTACAGGATATAACAGGAATAAAACACCAAAAATCGGTTATTTTGAGCGCTTTTAACATTCACGTTAAACTGGCGTGTAAGATAAACAACATAACCGAAAAGCGATTGTTACAGCGATAACGGTCGTCCCTACGAAAGAGCCAATACAACCTGCTTCCGTTCCTGACAAGTCACGTGGTAAGGAGCACAGACGAAAGCGGAATCATTATAGTGACGATACAGGCCGCAAACGAGGAAATTTACAGAACTGCAGAGACTTCTCATATCCGTGCCCCGCAGAGTTCTTGCTGTATTTCGGTCCAAAAGTAGGCCAGTATGACGTTGAGATGGTACGAATAATGTTTTAAATCATCAGTGTAAGTATACAGTGGCTATAGCGTGAAATGCTTTCCTAGAAAACGATAATACGTTTGCATCAAAATAGCTTTAAGTAACGCCATCTTGCCGAATATAGGCATTATAACAGTGGGATTATCTTTTTGAGGTCGCTGTTACGAATCTTCTTCGTTTCCTGCTGCGAACTCCTTTTGTACTCGTTTGTGCAGTAAATCTCCGTTCGAACAGGGGTGGAAAGATCCAGCAGTACCGACCGACCGCCGTATCATCCTCAACGATAGACGTCACCGGACGCGAATATGGAGGGGTCAGCACACCTTCCCGCCGGAAGTTGTCAGTTTTCTTGACTGGAGCCGCTACTTCTCAGTCAACTGACTCCTTATCTGCCATCACAAGGGCTAAGTGGACCCCGTCTGCCAACAGCGCTAGGCAGACCCGGTCTGTCACACTTAAAAATGCTAGCCTAGCCCAGCAACAACTCTGGTGATCTGACGGGAACCGGCGTTACCACTGCGGCAATGCCATTGGCCTGTTCTGTGTAATAAGATAAACAAAAAGTTTTTCTTTCAAAATTCGGTAAACTAACGACGGATGCTTCTTTTTTTCCTTTTTCTCCTTCATAAGAAAAATACAGAGTGACCATAATTAAAGTTCCAGTTTCAAAACGCTGTAGATAGAAAACCACTGCTCAGAACGAAGTCAAATTTGACCAGCATATTAACATCGCAGGGAGAAACGCCATGGTACAAAAACATGAAAGGAAAATGTTACCAATGGATGTAAGCGTCCGAACATGCACTCCAACAGACGTGCAACAGTTGGCGTCCGAGCTATGCAACACGCCTGTCTCCGCGACAGATCCCACGCTGATGGTAAAGCTCTTCTACAAGAACGTTGACTATGCGTCAGTAGCCCTACAGAAGTTCCTCACACTCAAGGGAATGAAAAAAGGCGTTGGTCCCATGTCTGCTAAGAGTCTGGAGAAAACGATGGCAAAATTAGAAAAAAAAAATTCTTTTGAAGTGCCGTGTGGCAGAGCGAGCAAAGCAGTTGATCCGACCGACGTCTGTCGAAGGCATTGCCACAGCGCTCCAGGAGACGTCGAGCGGTCGTGTGCAAACATGCACAGCACGGGGAATTCTCCGAATGCTTAACATACCTGCGAGTACGGTGCATAAAATCCAACGAAACATCCTCGAGTGCCACTCATTTAAATCACCCATGTTCAGGAATTTCCAGATTATCGGCAACAGAAAAGCCGCACGTATTTCATCGGTCACCACTTCATTCTACAAAGGTGAGTGTCTGGTGCGGGTCGGCGGCATCATTTGTCGTAGGACCGAATTTTTTCGAGGCGCTGTCGTGCTGGTCCTGTTACCTGTACCGTCACTGGTATACGCTATGAGAGTCTTTTTCGCACCAATGTCATCCCAACCGCTCGACATCGTGGTTATATGGGGATGATTATTTTTATGCAAGATGGCGCTCCTCCACACATTGCACAACCAGTGGAGAGGCTGCTGCAGAGGTATTTCTGAAATTCTAGAATTATCTTGCCGTCATTTTCCTACAACCTGGGCGACCAGATCGGCAGATCATAATCCGTGTGACTTCTGGCTGGCCGGCCAGTGTGGCCGAGCAGTTCTAGGCGTTTCAGTCTGGAACCGCGCGACCGCTACTGTCGTAGGTTCGAATCCTGCCTCGGGCATGGATGTGTGATGTCCTTAGGTTAGTTAGAACTACTTAAAGTTCTAAGTTCCAGGGGACTGATGACCTCAGATGTTAAGTCCCATAGTGCTCAGAGCCATTTGAAGCATTCGAACTTATGGCTGAATGATGCTCCAGTTGCGAACGTACGTGAATTGAAGGCATGCATTGCGCAAATGATTCTGAACCTGATCCACGATACACTCCAATCTGTTGTGGAACATCTGTTCCTCGATTTCAACCTGTGGTGGAAAACAGTTGACAGCCTACTGAACAGGTCTTGTGGCCAGTCTCTCGACGATTATTAACTGATGTCATTTTTGGTTTTATGCAGTTTTGGGGCCGAAGATAAGTAAAATCCGATGTCATTTTGCTTTTTATGCGGTTTTGTACCTCAGGACAACTAAAAACAGATTTTTCACATTCGATGATGTACCTCCTTGCGGGTGGATTGGCTTACCTCAGTAACAGTGCCATAACTGTTGACTTCCGAACTTGTCTAGTCATGTACAGCGAACAGTACCGATGTTATAATGTGCAAATGAAACAATAGCCACCCTATTGCGATTAATCTTTAAGTAACCCCATTTACCTTAAGACACTTGCAGTGCCATCCGGTTTCGTAATTTGTTTTTGTTCTATGACGCTGCCCTCAGTATCAATTGTTTGCTGTTCAGATCTGACGTCATTCTGAGCAGTAATTCTCTTTGTACAGCGTTCCGAAACTCGAAATTTAATTATGTACACCCTGTACATGAAGTGATTTGAAATTTTTTAAAACATGAAATACGACGAAAACTTACGTGGTGTCCATTTTTGTGAGACGAATTCATCATGTATTCGTGCTATACAGTTTAAAATTAACACATTTTTGGCAGGTGCACTATGTGAGTACTGCTAAATTCTCTGGAAACTGCTGTAACACACACCATTCTATGTTCTGTGCAGCAAACACAGTCAGCATTTGAAAATACGTAGTCCACATAAAAAAAAAGTTCAGTGACATTAGACTAGCAAAGATGGTAGTTATAGAAGCTGTACAGAGGACATGGCCGCACCGAGATATGTCTTTACTAGAAAGTTGAAATTAAATTCAAGGTGTAGAAGAGAAGTAAAATTATATGGAACAAATTCTAATATGACGTTATACTGAATGGCGAGAATTATATAAACAAATATCATATATGAACACTGAAATTTTATAGGTGTCAACTATCAGTTCTTAGTTATGCTCCGTTGACATCAAATAAAATATTAGTGCATTCACCAGAATAAGCGTTTATCATGGTCGTTACAAGACCAATACAGCACAAATGCAAGCGCACTCTAAAACTGCTTTCAGTATTGTTAATCGTATTATGGTATATTTTACTGATTAATTACTTGCAATGCAAGTCATATGCTGTGATATGTGTCCAGTGAATGGAATCAGCATTAGATGGTCAGTACTGTGTACAGCACAAAACACAATGGGGTATGTTTTTGTTACAATGATAAACTGAGTTTGAAAATCGATCCTAAAGCTATATCGTGAATTATAAACAGTAATATGATGAATTTACTCAGAGGCCCGTTATAATATAAAAATATTGCATACTGTTCTTATGTGTCAGACTATGAATATCGCAGAGATCCGAGTTTCACAATCAAAGCATAAGTACTTTATGTTGTATGAATGCAAAATGGGTGAAAATTTAAATTAAAGGACGTTGAAGCTGCAATATGGCGACCGTAACTTTTGACGTTCTTCTTTTTAAATGCGTTGGTTTAAAAAATGAGAAGACTTATTGCAAATAATTTTGAAATGTGGTGTTGGCTGACTGTGTTTCCAGAATTAGATAGAACATATTATAAGGTATACGGATTTCAGTTTCTTCTAGATCATTCATTGCGACACATTTAACTATAAGGTGTAAAATCTGCAGTTTCTTTTCCATGTTATCTTGTGTGTGATTGTTTTCTGCAAGACGAGTTGAAAAGGATGATTTTCTTAGTTATAGCAAGGTGTTCCTTAAAACTTCTTTCAATGTAGCATTTCTGACTGTTATTACATTTCGGTTTATAAATTGTTGTGCTGTTGTGGAGGATACTAATACACGGATATGTATGCAATTCTTTGTCGAAATTTATTACTGGTGGGAAAACTCATTTTGACGTTCTTCTTTTTAAATGGGTTGGAAATTTTATATGAAAGTATACATATACATTGTATGAGTGCGTATTTAGCTAATTTTGTACACTGTGGAACTATTTTATCTGCTCACAATGCAATACACATAAGATCTGGTTGCATATCTCACACCTACAGTCTTTTCGTACTTTATATAAGCACTTATTTGCATAATAGTAATAATTCATTAAATTGCCATATTAGAATTTATTCAACATTTCATCATTTATCTTTTAAATCTTTAAATTAATTTCTACCTTCTGGCAAAGATATGTCTTAATACGCACGTATACTCTATACATTGCCTGTAACAACTTTAAAACTGACACGAACGCAGAGAAATGGACAAAAGTTCGTTTTCCTCACATTTTATGTTTATATGACTTTAAAATCGCTTCATGTGCAACAAGGTGGAGGTTTTCTGATGTTTTAGGGTTTCATTATGTGGGACCGACGTATGCCGCTGGCGGTCATGGAAGGCGCCGTAACGGCTGTAAGATACGTGAATGCCATCCTCCGACCGATAGTGCAACCATATCGGCAACATATTGGCGAGGCATTCGTCTCCATAGGCGATAATTCTCGCACCCATCGTGCACATCGTGTGAATTACTTCCTTCAGGATAACAACATCGCTCGACCACTAGGTGTTAGAGGTACCGCTGTGTACAGCAATCTGGACCACTACCTCTGAAGGTCTCGCTGTATGGTGGTACAACATGCAATGTGTTGTTTTCTTGAGCAGTAAAAAGGGCGTAAGTTATGTTTATGTTGATCTCTATCCCAATTTTCTGTACAGGGTACGAAACTCTCGAAACCGAGATGATGCAAAACTTTTCTTGATGTGTGTATTTTTAATAAATGCTATTAAGCCATACTTGTGGCTAGTGGCTATTTTAAACTATAAACCGTATAAATTACGGTACTGCGGAAACATTTATGGTTTGCCATTTAATCTCTTACGGCGGTCAAAGTTGGATATTGGCTGTACAGTTTTTGAAATAAGAGACTGCAAAATTATGCTGAAGATTAAATGATTGGATCGAGTAACTAATAAAGAAGTACTGAATGTATCTGAGCAAGAAACAACTTTATTGTAGAATAAAATCTACTTTCAGTTGTGTTATACAGCTTTGATAAAAAGTGTTATTATACATACTTCCAAAATCTGCAGCACCTAGCTTCAGTAGTTAACGTCATTATCTGCTAGCTTGGAAGGCTGCCAGTTTATGGGAAGTGTCGAAGCTACACTCGTGGTCTTAAATTAAGGATAACTGCAGAATTTGGTGTCACACAACGTGGCTCTACACAAAAATGGCGCTAATAGCATAGGCTCATAGGGAACACACACGACACAGATCTGTAAGTCCACGGTATTGGTGATAAGTTGAGAAAATCGTGCCGATACACATGTGCTACTAAACGCCACTGTTTCCCGCACATGTACCCCGACACCAGTACGGGATATGATCACGAGGCACATGTACACAAGTCGTACAACGGGGTGGCATACTCTAGATCAGGTGGTCGAGCAGCTGCTGGGGTGTAGCCTCCCATTCTTGCACCAGTTCCTGTCGGAGCTCCTGAAGTGTCGTAGGGATTTGAAGACATGCAGCGATACGTCGACCGAGAGCATCCCAAACGTGCTCGATGGGGTTTAGGTCTGGTCTGGAGAACAGGCAGGCCACTCCATTCGCCTGATATCCTCTGTTTCAAGGTACTCCTCCACGATGGCAGCTGGGTAGGGCCGTGCGTTATCATCCATCACGAGGAAGGTGGGACCCACTGCACCCCTGAAAAGGTGGTGCAAAATGGTGGTGCAAAATGACGTCCCAATAAACCTCACCTTTTACAGTTCCTCTATCAAAGATATGCAGGGGTGTACGTACACCAATCATAGTCCCACCCCACACCATCAAACCATGACCTCCGTACACGTCCCTTTCAAGGAAATTGAGGGGTTAGTATCTGGTTCCTGGTTCACGCCAGAAGAAAACCCGGTGAGAATCACTGTTCAGACTATACGTGGACTCGTCCGTAAACATGACCTGGGACAACTGTTCCAATGAGTATGTTCTGTGTTATTGACACCAGGCTTTACGGGCTCTCCTGTGACCAGGGGTCAGTGGAATGCACCTTGCAGGTCTCCAGGTGAATAAACCAAGTCTGTTCAATCTTCTGTAGGCTGTTTGTCTGGAGACAACTGTTCTAGTGGCTGCGGTAAGCTCCCGAGCAAGGCTATCTGCAGTACTCCGTTGGCCATCTGCGGGCATTGGTGATGAGATATCAGTCTTCTTGTGGTGTTGTACACTGTGGATGTCCCGTACTGTAGCGCCTGGACACGTGTCCTGTCTGCTGGAATCGTTGCCATAATCTTGAGATCACACTTTCTGGCACACTGAGTGCCCGTGCTACGATCTACTGTGTTTGACCAGCCCCCATTCGCCCTAGTATTCTACCCCTCATAAAGTCATCAATATGTGTTCTTTGAGCCTCTTTCAACACACAGTCACCATTAGAACGTCTGAAAACTTCTGCACATTTACTCGCTGCACCGTACTCTGACATGCACCAATACACCTTGTAAGTAGGCTGTTTAGGTTTTTATATTGGTAACGCCACGTAGCGCTCTGTATGAAAATCACTGGCTGTGCTGTGTGCAGTCTGTGGCTGGTTTGCATTGTTGTTGGCCATTGTAGTGTTGGGCAGTTGGCTGTTAACAGCGCTAAGCGTGGCGCAGTTGGAGGTGAGCCACCAGCAGTAGTGGATGTGGGGAGAGAAATGGCGGAGTTTTGAAATTTGTAAGACTGGATGTCATGAACTGCTATATATATTATGACTTTTGAACACTATTAAGGTAAATACATTGTTTGTTCTGTATCAAAATCTTTCATTTGCTAACTATGCCTATCAGTAGTTAGTGCCTTTAGTAGTTAGAATCTTTTATTTAGCTGGCAGTAGTGGCGCTCGCTGTATTGCAGTAGTTCGGGTAACGAAGATTTTTGGTGAGGTAAGTGATTTGTGAAACGTATAGGTTAATGTTAGTCAGGGCCATTCATTTGTAGGGATTACTGAAAGTCAGATTGCGTTGCGCTAAAAAAATATTGTGTGTCAGTTTAAGCCCAGTCACGTAAAAATTTTTCTAAGGGGACGTTGCATATGTCGATCCTTAGCCGAGGATACCTCACTGGTATCTTCCGATTTTTTCTTGTAGTTTGTGTAATTAGTGTAGCTATTGTTTATTGCTAGCGCGTAATTGTAGAGAGAATATCCTTTGTAGTTGTAGTTTTTCATTCTTATAGAGTAAAACAATTGTGGCATGCATGTAGATTTGCACCAAGTATTTCGCAGCTGCGCTTGCAATTAACGAGATATTATTTTCAGTCCTATGTTAATGTGTTTTCTTATTTTGCTCTTCAAATTGTGCTTTTCTGTGTTGTCGTGTGAAATATTGTGACAATAATGGCGTGTGAAAAACGTAATACTAGGCTCCAAAGTAAACTGAGAAATGACAGTGAAGACGAAAGCAGTGTGTTAGCGCCACCCTGTAATGAATTAACTAATGTTCAAAGTAGTAATTTGGTAATTGTGCATAGGGAAATGGAGCGGGCTGCAAATAATGTATTTAGGCAGTGAAACAATTAGTGAACAGGGAAGCATTATCGATCGATCGGTCGGCAACAGCTTGCCTCAGGAATCCAAAATGACAGGACACAATCTTGTAAATACTGTAGATTCAGGTTTTGCATCCTCGTCGTTTTCTCAAATAAGTCAAGACACATTTTCTGCTTTTCAAAATGCGAATATTGCCGGTTTAAATGCATTGCCGAATAGCACTGAGGAACATGTTTCAGACACCAGTGCATTGTTATTACAATTAATGCAACAAATGGGATAAAAGCTTCAAAAGTTAGACACAATGGAACAAAATCTTCAAAAGTCAGACACAATGGAACAACACCAGAGACAAACACAGCAACAGTTAGACACAATGGAACAAAATCAGAGACAAACGCAGCAAAAGCTTCAAAAGTTAAGACTTCATGGAACAAAATCAGAGACAAACACAGCAAAAGCTTCGAAAGTTAGACACCACACTTGAACAAACACGTGAAGATTTAACTACTGAGTTACATAACATTGAATCGAAATGTCAAAAAGTCTGTAATGACGTAAAAACACAAATTTGTGAGCATTTTTAACCTATTTTTTCGCGGCATGAAAATGCATTACAGAATAATGAAGCAGCCATAAAAGAACTGCAAACCATTGTTCATGAAAATCATGAGACCTTGTGGGCTAAAACTGACTCAGTTGCATCTACCGATTCGCTTATGCTACTTGCAAAAACTCAGGAAAACTTAAAGGACACAGCAGATACGATTTCAACGCAAATGGACACTCTGAAACTTGTTCAAAAAAACACACTGTGGAAATAAGTACGCTATCCGAGAAAGTAGCCGAACTTTCGGATCAGTTCACCAACTTATCTGCAAAGGTAGATGATGATCTGAATGACTCAAGACCTGTAGCCATCACGGACACAGAAGAGTATGAACAAATTAAGAAATTCAAACAATATCAGAATCAAATTAATACGCAACACAAAAGAGAAATCCGGGAAGTACAAGATCAGTTGGCACAAGTAATACAAAAATTACATATTTCAGAGGACACTCGCGTTCCAACACGGGAAGAGAGAAATACGGAAAAGCCATAAATTAATACCACATGGCATTTCGGAAATTATGAAAGAAATTGGCAAGGTGCACCGAATTTTGAGATGGAACCGCCGACACGACGTAACAATGACCGATATGCTACTCGCCGACACGATGATTTCGACTATTAGCTGTTCATTACTACACGTAAATTCAAAACATTTAAGAATTCTGGCAACGACATTCATCCACAAGCGTGGCTCCATCAATTCTCTCATTGTTTTCGTCCCAACTGGTCTTTAGAGCACAGATTAGAATTTATGTGTGGCTACTTAGAGAATGAACCAGCTGAAAGAATGCGATCGGTCATTCACGATTGTCACAGTGAAGGAGAATTTTATCATGCCTTCCTCTCAGCATATTGGTCTCAAGCTACACAAGACCGAGTAAAAAATAGCATCATAATGATGAAGCATTTCCAACAATCTGAATTTTCCAGTCTTGTGAAATATTTTGAAGATATGTTGCACAAGAATCAGTACCTGTCAAACTCATACAGCCCCTCAGAACTCATCCGCATTTGCTTAATCAAACTACCTGAACATTTACGACATATTATTTTGGCAGGACGTTGCAAAGATGACATTGAAGCTTATCAGGGACTGTTACAAGAATTGGAAATTGACACTGACAATCGCGGAACGCGAAAACAGGAACACAACATTTACAGGTCACATCCGTCGCAATTCCGAGATGAAAGAAATAATACCTGGACACGACAAGGCTATTCTTACATCGCAAATCGTGACCAAATCAGACACCACCCGTATGACAAGCTTTGGCGGAATAATACACTCCTGGAAATGGAAAAAAGAACACATTGACACCGGTGTGTCAGACCCACCATACTTGCTCCGGACACTGCGAGAGGGCTGTACAAGCAATGATCACACGCACGGCACAGCGGACACACCAGGAACCGCGGTGTTGGCCGTCGAATGGCGCTAGCTGCGCAGCATTTGTGCACCGCCGCCGTCAGTGTCAGCCAGTTTGCCGTGGCATACGGAGCTCCATTGCAGTCTTTAACACTGGTAGCATGCCGCGACAGCGTGGACGTGAACCGTATGTGCAGTTGACGGACTTTGAGCGAGGGCGTATAGTGGGCATGCGGGAGGCCGGGTGGACGTACCGCCGAATTGCTCAACACGTGGGGCGTGAGGTCTCCACAGCACATCGATGTTGTCGCCAGTGGTCGGCGGAAGGTGCACGTGCCCGTCGACCTGGGACCGGACCGCAGCGACGCACGGATGCACGCCAAGACCGTAGGATCCTACGCAGTGCCGTAGGGGACCGCACCGCCACTTCCCAGCAAATTAGGGACACTGTTGCTCCTGGGGTATCGGCGAGGACCATTCGCAACCGTCTCCATGAAGCTGGGCTACGGTCCCGCACACCGTTAGGCCGTCTTCCGCTCACGCCCCAACATCGTGCAGCCCGCCTCCAGTGGTGTCGCAACAGGCGTGAATGGTGGGACGAATGGAGACGTGTCGTCTTCAGCGATGAGAGTCGCTTCTGCCTTGGTGCCAATGATGGTCGTATGCGTGTTTGGCGCCGTGCAGGTGAGCGCCACAATCAGGACTGCATACGACCGAGGCACACAGGGCCAACACCCGGCATCATGGTGTGGGGAGCGATCTCCTACACTGGCCGTACACCACTGGTGATCGTCGAGGGGACACTGAATAGTGCACGGTACATCCAAACCGTCATCGAACCCATCGTTCTACCATTCCTAGACCGGCAAGGGAACTTGCTGTTCCAACAGGACAATGCACGTCCGCATGTATCCCGTGCCACCCAACGTGCTCTAGAAGGTGTAAGTCAACTACCCTGGCCAGCAAGATCTCCGGATCTGTCCCCCATTGAGCATGTTTGGGACTGGATGAAGCGTCGTCTCACGCGGTCTGCACGTCCAGCACGAACGCTGGTCCAACTGAGGCGCCAGGTGGAAATGGCATGGCAAGCCGTTCCACAGGACTACATCCAGCATCTCTACGATCGTCTCCATGGGAGAATAGCAGCCTGCATTGCTGCAAAAGGTGGATATACACTGTACTAGTGCCGACATTGTGCATGCTCTGTTGCCTGTGTCTATGTGCCTGTGGTTCTGTCAGTGTGATCATGTGATGTATCTGACCCCAGGAATGTGTCAATAAAGTTTCCCCTTCCTGGGACAATGAATTCACGGTGTTCTTATTTCAATTTCCAGGAGTGTAGTTACAGAGAAAGATCGCACTTCAGTAGTAATGAATATGGCAGAGATAACCATAGAAACAGACAATATGCGAACCAAAACAATTATTATCAAGGGAGACAGAATCACTTCAGATACAACGGTCCTCCGCGCAGTTACGACTTAGGGAGAAGTTCTCCACCACGTGACCGACAAGAAATGAATTACAGAAATTACCGACATGACGACAGACGATATAATCATAACGACAGACCTGAATTTCATCAGAACTGGCGAGATTCACACAGGGCAGCGCCTTCTCGTCAAAGTGAATTTTTAGAAGTTAGGTCTCATAATCCCAATAATGACGCGCGCCAACAAAGAGACAGACAATGACTCGCAGCACAGGCAGCCACGTGCGCCAGCTGGCTCAGCGAAAAGTAACATAGACACTAAGCTTGAGAAACATTTTAGCGTTCCTTGCCGACGTATACTACATGATAATTGCTTTGAAATTGAAACTCTGTGCACTAGAAAGGGTAAAAGATTGCACCACATTTCACATGTAAAACCGTTTATTGAAAGATAATCTGCTTTTAACTTTGTCTTTGCCATATAACTTTTCACTTTACATTACTAGTATGCTTTGTCATATTTAGAATCTGTTAACATACAACAATGTTTGAAGTTAAATATCCAGTCAAGAACCAAGAGAAGTTATTTAAACAGAAATTACGAATGCATTGTTATTGTGAACAGACGAGACAGTGTTATTGTGTGTGTACATTATTGCTTGTTAGGTGCACGATTACGTAACGACTATAAGGCCTACATACTTGGAGCATATATCGGTACTGCTGATGAGATTTTAATGAAACGTTTTGGTTTACTTGAAAATACATTCTAGATTTAAAGTAATTTCTGAGAGATACCAGATGACACAGTGGTTAGTTTATTTGACCGCTACACGATTATATCACGACGCTACTAATGAGTGACAATTTACAATGTTGCTTTTTCGGTGTTTCTGTTTTATATCTGCACAATTTTTCTGTATTATTGTGGAAAGTAAAATATGTTTTAGTAGTAACTTTTGTGGTATAGCTACAATGAGACAGCCTTTTTCGTAGCACAACAATACGTTACATTATAGTACTTTCTTGATCACGGTAAGGTACGTAATAACTACGATATCTATATGCAAAGCATTTCACTTTCGTTTATGATGAGGTAAGTAGATTGACTTCTGCAGAACTTAGCTTTCGGAGGACGATAACTACAACACTTCCACAGAGATTATCTTACAACAAGACGCACAGTTTAGCGCTACAGTACACGTATTTGAGTGATTAATTTTGTACTTAAAACATTTATTTTTAAAGATATTTGAAGTACAATGATACAAAGTTTTTCCGTGATACATTACATTCCATTGCTGTAATCTGTAACACCTGAGGGTATAAATACATTAATCCTCAGCGGGTTCGCGCTTACTTTGTGTACCATGTGTGTGGCAAACACAAGGAGCCCTAGCTAATATGGTATTTGCTTATACAACTTTACACATCGGTACCATATTTCTCCAACACAAAATTACACAGCTAGCTGATTATTTAACAGAGAAACAAACATTTTTTTTACTATGTCAGTGACACATGTTTACGTAATTACACAGTTGGATAACTTCACACTTATGAAATTGTATTTTGTCTGTACTTTGTGAACTGTTCATATTTTTTCGGAACCATTGTGATGGTATGAGAGCTTTGAATGATGTATTTGGTGTGGGATAATGATTTTAAAGTACGTTTGAGGTAGATGACACTATTGAAACACGGAGAGAATTTTTTTTAGGTTTTGAAATTATTGGAGGAAGCTACGACGATTTTGAGAATTGGCTGAGATGTTATGATATTATTACGACGACGATGTGTATTATGCTGTTGAGGTATGTTTATGATCAATAAGCTGATGCTATATGATGAATTTGATTATGCTATGTATTTGTATGATGAAATATTGAAGACGTGTTGATGAATATGTATATCTGTAATAAGGTAAGGAATAATGAGTAGTGGTTAGGGACTCTGACTTGTGAAAAAGGATGTTGGAAACCAAGAATCGTACTTTAAAGAGTTATGAAATGTGTGTATATGCGTGAATGTATCACAATGCCGCCGAAAATTTCTTGGACACTGTTATATTTACAGGATTTTGTTTCTACACATTTGTAACGCAAATTTTCGACCTGTGAAATTTTTATATGAGACTGTCACTGTAGCGGAAACTGCTGTTGTAAATATTTCGGTAAGAACAGTAAGTGACCGTGACGTAATGTGTTGTGAGCGGCCAGATGTGCCAGCCGCCTTCAGAAAAAGCCATTAGGTGGAGAAGAAAGAGGCCATTATCCTCGCTATTGACATTTCTTTGTAGAAAGCATCGCAAATATGACACCCTCAAACTTGAAAACGTGATCACACTGTAGAGTTCTTTATTTATGATATTTACTGAAATGAAATGATGAGAAACATTTCACATCTATTGTCTTGCTAGTTGAAAGATTGTTTACTGCATTATGAAATGCCATATGGCTAGTGAATGATGTTTCACGCCTTGCTTTGCGTATTTTGTTTAATATCTAGTTTATAGCTGCACTGCAGCATTGGTTAAAATAAAATTTTATACATGTACTAATATAAATATTTTCTGTCTACAGATCCAGTAAATAATAATTTTGTGATATACTTCCAAAAAAATGAGGGAGCACAAAAAGTCATTTCCCTTCACAGGAACTGCATACATAATTTTCTTTTCAAGTACTTGGTAATTTATTTCATAGAATAAGTTTCTGTGGTGCACCACTTTAATTACATAGACATTAAGATGTGAATATACATTTCCCTTATCTGCGTTGTTGTCTTTAGTGTACCATTTTTTCTGCTTGTGGGTTTGTCATGTTTAGATATAAGTTATTACATTTACTGCTGCTAGTTTTGTCAATTTGCATTTTTTTCATTGATATTTGTATTAATTGTTTTGTGCTGCTGCATTGCCTCGTCCCTTAGTTTAGCATCTGAGCTCAGTAGATTTAAGTTAGCTTAAGATCCGGTAGGCTATATAAGAGAATGAGTTGCGATGAATTGGAAGAAGTGCATTGAGAAGTTTTACGAAAAAAGTACAGAAAGCAAGTTTAGATAGCACGTGTTGAAATAATGAAGAACGAAGGGAGATCTCCAAGAAGTAAAGAAAGTTTTGTTTGCAAGATACTGCAGTAAATCAAACCCTGTCCTTTCCCTTTCTGTTATTCCGCTATGTGTTTGTCTACTCTTGTATATTTGGGTTCTTCCTGTTTTTATGTTGAGCTAATAAGATTTATGTTGTAGAATTTTTCTGATAATATGTTATTTACCTTGTAAAGATGCTTAGACATTATTTATTTGGTTTTGTTTTAATGCTCATGTGTGAAGTTGATGTTTCAAAATTTATTCTGATCTTTTATGTATTTACTTATGTCATAATTCCTGTAACACTGATATATATGTTTATTTCTATTGTTTTGTAAAGTCTCTATTACTACAAATGTTATCTGTATTATTGTGTTTTAATGATGTATTTTGTACCTTTGTTATTGTATTCTTATGTTATACAATTGTAATTGACACCAGTTCATCAAATTAACTAACTTGTAAGTTACATTTCACTGGTCATAGTATATGGACAATATGTGAGAAGTAGGGACTGATAGTGTTTGCACGTGTGTTGATAATTCAGCAGGGGACTGATTAACAGCATTTCTGGTTCTAAGGACAATTAAAAAAAACTTTGTGAGTGCACAATTGGTGGTTTATGGACTTGCTATATAGTACAAGACTCTTCGATGGTGATTGTGCACCTGCACAGTCGCAACAGATGGCTGCTAGCCATCTCTACAACGACTACAGTGGGTCTACACCTTTGCCGACTCACCAACACCATTATTTCTACAAGGACTGCAGTGGGTTTGCACCTCTGGTGGCCCACCAATACCGTAATCTCTAACAAGACTACAGTGGTCTGTTCTGTGATGACCTACCTACCAATATTCTTCGAAACTTCGACTGACTCTGCTGTGGGTTTGCTCTGTTGTGGCCCATTACCTGTCTGCATGTCAAGAGTCAGCACTGTCTTTCCGTTGGAAGGACAACACTACTTCTTCAAGACTGCATGGAAATCCACTACTTCGGTGTGAATTTTCTTTTACTGCTCAGACTTTGAGAAAAACACTGCAATTTTACTGTGATGAACGATCAGGACTGCATTTACGGACTGTTAGAAAATTTTAGCTTTTGACCAACATTGTATCAATAAGTGTGTGCATTTGATTTCTTTGTTATTGTAACGATGATTATGAAAATTTATTTTCAAATCTGTCTTGGCCACTGCCCAAAACAGTTTGTAAATTTTTTTGTGGGTAGCATGGGTGGCTATGTAAGTAGGCTGTTTAGGTTTTTATATTGGTAACGCCACGTAGCGCTCTGTATAAAAATTACTGGCTGTGCTGTGTGCAGTCTGTGGCTGGTTTGAATTGTTGGAGTAATATTGTAGTGTTGGGCAGTTGGCTGTTAACAGCGCTAAGCGTGGCGCAGTTGGAGGTGAGCCGCCAGCAGTGGTGGATGTGGGGAGAGAAATGGCGGAGTTTTGAAATTTGTAAGACTGGATGTCATGAACTGCTATATATATTATGACTTTTGAACACTATTAAGGTAAATACATTGTTTGTTCTCTATCAAAATCTTTCATTTGCTTACTATGCCTGTCAGTAGTTAGTGCCTTCAGTGGTTAGAATCTTTTATTTAGCTGGCAGTAGTGGCGCTCGCTGTATTGCAGTAGTTCGACTAACGAAGATTTTTTGTGAGGTAAGTTATTTGTGAAACGTATAGGTTAATGTTAGTCAGGGCCATTCTTTTGTAGGGATTTTTGAATGTCAGATTGCGTTGCGCTAAAAATATTGTGTGTCAGTTTAGTGTTGATCAGAATAGGTAAAGAGCGAAATGTCTGAGTGCGTTCAGTTCTGCTCAGCTGCTTGAAAATCAAATAATGTAAGAGGTTTATCAGCGCAGTAATTAATAAATTTTTCTAAGCGGACGTTTCAACCTCTCCGTATGTGGATTTCTGCCAGCACCACCGTACGACGACCGCAGGTCAAAATGGTTCATAGCTCTAAGCACTATGGTACTTAACATCTGAGGTCATCAGTCACCTAGAACTTAGAACTACTTAAACCTAACTAACCTAAGGACATCACACACATCCATGCCCCAGGCAGGATTCGAACCTGCGACCGTAGCGGTCGCGCGGTTACAGACTGAAGCGCCTAGAACCGCATGCCTACAGCGGCCGGCACTGCAGGCCAAATGCACATCATGGTCATATCCCGAGATGATTACCATCCGCAAACCGCCCACCATAGCGTTGCTTCACCATTTATCAGCATTATCTTTAATTTATGAGCACGGGTGTATTTGCAGCACAGTACTGTTTTAGCAGCTTTTGAATATATGCAAAAAAATGACCTTCAAGGCACAACCTTTATCGGTCGCATCCGGAGACACCAAGAAAAAACTGGTAATGAAAAGAAGTGCGATAGAGAGCGAGGTTTCATTGCAGTACGCAGGTTCAAGCAGTACCGATACTGATTTGAAGAGGCTTACGCAGGATGTGGTTGCGTGGGGAGCTGTAAGAAACCACTCTTAGGAATGGAGACCACAACAACGGCAGTGGACTTAACGTTATGTTTTCAAGTAACAAGAAAATAAAAATAAATGACGAATTGCGTTAATATAAAATTAAATATGTTGCAGATCGACTTTACCAGCATTTAAATTTCCCACATGACGCCACAGTCGTAATACCAGGCAAGAGATTGCGAAACTCCAATCGACTCAGAGATACAACACTTCCATTGGATGCAGATGCCCAACATCAATACGCTATACATAAGGGTATGCTTTAATATATTAACAATAAACTTGTAAAGACGCTCTGCAAAACTGAAACAGCTTTCTTTCAAAGAGTCATTAAAATCCACCTGACTCTGATACAACTTCCTTGAAGATGTAGCACCAACATCTAAGATGTTCAGTGAGCTGAATTAGCAAGGAAGAAAACTTAATCACACCATGGCTGTTCTCAAAGTGTGGCTCCGATGACTGACAGTCACTACCACACAACCTATGCATTGTTGCTGCCAAAGAGAATTTTACACTAGTTTTACTATCTCGACGGCTCTATTTTTACAGACCAGGAACATCATTACTTTACATAGTTTCACAAAATATAACTCCAGAACCTAAGACATCGCCCTTTACTAAAACTAGTGATGGGGCAACTGACTGTTTTCAGCAAGCGACTGGGTAGTCGATTGTTTTTTTCCTACAGTCGGGTTTTTTAGTCAAATGAAAGAGCCGAATGAAAATAGTCTCTGTGACTATGTCAGCTACATGAATGTTTTCACTCACTGGGTTTGTGTGGTTTCATTCAATGCCAGGCAACCCACGGGCACAAGTATCTTCAGCTATGCCAGTTATGTGAATCTTTCACTCAGTCCCTGGATTTGATTTCACTCCCATACTTTGTCACAATTTTCGTGAGGGGTGACCATCTTTGGGACGGGCATGTGACGCATCTTTCACTAGAAGCTCACTGACTGGTGTCAATCAAACGAGATGAATGTATAATAATCCAACTCATATGTACAGCTACAACCGACTGATTCTCTTGTTTCCCATTCGGTTGTTCCCGTACATAGGCTGGTTTCATTCAACAGAATGAGTGAATAATTCAACCAATATGTAAAGCCACGACCGAATGAGTCGATTGTTTTCCTACGACCGATTAAATCGATTGTTTCCACTCGATTGCTACCAGCACTAAGTAAGGCCCAAAAATCTATTCTGCACATTTACACTACTGGCCATTAAAATTGCTACACCACGAAGATGACGTTCTACAGACGCGAAATTTAACCGACAGGAAGAAGATGCTGTGATATGCAAATGATTAGCTTTTCAGAGCATTCATACAAGGTTGGCGCCGGTGGCGACACCGACAACGTGCTGACATGAAGAAAGTTTCCAACCGATTTCTCATACAAAAACAGCAGTTGACCGGCAACAGCCTGGTGAAACGTTGTTGTGATGCCTCGTGTAAGGAGGAGAAATGCGTACCATCACGTTTCCGACTTTGATAAAGGTCGGATTGTAGCCTATCGCGATTGCAGTTTATCATTTCGCGACACTGCTCCTCGCGTTGGTCGAGATCCAATGACTGTTAGCAGAATATGGAATTGGTGGGTTCAGGAGGGTAATACGGAACGCCGTACTGGATCCCAACGACTAACCTGGGTACACGAATGGAAAAGCGTCATTTTTCTCGGATTAATCCAGGTTCTGTTTACAGCATCATGATGGTCGCATCCGTGTTTGGCGACATCGAAGTGAACGCACGTTGAATGCGTGTATTCGTCATCGCCATACTGGCGTATCACGAAGCGTGATGGTATGGGGTGCCATTGGTTACACGTCTCGGTCATCTCTTGTTCGCATTGACGGCACTTTGAACAGTGGACGTTATATTTAAGATGTGTTACGACCCGTGGCTCTACCCTTCATTCGATCCCTGCGAAACCCTACATTTCAGCGGGATAATGCACGATCGCATGTTGCAGGTCCTGTATGGGCCTCTCTGGATACAGAAAATGTTCGACTGCTGCCCTGCCCAGCACATCCTCCAGATCTCTCACCAATTGAAAACGTCTGTCAATGGTGGCGGAGCAACTGGCTCATCACAATACGCCAGTCACTACTCTTGATGAGCTGTGGTATCGTGTTGAAGCTGCATGGGCAGCTTTACCTGTACACGCCATCCAAGCTCTGTTTGACTAAGTGCCAAGGCGTATAAAGGCCGTTATTACGGCCAGAGGTGGTTGTTTTGGGTACTGATTTCTCACAATCTACGCACTCAAATTGCGTGAAAATTTCATCACATGGCAGTTCTAGTATATTTGTCCAATGAATACCCGTTTATCATCTGCATTTCGTCTTAGTGTAGGAATTTTAATGGCCAGTAGTGTATCGTTACTGTGTGTTAGCAAGTCGACTATGATGTACGTTTCCTGTATAGTATAACACAAACATTGATACACTGATTTCGCCGTGAGAGAGTGTAGAACCGAAAACGACAGCAAAAGCATTATGTATGAATTCCGACATTTATTTTATTACAAATACAGCGAAGGACCACAAATGCTGATCAGCTTATTGAAAACACACACACACACACATATATATATATATATATATATATATATATATATATATATATATATATATATATATATATATATGCTCGGGGCGGTTAGTAGACCCGCAACCGAGCGCCTCCCCAGGTGGCGGATAGGGGAATGCCTCCTAGATATAGGTGGTACCGAGGAAATGAAATACTCGGGGCGGACCAAAACTACTAGTAGCGTCTGTTCCCACAGTGGGCGGCTACAAAAGGCGTCTGCTCCACATGTCAGTGGCGGCCTCAACCAACCTCCTGATCTGGAAAGTCAGGTTGTAGTCGGCAGCATGCCATACATCCAACTACTAAACATCATGATGGTACAACGAGAAAAATCTCACTACCCCGGGCCCCAGTCAATAGACTGGGATCGTCGTGAGCATCGGATTTCGGGGGCTCACGGACATCATGAGAAGAATCGGAGCTTCTCAAACTCCCTCAAGACCAAACGCAAACACTACATCGGCACACTCAACGTGAACACACTGATGAAGACAGGAAAGATGAAACAACTGACAGACACTCTCGAAAAATTTCAAATCAAAATATGTGCACTGCAAGAAACACGATTCACAGACGAAGACCATTTCAACACGGAGAATTTCAGAATATACAAAGGAAAACCATCGAGACAACTGAAAAACCTAAGGCTTTTTGGCACAGGATTTGCAGTACACAGGTCCATCACGGACAGCATAATCGACTTTTCGTCACCAAACGAAAGAATCAGCACCATCACAGCGAAATCAGCCAATAAATCCTACACAATAATCAACGCACATGCACCGACTAATGACTACAACAGGAAAAATCCGGACGAAATTGATGACTTCTGGGCGACAATGGAAGAAACTATCAGAAAAATTCCTGCACATAGAGTCAAAATAATACTGGGAGACTTCAACGCCAAACTCGGAAAAGAAAAGATATACAAACATATCACCGGAAAACATACTCCACACAAGGACACCAACAAAAACGGAAAACATCTGATAGACTTTTGCAAAAGCCACGACCTCGCCATTATGTCAACAAAATTCAAGAAACCAACACGAAAACTTACCACATGGAAATTCCCCAGCGGAAAGCAAGAACTACAAATCGACCACGTAATAGTGCAGAAAGACTCACAAAAAGAAATTTTGAACATAGACACCCGTAAAGGCTACTTCGACTCAGACCACCACCTACTACAGATCAGGATTCGTCTTTTGCCCAAGAAAAAGCTCCAGAAGAACAAAATTGTTCGACCAGATCCAGAATACGTTACTTTAAACCAGACACAAATATTACACAAAATTAAAATGGAGAAAACGACAGACTGGACACAACTTTCACGAAGAATCCGAGAGGCCATGAAACTAGCACAAGCACCACGAACACGGAAACACCGTTGGTGGAACCACACATGTGACCAAGCTATTGACCAACGAATCAGTGCATGGAAAAAATTTAGTTGCCATAAATCCCAAGAGAATTGGATGAACTTCTTGAAAACACAGAAGCAATCAAGCAAAATCATTCGCAGTGAAAAACGACAGTATGACAAACGGCGACTGACAGAGATCGAATCGGACTTCATGAAGAACAATACAAGAAACTTCTACAGAACGTTCAGAGAAAATATGACTGGATATCAACCACCCAACTTGTGCTTCAGAAGACCGGATGGAACCCTAGAAACCAATACCAAAAACAATTGTGACATTCTGGCAAAGTACTTTAAAAACTGCTCAACACGGACCCCCCCATGGAAGAAATAATGACAGAAACGAGCACATACAATCCAGATAGTGAACCTCCAACTCTAGAAGAAGTTAAAGGAATAATAAAGTCACTCAAGAATCGTAGAACACCAGGAGAAGATGGCATCATCGCGGAAATCTGGAAGTTACAAGACCCAGAACTCACCAAAGACATCCACAGGATCTTGGAAGACATCTGGAAGACCATGAAAATTCCTGACGACTGGAAAACTGCCCTGATACACCCACTACACAAAAAAGGTGACAAGACTAACCCGAACAATTACAGAGGAATATCCCTATTACCGGTCACATACAAGATCCTCTCTAAAGCTTTACTGAACAGACTAGAATGCCAAACCGACCACTTCCGTAAAGGGCGGTCTTGTGCGGAACAAATTTGGAACCTGAAAATGATTTTACAACACAAACAGAACCTGATCATTACCTTTGTTGACTTCAAAAAGGCGTACGACTCTATCGACCGGAAAACTCTCTTCAAAATTCTAGCAGAATACAAAGTAGACAACAAAACACGGGCTATCATAGAGCAAACTTTAACCAACACGACCTCCAAAGTAAAGTTCTGTGGGGAACTATCAGAGCCCTTTGAAATTCGCACAGGTGTCCGACAAGGCGATGGCCTCTCACCTCTCCTTTTCAATCTGGTGTTAGATAAGGTCATAAAAGAATGGGAAACATCACAACAGGGGATAACCTTAGGAAACCTACAGATTGAATGCCTGGCTTTTGCAGACGATTTGGCGATTGTCACGAAAGGTATAAAGGAAACAAAAGACGCTATTGAAAAACTGCATGAAAACGCTGCCAAAACTGGACTACAGATCTCTTACGAAAAGACACAGTTTATGAGCACAAAGAAACTCTCATCTCTGAACACAAAGTATGGCACGATTTACAAAACGGCAAACTTCAAATACCTCGGTGAAACACTACAAATGAGTGGACATAACAGAGACTCAAACGAAGAAAGAAAGACTAAACTGGACAAGGCATACAAAGTAGTGTGGAATCATTACAACAAGAAGTCTATCTCACAAAAAGCCAAATTACGCCATTACGACACGGTGGTGCTCCCCGAGGCACTATATGCAGCAGAGACCACACTAATCCTAGGGCATACACGTATCAGACAATTAGAAAAAGTAGAACGGAAAATACTTAGGAAAATATTTGGCGCAACTAACAACAATGGAATATGGATCAAGAAACCTACAAAGGAACTGTACAAACATACGGAGACAATCACAGAAAAGATTAGAAAACGCAGACTACAATTCTATGGACACCTATACAGAATGCCATCACACAGGCTGACCAAACAGATCTTTGACTGGGTAACCACTAGAAACAACAAATGGGTGGCAGAGGTAGAAAACGACCTGAACCAGCTCAACATAACAGCAGACACAATAAACGACAGAATAAAGTTCAGAAACATCATTAAGAAAAGTAAACTACATGAGATACAATGCGACAAACGAACAGGCATAAAATGGACCGAAGAACGCAAGCAAGATCACAGCCAGAAGATGAAAGAAATATGGGCAACCAAAAAGGCAATCAAGATGAAGCCGAAGACACAAAGCCGACAAGAAGTATGGACAGAGGACCGGAAACAGAAACACAGCGAGCGAATGAGGGAAGTTTGGGCAGCAAGGAAGGCAGCAAAAGGAACTGGCCATGTAGTTTAGTCCAAATGCGCTCTTTAAGGGCAAAACACCAATAATATATATATATATATTTCTCTGTGTGAAACATCTATGATTAGATATGCAGACCGAAGTGGCAAATGAAAGTATGTACCAAGGCTGTGATTCGAACCTGGGTTTCTTGCTTACTGGGCAGACGGGCTAACCACTAAGCCATTGTGACATTGTGGCTTTGCAGAAGTGCACAAACTACTATGTCACACTGCAATACGTCTGACTGCAGCCACTCTCGCCAACTCGCTGCGAGTGGCCGAGGAGGAGGAGGATGAGTGATGCAGATACTCTGGGGCGAGCCCCAGAGGAGAAGACACTGCAGTCATTCTGGAAGGACACAACGGGAAGCTGACCGGACGCCCTCGCCACGGTTAAGGAGGGACACGCTGCGGAGGGCCCGTCTGACAACGAGAAACGTGCCGAGAACTGATGGACACCTGCAGCCATTTGGACGGAACGCCAAGAACGTACGTGTGGAAACATTTGAGTTCTTCTGGCCTGGTGTCAGTCATTTTAGCTGCCTTAGAAAGCAGGGATGTGCTGACATTTCCAGCCTCCCACAGGTACAGCGAGGAGTGTACACAAAGCGCAGGGAATTGGCGCAGGGACGCTCGTGGAAGAAGTCAGCGTTCTTAAGACGTTTTTCTCGACAGTGAGAACCTTACATATAAATCAGCTGACACTGGTAGACTTTGAGACGGAGCCGAAACATGAATCTGTCCACGCTTCAAGCAGAGAGAGTGGTTACAAAGAAGTGTGTATCTGCTCTCACAACAGCCTAGGAATACAGGAAAACACCTTAAGAATATGAAATCGTGAGAAAGATGCCGATTCACGAGCCACGCGCTGGCCCACGGCAGATAGGAAATTTCCACACCGCACGGAGAGGCGTGGCTATGAAACGGCGATCTGTGATTGGGCTGCATTGAAAATTTTGTCCCCCAATGATAACGCCGAATGGAAGAATATTTCGAAGAGGACTTGAGATGAGAGATGGAGGAGAATCGGCAGGGGACTCGTGGAGACACTGCCGAAGCGAGAGGACATGAGCGCTCTTCCACCCATCGTCGATATCCTCCTTCCGACACAGTGATAGCACAGCTTCGGACACGCAACCGACAACGGGCAGACAACGCGGAGGTCGTCCCTGGGCTCCGTCGCAAAGCCACTATTGCTGATGAGGGCAGCCGACTTGCGCCGCAAAACTCCGAGGCAATGCTCCGAAACGACGCAGCGCCTGCCGGCGACGGCAGTACACAACGAACGATAACGAAATATGGTGAGACGATTTGTCCCCCCCCTCCCTCCCCTTAATAACTCAGTCGTGTCCATGCCCAGTCAAATCGGCCCTGAGATTTGTAATTTTGCTTTGGTTTGTGTGAACAGCACGAAAATAAATACATTTCTTTCATGTTTTGATCACATAAGCAATCTTTTTCATTCATACACGAACACCTTAATTTTGTAACCTTTGCGTTTTATTTCATTTAATCATTGCCACGCGGGGTAGCCACGCTGTCTCAGGCACCTTGTCATGGTCTTTGCGGATCCCCCCGTGGGAGGGTTCGAGTCCTCCCTCTGGCATGTGTGTGTGTTTGGTCCATAGTGTAAGGTACTTTAAGTTAGATTAAGTAGTGTGTAGGCTTAGGAACTGATAACCTCTGTAGTTTGGTCCCATAAGAGCTTACCAACAGTTACTAAATTTCTAAAATTTAATCACTGATATCAATTAATTGTTGTCTCCTAACGTGGAGCAATCTCATCAGTCATCTGCTAGTCATTGCACGTCCGACAGAAGAGAGGAGAATTCACAGTTCAACACATTTTTGGCCCCCGAAATTGGTAATTTTCATGGTATCTGACGTCACAAAAATAATTTCTCGTGTTCACTACAACACTTTCATCCCACTCCAAATTCTTATTCACGCTCCAGTCTACTTGGTATTCCCCTAAACTCGAACAGCACTGCAGAGGCTCTCCAAATGCGTATCATCTCAGGACCGAATGAAACGGGACATCATGCCTGAAACCCAGGCATTGGTACTTTAATCACATGAAACTACATGGTTCCAGAGACTTTTCCAAGTCTCAAACGTCAGTTGGAGGGCCTCTGCAATGTTGTTCGCGTTTAGGGGGAATACCTAGTGGACTGAAGCGTCAACGGGAACCTGGATTGGGAAGGAAGGTCTGCTAGGGTACTCCGTGCAATTGTGCAGAGCCACTGCGCCAGGATGGTGCCCTGCACATCTGCCTGTCAAGCAGGAGACCCAGGCTCGAATCCCCCCAGTGGTACAAATTTTCATTTGTCGCTTAAGTTTGCATATATAAATCACATTATTAATTTCGATCAACAATGACCGTCTTCAGGCTTGAGTAGTTGCAGGATACTACACACAACGTGTCATTCCTTAATAGATGGCAGAGTCATAATAGTTAGCCATATAAGATTCCTCACATAGTAACAATTTTGAGTAGCAAGAACACCATTGCGGCATGCATGTTGACACTCTGAGGAGACAAGTTATAGTCAATTAATTATCATGACTACGGGTAATTTGGTCGCAAGGCTGCTGAGTTTCAAATGATGCTCACCTCAGTTAAATTCTACCATCGGCATTCTGAGTGCTGCCTCGAATCTCGAAAGAACACCAACTGCCCTTCATTGACCTCACACCCAGAAACCTGCGGTTCGCTTCTGATCTCCTACATAAAATGTTATCTCTGCCACTCTCTGTAACTAAATGCTCTCTGTGACTATCTCTGATAGCGAACGAAAGCTTAAAAATAATGATAATGAATTTTTCACATTATATACTATACTCAAAGTATGCCACTTCGTATTAGTTGTAGTCTATCACAGATGTCACTAAATCTATACGCTGAGCAAGCACTAAAGGAAACCAAAGAAAAAATTGGAATAAGAATTAAAGTTCAGGGAAACTAAATAAAAACTTCGGGGTTTGACAGTGACATTGTTATTCTCTCACAGACAGCAAAGGACTTGTAAGAACAGTTGACTGGAATGGACAGCGCATGAAAGCAAGCTGTAACATGAATATCAACAAAGCGAAGCAAGGATAATGGAATGTAGTCCAATTAAATCAGATGACACCGAGGAAATTAGATTATGAAACGAGATACTTAAGGTAGTAGATGAGTTTTGCTATTTGGCCAGCAATATTACTAATGATGGCCGAAGTAGAGAGAATATAAGATGCAGACTGGAAATAGCAAGAAAAGAATTTCTGAAAAAGAGAAATTTGTTAAGACTGAATATAGATTTAAGCTTAACAAAGTCTTTTTTGAAAGTACTTGTATGATGTGTAGCCACGTATTGAAGTGAAGCATGGACGATAAACAGTTTAGACAAGAAGATAATAGAAGCTTTTGAAATGTCATGCCACAGGAGAATGCTGAAGATTAGATGGGTAGATTACGTGACTAATGGGGAAGTACAGAACAGAATTGGGGGAAAAGAAATTTGTGGCGCAATCTGACTAGAAGAAGGGGTGGGTTGATAAGACACATTCTCAGACATAAACGGATCATTAATTTAGTATTGGAGGGAACTGCAGGGAGTAAAAATCTTAGAGGGAGACCAAGAGATGAATGCAGTAAGCAGATTCAGAAGGATGTAAGTTACAGTAGTTATCGGAGATGACACTTGCGCGGGATAGAGTAGCTTAAAGACATGCATCAAGGCAGTCTCCAGACTGCCAGACTGAAGACCACAACAACAACAACAACGACTGTGATCCATCATAAATTGTAGTTTCGTTTATATCTAACTTTTTACTGCAGAAAATTGGTAGCGGATTTGACCTTACATATTCTGTTGTGGTGGAACTGCCATTATCTAAATCATCACGTTTGTATGCTTAGTTGATGTTGCGTATCGTGACAATGATGTAGCAGACGAAACCTGGAGAATAAGGAAAAGGTTCACTTAGGAACTGTCGGGGTGTTTTTGGACAGTACTGTCATTAAATAGCCGGCCGAGGTGACCGAGCGGTTCTCGGCGCTTCAGTCTGGAACCGCGCGACCGTTACGGTCGCAGGTTCAAATACTGCCTCGGGCATGGATGTGTGTGATGTCCTTAGGTTAGTTAGGTTTAAGTAATTCTAAGTTCTAGGGGACTGATGACCTCACAAGTTAAGTCCCATAGTGCTCAGAGCCATTTGAACCATTTTGTCATTAAATAAGTTTGAACGGCGTTATACCTCCTATTGAGCGTGTTTTATAGGTTTAATGATGCCTATTTCAGCTATACTCTTATCACATGATACACTGTTTGGTCAATAATGACTCTGCTGACGTTCTCCAGAACCGCAAGACATGGTCATCATGAATACCAATTCATTTCTGGCTTATTTTAAAATTAAATTAAATCAGGTCGTTTTGTTGAATTTCATTGAATTTCGATTGAGTGAGGAGCGAAACTGATTACGTCTTCAACTAAGCGGAAGTTCTGAAACGTAGGCCCCTCTGCTCGCTCGCCAAGCGACCGCTGCGTTCATGAGCAGAGCTGGAGAGAAATTGGCCGTCACAGTGTTTGCTCCCTCGCGCATTTCGCAGCCAGCGAGAGTTTGCACTCGGCAACCGCCGGGAAACTTCTCAGCAGTTTTAATTGGCTGTCAATGTTTTCAGCGCTCTGTTTAAACAGCTTGACAGGCGTGCCTGGAGCTGCGGCCGAATTCACGCGGCGGACCCTGTGGAAATACAGACCACGGCAGCTGCCGCCGACACACCTGACGGCTTCACAAGTTACAGGGAAACCGCCCGCTTCCATTTTGTGACGTACTTTACATGCTAGGCTCTCCATGCCAACGTTCAGTACTCGTCTACGCCTAGTTTCCTTGTAGTAATTAAAAAGTATGTTTCTACGCTCCGCAAGTTACGAGACTGACAACTTAATTACGAAACTTCTTATACGTGTTTGAGTGGTGTACAAAGTAACTAAATTTTATATCCGTTCAACTTGATTCCTTCTCAGCATATTTACTTTCGAAGTATTTCTACTATGTTTGCTTTTCATTCAGTATCTCACATAATTTTTATATCTGGGAAAGCGCCTGTGATTTACGTTTCCTCGATATTTGGTGGTGACGTTAAGTGAAAAAAATATGAACTTGCTTGAAAAACTAGATCAATTTGGTTTTGTACATGTACAATCGTCGGAGACTGACATCTTTTGATGACAGTTCGCTGTGTCGTACGTCGTGATCGATTTCCCCTATAACAACGATTATTTTTAGCCAAATATCGCTCTTGTTGGCAAAAGGTTGGTCCAAGCATTATGAAGAAGTGAGTTCATGGCTCAAATGGCTCTGAGCACTATGGGACTCAACTGCTGAGGTCATTAGTCCCCTAGAACTTAGAACTAGTTAAACCTAACTAACCTAAGGACATCACAAACATCCATGCCCGAGGCAGGATTCGAACCTGCGACCGTAGCGGTCTTGCGGTTCCAGACTGCAGCGCCTTTAACCGCACGGCCACTTCGGCCGGCAAGTGAGTTCATAAATTATTAACTCAAAACAAAAAAAAAATGGACTTACAAGTAATTATCGTTTAAATATAGTTCTCCTTTGATGAAACTCAATCCCTGCTGCCGAACACGGTAAGAGAAAAGGAATTTTTTTTTAAATAAGTGAAAAAATATAGCTTCGGTCGAAAAACGTTAAACAAGAATGTTGCAGGGCTTGAAAACATCTATCGACTTATCTTGATAAATATCGATTGCTTTGTTATATTTCGAGACACATCTAAAATAAATGTTGAAGCCGGCCGCGGTGGCCGAGCGGTTCTAGGCGCTTCAGTCCGAAACCGCGCGACTGTTACGGCCGCCGGTTCGAATCCTGCCTCGGGCATGGATGTGTGTGATGTCCTTAGGTTAGTTAGGTTTAAGTAGTTCTAAGTTCTAGGGGACTGATGACCTCAATGTTAAGTCCCATAGTGCTCAGAGCCATTTGAACCATTTTGAAATGTTAAAATCAGTTTCTCTAACTCGTTAACATTCAAATTACCATACATGCTATTTACTGAAAGTATATCCCTCGGCAAGTGAGAAATGTACTTCTTTGAAAATTTAAAGAGTATTAGTTGTACTTCGAGATATATCGACTTTTGAAAGAAAGGCACTCCCGATAATTGGCTAGATTTTGTCAGTGAATGGTAGTATGGTACGGTTTTAGGCTTATTTTCTTTGCAATGAGTTACGCTATCATATTGTTACACAATTCTTACGAGTTTATTAACTGTAAGGACCAACAACAGATTTCGAAGAAAACGTACTCTGGTCAGGAGTGCTTTTCTTAAATTACCCCAATTTTTATTTTACGAGAATAACTCTTAAAAGAGAGAAAAAGTTGATAGTTTTTTGATGCATTTTAATATTTTTCCTACGAACTCCTGGAGCCGTGATAAGGTTAAAAAAGTATAGCGGTCACAATTCGCAATTCACATTTTACAGCGATGGATTTGATGGAGGGTAATACTGAATACTTATTTTTTCTAGAAAAATACTAGGATGTGTTTAATTGAGTTTTAGTATTAACAATCGAGTAATAGAGTGAAGTGTGCCACAAACGCGGAGTGCGTCCGTTGGAGCCAGGCGGAGGAGGAATGGGAAAGAGATTGGGTCGCGAGGGTGGCGGGGGGGGGGGGGGGGGGGGGGGGGTGACCTGATTCTAAACGGGTCGCGTCTCCACAATCTTTGATATCTCGGCTTCTGAAGTACACACAAAAATGCTTTTGCTCTTACTCTGCGGTAGCTTGACAAGATAAACACGAATTTTATAGTCATTTTCTCCACAGAACTAAAATATTGCAAGAAATATTAAATTTTTTATTTAATTTACATTTTGTTTGCATTTATTTTCATTTTCATAGCTTTGGATTACTACAATAGTATTTTTCTTGTAATATCTTAAGCGCTTCACTTAATTAATTTTTTTTCTTTATTGCATTTCGATTCCCCCCCCCCTTCCCCCCCCCCCCCCCCCCCCCCCCCCGGGCTGGGCGGCCTGCCAGCAGCGTAATAGGCCGCACTACAGCCTACAGAAAAGTTGAAAACATGACATAATTAGAATATAATAAACAAACAATAAAAACAGGTGATAAAATGGTGACGTTGTAAAAAACTGTAAAATGGTGGCATGTTGTGCAATTTAAAATATAAAAACCAGGCGATGACGATGCGGATGAAGACACACAGTAAGTAGACAGGCACAATTAAGAAAACACAATGACAGTCTGGTTTATGTGGTTACAAGATAGAAAACACAATCAGCGACAGTATGATGGCTGTTTGCAACACTGAACATTCACTTGAAACAGCACTAGGCAGGCGACACAGCGACAGATGGGGGTGGTCGGAGGACCAGGACCAATGTGGGGGGATAAAGGGGGAGGTGAGGAAAATGGGGGAGCTGATGGAGGGAGATGGAACAAAAAAATGGGGGAGGGGGGACAGGGTGGACACGAGAAGGAGTGTGGAAGGCAGGGGATGGGAAAGCAAACAGACAAAGACTTGGGGGAGAGAAGGGAGTCAGAGAGAGGATAGATGGGAAAAAAACAGGATGGAAGGTGGGGAGAGGGATCCCAGGAAAAGGAAGATAGGATGGGGGGCTGAGGATCATAGTTTATAGGAGGGCTAAATGGAGGGAGAGAGGGCATCATCCGAGAGGGGGGAGTTGATGGTAGCCACCTTGGGAAAGGAGATGAAGAACTTAGAGGTGGAAGGTACGGGGCACACAACGGTGATGGCGCGGCAGAGGGCGGGGGTTGAGAGGAGCAACCAGGAGATGAGGCGGATCAAGGGGGCGGGAGGTGTAGAGGACGTGGATATGTTAGAGGAAAAGGAGCAGGTGGGGGAAAGGAATAAGGTCATACAGGATCCGCATGGGGCACAGAATGCATATACAGAAGGTGGTGATTAATGCGCCGGGGAAAGGATGGATTCCAAGAGCTTGCTGAACTCCAAGGTGAGGCATAGAGGGCGACAGGGAGAGGCATCAGATGCAGGCCTATTGGGTTTGGAGAACATCAGGATATGGGAGGTTTTCCACAGGTGGGGTAGAAGCTAGTGCCAAGGATTAAATTTCGCTTATTTAGTGATAAATAACGTTATGCTTCTGAAGATCTAGCAAACACATTTCTGAAAAATGTTAATTGCGTCCACAAGATTTTCTTGAAGAAGTTGTTTCGATTCCAAAAGGATGCACATTTTTTTCGTTTAATTGATAGTAAAATGTCAGCAATTTCTTTCTTTAAAAATGACGAGGGGCGTTCAGTAAGTAATGGAACACAAGAAATACGGCATTTGTTGTGGGACATGTGTAATATTACCGCTTCAGTCTTGTAGTTTCGTAAAGTGCCGACAGGTGGGGGCTCTGTACGTAGCCTTAAAAATGGTGTCTGTAACGGAGGTTTTTTCCAAGCGGATAGCTGTGTATTTCACTTGGTGAAAAAACACATTAGTGATATTAATAGGTGCTTTTAGAATGTCTACGGAGGGATCAGGTGGTGAAATAAAGAACGGTGAGTCTTTGGGCGGGGCGTCTGTCTTCATCGCAACAAGGTCCCGCAAACCTGTCCTCTCTGCCGCGGCCCGGTTGGCCGCACACAGCTGTGACTCTCGCAGTTTTTCAATGTGCGATCACCCTCATTCGAGGTGATCAGAGAATCACTATCACACACCTAGCTGCTCAGCTCGATGCTTCTGATTGTAGTGCTGACACACTCGCCCACCAGTTGGAGTACTAAAGGAATGTGTCCGCTGGGTACCTCGCCGCCTAACGGAAAACGTTAAAGAACAACGGATGACCATGAGTGAGGAATTGCTACTGCGTTTCGAGGGAGGTTATTGATGCAGCAAAAATATGGCTCTGATGTCGCCCAGTAGAGAGGTACAATGTAGGCATACAGGCCCTCGCAGTGAGGTGGCCTAAGGCCGTCGCATTGAACGGACTTTATACTGAAAAACAGGTTTTGAAGCGAAAGGAGTGGGAATAATGCGGCGTACTGAAATCCTGAATAAAACTGACCTGCTTTCAGAAAAACACTGTGTTTAATTGCTTACTGAACGTGTGGTGTCACCGCCAGACACCACACTTGCTAGGTGGTAGCTTTTAAATCGGCCGCGGTCCATTAGTATACGTCGGACCCGCGTGTCGCCACTGTTCGTGATCGCAGGCCGAGCGCCGCCACACGGCAGGTCTAGAGAGACGTACTAGCACTCGCCCCAGTTGTACAGCCGACTTTGCTAGCGATGCTACACTGATAAATACGCTCTCATTTGCCGAGACGATAGTTAGCATAGCCTTCAGCTACGTCATTTGCTACGACCTAGCAAGGCGCCATTACCAGTTATATTGAGCTTATTATTAATGTACCGTCAAGAGCGATGTACACCGATTATGGATTACAGTTAAGTATTCTACCAGTTACCTCCTGTTTTGTTAGTCTTATTTCTCTGACCTGTTCCAGACCTCACGCCAGTCTGCGTGTAATTAAACGCGTGCATTTCGGCCTCCTCTAGCAACACGGTGTTGGCTCTTCTGCCAACACAGCAGAACGCCCCTCCTATTTTGATAAATTAAAAGATGAGATAGATAACTGAAACACACCCAACAAAAAGTGCAGGTTTTCCGAAGTCTTTTGGTCCTTACAATCAATAAAATCGTAGAAATCACTTAATAACTTGTAAAAAAAGTAAGGCTATAAATCTTTACAGTGGGAACATCCGCTGATGACATCTAACTAGTTATGAGGTGAGTCTTTTTTTTTCAAAAAATGGAATTTTCTCGACATTTGATTAATATCTTTTAATTGACTGACTTAATGCGGGCTGTATTTACAGTAAACAGCAAGATGGGAATTTGAAGCATAAGGAGTTACAAAAAGCCGATTTTAACGGATTTTTCGATGTATATCGAAATGTAATGTAATAAATAGAAGCAGTAGATAGAGCTTGTTAATTCCGACAACTATCTTATTTAACATTTTTGATCGGAACTACAGCTTTTACGCATTTAGGCAAATGCATGATTCTTCTTTGGCCATTTTCCCCACCTTGAATCGAGTTTTCTTAAAAAGAATCTCTATTTAATGTTCAAATGTCCTGTATACTCACTTTTTTGTGTTCATAAAATAATGATTTTTGCAAATTTAAAAGTAGGTCTCGCAGAATGCTGGGACTAGGTAAGGGTTGATAGAGGCGAGCGCCGCCGTGACCGAGCTGTGGACAGACACGGACGGCGAGAGGACAGTCAGCTGGTGTGACTGGAACTGGCAACAGCTTCAGCGAGGGGCTGGTGATAAAATATCGATACATCGATATTTACTCCAAAAGATACGGACATATAACTGTGAAACTCCCTTACGCAATATATCGATATCGAACAAGAAATATCAAGCGCCGATATTTTTGTTTCATATTACATTTTTTTCACAGTTTTCGGTAAATATCTGATGTTGTTCTTTTGAAATCGTAAAAGAACATAATTTTACTTTCACTGTGTGAAAGAGACTTACTACTTTTTCCGCTTTCATTACCTCCAGTCTTTCACTTTGACTGTGTGGCGCCAAGATGAAGTCCGATAGCACTGGAGAGAGCCGGTGTGAATGGAATAACAGGATTTTCGATGTGAAGAAACAGTACACAAGTGCGTTAAAAACAATTTTTAACGCGACTGGTACGCTCTTCCTTCACGTCGGCATTCTTCAAATAAAAGGTTCCTGAAAATGATGAACAAAAATCTAAATAACAAGTCTGTTCTTTGCGGTGGGCGGAGACTGTGAGGAGAAATGCTGAGTTAGACAAATCATCTATGCTTCACATATTCCCCCAAAATATCTCCTCAATTATTTGTTCACCGTCCTCGACGGAACAAATCAGAAATGCCTATCTCCTTCTTACCTAATTATCTATTCCGTTCCTACTTCTTCACTTCCTTTTATCTATAGAAATCGGCTTTCTTCTCCTTCACACTACATCTTTAAGACAGAATCTACTACTATTTCGTCAAACTATGCACATGCGCTACCAACAGAAGTTACAACGTTAAGCTTCATCACGCAGTTTTGACACTACAGTTGCTAGGTCACTGGCTTTGGCAGAAATGAAAAAAATAGGGAAGTCGGCATGAAGTGTTCCAGGCTGTTCCGTACATGGGAAGAAACCGAACGTCAGACCCACCGGACACCTTTTCTCGTGCCACTCAGATAACTGTGTTACCATAGTGGCCATCGCCAAGTGCGAATGAGCATCGTTTTCCTTCCAATTATTGCTCTAAGGGGGACTAGCAGGCTGCTAGCTTGCTGATGTACAGAATATCTAGTAATAGATGAGTACCTGAATACAAAGCTCTAAAACTGGCTTTATATTTACAATGTGTAGCCGGCATTTTTATACGCAGGTACGTCGATACTTTTTCTACCGATGTATCAATGTGCTGGTACATTTCAGATATATCGAAGCAGGGCAATAATATTATTCTAAATATCGATACATTGGATTCCCGATATTTTTCAAAATATCACTAGTCCTACTTCCAGGGCTGCGGCCCTCGCCGTGCTGGCACAGTGGACAGGCCAGCGGCGTCTCACCTGTGGCTCGTTTTCCGCGGTGGCTAATGTGCCCGTAAACAGCGGGGTGGGCCTGAATGTGTTGGAGCCGGTCAGATGCTGCAGTGACACGATGAAATTTCTGGGCAGAGCCCGGTGAAAGGGCCTCAAGAAGCCGTTTAGGGGGACAGTTCCAGGACTACAGTGAGCACGAGTGGGGCCACCTTGTAGACCTCAATCTGGTGGAGCCGTTGCTGTCTTTCTTGGACAGTTCCAGTGGAGGCGAAGTAACAATTTCGGCATGTCACAAAGAGCACCACCCGAGTGCTTTCGCAGCTAATGGTGGCATCCTTGTATCCTTGTGGTAGCCTGATTGACCGGCAATTGAGTGTAGCCACTTCAAAATGACTTCCTGTAAGGAAGTCTGTGCATTCTAGTTGTCATTAACGGCATGCGGGTCGTGCAACGGTGCGTGCCGTGAGGCAGAGCAGGCACAATTGTGTTATTACAAGCTGTGGGTGTGATTTAATATATTAAGTAGAGACTGATTGTTGGTCGGTGTGAGCATCATCAGCTGTACATGAAATGTACTCGATGTATTTGCGGTTGCGAATATGGACAACGATCAACTGTATAAAGGAATGACGACAGTGAAAATATATGCCGGACCGCGACTCGAATGCGGTTTGCCCGCTTTGTACGTACGATCACCGTGAACGTTTTGGCTTGCTGTTTATGAAGCACGGAAAAATCTCAGTTTCCAGGTGTCGCCATCCCCGCGTCACAATCTGCACTCGCACATAAACAGCAATTCCCGTACAGAGGAGGAGATTTCAATTGAAAGTCACTGCCTAGTATCGGAGGATGCATACGATATTGCAATGCCTGTGTTGTTACGAAGAACACTGCAGTGTTCTTTCGGACATGCATATTGAGTGCTACGATTGAAGCCGTTATGTAATACATGCACGGCAACCGCTCGCTGAAAGCGAAAAATCAGGACTCGAGTCCCGGTCGGGCACAACTTTTCATTGTCATCGTTCATTCATACAGCTGATGTTTGCTCGTATTCGCAACTGCGAATACATTTTATAACGGCTATAGTCGCCAAAGTGCCTGTTCCTTCGGATGTGCGTACATGATCGAAAGCTCGTTGCGCCGTTCTTCTTAAGGGGCTCCGGAACGCCCTATACTTGCAATGTTAAAATAACGCTTATAAATTACATCTTTCCTCACAAAGTATTTGAGGTAGGAAGTTGAACTTTTTACAGATTATTTATTGGAATATGGGCTACAACTTAACACAGGGATTTTACAAAATTTTAGTTCAGTTATTAAAGATGATTTTTTTTCAATTGTAATGAAAATTCACAACTTTTTTTGCAATTTTTTATTTATATATTCAAAAATATACAGTTTTTTGGAAAAAGGCTGTGTTAAATTATGCAGAAGGTACTGTGTAACATTTACTGAAAGTTTGAAACAAATATGTTTGGAAGATCCTTAGAAAACATGTAATTAGTATGAGAAAATAAAAGTTTTGGGAATCGAGCGACAAAGATTGGATTAACTTTTTAGTGCATTCCAGGTCCATAGGATGGATTATCTTCATCCTCTGCAAACTCCTCCTCCAGCTTCCTCTTGTTCCTGCTCCTGTTTACTCATGCTTGTATTTCTAGACTCTTTACAGCCCTGTCTGCAGTCCGAAGGCGTTCCTTGTCTAAAGCAAGCATCGCTCGTACCATGTTAGAACCTATCTTCATTCCCATATTTCTAAATACCTTGCACCTTACAATGTTGCCATAATTGAAAGTCGCAACAGCATCATACACACCAAAGTGAAGTGTTTCTATTCCAACAAATACAGTCTTGGGGATTCTCGACCATGTGACACTATTTACCCTTTCATTGGGGTTTTGAGTTTTTCCGTGAATACACTTTTTCAACAGTTCAGGTGCTGCTAAGTCTCTGAAAATAGGTTTTATCACCTCCATTATTGCATGAGGCAGACTATGCTTATGAGTGTACACTTCACCAGTTAGCAATCCTTTGTTATATTTACACCAACTGTCTTCTTCTTTGGGACACAAGCTATGTTGGGGATTTTCATCGTCTTTATTGTTTACAGTAATAACACATACCTTTGGCTTTCCAACATTTCTCCTTTTCTTAAAAGCCTTCAGAGGATTTCTAATAACTTTACTTTTACTCATTATTATACTTCAACAAAACAGAGACTCAAGAAACAGAATTAATTACGAATATTTTCGAGATAACAACAGAGTAAATAAACATGAAACAATCGACAATGACACCAGCGATATATATTGAACCATCACAGGTTAGCCACAACACATACTTTATCTCACATCACTAAAATGTACCTCATGAACACGGACGTTAATAATAACACTATTTGACAGCAGTTTAACAGCGCCACAGTAGGTCACGCCCATGTCGAACACATTTCAAAAAAATTTAAAAATAGTTGTAGTCTTCGGAATTGAATAAATTATATATCTATTAAAAGGTAATAGTCTGCAGATTCAAAAAACGCAAAAAAGTAAAAATTGAACTTTTTCATGATTTTGAGTCTTTCCGGAGCCCCTTAACAACACAGGCACTGCAGTATCGTAAATCAGTTGGTTAGTCCAGTGGTTTTAAGAGTTTATTGTCTTATTATTATTTTGTGACTGACCCTGTGACTTACTCATTTTATATTAAGATTTAGTTGTTACTACTTTTATGTGTACGACTTGTTACATATGTTATTGTATGAGAAGTTATTCAGACATAAACGTGGGTATGTATTTGTATTGTGTGTTTCAACCGGGGACCTAGTAAAAACGGAGAGGCTTCGATCTGCCGTAGCCCTCAGTGGTTCGCAACCCCACAACAGGTCACCCACCGTCCGCCACTGCACCCAGGGTTATTGTGCGGTTCGGCACCCAGTGGACCCCCATCCCCTTCCCCCCGGAAACGTCTCATACCAGACGAGTGTAACGCCAGATGTTTGAGTGGTAGAGTAATTATGTGTACGCGTACGTGGAAACAGTGTTTGCGCACCAATCGCTGACTTCGTGTAACTGGGGCGGAATAAGGGGAACGAGTTCATGTTCGCCGAGGTTGGTGGAAAACCACCTTAAAAACCATCCCCAGGCTGGCTAGCACACTGGGCCTCGGCTCTAATCCGCCCGGCGGATTCGTGCCGGGGACCGCACTCCTTCCCGCTCGGGAAGGCTAGCCGCTGTTGCCCGGTTGTCCCTTACAGTGTCAAATTTTATTTGATCTGAATTTCCGTTTGATCTGTAATTTTTATACGGATAACGATATGATTATTTTTTGCCCCTGCTCAAAGTAGTTCCGGTCTACAGAAATATATATGTTGTTTTATTGTAAGCAGTCTCTAATTTGTTAACTAAAATTTTCTTACGTGAGCGACAAAGATTGGATTAACTTTTTAGTGCATTCCAGGTCCATATTGTGCTATTGTTGAACTGAGTTCCAAGGCTGCTCAACTCCCAGTCTGCACCCCCTCCCCCCCCCCCCCCCAGTCTGCACCCCACTCCATGCTATACTTGGTATGAATCTTAAGTTTGAAAAAAACGTTTTCAGAATCACCAAGAGCTGCTGAAGAAATAAATTTTATTAACTGCCAGTTTGGACTATCTGAACACCTTCAGGTTATATAAATTATTTAAAAAATAAGTGAGCATAACGCCATATCAGTGCTCCCTTCTCTTCTTGATACCTTGGTCCCCCTAGTCACGCGAATCTAATTGTTATGGATAGCAGGTACGGTTCCGCGACTGCATGTCCTAACAGTTTGTGTGTCATAAACAAGCAAATTCGTTCTAGATTGTCACAGTCATCGTGAAGGACATCATGTTGAGATACTAGAGTTATGTGCCTGTTCTGGAACCAGTCTACCAACAACTGCATCAATATTATGGACTCTCAAAAGGTGTGTTGGTTCATGGAGATTAACAATTACGCGCGCTGGAATGGTCTTTGGGAAACGTGAGGACTTACGGACCTGTTGCTTTAGTATGAAAGATCAATGCAAGAGAAAGTGCACGTCACGTAAGAAGACTTCACGAGTGGCGGTACGTTGACCTTGTTACCGTGTCGTCAAGATTTCATTCACATGAGTCACGACAGTGAAGCGTGCCGTTGAAAATAAAGGAATACTGCATAAGGTGATTCTTGCAAAGACGGAAACCGCAACCAACCACTGTTAATAATGCTATTTATGTACATAAACATTACCGTTACCGACGCTGAACTAAAGTACAGCAACGATCCTAGCCGGTTGCTCTGTGATCTTTATTATACCTGTTAATGCCTGATTTCTTAAGCGATGATTTCAGTAACATTTTTTGTGAACTTATATGTCTTTCGGTTTTGACTGGACAGTCCATTATTTCTGCTCGACTTTCATTTGTTCGAAGGCTCACTTTTTATTTAAAGTTTATGTTTGTACATTCTTCATTTGTTCTGAAGAGATTAATGCTGTAGGTTTAAGAGTAATAATAATCCATTAGTTTTAAAACTGATTTGAACAAAAATAATAATTGAATATATTAACACAAATTATATTTGGAAATAAAGCATAAATGTCTGCCTTTTGATGTACAAAAACTGATGTGACACTATACAATTTTCAAAGAAATGTAACTTCTTCGAAACTTACCTTTGGCACATGTGAGTCCTTTGGTTTTGGTAACGTGGTCGAGTAAGCATATATGTGACGAAGTGTAAGGAAGGAACTGTGCTATTGTGCTTGTATTATTTTGTTATTGACAGTTGCTTGTTATTTCGATTACAGAGAAGAAAGTTTGATTTCACTCTTATTATTATGCTACAAATTAGCGTATCGTTTATGTAGGAAGCACATAAATGGATTTTTCGTGGATTTAATAAACAGCCAAAACGGAAATTTGCGTTTTATTCAAGCAACTGATAAAATTCCAGACTATTCTTAACACCAGCTTAACAGAAGAAATCATTCTCGAGACAACGCTGTGGAAGTCAAGTATCTGCAATAAATCCAGTATATATTTTTCCAAATTAATTCGAAATGCAAAGTAGAAGCTGTGTGCTCTAAAACGCCTTCATTAACCAACTGTGCAGAAAAGTATCATTGTGGCAGCTAGCCACATTTCAGTTTTGAGGGCTTTTTGCCTGGTATTATACTGTTTCAGATTAGAACACTAATGCTTCTGATGTTTTTGAGCACTATGCATAAAATCAAGATGACTTAAAATAATGGAGGCAAATGAAAACAAGAGACAATTCTTGGAAAAGTAGACGCTTTTAAAAAGAAATGGACATATTGTGAGAACTGATTTTGGACTCAAATGATGTAACCGGCAGTCGACTTGTAACATCTATTTTTGGCCTATTTTGTATCTGCATAGATATTTGTCTGTCAGTTTGTAATATTGCTGATGTATAATGTTGTATCTGTCACGGAAATTCTTTGACTATGTATACATGTTTCAGTTACGTGACTGTTTGAACGATCTTGTTTAAATTATGCTTGCGGATTTAAATAACTACAGAAATAATTGTTATGTAATGTACTATAAATTACTTGGTCCATAATTAGGGAACTTAGCGTTAAATGTAAAGGATTTAGCGAATCCCGACAGCTATGGAATAAGCCTGGTGGGTGGAAAATGTGTGGCTGTCGCTCAAGAGGCTCTTTATGACGAGTAGTGCTGTGGTTAACTCCTCGGTAGCAGCAGAGGATCATAGTGGCTCATATTCCTGGAGTTTTGAGGCCAGAAGAGCTTAAGGGCCGTATTTATGGGCCTCAGCTGCTGAATTTGCTGATACCATTATCATGGCATCTTTTCTGGCACTATAAAAATATTATTTCGACGCCAAGAAGATCAGTAATAGGGCGAGGCCAACACTGCTGCCATGACTGCATCGCCACCAGGCTAATAGCCACTGCAAATTGCGCCACCAGTGCCAGCAACCTTCCACTAAATTGTTTTGTATTTGGCATTATGTAAATGGATCAGGTATTTGTGAAAATTGCTTGATTTTAATAATAATCTTGGTGTTATTGAAAACTCTATCTTACACTTGCGATTATCACAAACTTGGACAGGATTCATATCGCAGCAATTTAATACTGAGTCTCCTAATTTACTATGAGAAAGCAGGTGAATTTTAATTTAACGTTGTGTTGTCTTTTGCGTAGCCAATTATAATTTTGAGTAGGTTAAAAGACTGCTTATGAAAGCACCGATATTATTTAAAGAGCTATAGTTTGTTGCGCTTTACTTAACTAATAATTAACGGTGAGAATTCTTACCTTTTCTCATACATATTGGTGTAGTTTTGTCAATGAGCATGGTTCTTCAAAACATGAAAGGTTAAGGGTCCTCATGGACCAGCCTAATTATTTAATGAAGCAATGCAAAGGCTCCTTCAGAGCCAGTAAACTTAGATTTGCATTCTGTTTAGTTGCTTCAAACCGAATTTAAGAAATAACTGTTACTGTGTTGTCTGTTCTAATGCAAGTTGGTTAACGCACAGGCATAGAAACCCTGTATTAGGCAATAAAGTTATAGATTATGATCATTACCAGACCGCCTGATTTAAATTCAGAATCATTTCAAGCTTATCCCTGTTCAGTATTGCTACTAGTTTAATGTGTGTCGGTAATTGGTTTTATAACCTGTTGCACCTAGTTAAGGTACGTGTTTTTGAGAAGCATATGTAGCTGTTTACTATCTCATTGGCCATTTTATTATCTGACTTAATAGTTAGTGGCACATTTATCATTGATCACGTATCATTGTAAACGTTTTCAAATATTTATGCACCAGTCAGTATAACGCATCACTCCTCTAGCTTCCCAACCAATAGCAGCTCGGAATTCCGTGCTTGTTACGAGTATGCGGAGTAAAATCCGTTTCTTTCACGTGGTGGACAAGGGTTCTGTATCGTGGATACGGTTTTTCAGAGCTGTCGTTCGATTTATGTTTACTTCTGGCCAGCAGGTGGACACACGCCTAAGTGCAGTGACAAGTCATTCAAAAGCTCCCTAACAGATAGCGCTAATTCGCATCGTCTACACGCTAGCAGCAAGCCTGGCGAAATGAAAAAAACATTAACTGTTAATTTAAGTAACAAGTTTGTTTGTGTGGGCATCCTCCGCAGCAAGCACATAAATAATTCTTTTGTAAATATAACTGCCTTTTTCTGCTCCCACTTAATTTATTTATATTCCCATACGCGCTTCGCCTTATCTTGTTCTAAGGCATCATCAGTGGGATCTATAAAGATACAGTTTTGATAGTTTTAGATTATTAAACAGTTCACGTCGCGAATTTTTTTCTAAAAAGTAATTACTTAAGATTTGTTGGTCTGCGTTTCCTCACATCTAGTCTGGAGGTCGCACTACCACTTTTATAACTGCCATATAAGCACAACTTTGCGTTCTCACCTTCTTCATACTGCTCACCATGTTTCTCACTCTTTTTTTGTGGTGTTCTATTGTTTTTTACCACTAGATATAACTATTTTGCCGGACACTGCTTTTCACAACGTAAATATTGCGACTCCATTAAGTTTTTCCTCGTCTTTGTTGCGTTTACCTACTTGTTGCCAGCCTAAGGAAGTATGAAGTGTATGTTCAAGACTATCTTCTATTCATGATGATTACAGCGTATGTGTGTATGAGACAGTCGACGAGCGCTTTCTTTTTATTTTGAGGATGGTAGTTTGAATTATATGGTGTTGTACTAGCTGTTAGCGAGTGGCTGAAAACTTTGGTGACAGTTGATTTGAATTTTCGTTTGAATTTTCTGTATAGGGGTTCATGGATGAGTGAGTGTAAGGATGTTGGGTGATATTATTATTATATTGGATAGTATTATTATATTAATCCTCTTTGGGAGCGTTATTATATTATTTTATCTGTTAGTGTAAATAATGAATTGCTTGGCATGCATACTTGGTCAATCAAAAGGGTTTTCCCTTCTGCTTTGATTTTCTGTATGTGGTAATTTTCTTGCAGGGTTAGAAGGTGTTTTTTAATGTTGATTCTAGTTATTTACATGCCGCCTTCTCTAGTGGTTGGTTTGTTGTCATGTTCTCTTAGGTGTTGGAGTGGTTCGTCCCATATTTCCAGGGTCTCATGTGTTTTTTGTGTCTGACATAAAATGTTCTGCCTGTTTGTCCTATGTATCTGGCTTCACAAGTGTTACACTGTAGTTGATACATACCTTATTTCTGGTACATGTTTCTGTTGTTTGTCAGTTCTGGGGTGTATTGTATGGAATTGTCTGTTGTGTATAACAATGTCACACAAAATCTTAACACTCACTTATCCATGAACCCCTATACAGAATATTCAAACGAAAAGTCAAATCAGCTGTCGTTTTCAGCCACTCGCTAACAGCTACTACAACACCATGCAATTCAAACCACCATCATCATAAAAAAAACCACTTGTCGACTCTCTCTCTCTCTCTCCCTCATACACAAACACGGTATAATCATCATGAATAGAAGTTAGTCTTGAACATATACTTCATACTTCGTTAGGATGTCAACAAGTAGGGCCGGCCGAAGTGGCCGCGCGGTTCTGGCGCTGCAGTCTGGAACCGCGAGACCGCTACGGTCGCAGGTTCGAATCCTGCCTCGGGCATGGATGTGTGTGATGTCCTTAGGTTAGTTAGGTTTAACTAGTTCTAAGTTCTAGGGGAATAATGACCTCAGCAGTTGAGTCCCATAGTGCTCAGAGCCATTTGAACCATTTTTTCAACAAGTAGGTAAACACGCCGTAGACGAGGAAACACGTAATGGAGTCGCAATACTTACGTTGTGAAAAGCAGTGTCCGGTGAAACAGTTATATCTAGTGGCAAAAAAGCAATAGAACACCACAAAGAAAGAGTGAGAAAAATGGTGAGCAGTGTGAAGAATGTGAGAACGCTAGGTTGTGCTTATATGGCAGTAATAAAAGTGGTATTGCGATCTCCAGACCAGATGTGAAGAAACGCAGATCAGCAAATCGTAGTAAATTACGTTTTTACGAAAAAAATCGTGACGTGAACTGTTTAATAATCTAAAACTAACAAAACTGTATCGTTATAGCTCCCATTGATGATGCCTTAGAACAAGATAAGGCGAAACGAAACAAGTACGTTAATTTAAGTGTTTATTTAAATCACAGAGAACAAGAAGTCATCCATAGCTCTCAGAAAATAAATGTGAATGCATAATTGGTTGTTGTTGCAAGATGATAGGAAAGAGCCTCTGTATTTTCATTGTTCCTCAGATTAAAAATTTAGTAGCCGTACTTATATCAAACGTGCGTATCTGTTGGTTTTGATGTCAGCAGTACTAGACATTCTCATGGTAAACTTGGAACGGAATTTTGTAGCTGAAAAGTAGTAATTATTGGTAGTGATTAACTAATTAGTGAAGTATATTTCGGTGTGCCCTGTCATGTGTAAAACGTCATCGTCAGTTTGTCTTGTCATTGGGTTTTAGAAAGAAAAACTGTAAGTTGTCTAATATTTAAATCATTATCTTTTAACGCATGGTATTGCTGACTACCTGAAACTGCCACGGATGCATCTATTTCACCATAAGTTCCACTGCGTTTTTTTTTAAATTTAAACCCTGCATTCTCCTCGCGTCTTTCTTTGTAATATAAACTGCTGGTGGAAGAACAATAGAAGACACCAAGTGTGTCTATAGAAAAATCTCATGGAAACTTTATAAGACGTTTTCAAACACAATAGTATATTTCAAAACCGTGGTTAAGTGGCAGCGCTGTAAGGTAAAAACTTTTTTACTTTTACTGTGCACTGTTTGGAATGGGTAATGTTTCAAAAGCTGAAAAGCATGAAGTTGCATTTCACATATTACAGCAGCTCGGAAATACAATCAACTAGGACTACGCTCTTTCAGAAACAACATGCCTGGAAGCTTTGAAACATTACGAGAAGGTTGATAGGAGCAGAAGTATAATGATGAAGCTAATTTCAACTGTCTGCCTTTTGGCACGGCAAGAGTTAGCTGTTGAAGACCATGGCGAATCTGAGATATCACTAAATAAAGGAAATTACTTAGAACTTTTTGATTTATTGGCAGAAGGATAACCATACATGAAAGATCATTTAGAGTCCGATGGATTATTTAAAGTCACTTCTTCTGACACACTGAATTAATCAACAGCTTTTATTACAGATGTGGTTAAAGAAAAAATTTGAAGTTAAAAATAGTTCTTTTATATCAGTACAAGGCGACGAAACAACGGACTCTCAACTAGAAGTCAAACTGTAATTTTTCGTTTTGACAATAACGGATCAGGAGAGATTCGTCGGGTTTTATGACGTATCCAAAGACCGGGATGCACAAGGCATGGCCACTGTTTTGTTGCAAGTGCTAAACAGTTGGAATACTAATAAAAACAAATAAGTATCTCAAACATACGACAGCTGCAGTGCAATGCCAGGAAAAAATTATGGTGTCCATTCTATTGTGAAATAAGCATATCCCCATACTCTCTTTATCCATTGCTACGCACATCAGTTCTACTTGGTCCTCCTCTATACTTGTAAAAAAATTACGCAACTTTTTGTGGCTAACGTCAGGATTCCACATATTTTTTGCCGCTCGAAGGTGGAAGTTACATTAACGCGCTGTGCAAACCGTTACACTTCATTATACAGACCTGAGAACCGAACGAGGTGGCGCAGTGGTTAGCATATTGGACTAGCATTCGGGAGGACGACGGTTCAATCCCGTGTCCGGCCACAATGATCTAGGTTTTCCGTGATTTCCCTAAATCGTTCCAGGCAAATGCCTGGATGGTTCCTTTGAAAGGGGTCGGCCGACCTCCTTCCCCGTCCTTCCCTAATCCGATGAGACTGATGACCTAGCTGTCTGGTCTCCTCCCCCAAAAACAACAACAATAACAACAACAGAGCTGAGAACAGCAGTTAAGGATGTGATAAACTGTGAAGGATGTGATAATAACTCTTTACACAGAGAATTTGGGTTGAATAGTATACTAGATGATCAAACGCCTCTTTTTCTACTGTGGTTGTAGAACTCGATTTTCCAGCATACAAGTATCTTGCAAAGTAAAATTGTGGACATGAGCCACTGTAAGCTCGAAATAGAAAATTGCATTGAGGAAATTATGCTAAAATGCGTAGTGCAAGCTAAGAGCCTTATAAATTCAGCAGCAGTATCTGGAATAAATTTTAACGAAACAGAAGTAAGTGTTCAGAAACTAAGAAGGGTGTTGTTGTTGTGGTCTTCAGTCCTGAGACTGGTTTGATGCAGCTCTCCATGCTACTCTATCCTGTGCAAGCTTCTTCATCTCCCAGTACCTACTGCAGCCTACATCCTTCTGAAACTGCTTAGTGTATTCATCTCTTGGTCTCCCTCTACGATTTTTACCCTCCACGCTTCCCTCCAATACTAAATTGGTGATCCCTCGATGTCTCAGAACATGTCCTACCAACCGATCCCTTCTTCTAGTCAAGTGGTGCCAAAAGCTCCTCTTCTCCTCAATTCTATTCAATACCTCCTCATTAGTTATGTGATCTACCCATCTAATCTTCAGCATTTTTCTGTAGCACCACATTTCGAAAGCTTCTATTCTCTTCTTGTCTAAACTATTTATCGTCCACGTTTCACTTCCATACATGGCTACACTCCATACAAATACTTTCAGAAACGACTTCCTGACATTTAAATCTATACTCGATGTTAACAAATTTTTCTTCTTCAGAAACGCTTTCCTTGCCATTGCCAGTCTACATTTTATATCCTCTCTACTTCGACCATCATCAGTTATTTTGCCCCCCAAATAGCAAAACTCCTTTACTATTTTAAGTGTCTCATTTCCTAATCTAATTCCCTCAGCATCACCCGACTTAATTCGACTACATTCCATTATCCTCGTTTTGCTTTTGTTGATGTTCATCTTATACCCTCCTTTCAGGACACTGTCCATTCCGTTCAACTGCTCTTCCAAGTCCTTTGCTGTTTCTGACAGAATTACAATGTCATCGGCGAACCTCAAAGTTTTTATTTCTTCTTCATGGATTTTAATACCTACTCCGAACTTTTCTTTTGTTTCCTTTATTGCTTGCTCAATATACAGATTGAAAAGCATCGGGGAGAGGCTACAACCCTGTCTCACTCCCTTCCCAACCACTGCTTATCTTTCATGTCCCTCGACTCTTATAACTGCCATCTGCTTTCCGTACAAATTGTAAATAGCCTTTCGCTCCCTGTATTTGACCCCTGCCACCTTCAGAATTTGAAAGAGAGTATTCCAATCAACATTGTCAAAAGCTTTCTCTAAGTCTACAAATGCTAGAAACGTAGGTTTGCCTTTCCTTAATCTTTCTTCTAAGATAAGTCGTAGGGTCAGTATCGCCTCACGTGTTCCAACATTTCTACGGAATCCAAACTGAGCTTCCCCGAGGTCGACTTCTACTAGTTTTTCCATTCGTCTGTAAAGAATTCGCGTTAGTATTTTGCAGCTGTGACTTATTAAACTGATAGTTCGGTACTTTTCACATCTGTCCACACCTGCTTTCTTTGGGATTTGAATTATTATATTCTTCTTGAAGTCTGAGGGTATTTCGCCTCTCATACATCTTGCTAACCAGATGGTAGAGTTTTGTCAGAACTGGCTCTCGCAAGGCTGTCAGTAGTTCTAATGGAATGTTGTCTACTCCGGGGGCCTTGTTTCGACTCAGGTCTTTTAGTGCTCTGTCAAACTCTTCACGCAGTATCATATCTCCCATTTCATCTTCATCTACATCCTCTTCCATTTCCATAATATTGTCCTCAAGTACATCGCCCTTGTATAGACCCTCTATATACCCCTTCCACCTTTCTGCTTTTCCTTCTTTGCTTGGAACTGGGTTTCCATCAAAGCTCTTGATATTCATGCAAGAGGTTCTCCTTTCTCCAAAGGTCTCTTTAATTTTCCTGTAGGCAATATCTACCTTACCCCTAGTGAGATAAGCCTCTACATCCTTACATTTGTCCTCTAGCCATCCTGCTTAGCCATTTTGCACTTCCTGTCGATATCATTTCTGAGACGTTTGTATTCCTTTTATCCTGCTTCAATTACGGTGTTTTTATATTTTCTCCTTTCATCAATTAAATTCAATATTTCTTCTGTTACCCAAGGGTTTCTACTAGCCCTCGTCTTTTTACCTATTTGATCGGCTGCTGCCTTAACTATTTCATCCTTCAAAGCTACCCATTCTTCTTCTACTGTATTTCTTTGCCCCATTCCTGTCAATTGTTCCCTTATGCTCTCCCTGAAACTCTGTACAACCTCTGGTTCTTTCAGTTTATCCAGGTCCCATACACTTAAATTCCCACCTTTTTGCAGTTTCTTCAGTTTTAATCTACAGTTCATAACCAATAGATTGTGGTCAGAGTCCACATCTGCACCTGGGATTGCCTTAAAATGTAAAACCTGGTTCCTAAATCTCTGTCTTACCATTATACACTCCTGGAAATGGAAAACAGAACACATTGACACCGCTGTGTCAGACCCACCATACTTGCTCCGGACACTGCGAGAGGGCTGTACAAGCAATGATCACACGCACGGCACAGCGGACACACCAGGAACCGCGGTGTTGGCCGTCGAATGGCGCTAGCTGCGCAGCATTTGTGCACCGCCGCCGTCAGTGTCAGCCAGTTTGCCGTGGCATACGGAGCTCCATCGCAGTCTTTAACACTGGTAGCATGCCGCGACAGCGTGGATGTGAACCGTATGTGCAGTTGACGGACTTTGAGCGAGGGCGTATAGTGGGCATGCGGGAGGCCGGGTGGACGTACCGCCGAATTGCTCAACACGTGGGGCGTGAGGTCTCCACAGTACATCGATGTTGTCGCCAGTGGTCGGCGGAAGGTGCACGTGCCCGTCGACCTGGGACCAGACCGCAGCGACGCACGGATGCTCGCCAAGACCGTAAGATCCTACGCAGTGCCGTAGGGGACCGCACCGCCACTTCCCAGCAAATTAGGGACACTGTTGCTCCTGGGGTATCGGCGAGGACCATTCGCAACCGTCTCCATGAAGCTGGGCTACGGTCCCGCACACCGTTAGGCCGTCTTCCGCTCACGCCCCAACATCGTGCAGCCCGCCTCCAGTGGTGTCGCGACAGGCGTGAATGTAGGGACGAATGGAGACGTGTCGTCTTCAGCGATGAGAGTCGCTTCTGCCTTGGTGCCAATGATGGTCGTATGCGTGTTTGGCGCCGTGCAGGTGAGCGCCACAATCAGGACTGCATACGACCGAGGCACACAGGGCCAACACCCGGCATCATGGTGTGGGGAGCGATCTCCTACACTGGCCGTACACCACTGGTGATCGTCGAGGGGACACTGAATAGTGCACGGTACATCCAAACCGTCATCGAACCCATCGTTCTACCATTCCTAGACCGGCAAGGGAACTTGCTGTTCCAACAGGACAATGCACGTCCGCATGTATCCCGTGCCACCCAACGTGCTCTAGAAGGTGTAAGTCAACTACCCTGGCCAGCAAGATCTCCGGATCTGTCCCCCATTGAGCATGTTTGGGACTGGATGAAGCGTCGTCTCACGCGGTCTGCACGTCCAGCACGAACGCTGGTCCAACTGAGGCGCCAGGTGGAAATGGCATGGCAAGCCGTTCCACAGGACTACATCCAGCATCTCTACGATCGTCTCCATGGGAGAATAGCAGCCTGCATTGCTGCGAAAGGTGGATATACACTGTACTAGTGCCGACACTGTGCATGCTCTGTTGCCTGTGTCTATGTGCCTGTGGTTCTGTCAGTGTGATCATGTGATGTATCTGACCCCAGGAATGTGTCAATAAAGTTTCCCCTTCCTGGGACAATGAATTCACGGTGTTCTTATTTCAATTTCCGGGAGTGTGTAATCTATCTGATACCTTTTAGTATTTCCAGGGTTCTTCCATGTATACAACCTTCTTTCATGATTCTTGAACCAAGTGTTAGAGAAGTCTAGTATTCGAAATAATTGATACAGCGGTAGTAAACATGAGAATTAGATCGTAGAACTTTCAAGAAACGTATTTTACAGTACTTGTAAATGGGAGAAAGTTCACGGGTTATAGTAGGACAAACAATTTCCCTGTATGTGAAGCCGAAAAATTACATAAAATATATCCTTTCTTTAATAGCGAAAAACCGAAGGTGAAACCTACGTTTATTTACAGCAGTAAGGATAAACGTCTACAGCCTCAGGACCTCCTTAAATCCATAGTGGATTAAAAACGTATTCTCTGAATGTGTGCAACTACTGTCGTTGGTTCTTGCAATTCCAGAAACCGCAGTGCCTTGCAAAAGAAGCGTGAGTACATTAACACACGTTAAAACCTACCTTCACAACACAATGACGAATGACAGACTGTCCAACTTCGCGATTTTGGCTGTAGTGAAGGGAACTGTGAAATCTTGAACCAAACGGCAGGAGTTCATATCGCCTGTTAACGATATTTACGATCAGAAAAAGGACAGGAGGATAGAACTAATTTATAACAAGATTTAATGGTGAGTTTCCACGTGTTACGTTTTTATTAATGTGTAGATGTTTAATATTTTTATACATATATAGTAGTTTAAATCTTAGTAGAAAGGTGTAACTAGTTTACTTTTGCAATCTTTCTATTTTATACGTGTCTGTTTCAAAATTTATTTCTTTTTTTTCGAAATTCGTAATTGTCAGCCTATCCTACCAAAAATCTCGCGCTTCGCCACTGGTTAAACTATATTAAGGATTATGTAATGATGGAAAGAGTGTAAGTAAAGAAGTGACTGTATTAGGAAATGAAAAGTCAGTGTTGGAACAAATCAAACTGGAACCCAAGGGTGCACAGTATCTAGGAATTTATGTGCTAACTGTGTGTTACGTGCTCCTGTCTCCCAGTGAGAGCTTTCTTGGCGATAAGTTACGTCCTGTAGGCGTTCTTCAACACTGAAAAGATAGTTTGGTTACTGGTATGAAAGAAAATTTTAAATTTGTTGAGAAGTTATTCGAAGGGAAAGATCCTGTGCAAATCAGAATCTTTATCAGTCGGTAACATTTGCTGACTTTCAAAACAGATTTTAAACAGCTTTTGAGCAGAATGTTTACAAGCCACTATGAAAAGGAATTTTTTAAATGGTACAAATTACAAGGAAGAAAACTGGGGGCGTGGAAGGATTTTGCAAAAAGCAGTTGAAAAGATTAGTACATTTTGACATACATCATAATGAGACGACACAAATTAATGCACTTAACAGGGTACTGCCTGTTAGGTTACAAGGGGGCTTAATTCATGGACCTGATGATTTATTGTGTCAATATTTAAAATATGTTGACAGGCTGGAGAGGGCTTTGGGAAAAATTAACATAAAGAATTTCAACCAGAAAAATTATCAATTCATGGGGAAGAAACCGAATTTTCAAGGGTGGAATCAAGGCAGAAGAGAATACGTAAATTTTGTGATTGAACATCATGATGGCAGAATGAAAAGACATAACAAGGGGTATGGTAGAAATAGAAACTGGAGAAGGCAATTTGATGCCGGGAATAATGGATGACGACGACTAAATGAGGTGTAAATATATGAAACACGTGTTAATAGCGGAAGTCGCTCACGAAACTCACATTCACTCTAATGAGGGTCATAATTTTGGGGACAAGGAATTTAGTAAAAGTCACAGCTCTGACTTTTATCAAAATGCAATAAACGATTACAATCAGATGAATCAGGGGCTGAATACTGAAACAGTACACCAGATGAATAGGTTCGAACCCGGCAGAAGATTTTCGTAAGTTATAGGTAAAAATGAGCGACTATAAAATAATATTAGTCAGAAAGATATTAAAAATCTAGATCTGGATGATTACGTAGATGCAGATTTTTACAGTTAGGCAGAAAGAGACCTACAAAGTAACGTTGGAAGTAACCCCTTGGCTTCTACAGCGTTCCCCTGCTGCGCTGCGGACGTGTATAGGAATGGTGCTTCGGTTTTCCTACAGTGTTATGGACGTCTGTATGCATCCTTAGCTGTCGACTCTGACTGCTGCGGACGAGTTACCTAAAAATTTCTGTGAATAAAAAATTTTCGAGAATTTATCACTCAACAAATGTGCCTCATTGCAGGCTATCATCTGCAGAAATCCTTTTTCCGTTCTCCTGAATCGTTTATGAGATATGACGATTATTACGACCACATGATTCACGATGCACAAGGACGTGCAGGGGTGCGTGACGCATGTCCGTCCGTCGGATGTAAAACCCAATAACTCGATTTTCAGTAAAATTTCGATATCTTATCTACGTTTCATTCACTGCAATGTGTGAGATAAAAGCAACGAATCGCAAAGTTTAAGCAATATGACAATCCCTCAAAATTTCGTGCAATGTTTTACTTAATTTGTTGCAGAGATGTACGTATGGCGGCTAAAGAAAAGAAATTCAGTTATTTATCGAGTGAAAATAGCAGACTGTGAGACGTGCAAAAATCATTTTTTTCACCTATTAGTTTTCGAAATATCAGATGATTAGTGTTCCATTCTGAGTGGGACCTCTTCTCTTAGCACAGGTACCACCATTTGGCAAGCAGTACAACAAAAACTAAAACTGCCCTCAGTACGGAATGCAGAGGACACGTATGTAGCAGCGAAAGGGAGAGAAAATGCGAGAAAATCAGACAGCTCAAGTTACTCCCGTCAGAGTCCATAATTTTGGGCGAATAAATTTCATAAAAGACACACCACAGGTTTTTATTAAAATGCGATAAATAGTTACACTCAGCCGATATAGAAGCCAATTACTGAAACAGTGCACAAGGTGAAGAAGTTGGAGTTTGACAGTAAATTTTCGTAAGGTGTATGGAAGAACGAGTTATTGGAAAACAGTAATGGGCAGAAATATGTTAATAAAATACATTTGGATACTGATATAGATGCAGAGTTTTACAGACTGGCAGAAAGACACAAAGTAATGAGGTGGGAAGTAAGGATAATGAATAATCAGAATTGGGTGACTTTTTTTTTAGTGAAGAAGAGCGTTGTCCAGTGAATGCTGATGCTATTATATACAGTACTGATGATCAAATACTGTCAGATAAATATGATGAAAATAATTATTTTAATGATAGCGAAAATGAGGAAAGTAGTAGAAATGATGAAGAAGGTTTTGAAGTTGATTGTGAAGTATGTGTTGAAATAAATGGGTACGAAGTGCTGCAGTTAAGCGGAGAGGAAGTAATTTCAAATGAGAATAGGGTTGCTGATGAATACGTGTCACCGCGCGGGATTAGCTGAGCGGTCTGAGGCGCTGCAGTCATGGAGTGTGCGGCCGATCCAGGTGGAGGTTTGAGTCCTCCCTCGGGCATGGGGGTGTGTGTTTGTCCTTAGGATAATTTAGGTTAAGTAGTGTGTAAGCTTAGGGACTGATGGCCTTAGCAGTTAAGTCCCATAAGATTTCACACACATCTGAACATTTTTTTGAATACGTATCTGAAAACAAATTATTGCCTATTCATCTGAGTAAATCACTTATTATTGGGGAATGACTAAATTCTGGTCATGATGGTTTGGAAACATTAAGTTTGTTCATGGATTTAGAGGAGAAGGTAGAAAAAAAAATTAAAATCATTTTAGGATTATTATCAGAATGAAAATAACGTCGTAAGACTATGGATGAAACTAGGAAAAATTTAAGAAAATGTGTATCTTTTCTATAGTTATAATTTCATGATACCAGAGCATAATTTTTATTGTAAGTCTTGTCCACGTAGTTTGCTGGTTCAATGTTAGATTAAATCTCGTACTGTCTATAATCTTAATTTCATCTAGAAACACATGAACGTACAAACTATATACCAAATCTCTGTTTCATTTATCTTGTATTTATAGAATAATCATTCCATATTGCACAAGCTTACCACCTATAGCCGTATCAGCTGAGGATGGTAATTATAACGATCCTAGGTTTTTGCTACGTGACCAACATTTAATTTATTGATGGCTGATTCCCAAAGCGGGAATACCGGTACCGCTTATTGTGAACTTACGCATCTTCCGGTTTCGGCAGGAGAACCCATTGTTTCTGCTCGATTTTCGGTTACTTGCAGGCTCGTTTCTTATTTAAAGTTTATATGTGTCTCCTCTTTCTTTGTTCTGAAGAAGTTATTGCTGTAGCCCCGAGAAGTATAGTCATACACGTTTGATTTGAAACGGATTTGTATAAAAACAGTAGACTCCGCTATGCCGGTCCCAAGCGCGGAGCCTTATTTGCAAGAGCTCAGGAAGGGAGAGGGGAAGGAGTAACAACCTCGTAAAAAAAACCTGGGTCTATCTGGCTTCGGATGGTAGCACCCAGTACGATGCCCTGCCTTACGGTCTCAAAGGCGGAAGAGGAATCTCAGTTCCTAACGGCTGACGCAGCAGAAGAACCTAGTGGAGTATACCACGAAAAACAAACGTTTCAGACCAACAATCCTACCTTACTTTGGAATTTATTTCCTCCACCTACACAAAAAAATTTCATATGCAGAATGTGAACGTCGCTAAATGACAGCACTACCCCAGGTGATAACTTGAAAAAGGAAACCACCATTGCAATGCGCAATCCATCGGGACCTACGATTCTGAGGGGCCCCACCACTTGCACACAAGATGAGTCGGAGCGTCTTGAAACACCTTCCGAACAAATTCGGGAAGAAATACTTCGTTGGTACCGTAAACGTAAATTCACTCCTCCGAGTCGGAAAATAGAAAGAATTGGAAAAGCTCCTGGACGACCACTAAATTCAGACCATGGCTGTAGAAGAGATCAGATCCCTAGATGAGCACATAATGGACACACAATGCTACAGACTATTCAAAGGAAAGCTAGTAATAAAGATAATGCTTAACACTCTCTCCTGGGGACTGTCTCTTACGTAAAGAAAACTGTGGTGTCGCCGCCAGACACTACACTTGCTAGGTGGTAGCCTTTAAATCGGCCGCGGTCCATTAGTATACGTCGGACCCGCATGTCGCCACTGTCAGTGATTGCAGACCGAGCGCCACCACACGGCAGGTCTAGAGAGACGTCCTGGCACTCGCCCCAGTTGTACAGCCGACGTTCATAGGAATGGTTCACTGACAATCACGCTCTCATTAGCCGAGACGATAGTTAGCATAGCCTTCAGCTACGTCATTTGCTACGACCTAGCAAGGCGCCGTATTCAATTGATATTTATATTGAAGCATGTACAGTCAAGAGCAATGTACACCAATTATGGATTTAAGTTAAGTATTACATCATCTACGTACTTTATTTGCAATTCTCAAGCCATTGTCCTGTTCCAGACCTCACGCCAGTCTGCGTGTAATTAAACGCGTGCATTTCGGCCTCCTCTAGCAACACGGTGTTGGCTCTTCTGCCAACACTTCAAAAACCATAGTGAATAATGTCATAAACTTTTCATCAAAATCTGAAAGAATATCCACACTGACAATCAAATGCAAAAACAAGATATATACTCTGATAAACTCCCATGCTCCAATTAACGAAGACAGCAAGAGAACTCACAGGAAGTAGATGACTTCTGGGATCTATTGGAAACAGAAATCTCCAGGATACATATGAACCATACAAAAAACCTTCTAAGCGACTTAAGCGCACAGATCGGGGAAGAAAGGAAATATAGAGACATAGCAGGAGATTACCCAGCACACAGGAGAACAAATCAGAACGGAGAAAATCTCATTGTACTGTGCAAAACTTTCCAGATGAAGCTGATGCCAACTCAGTTTCGAAAACTCCCAAGAAAAGCATGTGTATCTCCAAATACCAACTACGAAAATTCCAATTAGACCCCGTAGTAGTAACCAGGACTAAGAGATAGTAAGTTCGACTCAGATCATTACCTCTCCAAAGTTAAAATGCGTTTTCTCCCACCAAAACGAAAGAGAGATCCATCCAAACTGAACAAATATAACACCAACCGAATGAACATCAACCAAGACATAAATAATTTCAGAGAAGAAATCCGCTCCTTTAGAACAAGGACCTCACTACACCTCCATACGAGGCTCAATGAAGCCACAAAGGAAACACTCGGTCTGGCAAAGACAAAACGGACAATCTGGTGGGATGAAGAACGTGAGAAAGCACTCGAAACGAGAGTCGACATACGGAGAAGATGGAAAAGATGAGTAAATGCGGAGCACTGGGAACTATTCAAAAAACAAAGAGAAGAAACGTCAAGAATATGCCGCAAACGATCATTTGAGAATACAAAATCGCAAAATCTCCAGGGCAGCTTCACAGAAAATAATAGTAGAGATTTATTTCAAACTTTCAAAGACAAGCTCAAAGGATACCCGCTCCCAAGTGTAAGCTTAAAAATGAGCAGGGAAACATTCGATCCAATGATCGAACAATCAAGAAAATTGCAATATACTAGACAGATACTTCGAGAAGCTGCTCAACTGCTCACCTCCAACCACCAAACTGGAACGTCTGGCTCCTCCTGAGAACCTAGTAGATGGTATGCCACCAATAAAAGAAGAAATAGACGGAGCCCTAAAAAGACTCAAAAACAACAAGGCCAGAGGAGAAGACTCAATATCAGCAGAAATGCTGAAATGGGCAGCACCGGAAATCCTACACGACGTAGACCGAATCTTCCAGCAAATATGTGTGAAGCCAGGTGAATGGAAAACGGCACTGATCCACCCACTCCACAAGAAGGATGACAAAAAAGATGTAAATGTCTACAGAGGGGTGTCACTCCTCCCTCCTACAAAATCCTCTCAATGATACTGCTGAATAGAACTGAAGGAATCCTAGATAAACAACTTGGAGAGTGCCAGGGCGGATACCGGAAAGGCCGCTCCGGTGCTGAACAAATTTTTAATTTGAAATCAATAATCCGACACAGAATACAGTGGTTTCTTTCACTGACACTGGATAAAGAGACCATGAGGATAAAATCAGAGAGATTAGAGCCCACACAGAGGCATACCGACAATTTTTCTTTCCACGAACAATACGAGACTGGAATATAAGGGAGATCCGATAGAGGCACTCAAGGTACCCTCCGCCACACACCGTCAGGTGGCTTGCGGAGTATGGATGTAGGTGTAGATGCAGAACTGTGTAATCCGCCAGACTATTTAGCTACTGCCATCTGTGGAACCCGTTTAACGATTCGTCTGGACGCTGTAATTCAGTGCAAGAGTAAATTTGTAAGAGTACAGAAGCAGGACCTTTTCGATAATGTTTCGAGACGGCGTTCTCCTAATTCCCACTGACGCAGATAAACAGCGTTGAGATTTTGTGGGAATTTTTTCTGGCTTCTCCTTCACTCAAGGAACGTTTCCTGGTTTTCCATCCACAATTCTATTCGCTGCAGACCTGCTTCGTACCATTTTGAAACTAAATTTTGGACAGAAGACTCTGCTGAACGTTTTGTCAAAACACTCCCTGTCTTAAATTCTTGATCAAACATACCCGCACACGTTACCTTCGAAATGTGCTTCATATCATACTCTACAATAAACACTTGCTGTTTCATCGTCACCCATTTTGTATTGCGTTCAACTGGTCACTAAACATGTCTTGCGTAATGACTCAGCGAAGTACTCGGAGAGAGCATGTGGGACAAGTGCATGCGCAGAAGTACGACATAAACTGATTAGTTCATCGATAACACAGATTCCAGCATTTTCTGTGATGGGTTGCTTCTGCGTCAGTCTTGCAAGTATTTTCTGAGCCATATTTTTTCTCAACCTGTATATTAAATCAGAAGTGCTTTTTATTTAAACTTACATACACTACTGGCCATTAAAATTGCTACACCAAGAAGAAATGCAGATGATAAATGGGTATTGGAAAAAATGGCTCTAAGCACTATGGGACTCAACTGCTGTGGTCATTAGTCCCCTAGAACTTAGAACAACTTAAACCTAACTAACCTAAGGACATCACACACATCCAAGCCCGAGGCAGGATTCGAACCTGCGACCGTAGCAGTCACACGGTTCCGGACTGCGCGCCTAGAACCGCGAGACCACCTCGGCCGGCCCAAATGGGTATTCATTGGACAAATATGTAATACTAGAAGTGACATGTGTTTGCATTTTCACGCAGTTTGGCTGCATAGATCCTGAGAAATCAGTACCCAGAACAACCACCTCTGGCCGTAATAACGGCCTTGATACGCCTGGGCATTGAGTCAAACAGAGCTTGGGTGGCGTGTAGAGATACAGCTGCCCATGCAGCTTCAACACGATACCACAGTTCATCAAGAGTAGTGAGTGGCGTATTGTGACGAGCCAGTTGCTCGGCCACCATTGACCAGACGTTTTCAGTTGGTGAGAGATCTGGAGAACGTGCTGGTCAGGGCAGCAGTCGAACATTTTCTGTATCCAGAAAGGCCCGTACAGGACCTGCAAAAGGCGGTCGTGCATTATCCTGCTGAAATGTAGGGTTTCGAAGGGATCGAATGCAGGATAGAGCCACGGGTCGTATCACATCTGAAATGTAACGTCTACTGTTCAAAGTGCCGTCAATGCGAACAAGAGGTGACCGAGACGTGTAACCAATGGCACCCCATACCATCACGCCGGGTGATACGCCAGTATGGCAATGACGAATACATGCTTCCAATGTGCGTTCTGGGCGCTTCAGTCTGGAACCGCGCGACCGCTACTGTCGCAGGTTCGAATCCTGCCTCGGGCATGGATGTGTGTGATGTCCTTAGGTTATTTAGGTTTAAGTAGTTCTAAGTTCTAGGGGACTGTTGACCTCAGATGTTAAGTCCCATAGTGGTCAGAGTCATTTGAACCAATGTGCGTTCAAATCGATGTCACCAAACAAGGATGCGACCACCATGATGCTGAAAACAGAATCTGAATTCATCCGAAAAAATGAAGTTTTGCCATTCGTGCACCCAGTTTCGTCGTTGAGTACACCATCTCAGGCGCTCCTGTCTGTAATGCAGCGTCAAGGGTAACCACAGCCATGGTCTCCGAACTGATAGTCCATTCTGCTGCAAACGTCGTCCAACTGTTCGTGCAGATGGTTGTTGTCTTGCAAACGTCCCCATTTGTTGACTCAGGGATCGAGACGTGGCTGCACGATCCGTTACTGCCAGGCGGATAAGATGCCTGTCATCTCGACCGCTAGTGATACGAGGCCGTCGAGATCCAGTACGGCGTTCCGTATTACCCTCCTGAACCCACCGATTCCATATTCTGCTAACAGTCATTGGATCTCGACCAACGCGAGCAGCATTGTCGCGATACGATGCACCGCAATCGCGATAGGCTACAATCCGACCTTTATCAAAGTCGGAAATGTGATGGTACGCATTTCTCCTCACAGCAACGTTTCACCATTCAACGCCGGTCAACTGCTGTATGTGTATGAGAAATCAGTTGGAGACTTTGCTCATGTCAGCACGTTGTAGGTGACGCCACCGGCGCCAACCTTGAGTGACTCCTCTGAAAAGCTAATCATTTGCATATCACAGCGTCTTCTTCCTGTCGGTTAAATTTCGCGTCTGTAGCACGTCATCTTCGTGGTGTAGCAATTTTAATGGCCAGTAGTGTAAAAATGAGCGGGCGCTTTTGCACAACCCGTAACTGGAAGATAAACATTCGTAATAGACGTGTACTTTAGGCAGATGTAATTAAGTTTAAAAGAAATTAGTTGACAGCAGGACTAATGTGTAGAGCTTCCAGACGGATTTTATTTAATTATTTTTTTTGGGGGGGGTGGGGGGGGGGGGGGTGGACACCGGACGGGTGAAACGAGCGTCGTCGCAAACACTGCGGAGCAGGAAGGCAGTCTGCGCGAGGCAACGCTCGACGGAGACCCCACCGCCGGCTAATGAAGTGCATTCGGGATAATTTCGGCAGTGAGGAGTGGGGGTAGTGTAGGGGCGGGGCTGGGGTTTGAGGGAGGAGCCGCGTGATGAGCTCCCATTCACACCGGCCGGCAGGCAGCCGAATTGGCCTCCCGCAAGTACCCATTACACGGACGCCAGATTACCCTGCCGGGGTCTGCCAGACAGTGCGCGCGTGCGTGTCCGCCGGGTCAACTACTGGATGCTTTCGCGGCACTCCTCCTTCTACCGATGTGTTACCACCAGCATGGACAGCGCATAACCGAAAAGTAAGTCTGCAGGTACGTGTGGCCGTTGTCATTGGGGGCAAAATCTTCAATGTTATTATTCCATCTACGTTCTTCTCCTACATCTTCTACATTATCGAAGTTTCGACCCACCTGCCTCTTCTTCAGAATCTTGTCGTGTCCAGTGTTACCCGAACAGTCTAATGGTGAACATCTGAAGGTTCTGAAGAACAGCCCATCATACCGCAACATGGATCGTGTAGAAGAAACTGAAGAGAAACATGACGCAGCCTAACCTCCCAGAAAATATCACCTGCAACACACATATTTCTTTCTGTGCGTGTGCAATATATTAGGAAGAATACACGAATAAATTTGTTGGCGCTTTGGAAATACGCCCGGTGCAAATTTTAGTGCATAGAGATGCCAGCTCTTGCAGAAACAGTGGGTCTAACTTGGCTCGGTGTCGAATCGAACTGATTTTTGATGACAGACACGCATAAGTCGTTCTCTCAGAGTTCAGCAATCGTCATGGCTGGCAGTTGGTGGACTGACAGGCTCTCGGCAGCCCTCCCCATGTGTGAGAGGTTAGGGCAATGTCCTGGAGGCGTCAACAATCGAAACTCTGTGTATCGAGGTAAGTGTGGACAGCACAGGTTACTCGTAGTCATACCTTATCTTGTTGAAACGACGTCGAGGCTACACATGACAAAGGACGCCGAGGTGAATTTCCATGGTGCTCCCAATGTCGACGGACTGCCCATGCAGATATTTGCATTCCAGAAAATAAGCAAGCCAATATCCTATCTCAACACAGGTGACGTGCCTATATGACCTGCATGGCCGAATGAATAATTCGTTTTTCCTCTCGGTCTCTAGTCACGTGGGGCCTTTCTATACACGCCAATCGTGTGATAACGACTATGTCGGTAAGCATTACAGTGGAAGAATAAACAGCTGTTTCCATAGGTTACGCTTCTCCTACTGCAACATGTGCTGGCAGATGCTTCTCATTCTTGAATAAGTAGTTGGAAGATGTTTCTTCCACCGGCCCCTTAAGGCTTCGTGGTGAAACACATGTGAGGTTCCTCTTTCATTTCTTTTTTAACAATGGAATTTTGCATATAAATTCGTTTTACAATTCGATCAAGCTTTTTTGTCCTTTCTTATTGTTTGCTGAGATTGGTGGCCACAGCCTATACAAAATTATAAACTAAAGTTTCTTTTCCGTTATTTGGCTGTAACTAATGGGCAAAATACACGTTTTTCATAGTCACCTGTGGCTGTTTCAAGGTTACCCTGTGGTTGGACGAAAGTGCATTAACAAATAACTCTGACTGTTTATAATCAGAGAAGCTTTTTAAGGTATTCTAGGTTAATATACATAGACAAGTAGTTCTTAAAATTTGTTACGAAAGATCTCGAAAAGTTCTTGATCGATTTAGTTTGAAGGTTTACACTATACTTCAATAAACAGTCGGATGGAGATAGTCTTATATGAATAGAAAGGGAAATGTTTGTTACCAAAAATCTCAAACAATTCTTCAACGATTTACATCAATTTCTTTCAGGTTACTCTAATGAACGGACGGAGAGATGTAGGCTACATATTTTAAATATATATGCTTGAATAAATATAAATGTACAGTATAAAAGGAAAAGGTTTTTAGCAAAAGTACAGAAATAATTTTGATCGATCTACTTAAGATTTTTACACGTTACTCTAATGAACGTCGGAGGAACATATGCTACATACTTTTTTAATATATACAGTTGTATAAATACGTACGTATTATACAAAAAAGGAAATGATTTTAGCAGAAAACTCGAAAAATCCTTCATCGATTTGCTTCAAATTTTTACACAATGCTGTAATAAATGTTAAGGCAGACATACGCTGTATATTATTAATATCTCCAAAAGGAAACATTGTTAGCACAAATCTCCAAACGCTCTTGAACGATCTACTTTCAATTTTTCCATGATACTCTAATAAACTGTTGGATTGACATGAGCTACATGATTTAATATCTGTAGGTTTCCCATGAGTTTATGTGGGAAACGTTTTTACCAAAAGTCTCAAAAAGTTAGTGACAGATTTATTTACAATCTTTATGCCTTATTCTACTGAAGGGTCATAACTATAGCTATCAGGAGTAGTATGTTTCTAGGACTGTTAGTACCTCCAAGTACGTACATTTGGCAATAACAAGACATTAAGGATTCGTTATGAATAGGACGATAGGCCAGCGAGTGAGTTAGTGTGAACAGTTCAGTGATAGGGTTGTTCTCATCAGAATCGACAGCAAACCAAAATCGACAACGATAGTTCAGGTATACATGCCGACGTATTGAAAAACAGTATATCAAAAACAACAAATGGAGAGAGTCTGCTGACACGACATAACAGACATGCCTGTGTGCAACGTAACAACAATCTCCAGAGGATGGACAGCATTACCCACAGTGACAGCGAAAACAGTGACAATGAGGAGGAAGAGGAGGAGGAAGACGAGATGTAACAGTAAATAAGCATAAGGTGCTGGCGACTTAGCCAAGAAATCACCAAATGCTGTGCACGAATGGGCACTTAAAGTTAATTAGTAGGATTAGTAATAAATAGTATTAGCAATACTATTTCTCTGCTAATAATCATTTGTGTATGTATGTATCTTTATACGTATGAGTGTGTGTGTGTGTGTGTGTGTGTGTGTGTGGGGCTGGCGGTCAACAGCTTGAAGAAAGCATTCCGAGGTATTCATCGTCATTCACAATTGGCGATGGTACGAACAAATCTCTCCTCTATCCTATCATCTTCTTATATTTTTCTAACAAAAACAAAATTTTATTTATATTTCAACCTTAAATTATTGTTATTTTGAAAAGTATTATTCTTTATAAATGTTATAGATAAAACAAAAGAAAAGAAACTGCAAAAATATGGAAAACGAAAGTTGTAAGACGAGCGACTTGTTTCAAAACAGAAGTTAACAGGTCTACAATTTTGCAATAAATAAATAAATGAATAAATAAATATACATTTCGAAGTTCCATGTGGAAAATAAAGAACTAAAGAAAGTGTGTGAGGACATTGAATGGGTAATTCATTAAGCAAAGAGAGATAAAAACCTAATAGTCATGGGGTACAGGAATGCAGTTGTAGGAGAAGGAGTAGAAGAAAAGGTTACTGTACTATATCGATTTGGTACTAGAAATGACAAGGCAGAAAGACTAATTGAGTTGTACAAAAAATTCAGATAATAACGGTGAATACGCTGTTCAAGAATCAGAAGAGAAGGAGGTCTACTTGGAAAAGGTTGGAAGATACGGGAAGATTCCAATTAGATTACACTACCTGCAGGCAGAGGTTCCCAAATCAGATATAGGATTGTAAGGCGTACCCATGAGCAGATATAGATTCGTATCACAATGTATTAGTGATGAAAAGTAAGCTGAAGTTTAAGAGACCAGTCAGGAAAAATGAATGCTGAAAGAAGTACGATACGGCAGTACTAAGGAATGAAGAGATACGTATGAAGTTCTCCAAGACTACAGATTCTGCCATGATGAATATCTCAGTAGTGAGATCGTTTGAAGAGGAATGGGCATCCCTAAAACGGGTAGTCACTGAAGCTGGAAAGAAAAGCATAGTTACAAGGAAGGTAACTGCAAAGAAACCATGAATAACAGAAGAAATGCTTCAGCTGATTGATGAAAGAAGAAAGTACAAAAATATTCAGATAAATTCAGGAATACAGAGACACGACTCACTTAAGAATGAGATAAATAGGAAGCTAAGGCGAAGAGGTTGCATGAAACATATGAAGAAATCGAAAAACAGATGATTGTAGGAACAACTGACTCATCGTGTAGAAAAGTCAAAACAGCATTTAGTGAAATAAAGAGGAAGGGTGGTACACTAAATGTGCAACGGAAGTTCCACTGTTAAGGGAAAGGGAGAGAGCTGGAAGGTGGAAAGAGAATACTGAAGACCTCTGTGGGGGAAAGACTTGTCTGACGACGTGATAGAAGGAGAGTCAGGAGTTGATATAGAAAAGATAGGGGACCCAGTATTAAAATCAGAATATAAAAGAGCTTGGAAAGGCAGCAGGCAGCACGATAAATGTTTAAAGGTAGCGCTGGCACCGTAAATTGTCAGTACGCTGCCTGTGCGCTATTCGCTGTGTCGGTAAAGTCAGCCCGCGGTGTTTACTGTGGACTAGCTGGCGTGTTGCGGGCAGCCTGCCCCGTAGGCGGTGCTATCGCAGGCAGGCGCGGGTCGCTTACGCAGCAGCTGACACAATCGCTATACGTCACGAGCGGGCTGTGTGCGCGTTACTGCTGCCGACCGATACGACGCAGGCAAACACACCTGTCCGTCCACTGCCAGTTCACTTCTCTCTGTCTCAACTCGATATTCACCCCACACTGCATGCATGTTTGTCGAAGTAGGCTCAAAGTTCCCCATTTAACCGACGTTAACAATCAAATGTAGATAATAATATTTGATCTTTTCATGGTATTGAATTTTTTGAAAGTGTCAATATGTTTATTGTGATACCTACAGTATCCTCTGTCTTCCGTTATCTCTTTTCCCATTAGATTAAGGATATTTCTATAGACAGTGAAAGATAGTAATTCACTACTAATTCCCCCTGATATGTTTATGGTTCAAATGGCTCTGAGCACTATGGGACTTAACTTGTGAGGTCATCAGTCCCCTGGAACTTAGAACTACTTAAACCTAACCAACCTAAGGACATCACACACATCCATACCCGAGGCTGGAATCGAACCTGCGACCGTAGCGGTCACGCGTTTCCAGACTGTAGCGCCTAGAACCGCTCGGCCAAACTGGCCGGCTGATATGTTTACTGGATTTTATTGTGCCTTCCGGCATCCTAGAGTTGCCCATTTTGTTTTTAGAACCGATATTCCTAATTACGTGCAATGCTTTTCCAACATCACAAGTAATAATATTTCCGCTGTGAAATTCCGATATCTTCTCTATCTCCCTCTTTCAGCTTTGTAGAAACCAGATTCAAAATTATATTTTCTCGGAGGGCAATATATTCTATAACCTTCAGGACAGTATTATGTCATATTCCGATATTTAGGCTGATAACTCTATAGCCACATTCAAGCTGAGTTGCAGGCAGAATTTAAACAACTTGACGCAATACTGTTGAATAAAACGTGTTTGTGTCTGAGATAACACTGTCAGCAATAAGATAGAACTTGATGTATCTTCGAGTAGAACAAATCAAGTTCAGAGCCAGTAGACCCACAGTGTTTACGAATTATGTGTCTGATTCTTAGCCGCGCGGGATTAGCGAAGTGGTCTGAGGCGCTGCAGTCTTGGACTGCGCGGCTAGTCCCGGCGGAGGCTCGAGTCCTCCCTCGGGCATGGGTGTGTGTGTGTTTGTCCTTAGGATCATTTAGGTTAAGTAGTGTGTAAGCTTACGGACTGATGACCTTAGCAGTTAAGTCCCATAAGATTTCACACACATTTGAACAACAGTTCTGATTATTAAAATGGATGTCACGTGTTGGAATGCCACGCAGGGAAGTTTCAAAACAACTATTCCTCTGAGAGTGCAGACGTGAAATGACTGGTTTCTATGATATATCGAGCTAGAAACCCTCCCCTCCAGTGGCTGACCCAGGATTTTGTTTTGGGAGGGGTCTGATCCAACTGAGCGTAGCCTTTCTGAAGGTAAACATTAATATACTGAAAAGCACAAATAATTTTATTTTGGTCATTTAAACCATAGCGTGTCTCCTCGGATAATAATAATTTCACCATAAATGACACAAATATTTACTAAAATCCATCACAATTCACACCAGCCAGTAGATGCAAAATCTGAACACTAGACAGGTACTTAAAATCACCAAATTGAGTGGAAAAAGTCACTAACTTCGCAATACTAATACAGAGTCCGGTCCACAGCCACCCACACAACACCGACAGAAAGATCAACGAACTCAACCCAGTAAAAAGTCACAAGCTCGGCTAATCATGTTTGTATGAATTTCATTAAGTACATACAAAATAATCAGAAAGATGTACCTGGTGAACGTTGAGTCGACAATGATAAACTTCCCTTTCAGTAAAAAAAAAATAAATAAAAAAATAAAAAAATCTGACAAATCCAAACAAAAGCACGACTTGACTACAATTAAAAACCTCTTGAACAGCGCATTCTATTGTGTCTGATTAAACAAACCATACAACAATGCCCTACGTGTACAGCAGGGCGTCACGCGCACTTGCAAACCGCACACTCGTATCGGTCGAGCGGGTGGCAGTGGCAGTGGCAGTGGTGTGTGTATGTAGTCGCATAGGCGCATTCTTAGAGAAACGTAAAATTTGAAAACATGTTACACCCACTTAAAATGGATTACGTAGCAATTGATGAAAATTGTACTGTAGGTAGTATAGTAGTAAGACAGCATAATAATATCAAGGTTAATTATAGATTTGTCATGGGTAGAACCACATGCATTGAGGGCGGGGGAGGTGGGGGGGGGGGGTTGGGAGGGACTTGAGCCTCTTAGCAGCCCCCCCCCCCTCCCCGAATCCGCTACTGCTCCCCTCTGTTCAGTAGGTTGATTGCATTCCCACAGTTTCCTTCATCTCTGATTCCCAATAGGATGTAGGTGTGGCAAGTATAGCAAATTCCCCACAATCTGTGGAATGACAAGTGGAAATTCGATGTTCAGCCACTGCAGGTCTGTTGGGCTGTAGAGGACGGCTGAGCCACTGATGTTCAGTACACCATTCGTGTAATATTCGTATTGTTTGTCCTACGTACCTTTTACCACAATGACAAAAAATCATACTTATCGGCGTTTTGTAATAACAGAGCAACGTGTAGAAATGCAATCAGCAGAAAACCAGCTCAGAAGAGGGATTCCAGCTTGACGAAGCTTGATAATTACTCGTTTCACGTCTGCGCTCTCATAGAGACAATTGTTCCGAATCTTCAAGAACTTCTATTCCAATACATGACAATCATCTTAATAATCACAGTAATTCCTAAGCACTGTTGATTTGCTTGCTTTGCGCTTCCTTTATTGCCTCTTGCACGATTAAATTTCTATATATGATCGACACTGAAAAGAGGCAATATGAGTCGCTGTCAGAATTTAAATCAAATGGCTCTGAGCACTATGGGACTTAACATCTATGGTCATCAGTCCCCTAGAACTTAGAACTACTTAAACCTAACCAACCTAAGGACATCACACACATCCATGCCCGAAGCAGGATTCGAACCTGCGACCGTAGAGAATTTAAATCACTTGACATACTTCCGTGGTGTAAAAGTATGTGCGTCTGAGGAAAAACCTTACAGCGACTGACCTTGAATGGTGCTGTCAGTTGCAATATCGGAAGAACAAATGAAACTATCCCTGATGTACACACAAAAGAACAGTACCCATTATCCTCGTATTCGCCGTCTATTTCTTTCCCTGGGATGCAGTAACTCCTTTAATGTCTCTGTATTAGGACTGCTGATATTTTAAAAATTTAAGAAATAAGATTTATCGATATTTAAGGAAATATCGTTATCAACTCTCGATATATATAGAAAAGCATCGATATTTCGATATATCTACGGAAAAGATATGCATGCCGGTCCATAAAAATATCGGCAGCACATTCTAAATATAATGCCAGTTTTAGAGCTGTGTCTTTAAATATTGATTTATTGATAGATATTCTGTACATCAACAAGCCTGCCTACCTCCCTCAGAGCAAGAATTAAAAGTGAAGCGACGCATTTTCACGCTTGGGGACAACCACTTTGCTAACAATTGTAACTGCATGTAAGTGGCACAATAAAAGATTTTCGTCATTCGGTTACGTCATATACCGAATTTCTCCGGAGCACTTCATATCGACTTCCTGTTTTCTTTATTTCTGCCTAAGCCAGCGACTTGGCAGTTGTAGTGTCAAAACTGCGCGTTGAAGTTGAACTATGCAGTTTCTGACGGTTGCACCGAGCGCCGATTACGTCAGCATTTCCCCACACGTGTCTCCACCACCGCAAAGATTAATCTTGTCATTTAGATTTTTGTTCATTATTTTCAACAGCTGTTTTTGAAAAATGCTGATGTCTAGAAATAGCACACTATTCACGTTAATTTTTTTTTAACGCAACGGGTGTGCTATTTCTTCACATCGGTAATCTTGTTACTCCAATCACACCGCCACCCCCAGTGCCGTAGGACTTCTTCTTTGCGTCATCTACACCTGCTTCACACACAGAGAAAGACTGGACCTCATGAAAGCTCAAAAAGTAGTAAGATTCCTTTACACAGTGAAAATAAAATTACGCTCTACTACAATTTCAGAAGAATAATTTCAAATATTTATTTAAAATTGCAGAAAAAATTATATAAAATAAGAATATCAGCCGTCGATACTGTCATTTCGCTGTCAATATGCCGATATATAGTGGAAAGAATATTGCAGACATATATCGATTATTCTTTGAAGTTATCGGTAAGACGTTATATCGATATTTTAACAACCTTGCTCTGAGTAGCAATTTTCGGCCTGGCAACAGAAAGAAAAATTGTGAACGGCGTGTAACGTTTATGACACATTTCAGGCCACGTTTTCTCGTACACTACATGAAAGCTCAAGCTGTTCTTAAGTTAGAGAGTTGGCAAGAGCGTCAGATCGCCACATTCCACAAGTAACAGATGACCAGAGAGCGTGAGAAAGATGCCGCGTCGCGATGGAGAGTTTACAGAGAGCAGTGATTCACCCACTAGGTGTGATGACAAGACGTATAATTTTTATTATTTACAGTACATAACTTTTATTACCCACATATAGTGTTTGAATTCTTGTACCAGAAACTAACTATGCTGAACACTTTACCCACATTGCCAGTTTTCTGATTATAATTTCAGTTAGCCTAAATGCGCGTGCGAGGCTTAATCATAAATTTCGTTTAATATTATAAATGATTGGAGGATTAGATCGATCAAATACAAGAACGTTCTAAGCGGATAGGTAGGAAACTGTCAGCATATATCTAAGAGAGTCTACATCTAGCTTTCTAATGGGCAACACTTATGTATTGTGTATAGTTAATATTTTCGCGTAAGTGATTTAATGTTTGAACCTGTCTCGGAAAATGGTTATGTAAGGTCTGGTAAAGCCATGAAAATAGTGTGGAGATAGCTTTTTTGGATTATCATGGTGCTCAGTAAGTTGTAATTAGATCCTATGACCGTTAAGGTAAATACTAATTGTAGACTAGCTATTAAATTCTGTTAATTGCAAGAAATCACGTGGCATCCAAATATTTCAAGCCTGTCATTGCAGGGTCGTACAAATATTGCTACAAACCATTCTCAATTCACCATCTATTGAACTCATGTTAGGACCAATGGCCAACAGAGAAGACATCCAACTGGCATATCGGGACAACTGTAGAAGAAACGAAGTAGGTACACATCCTTCTGTTGAACACGGGAAAACTACTATAGCACGTGCTCACAGAGTGTTTGACGGTGTTCTCCACCTGCAAAAATTCGCAAAGAACTTTTAACACGGTTAGCATATCCGACACAATAATGTGTCACGGCATCTCTTGTCTTAATTAATTAGTTAACAAGGGGGTGGAAGCGCTAGAGGTGGTTTTGAGTTTCTAGTTATGTTCAAACAACTGTTGTTCAGCAAAACATGATAGTAGTGGTAACAGGGACTTCGTGGGAAGTCTTTTCTACGGTTGGGTTGACGAAACGTTTGTAACGGAAATGTTGAATCTTATCCTTAGTACTGGCATTGTTGCATGGGCGTATGTTCTTGTACTGGAGTACTATTCAAGACCAAATCTTCCCGCGCCGTCGATTTGGGTGCGACATGTCATTCTGAGTACATTTTCCATGAAATCAACCCAAAAAACGAACTTCTTGTGTAAGAAAACGGCATCCATCATTTTTCGACACGAATACGGATATCGCTTTGAATTTTACGGTTTTCGCGAAGCTAAATGTTGCTACTACATCGACTGTTGCGTTGGCGTAGAATGGTCGCGTCTCGTCATTAAACTAATCATCTCCATCTTGTCTGATGAGGGCCGGAACGGCTCGTGCACTTGACATTGTGTGCTCTTTGTGTTGGTCGGGAAATATATTTCACACGCACCTCCCCCCCCCCCCCCCCCACACACACACACAATTAACGATATCTGTGCGTTAGCTTCAGACTTTATAAATCTCGAAAAAATTTATGAGACAGATTTTGAATCGACAATCGTCGGTCAGATGAAGTTTTTGGTTTGCTCTGGACTTAACCGGCGTAGGTGCCGAGCTTCCCACTACTAAACGGGCACAGATGCTACCACTTGAAAATATACTTTCTATGAAGTTTGTATCTGTTTTTAGGCCACTCCCGAAAAGCTTTAGTAAAATATTTATAATAATCAAATTCTTGTTATTCAGAGAACTGAAGCACTGTTAACAGCGTTATCACTGGACTGCGCTCTTTATCTTGCACATACCGAGCGAGGTGGCGCAGTGGTTAGCATACTGGACTGGCATTTGGGAGGTCGACGATTCAAACCGCGTACAGCCGTCCTGATTTAGGTTTCCGCGATTTCCCTAAATCGCTTCGGCAAAGTGACGGGATGGTTCAGTGGAAGGGCACGGCCGACTTCCTTCTCCGTCCTTCCCTAATCCAATGGGACCGATGGCCTCGCTGTTTGGTCCACTCGCCCAAATCAGCCAAACAACCAATAATCATACACATTTGCGCCACCATTTTGAATACTCGACGCTTCTGATTTAATCTTTCGTTGAATCTCTCGTGTAGGCCCATAAACCAAGCACAGCAGCTGAGGACCCGTTTGCAAACTGAAATCAGGACGTTCTTTGTAACTAGCTAGAACAGAGATTTTCGAAGACACTTTTAAACTACTGCATCAAAGCAATGGCTTCTTTAGCTTCGTATGAAATCCGTAGGCTCAATTTGTGTATCTTTTTTCTTAGCTACTTTTACTTTCTGTTATGTCTGTTTCTTTTTTTGTTTTGTTTTTTTGTTCGTTCTGGCCTACGGTCTTGCCACAGTGGTAACACCACGCCCCGTCAGATCACCGAAGTTAAGAGCTGACGAGCATGGCTAGCACTAAGATGCGTCACCTTCCAGGTCGGCCGAGTGGCATTGGCAAGCAGGGTGCACTAAGGCATCATAGGGCCAATTGAGAAGCTACTTGACTGAGAAGTAGCGACACTGGTCACGTGAACACAATCGTCGGGAGAGCGGTGTGCTGAACACATGCGTCTACGTATCCGCATCAGTTGACGCCCGGTCGGTCGGTCGGTACCGTTGCTCCTTTAAGGCCTGTTCGAACTGTGTTTTTTTTTTCCTCGTCTTTAGCTTTTTACACTTGGCTCACGAAATAAAATTGCCCCATAGAATAAACTGCTGGACAAGTAATGTGAAGTACCCACATCACGTGGTCGGAAATCGACGCAATTTAGTACACGTACACAATATCGACGGGTATGTAAACGAATTTCCACCAGAGTTTGGTATTGTCCATGTTTAATATTTGTTAACAGGCATTGCAGGGTAAATAACGAATGTGAACAGCATCAGATGTTGAATTATCATTATGATGGATATGTAGATACCACGTTACTCGTATGAGATAGCATTATCAGCAGCTGACATAGTGTGAAAGGGGCCTCACTGGGATCTCCATTTGGCGAGTAGGTCCTTATTGTGGGGCATTTGGATTTGACAGTAGCCCGATGTTGGGCTACATCGGACGTGAAGGCAGGTTTATTCGTCGGCAAGGTGCCAGTAGAACAACTCTGACCACCGAGCGCTGTCGTCGTAAAAGCACAACATAGCCCCTTCACATCAGCGCCCATCATCTGAAAAGAAATAACATTTTGCAACGTTTTGTGTCATCCCGCACCAACGGTCAAAAACTAGTAGAGTCCACGCAGGATACGATGGCCGATGCGCAGTGATCATTTTCGTCCAAATGGCTGGGTGAGTTCTTTCGTTTGTTCAGAAGGAGAAGCCGACGGTGCTTCCCACCTTTCGGCTGGTCGATGACAACAGAATTGAGGCGCAAGCCCTACATACTTTCTCAAACGAATTTACAGTAAGCATGCGGTAAAAAAAATCAATTTTGCGCTACTTATAGTTCTATATGTCAGGTTCATTATGATGTGACCATCATTTCATTAATGGTCATAGTTATTGTAGTATTTACATGAAAGTAAGACACGCTGAGAAATACGAAAAAGTTTATAATGGAAAAGAGGGGTCGGTATGATTTTCCCTTTGGTTAATATTACATAATATGTTGCTGTGAATGAAATATAGCTAACATACAGAATTTTTCTTTAGACTTAGCCAGATGTCTCAATCCGTCACCAATCTCGAGAAAATTGATCTGACGTAGCACCTTTATGTACTATCGCACCGCGCCAGCGACACAACCAGTGCGAAATACCCACAACATTCCTCATACTTCACAAACGGTTTGAGATATCGAAAAGAGATTTTGGCAAACTTCGTAGCAGCTGAGGAGAGCTCCGCCTACCATCCTAAGGGAGCCATGGGTCTGATGATGGTTATGTAAAAATAACCGAAACCGGTTACCTATATCATTGAAACATAAATGGTGTGATCAAGACTGAACTTTAGTCAAAATATAATAACCCAATCACTGAACTGTTCACAGTTACACATTCTCTGCCCCACCTTATTATTCATAACGAATCCTACTCCCGTTATACTATTTTCTGCTGCTGTTGATATTACCCTATACTCATCTGACCAATCCTTTTCTTCTTTCCACTTCACTTCACTGACTCCTATTGTATCTAGGTTGAGCCTTTGCATTTCCTTTTTCAGATTTTCTGGTTTCCCTATCACGTTGGCCGGCCGGGGTGGCCGAGCGGTTATAGGCGCGACAGCCTGGAACCGCGCGACCGCTGCGGTCGCAGGTTCGAATCCTGCCTCGGGCATGGGTGTTTATGAAGTCCTTAGGTTAGTTAGGTTTAAGTAGTTCTAAGCTCTAGGGGACTGATGACCACAGCAGTTAAATCTCATAGTGCTCAGAGCCATTTGGACCCTATCACGTTCAAGCTTCTGACATTCCACGTCCCGACTCGTAGAATGTTATTATTCCGTTGATTATTCAGTCTTTTTCTCATGGTAACCTCCCCCTTGGCAGTCCCCTCCCGGAGATCCGAATGGGGGACTATTGCGGAATCTTTTGCTAAAGGAGAGATCATCATAACACTTCTTCAATTACAGGGCACATGTCCTGTGGATATACGTTACGTGTCTTTAACGCAGTGGTCTCCATTGTCCATTCAGTTGATCTTTGTTGATTCTTCCGTCTTCAGGGGCACTTTCCCACCCCTAGGACAAGAGAGTGCCCTGAACCTCTGTCCGCTCCTCCACCCTCTTTGACAAGGCCGTTGGCAGAATGAGGGTGACTTCTTATGCCGGAAGTCTTTTGGTGCCAACGCTGATTATGAATCAAAATTTAAGTAGCGGTGGGTTTCGAACCCGGGACCGAAAACCTTTTTGATAACACAACATGTTATTGATGTGACATTTTGTAAACTCCGTGCGTTTTGGCAAAACAAACTAATTTTAACTTGGCAACCAGATAAATGAGTAGCTTTACTCAAAAATCGACACTCCAAATATCGGTGCTCCTCTGAAAGTCACAAACCTTTAACAAGGGAAGCGAAAAGAAATAGCTGTATTTTCAGCGGAATTCGTTTTAGATTCTAACCAAAGCAGAGGTGGAATGGTCACAATGCAAGTGTGGATGTGGAGGGCCTTCACTTAAAATTTACAAAAAATGTAAACAACAGTTAAGAACGGCATTTCCCCTCCAGCACTCAGCATTGCCCCTACAGCGCGCGGTTAAAGGCGCTGCAGTCTGGAACCGCAAGACCGCTACGCTCGCAGGTTCGAATCCTGCCTCGGGCATGGATGTTTGTGATGTCCTTAGGTTAGTTAGGTTTAACTAGTTCTAAATTCTAGGGGACTAATGACCTCAGCAGTTGAGTCCCATAGTGCTCAGAGCCAGCCCTACAGCGCCTGCCCGTAACCTCAACCACTACCATTCTCTCCATGCATGCCCTGCTGACTGCGCATCTGCGGCCACGATATTCTGTTCGGCAGCCAGGCTAGGAAATTACCATCCTATGGTTAGACTGCTATTAGCATCACAACATAGACAGCTGGTTTTGGAGTAATGTTGTGACCAGGAAGCATGGGCTGATAAATGACATCACAGTACAATCAAAGAAGAATGACAATTCTGAAGCACCCCGTGTGACCATCATCAGTGAGTATGATGTCGAACGGGGAAAAGATTCTGTTCTTCCAAAGTTTTGGAGATGCACAGCGGTGTTACTTTTGGCATCATGGTGTTTGAAGCCACTGTATGCGGCTCAGTGCAAGGCTGCTAATGGCAGAAGGCCCTCAGATAGCACAACTGTATGTCACAGACTTCCTGTGCACCTATTTGCTATATACAGTGTTGCTAGTGAGTGAGGGGCCTTAAGTAGCACAATGATACAGGCTTCCTGCATCCTTATTTGTTACCTCTAATGCGACTTATTGCGGTGCCATTTTTCAACAGGTCAATGCCCATCTACGAATTGCCAGCGCAGTGCTAAGGTACTCCTGTGTTCAGCAAGATTCCCAGATGTGAACACAGTAGAACATGTATGGAACCAGGTCAAGCGTCAATTCTGTCCCAGGGCCAGTGTCCAGGATATCAATGACCAGTCAAAACAGCTGCAGGACATCTTGTCTCAGCAGAGAATACAATGGCTGTATGACACCGTTTCTGAACGAATCAGTTCATGCATAGATGGCAGAAGGGCTGCACAATATGTGGTAAGTACGCCATAGTGATAAGTGGGCTTGTACTGCCAAGTTGTTAGTAAATCTGAGTTGCTGTAATAACCACTGATATAACACTACATACCCGTTGAGTCCCTGAAATTTCATTTCGGTTCCTCCGTCACTTCTGGGTGCTTCCCTTTTTTGTCAGGCATTGCATTTCGTTCAGCATAAGATAGGCAACCGAACTTACATCATCTGGTATGGGTAGGGATGATGTAAGTTGTGATGCCTGTCTTATAGTGTATATTTCCCTAGCCATTTTTATTTTGCTGATCCTGTATGTGATGTCAAAAAGTAAGTAAGTAAACTGGTCAAGTGATTAATTTTTTCCAATATTTTATTGCCAGTAATCATTTTACTTTTTATGGAACGTGTTCCTTTAAAGTCATGTTTCTCCTGTTAACCCATTCATCTTGTATTCCCTACCCACTACATTCTTTAAGCAAGTTATATTCTTGAAGTTTGGAAGGTAGGAGACGAGGTACTGGCAGAAGTAAAGCTGTGAGACCAGGTCGTGAGTCATGCTTGGGTAGCTCAGTTGGTTTACATGTCATTGCTAGAGGAGCATGTTTCTTTACTATTTGTACTATCCGCGATGTCTTCATGTCTTTTTCATTTGGACATTCTCAGTCTTACTCATTTCCTTAATTAATTTTCTAATTAGCCACTATTTGTCAACATTTGGACATTGTAGACACTATCTATGTGGTAGTATAACAAAATGTATGTCAGCAAAGGTTGTAAGTCTGACACTAGAGAAAAAAAAGTTGTTAGAGCACCTGCCCGTGAAAGGCAAAGGTCCCGAGTTCGAGTCTCGGTCTGGCACACAGTTTTAATCTGTCGGGAAGTTTCAAGTTATATTCTTCACGCATACGTTGCACGTTATCTGTTTCGCTTCTAACTTTATATAGTCGTTACGGGAAACTGTGTGAACATTTCCGATGCTCGTTTTCTGATTTGACTGTAGCACACAAGCGTTGTCTTTTATTGTGTCGTGTGATGCAACATCCCTGGAGATATTCTGAGCAGACAGATTGTGACAATTATGGTTTTTTGTTCCGCTACCGTCATGTCAGACTTCATAGATAGCCAACGAAGACGACTACTAATAACCAGTTGTTACATCCTTGAAAGCAAGACGGTGAGCTGAATTCCCGAGACTACTTACCCTACTCTTCATATCCAACTGTATAACAGAAGATGATCACACTTATATACGCAGCAGAGTATTTCTGTCAATTGTTTGTTCTATTGAAAAGAACACTGCAGACAAAGTGAATGATAAACTTGTTGTCCGTGTATAGAATCCGATCACAAGGGCGAGACGAAAAACATAAGGAAATTATATGTGGTACACGTGCTGTTGTCGTATTTCCTGGAAACGTAGAAATTAATGGTATGGCGTCAGGTTTGCAACTGTGTAGGCCTCAGAAAGCTTACGGTTCATACGCCAGAAAGCACCAGTGTTGCCCCTTGTCAGAGTACAAGTGTATCACTGGGATCAGCAATGGTCTCAATCAATAGCCACTAAGGTCTGCTTCTGGCTGCAGAAAAATCGTCTGAATCGATGCATGTCTCTTTGACCGAGGGTATCGGCTAACCTGATCTCCATCGCCCCATTAACGTCCACGTCCCGCAATCGGAACGCGCCAGCAACTACGTGTGGATGCTTCATCTACATCTGCATATACATGGATACTCTGCAAATCACACTTAGTGCCTGGCAGAGGGCTCATCGTACCACCTCGACAACAATTCTCTATTATTCCACTCTCGAACAGCGCGCGGAAGAAACGAATACCTACATCTTTCAGTGCGAGCTCTGATTTCCGTTATTTTATTGTGATGTTCGTTTCTCGCCATCTAGGTCGGCGTCAACAAAATATTTCCGCATTCGGAGGAGAAACATGGTGACTGAAATTTCATGAGAAGATCACTCCCCGCAATGAGAAACGCCTCTACTTCAATGATGTCCACTCCAAATCCTGTATCATTTCCCTGATGCTCTCTCCCATATTTTGCCATAATACAAAGCGTGCTGCTCTTGAAACTTCCTGGCAGATTAAATCTGTGTGCCCGACCGAGACTCGGACTCGGGACCTTTGCCTTTCGCGGGCAAGTGCTCTACCATCTTTTTTTTTCCCCTAGAACCGCTTCTTTTTTTAGGCCGCCCTCTTTTTTTTCTTTTTTTTCGTTTTTGTAACAGGAATAAAGTAAATGACAATCCTAGTCACGGGCGGGAGTGAAAATGAAGTTATCATCTGCATCACAATCCCTGCAGCACGCGGTGTCGCACCATAAACCTGGCAGAAAGCCATATAATCTCGACCATTTATGCCATTGTGGGCGGCATGTATTTCTCCTGCGTCGACCATTCGAAGGACAATTACCTGAGGCGGTTTCGGTGTTTACCATCGTTGTGTGTGTGTGGTTTTTTTTTATTTCACTTTAACATAATCCAGTCATAACTGGCGCCAACAGGTAGGGGCCAGTTTTCTTCTCAGTGTGCTATATGCCAATATAATTGAACCGCGCAGTACTGTCTCTAGTCGTTCTGCTGCAGGAGTCTTCTCAGTTTTGGGACACCCCAGCTGTCGGGCGGATTGTGAAAAACACTTCCTAAAAAATTGGAAAAGTAAGTCCTGTATTTCGTATGACTCCGTATGAGCTCGTGTTGTTCTTGTAAATACATCCAATAATCCATCACGGACTTCATATCGTACGAATACAAATATTTCATCGCATGTCCAGCGATCCAATTGACCGCATATGTCTTTTGTTTGGGAAAAAAGGTGTTGTCCGGTAGAAAAAGTACACCTGATGTGATTTCTGTGTAGTTAGTGCGCCGAAGGAAGGCCAGTATTCGACGCGTCAGCATCCAGACGTCCCTCGTTGCACCACACACTAGACCATGTTCTTCCGTTGCTAACAGTCCACAGTTTGTGCAAAGAGGAGAATCGACCATATGAATTGTATGTAATCGACTCCTGGTCACAAGTTTACGGTTTATAAGAATATACCACATCGATCTCGCTGCTGTTGACAGTAATGGAGTATGCACTGCACACCAAATGTGGTTCCACGTTCTCGACGGGTATTTGAATTCCATTATGTTGCGGCCATGGTGATCCATCAAGCATCTATAGATCTCCCGAGTCGTGGGTATTCTCGTCGAAGGTACTTTCAGACGAACATAACTGTAATCAACAAGAAATGAGGCAATGTGTGTAAGAGAAGGCGAAATATTGCCCATCGCAATAGGGGGTTCGTACGAAGGCGGAATAAGTACTTCTATCAGAGCTGACGTTATGGTATGCTTTCTTTGTTGCCAATTTCGTATCATCGCTCTCATGTAAAGCACCAGAGCTTTGTTTCGCACGTTTGTGAGGTTGAGTCCACCGTTCCGGAACTGTAGCGTTAACGTATCATATTTGATCTTAAATAACATCCCAGTACTAACATAGTAACCAAAGGCAGCCATGAGGCGGTCTGCAATACCCTTCGGTATTGGTAGGATCTGCGCTAAATGGGGCAGTCGAGACGCTATGTGCACGTTGGTGTATGCCACACGTTGGATCATGTCAAAGGCTCTCAGTGAGTTGTCGCGTATCGTCAGACGAACATTCTGCAGAAGCCGCCGAGAACTCGCCGCCGCTGACCGCCGTAGTGAACGGGAAATGTAATCCCCAGACATCTCAGCGATTCCACCGTCTGGAACGGTCCCGGTATGTCTTTCAGACCCCGTCCAATGTGCATAATTTTCGATTTCGTCATGTTAACGACACTGCCTGCCGCCGTCCCGTAAGAGTCTAGATGTGCAACAGCCCGACGCACTTCATGTCCTGATCTGACAAGAAGGATCAGGTCGTCCGCATATGCGCGACAAACGAAAGAGTTCTCATTAAGCGCTATCCCAGTAAGGGAGCACCTCATAACACACATCAGCGGTTCAAGCGCTATCGCAAACAGCATCATGGAGAGTGGGCACCCTTGTCGGACTGAGGTGTTAATAGAAATCGAGCCCGCTTCCCGACCGTTTACAATAACCTTCGACGTAGCCCCTCGTATTAGCCTCATAACGATAGAGATGAAAACAGGTGGAATCGCCATTCTGCTCATGACTGACGCCAAGAAGTCATGGTTTATCCTGTCGAACGCACGATCGAAGTCCACAGATATCATCGCTGCTCGCATTTTACACGTTTCCGCAAGGGCGACAACGTCACGGTATTCACTTAACGCCGATGAGATGTTGCTTCGCACCCCGAGGCAAGCCTGATCAGGGGATATTGTCCTGGATATCGCCAGCTTGAGACGAGACGCTAGTAGTCGTGCAAAGATTTTATAGTCGGTGTTTAGCATAGTGAGAGGCCGATAGTGATTAACACTGCGACTCCCCGCCATCTTCGGGATGGGAAGAAGAAAGCCCGTCACAAAATCCGACGGTAGGCGCATGTCCGGACGCATCGCCTCATTGTACATCGACACCAACTGTGCCATCATCATGTCCACGAATTCTCGATAAAACTCTAGCGTAATCCCATCTGGCCCTGGTGATTTATGGGCCGCTCCTTTTATGAGTGCCATCTTTATATCGTCTTCTGTGAGTGGCTCCATAAGCGCTGCCTTATCCGTCTCTGTCAGTGTCGTTTGCAGATGTTGCAGTATCTCTTCCCCCACCAGACGGTCCGTCGGTGTACCGGCATAGAGGTGGCGGAAATGCTCTAAAAATTCACTTGCAATGTCCTGTTGTGTTGTCAGTTGACGGCCATCTAAACTGTGGAGCACTGTTACCAATGCCCGGCGGTAACGTTTATGTTCCCGCGACACATGGTGCATCGAGGTACGTTCCCCAGTGATGGTGTCGAGAGATCTTGCCCGTATTGGGATGCCACCCAGTCGTCGTCGCGTGATCGATAGGATTTGTGCCTTGACACGATGAACTTCTGCATGATGTTCTGCAGACGGCACCTGGAATGACAGCTCACGAAGCATGGTGTAATAATAATCAAGTTTCTCTTTGCCATCTCGTCTTATCCCGACCATACTGTATGAGAGCTCTTCTTATTGCCGGCTTAGTACACTCGAGCCACCATTGAAGCACGGAGGTACATGTAGGTAGACGGCGTTGACATGTGGCCCATACCTCCTCGACTCTCTGACGACATTCGGGGTCCGCCAAAAGTGACGAATTGAGCTTCCATGTCCCACGGCTTCTCCACACACTTTGCCTAGGGAGTGATATGGTACAAATGTAAGCCAGATGATCCGTAAATGCCGCAGGCCATCGTTCTGCGTCGACCACCTTATCCTGTAGGCCAACCGAAACATATATTCGATCGAGTCTGCTCTCCGAGTGACTGGTATAAAAAGTATATCCCTCACGGTTCCTATGAATCATGTCCCAGGTGTCGCTTAACTCCAGATCCCGGCATAGCACATGCAACTCACGACAGGTATTGTAATGTGGAGTCTGGTCTTTTTGTGCTAAAACACAATTGAAGTCACCACCTATAATGAAATGATCGAATCTGCCGGTAAATAAGGGCACAATCTCTTCCGAATAATATCTCGCACGCGCCCGTCTGTTGTCTGTACCGGAAGGGGCATAAACATTGAGAATGCGAATTCCATTAACAGTTATCGCCAGTCCTCGTGCCGAAGGTAGATAAGCCAGGTCGCGAACCGGAATCCCGTCCCGGACCAATATCGCCGTTCCACTGTCGTTGTTCGAGTGCGGCGAGGTGTAGGAGATGTATCCATGGACTTCCTGGAACTCAGGAATGTAAATTTCCTGCACCATCAGTATATCCACATCCGACGCGTATATCATGTCCCTAAACAACTGCTGTTTCACGGGCGATCTAATGGTATTTACATTCACTGTCCCTATTCTGTATGCCTGGGGTCGAGTAGCTGTCATATCCACATGATGTTAAAATGACAAAGTTTCACCGTATCGATAGTCCATTTGCACATCCGCAGAAGGTCGCCCGACGGACGTGTCCCTGCGGCATAGGTTTCTTGAGATGCTGACGGATGCGAGTCCCCACCAGTAGAATGGTCCGCATCGGTGATTTCGTCGTCCTGCTCATACCAGCTGATATTATTGGGGTGCTCCAAATTTTCGAGTGCGGCATTGATGTGTGACATCTGTTGTTCTTTCGCAGCTTTAGGCTCCACCGCAGAAGGGGTAGCAGGCCCCTGAGCGGATGCGTCATCCGAACGACATGACATCTTTTCACTGTCCGAATTCATACGGTCTGCGACATCCGAAACTTCTGGTTCCAAGTCAGACAGGTCCATAGTGTTGGACTCATCTGGGCTCCCAAGAAGAGAAGGGAGCGTCTCCGCAGAGTTTAGTCGGCGCTTCTTGCGACGCTTTGGCGAGCGTTGTTTGCGGGCCCTAACCTCGGCCTCTGGTGTTGGCGAATCTTGCATTACCTGCGTTGTCGCCGCCGCCACAACGCCCTGGGGCCGTTCCACTTCAGTTTCCATGCCTGTTGTGATGCTGTCATCCTCTTTCTGCACCGCCTGTAATGTCTGCGATTGGAGGTTGGTCGGAGCCATTCCTTCCTCAGTGGGGTCCGAAGGCGCCTCAATCAACTGCGGCGTCGGTTCGATAGTGCGCTCCGACCTCGGCGTCACCTCCCCGCGAAGCGCCGTCACGTAAGTCATCGGCAGTGACGTTGGTGTAGTCGGATTCTGGAGGTCTCCGCTGGGGAGTTGCACGAGTCTCCTCTGCATACACGCAGATCGAAGATGTCCTTCACCACCACACCCGGAGCATGTCCGGGGCTGTCCATCATAGATGACAATAGCTCGACAACCGCCGATGTTGATGTACGATGGCACATGTTTCGTAAGGGCGATGGTTCCAATGGTTCTGAGCACTATGCGACTTAACTTCTGAGGTCATCAGTCGCCTAGAACTTAGAACTAATTAAACCTAACCTAAGGACATCACACACATCCATGCCCGAGGCAGGATTCGAACCTGCAACAGTAGCGGTCACGCGGTTCCAGACTGAAGCGTCTAAACCGCACGGCCACACCGGCCGGCCTCGTAAGGGCAATTCGCACCTGTCGGACACCATTGAGCACTGGATACGTGCTAAAACTTGCCCAACGTTCGGCCGTATGACTGATAACTCCGCCATATGGCTGGAGCGATTCAGTGACCAATGATTCTGGTACCTCGAAAGGCAGCTCGAAGACTCGAATCGTACGCACGCCCAGGCCCGAATAAGCGACTAAAGCTTCGCCAATATGACCATCGGAGTGTCGGAACTGGAATCCTCGATTGGCGGCTTCAATGATCCTATCGCATGCTGCGTCGTCGATCATCTTTACGTAAAGAGTGCTGCTCACGATTGATAAATGAATTCCAATAATCTCCGTGTAATTAAGTTGCACTTCGTCCCTCAAGAAACGTTCGATTTCGAAAGCCTTCGGTCGTGCATACTCGTTACAGAATGTGAACCGTATCGTGGTTTTTCGGAAATTGTGTGCCATTGCGTTCGATTCAAACAGTAACACACGCGAGTGACGACGGTGTAAACACCGGTTCTTCCGTGAAGGTTCGCAGCCGGGACGTAAACAAGTCCGAGCTGCTCCGCCGCTAAAGGCGGACTGCCCATCTGAGCTACCGAAGCACGACTCACGCCCGGTCTCACAGCTTTACTTCTGCCAGTATCTCGTCTCCTACCTTCCAAACTTTACAGAAGCTCTCCTGCGAACCAGGAAGTTTCATATCAGCGCACACTCAGCTGCAGAGTGAAAATCTCATTCTCGTGCTGCTCTTCTTTGAACTTTCTCCGTGTATTCAGTTAATCCTATCTGGTAAGGATCCTACACCGTGAAGCAGTACTCCAAAAGGGTACGGACAAACGTAGTGTAGGCAGTCTTTGTAGTAGATCTGCTGCATCTTCTAAATGTTCTGCCAATAAATCGCAGTGTTTGGTTCGCCTTTGGTACAACATTTTCTATGTGTTCGTCCTTTATTGCAGCTGGTGGACTTCGGTTAAACGATGCTCAGCCAACGTGCAAACCTCCGATTATTGAGATCATGTGTGGCAACAGTATTCCACGGACAGGACATCTTCGGAGCGAGCAATTTCCGGTCTTTCAAAGCCACGAGATAAAGAAACTAGGCAATATGCGTGTCACGCGCGTTGAGGTGCACCCTCTCGTCCGCGGCAGGACAGTGTTTGTTCCAGAGAAAGTACAGCCATCGGCGCGTTTCTAGAAGATAAATACCTTATTCTTTTGCCAGCGGACAAAGGTAACCCTACAAGAGGATTGTATTTAAAAAATGAATTCTTCAAGTGATTAAATCCAGATGACCGAAAATTACTGACGCCACCAGTGGGGTAACCGCTTCCTGAAAATGTTGAAAGGTGCCTGTTAAGCAGACTCCCCTCTTCAATAACATTCTTACTTTATCTCGTGGAGTAGTATTACGGATACTTTGAAATGTTCTTTCTATAACAAGCATCGACAATACACATTTACGATCATTTGGGTGTGTCTGTAATATTTCGGGAAACTGCGATCACGCGTTTCCATAGAAATGGACAAACATCGCTAAGATGCTTTGAACGCATGTTACTCAATTGCTTTCAAACACACAATCGTTCCGGGAGCAGTGTGGAGGAGTTGGCAGGAGTTAAGGCGGTTGCCGCGAGCTTGCAGTTTCTTGGCAAAATTTTTGCATTTATTGCGGTGATCGAAGAGATTTTTCGTATGCGAAGGCTTACTATTAAATTATTCGTAAGATTCTCAATCCTACAGATGTTGCATGGGGGCTTAATTAAAAAAAATACAATAAAAGTAATTTTAGTAGCTGTGTGTCTGGTTACGAAGTGTCGAAACCGGTTGGCCCTGACTAGTATTAGTACGCAATCTGATTGCATAAAATAACAATAAAGAATGAAGGGAAATTTCCGTTAACACAATTGATTAATTAAGTCCCCTGCAACTATAAAAGCTACGAAACAATAAAGCACAAGTGTAACTGTTCTGTGTGTGGAAGTGTGATTCAATGTACACGTATCTGGCACGATTCTTCCTCAATACGACGAGATATTTAAAACACCATTTACAACGAAGTAATTAAAAGACCAGAAATACTATAATTGCACATAGAAACCAGAATTACAGTCTAATACATGAACACGAGCCAGATGCTTTGTTGACTGAACCTGTGACCAAGAGGCATTGTTATTTAGCAAGTTTGAAATAAAAAATTTTTTGTTACCTTCATATATATTGACGAATAATACACTGATTATTGCAAGATCTTCCATCTATACATTACACCAACCGAACTGCAACTGCTGTCTCGCCCAACAGAACAACTGCACACCAACAAGTGACATTATTTCAGTAGGAGCAGTTACAACAGTGGCACCTAGTAATGTTGAACAAGTACAGACATCAACAAGTGACATCATTTCAGTAGAAGCAGTTCCAGCAGTGGCACCCAACAATGTTGAGCAAGTGCAGACACCAAAAAGTGACATCATTTCAGTAGAAGCAGTTCCAGCAGTGGCATCCAGCAATGTTGAGCCGGTGCAGACACCAACAAGTAACATTATCTCAGTAGAAGCAGTTCCATCAGTGGCACCCAGTAATGTTGACAGGTGCAGACAGCAACAAGTGACGTCATTTCAGTAGAAGCAGTGCCATCAGTGGCACCCAGCAATGGCGAACAAGTGAAGGTAACAGTCCATAATATTCACTATCACTAATTAGACAGTTCATTAGAGTTCATCAGCAGAAATTAAACATTTCCAAGTGGCACCCACCAATGTTAATACGTGTAAGCACGAACAACAGTTTAAATGCACACACAATTGCTTTTACAAAATTATTATCAATGCTCTTTACTAAATATACAAATTATACTAAACACACAAATGATATCAGATAATTGTCATATTAACTATTACAAATACACGAATATCAGTAAACCTTTAATATTTATGGGTGTCAGTGCAAGCCACAACAAACAAGTGAAATAATATGTAGGAGATAGGTCGGTACCAATTATTTGGGATTAGGAAAGAAAAACACACAAAACACACTCATTCATCTTTCATCCACATTTAAGTACTACTAGTGTTAACTGTGTAAATGCAATTCTGTCAAAATTTGATGTGCAACATGTGTATCAAGTAGTAGTGGCACAGTGTATAACAGTCAATAATGGTTAGTCAACGTCATAGTCATCATGTCAAGATCAATGTTTGCCAAGCCAAATCAAAATGTACGGTTGCTGAACAACTGTCAATGTGCCAAGATATGCAAATACTTCCTCTCTCCAAAAAAAATATATACTGCTTATTGATTTAACGAAGTGTGTGTGTGTGTGTAGACAATCTTCCTTCCACTTGAGCGTTCTAGTCTACCATCTTCATCCTCCTTGTTCCATATATATATATATATATATATATATATATATATATATATATATATATATATATATATGTATGTATGTATGTATGTATGTATGCTCCTCACTTACTTTACCTCTTATCCACCAAAACTCCAATAATCATCAGCATCACATAATCTTAATACTTCAATAATACCTCTCAGGTCGATACATATGAACTTTATCATCAATATCATTTACCTTACCTCTTGTCCACCAAAACTCCAATAATCATCAACTTCACACAATCTCAATACCTCAATAATACCTCTTCAATACGTCGATACATATAAACCTTAGCGCCAACATCATTTCACTTCCATAACAACTCTTTCCTCTAGTCAGTCTCCTCGAACAAGTACAGATAAAATTCTAGTGCAAACTTCAATTCATCATCCCATACAATCCGAAGACACAATGTCCACACACAACCTCTGTGTAATCCATCTGACCCAAATCTTCTACTCATTATGAATTATAAAATACATTTTGGTTACCTTGTCCATCATTAAATAAAAGAAATGCATACATGACCTCTAACAGCCTTTAGTTTGAATAACTTTCAGTAAGTAAGTACGAGTACGGAGTGTGAATGATCGTAATATCTCACAGTGTGTACGCCACTCCAAGAATCATGGAAAAACAGAAGCTAACATGTGGAGTATTTCTTGTGTCAAGTGTCACTTGCTATTTCAATTGCTCACGAAGAATGCAGTGTAATAACTGTCAATGGTCTAACCCTAGTGTTGGTATGTCATGTCGTTAGCTTCCTTCCTATTAGCATTAATTTATACAGCTTCCATAAAACCTCCAGCTCATGTGACTTCTATGAAGTTTCATGTACTAATGTCGTTCGTCGAATTATAGCAGTTCATTTTCTTATCTTAAAAATATAAGGCACTGAGCGTAAGCAAAACATGCAACAGCGAGTAAATATACCAGTAGTGAACAGAATGTCAACAAGTGGATGCAGCACAATCCCTACAACCAAGCTCCGCCAAGCGAACAATCAACAATTAATACCATAGTGTGACCTAAACTCCATGTTTGTACACAGTATATCAGCATTTCTATACACAAAATTAAAGAGTAGTTATGACAACTAAACAAAAATGTATAAATATGCAATCCATACGCAAAGCAACAAATATATATCTTACATAATAAACAGGTCATTAGCATCATATCAGCATAAGCAAATAAATGTTCATATGTAATCTTAATAAGTAAACATGAAGGCGCAAGCAGATAAATCACAAAGTATAACTTACATACATAACCATATCAGCACAACTAATCAGGTGACAATTATAATTGAAATAAATAACCACAGCAGGCACATAATTAAAAAAAATGACATCAGTGAAAAAGCAGAGCAGCCAAGCGATGCATAATATACATAAGTAACAACCCTGTTCATTAATCATTGTCAAAATCAGTTAACACAAAGTATAAATCACGTAATCGCGAGCAGCAAATTACGTCTGAAGTACGAACCTAATTGGAAATATGTTACCTGAAAAATAAACACAATTAATAGTTACCTTTTTAGTTTATTAGCTTCTTCTTCGAAATTACATTCTTCCTGAAATTTTTTCGATAGCAAGTCCTCTTAACGTCTGACACACACAGAATTTACCTGAAGTTCTTAAATATTTTATACAACTGTATCCTGAAAAAAACTGAACGTTAATAACATAATTTATCAAGTCACTATAGCCTTATACTGAATTTATGCGGAGAAATTAGACTGTGTATTTGTTTACGGCTGTCAGTGCATTCGCACTGAGCGCTCGATCAGCTGTAGGTACGCGTGACGAAGGAAGTACTTTTTTGCGGTCAACGACTGCCTTGTGCGGCGCGCAGACTTGACTGTTGCTTTGAGTATGTGCCGCCGCCAGAACACGGCGCGGTATACTTATATTCTCTGCGTGTTTACGTATAACTGTTAGTTTCTCAAAAGAATGTCATTCCACAAAAATTTTAACGTTCGATATATGATGTATTCCCTTAGAGCGCCGAGATTTAAGAGTTTCTACTTCGACAGTGTTATCATGAATAATTTTTAGAAGTCTATATGGACCGTTATAAAGCAGAAAAAAATTGCGACACAAACCTTTTCCTTTGTGAGACAAACGATGAGACTTAATTAACACCTTTTGACCAAGTGACAAGGTTTTTAAACGACCAGGACGTTTAGCTGATTTCTCTCTTCTAGCAGCCGCAGATGCAATATTTTGTAGAGCCAGGTTGACAACTTCAGAATGCCGCAGTTTCCGTGTAGGCGGAAAAGGAACAATATCAGAAAGGCGATTTGTCGGTGCTTTATTTTTTAATATCAATATAGGCAGTAAAGAAGTTGAATCATTAAGGAGTTCATTCAGGTTGTTTTAAAAATATGAAGATACTGATCCCACGTTCTGTGATTCTGATGACAATAAAGACGACACAATTTATTGATTTCCTTCATCCATCTCTCTGAAGCGTTAGACTGAGGGTGAATAAGTGAAATGAAAATTGGTTTAATCTCACGACGCCGTAGAGTACGAAGCCAAATTTTAGAGCGAAACTGTGATCCATTATCTGATTTAACCTTATCAACATGACCCACCTCTTTAAGAAAGTGTTTGATGAAAGCATTAGATACTGAGCGAGCTGTTGCTTTGCGTAAAGGTGTAAATCACACATATTTTCATGTCAATTCCACTGCTACCAAAATGTGTGCAAAACCATTAGTAGAACGAACCACTGGACCGAACAAATCGACTGCAGCCATCTCCTTTAATTTCGCTGGAATGATAGGAAACAACGGTGCTCTGTGAGAAATAGTTGGCGGCTTAGCCTTTTGATATAATTTGCATTTGGCAAGAACAGATCGAATACCTTTTTCCATATTACAGAAGTAGCAATTTTCTCGTAACTTATGAAATCATTTTCTGGGACTGAAGTGTGCATAACTGAAATGTGTGTACCAAATTATACCAAATCAATTTATTAACCCACTCATTAGGAATGCAAACTAACCAAACAGAGCTGTCAACCGATTTTCGTTTAAAAAGAATATCATTGCGAACTAAATAATACTGTCTAATCGCTACGCTTTCCTTTCTCCTCCACTTCTCCTTAATGTCCTTCCAGATTGGATCCTTGTTTTGCTCCTTAGCGATGTCCTGGAGCGAAGACGAAATAAAATTTTCAAACGCAACACCTTGAATGTACATCAAACAATAATTTTCTTTGCAGTCCTCCTCAGCACTTTGTTTCAAACCCATAGGTGCACGTGATAAAGCATCAGCAATAATATTTGAAGACCCCTGTATGTAAACAATACTAAAATCAAATTCATATAGATACAGCGCCCATCGTGACAATCTTCCATGTGTTAATTTTGTTGACGTAAGAAATTCCAGAGCTCGATGATCGGTGTAAACCTTAGTATGTCTGCCATGCAAAAAGATGCGAAATTTTGTGAAAGCTCCAACAACAGCCAAAGCTTCAAGTTCCGTAGTTGAATAATTCTTTTCTGATTTAGAGAGAACACGACTTCCAAATGCAATAGTTTTCTGTACTACAACGCCGTTTTCTTCTATCTCTTGAAATAAGTGTGCACCTAGGCCTTTGTATGATGAGTCCGTCGCCAAACAAAAATTTTTTGATAAATCCGGATGTGAAAGAAGTGGAGCAGCAACTAAAGCATCACGAAGTTGTTCAAATTCTAAGTGAGCTTCCTCATCCCAAAACCAATTAGAATCCTTTCCAGAAAGTTCCCATAAACGAGGTGTAGCCAAATTGTGCAATCTAACAAAGCGTCTAAGAAAATTACAGACACCAAGGAAAGTACGAACATCACGTTTTGTGGTAGGAACAGCATAATTACGAATAGCGTCTAGTTTCTCTGGATCAGGAAGAATACCTTCTGTAGAAATAATATGACCAATAAATTTCACCTGAGAACGACCAAATTCAGATTTCTCCAAGTTCACTGTAATGCCAACTCTTGCAAAAATACGTAATAATGAATCCAAAATTCTGTTATGCTCACTCCAAGAACGGTTAGCAATATGAATTTCGTCAACATATGAAGTAATATTGTTACGAAGATTTACAGGTAAAATTTCGTTTAAACCACGAATGAATGCTGCTGAAGATACAGTAAGTCCAAACGGTAATTTCCGAAATTGACAACAGTTACGAAAGGCTAAAATGGCAGTGTATTTTCTGCAATCAGGGTGGAGTTCTATTTGCCAAAAACTTGCGCGCATATCAATTGTGGATAAAACTTTAATTCCATAGAAATGTTGAAAAAGTTCATCTAAATTTTGTGGACGGTCAGTTTCAGGAATGATGATATTATTTATCTGTCTGGAATACAGAACCAAACGAACTGACCCATCCTTTTTAAGAACGACCTGTAATGGCCTGGTATATGGACTGACTGTTGACTCAATAACGCCTTGATCCAACATGTATTGAAGTTCACTCTTATCCTTGTCTCTATAAGCCAAAGGAATAGCGTACGTTTTCCCCCGAAATGGTGTCTGTTCTTTTACTTTAAATAAATATTGTAAGTCCTGTATAGTTCCTGTGTGATGACTAAATACTGTTGCATGTGAAGTCAAAATTTGGTGCAATTCTTCTCTTGCAACGTGATCTGTCACTTCAGCTTTGTTAACCTTTTCATTAATTAATTCTTCACTATTAATTATATCATCCATCGCGTCTCTGTATCTATTGTCCTTGTCATGAATGAACACATTGTCGTCATAATACTCTGCGAAAACGTCAGAAGTAAGAAACCTTAAACATTTTGTGTCTGATTCAGATTTCGTTACACACACGAAAAATTTCAAACATCTCGGCATTCCGGCAACAGTCAAGTTCACACTTCCTTCTTTAAAGTTTAAAATTGCCTTATATGTGTTAAGAAACTCCATACCTAATATAATTTGTGTACTGAGTAATGGAACAATAATAAAATTAGCAGAAAATTTATAGCCTTGACAAATGAAAATTAAGTTGGTGTGTTGTTTGACTTCCACACTTTTTCCAGAAATAGCTCCTCGAATTGTAATTTTAGAAACAGGTAACACAGGACAAGCAATAATTCTTACACATATACGAAAAACTGTTTCAGTAATAACATTCAATGGGCTCCCAGAATCTAAAACCGCAGTGAACTTTTCTTACTCACGCATACTTCAATAACAGGATGTAAAAATGCGTCTACATTATTTTCCTTTTCGTCTAGCAAATTTCTCTCATGTCTTCCAAGCGTACGTAGTGTAAAGTCGTAGTGTCATTACTTTCTGAACTGTCTATATTGCTGCCAGAAGCCGAAGCTACAAGTCATTGTCGATTGTTTGCGTCACGTCTTTGATTACTCGCGTCATTTCGCGGATCAATTTCTACGATTTGCACTTGTCTCTCTGAATTTCTGTCACGTGGAGGATGCCAATTAGGTCCCTCCTTTCTGTTACATGTAAATTTTTGGTTGTGTCTGTTATTAAAATTTCTATTTTCCTGGCTATCTGCGTGACTACTTCTTGTGTAATTTCGACTGTCACTTCTGAAATTATTGTTAGATCTACTACCCTGGTTATTTCTGTAGTAAGAATTTCTATTATTGTATGAATAATTTCTGTCTTGGTGATACCGATTACTGTTTCCATAAGATTGATCATTCCGGTAAGAATTTCTGTTATTATATTTGTCTGAGAACGACCAAATTCAGATTTTTTCAAGTTCACTGTAGTGCCAACTCTTGCAAAAATACGTAATAATGAATCCAAAATTTTGTTATGCTCACTCCAAGAACGTTTAGCAATAAGAATATCGTCAACATATGAAGTAATATTGTTACGAAGATAAACAGGAAAAATTTCGTTTAAACTACGAATGAATGCTGCAGAAGATATAGTAAGTCCAAACGGTAATTTCCGAAATCACTTTTGGGTAAAATAGTCATATCCGGTTATTCTTTACCGACTCCTTTTCTAGATAGATTGATAGTTGAAGAGTTGTTTTGATAGATACAAAGAATAGTAAAAGAGTAAGCAGCAGTGCAGAAAACTAAAAGGGAAATAGCACCACTACAGCTCGGGACCCTGTGCACGCTACGGCACATATTCACTTACTGTGGTGAATCCCCTGAGGACCTAAATAGCCACACATAAATTCCAGTTTGTGACTTAGTGGCCAATTTGGCGGAAGTGCGTACATAAATTGGTCTACCCATGAACATGGATGTATGTCATTATTAGAATTGCGAAATATCTTAAATTTCCGAACAGTTAAAAAGTGTTTATAGTCAAAGTTTTCGCCTCGTGGCGACAAAGACCTACAGCGTCTGCCCCAGTCCGAATGTCGATTATTGTCAAGTTCGCGCGCCTGGCGCTCTCTTGTTGCATCTCGTAAATGAAATAAATTATTTTCTTCAAAACCCGCTGCTATCGGGGTATCTCAATTTCTTCCACTGCCTTTTCCTACGATTTCGCTTTCAATTTGTTTAACTTGCTTTCGTAACGCCTCAAATTCCCTTTTAACGCGTTCATTAAATTTTCCTTGATTTTCAACATGTTTATTTACGTTCTGGTACTCTTCTATTCCTGCAAATGGCAATGCCGCTGTATCATCTGAATCTCTGTCCCCATTTAAACTAAGATTTGTCAATTTATCTGAAATCTCCTCAACTTTTTCCGATAAGTCACCTATTTGTTCTTTCTGTTTATTTACGTCTTCCGTAAGTGTCGCGACTTGGGTTTCAGTATTGACACATTTAGTAGTTAGCTGTTCATACTGTTGTGTTAGGTTATTTATTCTATCATTTGGTACGGATCCCTAGATTCTTTCAAATATTTCTTCCTTATTGTGTGCACGTTGTAAATTTAACTTTGAAAATTTTTGAACTATCACGCGATCTCTTTCTTCCTGTTCTCTATCCTGTTCCTTTTGTCTAATTTCTATTGAAATTAATCTAGTATTGTGAGCATTCAAAATCGGTTGTACTTCTTCTCTAATTTCTTTCTTTAATTCATCTTTCATGTTATTAAAACATGTCCCTATTCGTGAGTCTAACAGTGTTTCCATTGTTCCCATCCCTGGTTTAATTGTTCCTATTTGTGAGTCTAACCGTGTTGCCAATGTTCCCATATCAGTTTCTAACCGTGATCCCAAATTTAATATTGCACTCATCAACTGCTCTATATTAACTGGTTCGAAATTCTTTTCGCCCTAACATTTCCTGTAAAACTAACTTCCTTCGTCATAGCAGTAAAGCTAACTGTGTTCGATACTATTCCAGAATCTTCTGTCGTTAATCTCGTATTCTGAAAATTTTTTGATTGTGAAAAATTTTGAAATGGTTTCGGACTATTTTCCCTTCTTATTAAATTGTTTTCTACTGCATTATTCATCATACTGTTCTCCTGTGTTGGCGAGTTCGCAATGTTAACAATTTCGTCATTCTGACTATCCATCATTTTTGCCTTTTTCATCGATCGCGTAATCATTTACAAAACATACAAAACGCGTCACTATATGAAAATTACACACAATATTACTTTATCACCAACAATACCATCCACACGAAAGGCTTCCCGACAAACACGCCTAACGAACAATTAAAAACTTCACAATTGCACGAAATTGTCAAACCCGTATACGACTCATCAAAAATTAATTTCCTCAAAAATACCATCAGAAGAACGACAAGACAACTACAAATGTTCAAATCTATACGTGGAATATAGAATACAATTACTAAACTACAAATTACTGCAACAATCCAACTGTCTGCTATTTTTACTATCAAAAGATTTCCAAAGACGATCCGAAGCAGCGGTCGCCACGTGCATGGGGGCTTAATTAAAAAACAATAAAAATAATTTCAGTAGCCGTGTGTCCGGTTACGAAGTCTCGTAATCGGTTGGCCCTGACTAGTATTAGTACGCAATCTGTCTGTTTAAGATAACAATAAAGAATGAAAGGAAATTTTCGTTAACATAATTGATTAATTAAGTACCCTGCAACTATAAAAGCTATGAAACAGCAAAGCACAAGTGTAACTGTTCTGTATGTGGTAGTGTGGTTCAATACGACAACAAATTTTAAACAACATTTACAATGAACGAATTGAAAAACCACAAATACTATAATTGCACAGAGAAACCAGAATTACAGTCTAATACATGAACACGAGTCAGATGCTTTGTTGACTGAACCTGTGACCAAGAGGCATTGTTATTTAGGAAGTTTGAAATAAAAAATTTTTTGTTACCTTCATATATATTGACGAAAAATACACTGTGATTATTGCAACATCTTCCATCTATACATTACACCAACCGAATAGCATCTACAGTCTCGCCCAACAGAACAACTGCACACGACATGCTCTCTACTAGTACTGCTCTCGACATCCTCTCAACAAGCACTGCCCACGGCAACCTCTGAACTACAACTGCTGCAGTGGATGCGGCCCAATAATACTCTTTGGCGCAATCTCTGGCGTTGGGACTCAGTGTAGCCACCTTTCAATGTATTTTCCGCTGGGGCTCAGTGTAGGCACCTTTCAATGTATTTTCATTGAGTTCGTTCTACTAGATTCGCTATAAATCGCGGAATTGGACATTGTGTTTCTACGCACGATGTTGCTAACCATTACTGTCTTTGTGGACGTAGACAGAAATCTAGTTACAGAATAGAATTTTTGTCACTTAATGGTATATAATGTACTAGTATTTCAATCGTTCTTTCCTTTAATTTAGTTCATTCAATCATTTACTGCAAAACGTTGTGGAATTGATATCAGTGATTCTGTTGTGTTCGAATCCTCTGATTACCTGTCTTTGTGATTCCAAGGGCTCATCTTTTTCAACGTACTGACGATTTTGGGTCAATTAACGCAGTTCAAATACAATCTCTCATTTCTACATTCCTGATTCATTTACTGAGTATTAGCTTAGCGCCCGCTGCCTCACTTGCGTAAACTCTATAGCCTGCGAAGATTTTTTTGTTTTTATTTAATCAAATTTTCATGTTGTTTACAGATTTTAACACCTTCCAAGTTTTTCACGCTGATTAAAGCCATATGAGCATGGTCTTTTCCGAATGTATTTCTGACCAAAACTCGATACCGGTAGCTGTAGTCGAAAGTTTTTGTTGATCATGGTTTTTGCATTCTTAAAGAGAGATCTTCATACCAACTTCCATTCCTTAGAAAATATTTCTTTGCATCTAACGGAGAAGTGAACCAATTTTCATAAATTTAGCTTTAAACTGTTTTTAATGTAACGAAATATTTTTCTTTAAAATTTTCATCCCGTATTGCTCTTCCCTAAGGCGTGAATTTCCAGAAACTTTGGGACACATATTTTTTTAAATTTCTAACCGAGATATCAAACGCCAGTTGTTACAGGCGTAACCTTAAAAATCCTTTAGTAGTTATTCAGTAATTATTTATTTTAAAAAAACTTTCATCCACTATTTTACTCCCCATAGTGGCTGAATTTCCAAAAATCTTGAAGCACGTAATTTTTATATTTTTGCTGAGAAAACAAATACCAAATTAAGGGAATTTTGAAGTTAGAACTACGAAAACCTCTAAATCCAGAACTCCCTTAATAGCGACATACTTTCAAAACCTTTCCATCCCCTATTTCATCCCCTTTTCGGACAATCCCTTCTTAAACGATGCCTGCAGTATAGGACCCACGCCGGCCGTTGTGGCCGTGCTGTTCTAGGCGCTTCAGCCATGCTTCAGGCATGGATGTGTGTGATTTCCTTAGGTTAGATAGGTTTAAGTAGTTCTAAGTTCTAGGGGACTAATGATCACAGATGTTAAGTCCCACAGTGCTCAGAACCATTTGAACCATAGGACCCACACTCACTCCAAACTGCAAGTTTCTAAACATAGCGCTTTGAGTCGGTGTATAAGTGTGACCTATTTCAGCCCCTTAGGGGTTGAATTTCCAAAAACGGCGAAATACTTGTTTTTTAATCTCTAACTGTGAAGCCAAACTACATTTTTCAAAAATTTAGCTTTAAAAATGATTTCGCAATGAAATATTTTCATTAAACGTTTCACCCCGTATTTCACCTCCCTATGGGTTGAATTTCCAAAAATAGTGACATGTGTATGATTTATTTCTAAGACAGAAGCCAAATACGAATTTTCATTGATTTATCTTCAAAAAAGATTGCAAAATAAAGTATTTCCATAAAATATTTCATTCCCGTTTCACCCCCAAAGGGGTTGAAAGTCTAAAAACAGTAGAACACGTAATTTTTAATCCTAACCGCTAAGTCAAATACCAATTGTCACAAATGTAACCTTCAATCTCATTTAGTAGTTCTTTAGTAATTATTTATTTTCAAAAATAACCTGTCACCCACTGTTTTATCTGCTTAGTGGTTAAATTTCCAAAAATTCTGAAATACGTATTTCTTTATTTGTGTCAGAGAAAGCAAATACAAATTTGTGTTGGTCCAACTTTAAAATTGCCCTTCTACCTGGCTGTCATTCGCACCATTCAGTAACCGTCGTGACTCACCGTGGATCCATGGAACTGCTTGCTGATAAAGGGGAGTAACATTCTGTAATCCTCGTGGTAATTAGTATCATTGCCTACCCGACCTCGTAATTATTTTCTCGTTTGTACCCGAGCCTTAGAGTTGTACCCGGTCGGCTCTTTGGTCGTAAATATAGATCGTAGTATTGTACTAAGACACTGGTTGTCATTTAAAATTTCGGCCCTTTACCATATTACCTTTCTTTATTATTTTTTGGTTTGTACCCGACCCTCAGGGTATTACCCGGTCGGCTCACTGGCCGTAAAGAAAGACCGTAGCATTTTACTACACACTAGCTGTTGTTTGAAAATTTGTTCTGATATTATATTGCCCTTCCTTTCTATTTTATACTCGATCATTAATGTTTTAATGAATCAGCTCCTGGTCGGAAGCACAGCCGGAACATTGGTACAAAGGCACAAGTTGTCGTTAAACAAAGAGGGGTCGTGTGGCTAGATTCAGATGTTAACCATTTGAGGTAATCTGAACTACCTGTTGTAGCAAGCTGTGCGTTCCTGTCTTTGGAAGACCGGGTTACTATTGGTGTTTTTAACTGTATCTTGTGGTTTCGTCGAGTGAGTCCTCTTGAATAAAAAGAATTACATCATCTTTTGACTAATTGAATCACTCTTGTCATCAATGGTGCTTATATAGTTTCCATGTGTTGCAGAAGGGCATTTAATAAGACAGACTGTGTCCAGCGCAGTAGTAAACACCGCTGTTTCGCCTGACAACGGGCGGGCTGCAGGTCATGGTCTTTGTAATTATTGTCATGTTGTTCTTGTTTTGATTTCGCTTGTGAAAGCTTATTCATTTCACAAATTTGTTAATTTGTAAAGAAAACAAATTTATGATATTGTTAAATAAAGACGTTGTGTGGAAAGATAATTACGTTGGTGGATGCTCCCTTCCACGTTTTTCCTTCATACTAGTAAATACCACGTCTCACAGGGAATGAGATGTTTAGTACGAGTTGGCAAAAAAGCCAATATCAAAATTTTTTCGATCTGAATGTGTTACTGTTTCGATTACCCTACTGCATCCGCGTTGCGTGAATGACTATAAGTTACTCACAAAAACACTTCAAATATTACTCGGATCTTGTGATTGTTTCTTCATATTCACTATGATTCACGTTCCTATGCTACGTCTGGTATCTTTCCGTTGTGAATCTGTATCTTCCCGTTGTGAATCTAATCTAGGCGTGTTCTGCTCATGTAACTCTCTTGTCTATTACTGACTGGGTTAATAGATGAGTTATTTCGGTCGTTACAGGGTTGTTGTAAGGTATAGCTTCTTTACACCAGGGCAAGATAGATGTATCCGGGATTAATGAAACTATTTGGTTAAGACAACACACCCGCTTACAATATCATGAAATTCGTCCGCGTGCGGCTGTTCCACCAAGATTTTCCACGAATCGCTTCCCATTGTGAAGGCCCTTAAGGAATAATTATGTGTATTAATATTCCATGCAGTTAAATCACTTGAGATGTCTTGGACAATAATTGTATCTCCATGTTTAGCTGAAAATTAGAATTAAGAATGAATTTGTCTTTCTAATGAAAGTGGTTCCCTGTCACCCTCTTGTCCTTCCTACAATCTGTTGATATACTTTCAATGGTATGGCACGCAGAAATCATAGAAGAAATGATTGACAGTGGAGGAAAGCAACGATACTATTGTTTCTCAGGGTTTAGCTATAAGATATAAGCACTCCATAGCTGCAACCAGCCATGGGTTCGACGAAAGTAGCTGTCACACTCTTTTCAGAAATGTCAGGAATTTTGAAGAATTTTCTTTTATTACACTAGACTCTTGTTGCAAAACTAAGCGTCTCTCTCTCTCTTCTGTTAACGACCATAAATACAAAGTAATTTCGTACTCTTACAATAGTCTACCCACACCTGATGCAGCGAGTAAGCAGCGGGTTACTGAAGATCAACACGATCCGCTCCGCCGTGTTAGAGCAGCTGACATGCTACAGTTGAAAATTCTGCCGATCAGGAGCTGATTGTACTCGTTTTTAACGCTTCATTTCAAGGAAAAGTGCTGCTTCTAGCTGTCTGAAATAGATGGGTTTTTCATGCAGTGATACTGATGCAATGGACGGAACTGGGTCTACGATATCGAAATTTGACTGATGCCGTGAGGAACGGGTGGACGCCATGTGTTCACTGAGAGTCTTCGGGAAATATACAATATATGAGTAACCAAAGACGTGCCAGGATGGGCGCTTATTTGGTTTGGAGGGGGAAGGTGGAGGGAGGTGGAAGAGGGGGATGTTGTGTCGCATTCACTAGATACAATCATCCATGTAAACAGCAACTGTGACCGTTGCGGTAACTACTTCATACTCACAGTCCAAGTTGATATAAATATGACGACGGTGCGTACGTCCCAACAACATAACGCAGAAGTTCCTTGTCCCTGGACAAAGTTTCCACAAGTGGCTGCAAGAAAGAGAAGAATTAAAAGTTCGTATATAACAGAAAAGTCGATGGAGCGTAACCCATCTGCACTTATTTGGAGCACCTTGACCGTCATGTTCATTGAGCCAATTGTTTGCCAACCAACTTTGAATACGTTCTGAAAATATGATAGTAAACTATGCGCACGTAGCTGAAACTCGATAGCAAATGCTGTCTCAATCTCGAATAGTAGCAGGAGCCATAATAACACGATTCGATAGTTAGGGTATGAACCAAGTACATCAGTGATATGGGTGTGGTGCCTCGTATCAACTGCTGAAGAAAGGGAAAGTGATCCCGTAAAAACCAGAAACGGCATTCTAGTATGATTCTGATTCATTTTTTTTTAAATTTTACTTTGTTTAAATTTCAGGAATGTTAGTTCAAGTCAAGGTATAGTGAAAATTTGGGCACTGTGCACTTTCTTTGCTATATCCACTTTCCAGTCTCTTCTTCATCTTGATCAACTGGGATCACGTAACGACTTCCTTGTTTTGCCTCATTGCCAGTAATTCATCTTCTTCCCATATCCTTTTTCCTTTACTCCATAGATATAGTTCTTGAATTTTTTCTGCGTTGGAAGCCTTCAATATTTTGTATTTTACTCTTAAAACTTCTTGCTTCTATTATTTCCGTTCTTTAGTACTCTTTGTCATTAGTTTCTTTCCTCTTTATGTTTTTTCGCCTTTTTTGTCTTTTATCACAAGAAATACAAGAGTATGTCTTTAACTAATCTGTTCTGATTAATTTGGCAGAAGTGTCCAAACGACATTAAATTTCGTTTTTGCATTACTCTTGGTTTAGATTATTTTAGAATGAATTACTTCTTTTAAAGTATATGCTGTATCTGATGTTACTATATAATGTCTGTTTACTAAATGGGCACTGTTTCTCTTGTTCAGAGGACAGACATCGACATGTGATCTATAATTTGTATGCGATATGTAATTCGTCTCAGCTCGCTTTTAACTACACATTGAATCTGTTAATCAAAACTTTTTTTGTTTATGGTAATTTAGTCATTTAAAAACTTTTTTACCTCGATAACTTTTGTTGTCTTAGTGAATTTAAAAGATAGGATGAGTTGTACGTTTTTGGAATGTGAAGGATACTGTGTTCAAATGTTCAAATTTTTGTGAAGTCTTATGGGACTTAACTACTAAGGTCATCAGTCCCTAAGCTTACACACTACTTAACCAAAATTATCCTAAGGACAAACACATACACCCATGCCCGAGGGAGGACTCGAACCTCCGCCGGGATCAGTCGCACAGTCCATGACTGCAGCGCCTTAGACCGCTCGGCTAAACCCACGCGGCGAAGGATACTATTCTTTAAATTTCAAAGACGGTTATTCTAATACCTGTTTCAAAAGCTTCTTAAACGTACTGCAAAGGTTTATCGTGCTCTGAGAGAAAAATGTAGAAGACTGAGAATTAAATACAGTACGCCCAGTAACACAATCAGAAACGAAACAAGCATTTAAATAATCAAACAACAGAAAAGCTTCTGGTCTAGAGGCAAAAACGCTGAACTGCTAAAATATGGGAAAATTTTTTTAAACTACGATTCTTGCACTTAATAAACGAATGATGGAAGAAATGAGACATTTCATCTCCATGCCACACAGCTGAAATAGTATCCCCACTGAAGGAATGTGAGGGTTAACAACCGCGAAAATTACAGAGAGAAAAGCCTACTCAGTCTTGCCTGAAAATTATACTCTGAGATAATAAATAATCGGCTTAAGATAACATCTGGTTTATTGTTGGACAGAGAACCAGCAGATCTTTGCTGCACAGATAACATGTTCACGCTAAAACAAATAAAAAACCGCCGAAATTTCAAATTGGAAAATCTTGTTGTAGTTTTCAGCTTCAAAAAAATCCTTCGATACAGTAAAAAGATGTGAACTATGGAAAATTACCGAATCTCAGTGAATATCGAAAATAATATACTAAATACATGATATGTTAACCACTGTGGGAATGACTAATAAGTGTTATATTAAAACTACTCACGGACTAATAAAATGGTGTAGCTGTCGCATTTCACATGCATTATTTAACATATACATTGATCATATTGTTAAAAATGGAAAATACAAATAAACACCAGGATAAAAAATTTTCGTGGTACAACAATAAACATTTCACTGTTTATGGGTGATATAACAGTCATTAAAACGAGAGAAGATGAGCTTGAAAGATCTGTGTGTAGACTTGAACAAACTGCCAAAGAAAGTAACTTAGAAATTTGTTACCTTGAACTAGAGCAGTGGCGTTTCAGGAAATATGCAGAGGTCGTTAAAAATAATCATCAACGGACAATAGATAGAACAGACCTCTCAATTCTACTGTCAACAAATTACAATAAAGTTTGATCTATGGAAACTAAGATTCAAAATTTCAAACACCTATGTGGTAGGTACAGCATACAGAATGTTGAATAACAAGGCAAGAAAGGGTACCAGAATCATTATTTGCAGAGCAACGGCTGCATTAGTTTTATAACGATATAATAAGCAACCAGTTTCACATAAGAAAATCAATTCCTTGACCTTCTTCAGAAGGTTATGGTTGTCACATTATTTGTGTCAGTTACAATAATAATAATAGTTATAATAATAATGCAATGGCATAATCTTCTGAAGAAGAGCACTAAGTGTCTGAAGCCCGTCAAGAAATTAAATTTTTATATGCAGCTAGTTGCTTATTGTTTCATTATATACGGCTACAGTTGCTGAAGACGGACAAAATTCTTAACATTAGTATTAATGTGTGAGGGCGAGACGAGGGTGCGTTCACAGAATGACTTCAGTATCATCAAAACTGCCGAAATGAGATTTTTGTGAATAATCGAACGATGTTCCAGATTAGACAGAATACTTAATGAAGAGATAAGGACATACCTTAATATTTATGATGCTGGGGAAACAGTGAACGATTACAGAAGTAAAGGGAAAGAACAGCTTAATAGAATAAATGGGAACAGATTGCAAAAACATATGAAAAACATTATAGCAATGCTTTCAATTACGTATCGAGAAACTATTTGCTTGGAATGTTTCATTTCAATGTTCTTCGCAAAAACTGAGAAAGCTGATTTGATTTAACTTACAATTCATGTGTTACTTAACGGCGTAGAAACATGAGTTCTGTTGATGTTATTACTATTAATCTGGCACAATGAAAAGAGTGTAAGTTACGTAAATTCTTGAGTTTATCTAGCCGCCTTTTAGAGTACATTTCTATATTGAATGCTGACTACCAAATGAGAAAAATCTTTACGGTTTAAAGATAGTTACATTGAAGAGGGATCTAATTTCTCCGTTTGAGACACTGATGAGACAGAAGTCGTGGAATAGCGATAAGCGAATTTACAGATGGCAGTAATATCGCGTACACGAGGTATATAAAGGCAGTGCATTGGAGAAGTTGTCATTTGTACTCACGTGATTCGTGTGAAAACGTATCCGACGTGATTGGTGCCTCATGACGGGGATTGATAGACATTGAACGTTGAATGGTAGTTGGAACTAGACCAATGGGACATTCCAGTTCATAAACCGTTTGGGAATTCAATATTCAGAAATCCACAATGTCAAAACTGTTTCGAGAGTACCACATTTCAGGCATTACCTCTCACCATGGACAACGCAGTGGCCGACGCCTTCACTTAACGACCGAAAGCAACGGCGTTTACTTAGTTGTCAGTGCTAACAGACCAGCATCACTGCGTGAAATATCGCAGAAATCTATGCGTGACGTACGACGAACGTATCCGTTAGGACACTGCTACGAAATTTGCCTTTAATGAGCTATGGTAGTAGGCCGAAGCGAGGGCCTTTGCTAACAGCGCCTCTGGGCTCTAGAGCATGTCGTGTCGACCCTAGACGACTAGAAAATCATGACATTGTAAAATGAGTTCCGATTTAAGTTGGTAAGAGCTGATGGTGTGGTTCGACTGTCGCGCAGACCGCATGAAACCATGGCCACAAGTTGTCAACAAGGAACTGTGGAAGCTGTTGGTGGCTCCACAACGTTGTGAAATATGTTTACGTTGAATGGGCTGGGTCCTCTGGTCCAACTGAACCGATCATTGACTGGAAATGGTTGTGCTCAGCTGCTTGGAGGCCACTAGCAGCCATTCACAGATGGAATTTTTATGGATGACAATGTACCATATACTGGGCCACAACTGGTCGCGAATGATTTGAAGAACATTCTGGACGATTAGAGCGAATGGTTCGGCCTCCGAGATAGCCCGACTTGAGCCTCATCGAACACATATAGGACATAATGGAGAGGTCAATTGGTGCACAAAGTCCTGACCCAGCAGCACTTGCACAATTATGGATGCCTGTAGAGGCAGAATGGCTCAGTATTTCTGCAGGGGACTTCCAACGGCTTGTTGAGCTCATGCAACATCGTCTTGCTGCACTACGCAGCGCAGATGGATGATGATGATGTTTGGATTGTGGGGCGCTCAACTACGCGCTTATCAGGGCCCGTACAAATTCGCAACCTATGCTCAGTCCAGTCTCGCCAATTGCATGAATGATGATGAAATGATGAGGACAACACAAACACCCAGTCATCTCGAGGCAGATGGAGGTACGACACGATAGTAAGAGGTATCCCATGACAATGTCATCTTAATGTAAAGTCAGAGAAGAACTCGTAACGCCACTGAGGTGGTACACTGTTCTCCGCGATGACATGTGGCTGACGTTTAATTTCATTTTTCCTTCTTTACATGCGGTAAGCGCTGCATATTACTGTATACAACACTTTTTCTAACCATACAGCCAGTTGACAGTTACACAGTACACATAAGGCCTTAGAAGCCACTAGAGGTCCTGGAAACACAGGAAAGGATGGGAACAGTTCTGAATGTGAAATCGGAACAGACATTTTGCCTAAACCAAGAAGTGGAGATGAAGAAGAAAGAGTTCATTCACGCGCAAAAGCCAAGAAATTTTCTTATTTCAAACAGAAGCTAAGTTACTTTCCTAGTTTGCTACACATACGTCAAGAAGTGACATAGTGCAATTACTTTAGTCTCCTTCTACCACTGCGTTATAGGGACGTATTTGCGATACCAGACGATCCGCCATTTCTCTTGTGCAGCGTTATATCATGTCTCTATAAATGGTCATTAAATCAAGCACTCGATTCTCCGCGTCCTACTGCTGTCGTCGCTCCTGCCCCCTCACATTTCCAGCTCCACCGTGAAGCAGCTGAACAACGGTCTATTGAAGAGCTGCGCTGCTCCTACCTTTAACTCATGGCTCTCAGTCCCGGGTGATTCAGCGCGTGTCCCGCGGTATTCTATTTGCAGTAATTCGCTTTCGCTCAATAGAATTCCACCGCCGCTACTTCGGCGAGCCCTCATTTCGTCTCCTAAGAGTATCTCCGTGAACGAGAATTCCCAGAATGAATCGCCATTGTGGCGCCTAAATGAGATGTTTCCGGTGTTATTAATTTTACGAGGGGGTAAGTTTAATCACGGGTGGTTACAATGAGGCGGCCGTGCACCGGAATTCCCACGCAACTCTGGGGGGGGAGGCCGCCCCATTGTGTCGTGTGTCCATGTGGAGGGAGGGAAGAAGGGAGGGAGGGAGGCGCCACGCCAGGGACCGAGCTGGCGGCAGGGACGCTGGATACTGCGGCGCAATCCTGCTACTCGCAGAGGAAGTGCTTCTGTGGAATATCTGGTCCGTTTTAGTACCGTGGCTCATCTCTAGGCATGTTACATACATCTGTTTCTTTCTTCCTCGACGAGAGGAAACGTTAATTAAACTGAGGTGACAAAAGTCACGGAATCCTAATATCGCGCCGGATCAACCTTTGAAAGGCGTAGTGCAGCAAGTCGACGCGGCATGGACACAAGTCGCTGCAAGTCCCCCTCAGAAATATTGAGCCCCGCTACCTCTATAGCCGCCCATAATTGCGAAAGTGACGTCGTTGTAGATTTATGCTTGAGTCAGATGTACTAGATGTTACTACTTCTTTAGCGTTCTCAATAATTCATCTTGCCAGAGAAATATTAGTTATCAAAGATAATTAATTTCTAAACATGATTATAGTAGCCAAATAACGAGTTTTAGTTTTTGCAATGCAATTCTTTAACGGTTAATTTTCCTTCAGGAAGTTCAAATTCCGCCACCGTCTCCGCACAGTAGAATTTTTTCTTTTCTGATAAAGGCAACGGCCTTGACGCAGTGGCTACACCGGTTCCCGTGAGATCAACGAAGTTAAGCGCTGTAGGCGTGGCTGGCACTTTGATGGGTGACCATCCAGGCTGTCATGCGCTGTTGCCATTTTTCGGGGTGCACTCAGCCTCGTGATGCCAATTGAGGAGCTACTCGACCGAATAGTAGCGGCTTCGGTCAAGAATACCATCATAACGACCCGGAGAGCGGTGTGCTGACCACACGTACCTCCTATCCACATCGTCAACGAAGGATGACACGTTGGTCGGATGGTCCCGATGGGCCACTTGTGGTCTGAAGACGGAGTTCTTGCTTTCCTGACAAAGTGTGTTTCCTCACTGTACTCTGCGGAATACAGTGGCTAAAAGAGGATCTCTTTAGTATAGTAACAGGTCCATGCATTGCAATTGGGCGAGGCTTTTCTTTCCTATTTAGCCAGCTTGCTGCTGCTCTGCATAATTTATGTTCATCACATCGAGCAGTGGAGAGTTTCCATAGCCAAAGGTAAGCCGTACGAAATTTGTTAGGGTCAGTCTTTTTCAAAATTCATTATCAGGTCAGTACAGGTAATGCTTATTTCAGATACCACAGTTGTGCTCACAGTGCAGTGTTGTCTTTGCGTGTGTGTTATTCAGGGTTTGGAATTTTGCTCAGTCAGACTGCGTACGTAAATTCACGGCGGATCTTAGAGTAACTTTTTGGTTATTCGCTCTTTCAAAATTTAGGTAGTAATTTCATTTAGCCCTTTATTTCCCCTAGCGTTGTGTGTGGGAATTGCAAGTCACATATTGTAACGTCACGTGTTGTTGCTCTGCTCATTGCAGCACGATACGTAGTTTCACAGGACAGCTTATTTAGTTTACAGTTTGGGGTTTCTGGTTACTTTGTTAATTAATATACAGTTTTAGTTTTGGCGACTCATTTTCTATCAGATAGCGTGTCGGTAATTACAGCACTTGTGTTTTTGAGGGCGACAGGAACAGTTGAGTTTATTCCAGTTTTCAGTTCCCAAAAATTAAACAGTACCTGTTTTGCTACAAGGGTCTCGTAGTTCATGTCGCTCGTGGAAGCAGTATCAGCACCACCGGGTTCTCTGAACTCTATAGTCGGTAATTTCTAAATGATGTAAACAGGAAGCTGTGTTCGCAGCAATAATGTTCTTGGATTCCCTTATGACGTGTTTATTTACGAAAACATCGTTATCTGACAATAACGAGAAATTCATCACTTGTAATTCAAAACTAGCAGTTTCTTGAGAGCATGGACTTACGACAGACTAGATCGAAAGGTATCCTAACGGTGATCGCCGAGTATGGAGCGCAGTCTAAATCTCGTACATACAATCGCCGAACGTGGTAATTGTTCGTACAGATTCGTTATGTTAATAATTGTTCATTTGTTCCTTGGTATGATTACTTTCTCGAGAGGTAATGTTGTTGTACAGAAGTGTTTATGACCAATACGCTTATAATATCTATAGTGGAATAAGTTGTTTTCATTTGTAAATATTTGTTAAGCAAAGTCACTTGCTTCAAGCTAGAATGGCTGTGATTTTCCTACGTATCGTGAGCTGGTGTTATTGTCTTTCCCACAGCTAAACTCAGTTCCTCTCCCCACCGTCTACCGGCAATGCCAGATGTCCAGCGGCTACTTCAACCAGCGTGGGAACCGTAACCTTATTCCACGCTAACGTTCTGCCTGACCTCATTGAATTCTACTGTTATCTGGAAAATTCGGAAATATAATGTGCCTTCAAAATAAGACTCACCTTACCCCAGTATTTGTAATTTTTCTGATAGACGATTTATGGGCATAAATCCCTTATCCAAAGTACAGTTCTGTGTCTTTCACTGATAGAGATTTCATCACAGGTTTTACCGACTGAGAAAGCGGCCACACACTCAAAACAAGCTCAGCAAGTCGAACTATTTAAACATACCCACGCAACGGTAGGTTCGTGAAGTCATCATATCGCCGCCTAAGATGTGTGCAGTGGAGATTGTAATGGGGAAAAGTCGGCGTTTGTTTCATTTAGCACTAGGTCCTAAAACTTATCTAATTTCAGTCCTCCCCCTTTTATGCTGAAATTTTTTTGTGCTCTTGATTTTCTATGGTTCAAAAATGGTTCAAATGGCTCTGAGCACTACGGGACTTAACTTCTGAGGTCATCAGTCCCCTAGAACTTAGAACTACTTAAACCTAACTAAGCTAAGGACATCACACACACCCATGCCCGAGGCAGGATTCGAACCTGCGACCGTAGCGGTAGAGCGGCTCCAGACTTAGCACCTAGAACCGATCGGCCACTCCGGCCGACATCGTCTCTCTGTAAATAGTACAGTAGTAATTATTAGATCTTGCTGACACCAGGTTGTAGAAAGACAAATTTGGTAGTTTCCTGGTTCTAGCAAATAATCTGCTACAGCTGATTTATCTGCCTTGCCTAGGCGACAATTGCTCTTGTGTTTCTTGAGGCGGGATTTAATGCTACTTTTTAAAGATCCTATGTACACTTGGCCGCAATTGCATGAGATTTTATGTACTCCTGTTGTGGCAGGCGTCGGGGATAGGCCCTTTGCAGTAGTCAAACATTCGCGCTTAGTTTTTATCGGTTTAAACACTGTACCACTACCGCGTTTTCTGAGTAAGTACGTTGTTGGTGCGATCTGTGACTGTTTTCACAAATTTTAGGGAAATCTTCCGTCTATTTGGTTCTTTTTTATTTGAAATTATAGACCTTTTAGGATATAGCTCGCTTTGTATCTCTTTGTCAGAGTACCTGGTTCTTCAAGAAAGCCTTTCTTAAATGATACACCTCGTCCTCCAAGCGCACTGTTCCAAAGATTCCATTAACACTATGTAGTTATGTTTTGATTACTCCTCTTGTCTGCTTTGAATTCTTATTAAATATGTGAATTCCAAAATTTTGTAAATAATATTAATCCATACTTATTTGTATATACAGTCTTAGACATAAAAACCGACCGCAGGCCGGCCGCCACAGAGACTAAGTCCGAGTCGTTCACTTACGGTGGCGTATAAAACCGACCGCCCCTGACAACGCTAAGTTCGGCCATCTGCACAATCTGGCAACGCTGTAAGATAGGGAAGTGTCTGGAAACAGTGTTGTCTATTTCAGAGAGGTTGTCGTGTTGTGTGAAACCGTCATCAAATGACGGCACAGTAACTCAGCGTGTTCGGTCAGAGGGTTATCTGCCCTCTGTAACAAAAAAACTGAGTTAATGGATCAGCGACGAACTGAAACGGCTGTCCGCCACGAGCAGATGCAACGAACGAAAACGAACAAAATGAGATTAAAAAAAGAAATGAAAAAAGTGGTAATCGTCGTGCCTTGTGCACTTATAGTCGCATGTTCGCGTCCAACCGTATCTCCTCTTTTTCTTTTCAGTGTGATTTTTACATTATACCCACCAGTAATAACAAACAGTTCCAGAAACTATACCGCAGGACAACTCTTGGATAAGTCACGATCAGAACAGCTTATGCTCGAGCGTTTCCTCGCGTTGCAGCAGCTACCGGCCACCGGCCACATACCACCCGCGTCTGAAATCGGGCGCCGTACAAATGAACGCGGTGCGACGCGGTGTATGTATCAACTGTCATTTTCGAATTTGAAGTGCTAGCTATCATCTTGCAGCTAAGCACTGGATTTTGGAAACATAACAATCATGAACTACGGTTAAGCGTTGTAAAATTGGGCCGCAAGTGGAAAAAGGTGTAACATCTGCAACACAGTATTTACTTGTCGTATAACAGAGGGGTGAATACAGAGGAAGCAGCTAGAAAGATTTGAACCGTGTGTGGAGCGAGTGACTTTGGGAAAAACACGCCAGAAAAAGATATTCTTAATTCAACAGAGATCGTTCTGACATGAATGATTTTACTCGTTAGGGAAGTCCCAGCTACTGATATAAGTGATGGATTATCATTTAACCATCATGTGACATTTGCATTCAACAGGCAAGTTTCAAAAGTCTGTTGTAGGAGTCCTGAATATTCTGTTTCGAAAGAACAGAGGTGAATGGACCATTATTGCAGTTTTGCTTGAATGTCATCGGGTCGCTCATTGAGCATTGCTATGCAATACTGTTACGGGTGACGAGTGATGATGCATTTATCTTCAACGCCCTCAAAAGAAATGAAAGGCTGAGCCCTACCAAAAGACGTAAACTCGAGGAAAAAGTAGTATGAACATAATATTTTCCATCTGATAGCTCCAAAAGTGTGTTTGCATTGCGAATTCTTCCCCAAGGGCGTGTCCACCACAGCTGGAATTTCTAGCCCACAAGTGAGCCACCTTTCGGTCGCAGTGCAAGAAAATCGACCGACGAAACTACATCACTTGTGACACTGCATGATAACGCACTCTGTTGATTTGAGAAACAAAACTATCCAGGAGATTGATGGGGAAGTCACCTCCCAGACACTTGAGCCTCTGATCGTATACTCGTAAAATTTTACTTTTCCCACTTTTGATCGATCAACTGTCAAGGCAGTTCATTTGTAGACGAAAATGCTCTTCAAACCACGCTGATTTAATGACATCGTTAAACCAGTGGGTTTCTACAGCCGTAGAATTTGTATACTTTAGTATTGTCAGATTGTTTTAGATTTTGTGAAAGAGTACACTTTTGCTGATTAGTTTCTCTCTGCGTTTTTGAAAACAAAACAGTACGAAGCAAATTTGTTACAGATACATCATGCTAACATAACAGCTACTTTTATGAAAAATGAGGGTCGTTCCATAAATAACGCCCCACATTTTTTTTCTCAGAAAATATTTACTGTTAAGAGTCATAATTTGGTGACAATATACATCAACATGTCTTCTCCATGTCCTATTTTTCTACGTAGTCTCCATCACGTTCTGTGGCCGTACGCTAATGTTGTGGAAGAGCATCTATTCCATGCTGGTAAAAGCTCTTGTCTTGTAGGCGTTGCCATGTTTTCACTGCATGACTAGCACTCTCATCATCTTCAATGTGTGTTCACCGTAGAGAATCTTCAAGCGGCCCAAAGACATGGAAGTCCGAGCGTGCCAGGTGTGGGCTGTAGGGTGGATGAAACAATGATTTCCAATACAATTTGGCGATTTCTTCCCGGGTCCTCAGACTTGTGCGTGGACATGCCTTACAGTGTTGAAGCAAGATTTCTCTTGGATTCTTGTCAAATAGAACACGTCGGAAACGGTTCTTGAGCTTATTCAGAGTGTTCACGTATTCTTCTGCATTGATGGTTGACCCTCTTGCCATCGCATCCACGAGAATGACGCCATCACAATTCCAGAAGACTGTCACCATGACTTCTACGGCTGAGAGGGGTTGTCTTGAAATTCTTCTTTGGTGGTGAATGAAGATGATGCCACTCTATGGACTGCTTTTTTGTTTCCGGCGCAAATTGGTGCACACAGCTTTCGTCCCCCGTAACAATCCGTGACAGAAACGCTTCTTCGTCGGTCTCAAAACGCTCTAACAATTCAGATGAAATGGCGTTTGTTTGAATCTTGTGGTCCGCTGTATGCATTCGTGGAGATGCATTCGTGGGGAGAGTGTCGATCATTGCAGTCGCTCTTCCAATGCTGACCGACAACTGTAGAGCCAATTATCGAGTTGTGATGCGCCGGTCTGCACGAATAATAACATCCTCACGATTCAGCATGTCTGGAGCAGTGGCTGTGGCAGGACGTCCCAAACGTGACTGTTTATGGAACTCTGACAGAGGCTGTAGCTTTCTTTACCCACCACCCAACTGTACTATCAACTGCAGCATCGCCATACACTGCACACCAAACGTTTGTGGATGTTCACCACGTTTTTTTTTTTTTTTTTTTTTTTTTGCACACAAGAATTCAATAACAGCACGCTGCTTGTAACGTGAGCCATATGTAGGCGCCATTTTGATGCTATACTACGCCTCTTACATCTGCCAGAACGGTTCGAAACTTCACTGGCGCGCAGGGCATACATCAAATGTGAAGCACCAACAAGGACGTTTGTCTATGTACATTAAGGGCTTCCTCTTAAAAAAAAAGTGGGGCATTACTCATTGAACGAACCTCGTAGCAAGAGGTTTTTAATATAAAACGTCTTAAGCCTTTATAGATTATGAACTGGTACGTATCAGAAAATCTGCTATTTTAGGCTGTCTTACACTTCAGTTATACGACGTTTGTCCGGAAAATACGTATAAAAGTTGAATAATGCCTTTATGTTACAAGTTGCAGTCACCGCCAGGTGGGACTACTGCTGTAATCAATCCCATCAACGCTCAGTTCGAGTCAGAGCACTCTGCGTGAAGGTGGGAGTGTGCGGCAGCTTGTTGACAGTTACCCTTTTTCACCTGCCGTCGGCATGGAGCTCTCCTTGATTGAGGAACAGCGCGTCAACATCAAGTTTCTTGCAAAGCTAGGCAAGAATGGCCGTGAGATTTTTGAGTGTTTGAAACAGGTTTCCGGAGACAATTCTCTGAAGGAACCAACCGTGAACAAGTGGTTAAAAAGGTTCCGGTATGGCCGAGAAGAAGTGAACGATGACCCTCGCCCAGGACGCCCGTCGACATCGAGTTCCGATGCAAATGTTGAACAAATTCGGGCTTGTGTTCTTAAAGACCGTAGATTGACAGTCAGAATGATTGTTGACGAGCTGTCAATCCCCAAAATAATCGTTCACGAAATCCTGACACAAATACTTGAAATGAAGAAATTGTGTGCGAAAATCGTACCGAAGCTATTGACGCCAGAACAGAAAGCAAAGAGGGTTGAGTGCTGTGAGGATTGGTTGGAAGCAGAGGAACGAGGGGACTTTTTCAGCCGAGTCATCACTGGAGACGAGTCCTGGTTTTACGAATTCGATGTGGAGCTCAAATCTCAAAGCAAGGAATGGAAACTAGCAGGAGAACTGAGAACAAAAAAGTCGCGAAAATCAAGGTCCAATGTGAAGACAATGTTGATTCTTTTCTTTGATTGTAGGGGCATTGTTCACAAGGAATTTGTCCCTCCCGGCCAGAGAGTGAACGGAAATTTTTACGTTGAAGTTCTGGCACGTCTCAGAGCTCATGTGGCCCGAGTTCGACCGGAGTTGGCAAAAGAGGCCAGGTGGACCCTTCATCACGACAATGCGCCCGCTCACACGTCGCTCGTTGTGCGCGAGTTTTTGGCCCGAAGCTCAGTCACCGTGACAGACCACCCGCCTTATTCACCCGATTTAGCCCCGTGTGACTTCTTCATGTTCCCGAAATGCAAAATGGTGCTTCGGGGGCGGCACTTGGGAGATGGGGAAGCTATCAAGGCGGAAACGACACGGCAACTGAACAACATCACAACTGAAGACTTTCAGCAATGTTATCAACAGTGGAAACGGCGTTGGCAGAAGTGTATCGCGTCTCAGGAGGAGTACTTTGAAGGAGACCATATTGTAATACCTCAATAATTGTAAAATAAAGTTATTATTCAACTTTTATGCGTATTTTCCAGACAAACCTCGTATTCTGTTTACTCTTGCAAAATATTTGCTACTGGATAGAACTCAGTGCGAGAAAATACAGCACATGTCGTACAATAACAATTATAAACAATTTTCCCCTGAATCTGATACTTGTAAAATCAAATATTTCAGAAAATATCATGGCGGAAAAAACGTATCGTATCTATACTTTCCTGTAATTCAGGTTAAGAACGTGGCGGCTCATTTCACCTCTCCATTATCGCTAACTTTAGCTGGCGTCTCATCACGGGCGACGATTACTCCCTTACGCGGGTTGTCGCTGCCTCGCCTAATTTTCAAAAGCGGTCGCTGGAGTCGCGTCTGAGGAGAGGCCTCCAAAGAGTGTGGTGCCCGCTGTTCAGGAGAAGTTTTGGCTGGTTGATTTGGGGAAGGGGACCAAATACTGAGATCATCAGTCCCATCGGTGCAGGGAAGGATGGGGGAAAGAAGTCGGTCGTGCCCTTTCAGAGGTACCGTCGCGACAGTTGCCTGGAGCGATTTAGGGAAATCACGGAAACCCTAAATCAGGATGGCCGAAAGCGGGTTTTAACCGTCGTCCTCCCGAATGACGCAAAGTTTTCGCACAGTGTGGAGTCGTGAGCAGCAGCAGGAGCAATGGACGCGCGGTGCGGACCGGAACGACGTCTTTTCCAGGTCGTCCTTCGCTCCTCTTCGCTACGACGGGACAGAGGACAAAAGTCCGGTTTGCTTATGTTGTGTGCAACTAGTTGTTCAGTACTGTTCACCTGTTTCCCGCTCCGCAAACTGAGCAGATGCCCGTATTTATGTTCATTGCCTTACTGTTTGGCAGTATGATATAGGACTAGTGTATTGCCCTGTCTGCTCTGTGTAATTTTGAAGTAACTTGTGTTAATCTGCTGGCCATCATTCTCTCTAAAAATTTTGCAATGGTTAATGTTGTCATGCGTAGTTATATCAGGGACGCATAGCTATATCAGGGACCTACGCCTTATCTTGTATTTTTTAGAGAAAAACCATTTGTGTTTCTGTCAAACTCTTATGCAAAAGAACCAATTGGGCTCTTTTTCTTTTATATTTGTTTTCACGACGTTTTAGAAGCTAGAGTCTCTCTGGCATCACTGTCATCCAGACCTTTAAGCATGCTATGAGCCCCAGCTAATAGTAAGACCATAGCGAGTTGTTATTTATATGCCTTCCTGGAAGAAATTACAGCTCACTTTCTGTAGTTCTCGGTTAGCGAAGCTTATTTCCTAGGCTGTATCAGCTTACTGGAAAGGCTCTATAACTATAATCTTGGCAAAACCATAACTTTTACCTATAGAATAATCCAGTCGGACACTTATCTTCCTTTCTTGTTAACAGCACTTACCAGCACCCAGAGCTCCAGGCGTCAGACACTCAGATCGGTACCAAACGTCGCGTGTCGATAGAGTATCAACCGGAACACCGATTTAGTTCGTGCTGTGTGCTGTCGTCCAGTAGAAGGCTACGGTCGCAGGTTCGAATCCTGCCTCGGGCATGGATGTGTGTGATGTCCTTTGGTTAGTTAGGTTTAAGTAGTTCTAGGGGACTGATGACCTCAGAAGTTAAGTCCCACAGTGCTCAGAACCAGTAGAAGATGTGTAAACGATGATTACAAGCAACACCAGAACTACAGAGTGTAGGTAAACCGTATCTGTGAGCCTTAGCAGCTGGTAGGGTGAGATGGCCGGCGGCAGGGTAGCTCAGCGTGTTCGGTCAGAAGGTTAGCTGTCCACTATAATAAGAAAAGTGAGTAAACGGATCAACGATGAACTTGAACAGGTATCATGGGATGTCCGCTCCGGACAAACGCAACTAACATTAACGAACAAAATGAGATCAGCAAAAAATAAAAAATAAATAAAAAAGAGTATTAGTTGCCCTCTGCAATAAAAAACTGAGTTAATGGATCGACGATGAACATGAACAAGCGTCATGGGACGTCCACCGTGAACAAATGGAACAAACGATAACGAACAAAATGAGATAAACGAAAAAGGAAAACAAAAGAAGTTAGTTAAGCGTCGAGTCGTCATACTAAAGGTCCTGAGTTCGTAAGACATGGTGACGATTTTCGTAGCAATTTATGCGTGAAATTGTTACGTGCGAGATCATTTCTCTGACATGTAAAGGTTCGTTTCGGTGTTTGTATCACTGTTCTTTTGACAGTTTGCTTTCGCTTCGTTCGTTGAAAGTAACAAACCTATAAAGTACATTTGTATAGATAGTTATGGTGTTATCTATAACAACGTACGCTATAAATTTTCTACTTTCAGGTACCGAAGCGAAACTGTCAAAGGAACGGTGCTACAAACATCGAAACGTCCTCTTACATGCCAGAAGAATATTCTCCCATGTAACAATTTCATGCGTAAATTGTTAATAGTCATAGACATCAAGGATATTGCGTACGACCATCTGACGGTCTACCATCTCGTCTAGAAGAGTTCTTCGTATTTGCAGCTCACAGACACGCTTTCCCTCTTCTACGTAGCGCTGGTGTTACATTTAATTATCATTTAGATATGTTCCACTGAACGACAGCACACAGCACGAACTAAATCGATGTTTTGGTCGATACTCGATCGACACACAACCTTTGGTACCGACCTGGTGTCTGACATCTGGAGGTCTGGTTATAGGTTGTGTTCCACGCCGGCGGCTTCTTGCCGCGTGGGCTGGACTGCTTGCGGCAGTGTGCACGGCTCTCGAGCATATCCTAGCGTGGCTTGCTGTTTGTTTGCAGTCGTGCTTCCTAGCTGCCTTTTCTCAGTCTCAGCATCGTGTGTTATCTGACAGGTATTGTAAACGAAATTTTGCTGTCGCCCAAGGGGTCTCTGATTAACTGGCTCCGCTCAGGGAATTTTCCTATTAATGTTTAACATAGTTTTATTGTAAATCTTTTTGGTGTAAACCTTTCTGCCATTCACTAAAGGTCAGTTGTTATCTTTGTTAATATTTATCTTTTGGATGTCTACCTAATGTTTTGGATCTGAATTCGCTTGGAGAAATTTATCTGGAATTGGTTTAATTATTGTAATTGGCTGGTTTATTTAAAATTGTTTAGAAATTTTAAAAAAGCCAATGCTGTTAAGTTCTTATTTCTTGAATTTGTTTGAGGTTACTATTATTGTACTTCAAAGTCTGTCTCATTAACGATTTTGAACGTCTTCACGTCTGTAATGTCAAATTAACTTCAGTTTTCCTACCTGTTTTTGTTTTGAAAGGGGACCTTTTGCTACCAAAAAATGTATAAAAATAAATGTTGTTGTCCAAGAATAAATTATGTTAGTTAAAGGGGCGTAGTCCTCGCATGTCATTTCCCTGATCGTGGTAATTCTCGATTTCACAGGTGTAATCGAAACGCGGCGAAAATCATAAATGATGTATGCGTTATGGAGTGAGGAATTAGATTTTAAACGGTTTTAGACAAAAGAAATAACGCTTTGAACTTCTCGGCCCTGCGCAGGTAGTTCAATAGAACGTATACAAAATAAAGCTGAAATTATGTCTTACATCTGTCGTAGCATGTGTGTGGTGGAACAGCCTCGCTTAGAATCGCCGACAGCAGCTGACATTCCAAAAAACGGCTGACCGGGCCGTTCTTCCTGCCTCTCAACGCCCCGCCATCAGCGACCGATATTTCCGGGTCACAGGGCGGAGTCCGCAGCAGAGACAAATCGGTAAAGGCTTTCAGGAAATCGTAAGTTGAATAATAACACTGTTTCTTGTTCCCGTTATTTAGCGTGGTCTTGTGGTTATAAATGCAATACCGTTGTTGTTGTTGTTGTGGTCTTCAGTCCTGAGACTGGTTTGAAGCAGCTCTCCATGCTACTCTATCCTGTGCAAGCTTCTTCATCTCCCAGTACCTACTGCAACCTACATCCTTCTGAATCTGCTTAGTGTATTCATCTCTTGATCTCCCCCTACGATTTTTACCCTCCACGATGCCCTCCAATACTAAATTGGTGATCCCTTGATGCCTCATAACATGTCCTACCAACCGATCCCTTCTTCTGGTCAAGTTGTGCCACAAACTCCTCTTCTCCCCAATCCTATTCAGTACCTCCTCATTAGTTATGTGATCTACCCATCTAATCTTCAGCATTCTTCTGTAGCACCACATTTCGAAAGCTTCTATTCTCTTCTTGTCCAAACTATTTACCGTCCATATTTCACTTCCATACATGGCTACACTCCATACAAATACTTTCAGAAATGACTTCCTGACACTTAAATCTATACTCGATGTTAACAAATTTCTCTTCTTCAGAAACGCTTTCCTTGCCATTGCCAGTCTACATTTTATATCCTCTCTACTTCGACCATCATCGGTTATTTTGCTCCCCAAATAGCAAAACTCCTTTACTACTTTAAGTGTCTCATTTCCTAATCTAATACCCTCAACATCACCCGACTTAATTCGACTACATTCCATTATCCTCGTTTTGCTTTTGTTGATGTTCATCTTATATCCTCCCTTCAAGACACCATCCATTCCGTTCAACTGCTCTTCCAAGTCCTTTGCTGTCTCTGACAGAATTACAATGTCATCGGCGAACCTCAAAGTTTTTATTTCTTCTCCATGAATTTTAATACCTACTCCGAATTTTTCTTTTGTTTCCTTTACTGCTTGCTCAATATACAGATTGAATAACATCGGGGAGAGGCTACAGCCCTGTCTCACTCCTTTCCCAACCACTGCTTCCCTTTCATGCCCCTCGACTCTTATAACTGCCATCTGGTTTCTGTACAAATTGTAAATAGCCTTTCGCTCCCTGTATTTTACCCCTGCCACCTTCAGAATTTGAAAGAGAGTATTCCAGTCAACATTGTCAAAAGCTTTCTCTAATCCTACAAATGCTAGAAACGTAGGTTTGCCTTTCCTTAATCTTTCTTCTAAGGTAAGTCGTAAGGTCAGTATTGCCTCACGTGTTCCAGTATTTCTACGGAATCCAAACTGATCTTCCCCGAGGCCGGCTTCTACTAGTTTTTCCATTCGTCTGTAAAGAATTCGTGTTAGTATTTTGCAGCTGTGACTTATTAAACTGATTGTCCGGTAATTTTCTCATCTGTCAACACCTGCTTTCTTTGGGATTGGAATTATTATATTCTTCTTGAAGTCTGAGGGTATTTCACCTGTTTCATACATCTTGCTCACCAGATGGTAGAGTTTTGTCAGGAGTGGCTCTCCCAAGGCCGTCAGTAGTTCCAATGGAATGTTGTCTACTCCGGGGGCCTTGTTTCGACTCAGGTCTTTCAGTGCTCTGTCAAACTCTTCACGCAGTATCGTATCCCCCATTTCATCTTCATCTGCATCCTCTTCCATTTCCATAATATTGTCCTCAAGTACATCGCCCTTGTATAGACCCTCTATATACTCCTTCCACCTTTCTGCTTTCCCTTCTTTGGTTAGAACTGGTTTTCCATCTGAGCTCTTGATGTTCATACAAGTGGTTCTCTTATCTCCAAAGGTCTCTTTAATTTTCCTGTAGGCAGTATCTATCTTACCCCTAGTGAGAAAAGCCTCTACATCCTTACATTTGTCCTCTAGCCATCCCTGCTTAGCCATTTTGCACTTCCTGTCGATCTCATTTTTGAGACGTTTGTATTCCTTTTTGCCTGCTTCATTTACTGCATTTTTATATTTTCTCCTTTCATCAATTAAATTCAATATTTCTTCTGTTACCCAGGGATTTCTACTAGCCCTCGTCTTTTTACCTATTTGATCCTCTGCTGCCTTCACTACTTCATCCCTCAAAGCCACCCATTCCTCTTCTACTGTATTTCTTTCCCCCATTCCTGTCAATTGTTCCCTTATGCTCTCCCTGAAACTGTGTACAACCTCTGGTTCTTTCAGTTTATCCAGGTCCCATCTCCTTAAATTCCCACCTTTTGCAGTTTCTTCAGTTTTAATCTACAGGTCATAACCAATAGATTATGGTCAGAGTCCACATCTGCCCCTGGAAATGTCTTACAATTTAAAACCTGGTTCCTAAATCTCTGTCTTACCATTATATAATCTATCTGATACCTTTTAGTATATCAGGGTCCTTCCATGTATATAACCTATCATGATTCTTAAACCAAGTGTTAGCTATGCTTAAGTTGTGCTCTGTGCAAAATTCTACCAGGCGGCTTCCTCTTTCATTTCTTAGCCCCAATCCATATTCACCTACTACGTTTCCTTCTCTCCCTTTTCCTACACTCGAATTCCAGTCACCCATGACTATTAAATTTTCGTCTCCCTTCACTATCTGAATAATTTCTTTTATTTCATCATACATTTCTTCAATTTCTTCGTCATCTGCAGAGCCAGTTGGCATATAAACTTGTACTACTGTAGTGGGTGTGGGCTTCGTATCTATCTTGGCCACAATAATGCGTTCACTATGCTGTTTGTAGTAGCTTACCCGCATTCCTATTTTCCTATTCATTATTAAACCTACTCCTGCATTACCCCTATTTGACTTTGTGTTTATAACCCTGTAGTCACCTGACCAGAAGTCTTGTTCCTCCTGCCACCGAACTTCACTAATTCCCACTATATCTAACTTAAACCTATCCATTTCCCTTTTTAAATTTTCTAACCTACCTGCCCGATTAAGGGATCTGACATTCCACGCTCCGATCTGTAGAACGCCAGTTTTCTTTCTCCTGATAACGACACCCTCTTGAGTAGTCCCCGCCCGGAGATCCGAATGGGGGACTATTTTACCTCCGGAATATTTTACCCAAGAGGACGCCATCATCATTTAATCATACAGTGAAGCTGCATGCCCTTGGGAAAAATTACGGCCGTAGTTTCCCCTTGCTTTCAGCCGTTCGCAGTACCAGCACAGCAAGGCCGTTTTGGTTATTGTTACAAGGCCAGATCAGTCAATCATCCAGACTGTTGCCCTTGCAACTACTGAAAAGGCTGCTGCCCCTCTTCAGGAACCACACGTTTGTCTGGCCTCTCAACAGATACCCCTCCGTTGTGGTTGTACCTACGGTACGGCTATCTGTATCGCTGAGGCACGCAAGCCTCCCCACCAACGGCAAGGTCCATGTTTCATGGGGGGAATGCAATACCATGCATGAAGAAAGTCGCATCCTGCTGTATGCTAACCCTTTCACTTTTCATCTTCGCGTTTTTAACAGATTCTTGAACCAGCAATAGCTGTTTTCTGGAGTGTCACAGATATTTGGGCGTTTTTCCGAATATGTAGCGATTTCGTAGTATGTGGTTATGCAGGAACTAGGGGTACAGCTTACAACGCTGCAAGTGAAATGACATTTATTCACTGAAGCGCCAAAGAAACTGGTGCAAGCATGCATATTCAAATACAGAGCTATCTAAACAAGCAGAAAACGGCACTGCGTCCAGCAACGCCTATACAGGTTGATTCAAAAAGAATACCACAACTTTAGGAATTTAAAACTCTGCAACGACAAAAGGCAGAGCTAAGCACTATCTGTCGGCGAATTAAGTGAGCTATAAAGTTTCATTTAGTTGTACATTTGTTCGCTTGAGGCGCTGTTGGCAAGGCGTCAGCGTCAGTTGATGCTAAGATGGCGACCGCTCAACAGAAAGCTTTTTGTGTTATTGAGTACGGCAGAAGTGAACGACGACAGTTGTTCAGCGTGCATTTCGAACGAAGTATGGTGTTAAACCTCCTGATAGGTGGTGTATTAAACGTTGGTATAAACAGTTTACAGAGAATGGGTGTTTGTGCAAAGGGAAAAGTTCTGGACGGCCGAGAACGAGTGATGAAAATGTAGCACGCATCCAGCAAGCAGTAACTGGATTACAGAATCTAGGATGTTAGAGAATTGGCTGTTCCCTCAGCTCGAACAAGAAGCACAACAATTCATATTTCAGCAGGATGGAGCGCCACCACATTGGCACTTATCTGTCCGTAACTACCTGAACGTCAACTACCCGAGGCGATGGATCGGCCGCCAGGCAGCCCGTGACAGAGCACTTCATCACTGGCCTCCAAGAAACCCTGATCTTACCCCCTGCGATTTTTTCTTATGGGGGTATGTTAAGGATATGGTGTTTCGGCCACCTCTCCCAGCCACCATTGATGATTTGAAACGAGAAATAACAGCAGCTATCCAAACTGTTACGCCTGATATGCTACAGAGAGTGTGGAACGTGTTGGAGTATCGGGTTGATATTGCTCGAGTGTCTGGAGGGGGCCATATTGAACATCTCTGAACTTGTTTTTGAGTGAAAAAAAAAACCTTTTTAAATACTCTTTGTAATGATGTATAACAGAAGGTTATATTATGTTCCTTTCATTAAATACACATTTTAAAGGTGTGGTATTATTTTTGAATCACCCTGTATAAGACAACAAGTGGTTGGCGCAGTTCTTAGATCGTTTACTGCTGCTGCAATGACAGACTATCAAGATTTAAGTGAGTTTCTGCGTGGTGTTATAGTTGTCGTACGCGGGATGGGAAACAGCATCTCCGAGGTAGCGATGAAGTGGGAATCTTTTTGTACGACCATTTAACGAGTGTACCGTGACTATTAGGAATCCGGCAAACAACCAAATCTCCGACATCGCTGTGGTAGGAAAAGATCCTGCAAGAATGGGATTAACGGTGACTGAACAGACTCGTTCAACGTGACAGAAGTGCAACCCTTCCGCAAATTATTGCAGATTTCAATGCTGGGCCATCAACAAGTGTTAGCGTGCGAACCATTCAACGAAACGTCATCGATATGGACTGTCGGGGGCGAAGGTACACTCGTGTACCCTACGATACAAAGCTTTATGCCTCACATGGACCCGTCAACACCTATATTGGCCTATATTGGACTGCTGATGACTCGAAACATGTTGCCTGGTCTTACGAGTCTTGTTTCAAATTGTATCGAGCGGATGGACGTGTACGGGTCTGGAGACAACATGGACTCTGCACAATAGCAGGGGACCCTTCAAGCTGATGGAGGCTTCTAGTGGTATGGGGCGTATGCAGTTGCAGTGATGTGGTGCTCCTGATACGTTGGATACGACTCTCACAGCTTTGTAAATGCTGTAGGTGCAAGCGACAGAGCGAAGACTGAGGACACTATTTCAACCCATTTCTGTAAGTGTTCGCAAACACAGTGACTTCGAAAGAGCATCCAAATCGCCGTTGTACCAAGGAATCAGCAAAATTCCGCGTGGACAATATGGATACCAAAGAGCCCAAAGGTGTACACTGATTGCTAAAGTCACAGTATTTCCTATCATGCTCGACAGTGTTATATTTGCACTCCAGTAGAGTCGCAGACCGTAGAAATTCCTGAGTATCTGTGAAAAATAAAACACCCATACTCATGTACGGGTGCCTCATTGCGCACACGTATGTCGGTAGGTATGATTTTTAATGACTTACACATGGTCTATGGCTGGTGCTAAGTAAGAAACAGTGCTAAGATTGAACTGTCTGAAATGACCTCTCTCTCAAAGTACATGCAAGCAGTCAGAAGCTCAAGGCCCAGCAGATATCAGAATTGGACCATCTCTGCTCACTTGTTAATTTAATATCCGAAGGGATAGGTGAGGGAAATGTGAACAGGATGCTAACTTAGAAACAGAGTGTGGGGGGACGTGGTGGTTTCTATAAAACAGGAAACTAAATTGCTAAAAAATGATAAACCGGGAAAATTGAGCGATAGACATCGACGGCGAGTAGTCTGTTACCGCAGCGCTACTAAAGATGCTACCACATCAAACAAACGGCGCTGTCTCATGTTTCCGCTACTGTTTATAGGTACATCTTTGAGGACGGGATGGCAGTTGGTGCTGTGGGAATGGGATAAGAGAGTTCCAGCAGCCAATTTAGCCGAAAGATGTTTGGCATCATATTACCTTGCAAACTGTGGTGAAAGCCTAGCGGCAGATTGGAGGTAGGCACAAAATATGAAACGATCGTGTCTGATCACCAGCATCCATTCATGTCCATTATACACTCCGACGGACTTAGGCAATTTCAGTAAGACAATCCGACACCCTACACGTCCAGAATTGCTACATAGCGGCTCCTAGAACACTCTTCTGAGTTTCAACACTCATTTGACTCCACACTCCCCAGACATGAACATTATTGAGCATAACTGGGACACATTGCAACGTGCTGTTCAGAAGAGATATCCATCCCTCGTACTTTTATGGATTTGTGGACAGCCCAGCAGGATTAATGGTGTCAGTTTCTTCCAGCACTTCTTCAGACATTAGTCGAGTCCATGCCACGTCGTGTTGCGAAACTTCTGCGTGCTCTGGGGGCCCTACACTATATTAGGCAGTTATTACGGTTTCTTTGGCTCTTCAATGTGATTCCTTGTTTTTCACAAGTATTCTCTGTTCACTTCCAAATGTACTGTGATATCCGAAGTTACGCTTAGGCGGGAACCTAAGAAGTTAGCTTAAAATCACATTTGTAATTCCTCGCTTGTCACAAACATTTGGCTGTTTCTTTCTGAATATGTCGCTGTAGCCGTGGGTGTGGTTAGGCAGGAATCTATGATGACAGCTTTTGCTGCACATCGTAGTTTGTTGTCTCTAATCAGACGATCACGTGGAACATCGGTGCGCCAAAATCAGCGGTGAGGTGCGCGTTCTGACTACCGAGAGGCTCTGCGCTCGCGCAAGGTGATGTGCAACTGCTGGCTCTAAAGCAGGGCTTAACAACTGGCCGGTTTTGAGCGCGAGTACTCGCGTCTGCTCAGGGACGTGCTCGCGAGCCGGTGCAAGGTCGTGGAGTACGGAGGGAGGGGAGGGAGGGGAAATGCGCGCGCACGTTTGAATAGGGCCGCAGCGTGCCTATTGAATTCGCGCCGACTGTGTAACGTTTAAAGTACTGCGATCAGCTCTTAACAGTCACTTCGCTGGTTAAGAATCATGTGAAGTCGCCGTTGTGTAACCCCAACCATGCTTTCGCAGTTCAACCCCCATTGGGAAGAATTGTATCTGTTTACTGAAAAAAATGGTGTTGCAAAATGTTTAGTATGTCACAAAACGCTGAATTCTTTTACGAAATTTAATTTGCAGCGACATTATATGTCGTACCACGCGAAAGACTACGGACGTGGAAAATGTGATTGACCAGATCGTGCACAGGAAGTTATTAAACTTAAAAGGAAGCTATCCGAAGAAGATCTGGACGACGAAGAAAAATCAACTGAGGCAGCTCTCAGAGTGGGTTACAAAATTGCTTTGCTTTTAGCAAAATCCCTGCGCCCCTTAACTGATGGCGATTTAATAAAAGAATGTTTGGTATTTGCAGCGGAACATTTGTGTCCATCTCAAGTTGAACAGTTTCGGATTGTGCCATTATCTAACATGACCATTATGCGTCGCGTACAGGACATGGCAGACGACGTCCAGAGCCAGCTTGCAAATATCTGTTAAGATTTTATGGCGAATTCTCTAGCTCTGGACGAAAGTGTTGATATCACTGGAACAGCGCAGCTTGCCATATTTATTAGAGGTGTTCACAGATATCTTCAGGTGAGGGAGGAGCTCCTCGATGTAGTACCCATGAAGAACACTACAACCGGAGGTGATATTTTAAATAGTGTTGAAGAAAGTGTTGAAAATATAGGATTGTCGTGGAATTCTTTAGTTTCAGTGTCTACAGATGGTAGAGGCATACACTAAGTTAATAAAATTATGTGGCACGTGTACCTTCTCCTTTGTTTCATTTGTCGCAGTAATAATTCGTGAGTGATATCCCTGCAGGTGGCCGCGGATTTACATTGACTGGCGGCAGCTTTTGTGTACCCCACGTGACTCTCCCCACTCTCCGCTCTGGTCTGGTAGTGGGGGTAGCGTGGTCGCGCTGCTCCATCCTCGCGCCTTGCTGCTCACAGCTTGCTCCGCGAGCACGTATGTTGTGAAGACCTGCTCTAAAGCTTAGTTTACACGACGACATTTTGTTGCGCCACTCGTTGCGTGGAATGAGTTGCACGCAAATGGTTTCATATTTGACTGTAGACACGGCGAAACCAATATACACTTCAATTTCGTCGTTTTGTGGATTCCCGAGTCGTGTCTAAAATGAAAGTTTTGGCAGGTGCACGTCGAATGAGTTGTGGTGGAGTTAAAACTTGTTGCGTGGAATCGCTCCCTAAGAAAAAAATAAGAAACGTGGTCAGATTAGTGCCTGGATGAAGAAAAGACGTCAGCTCGGTTGCTCAGCATTCTTGCTGAAGTAATTTGTAATGGGAGACCCAAGAAGTTCTTTTCATTATCTTAGAATGTCAACAGAACTGTTAACGTTTCTTCTAAATAGAGTTAATTTTGCGATAAGGAATAAAGGTACTGTAATGTATGAAGCACTTCGCCAGAACTGAAGTTACATGTCACACTGCATGCATTAAAATCGAGAACACTCGACATATTATAAGATGCGGATTTAGTTGGCGATCACATTTTTTCATTAACACCAATAATTATTAACATTAACAGTAATAATTATTAACATTAACAGCAGTAATTATTCGAACAGGCCGCATTAAGAAGAGAATAATTTGAAACTACTGTCTTGAAGATAGATCTGTACAGTGGTAACATTTCAAAATTCACACATATGGGAATGGGGAGCACTGCTGCAACGATTTAAATAGATGAATATTGAATAAAGAATGCAGCTTCTTGATTTGTGTAGCCTTCCCTCCTGTCAACAATATTCCTTAAAAAAAAAGAGTCGGCCAACTCGAATGATGGAATTTTAGTCTTGTAGACGAGAGCATTTCCACAGCTAGAATTACATTTGCTTGTATTTTTCTTAAATCAGTTGTATATGTGCTTCTAATTCAATAAATTGTGCCCTGCAGCTCAGACATGTCAAACTTTCTGTGTTCTGTTCGCACATGAAGGTCTCACGAGCAGCAATATATTGCTTATTTTTGTAATCAGCATCACTGAAATCCCACAAAAACCTATGCAAAGCGTAGATATCCGAAAAGCGAACATTATTGTCCGTTCCTCACTCTATATTTCAATTTGTCTACACTCTACGAACACACATAACCTCAAAACTCATGCAACTAGTGTTGCCAAAGTTGTAACGCGCCGAAAGTGTTTAGTTTCACCGACGAGCTGCGCGAACGCCAGACGCGCATGCGCAGTGGCCGGTAGCGCACTTGCCTGCAATCTAGTGTCGTCGTGTAAACTAGGTTTAAGAGTCGTCCGGCTTACGCGCACCACGAATGTGGCTGCAGGTGCAGTGACGTAGTCAAGGCACAGGATAGTATGCGCTGCTCTAAAAGCATTTTTATGAATGACACTACGTGAATATCGTAGCTGTTTCTGACTTAAGAAGGTCTGATTGTTGTAGATAAATTAATCACCCCACGTCTTCAGTGCAATAACACTTCTGAAATGATGTCGGTCAGATTGTCTACACGGTGTTAATACCTGGCGTATCAATAATTTACCGATACTGGTACTGTTGTACGCAATTTCTGAAATATCTGTTTCCGTTACGATACACTTTTCGAATAAGTCACTTAAAACATAACCAATGGTAGGATTTTCTCGTCCGTTTTTTGCTTTCAATTTGCATGTGATGTCTAGTGCATTCGCGTTTAAGCTGAGTTTTTCTCTTCGTCAGCGAAGGTGAAAATAAAAAAATTAAAGAAGCTCTGGGACTGTTACCAGTGAACAGTAACACACAGAAAGGCTGACGATCAAGTCTACTGATAACGAAGTATTCTTCGGACGGCCGGTAAAACTGATAGGATTTCCTGGTCCAGAAACAGAAAAGCTGGTCTCAGCGCTTGCCGGAAGAGGGGTGAGAAGAGAGGTTTTTTCTCCTCTCCCCGCCTCACGCCTCGCAGACGTTCTACAAACTGTCTATTTTTTGTGGCTAAATAAAAACAGAGTATTGCGCGAACAGAGAGCAGTCGCAAAGTTTGTCGATATGTAAACTCTAAACTATGCTACTGCGATATTTGCCTATGAAAGCATCAGAACTCAATAAGAGTTTGCGAGATATTTTAAAAATGCAAACAGAACAACGATAGGAGTTTAAGGCAGTCTAAGGATTCGGTTTGTTTGATACTGCAGTTACGACAGCATCAGAACTGAATAACAGCGACCTTTTTCAAAAAACGCAAACAGCACAACAATAGTAGATTGAGGCAGTGAGAATTTTCGAGTCTGTGCGCAAATTAGTTGATTCACAATCAATTGCCTTTGAATGCTGCCTGTTTCTCATATTTCTGGTTGACTACCACAAAGCTAATTCTTATTTTCCCGCAACACAGCTGCTTTCACAGACAAAACGTCTACTTACTGCCAGACACGTGTTCCGTACTGAAAACGATATACCGTTTATCGTCTGACAATAGAGATAGCCACTGGACAAGAGGAAGAAATGCGGTTCTCGGCAAGCATTTCTGAACGCAGGACATCCACGCTACAGATACTATCACCCAATCTGTCAACAGATAATTCCCCCTTTTTCAAAACGTAAGAAAGTGTCAACAGACCTTACAGCATGCCGTAATTTAATTCTGTGCGAATTGGAAATAATCAAACAAATAAATATTGGGACTGGCATTGCTAATTCATTTCCTGTGGTAGTGCGGTTCGTATTCATACACTGTGGGGCCCCAGCGAGCAAGCAGAAGTGCCGCAACACGACGTGGCATGGACTCGAATAATGTTTGAAGTAGTGCTGGAGGGAACTAACAGCATGTATGCTGCAGTGCTGTCCATCAATCTTCTGAACAGCACGTTGCAAGGCATCCCATATATGCTCAATAATGTTTATGTCTGGGGAATTTGATGGCCAGCGGAAGTGTTGAAGCTAAGCAGTGTGTTCCTGGAGCCACTCTGTAGCAATTCTAGACGTGTGGGGTGTCGCATTGTCCCGCTGTAATTGCCCATGTCCATCGGAATGCACAATGGACATGAATGGATGCAGGTGATCAGACGGGATGCGTACGTGGCACCTGTCAGAGTCGTATCTAGATGTATCAGAGGTCCCACGTCACTCCAACTGCACACGCCCCACACCATTACAGAACCTTCACCAACCTGAACAGGCCACAGGCCTCAGCAGGAGTGCTGACATATGAGGTCCATCTATTCCTCTACATCTAAATGGTTACTCTGCAATTCACACTTAAGTGCCTTGCAGAGGGTTCATCGAACCATTTTCATACTACTTCTCTACCATTCCACTCTCGAATGGCGCGTGGGAAGAAGGTACACCTAAATCTTTCCAGCTCTAACTTCTTTTATTATTATGATCATTTCTCCCTACGTAGATTGGTGTCAACAAAATATTTTCGCATTCGGAAGAGAAAGTTGGTAATTGAAATTTCGTAAATAGATCTCGCCGCAAAGAAAACCGCCTTGGTTTCAGTGACTGACACCCCAACTCGTGTATCGTATCAGTGACACTCTCACCCCTATTGTGCGATAACACGAAACGAGCTGCCCTTCTTTGCGCTTTTTCGATGTCCTCCGTCAATCCTACCTGGTAAGGATTCCACACCGCGCAGTAGTAATCCAGCAGAGGACGGACAAGTGTAATGTAGGCGGCCTCTTTAGTGGGTTTGTCGCATCTTCTAAGTGTTTTGCCAACAAAGCGCAGTCTTTGTTTCGTCTTCCCCACAATATTATCTATGTGGTCCTTCCAATTCATGAGGTTGTCTCCATAACCGTACACGTACATCCGGTCGTCCTACTAGGCAACATGTTTCCAGTAATCAACAGTCCAATGTAAGTGTTAACGGGCCCAGGCGATGCATAATGCTTTCTGTCGTGCAGTCGTCAAGAGTATACGAGGGAGCTTTCGCCTCCAAAAGCCCATATGGTGATTCGTTGGATGGTTCACATGCTGACACTTGTAGAAGGGTTGCACTTTTGTCACGTTGTCCGCAGCTCGTAGTCTAGTGGCTATCGTTATTGCCTCTGGATCACAGAGTCCCAGGTTCGATTCCTGGGCGGGCTGGGGATTTTCTCTGCCCGGGGACTGGATGTTTGTGTTATCCTCATCATTTCATCACCATCATCATTTGTGACAGTGCGGCTACATTGGACAGTGTAAAAAACTGTGGACTGTGAAAAAATCTGGACTTTGTACGGGCGCTGATGATCACACAGTTGATCGCCCCACAAACCAAACATCATCATCAAACTTCTGTCACCTTGAACGATTCTCTTCAGTCGTCGTTGGTCCCATTCTTGCAGGATCTTTTTCCGATCGCAGCGATGTCTGAGATTTGATGTTTTATAGGACTACCGATATTCATGGGACACTCGTGAAATGGTCACACGCGAAAATCGCCACTTAATCGCTACCTGGAAAATGGTGTGCTCTATCGCCTGTGCACCGACTATAACACCACGTTCAAACTCACTTAAATCTTGATAATCTGCTATTGTAGCAGCAGTAACCACTCTAACAACTGCACCAGACACTTATTGTCTTACATAGGCGCTGCCGATCTCAGCGCCGTATTCTGTATTTTCCCTGTTTACATACCCCTGTATCTGAATTCGCATGCCTATACCAGTTTCCTTCGCGCTTCAGAGCGTAATGAGTGCATAGGGGAAGCACACCAAGACAAGTGTCACAAGTTTGACGTTTGGCATCACAGCTCCAACACGATTGCATCGATCTCAGTGGAGAGCGTTTATTTAATTGAAGCTTAGATTAACTGTTGTGATATGTATTTGATGAAAGTTGTTCAGTATAAAGTTCTGTATAAAGTAAAGAGTTTGCAGGCAGCAACAAGCTGAATAATCAATATGAGGTTGATGTCATGCTAAAGTTCATGCCATGCTGAAGTTGATGTTGATACCATGCTAAAATGCAGGTTCAGAAATCTCCAAAAACTCCGCTAGAACATATATTTGTGCAGTGGTTAGCCCACTGGACTCGTATTTTCCGAATATGCGAAGAAAATCAGAAATTATGCGTCAAAAAACAATACCTACAAGCAAGTGTTGCTACACGAACCACATTCTATTTTACCAACCGTTGATGTTCCTGGCCCAGTACCCTCTGCATTATTTGGTGTTAAGTAGTTACTTGCCGTCCACGATATTTTTTTTTTCAAAATATGCCAAGCTATATGCCATACTGTCGATAGGAGCGTCTACCATAATCAGAACCGTTCTTAGACACCACATAAAGACAGTTGGCAAACCTATTGTATTCTTAACAGATAACACTGTTCGACATGGGTTCTATTTCCGATATTAAAGTATGTGCTCCTAGACCATTTTACCGTGGGAAATTCAAATATGTAAACAAAATATCGTTGTCAGGGATACTTTTTATGTAATATGTATATGTATGTATATTCACAATTCATGGCAAACACAGAGACGTTATAGAGAAATACGGGTATCTTGCCGCATCCAGTAGTGATAGAACGTGATAATTTCTTGTGCAACAGCAGGTGGGAAGAATCAGACATCATTAGGTTATCCCCCGCCACACCTACGTCATTAAGACCACCTGAAACATCTCATTAGCTTGAACGGCGACAGCCGGTCGCTCCCTTGGCAGTAAAGCTTCACGCCTCCTAGGGGCAGGTGCATCGAGTTTACAACAGTGGTGTTAGCCGCAATTTGTGTCAGTCTTAACGAGTGGGTGTTTTGGCTGACAAGTAACTGTCTGTCATATTTCCGAGCACGGTTGAATTTTTTAGTTCCTGTGTGTACACTGATTGAGCCTGGTGCTGAAGGTAAAACGACTGCTTGTTTTTACACATCAGCGTTCCTCTGGTTCCCTACTATTAATTTAATACAGGTGTATTACCAAAGTGGTATTTTTAATTTTCAGAAATTCCACGTCGTCGTGGATGTCGATATAAGCCGGACAACTTCTGCTACATCTGTGGGAAGTTCACTTTTGCCAGAAATAGGAAGAAAATTTCTTCAGTCATAAAGAAAGCATACAAACATTACTTTGGAGTAGAGGTAGGAGACCAAGATAAAGAATGGGCACCACATTTCTGTTGTGCTACATGTTACTGCAAACTAATTCAGTGGTGGAAAGGTAAAGAGAATGTGGCGTTGTTTGCTGTTCCCATGGTGTGGAGGGAGCCTAAGGGCCATGTTACTGATTGTTATTTCTGTCTAACAAAAATTCAGGGTTTTACAAACAAAAAGTCGAAGAGGCACATTGTTTACCCATATCTGCCTTCAGCGAGAATGCCAGCGCAGCATTCCGACAACCTTCCAGTACCTTCAAGAGCTCGAGGTCAAATTCCGAGTGACAGTGAAATAAGTAGTACTGAAGAAATCACAGATGATGATTCTTTATACCACTGCACAAGTGAGTCATCGCCACATTTGTTAACACAGGCAGATATAAATGATTTAGTACGTTATCTAGGTCTAAGTAAACAAAAGGCGCAGCTGCTTGGTTCAAGATTACAAGAGTATAATCTGCTGCACCAAAGTACTAAAATCAGTGTGTTCAGGCACAGAGAACATGCCATTATTTCTTATTTTTCAACTGACGAAGCACTGACATTTTGCAATGACGTTGCTGGCCTGATGAAAGTGCTGAACTTCACTTATATTTCACAGGAGAGGAGACTTTCATAGATGCATCGAAAACAAGTCTGAAGGGTGTTTTGCTCCAAAACGGAAATAAAATACCCTCTGTTCCAGTAGCTTGCGCTAGTTTGACAAAAGAGAATTACGAATTCGAACAAAGGATGCTAAGTTCATTAAAATACAATAAACACAAATGGAAAATATGTGCAGATTTCAAGGTAATTGCTATGGTACTGGGAATGCAACAAGGCTACACAAAGTGTGCCTGTTCTCTTTGCGAGTGGGATAGTCGAGACTGAAATTCTCACTACGTGAAAAAGAAATGGCCTAGGCGAAGATTGAAAGTTGGCGAAAAGAATGTACAACGTGAAAGTCTGGTAGCTCCTGAATATATACTACTTCCACCGCTTCACATCAAACTTGGCCTGATGCAACAATTCGTGAAGGCCATGGATCCAACAGGCTGCGGGTTTCCATATCTAGCTACCAAATTCCCCCGTCTTTCAGCTGCAAAAATAAAGGAAGGTGTATTATGGGCCCACAAATCAGGAAGCTGCAGAAAGATGCAAATTTTCCGCATGGGACTGTTTCAATATGGTGTCGGAAAACTTCCTCGGAAGAAGAAGAGCTACTAACTACAAAGCAATGGTGAAGGATATGATCAAAGCATATCAGGATTTGGGGTGCAATACGTATTTAAAGGTACATATGATGGACTCTTATCTGGACTACTTCACCGAGAGTTGTAGTGACGTATCGGATGAACATGGGGAAAGATTCCATAAAGACATTTCTACCATAGAAAGGTGCTATGAAGTGAAGTGACTACCTTCTATGTTAGCAGATTATTGCTGGAATATCATTCGAGAGAAGAAAAATTCACAATACAAGAGAAAAAGTGATGTGCATTACAAGGCAGTGGCTCATTGTTTGTCAGTTTTCTGTAATTTCTCATGTCAAATAAATCCCACCCTCCATTAATGTGATGAACTTACAACACCATAAAGATGTGCATTTTTATGTCGAATTTCACCTCATGTTTGCTGCTCTATATCAGAAACTGAAAAGAGAAATAAAATTGCGATTACTCATAAACTATCCCTGACAGAAAAAAAACCAAAAACAGTTTTCAATTCAGCACTCAAAATACAACTAGGAGCACAATATGTGTTATCAGAAATAGAAAAAAAGGTTTTTTTTGTAGAACAGTGTAATTGGTCAGATTTGACATGCAAAAGATGGAAAGACTTCTGTAAGTCTGTGACGTCAAACACGTTCTAACAGAAAAAAATCATCTGCAAAGTAATTCCGTTGAACTTATTTCCTGAGAGTTTCATCGATTTATGCACACATGTGCAAGAAAAGAACATACACGATGAGTGAAATTTATCGAAGCTTTGGAACACATAGCAAATAATTTGCCAATTTACACCATCAGACAGATTAACTGTCAGCAATGAAGTCAACGACTGGATTAATCCACTGCCACACCTACCTCAAGAAGGATCTACGCTAAGAAAACAAACTGAACATGCCAGTATTAGAAATAAAACGTATGATAAAATGTTTGGACGTTTACAGAAATATTTAGTTGCGGAAACTGTATTATTTAAATCACACCTAACATTTTTTGCCCTAAAGAAAACAAATATTAAGTGGCAGCTATTGTATACCAGATCATATACGTATACAAATATGTTCGAGTTTGAAGGAAACAAACTTTGTCTACAAAGACGATCTTGTTTTTCTTCGATGAAAGTTAAAGAAATAATCTGTAGCGTAATCACTATCTCTTTTGTAGATAAAATAGTGTTTGTAAATGTAAATATAAGTCTTGATCTTGTATTGTGAATAATTAAAGGTTATTTTACCATGACATGGAAATAATTAAAGTCTGACAGATAGCCATATAGCATTTAAAAGGAAATTAAAAGAATTTATTAATGGCAGCTCCTTCTACTCATTAGATGAGTTTTTGTATATAGTAAGTGGGTAACACCCACAAAAAAATAAATAAATAAATAAAAAAAATAAAAAAAATATTGAGTGTCATGTAATATTTTGTCTAGTGTAATATCTTGTATAGACACCTTTTATTAACCTGACACGTTCCACATCATTACGAAGTGCCGTATTCATGATCTATGGAACAAGTACTAATCTAATCTAATATAATCTGATATGAGCTCTCGAGCAGAATACTGGCAGGATAATGTAAGCATTTCTGATGAAATTAATGGTTTAGATGTAACTGTGCTACGCAATAACAGTTTATACTTACGAAATGGTTATTATGATCCTAGATGAAGCAAACTCCTAATCCATTGACTTTGAACACAGAAGTAGATGTAATGAAGTTATTGACCAATATTTTAATGTGGAAACTGTGCGTACAATAAAACATGATGTTCTCATCATTTGCCCACCTTTGGAATTCTGAATTTGATTTTCTCGTACTTTGCACGTTCGTGTGGTCACTATTTTGCTATGAGCAGATTAAACTTTTTCGCAGGATAGACAAACACCTTGTGTCCAAGCTTTGAATAGAGCTGAGTTCGTACAGTGGCCGATTCTTGAAATGGAATCGTCATAGTCATCACATAACCAGTAGTTCGTCGAGAGAGTGGTACTATCAGGCAGTGTAAATATTTCTGTAAAGGACAAGAAAATAATCTAAAGAGAAATGTAAATCTGATACCCTTTGCGTGTATGAGGGTAAAGGATTTTTGCTGTCTATTGAGAATAACGAGATCTGTATGGTAGAACTTGGAATACGTCTGTTCAATACGAATCACGAAACTCTGAAGTGAAAACATGTGTTCCAGCTAGTGTTAAATCTGTGCAGCTCCTAGTGTCAATTAAACATTTGTGACTGAAATTAGGGCACTTTCTCTCTCTCTCTCTGGCGTGTGTTGCGTAGTGCAGCCGAACAATTCCGCCGATGCAAACGCTTCAAAGAAGGATGAAAACTTCATGTATCTGCGAAGTAGGCAGAAGTAGGATGTCCTTAGGCAGATCAGTACGGCATTCCACACATACAAGCACGCAAATACAGTAGCCACTATGCAGTATCGCCAACTAACGGTTAACACGGGCCGTGCGTGGAACCGCCGATAATCCCAGTGGCACAAGAACTTCACTGCCAACGATGAGTGTCGCGCACTCGGTGCCTTTTAGGAAAAATATGCAGATACCAAGACACGTACGGAAGTAGGTTTAATAAGGACAGTTGATACTCCTCCATGAACATTAGTGATAAGCGAAGCTGAATAATTTATTTTGTTCCCGTAGAATGTTATTGCTAATTCATCAATCCTTTCTTGATTGGTAGGAACAAGGAACCCAGAATCTACTATGTAGGAATCAACATGGGTTTCGGAAACAGCGATCGTGTGAGACCCTACTCGCTTTATTTGTTCATGAGACCCAGAAAATATTAGGTACAGGCTCCCAGGTAGATGCTATTTTTCTTGACTTCCGGAAGGCGTTCGATACAGTTCCGCACTGTCGCCTGATAAACAAAGTAAGAGCCTACGGAATATCAGACCAGCTGTGTGGCTGGATTGAAGAGTTTTTAGCAAACAGAACACAGCATGTTGTTATCAATGGAGAGACGTCTACAGACGTTAAAGTAACCTCTGGCGTGCCACAGGGGAGTGTTATGGGACCATTGCTTTTCACAATATATATAAATGACCTAGTAGATAGTGTCGGAAGTTCCATGCGGCTTTTCGCGGATGATGCTGTAGTATACAGAGAAGTTGCAGCATTAGGAAATTGTAGCGAAATGCAGGAAGATCTGCAGCGGATAGGCACTTGGTGCAGGGAGTGGCAACTGTCCCTTAACATAGACAAATGTAATGTATTGCGAATACATAGAAAGAAGGATCCTTTATTGTATGATTATATGATAGCGGAACAAACACTGGTAGCAGTTACTTCTGTAAAATATCTGGGAGTATGCGTGCGGAACGATTTCAAGTGGAATGATCATATAAAATTAATTGTTGGTAAGGCGAGTACCAGGTTGAGATTCATTGGGAGAGTGCTTAGAAAATGTAGTCCATCAACAAAGGAGGTGGCTTACAAAACACTCGTTCGACACATACTTGAGTATTGCTCATCAGTGTGGGATCCGTACCAGATCGGGTTGACGGAGGAGATAGAGAAGATCCAAAGAAGAGCGGCGCGTTTCGTCACAGGGTTATTTGGTAACCGTGATAGCGTTACGGAGATGTTTAATAAACTCAAGTGGCAGACTCTGCAAGAGAGGCGCTCTGCATCGCGGTGTAGCTTGCTCGCCAGGTTTCGAGAGGGTGCGTTTCTGGATGAGGTATCGAATATATTGCTTCCCCCTACTTATACCTCCCGAGGAGATCACGAATGTAAAATTAGAGAGATTAAAGCGCGCACGGAGGCTTTCAGACAGTCGTTCTTCCCGCGAACCATACGCGACTGGAACAGGAAAGGGAGGTAATGACAGTGGTACGTAAAGTGCCCTCCGCCACACACCGTTGGGTGGCTTGCGGAGTATAAATGTAGATGTAGATGTAGATGTAGAATAATTAAAGAACTAAATAGACACTCTGTGACATCAAACAAAAAACATTCTGAAATATGAAACATAAAATGATGTCCTGTGATATTAACACACGAAAATGTGTATTTCCCATAAGATCTGTATCTAAATTGGATGAAAAGAAACATTTTGTATCATTGTAATAAGAACTTTTATTTTCGCACAACTATGAGTTGCGCAACAACGATTTTGATCGTACTGTAGCATTGTTCCAAGAAACCTGACCCATGCCGAAACCAGAGCGCCTGCACGAGATGCAACCCGTTTGGTTCGAGACATCCTGTACCGGTCCAGCGATCTAACTCCTTTTCTGGGTCCTACCCTTCAACTTGGTACTAACCTAAAACAATTATCCTTGTTACCTGCACATGGCTTCACTCTGTGTTGTTCAAAGATGACGTTGAAAATGTGTTTCAAAAATTCTTCCATTTTTTTAAAAGAGATCAATGAGAACAATATCTAGTCACTCAGTGAAAAACTTTCTATGCCTGTATCTCTCTAATGAACACTGAAGTGAGATTAACCTATTGGACGTAGCGAGATTTATGATATAAAAGAAATTTAATTATCATAGATGTAACTTCATGTAAACTTCTTTTACCTATGTCTACGAAATGAATCTCTTCAGGATATTTGTATGTTATATATGTAAAGTAGTGTGTACTGACTAATTTCAATCCAGAAGTGGAAAAGCAACACTATTTAGAAATCAAAACGGACTGTGGCACTTAAAATCAGTGAAAAACAGTGAGCGAAACTAAATGAGCGACGATTCGTTGAATGACGTACCGAAGTTGCATAAAGAGCAATGCCAACGCCGTTCAAGGGAAGTGTATTATAGAACAATATGTGTAAGCCTAAGCAGCCTTAATAAGAGCACGTATAATGTTGTAAACACTTGATAAGTATCTAAACTTTGGATAATCGTTTGGATGTTGTTTAAAAACAATTGAGGAATCAGATTCAACTTCCCATATCAGTCTTCGCCTTCGTCCGCCTCCAAACACAATGGTCCATACAAAGTGGTTGTATTTCTCAGATTAATAACACAATATTGAAAGAGATGACGTTCTTTTTCAATGTTATCATGACCTTTTGTCCTAACTCTGATTTTTGAATATGTTTTCAGCGTATGAGACAGTGAGCGGCGATATAAGGTGAACGGTGCTAATGCGTTGATGCATTGACCGGCATATCATGTGGTCAGTAATAGAACCTGCCGTTCATAGAAATTTAATACACGGAGTTTCACGTCGCGCAAAGAATCATTGCGTTAAAAAGCCCACACAGGACCTGAACTATCGATTCACGGTCTGTTGGCTGCTATTCAGGGACTTCTGACTACGCCGATTTTTCTCCAGTTTTCGTCATTAAGATAATTCCGCTTTCTCTGCGTGCTAGTAATCGGATAACTGAAGTTTAATCTTTTATTGGAAGTAAAAGAGTAATTGTAGCTTATAACCCATGCAATCGAAAGACAGGGTCATATATGACACATATTTTGCTACTCGCAAACTCACTCAAAAATATCCTGTAGTGATCAATATATTTACATATCAAACCTGGTGGTCCAGCGGCAATGCACGTGCCTGGGAACCCAGGTCTCGGTATCGCCGATTTTTCAGTCTTCCTTTTAACCTAGGTTACACATCTCAATGACGTCATAAGTCGCCTGAAACAACATACGGTTCGGATTCCACCTTAAACTGTAAGTCCCCTTTCATCGACTGCACAAATGGGTTAGGTTAGCGCCACTCAAGTCGCCGAACAGGCGTCCTGTAGAAAGACATGCGCCGGGGCACTGAGCCACACGAAAATATTATTATTATCTAAGCATAATTAAGCTTGTGCGGAACCCTGAAAACACGAGTACTACTCGATATTGTCCAGCTTTTTAAGTAAATTTTGCCCAGGTGGACTATATACGTAAATTCTCTGCACGTAATATGCTACACGAGAAAGCATCACTGCATCCTTTGCTATGTAATTATATGAGACGAAATGCGATTTAAAACCGTAAATATGAGAGTATAATCTATAGCAGGCCTTTGCGTTTCCACTTTGCCATATCTATCAGTTGAATATAAATACATATATCACTACAGAATCACATGTGTAAATCAACACTTCCAGCAGAAATTTCCGCATTCAGACGCGTTTCCAGTTGCTGCAGCTTGTTGTTACGTTATTGTACACTGAAAAGCCAAAGAAACCGGTACACTTGCCTAATACCGAGTAGGTTCCGCCGGAGTACGCAGAAGTGAGGCGACACGACATGGCATCGACTTAACCATATTTGAAGCAGTTCTGGACGGAATCGACACCATGAATACTGTAGGGCTGTCCATAAATCCGTAAGAATACTAGGGGGGTGGAGATCTGAGCAGCACGATGCAAGGCATCCCAGTATTGGTCGTTAATATTCATGATGTTCATGTTTGGGGAGTCTGTTGGCCATAGGAAGTGTTTAAACTCAGAAGCGTGTTCCTGGAGCCACTCTGTAGCAGTTCTGGACATGTGGTGTGTCGCAATGTCCTGCTAGAATTACACTAGTCGGAAAGCACAATGGACATGAATGGATGCAGGTGACCAAACATGATGATTACGTTTGTGTCACCTGCCAGAGTCGTATCTAGACGTATCAAGGGTACCGTATCACTCCAACTGCAGACGCCCCATACCATAACAGGGTCTCCAGCACCTTGAAGAGTCTCCTGCTGACACGCAGGGTCCATGAATTCATGAGGTTGTCTCTGTACCCGTACACGTCTATCCCTTCGATAGAATTTGAAACTAGACTCGTCCGACCTGGCAACATGTTTCCAGTTAACAGTCAGTGTTGACGGGCCCAGGCGAGGCGTACAGCTTTGTGTCGTGCAGTCATCAAGAGTACACGAATGGGTCTTCGGCTCCGAAAGCCCATATCGATGCTGTTTCGATGAATGGTTTCCACAATGGCACTTGTTAATGGCCCAGCACTGAAATCTGCAGCAATTTGCGGAAGGGTTGCACTTTTGTCACGATGAACGATTCTCTTCAGTCGTCGTTGGTAACTTTCTTGTAGGTGCTTTTACCGGAGGTTTGATGTCTACCGGATTCCTGTTATACACTCTTGAAATAGTCGACGGCAAAATCCTCACTTCGTTGCTACCTCGGACATGCTGTGTCTCATGGTTCGTGTGCTGACTATACCACCGCGTTCAAACTCACTTAAATCTTGATAACCTGCCATTGCAGCAGCATTAACCAATCTAACAACTGCACCAGACATTTGTTGTCTTATATAGGCATGCCGACCGCGGCGCCGTGGTCTATCTGTATTTGAATTCACAAGCCTATACCAGTTTCTTTGGTGCTTCAGTGTACTTCAGTGTCTAGAAAATTAAATCAACAGCACGCATTAGGTAGCCAAGGCAGCTAATGAATGTAGATGAGGACAAACAAGGAACTGAGTGTTTAGAGTTCTTTGTAATTAGCCTGCAGGCAATCAAAATTCTCTTTCAGAGGAGAGCATCCTTCTTTACGAAACAATCAGGAACCAATGATCTGTGTATTTTGGTGGTCCATTGGAATGATTCCCGATACGCATGCCTAAGGTTTGCGTTCGATTCACACCTCAGAGAACCCATTTTAACAAGCGCAAAAGGGTCCTCTTCACACATGGTAACGCAGGTTGAACAATGTGGGCTTTCATCTTGGTTTCAAACCCACATTAAACATGACGTCCCTTTGATGCTTATTTTTTGGAGAGTCGGTGTAGAATGGGCCGTGACAGAAACTCTATGACCATTTTGCTTCCTTACACGAGAACATTTTTTATTAATGAGCCATTCGTCACGTGAGGTCACAGGGCACTTAATTTTTGGTGTCTTTGAACTTGAGATGTTGAAAATAATAGTACTGGACTGGGATTCGAGCTCACATCCCTCATTTTGCTGGGTTTGCCTCCTTTGGGATGATGCATTTCAATCGTTTTATTGTTTTCCTAAGATTGCGAACTCCTCAAGATCTCTATGAAGAGCACGTGTCTCGATTTGACTGATTGTCTTGCACAAAAGTTTCCATAGTGTCATTTCAAGTTGTAGCACGCGTACACAAAACTACACGTGACAAATTGTTGTGATTTTTTACATCTGTCCGTGTGTTTTCAAAATAAAGATTGTTACTGATGTCGAATCCCAAAAAGAGACAGAAAATTCACCATGTCATTGGAGGTTTAACCATGTCACTTTTACTGACTGGTGGAAAAGAATTCGACAGTCGACGTCTCTTCGTGTGTAGTCAACAACGACGATCTAAGCACGGTTCGACTCCCAGTCAGCAAAGAACTTTACGTCATGTTATTCCCAGTTCACACATGCCCACATCTCGCTACCGATGAAACAAATCGATTTTTAACGTCTATTCGTGATTAGAGGTCAACGACGATAGATGCTGAGTTCTAATCTCGGCGAGGCAAAACCTTTTCGTGTCGTTGTTTCAGTTTCAGTCGTCTCGTTATTGGTGATTGGTTAACAGTCCGAATAGGTGCTGTAATGGGATCCATGTCCGACACAAAACTTTACGTAATGTAATTTCGATTGAACACTGTGCACACTTCTTTACTTGTCACTGAAACCATATTTAATATCTTTTGTGGTCAAGTCATCAGTTCCTTGATTGGACTTCTGGATGCCATTCAAGTAAAAAAAATATTCGTAATGTAATTGCAAGTTCAAATTTTCTATCTAACATTTATTCTACTTTAATAAATTGATGTTTACATGCGAAATAGCTCTGTCTTCTCTAATAACATGTTTTCTGATATAAGGTTTATGGTAGGGTGACCAAATTATTTTCTCTGAAAACCGGGACACATTCACTCGGGTGCCAATGGACACCTCGTTCCTCATGTACCCAGGTTTCTTAATTTTAAATATTAATGTTTTGTTGATACATTTTGTTAACCCGATTATTATCACTAATAAGAGGATACAAAATATTGATGTAATCTAGATTATCTGTATAATTAATGACATTTAATGAACGTATACAGTAATAAATAAATGTATTACGATTTTACAAAATTTTACAGCCATTCAACTTTTAATCAATTAATTTTAACATGAGCTTTAATATTACTGAGCACTTGTAGATGGAATTGACTGTCCTTGGAGAAAAGGGTATATTTTACTGCCTCCAGCCTTCTTGATCATGTCTTTGTTCTTTGAGACACAGTGATAAAACTCAGCACAATCCATTTTGTAGTTGTACAGGATCTGCAGGATTGCTTCAAGAGAGTCCACCTCCTTTCTGTTTCTTTCATCAGTCCAATGGATATTCATGAACGAAATTATTCTTTCCGCATTGGCATTATGGGCTGGGATTGCAAATAAATACCTTGCAGTTATTACCAACTCAGAGTAATGCTGAAGACAGTCACAGCTTTTAAAAAAACTCACCCACTTCTCATGACATTCCAATGGTGTTTTTTTTTTCATCATTCCACTTGTGAAGACTTTCTTCAACAAAATTTGTCAGTATGCCGAACTGATCAAAGAGAATGGAATCATCGATTTCAATCTCTTTACTCTTCAAATAAGAAACTGTCTCTTCAACACTTTCCCATTTTGACACTCTCTTCAGTAACATCAAACACCGGCGATGAGGGTAAATATGAGGTGCCCTACTTGCTGCGATATTCTACACAAGTGTCATAAAACTTGTTAACTTCTTCTCTAAAACTCCTTTCCGCTGCTTCTGATACTTCTGCTCTTTTAAGGACAGATTGAACATTAAAAGAAGTGAACTGCTGTTCTCTCCTCTTAGTAACAGTTTCCAGAGTATTTTTCAAAACATCATTTTCCTCTATTACACTTTTCGTGCTTCCCTCAATTTCCTTTATCCCATGCTGCAAAATGCTAAGCTGACTGTGAATGAACCATAAGTAGGCTTCACTTAAAGGGTTACTGAAAAACTGAACCAATATTTCGGGGGCTTTGCCTTCATTTAGGGAAAAATCTTTTAACGGTTCAAACAGGCGGATTACTCTTTCAACTGCTGGAAACAGTGATAACCAGCGAGTTTTCGAGTGACACATTACATTCATATATTCAGTTCCCACATAATCACAGAACTCCTTAAGCCTCTCTGTTCTAACAGTGTATATGTAAAAGTGTGAGTATACCTTCATGACGATAGTTTAAACATCACAGCTTAAACTGTCAGCAGATGTCTGCAAGCTATTGTGTAAAACATGTGCAGGGCAGCCTAAGCCTTCAATGTTTTCATGCAATGTTGCCTTTAATTTGGTAAATACGTTGCATTTGCCTTGTTTTTTTAAACCACCAACGTTTGTGTTGATGTTGTCTCCACAAAATGCCACACATTTATTTTTCTCAAGATCAAACATTTCGATAGTATTCATACAAAATCTTGAAATTTCGTAAGATGTTTCATTAGGTAGGGAACTCACCTTCAAAAGTTTGGTCTGAATTCCCTGATTAATATCGAAAAACTGAACAACAAACGGAAATATTTTAGTGGCCTTATGATTGATGGCATCAATTGATATCCCGTAGAAAGAAGACTTTTTGATGTATTCAAGGCTTTCCTTTACACTCTGGGGAGCAATAACTCCTTTCACTAAGGCTGACACTTTAGTTCTTGCTGAACTAAACTTTTTTGCAATGGAAGAATCATCAAACATAATGCTGTTAAGCTTATTAGTACAATCACTAGAAGTTTGGTGATGTTTTACCGTGTGGTAGGCTAGTGTAAGCTCGGCTGCTCGAACTTTCGTCTCTTCACTTGACTGATGTTTCATAAAATAATTTTGTTGAGTTTTACTGCAGCTCGGTGCACTGTATCTGTTAATGTGTTTCTTTGACCTGATGTGATCAACTATGTCGGAACGTCCACCATGACTTATACTAATAAAACAGTTACATACGGAACACTCTGCTTCGTAATCAAAACGACCTTTCTTAATGAAATTCCATTCCTTGGGATAACAGTCACTGAACTTGCAGGCACGTTTCGGCATTGCGTTTCACAGTACTGCCGCAATAATACCACTAATATGAGAAAAAACTACTTCAGTTTGTCTGACAAAACATCAACTACTACACTGTTCTGACAATGCGTGTGTAAGTGGCGCGACAGTCGAACGGTTTCATAGCTCTGTTACAATAATACAACTTACTACTTGTTGGCCAAAGTACCGCTCACAGTAAATTATTGCCTGAGTGTATCAATACTGATACTGTGATTACTAGTATGGGACAAAGGAGGTTTTAGACAAATAAGCTAAAATATATTAATTTCTTGTGTTGTATTTCCTTTAATGTAGCGAAATCCCAAAAATTTGAGAAAGTTTCACGAAATGTATTTAAAAACTGAATTCCGGGACTTTTGAGCGTCCCGAAACAAATTTTCGGGACACCGGAACACAGGGATGAAAACCGGGACAATCCCGGTTTTGCGGGACGTTTGGTCACCTTAGTTTATGGCGATGTTAATTTGCCTCTGGAGTGATGGTCACACAGAACAGTTACCTCTTGCGGCCTTTTGTAGTAACAATTTCATATAGTCAAATGACTGTACCGAAAAAAAGAGCAGATGACCTGCAAGACAGTTACGTTATGAGAGTTGCGTACAAACCAAGTGAAAAATAACTCGGGTCGTTCTGACACTTTTGAGCATGATAGTACATAACGCCCCACCAAGAAACAAGGAAACAGTCAGTTAAAGCAAACTCTCCTGTGTCGTGTATCTAATAGTGGTTCGGATTCGCCGACGTGGAGCCTGAGATACTGCAGTTACAAAGTAAAAATAGTTCTTCGCAACTCTGGATACGGCTAATACAGAGGGCAGAATGGCAGCGCTCCTTGGCTTTTAGGGTGTTAGCTCTCATTGAAAGCACGAAAAAAAGGTGACTTTCGTGATTTTTCTTTCAAGTGAAATAAACAGTAATGGTAAATTTGATGACACAGTTCTATTTCTTTTATATATATATATATAAGGTAAGAAACAATTTTTGTATTCGCTTCGGACACTCCCTGTAACCACTGCATCAGGTTGAACGACCTCTTGGCAAGCTGGAACACTGATCAGCATCCGGAATTCCCGAAGCTCTCCTGTCGTACATGTAACAAAATAATTTTGTAGTAGCCATTCTCAATATATTTTCTATCAGTATACGTAGAATAATTGAAAAATGTTGAATCCAAGAAAATGGTGAACTGCTGAAACAAATGTCACTTCGTTCGAGGTATGAATTAAACAACACCTTCGCCCGCATCTCGTGGACGTGCGGTAGCGTTCTCGCTTCCCACGCCCGGGTTCCCGGGTTCGATTCCCGGCGGGGTCAGGGATTTTCTCTGCCTCGTGATGGCTGGGTGTTGTGTGCTGTCCTTAGGTTAGTTAGGTTTAAGTAGTTCTAAGTTCTAGGGGACTGATGACCATAGATGTTAAGTCCCATAGTGCTCAGAGCCATTTGAACCAAACAACACCTTCGGTCACAACTTTTTCGTGTTTTATAGTTAATAAAACACGAAAAAGGTCTGACTGAAGGCGTTATTTAATTCATACCTCCAATGTTTTGAATACAGTCACGTTTTAAACTGGAAAATATGGATAAAATTAAAATGTCACTTCCTTGGCCCACAAAATCCAGACAAAAGCGTGAACCGGAAATAGACTTTCGAAGATATCACAAAACGGCTACGTACGCAGTTAAAGAATTCAATCTAGAACGCCGGCATCAAATTCCGATCAAAATCGTACGCACCGATCTCAAATTAAGTCTCCCACCCGTTTGAAAAATACGTTACCGAGGAAAACGTGTGAAAAGTTTGTGTTTTTTGTAATTAAGTCAGACACACCTCTGGTCAACGATCCTTGGACGATAGAGCAATCCTTCCAAAAGGATGTCTTTCTCCTCCTTTTTCGTGGCCACAGTGGTCCTGCGGGCATCTTTGGCGCCTCTGCCATCCGCTGCTCTGCTCGCTCGTTACGCTCTTCGTCAGATTTCGTGCAGAAGTTGTAGTACGCTAGCCCGACATGGAGTTCGAACACGTTCATTATTTCCATAAAGCCTGTTAGGCCGTCGTCGACCACTTTTTACGCGACGTGAAGGTTTTCGGAGTCACTTTTCACAGATCGCCTAGTACGCATTTCAAACCAACAAAGGAATTGATTTTTTGAAATTTTCAGAGGACTACCACCTTAAATACGGGCACTATGTCGCGTACTGCTATTTGTCTGATAACTCCTGAAGCCTTCGGACTGGGTCCTTCGATAGAGTTTTACGCTTGTGTTCTCTCTTTCAATATTCGCCTTCGACTGTATGTGAATTCCTAAGAGACCAAACTGCTGATGTCATCGGTCTATACTTAAACTAACTTATGCGAAGAACAACACACACACCCATAGCGCAGGGAGGACTCGAACCTTCGGTGGGAAGGGCCTCGCAATCCTTGGCATGGCGCCTCGAACCGCGCGGCCACACAACGCTGCCCCTTTGGACTGATACTGTACTCTTGTAACGACGTTTGTTGACTCTGTTTCTAGCCGATCTTTCACTATGTCAGCTTAGTCATTATTGTTCCACTGCCATTTGCCACTTCGTGGCGAGGGACACTGAACTTCTGATACTTACTCCAAGTAGAATTGGAAACTCTCCGATCATGTTACCACACTCACGGGAAAAAATCATAACACCAAGAAGGAGCTGAGCAACATAAACGACAACTGATAGGCGTGTTTCTACATCTTAAAGATGAAGTTTATTCAGATTTGGCACTAGTCGCGTAAGGGTGCATATCAGGCTTGATTTAAATACACGCTGTAAACAGTCATGAACGTAATGTTCCTTGGAGATTGGACGTGGTGAGTTGATGCTAACAAGAAAGCCTTTAAGGCGACAAAGAAGCCATTATCAACACCTCAGTTTGAACGAGGTCGTGTAACACGGCTAAGAAAATTTGAATGTTCCTTCTGTGTTACACAGAAATACTTGGCAAGAATGTAACCACTGTACATGATTGGCGGCCAAGAGAATGTTTGGTCGCAAAAAGATCGGATTTCTGACGGCTACGAGGTCCTACCGAGAGGCAAGACCATCGTGTTCGGCGTGTGGCTCTGGTTTATCATACTGCATCTGCAGCAACAGAAGTTGGCACCACAAATAAGTATTCCAAAGACCCCAAAGTATCGCAATTTGCGACTTGGGTGGTGTCGAGCGACAGATCACTAAAGGGTGGGGTGGAGATTTGTTGTATTTTCTGGTGAAAGTTGGTTCTGATCGCTGTCTGTGACGGCCGTGTTTTATTTAGATGGAGGCTAGTAGGGGGCCTGCAACCATCTTGTCAGCGTGCTAGACACGCTAAATCTACACCTGGGTGCGATTTCGTATAACAACAATAGCACTCTCGTGGTTTCCCACGCACCCTGATGGTAAATCTGTACGTCGGTATGGTGATTCGACCAGATTTGCCGCCACTCACGAACAGCATTGTAGGGGGTGTTATCCAACAGGATAACGCTCAGCCACATACGGTTATTCGACATCCTCTACAGGGTGTTGGTATATTGCCTTGGCCTACTCGATCATCAGGTCTGTCTCAAATCACAGATGTGACGTCATCGGACGAGAAGGCCTGCTTCATCCACAGAGAGCATTAACCGTCCTTTTATTGACCGTCCATGTGCAACAGGCATGGAACTCCATCCACAAACTGGCAACCGGCAGCTCTGCAGCACAATGCATGCACGTCTGCAGCTTGCAGTCAACATTCTGGCAGTTTCGCCAGTTATTAATGTGGCAGCATTTCATATTTGCAGTAGCTGGTCTAACCTCTGATCTTGCACTGTTAATCACTCGAGTGTGTTACCCAGACAAATGTATTCCAGAAATTTCATTACTCTACGTTAATTATTTTTTGTTGTTGCGATTTTTTCCCTCAATGTGTTTGACTAAAACTTGGTTTCGACGTCTTTAATCATTCACGAACTGGAAGGGTTTTAGCGTCGCTCTCAACTCACCCTGCATATAAAAGTCTCCTCGCTTGATACTGTGTATGGCCTTGAACCGGAATGGACATCGCTCATTCATGTAGTCCTGCCTCTTCCAGCACAGTGGTCGCCGCTCATGTCTCAAAAAGCGCTCCCGCCTCCGCCCAGGAGAGCCCTCGTGTCGTATCCGGGGTTCGCCTCTCCGCACGGGCACACAGCGCTGTATAGCCAGCACCCCCCTCCATCTAACCCAACCCCGCTCGCCGGCCACTCGCCGCCGATATTAAAACTGTCCGCCAGCCAGTTCGGCCTGCTCGCCGCTGCCGTTGTCGGCGACCCAGTTCAACAGGTTTCATTACTCCGGGGCCGTCGCCACAGCTTTAATTTAGTCTCTCCAGAGTTTGACGGCCCTAATACCTTTCATTTAAGTTTGGTCTCGTAAACGAGATAATTACTTTTAAAGTAGTTTTGAGAGGCCTTATCGGTGACGTCCCTTTGTCGGGCTCAAGATAAATTAATTTGTACCTGTCGGAGATATACCACTCGAGACGCCACAGAAGATGAATCCGATAGTCTGCATTACGAAAATGCACTTATATCCCCTGGAAAATTTATGTCACAGTTTGTAAGCGCACTATGTCTTCGGTGCATTTACGAGTTACATTTTAAGGGGTGCTTTGAAATCCTGCAATAATGTTCACGGATTGTTTATTCATATTTCTGATACTATGCCTTTAAGCAAACATCTTAGTTTGATTTATAGAGGCACTATGATGTTCATCTGTTGTAACATGATTTACTTGATTCTAAGAAACAGAGAGAATCACTTGCGAAAAGAAACGTATTTTAAAATCTAATATAGTAAGGTGTTAGAGAGTCATTTCTGAAAGCAGAGATCATGAATGTACAATAGACACATGAACAATAAACAATTTACAGATGAACAGAATAAAGGACCCTTTAGGATTTCAACGCCGAGGTTATCATCGACGAAGAGAATGAAAGCTATTCACTCATAGTGTTACAAATTAATTGAATATTCTTCGAGTAGTCGAATAACTATAGGGTGGAAGTAGTACAGCTATGCTGACACTTGCAATCTTGATTTACATTTGTAACATCACTTGCGCAGGTCAGTGCATTATCCATGACATCATGAGCCACGCCCCCTTATCTGTGAAATCATCTTGATCACGTGGCAAAGCACCCCCTTGTCTGTGAGGTTATATGCATGCTGATACAGTACATACCTCTTTTTCTGCTATGTCACGTTGACAGAAAAATCAAAGAATAATGTCGAAACAGGCAATCGGTGTCCATCCACCACGCTCAACCCGAAAAACTAATATTATAATTTAAAAAAGCTTCACCTGAACCAAACTGGTCTCTCTCTCTCTCTCTCCCTCTATCTCTCTCTCTCTCTTTCTCCGCCTCAGATGCGTACCCACCCACCCACCAGCCTAACCAGACACACACACACACACACACACACACATACACACACACACACACACACACACAAACAATGCATCACGTTTCACTTCTGTATATCATCTCTATCTTTATCTCCCTCTATTTCCGAACTTCTAGTCTCTCTCTCTCTGTATGTGTCAGTGTGTGTATGTGTGTGTGTGTGTGTGTGTGTGTGTGTGTGTGTGTGTGTGTTTGTGTAATGGTTACCTGAGTGAGGCATCAACAGGATATTACAGATGGGGAGGAAAACACCGGATATACTTTACACTACTTAAATTCACACTACGAACAGAGCTGTTGACTGAACGGCAATGCCCAAAGGCTTCACGCACGAGCTCGAGATCTCAGCGGCCTGTCACCAGCTAGTGCTATCTACCCGTAGAACCCAAGTGTTTAGGCAAATCGCTTGTCATAGCAATCTATCGCTGATCACACGTGATTCTGATACAGTCTAAAGAATCGCATGAGACAAATCAGCAATGTTTGCCAATATGGCTGTCTGTTTATTTTATAATTTATTCAGTAAATCATCAGCATCACATCCATCCTCTTTTCACATAAGACCAATAACAGATAAAAGAAACTAAATCGTTTCATATTCTTACAACAACATGGACCGTTACAGGTTGACAATGATTGAATTTGAAACGTCCCCTTTTAACAATTTTACACGACTGTGCTTAACCTGACACACAATATTTATAGCGCAACGCAATCTGACTTTCAAAATTCCCTACAAAAGAATGGCCCTGACTAACATTAAACTATACCTTTCAGAAATCACTTACCTCACAAAAATCTTCGCTGCTCAAGCTACTGCAATACAGCGAGCGCCACTACTGCCAGTTAAATAAAAGATTCAAACTATGGAAGGCACTAACTACTGATAGGGATAGTTAGCAAATGAAAGATATTAATAGAGAACAAACAATGTATTTACCTTTATATCATCATTTATAAATGTAGCAGTTCATGACAAATTACAAAGCTCCGCCATCTCTCTCCCCACATCCACCACTGCTGGCGGCTCACCTCCAACTGCGCAACGCTACGCGCTGTTCCCAGCCAGCTGCCTAACACTACAATGGCGAGTATTACAACAATGCAAAGCAGCCACAGACTGCACACAGCACAGCCAGTGATTTTCATACAGAGGTGGCGTTACCAATAAAAAACCTAAACAGCCTACTTACATAGCCCCCATGCTACCCACAAAAAATTTTACAAATTTTTTTTTGGGCACTGGCCAATACAGATTTGTTAAAATTTTTCATAATCGTATTTACAATAACAAAGAAATCAAATGCACACACTTATTGATACAATGTTGGTCAAAAGCTAAAATTTTCTCACAGTCCATAAAGATAGTCCTGATCATTCATCATAATAGTAATTACAGTTTTTTTTCACAAAGTCTCATTAGTAAACGAAATTACACACAGAAGTGGTGGATTTCCATGCAGTCTTGAAGAAGTAGTGTTGTCCTTCCAACGGAAAGACAGTGCTGACTCTTGACATGCTGACAGGTAATGGGCCACAACAGAGCAAACCCACAGCGGAGTCAGTCGAAGTTTTGAAGAGTATTGGTGGGTAGGTCATCACAGAGCAGACCCACTGTAGTCCTGGTAGAGATTACGGTATTGGTGGGCCACCAAAGATGCAGACCCACTGTAGTCCTTGTAGAGATGGCCAGCAGCCATCTGTTGTGACTATGCAGGTGCACAATCACCATTGAAGAGTCTTGAGGATAATAGAGCAAGTCCATAACCACCACTTGTGCACTCACAAAGTTTTTGAATTGTCCTGAGAACCAGCAGTGCTGTTAATCAGTCCCTTGCTGAATTATTAACACATGTGCAAACACTAACAGTCCCTACTTCTCACATATTGTCCATATACTATGACCAATAGAAACGTGTGCAGTGAAATGTAACTTACAAGTTAATAATATGATGAACTGGTGACAATTACAATTTTATAACATGAGAATACAATTACAAAGGTACAAAATACATCATTAAAGAACATAACAATACAGATAACATTCGTAGTACAGGTTTTACAATAGAATAGAAATAAACATATACATCAGTGTTACAAAAATAATGACATAAGTACATACATAAAGATCAGAATAAATTTTGAAACATCAACTTCACACATGAGCATTAAAACAAAACAGAATACATAATGTCTAAGCATCTTTACAAGGTAAATAACATATTATCAAAAAAAATTCTACAACTCTCATCAGATAAACACATAAAGACAGGAAGAACACAAATGTACAAGAGTACACAAACACATAGCGGAATAACAGAAAGGGAAAGGACAGGGTTTGTTTTACTGCAGTATTTTGCAAACAAAACTTTCTTTACTTCTCAGAGATCTCCCTTCGTTCCTCACTATTTCCAAAAAGTCCTATCTATACCTGTTTTCTGTATTCTAACCATATTTCTTTCAAAAAATTATGGCTCATTGTACAATACTCATTTTGGCCCAAATCTTTTTTTATATACCTTGTCAATGCATTGCTTCCAATTCATCATAGTTAGTTTCTTATATAGTCTACCCCCTCTTAAGCTAACTTAAATCTACTGAGCTCAGATGCTAAACTAAGGGACGAGGCAATGCAGCAGCACAAATCAAGTAACACAAACATCAATGACAAAAATTTCAAGCTGGCAAAGCAAGCTACAGTAAATCTAAATTACCAAGCAATTCAACATTACAACTAATATGAGGCAATGCGCAGCAAACAAGAAAAATAAATCAGTAGTAAAACTGGCTTAACAGCGTAATACAAAGTCAAATTCAGTAACATTATGCCTGGCAAACAGCAGAAGCAAAAAAAAAAAAAACCTTATCTCTAAACATGACATAGCTCAAGCAGAAAAAATATTACACTAAAAATGGCCATGTCTAATACCTATGTCACATCTTAACACTAGAGTGATGCATCACGATAACTTACTCTACCAAAAAAATTTACCAAGTAGTTGAAAAGAAAATTATGTATGCAGTTCCTGTTATTAGTCCCTTCTTATTGTTCTTTCCATTCCGAGAGCTCCTTTTTCGAAGAATGTGGGACATAAAGTAATTATTTAATAGATCTGTTGACAGAAAGTGTCCACATTAGCAAATGAATTTTTTTTTTTTTATTTATATAAAACCCATACTGCAACACAGCTGGAAACTAGATATCAAATGAAATAAGCAACTATGAAAGGCAAAGCATAAAAATATCAGTCAATAGTCATGTGACATTTCATAAGTTAGTAGAAAAATCTATCAACTAGAGAGACAGTAGTCATAATCAGGTGTATAGACATAAAAATATTTCTCGTCATTTCATTAGGCATCCAGTGTAATCATATGTTTTCAAGTTCGACCGTGTCGTTTTTACGATGCTTTCTACCCATGGAATGTCAGAAGCGAGGTTAATGGCCTCTTTTTTTCTCCACCTAATGGCTTTTTCTCTGGGCGGCTGGCCCAGCTGCACGCCACAACGCATTACATCAAGGTCACTTACCTTTCTTAACGAAATATTTACGACAGCAGTTTTCGCTACAGCGACAGTCTCATATAAAAATATTTCACAGGTCAAGAATTAGCGTTGCAAATCTGTAGAAACAAAATCCTATAAATATAAGTGTCCAAAAAAAATATTCGTCAGCATTGTGATACATTCACGCATTTACACACATTTCATAATTCTAAAAGTACGATTCTCGGTTTCCAACATACGTCTTCACAAGGCAGAGTTCCTAACCGCTACTCATTACTCCTTACCTTATTACACATATATATATTCGTCGACGCTTCTTTAATAATTCATCATATGAAATACGTAGCATAATCAAATTCCTCATATAGCATCAGCTTCTTGACCATAAACATACCTCAGCAGCATAATACACATCGTCGTCGTAAAAATATCATAACATCTCAGTCAATTCTCAAAATCGTCGTAGCTTCCTCCAATAATTTCAAAACCTAAAAAAATTCTCTGCTCATTTCAATAGTGTCATCTACCTCAAACGTACTTTAAAAATTATGATCCCATACCAAATACATCATTCAACGATCTCATAGTATCACAATGGTTCCGAAAAAATATGAGCATTTCACAAAGTACAGACAAAATACAATTTCATAAGTGTGAAGGTATCCAACTGCGTAATTGCGTAAACATCTGTCATTGATGTGGTAAAATAAATGTTTGTTTCTTTGTTAAATAATCGGATAGCTGTGTAATTTGTGTGTTAGAGAAATATGGTACCGATGTGTAAAGTTGTATAAGCAAATACCATATTAGCTAGGGCTCCTTGTGCTCGCCAAACACATGGTACACAAAGTAAGCGTGTACCCCCCTGAGGATACGTGTCCTGTAGCGCTAAACTGTGCGTCATGTTGTAAGATAATCTCTGTGGAAGTCTCGTAGTTATCGTCCTCCGAAAGCTAAGTTCTGCAGAAGTCAATGTACTTACCTGATGATACACAAAAGTGAAAAGCTTTGCGTATAGATATCTTAGTTATTACGCTTATTGTTGTGATGAAGAAAGTACTGTGCTGTAACGTATTGTTGTGCTACGGAAAAGGCTGCCTCATTGTTGCTATACCACAAAAGTTACTACTAAAACATGTTTTACTTTCCAGAAGAATTCAGAAAAACTGTGCAGATATAAAACAGATACACCGCAAAAGCAACAAGGTGAATTGTGTCACACATTAGTAGCGTCGTGATAAAATCGTGTAGCTGTCACATAAACTAACCACTGTGTCGTCTGGTATCTCTCAGAAAGCACCTTGAATCCATAATGCATTTGCAAGTAAACCAAAATGTTGCATTACAAAAAAAAGCAGATTATCTTTCAATAAACGGTTTTACATGTGAAATGTGGTGTAAACCTTTACTCTTCCTAGTACGCAGAGTTTCAACTTCAATGCAATTATGATGCGGTATACGTCGGTAAAGAATACTGGAATTTTTCTCAAGGTTAGCGCTATGTTATTTTTCTCGGAGCCAGCCGGCGCAGGTGTCTGCCTGCGGTGCGGGTCATTGTCTGCTTCTCCGTTGGCGCGCGTCGTTAGTGGGATTCGGAGACCTAACTTCTACAAATTCGCCTTGCCGAGAGGGCCCAGCTCTGTTATAATCCCGCCAGTTCTGATGAAATTCAGGTCTGTCGTTATGTCGGTAGTTTACATAGTTTCTTGTTTGTCGGTCATGTGGTGGAGAATTTCTCCCGGAATCGTAACTGCGCGCTGAACTGTTGCGTCTGAAAGTATTCTGTCTCCCTTGATAATAATAGTTCTGGTTACCATATTGTCTGTTTCTAAGGTAATCTCTGTGATAGTCATTACCGCGGAAAGGTGATCTTTCCCTGTAATTATTACTACTCTGCCAACGGTTGTCATACGGGTGGTGTCGGTTTTGGTCACGATTTGTGTTGTGAGAATAGCCTTGTCACGTCCAGTTATTATTTCTTTCATCGCGGAATTGCGACGGATGTGATCTGTAATTGTTGTGCTCGTGCGTTCCGCGATTGTCAGTGTTAATTTCTAATTCTTGTAAGAGTCCCTGAAATGCTTCAATGTCGTCTTTGCAACGTCCTGCCAAAATAATGTGTCGTAAATGTTCAGGTAATTTCATTAAGCAAATGCGGATGAGTTCTGAGGGGCTGTATGGGTTTGACAGGTACTGATTCTTGTGCAACATGTCTTCAAAATATTTCACAAGACTGGAAAATTCAGATTGTTCGAAATGTTTCATCATTATGATGCTATGTTTTACTCGGTCTTGTGTAGCTTGAGACCAATATGCTGAGAGGAAGGCATGATAAAAATCTCCTTCACTGTGACAATCGTGAATGACCGAACGCATTCTTACAGCTGGTTCATTCTCTAAATAGCCACACATAAATTCTAATCTGTGTTCTAACGACCAGTTGGGAGGAAAACAATGAGAGAATTGATGAAACCACGCTTGTGGATGAATGTCGTTGGCAGAATTTTTAAACGTTTTGAATTTACGTGTAGTAATGAACAGCTTATAGTCAAAGTCATCGTGTCGGTGAGTAGCATATCGGTCATTGTTAGGTCGTGTCGGCCGTTCCATCTCAAAATTCGGTGCACATTGCCAATTTCTTTCATAACTTCCGAAATGCCCTGTGTTCTTATTTTGTGGCTGTTCCATATTTCCAAGTCCCTCTTCCCGTATTGGGGCGCGAGTGTCCTCTGAAATACGTAATTCTTGTACTACTTGTGCCAACTGATCTTGCACTTCCCGGATTTGTCTTTTGTACTGTGTATTGATTTGATTTTGATTTTGTTTGAATTTTCTAATTTGTTCATACTCTTCAGTGTCAGTGAAGGCTACAGGTGTTGTGTCATTCAGATCATCATCTACCTTTGTAGATAAGTTAGTGAACTGATCTGAAAGTTCGGCTACTTTATCCGATAGTGTACTTATTTCCTCAGTGTGTTTTTCTGAACCAAGTTTCAGAGTATCTACTGTGTCCTTTAAGTTTTCCTGAGTTTTTGCAAGTTGCGTAACCGAATCGGTAGATGCAACTGAGTCAAATTTAGCTTGCAAGGTCTCATGATTTTCATGAACAGTAGTTTGCAGTTCTTTTATGGCTGCTTCGTGATTCTGTAATGCATTTTCATGCCGCGAAAAAATAGGTTGAAAATGCTCACAAATTTGTGTTTGTACGTCATTACAGGCTTTTTGACATTTCGATTCAATGTTATGTAACTCAGTAGTTAAATCTTCACGTGTTTGTTTAAGAGTTTGTTCCAATGAGTCTAACTTTTGTAGCTGTTGCTGTGTTTGTCTCTGATTTTGTTCCATTTGTTTCTGATTTTGTTCAATTGTGTCTAATTTTTGAAGCTTTTGCTGTGTTTGTCCCATTTGCTGTATTAATTGTAATAACAATGCACTGGTGTCTGGAACATGTTCCTCAGTGCTTTTCGGCAGTGCATTTGCACCGGCAACATTCACATTTTGACAAGCAGAAAATGTGTCTTGACTTATTTGAGAAAACGGTGAGGACCCAAATCCTGAATCCACAGCATTTCCGAGATTGTTTCCTGTCATTTCGGATTCCTGAGGCGAGCTGTCGCCGACCGATCGATCGATAATGCTTCCCTGTTCTCTAATTGTTTCGCTGTCTACACCATTGTTTGCCACCCGCTCCATTTCCCTATGCACAGTTACCAAATTACTACTTTGAATATTAGTTAAATTTACTTAATTAGTTAAATTTACTTTGGAGCCTAGTGTTACGTTTTTCACACGCCATTATTGTCACAGTATTTCACACGACAACACAGAAAAACACAATTTGAAGAGCAAAAATAAGAGAACACATTAACATAACACTGAAAATAATATCTAGTTAATTGCAGCTGCGAAATATTTGATGCAAATCTACATGCATGCCACAACTATTTTACTATACAACAATGAAAAACTACAACTACAATGGAGATTCTCTCTACAATTACGCGCTAGCAATAAACAAAATCTACACTAATTACACAAACTACAAGAAAAAAATCAGAAGATTCCAGTGAGGTATCCTAGGCTAAGGGTCGACATATGAAACGTCCCCTTTGAACAATTTTACACGACTGTGCTTAACCTGACACACAATATTTATAGCGCAACGCAATCTGACTTTCAAAATTCCCTACAAAAGAATGGCCCTGACTAACATTAAACTATACCTTTCACAAATCACTTACCTCACAAAAACCTTCGCTGCTCAAGCTACTGCAATACAGCGAGCGCCACTACTGCCAGCTAAATAAAAGATTCAAACTATGGAAGGCACTAACTACTGATAGGGATAGTTAGCAAATGAAAGATATTAATAGAGAACAAACAATGTATTTACCTTTATATCATCATTTATAAATGTAGCAGTTCATGACAAATTACAAAGCTCCACCATCTCTCTCCCCACATCCACCACTGCTGGCGGCTCACCTCCAACTGCGCAACGCTACGCGCTGTTCCCAGCCAGCTGCCTAACACTACAATGGCGAGTATTACAACAATGCAAAGCAGCCACAGACTGCACACAGCACAGCCAGTGATTTTCATACAGAGGTGGCGTTACCAATAAAAAACCTAAACAGCCTACTTACAAATTATATTAAAAGAAACGTAAATTAGTTACAAACTACGTCGAGCACATACATTACTCAACATGTAAACGTCACTTCAGATTTTCGGATCTAGATTACGTCATGTTCGATATGCCTGCCATCTTTTGCGTTAATGCGACACAGATGAATTGCGAAATTCTGCCTCACCCGCTGAACATCGATACTATCGCTAACTTCCTGGATGGCTGTTTTCAGCTCAGCATTGGTTTTTCGGTTATTGATGTACACCTTTACTTTAATATAGCTCCACATAATGGAGTCGCATGTGTTCAGATCCGGAGGATAATGTGACCAATCAGGGACCATGCCAGTGGCCTCTGGGTGCCCCAGAGCCAGAATTCGGTCCCCAAAGTGCTCCTCCAGGACATCAAGCACTCTCCTGCTCTTGCATAAACCACATCTTGTCGAAATCAGAGTCACTTCGGACAATGGGGATGAACCATCTTCCAGAACGTTCACGTACCAATAGGTAGTCACCATGTCATCAAGGAATATCCAACCGATTTTTCCGTAACGGGACATTGCACAGCACACGGTCACCCATTGAGGTTGAAGAGTCTTCTCGATCGCGAAAAGTGGATTCTCCGTCTCCGAAATGCACCAAATGAAAGAGGGCTTCGTCGCTAAACAAAACCATACTAATTCCAATCATGCCCCTCGCTCGATCATGCACATTGAACGTCCTAACGCAAACCGTTCAGAAATTACGACGATTATATTTCACATAGTTTAATAATTGTCACCCTGCATCTTTCCCTTCATCTACCGCGACGTTAAAATCTGGCAAAAGAAAAGAAAAATCACGAGGTAATACAAACACGATCGTAATTCGAATCTAAATTTTAGTGTAGCGTTGTAAGGAAATGAAATGTGGAAGATGAGATATTTTTTTCCTCTCCCGAGTCAACCTTTTCATCTTAGAGTAGCACTTGCAACAAACGTACTCAATTATTTTCTACACATATGCCACTATACAATACAAACGTCTCAAAAATGAGATCGACAGAAATTGCAAAATGGCTAAGCAGGGATGGCTAGAGGACAAATGTAAGGATGTAGAGGCTTGTCTCACTAGGGGTAAGATAGATACTGCCTACAGGAAAATTAAAGAGACCTTTGGAGAGAAGAGAACCACTTGTATGAATATCAAGAGCTCAGATGGCAACCCAGTTCTAAGCAAAGAAGGGAAGGCAGAAAGGTGGAAGGAGTATATAGAGGGTTTATACAAGGGCGATGTACTTGAGGACAGTATTATGGAAATGGAAGAGGATGCAGATGAAGATGAAATGGGGGATACGATACTGCGTGAAGAGTTTGACAGAGCACTGAAAGACCTGAGTCGAAACAAGGCCCCCGGAGTAGACAACATTCCATTGGAACTACTGACGGCCTTGGGAGAGCCACTCCTGACAAAACTCTACCATCTGGTGAGCAAGATGTATGAAACAGGTGAAATACCCTCAGACTTCAAGAAGAATATAATAATTCCAATCCCAAAGAATGCAGGTGTTGACAGATGTGAAAATTACCGAACTATTAGTTTAATAAGTCACAGCTGCAAAATACTAACGCGAATTCTTTACAGACGAATGGAAAAACTGGTAGAAGCGGACCTCGGGGAAGATCAGTTTGGATTCCGTAGAAATGTTGGAACACGTGAGGCAATACTAACCTTACGACTTAGAAGAAAGATTAAGAAAAGGCAAACCTACGTTTCTAGCATTTGTAGACTTAGAGAAAGCTTTTGACAACGTGAACTGGAATACTCTCTTTCAAATTCTGAAGGTGGCAGGGGTAAAATACAGGGAGCGAAAGGCTATTTACAATTTGTACAGAAACCAGATGGCAGTTATAAGAGTCGAGGGGCATGAAAGGGAAGCAGTGGTTGGGAAAGGAGTGAGACAGGGTTGTAGCCTCTCCCCGATGTTATTCAATCTGTATATTGAGCAAGCAGTAAAGGAAACAAAAGAAAAATTCGGAGTAGGTATTAAAATTCATGGAGAAGAAGTAAAAACTTTGAGGTTCGCCGATGACATTGTAATTCTGTCAGAGACAGCAAAGGACTTGGAAGAGCAGTTGAACGGAATGGACAGTGTCTTGAAAGGAGGATATAAGATGAACATCAACAAAAGCAAAACGAGGATAATGGAATGTAGTCAAATTAAATCGGGTGATGCTGAGGGGATTAGATTAGGAAATGAGACACTTAAAGTAGTAAAGGAGTTTTGCTATTTAGGGAGTAAAATAACTGATGATGGTCGAAGTAGAGAGGATATAAAATGTAGACTGGCAATGGCAAGGAAATCGTTTATGAAGAAGAGAAATTTGTTAACATCGAGTATAGATTTAAGTGTCAGGAAGTCGTTTCTGAAAGTATTTGTATGGAGTGTAGCCATGTATGGAAGTGAAACATGGACGATAACCAGTTTGGACAAGAAGAGAATAGAAGCTTTCGAAATGTGGTGCTACAGAAGAATGCTGAAGATAAGGTGGGTAGATCACGTAACTAATGAGGAGGTATTGAATAGGATTGGGGAGAAGAGAAGTTTGTGGCACAACTTGACTAGAAGAAGGGATCGGTTGGTAGGACATGTTTTGAGGCATCAAGGGATCACAAATTTAGCATTGGAGGGCAGCGTGGAGGGTAAAAATCGTAGAGGGAGACCAAGAGATGAATACACTAAGCAGATTCAGAAGGATATAGGTTGCAGTAGGTACTGGGAGATGAAGAAGCTTGCAAAGGATAGAGTAGCATGGAGAGCTGCATCAAACCAGTCTCAGGACTGAAGACCACAACAACAACAATGCCACTCTCTAACTTCCTCTACAGATTTTACTCTTTACGGCTCCCTCTAACTCTTGTCAGTATTTTCCACATACTCTCTTCCTCGCCGATTTTCGGAGAACCTCATCGTTATTTACTTTATCAGTCCACCTAATTTTCAACATTCTTCTGTAGTACAACATCTCAAATGCTGATGTTCTCTTCTGTTCCGATTTTCCCACAGTCCATATCTGCCAGACAATGCTCTGCTCCAAACGTACATTCAAAGAAGTTTCATCCAAGAAGAAAGTAGAAGTTCTGAAACGTGGTGCTACAGAAGAATGCTAAAGATTAGATATGTAGACAGTGCAATAAATGAGAAGGTATTGATTGGTACTGGATGGTGGAGGGAAAATACATTTTGGCATAACTCGATCAAAAATCAAAGGATTTCCTGGTAGGACACATTCTGAGACGTCACGAAAGCATCATTTTTTTCTTCGAAGTCTTCCACAGTCACATGTCTGAATAAATTATTATCCGTTTACAAGCCACGTCAGTTTGGATGAAACACTTGAACTTCGTATTGCAGACGGAGTCAATGATCTGGTAATGAGGTTCAGGTTGATGTGGGCTGTATCAGTTATTTGGAGATGAAGAGTGACACGGGACTGAGAAAACTGGACAGTCCACAATCGGTATACCAACCAGGAAAAATCGCCGTAAGCAATGAGGCAATCAGCCCAATACATCATCAGGCAGAAAAATCCGTTTGGTAAAACACCGTATCCTGCTGTGTAAATAAGTCCATAACTGCTGCTGCACATCCTCATTTAACAGGAACCGTATGAGTTACCGCTTCCTGTCCTCAGTTGGTAATTACTGGATTTAATTTAAGAGCTAATCGGAAACAGAAGTTCATCACTTGATGCACAAGTCCAAGTTCAAATTCCATCAGGACAATGCAACCTCAACTAACCTAAGAAAATGGCAAGAAAGAAAGGGCAGTTGGGCTACCTCCGCTAATGAAAGTCATCCGACCACCACCTCTTCCTATGAACTGGTGGGAAGTTTAAATTTTGGCATGAAGGTAAGTCAATTGGGGTGTCTCTGCTAACCTAGGAAAATGGTGGGAAAGAAAGGGCAGTTCCAGTAGCCTAAGTCACCAGACCGCCATCTCCTCCTATGAATTGGCTGGAATTAAGTCTTTATTATTTTGCATTTGCCAGTCTTTATTTAAACAAATTGATGCAGTAAACCCATCCAGTGTGTTTGCCATGAGGTCCAGACTCCAACTGACCTAGTACACAGTACTGCCACCAGATGGCACTATCATCCCTCTCACCTGTTCGACCGCATTCTCTCTTCTATGCGCATAATGACGTCACAGACCGTGTTCTAGAAATATGCTGGAGATTCTAACGGAACACGTGTGGTGTGTAGCTGATGTATCGCTCATGTAGAAATATGAACCAAATCGAACTCTCGGGAATTCTATAGTGTCCCACAAATACTTAACGTTTGCTTTCTTGGTCATCATTCATACATGATGTAGCACCACCCATCCCCACACCTAGACTGCATCGATCATATGGCTGCTGCATCAATGACGTGATTCGACGTCATAGAAGCTATGTAAGTCAAGCCACAACCGAACTCGCCCTCATTCCGCTTCTGTGCTTCTCAGAGTTTCTCAGAGCTCTGCAGATTGATCCTTCGAGGTCTATCGATTGTACTTCAATCAACGTGAAGCATACCGTCAGCAGCACCAGCGACAGCAGCAGCAATGGCAATCGCCTCCGAGAAGATGAAGATCAATTATCTGGTAAGTACTTTTTCCACATTCAAATATCCATTGGACCACAGTCCACAAGCTGTTGTGTCATTTAAAGGATTGCGTCCGTGTTTTGTGTCGTGCCAGATGTTTTCGGTGTTCAATTATCTGTTTGGACCACATTCCACAGACTGCTGTGTCCTTTAACGAATTGAGTCTGGGTTATGTGTTGTGTCAAATGTTTTCTGTGTTCAAATATATGTTTCGACCACAGACTGTCGCGTCGTTTAACGCATTGTGACTGTGTGTTCAATGCCTGTGTGCTATAGAAATTATATTCCATACTGGATAAAATGTCAATATTTTCCATCTTTGTAGAATTCATCCCTCGCATGCTGGTGGAGCTGGTCCATCAGCTAGAGGTTGAGAAGGCTGAAACACTTCGAAAATGTAAGTACATTTGTAAAACACAGTTGTTAGATAAAATAATTTCGTGTAATATATAGGAGTGTTCTAAGTGCATACATTGAGTTGTGTGAGACATTTTCTTTTCTTTCTAGATGATTCTATGGATAGGGAGGAAGTCACCAAGGATGCTATGCACAGACGAAGGCAGGGTGAAATCCTTGATTGGGTTCATCAGATGGCAGCTGCTGCAGAGTAAGAATAATCCGAAAGATGTGACCATCTGACTCTTTTAGATAAGGCCGAGGAGATACCAGGGTGGGTAGGAGACCTCAGTGAATGTGCTGTTAATTTGCTCAAGCCATGGAGCCAGAGTGGGGAAGGTGAATATCTTCGAACTCTATCTATCTGCGCAAGAGACGGCAGCTGTGGCTGCAGCACCTGCCGATGCACCGCCGCAAGCCCTCTGGCGCCCATGGGCAACTCAGCAGGCGGAGGAAGAAGAAGAAGAAGAAGAAGAAGGGCATCTGTCTCCCACCTCCCAGGTCGGTAATGGGAACCATCGCCACAGCCCGGTTGTTCCCACCAGCCATCACCGCCACCGCCATCTCAGACAGTGCGCCCCCGCCCTCAGCGAAAGGTATCTGCACCTTGGTGCATACCCCTACCCTCAGCAGACAAGCGCTCACCAGCCCCGTCATCGACAGGATGGACCCCTAGTTGTAGCATTTGTAATAGTAATATTGATTATTCCATGGCTAGCAGTAGTGCTCTCCCCCATCCTATAGGTAGTGAAGTACTTCAGAATAACGGTATAATGAACCCTCTAGAATCCTCAGCAGTTGCTAGGGCTTTTGAGGGCGCGTCTCATTCACAAGGATTGAGAATCCCAGAAGGAGGTATCGCGACCCTGTCGGGTTTTTAGATGCATGCCTCCCTGTCTTGGTGATGAAGCTCATTAAAGTCCTAGATGATCCGAAATTTAGTGCCATTAAATGCAGCACAGTACTCTGCTGCGAGCTGAATCACCCACCTAAACATCCAGGTGATGCAGAGGCTACAACTCTGCACTGTATATGGGGTGATAATGGCATTATTTCTCGGAGCGCATCCATTACTGAGAGGTATCATAAATCCACTTTGAACGCTATTATGGAGATGGAGGTTCGAGGATCCGCTGAAGTGGCCTGCCATATGCCACAGCTTGACATCCGTATACATGTCTATGATCCAGTTATATCAAGCTACCTGAGGATATTAAGAAGAAGCATGCATGTGTTAATGTCGAAAATCGAGATGGGAATACTTGATTTGCATTTTCAGTCCTGGTTTGCGAAAGAAATTACAAATAGAGAGATCATCCTGAGTGTATGAACAGTTACAAAGTCCATGATATTAAGAGTAATTATAACTTTGATGGTCTAGAGTTCCCCGTCAAGATTCAGGACAAAAACTTGAGGCGCAGAATACTGGCATTTCACGTTCAGGGCCTGGAGAAGAAAAGCAAGTCGGATGAGCAAGACAAGCACACCGTCGTCGACCTCCTCTGTTTCTCAAAATTTCCAGGTGAGAGTGACATGCATGTAAACATGCTGCTCTTCTCTGAAGGTGATAACTATCACTACGTGTGGATCAAAGACATATCCCACCTCCTTTCGTCGCAGCTAATTAAAACAACATATATCCTTAAGGTGTCTGAATTATTTTTCAACAGACGAGATATTGGCAATACATCTATTAGATTGTGCTTCCAAGGACCCGGTACGTGTTATTATGCCCACAGAGGAAAATAACTTCATTAAATTTCAAAATGCTCACCACCAGCAGCGATGTCCATTTGTAGTGTACACTGACTTTGAATGCCTGCTGGCTCCTAATACTCACTGCGAAGGGAACCCCTTAATCTCACATACAACAAAAACACGTACCTTATGTGACAGCGTACCAATTTGTATGAGGATATGATTCTAAACTTAAAGCTACGATTCATATGTCGGGGACGATCCTGCAGTTTGGCTTCTGACTGAGCTTGAAAAACTTTTATGGGAAGTTGATAAACTCTACAGCACCATCATTCCCATGACTATGACATGTCTAGAGAACCAGCAAAACTGTCTTTCACCTGCTAGATACACACACCACAATCCGTGTTCCCTCAACTAAATAAAGGCTCGAAATGGGCAGAAGCAATGAACCGAACAATCTACATTGGGGGGACTAATGGCCCAACGCAAACACACGTCCATATTGAATCTTCTCAAATTTGTATTCGATCACGAAAGCTATTCAACACGTACTAAGCATTAGTTCGCTATTCTGGCATCTAGAGGACGGCAAAGTTAACTGATCTACATTCCTACCATCAAACAGGCCTCTCCATTCAGACAGATCGCACTGTTAGTGGGAAACGTGAATCATTCCCACCACCGACCACGCATAGACAGAATCATCCTAGAAAACAGGTCACATATATGTTTTATCATTGTACTCAAAATTAAATTTTACGATCATGGTCTCAATTGTACGACATTCGACAATGAGCGAGGTATCAGAAATACACCCTGTTGACGGCTCCGTCTCTGGAAATAGAAATATCTGTACCATTCTGATGACTTGACATCACAGTATTCCACAGCCATCTCCTCTGCACATGTCGGAACACAAACACATACTTTACAAGCTTGATACTCAAGGCGAATCTATCCTACTACTACTTAGTATAATACTTTCTCAATTCGCTATTTTCGTTAACAGGTTCTGTTAGGACAAGAATTTCCATGCAGACAAGCTGAGACATCAAAAAATCAGATGTTAAGTATTTCTGGGGCACTATACAATTTTCGAGAATTCGACTTGGTTCTTATTGTAGATAGCAATGTGGTTTGAGTATAACATTGAGAGAGTTGTTAGATGCACTTGCAGTTGTTTGTAGCTATGCGCGCACACTTCATGGCGATGTGTCAGTCATGATGTGCAGTTAAGCTTGGTTAGACGCAGCTCGTATGTTCCGTTAGGATCGCTAGAGAGAAAGCTGCCTGTGCTATTTCGTAACATCAGTATGCGTGTCACACACTTGTCGCAAGTGAGGGGATGACGTCAGCAGCGGTGAACACACATGCGCATGGTCCAGAAAATGACTTGGTGCTTATTTCGAAAGATATGTGATGTCAGTATAACAGTCGAAGAAATTTCACATGCCGTCAGCAATGGTGTGAGGGTGATGGCTCACGCCGGCTTGCTTCCAGCAGTGGCTCATGGCAGGGTCGATGTGTGCGCTCTCTTGGAGTGTCTGTGCTCTGCAAATGGATCTTCGCTCTCATCTGGTCATGTCAGCAACGGTGCCTAGGTGAGCACATATTTTGAGCGGAAATTCTCAGGTGTAAAGTACGAGAGGGATGATGCCACCCCATGCCTGCGGGCACCTGTGCATGATATGACAGCTTCTGATGCATCTCGACGTCTGGGAGTGTGTGGAGTAGCCTTCTGTGCACCCCAATGGACAGAGAGTGGCAGGCGGTGTCTGCACATGTATGTTGCATGATTTTGCCAGCAGGTCTGCAGGCTGCGCTATGCATTATTTGTACAGTTCGCGAGCACTGAGCATGTCTAGACATCAGCGTGCTGCATTATATAGGAGGAGTTTGCGTGTGCGTACTGAAATTTTTTCAGTAATTTAGCAGTTGTGACTCTCCAAGCTTTCCCAGCGGATGTGTTGTAAATAGTATTCACAGGTTTGCCGCCGGATTATGTTGTGCAAATTTCACAATATTTCCTCGTAGCAACTGTAGCAACTGTCCGACATCTTCAGGTGGTTCAACCTTGCTCATGGCTAGGTACGACTCTTGTACCTAGCCATGAGCACGGTTGAAGCACCTGAAGATGTCAGACAGTTGCTAGGTACGACTGTCATACCTAGCCATGAGCAAGGTTGAACCACCTGAAGATGTCGGACAGTTGCTCCAAGGAAATGTTGTGGAATTTGCACAACATGATCCGGCGGCATACCTGTGAAGACTAGTTACAATTTAGTAGTTGCTTGCATGTTCAAATCGTTCAAATGGCTCTAAGCACTATGGGACATAACATCTGAGGCCAACAGTCCCATAAACTTAGAACTACACTCCTGGAAATGGAAAAAAGAACACATTGACACCGGTGTGTCAGACCCACCATACTTGCTCCGGACACTGCGAGAGGGCTGTACAAGCAATGATCACACGCACGGCACAGCGGACACACCAGGAACCGCGGTGTTGGCCGTCGAATGGCGCTAGCTGCGCAGCATTTGTGCACCGCCGCCGTCAGTGTCAGCCAGTTTGCCGTGGCATACGGAGCTCCATCGCATTCTTTAACACTGGTAGCATGCCGCGACAGCGTGGACGTGAACCGTATGTGCAGTTGACGGACTTTGAGCGAGGGCGTATAGTGGGCATGCGGGAGGCCGGGTGGACGTACCGCCGAATTGCTCAACACGTGGGGCATGAGGTCTCCACAGTACTTCGATGTTGTCGCCAGTGGTCGGCGGAAGGTGCACGTGCCCGTCGACCTGGGACAGGACCGCAGCGACGCACGGATGCACGCCAAGACCGTAGGATCCTACGCAGTGCCGTAGGGGACCGCACCGCCACTTCCCAGCAAATTAGGGACACTGTTGCTCCTGGGGTATCGGCGAGGACCATTCGCAACCGTCTCCATGAAGCTGGGCTACGGTCCCGCACACCGTTAGGCCGTCTTCCGCTCACGCCCCAACATCGTGCAGCCCGCCTCCAGTGGTGTCGCGACAGGCGTGAATGGAGGGACGAATGGAGACGTGTCGTCTTCAGCGATGAGAGTCGCTTCTGCCTTGGTGCCAATGATGGTCGTATGCGTGTTTGGCGCCGTGCAGGTGAGCGCCACAATCAGGACTGCATACGACCGAGGCACACAGGGCCAACACCCGGCATCATGGTGTGGGGAGCGATCTCCTACACTGGCCGTACACCACTGGTGATCGTCGAGGGGACACTGAATAGTGCACGGTACATCCAAACCGTCATCGAACCCATCGTTCTACCATTCCTAGACCGGCAAGGGAACTTGCTGTTCCAACAGGACAATGCACGTCCGCATGTATCCCGTGCCACCCAACGTCCTCTAGAAGGTGTAAGTCAACTACCCTGGCCAGCAAGATCTCCGGATCTGTCCCCCATTGAGCATGTTTGGGACTGGATGAAGCGTCGTCTCACGCGGTCTGCACGTCAAGCACGAAAGCTGGTCCAACTGAGGCGCCAGGTGGAAATGGCATGGCAAGCCGTTCCACAGGACTACATCCAGCATCTCTACGATCGTCTCCATGGGAGAATAGCAGCCTGCATTGCTGCGAAAGGTGGATATACACTGTACTAGTGCCGACATTGTGCATGCTCTGTTGCCTGTGCCTATGTGCCTGTGGTTCTGTCAGTGTGATCATGTGATGTATCTGACCCCAGGAATGTGTCAATAAAGTTTCCCCTTCCTGGGACAATGAATTCACGGTGTTCTTATTTCAATTTCCAGGAGTGTACTTAAATCTAACTAACCTAAGGACATCACACACATCCATGCCTGAGGCAGGATTTGAACCTGGCACTGTAGCAGCAGTGCGGTTCCAGACTGAAGCACCTAGAACCGCTCAGCCACAGCATCTGGCGTTTGCGTGTCTGTAGAGCGTTATGTAGGATTAGTTTACAGGTCTGTGGGCTGTATGGCGTGATCCTAAGCATGTCCAAGCGTGTGTTTTGTATCAGTGCCATAAATATACTATCTTTCAAAATCCATTCCTAAATAAATTGTTCAAAAATAAATACACTCCTTCCCTACTCTCTCCAGCACCCCAGTACACGCTGTTTCCGCGCCACTTTCCCCCTCCAGACCACCATCTTGGTTTCAGGAGGGATAACAGCACCATCAGGTGGCAGTACTGTGTACTGGGTCAGTTGGGCTCTAGATCTCATGCCTGCAAAATAAAGACTTATGTCCACCACAGAGAGAGTCCTTTTTCTGCCATTTCCCCCATTTCCCCCATTTCCCCCATTATGTCACAGAACGGACGACAGCGCTCTCTGGTGGTGGCACTGTGTACTAGACCTGGACCTTGTGGCGAACACACTGTTTCCTGCCATCTTGCATATTGGTACTTGTGTCATCAGCTGATGTCATAGTGACCATCTTGGATTTTGTCATGGATGAGAGAGCCCTCTGGTGGTCGTACTGTGCACTAGGTCAGTTGGAGTCCAGACCCCATGGCGACCACACTGTTTCCCGCCATTTCCCACCACCATCTTGGATTATGTCACAGGAGGGATGACGACACGCTCTGGTGGTGGTATTGTGCACTAAGTCAGTTGGAGTTCAGACCTTGTGGTTACCACACTGGTTGGCTGTACTGCATGAAATTGTTTTAAAAAAACTGGCATGCAAAGTAATAAAGACTTATGTCCAGCACTGGTTGAGTCCTTCCCCACACCATTTCCTAGGACAAGATGGCGGTTGGATGACTTAGGTTAGTGGAGGTAGCCCAAGTGCCCTTTCTTTCTCTCCATTCTTTTTAGGTTAGTACAGATACGCGAATTGACCTATCTTTGATCCAAAATTCAAACTTCACACCAGTTCATAGGAGGAGGTGGAGGTCGGGTGACGTAGGTTAGTGGAGGTAGCCCAATTGACCTATCTTCCAACCAAAATCAGATGACGTTACGACCGCCATCTTGGATGATGTCATTGCCACCATCTTGGATAACGGTACTTTGGGGTAGAAAGGCCTTGCTCCAATACTACCATCGACAACGACTTCCAACTAAGTGACATGTCAACTTTATTGTTTCCAACTGAAATCACAGACCTGCTTAATTTGTAGAATGAAGGCTTTCATGACCGGGTCACATGGCTGTTGATATACTTTCTGGGATGTGATGTCGTGGTCCAAGAACTTTTCTGCTCCTTACGTTTCGTCCAGCGCAGTCCTGGACGAAACGTAAGGAGCAGAAAAGTTCTTGGACCACGACCTCACATCCCAGAAAGTATATCAACAGCCTGCTTAATTGCTCTCTTACATCATCCATTTGTGTGGTCTTACTGTGTAAACTGTGTTGTTGGGAGTACCCCACAGAAAGAAACCTAGAATAGTTAAATCTGGAGATCGAGTGGGGTAGTCCACATACCCTCTTCGTCCTATCCATCTGGCAGGGAATGTATGATTGAGAAATGCCCTCACATCCAGGTGAAAGTGAGGTGGCGCCCCTTCCTGTTGAACCAATAATCTACATTTCCAAATAGAACATTAAGACCAGGAGTTATCATTTCCAACATTCCAAGTACGAGTCGCCCGTGACAGTGTTGTCAAAGAAGTACGGCCTGATTAACCCTCTAGATGATAGACCACACCAGACTTTTACTCCTGGCAGTTTAACATGCCTTTTCTCGGTTGCTTATGGATTTTCCCTAGCACAGTACACGAAATTATGGCGGTTAATTGTTCCATCGGTTCATCTGACCAAAGAATTTGATCTTGGAAACGTTGCTCTTCTTCACATTTGTTAATGAACCACTCACAAAATTCGCTTCGCCTATCAGGATCATCGTCGTTAAGAGCATGAAGAAGTCTTGGAATGTAAGGCTTAAAGTTCTGAGACCGCAAAATTCTATGAACACTGCTTCTGCATATCCCATTCTCACGAGAGCATTGCCTCACAGATTTCTTCGGGGGTTGTGTGCATGCCTAGATTACTGCACTAACACTCTCGTAGTCTGTTGCACTTCTCTTTCGTCCGCTATGTCCCTTGTTCATATCGTGCACCTTTCCTTCGATTTCAAACTTATCTCTGATTCTTTTAATTGTTACTCTTGTCGGTGGGGGTTTTCCAAATTCAACTCTCAAACGTCGGCGTATCGCACTCTCATTCTCTGTTTTCTACGTTCACAGGTTCGAATCCTGCGTAGGGCATGGATGTGTGAGATGTCCTTACGTTAGTTAGGTTTAAGTAGTTTCAAGTTCTAGGGGACTGATGACCACAGATGTTGTCTCATAGTGCTCAGTGCCATTTGTACCATTTGAACCATTCTCTGTTTTCCAGTAACACTTTAGCAGCAATTTCCCGTTGTTCAAACGATAACGCCATGTTTGCTGACAATCCTGAAACAAAAGAAAGCATTGTGATGTTTTTCACCGCCTTCTAAATTATTAGCCATAAATACTGTATTTCTACCCCCTTTAATTCAAGAGATATTTTGTTTCAAAGAGTTTATACATTATTTTGGGATACCCTGTATATCTAGTCCATTGGATTACTGAATGCAGAGAAAGTGAGGCGCACACTGTGCTGAACTCTTTACATAGTGACGCCATAGATGTCACTACGGAGTAGAGAGCTTTTATTTAGGTCTTTACTTTCTGCAAAGAAGGCGAACGCAATCTTATGAATGTAATTAGCGATCGTGTTAACCCTGATACGGTTTTTAAAATATTTCCATTTCTTGAGATATGTAAACGAGCATTGGGTAACAACGTCTGCAATTCTCTAGCTACAAGGAGTAATGAGTGCTATTTTATTAATAGAGTAATAGACGAGAAAAGACTGAAATTGTAATCTAGTGGCGGTATTGAAACGCCCAGCCTAAACAAACGTTACCTACATAGTTTATCTATTATCGAATCGATGTAATTCTAAGCGTAAATTTACTATGGAGGAAACTAAAAAACAACAGAATATGGCACTAAGCACATGAATACAATATATAAGTAAACAGTCACATCAAATTTGATTTTCGTAACTTTAATCGTATATCAGCATTCATTTAAACATCGATGAATTGCTGATACGTCCAGATCGATTGCTTGCAAGACCAGAGAATTTTGGTCCACGGGTTATACTTCCATCGCGGACATGATGTTGTAATAGAAATGATGGATCATCATAGAATGCAATCTTAAAACATTATAAAGCTATGTCTTCACGACGCGGTAGTCTGTAGCGTGAGGCATACAATGTTAGCCACCACTCACAGCTGGAAGACGGAAACAGTTCTAGGCCATTTCCTTCTGTCATGCTATCATGGACTTCGCATAGAGATATATGCTAATACTACCCAGCCTTAAGGCGTTCCAAGGAAAGTCTTTCTCCCCAGCATCCCAGATGCGCGCAAATATGCAGATTTTAGCACAATATCTCTTTCTGAACACAGTCATTGTGTAACTCAGGATGGTGTTATATCTGTATGAGATCTTTAAAAAATATCCTTGTCATCATGTGGTCTGCAGGGGGATTATGTTGTTGGTGTCCCAGTCAGAGGGGAACGCCGTCAGATAAACAGATACCTACAAGCACTCACATACCATACCTCTTTCTGACTGTTACTGTGTATCAACTAGCAAGGATTGTGTTCTCTGTTGCAAGATGAGTAAGGAGGATACGTCTTAAATTATAAAAGTTCACTGCCTCTTATATAAGGAGTTTCCTGGACTAGGGACGTAAGTGTTGTTATGACCTTTTTTTTTTTTTAATGAACGTGCCGATTCGGTTCATCTATGTTTCAGTTAACCACCTTGAAACTTGCAGTTCGATATATTTCATGCAACCGTAGAAACCAGTTTTCAGAAGACGGGATGTGACAGTCAACGTTTGATAGTCAGCTTTCGCCTTCCTTGCTAATAGTTTGCTACCGATATTTACTGCGTGACTGTAACGAACGTGTTACTGCAAATTGTATTAGGAAATGAGTGAAGTACGTTAATCAGAGTTAGAATGTTTTTAAAGGCAGCAAGAAGAATAGAAATAGTAATAATAGTTTGTAGACATCAGGAAGAGATCTTTGTAACAAGAAAAAATGGGTCTGTTATTCTTTGCTGTCGAAAGGAGAGTAGTGCAGCAGTGACTTCTGTTGTCCAGGTAATTGTGTTTCATCTGTTTTGTAGTTCAAGTGATAAAGTTCAACAGGCTACATGTCTACCAGATTAAAGAGATAACCGGGGCAACTACAATGAAAGAACAAAGAAAATATGTGGGTTTGTTCATTGCCTGGCCAGGACTGTAACCTGGCCTTCTACAGGTACTTTGTTTCAACTATGCACAGCATATCAGAAAAACATTTTAGAATTCTCCAGAAAAAGATTACTCATGTAGGAGGAAAGAAGAGTCAAGCATGAAAATAGGTCTCATGAAATAATATATGTTTTGGAGTGTGTAAATGATCTTTTCTTGACCATACCTCATTCAAACTCATGTTATTCTGGATCTAAAATAAGTAAATTTTACTTTGATTAACCAAGTTGAAGGTCAATATAGTTCACAATCTTTAAACAATTCTGCCATTTAAAGTATGGCCGAAAAGTCAATATCAAATACCATGTATTTTAACTTTTTTACATCTTAAACTATCATGCATATGACCAAGCTCTGACGCTTAAGATTTTTGCTGTGAAGTGACAACAAACCTTAAATTTGAAGAAAATCAGATTGCTAATTAGCTCGGAAACTACTCATAGAAGTTAATGCTCAGCACAAGCTACCCTGTAATCCGCTTGCAACCCTCTTCAGACTGTTTCTCATCACTGAAGTTTCCAGCAAAGGATGCAAAACTATGTCACCGATTCGATACCTTAATATATTATATTCAAACTTCAAATATTTACAGGGGTATGAGAAGTTATATAAATAAGTGTGCACAGATGGTCACCGTTTGAAGAGAACCCGGAACAGGTAACTACAATGTTTTTTTACGTACAAAGATTTTATTTTCTGGAGCCAAAAAGTGGTGTGTAGGTAGGGCATAGAGGGAAGTACTGTGAATAGTTCAGTGACGGGGTATTTCTCATCAGAATCGGCAGCAAAACAATTCAGAAAACAGTAGTTTAGGCATAGATGATGAACTAGCAGGCAGAAGATGACGAGACAGAGAAGGTATGTTATATGAAAATATTGAGTGAGAAATTCAGTGGGTAAAAGGAGGTGACAATATAACATGATGGATTGTAGCGCGGTTGTACGGGAATGAGTAGAAGTAGAGTACATCGTTGTCAGACAAACATTCCAAAATCGGATATTGAACTGGAGACGTTCCCCGGAACAGATATAGACTCAGATTACAATTACGAAATGATGAAGAGTAGACTGAAGTCTAAAATGATTGATCGAAAGAATCAGTGTGGAAGGAAGTGACATACTGAAGTAATGAGAAAGGGTGAGATTTGTTTGAATTTCGCCAAAGCTTTTGGATATTGCGAAAAATTCAGTAGGCAGTTCAGTTGAAGAGGAGTGTACATCTCTAAAAAGGCAAAAACAAATATTGGAAAGACAAACGTAGGTACCAGGTAGGTATCTGCGAAGAAAATTTGTGTTAGAGATGAAATCAGTTGATGCTCGAAAGTAGGAGTAGATAGCAACATGGCAATATAATTCACTTAGGAATAAAATAAATAGGTAGTGCAGTGCAGCCAAAGTGAATGACAGCACGAAAAATGTAAGGAAGCTGATCGTCGGAAGGACTGATTGAGCAAGTAGAAAGCTAAAACAACTTTCAGTGAAATTAAAAGCAAGGGCGGCGACATTAAGTGTGCAATTGGAGTTCCACTGTTAAATGCAAAAGAGAGATCAGATACGTATAAAACTACATTGTAGGCTGCTAGGAAGGGAAGCGATTGTCTCATGACGTTATTGAAGAAGAAATTGGAGTCGTTATGGAAGAAACAGGGGATCCTTGATCAGAGTCATAATTTAAAAGAGCGTTGGAAGACTAATATTAAATAAGGCAGAAGGGATTGACAACATTCCATCGAACTTACTGAAATCGTTGGGGTTAGTAGCAAACAAACGACTATTCACGTTGGTGTAGACTTTGGGGAAAACACCATCCACAAGATTCTGAAGTTACAAAGGGCTGAAAAGTGCGAGAAGAGTAGCACAGTCACTTTAACAGCTCTTGCAACTAAGTTGCTAACAAAAATAATATACATGGTAAAGAAATTTGAGGATCTGTTATATGACCATCGATTTGGCTTTAGGAGGGTAAATGCGGCAGAGAGGCATTCCCATTGATAACAGAAGCAAGAATGAAGAAAAATCGGAAGACGTTCGTAGGACTTATCAAACAAGGAATAGCGTTCGACAATGTAACATGCTGCAAGGTGTTCGAAATTCTGAGGAAGTTAGGAGTAACTTTGAGGGAAAGACGAATATGATGTTGTTGTTGTGGTCTTCAGTCCTGAGACTGGTTTGATGCAGCTCTCCATGCTACTCTATCCTGTGCAAGCTTCTTCATCTCCCAGTGCCTACTGCAACCTACATCCTTCTGCATCTGCTTAGTGAATTCATCTCTTGGTCTCCGTCTACGATTTTTACCCTCCAATACTAAATTGGTGATCCCTTGATGCCTCAGAATATGCCCCACAAATTTCTCTTCTCTCCAATTCTATCCAATACCTCTTCATTAGTTTTGTGATCTACCCATCTAATCTTCAGCTTTCTTCTGTAGCACCACATTTCGAAAGCTTCTATTCTCTTCTTGTCTAAACTATTTATCGTCCACGTTTCACTTCCATACATGGCTACACTCCATACAAATACTTTCAGAAACGACTTCCTGACACTTAAATCTATACTCGATGTTAAAAAATTTCTCTTCTTCAGAAACGCTTTCCTTGCCATTGCCAGTCTACATTTTATATCCTCTCTACTTCGACCATCATCCGTTATTTTGCTCCCAAAATAGCAAAACTCATTTATTACTTTAAGCCTCTCATTTCCTAATCTAATTCCCGCAGCATCACCCAATTTACTTCGACTACATTATATTATCCTCGTTTTGTTTCTGTTGATGTTCATCTTATATCCTCCTTTCAAGAGACTGTCCATTCCGTTCAGCTACTCTTCCAGGTCCTTTGCTGTCTCTGACAGAATTACAATGTCATCGGCAAACCTCAAAGTTCCTAGTTCTTCTCCATGGATTTTAATTCCTACTCCGAATTTTTCTTTTGTTTCCTTTACTGCTTGCTAACATCAGGGATAGGCTACAACCCTGTCTCACTCCCTTCCCAACCACTGCTTCCCTTTCATGCCCCTCGGCTATTATAACTGCCATCTGGTTTCTGCACAAATTGTAAATAGACCTTCTCCTCTGTATTTTACCTCTGCCACCTTCAGAATTTGAAAGAGAGTATTCCAGTCAGTATCGTCAAAAGCTTTCTCTAAGTCTACAAAGGCTAGAAACGTAGGTTTGCCTTTCCTTAATCTATCTTCTATGATAACTAGTATAGCCAGTATTGCCTCGCGTGTTCCAACATTTCTACGGACTCCAAACTGATCTTCCCCGAGGTCGGCTTCTAGCAGTTTTTCCATTCGTCTGTAAAGAATTCGTGTTAGTATTTTGTAGCCGTGACTTATTAAACTGATAGTTCGGTAATTTTCACATCTTCTTTCTTTGGGATTGGAATTACTATATTCTTCTTGAAGTCTGAGGGTACTTCGCCTGTCTCATACATCTTGCTCACCAGATGGTAGACTTTTGTCAGGGCTAAATCCCAAGGCCATCAGTAGTTCTAATAGAATGTTCTCTACTTCCGGGCCTTGTTTCGACAGGTCTTTCAGTGCTCTGTCAAACTCTTCATGCAGTATCATATCTCCTATTTCATCTTCATCTACATTCTCTTCCATTGCCTTAATATTGTCCTGAAGTACATCACCCTTGTATAGACCCTCTATATACTCTTTCCACCTTCTTGCTTTCCCTTCTTTGCTTTGAACTGGGTTTCTATCTGAGCTCTTGATATTCATGCAAGTGGTTCTCTTTTCTCCAAAGGTCTCTTTAATTTTCCTGTAGGCAGTATCTATTTTACCCCTAGTGGTATGCGCCTCTACATCCTTACATTTGCCCTCTAGCCATCCCTGCTTGGCCATTTTGCACCATTTTGCACCAGTGGTAACACCGGAGCAGAAGAGATCTAATGCTGCAAAAAAATAATGAATATTTGGTAGACTGATGATAAGGTGAGTGATAATTAGGTTTTTGTCACAGAATCAGCGGAGAAAGGAACATGAAGAGGTTGGGATTGGAGAGGGACATGGGGCGGGCACCATCAAGAAAGTGAGAAGACACACGCCCCAAAAGAGAAAGAGAGAGAGAGAGAGGCTGGGGTTAGGTTTTTCAGGGATTTTTACTTCCTGTGAGATTCCTCCCATTGCTCGTTGCTAAGTACAGGCTCAAGTTGTAGGCATGGCAGTTCCCATGGCAGAGGACAGCTGATAACCGGACGCCGAATTAAGCCCTCGACCATTAAGAGAATGGGAGGATGGTCATCTGATGTCTCAGTAGATGCGAACAGAGTGTCTGGCCAAAATTCGCACTCTCTGAAGCCACATTCCGACCTAGCAACCCGCTTTTCCTGCGTTTCCTAGATCGACTGCATCTTTGATCCGTAATGGCTCCCTTCAGATATTTGACTTATTCCCTGAGTTCGCCTTATGTACTCCCAGTTCTGTAATAAATCTGGCAGTGAATGTAACAGATGTTTCTGTTCTTCTCTAAAAGTTATTCCTTCTGATTTAGGGCGTCCATACCCGGAGGTAGGTGCAATACTCCGCTTGTAAATAAGAAACAGATTGGACTGATGAAAGTCAATGTGAATGGTGAACCAGTTACCGAATTTATCAGCCTACGTAGTAACATCGTTGCATTCGAGTCATAGTCAGGAAATATATGCTCACATCTGAGGGTATAAAACAGCATTCTGTTAAGTATTTAAGCGTTGATAGTTGCCATCATTGCGCGTTGAATTCTAAAACAACCAAACAGGGCTTAATTCAATCAAAGCGCCATGTAGCTTCTATCGTTAAACAGCACAACTTTAGTTTATCGGCACAAAAAGATAAGCGTTTTACACTTCCAGATTATGTGAATAACTTAGCTTGGGTTGACTATCATCTCAAAAATAATGATAAGGGTGATGCTGATCTATTTTATTATGTATTTTTTAAAGTGTGAAAATTATTAAATAAGAATTCTAACTGTTTTGACAGTGTGTGTGAAAGATGTTAAAACACTAAATGTGATCCGCATTTGATTTGATAGCACTTTATGGGTGGGAGGTGGTCAGTACCTTTTGAAAAATGTAAAAAAAATTAAATTTGATAAAGGGCATCATATTCGCCGTTTACTGTAGGGATTATTTATTTCACAGTTTCAGATTCAACCTTTGGTCCATTATCAAGTGGTACTGAAAGGAACAATATGTAAAAATAAAGCAGTGAGTGTATATACAGATTAACACAAACATGTCTCGTAGACATTAGCACATTACAAAAAAGATGAAACTAATCCATCACTTTCATTTTGCTTCAGCACTTTAAAATGCTCCGACATGTACACATGTCATCGTAAAAACTGTATAAGTACTGTAACGTCAGACAAGATCATTTGTGAAATGATGTCAATTACGTGAACTGTTACGTGTGTTAACACCCTTTGCATAAATCACTGCAAATTAATGTTCTAACACATTGTTTACATGTGAAGTGAGGCCGTTGACTCGAAAACACAGCCGTGCGGGGTAGCTGGGCTGTCTAGGACGCCTTGCTACTGTTCACGCGACCTCCCCCGTCGGAGGTTCGAGTCCACCCTCTGGCATGGATGTGTGTGTTGTCGTCAGCGTAAGTTAGTTTTAGTTAGATTAAATAGTGTGTAAGCCCGAGGACCGATGACATCAGCAGTTTGGTCCCATAGGAACTTTTCACAAATTTCCAATTTAGAAAGTACATTCAAAATTTATACATCGTACATTCCAGCGCTAGTAATTGTATTGTTCATATCATACCTTTTTTTTAAATATGTTAACGACAGGCACTTTCCACGTGATTGCATAGTCGTAAATCACGAGAGGACACAATAGAAAAATTTATAATCACGAGTGGCACAAAAATACCATGTTATCCGTTCAAAAGATCTTACACTGGCTTGGATATTCATACGAAACGTGGCAACACTAATCTTACATATTACTTTATTTGCTCATACATTGTAAATGATGAGAAAAACACAGAAGACGCAAAACTCTCGTCAATGATACAGTCGCGGTGCAGCACAACAAATTGAGAGAATACATCACAAGACGCTACCTCGCAAATATGTCTTTTTGCCAAGCCCTAACATGGCGAATGCAGTCATGTAAAATCATATGTACATACATTGATAAATTCGAAAGAGCTTAAAATTCTATTGAGAAAAACGTAAAAAGTAATCATGCAATATTATGATGCACTGCTAAAACACCTCGTAGATTAGGGAACACAAGATACACCCCAAAGTCGAAATGAAATATAAAGATTGAAGTTAATTTACAAAAATTTCATGTATAAAAATTTCAATACAATAGACTGCATCATGAGCACTTATAAAACTTGTTACATAGCATTTACGAGGAATACAATTAGTGCAGCGTCTGTATTTGGCAATGTCTGTATAGTTCACCGAAAATGTCCTTCAAGCAAACTGAAGTGAAAAACATTGTCTCTACCCGTGTGGAAACCACATAAATGGTGTGTGAACACTGTAGGATGTTGACACTATGACATATGGAAATTATGATCGATCTGGAAGCTTGCATGGGTATCTGAAGTTATTAAGGCGACCGCTTACGGGAAATGCTGGTTAGAATCCCGGCCTGGCAGAAAGTTTCATGTGGTTCTTTGGATCTTGTTAGCCACTGTTCATAAACTTGTTAAGGAAACTGAAAACTCACCGCAATCAAATCTACTAAAGAGCAGAAACAAGTGGTGGTCAAAAAATAATTTTCGGGTCGATCATGATATTATCATTTACTTACAGTGTTTTCTGCACGTCTTTCCGTCGTGTCTTTGATGCTCGACGCTGTGACACTTTTATGATAAAAACGACAGTATAAAATTAGTTTGAAGAATTACAAAGATATCGCTGGCGCAACGCAGATTCATATATATTCTTAATCATTAGATATTTTCTATTTTAACAGTGCCGCACTAAAGCTGACGACGAAACATGAATTCTCTAAATCCGAAATTTGGTTTTGAATCTCGTTTTTCCACTTTTGGGCATAGATCTCCCATGATGCCTATTTTCCAGCTCTTCTCTAAAATATGCCGGACTTTAAAATTTATTGCAACACTCCTGTATCGACTACCTGCTTCGCCATTTCTGATTTACTAGCTTTATCAATGCCGCCGTTCTGCTGCATACGTCAATGCGCACATTTCATGTTAACGTTCTATTGCATGATATTTTTATTTAGGAAACCAGTTTCGATAAAAAAGTTGTGGGTAGTGTCTAACACAATATATACTAACGGGCTGAACATAGAAATCTTGAATAAATTTTTATTTCTTCAGTATTCTGGGTTTGTTGTCAGCCGGAAATATCTAACTAAATGTGATCTAAGTGGGGAAAATAATTCACTCTTTGAGCTGCTTTCGTATACATTCGTCTTTCTAGAACGTTATCGATTTTCAATCAGTACTACCAACATAATGACGCTGAACATAGTCTAGCTTGATGCAGCCAGACTGCGTGTGTTACCAGACGACAACATGATGCATGTATTAACATTACATGTAATTTTACGGTCTGTTGCCAAATGGCAACACAATGCAGTAGAGGGCTAATTGCCTCCCAGAATGTCCTAACTTTTTTATATTCATTATGCTAGTCCGAAAACGTCACTAACGGCTGTCACACATCACAACTTGACGGACGCGTAACACCGTAAAGTGGCGGACACAGCTATTGCTACTACTGACATGTGCAACAATAATTCTACACGTTAATATCAGGAAATTCATCGAGATAGCAGAGAATCCGAAGCTATCAACATGGCAAATGAAGCCCTGTAGCCCATCTGCGAGTCCTTTGGTGCACAGAAATGAATGAGTCTGTGATTTATCGCCTGGGCGCTTATGAAAGTGTCTGTGCTGATGGGGGCGATTCCCAGCAACCATACTGCGTGTGGATTACATGTCATTGGTTTCGTGATTGCGGGAGCAATTTATTTTGTAAAACGTGAAACAGCTACGCACTTCTACTGAATCGTTCTGCCATCATCGTTTACCTTTTCAGCAGCGCTCCTTTAATCCATTTATGCCGTGAAAGCTGCTCCTTGAAGCCAATTAACTTGCTGGTGTGGGTCCGACAAATTTCCATGAATATTAGACTAGTGGCTCGCCTGATTGAAAGAGGCAATTATCGGTCCTGCAGGCGAAACAGCGTTTACTGATTTGAGATGGGGCGGCAAATGCCATCGACCGTGCCTTTCCGATTGCGTGACGCAAACAAGTGTCAGCGCTCGACATGGTCACACCATGAATAACGCCGAATCCGTTCAGCCGGTGGGCGTAAAAGCCAGCCCGCATTTCATATAGAAAAGTTTAGTTTACTTCCTGCTTATCTACTACTTTACTAGTTTTGTATACAAGTTACTCACACATCCTCGTAATTTGCATTGCAGGGAAGAGTTTGTGACTAACACAGTAACCTGCTGAATTAGACAACTTCATTTACTACGGATTTCAGTCTACCAGAACACCTTCGCGTACAAAAATTGAAATTCATATCTGTGTGTCAGTAGTCTATCACTGCCATAGGCTAATTGCAATTTATTAATAAGCTTCCATATACTCAACAGTACTATGCCGAATGCACCATATACATAGCATTAGTGTAACCGTCACGTGCATTAACTATGACAGTTGTTTGTATTTTAAAGGCATTTAATTAAATAATTATTGCTGTTTCCTTTCTTTATTTGAAATTTGCTTGTAGATGAACGGTATCCTAATACACTGTGCTGACAGCACTCGTTCTCCTCTACACATTCGTTAGCCTTTTAAAAGCTGTAGCAAAAAAAGAAAGAAAAACACTTTGCGGCTGATAAATCGTGTTTGTGTGTGCACATTACTCATTAATAAACTAATGTACAATGCAAAATGATCGTCTCTTCGTGAGTAGTACTTTCTACACTGCGCTGCACAATTAAAGGATCACTTTTTCGAAAAGCTGTAGTCTCTTACTGGAGGTAGAGTTTCAAAATATGGCTCAGAGGTGCCTACAACTTTCTTCTGGAGCCGGCAGGACTTTCGTCACTGCTTGTCTCTACAGAGATAATATTTTATAGCACCGAGGGTACTTCCCAACTAGGGGATCTTTGAGGTACCCTTCGTCGTTTTATTGACGCATGCGCCAACGTCGCACGCTACGTGATAACACCACGGGAGAGTGCGAAACAAGAAGGCTGGAAAAGCATAAGCACCCTTTGTCGCTTCATATGACGTTCAAATTTCGTCAAGTGGAAGTTATTCCTTGATGTCTGATGTCCTATCATCTTGTCCCTTCTTCTTGCCAGTTCTTTCCACATTTTCCTTTCCTCTATTCTGTGGGGAATCTTCTCAGTCATTGTTATCAGTCTACCTGATTTTTCCACATTCATCTATTCCGGTTTTCCACAGCCCATGTTCCACTGCCATACGGCGCTGTACTCCAAAGGTATATACTCAGAAATTTCTTACTCAAATTAAGGCCTATGTCTGGTACTAGGAGATTACTCTTGACTAGGAATGTCCTTTGTGCCGGTGCTACTCTGCCATCCTTAGAGAAGGAGTTGTATCGTCTGGGGGTCTGAGCAGTCTTAAAGCTTGTCAAGAACGTCGTCCTGCTCCTCATCACGCTACCAACAGTCGCAAAATGTATGGCAGTCAACGCCACAAGGAAAAGGGATAGTTCCACTGAGACCCTTTCTGCTACCCCCTTTTGCAGTCGTTTCAGCTAGGCGGTGTGAGTGGAATGTTTTCCCCCGCCAGCAATAATAAAATCGCGTGATGTCAACATTGGACGCCCCGATGCTGACAACCATCGCATAGACGTCAAAGGAGCGGCTGGAATGTGGCTACGGGAGGGTGTGACTACCATTCCTTAGTGTGACATGTCCACTGTGACTCTGGGCAGAATTGTGGTGAAATTTTGGTGCCAGTGTACCTCATTAACCCACTGTACACGTCACAGGAACTTCTGTGCTTTTTCCTTTTACGTGTGTCGACACCTTACTGTTTGAAGTGTCACCGAGTCTGAATGTGACGTCGAAGGGCACAACGCGTTGGCGCTATTACACAGGGAAGTTGTTGGCACCTGTGAGCCAGAATTAAAACTTCTGCAAACGCAACAAGTGACTATTACGGAGTTTCGAAAAAACTGATCCTTTCATTATGTTGCGCATTGTACACGCAACGATGTGAAATTTTCCTTGTTCCAAACGTTTCACCCCGACCAGGCAGTCGCCATTACCGACCATTCGGCCACATAGGACGATGAATCCATTCCAAACACGTATCGTGGGTCAATGTGCGTCAGTCTCATAAATCAATCACGAAATCGTTTTATTACAGGCAAGCTGATCAATGTAAATTCTTAAAAAGTTTTGAGTAAACTGAATTTAAAGTGGTATTCAAACCACAGTACGTGGTTGACAAGGACAGTATCGACCGAGTGGTTGTTAACATTTGATGGAAAAAAACGAAAAAAGGTTATTTTTATCACGATCTATCACACTGCAACGCCACTCTAATGAGTGTCAAATTGTTCTTTTGCTGCTTCGTGATGCAAGCCCTTTGATCACGATATTATTCAAAATTTTATGGTTTTAAACATGTAAACGTACTCGACATAGATGACGAATGGCCTGTCTTGGACTTATAGATGATCCAGCAAAGTCTGTCACTTTACTGGACGCAGCTCGATATACATCTTGTTAGTTGAGTCTCGTTCACTACAGTGAGCAGTTGCTTCGAGGAATATTTTGATTTAACTGGCAAAGTCACCTACGTCCAGCCATCAAGGACAATTTCCAGAGCCTGAGGTCAACAAAGGCAACGGAATAAGTTACTACGTGTGGTTGGTGGACGCACGGATTTCGACACTATTCATGACCATTGGACACAGGAGATGTACAAGGTGGGGCAGATAAAGTGGCCTGGAGAACAGAGATCGAATATATATATATATATATATATATATATATATATATATATATATATATATATATATATATATATATATATATACAAGCATACATTCACGTTCCATCGCATACGCTAGTCCGGGCCACTTGTATTTGCCCCACCATGTATTATCATATAACAGTGAATTTACTCTTTTTTGAGGATGGGTATGATTACGAAGATGGTGGCAATCGACGTGATGCCAATGAGGACAGAGACGATTAAAATGGCATCGCTGAATTGGGCTACCCGCACTTACACAAATAAATGTCTGCTGAAGTGGGAGAGAAATTTGATATATATCCAGTAAATATATGTCCTTCAGTAAATTACTTCAGTCTGCAGCTTCTGAGCGTGGACTGTCATAATAATTAGTTAAGCTTAAGGATGTCTTATTTTTTATTTTAGTCACCATTCTTTTGAGTGGTTTCATACCCCCCTCCCCCACCCCCAACACGAATTGTGGCAACCTGTTCATCTCATCTCAGAGAAGCACTTTTACCACATGTTCTCCTCTACTCTACTGATCAATATGTTCACGGAAACTCTTAAAATTAACATCATAAGTAACAACATGAATATTACTGCTGTGATTGTACACTATTTCATAAAGTTAAGTAAAAGTATATGCACGTATACGTCTGTTGAAATAACTGCCTTAATTTCAGCTAAAAAATGTTCAAATGTGTGTGAAATCTTATGGGACTTAACTGCTAAGATCATCAGTCCCTAAGTTTACACACTATTTAACCTAAATTATCCTAAGGACAAACACACACACCCATGCCCGAGGGAGGACTCGAAACTCCACCGGGACCAGCCGCACAGTCCATGACTGCAGCGCCCTAGACCGCTCGGCTAATCCCGCGAGGCCTAATTTCAGCTCAAAAGAATGAATGAAGATTCAAGTTAAGCCTAGTAATTTACGTCAGTGGTAGTAGGGACCTGATTGTGGAGTGTTAAGGTGGTGAGTTAACGAAATTGTATATAATTAAACGTAAGTTTATTACCAAAATCAACTGAACACATATGAGAAGTAAATTATCCAATTTACTATTACGGTCACGACTACTAAACAAGGCACTTAAACCCAAGGCTCAAGACATCAATAAATGGGACAGATTTAAAATAAAGGATACGAATATCGCCGCACGTTGGCGGCTCCAAAATAAACTCCCTTACTTTTCTTACTAAAATGATTTAAAGAACTTAGGACCGCACTGGCAACAGAGATAATTAGTAGGGCATGCGTTATTGCTTAATCGTCTAAAAAGAGTGCAGGGATGGGGTTCAAGTGGCTCTGAGCACTATGGGACTTAACATCTTAGTCCCCTAGACTTAGAACTACTTAAACCTAACTAAGGACATCACACACATACATGCCCGAGGCTGGATTCGAACCTGTGACTGCAGCAGCCTAGAACCGCTCGGCCACATCAGGGAACGGGAGCAGCGTTTTCAAAGGAATATTTTCATCAGTCGACACGTGGAAGATTTGTAGCCCAGCCAATTAAAACACACTTAAGAACGAAAACGCAGAAATAAGTTTCCGTTCAGTGAACAGTCGGCCGGAAATAACCTCTTCGTACTGAATCCACTTTTGATGGAAGTGGAGGCCAGGATATTAACGTAGGTTAATTCTTACAAAGAGGCCGGCCGGAGTGGCCGCGCGGTTAAAGGCGCTACAGTCTGGAACCGCACGACCGCTACGGTCGCAGGTTCGAATCCTGCCTCGGGCATGGATGTGTGTGATGTCCTTAGGTTAGTTAGGTTCAAGTAGTTCTAAGTTCTAGGGGACTTATGACCACAGCAGTTGAGTCCCATAGTGCTCAGAGCCATTTTTTCTTACCAGCCACTATTAAGACTGCTATTTATTTAGGTAAATAGCGCCGTTTTCGGTTTCGAACTGGCAAGTTCATCATCAGACGGCTGTTCACATGATTTGCAGGATACACTTTACATTATCATCAGTTTTCGATTTTTATTCTTCCACTGTGGCGAAATATTTTTGGTGTGTAGGTGCCCTACGGTAGAAAATTGTTAGAAGCGCCATATGTGAAAATTAATAACCTCCAAACGATGAAATACAGAGTAAATAAATATGCGAGGTTAAGTGGTTATGGTACTTACGTCGATATTAACTGTCGAGGTTGAATTGAATGAAATCTCTGTCCTTCTTTAAACAGTTCCAAACAATAAAAGGATGAAGCTCTCCAGAATGGCTGGCGACCGACACCTGCCGGATGATGGAAAGATTGAATGCGCCCTCTCAGTAGTGCTGGCGGAAATCTAAATCTCGGTCGAATCTCAGAGAGGATTCCCGCTGGATGACCACTAACTCAGCAGCGGTCGTTACCGTGACTTTTCGACGGCAATGCGTTATACCACTTGTTCGAAAATAACACATTTAAACATACTGTTATTGTAGCCAGTAATTACAGTCATCCACAATGACAGCACCACACAAGTTCTTGACGGCGGCGTGCTATATCGGCGTTGCATTCTTATAACTTGAAGTTAACGTTTTCGAGTCGTCTCTCACCGTTTTAAGGCACCGTTGACCACCTTGTTGATAACAGTGAAGCTACATACAACAGAGAGAGACCGACCGCAGGAGAACCAACATTCTTGGCTATAAATTACGCAAGCCTGTACCATGACTGTGGCAGATGCAGAAACGAGAAAAACCAAGCAACAACGTGCCGACTCTACATACAACGACGTGTTTAGTAACATCACACTGCAGAGCTTATCACCAGAATACGGCTGAGCTTTCAAAACTAACAACCCAAACCAAAACCGTCCCTGCCTCTCTGCGGTAGTGCCACTGTCCAACGCTGTGCTCGGCAACAGGGTGGTCAGGAACTGAGAGCCGGTCTAAGCGTCTACCACACATCGCGGCTACTGTGGACGCCGCTAGTGCCACCGCGGCGCAACGTGCTTACGTAGGGTGTCAAAAACCCCGTAAAATACAGGGGAACTATACGAAGTGGGGCGAAGGCGGAAATTCGAAATTACTGGAGGGGAAGGCCGACCGGCACAATAGACTGCCACACTGTTTCTTCTTGAACTCAAGGAGCCAGCCTGCGACACCGCCAGAGCAGGTGTTTCAAGAGACTTAGAGAGATGTCGACCTGATTGGCACTTAGCCACTGGCGAGGGTCGCTGGTGTGTCACCAGTGAGTGATTCTGCTGCTATCTCAGCCTCCACTCACAATTTACACTACTGGCCATTAAAACTGCTACATCAAGAAGAAATGCAGATGATAAATGGGTATTCATTGGACAGATATATTATACTAGAACTGACATGTGATTACATTTTCACGCAATTTGGGTGCATAGATCCTGAGAAATCAGTACCCAGAACAACCACCTCTGGCCGTAATAACGGCCTTCATAAGCCGGTACATTGAGTCAAACAGAGCTTGGATGGCGCGTAAAGCTACAACTGCCCATGCAGCTTCAACACGATACCACAGTTCATCAAGCGTAGTGACTGGCGTATTGTGACGAGCCAGTTGCTCGGCCACCATTGACCAGACGTTTTCAATTGGTGAGAGATCTGGAGAATGTGCTGGTCAGAGCAACAGTTGAACATTTTCTGTATCGAGAAAGGCCCGTACAGAACCTACAACATGCGGTCGTGCATTATCCTACTGAAATGTAGGGTTTCGCAGGGATCGAATGAAGGGTAGAGGCACGGGTCGTAACACATCTGAAATGTAACGTCCACTATTGAAAGTGCCGTCAATGCGAACAAGAAGTGACCGAGACGTGTAACCATTGGCACCCCATACCATCACGCCGGGTGATACGCCAGTAAGGCGATGACGAATACACGCTTCCAATGTGCGTTCACCGGGATGTCGGCAAACACGGATGCGACCATCATGATGCTGTAAACAGAACCTGGATTCAACCGAAAAAATGACGTTTTGCCATTCGTGCACACAGGTTCGTCGTTGAGTACTTCATCGCAGGCGCTCCTGTCTGTGATGCAGCGTTAAGGATAACCGTAGTCAAGGTCTCCAAACTGATAGTCCACGCTGCTGCAAACGTCGTCGAACTGTTCGTGCAGTTGGTTGTTGTCTTGCAAACGTCCTCATCTGTTGACTCAGGGATCGAGACGTGGCTACACGATCCGCTACAGCCATGCGGAGAAGATGCCTTTGCCCGCATCTCGTGGTCGTGCGGTAGCGTTCTCGCTTCCCACGCCCGGGTTCCCGGGTTCGATTCCCAGCGGGGTCAGGGATTTTCTCTGCCTCGTGATGGCTGGGTGTTGTGTGATGTCCTTAGGTTAGTTAGGTTTAAGTAGTTCTAAGTTCTAGGGGACTGATGACCATAGATGTTAAGTCCCATAGTGCTCAGAGCCATTTGAACCATTTGATAAGATGCCTTTCATCTCGACTGCTAGTGATACGAGGCCGTTGGGATCCAGCACGGCGCTGCGTATTACCCTCCTGACCCCACCGATTCCGTATTCTGTTAACAGTCATTGGATCTCGACCAAAGCGAGCAGAAATGTCGAGATACGTTAAACCGCAATCGTAATAGGCTACAATCCGACCTTTATCAAAGTCGGAAACGTGATGGTACGCATTTCTCCTCCTTACACGAGGCATCCTAAAGTTTCACCAGGCAACGCCGGTCAACTGCTGTTAGAGTATGAGAAATCGGTTGGAAACTTTCCTCATGTCAGCACGTTGTAGGTGTCGCCACGGTTCCAATCTTGTGTGAATGGTCTGAAAAGCTAATCATTTGCATATCACAGCATCTTCTTCCAGTCGGTTAAATTTCGCGTCTGTAGCACGTCTTCTTCGTGGTGTAGCAATTTTAATGGCCAGTAGTGTACTATCAAGAGATCGAGTCGCAATAGCGACACGATGCTTCATATAAATGCACTTGTCTTACTTTGCCACGCACTCTTCTGCAGTCTTTCGTGATACTTACAGCTATCAGGTAAGTCGACGTGTGTAGTCGGTACATACGCAATTCATAGCAGAGACGTCGTCAGATCAGCATCACTACACATATTTCGTCACTGATATTTACAATTTTAATCATTAGAATTTTAAAGTTCTTACTCTGGATGCTTAGTTTGAGACGGTACAGGTGGCAAATACATTTGCCTTGCATGAATATTGTCTAGAAAATAACGCTAATTACACGTCTATTCATTAAGGCAGATCTATTCCGAGAACAATTTGTTAATCTGTTTCGTTCAGAACCTTTTCAATTAAATTCGCGTTGCGCTTTTGGTAGCACTACTACTGTCATTAAAATTTCCGAGCCATATTATGTTATCAGAGAATCGCATCTGTAAACTGGATGAATACCCGATCTGAAGTTTTCCAGGTGTATTTCCAATTTGAACAGTTCTCGGGTATCCGACTGGGCAGAGGTACACGTGCCATCTTCAGGTTGTTCCTGACGAATGCTGTGCCGTTCCTCTCGGCGCCCTATGTATACTAACCGTTACCCCCTCCACTGTTCCTCTCCTGGTGTCTTTGGTGCGGCCGGCGCGGCTACTAGAGGTGGTGAGGGAAGTGGCGCCTGGGTCTGAACTGGGGTCCGCAGTCTCCCTGCTGCAGCCATCGTGGGCGGTCCTCGACCTCCGTGACCGCATCTTTCTCTCCAGGCTGAGTGCAGGGTTCCAAGCCTGACTAAGTTGAAGGCCGCTGTCTTTATTAATTAGATCGTCCTGTAGTCGGATTTCGATTGCCTCTTTAGTAACGCAGTCCCAGAAGTAGGAGGATTGACAGAGTATTTTTGTTTTTTCATAGTCCATTGTATGGCCAGTCTTTATACAATAGTCAGCCACGCCTGATTTAGTGGCCGGGCGTAATTCGGTATGGCGCTTGTGTTCACGGCACCTCTCTTCTACAGTGCGGACTGTCTCCCCAATGTATGATTTTACTCACTGACAAGGAATTTGATAAACGCCTGGTTTTCGAAGGCCTAGGTCATCTTTCACTGAACCCAGTAGAATCAAGGTTTTTGCATGGGGTCGGAATACACATTTCACATTGTGTTTCCCCAGGATTCTACCGATTTTTCTTGGGGTGTTTCCAACAAACGGAATGCATGCCAATGACTTGTGTTCTTCTGTTTCTTCTTCTTGTTATCTTGGCGCAGTCTGTCTGAGTGCGTGTCTTATTTGCTTCTGGTTGTACCCATTTTTTCCGAAATGTTGTCTCGATGTCTGGATGAATATCAGTAGACAGCATTACGTCGGCTACGGTCGGAGTCAGCACAGAGACAATGAAGGAGAGAAGCTACGACGGCCGGTTGCAGGAATCCAAAATTATTTGTACATTAAAGTTTAATTAAATACTTTATTTCAGAAAAGATAATAAACGTAAGTCCTATTTATGAAGTGGCTTCCTGTACTTCCTGCTTGCAGGTACCTTAGCCGCTATTACTACTCGCAGAACGCAGGCCAAGTATCATCTTCCTATTACTTAGTACTGATGCTGTCGAAGTGTGCGATCGAACTGGGTGAACCAGCAATGGGCGGCTGGTTAAGTCAGCGTTGACAGGGGGCGCTGAACTCTGTGTTCCTGGAGGTGTCGCGCTGCCCACTCGTTCCACTGGCGCTCGAGTCACCGCCTTCTTGATGCCGTTTCGCGGCGAATTTTTACCGAATGTATAGCGTAACTTTTCAAGACAGCGGTAGACTTTCAATGTTGAGTGCTACATGATTATAAACTACAGTAAACATCGTGTGAGTTGGGTTATCTTGTTGTCAAATGGCGCGTGTTTCAGAAAATGGAATCTCGCTACACTCGCAGACCCTGTCGGAAGCGGCTCGGTGTATCACCCGTTCTCGCAGCGAGAGCGGCGCTGGCGTGGGGAAGAGATACGTCACCGGCCGCGGCGAGGCGTGGCGCGCTCTCTTCCGCCCGGAGATGTGCCGGCGAGCTCCGGGCGCGCTCCAGAATTTCCGGACAGCACGCGTGGAGGGCGAGTAATGCACTGGAGCCGCGTCCCGCGCGCAGAAACGAGTCTCCGTTTGTCATCGCTGACACCCGGGGCTGGGCCGCTGCTCGTCTGCTGCTGGTTGCCGGCATTCCGCGCGACATACGTCACGGCCACCGGCGCTCGCAGTGGCGGCCGCCGGGACTCCACTGTACAGTGAGTGCTCTGCCTCCAGAAAGATGGAACTGCACTTAGGCGGCTGCGCTGTGTTCTCCAATTACGTACGTGATGGTGACGTACGACCGTGTATCATGTCAACTCGAGGCTCTCGGCTCGGAGGAAACTGTCACATGGAGCACTCGGGGGTGCGAAATAGAACTGCCATTGACTCAAGCAGCATGATCAGTTTGCAGAAACATATAAAGAGAAAGATTGGTAAAGCCGGCCGGAGTGGCCGAGCGGTTCTAGGCGCTACAGTCTGGAACCGCGCAACCGCTACGGTCGCAGGTTCGAAACCTGCCTCGGGTATGGATGTGTGTGATGTCCTTAGGTTATTTAGGTTTAAGTAGATCTAAGTTCTAGGGGACGGATGACCTCAGAAGTTAAGTCCCATAGTGCTCAGAGCCATTTGAACCATTTTTTTTTGAAAGACTGGTAAACATAAAAAATAATTCTTCCTACAAACAAGTCCTAGGATTATTATGTCCGATGCTAGTATTAACAAAATAGGTTCATTGCTGCATGAAATGTAAATGAATAAAAAACTCAGATTTCTCACCTTTTAAATTTATTGTTCGTGTCTATGTTTCCCTACGCAGGGAAGATGAGATTAGCCGGCCGGTGTGGCCGAGCGGTTCTAGGCTCTTCAGTCTGGAACCGCGCGATCGCTACAGTCGCAGGTTGGAATCCTGACTCGCGCATGGACGTGTGTGATGTCCTTAGGCTAGTTAGGTTTAAGTAGTTCTAAGTACTACGGTCTGATGACCTCAGATGTTTCCCATAGTGCTCAGAGCCATTGCTCAGAGCAATTTGAACCATTTGAAGGTGAGATAAGAACGTTGTGGAATGACGGGGAAGGGTATAAATATCGAGAAGAGGATTCCTGTAGAGGCAAAAAAAGGTTGTAAGACGGGGGCTGTAGTCTTTCTCCCCTACTGTTCATTCTATCAAAGATGCAACGAGGGAAATGAAAGAAAGATTCAAGAGTGCGATTAAAATTCAGAGTGAAAGGATATCGATGATGAGATGCGCTGACACCATGGATATCCTCAACGAAATCGAAGAGGAAGGATGTGTTCAGGGGTATGAACAAGAAGGACAAAAGTAATGAGATGTAGAGAAATGAGAACAACGAGGAAAATCAGCATTTGGCATCAAGAAGAAGGGGACGTAAAGACTTCTGCTACTTAGGCAGTAAAATAATCCATAACGGACGCAGCAAGGAGGATATAAAAAGCAGATTAGTAGTGACTAAAAGGGCATTCCTGGCCAAGAGAAGTCTGCTAATATCCAGCATAGGTCTTAATTCGAAGATGAATTTTTTTAGAATTTACTTTTCGCGCCGCACAGCGCTATATGGTAGTGAGACTGGTACTTTGGGAAAACTGTATGAGAAGAGAATCGAAGCCTTTGAGATGTGATACTGTAGAATAATGTTCAAAATTAGTTGGCCTTATAAAAAACAAGTGAAGAGCTTGTCCATAGAATTGGCGAGGAAACGAAAATATGGAAAACACTGACAAGAAGAAGAGACAGGATGATAGAACATGTGTTAAAACATCACGGATTAACTTCCTTAGTACAAAAGGATTCCGTGAAGGGTAAAAACTGTAGAGGAAGACAAGAGTCTGCAATACTTTGAGTAAATAACTGAGGCGTTGGTTGTAATTGCTACTCTGATATAAAAAGGTTGGCCACAAGAGAGGAGTTCGTGGTAGGTTGCGTCAAAAAAAAAAAAAAAAAAAAAAAGGAACCTTCGAATTGTTATGATCTCTTAGGTTTCGTCAGCATGATTAATGGCCTGCTGCCATGTGTTCTGCCGAATTATGTACACTATTTCGAAAACCGACCAAGCCGTCTCCTGCAGGTACTGCGAATTTTATAGTTACGTGCAGTAAATGCCTACAATCCAACCAGAATGTGAACTAATGTTGGTCTCGCGCAGCTATGGAATTCGATTCAGGACGCCCACTACTATCTTTGATGCTCCTTTTGGCGAACGAAGGCACAATTCGTTCACCCCGGCACCGTGTTATGAAGGGCCGGTAAATGCCAAACGACGCCTTGCTTGGTGTAAGAAGCGTAAACATTGGACGACTGAACGGTGGAAAAACGTTATGTGGAGTGACGAATCGCGGTACACAATGTCGCGATCCGATGACAGGGTGTGGGTAAGGCGATTGCCCGGTGAACGTCATCTGCCAGCGTGTGTAGTGCCAACAGTAAAATTCGGAGCCGGTGGCGTTATGGTGTGGTCATGTTTTTCATGGAGGGGGCTTGCACCCCTTGTTGTTTTGCGTGGCACTATCACAGAACAGGCCTACATTGACGTTTTAAGCACCTTCTTGCTTCCCACTGTTGAAGAGCAATTCGGAGATGGCGACTGCATCTTTTAACACGATCGAGCACCTGTTCATAATGCACGGCCTGTGACGGAGTGGTTAAACGACAATAACACCTCTGTAATGGACTGGCCTGCACAGAGTCCTGACGTGAATCCTATAGAATACCTTTGGTATGTTTTGGAACGCCGGCTTCGTGCCAGGCCTCACCGACCGATGTCGATACCTATCCTCAGCGCAGCACTCCGTGAAGAATGGCTGCCATTTCCCGTGAAACCTTGCAGCACCTGATTGAACGTATGCCTGCGAGAGTGGAAGCTGTCATCAAGGCCAAGGGTAGGCCAACACCATATTGAATTCCAGCATTGTCGATGGAAGGCGCCACGAACTTGCAATTCATTTTCAGCCAGTTGTCGGAATACTTTTGATCACATAGTGTATTTGTGGCAAATCTTCATGCAAAGAAAATGTATAAGCTGGTTGTGGTCCGTTTTTCCTGAAATTCCCAGCTGCTCCTCAATGGGGTAAAAAGATTTTTTCTTTAATTTTTATTTTTTTTTTCACGGTAACCGTTGGAGGGAAAATTTAATAGTATACAAAATTTTATAACGCTGATATTCTAAAAAACCTAAGGAACGAATATTTTGTGGGCTATTTGCATTAGATGCTATTAATAAAACACAATGTAATGGGTAAGGGGTATTAGATTAATTTCTTGTGGTTAAGTTGAGAATTTGGCTCTCGGGCTTAAATAATTCGGATGTTTGATCCCCAGTTTGAGATGTTACAAGACGTGCTCGTTAAAGCCTTCCTGATCTTAGAGCAAAGTTGTGAACCACTTCGCGGAAAAACGGCAGACACTTACGACATATCACGTGTTAAATTTTGTCCGGAAGATCAGGATCGAACTTTCCTAACATGTACCATCCTATCTGCTGATAGGTGGTTGCGAGCCATTATTGTGTATGATGGCCAGGTGCGGACTTGAGCAGGATGTGGACAAGAGAGTAATCAGAATGAGATTTTCACTCTGCAGCGGAGTGTGCGCTGATATGAAACTTCCTGGCAGATTAAAACTGTGTGCCCGACCGAGACTCGAACTCGGGACCTTTGCCTTTCGCGGGCAAGTGCTCTCCCGAGTTCGAGTCTCGGTCGGGCACACAGTTTTAATCTGCCAGGAAGTTTCATAAGATAGTAATATTACATGCGATTGTCTCTGTCGCCGTTTGCAACCTTATCCCGAACAGTGAAGCGGCTCCCAAAGCGACGGTCACCTCTTCATCAGACACCTATGCTTCGGCCGTGTGCAGCCTTGACTCGTCACTTCACGAAGCTCTGTTCCTCCGCAAGTATTCTCTCTCGGAAGGGGCAGCGATGTCGTACGACGTACGGGCATACTCTCACACGGAACATCACCTCCGAATGCACGGAAGAAGGGAAGTCTAACGCTTTTCGACGGCACACTCCTTCATACGACATCAGTACTAATTATTCATGGACACATGTAGCACATTACTTACAGATGGGAACACGTTTTAGCTGTAATGAAACTTCAGACGGGTTTCTCAAGAGTGTCTGAAATATGGTGGTGACAAAATTATGAAACTGATAACACAGCTCTTCAACAAAATGATACATGGAGATTCAATACCCAACGAGACGAAGCCAGGTTACATTAATACCATATTTGGGATCGCAAAATTTGTTCAGACTATCGAGGAATTTGTGTTACAAGCACATTAATGAGAATTTTTGGGAAATTAATTTAATTACCTCTGCCAATGAATCGTTGAGGATGCGTGGACCATATGTCGTCGATATCGCCCCACCTACACATTCAACCCATCCTGGTGGATATCCTGCACGAAACCTGCTCTGTGCAAGGCATTGATGGGATTATCAAAGACGTCAAGGCGTGATATGTGAGCTACATGGACTTTTGTTACGGGATCCTAAGTGTCTGCACTTTGATGGCATTCTCTCTTGCCCATCAGGCGATCGTGCCAAGGCGCAGATCACTTACTACGACGCTTGAAAGGGACCCTTTTCAGATCCCACCTTCATGACCGTATGCCTCACGAAACGCCGTCGATGTACCATCGCATCACAGAACACCGGCGTCATTATCGATCTGTCGTACACAACCGCACTGATGCGGAAGGACGACGATGTATTACGCAATGCGCCGCTTTTCAGGCTGTTGTATGCTGTCATACTGCACCACCCGACCTAGGTAGCGGCATCCACTGCAATGAAGGATATGGCTCAACAACGTCCAGAAGATGTGATTACAGATGAAGTCTTAGCGCTATGAAGGTAGCTGCCAATAAGTTCTCAGGATCTGAACGCCTCTTCCTAGAATTTTACAAGTGTTTTAGCTATTTGTTGGTACCTACTTGGACATCCATCTGTCGTGATCTCCCAGACAAAGAACGATCCCAGCCATCTTCTTTGATGGCGTCTTCATTCTTTTCCCTGAGCCGCGTGGGCGATCACCAATTTGTTTCCATCACTACTAAAGAGGGTAACACGTCACGTCTGTTGATCAGACATCCCTGGGTGGTGACAAGAATATTCATATCACCCTTTGCCATTATAGGGACATGATCGCATTCGCCAAGTCGTGATGTCCATTTGGTACATTGGCATTGCTTTAATCCAGGTATTCTACTGTGTCTACTGTGTCAGTCCTCCAGGACATGGGTCTTCTGGCTCATATAGTAACAGTGGCAATGCACCTCTTGAACGTTGCGACTTCAAGAAAGAGTATTCTTGACACCTCACAACGCCTCTAGAGATCCAGCGCTCCATCCGACGGGGTTACCAATTTTCTACGATACTGTATGCTCTAGAGCTTCACCAACGCCTGGTGGTCTGTCATTGCGCGTACGTCACTTCTGTTGTATGGCCAATTCTAACGATCTCGTCTCTACTTACACAGTGAAGATGATGTCCACATGGCTCTGACATAGATGGCGACTTATGCTGAGAACTGCCCAGTTCCCTTAAGGTTTCCAAATCGCAGGTTCTGCTCACTGTTGACGGCCTACCTGAGAGATGTGTCGTTCCTCTAAGTGTGGACACCACCGTACCTGCTTGGGCGTCGATTTTAAAAGTGATCTCCATCGTTCAGCGGCAAAAAACAGCAAAAGTTTCCCCCAAACAATCACAACTGGTCTTGTTGATCACCAGCTAAGATCCCTCGACACTGTACAGCTTGCATGATATACCACACCTCCCACATCCCTCAGGTGGCACAAGTGTTTCCGACCCCAATCACTCTCGCCCGTCATATGTTAATGGCAAAGGCATCCTTCGTCTGTACCAAGAAGCTATTCGAAGGTCAGTATGCCTGTCTTGTCCTTCCATGGGAGAGTGGTAGGGCTGACTTATTTCGCGTGCCTGACAGAGACATGGTACTTTTTGTGAGCTCGCAACTGAAAGTCCGGGACGGCTGCGCGATGAATCTCACCAGACTCCTTTTACACGAATATGCGATCTCCATATCAGTGCTAATTATGTTATCAATTCCACCCCCGTAGTATCACTTTCGCCATTTCTTTCTGTAATTAAGTTACATCCTCCACTCCTTACCACTGCCACGAATATTCTCGACAAAGAATGTACGTAACGCATTACAAATGCATCGGCCCCTCAATCCCATCAAACACAACTTTTCGTAGATCATTTGGCGTCATGTACGGAAAGCGGTGCATGCAGGCTTTCTTGACACAAGCGTCCTGTCCGCCTGGTGTATCACGGTCAATGGCAAACAGGTCAACCAGTTTCGTTCGCACCATATCTGCCTCGCTGACACACCCCTAGGTGCTCGCTATTGTGTGGACGTTACAGACGCCCACCGATTCTGACGCCCAGAGGCTCGCGCAGCGTATCTTGGCTTTCCTTAGCCGTCAGACACCTGCTCAAATCGATTTCCAGATGCTTTCATTCCCAGACCTGATTCATTACCGTGGGACGAGAACTAACGCTATGGTCCGCCACTTCTTTGGCCCGGTTGAGAAATCTGGACTGGGTTATTTAATGTATCTTTTCAGATTTTAGCATTCCCTGATTCAAGAAGCTCTTTTCAAATTTCATATGGAGAGCCTTTTATGACCTGCCTTCCAGCTGGAACGTCAAAGACATCGGATGCTATCCTACCCTCCCCCAACCCCATTTTAATAATAGGTTAGTTGTGTTGAGACAGGCATACAGAGGAGCCAACGCCTGAAGAGGTGCAGTTATTGTTGTTTCCCTTGGGACACAATTGGCGGTGACGAGTAGATTTTTTTGTAGTTCCCTTTCCTGCCCAAGGGCGAAAAAAATTCCTTCTTAAAAAAAAAAAAATATAGAGCATCTGTGTAGTAAGCAGTAGACGCATGTTCGAATCCCATTTCGGCACAAATTTTGAACTTCCCTCATTGATTTCAGTCAATACCCGCTTGCAGCCAATGTCTGTAATTCTTCTGTGGCTTCATTGATAATGGCTGCTGGATCCAAATGGTGTCAATTCTTTCAGATATAACCGAAATAACAGACACCATATCTACATGTAAAAGAAAAGTGCACAAGTGCGATAATTCTCAAAAGTCATAATATGGATGTGGCACATTGTTTTAGTTAAGCATCTATATAATCTTTCTTTCTTTTCTTTCTTTCTTTCGCTTGCGCCATAGTCCCACAGTGATCGCAGGGTCGGCGTGGTTACAACGGATTTGGCAATGCTAATGTTAGGGATGGCCGGATGCCCTTCCTGCCGCCACCCCGCACCCCTCAGGAGGGAATCAGTGTACCCCAACTGTCTGCGTCTAGTGTAAATCGTGAAATAGTGCGGACGTGTTTCAAATGTCTGCGACGCGTGTAACTGAGGCGGAAAGTGGGGACCAGCCCAGTATTCACCTAGCGGGATGTGGAAAACCGCCTAAAAACCACATAAAGGCTGGCCGTCGTTAAGCCGCCAGGGGATTCGATTCGGGGCCGGTACGCCTACCCAAGTCCAGGAAGCAGCGCGTTAGCGCTGTCGGCTACCCTGGCGGGTAAGTATCTATATAATCTAACTACTGTCAAATCGGATCCAAAATCCCTTACGAGTGGTAGGTAAAGTTTCAGTTGTCCAGTCGAAAAAATAAAGTTACGTAACTAAATATCTGTTTGTTTGCTGGTACATGCATGCAGTCCTGGCACACATTGAAATACACGCACCAGTATTCGCAGCGTGACGCCAAAGGAGCAGAAACCAAACACCGCTCCCTGTTGAGAAAGTTTGTTATCACGAATTCATCCGCTTCCTGCATTTGAAGGAGGAACAAGGCTGAATCACTCCTTGCTGAGTGGGTGATAGTGTGCAGAACAATGCACCGTGATAAGGCACAATGATTAGATGCTACCAGTGAGGTCAAACAATTACAAATGACTAAGAACGAAGTGTCAGACCATCTCTCTGTAAAGAACCGGAAATGGTAAGAGAATTGGAGTCCCTGGTGCTCTAATACTGGCGTATCACAATCTAGGCTACGGTGTAAAAAGTGAAAAACCAGCTGTAGAGAACATGCTGAGAGAACATACTTTGTTATGAAATAAGCTTGACCTGGTGTCTAATAGGAACACATGTCTCTATTACCTTTCAGGCATAAAAGTTTTTCAGCCGAAACATGGAAAATGTCACTTTGAAATAATAACAGTACAAGTGATAGTACATAGTTTTATTGTCTCTTTAGCACGGAACACATAGTACCTAACACTGTCTAACCTGATCTGGTCTTGTGTTAACAATTAAGCATATTTCACATTCAAGGAAGTAACCATTGTTACGTTACACATCAATTAAACGGATAATCACTGATCGCGAAATCCTTCCAAATTACGTTCCACTATCAGTATGTTCCTGCACGAAAATTACTAATTCGCAGACACGATACTGTTTCAATCACAAATCTCAGTACTAGTCCCTAGAGCCTTTCCACCAATTAACTGAATTACTTCCTTTTCTCCTGCTACTCTTAGTTAACACTTTCCAGCATGTTCTTAATACTAATTTTCTGTGCCGCACTTTTGCGAGACTGCTCCGTGCTGATGCCTCTCCACGCCCTAAGGCAACGGTTACTATGGATTCGAGTTCTGTCGAAAATCTATTTTCACGAGTTCTGACGAATTCGTCCGAACAAACAAACGCCCTGATGGGACTGTTTACAGTCCGACGTGTTTACACTGCGACGAAGACGTCAGAACATACATGACGTCATCACAACCAGTCGAGCGTCTAACATGTTTGATAAAAAATGTATGTCTCGTGACTAGGGCCTACCGTCGGGTAGACCGTTCGCGGGGTGCGCGTCTTTCAATTTGACGCCACTTCGGCGACTTGCGCGTCGATGCGGACGAAATGATGATGATTAGGACAACACAACACCAAGTCACTGAGGGGAGAAAATCTCAAACCCAGATGGGAATCGACTCCAGGCCCTTAGCATTGACATTGTTTTGCGCTGACCACTCCGCAACCAGTGGCGGATATGCTTGATTTATTTGTGCGACATGCCTCTAGTTTGGGTGCGTTTAATTTAGGGTCATTTAGTTATTTCACCATGGATTACGATAAACTGATCAGTTTTATGTACGACAGCAGGTGTTTGTGGGATGTGAGACACAATATTTGTCAGCAAAAGTGGGAAAAAGTGGCTACAGAACTCCACAGCAATTGGCAATTTGTGGCGAGATCTTACGGGACCAAACTGCTGAGGTCATCGGTCTCCAAGCTTACGCACTACATAAACTAACTTACGCTAAGGACAACACACACACACCCATGTCCGAGGAGTATCTTCTCCACCGGAGACGATGGGGAGGTAATCTGAAGACTCGCCATCCCTTCAGTGTTCGGCAACGATGGCAGATGGAATCAGTGCCAGTGCATCCGACATCTTCCCAATAGCGGCGCATGTGGTAGGAAGCACTGTAGGTGTCACGGTAGGTACGACACATCCGACCAGCGTCTGAATTAGGTGTCTGTGGAGACAATACGACTGGACATGACCCTCCTGGCCACAGCCCACAGAAGTTCGAGGGTGTCTGTTATACATGACGATCGCCTGCATGACACCAATCATCATATAAGATGGCACGTGATTTGTCAGCTCAAATTTGAACTGGGGAAAGTCATTTAATACGTGCTCGGTCTGCCATTTTTCTGCGATGTTCAAAATGGTTCAAATGGCTCTGAGCACTATGGCACTCAACATCTGATGTCATAAATCCCCTAGAAATTAGGACTACTTAAACCTAACTAACCTAAGGACATCACACACATCCATGCCCGAGGCAGGATTCGAACCTGCGGCCGTTGCGGTCGCGCGGTTCCAGACTGAAGAGCCTAGAACCGCTCGTCCACACCGGGCGGCTCTTCTGCGATGTGACCGACGACATTTCTGTGAGGTTGTAAGCCAGATACAACCAGGTCTTGCGGTAACTCAAATGTAATGTAGAAAACACGCAGTGTGCAGGGGCCGAAATCTGTGTGATCAACCGAAATAGCTCCGAGGTGGCCTTCAGTACGTTTAACTTTAAGTCCTTCGGTGAAACGTCTCACAAAATCAGCGCAAATTTCTTCGGTGCGCAGTCTGATTACATGGCGCTGCTCTTGATGGAGAAGTGACATCTTGCGTGTGCGCGTTGAAGTTCGTCACGTATGAACTGTTCCAGATCCTGTGCTCGACGTTGTGCATGTTCCGCTTGAAAGGTCATCTTTTTGTCGCACAACGATAAGAAAACACAATTGCAGGTCAGAAAGTGTATGAATGTTGCAACGTGGAGTTTACGTGCAAACCGGTGACAAGTGAAATAATAACAAGTAAAGAGGACTTGCAAGATACAACTAATTTATTACTGATCAACAGTTTAACCCAAAGGGCACAGTATTTAACAAAAATTTTCTACAAGTGTCTCTTATTCACAAGTCATAAAAATACATTACATAATACGTTTCTAGTTGAATTATTTGAAAACAAGAACTTCTTATAACTTCTATACTAACTGTAAGCACTTCAATAATAAAAGGTAAAATCAGTTTCATTTTTAAAAATGGCACTTGAATAATAAAGGAGAAATAAGTGTCTTTTAAATAAGTCACCTGGGCAAGCGCAATAGGACAATTCACATAATTTCCAATTTCCGCTACCCATCAAGTATTTCTCTTTAACATGTACATAAGTTCAACTCCCACTGCACGTAACGTATGATTCAGAACACTAGTCTCTTTCCTTTGTGGTTTTGAAGGTAAATATATAAGCAGTATAGCAAACGGAACATACGCCTTGGCGTCCCAATGCAGAGGAAACTTACCTTAATGCAAGATCCCCACTCACTGCAACCCGAAGAACTCAGTGGCCGCCGTATCGGTTGCCATTTTCCCCGCGGCCAAAAGAACCTCCCGTTCCCTCTGGTACTGGTCGGCCAAGGCGTCGTACTCCAGATGTCGATTTAGACAGCCAAAAGAAGCAGTGTTAACAGTGCCAGAATATACACTCCTGGAAATGGAAAAAAGAACACATTGACACCGGTGTGTCAGACCCACCATACTTGCTCCGGACACTACGAGAGGGCTGTACAAGCAATGATCACACGCACGGCACAGCGGACACACCAGGAACCGCGGTGTTGGCCGTCGAATGGCGCTAGCTGCGCAGCATTTGTGCACCGCCGCCGTCAGTGTCAGCCAGTTTGCCGTGGCATACGGAACTCCATCGCAGTCTTTAACACTGGTAGCATGCCGCGACAGCGTGGACGTGAACCGTATGTGCAGTTGACGGACTTTGAGCGAGGGCGTATAGTGGGCATGCGGGAGGCCGGGTGGATGTACCGCCGAATTGCTCAACACGTGGAGCGTGAGGTCTCCACAGTACATCGATGTTGTCGCCAGTGGTCGGCGGAAGGTGCACGTGCCCGTCGACCTGGGACCGGACCGCAGCGACGCACGGATGCACGCCAAGACCGTAGGATCCTACGCAGTGCCGTAGGGGACCGCACCGCCACTTCCCAGCAAATTAGGGACACTGTTGCTCCTGGGGTATCGGCGAGGACCATTCGCAACCGTCTCCATGAAGCTGGGCTACGGTCCCGCACACCGTTAGGCCGTCTTCCGCTCACGCCCCAACATCGTGCAGCCCGCCTCCAGTGGTGTCGCGACAGGCGTGAATGGAGGGACGAATGGAGACGTGTCGTCTTCAGCGATGAGAGTCGCTTCTGCCTTGGTGCCAATGATGGTCGTATGCGTGTTTGGCGCCGTGCAGGTGAGCGCCACAATCAGGACTGCATACGACCGAGGCACACAGGGCCAACACCCAGCATCATGGTGTGGGGAGCGATCTCCTACACTGGCCGTACACCACTGGTGATCGTCGAGGGGACACTGAATAGTGCACGGTACATCCAAACCGTCATCGAACCCATCGTTCTACCATTCCTAGACCGGCAAGGGAACTTGCTGTTCCAACAGGACAATGCACGTCCGCATGTATCCCGTGCCACCCAACGTGCTCTAGAAGGTGTAAGTCAACTACCCTGGCCAGCAAGATCTCCGGATCTGTCCCCCATTGAGCATGTTTGGGACTGGATGAAGCGTCGTCTCACGCGGTCTGCACGTCCAGCACGAACGCTGGTCCAACTGAGGCGCCAGGTGGAAATGGCATGGCAAGCCGTTCCACAGGACTACATCCAGCATCTCTACGATCGTCTCCATGGGAGAATAGCAGCCTGCATTGCTGCGAAAGGTGGATATACACTGTACTAGTGCCGACATTGTGCATGCTCTGTTGCCTGTGTCTATGTGCCTGTGGTTCTGTCAGTGTGATCATGTGATGTATCTGACCCCAGGAATGTGTCAATAAAGTTTCCCCTTCCTGGGACAATAAATTCACGGTGTTCTTATTTCAATTTCCAGGAGTGTAGTAAGATAAAATTCTGCAAATTAAAAATGGTTAAAAGAATTAACTGTAGACCTCAAACTTGAAAATATGAAAAATTGCCCCAGCACAAACAGACTAGTTTTAAAAGGGCAACGATAAGACAAAGCATAATATTATTACACCAGTACCTCGCAATTCCAATACAATATTGGCACTCATAAGAAAAGGTAGAAGCTAGTGATAACACGGATAGGCCCAAGTGCAAAACTAGAAAGCTTGAATGTCTACTTCTTCAATAGACAGCTGCGTGGTACATAGTTCAACTCTGCTAGCCAAAATGAATAACACATTGCTCAGCGTCCTGTGTAGAAGACCATGGCCCAGTCACGCCTCAAGAACTTGAAATAACAGGCCCGCTACCGCACTCAGAGCCACTCACACCGGTCAAATCCAGCTAACTCCACGCAAACACAAGTTTCACCCTCTCAGCAGCGACACGTACCGACCGTTCCGAAGCCAAAACTCAGTCTGCCCGCCAGCCCACCAGCACCACCACCGGCCAACGAGGCAAAGGTCAGCAACGCCAGAGGGAAACAACCGATCCGGGTGAATCGAACTGACAAAGCGACTGGCGCCAGCGCCTCCCCACTTATCAAATGTAGCGACGTAACACTGCGATCTAACGTGTAAAAAGCAGGCCTGCGGGGAGCTGCACGTCCGTCTCGTTTCACAGCTTATCTGCTTCGCTCGGATGGGCTGAAAATCTGATCATTGTAATGTCTTCTCATAAGTCTGACGATAGTAACAAGACACTTTCATGCTGCTGCAATTTTGATGATTCGCAGCGTTTTCATTTAATGCAGAATTCCGAAGACGTTGAATGTAGCCGGTAAACAATGATTATTGACTGAAAGAAATACTACGACAAGTTTACCATCGCAAAAAATGGTTCAAATGGCTCTGAGCACTACGCGACTTAACTTATGAGGTCATCAGTCGCCTAGAACTTAGAACTACTTAAATCTAACTAACCTAAGGACATCACACACATCCATGCCCGAGGCAGGATTCGAACCTGCGACCGTAGCGGTCGCTCGGTTCCATTTACCATCGCAGCAGAGAGACAGGATGATGATTGACTACTGTGCCAGCATCGCACATTATACTGGACTGTACACAGTATTGCCGTCCTAGACCAGCATTGTACCCATGAAATCCTCGGATTAGTGTCACAGCCCAGCAATAGTCTCTCCCGCGCAATGCGTTTAATTTGGGAATGCATAGATGGATGTCCGCAGCCAGCAGGCAGGGAGAAAAACTTGCGGCAGGGAGGAAAGCTTCCGGCAGCGGACACCGCCGGCTCACCTCATAATCCGCAGTGCGTAATCAATTGGGTGTTTACAGCGAGAGGGGCGCATCGGCGCCGGCGCAGCGCCCATCAGTCAGCCGGCCGCCACAATGAGCGTCACAACGGGGCGGCCGCTCATCCATCACAATCAGCCATCACGATGATCCCGGCTGCAACGCGGGCCGCCGGCAGCGCCAGAAAACGTTACGCCCTACAGTCGTTACTCCCTCTTCACTACTTTTTACTTCGTTTCAATAGTTTGTTCCGTTCTCTGGACTCAGACATGAATTTGACTTTATTACTCAGTGGTCCCTCCCTTGTACCCTGATGAGCCTAAACTTTATAAAAACCTGCTTCATAGCTTGTCTGTCCGTCTTTGGAACCAAATACGTCACTGATTATGCGTATCACGGATTCGACAGGTTTGTGGAGGTTGGTGCATTAGACGTCTACACACATGTCATGTGAGTCAAATGAAAACCTTAAATATTTTTTTAAATATTATTTATTGCGCAGAAGTAGTACAAAACTGTATCACTTTTCAACATAATCTCCCCCACGCTCGATGCAAGTCCTCCAGCGCTTATAAAGTGCATAAATTCCTGTAGAAAAAACAAAAAAATAAAAATTCTTTTGGTAGTCCGCACAACCACTCATGCACCGCGTGGAGTACCTCTTCATCAGAACGGAACTTCCTTCCTCCCAATTATTCAAAACGACAGTCACAATCGTATTATTCATTTTGCCGCCAACCGGTTTCAGCCGGCTGGAGTGGCCGAGCGGTTCTAGGCGGTTCAGTCTGGAACCGCGCGACCGCTACGGTCGCAGGTTCGAATCCTGCCTCGGGCATGGGTGTGTGTGATATCCTTAGGTTAGTTAGGTTTAAGTAGTTCTAAGTTCTAGGGGACTGAGCCATTTGAACCATTTGAACCGGTTTCAACCTGCGATGGGGTCATCTTCAGGGCAATTTACACCATTTGGTCGCTCGCTGGAGTCGCCACCCCGCCTTTGCACAGCCGGGTGACGACTCTGGCGAGCGACCAAATGGTGTAAATTGCACTGAAGATGACCCCATCGCGGGTTGAAACTGGTTGGCGGCAAAATAAATAATGCGATTGTGACTGTCATTTTCAATAATTGATTATAAGTAAACGAATCGCTGTTATCTCTACACAACTATGTAGTCTAAAAATTCTTTCCTCCCATTGCGTCTTTGAAAGGTCCAAACATATGGAAATCACTTGGGGCAAGGTCTGGTGAGTATGGTGGATGAGGAAGACATTTAAAATGCAGGTCTGTGAGTGTTGCAACTGTTGTACGGGAATTGTGGGGCCTTGCATTGTCATGTTGCAAAACGACACCTGCTGATAGCACTCCACGTTGCTTTGATTTGATTGCAGGACACAGATCATTTTTAGGAGATCTGTGTATGATGCACTAACAGTGGTCCCTCTAGACATGTAATGTTCCAAAATGACGCCTTTTCCGTCCCAAAAGAGAGTCAGCATAACCTTCCCTGCTGATGGTTCTGGTTTTGGTGATGAGGAATGGCGCCATTCCTTGCTCGCTCTCTTCGTTTCCGGTTGGTGGAAGTGAACCCAAGTTTCGCCCCAATACCGATTCTTGAAAGGAAGCAATCACCTTCTCGTTCAAAGCACCGAAGAAGTTCTTCACAAGCATCAACACGTCGTTCTCTCATTTCAGGAGTCAGCTGCTGTGGCACCCATCTTGCAGACACTTTTTGAAACTGGAGCACATCATGCACAATGAGGTGTGCTGACCCATGACTAATCTGAAACATGCTGCAATGTCATTCAGTGTCACTCGGTGGTTTTCCTTCAACTGCTGCAATGTTCTGTTGAGTCGCAACTCGTTCAAATGGTTCCAATGGCTCTGAGCACTATGTGACTCAACTGCTGAGGCCATTAGTCCCCTAGAACTTAGAACTAGGTAAACCTAACTAACCTAAGGACATCACAAACATCCATGCCCGAGGCAGGATTCGAACCTGCGACCGTAGTGGTCTTGCGGTTCCAGACTGCAGCGCCTTTAACCGCACGGCCACTTCGGCCGGCCCGCAACTCGTTATGCCTGATCTGGACGAGGGGCATCTTCCACTGAAGTCACACCATTTGCGAACTTCCTACTCCATTCGTAGACTTGCTGCTGTGACAAACATGCATTACAGTACTGAATCTTCATTCGTCGATGAATTTCAATAGGTTCCACACCTTCACTAAGCAAAAACTGAATAACAGAACGTTGTTGTACCCTCGTGCAAGTCGCAAGTGGGGCGGCAATCTTTATACTGCGACGGTATGTGTGCGTCTGCACTATGCTGCCGCCTACAGGCCGTTCTGCACGCTGTTTGTAGCACACTTACTGGATAAAGGGGCGAAATTTCGATCTGTTATTGCAAATTTAAGGTTTTTCACTTAAATAACTGGAGGCTTATTTAGGTATGTGGTAATGGCGCCCGATAGCGACGCAGATGGATTCCCAACAGGCGAATTTGGTGGCCAAAACATCATCGCTATTTCGCGATAAGGCTCTTCAGAACATTGTACCACGTTTCTGGCTTCGAGACACATATAGTTATACTGCTGAGAGATGACATCGTCATCAGGGAGAACACCAAGCATGAAGGGATGCCGATGGTTCGCATGTGACACATTGCCTTCGAGTACTGCCCCACCAGTTTGCGTCCGAGGCACAGAGCACGACTCGAGTGACCGTTCGCCACGATGACGCCGTTTATTTAGACGACCCTCGATCTGGTGTAGCCATAAATGTGATTCATCCGCCCAGTTGACACGTTTACATTGACCCAGAGTTCAATCCCGCTGATTCTGTGTCCACTGCAATAGCAACTGCCGATGTCGTTGGGTCAACGTGGTAACACGTATGGGTCGTCTGCTGCGGAGCACAATGTTCAACGATGTGTGGTGATGGTGTATTCATAAACGCATGTGCGTGCACCAGTATCGTGCTGTTTCGCCAGAGGTGCTACAGATCGCGATCTATCGTACGTTCCCGGTAAGACAAGCCTCCGAACCACACGTTCGGTGAAGAGATCTGACGTCCAACCATTTAGCGCTTAGTGGTAGTTTCAGTGCCTTTCTACCTCTCTCCGTAGGTGCTCATGACTAAGGTGCTCATGACTATATCAAATGAACATTTGGACATCTTCACCGTTTTCGGGATACTCGTTCAGAAGCTCTGGGAATAACAATCTGCCCTTTGTCAAAGTTGCTTACCTCAGTGGATTTCCCCACTTGCCATCCGTATCTTCGCTAGAATCATTCCCGACCCGTTATGCTCCGATTTCGTACTTCCCTTAGCGTGTCACGTTCCCGCAACACAATTTGGCGACATCCAACAGCGCGGTGGGCAGTGGTAATAATGTTTTACCTGCCCTGTGTTCATGCCATGGCTTGATGTAAGTCGATTTTTCTACTATCGAATAAATGCTTCTGTTTTATACTGTCGGTGCTCTACAGCCGATGCGAAACTAAATTCGGCTACAAAGTATTTATTGTATTGCAGAGCCTATGTTGGTTCGATGTACTCTGTAATATAAGCTGTAAGAAATACAAAAATTATATCCGTATTTGGGAATATGGCGCAACTCTAACTGCACAATAAGGAAGATTTGTGCTGGAGCGAGGAACGATCATCGATCTCCTGCCTTACATGAGAGGTCACCTTAAAAAATTCTTCTATGCGTGCACGCTTCACGGACAGACCCTGATTTCCATTTTATTTTATTGTTTATTCATTTATTTTTTCAGTCATTGGTCTTCTGAATGGTTTGATGCGGCCCGCCAAAAATTCATCCTCTACAGTTTGCACCCTCTACAGCTCCCTGTCCCTTCTGGTAGTCAGTGTTTCCCATATATTCCTCTCCTCACAGATTTACCGTAGACCATTCTCATTCCTTACGTCGTCACTCTACCTAAATTTCGACATTCTTCTGTAGCAGTATATCTCATAGGCTTCGATTCTCCCCTGTTCTGGTTCTCCCACAGCTTACGTCTCAATACCATGCTTTTTTTGACAGTGCTAGTCTGAAATTTAAGTCTTCATTGCTTCGCACTAGGTAGCAGCATTCCTTAACTTCGTTCACCTCGTTATCTCCAAATCTCCTGTTAAGTTTCTCGCTGTTCTTATTTCCGGAACTTCATATTACTTAATGTGAACATGTCTCGAATTTTTTCAATTTTGCATTGTCACAATTGCCACTCTGTTTCCTTTACCTTTCATAATACCAAACTGATTGTCATCTACACTACTGGTCATTAAAATTGCTACACCAAGAAGAAATGCAGATGATAAACGGGCATTCATTGGACAAATATTTTATACTCGAACTGACATGTTATTACATTTTCACGCAATTTGGATGCATAGATCCTGAGAAATTAGTAACCAGAAAAACCACCTCTGGCCGTAATAACGGCCTTGATACGCCTGGGCATTGAGTCAAACAACTTCGATGGCAGCTTCAACACGATACCACAGTTCATCAAGTTCAGTGACGCGTATTATGACGAGCTACTTGCTCGGCCACCATTGACCAGACATTTTCAATTGGTGATAGATCTGGAGAATGAGCTGGTCAGGGCAGCAGTCGAACATTTCCTGTATCCAGAAAGGCCCGTACAGGACCTGCAACATGCGGTCGTGCATTATCCTGCTGAAATGTAGCGTTTCGCAGGTATCGAATGGGTAGAGCCACACATCTGATATGTAACGTCCACTGTTCAAAGTGCCGTCAATGCCAACAAGAGGTGACCGAGACGTGTAACCAATGGCACCCCATACCATCACGCCGGGTGACACGCCAGTACGGCGGTGACGAATACACGCTTCCAATGTGCGTTCACGGCGATGTCGCCAAACACGGATGCGACCATCATGATGCTGTAAACAGAACCTGGATTCATCCGAAAAAATGACGTTTTGCCATTCGTGCACCCAGGTTCGTCGTTGAGTACACCACAGCAGGCGCTCCTGTCTGTGATGCAGTGTTAAGGGTAACCGCAGCTATGGTCTCCTTTGCTGCTGCACACGTCGTCGAACTGTTCGTGCAGATGGTTGTTGTCTTGCAAACGTCCCCATCTGTTGACTAAGGGATCGAGACGTGGCTACACGATCCGTTACAGTCATGCGGATAAGATGCCTGTCATCGCAACTGCTAGTGATACGAGGCCGTTGTGATCCAGCACGGCGTTCCGTATTACCCTCCTGAACCGACCGATTCCATATTCTGCTAACAGTCATTGGATCTCGACCAACGCGAGCAGCAATATCGCGATACGATAAACCGCAATCGCGATAGGCTACAATCCGATCTTTACAAAAGTCGGAAACGTGATGGTGCGCATTTCTCCTCCTTACACGAGGCATCACAACAACGTTTCACAAGGCAACATCGGTCAACTGCTGTTTGTGAATGAGAAATCGGTTGGAAACTTTCCTCATGTCAGCAAGTTGTAGGTGTCACCACCGGCGCCAACCTTGTGTGAATGCTGTGAAAAGCTAATCATTAGCATACCACAGCATCTTCTTCCTGTCGGTTAAATTTCGCGTCTGTAGCACGTCATCTTCGTGGTGTAGCAATTTTAATGGCCACTGGTGCAACACATCCTCAATTTTCTTTCCTTTCTTCTGTATATCATTATTATCAGTTTCTTTGATGCATGAGTTATTATTCATGATTTCTTCGTGGTTATCATCCTTATACCTACAGTTATCTTTCTAATTTCTGTGACTCCTCTTTTTTAGATATGTCAATTCCTCTTGAGCATAACTGCCTACTGAACTATTCATTATCGTAGTATCTGTAGCCTCAGAGAACTTCAAACCAGTTCTTTCATTCCTCGGTACATACTTATACCACTGATTTTTCCTAAATTTCAGTCCAATCCTCATCATTAGTAAATTATGATTTGAGTCTATATCTGATGCTAGGTATACCTTATAATCCAATATCTAATTCCGGAATCTCTGCCTGATCATGATCTGACTGAAATCTTCCCACATCTCCCGGCCTTTTCCCAATATAACTCCTCCTCTTGTGATTCTTGAACAGACTATTCACTATTATTAAGTGATTTATTGCAGAACTAGCCTTTCTCCTCTCTCGTTTCTACTACCAAGCCGATATTTTCCTGTAATCGTTTCTTCTATTCCGTCCCCATGGCTATTATTAGATTTTCGCCTCCATTTACGTACCGAATTAGACGTTCTATAGCCTCATATACTTTCTCCATCTCTTCACCCTTACGTCGGTATATATACCTGACCTGTTGTTGTCCACGATGATTTGGTGTCGATTCTAACACGAATAGCCCTGTCACTGAACTGTTCACAGGAACACACTCTCTGCCCTACCTTCCATTTCATAACGAATCCTACTTCCATTAAGCCATTCCCCGTTGCTGTTGATATCACACTATACTCAACTGACAAGAAACTCTTGTATTCTTTCCATTTCACTTCACTGACCCCCACTATATCTAGACTGAGCTGTAGCATTTTCCTCTTCAAATTTTGTAACTTCCCTATAACGTTCAAACTTCTGACCCTTTCGTTGGTTATTCACTCTTTTTCTCAAAATCACATTCCCCTTGGCAGTCTCCTCCTGAAGATCTGAATGGCGGATTATTCCAGAACCTTTTGCCAATGGAGTGATCATCATGACTTTCAATTACAGGCCACATGTCCTGCAAATACACATTATGTGTCTTCAGTGCAGTGGTTTCCATTCTGCATTGTCTTGCTGTTGATCATTGCTGATTCTTCCACCTTTAGAGGCATTTTTCTGTCTCTGGGGCAAAAGACTGCCATGAATCTGTTAACTTCTCCACCCCCTTTGATAACACCGCCGGAAAAACGGGAGTAACTTCTTACGACGTAAGTCATCGGTCAACATATCTGGGTACTTTTATTCAAAATAAAGCAGTGGCAAGGTTGGAACCCAAGACCAAAGACGTTATTGTTAGTAACCAAATATGTTACTGGTTTTCCTTTTTTCTACTTCATTTTATTTTTTTAGCTAGTCTTTTTTATCAAATCTCTCTTTTTATTTATCTCGCCTGGACTGAAGCTACCAAAAAAAGAAAAAAAATTACTTTCCACCATCGCTTGTGTCCTAAGAAAAAGAAGTGGATCTCCTCAGGCGTTGGCGCCTAACCTATAACTAAAAGGGTGTAGGAGAGAAAGAAAGAACGGGGATAAAACACAGGGAAGCAATGAAAATAATTCCGGGGATCTCACTCCTTCGGATGGAGGAAAATCAAAATGCATCTTCTCGAAGTTTTTATGGACATTCCATATGTATTTCGTTCAGAGATTCTTATTGGCAGCCGACCGCGGTGGTCTCGCGGTTCTAGGCGCGCAGTCCGGAACCGTGCGACCGCTACGGTCGCAGGTTGGAATCCTGCCTCGGGCATGGATGTGTGTGATGTCCTTAGGTTAGTTAGGTTTAAGTAGTTCTAAGTTCTAGGGGACTGATGACCACAACAGTTGAGTCCCATAGTGCTCAGAGCCAATCATCTTATTGGGAAAATAAGTATCAGCATCTCATGGCTAGGCCGTTCCACTTGCAAGGCAGGTCATGAAAGGCACTCCATAGAAAATTTGAAAATGCCTGCTTGTATCTGGGGTTGCGAACATGTACACAGTGTCGATTGTTAAGGTACGACCAATAACCCAGTTCTCGTCGGGGCCAAAAAGGTAGCGGACTGTGTGGTCACATAGCCAATTCACAGCGTTAAATTTCGTTGCAATGTGATGAATCATGTCTGGGGCTAAAAGTATCTTAGAATTACAGAAAGTGGTTAACAAGAAGTATGGTGGAATCCGACTTGTTTTAGACTCACGTCAAATGAACACAATTACTGTGCCGGAAACAGAACGCCCTGAGCGGTTAGAGGAACTGCACCAGAAATTCCATGGGATTACGGTTTTTACCTCATTGGATTGGCAGATAGAAGTCGATCCTACGTGCTGCAAATATACTGCATTTATTACATGTGGACAGTGCTTCCAATTCCCAAGGTTTCCATTTGGATTAAGTATTTCATCTGCAGCATTCATCAGAGGTTTTAGTAGCCTATTTAGTTGTAACCTGAAAGAAAGAATGACATGTTACGTTGATGACGTACTCATAGCTGAGAACACGTGGCAAAGACATAATGCACTACTGGGAGAATTGCTGGGCAGACTAAAACAACATGATGTAACCGCAGATATTAGTAAATCGTGTTTTGCGAGCAGTCAGGTGCACTTTCTTGGCCACGTCATAACTAGTGAAGGAATCTCTCCCGATCTAGGAAGCATGGCAGCTATTGCGGAATTTGCAACTCCCAGAACTAGAAAACAACTAAGGAGCTTCTTAGGAGTAACCAATCTTTTACAAAAAATTCATTTATGTCACTTCTTTGACTACACCCCGCCTCTGTCAGTTGACAAGCATAAAGACACCCTCGGTATGGGATGAGTGCGCAACCCGTCAGTTTCAGGCTCTCAAGTCAGCACTTGTTGCTGCTCCTACACTGTCGCACCCGGATTTGTCTCAGAACATCTGCATGGCGACGGATAGCGCAAAGACGGGATTAGGGGTGACGATTTTCCGGGAGTACGAGCAAGACGGAAAGAGAGTTCTGACTAAGAGCGAAATAAATTATTCTGTAACAGAACTCGAGGCATTAGCCATAGTTTGGGGCTTTCAAAAATTTAGGTATTTCCTTTTCGATAGGAAAACGAAGGTATATACCGAACATAAAGCCCTTGAATTCCTGCTGACCTCCAAACTAACTTATGGAAGACTGTCGCACTGGATTAATGCACTACAAGAGTATGAATTCACAACCGTGCACGTGCCCGGGTCCTCTGAAGTCATTGGCGATGCACTGTCGCACAGGAAGCAGAAGAACTAGAACACGAACATTATTCGTTGTTCCACCTCCGAAAGGTGGCGTTCGAAAACTTACTCTCTACCACGATGCAAAATATAAGGACAGAGCAGGACAAAGATCCCAACTTACTTCAGATAAAGTCAGATAAAGACAAAATGGAGGGATCCTGCCCAGGGAAATATAAGCCAACATTACCTGCTTGCAAAGCGATTTTTTTTTTTTACCGGTACAAACGAGGACGAGTCATTGTGGATAGTGTGTGTGCCAGAAGAAGTTGTTAATAAACTCATTTGGTAGATACACGTAAGCTATGCACACTTTGGTTCTCGTAAATGTCTTTTGAAACTGAGGGGATATACTATTTCAAAAACATGGAAAGGAGGATAAGAAAAGTATTGGCCATCTGCAAAAGGTGCCAAAAGGCAAAGACGGTAACTGTAGCATTGCAAGATCCAATGTATGCTTACCCAAGAAATTGCGTCATATCGCGGCCACATATTTAATGGGACCTTTGCCGACAACGCCGAGGGGATATAAGAACATTCTAGTGGTGATAGAACTCACATCCAAGCTTATGACGCTGACACCACTTCGGAGAGACACGGGTCCCACAGTAATCAAAGCATTCAGCAAAGACTTCCTAACTGAAATCGGAGCACTCAATGTGGTTTTCTCAGATAATGAACCCCAAAATAAATCAGAGATGTGGAAGAGAACATTTAGGAGACATAAGATAAAACCTGTCTTCATCTCTAGATTTGGCCCCAGTTGGAATCCTTCAGCGAGAACGATGAAGTACATAGTGAACCTTTGCCGTCTGTACTGTGGCAAAAGGCGTGCGACGTGGGATGTCTTCCTGAAATAGTTTTGGGATGTCATCAATGAACTCCCTCATAGCACCACTTTGATACCGCAAAAGTCCGTACTGAAGAATAGACCGGCTACAGACAGAATAAGGGAACTAGTCGATTTCCCGACAGCCTAGAACCCTCGTAGCAGAGGTGCTACGTAACATTCGCGTTGCAAGAGACGCGCAAGACGCGTACAGATACCAAAGCAAATGAGCGATAATTTGTTATTGTCCAGCGAGTACTGATAAAATCCTACCGTTTGTCCAATAAACAAAAGAGGCTATGCCACATATTCCTATGACGGACCTTTACGGATTAGGCGATTAGCACACGCGAACGCAGTGGATGTGGAGTCGATTAAAACGGGGAAGTCACTTGGCTTACATCACGTAAGCCATATAAAAAAACTTCGTGGTGTGAAAACAAGGGACGGTACACCAGTAAATGGGGAATGGGATGTGCATTGTATAAATTATTTATAAGTATGGAGATTAAATAGATGTAGTAATCTGGTATAAAGTGATTAGAATTAAGCTGTGGTGGAAAGAACAATAGTTAAACTGATAACCAGCAAGTACAAAACCATTTAGTGATTCCATATAATCTGTGCCTGTAAAAGACAGAACAATCCCATTGAGTTTATTTAAGAAAAGCTATCTCTCTTTAAATATGTTCATAGTAATATGCGTCCGTGATAAAAGGATTACCTGTACAAATGGGATGACAGTTTTCGGAACGACAAACTATTAAGAAATATTTAATTTGTGTGAGTACAGAATGTCGCCAGTGTGTGATTTGATAGGCATTATTTACGGAGACAAATGTGTATACCTCCCGTATCATTTAGAAGTGTTGATTTAATACAATTTTGTGGTCTGCTCAACATAAAGTACGCAAGTGAGCACCGTGAAAATGTAGAGTGAAACTCTTAGTTGAGGTTATTGAGACGAAAGATTAATAATGGTGGCCTCATATGCGCGATGGAGTATGAACGCACTAAAATCTAAAAAGTTTGTGGGAACTTGACGTCAGAATGTTAGTATGGTTACTTGATCATGTAAGATTAAATATAGATTACTAACACGACAATTATAGGCACAAAAAGTTCCGAAAATTGTAGCTTGAGAGAATGTACTAATAATAAGACCTCATTGCGGTAGCCGTCATACTGAGCAGTGATCACAATACCACCCAAAAGATTCATCTGTCTGCAGGTACCAAACAAAGACACAGTTAAGGGCGATCATAACAAGAAAGAGTTGGATTACAAACTGAGAACATGTGACTAACCGAAATCTATGTGCCATGGCGCATTCTGTTCTTATGTTCGCAGAGAAACCAACACAACTATCACTACCAGAGAACCGTGACGCTGAAGAAAGCTTCTGAGATCATAGAAACAAAAAAGGGACTTTAGTAGAATAAGAGTAGAGTAGACACGCTGGCCAGATCGGTTTGCTTTCTTTGTGTTTGTTGTTTGTTTAATTGTAACAAGTAGCATAGACAGATATTTACCATATGTCATAAGCCTTGGTGTTGGAATACACTGTACGTCCTAATGGAAATATTTCTCCCATATAAAACAGGTTCGGTGGAAAGGAGAGCTAGATGAAGCACATGCACTTATAAATTTAAAACTAAAGTAATAATGTAAATAGGAACATCTGCCTGTCGTGCATCCTCAATAGACAATCAATGTAATGTATGATGTTTGTCTGTATGTTAAAATCCATACACAGGTATCAATGATTTAGACTGAGTGCATTAGTGGGTGCAGGTATTCAGGCGAGCGACACTAGTATGATGAGCTCTTCGAGGTAACACTGGACAAAAGGAGCCAGATGCTGGAGTGGCCGAACCGCTGGTGTGGACGTAGTTGGTAAATACGCTCCTGGTGAGCGCATCACGGACAAAAGGCGGCGGGACAGCGGACACACGCCGTCGAAACCCCAGGTATCAATTGGGCCCGCGCAGCTTGCTAATAATCTACAGAGTGGTGGCATGTTCAACAAGGCTTCGACAGCAGGTGACATGGCAGATAAACTGATAGGATCACAGGCGCCGCAAGCAGGCCTTACACAGATGAGGTTTGTGTGCTGCAAAAGAAACCATTATCGCTACCTTGTAGCACCATCGAAGCCCAATGAGTGACTTTTACGTCATGAGCCCAGTAGTTGCGTGTCTTCTGACATCATCCAACGGGAACCGAGGCAGCTACAAAGCTTGCGTTTCGAAGCAAAACCTAAACCAATCCTAAAAGTCAAATTAACTTACAGCGACCTATGTTTTTTACCTAACTACAATAGTGTACAAGAGACAGAACATCACGAATCAAGAAGATTAGGAACATTAAAATTAATGGCTAAGTATGAAATACACGAAGAGTGAAATAGGGGGCAGCCACACATACTCTTAGTCAACGCAGAAGGAGTATAGGTTTCCCAATATCCACTGCCTGCACCACATAAAACCTGTGTACCTTCCTATCAAACAATTTATAACACTTCTGTCTGCTATTTCTGTACCATAACCTTAAAGTTGGAGGCAGGTTGTGAAATAAAACTATCTTGTTAAAGCAGTTACGGTATAACGAAACAGAGCAGTGTTACCCTCTGAGAGGAATTTTGTTACGTTGATCATGTTGTACCTAACAGAGGTGGCTTAACGGAAGTGAAAGTCAGTAACAAACAATAGTTTTACCTAGCTACACTGTTTAAAGAGTAAAGAAAACGATCGCCAGCCTAATTAGGCAAGAGAATGATTAACGTTCTTGTTTAAGAAATTTTGTATGAGTAACTTCAACGGACAAACACAACCTATACGTTGCCACACGCGAGTGCAATGAACTGTGACACCTGCATATGTTAACGTTAAGGTTGGAACTAACAGCTAGAGCAGCACAAACTATTTGCAAAAATATAACAGATAACGAAACACACTATTACTTTCAGGGCTTATTCAAACTGAATGTTCTTTATAACATTACTAATAATATTCACTGTAGAATCATAAATTGGATATAGGTTTAGTATTTTTCTAGCTGACATAAAATTGTAAAAGTAGTTCATTGCAAAATTATGAACTGGCCACAGGTTAAGTCTCTCTCAGCTAAATACTTTTCTCTTTAGAAGTTAAATGGAATTCGGTAACAGGTTACTTCTCACTGTCTTTAGAATAAAGAAGTTATTGTTTTCATAAATAGTGGTCTTTCTATTAATTGTTATTTATCTTGAGCATAACCTGTGGATCCTATTACATTATTAATATGTACTTTCATTACACAAAAGGAACAAGTAATTAGCAAGCATGAGTATATAACTTTCCACTATTGTAGTTTTCCACTTTTACTACAGTGAGACACATCGTTGACAAATTTGCAAGAAACTGACTCACCTTTTAAAATTTACTACAGGCAGCACTATGATCATTAACTAAGCAAAACTTTATAAGCCTCAGTTTTTAATCTTTAAAAGAAACAGGAAATTGTATTTATTACCACAGTCTTTTACTTTCAAGTAAATGATTAAATAGGTGACTTTGAAACTGCACAAAACTTTAAATTCAACTGTTTCCATCACAAAACTTCATTACTACCTCCCACAACTTCACTAAATCCACAATAAATCTGAATACTCCTTTCTTACCAAAGATCAAACAACATTATTTAATTAACTATTTGGCTTTGAGGCTTTTATTTTTTCCACAAACTAGGACACTCGGTAATCATAGTTCAAATGGAGAGGAACGTGAGAGGTGTTGTGATACGGAAAAAACCAAGGTAGGTACATGAATTCAGTTATATGTTACCTTATATTTGTGCACACTAAAACATCCAATGAGCTGATCCTTCACTGTACATTACTATATTGCTCCATTACAGTGATTGGGCAATGTGGTGGCGATTGCATGTTGGTAGGTGGAATTACACGTGGAATTGTTGGACTCTGTCATTTCTTGGAGGGGATGATCGATACCAATTCCAGAATAGTTCCAGCTATTTATCCATCCATCCGAGGCATTGGAAAGAGGCAAGAAAAGCCTCGCTCGGAACCAGCGCAATATAGACCTTTTACATGGGCAGTGCATAGTTTGGCAGCTCGTCCCCGACTGACTCTTGTTCCACCTTTTCTACCTAGGCCAACCACAACTTGCGCGCGCTACTAAGTTCCGTTCCCGAGGGGAACCACACCACCTTTTACATACAGGATAACTAAGAACCCAAAGTGAGGATCAACAGTTTACATAACAGCAACCAAACACGTTAAATAAAACATAACATTTGCACATATTGACATTTCTACAAACAATTATTCACACAGAAATTACAATTATATACAGTAAGTTTTGTTCCCTCAAATTGGGACAAAGAATTTAAATGATAGATACACTGCATAGCATAGAATCAAACCATGACATCGAAGTTTTTTTACAAAGAAAAGAGTATACAATTTTGTGTTATCGATTCAATTAAACAACATTTACAGAAGCTCAAAGATGTAGCATTAAATGAAACAAAAGGCAAAATAAATCAGTAAAGCATTAGAGCTATGGTGTTACAAATGATCTGTCTCGGAGGAGAACACGAGATGTTACTGCCCATCAATGCAACACTCTACCTTGCTGCGCACCTTGTGAACAGACATGCCAAACACCGACGCCACTGTACCTCGGCGATCAGTGCAAATCGACGAGAAAGCTGAGCGCCCATGGATCTTATTGCAAACCCACTAGAGGTAATTCACACCAGAGATGCGTGTCAGTTCACACCACATACCACCAAACACAGATTACAGAGCTCTCCAGTAAATAAATTATCATCAGTAGTGTCAGTGAAGTGTCAATCAGTGAACAGTGTTAGGATCATACAAACAGTGATTCGCCACCAAATTTAAGGAGGAGAAAAGACTTTGAACAGCGAAAAGAAGAGAGAAGAAAAAAGGAGCGAGTCGTTGTGGGGTCGAGAAGCAGGAGAGTCGTCTTGACGTCCACGACAGTCGACGGACGTCTTCGGCTGCAATTTTGGTGACGTACCATTTTGCTATTATCTCGCTGAGGCGAGAAGTCCTGCGGTTATAGCTTCTGACCATTACGATAATTTTGCTTATGCACCGGCGTGTGGGAGAGTGAAATTACTTTGGTGAATCACGTGTTCTACTCCGTTCTGCATTGAGCTTTTACACTGCTCATTGAGATAGTAGTTCATTCTTGTTATTTAGTACGCGGGAGATGTCAGTTACTCCGCGCCTAATCACAGATCGCAATCACATTACAGAGCAGAACCAGACAGTTTAAGGGCTAGTTTTAACACAAGGAGAACCTAAGATTTGTGATCCTTATTTAGTATCTTTAAATTGTTTTTATGATGAATAAATGAATTAAAGTCATGGCATTTAGTACATAGTATTTTTCTGCCTCTGCATAGTATTTTCTTGTCTGTTGTGTGCATATTATAGCTTATTCTTTAGAGGGGGTACTGGGTTTTGTCGGCTTATGCTGACGTTCTATCGTATCCACAGGGTAAGATTAGGAAACGTATATGTTATGACACGACAATTAATATAATTAATGAGAATAATGTACACCTACTGGGGACGAATAAGTGTCAGGGCGACTTCAGCAGCGTTAAAATATCCATTTCGCAAATTATCAATGGTACGTACTCATGGGAAATGTCCGCCATCAATAGCTAGTACAAGAAGTGGAAGTACGTTAGACCGCAACTTCACAATTGCCTCTCTAATGCCTTTACCATTTCTAAAGCCAAACTGATCGAAATATAGCACTTCCTCAATTTTCTTTTCCATTCTTCTGTATATTATTCTGGTCAGCAATTGGGAAGCATGAGCTGTTAAGCTGATTGTGCGATAATTCTCGCACTTGACAGCTATTGCAGTCTTCACAACTGTGTCGATGATATTTTTCCTAAAGTCAGATGGTATGTCGCCAGACTCGTACATTCTACAGACCAACGTGAATAGTGGTTTTGTCGCCTCTTCCTCCAATGATTTCAGAAATTCTGAGGGAACGTTATCTATCCCTTCTGCCTTACTTGATCTTAAGTCCTCCAAATCTCTTTTAAATTCTGATTCTAACACTGTATACCCTACCTCTTCTAAATCCACTCCGGTTTCCTCTTCAGTCACATAATACAAATCTTCTTCCTACAGGGTCTCAATGTATTCTTTCCACCTATCCGCTCTCTCCTCTGCATTTGTCAGTGGAATTCCCGTTGCACTCTTAATGTTACCACACTTGCTCTTAATGTCCCAGAAGGTTGTTTTGACTTTTCTGTATGGTAAGTCTGTCCTACCGACAATAATTTCTTTCTGGAGTTCTTCAAATTTTTCATGCAGCCATTTCGCCTTAGTTTCTCTGCACTTTCTGTTTATTTCATTCATCAGTGACTTGTATTACTGTTTCCTGAGTTTCCTGGGACATTTTTGTACTTCCTCCTTTTATCGATCAATTGAAGTATTTCTTCTGTTCCCCATGGTTTCTTCGCACTTGCCTTCTTTGTACCTATGTTTTTCTTTCCACCTTCCGTGATGGCCCTTTTTAGAGATGTCCATTACTCTTCAACTGTACTGCCAACTGAACTATTCTTTATTGCTGCATCTGTAGCCTTAGAGAACTTCAAGCGTATCTCGTCATTCTTTAGTACTTATGTATCGCATTTTTTTGCGTGTTGATTCTTCCTGACTAATGTCTTAAACGCAGGCTTACTCTTCATCACTACCTGCTCCTGGGTACGCCTTACTAATCCAGTATCTGCTTTCGGAATCTCTTCCTGACCATGATGTAATCTAACTGAAATCTTCCGGTATCACCCAGCCTTTTCCAAGTATATCTCCTCCACTTGTGATCCTTGAACACAGTATTCGCTATTACTAGCTGAAACCTGTTACAGAACTCAACTAGTCTTTCTCCTCCCTCATTCCTTGTCCCAAGCCCATATTCTTCTGTTGCCTTTTCTTCTTCTCCTTCCCCTACTACTGCATTCCAGTTTCCCAGTAATATTAGATTTTCGTCTCCATTTATATACTGTATTACCCTTTCAACATCCTCATATTCTTTCTCTATCTTTTCATATTCAGCTTGCGACGCCGTCATATGTAACTGATCTATCGTTGTCAGTGTTGGTTTGCTATCGATTCTGATAAGAACAACTCTATCACTGAACTGTACACAGTAACATACACTCTGCTCTACCTTCCTATTCATAGTGAATCCTACTACCGTTACATCATTTTCCGCCGCTGCTGATATTACCCTATACTCGTTTGACCAGAAATCCTTGTCTCCTTTCCATTTCAGTTCATTGACCCCTACTGTACCTAGATTGAGCCTTTGCGTTTCCCTTTTCAGATTTTCTCGTTTCCCTATCACTTTAAAACTTCTGACATTCCATGCCCCAATTCGTAGAAAGTTATCCAATCGTTGATTATTCACTCTTTATCTCACTGTGATCTCCCACGTCTCTTCCCAGAGATCCGATGGGGAACTGTTTCAGAATCTTTTTCCAATGGAGAGATCATCATGATACTTTTCAATTAATGGTCATATGTCCTGTGGTTACATTGCCTGCAGCATCCTCATGTCGTTGGTCACTGCTGATTCTTCTGCCTTTAAGGGCAATTTCCCACCTCTAGGACAAGAGAGTGCCCTGAACCTCTGTCCGCTTCTCCACCCCTTTGACAAGGCCGTTGGCAGAACGAGGGCGACTTCTTACGCCGGAAGTTTTCGGCCGCAAATGCTGATTACCAACCAAAATTTAAGTAGTGGCTGGTTTCGAATCTGAGGCCGACGACGTATTAATTACTAATCGAAGGCGCTACCGTTTGACCACAGGTGTCGAGACCTCAGCATTCTATCAAACGTGAAATTCTTACGAGAGTATAGATATATGGTGTTGCATGACGTAAAATAGCTGCGAGTTTAATGCAGCATTATCATTTCTGGTGCCCTTCACTCCATTTATCAACTTGCAGACATCTGTTAACCGGTGGTTACAGTTTCCGAGTGGAAGTGAGTTTCCATTATTTTTCACCAGGTACGTCCTCACTACATTTATGGTTGATTCTTAGCTACAACAAATCTGATGTCCCTCATTGCAGTTACAGATTTCTAGTACTCTTTATCGTTGCCACATAAATACACTTCAACGTTTGTTCACAAAGTAGTATCCAATCCCGACTGCGACGTGACACTTTGCAGAGTTGGGAGAAGGAGAAGGATGTTTAGCAGGGCTAAAAGGGATGAAACAGCAAACCTTAAAAGTTAAGGCCAGTTTTATTTATTTATTTATTTTTGTAAGGACAGCATCTTTCTAAGCATTCCCTGACCGATGATATGACACTATTTTTTACTTGCCTCCTGATTGGGTCGCTATTCTCTCCCTGCCGCTGCAACCTCATGTCAGGACACGACTTAAACCAATGTCTTCGAGCAGTTTTTTGATGTACTCCAATCTGTCTTCCCGGATCAATATTGAGCACTACGACTCCCTCCAGCAAAACGGAAGTTACTGTATGATGTCTTAACACATCATCACACTCCTTCTCTTAGGCTCTGACACACTTCCCTCCACCGAGTCTTTGGCGCACCTCCTCGTTTATTACCTTAGCAGTCCTCTGTAGCACCGTATCTCAAATGCTTCGCTTCTCTTCTTTCCCAGATACCGACAGGCCATCTCTACTAGTCGAAAACAATTTGACTTATTCAGTGAAGGCAATCCATCTCAACAAACACATAGCCTCCGTAAAAGGCCATTTTATGCACGATTTTCATAAACAAGTTATGGCTTCCAGCAATTACAGCCTCAATTGCAGCCAACAAATGTTCTTAATTGCAGCGAAGCACCGCTCACAAAGTTTCCTCTAGAACATAAGGGCGGGAGAGAGAAGGGCGGCCGTTACAGCCAGTGCAGCTGCCCTTTCGGTAGAAGACTGGCCACGCCGTGTTGCGCTTCCCTCCATCCTCTCTGCTTCCTCTCCCATCTCTCTCTCTCTCTCTCCCTCTCTCATAATCCCTCCTGCCGGCCGCTCTTTCACGTCCTTTTTTAGCGCAGAGCTACCGGCCGCCGAGGGCGTAACAGCGGTTTCTGCACGAGCCCCGCAGGCGCCAGCGCGCAGCGAGAATTCCGTATGAATTAATTGCGTTTTAATCCGGGCGTGGCGCGGCTCGGGCGACCTGGCCGCATATTAAATACTGCCGGCCGTAATGGGCGCGCGTCCCTCGCCGCGCCGCGCCGCGCCGCGCCGCGCCGCGCCGCGCCGCGCCGCGCCGCTTAGGCGCCCCGTCCAGGCCCCCACAAGTCCGCCAATTACGCCGCCGCCGCCCCTGCCGCTGCGATCTGCCCCCGACAGCAAAGTGGCGCCTGCCAAACTTGCCTGGCTGCCGCGCCGTCATAGCCACACCGCGCCCCAGCACGGCTGCCGGCTGAATTTCCACCTGCTGTCCGGCCGTCCACGGGTCCGCGGTCCACGGCGTCGAACATCCACTAGTACTGCGGCAAATAAAACAACGACAAGTTTCAACTCGTAGTAATGGTTCATACGACGAAGTATGCGTGAAACAACTACACGCCCATAAAGCAATGATTCTTACACACTGAAGAGCCAAAGAAATTGGTTCACCTGCCTGATATCGTGTAAGGCTCACGCGAGCACGCAGAAGTGACGCAACAAGACGTGGCAAAGTAGTGCTGGAGGGAACTCACACCTTAAATCCTGCAGGACTGTTCATAAATCCGCAAGAGTACGAGGGGCGGGGTTCTTTCTAAACAGCACATTGAAAGGCATTCCAGGTATACTCATTGGGGAGTTTGGTCGCCAGAGGAAGTGTTGAAAATCTGAACAATGTCCCTGGAGCCACATTGTAGCAATTGTGGAACTGTGGGCCGTCGTGTTGTCCTCCTGGAATTGCACAAGTTCGTCGTAATACACAATGGACATGAATGGATGCAGGTGATGAGACAGGATGCTTACGTATGTGTCACCTGTATCTAGACGTATCAGGGGTCCCACATCACTCCAACTGCACACAGCATTACAGAGCCTCCAACAACTTGAACAGTCCCCTGCTGACATGCATGGTCCAAGGATTCATGAGGTTGTCTGACACCGGTACACGTACTCCACTCGTCCGACTAGGCAACGCCGGCCGCTGTGGCTGAGCGGTTCTAGTCGCTTCAGTCCGGAACCGCGCTGCTGCTATGGTCGCAGGTTCGCATGTTGCCTCGGGAATGGAACTGTGTGAGGATCTTAGGTCAGTTAGGTTTAAGTAGTTCTAAGTCAAGGGGAGTGATGACCTCAGATCTTAAGTCCCTTAGTGGTTTGAGCCATTTGAATCATTTTCGGACTAGGCAACATGTTTCCAGTCATCAACAGCCCAATGTCTATGTTGACGGGCCCAGGTGAAGTTTAAAGCTTTGTGTCGTGGGCACACGAGTGGCGCTTCAGCTCCGAAAGCTCATATCGACGATGTTTCGTGAATGTTTCGCACGCTGACACTTGTTGATGGCCCAGCTCTGAAATCTGCAGCAATTTGCGGAAGGGTTGAACTTCTGTCACGTTTATAGATTATCTTCAGTCGTCGCTGGTCCCATTCTTGCAGGATCTTTTTCCAGCAGCAGCGATGTCGGAAATTTGATGTTTTACCGGATTCTAGATATTCACGGTTTATTCGTGAAATGGTAGTAAGGGAAAATCCTCACTTTACCGCTACCACGGAGATGCTGTGTCTCATCGCCGACTATAGCATCACGTTCGAAACTCACTTAGTAGCGCGGAGTGACCACGCGGTTTGAAGCGCCATATCACGAATTCCACGGCCCGTCCCACCGGAGGTTCAAGTCCTCCCACGGGCGTGGGTGTGTGTGTTGTTCACAGCATAAGTTAGTTTAAGTAATGTGTAAGTCTAGGGACCAATGACCTCAGCAGTCTGGTCCCTTAGGATTTAACACACATTTGAACATTTTGAAACTCACTTAAACCTTGATAAGCTGACAGTGTAGCAGCAGTAACCGATCTAAAAACTGCGCCAGACACTTCTTGTCTTATGTAGGCGTTGCCGACCGAAGTGGCTTATTCGGCCTGTTTACACTTGTCTGTATTTGCGTATGCATGCCTGCACCAGCTTTTTTAGCGCTACAGTGTATATGGGGTGTTTCAAAGGTCTTCCATCAAACTTGTGGTGAATCGATACTGCAGCATTAGCGGCGGCTCGCTGCAACCGGTAACGATGTATGGAAGGCTCTTCTGAAGACCATGCATCCTCCCCAGCACTGCAGCACCCTCACACCGAGCTCAATAAGTTTTGAGTATGCAAGAGCCCAGTCCATTTCGAGGCCTCGGCTACAGTAGTCGACACCATCGTCTAGGGCAAACGAGTCAAATTTTCAGATGTTGAACGTTGTACCCCAAGAGAAAAGTTTCTTAATTAGTGCATCAAGTGACGCAGTTGTAAGTTATCCAGCATTCCTGTGGCAAGAAAGCGCATGAAAGTTAAGTAAGCCATTTACTTATTTATTTATTTTTAAATTTGTGATAAGAGTGTATGGTACCGGTGGCCGTGCAGTTCTAGGCGCTTCAGTCTGGAACCGCGTGACCGCTACGGTCGCGGGTTCGAATCCTGCCTCGGGCATGGATGTGTGTGATGTCCTTAGGTTAGGTAGGTTTAATTAGTTCTAAGTTCTAGGCGACTGATGATCTCAGAAGTTAAGTCGCATAGTGCTTAGAGCCATTTGAAGCCATTTAGTGTATGGGACCAAAGTGCTGAGGTCATCGGTCCCTAAGCTTACAGACTATTTAATCTAATTTAAACCAACTTCCGCTAAGGACAACACACACACCCATGCACGAGGGAGGAGTCGAAACTCCGACGAGGGGAGCAGGGGGGGGGGGGGGGCGAACCGTGACAAAGCGCCTGAGACCGAACCCGCGTGGCTACCTCGCGCGGCAGCCATCTATTCATTTCATAAAGTAAACTAGTGTTTCGTCTTCTGAAATTAAAAATAAACCATCTCCCACAGAACTCAAAGAGCCCACGCACATGGCTATACGAGTGTAGTTACGCTGGCCATGGGACGACAATATTTCAAAGACCTACTAGGGTCTACTAACCAGGTCTGCATGTGCATACCATAAGATGTGCTCAAAAAGTTCCAGTTCGAAGGCTGTACAGTCCAGAATCGGTATGTCAATCAGGCAAAGTGGCCGTGGGCACTGAGCCAATCATTCCACTGCTGCATCAGTACGAAGACACCTGTCTGATAAAACACCGAGTCGTGTTGCGTGAAGAAGTCCATAACTGCCTGTTGAACATCGTCGTTCAAAAGGAATCATCGACCACTTGAAGCATTTTACAAAGGACTGAACGAGCGATAATCGCATTGGGAGAGATCAGGATTATAGGGCGGGTCCTAGAATGTCTCCCACTTCTGTTGGCACGCCTTCTGCTTTACGACATTTGCAATATAGGGAAGTGCGTTACTGTGAGGCAGAACGGAACTTGGCACACCATTCCACACCGATGGTTTTCGACAGAAATGCTGCCCATATATGTCCTTCATTGCCCGATGTATGTCTACCGGTGTTTGTCTTTTGGCAACCAAGAAAAGAATAACAGCACTTGGTTCGGTCTTGACACATTTGATAATAAGGGCACCATAGGCCAAATTTTCGCTTTTACCACATCAACGTTGAAAAGATGCAAGTGCTATGCTAATCGCTTGCCTATACAGGGTGGTCCGTTGATCATGAGTGGGCCAAAAAAAACTACAAGGAGCGAAACTCGACTAGCTTGAAGGGGGAAACCAGATGGCGCAGTGGTTGGCCCATTAGATGGCGCTGCCATAGATCAAACGGATATCAACTGCGTTTTTTTAAGATAGGAACCCTCATTTTTTATTGCATATTCGTGTAGTACGTAAAGAAATATGAATGTTTTAGTTGGACCACTTTTTTCGCTTGGTGATAGATGGCGCTGTGATAGTCACAAACGAATAACTACGTGAGTAGTGGGACTAAGTATGTGCCAGGCCACGCTGCATTGTTGCCAAATTTATACAAGATGGCGGTGATAACGTCATCCAAGATGGCGGCATGTAGACTTGGCAACAGCGCATGACGTCATCATCGAAGATGGCGGATTTTGGCGGGAAAATAGGCCAATTGTGCTATGTCCACTAACCTAACCTCAAGAAAAAATGGCGGGAACTGTGAATTTTGGCGGGAAAATAGGCCAATTGTGCTACGTCTACTAACCTAGGCATCCAGAAGAAAAAATGGCGGGAAGTTTTAATTCCAACAGGATAATGCATGCAAAACTGTACTTCTATTTATTATGATTGATTGTCATTTATTGACATTCATTATCATTTATTATTATTTATTATCATTCATTATCATTTATTATTATTATTGTTTATTATTATAGGCCCACATCCACTAGAAAATTGCGCCAAATTCAAATTCCAACACGATTACGTGTCGAAAACTGTACTTCTATTTATTATTATCATTTATTATTTATTCAAGATGTCCAATTTTCTCTGCGAGAAAGCCATTTTCCTTACATCCATAACAAAAATCTATCACAAGTTCAAATCCCAACACCATAATTGATCACACCTACGAGCTTTCTCCGTCACTTTTTTTTTTTCACTGGCAGCCTATCATAATCATGTCAAATAATGAACTGCACTTATAGTGACATAAGTCACGTCCTTTGATTTTGCAGGGGGAAGGGACTGAAGACTTTATTTCAAGCAGTACGGTCATCACTTGTTCTCCAACACAGTGAGCACACACATATTTGATATCGCAGTGCAGTCACCACGAAGTGCGCACTCCAGCTGAATTAGTTCAAATCGTTGCCAGTCCCTGGCCACCGCCCGGAGACAATGCCGACGCCTGTCACGTGAGGCAGCCGGCCAGCTGGGGGCAAGCCCAGTGATCGCTCCCACGTCGTAAACATGTTTTCGCTGGACATGCTGGAACTTGCCGAGTTTGACGTCACAGCGGCTCCTTGTCCGCTCACCACGTGTATTCGTCGCCTCCGCACGTTTCCCGCCAAAATTGTTTGCCTCGGAGCTGAATCCCACAATAGTCGACCGTTCCCTGCAAACACTTTTAGCGCCAAAGTTGTTTTCCTGGGCACGTTCAAACCTGTCGATTACGACTGCTCACCGTCCACAACATGTCCTTGTGCGATCGAGAACGCAGTGCTACACTTTTGGCGGTAAAGTCTGCTCGACAGTGGAATCCGCCATGACTATATAACAGCACGTTTGGTCCACACTAGAACGCTTGCTAACTGACTCGCTCTCACGCGCGCGTTATAACTGTGCAATCTTTGCGCCGCCGCCCCGCATACGTCACACACCATCCATACACGCGACGGACATAGTCTTCTGTAAATACCTGGAAAATGACTCTTTCAGACATTACGGTCATGCAGGAATGTCCCAACTGACTTCTCCATGCTCACACAGCGAAACTCCAGATTGCAGCTGACGTACGCGCGGCCGGCTGAGCCCGCTCCATCGGCAGCTCCCTGGCCGGCTGACATCAAGCGATCTTCACTCAGCTAAATAAAGGAAGCAAATGTGCAGAAGTAGACAACAGAACAATCAACATCTGGAAATGGGATCAGCTGAACGATGTGTAGGGTGTGACTAAAGCCAAGTTGGAATTTTAATGTAGCGACCAGCGCTGCCCGTACAGCCCCACGGCCAGCGCGCCAGGTAGGCGGTGAGCGGCGCCTCAGGGTCCAGCCACAAATGGTCAGCGCGGCTGACCGGGAAAGGTAACACGTTTTGCACTGCGTGCAGCCGTCTTGAATAATGGTAATTGCATAATCAACTGATGTGATGACAGAGCGCTTTGGTGGGAAGATTAGCTCTGAGTGTCGGGTCTGTAGAGAGAACAGGTTGACGGTGCTTTCCTAGGATTTGGGAACATTGCTGTATATAGACGCTGTAGGAATAGGATATTTTTTTCGCATGCTGTAGAGATATACTGGATAAGCGCACTGTTTTGTGTCAAAAGTGTATATACTGTATTGTGAAGTTAATGTGGTTTACATTGTGTGGCGTTTGTATATACTACACTGTAAAGTTAATATTGATTATGTTATGTAACGAGTAGAGAGGAAGTCGTAAGGACGGTAGAAATATTTCCAGAGTAACAGCGGTCAAGAGAGTGTATTTCCAATCAAATGAGACCGCGATCGTGAGATTTAACTGTATAAGTGTAATGAGATCAACGACTTCGGTATTAGAGAGTGCGAATATAATTTTTTGGTCTGTTGTTTCTAGTTATTCAGTGGTTTAAAGGATGCTGTACTTAGAAAAAAAATTGGTGTGTTCTTGTAGTCTATGAGTCTGGATAAGTTTGTAGAAAAAAAGCGAGCAGGCAAGGAAGAAGAAGAGAGAGTAACGCATTTGTGTTGAGGGGAAGCGGTCGCCGAATTTGTGCTGAGAGGGACTTCCGTCCGTTGATGCAGAAGGGCTGATTACCGCTGAGTGTGGCGTGTGTAGAAAGAAAGAGCAGGTTGACAGTGCTTCCTTAGGAATTGAGAGAATTGGGGCATGTAGTGGGTACTGTAAAGTTAATGTGGCTTACATTGCGTAGGGTTTGTATATAATGGATTGTAAAGTTACTATTTCTTATGTTATGGGATGAGTAGAGAGGATGACCGTGTGTGTGTGTGTATGTAGATTGAGGGGCTGTGGAGGTAATTTAGCAATCTCTGTAAAAGTAAGCACAGGAAGCCTCAGGAAGAAAAACATGATGGTACTTCGATAACGGGTCCTTAGGAAATTAGGCCAGTAAATTCGATAAGAAGGAATAAGAATGATTAATCGGTTTTGCTGGGATATAGGATGGTTGAGAACATTTGCGTATGTTGACAGCTGGAAAGGTAGGAGGTGGGGAGCGCATTCAGTATTATTTTGGTGAACAAGTTCTGTTAGGGTAAGAATTTGAATTTACAAATAAGCTGAGAAAACACGAAAGCGAGGGTTAACTATTTTTGGGGGCACTATACAATTTGGGAGAGGTTGACTGGGCTCTTATTTTTTTTTTTCAATTTTCAAATGATCGTTTTAGATTGAGAGGGGAGACGGTGTGTGTGTGATCTCGCTCTCGGCTATTCTGACAACAGACGTGAAGGTGGCAAGCAATGGAATGCGGCCTTAACATGTGTGTGTTGGACCGCACAGAGTTAGGACGGTGACAGACGACTCGCGTGGGCTGGCTTGGATAGTCATGTTCGGCGTGTAGGTGATATGAATTTCTCAGGTGTTAGGTGTGAATGCGGCTGTCATTTAGTCATGTTTGAAGGGTCGAACAGAGGCCTTTGGGCGAATTGACAGCTGTCGGACGTGTGACTTATTGTGGGACAGGTTGATTGCGCGCGTCTGTTGAGTTACTTTGCTGTGCTTTATTTGGACAGATTACGAGTACTGATGGTGTTTACAGTTATGTGTACTGCATTATTTAGGAGCAGTTTGATATTGTGCACTGAAATTAGGAGCTGTTTGCGTGTCTGCCGACTGTGCAACATGACACCAGGTATATCAGGGCGAGTGTTTTTTGTATGAGAGCGATTGGTATACTCGATGCGTAAATAAAATGTATTTGTGGGACGATATAGAATATGAGAGAGTTTGAGTTGGTTGTTATTTTTTCTACTTGGAGGGTTTGTTAGATCGAATTGCTGAGGCGAGTAGCTACGAGAGCGCGAGGGATGTGATTGAAGCATATCTCCATCTCTCAGCGATTAACTAAAGATGGGGCGAGCAATGTTCTTGGCTTAGGTACTGGGGGTGTGCTCTGGTCATGTGCTAGACCATGTGGATTGAACAACAGTATTAGGGTCATAGTTTAGCTAGAGTATTTATAGAGTAGTATGTCTGACGCGAGTATGAAGGTCCAGACTGTGATGTGGATGGTCTCGCGCTCGTGGTGTGTGAGAGAGGCAAAGCAGACAATTTTCTTGTGTCTGGTAGCAAAACACAAACTGACCATCAGAATTGAAGCTTGGCTTATTTGTATAGAGAGAATCTGATATAAGTTAATGTAGGTTAGTACACGTTAGTACACGGTAGTAAACGGAAGCAAGCATTAGTACATGTTAGCCAACGAACATGGGTCGGTAACATGACGTGGTGGTCGGTAGGGACTTTAACTATTTCATTTCAAGTCCAGGTGGGTGTGGCAGTGGCGAAAATAGATTCCAAGTGTAGGTGGACGAGGCAGTTTTCCGCATCACAGAGGTTAATTAATTGATCAGATTAATTAAATAGTCATGCAGACTTTGTTACATTCACTTGCGGAGGTACTAAGCTAGGTGCGCAAGATAGCTCATGTGCAGGGACGTGTGTTTTCGCCTAGATCCTGGATTATATAATCGAAGCATGTGGGCTGAATAATGAGAATCAGGTGATCAGTTAACTTAGTGAGAGCGTTCTTTGTCCGACAGAGCCACGTGGTCGATTGCGCATTGTGACGTCAAGGACATTTCCGACTCGGTAGAAAAAACATTCCAGTTCGAGCGTGTCGGTTCCTGTCAATCGGTCTTCAATTGCAAAGTTTATGGGGATGAGGGCGTCCTTTGTGCTCCATCACACGTGCTGGTGGGATGGTATGAGGCGTGAGGGTGGTTTGGACAGAGCAAGCGTGACGATTCCTGTCCGTCGGAGCTGAGAATTTGCGCACTTTAGGACCGATATAGCTTTCAGCGTGTCACGTGATAGAACATTCCAAACATCTAGGGTGGTTGTGTGAGGTAGGTATCGGCAGGTTCGAACCTGTTCAGAAAAATAAATTTGGGGTGCAACGTGCCCTCTGTCCAGCACGTGGTCGACGGGTTCCATCCTGTCCAGCATTAAGTGCTCGCGGGCGCGGAAAGATGTTTACGTAGTCAGACTCTGAGGCGAGCGCGGCTGACCATTTGTGGCTGGACCCTGGGGCGCCGCTCGCCCCCTACCTGGAGCGCTGGCTGTGGGGCAGTGCGGGCACCGCTGGTCGCTTGATGTCAGCCGGCCAGGGAGCTGCCGATGGAGCGGGCTCAGCCGGCCGCGCGTACGTCAGCTGCGCTCTGGAGTTTCGCTGTGTGAGCATCGAGAAGTCAATTGGGACACACCTGCATGACCGTAATGTCTGAAATAAAGAGTCATTTTCCACGTATTTACAGAAGACTATGTCCGTCGCTTGTATGGAGGGTGTGTGACGTAAGCAGGGTGGCGGCGCAGCGATTCTACAGTTGTTACACGCGTGCGAGAGCGAGTCAATTAGCAAGCGTTCTAGTGCGGACCAAACGTGCTGTTATATAGTCATGACGGGTTCCACTGTCGAGCAAACTTTACCTCCAAAAGTGTTGGTGGACGGTGGACGGTCGACATAGACAGATTTGAACGTGCCGAGGAAAACAACTTTGGCGCTAAAAGTGTTGCAGGGAACGGTCGACCGTTGTGTGATTCAGCTCAGAGGCAAACAATTTAGGCGGGAAACGTGCGGAGGCGACGAATACACGTGGTGAGCGGACAAGGGGCCGCTGTGACGTCAAACTCGGCAAGTTCCAGCTTGTCGAGCGAAAACATGTTTACGACGTGGGAGCGATCACTGGGCTTGCCCCCAGCGCGAGTGACCGGCCACCTCACGTGACAGGCGTCGGCAGTGTCTCCGGGCGGTGGCCAGGGAGTGGCAACGATTTGAACTAATTCAGCTGGAGCGCGCACGTCGTGGTGACTGCACTGCGATATCAAATATGTGTGTGCTCACTGTGTTGGAGAACAAGTGATGACCGTACTGCTTGAAATAAAGTCTTCAGTCCCTTCCCCCTGCAAAATCAAAGGACGTGACTTATGTTACTATAAGTGCAGTTTATTATTTGACATGATTATGATAGGCTGCCAGTGAAAAAAAAGATAAGTGACGGAGAAAGCTCGTACGTGTGATCAATTATGGTGTTGGGATTTGAACTTGTGATAGATTTTTGTTATGGATGTAAGGAAAATGGCTTTCTCGCAGAGAAAATTGGACATCTTGAATAAATAATAAATGATAATAATAAATAGAAGTACAGTTTTCGACACGTAATCGTGTTGGAATTTGAATTTGGCGCAATTTTCTAGTGGATGTGGGCCTATAATAATAAACAATAATAATAATAAATGGTAATGAATGATAATAAATGATAATGAATGATAATAAATGACAATGAAGGATAATGAATGTTAATAAATGATAATGAATAATAATAAACAAAAGTAAGGTTTTGCAGCCATTATCGTGTTGGAATTTGAATTTGGATGGAATTTTCTAGTGGAGGCAGGTCTTTAATAATAAATAACAATAATTGATAATAAATACTTATAAATGATAATGAATGCTAATAAATGATAATCAATAATAATAAAGACAAGTACAGTTTGGGATGCATTATCCTGTTGGAATTAAAACTACCCGCCATTTTTTCTTCTGGATGCCTAGGTTAGTGGACATAGCACAATTGGCCTATTTTGCCGCCAAAATTCAAACTTCCCGCCATTTTTTCTTGAGGTTAGGTTAGTGGACATAGCACAATTGGCCTATTTTCCCGCCAAAATCCGCCATCTTCGATGACGTCATGCGCTGTTGCCAAGTCTACATGCTGCCATCTTGGATGACGTCATTGGCGCCATCTTGAATAAATTTGGCAACAATGCAGCGTGGCCTGGCACATACTTAGTCCCACTACTTACGTGGTATCACATAACATTCCGCCAGTTCGGACGGTATTTGCTTCGTGATACATTACCCGTGTTAAAATGGACCGTTTACCAATTGCGGAAAAGGTCGGTATCGAGTTGATGTATGGCTATTGTGATCAAAATGCCAAACGGGTGTGTGCTATGTATGCTGCTCGGTATCATGAACGACATCATCCAAGTGTCCGGACCGTTCGCAGGATAGTTATGTTATTTAAGGAAACAGGAAGTGTTTAGCCACATGTTTAACGTCAACCACGACCTGCAACAAATGATGATGGCCAAGTAGGTGTTTTAGCTGCACTCGAGGCTAATCCGCACATCAGTAGCAGACAAATAGCGCGAGAATCGGGAATATCAAAAACGTCGGTATTGAGAATGCTACATCAACATCGATTTCACTCGTACCATATTTCTATGCTCCAGGAATTGCATGGCGACGACTTTGAACGTCGTGTACAGTTCTGCCACTGGGCACAAGAGAAATTACCGGACGATGACAGATTTTTTGCACGCGTTCTATTTAGCAACGAAGCGTCATTCACCAACAGCGGCAACGTAAACCGGCATAATATGCACTATTGGGAAACGGAAAATCCACGATGGCTGCGACAAGTGGAAAATCAGCGACCTTGGCGGGTTAATGTATGGTGCGACATTATGGGAGGAAGGCTAATTGGCCCCCATTTTATCGATGGCAATCTAAATGGTGCAATGTATTCTGATTTCCTACGTAATGTTCTGCCGATGTAACTACAAGATGTTTCACTACATTACTGAATGGCGATGTAATTCCAACATGATGGATGTCCGGCAATAGCTCGCGTACTGTTGAAGCGGTATTGAATAGCATTTTTCATGACAGGTGGATTGGTCGTCGAAGTGGCCCTCACGTTCACCGGATCTTACGTCCCCGAACTGCTTTCTGTGCGGAAAGTTGAAGGATATTTGCTATCGTGATCCACCGACAACGCCTGACAACATGCGTCAGCGCATTGTCAATGCATGTGCGAACATTACGGAAGGCGAACTACTCGCTGTTGAGAGGAATGTCGTTACACATATTGCCAAATGCATTGAGGTTGACGGACATCATTTTGAGCATTTATTGCATTAATGTGGTATTTACAAGTAATCACGCTGTAACAGCATGCGTTCTCAGAAATGATAAACTCACAAAGGTACATGTATCACATTGGAACAATCGAAATAAAATGTTCAAACGTACCTACGTTCTGTATTTTAATTTAAAAACCCTACGTGTTCGGCCAAAATTGTGAGCCATATGCTTGTGACTATTACAGCGCCATCTAAGTGAAAAAGTGGTCCGGCTATAACATTCACATTTCTTTACGTACTACACGAATATGTAATAAAAAAATGTGGGTTCCTATTTTAAAAAACGCCGTTGATATCCGCTTGACCTATGGCAGCGCCATCTAGCGGGCCAACCATAGCGCCATCTGGTATCCCCCTTCGAGCTAGACGAGTTTCGTTCTTTGTAATTTTTTCGTTTGACGCTTATTTCGTGAGATATTTGGCCCGATCACGATCAATGGACCACACTGTATATCGGTGCTATTAAACCCACACTCGAGGGGGGAGCTTAGTGTTTAACGTCCCGTCGACAACTAGGTCATTACAGACGGAGCGCAAGCTCGGGTGAGGGAAGGATGGGGAAGGAAATCGGCCGTGCCCTTTCAAAGGAACCATCCCGGCATTTGCCTGAAGCGATTTAGGGAAATCACGGAAAACCTAAATCTGGATGGCCAGAGACGGGATTGAACCGTCGTCCTCCCGAATGCGAGTCCAGTGTGCTAACCACTGCGCCACCTCGCTCGGTCCCCACACTCGAGTCGTGCTGCTAGTTTGTTGATTGTGGGTTGTACCTTATCGGTTAACTGATAATGATTTTCACCAAGTAAAGCTTGAGAATGAATGTCTATGTGAAGAAAGATATTTTAGAAACAAATGTGGGTCCTTAATTTTTTCGACCTACACCCTTTCACACGGAGCACTTGGCTGGACTGTAGGCGTCTCACACTGCACACACACATGACAACGTGCCTATTCCTTCAGGGGCATAAGTAATAAAAGTCGCCTAGCATCGATGGGAAGCATCAGTCAACATTTTGTCTCTAACCAAAAGCTATTTTCCAGAACGAGATCTATGACCCTGGACGTTTGATGGAAAGGCTTTGAAACATGCTATATACACAACTCAATTCTCAATCAACTATCTAAAAGCGTATGGCATTCACAATGAGTCAGTGCTGCATGTTACATATTTAACTATTACGAAAGAAAGGGATGCTCAATCTTCTTCTGAATAGGTACAGGTTACTACTTACATTCCACACCGGTCTATTTTGGGACTTCTACTCTTTTTTATGGATGATTATGTGCCTAAAGTTAATTACCTAATTTTTTTCTTCATATTCATTTTATCGGTTCAGTCGCATTTTTCCCACGGCAATGTATTTACTTTCTATACGGGTTTCGTATTTTACATTGAAGGTGGCTGCTGTGGATTTCTTTCTGCAGTAATACACCTACGGTTTTACAAATTCTCGACAATTTTTACATAAATAAACTGAAATTAGTTGCAGGATGATACAGTTTGATGGTGTCGTTATTCTATAACAAAATACTGTTTATATAGTCTATGAAGCACTACTTTAAGAAGATTTTTCAATTACATGTTTGTCCTGCAAAAATATACGTGTCTTCTCATCTCGTCATGAGTTAGGGACACAGCTCTCACTTATCAAAGATCAGCACATATTCACGCAAATTCGGACATTTTCATGTCGAAATTTTTTGTTTGGATTTCTTATTCCATACTTCGTGTATCGTTGGTTAAATGATGCGAACATCTTTCAAATTAACACTAAAATTCCCGTTATATAAATTATAATTTCCTAGCTCACAGTCACATTTTGGCTCAAGAAAATGTACAATATTTGCTTACTTAATACTCGGAAAACCCTATTCTACATTACTGCAAGTTGTCACAAATATCCTCGACGTGAAATGAAAATATGTAACTTACAAACGAATTATGTAAGTGTAGAATTCCGTCATTTAGGTCTTCTACATCTCATGTGAATTGTGTCTATAGTTGTCGCGAGTGGTACATGACGTAATTGTCTGCTTCCGTAGCTAAGTTCCGCCATGGATGTCATACAACTCTGACGTGTTATGCATATGTTCCCGCTGTAGCGTTCTCAAACCACGAATAGTAGCTCTTTACTTCGAATTCCGTGTAACAGTTTATTCTTGTTGTCGTTCTGTTTTCACGTTTTGTACTCTTCTGTGTTAGCGATTTCGGCCTTTTATTAATCATGACGCTGTCAAGGATGTTACTCAGGAAATCCGCATTCAGTTTTGAATTTAACAAGGCAGTCAGGAATTTTCAGCCGAGTTCATTAGAAGCGTACAATCGGATTACTGAAATTCTCGCGATCAGTCATATCACACGCACACTGCTCGATATGACGCGGAGCCCTCCAGCTTTTCAGTGAAGCTTTTAATTCCTGGGTTACTGGAAAGGATTCTGCTCAGTCATGGAGGGATAGCTGAATCCGTCACCGTGACGCCTCGATAAGTGCTGTCGTTTCTATCGCTGATGTAGGGTGCAAAAATGTACTCGTGTTTAACGTACCTCCTGAGGTTGACAGATGTTATTTAAAAGATGTTTTATGGTTCAAATGGCTCGGAGCACTATGGGACTCAACTGCTGTGGTCATCAGTCCCCTAGAACTTAGAGCTACTTAAACCTAACTAACCTAAGGACATCACACACATCCATGCCCGAGGCAGGAGCCGAACCTGCGACCGTAGCCGTCGCACGGTTCCGGACTGCACGCCTAGAACCGCGAGACCACCGCGGCCGGCAAAAGATGTTTTAACCAAGTATGGAGAAGTGAAACAAATCTGTCACGAACATTGTTCTAGCCAACATAAACTGCAGTGTTTTAGCGGTATCAGATCGGCTGAAATGCAAGTTACGCATAATATCCCCTCTCACCTAGCTATTCATGAACACATGTTGCACGTTACTTACAGTTGACAGATGGGAACACGTTTTAGCTGTAATGAAACCACAGAAAGGTTGCTCAAAACGAGTTTTCGTTATAAAAAGTTGATTACAGCAACGCACCAAAGCGTAGATATCTGAACTCGTGACTTAGAACCTAGTGATGGATACTGAAGGGTCAAGCTATAACAGGAGTCAAAACCAACATCTGCAGGTTGTCCTCCGTTAACGTCAAAACCGAAAGCGGCATAGCCAGCCCCTATACCTCATGTGCACCCGCTAAAAAATAAGAGGCCTCGAACGCCTGCTGAAATCAGCACGGACGAGGACATACCCGGTTTACAACAGATCGTGAGGAAAGAGACTCCGAAATCGGTAAGTGAAAGGAATTGTCCGGGAACTACGTTAGAAGCACTCGAGTCAGCAGTGCAGGGCGTCACACCCACCTACGCGCATCAGCACAGCAGGTAGAGGCCAATCTGACGCTGCACTTGTAGCCAAAAGAAAACAAGCAGAGCTGCAAGACGGAGCTCTCGACAAGCAAAACAAGGAAAGCAGTGCTTGTGTACAAACAGAAGACTGTAACTCCCGAGCCCAAAATAAACACGACGAAAGACTTAGTGGCGTCAAACAAGCTGGAAACGAAAGGTTAAGCCGAAGTAAGTAGCTAACTTGATGTAGCGAACTGATCGTATACATTACTTCTCAAGTGAACATCCCTTTTTGTCAACACATATTAATTGGACAGGGTGTATAAGGTGTCGTTAAAAAGGTTTTCAACCATTTTGCGCTGAAACTTACGCCTGTGGAAAATCTTAACACAAAAGAGACATTTAGGTATCACAGAGGAAAGTGCGTCATGTATGCCCGTGTTCATAACTGTATTTTACAAAGATAAATTATTAATCACGCGTAAGATACTCCCTTTTCAAAAATGGTTCAAATGGCTCTGAGCACTATGGGACTCAACTGCTGTGGTGATAAGTCCCCTAGAACTTAGAACTACTTAAACCTAACTAACCTAAGGACATCACACACATCCATGCCCGAGGCAGGATTCGAACCTGCGACCGTAGCGGTCGTGCGGTTCCAGACTGTAGCGCCCCTCCCTTTTCATATTATCTTATTACAAACACCGATTTATTTAATCAATTTGAACTATGTGGTTCCAGAGACCTTTGAAAGTCTCAGATAGCTATGATGCATATATGCAGACTGAAGCGACGAACTAGAATTTGTACTGAGGCTGAGATTCGAACCCGGGAGTCCTGCTTACGAGGCAGATGCGTTGACGAATGCGCCGCCCTCCTGCCTAGTGAGCAGGAGTCTCGGATTCGAATCTCAGCCTTAGTACAAATTCTAGTTCGTCGCTTCAGTATGCATGTATGCACCATTTAAGTATTTACTAGCTCGATAATTTGTATACAGCATTGTCATAGGTTATAACCGTGAGCAATGCGGTAGTCCTTTATTTCTGTCCGTCATATAAGATGACTTTTCCGAACGATTGTACGTTCAGAAACGATCAGCATAGTTTCCTTTGTCCCCTTAAGTTATGACTTAACGTGCTCACTGTAACTGAAAATGTTTGTCGAGTTCTGTTAGAGATTATGTGGTCCAGCTGACAGCCCTGAACTCTGCCCGTCGTGCAAGCTAGGACAAACACTCCAATGCAAAACATATTTTTGGGCACATAAATGTACAAGGATGTATCATAAATTCACGATTATTTCAGATAGGTCTGTTACTTTTTTAAAGATGTTTTCTCTTTATTCCCACAACTACCTTTGTCGCAAAGACTACACTTATTCCAAATACTGTCATTATTTAAAACAATGAAAGTGCGAAAGTGTCGCACGGGTCTGGGGTGTTGGTGTAATATTGAAGTGCTGCGTATTGTATACGTAACGTATGTTAAACACGAACTGTGGAAATGGACTGTAGTGTCACAGACATTTTAATAAGTAAATCTGCAACAGAAAAAAAGGTGGTCAGCGGGGCTGACTGCCATACGGAGGGCTCGGGTCCATTCCCGGTTTCCTTGGCGGCAGTACTAGTACGGAGTGTACTCACCCTTGTGAGGCCCGTTGAGGAGCTGCTAGAGCGATTAGTAGCGTTCCTAAGTACAAGAAACCCGAAAAATGGTCGAGGGAGGTACGTGCTGACCACATGTCCCTCCATACCTCATCCAATTGACGGAATATGTCACGGCAGTGGGTCAATATCGCTTGGCACGCGGAATTTTTCCTTTAACTTACATGATGTAATTTCGTAACTGTTGGCGAAGAAACTGTTAATGGTTGCATTCGGATCAAGTTTACTATTTTTGAGAAATAATTTTCAATAGTTTCGTGGCCAATCTGAGAAAAAAGTAGCTCAAAACTATGAGATACAGAAAATACTGTAAATCACACCTTCCAGTTCCCTTGAAACGTCAGTATTGTACACTTGTAGTCTGAAGAGCCAAAGAAACTGGTACATATGACCGCGAGCACGCAGAAGTGCCGCAACACGCAACACGACGTGGCATCTGTAGCAGTGCTGGAAGGATATGACTCCATCAGTCCTGCAGGGCTGCCCATAAATATGTAATAGTACGAGAGGGTGGAGATCTCTTCTGAACAGCACATTGCAAGACATCCCATATAGGCTCAATAATGTTCATGTCTGGGGGGTTTGGTGGCCAGCGGAAGTGTTTAAACTCAAAAGAGTGTTCTTTGAGCCACTCTGGAGCATGCACAGTGGACATGAATGGATGCAGATGAACAGATAGGATGCTTACGTACGTTTCATATGTCATAAACGTATCTAGGCGTATCAGGGATCCCATCCAACTACACCCAATCCACACCAACACAGAGCCTCCACCAGCTTGAAGAGTCCCTTGTTGACAGGCTGCAACCATTGATTCATGAGGTTTTTTCCACACCCGTACACGTCCGTTCTCTCGATAAAATTTGAAACGAAACTCGTCCGACAAGGCAACGTGTTTCCAGTTATCAACAGTCCAGTGTTGCTGTTGAGGCATTACTCCTCCAGGCGAGGTGTAAAGCTTTGTGTCGTGCAGTTATAAAGGGTACACGAGTGAGCCTTCGGCTCCGAAAGCCCGTATCGATGATGTTTCGTTGAATGGTTCGTATACTGACACTTGCTGATGACCCAGCATTGAAATCTGCAGCAATTTTCTGTCACGTTGAACGATTTTCTTCATTCATCATTGGTAAAGTTCTTGCAGGATCTTTTTTCGGACGCAGCGATGACGGGAATTTGTTGTTTTACCGGATTCTTGATATTAACGGTACACTCGTGAACGGTCGTACTGGAAAATCACCACTTCGTCACTACCTGGGAGATCCTGCGTCCCATTGCTCGGTCGCCGACTATAACACCAAGTTCAAACTCACTTAAATCTTGGTAATCTGCCATTGTATGAGCAGTAACCGATCTAACAATGCGCCAGACACTTGTTGTCTTATATAGGGGCTGCCGACCGCAGCGCCGTATTCTGCCGGTTTACATATCTCTGTATTTGAATACGCATGTCTATACCAGTTTCTTTGCCGCTTCATTATATTTTCGTGAGGTAAGTGTTTGTATCCTTACCTAACACAGATATGACAATTTCTGGAGCTAAATCACAGTGAACACGACTTTCAAAGTTACATTTGACGCCATTAAAACGTGGACACCTCAATTGAACCTCTAAGTCACTGACAACACATTATTCTATGTCACATTCCATTCCTCCATGCGGGCTTAAAACGATTTCTCTAGATTTCACGAGTTCAAAGCAACAACGTCACTTTTTGTATAATGTAAAGGGTAGCTACAGAGGCTCCAATTGTGAGAACATCACACACAACCATGCCCGAGGCAGGATTCGAACATGCGACCGTAGCGGTTGCGCGGCTCCAGACTAGAGGGCCTAGATCCGCTCGGCCACATCGGCCGGCTCTTTCTCCCTTAATTGTGACATATATTGCACCTCTTTACTTGTAAGGCTTGGCACGCTGCCACAATGATCTACAGATGTCTCTAGGAGACTGCTGAAACACGTAATTTTAACATGGAACCCAGTGACTGTTCTCTGGTATAAGAAAAAAAAAGAAAATACAGAATATTTTGGTGGAATTAGAAGAAACTGTAATGTTCTTTAACTTTATTCGTATTCCTGGACCACGAAAACCTTTATTTGATATTGTTTGCAAATGTTGGTCTGAAGTGCTTGTTTTTATTCTTAACTTACGCAATAAGAATATTTTCTGAATGTGTACAGTACTACAAGTCAATCATAAAAAATTCATTCGAATACCATTCACATCAGAAGGGAGAAGAGTGACGAATAAATGCAGTACGAAACGAAGAGATACTAAACTTTCCAGTCTCCGCCATAGCCGGTTCGAAGCACGGTTAAGAAAGTGGGAGGGGAGAGGATTAACACCCCTCGAAGAAACCTTAATTCACCTGGTTCAGGTGATAGCACCTTGTGACGGCCCCTTACCTGGATAACGGCGAAGACCTCAGCGGCAGTGAAGACGGAAATGAAGATGATCGGTACGGCGGAACTAACGGAATAAGCAGCCCTGCTTTTAGGAATGATGTGAAATAAATATGGAGATATGGCGTCTGTTCTCCAGGTTAGGGGCGGCTACCATCGCCATCCGTTCCCCGCTTTAGGTGCGACTGAATATTAACTGACAGACACACTGACAAGAGCGTCCTTTTAAATGGTGATCGCTTCATGAATTCAAGTAATGGCTTCGAATTTTAAAACGAAACCGCCACTGAAGCGCAGAGCCAAACTCCCAGAATCTCACGCTGATTATTCTTCAATCTCTCTCAATATTCCGAAGGAGGGAAAAATTCTATAAGAAAGAATAAAGAAATAAAAGTAGGCACATCCAACATGAGAACTGTGAGACAAATTGAAGATCGTGAGAGACTAGCACAAGAGTTACAAGACATTAAATACACTACTGGCCATTAAAATTGCTACACCAAGAAGATGGCGTGCTACAGACGTGAAATTTAACCGACAGGAAGAAGATGCTGTGATATGCAAATGATTAGCTTTTCAGAGCATTCACACAAGTTTGGAGTCGGTGGCGACACCTACAACGTGCTGACATGGGGAAAGTTTCCAACCGATTTCACATACACAAACATCAGTTGACAGGCGTTGCCTGGTGAAACATTGTTGTGATGCCTCGTGTAAGGAGGAGAAGTGCGTACCATCACGTTTCCGACTTTCATAAAGGTCGGATTGTAGCCTATCGCGATTGCGGTTTATCGTATCGTGACATTGCTGGTCGCGCTGGTCGAGATCCAATGACTGTTAGAAGAATATGGAATCGGTGGGTTCAGGAGGGTAATACGGAACGCCGTGCTGGATCCCAACGGCCTCGTTTCACTAGCAGTCGATATGACAGGCATCTTATCCGCATGGCTGTAACGGATCGGGCAACCACGTCTCGATCCCTGAGTCAACAGATGGGGAAGTTTGCAAGACAACAACCATCTGCATGAACAGTTCGACGACGTTTGCAGCAGCATGGACTATCAGCCCGGAGTCCATGTCTGCGGTTGCCCTAGACGCTGCATCACAGACAGGAGCGCCTGCTATGGTGCACTCAACGACGAACCTGGGTGCACGAATGGCAAAACGTCATTTTTTCGAATGAATCCAGGTTCTGTTTACAGAATCATGATGGACGCATCCGTGTTTGATAACATCGCGGTGAACGCACATTGGAAGCGTGTATTCGTCATCGCCATACTGACGTATCACCCGATGAAATGGTATGGGGTACCGTTGGTTACACGTCTCGGTCACCTCTTGTTCGCATTGACGGCACTTTGAACAGTGCACGTTATATTTCAGATGTGTTACGACCCGTGGCTCTACCCTTAATTCGATCCCTGCGAAACCGTATATTTCAGAAGGATAATGCACGACCGCATGTTGCAGGTCCTGTACGGGACTTTCTGGGTATAGAAAATGTTCGACTATTGCCCTGACCAGCACATTCTCCAGATCTCTCACCAACTGAAAACGTCAGGTCAATGGTGGCCGAGCAACTGGCTCGTCACAATACGCCAGTCACTACTCTTGATGAACTGTGGTATCGTGTTGAAGCTGCATGGGCAGCTGTACCTGTACACGCCATCCAAGCTCTATTTGACTCAATGACCAATGAGCAGTGGCCGTTATTACGGGCAGAGGTGGTTGTTCTGGGTACTGATTTCTCAGGATCCATGCACCCAAATTGCGTGAAAATGTAATTACATGTCAGTTCCAGTATAACATATTTGTCCAATGAATACATCATCTGCATTTCTTCTTGGTGTAGTAATTTTAATAGCCAGTTGTGTAGGATATCCTGTGCATCTGTGAGACAATACCTTTTCTTTTTCAGTCATCAGTATACTGACTGGTTTGATGCGGCCCGCCACGAATTCCTCTCCTGTGCCAACCTCTTCATCTCGGAGTAGCACTTACAACCTATGTCCTCAATCTACATCTGCAAGGAGGAAAGGCTGAGACGCTTCCACCAGGTCACATAGTCGTACTAAATAATGCGGATGCTTCTGTGCATGGGATTAGTATTCTAGTCAACAGGAAAAATATCAAATAATTCATATACAATGGTCTTCATTCCTCCTGGAGTGATATTGTCCATACAAATCGTTCAGGTTTATGCTCGGATCAACAATTCAGATGAAGAGGAAGCTGACCAACTATACAAAGATATCATTAAAGCAGAAGACATAGCACGATATCATCGTGGGAGCCTTAAATGGAAAAATAGGACAAAAGAAAAATGGAGCCCCATGGAACATTGATAACTATGGATTAGGCTGCAGGAATGAAGAAATGAACGAATGCTAGTCTATTTTAGATGCTCGAGTTGAAGAGCTCTATTGCAGCGATACTCTCTTTAAGAAGATTATCCATCGTAAATAGCCATTGAAGAGCAGTGATGCTCAAACTAAAACTTAAATAGACTTTGTTCACCCAAACCAAAAACAGAACTGCTAAGGTGTGTCTGTACGCAATATATTCGACACCGAAGGCGACCATAGACAGGTTCTAGTGATCTTCACTTTTGACCTCAAACCTGTACGATCAAAAATGATAAGGAAGCACACTTTTCCAAGTGCGAATGAGTTAAGAAAACAGAAAGCAGCATTTCAGCAAATTTTATTTGAGAAACTTGGCCCGTCAAACAGTTGAAATTCCTTAATAGAAAATTAAATCACAGAGAAAGTTACAAGCATCCATATTGCAGCAAACAAAGTCTCACTCCAGAAATGTGACAAGGACATCCGAGCTTCAGTTGGCGCAATTTAGCTCGTGGAGCAAAGGAATTCAGTGTACAGGAACAAAGCAGAATACATAACTATTAAGCAGAGTATCCGTAAAGAAATAAGGAAAAATCTGAGGAAATTTAACGATGACTTGGTCATGCAGACGACTGAAAATTAGCGAAATTTGAAAATTTTGGTGACCAACTTGTCTACAGGTAGATCCAAAATCTTGAAACTCAAGAAAAGAGAGATAGTCAAAATATGACAGGAATTGATAGAGATTTCTGCCAAGAACTGTATACTACGACACTTGTCAGAGCACACGACGAAGAAGAGTTAGCTCTGAATGATGCACAGGAGGAAGCACTGGATGTAATCGCTGCTGAAGGGAAATTGCACTTAAACTACTTAAAAATCATACAAGTTCAAGGGGAGATTATGACAGCAAATGGAATGCTAAAACTAGGCAGAAGTAACCTGCTGCAAGATGTGAGGATACTATTCATACTATTCAACAAATGCGTCGAATCTGAGATTATACCACATAAATGGAAAAATACTTAAGTCGCACTACTCTTGAAGAAGGGCGATAAGGAAAAACTAGGGGAGCTGTCGTCCTATTATTTATCACATGTTCACGAATTGTTAACGATAACTGCAACAAACTGCAGTAGGAGAGAAATGGATTTCTGTCAACATTCTGAGAAGTGGCATTTGGGAAAGATTTTCCGTCTGTGAATCGCATCCAGGCTATTCTCATTCTTCAGAAAACAACTGGCCTTTGTAGATTATCGAAAAGGTTTCGAATCCGCGGGTATTTGGGCAAACATGAAGGTCCTTCAAAATGTCAGATAAATTTAAGTTATATAAAACTCCTGAAATACATCTATGAACAGCCAACAATGGTACAGTGGATGAAGACCATAACGCCAGTAAAACGCAATTCGGCGAAGGAGTTCACCACAGTGACACCATCTCTCCGAAACTGTTCGCTCTTTGTACTGGAATATTTCTTCAAATTGCTAGACTGGAATTACAAACGAATAAAAACCAGTGGTTCGTATCTTAATCGTCTGAGCTTTGCCGATGCTCCTAGGTGTAGATCTGGGAGAAAAAAACTGTGTTTCATGAACTGAAACTTTCCTCCGCAAAGAATGGCTTGGAAATGAACACCAATGAAACAAAAATACTGTGCCCAGACAACCAAGCACTTAAAAGTCGGAAACCAGTCTACAGAAAACAGTCTAAGGAAAAAACAGTCTAAGGAAAAAAAATCAAAATTCAGGAATTCTTCGCAGAGTATGACTGAGTTGGACAGCATTCCTGAGCAGAGGAAGAGTTATACCTGATAAAGACATTATTAGAAGTAACATATTCCCTGACTGACTAGAGTGTCCCTAATAACCAAAGGCTAAGGTCAACAAGGCGTGCGTACCACCATCTGTAAGACGGTCTGGAAACTATGACTCTAATGCTAGTGCCTGTAAACTGAAGCACACACAACGATCCAAGGAACGCATATGCTAGAAGAAAGTATTCGAGGACATTAGGCAACAGACGACTTAGGTAGAATTGTAAGATTGAAATGGCAATGGGTCTGACACATCACAGCAGATGGACCCCTAAAAATTTTCACTGAAAACTGTAAGACTGTAGGACCACCAGAGAGGCAGTGGAATAGGAACCTTGATGACGTGAAACTGGTGGTTGGAAAATGATGGTACCAGCTGACACGAAATCAAAACCAATGGAAACATATGGAACAGGCCTATATTCAGCAGTGGACTGAGGCAGATTGAAGAAGAAGAAGAAGAAATAGTACACGAAATGACGAAGGATACAAAGTAGATCTGAAGACAGAAAGAGGTGCAATATATATGTATATAGACTGTCATATGTTTCACCATTATTAATGTATAGAAATAATGAAGAGAAGGACACTGAAGTGAATAATTAGAAAAATAATTACTGTGAGGTGCGTTCGGTAAGTCATGCAACAGCGAAAGCAGGTTGGTTTTATTCGGGATTCCAATACACCATATTATTCCCCTTTCTTATGGCTATGAAACGCTGTTGTTAATGTAATCACCGTTCAGTTCGATGTATGCCCGCATGATACCACTCTATTGGTCGACGTCGGAGCCAATGTCTTACTGCATCAATAACATTCCAATCCCCTATGTACTGCTTCCTGCGGAGTGTATCATTTATGCGGCCATACTGGTGGAAGTCGGAAGTTGTGAGACCCGGGCTGTAGGGTTGATAAAGAAGACAGTTCAATGAAGTTTTGTGAGCTTCTCTCGGATGTGCAGAACTGTGTCAGGCCTTGTATTGTCATGGAGAAGTTCGTTTGCCTTTTCATGGCAACTAACACCTACAGTCGTTTCTTCCGTTTCTACAGGCCCAGAAAATCATCGATATGACTTTATCGGATGAGGGTGCAGCTTTGAATTTTTTCTACGAGGGCACCAGCCCATGGATTACTGTTTTGTTTCCGGTCCGGAAGGATGAACCTATGTTTCATCGCCTGTGACGACGTTCGACAAAAAATTGTCGCTCTCAGCTTCGTAACGCGCAAGCAACTCTGTACAGATGCTCCATCGTGGCTCTTTATTGCCCTCTGTTAGGCGCTGACGAAACCAGCGGGCACACATCTTTGAGAACCCCACCGAGTGGTCGAGTGTTTTAGTACCGCAAACACAGACGTCTAGTTGTGCACCGAGATATTTAATTATGATCCGTCGATCACCTCGAATGAGAGTGTCCGCACGTACCAACACTGCATATGTCACAGCTGTGTGCCGTCGGCCGGCACACGACCTTGTTGTAGTCATGAAAGACGCCTCGCCCAACGAGACACCGTGCTTTTGTTCACTGCCAGGTCTCTGTATTCATTCCACAAGCGCCTATGAATATCTGCGATGCTCTGGTTTTCCGCCAAAACTAAGTCAGTGACAGTTCTCTGCTTGGAACGCCCCTCAGTTACAGACGCCATTTAGAAGGATACGGAAAGCGCCACCTTCTATCGGAACTATAGAGGCTGAAGCATGAATATACGACGATTTACCACAACAATTTACACATTTTTTCAACATTAATTGGCCGATAAAAAAGCGTCTTACATTACTTACTGAACACCTATCGTATCTTCTTTCCATGAACGACCTCTTAAGATCACAAGGAGATTTCTCATTGCTTACAGAAGTAGTGGGCGTAAGCAATACATACTACAGGACATATTAATCATTACATATCTGCTATCACAAAGATGCAACAGACGACTGGAAGTTACAGACCTGAATACCACTCACGGGATGCACATGTGTTGGGGAATAATGGTGAAGTCTCGAGTCCGGCAGAGCTCGTCTGATGGACGTCCCTGCAGTTTGTTGTTCCAGCTAGCGCAGAAAACGAAACGCCGCCCTTAATGAAAGGCGGGGAACGCGTGCAGAGGGCTTTCTGCGACACTCGCCCTCCAAAACGGCCCGTAATGAATTCCTTTTATATATTTCCTTTTGTGCCGGCCGCGTAATTCGTTTTTGCTGTCTGTTGTGAAAGCTCAAATAAAAGGAGTAAGTCAGAGTAGGTACGAGAGAGATAGGGAGATACAGAGACGAGGGAGGAATTCCTGTTTACGGGACATAAATATAAGTGATTTACATAAAGTCTTCATTTGCAAATGAGAGCTATTTTCACATCTTTTTATTCTTAAACGTGAATTTCTTTTGTGGAGAGAGAATGCACAGGGAAAATATCGAGGGAATTAAATGAGGGTAGAGCACCACTTCCGTCTCTAAAAGGTAAATCTCCGCTCGCTGCGGCTATACCTTTCATCTGTAATAATTGCTTCTGCATTTGATTGCATTGCTTTCAACCCCAGATGCCTCCGAATAGAGATTAATGCGGCTGCTTGAACATTAGTACCGCATTACGTTAACTACATCCTGTTTCTTACGTTTCGATAATAACCCCCATTGTACGAACAAAAATGCAACTGCCTGGCTGTATATCAATTGAGTCTCTGTTGGTGGAAGGAAGTTGTTCAAGAACATTAGAACAGCAATGACACATCATGTACTTAGATAAAAAATTTACTGTCAACTTTCAATTGAAAATATATTCAGGATGTTAGGTGTATGAGTGCATATATTTGTATTGGTGACTGATGGCAGTGTACTTAACCACATAACATTAGTATTTAATTAATTTACAGACTAACAATTATAACTATTAGGACTAGTTTGTTTTATGTCGATTAATACCTCCGAGTACATTTGGGAATCACAAGTCATTAATGATGATTTTCCCCAGGTCATCAGGTCAGGGGTTAAAGTGTGGACGCGTGAATGCAATACGGTTAGTCCATAATGAGAGTCATTGTCCACCTAGAGATCAAGTTATGACCGTGCTGAAAACATGAGGTAGTAAATGATGTGATGCTTTTGTGCGAAGAATGCTAAACACCGAAGTACGTGCATATTAGTGTACCAATCATCACAACATCTGTACTTATATCCTCAAAGCCCTGTAGATATATGCAACGAATCCTGCATAATAACGGAAGAGAAATAATGCTGAATCCAAGGTGCAGAGAGGAGTGGTTCAAGAAAAGTAACTACTTACAGAAAAGAAAAATGGCACGGATTTCAGATACAAAAACAGAAAGCACAATAAATCTGAATGTTTTACTGGGGACAAATAGTTCAAATGGCTCTGAGCATTATGGGACTTAACATCTGAAGTCATCAGTCCCCTAGAACTTAGACCTACTTAAACCTAACTATCCTAAGGACATCACACACATCCACGCCCGAGGCGGGATTCGAACCTGCGACCGTAGCAGTCGCACGGTTCCAGACTGTAGCGCCTAGAATCGCTCGGCCACCCCGGCCGGCCGAGGGGGAAACACTGTAATTAATAATGAGCTCATGCCTCCGTTATGAAGCATTAGTAAATTGGCCAAAACGTCGTAAGGTGATAAAAGGCATATGAAATGTAAAGAAGATACAATCTACTAAGGCACAATACGTAAAAAAGAGGAAGAAGGGGAAGCAAGAGAAATTTTTGTAGAAGTAATAGTCACTTTAGTTTCGTTGAAATGAAATCGAACTTGCCACGGAGAAACTAACATATAGTGACGCACGCTGCGACATGGTCGCGAATAAAACAGTGACTCGAATATAGAATAGATTTCCTTTACTTTACGTCTACGGTCACAAATTTTTTGTCATCAGACTATCGGTTTCTGTCTATAATGACCAACTTCAGATCTATTTTATAAAAACCTGTCCTAATATACTGGAGCCACAGTGGCATCATCAAATGTTGATTTTGTGTTTAACATATGACAATGCCACTATGGATCCAGTATATTAGGATATGTTTTTATGAAACAGATCTGAAGATCATTATAGACCGAAACCGGTAGTCTGATGACAAAACATTTGTGACCATAGGCGTAAAGTAAAGGAAATTTATAGCATGTAAGTAGGTCGAATTTATCATGTGAAGAAAGAAATCAGCAGTAAAGGATCAACAATGGTAAATGCTTTCGTATTGTTTATAAAACATTATTGTCGATATCTTCGTTCTTTGTTACGTACTGACTATCAAGACGATTATCCTCAAAAAAATAAATTTTTTCTTCAACGTCACTAACATTCTTCTACTCTCATTATCAGCGGTGTGTCTTTATGAGAAATGGTGAATGTATGACGCCGTGTTGCATTTGGCGAATTGTAGCGGTTTGCCCTAAAGGCTTTATGTCATTAGGTTATAATTTTTCATTTCTTAATTAAGGTGCAGTAGCAGTTTCATAAGTCGGAATCTAAACACGAGAAATTTCGTGGAAGAACTTTTGTTCAATTGGTTCAAATGGCTCTGAGCACTATGGGACTTGACATCTGAGGTCATCAGTCCCCTAGAACTTAGAACTACTTAAACCTAACTAAGCTAAGGACATCACACACATCCATGCCCGAGGCAGGATTCGAACCTGCGACCGTAGCGGTCGCGCGATTCCAGACTGAAGCGCCTAGAACCACTCGGTCACACCGGCCGGCGAATTTTTGTCCTCTGCATTTACAACCAGAGGGATGCGGTGATAACATCCCACGTAACTCTCAAAAAGACGACGTAGCTGTAAGGTCTTAAGGAGAAAAAAGTGTCCTTTTAACCTCTGCAAAGTGTGGGATGCTTCCAGAATTAATATTTCGGTCTTTAGTGGAATATGCATAGTTATGAAATTTGTTGGCACATCATAACTATGTGCTAAACCAGGACCCTACCCAGACGACTTTCGTGGGCCGTGCTCTTTGAGTTGTCCTAGAAAAACTAAGCACTCGCCCTTACAGGTTTCACTCGTGGCCATAGATGTCTCCCGCCTTCCGAACTTCACAGACGCGCTTCTGCATTCCTTACTGGATTAGTGTTCCAGGAAGACAATATGTTACTTATATGGACGAGAAATGCATCGATACTGCTGGTACTGCGACGGGGTATCGGTTCGTTGTACGACAAAGGAAACTGGATATACTGATAGGGAGGCTAAAATGAATATGAGACTTTAATCTCATTTTAAATGATGAAGTGCTTTGGAAAAACGAATGTTACTCTGCAGTCATTATTGGAAACAAAGACTTTCGTTACTTGAGAGGGCCTCCATGACAAACGTAAGGTGGTACAAAAATTTGTAAGGACATTCAGAAGAGAAACAACGAATACACTACTGAAAGACTCACATTTCCGCAAGAGGGGATAACATTTACTAAATTAGTATCATGTCTAAGTTCCAGGTTATACTCGTTGCTCAATGTGATGATCTTCCGACTCTACGACAACCTGGAACTTCACTAGATACCCTACTTCACAGTTGTTCGCAGCACTTTTCGAGCGGTGAACCATAGAATGTTCAGCTGTCGCGACACAGCTTGTGCATTGCTTGAAGATCGCACGTAGCGTCCTGCATTCTCAATAAAGGGAACAGCAACGTCTTCAAAACTTGTGGTGCAAGTAGCGGCCGTCCTCTAGCTAGAGCAATTTCCAAATCGCCAGTTTATTTGAATTTCCGAATCATGTTCTCCAATCACGGTGCTCGAAGAAGACCTCTCCGTATTACTTTAATGCATCGATACTCGCCAAGATCAGAGGCAATTGCTGTTTTCTAAAGCCTTACTCACCTTGCCCAGACCCTTGACGACTGTCTGTAACGGTACTGCATACTGATGCTTGTGTTTCAATGCAGCATCACCGTAGCTGTGCCGACACCTAAATCCAAGTCATGACACTGACAACGCAAATCCTGCAGTACACAGTCTGAACGTCATTCCTATAAATTTCTTTAGCCATGCGGTGAACAGCTTTCCCTCTACATTGGATCAAGTAGCGGAAGTATAATTACAACTACCCTGTAGTAAAAAGCATAGGTACTGGACGTATCCGATGTTATACTGCAGTTGTGGAATGGCGATACGTATTTGATATACGGGCTGCACTCAGCCTCTTGGTGAGAACTGAGGAGCTGCTTGACCGAGTAATATAGGATCCACGGTCCGGAAAGGCTGCAGAATGTCTGGGAGAGTGGTATGGCAACCACCTGCCCCTCCACAGCTCATCTGCATGATGCAGTAAGGCGGGAATGGAACGGTGGCCAGTAGACAAGGGTGGGCCTTCACGGCCGGAAGAAGAGCTCGTTGATAGGTATCTGCGATGTGAAGAGAGATATTAAGCACATCACTGATCTTGGAAACGATGAAGAAGTCAAAGAATTTGAAAATCATGCCACCTATCCGGTTGCATACACACTGGACGTAGAAATGTCTGACGTAATGAATCAACAAAATGGTACACACGTTTGTTACGAAAGCATTCATAGCTAGTGAATGTCGTTGAAGTTTGCACTATTTGTGGCGTGTTGGAACACAACATAACATTATACATTCGCCAGCACTAAAGAAACGCGCTAATATTTAATTCGAGATGGAAATATTTTTTCAATTTTTTTCAATGTTATGCATGCAAGAAACAGATATCATGCATGCTGTAAGAATTTATTCTTTCAGTGTAAATGCTCATCCAACATTATGTCAATTTATTTTACTGTCTTTTGATCAGGCGCTTAGATTATACGAAGAAATATTGTAGGAACTGTTTCACAAAAATGTCGGCTAATTCACTTTACATGTGATCTGAGGCTTTAGTTTGAACAGGAGTGGTGATGGCGAAAAGTTCTTTATCACCTGTCTTTGCGCCGTTGTGCTGCGTTAATTTTCAACCCTCTTGGTAGCATCTGATGAAGTAAGGCTATGCGACACTGTTGATCATGATGATTCGTTCCTCGGATGCGGATGTTAAGCTCGGCGCCCTCCGTGAAGTTCGACAAGAGTAGACTGGCGTGTCCCAGCAGCGAGTTTCACTGTCCCCGTTCTCACCATCATCATCGAACACACATTAATCGCATGCATCCATTACAGTCAACTGAATTCAACATATGCACGTACAACACCTTCCACGTACCTTCCAGGAAAGCGGCCAATGTTCGCGAAGAGGGGACACCACACTCGACCATGCCACTGATCCCAACCCTTGAAATTTCGCAGCCGACAGTCATACGACATTTTAATAAGACGTGTGCCCATCGTGACACTGAACAAAGGTCGTCAATCGACTCCCTACGAGGGCTGCACTGTTCTCTGGGCTTGCGCATAGTTACCATTGGATGTTGCCAGCAGATATGGGATGGTTAACAAACCAGTAGCACACATGAGATACAGCGAGAAAAGCAGTGGAATAAGGACCAAACACTGCGTCATAAGAATCATGTTTACCTGCCTTGTCTCTCGTTGATATTTTTAAGATAGCTGTTTCATATCCGTATGTAATGTACAGAAATAAGCCTACCGAAAAAAATTCTGAAATGAAAGGAAAAATTATCTGTAGAAGTTCGACACGCAGGTCTTCGAAGTGGCGTCAGTTAAGAAGACTTGCACCAGACGGTCGGTTTACCCGATGGCACGCTCTATCCACATGTTATTTCATTTCCCCTGAAGAAGACATACTTAAGACTTTCAAATGATAGAGCACAGCAATCAGTCGTCCTTTTCTTACAGGTTTCATTCGGCAAGTCTAGATTACGGCTTGTGCCTAGCATTATGAATGCAGCGTTTCATCGTATCAGTGCATGTTATACTACGTAAGTCCCCTGTTGTTCTGGCTTCTGTCAGAATTCTTTTATGACTTACAAGAGTAGTTTTGATGTGCCGTGCGTCCGCGTTTAATTTCGCGTGATTCCCGCGGATTTTGAATCCCTCTGGCCGCAAGAGCACATGGAGCGTTACTGTCATCGGGAGAGGGCAGGTCGGAGGAGTTAAGGGCTGCGGCGACCTGCAGGAGAGGAGAGTTTGACCCCGGCGGCGAGGAGCGCTAGTGAGGCGGCGTGTTGTTGTAGCCAAGCGTCTGCCGTGGCCCGTTGGCAAGAGTGGTGCGTTTGCTCTCTGTGGATTTGGTGGGGCCGAGTATTGGACGCAGCCGTGAAAATTGTTCGTTAAAGGCTACTTCGGCAGGATGCACAGTAATCGGAGTGTCCTCTGCTACTGAAGTTGCAAGCAGTTTGTGTCCATTGCAGTGCCCGTTTGGAGTCCGGTCTGACCTTTGAAAGTACTGGACGCAGTATCGTCTGCTGGATTTCCTTGGATTTCCGACGGACTACGAGTAATCTTCGTTTCATCCCTCTCTCGGCGCTGTCCAAGCAAGCGTTTGTCAATGCGCGTCAGATTTTACTGAAGGTTTTGCCGGGTACTACGTGAGTTTAGTTCTGTCAGTGTGTTAGAATCCAAGGGTATAGAAGCCAGATGAATTTCTTCTGATCCACGAATTGTACTTTTAGTCAGTGAAAATTGTACAATCTATCTACCTTATTTCCGAGGCACGACTATAGCTGCCTCTTGGCTAGAAAATAAAAAAAATAAAAAAGGAAAGTTTTATGCCTCAGTACTCCAATAAAAGTTTCCTGCGTAACGTTCGTACTTTTCTGCATTTTTAGTATGTTTCATCTTTACTAAATATCTAACGAGTGGTCTCTGTGTTAGAGGTTAGGTGATTTTTCTCCTGTTAACAGTGGTCTGGTTAAAGATGCCTGTGTACCATGGCTGAAAATTTTTAAGGAATGTTTGTAGTACTGTGGTAGCGGCAACCGCCGTCCTATGTTAGTAGAGAAGGAGGAATCATTGCTGCTGGTGTTGCCTTTGCCACCGTCTTTATCACCATAAATTTTAACCACGTTTGTCAGTCATTTTGACAACTGCGAAGGCACTGGCGTTTTGATAATTACTGGGAATAGCCGATGGCTGATATTTTTGACATATTCATTTGACCATATGTTTTGCTGTTTGTGATGCAAATGTATTTTTACTTCGATTAATATTCCTTACTAAAAGGAAGTGATTTTATACTTTTGCCGTTTTGAGGTGTTTGCTATCAGTTGTGTTATTGAAATTCGGTTTTTTCAGTTCTGGAGGCCATTTGTTAATGTTATTCTTGGATTTTTGCTTTTCAAAAATAAATTCATTAATATTTTTAGAAAAGTTAATAAATTCGTTGTGGATCAGTACCTTTCCACTCAGCAACAGCTCCTTACCGCATTTCGCTTGAAAGAACTGTGATAGAAGCTCGAACAGCAGGAACTGACGTACTAGAACGTGTACTGATACGATCAAATGGTGCATTAATAATGGCTAGACACTAGCCGAAATATAGATTTTCCGAATATTAACTGCAAGAAAAGAACGACTGATTGCTGTGCTCTGTCATTTGAAAGTCTTTGAGCGCACCCACGTTCCTAATGGAAGATAACCTGACATACTTCAGAATCACTAAGAATTAGTGATGAATTCAAGCTACATTCACTACCAGTTTCGATCAACCATTCATCATCAGGTAACACAGTACTGCGTTTACATCGGAATATATGGTATCGTTTTTACTATGGTGTAAAAAAGTAAAATTAAAGCCATCCTACTTCACTGCCTTTCTTAAAATATTTAAGAGCTGCACGCAATGTATCAGCAAAACTTTGTTTTATGATCCACATTTCTGCCGGAGCATTTAACTGCTACACTTCCTGCACACCACAATCGCGGCAGCTACCAGTTCCAGTACTATGTAGCCTCGCTACTTTTTAGTGCTGTTGCGTGATCGCAGCTAATTATCACCCTTAGAAAACAATGCGATGGTGCCTGGACCATCGAGTAGTAAGATAGCGTAATTTTCTTGGGCTAGTGTAGATACATACAGTGATTCTAGACGTACCGTTATACGGCAAGAAGTGAGTACACGTAATGCAACCAGGGACATGGACGTGGTCATTTTGGTGGTCTAGGTGATGTGGTTTGGGAGGCACACTCACCGGCCAATGTCATTGTTACGCTGTAATTGCAGGCATTCTGTTCTGACTTCACTTCTGCGGATGACAATGCGCAACCGCATCGAATAACCCAGTTGGAGAAGTTCTTGGGACGAGAGAATATTCAGCGAACTGATTGAACCTGCCCATTCACCTGCCTTAAATCCCATCGAGCACGTATGGGATGTGGTGGGGAGAAAAACTGCAGTAGGTCCACGACGATCCAGCATTTGTCAACCCAGCTGGTGGAGAAATGGCTCGCCCTACTACAAGAATTCCTTACCAATTTTGTGGCCAGCACGGGAGGACTCAACAGAGCATCCATTGCCGTATGTGGTGACCGGATATTACTAAGAACCATTCTCGCCTTTGCAGAGGACCATCATTCATAGATGTCACTTCAGTGTAATAAAGCATTGTCTCTGAAAAGAAGTGTCGTTTCTGGTCATCTCATTGCCAATTTCTTTCAATTACATTCAGTACAATGCTGCAGCAGTTGTTTTTTTGTATGGTCCTGGTCACAATGACCTATGTGTTTTGGCAGTCACACATCATGCGAATGTTACTTCCGTCTTTAAGTTCTGGGGAAGGAGTACCGTGTCACAATAACGTTCACCAGTGAGTTTACCGCTTTCAAAGATTTGGGGTCAGAATGCCTTGCAACGGTATAAATCCTCCCCCATCGTTAAGACATGGAGTGCCACAACCAACATGTTCGACGATGTTCCTAGGTGCATAAAGTGTTACCACCTCCCGCCATATGAGAGTACGTTCCCCTGAGCAAAAATTTTCAGTTCGCTGTTGCCTACTAATCACCAGCTGGAGGAGTACAGGCTATAGCCACCCTCCAACCGCCTCCCTGATTCCACAGGTATCTTAATTTTGAACTCCCCAATAATGTTGAAGAAAGTCACGTCTTCGATAACTCACCAGAGGTAACTGACAAGTGCCCAGCAAAGGTACTGTGTGTGTGTGTGTGTGTGTGTGTGTGTGTGTGTGTGTGTGGGTATGGAGAGAGAACTGAACCACTTGCAGACAAGCAACCCCTTGAGACTCCGATTCTAGAAGCCTAATATCAGGCGCAATATCGATTGGTTCACAAGTCCACATGGATTCTCGAAGAAGCAAATACAACGCAAGGTTTTCACAATGAGTAACGAAAAGACAGGCTCGCAGTATTCTACTTCCAGGAAGACACTAACTCACTTGCACCTCAGAAGAGGGTGAAAAAATTGAATCCACAACACGGAGAATTGGAAAGAAATGTTGGCTCCTATAATCAGCTTCCACTTAAAAAGTAAGCGATCTATGAGGTTCCACGTTCTCACCCGTAGGCATATCCTTGTAAGTTTTAACATGAAATAACTGCGTGTTAACTGTGCAGAAATTTTCGATAAACTTCTCAAATAACTTGCACATTCGCCTGATTATCACCAAGGCAGCCAACTGAAAGGATCTTACCCGAGTTTTTTTCCGTAACTGCTTAGCCAGTCTTCCTCGCAAAGCAAAGATGGCAGCCCCCAATAGGAAGCAGAATGGCAGATTCCGTTACGACTAAAAGAGTCTCATGGTTCTATAGCCGCGAAGGCTTTTCATTGGACGGTGGTCAAAACCAGCCTCCAAAGATGCGAAATGCCTCCATGGACACATAGAGAGCTCATTTCCAGTAATGGAAGCAGACTGCAGCAGAAACATGGGAGCTCTATAAAGATAATGGCGTGATTTAAGAAAGTAAAATGATTGTTCATGATCGATAACATGCACATACAGTTGTATTAATTTTCGTTTGTCAATAAAAGGAAAGCACAACCGACATTCACACCAACAGTCCCATCTCCATGTGCATAGAATATCCATACAACTCATCTAGCAGGGTGTAACGTAGTGATTCTATAGTACATGGCATATACCAGTATCTGGGAATCACTATATTACCCCGTTTTACATGACTCGTATGGATATTCTATCCACCTGAACAAGGGACAGTCGTCCTGAAACGTGGCTGTGATTTTCTTTTATTGGAAAATAAAATTTAACGCAACTGTGTGCGGACGTTATATATCATGAACAATCTATACAACAGTTATGGATGTCCCAGCAAAGGGAAAATGAAGCAACATTTTTTATGCAAACATGAAACGACCGGCAGCAAACCTAAAACTTCTTTGACTAAACTGACTTAGGTTGCCATGGGACATCCGGATCGATGGGATGTAGGAAACAGTATCCCAGGAATCAGAATTTCAGTAACCTTGAGAACAGCTGCAAATACTGTGGATTCAGTTTCAAAAGGATGAGATTTTGTGGCGAAGTGGATTTTATTCAAATTAACACTGGCACTGGTGGAGATTAGGGTTGTCGTCTACGGTGCATCGAAACCTACTTCCTGCAAATCAGAAAACAATATCAAGGTTTTCGTTGAAAGTCGATGGCAGCTCACATAATGGTAGATCGAGCCCACGTTGTTTGAATCCCCCCAACGTAGACCTTTAGGAAACGCTTCTTTACTCCACCCAAGCGGAAGATCGCATCAAATGGATGGACAAAAGGGCACATCCCGCTACAGTATGGAACAAATGTTGAAAAGGAAGAAGGGGACACTGGCCCCGGAAACCTAGTAACATTGTTCTTACATTTCAAACTTAGAAACAAACACGGCAGTCGAGGTGTCTATCAGTCAAAAATACACTTAAAAAAAAGCAAAAACGACGCACCACGAAGGTATTACCCCAATACCACGGCAATCGGATGTTTATGTACTCACAAACAAATGATTACAATTTCAGAAAAATTGAATGACTTATTCAAGAGAAAAACATTAAAAAATTGAGCAATAACGCTTTGGTCCCAACTCTGGCCTTATACAAGCAGTGATTCGGTTTGGCATTAATTGGCAGAGCTGTTGGATTTGCTTCTGAGGAATACAGTGCCAAATACTATCCAATTGGACCGTTAGCTGGTCAGAATCCCGAGATGGTTGGAGGGCCCTACTCAATATGCCGTGGAGTGTCATATTTGTGATGGCCAGCGTCTTTGATAGTTGGCGGTGGCGTCATTGTGGTTCAAATGGCTCTGAGCAGTATGGGATTTAACTTTGTCATCAGTCCCCTAGAACTTAGAACTACTTAAACCTAACTAACCTAATGACATCACACACATCAACGCCCGAGGCAGGATTCGAACCAGGGACAGTAGCGGTCACGCGGTTCCAGACTGTAGGGCCTAGAACCGACCTGCCACGCTTCATTGTGGGCCAGAGCTAGAGGCGACGAATAATGGTTAGTGTGGGTTGGCAATAGGAGATGGCTGGTTAATTCTGGTCGCGTTTAGTACGGACTGCGTGTGAATATGTCTCTCTAAAGGCACTCTGTGGACTTAAAGAGGTGTTTATCGAGATTTCACTGTCAGTGCCTTTAGAGAGGTCGTGCGACTCTTCCCTGAGACGGAGACTGGAAGATTGGTGGATTTTGTACGACAGTAGTGTGCTGGGTAACCTATTGACAGTAAAAGATTAAGGTCGTACCTCTAATCGTGTGTTCTGCGCCTATTTTCTACTGTATTACAAGTGCCTACATTTCTTGTTACGCAGTGTGTTGTGGAAACTAATGGTGACAAATCAGTATTCTGTTAAACGTTTGCTGCTAACGGTTGTGACTACATCACGTGATTGACTCTTTTAGGGGCACTGATAAATCATATGTTACATAGAGCCGTTTCCCACTTAGCCATAACCTTTCCGATTATATGTACGTCATATGCCACGCCTGGGTAGATGGATGTGGAATGAGGTATTTCTGTATGGTGTAAGCAGAGTGATTTTAAAGGTTCTTATTACAATGACAAATATTCAAATATCAATGTATGTAGAAACTAGCATTAAAGTATGCTGAAGAGGTCTCCTTCTATTTAAGAAAAAAAAGCGTAGGTTGTTTTACACATGTTAGCAGACGATGTTTGAACTAATTTTGTGACCAGGGTATCAGAGACATGTGTAAAGTTCTAGTGCTGTATGACTAGTTTATAACGTGTGACCACTGTGTTATTATTCTTGGAGGAGGCTAATCTCTCAGAAGTGTTATTGTAATTTGTTCGCACCTTCGGAAAATACTTTGGGTATCTGCCCTTCCACGTTTGTGAATCTTCAGTGAATCTTGTCCGTAATACTAGGGCGGCGCGCCGGCCGCTGTAGCCGAGCTGTTCTAGGCGCTTCAGTCCGGAACCTCGCTGCTGCTACTGTCGCAGGTTCGAATCCTGCCTCGTCCAAGGATGCGTGTGATGTCCTTAGGTTAGTAAGGTTTAAGTAGTTCTAAGTCTAGGGGACTGATGACCTCAGGTGATAAGTCCCATAGTGCTTAGAGCCATTTGAACTAATCCGGCGCCATTTGTCGCTGTATGCTGAGTGGCAGCTACCTACGTAGTGGGTCTGAAGCTACCGGGACCCCTGGGCGCTCAAAAGAAATTTGTTGTTGTTAAGGCTATCTCACTGTGACAGAATGTGGCATACTTCCACTGCCTGTGTGCGAAGGGGATTCACCCGTCGTAAAAAAAAATCTTTAATTACTATTTCATTGTCAGTAGAAAATTGTGCCTGGTATACTCAATTGTGTAAATAATTATTATGCCTTTACAGTTTTTATGATGTAGGAGTTCCAAGTAAATTTCAGTTGTGTAAAGGGCATTATTCTACATGGGATTTTGGTTACGTAATTTCAAGTAAAGCTCTATTTATCAGCGAGTTTTCGTGAATTATTTAGTTGAAAGTTACTTTTACTAAATATCCACTGGAACGTATAATCCACAGAAGGTATACCCAAAAAAGCAATTTTGTAATTAATTAGATTTAATAATTTGTAATCAATGGTGAATGTGTTCTTTTAATAAAAATTTGACAGTGTCAGTCCATGTTTCTTACACGCAGTCCTCACATTATAATACCTTACGTACACCACAATGTTCCAAACATTCTGAGTTGGGGAGAGATCCGGAGAGTTTGCTGGCAAACCACGTCGCCCAGGCATTGCTGTGGCACGTTAATACACGTAAACGTAGCAAGCCAACGCCCAGCAAGACACCCAGTGCTAAGTGTCCGCACTCCTCGACGTTCGCAGAGCGAATTACGCTCCGTGCTGCGGCGCAGCTGCAGCCAGCAGTCCTTATCGTGACGTCAACGTCCGGTCTGCGCCAGCGCGCGTTATCAGTCGGTTGCGCAAGCGACCGGAAGTGAATTTTCCAGCAACACGCTCCTAGTAATGCTAGGGAGCGTGTCCCCCCTATTTGAATGCGCGCCACGGTTCGAATTGCGCGCCACAGGCTGCGCTGGCCGCTGCGCGGCTTCTGATTGGCTAGCAGCCTGTGGCTGCTCCTAGTATTACTAGGAGCGTGTTGCTGGAAAATTCACTTCCGGTCGCTTGCGCAACCGACTGATAACGCGCGCTGGCGCAGACCGGACGTTGACGTCACGATAAGGACTGCTGGCTGCAGCTGCGCCGCAGCACGGAGCGTCATTCGCTCTGCGAACGTCGAGGAGTGCGGACGCTTAGCACTGGGTGTCTTGCTGGGCGTTGGCTTGCTACGTTTACGTGTATTAACGTGCCACAGCAATGCCTGGGCGACGTGGTTACCGTCGTCGCTGGCGGCGCAGCGTTCCTGTTTATCGTTCTTTGAAGGCGATAGACATTGATCTTGCTGGACAGTTTAATAAACAACAACTAATTGGAGGTCCAAATGTATTTCGAGGACTCCGCTTGAACTTTACATGTGATGTACAAGCTGTGTTTGGAGGGAGTACATGGCTTACACTTGCAGTAGTATGGGGCAATCATTGTGATTATGGTGGCCTTGAAGCATTTCCAGATGCAAATATTCTTACATGGAAGACGTGGAGTATAGCAGAGACAACAAGACTTTTGGCTAAACAGCCGTATGGTACACTTGTTCCAAGTATGCCATTTGTGTTGAGTACTAGAAGGAAGAACAATTGGCAAGCACGAAGTCAAACAGTAGAAACTCTCGAGAAAGGACTTCCATGAAGGGCAACAAAACGAGTCTTAGAATACTATCGACATACTGTTTTGCTGTAAAGTTGCCACGGATGACAACCAATAGGGTCCTACTATGAAGGGATCCAAACCATAACTCCTGCTTGTCGGGCCGTACAGCGAGCGATATCAGGTTGGTATCCCATTGCTACCCAGGTTGTCTCCAGACACGGCTATGCTGATCATTGGGACTAAATTCGAAGTGGGACCCATCAGTGAAGACCTACTCGTCAATGGGATTACAGGCGGAAGACGCGTCTGGAGACGCTTCGGACAGCGCTGGGATACCAACCTGACACTTCATGGCTTGGTTGTTATCCGCGTAACCCTTAAAGCACAACCGTACGTCGACGATATTCTACACTCCGTTTTGTAGCCCTTTACGGTAAGGCATCCTGGGCTTACATTTCACCAAGGTAATACCCTCCTGCACATAGCGAGAGTTTCTACTGCGTAATGGGTGGGGTCTTCCAACCATCTCGGGATTCCGATGATCTAACGCGCCGGTTAGACGGAATTTGGAACTGCGTCCTGAATCGTGGATTTACTTTCAAAATTTTTTCTTAAAGAATTTACATTATTTATAAGCGATTCATCAAGAACATTAATACATTTAATCACACTATGTGAGCGTGGAAGTAGCTGCCAGAGGGTAACTGATGAAAACAAATTTTTTTCAAGAAATGGAAATTTTTAATCCTAAAAACCCTTTCTTTTAAAAAAAAACAGATTTAAAATTGTAATCAGAAAGCACTCTCTAAACATCAAGTTACAATTTATTCAGAGGCAGAAATAATAATTCTATCTTTTTTTTTCTTTTTTGACAGTATGAGCTTTCGGGCTGAGAACCTTGCCGCTCCCTTTTCACACGACCGTAGTCGCGACCGCTCACAACAACCTCTGAAAGACTACACTGGTGGAAGTCTGCAACACACCAGATTACTTTAAACTACAAATTTTAACAACTCACACAAACATATAAACTATGCACATCGTAGGAGGGATGGAAATGGTACAAAACACTCACATAAAAAAATCCCTTGCCACCGAAAGTGCAACTTGTTTTAAAAGAAAACTCTTACGGTGGAAGGGTGGCAACATACATACTAAAATGACCATTTAAATAAAACCCATGAAATGCTGTTTTACATAAAATATACAAATATGCTCTACATTACACATATACCGCCTCTCAAGATGATAGGCAAGATAAAAACATATTTCAGGAATTCGGCCGTTACACTTCAAGAAATAAATTCGTTAACACCGAATCCGACAAACATGACAGAGGCGGCTATTAACGTACAACAGACCGACAGACAAACAGACACTTACTGCCTAAGAAATGCGGACGGGAAACAGAAGAGCGAGTTGGGGACGAGAGACTGACCAAGAAAACAAGTAGAATTTAACAAATAAATGAAACAACATATCACTTAACTTCTAATAAACTGCGATGTCTGGAAAAGACCTGGCGCAGCACCCCCAAAACGCTCTCCCGAACCGTCCGCTGCCAGCCGCTTCAACGGACGCAGGAAGGCACGCCGATCTCCCGTCTCACGGCGTCACAGCTCGCCCCGGCCAGACCGATGTCGTGGGTTGGCTCCTGTTGCTCTCGTGTCGGCCGCGAAGCCACTACCCCTCGCTATACGGCGCGGCCCACTGGACTGACGTGGCGCCCTCACATGCGCCGACGCTCAAGACGGACAAGGCATCTTGTGTCCCAGTGCGCGACCGACCAACCGATCGATCCAACCGCCAATGACCATTGACTGAGCAAACTCGAGCAGACTGGCGGCCTAACAGATACTAGCACTCCGGACGACTGACAGACACTGACTGCCTCACAAATGCCTTTTTTTTTTTTTTTTTTTTTTTTTTTTTGGGTGGTGCTGAAGTCTGATCAACTTCGCGTTGACTTTTACTTCTGTAGGGAAAGGAAAGGGTAAAAATTTTCTCTTTATTAATTTATTCTTCTTTCACCTTTAGTTTGGGCACACAGAAGGGTCCTTTAACTCGCTGCTTTTGATGTGTGTTTGAAAACATGTGTGTAGAAGTGCTAAAGGACTATATGTCCTTAAATTATGGAAAATTACGTAGGGATATCAATTACGGAGGCTCAAATACTATCGCCTTCGGTAATTTATATTTGTGGCTGCGTAACGGTTCTATCGTACCTACTGTGGTGAGTTGTGGTGTACTGTCACGTATCATGTCCAACTTACGAAATAAGGTTCGTGCCTTCTCCTTGACCTTGTCTGAGAGGTAAGATTCGCTTAAGGCTCGATGAATGTCATGATTCCGGATCCACCACTGGGCTCCAGTGATCCATCGTAGGCATCTGCTTTGTACAACCTGTAACTTCTTGTAGTTAGTGGCACACGTAGTACCCCAAGAGGTCGATCCATACAAAATAGATGGTTCGACTGTGGCGTGGTACAGCTGGAGTTTCGTGCGTTGGCTGAGGTACGAGCTCTTCAGGAATGGGAGGAGAGCTCCCAGCATTTTGAGGCCAGACGTCTTCTTCTCCACTCACAAATGCGGACGAGAGACAGACCCAGACTGACTTGACTGACCAACTGATTAGACTCCTCTTGCACGACCGACTGACCCTGGCGAGCTCATAGCGCCCCTTAAATGCACCTGAACAGGCAACGTTTCCCCTTACCTACCAGAGACAGACACCAAAGCTGCCATTGCCACAGCGGCGCCACCGCCAGAGACGGAGGGCGACTGCTTCACACTACACGCTGCGGCGCGCTCTTAAAAACAGCAAATTTTACCACGGCTCACATCCCTCAGATGGACATCCACAAACTCTATCAATGTATGCCAAGTTCAAGAACTGCTTGTATAAGGCCAGAGGTGGGGCAGTATGTCATTGTATTGCTCAATTTAAGACGTCCTGAATAAATCGTCCCGTTTCTCTGATATTTAATCATTTGATTGTCGGTATATGTACATCGTATCTATCCATTTCCGTCCCATTCGTTTTCTTTTAAAGTATTACCGATATTTGCTACTGATTTTTGGAGGTTGCTTTTTGAAGGCAAACCGTGGCTTATATCTTGCCAGTACATTATGCTTCTTTCTCTGCTTTGAATTCAGCTTACGACCAATGCTGTATACTGCTTCGAAGCACGGAGTTTAGTAAAAAAAAAAAAGGAAAAAAAATTCGAAACCCCTGCGCAGTATGTGTGCCAGCGCAACAGCGGCGTGTCGCAGGCCTGCCGGCGGTAGGCGGCGGTAATCCGCGCCGGCCGTAATGGAGCGGAGAGCTGCGCGGCCAATCTGTCGCTAAGCCGCCCGAACCGTTTACCACGAGCCGCCGGCTGCGGAAGCGCCACGTCGCTCCGCCGCTCAGCCGCCGATGAATATTTTACGAAACGAGCTCTTCAACAAGGAAGGCGGCTGGCAAAGCTCCCTGTACAGTAAAGATTACGCGTCTCTATGGAACGGACAAAAAGTTTGTGTGTTTTAGATGTATTAACCATGGATCCACTCCGACAGCGTCACTGTATTTGGCTAAAAACCTTACCGGCCTTCATCGAAATTATGGAAAAGTGGTAATTTTGCAAATGAATCGCACCTACTTTGACGGAAAAGGAAAGAGTTACACCGTTACCACTTTGATAGAACGCTACCACCGTACCTTGTTTCCAGAATTAATCTCACTCCGCAGTGAAGTGTCCGCTGGTCTCAAACTTGCTAGCGCATTACAACTGTGTGCTGGACCGACTCTAACACAGAACATTTTTCTTTCGCTGACAATTCTCTACCTAAAGCTCTTCAGGTGGGGCTTACAACCTGCCCTCAGAGCGTGCTTGCTTTGCTATTCTCTCCTACTCCTAAGAATTATACAGAAAATTAGGAGATCGGAAGCAGTGAAACGGCACGCAGTGACTCGTGCCTGGCTCAAAATGCTTCAAATGGCTCTGAGCACCATGGGACTTAACTTCTGAGGTCATCAGTCACCTCGAACTTAGAACTACTAAAACCTAACTAACCTAAGGACGTCACACACATCCATGCCCGAGGCAGGATTCGAACCTGCGACCGTAGTGGTCGCGCGGTTCCAGACTGTAGCTCCTAGAACCGCTCAGCCACACTCGTGCCTGGATAGCGCTGTCTGTAGGCAAAGGTTCCGGGTTCGCCTTTCCGTCCTTCAGACACTTTTGCTATGCCAGGGAGTTTCTGATACTCCAGGTTCCCCATTCCTGTGACATATGTTTGCTAGAGTTTTATCCTTATGTAAGTTTTTTGAATATTTTCAGTACATGAAAAAATCGTACCTACGGATGAAAAACGATGTGAGATCTCAATGGCTGCTGGTGGTCGAAGTAATGTGGAGATACAAAACATTTGTTCATGTGTCTACACACATCAACAAAAGTTTTACATCACTCCTTTATTTCAGAGTTCATGGTACGGAAAACGAAAACTGACTCTGACGTTTCAACCTGTCCAGAAAAAAAAGAAAGTGTGTATCGGCAAAATCGTCTGTGGCTCATGGTGAATTTTTCACATTACTCCTGAGCAATGTGATAGAGCGTCCTGTTTCTCGGCTGCAGGCTTGAATCAGTCGTGCCGTGCCATCGATGATATTATCAAGCCAACCGTGGCCCAGATCGACCCACTCTTCAATGACAATTCTGCGTAAGTCCGGCAGAGTAGGTGGTCGTTTTCGATGTTCGCAAACAGAGCGCCGAAATTGATTACATGTTCGTTTGGGTCATACCTAGGAGACAAGTCACTACAGCCTGCTGATCCTAGCATGCTGAAGGAACGTGCTCAAGAAACAGCGACACGAGGACGCGAATAATCATCTATCAAGATCAAATTGTCTTCGTAATGTTGACTGTACAGTGCCACTATGGTTGCAGAATCTTGTCCTTGTAACATTGAGCGGTGAGATTTCCCACAACAACCACATGAGGTGTATGGTGGCTCCATGTAATGCCACTCCACATCACCTTGTTACACGTGACGCCGCAGTATTGGATGTGTTCAATATTATCAGGTTGTGTCCAGACAAGTTTCCCGCGATTATCATCGAACAACTTTTACATAATTCAGACGTATGTTACACACTTAGGAGCTTGGATAAAAATATGGTAACACCGCGAGAGATACATGCTTGAACATAAATGCAGATCATAGTCAAGCCTGTGGGTTTCGCTGTTGTATATAAGGACGAAAGACAGTTGAGAAATGTCCTCAACATGTTGCAAGTGTCAGTCGCAGTCAAAACACTGTTTTGTGTAGTTATGAGAGCATTAGGTCAGAGTTTAGTGAAATCGAAAGTGGGAAAATGTTTGGTGTTTTTATGGTGGATGCTTCAGTAACCACGTAGCCGAAATGTTTGGCGTTTCACGAGGCATCATAACGAAGATATACATCGCATACAGCAGAAGTGGAGGAACATCCGCTAGTTACAAGACGGCCGAAAGTGTGCGTTGAGTGTTAGGTCACTGAAGATTCAAATGGTTCAAATGGCTCCAAGCACTATGGGACTTAACATCTGGGGTCATCAGTCCCCTAGACTTAGAACTACTTGAACCTAACTAACCTAAGGACATCCCACACACCCTTGCCCGAGGCAGGATTCGAACCTGCGACCTAGCAGCAGCGCGGTTCCGGACTGAAGCTCCTAGAAGCGCTCGGCCACAGCTACCGGTGTCAGTGAAGAGAATGGCCACAAAAAATAAGAAGGAGAGGTGTGAAAGTCACTACAGGACTAACGTCCCAGTTGCGAAAAACTACGAAGGGAGCTTCATAAGCTGTGAATTGCAGGGCGAGCTGGAATTCCAAGTCGGCCGGGGTGGTCGAGCGGTTCAAGGCGCTACAGTCTGTAACCGCGAGACCGCTACGGTCGCAGGTTCGAATCCTGCCTCGGGCATGGGTGTGTGTGATATCCTTAGGTTAGTTAGGTTTAAGTAGTTCTAAGTTCTAGGGGACTGATGACGACCTCAGTAGTGCTCCTCCCATAGTGCTCAGAGCCATTTTTTTTTAATTCCAAAACTGTACATTAGTGATTGTAAAAAGACAACAGTATGTCGACTGCATGATTTCGTCCTTTAGTAGTATGTGACATCTAAGTATTTTCCTTTTGCAAAATGATCTTCTCATTGGCAACTGTAGAAAATTAACGTATTTTCATCCGAGTATCCAGACGCACAGTAATGCGACCTATGATAGACTTGATTGTCCTTTGCCTAGGGTGAACATAACGTAAAATAACATTCTGTTATGATATCATGCATCACTGATCTTCCATGGCGTTCTGGTCAAATATGTCATAAAATACCCTCATAAGGCGAAATGTTGTTATCACTGCCCACCGCGACGTTGGATGCCGTCTGGTGGCGTTGTGGGCATCTAACTCAGTGACAATAGTATGTAAGCGAAGCAGACACGGACGGGGGATTATCCTACCGAAGATTTTCGCTACAAATGTGGAAGTCTGCGCGGGATTAGCCGAGCAGTCTCAGGCGCTGCAGTCATAGACTGTGCGGCTGGTCCCGGCGGAGGTTCGAGTCCTCCCTCGGGCATGGGTGTGTGTGTGTTTGTCCTTAGGATAATTAAGGTTAAGTAGTGTGTAAGGTTAGGGACTGATGACCTTAGCAGTTAAGTCCCATAAGATTTCTCACACACACACACACACACACACACACACACACACACACTGGGGAAGTCTATTGATATATATATATATATATATATATATATATATATATATATATATATATATTTTTTTTTTTTTTTTAATGGCTCTGAGCACTATGGAACTTAACATCTGAGGTCATCAGTCCCCTAGAACTTAGAACTACTTAAACCTAACTAACCTAAGGACAACACACGTAGCGGTCACGCGGTTCCAGACTGTAGCGCCTAGAATCGCACGTCCACACCGGCCGGCTCTATTGAGATAAGCGACTTTAGCAAAGGGCAGATTACACAGCTCTACAAAATAATTTTTTTTTTTCGTTGCCAGGGAAGTTTGAACGAAAATGGGATATTGTTATGATACTCATTCCGAGTATATTTGTACTTTTTCCAAATTGGCTCTGGTTTTTGAGATATAGGTTACTTGTGGAAATGAGAGTTTCATGTGGATAATATCGACTGCAGGGTCCATATATGGTGTAATGTATTTGCTACCTGTTTTTTAATTAGTGATATTATACTATCTTTATTAAACAATTCTGCTCAGGGAGTGCATCTGTGTGGTTGAGGATTACATCATGCAAACATCACACTGTCAGCATGTGTTCAGTCCTGTTGTGCGGCGCGTGTGTTGAAGATATTGAGGGTTGTGCAGATTTGAATTCGGCGGTACTCGACATTCATTTGTTGGCCGAGGTAATCCCCGCAACAGCCGATAGGTAGCGTTCAGTGTAAACAAGAAAAATGGCGATGGTCGAAACTCACACATGTGCAGTGCAGCTTCAAGGAGATAGAACCTTTTCATCGTGACATAGCAAATAAGAGGTGAGTATTCATTTCACACAAAACAATTAATGATGTTTGTTGGATGTGATTGACATGCAAATACAAGAAAGTTCTGCATAATATGTAGTATTTGTGCAATTTTGTTTTAGGAAAACATGAGTTCTTCACGCCGTCTTTGCGTGAACCATCCAGATGAGTTCTGCTACATTTGTGGTGAATACGTTCTTCAAAAGAACAGGAAGAATATCACTCCTTTTGTGAAGGAAGCGTATCTGGCATATTTCGGAATTAAACTTGGAGATCAAGACAAGGCGTGGGCACCCCATAAAGTTTGTAAATGCTGTGTGGAGTGCTTACGGCAGTGGACAAAACGAAAAAGGAAAAGCTTAAACTTCGGAGTGCCTATGGTATGGCGAGATTAGAAGAACCATACAGATGATTGCTATTTTTGCATTGTTAATGTGAAAGGTTTTAATAGGTTCAAAAAACGAAAGTGGGAATATCCCGATTTGGAGTCAGCAAGAAGACCGGTGGTGCACAGCAACGATGTTCCTGTACCAACCTTCACAACATTACCCACGCTAACATCATCAGATGACGATGTGCACGGCGAGGAATGTACCAAGTAGTGGTTCGGAATACGAAGGACGTGAGACACAACCCCAGCAGTTCGACCAGAAGGAGCTCAGTGACTTGATACGAGAACTCAATCTTTCAAAGCAAGCATCAGAACTCTTAGCATCCATTATGTTTTATACGTGGACAAATGCCTATCAGGTTTTCATAGAAGCTATTTATAAAGATTATTTTCTTTTTTCATTGTAGTTTGTAGCGCTCGAGTTCAGTATTAGCAATTTTTTCTAATTTTTTGAATAAATCATGCATTATCTCAAAAACTAGAGCCAAACTGCATAAATGGTTGCTATATTCGTCCTCAGCACCACTAACCCATCCTAAAGCCACTCAAGTATCCTTGGCAAGAAAATGAGTGTTGACCAGTGTTATTATAACGCAGGGCCAAACGACGAGAATTTCGAAAACGACGAAACTGGTAGAATGTTCACTTGGTACTGTCGTGGGCATCTACAGAAAGAAGTAGGACAGTGAAACCACCAATTAGTTCTAAATGACTGGAAGTCTATGAAATTTCATAGAACATAGGATTCGGAGGCTTGTCTGCTCCACGATGTTGCATAGATAGTGATCTGCGGCATCTGTGCCGAAAGAACACAATGCTGGTGCACGCACAAATATTGCAGCCCACCAAGGACGCACGATGGTGGGAGCAGTATTATTCTATGGGATACATTCTCCTGTGCTTGTATGGAATCTGTGGTCGTAGTCGAAGACACGCTAACACCTATGAGTCACCTGTACCACTTCGAGATTGATGTCCCCTGACAGTGACGCCATATTTCAGTAAAATAATTATCCGCGTGTCGGAGCCAGAACCGTGCTACAGTGGTTTCAGAAGCATTCTAGTGAACTCACGTTGATGTCTCGGCGACCAACTTCGTCCCATGTAAATCCTGTGGAAGCCATCTGGGTCGTCATCGGGAGCCATCACCGCGGACGCTAATCAGCGGCCCCTTGTTTACGCGAATTACATGACCTGTGCGTAGATATCTAATGCCACATACCTTACCAAGCTACCACAAAGTGTGGTACCAGTGACGCACAGATAAGTTACTAAGCAGGCCGTCATAATGTTTTAGCTCATCAGTGTAAATGATTAAGGACAGAAAAGATTCAACTGCATTTAACAGTAATTACATTATGATACGTGGGATACAGTAGATGTCTTTTAAGCAATCGCTAGGAAAATGGCTTACTTCCACAACTGTTTGAAACTTTCAAAATTTATGAATATATCTGCAGCAATCAAAGTTCTCACCATTCTGTTTGAGCATACTACACCTGCGAAGCTCTAGACTTCCGTGAAGACAAGTTGGAGCTATGGCTACACAGTATCGTAGCCCGGTGCAGCCGTAACTGAATTCTGCCATGCCAAAGAATTCCTTGTACGAAAAACTGACGACGAAGTATACAGGTCGAAGATACCATGAGATGGTCTCACGTTAGGAAGGAAACGCTGATTTCTTCGGAGATTTGCCTGAGATTGTGAACAAAAAGGATGAACAACTTCACTACATGTGAGAGGACCCAAACGAGGAACGATTTGGAAACTAATTCAGCAAAACATCATATCTCCGACATCGCTGCGGGCGGAAAAAAGATCCTGCAAGACTGGGACCAATGACGACTAAAGAGAATCGTTCAACGTGACAGAAGTGCAACCCTTCCCCAAATTGCTGCAGATTTCAGTGCTGGACCATCACCAAGTGTCAGCGTACAAACTATTCAACGACACATAATCTATATGGGCTTTCGGAGCCGAAGGCCTACTCTTGTACCCTTGATGAATGTACGAGAAAAAACTTTACGCCTTGTCTGGGTCCGTCAACACCGACAATGGACTGTTGATGACTGGAAATATGTTTGACGAGTCTCGATTCAAATTGTATCGAGCGGAAGAACGTGTACAGGTAAGGAGACAGCCTCATGAAACCATGGGCCCTGCATGTCAGTAGGGAAGTGCTCAAGCTGGTGTAGGCTCTGTAATGGAGTGGGAGTGTGCAATTGGAGTGATATGGGGCCCCCGATACGCATAGGTACGGCTCTGACACGTGACACGTATGTAAGCACCCTGTCTGATCACTTGCATCCATTCGGGTCCATTGTGCTTTTAGACGGACTTGGGAAATTCCAGCAGGACAATGCGACACCCCACACGTTCAGAATTGCTACAGGGTGGCTCCAGGAACACTCTTCTGAGTTTAAACCCTTCCGCTGACCACCAAACTCTCCAGACATGAACATTATTGAGCATATCTGAGATGTCTTGAAGTGTGTTATTCAGAAGAGATCTGCATGCGCTCGTACTGTTACGGATTATGAACAGCCCTGCAGGATTCATGGTGACATTTCCCTCCAGTACTACTTCAGACATTAATCGAGTCCATACTATGTCATGTTGCGGCACTTCTGGGTGCTCACGGGCGCCCTACACGATATTAGACAGATGTACCAGTTTCTTTGGCTATACGATGTACATTGTGCTGTGACTCAACGACAGACCCATTTATTACTCAGTGCTATTCGGAGACGTACAGTACAACAGAGACGTACAGTACAATACGATGACGCACTAGGAGTATAGTATTTTCTGGTAGCTGGATTGGAAGGGGAGGTCCTACTCCATGGCCTGCGACGTTACCTTACCTGAATCCCCTTGATTATTTTCTATGGGGATATCTAAAGTCCCTTGTGTGTGGGTCTCCAGTGGATATGAAGATAGTTGCCTGTGATGTAATTCGAAACACACGAGGGACATTTGTCAGGGTGTGTCAGTATCTTTCCGACGTAATGCTTTCATTGGGGTTGATGTCCGTCAGAAACAGTAGAAATAGTACATTCATTGTGTCAATGATGATATTTGCAGTTAACTAATGTAAATAAAAAAGTACATAGTAACGTCATTTTATTGATTGGCGACTCCATGGAGTGTCCTGTGCACCACGACCAGATAATGGGTATACTTGGAAGGAGAGACAGAATTGGTCGTATTTTTTTTGTTTTTTTGTTTTATTAACCCCAAAATCGATTTTCGGTCACTTAGTGACCATCTTCAGTCCTGTAATATATAATTTAAATTGGTAGGCACTGGTGTCAACAATCTTACAGCGATCACATAAACATTTTACTCCTGTTATCTCCTTACGCTGGCTTCTCAGACCCCAGGCTTCGTGCCGTAAAATTGTTGTTGGAGCATCCTCTATGTCCTGTTAAATTTTGGGACGGTCTTACGGAGACCTCCTGTGTAATGGAACGTCGACAATGAAAATTTTTACGGGCCCAGGATCCGAACCCGAACCCAAATACCCCGCTTATCACGAGCGATCGCCGTACTATTTCGTTATGCAAGCACGACTCACGGCAAAACCCAAACTTCCACAGGTTTTCAACCACGTGCCAACAACCTGCACTCGTACATCCATTATGTACTCGCATATTCCCATACAGTGGAGACATTTTACTTGAAAGTCACCCACCCGGCTATTCGTGCGGTCTAACACACTACTTTCTGGACGGGAAGGCGTTCCGCCTCCGGCACGGATCCGCCCGGCGGACTAGTGTCGAGATCCGGTGAGCCGGCCAGTCTGTGGATTGTTTTTAGGCGGTTTTCCATCTGCCTCGGCGAATGCGTGCTTGTTCCCCTTATTCCGCCTCAGTTACACTATGTCGGCGATTGCTACTCACACACTTTCTCCATATACGCATACACCATAATTTACTACGCACACTTTGGGGTTATGTTAGTCTGGTTGTGTGGCGTTCCGGGTGGGGGTCCTCTGGGGTCAGAACCGCACAATAACCCTGGGTTGGGCGTTGGGCGGCGGTGGGGTGAGTGGACTCTTGTAGCCTATTGTAGGGTTGTGTACCACTGACGCTACGGCGGGGACGAAGCCTCCCCGTCGTTTCTATGTCCCCAGTGCAATACAAAAAAATACTCGAAAGTCGATTGCCCGGTGTCGGCGGGTAGATACGATGCAAAGTTCCTTCGGACATGCACGCATGTCTGAAGGATATTTGTATCGTAATTCGTAACTACACAGGCATTGCAATATCTTATTTATCCGCCGACACCGGACAAGCAACCTCCAAGTAAAATGGCTCCCCTGTACGGGAACTCACATAACGGGTTTACAAGTACAGGTCATAGACGCATGGCTGACAGTACGTGGAAGTTTGGATCTGCCCATCAGCTGTGCTCGAATAGCCAAATGGTAAGGCGACCGCTCGTTATAATCGGGAAATCTGAATTCGTGTCCCGGCAGCCACAAATTTCTGTTCTAAGCCTCGCACGTTCTGAAATAAACTGAGTAGCCACAGAAACTGGCACACCTGCTAATATCGTGAATGGCTCCCCGCAAGTGCACAAAACTGCTGGAACACGACGTGGCATGGACTCAGATAATGTCTCCGTATTTGAACATGCATGCCTGTAACAGTTTCTTGGGCGCTTCAGTGTGTCACGCTTTAGAGAATTCTGAACGGTGCTGAGGTATCTGCCATAATGCGCATCGCAAGCGTTGAATGCCCTGTCCTCCAGCCTGCTGTAAACAGACCACTATCAGTTTGCACTTTCTACATACGATGTTAAGTGTACCAGTATCCCCTTGCTCAGGCTTGCTGCAGTGTTGTCGGTGTCAAAAAGGAAGGTACACTGTGACGCATTTCAAGTGAGTTTCGGACAGTGCTTTTACTGTTTTGGCGTGACTTGTTACATTTGAGGTGTTTCTTCTATATGCTCTTCTTCAGTAATGAAAATAAACTAGCCGGCCGCGGTGGTCTAGCGGTTCTGGCGCTGCAGTCCAGAACCGCGGGACTGCTACGGTCGCAGGTTCGAATCCTGCCTCGGGCATGGGTGTGTGTGATGTCCTTAGGTTAGTTAGGTTTAAGTAGTTCTAAGTTCTAGGGGACTTATGACCTAAGATGTTGAGTCCCATAGTGCTCAGAGCCATTTGAACCATTTTTTTTTAAGATAAACTAGGTGTGTTCTTAATTTACGGCGAGTGTCACAGAAATGCAACACAGCTGTAGCAATGTACGTTGAACGCTACCAATACCGATGGCGTCTTTCACTTCCTACCGTTTCCAACGTCTGTGCAATCATATAGAAACAGGCAACTGGGCACCCAGAAACCGTCATTGCACGTAGTTCTGCAATAAGCCGTAGTAGTGGAGGAGAATTTTGCATAGCCATAAGTTTCGTCCGTATCATATTATCTCATTCCACCAAGAGCTGTACAGGAATGTCTTTGAATTCCGAACTGAATTCTGTCGTTCTGTAGTTCAGCGGCTGCAGCCATTTATGCAAGGCACTATACCCTTTCTCATGGAGGACCAGGGGTTGGAAACGCGACTGTCAATGTGCTTCCAGCATGACAAAAAATGGTTCAAATGGCTCTGAGCACTATGGGACTTAACTTCTGAGGTCATCAGTCCCCTAGAACTTAGAACTACTTAAACCTAACTAACCTAAGGACATCACACACATCCATGCCCGAGGCAGGACTCGATCCTGCGACCGTAGTGGTCGCGCATAGTGAAAGTGTAGTGTATTGTACCCTAGGAAGGAAGGAGAGGATGTTGTTATGGCTGGCCGGTATCCTCTTTCTACAACACAAATACACAAATGGATCAACACAGTATCTTATTTACAGTAATAGGCCGCTACTACTTAACTTGAATAGAGTCCATGAGTAGTGTTACAGATTCCTCAGTAATAGTAGTCTTGCAGACCATATCGGTAATCTTGCTACAGTCACAACTCTGGTCGCTATGTATTATCGCAGCTCTGCGGCAGACTGGACTGATAGACGCCAAACTGGAGTGTGAGGTAGTCAGTGAGGCCCCCCGGTCAGCGGCCGTGGTCTAAATACATGTTGTCGAAAGAGCATTGGCGGCCTGTTGCTTTTTGGTGTGTCTCCGGCCTCTCTCGTGACAGGTGTGCTTTATCCAATGCCTACTATCGATCTTCGCGCTACATCTTTGCCGACCAGAGGGCTGGCGACAGCTTACGCCAGCACAGAAAGAGTGTGTGTACTATGGCCCCCAATGACACCAAAAGATATGCAACGATGTTTTACCACTGCGAGTGTAGCAGTATCTGTGGATACACTACAGTCTGTGAAAAGCTCACTTGTTCATCTTTTCCACAAGTGCACTGAAGCGAACGGTGGCAATTTTGAATATCTGTTGAGGTGACATAGTTTCATCAGACCAGACATTATCGGTTATTTGCGAGTGGGTTTTCCTTGCTTAAAGCCGTCTACAAACTTAATATTTCTGTGGGCTATGTGCATCTAACAATTGTGTTTAGGTCACTAGAACCACGACTTGCCACTAAATTGTACCTCAATTTTTCATTTCTATAGGAACAACATACTTGTGCTGTTTAAAGAAATGTAACTTTTTGTTGAAGTGGTGTTTGTTTACTTTTATGGATTGTGCATTTCTGCCCATCGTTTGAGGTCCTGACAATAGGCTCCAGGACAAGGCCCACAACACTTGTCCTCTGCATTAGAGCAGAAACCTCAGAGCCGTTGCCTTCCTTTAATGTTCACAACAGAATAGTCAAACTAAGTTTGCCATCTGTAATTATAAATCTGATTTTCATTCCTCTAGAAAAAATATAAATGTACAATTTAAGAAACCCTAACTTTGTATTGAGTGGGTGCTCGTTGACATTTATGGGATTAAGCATTCCTGCCCTTCGTGTGAGCCCTTACCGTAGGTGCATCGCAGTATTTTTCACAGATTTTTTATGTTCATAAGTATGTGAGGTGGAAGAATAAGATGAGACACCAAGCATATTATGTTGCACATGCCATAACTGGGTGAATGGCTATGAGAAATAGTTCTCATCTGACGTTTCGAAATCGTCACAGATTTTAGGATCATATGAATGACAACCAGTTTTCTTTCGCTCAGTATGTCTCAATCTTAGCTACGAATACACATACACCATTAACTGGGTTCAATCCATTATAAACTCCAGCAGTGGATACAATAAACATTCGTTGTATTAAAATGAAGTATTCACAGCAGTCCAGTTACATCTACAAGGGTAGACAGTCGCCACATAACTGACATCTCGAAAAGTCTATTGGATTGAGGAAGTTAAATACTGTAGGCTGTTTGATGCTTATACCAACTATTGCTATCAGACTTTAGGAAAACTTTTAGGGATGTAGGTATTTCTGCAGCATACTAAATTGGAATTAACGTTATTTTCAAGTCACTGGAGACGATAAAATGGCCTGTGGTTATTTTAAAAAGTCGCCGCATCGCCTCAAATGCTACAGGTAAACCATGCTAAATCGAAACTGTATATCATGTAACCTCCCCCTCACTTATCGACCTTAATGACAGTGAAAAATTAAACCGCATGTACCTAATGGGAATTTTGGAAAAGCAATCGTCACCGAAGTTAATCTGTCGGTAAAGAGGGAGGAAAGGGTTACATCTAAATGAAAGGAAAAATGCAAATGAAACTGGTGGAAATTAATTTTGAAAAGGGGTAAAGTTAATAAAGAAAGTAAATGTGCGGCCGTTACGTCAACAATTAACTAGCGGTAATTAGATATTTGAGATTTGGGGGAAATCACGGTCGCCAGTCCTAAGGACAATTACTATAGTAACTGAAAAAGAAAGGTTATTACACACATAATTAGCACTAGAAGCGTGGCAACTGAAGGTTGACACGTGTAGTGTGAAAACTGAAAGTTTGTCAGAAGTAATAAATTTCGCTACACTCTGACTTAATTTAGCAAAAGAATTAATAAAACCGGAAAATCGAAAGTTAATTTAGTGACTGAAGTTAATAGTGAGCTTTCTTTCTGAAGCACATCGAAATCCAGCAGAATACGGTTAGTCTTGGACTACCTCAACAATCATTTCAAAAGCAACTTGACTCTACGCAATTTAGAAACAAGAGATTTAACTTTGAACTTGAATTAAATGATTCTGAATAATTAACAATAATAAAATTTAGTACGTACCAAGCTGAGCTGCAGTCACAGGTAAGCTAAAATATGCTAACAAAACTCGCACTCTTAATTTGTGCTTGTGTAATCTAACTATTGTAGCCAGCTATGCTTTAACTGCACTTGGAAACTAAAGTAATGAAATGCAATGATAGTACTTTAATGCTGGCGTCTGAATTTCAACGACACTCGGTTTCATTTCGGAAAAGGAAGGGACCCTGCTTGGTAATGCAATTGGGACAATGAGCAACAAAGGTTCATGCTGAGTTGCTGTAATTTTGCGAGGCAAATGGAACAATTTGAAAAGCTGAGGTCTGCCATACAGTTCTGAAACTTTACGTGCTTTTAGTCTTCCTTGTTGGTTGATTGAAGGTTTGAAGCCGTCGATCGAGGAGGTGGAGACAGTCACTCATTGTCGGCCGTCGCTGTTGCAGAAGCTGGATGTTGGCGGGCCTTCTTCTCGACACGGTCACCAGGCGAAACGGGCTCTTGATGTGCGCCAGCTAATGCTTCCCGTCCGCGACACCATGTCAGAAACTATCATCGCGAGTCGAGCGCAATTACATGCTGCCAAACCCCGAAAGCGCGGCAACTCGCGGGAGCGTCACACAACACACCTGCTCCACTCGCTACTCCAGCCAGACCCCAACTGCTCTGCCCGCGCTCCACGCGGCAGAGTTAACACTACCAAAGATCCTACACACTTTGATTCTTCACACGACCTATCGATGTAATCGTTCGATAGCAGTTTTCCCTAGGCAAGACCCCGCGTAAAAATACAAATAATATTTACGAAACAAACCAATTATACACCGACATAAATGCATATATATATATATATATATATATATATATATATATATATATATATATATATATACAAATATTAAAACAATTACAATATATAAAGGCACAGAAATGTCATATATTCAGGTAACAAATTAAGGAAAAAACTTACAGTACAACAGATGGAAATAGGAGGATATGCATTTCCGGCGTTACACGTGCCCCACATTGTCTGAGGATGTTCGTGTAACCTAAACAGACTCAGAAAATGTCCCAATAAATAAACAGCGGAAATGCATATGCTCAAAACATCATCAAAATTTAGCATTCGTCTAATTAAGCATAAATCAATCTTTTAGACCATAAAAATTGAGTGGAGACAGTCCTAATCTTATTCCACTCTGTCATCTTGCACAAAATAAAACAGGTTGACGACATATTAAAATTCATAGAAAGCATAGAAAATGGTTTAGCTATTCCAAAACCATTAAAATTCGTAACACTATAAGAAATGGAATACTATTTGCAAAATTAATTAGAGTACATGGTCATAAAAACAGGTAGATCAAAATACGCAAATTAATTATTAATTACATAGAATACACATTTTATATAACCTTTTCATAATTATTAACTCGTCATGAGAGTCCACTTAACGCTAAACAAGAAAATAATATACAGTAGATCGACAAAAACATAAATATTGACAGCAGAATTCTTTCACATCAGCTGTCCGGGAAGAAAAACAACTCCGCCTTCCGTACTCGCAAGTACAAAGAATGCCGACAGCGGCACAAGAGCCGACAGCGACCCGAGAGCCGACAGCGGCTCCACCTTGCCAGTATTGTTGCGCCCGCCTGTGCGGCACGCTTGATCTCATTCGCCTGTGTAGCGGCATTTCCAGAACGTCCGTTTCACTGAATTCTTTAGGAAAACTCACTCCCGAGTAATCTCAAGGAGTCCCTTAATACTATCACAGTGGATAACTCAACACTGTCCATCATCACACGCATGCACTAGCCTGAAACTTAAAACAGCGTCTAAGTACATCGGCAATGACTAGTAAAACACACATTCATGAAATCTGACAGCTAGTTACAAAAGCATATTTACATTCCTTAATCTACTGTGACTCAGCTGAAAACTTAAACTAGCAGCTTGGATTTTTCAATTGGTTAAAACGTCTAATCAAAAATTAATTACTTGTTAATTACAAGTTCTTTAATGACCTCTAGGTCAGGCAAAAGCATCGCAACATGGCACATCCTTAAATCTTACACTCTATATTACATACTGTACAAATTACCCATTCTGTGGTATTAATCAATCCTAGGTTGGTACAATTTCAAGTCTACAATATTCCGTATACCTAATCGTTTTCCAGAGCTTGGATACTCTAAGCAATAAGCATTTGTGTGAGGTATACCAATGACTTTATATGGTCCATTATAAACAAACTTAAATTTAGAGATTTCATGGTCTATCTCGCTCGATTTCTCATGAGCTTTTACAAGTACTAAGTCTCCGATTGCAAACTTAGCAAACCGCGCTTTAGCGTCATGACGACGTATGCGAGCATCGGCTTTTAGCTTCATTACTTCTCGCAAACGATCTTTTTTCACACCAATACTAATGTCAATCCGTGGAGGGAATTTGATTATCTCTTCCAATTCACTTTCTACGCTTTTGTCAATGCTGAGATTCCGGCCAGTTAACAATGTGTATAGGCTGGCATTGCCTATGCACACCGTCTCCTGCCTCCTCAAAACTAACTACTATTGTTTTATCTTGGGACGTACATGTCAAAGTTTTGCTTTCGCAATTAATCACTGCACGGTACTTTAATAGCCAATCTAATCCGATAATTACTTCCGTAGTTAAGTCTGGCACGACGACAAACTCTTGTTCAAATCGTGCCCCACATATCTCAAACTTGACAAAAATCTGTTTTGTGACCGGATTACTGGCCTTCCCAGTAGCACCGATAATTTTCACTCCTGTTACTGGCATAACTACGATACCAGGTCTGTCTTTCAGTAACTCAAATATTTTCCCAGATACAGCACTCAACTCTGCACCGGTGTCAATCAACACGTTTAGTTGTAGGTCGTGCATATTAGCAGACACTACTATCTGTCTACACTTGTCCTCGACTGTTTCTTTATTTTCCCACAGTAAATCCTCGTCTATATCCAGGTCATTCCAGAAAAAACCATCCGGCTTTGATCCTAAATCCGGTTTACCTGGCGGCTTTTTCAGCCTCTGTTCACATACAGTCTCAATTTCAACACGTTTGTCCTGAGGCTTAGTCTGTAGCTTCGCCTCCAATACCGAAACCTTTTCCTCTAACTCGTCAACTAGTGAGTGTTGCCCTGCTATCATTTCACTAATTGTCACCTTCGTTGATTCCACTTTGGCCAGATTGATATCATCCGCCAATCTACCTGGAGGAATGTGCCCAGTAGTCTCTGCAATTACTTCCGCTAGATCTGCGCAACCCACACTGCTATCGTCTGACCGTATAATGTCAGCTCTAACCTCATACACGCTGTAATCCACATGCTTTTCTACCAATCGTGTCCGGCTATCACTAAAATTTTCGTAATCTTTCTCCTCAATACTTTCGCAATGTTTAAACTGGAGTTTTGCGTCGGATGGGTCGGTCACTTCTAACACTATAACTTTCGGTAAAGTCTGCCGGTCAGGGCCAGAACTTTCCGTTACTGCTTCAACATCCAACTCCTGCGGGACGAAACACGACGAATCTTGGTCGTGCTCCCCATTAACATCAACTATTTCTTCTAAAGTCTGCCGGTTAGGGCCAGAACTTTCTATCACTTCACAAACACTATCTACCTGCGGGACGAGACGCGGCAAATCCTGCCCGCGCTCCCCATAAACGCTTCTCCCATACAGACCCCTATAATCTCTTAGTTCGTCGTATAAGCGACCGAACTGCCTTAACCAGACCTCATCCCTCTCTGCATCCCCTCGCTCGATGGCGGACGTTTTATCCGACATCTGATCTTCTCTCAACACTTGCGAATCATTCTTAAACTCAATCTCCAGTTCCGCTGTGGGTATTACAGCTGCCACTTTATAATCGATTTCCGGAACACTACTTAAATTGTTCTCACTGACAGTGAATGTACTTCCCACTGCCGTGTATACAGCTGATTTACTACTTGTGGGCGCACTCCTTTCTCCTAACACTGGTACACTCTCCCGCCGTTGATTATTCCACACGGAATTTTCATAACGACGACACCTGGGTTTTCTACTGTTATTGGGCCGCCAAAATTTCTCCACGCCCGGTCGGCCCCTCACCGGCGCGGCTAATGGTTTCCCTGTCTCGTCCCAGCAGATACGCTCCCCGGATGCTGCTGAGGCGGCTGATCACACCCTCTGGCGTTATTACTATTCTGTGAAGCCCGTATCACGTTAGTATGATACTGGTTTCCGTCATTCCTGTTATTATTTGCATTGTACCGATTGTTATTACGGTCCGAACCATTATTGTTATTGCTGCCATGGTTGCGGTATGAATTATTCCCATGGTTATCGTTGTTGTGGTTGCTGTGGTACCCGTTGTTGTTACCACGGCCTCTACCACTGTCGCGATTATTGCGCCAATTGTCCTCGTCCTCCACTCTTTCCAGGAAATCATTGATTGTCCTGTAATTGCTTCCTACGTAGCGTTTTGTATCATCTGGAAGCTTCTTGTAGAGTTCCCAGACTATTTCGGATTCCGTGCGGCGATCACGCAAATATTCCAACTTGCGGATCCAGCCCTCACAAAACTCCTTCATCGAGCCGCGCGAATTCGCATCGAAAGGCCTCGATACGACAAATTCGCGCCAGACACTTTGCTGTTTTTGCTCTGACCAGTATTCAGCCAGAAACAAATTTTTAAACTCGTCAAAGGTCAGGTTCGTAATGTTGAGGTTTAAGCCCCAACGCTTGGCATCACCAGCCAACACATCAATAACCGCATTAATTTTTCTCTCATTAGTCCATGATCTGGGTAAAACTCTTTCACAGTTTTTAATGAAATCCGTCGCGTGTATACCGCCTTTTTTCAAGGGGTCGAACCGCTCCTCTTTCGTCAACAATTCCGAACTATGTGCACAGATTGGCACATAGCTCTGTTTTTCTTCAAGTTTCTTTTCTAATTCCGACACTCTCGTAATCACTTGGCAAGTGGTTGTCGCAAGCGTTTCCACTTCCCTCTTTTTCTCTTCGCAGGTATTAGCCTGCTTCCTCACTTTGGTATCTACTTCGGATACTAAAACCTTTAAAGTTTCCACCTTCTGTTGATCGTCTTTTCTCACTAATTGAATTTGTTCCGTCACCTTATTCTCGATGATCGGAGCAACTGCGTCTCCTACACTTTTCTCGATTCTGCTAATTTCGGAATTAAAACGCGTATTTATGCTCGCAATTTCCGCCTGAACGCCTATCATTTCCTGTTTAAGATTACCGATTTCGGTATTAATCACAACAATATCTTCTTTGATTTTATCAACTTTTGTGTTAACAATTCCAACATTGTTGTTAACAACATTAATAGCTTTGTTCTGATTGTCTAGCTTCCTGTCAATTTTTTCAGACTGAGCTTTAATTTCTGCCGATTGAGTTTCTATCTTGCTAGACTGAGCCTTGATTTCGTTAATCAAAACATTCAATAAATCAGTTAAATTCCCGGAAACTACCGGTTTTACTTCCGTAGCGGCTTCCTCTTTAATTGTCCCCCCGTATTCGTCATCAAGGGATTCCGATTTGATTTTCACTTCCGATTCCGAAACATTTTCTAATGTTTGGAATTCCATTTCTGCTCTTTGTTGCGTCTCGGCGGTCGCGTCTTTCATGCTAGCCGCCTGCCCCTGAACAATGGGTACCGCGGTGCGTGTTTCCCACTGTTCGACCGATTGTTCCGTACCCAAGTCTACCAAATTTTGGTAATTGTTGCCTTCACTCATTTTAATAATTTTCAATATAAATAACAAATCTCAAATCTAATTAGGATTCCTCAGACTAATATTCTCGCTGACGTATCGACCATTTCGTAACCAGTACTTTGTTACGAGATTTGCACAATGCAAAATTCGTGTCCAGAACAACCTCAAATTTGAAGATTGTCCTGTCACCAGGTCGCCACGTGTAACCTCCCCCTCACTTATCGACCTTAATGACAGTGAAAAATTAAACCGCATGTACCTAATGGGAATTTTGGAAAAGCAATCGTCACCGAAGTTAATCTGTCGGTAAAGAGGGAGGAAAGGGTTACATCTAAATGAAAGGAAAAATGCAAATGAAACTGGTGGAAATTAATTTTGAAAAGGGGTAAAGTTAATAAAGAAAGTAAATGTGCGGCCGTTACGTCAACAATTAACTAGCGGTAATTAGATATTTGAGATTTGGGGGAAATCACGGTCGCCAGTCCTAAGGACAATTACTATAGTAACTGAAAAAGAAAGGTTATTACACACATAATTAGCACTAGAAGCGTGGCAACTGAAGGTTGACACGTGTAGTGTGAAAACTGAAAGTTTGTCAGAAGTAATAAATTTCGCTACACTCTGACTTAATTTAGCAAAAGAATTAATAAAACCGGAAAATCGAAAGTTAATTTAGTGACTGAAGTTAATAGTGAGCTTTCTTTCTGAAGCACATCGAAATCCAGCAGAATACGGTTAGTCTTGGACTACCTCAACAATCATTTCAAAAGCAACTTGACTCTACGCAATTTAGAAACAAGAGATTTAACTTTGAACTTGAATTAAATGATTCTGAATAATTAACAATAATAAAATTTAGTACGTACCAAGCTGAGCTGCAGTCACAGGTAAGCTAAAATATGCTAACAAAACTCGCACTCTTAATTTGTGCTTGTGTAATCTAACTATTGTAGCCAGCTATGCTTTAACTGCACTTGGAAACTAAAGTAATGAAATGCAATGATAGTACTTTAATGCTGGCGTCTGAATTTCAACGACACTCGGTTTCATTTCGGAAAAGGAAGGGACCCTGCTTGGTAATGCAATTGGGACAATGAGCAACAAAGGTTCATGCTGAGTTGCTGTAATTTTGCGAGGCAAATGGAACAATTTGAAAAGCTGAGGTCTGCCATACAGTTCTGAAACTTTACGTGCTTTTAGTCTTCCTTGTTGGTTGATTGAAGGTTTGAAGCCGTCGATCGAGGAGGTGGAGACAGTCACTCATTGTCGGCCGTCGCTGTTGCAGAAGCTGGATGTTGGCGGGCCTTCTTCTCGACACGGTCACCAGGCGAAACGGGCTCTTGATGTGCGCCAGCTAATGCTTCCCGTCCGCGACACCATGTCAGAAACTATCATCGCGAGTCGAGCGCAATTACATGCTGCCAAACCCCGAAAGCGCGGCAACTCGCGGGAGCATCACACAACACACCTGCTCCACTCGCTACTCCAGCCAGACCCCAACTGCTCTGCCCGCGCTCCACGCGGCAGAGTTAACACTACCAAAGATCCTACACACTTTGATTCTTCACACGACCTATCGATGTAATCGTTCGATAATATTTACGAAAGAAACCAATTATACACCGACATAAGTACACACACACACACACACACACACACATATATATATATATATATATATATATATATATATATATATATATATATATACAAATAGTAAAACAATTACATTATATAAAGGCACAGAAATGTCATATATTCAGGTAACAAATTAAGGAAAAAACTTACAGTACAACAGATGGAAATAGGAGGATATGCATTTCCGGCGTTACAAGCAGAATGCGTTCTGTAAACACCCGCCAACCATTACTGTCTCTGTTCAGTGTCAGTGTATTAAAGTAAATCTTACGCTTAAATAACTTGTCAACAGTTGTAACACAAGACGAAGAGAGACTTAAGTCGATGAAAAACAATGTAGGGCTAGATTTCAGTCTGTCTCCTCCTATCTGTACATAGGAGAAGCAATGACGTAAGCAAAAGTAAGGTTCAAGGGCGGGTTCTAGATGATAAGATTGGCAAAAGACGTTGCTAAACAGATGACAGTTAGGAAGAATTCCAGGACCTATTGAATGGAAAGAACAAGCTAACGACAACGTTTTATGAACTCGGAGTAAACTGAAGAAAGAGGAAAGTAATGATGAGTACCACAGGCAGGATAAGCTGCAAGCTTAACAACAAAGTTTGTAACCACAAAGTAAACAGACTGAAAGAACTGTGCCATCATGGTAATAAAGTGAGACGTGACAGACGTAATGATGCGGCCGGCCACGAATTCCTCTACTGCGCCAACCTCATCATCTCAGAATAGTACTTGCAACCCACGTTCTCAATTATTTGCTGGATGTATTCCAACCTCTGTCTTCCTCTACAGCTTTTGCCCTCTACAGCTCCCTCCAGTACCATTGAAGTCATTCTCTCATGTCTTAACAGGTGTCTTATCATCCTGTCCCTTCTCCTTATGAGCGTTTTCCACATATTCCTCTCCTCTCCAATTCTGTGCAGAACCTCCTCATTCCTTATCTTATCAGTCCAACTACTCTTCAACATTCGTCTGTAGCATCTCAAATGCTTCGGTTTTTCTGTTCCGGTTTTCGCACAGTCCATGTTTCACTAACATACAATGCTGTACTCTAGACGTACACTCTCAGAAGTTTCTTCCTAAAATTAAGCCCAATATTTGATGTTAGTAGACTTCTCTTGGCCAGGAATTCTCTTTTTGCCTTTGCTAGTCTGCTTTTGATGTCCTCCTTGCACCGTCCGTCATTGGTTATTTTACTGCCTAGGTAGCAGAATTTCTCAACTTCATCTATTTCGTGACCATCAATCCTGATGCAAATTTTCTCGCCATTCTCATTTGTACTACTTCTCATTACCTTCGTCTTTCTTCGGTTTACTATCAATCCATTCTCTGTACTCATTAGACTGTTCATTCCTTCAGGAGATGATGCAATTCTTCTTCACTTTCGCTCAAGATGACAATGTCATCAGCGAATCGTACCACTAATATCCTGAAACTTTCTTTTATTTCTATCATTGCTTCCTCGATGTAAAGATGTATTATTCCCTCTTGGCTGTTGTACATATTTATACGACACGTCTTTTCCTATAGCTTTTCAGTACTTTTTTTCAGAATTTCGAGCATCTTGCACTGTTTTACGTTGCGAACACCTTTTCCATCTCAACAAATCCTATGAACGTGTCTTGATTTTTCTTTAGTCTTTCTAACAGTATTAACCGTAACGTCAGAATTGCCTCTCTCGTGCCTCTTCCTTTCCCAATGCCAAACTGATCGTCATCTAGCGCATCCTCAGTTTTCTTTTCCAATCTTAAGTATGTCACTCTTGTCAGCAACAGTTGTTGAGCTGATTGTGCGATAATTCTCGCACTTGTCAGTTCTTACCGTCTCCGGAATTGTGTTGGTGATGTTTTTCCGAAAGTCAGGTGGTATGTCGCCAGACGCTTACATTGTACACACCAACGTGAATAGTCGTTTTGTTGTCACTTCCCCCATGACTTTAGAAATTCTGATGGAATGTTATCTATCACTTCTGCCTTATTTGAGCTTAATTCCTCGAAAGCTCTTTTAATTTCTAATCGTAATTCTTGATACCTCATCTCTTCTGTCTTCTGTTTCTTCTTCTATCACGTCAGACACATCTTCTCCCTCTTAGTGGCTTTCAATGTATTCATTCCACATATCCGCTCTCTCCTGTGCATTTATCAATGGAATTCCCGTTGTACTCATAATGTTATCACCATTGCTTTTCATGTTACTGAAGGTTGTTTTGGCTTTCGTGTATGCAGAGTGTGTCCTTCCGCCAATCATTTGTTTTTCGATGTTTCCACATTTGTCCTGCAGCCATTTCGTCTTAGCTTCCCAGCACATACTATTTATTTCATTCCTCAGCGACTTGCATTTCTCTATTCCTGAGTTTCCCAGAACATTATTGTACTTCCTCCTTTCATCGATCAATTGCAGTATTTCATCTATTACTCATAATTTCTTCCCAGTAACCTTCTTTGTATCTATGTTTTCCTTCCCAACTTCTGTGATGGTCAGTTTTAGTGATGTTCATTCCTCTTCAACTGTATTGCCTACTGAGCTATTCCCTATTTCTGTATCTATAGCCTTAAAGAACTTCAACCGTAACTCGTCATTCCTTAGTACTTCCGTACCCCACTTCTTTGCGTATTGATTCTTCCTGACTAATGTCTTGAACTTCAGCCTAATCTTCATCATTACTATATTGTGATCTGAGTCTGTACCTGCTCCTGGGTACGCCTTAGTATTCAGTATCTGCTTTCGGAATCTCTGTAAGAGAATGATGTAATATAACTGAAATGTTCCTGTATTCCCCGGCCATTTCCAAGTATACCTCCTCCTGTAGTGATTCTAGAACAGAATATTCGCTATTAGTAGCTGAAATTTATTACAGCACTCAATTAGTCTTTCTCCCCTCTCATTCCTTGTCCCAAGCCCATATTCTCCTGTAACCTTTTCTTCTACTCCTTCCCTTACAACTGCATTCAAGTCTCCCACGACTATTAGATTTTCATCTAGATTTACGTACTGTATAACCCCTCAATATCCTCACACACTTTCTCTATCTCTTCATCTTCAGCTAGCGACGTCAGCATGTGTAGCTGAACTATTGTTGTCGATGTTGGTTTGCTGTCGCTTCTGATAAGAACAACCGTGTCACTGAGCTGTTCACAGTAACACGCTCTCTTTGCCCTACCTTCTTCCTATTCATAACGAATCCTAATCCCCTTATACCGTTTTCTGCTGTTGTTGATATTATCCTATACTCATCTGACGAGAACTCCCTGTCTTCTTTCCACTTCACTTCACTGTTGCTATAGAAGGATTTTGAAAATTGGGTTGTATGATAGGAGAATATAGACCCGAAGTACGTCTTGAAGTAATGTGTATGCCTAAGACATTGACTTCAGTGTAATGCCAGGAAAATGTACCACTTTTGTGCGTAATTTTGATCTAAGAATAATTAAGAACGTTATCTGCCATTTGAAGTGTTGGCAGAAGAGCCAACACCATGTTGCTAGAGGAGGCCGAAATGCACGTTTAATTACACGCAGACTGGCGTGAGGTCTGGAACAGGACAATGTCTTGAGAATTGCAAATAAAGTACGTAAATGATGTAATACTTAACTTTAATCCATAATTGGTGTACATTGCTCTTGACTGTACATGCTTCAATATAAATATCAATTGAATACGGCGCCTTGCTAGGTCGTAGCAAATGACGTAGCTGAACGCTATGCTAACTATCGTCTCGGCAAATGAGAGCGTGATTGTCAGTGAACCATTGCTATGAACGTCGGCTGTACAACTGGGGCGAGTGCCAGGACGTCTCTCTAGACCTGCCGTGTGGTGGCGCTCGGTCTGCAATTACTGACAGTGGCGACACGCGGGTCCGGCGTATACTAATGGACCGCGGCCGATTTAAAGGCTACCACCTAGCAAGTGTGGTGTCTGGCGGTGACACCACACCATTTTAGTAGAAGAATTAAGGAATAGGAGATGCTTTCATTGCGCAACGAAAAGAAAAGTGGAGCTTGAATGAATATTTGAAAGAATCCGACATAGCAATTAAATCAAGAATGATTCGTAAGTATATGTGTGACTTCCCTTTAGGCGGATAATGTGCAATGAACAACACTTTGGAAGGCTAACCCCAAACCACGAAAGAACATGAAACTAAAATCACGTCAAACTTCATGTAGGGCAGGATCAAGCCTCTGAGTCTCGATAAAACTTATTTACCTTCCTGTAAAGGTATGCAAAGAATACAAAATATTTCTGCTGATGGCTTTTTTTTGTACTATCGATTTCGCAAAGGCAAATACACGTAGTCTTGTTCTCAAATCAAATACTGTCTTAAGCGTTAATAGAAGAGTACGTGTGAACAGCTGGAAAATTGTGCTAATTTCTTGTATGACTGAGACATGAAAATTAATCGAAGATGATTTTGTGAAATTCCTGACAAGAAATAAATTTAGACTGGTCCTGTGACGAACCACACGGTTCATAATTTCAATATACATGATAATTAGAACAAAAGTAATCTCCATACACTCTATAATCATCTCAGTAATAATATAGTGTGAATATAATGAATTTCGTAAGCTAACCTCACATATGATTAAGTGTAATACTGATGCTGTGCCTCAAGTAGGAGAGAAGCTCACTCTCTTTGAACAACGGAAATTAAGTCTGGACTCGACGTGAGGTACACCTACAGCACTGAAAGCGATGCAAACAAGATATTACATTATGCTGTTTGAGTGTTGCCACGCCATTACCATAATCCTTGTGGTTTACTGAAAATGGGAATGGCCATGAGAACGTAACTTCAAATCAGTTCACAGCGTCCACAAACCTGTTTTGACATGCACGAAGAACCTGAACAGAAAGCGCCGAAATGCTGAAAACAGAAATTTGTCAGCACTATGTCGCAAACAGAGTACCTCTGTCTCGCGTCCACTGGGGCATTCTTCGAGTTAACTCTGCCTCGTGGGCATCACATTGGCTAACCAACTGTTCTTCCAAAGGATCGGCTACAGACATACCTGCTAAAGACTGTAGTATGCTTAGCACTCAAGAACCTGGGTACAGAAAGTCTTTGCAGTAGTTTAGCAAATCATAACTCACGTAAAAATGAATAACCTGAAGGGCAACTTTTAATGAACTGCTTTAAATGTGATTGTCAGCAGCGACATCTACTATGTTACGACTTATCTAAATTGAAGCTACCTTAAAATAATTAAAACAGAATAATCAATAATGAGAGTGACGGGCGATGTGTACCCACCTCAGAGCCAATATCAGTTAAATTAAATAAATCAAATTATTATCAAATCCACCTTCATCAACAGTATTTCACCATCGAATCTGTTATGAACAAAAATCTATTGTAACCCCCGCAGAATAAAGAGTGTACAGTGAACAAAAATCTATTGTAACCCCCGCAGAATAAAGAGTGTACAGAAAGTAAAGGGGTGCTGGGGGGGGGGGGGGGCGGGTGACGGCTCCTTCGGTTTGTATTAAGTCAAGGTGGCATACGACGCCGTACTGAAACTGATCAAATGCGAGACGATAGCTACTTACTATTATGGCTCGAAACAGTCTCACCAAACGGAACTAAGACAACCTACTAAGTGAGAACTTTTAGGAAGGGAAACGCTAATGAAACAATTCATTAGGATTCACAAAGAAAGCTGTGAACTGCCACTGCTTTTAGCTTTAGAAGAGAATGAAACTACTTTGTTTTGTGAATGTCGTTCTTTTCCCTGCAGAAATTTTATTTTGCTCCTTAATTCAACTTTTCTGGGACTCTGATCTGACAAATCAACTTCACTACCAACAGAAACAGTTGTTATGAGACATTGTGCATCGTGCATTGTTCATGCCAGTGTTGGAATTTTCATTCATGTTTTAAATCTGAAGATAACACATAATATGTATTACTTTAAATCAAGGCCGCAGGTTGCATTAAAGTATAATTTCTACAAATACCTTAAATTATGTCCAAATTTTTAAGGTTACTCAAACAAATTATACAATATGAATCTTATTCGTATTCATAAATGACGATTGATAATATGAGATGTGTTTTTAAGCTTTTCCATTACATAACTTTAATGTTGAAATATCTTCCCCCTCTTCTTCTTCCAGCAATTAGTATAACAAAAAATTTCGGGTCGCTAATTGGAGAAACGTGTGTCTACTTGTATGAACTGCTCACCTGTCTGAGCTGCAGGTTATTTACATATGGCCCACTCAGATAGCGAGCTCAAATAAAATATTTTAACTTCCATTTTCTCCATACTGTAGCGACATATGGCTTTCGTTCCTACTTAAAAAACAATTTCGATATGTTAGCTACATTTAGTACACAGCAACGTATCACCTAAAATGAACCGAACGCAAAGGGGCAGTGACTGTATATTTCACAGCAAACTCTTCAAATTTTATGTTTCAGAGTACTTGGAAATTAACTATCACACTAACTATGACATATATCGGAAAAAATTGACACTTCTTCATCATTTTGTGATATGGGGTTATAAAATACGAGAGAAGTAAATTGTATGTGATTGCTTTCCTCAAAATGAAATGAGAGGTACTATATGTGTTTCCTTCACTTCTGTATAAAGACCTCGTCCGTGCGCACTAAATTTTGGCTCACGGATTCCAGCAGAATTTCCATTCTGCACACTCTCTGTTCCACTGCAGAATCAGCAAAGAAACGAGCATGTGGAAAGAAAACTTATAGGATACGTGTTAAGACATGAGGATTTTATTTCTCCGGCAGTTATCGCGATAATGTTGCTGTCCTCTCCGTGAGTGGCAGCAGCAGCGTGTATCTATACTAGTCCTGCTGTACTATCTTTGGCGTGGCGGATATAGTTTCCGGCTGGGCGGTGTGTGACCAGTGGGTCGGTTGGCGTGGAGCACCAAGGATGTCTCCGTCGCGCCTACTCTGGCCGGGGCCGTTGGCGGTGTGCACGCGCGGTTGGAGTGTGAGGTGCTGCTTGCGAGTGCTACGAAGTTACAGGGTGTTTTAAAAATGACCGGTATATTTGAAACGGCAATAAAAACTAAACGAGCAGCGATAGAAATACACCGTTTGTTGCAATATGCTTGGGACAACAGTACATTTTCAGGCGGACAAACTTTCGAAATTACAGTAGTTACAATTTTCAACAACAGATGGCGCTGCAAGTGATGTGAAAGATATAGAAGACAACGCAGTCTGTGGGTGCGCCATTCTGTACGTCGTCTTTCTGCTGTAAGCGTGTGCTGTTCACAACGTGCAAGTGTGCTGTGGACAACATGGTTTATTCCTTAGAACAGAGGATTTTTCTGGTTTTGGAATTCCACCGCCTAGAACACAGTGTTGTTGCAACAAGACGAAGTTTTCAACGGAGGTTTAATGCAACCAAAGGACCGAAAAGCGATACAATAAAGGATCTGTTTGAAACATTCCAACGGACTGGGAACGTGACGCATCAACGTGCTGGAAAGGTAGGGCGACCGCGTACGGCAACCGCAGAGGGCAACGCGCAGCTAGTGCAGCAGGTGATCCAACAGCGGCCTCGGGTCTCCGTTCGCCGTGTTGCAGCTGCGGTCCAAATGACGCCAACGTCCACGTATCGTCTCATGCGCCAGAGTTTACACCTCTATCCATACAAAATTCAAACGCGGCAACCCCTCTGCGCCGCTACCATCCCTGCACGAGAGCCATTCGCTAACGATATAGTGCACAGGATTGATGACGGCGATATGCATGTGGGCAGCATTTGGTTTACTGACGAAGCTTATTTTTACCTGGACGGCTTCGTCAATAAACAGAACTGGCGCATATGGGGAACCGAAAAGCCCCATGTTGCAGTCCCATCGTCCCTGCATCCTCAAAAAGTACTGGTCTGGGCCGCCATTTCTTCCAAAGGAACCATTGGCCCATTTTGCAGATCCGAAACGATTACTGCATCTCGCTATCTGGACATTCTTCGTGAATTTGTGGCGGTACAAACTGCCTTAGACGACACTGCGAACACCTCGTGGTTTATGCAAGATGGTGCCCGGCCACATCGCACGGCCGACGTCTTTAATTTCCTGAATGAATATTTCGATGATCGTGTGATTGCTTTGGGCTATCCGAAACATACAGGAGGCGGCGTGGATTGGCCTCCCTATTCGCCAGACATGAACCCCTGTGACTTCTTTCTGTGGGGACACGTGAAAGACCAGGTGTACCGCCAGAATCCAGAAACAATTGAACAGCTGAAGCAGTACATCTCATCTGCATGTGAAGCCATTCCGCCAGACACGTTGTCAAAGGTTTCGGGTAATTTCATTCAGAGACTACGCCATATTATTGCTACGCATGGTGGATATGTGGAAAATATCGTACTATAGAGTTTCCCAGACCGCAGCGCCATCTGTTGTTGACAATTGTAACTACTGTAATTTCGAAAGTTTGTCTGCCTGAAAATTTACTGTTGTCCCAAGCATATTGCAACAAACGGTGTATTTCTATCGCTGCTCGTTTAGTTTGTGTTGCCGTTTCAAATATACCGGTCATTTTTGAAACACCCTGTAGTTGCCCAACGATCTTGGACATGAAAGTTGAATCTTCGCTTAAGCTACTATCGAGCCTCAACTGTTTACATTTCTCCGTTTGATCCTGGTTGTCGCTTTCGGGACATTCCTGCGAGCAACGACGTGTGTGTATTCAAGTCGGCTAAGATTACAGCTGTCTTCCTGTGGAGTTTAACTTAATTTATTCCCTGTTATTGAAGTTGACCAGCGGTATCTTCTGCCTTGTGGCCGTTGACGTTCCGGTCACCTGCCCTGGTCGTTGACGTAATTTGCGGCAGTGTATTTTCCTCGTCGTGTTGTTGCTGCCCAGCGCGGCATGTAATTCGACAGCTGATGTGTTGTTGGTCGTTGTGGGCGCCAATATCCTGTGTTTCGTTTTGCCGGTTGCGTGGAGCGGATCTGATTTTGTTGATTGGTCGGTTGGCTGTCTGTCGGTTGGATTTCCTGCAGATTAAGGAGTCGCTGCACAGCCTGTCTCACCTAAACGGGCGTTAGTGTTACAATCGCAGGCCAACCCTTGGAAACTTCTCTGTTTGGGTTTTAGTTATTTGGTTGATCTGTGGCCTTCAGCCGAGTATCAATATCTCTTAAATTAATGTTCTTGACTTGCCCTTAAGGCATGGGAATGTTATTCTTTTATATGGGGCTCCAGCCGAATTTTACATGAGATGTTTTAGGTAAGGCCTTCTGCCTTTTCAATTTGAACTCTTTTTCTTGGCCTTAAGCCGTTAAACATATTCTGTTGATATGTAGCCTTCAGCCGAGTATTAATATCTCTTAATGTTTTTGTCTTGCCATTTAGGCATAAGATTGTTATGCTTTTGTATGGGGCTTTCAGCCGAATTTTGCATGAAATAAGATAAAGCCTTCTGTCTTTTGATTGTAACTCTTCTCATTGCTTAATATGCGGCCTCCAGCCAAGTTCCATTAAAATTAAATGGTTAAGTCCTTCAGCCTGTTTAGATGTAGAAAATATTTTTGGATTAAACCTCCGGTAGAATTTCTTGCTTAGGCCTTGTGTCTTGGTTTTTTAGTGTGGCCTTCAGCCGATCTAAAGTTAATCAAAGGAGGTCGTTTAAAGTTTTGAGTGTTTTTCATCCTTGTTGTAATATTGTGTGCTGATAAATAAAGTTTGTATGTTGAGTGCAACTGACAGCAACTTATTTTGACCCTCTTCCACAACCTAATCCGCTCTGTCCTGCTAGCCCAGGCATTTCAACATTTAGAAGCGAAACTGTGAATAGTGAGCACTGTTTTGTTGCGAAGTAAACTGAGACCTGCAATCAGATCCAAATGTCGCGTAAAACTGCGATAAAGTGTAATCCTGCAGCAAGATGACGCTGGGGCACATTCTGCCAAACACACGGCCGAAACGATAAAAGAGTTGTGATTCGAATTGCTGGAACACCCGAAATACAGTCTAGACCTGGCTCCAAGCGATTTCCATGCGTTTGGACCACCGAAGAAAGCTCTCAGGGAAGAATATTTGTAGCCTATGCAGAAGCCATTGATGCGGTGAAAAATTGGTTACAAATGCAACCAAAAAGCTTTATTTTCAACGGAAACAAAAAATTTGTAAAACGTTGCACGAAGTGCATGGAAGTCCAGGGAGGTTGTGCAGAAAAATAATATATGTTTCAGTTTTCTGTCATTAGAATAAATATTCGTTTTCTCAAAAGTCCCTGAGATATAGTTCTTGCATTTAGTGAGTCAGATACCAGAGAGGTGTCAAAACAGAGGACAAGATAAGAGCTGCTGCCTTTTCTAAGCAACCGTGCTGGTGTATGCCAGCAGTGCTTTGGGAGGAGGACGGTACTATTACAAGTGTTTCATTAGCTTGTTACGCCATTAGTGGCTTATTGAGACCATAGATCTGGGACGTCTGATTCATTACCGTAGAACGCCGGCAATAACGGCTAAAGGCGGCACAGGACAAAAGACGCAGGCGGCGGACCTCCCACCCTCCCTCTGGGGACGCCGCCCCCCCCCCCCCCTCCCACTCCACACTCGCCTTCAAGCCGCTCCGCCTCCTCCTCCGTCTGCACAGACGCCTCCGTAATTACCAGAGGCCATTCATCGGCCGGCGACAGCCAATCGCGTCTCGAGTGCTGGCGGTCGGGATGAGACGCCGGTCGATATCGATATCGGCACCGCGAAAGGGCCGAGAAAGGCGTTAACGAAGGAACTTGAGCAGCCAGATCGGAATTGTGGAGCACGGCTACTTACGGATTCGGATTAAATTCATAAGGAAGAGGGACCTCGGCCTATTATCTTCGGTGTCGTTTATCGGCGGAGGCCATAACGTTCCTCTGTCTTTCTGCCGGCAATGTCAGACACTCTCTGCGGGTCTGTTTCACCGCCGTTAAGTGGCTGCCAGCACCCGCTTCGTTCAAAGTAACGTATCCATATGAACAAAAATTAAATGCTGTTCGTTAGTGCATAAACTGACAACGGCTGGAGCGATTCTGCTAATTTAAGAAAAAACTGGTATTTAATAGTCTCCGAATCAGGTTTTTAGAGAAAGAAAAATTGGAAACGTAGCCTGAAAAATTGGAGAATTCGGGAATACCTGAAAGCGCCTTTTTCCATGGCTTTTTATGAACTCAGTACTGTAACTGAAGATTCGAACGATGGGTTTGCTTATCTTTTCCGTTCTGGAAAAATTTTCAGGAAAGAATGAATTAGGGGCTGTTACAAACCAAAGGCGAAAAATTCTGGCAAATTTTTAAAAAATTATGTTTTCGATGCACTCTCGATCATAACTAACGATAGAGGCGACTTATTTCGTTTATTCTGTTTTTGTTAAGTCTGTCATGCTCCCGTGATGGAAATAAGTCAGCAGAATGTTCTCAACGCAATAAAAATAAGACGATCTGGAGAAAAAAATCTGAAAGAACTCATTCCAGGAGAAAATAAAATTAAATTTGCTTTCGTGTTGTTCCATGATCTGTAAGACAAATGTAGTTATTTTATATCCATCCCAATTTCAATTTATTTTGTTACTACGTGCGCAAATCTCGTTTGGCAGCTGATAGTAGAATTCTGAATGAACGCAGTTGAAAGGTAGTGATGAAAGTTTGATCATTTGTTTATTGTCTGTCGAACATTGGTTGTGATGTAAGTTCATCGCAATCGTTTCATGAAAAGAATTAGGCTTTCAACGTTTTCTCTCACATAAATTTACAGATTAACATTTGAAAGGCTTGGAGTTTTGAAGCAACGCACAGCTATACAGTAACAAAAAATTGAATCAGTTGTCCATTTGTCGCTGAATTCTGATTATTTACGTCGCACGTGGTGTTGCAATCAACGTGACTGAATGGGATTGACACAGTTTAACCCCACTGCAAGGCCGCCAATAAAACGGAGCAATTTAGGTTGCAGAACTCGCAATGCTACAAACCAAATGCATTATCGATATACTCGAACTGTAGAGCAAAACGAAGAGCGGTATGAAATTGAAATGAATCGATTATTACAAACAAGAAGAAGAAAATGCAAAGAACGATGACATGCTTCGATTTGAGACATCATCGGCCGGTGGAAACCAATCGCGTGCGAATGAATTTGAATAATCGTGCAAGAAGACAAATGAATGTTGTGTTGAATTCTCATCGAGCTGCAGTCCACTACAACGTGGCAGCTGGTTACAGCACACAACTGTCCATTGCTATTGGTTCGACGATCGTTGTGTGACCACAATGAAAAGCACTCAAATACAGAAATGAAACCCTGGATTGTGTTGCACTAGTGGTAAAGTCAAATTTCGTTCCTTTGTTATTGGAACAGGAACAGATTCCGAACATTTCCTTACAAAAATCCGGAAATATACGAGTTGCTTCCAAATAACTTCATTTGGGGCAACAAATGTGGTTCGCGACAATTTCATGCTCACTTTCAAGGTAATTGAAACATCTTCTTTCGCTCAATTCGACATTTCCAACAGGGGTGTACACATTCCCCTATTAACGTGACCACGCTCGCCCGTGCGGCAGGCTGGTAAGCTGCTGCCTACTATCAGCAGAAAGGAAAGGGTGCTTTATTCCCATCCAAGCCATGCCCAACCCAACCCAGCTAAATCAATCTTGCTTGCCTGATCGTCTTGCCACGGTCCTGCGCTACGTAGTAGTTTATTCTGTACGCTTTCATTATAGTGTTATGACACTGATTCGGAGATTGACGAAAGGCCTTTGTTCACCTCAGTATCACATGACGAGGCTCAATGTAATATATATCAACATTGGTTCGTTGTAGTCAAGAAAATTTTGGATTTAATTTGTCCTTTTTTTCCTTGTCTACGTATTTCTGGCTTATTTATTTGTTTCGATATGAACGGTTTTCTCTGGGACTTCACCCTCTTTCTGCTAATACTAGTTATTCTCAATCCTAGCCATCATCTGACCACCTCAGACACATGATTTCTGTAGTAAGCAGAACCATATCTGGAGGTCGAGATCGTTTGCACTTGAGATTCTCAACACGTCTATTACGCTGCAATGCCAACTAAAGTAAGGCATGGGAAGTGTATTTGCTGTAACCTTATTTTGATTCAACTAAATATGACCCTATTTGTACCAATTTTTTCTCCAGGATGTGTATAATGGGTACGCTGATTTCCTTTTAAATGACCAAGACAATTCATTCTAAATTTTTGAAAAGCATTTTAGCAAATACTCAGTTCGTTTTTCATACCATGTTAATATATAAAGTAATATATAAAGTTCAAGTATGGAAGAAGAAGCTTTTCTATCATAATGAGCTTTCTTCGCACTCCGTTGCATAGCACCAGAAGGTGGTTTTTAATGTTCACTGAGCCATAATTTTTTTCCTATTTTAATCATTGTTTGCCCTAAATTTAGATGGGCTATATACTGTAAATGGTCTAAAATCCTTAGCGCATATTTCAGCACACTTCTCAGCCATTAAGTCTGTGTGATTTTTCGAAATATTTATGGAGTGAGGAAACTGCTGGTCATATTTACAAACATGTCGTTATACACTCGAAGTTCCCGAAAGAGGCTTTTAGTAACTGTTTATACAATCTGCATTGCGATACACCTTCCGATTTATTTGAAACAGCCTCACAAGTACACGAACAATTTTTCCCTGCTGGAACTGGGCTCTGTTTCGTGAATGGCATATGTTTGCCAATGCTTGATTCTTCTCAGTCTCCTTGAAGTTTGGTCGTTCATTTTGTTCTCCCGCCGTTATGGGAAACGAACTGCATTGAAACTGTAACGTTGGATTGATATTGCGACCTGTTGTCAGCAGGCTGAAACGGTGCGAGCTAACATCATAAAGATGTTCGGGCTCACATGCTGTTCCTCTTCGTCGAAATGCCTTGGCTCAAACTCGTCTAGGGGTTGAATCGCACGTTTCGCTTTACACGCCCTGATTCTCAAATAAGAAGATAAACATACCTCTATATTCCTAGGTAAGCATTATTAATTTTCATTTTCCAAATTTCTCCGACCTCCCTGCACGCAAATTGGGGTGACCATCACAACCCCAACATAAAACCATCCAAAATCTTCAGCCTAACAGATATATACACATAAATAAATCCCTTACAGACCCCCAAAAACCTAATTTATATGCATGCCGTGTACTAATTTTGGACTTGATACGGTTCACCAAATAATCGAGTTCTCTGACCTTCTCGCACCCAAATGTGCGTCTAAAAGTATATTTTCATAATTGCACAGACCTAGTGCCAAAAAAATCCTTATGCGACGAAACAACAAACACACAATAAATCCTGAAATAAAACATTGTAAATTACACTTATTGCTTAACCTTCTTTCCCCTTCTCTTCCATCCTCAATTTCGAACTATCCCAGAATAATTCAATAAATGCTACTTTCTCCCTTCTAGACCTCTCGCTATCTTAAACTTGTCTCGAGTCCACAAATGAGGTAGTAACTATCGTAATGTTCTACCGTACCATCGCCAATCAATTACAGTAAAATCACAGTCCTCCTTAAGATACCATTCTGTCCAAATATCACTTTCTGTATTAGAATCAAACTCACTGTATTCTCCCTTATAATTATCGACATTAGTAGATACAACATCATTATCATGAAATAAAGCACTACTTTTTACTTCCACGTCATTACAAAAACCTTCACAAACAGCACTTTCAACAGCCGCTGACACATCATACAACTCGCTACATAAAACCGCATTTACTTCCGTCGACAAATCACCAATATAAGAACCGTTCATAGTTTCACCATCCTCTGCCGTTACATTACTTAAATAATAGCTAGAGCGTCGTGCAATTTCAGAATCACCAGTACCATTAAATTCCGCTGCGCTTTGATTTAAACCTGAGCATAATACCTTTTCCTCTCCTACACGCTCCTGCACCACATTCATTTCAGATCGCACATCGAATTCAGATCCACATTCATTCTCAAACAAACATTCAAAATCCACTGATCCATCCAGACTTTCTGGTTCACCTCCCTTAGTAGATAGATAAGCACAGATTCCTTCCTCTGATATATCAATACCAGAAGCTTCAATTTTCGTAACTTCAGCACATAAAACCTCATTACTACCTTCCTTCAAAAATAATTCACCAATATGCGTCAATTACACACAAATTCATCAACAGCTGACGAGACTAATGCTACGCCGCCCTTATTAACCTCCTTAACAACTTTCGCCGTCGCAGTATCACCTGAGACATCATATTCATCACTATCATCGTTACCGCTGGTTAGTACCTCTTTAGAATTTTCTGTACCATTTAACTCCATCAAATTCAGCTCCATCTCAGCCTCCTTTTGTCACATGGAATCTTTCTTTGTATTAACATTCACACTCTCTTTCGTCTCACATTCATAAGACAAATCAGTCATCGCCTTTATCGTTATCTTTCATTAGGATTACGCCTTTTACGTATGGTGCAGAGTTGTGGGAACTAACTCAGAGGCAGAAAGATCGCCTGCTGGCTGTCGAGATGGATTTCTGGAGACGGAGTTGTGGATACTCCAGACTTGACCATGTTAGAAATGATAGGATCAGAGAGGTTATGAATGTCAAAAGCACAATCCTAGACTACATAGAAAGGAAGCGCCTACTCTGGTATGGTCATTTACAGCGTATGCCAGACACAAGATGGCCAAAACGGGTATTGCAATGGACTCCACATCAAAGAAGAAAGCGCGGTAGACCTGCGAGATGCTGGAAAGACGACGTCAACGAAGCAATGGCGGCGAGAGGTCTTAATGAAGGAGACTGGAATGACCGCGAACGATGGAGATTGGGATGCGAGAGGCGGCGGCAGCCGTAGAAACCTCGCTCATAAATATATGTATGGTCTGATTTGAAAATATACCTATTTGATTCTCGTCTCTTACTAGTTTTATTTCAATTTTATGATGCCTTTCTGACGATTTATTAACACCTATAACATTTCAATTTACTCGCGTCCTATTCATCGCCGGTTTATTTTACCATCTCCGGACCTGAGATGCGGCGAAACTTAGTTTCCCGATCTCCCATTACGTTGGATCATTTCGCCTGGTGCCGCTCCCTCAAATCTACGTTCTTGGTGTCGGTCCCTGTCACGAAAGTATCAGTTCCCAATACCCCTTTGAAATTTATCATTGGATGTATTCCTGTTACCGTTTCCGTTATCAAAACTGCTGTTCGTGTTCCGTTGATATCTTCCCGGATGTCTTTCATTGTAATTACTCGGACTGAAGTTATGAACTCCAGTCTGAAAACTATTTGTCTGCTTACTTTGCGGTTTAAATTTCAACGCCCGTTCTAATTTTTCTACAAAGCCCAAAAATTCTTCTATTGAGTTGCTAGGACTGTGGACTAAATACCAATGCAAATTTTCCGGTAACCGCCTTTCCAACGTCGTAATATCAGTAAGCACTCCAAATGAACGTTTCGCATGCATTAATCTCGCAAGTTCACGTTTACAAAACTCTTCCATCGATCCGTTCCCGTATTTAAATGTTGGCCCTTTTAGAAACTTGTTCAGGAAACTGATTTCAAATATTTCGTAGGAAGTGAACGTATCACTGTATATACACTCCTGGAAATTGAAATAAGAATACCGTGAATTCATTGTCCCAGGAAGGGGAAACTTTATTGACACATTCCTGGGGTCAGATACATCACATGATCACACTGACAGAACCACAGGCACATAGACACAGGCAACAGAGCATGCACAATGTCGGCACTAGTACAGTGTATATCCACCTTTCGCAGCAATGCAGGCTGCTATTCTCCCATGGAGACGATCGTAGAGATGCTGGATGTAGTCCTGTGGAACGGCTTGCCATGCCATTTCCACCTGGCGCCTCAGTTGGACCAGCGTTCGTGCTGGACGTGCAGACCGCGAGAGACGACGCTTCATCCAGTCCCAAACATGCTCAATGGGGGACAGATCCGGAGATCTTGCTGGCCAGGGTAGTTGACTTACACCTTCTAGAGCACGTTGGGTGGCACGGGATACATGCGGACGTGCATTGTCCTGTTGGAACAGCAAGTTCCCTTACCGGTCTAGGAATGGTAGAACGATGGGTTCGATGACGGTTTGGATGTACCGTGCACTATTCAGTGTCCCCTCGACGATCACCAGTGGTGTACGGCCAGTGTAGGAGATCGCTCCCCACACCATGATGCCGGGTGTTGGCCCTGTGTGCCTCGGTCGTATGCAGTCCTGATTGTGGCGCTCACCTGCACGGCGCCAAACACGCATACGACCTTCATTGGCACCAAGGCAGAAGCGACTCTCATCGCTGAAGACGACACGTCTCCATTCGTCCCTCCATTCACGCCTGTCGCGGCACTACTGGAGGCGGGCTGCACGATGTTGGGGCGTGAGAGGAAGACGGCCTAACGGTGTGCGGGACCGTAGCCCAGCTTCATGGAGACGGTTGCGAATGGTCCTCGCCGATACCCCAGGAGCAACAGTGTCCCTAATTTGCTGGGAAGTGGCGGTGCGGTCCCCTACGGCACTGCGTAGGATCCTACGGTCTTGGCGTGCATCCGTGCGTCGCTGCGGTCCGGTCCCAGGTCGACGGGCACGTGCACCTTCCGCCGACCACTGGCGACAACATCGATGTACTGTGGAGACCTCACGCCCCACGTGTTGAGCAATTCGGCGGTACGTCCACCCGGCCTCCCGCATGCCCACTATACGCCCTCGCTCAAAGTCCGTCAGCTGCACATACGGTTCACGTCCACGCTGTCGCGGCATGCTACCAGTGTTAAAGACTGCGATGGAGCTCCGTATGCCACGGCAAACTGGCTGACACTGACGGCGGCAGTGCACAAATGCTGCGCAGCTAGCGCCATTCGACGGCCAACACCGCGGTTCCTGGTGTGTCCGCTGTGCCGTGCGTGTGATCATTGCTTGTACAGCCCTCTCGCAGTGTCCGGAGCAAGTATGGTGGGTATGACACACCGGTGTCAATGTGTTCTTTTTTCCATTTCCAGGAGTGTATTTGCCCACGACTGCGGCTCACCTTCCAAATGTCTTTTCACGAATTGTATCTTCGCCTCGTTGGACATTCCCCTTCCAAAACCATACCTGCATGCTGCTACAAAATTTACTGGGTGATATTTCCCGTCGTCTCCAAAACATTTGATCGGTCCCGAGTTTGATGTGCAGCTAAAGAAATAAATTTGCTTTTTATTTCATTAATTTGATTTTTAACCTCACTATTTTCAATTTTAATCACAGATTCTATTTATTCCTTTATCTTAGAACGGATAAGATGTTAATAGCCTGTGTCGTCTCAACCATAAGAGCATCTTACCCACCCATACAATATCTTACGTTGCCTCCCAGATCTGCCTGCAACTTCTCCACCTTACCATTGAAATTTTTCTCCGCTTTATCTACCTTAGAGTCTAGCATCCCAACTTCATTAGAAATTTTGCCCATTTCCTGGCGTATGGTTTTTAATTTTCCGTCTAACAGTTCCTCGATTCCACTAGCAATTTGACCTACTTCGTCTTTCACGACCGAAGCTATTTCGGAGTGAACCGAATCAATTTTTAAATTTAGGTCATTCGTATTGGTTTTTACAGAATCAATTGGATACCAATCCTCTTATCATTTGCATTAATTGCGACATCTTGTCTCCCCCAAATTCATTTCTCTTGCCTGTTTTCGGGCTACTTACCCTACTAAATTCACTGACAATCACGCTCTCCCGCTCCGACTTCGGGCTAAGGCACTCGCTAGTATTTTCGGACCCACACAAACTGGCCGATTGCTTAATATTAGCGACGTCTATTATTGGCGATTGAACTACAGAATCATACATAATCTCGCTATCAGCGCAGGTACGTAGATTTGTCGTGCTGGATCCTTCTGCCATCGTATTGCTGCCTTTGTTGCAGTTGAAGCCGACGCTGAAGATCTCGTAGCTTCTGCTGTGGTACTGTAAACGCCGCTGCGCGATGAATCGCCATTAAAGATGCAGCTGGTGGCTGTAACCACGTGCTTTCGATGTCGCGTGTTCTTCTGCGCTACTTTTTTATCGCTCCTAACCACTGCTAAAACTCGGTGCACACACCTGTTGCAAAATTCGTAGCTCAGAGCCCCCACTCAAAGTGCTTAAACTGCCACAGACTTGGGACCTAGGTCACAAAATGTCGTAAACTGTGAGAATTACAACTGCAATTTCACACCTTTTAAGGAAACTTAATGTTAAGTCCTGAACCGATCTCACATGTAACTTTTGGGAGAGATTCTGCCTATAGAGGTTCAAGTAATACTTTTTGAAACACTTTGCAGAATTCAAATCCAGTTCGTTTCCTGAAAGTTTGGCCGTACCTTTTTGTAACACCCTGTATATTCAAGTTTTATTTGGATCACCATAAAAATTTATGAAGGATGGTAGATTAAAATAACTGTGACCTACTTCCCTGAATTACTACAGAATTAAATAGTTTTCATAAATGTTTCCCTTTATGGCCGATTTAACACTGCTATGCTTCCCTGGATTTCCCTACGGCGTAGGTACTTGTCTGTCTCACTCGCATACTACAGCGCTTAGTCCTCAATAGACAATAGACGCCTGTGAATTTCCCCATCTCGTGGTGAATCTGCGTCTTTGTGGCATGCGGTCCTGGACGACAGGGTTCGTTTCACAAATCCTGAAGGCTGACTCTTTCGTCCATATACTTAAATGAGAGCGAAATGCTCGTTAACTCCCAATGGGTACCGTGAAGCTTTCCAGGTTAGCGGAAATCCAAACTACCCTGCTTTAACCACTGTGTCTCAGTTCACATGTACTCTTGTGAGTCCGTTGCAGCAGGTTGAGCAGCAGCAATGGTTGCGGCGGAGATAGGGGCAGCAGGCAGGAAGGAGAATTTGTAAGTCTCTGATTACCTCACAGTACACATTCACATCATTCGACACTCATTAAAATTCGGTCAGTTAGTTGAAAATAGCAACTACTTTCGAATGTTAACGATAATGAACGACCGTGAGTCACGTAGACGGCTTGAGCTGTGATTCTAATTGCATATTCTGGCCTATATTACAAACAGTACCAATAAAATAAAAATGTGCCTTACAAGGATTAGTGGTAATGTTTTAATTACAACCTCGAAAAACTAGAGTCACGTAATTTTTTTTTTTTTTTTTTTTTTTTTTTTTTTTTTTTTTTTTTTGCTTCCATGTACATGAATGGATTGACGGTACATCTTAAAATTCCTGTGCCACACAGCCACTGCAGGCTGTTAGAAAATGGCGTAGCCCAAGCATAAAGTGGTGTGTCGTATGGTAATTCGGTTCCCGCATCTAAAAGGGAACTACGATGCCAAAATCAATGTTAAGCTAGTGGAAGGGCACGCAACAATACCACTTCACATGACGCGGTGGCGATGACGCTTCCGTTGTGGTCAAGAAAAGTGTGAATGACGAAGAAGTGGTGACTATTTTTATGAGTGCATTGTAATCGAATACCGTCATATGACAATCGAGAAGACAGTAAAAGAAGTGAAAATTGATCATGAACTGTTTTCAATGCTCGCAGGACGTTTTGAACTGTGACGTCACGCGTCGCCACCTGCTGGGTTCTGCGAACCCTCACACCAATTCTACAGCTGTTCTCTTCCATTCAGCTTATTTGGGCTGTCAAGTTTTGCCTACCTTTCAGTATTTTCCCGACGTGGCACACAATGCAGTTTTTCTCCTATGGAGAACGCATTGCGTGGCAGACATTTCTAGAATGACGATGAAGTAATTTCCGAAATATGGCTTCCACAACCGATGTCTTCATCAGGTCATGCACCAGTGCGAAAATAAGTCGCATGAGGAGTAACTAGCATCTTACACCATTCAACTATTAGAATTCCACTAACAATTTTGAATTTCTGTTTCCTTAAATCTCTTAGGGGCTACAGATTACACCCGTCGAACATAGGTAATTTTTTAAGCATTGTTTGAAACCATAACACATAATTTCAAAAATAACTATCGATTAGAGGCATTAACGGTCATCTTCATATCATAAAGAAGCACTACTTCTATCATAACTATTTGGAGAAAGCTACTAGGTTAATGTGCTTGAGAGTGAAGTAATGAATACGCCGAAGGTGGCACAAGGAAATTAAACCGAGGTAGAATATGCTTGAAAACATTTATTAAGTTCAAACAATCCGCTCCAACAGGAGAAAATCTGAAACACAAAGATTTCACAAAGTTCAGTCTCGAATACTGATCAAAACAAACACCATTGTTTTTACCAACTAGGACTTGAATACTTAACGAACAAATTGACTACAACGAGGTAACTCTATTGTCGTGACAAAAGTACACAATTATGAAGGCCAGTGACTCCTTCCACGTAACTTTGTGATGAATCACTTATGAAACCAAACGGTCGTCTTGGATCGATAGAACTTTGGGTGCAAGCATTTCGAATAAGACTTTCTCTCTACCACAGTCAATAAGAAACATACACTTGGTTAAGGAACCGAGAGGACCTGCCCTAGTCAAGGTTCAGAAGTTATGACAACAGTCTAAGTCAGGCGGGATGTCAATAGTTTGCAAAAGAAAATAATACGGGACCCAACGGTCTGTCATAGTGATCATGTCCATTTCTTCCGTCAGGAAGGCCACATCGGTGGTTCTGGGTTGCTGAGGCTGACACAGACAGTAGTGACGGCATAGCGCTTACTCCGAGTGAATGCCTGGTAGATGAAATGCGAGTAGATTTAGCGCCTGGCCCAGGAAGCTCACGCGGAGTGCAATGCCGTCTCAGTGCCCACGCATTGGCTCAAGTACAGTCCTCGATGCCAGGATAACGTCAGTTCCACCTCCTGTCCTTGCCTGGTTTAAGAAAGAGTTCGTGAGACCAGTGACCTCCACTGGCACTTAAGTTGCCGCTGGCGGTAGTGTGTTGCGTCGCTTCCCTCGAGTGCCATCTGCTAGGATGTCGGCTGCCTGCTTGACTTGGATGTTATGTGTGTTGCCAGCAGAGGTGGCGTAAGCCCAAGATACAGTAGAACTACTGCTTCTCATAAGGCCTGAAGACGGCCAATATCTACCAAATCCGAACATTTCTTGTTTAAATTATGTCTCAAAGCTTATCATGGTGTCAGGTGGAGATAAATCTATGACAACGTGGAGATAAATCCATGACAATTCAATTAGTATTCTTTTTTTTTGTAGCAGTCTATTTTTGTGTTTGTCTGTAGCATGATAACTGGTTTTCTTCGTATCCTGAATATCTCCAGATCTGTTAAAACAAATTAAAGACTTTCTGATCTTACATAAATGTACAGATGATAATATTACTTACTGTAATTTCGGAGCAACCCAGTTTTTAGATGCTGTGTACAGCCTCCAGAAGTCAGCAACACAAAAACGATAATTTCTCTTAGCTAACAACTTAGAGGTCCTGAATAGGGGCAATGAACCTACATTCAGGAATAGTAGAAGAAAAGAAGTAATTGACATAACATTTGGTTCATGAAGATGGGTAGCTATGTCAAACAATGGCATGTGGTGTTGGAGCCATCCTCATCGGACCACATGTACATTAATTTTGAAATGGGAATCAGATATAAAATGACTTATAGGAATCCCCGGAAAACAGACTGGGGACATATAGGAGAGACCTTGACTTAGGCTTATCGGAAATTAAAACCACGATAAGGAAGCCAGTAGAGTTTGAGGAAGTAGAAGGGGCTGTTACCTCTGCCATAGTGACCTCATATCAGGAGAACTGCACAATCACCAGGAAGTGCACAAATAGGAGTGTACCTTGGTGGAATAACAAACTGGAAACGCAAAGAAAAAGGGGTACGGAGACTGTTTAACATTGCAAGACGTAAAGGACAATGGGCTAAATATCGTGAGACCATTTTCAACTACAATCTTGCAATAAGACAAGCAAAGGAGGCATCCTGGAAGGCATTCTGTGAGGAAGTGGAGGGAATGGCTGCACAAGCCACACTTCACAAGATTCTCACTAGAGTACCAACGAATCCAGGAGGTACGTAGAGGAAGGAGGATGGGGAATATACAAAGCACATGAGACGCTGGAATTGCTCCTCAAAACTCACTTTCCTCAATATGCTCTGCCGGATAACACAGACCAGTAAATGACCCCAGAGGGACAACGGTTCTCAGGCATTGAAAGAGATGACTGGGAATCGGCCAAGGAGTGTGTGAGCTTCAACAAAATCCAGTGGGCGGTTGGAACATTCCAACCGTTCAAGTCACCTGGCCCAGATGGAATTTTTCCAGCTCTACTGCAACAGGCAGGAGGAAAGCTTATAAGAGTCCTATGCAGGCTATTCAGGGTTAGCTTAGCAGTACGAATCATTCCCAATCCTTGGAGGGCAGTGAAGGTTGTCTTCATTCCAAAGCCAGGGAGAATTGATCATACCAAGGCCAAGGATATGAGACCACTCAGTCTGTCCACCTTCATTCTCAAAACATTGGAAAAACCGGTTGGGGAGAGGAGGCTAAGTAGGGTCCCTCTACACCTGAACCAACAAGCATACCAACCAGGTAAATCATGTGAGACAACTCGTTAGGAAAGTGGAAAAAGCGCTTCACTTCCAAGAAATAGCCCTCTGCATCTTCCTGAATATCGAGGGAGCCTTCAGTAACATGACCATCGATTCCATGGTAAGGGCAGCAGAGGTGCATGACCTGGGGACCACTATATGTAGGTGGACTAGGGCCATGCTTAGTGGAATGAAGGTAAAGGCTACCATGATGAATGAAGCGATGGTAATTAAGATCACTAGAGGCTGCCCACAAGGAGAGTTTTGCCTCCTCTATTGTGGAATCTAGTGGTGAACGAACTCATTGAGGAACTAAATTTCAAACAATGCTTCTGCCAAGGATACGCAGATGACCTTGCTATAGTAATACAAATTCACTGAGACAGTCAGGAAATTGGCACAAGGAGGGTTGGACATTGAGCAAAAATGGTGCATTAAACAGGATCTGAAAGTTAATCCTAAGAAGACTGTTGTGATGCTATTTACGAAGAGACATATTCAGCATGCATGTTGCAATCTAAAGCTCTTCGATGAAACCCTACCTGTGAAAGGCATAGTGAAATATCTAGAGGTAACCTTGGATGAGAAGCTAACTTGGACCCCTCATATTAAGAGTATCTGCTCCAAGGTAAAAAGTACTTTAGTGAGTATTAGGAGGGCTTGTGGCAAAAACTGGAGCCTAAGCCCCAAGGGTGTGCATTGGATATGCACCACAATGGTTAGACCTAGGATTTCCTATGGGGCCGTAGTGTGGAGGAAGAAGGTAGAACAGAGGGTTGCTGCTAAAGATCTTGCTAAGGTGCAGAGATTGGCCTGCTTAGCCGTAACGGGCGGAATTAGCAGCACACCAACCGCTGGAATGGAAGCCATGTTGGATATGCCTCCACTTCACCTTTGGGTTAAGCTGGAGGCAGTAGCTGGGGCACACAATCTTAAAACTGGCCAACACTGTGTCTCATTCGGATATCCAGAATCACACACTAACATAGTATGAGGTAAATATAGGTATGGCTGGGGAAATGCCTGCCGACTATACAGGGTGAGTCAACTAACGTTACCGCTGGATGTATTTCGTAAACCACATCAAATACTGACGAACCGATTCCACAGACCGAACGTGAGAGAGGGGCTAGTGTAATTGTTTAATACAAACCATACAAAAATGCACGGAAGTATGTTTTTTAACACAAACCTACGTTTTTTTTAAATGGAACCACGTTAGTTTTGTTAGCACATCTGAACATATAAACAAATACGTAATCAGTGCCGTTTGTTGCATTGTAAAATGTTAATTACATCCGGAGATATTGTAACGTGAAGTTGACGCTTGAAACCTCCGACGTTCAGTTGCGTGTTGTAACAAACACGGGCCACGGTCGGCGAGCAGCATCTGCAGGGCCAGCCCGTTCTCCTGATCTTACACCTCTGGACTTCTTTCTGTGGGGTACGTTAAAGGAGAATGTGTACCGTGATGTGCCTACAACCCCAGAAGATATGAAACAACGTATTGTGGCTGCCTGCGGTGACATTACACCAGATGTACTGCGGCGTGTACGACATTCATTACGCCAGAGATTGCAATTGTGTGCAGCAAATGATTGCCACCACATTGAACATCTATTGGCCTGACATGTCGGAACACGCTCTATTCCACTCCGTAATTGAAAACGGAAACCACGTGTGTACGTGTACCTCACCCCACATGGTAATGTACATGTGCGTCAGTGAAAAAGACCAATAAAATGGTGTTAGCATGTGGACGTAATGTGTTGTTCCAGTCTCTTCTGTACCTAAGGTCCATCACCGTTTCCTTTGGATCCCTACGTAATTCGGTGCTCTCCGATACATACGATCGAACAGCGGAGGAGTGGTACTCAAGCGTCAAGTTTAGGTTACAATATCTCCGGATCTAATTAACATTTTACAATGCAACAAACGGCACTGATTACGTATTTGTTTATATGTTCAGATGTGCTAACAAAACTAACGGGGTTCAATTTAAAAAAACGTAGGTTTGTGTTAAAAAACATACTTCCGTGCATTTTTTTATGGTTTGTATTAAACAACTACACTAGCCCCTCTCCTCACGTTCGGTCTGTGGAACAGATTCGTCAGTATTTGATGTGGTTTACGAAATATATCCAGCGGTGATGTTAGGCGACTCACCCTGTATAATAACTCCCAACTGCTTCGACAAGCCTTACAACATAATAATTGGAAGTAGGAAGCAGTGGGAGAAAACAGTTCGACACCATACGGGGAACATCATTTGGATCACCGATGGGTCGAAAACAGTCCAAAGCGTTGGGGCAGGGTTGTACGGGGTTCAGACACGACTGGAGAGCATCATCTCTCTAGGGAAACTGGCCTCTGTATTCCAAATCGAAATTACTGCAATCAGGGCATGTGTGGAGGGGAATATGCGTAGGTGCTACAATGACCGTAGCATCTACATCTATTCAGACAATCAGGCAGCCCTGAAATCATTAGCAGCTCCTGAAACAAGATCTAAGATTGTTGCAGATTGCCACAGGTCTGTGGTGAAGCAATAGGGTGATAGGGTGAACCTAGTGTGGGTCCCTGGCCACTTAGGGATCTGTGGCAATGAACAAGCCGATAGATTGGCTAGGACTGGGGCAAAAACTCCATTTATTGGAATGGAACCTGTCTTGACAATCACCACGGCTATGATCAAATTAGAACTACGGACCTGGCTTAGGAAACAGCACGTAGGATATTGGAACAAGGTCCATAAACAAAAACATGATAAGGTAATTATAAGGTAATTATGCCCAAGCCATGTTTTAAATGAAGCTCTGTAATGGCTCTAATGGCTCTGAGCACTATGGGACTTAACTTCTGAGGTCATCAGTCCCCTAAAACTTAGAACTACTTCAACCTAACTAACCTAAGGACATCACACACATCCATACCCGAGGCAGGATTCGAACCTCCGACCGTAGCGGTGACGCGCTTCCAGACTGCAGCGCCTAGAACCGCTCGGCCAACCCGACCGGCAGCTCTGTAATCCTGGGATTGAACAGAAAAGAGATCAAACTCATGACTGGACTAATGATTGGCCATGGTAACTTCAAAAAACACCTACACCCAATGGTTATAACGGAAGAGGACCCTAAATGTAGGATCTGTGATGAGGGTGAAGAAACTGCGTCACACCCAATCTTCGAATGCATGGCATTGGAGAGTGAAAGATACAGAATCTTCAGGACAACTAGACCTGAGGAAATTGTGTCTAACAAAAAACTGGTAGAGAGACTCCTTGCACTATTTAAGGTCACTGGTTGGCTTTAATAGATTTACAGGGAGCGATACCGTACAATAAAACTAGTTTCGGTGCGGGCAGTGGCGGGTCAGATCTAAGCTGTTTTAGCTCTCCTGTTAAAATCAATCAATCAAACAATATCAGTACTTCTGGCCCCTGTTTTGATCAGAACTGAAGGGGAATCTTCCTACACGGCGGCCAGGGGCATGAAAATGGCGTAGTAAGTCACCTAAACTGGTAGCCAAATAAAATAGGTTTGGAAACTAGACGGCTGAAAAGTGTTTAATTTGACATCCTGCATCGAACAGCCGATTCCCGCAACCATCTCTGTAAAGATGGACATACAGAGAAATGAGGTTACTGTGGTGGAAGTTGCCGAGCAGTTATGCAGTCCGTTGGACAGTCTGTTACAGTTTATCCTACAATGTACTGTGGGAGGTATGTCCAACCTTACCCTATTGTGCTGCATCTCTTTCTGGGGTGCATGACATTATCGACATATTGTAAGGCAGAAGACCTTCGCGTGCCCTGGTTAATGGGATTCAGGTCCAGATTAACCATTTATTGAATAGGCTTCGCGATCTAAAACAAGTAGAGATCAGTAAGTATCACCTTGGAAAAGCTCCTTAATCAAGCGATGGAGATACAACTGAATCTTCATGACTTGAAACGGCAGGAAGAAGGTATTGCTTGTGAACAATCTACCCAGCTGGTCAAACAAATGTTTATAGTTCCCCTGTTAGGAACCCAAAAATGAGGGAGCAGTGTCAGAACAATTTGCTAAATTGTCCAGTATCTGTTGGTGTGAATCGTATTTCTGTTAGTGTTGCACCATATTGTCTTGGTTGTTGATTGTTTCAGGTGACCCATTTTAATGGCGGTCAGGCAGTGCCCGGGGATCGGCCTGTTGAGTAAGGACCACCTTATTTACGACTTGGTGATAAGGCACCAGTCGATTGAGGGCAGTGTTCCGGACTTAGTGGCCCGTTTGCGTGCTTCCGTTGTTCACCCGGTTGACGTCACGCCGGATGTGGTGGGTGGGACAGAAGCAGCCACTGAATTTTTGTTCAAGGCTATGAGGGCCCCTAAGGACACTATTTGTGTTTCGGAAGGCACTTAACCTAGTGGCAGTCAGTTTGACAGAGTGGGGGCACAGTTAGTGCATCTAACCAATCGGATACCGGATTTAGGCATGTTAGGCTTGGAGGATCATCATAAAAAGTTAACCGCCGAATTGGCGTCTTTGGCTAATGCATTGCAGTTTAAGCGTACATGTTTAGAACTGCATGGGAAGAGGACTGAAGAACGGTACTTGCTGTATCAAGTGGAAACCGGGAGCGTTTGCCGAATTGCATAATCGTCTGGCGTATTTCTTTCGGCATATAACTGAATTAGTTGTAGATCGACTTGAGCAGGTTGAAAACATAGTATGATTGTTGGTTCGACTTGAACAACACGCTGCTGCCTTTCGCGTTCCGCACCAACTAGTTTCGTTACTATTCTACCCATTAGGTAGAGGCGAGTTGAGGAACCTCGTTTACCAAGCCATGAGAGAAATGCTTCCCTTGCAGCAATTGAGGAAGCTTGTCATTGGCCAGATATTTGCCACCGGAGTTCGGAAACAACTTGAGTGTCGTTACATTTGGGAGGGGCAGTAGGATAAATAGGAGTTACATGTGGACAGAGTTCTGACGGACTGCTTGGCTTTGTTGATCGATTTGCCAGAACGGAAGTTGCTGTCTGTTGTTTTCAAGGGGATGCGAGCGGCGGATAAGTCGCACTTTGTTTTTCTTGATCGTCCTTCAAACTGGGAAGAGCTTCGTGCCGCTGTTGTAGCGATATCTGCGTTGCCGCTTGCTGATGATGTATTTCGTGAAGTTAAGGATCAGCCCACCGCCGTTGTCAAGGGAAATTTCGAATTGTCTACATCGGCTGACGCCGTTAAAACCGAACAGCGGCGTTGCTTCAGGTGCGATAGCGCGGCTCATTTGGTGCGCCCTTGCGTAAAACCTCGCGCGCTCCGAGCCAATAAATGACGCCAGGCTGAACAGCGACCTCGGGATAGAGCCTTTAGACCTTGGCATATCCGTGTTGTCGCTCCCTCATTACCGCCCTCGCCTTATACCGGGTGATCAAAAAGTCAGTATTTGAAAACTTAGTAAATCACGGAATGATGTAGACAGAGAGGTAAAAATTGACACACGTGCTTGGAATGACATGGGGTTTTATTAGAACCAAAGAAACAAAAAAAGCAAAGCATTGGTAGACGCGTGAAAGATCTCTTGCGCGCGTCGTTTGGTAATGATCGTGTGCTCAGCCGCCACTTTCGTCATGCTTGGCCCCCCAGGTCCACAGACCTCAGTCCGTGCGATTATTGGCTTTGGGGTTCGCTGAAGTCGCAAGTGTATCGTGATCGACCGACATCTCTAGGGATGCTGAAAGACAACATCCGATGCCAATGCCTCACCGTAACTCCGGTCATGCTTTACAGTGCTGTTCACAACATTATTCCTCGTCTACAGCTATTGTTGAGGAATGATGGTGGACGTATTGAGCATTTACTGTTAAGAACATCATCTTTGCTTTGTCTTACTTTGTTATACTAATTATTGCTATTCTGATCAGATGAAGCGCCATCTGTCGGACATTTTTTGAACTTTTGTATTTTTTTTGGTTCTATTAAAACCCCATGTCATTCCAAGCATGTGTGTCAATTTTTACCCCTCTATCTACATTATTCCCTGATTTATTCAGTTTTCAAATTTATACTGACTTTTTGATCACCCGGTATTTGTTCTCGAGTAGGTGGCGAACCTATTTGTGTCCTTTTGGATTCTGTTAGGTCCTTTTCGCTATTGACAAAGGAATGTTTTTTTTTTAATTTGGTCTGAGCCGTGTGCGGCTCGTGTTCGTGCTTGACGTCGTGTTTGCGGTACTGCCGTCTCGTTTCTTATTCGATTTATTGGTGTCATTAAGTTGCTGGCTTGCCTGTCCGTGAGTGGCAGTAGCAGCGCTTATCGATAAGAGCACGGTCGTTCTATCTTTGGAGAGACCGTTAGTATTTCTGGGTCGTCGTGTGTCGGGAGTTCAGTTGGGACGGCGCAGCAGTGAGTTCTGGACAGCCATAACCCGCCCGACCATTGCTGACAAACATGACTTGAGTGGGGACGACCTTGGTTCGTCGTTCGGTCGGTCGTTTCATCGGATGACATGTATTTGGTCGCCGACCGCTTCTGGGTTCTCCGTGTGTGTCCACTTGTGATTCGTCCTTGTTGTTCCACAGTCACTGGTTTTAGTATTGTTCGAGTTGCTTGTGGAAGTATTTCGTCGAACCATGTGTAGCTTGTGTAGTTTTGACTGAGCAGCTATTTTAATGTTGTCTGTGTGCTGCATCAGTCAGTTGGGATAGAGCAGCGAGCAACTCTCCATGTCGCGAACCCGGCCGGGACTGCTGGCGGCGTGCACGCGCTGTTCGATCGTGAGGCGCTACATGCGAGAGTGACGAAGTTCGTTGCCCACCGAACCTGGACGCTGAAGTTGAGAAACCAGTTAACCTGTTATGAAGCCTCAACCAATGCGACATCTCCTTGTTCATTTGTTGGTTGTTGATTCCTGGGCCTTTCGGGCTAGCAGCAATGTATGATGTGTTGGGGTTGGCGAAATCTTGCAGCCATCTTCCTATAATGTGTTTAATTATTAAATTGACTGTTACTTACCAGTGAAGTGCACCAGCTGTATTTTCTGCCTGTGGCCGTTAACGCCCCAGTTACCTGCCCTCGTCGTTAGCGTATTTTTCCGGCAGTGTGCCTTTCCTCGTCGTGTTGATGCTGTCTGGCACAGCATGTAGTTCGACAGTCTTTAAAGCTGTTTGGTTCATATTTGCTTAGAGTGGTTATTATTCCCTTGGCTGTTTTTAACGTCAATTTCTGAAAACGTTGTGCTGTTCATCTCCTCGTCCTTGGTCGACGTTTTCCATCATTGTACCATTGGTCGGACGGAAGGGAATTGGTTGAATTGTTGGTCAGCCCTTGGGTCGTCCTTAGTTTTGGTTACAATCCGGTTCTTTAACTTCAACTCTTGGCTGCCTGTCTCATTTCACCTTACGTTTGAGCTGTCTTCTCAAGCCGACCCTTGGAACACTTCTGAGCATCACTTGTTCTGTTTGTTTTAGACTGTGATTTTCATTTTAGTTTGAAGTATTGTGCGAGGCCTTCAGACATGTATTAATTCAATTCTTTTTAAATTTTACATAAAGACCTTCAGCTGTGTTAAATTAAAATTTTGAAGATTGATTTTATCTAAAATAAATTTCCTTAAAACTTGTTCGATCAGAAATTGTTTGCAATCCAGGCCCTAAGCTGTTAGTTGTTCGATGTGTTATGTGTGACCTTCAGCCAAGGATTTACGTGAACCCGTTTTAATAAGGCCTTCAGCCATGTTTCTTCTTTAAAGGAAATTTTTTGTAAGAAGGAAGGGGTTTATTTTAAATTGTTTGTCTGACTTGTTGTTCAGGTCTTCAGCCGTTGTTTCATATTTGTTTGTGGGCTTCTGCCGTGCAATACGTTAATATTTCTTTAACTGGGTTTTGGGCTGTTCTATTGTAAGTTTAAAAAGAAATTTTTTGCTTAGAAAAATTGTTTATTAATGTGTTTCAATTGCAATGGTCCTTCAGACGTGTAGTGTAGGTCTTCAGCTGCTGATTGTTTTCAATTGCATTTTATTTAAAAAAAAATGTTTTACCTGCTATTTTTAATCGCTTTTGATTTCTAAGCCAGGGCCTTCAGCCATTCTTGTTTTTGGTGTGGTTTTGGGCCTTCAGCTCCGAAAGCATCTCAAGTTTCTAACTAGGCCTTCAGCCGTATTGTCTAATTGTGATCTTTTAAAGCAATGTGTAAATAAGTGGTTCTTAGAAAAAATGTTGTTTGTTTGATTGCGCAACTAACAGTAACTGTTTACGGCTCCATCCACAACCGTAACCTTATGCTGTGCGTGCTCTGAGTACCTACCAACCAGGTTTCACTTTCGTGTTTCTAGTTCCTGTAATACAGTTTTTAGTCCGTTCCACTGCCACAACGTTCCAGTCATCCATAAATATCAGATTATCATCTCCACTTTTGATCCGTCATATAGTCTTTCTATACGTAGGTGGTGTGCTTTGATGTTGAAATGTATACCAGAACTGTTGTTATTGGTGTTGTTTGCATTCAACTGTGATTATAATGGTTCTATCACTGTACTGTTTAAAGTAACTCTCTCGCTGCCTTATTGATAATTAATCCACCCCCTTAATATCATTTTCTGCTGCTGTTGATATTTCTGTACATTCGTCCGATTGGAAGTTCCCACCTTCTTTCCATTTAAATCCACTGACTCTCAATATATCTAGACTGAGCATTTGTATTTTCCTCTTCATTTTGACTTCCCTGTAACATTCAGATTTAACACATTGCACGCTCCGATTCGTAGAATGTTAACCTACCGTTGGTTATTCAGTCTTTTTCTCATGCATCTCCCTGCGCAGTTCCCTACCAGAAATCCAAATGGGTGACTAATGCGAAATCTTTTGGCAATAGAGAGTCCATCATGATACATCTATTACAGGCTACATATCGTGTGGATACATATTACATGTTTTTAACGTTGTGGTTTCCTTTGCACTTTGCATCTTCATGGTTTCATCATTACTAATTCTTCCACCTTTTCGGAGCAGTTGTCATCTCGCCACCCTCTCTGACAATGCCGTTGGCAGAACTTTGGGCGAAAGCATTTGGCATCCATTACTGATTATTTTCATTCAAAGTTTAGCAGTGTCTGGGTTCTAACTCGGAACTTAGAACGCTCTGGTTAGTTTTCAGACACTCTACCCGTAAATCACAGTTGCCCCCACAATAATATAAAATATAAGCAATGTATTACTGATTCCTTTATCACGGCGTCTCTGCCACGTCTACGTGGCCACACGTTAATATTAGTGTTACAAATCCTTTTTTATTTTCTGAATTCAAAAAGTTGTTCGCCGCTTTCCTAATCACTTTTTTACTATTCTTCTCCACTTTACTCTCCTCATCAACAAACGCACCGTACGTGTACTCGACTTCTTTCTCATCATTTATGACGATCCTATCCTATCAACGCACACGCTAAAACAACTGAGACTAAGAACTTATTGACAACTGTCGTGAAAACCACTAACCAACCAAAGTGAAGCTCATAATAGGCTAAAATCATGTCGATGTATATTCAACCAACCTGTGACCTCCTGTGGCAATGTTGCACGTACAACCGCCTCACAAACTTATATAATTCCTTCCAGTACATGACCGCCATGGGTTCCACTTAGGGTTACACATCCGTCTTTCTTCCCCCAGGTGGATCCTTCCCTATTTCATCAAATTTCCAACTCTCGTGACTCACAATGAATAACTTTGTATGTGCTACACTATCTGCAATCTCCATCAAACCTTTTTCTCTGATCTCCAATCCTTCCTCATCCATTCCATTCAACACCAGGTTTGTCCCTTCCCCTTTCCCTACCATATCCCTGTTCCTATTTATACTGCAGACTTGTCCACACCGCAGAAACCTCCTCCCGTTCTTTCTTCCCACCAACCACCCCAGTTAGTTCCATTACCTCTCGAGATGGTACACAATGGACGCATACGCTGATACTCACACTCTCCAGCGCTGAAGAACATCGTTCCTCGCCCAAAAATCATTTTCCCCATCGTAGTTTCTTCACGTTTTTAGTGGTAGAGCAGTGCTCCTTTTTATCTAACCTTTCAGTTCTTTTGTTTTCGTTAAAATGAAGAAATTAGCAGTTAATTTTGCACAATTAACATTAATGCAATTCATATTTTGATAAATTTTAGAGACATTTGTAAACGTTTTAGCATGTAGTCACATTGTGTCATCTTACTTAATTGAAATTATTTTCCTTAACAGGTTGTTGTTTATTTTGAGATAACGACTTTATTTATTAGTTTAGCAGTTACTTAAGTTAGTCTCCTCTGGCACTATCAAACTACATCACAGTAAAAAACTTTACTGGATACAGTTCAGTACATCTATGTGGAGAAAACAACCATCGTGGCTTCCCTGATAGAAGTTTCACATAACCATGGTAGTTACAGGCACAACTATCTCAGACGTGAGAATCACAGTGGTAGTGCACACGGCTGTGGACATAAGAAAGATGATTGGTCTGTCTTTATGTGTATTTTAAACCTTTTAACTGGAAAATAGGGTGTTTGTGTCATTGGCAGCCCGTTCCCCTCTCACCTTCTTCAAATAATCATTATATACGTTATCTGGGGCATGTTCATTTCTATCACTATCATATGATTTAAAAATTTCTAGTAGTTTTCCATTGTAATCATCCTCTGACATTATCATCAGTTTGTTTCCTTGTGTACTTTAACGCTGATTGCTTTATGTGCCGGCCGTTGTGGCCGAGCGGTTCTAGGCGCTTCAGTCCGGAACCGCGCGACTGCTACGATCGCAGGTTCGAATCCTGTTTCGGTCATGGATGTGAGGGATGTCCTTAGGCTAGTTAGGTTTAAGGAGTTCTAAGTTCTAGGGTACTGATGATCTCAAATGTCAAGTCCCATGGTGCTCAGAGCCATTTGACCCATATTGCTTTATGTTTCTCAAACTTCTTACTGGTTGCACATACAGCTTGGTACGGTATCTTCCTTTGTTCCTATACTGGTCCTTCTTTCCCGTTCTCCTTGTGTACATATTACTTTTGTGATTTTACAAGTCATGTTGTTTTTCTCATTTGAGGCAGCTGTATTGTGCGGAATGGTACGTAAGTAGGTACAATACGCATTTTAATCGTACTGTTCCTTAAATCGTGTCCTATATGAAATTTGAGGTCTAAATTTAATATGCTCCTTTTGTGATGTTGAAACAGCCTAGTGTAAGCTGTTAGTGAAACGCTTAACATATTCCTTAACAGTTACTATACATACGGACATGAATACACCATACGTATACATATAGCTAAAATATGTAACAAGGAACATTTAAGACATTTGTTCACTATTACATGGGAAAAAACAAGGAGCGTTGATATGTAAAAATGTGTCAAAAGAAAAGTTATATCAGGTTTTGCATCCAACTATTACAAAAGTTCATTGCATGCTGAAGCAATAAACATAAGAGACATGATTCATAAGTGAAACGTTAAACGTAGATAACAGACTAGAATACATGGGAAACAGTGGAAATGCGTACAATTTAACGGAACAACCAACAGTTACAAAGTCAGATGAAATCGGCGAGGCAATGATGGTTGATGGAAGTGGCGAGAGACTGTACATGTGGAAACTCTTTGACAGGTATGTCGTTTGAACAGGTACTGAGATACGCAAGACTAATTAATGCAACGGATTTTTGAGTACATGTAACTTAGCGGAGAGGAATAGTATTTGGATTTTCCGACGCCATTAAACGAGTTAGACTGCAACCTTAGTGACATCCAGTTTTGGGATTTAGGTCCAGATCTTACACACCTGTGGCCAACTTTTACGTTTACTGTTGCAAGAGACAGGATTAACTGATACACTTGTAGATATACTCAGTCTCCGACGTTACTTCTTCCCAAAATTGAAAATTTCGATTCATTACAAGTGTATTATAAGAGCAGCTGAACTGTTTATTCGAATAATATTAAACATAAATATTTTATTTTTTATCGATGACACTCTTTTGTAACTTTAGTACAGTGAGTGTATAACTTTCATCTCGGTTTACAGGGAAATGGTTCCATAAGTTTTAGCTCTGTAGAATAATTAGAGCGTACGACCGATTTCGAAATTACATATTTATTCGAAATTGGTCGCATTCTGTCTTTACGGTATTTGTAATTTCTAATAATGACTCCAAATCCATACAATGCCATCACGTAAATTTTTCTTAAAAATGTATTTAAGCTATGTTACATAACGGCTCATACGGCTTTAAAGGCCGAGGTTAACGTGAAGTATTAATTTAATGCTATAATAGTGATTTCTGACTGAAACAAAGAAAATACGGCACCTGCATAATTGATTTATTTTTCGTTGTGTGAGGATTTGTAAAAATTGTGAATCAAACTGGCGGCCATTCCCTGAAGTAGAACTGTTAATAGCGTTGTGAGAATGTAGCTCTACGCGAAGAACGTTGAAATACAATGCAGAAAAGATGAACGTGCACAACAAGAAAGTAACCACCTGTACCAATTTACATCTACAGCAAACGAACAACGTGTAATTTCTATTAGAAGAGCTGCAAAGAAAATTTTCAGGGGCTTCCCAGTCCCCTATTCGTGAGATTTATGAGACCCACACCGCTATAAATAATTTGGATGTTGGAGCCAAACGTTTTTGTTCTCCAGCGCGGCGAAAATATCTCTCGTTATTAAAAAGCCTTTCACTTCCGCACCAAGAGAATTTTGGCGCGATTCAGAACTCGGCCGTAATTTATCTTTTGTCAGGTCATTAGAGATTTCTGGGAAAGATTTTTCAGCTGTTGGAAAGGACTGAGATGTGGTGAATGGGAACGGAATCTACAAAAAGCGTCGGCGGTATTGAGAAGTGAGTCTAGCTGCGAATGCAGAAGCCGCTGACGGCGGCGCTAATTGCTTTACTGGAAACTCTTTTGTGACAAATATCTTTCACGAGTGAAAGCACAAAAAAAATCCTGATGACATATCTCCGAAAGCGAACTCTATATCCTCTGTTACTTGACATCGTTCTATTTTGTAGAGATCGAAGCGAAGTTTTTTATAGGTTTTTAACTTAATCGCTGCTGCTAGAAAAAGAATACAATGAATGAAGTTTACAGTTTCTTCCCTTCTGTGAATCATACCTACATTCCGTGCAAGCCAGTACAGAGTACATGACGGAGCGTACTTGTTACCAATATTACGGATCGTCTGCCCTAATCCTTTCGCATCTATATACCTCACCATGCGTTTTAACACCTTTTTTTATTTTCATATTCTATGCGCGAGATAAACCATAGCCGAAGAAAATTGTCGGGCATTCATTTCTGAATAGCGGTTTTCGTAATTTAATCTACACGGTTTCACCGCTGTTTCAAAAAAATCCCGTTTTAGTTTCTCTAGCACTCATGTCACACTTTTATATTCCCTACAATCGCGTGTTATGATCCTAAAAACGCGTCTCAGAATACGTTCAACTTATACTGTCATATCTACCCGATAAATACTGCACAAGCTGAGGCAATAATTTCGGGTTCGTCACACTACTATCTTGTATGAGACATTCTTTCAGGTGCATTGCACGTAACAGAAACTTTCCAATAAATCTTAGTCTAGCACACCTACGGTTTGTGTATTTCTTACGTTTGATAACGCTTCATATTTTTACAGTAAAATAATTAAATTGTGATTCAGGAGCTGAATATTTACCACTAGTCTTGTAATCGGACTCTATGGGGCCCCTTCTACGCTATTATGAAAAACGAGGTGTGGCACCTTATATCGCTCCTGTCTAGAGCATGTGTATCGGGAGAATGACTCATGTGTGTACAATGACAGATGGTCTGAAGTGGGTTTAGCCGAGTACGTAGTTCTAATTTTCATAGGCTAGAGGACAGTAATGCACAGAGACATCAAGAAACAGGTCAAGAGAATGTTTTCTTGAATTGTTCTGTTTCTTTCATGCAGGCCTTCTTGTTTCAAAAATGGTTCAAATGGCTCTGAACACTATGGGACTTAACATCTGTGGTCATCAGTCCCCTAGAACTTAGAACTACTTAAACCTAACTAACCTAAGCACATCACACACATCCATGGCCGAGGCAGGATTCGAACCTGCGACCGTAGCAGTCACGCGGTTCCGGACTGAATCGCCTAGAACCGAACGGGCACGACGGCTGGTCTGCATTAGACAGCATTAAACTTAATAGTATGGGAGCATTTTCAGTCAAGAGAAATCCGTGCTTCGCAGCTGTTCAGATTTCGGGAAATACGTTTCCATAAACTTGCTAACGTGGATGAAAGGATTTGCGCGTGACTGTGTTAAGATAAGCGTGGGCTTGGCAGTGTAAGTGTGCATTATCAAGGTTCAGAATATACCGAAGTTTTCCCAGTATTTCCACCTTTCATTCAAAATTAAGACCTTTTCCCGATTCTTGGAATAGTTATGTTGTATGCAGCCTGGTGTGAGTAGCAATACGGTAGGTTTCTGCTCGGCTTTCCTACCGACAATCTGCTGCAACGAGTTCACAGGTAGATGCAGCTAAATGGACGAAAGGTAGCCGCGCCGCCGCAAAAACTTATTAATGACTGACTGTACATGAATTCAAGTATGTAATTAAAACAAGGAAAAATTACTTTGTCACTAAAACTTTTATTACCTAATCAGAATTCCCATTGCTGTAATTCTAAGTATTTGTGGTGAATGCACCGTTACGAAATATGGGCTCATCCAAGTACGGTTTTATGGATGATGAGATCGTATGTTTCGTAACGCGTGGGTTTTGGCCACTCGATATAAACGACCGTTACAAGACCCGATTCGCAGCGACCGCAGTAATTACGGCAATTACTCTCGCCCTGTCGATAAATCCGTCATTGGGAAAATAAATGACCTGAAAGACAAACCAGTCCTTTGCCGAAGTATGTCATATTTCACTTCCTGTCCGAAAGCCCTTGATTGTTGAGTCCTGCTTAAAAAACAGTGGGCAAGAACATATCCTGCAACTGGACAATGGATTTACACCGAATTTTTAGCAGTGTGAAATTGTTTCTTAGTGGTAGTTTCGTATAGGCAGTCACATACAAGGAAACGTTTTTCTCTTCGCAGCAAATCGCAAGTTACAATTAAGTGAAAATTCCATCGTTGTTTAAAGAATCAGCGGATCTGTTGGCAGCAAAGTTTGTCGCAATATAAAAAATTTGTACAAACAGTTACGATGCGTAATGGAAATGAAGTATTGATTTTTAAGTGGTGGCTGGCCTCTTTATCTAGAAGGCTAGATGGCTACACTGAAAACACACATATCAAAAAAATTGTGAAGTAATTTAAAATGTGTCAACTTGACAAGCAATTTCTGGGTGATTTCTTAAATCGTGTTTTGTATGTTTAATGCGAGTGGATGAAATAGAACTCATTGCCATCTTACAATTATTTTCAAAAGATAAATATTTTCCACAACCTGTTGAATCTACATTTGTGGTCATTAAGTTCTAATTAACACCTCGAGAAATTAAGCTGTAACGGTGGTTCTGTTAGTCTTTATTAACGTATTTACTCTTATATACGATACTTTTTCGCAACGATGGATAATATGGTGGTGACCTTGGTTGTGCAGTATCCCATTTCGGGTTTTCAGGAATCGTTCTACCTCGAAAATCACATCGCCGTTACCAAAGGTGTTTGTGGTTTGGTAAGGTGACATTTTTCTCTTTCATTGCCCAACAGCCAATCTCCACATGGAATAGCGAATCTAATATCAATTTAAACACCGATGATTATGCGCAGTTCAAGTCATGCTACAAACGCTGCACAGCATCATGCTTGGAACAAATACTGAATACGCAATGGATACAGCCCAACAACACGTGAAATTAATTAAATAGCGTAACAGCTAACGCAAAAACCAATCTTGCATAGCAGGGAAGGTAACGTACTAAATACTTTATCGACCTATAACGCGTTTCCCTCAACCTACTACACTTTTAGATTATTTCTCATGTGATTTGCATATGTCTCACACTTACCTAAGTACATGCACGCAAATAAAACGAGAATGTGGTAACAGTAAATCAGCTATCGAAACGCAATGGTTCGATTTAAAAAGGAACAAATGAAACATATGGGTTCGACACCAGAAGAACATTAAAGTACTTTTGTCGGAAATAATGCCGGCCCGTGTGCCCGAGCAGTTCTAGGCGCTTAAGTATGGCACCGCGCGACCGCTACGGTCGCAGGTTCGAATCCTGCCTCGGGCATGAATGTGTGTGGTGTCCTTAGGTTAGTTAGGTTTAAGTAGTTCTAAGTTCTAGGGGACTGATGACCTCAGAAGTTACGTCCCACAGTGCTAAAATTTATGCCCATTTGAACCTTTTTTTTTCGGAAAAATCTAAGTTAGAAGTTATTGTTGTTGTTGTGGTCTTCAGTCCGAAGACTGGTTTGATGCAGCCCTCCAAGCTACTCTATCTTGTGCGAGCTTCTTCATCTCGGAATAACTGCTGCAACCTACATCCTTCTGAAAATTCTTTCTGTATTCTTCTGTTGGTCTCCGTTTAAGAATTGTACCCTCCACACTTCCTCCCAATATTAAATTGGTGATCCCTTGAACTCTCAGAATCAGTCGAGCTATTCCTTCTTTTGGTCAAGTTGTGCCACAGATTTATTGTTTCCCCAATTCTATTCAGCACCTTCTCATTAGTTACGTAATCTACCCATCTAACCTTCATCATTCTTCTGTAGCGCCCCATTTCTAAGGTTTATACTCTTTTTGTCTATACTATTTATCGCCCACGTTTCACTTCCATACATTGCTACACTCCAGACAAATACATACAGAAAAAAAATCATGGCACTTAAATCTATATTTTTCTTCTTCCCTTTCATTGCCCTCGACTCGTATAACTGCCGTCTGGTTCCTGCACAAGCGGTAAATAGCCTTTTGCTCCCTGTATTTAACTCCTTCATAATTTCGAAGACAGTAATCCAGTCAACATTGTCAGAAGCTTCCACAAAGTCTACAAATGCTATAAACATACTCTTGCCTTTACTTAAGCTGTCTTCTGTGGTAACTGGTGGAATCACGGTTGCCTCGCATGTTTCTACATCTCTTTGGAATCCAAACTGATCGTCCCCGAGGTTTGTTTTCTATCAGTTTTTCCATTCTTCCAAAAACAATTCGCATTAGTATTCTGGAACCACGACTTATTACATTGATAGTTTGATAATTTCCACTCCTATCAGCACTTGCTTTCTTTGAAATTGTAATTGTTAAATTCTTCTTGGAGTCTCATACATCTTGCTCACCAGAAGGAAGAGTTTAGTCATGCATGGTTCTCCCAAGACTATCAGTAGCTCAGACGGAATATCGTCTTCCCCTGAGGCCTTCTTTAGACTCAGATATTTGACAGCTCAATTAAATTCTTCTCTTGTATAGACCATCAGCAGGGTAATTTTTTCCACCGTGTTACTTGATCGACGAGTGGATACGGAACATGAACGTCTAATGAACATAGGCATGCTTTCCATGCTAAAGAGAATTTATTCAATCATACGTTGTTAGACAGCACCGAGCAAGGTAGTGCAGTGATTTGCACAATGGACTCGCATTCGAGAAGACGACGGATCAAACCCATATCCGGCCATCCTGAATTAAGTTTTCCGTAATTTCCCTAAATCGCTTCAGGTAAATACCGGGTTGGTTTCTTTGGGAGGGCACGGCCGACTTCCTTCCCCATCCTTCCCTAATCCGATTGGATCGATGACCTCGCTGTTTGGTCCCTTGCCCCCAAATCAACCAACAGAGACTGCTGTCTAATACGCGCCATACCATGCCGTCACAGTTACAATATGTGTTGAAAATGGTTTCCATGCGTCTCAATGCATGCGTATACGCGCGGCAGCATGTTCTGTCTCACATGTTCACATCGTCCAGACTGCATGAATACGCTGCTCCCATATCTCCATGTACGGAATGGGCTCTGCATATACGATACTTTTGAGATGGCCCCATAATCAGAAATCGCACTGGTTGAGATCCGGTGAACGAGCAGGCCATGCAACTGGGCCCCTCGTCCGATCCATTGACCAGGGAGAACACGATTGAGAAGCGTCCGGACGTTAACGGCGAATTGGGCTGGTGCACAACCATGTAGCAGCCACATCATTGGCCAGGCAAAGTCACCCGCAGGAAACGCCTATACTTCCGTACTTTAGGCTATGTGGAAGGGAGGCTGGTCCGAAAATACGGTCGCCAGTTATTCTGGACCACACATTTCGGCTACACCGATGCTGTCTCTTCGCTGTCATCATACCGTGGGGGGTTCTGCATACTGTCCCATAGATGACTGTTGTGAAAGTTGAAGATACCTCTATGCCTGAAGGTGGCTTCATCTGTGAATAGGACGGATGACAAAAATCCCAGAATCGTGGATTCCTAGTGATGGAACCAGTCAGAAAACTGCTGCCGATGTGGAAAGTCTGTCGCTAGTAAGTCCTGCACACGCTGTAAGTGATAAGGTTAGTAACAATTGTCATGGAGAATGTTCCACACGGTCGTCTGGCTTAATCTGTACTGGCGGGCCAAATACCTGGTACTGACACGATGGTCACCTTCCACAGTGTTAATCACATTTTCCTCGAAGTCTGGTGTTGGAACATTCCGGGTACGTTCTTCACGATCTCCTGCTTCTTGAAACGACTCTGTCTCAAACAACCGTTGAAACACTGTATCAGACAATGAACGCTGTGGTTGTGGTCGGCGGGGCTACGTCTCTTGATACAACGTTGCTGCCCGCCAACCGTTGCCACTTGCCTTTCCGTAAGTAAACACCAGTCCGTAAGCCCTCGATTCACATACAGAACCATTGTGTACGACGCTGTATCATATCCACTACAAGGTAAGTCAGTAAGAGAAGTCAATCGGTCACAACATCACCAATTACGTGGCAGGAGAGGGCGCTAGGGTATGAAGTATGAGGAACAGTACCACACTCTAGGAGGAAGCCATGCGTACTTTAACTGTGGCAGCAACGTACAGAGCGTATTGGGCTGCAGTCTCTATAACAAAGTGTGATTGAATAAATGGTCTCTAGCAGGGAAATCATGCATTTCCGGACATAATTTCATTAGACTTCCGTTTTTTATCCACTCCTCAAGCAATTCCTAGAGTTTGTACACGGTGGAGAAAATCACCCTGTATATGCCCCTTCCACCTTTCAACTTTCCCTGCTTTGCTTATGATACGTTTTCGATCTGCGCTCTTGATATTCACACGGCTATTTCTCTTCTCCTCAAGGACCTCTTTAATTTTCCTGTAGGCGGTATCTACCTTTCCCCTAGTGAAATATGCATCTAAATCCTTACATTTGTCCTCCAGCCATTACTATTTAGCCATTTTGCTCTTCCTGTCAACCTCATTTTTATTTAAATTTCAGAATAAAAACAATCTTGGTTGCCAAATTGTTTTACACCAATGACGCGTTTCACCCTTTTGTGGCATCATCATATTGTGTAAAACCAATGGGTCATAAAGGCATTTAAAATTGAAAATGGACGCAATAACACAAACATGCAATGTTTAATGTCACAAATTATTAAACATTATGAAACACATTATTAAAATATATTTTTATTTGCGGGTTCTCTCAGAATATTATTATAAATGAGGTACAAGAGTACAAGGAACGTGGGTTGGATTCAGACTCGTAGCAAAGAGGCTGAGATTCTGGACAGAGTCACCACAAAGACTTACATAATTAACACAAATGCACACCATAAACTTCCCCATTGAGTATTAAGAAAACCAGAGAACCAAAATAGAGGTCATTAGCCACCGCTATAGCAAGTGCATACCATTTAAAAGACCATATGAGCACTATGCAAGACCTACAAGATCACGAACGCATGGCGACATGGTTAACAAAAGCCTCAATGCTAAACACGAATGATAATAATCTGAAAACTGCATTAACTTCACGTAAAATTCTCCACACAATACCAACGTTCTTAAAGAAACCTATTTACCAAGAAATGTAGCCCACAGTGCTTAAGCCACATAGTGTATCACCAAACACGTAGTATGGTGATACGAGTTTCCAAAAATCTGAGGTTACTCAAAACGTTCTTCCGCAGAAAATTATCTAAATTGATCATAAAACAGAATAGCAAAAATCCTCACTATCAAAACTAATATCGAAGCAGAGCAGACTGCACAGTTCTACGAACGTAAACCAACATACGTTTTGTCTTCCTTGTTTTTCGCGAAATCGCGAGAGGACAGTGACACATTCCAAGAGGAGAAATGTGAATTTAATAAGTGCAGTGAAACTTCTGTGTACAAAAACTCAACACATACACGTGTAACACGAATAAGAATGTAATAAACAACAAAAAATCTGACCACTGAAGATGCTTGAAAATGAAGCGAAACGCGTCTGGTCTTAATAAGACTCTATAACATTTGCAAAAGACCGCAGTTAACCCATACAACTTGTGAACTAACATATTCAGAAACTTGCGTCCACGAGTTTAAGACATTCCCTTATCCATCCAGCGACAGAGATGCGGGCGTGCCACCTGGCCAAAATTCTTCGATTTTCAATCCCCAGTGGTGGGGAAAGAGCTCCTTCGTCTCCAGCAACTACAGAACGACAAAATCTGAACGTAGTGTTTACCTTTTGCTGTGTTCTTATCTTTCTTTGCTGAAGTACCCGCCGTCCTTCCTAGTTAAGTAAGCAAAAATTTCAGAGCATTTATGCTAACTACTGTCAGTAACGTCAGAACATTTCTGCTGTCATTAGCAGCAAAACAAACTGTTTTTCAGATCCATATCCAAGAGTTGGCAGAAATCAAGTAAAACAAAAAAGAGAATGGCCTCCGTTTCCGAAGGAATTACTACGGAAAAATTGAAATATGGAGGACTGCTAATGAAATATCAGTTTCTGCATTTGATAAATATGTGCCTGCTTCGGAAAGCGGACAACGGAACAGTCGATGGTAGCAAATATAGCATCAATTTTCAAGGAAGATGATAGATCGAGCACAACAATTAGAGAATAATACGTATATTGAACAGAGGATATAAAATATATGCTAAGATACTTAATGCTCAATTGCGGCCCATAAGAGAGACTGAGTCATCTGAATTTCAAAATGGATTCAGGAAAGAAACATCTTGCTGTAATAACGTAGAAACAATAAATAAAATATTGGAGAAGCGGAGAGAATATAACCTGCCGACGTGTATAATGTTTGTCAGTTTTGAAAAGGCGTGCACTAAGGCAGATTATACGAGAAATTTTACAAAGATATAATTACCCCAAAGATCTTACGTCAGCTATTAAGTGTGTGTATTTGAACACACGAACAGTCCTGAAGAAAGAATGATAGCAGTAGCTATTAAGTATAGATTAAGGAGTATGTCAAGAATGTAGACATTCTTCGTCTCTGTTCAACATTTAGATGGACGCCACTAGTATATGGCAAACACAAGGTATTAACCTAGGACAAAACGAACTTATTAACATTCTGCTAATTATTTTCTGCTACTTATAGCTAAAACAGAAGACGGACCACGTCTGGCCACCACAATGAAGGATCGTCGTATTGCGCGGCAAGCGCATCTTAATCCCGTCTACATCTGCGCCAGCCATCCTAGAAAAGGAGTGTACTCCATAGGCCGGAGACTAGCAGCAGCCAGACCAGGGAATTAGCACCGTTAGAAGTTCAACAAAAACGGCTGCATTTGATGATGATGATGATGATACTTGGTTTGTGGGCGTTCAACTGCGCGGGTATCAGCGTCCTTACAAAGTCCCAATATTTTCACTATCCAGTCTCGCCAGGTTCCCGAATGACGATGAAATTGTGAAGACCACACAAACATCCAGTCCCCAGGCGAAGAAAATCACCGACCCGGGACCCCGCCATCCAGAGGCAGCAATGCTGGCCATTAAACCGTGAGCTGCGGACCAGCTGCATTTGAAGTGGTGCCGTGACTGGGAAGCATCGACTGCTGACAAATGGCACTGCATTGTGTTCAGGGATGAATCGCGGTTCTGCGTTGGCCTTGATGACCATAGGCAGCGAGTATGGTGGTGACCTGGGGAGAGATACCTTTCTTACAATATTTTGGATAGGCAGTTTGACTTCTGGCGCCAGGGATGGGGAACCACCGGGTGTGATTTCAGACCAAGGCTGGTAGTGACTGGGGGAACTGTGACATCACAACAGTGCCACAAGGACATCCTGCCTCCTCATGAGTAATCTCTCACACGACGGTATCTCAACAAGTCGACGTTCCTCCACACATGGAATGTGTCTCTATGCGCGATTCTGAGGTACTCCTGTGGCCAGTAAGTTCCTCAGAACATGTGGAGAACCAGCTGAGATGTCAACTCCGTCCCATTGCGAGTATGCAGGAGGTCAAAAAATAGCTTGCCTTATGAGAGGACACGTCTTTGTACCATCCTTCACAACTGAATCAGTGCGTGCTGGAATGTACTAATCAGTGATCTCTTACAATCAAGTTCTCTGTAAAACTGTCTCGATTTTATAATTATATTATTCCCGAGACATTTATGTCTCATCTTTACCTACGACAGGGATGACAGCTGAAGAAATAAATAAAAATTTGTGCTACGGACGCGATTCGAACTCTACATCTACATTTACACTCCGCAAGCCACCCAATGGTGTGTGGCGGAGGGCGCTTTACGTGCCACTGTCATTACCTCCCTTTCCTGTTCCAGTCGCGTACGGTTCGCGGGTAGAACGACTGCCGGAAAGCCTCCGTGCGCGTTCGAATCTCTCTAAATTTACATTCGTGATCTCCTCTGGAGGTATAAGTAAGGGGAAGCTATACATTCGATACCTCATTTAGAAAAGCACCCTCTCGAAACCTGGACAGCAAGCTACACCGTGATGCAGAGCGCCTCTCTTGCAGAGTCTGCCACTTGAGTTTGCTAAACATCTCCGTAACGCTATCACGCTTACCAAATAACTCTGTGACGAAACGCGCCGCTCTTCTTTGGATCTTCTCTACCTCCTCTGTCAACCCGACCTGGTACGGATCCCACACTGATGAGCAATACTCAAGTATAGGTCGAACGAATGTTTTCTAGGCCACCTCCTTTGTTGATGGACTACATTTTCTAAGGACTCTCCCAGTAAATCTTAACCTGGCACACGCCTAACTAACAATTAATTTTATATGATCATTCCACTTCAAATCGTTCCGCACGCATACTCCCAGATATTTTACAGAAGTAACTGCTACCAGTGTTTGTTCCGCTATCAACTAATCATACAATAAAAGATCATTCTTTCTATGTATTCGCAATACATTGCATTTGTCTATGTTAAGTGTCAGCTGGCACTCCCTACACCAAGTGCCTATCCGCTGCAGATCTTCCTGCATTTCACTGCAATTTTCTAATGCTGCGACTTTTCTGTATACTACAGATCATCCGCGAAAAGCCGCATGGAACTTCCGACACTATCTACTCGTGTGTCCTTGCTTACCAGGCAGAAAGGCAGTGGTGTATTGGTCAGAATTTTTGCCTAGTAAGCAAGGAGAGCAAGGACTGAGTCCCGGTCGTGGCACAAATATTAATTCATTTCTTAAGCTTTCGTTCTTATTGTGGGGATGTAGATACTCCCGTCCGCAGCACACCATAAGCTGCACGTATCCCCTGGGTGGTGCTAAACGATTATCAAAGCCGGCCAGCCACACTTATGTACTACAGAACCCCTTGCTTAAACATGAACGCGAAACTACTTCACAACGGTTCTTCTCAGAACCAACCAACCAGACACCTAAGCCATAACATTCGAATTTTACAGCTTAATGTTGAAGGAGTCAGCCGCTCTAAATCACAACGTCTGTCTCGTATGCTACTCGAAAACAATGTAGATGTGGCAGTCATTCAAGAAACACATATAGATAACGAGCAAAGACTGTATTCAACAAGACGTGTAGCTGGCTATGAAGTCCTGGGAGCTATATACCACCAGACCTACGGCATTGCTACCTATATACGCAGTAACATTGAAAATGCGCATCTGATATCTGCAAACTCCGTGCAAAATATTTTGACTGTCACAGGTAAAGTTGAAGATGTTGCTGTAACCCCAAATTTCTACAAGCCTCCAGCAGATAACTGGCCCGCTCATGTTCTTCCCGTTTCCTCGCATCCAAGTGTACATTTTAGCGACTTCAACAGCCATCACAATAATTGGAAATGCAGCGATACTGATGAAAATGGGAGTACGTTGCAAATTAGACTGAACATAAAAACCTTAGCATAGTGTTTGGCTCAAAGGTCAAGCGAACATTTAAATCTGCAGCCTGGAACAAGCATTCCAATCCAGACCTATGTTTTGTAACACAGGTCTCCAAGTGACAACCTCTACATACACTGAGGACAGTCCTTGGAGGTTTCCCAAAAAGCCAACACCGGCCAGTGATTCTAGAAGTAGGAATTCAAATTCCTGCAATCAAATCAATGCCTAGACGAAGATGGAACTTCAGAAAAGCAGTCTGTACATTTTCTCCAAAGAACTTGATAAAGTAATCAGATGGATCCCCCCACTATGTGAAGGCCGGCCGAAGTGGCCGCGCGGTTCTGGCGCTGCAGTCTGGAACCGCGAGACCGCTACGGTCGCAGGTTCGAATCCTGCCTCGGGCATGGATGTGTGTGATGTCCTTAGGTTAGTTAGGTTTAACTAGTTCTAAGTTCTAGGGGACTAATGACCTCAGCAGTTGAGTCCCATAGTGCTCAGAGCCATTTGAACCCACTATGTGAAAATTTTGAAACATCCAGCGGAGCAGTTTTAACAACAGAAAAAAAAAACATGCGTGCCGAAAGGATTCCGGAAAGAATGTATCCCATGCTGGAGTAATGACTGCGAAGTACTGTATAAGTCCTATTTAACCACCAATGACAGAACTCCTAAGACACCTTGATAAACCTCGTGCTGGGAGCAAAAAACAGAAAGTCTGGATTTTAAGAGGTCAAGCAGAGAGGCGTGGTACCTCTTGGGAAAACTGGGAAGAAGTCGACCACATACCCGAAAATATCCTGAAGTAATATTAGGCTAGATTGCGAGTAGAATATGTTCTCTCTCCAAAGCACCCCCACATAAGCCACACACAAGACTGGCTAAGAAAAAGCTGAGAAACCTGAAGCATAAAGCACCCAACAAATCAGAGTACTCCAGAGACTTCATAGTTGATGAGATCACTGCAGCAATCAAAGAAATGAAAAAAGGCAAAGCTCCGGGATGGGAAAGGATACACCCAGAGTTGTGGAAAAAGGACTCGTAGATGCCTTGCAAGTTTCTTCGCCAATATTATGCCATCAGGGAACATTCCAAAAGCCTTCAAAAGAACAAAAGTCATAGCAATACTGAAGCCGGGTAAACCAGCAAACAAAACTGCTTGCTATCGCCCAATCGCTCTCATGAGCTGCTCCTACTAGCTTTTGGAAAGAGTCATCCTCAACCGAATCCGGTCCAAACGTTCATGATCGAACAGGCAGGGCCCAGACCAAACAGAAGCTGCGCAGACCAAGTGCTCAGCTTAACTACACACATAGAAACTGGATTCCAACGTCGCCTTAAAACATCAGTAGCTTTTATTGATCTTACAGCTGCCTTCTATAGTGTATGGGGACAAGGACTCTTGTACAACCTTTCATAAAAAATGCTATCTTAGAGATACTACCAAGTAGTCCTTGGCAACAAACTAAGCAGACGGAAGAAACCTGATAATGGTTTTCCTCAAGGCTCAGTTTTGGCACCAATCCTGTTCAACTTGTATACATCTGACCTCCCTGAAACAGAGTCAAGGAAGTTGGCCACCCAACAGAACTGTTGAAGCTGCTGAGGAGATCCTATCCGCAGATGTAAGCACAGTGGATGAATACTTTAAAAAGTGGAGACTGATACCAAATCCAACGAAGACTGAAGTCAGCTGCTTTCACCTTAATAACAGAATGGCGAATGCGAAGTTGAATGTCACTTTTAATGGTCAGGTCCTTCACCACCAAGAGTCTCCAAAATATCTAGGAGTGACTCTTGATAGAACCCTCTCTTACAAGACGGACATAGAAAACACCACAGCAAAGCTGAGATCACGGAATATCATCATACAGAATCTGAGTGGTACCTCATGTTGCGCAAGAGCTATGATACTGCGATGCGCTTCCTTAGGGCTGGTAAATTCTGTTGCTGAATACTGTGCCCTAGTGTGGCTTAATAGCACATTGACGTGGAGCTAAAAACAGCAGTGAGGACAATAACAGGCTACATAAAATCTACTCCTCTATAATGGCTACCACCTCTAAGCGACATTGAGCCGCCACACCTCCGAAGACAGAACGGCCTCCTCATGAAATACGAAAATCCCGGAGCTTCCAATGCTCTCGGGCGTTCCTGCACTACGAATGAACCGAATAAAATCCAGGCAGCCATCTGTCCTATTGGCAGTACCAACAAAAAGTGGACACAAATGTGGAACACTGTCGCCTATGAGGAACATCAGACCCTCCAAAGACCTGACACAAGACCAGCCGGTATGGAACTGACACGACGTGCCTGGAAAACAATTAATCGGGTCCGCACAGGCCACGGCATCTGTGCTGAAAACCTCTACCGATGGGGAAGGGCTTCAACTTCTCAACGTGACTGTGGAAATGGACAGCACACGATCCATACCATTGTAACAAGCTGTAGCAGAAGAGCCTACCATGAGAACTTCGATTTCTTTGAAGTGACAGAGTCAGCCCTTGAATTGATCGGCAAATTGGATATTAATCTATACACTTATTTCTTAAATTATAAATTATGAAATATTATCGTAAAATTTTGTAAAACTATGTACCTACAATTGTTAGTTGCTGTTCATATGCAATCTTATACGCTAAATAAATAAATAAATCCTCATTGTGGCTCGATTTTGTAACCACTGAAGAAACATCAGAAACCCTCTCAAGCCGAGAAGTTCCATGTCATTTCTCCCTCCTCTTCTTGATGCGTCATATTTTTTGTGAGGTAGTGTACGATTTACGTCAACAATATCCTTCACAATCTACCACCTTAAGAATGTGCTCTGCGTCCTATCACGGATATAGAATGAAGTATTCACAGACTTACTAAATTCTGAAGGAGGTAATAGTTGTAATTATGATTGACAAACTGCGTGATTGTGACGCGAATTGCCGCAGAAAGGTAATTTATAGCAATATTTTGCAACCCAACCTTCATACTTCTTTACACGTACAAGTTTATTGTGCCAGCAGTCTTTTTGTGCGTTCTCTTATGTTGCTCCATTGCAGTCCTTGAATGATGTATCACTGGTATTCTACGTTCATCCATACGTCTCTTGTACATATCATTATAGTTGTTTGCTTTCTGTCCATTATACCATTGTTTAATAGGTATCCGTATTCATTTTATATATTCACTTCTTAGTCTTGGAACATCATCTCTCGTCATCAATTCCGTTTGGTATTCTTGTATTCTTTATCACTGTCTCTACTTTTGTCCAGTCTAACACACTGGATTGCACACGACTTTTGTACGGTTACTTCCTCGTATCTTTGGTGGTTTTGTCATCCCACAGTACCCAGTTACCAACTACCATTAGTACAAAAATATTACTATCGTTCGTAATTAGAAATCATTTCACTGAATTTCAGTTAAATAAATCGCACACTGTTGATGTATTTTCACATATAAGTGTCCCTAGAAACGGTCCATTCAATACGTTAAATGAAGTTATAAAGTAATGAATAGACTTTGGAAAACTGTATCAATGCTCAGAAAGACTGTGCTCCAGGAACAAGTGACCTTACACATATTGCTATACACGGTAATTACAAAGTTCATGTAATATTTCAAAGAATCGGTACAGAAAAATGGCCAATAACAAAGTATCAAGTGATATAGTGCGCGGAAAACACTCAAAGTCTTTTTTACTCGAGTAGCACCATGTCAACGGTCACAACACGGCCTAAACAACCGGAACGGGACACACTGTTGCTTGAGTGTTGATCAGAGACCTGCCAGAGCTCCGTTGACTTTGTGGCACCTCGCAACATCAACTGCATCACACAGTCCACTGCCTATACTGATACGCCTGGTCGGTCCGAACGTCATGTAGTACCACTTCACTGTGCTATTATAAACTGGCATTGTCTCGTTGAACTTGCCGTGGAAAGCTCTTTGCGTACTCACTACCGATTGGTTACGGACAAATTCTAACGCACAAAATGCTTTCTCTGTCTTGTTTATCGCCTTAAAAAAAGGCTTTGACAATTTGTCTTTGCCATACTTCATCATTTGTTGCGTTGTTGATGTTGTATTCAGTCCGATGATAGGTTGCTGCAGCTCTCTGTGCTACCCTATCCTACGCAAGTCTCTTCATCCCCGAGTAACTAGAAAAACCTACATGCCTTTAAATCTGCTTTCAATGCTCCTCTCTTGGGCTCCCTCAAAAATTTTTATCCTGCTGCCCCCATCCACACACACACACACACACACACACACACACTTCCCTCTAATATTCCCCCCCCCCCCCATTTTATCCTGCTGCCCCCATCCACACACACACACACACACACACACACACACACACACACACACACACACACTTCCCTCTAATATTCCCCCCCCCCCCATTTTATCCTGCTGCCCCCATCCACACACACACACAAACACACACACACACACACACTTCCCTCTAATATTCCCCCCCCCCCCCATTTTATCCTGCTGCCCCCATCCACACACACACACACACACACACACACACACACACACACACACACACACATACACACTTCCCTCTAATATTCCCCCCCCCCCCATTTTATCCTGCTGCCCCCATCCACACACACACACACACACTCTCGTTCAGAACATCTTCTATCATACGCAGCCTAGTGTTTACATGACAGTTGATGTATAACACACCGTTTCACAGATGGCTCTCTCATCGATAATATATGTTTTGCCCAATTACAGGGTTGGTATGGGTGGTGGTAAGAGGGTGCATACGGCAAGTGTTGCAGCAGGGATGATCACAGGGGTAGGAGCCACAGGGTAGGCAGGAGCAGCATAGGGTCTGAGTAGAATATTGCAGAAATTGGGAGGGAGACGGAAAGCTATTCTAGGTGTGGTGGGCAAAATCTCAAACAGAATGGATCTGATTTCAGGGCACGATTTTAGGAAGTCGTGGGAATGCCGAAGTAACTGATTAATACATCTGTGTCAATTTATAACTAAATCTGAGGGGGGTGCGATGGGGAGGTTCCCTTGTAAGTTCTAGGGAACTGATGACCTCAGAAGTCCCATACTGCTCAGATCCATTTGAATCATTTGAACCCGCTTATCGCGTTAGGTCGCCTTACCTTTTTTTTCCATTTTGTTCGGCATTGTTCGTTGCGTTTGGTCTGGACAGACGTCACATGACATCTGTTCAATTTGATCATTGGTTCATTTACTCAACCACTTGGCCATCCATGCACGACTCACGGCCAGACCCAAAATTCCATATGTCGTCAAACAAATTTTCATTGTCGTCCTTCCATTCTACAACTGATGGTTGTCCTTATTTGCAATTGCGAATACATTTAATATATTTAATAACGGCTGTAGTCGCAGCAATGCCTATTCCTTTGGACATGCATGCATGTCCGAAGGAACTTTCCATCGTAATCAGAATAGCACAGGCACTGCAATATCGTATCACCTACTCTTTAATTACGTCATCTATCCATACACTCTTCAGCATTATTCTGTATCAACACATTTCAAACGCTTCTATTCTCTTCTTGCCTAAACTGCTTACCGTCCACGGTTCATTTGCATACATAGCTACACTCCAGACAGATACCTTCAGAAAAGACTTCCTAACACTTAAATCTATGCTGTTCTTCGGAAACGCTTTTCTTGTCGTTTCCAATCTACATTTTATATCCTCTATACTTCCGCCGTAATCAGTTATTCTACTGCTCAAATAGCAAAACTCATCTGCTGCTTTAAGTGTTTCGTTTCCTAATCTAATTCCCTGATCATAATCTGAATTAATTCCACTACATTCCATTATCCTTGATTTGCTTTCGTTGATGTTCATCTTATATTCTCTTTTCAAGACGCTGTCTTTTCCGTTCAACTACTCTTCCCCAAGTTCCGTGCTGTCTCTGACAGAATTACAATGTCATTAGAAAACCTCACGGTTTTTATACTTCTCCCTGAACTACAATTTTCCTGCAATTTTTTCTTTGGTTTCCTTTACTCTTTACTCAGTTTACAGAGCGATAACACCGGGGAGTGCTACATCCTCGTTTCACTCCCTTCTCACCCACTGCTTCTCTTTTATGCTCTGCGACACTTGTTGCTGCCGTGTGGTTTCTGTACAAGTCGTTTATAAACTTCTGCACACTGTATTTCACACCACGTCTACCTTCAGAATTTCGGAGTGGGTATTCCAGTCACTATTTGCAAAAGTCTACAGGATTTATAAGGGTATGTTAGTATTTCTTTAACCCATCTTCTAAGAAAAGTCAAAGCGTCTGTATTGCCTCGTGTGATCCTACATTTCTTGGGAATTGAAACTGGTCTTCACGGAGGTCGGCTTCTTTTTATTTTCTGATATAAATAATTACTGTTAGCATTTCACAACCATGACTTATTAAACTGATAGTTCGGTAATGCTATGTTTAGCCACTTATATATGTTCATTTCTTAATATGTTTCGTGGACTTAATAATCATCCCGTATTTGTTAGATATTGAGGTTGACACCTTTTAAGACGTTCTCAATGTCAATAAAATCCAACAACAGACTTGTCCTTAATGATATGATTTTATTTTACTGTCAAGGCTACCAGTTTCGGTATTTCACTATGCCATCTTCAGGCCCTATACGCTTTTATCCAAATAAACGAACTTGTCTTCCTTCCTTTTTGGGTCATCAGTCTTCTGACTGGTTTGATGCGGCCCGCCACGAATTCTTCTCCTGCATCAACCTCTTCATCTCAGAGTAGTACTTGCAACCAACGTCCTCAATTATTTGCTTGACGTATTCCAATCTATGTCTTCATCTACAGCTTTTGCCTTCTACAGCTCCCTCTTGTACCATGGAAGTCATTCCTTCATGTCTTAACGTACGTCCTATCATCCTGTCCCTTCTCCTTTTCAGTGTTTTCCACAGATTCTTTTCCTCTCCGATTCTGAACAGAAGCTCCTCATCCCTTACCTTAACAGTCCACCTAGTTTTCAGCAATCGTCTTTAGCACCACATCTCAAATGCTTCGATTCTCCTCTGTTCCGGTTCCCACACTGTCCATGTTTCACTACAATCCAATGCTGTACGCCAGACGTACATTCTCATAAATTTCTTCTTCACATTAAGGTCAATATTTGACATTAGTAGGCTTGTTTTGGGCAGGAATGCTTTTTTTGCTATAGCTAGTCTGCTTTTTATGTCCTCCTTGATCCGTCCGTCACTCGTTATTTTACTGTCTAGGCAGCAGAATTCCTTAACTTCATCTGCTTTGTTCCCATCTATCGTGATATTAAATTTCTCGTTGTTCTCATTTCTACTACTTCTCGTTAAGTTCGTTTTTCTTCGATTTACTCTCAATCCATACCCTTTACTCATTACACTGTTAATTCCATTCAGGACATTGTGTAATCCTTCTTCACTTTCACTCAGGAAAGTCATCTCATCAGAGAATCGCATCATTGATATCCTTTCACCCTGAATTTTAATTTCACTACTGAGTCTTCCTTTTATTTCCATCATTGCTTCCTCGATATACAGATTGAACAGTTACACCTTCTTTAATACGAGCACTTCGTTCTTGGTTGTCCACTCTTATTATTCCCTGTTTGCTGTTGTACATATTGTATATGACACATCTCTCCCTATAGCTAACCCCTATTTTTCTCAGAATTTCGAGCATCTTGCACCATTTTACATTGCCGAACGCTTTTCCCAGGTCGACAAATCCTATGAATGTGCCTTGATTTTTCTTTAGTCTCGCTCCCATTATTAATGGCAACCTCAGAATTGCCTCTCTCGTGCCTTTACCTTCCCTAAAGCCAATTTTCTTTTCCAATCTTATGTTAATCTTGTCAGCAACTTGGGTGCATGAGCTGTTAAGCTGATTGTGCCATAATTATCGCACTTGTCAGCTCTTACCGTATTCGGAATTGTGTGGATGATGTTTCTCCGAATGTCAGATGGTATGTCGCCAGACTGATACATTCTACACACCAACATGAATAGTGGTTTTGTTGCCACTTCCTTCAAGGATTTTAGATATTCTGAAGGAAAGTTATCTAGCCCTTCTGTGTTATTTGACCTTAAGTCCACCAAAGCTCTTTTACATTTTGATTCTAATACCGGGTCCCCTAACTCTGCTAAATCGACTCGTTTCTTATTCTGTCACATCAAACAATCCTCCCCGCCATAGTGGCTTTCATTGTATTCTTTCCAACCATCCGCCCTCCCGTATGCTTTTAACAGTGGAATTCCAGTTGCACTCTTAATTTTATTGCCCTTGCTTTAAATGTCACCGAAGGTTGTTTTGACTTCCCTGTATCATTTCTTTTTCGGTTTCTTCATATTTTTCATGCAGCCATTTCGTCTTGGCTACCATGCACTTCCTATTTATTTCGATCCACAGCGACTTGTATTTTTGTATTCCTGAGTCTCCCGGAACATTTTTGTACTTCCTTCTTTCATTGATCAATTGTAGTATTTCTTCTGTTATCCATGGTTTATTCGCAGATACCGTCTTTGTACCTAAGTTTTCCTTCCAAACTTCTTTTATCGTCCTTTTTAGAGATGTCCATTCCTCTTCAAATATACTGTCTGCTGCGCTATTCCTTATTTCTGTATCTATAGCGTTAGAGAACTTCAAACGTATCTCGTCATTCCTTAGTACTTCTGTATCCCACTCCTTTGCATATTGATTCTTCCTGGCTAATGTCTTAAACTTCAGCCTACTCTTCATCACTACTATATTGTGATCTGAGTCTATATCTGCTCCTGGGTACGCCTTACAATCCAGTATCTGATTTCGGAATCTCTATCTGACCGTGATGTAATCTAACTGAAATCTTCCCGGAATCACCCGGCCTTTTCCAAGTACATCTCCTCCTCTTATGATTCCTGAACAGAGTAAGTTTATTAGAGAACTCAATTAATTTTTCTCCTCTCTCATTTCTTGTCTCAAGCCCATATTCCCCTGTAACCTCTTCTTTTACTCCTTCCCCTACAAATAATTCCAGTCCCCCATGACTATTAGATTTTCATGTCCCTTTACATACTGCGTAACCCTTTCAATATCTTCATACACGTTCTCTGTCTCGTCATCTTCAGTTTGCGACGTCGGCATGTATACCTGAATTATCGTTGTCGGTGATGGTTTGCTGTCAATTCCGATAAGAATAACCCTATCACTGACTTGTTCATAGTAACACACTCTCTGCCCTACCTTCTTATTCATACTCCCGTTACGCCATTTTCTGCTCCCGTTGATATTACCCTGTACTCATCTGACCAGAAATTCCTTGTCTTCATTCCACTTCACTGAACCATACTATTTCTGGATTGAAACTTTCCATTTCCCTTTTCAGATTTTCAAGTTTCCCTACCACGTTCAAGCCACTGACATTCCACGCCCCGACACGTAGAATGTTATTACTTCGTTCATTATTCAGTCTTTTTCTCATGGTAACCTCCGCCTTGGCAGTCGCCTCCCGGAGATCCGTATGGGGGACTATTCCGGAATCTTCTGCTAAAGGAGAGATCATCTTGACACTTCTTCAATCACAGGCCACATATCCTGTGGATACACGTTACGTGTCTTTAATGCAGTGGTTTCCATTGCCTTCTGCATCCTCATGCCGTTGACCGTTGCTGATTCTTCCGCCTTTAGGGGCAGTTTCCCACCCCTAGGACATGAGAGTACCCTGAACCTCTATCCGCTCCTCCGTCCTCTTTGACAAGGCCGTTGGCAGAATGAGGCTGACTTCTTATGCCGGAATTCTGATTATTAATCAAAATTTAAGCAGCGGCCGGATTCGTACCCGGGACTGAAGACTATTTTCACTATGAATAGCACTATAAATCACCGAATATCTTGAATTCAGTTGTTATTCAATTGCTTCATTCGAAGCACGATATACAGTGGTTTACATCGCTATACGACAAGTTCGTTTATTTGGATAGAAGCATATGGGTCCTGAGGATGGCATAATGAAATGCCGAAACTGGTAGCCTTGAGAATAAAATAAAATAACACCTTAGAGTACACGACTGTTCATGAATTTTTTCGATACTGATTGGAGCCGCGTGTTCAGGACCTGATTTTTTTTCTCACTTTAGGAGTGGTATTTCGTCTTCTGTGCATGATTGGTTGACTCTCGTAACTCCGACAGCGCGTACTATAGCCGGATGCTGCTGGCTAAGTCACTCAGCTTGCTGGCGGCAGTCGCGCCGCGGTCCTGATACGATTACCGGCGGACCCGCAGGGAAATAACTGGCAGCCCGGCCTCGCCTCGCCTCCCAGACGGCAGCAGGCAGCAGGCAACAGCAGCCAGCAGGCAACGGCGGGCCTCCGCGCACGGGCGGTCCCCCCTTGTTAGGGCCGGATACCGCCAGCCGCACCCGCATGCAACTAGCGATCTCGCCTCGCGCGAAATAACGAGCAGTCCGGGAGGAGGCAGCGATTGCTTCACCTCAGCTGTGGCACAAGCCGCTCCCCTATCGCTTACCTCAGTCGTTCGATACTTACATGGTACGAAATACTTCCACGCTTTTTATACTGCATTCCGTCGTAAGGTGCGAAGAGCGTTCAATAAGTAATACAACACACTTTCGTTTCTACGCCAGTTTCTGTTGCTACAGATATGTCTGCTTCAACCTCTACTGTTTTACGAAGTTCCAATAGGAAGCGGAGCTGTACGTGACATTTCAAATGACGACTGTAAAGGGACAGCTAACATCGAGATTCTTCTTACAAACTTTCTAGGATGATGGAAAAGGATAACTCTATCAATCTGAGGTAAGGGTTCCTGTAACGGAAACGAACCAATCGAACGTTAGAGGTGAAAACCATTCTGATTCCTCTGACAGTGGAGTACTTGCATTGGTACTGTTGTTGCTAAGGCTATATAGAGTAGGAAACTGTCAGAAGTGGTAGTACGAACCAAAACGAGGAAAAATATCCAGTAAACAAGGGCTCTAAAATGCATACTTGAGCAGCTACGTGCACTTGTTAATCTTCGCTACTCTATTGAACAAGTACTCATAGTTCCCTCAGGTACCATTTCAGAGCCTATGTTTACTGGGCATTTCTACCTTGTTTTGGTCCATACTGCCACCTCGTAAAGTTGCCTACCCTACAGTTTTCGCAACAACAGAACCTGTACATGCTTTCCATTGTCAGAGGTATCAGAACCGTTTTCGCTTCTTTCTAATTCTCAACTCGTTCGTTTCCTATACAGGGATCCTTACCTCAAACTGATACATATTGATACTGTTGTGGCGTAACAAGCTAGTCACGCCACACTGAGGAGGAAGCCGAAAGGCACGCGTACACACACGCCGACTGGCGTCAAGTCTGGAACAGGATAAGTTATGACTGCTATAAAGAAAATACGTAGCTTTGGAATATACTTAACTTTTAATGCTTCCTTTGGTACATCTCTCTTGACTATACAAATGAGACTCGTAAGATACATGTACTGTGACAATTGGCGCCTTGCTAAGTCGTAGCCATTAACTTAGCTGAAGGCTATTTGTCTCTCGGCAAATGAGAGCAAAGGCTTCGTCGTACAACTGGGGCGAGTTCTCGTACGTCTCTCGAGACCTGCCGTGTGGTGGCGCTCGGTCTGCGATCACACAGTGGCGACACGCGGGTCCGACATGTACTAATGGACCGCGGCCGATTTAAGCTACCACCTAGCAAGTGTGGTGTCTGGCAGTGACACCACAGATACGTTTATCGTTCTCCACCATACTAGAAAGCTTGTAACATCATCATGAAATCACTCTGTTTATACACTGAAGGGCCAAAGATACCGGAATATGCCTGCTTACTCAAATACAGAAATACGTAAACAGGCAGAATTAGGTGCTGCGGTCGGCAACGTCTGCATACGACAAGTGTATGGCTGAGTTGTTAGGTCGGTTACTGCTCCTACAATGGCAAGATTGAGTTTGAACGTGGTCTGAGTCAGCCCACGATCAATGCGACAGAGCATTTTCAAGGTAGCGATGAATTGGCGATTATCCAGTTCGACCATTTCACGAATCTATCGTGAATATCAGGAATCCGGTAAACCATCAAATCCCGACTGGCTGCGGCCGGAAAAAGATCCTGCAAGAACGTGAGCAACGATGACTGAAGAGAATAGTTCAGCGTGAAAGAAGTGCAGCCCTTCCGCGAACTGCTGCAGATTTCAGTGCTGGGCAATCAACAAGTGTGCGCTGGTGGAGGCTCTGTAATGGTGTGTGCAGTTGGAGTAATATCGGACGCCAGATGCGTCTAGACACGGCTCTGACAGGTGACACGTGCGTAAGCATCCTGTCTGATCACCTGTACGCATTCGTGTCCATTGTGCATTCGGAAGGACTTGGGCAATTTCGGCAGGACAATACGATAACCCATACGTCCAGAATTGCTACAGAGTGGCTCCAGGAACACTCTTCTGAGTTTAAACACTTCCGCTGGCCACCAAACTCCGAAGAACAGTATTAAGCATATCTAGGACGCCTAGCAACGTGCTGTCAGATCTGCACCCCCTCGTACTCTTACGGATTTATGGACAGCCCTGCAGGATTCAGGGTGTCAGTTCCCTCCAGCACTACTTCAAACATTAGTCGAGTCCATGCGACGCCGTGTTGCGGCACTTCTGCATGCTCGTGGGGGCCCTACACGATATTAGGCACGTGCACCAGTTTCTTTGGCGCTTCAGAGTACATAAATTTAAAGGCGTCGGTTCCTATAACTATGACTCAGTGTAACGTCGTTGGATGCCCGTTAGAGATGGCGTAGTTTAAATCTCGGCATATCTTTATTCTCTTCTTTGTAGCCAACAACAAACAAGCATATCTTACACTTTTTCAGCACTATATTTCCTTCATTACTACCTACCTCTTCTTTCTTTCTTCCACTATTTCATCTGACGTTAATGTATTACGTCTCGCTGTTGCTCTGACACTCAACTTGCTCTTGAGCTTTGATGTCTTCTATACTGTTACCATTATTTTGAATTTGATGATGTTCACCGGATTGGACAAGAATATAATGAAAAAAGTGCTTAAAGCAATGAATAGAAGATTGCTGTTTGTGAAATATCGAATATTCAATACTGTATTTATTATTATTGTTATTGTGTTATTTAGTAATCGTGTACTTTGGATACTGTAATTTAATTCACTGTGTGCCGTCAAACCTGAGAACTGTGAGGGTAGCAGTCTGGTCCCTTTAATCCCCCAAACCAACCAACCAACCAACCAACTGTGAGGGCACCGTTTCTGCATGTCGATCTACGGAACGATGTGAGCGATTCAATAACTACGGCAACAGCGAGCTGCGACAAGGAGTGCTTTAGTATCTTTGTGCTCGACAATGTGTTTCGGTATTGCTGCGTTGTGAGTACGCGCAGAGCGGCAGTCGAGTGGAACCGTTGAATGAATCGACAGACGAGTGGCGCACTTCTATTTACGGTCGCGTATCTGGCGGAATGATTCTCTCAAGTGCCTTTAATTATAGCGAATAGTAGTCTACAAGTAGGGAGTATCGTCCAAGAGGAAAGCATTCATGAAAGTTAGTTTTATTTGGGTCTGATGGCATCATTTCATGACAAGAATTTTAAACAGAGAATGCAATACAAGCGTATTTTATGTTCGGCCAATTCTGCTCAATTAATGTCATCTTATTATGTTAACAGAGATCTGTGCAGGGGCCGAGAAGAAGCAGGAATATGAGAGTTTATAAGGATCACACAAAAATCCTAATTCTGTCAGGTGAAATTTAGGTTGGTTGGTTGGTTGGTTGGTTTGGGGAAGGAGACCAGACAGCGTGGTCATCGGTCTCATCGGATTAGGGAAGGATGGGGAAGGAAGTCGGCCGTGCCCTTTCAGAGGAACCATCCCGGCATTTGCCTGGAGTGATTTAGGGAAATCACGGAAAACCTAAATCAGGATGGCCGGACGCGGGATTGAACCGTCGTCCTCCCGAATGCGAGTCCAGTGTCTAACCACTGCGCCACCTCGCTCGGTGAAATTTAGGATTATGGCTCTTCTTAAAGTCATTTAAACATCTATTACAGGAAATAGTTATGAAAAATATTGCATTTAGAAAACTAGGGAAACGACCAGGTCTGTAGACTAAATTTGTACATATCTATTTGCCCTTGTCAGCGTTGGCTGGACTACACCTTGGAATTCTAAAGTTACCAGGGATAAAATACTGTCTCTATACTATAGAAAGGAGCTGCAGTTAGGACAGTTGAACGACAACAGTGGGAAGCAAAAGCAGAATAGGGAGACGGTAATGTATTCTGTCCCCGGTTTTATTAAATCAGTACAAAGAGCAAGTTGTACCAGAAATTAACGAAAAGTTTGGAAAAAGCAATTAAAGTTCAGTCTGAAGAAATTATTGGGTGACATTGTAATTCTGTCAAAGGCGGAAAAATATATACAAAATCAGTTGAACAGCTTCTATGTCTTGACAAGAGGATATGGGATGAATGTGAAACGAGGAGAAATGAGATAATCAAATTAAGTGATGATGAGAAAATCAGGTTACGAATTATTACGCTGTAGTAGAGAAGTTTTGCTTCTGGGGCAGAGAAATAATCGACAATAGCGTAAGTAAAGGAGATACAAAATCCAGAAGGGCAATACCAAAGAAAGCTTTTCTCAAACAAACAAACGTGGAGTATTTGTTAGGCCTGGAGCCATATAAAGAAGTAAAACGTAGACAATGAACAGCACAGAAATTAGAAATATAGCTTTGGAAATGTGGCGGTAAGAAGAACGCTGAAGGCTAGAACGGTATATTGGATAATACTGCCGCGAACAGTGTGGATGGAAAAATGTATACGGCACAACTTGTCTAAAAAGGTGATGTGTTGCTGGGACACTTCTTAAAACGTTAAGGAATGGTTTATTTGGTATCGCAGTATGTGTATTTTGGGGGGGGGGGGGTGAGAGGGTGTATGGGGGAGTGTAGGAGGAGAGCACAGTTTTCCCACGGTAAGGAGGTTCGTCTGCATGTAGGTTCAAATGGTTCAAATGGCTCTGAGCACTATGGGACATAACATCTGTGGTCATCAGTCCCCTAGAACTTAGAACTACTTAAACCTAACTAACCTAAAGACATCACACACATCCATGCCCGAGGCAGAATTCGAACCTGCGACCGTAGCAGTGGCGCGGTTCCGAACTGAGCGCCTAGAACCTCGAGACCATGCATGTAGGTTGCAATCGTTATGCAGAGAAGAAAAATACAGGGGGATATCGTCGAGGGTTGCGTCCATGTAGTTTTCGGCCTGATGACCACAACAACAATATCAAATCAAGAATGAGATTTGCTTCTGCTAGGTTCGGAGGAGAGCTTCTGTAAAGTTTGGAAGGTAGGAGACGAGGTATTGGCAGAAGTAAAGCTGTGAGGACGGAGCGTACGTTGTGCTTGGGTAGCTCAGTTGGTAGAGCACCTGCCCGCGAAAGGCAAAGGTCCCGAGTTCGAGTATCGGTGCGGCACACAGTTTTAATCTGCCAGGAAGTTTCACATCAGCGCACACTCCGCTGCAGAGTGAAAATCTCATTCTGAAAACATCCCCCAGGCTGTGGTTAAGCGATGTCTCCGCAATATCCTTTCTTGCAGGAGTGCTAGTTCTGCTAGGTTCGCAGGAGAGCTTCTGTAAGGATTTGAAGGTAAGAGACGAGGTACTGGCAGAAGTGAAGCTGTGAGGACGGTGCGTGAGTCGTGCTTGGGTAGCTCAGATGGTAGAGCACCTACCCGCTAAAGGCAAAGGTCCCGAGGTCGAGTCTCGGTCCGGCACACAGTTTTAATCTGCTAGGAAGCTTCAACAATATCAAATATTCTGAAGTAATAGGGAGAAATATGACGCAACATATCGTAACATGAGAAGCAAGCGTTTGTGTTTAAGTACGCACAACTGGAAGGCGTAACAGACCCGGTCAAAAAGTAGTCGATGGAGGGGCTGGCGGAAAGGGAATGAAGTAGACGCTGACCAGCGGCGCAATCGTCCGTCATCGTGAGTAACAGATTATTATGTACCCACCAGCTTGTTCACAGTGCGAGTTATCTTACATAGGTTTCATATTCTGTGCTAACTTTGCAGGGTGATACCGTTATAATGTTAGAGACTTTCAGGGGCGATGTGGTAGGGTAAATGTAGCGGTCTGAGATAAGGCATCCCCGTCTGGAAACGACCAAGTCGAAAATTATAAGCGAAAATAGTTCTGATATCTCTAAGAGTAGATCTCTTGTTCTCAAAGCCCTTTGCTTTCTTTTTTTTATTTTTTATTTTTTTATATGAAATGGAATAAAACAAGAGAAAACGTGAGCTCTAAAGTGCGTATCTCAAGAGCTACAGGCATTTGTTCATCTTTGTTATTGTGAAACACATCTCTTCTGCTGAACAAGTTCTCATAGCTCTTAATGCATGTATTTGAGAGCTAAGAAACATTCAACAGCCTAGATCGTATTTCTTTATTCGAGATATCCTGTTTTGACAGACTTTGCTGTCATCTTTAGGTCTGAAAACTCTTTTCCATGAGAAACGTGTTTATTTTACGTTGAATCTCTAGCCAAGTTGTTATGTGGATAAAAATCAGCACATTATGAAAGGTTAGCCATTTTAGAGCCCATGTATGCCAACAACTTTCTTTTCTTCTTGGCCCATACCCACATCCTCCCAAAATATGGTGGACACGGAGTTACCAGTAGAAGAGGTCAACGGTGAGAGGAACGATTTTTGCTTATAACTCTCGTCTCGGCCGTTGCCGGACCAGGATACCTTACCTCAAATGGATACATTTACCCTTCTCCATCATAGTTGTATCATCATCATGGAATCACATTATTTACTAAGTCGTATGCAACTGTCAAAAAAAACGAACAAATGGAAAAATCTCATCGTTAAATACTGTTCTAGTTCCATTACTTTTTCGTATTGCTGGATGCAATGTTAAGTGCTTGATGTACTGGAAAAAACATTCATTCGGAAGCCATTACATAAGCAGTTGCGAAGAAAACATGAAGCTCTAACAATTTTACAAGATTGAAAGATTTACAGATATGAGTTGCAAGGAGTAGAAGCAGTCTCGTCATCAGGAGTTACGTTTAAACGAAAATACTTGCCATAAAGAGTTACATGTGGCATGATCGTCAGTGGATACGACCTAGGAATAGCTATTCACAAACCACACATACGCATCTGTTTGCTGTTCCAAGATATGTGCGTGCAAGTCCATGCCGGAAAGCTTAGAAGTCTGTGTACTGTTTGCGGATTCTTATTCTGAGTTGGGTGGGGTTATTTGGGGGAGGAGACCAGACAGCGAGGTCATCGGATTAGGGAAGGACAGGGAACGAAGTCGGCCGTCCCCTTTCAGAGGAACCATATCGACATTTGCCTGGAGCGATTTAGGGAAATCACGGGAAACCTAAATCAGGATGGCCGGACGCGGGATTGAACAGTCGTCCTTCCGAATGGGAGTCCAAAGTGCTAGCCACTGCGCCACTTCACTCGGTCTTATTCTGATATCGTACGTATGTATGCATGGTATGTGATGCGTCCAAAGCCACTGCGTACTAACCTTACGACTTATCTTAGAAGAAAGATTAAGAAAAGGCAAACCTACGTTTCTAGCATTTGTAGACTTAGAGAAAGCTTTTGACAACGTTAACTGGAATACTCTCTTTCAAATTCTGAAGGTGGCAGGGGTAAAATACAGGGACCGAAAGGCTATTTACAATTTGTACAGAAACCAGATGGCAGTTATAAGAGTCGAGGGGCATGAAAGGGAAGCAGTGGTTGGGAAAGGAGTGAGACAGGGTTGTAGCCTCTCCCCGATGTTATTCAATCTGTATATTGAGCAAGCAGTAAAGGAAACAAAAGAAAAATTCGGAGTAGGTATTAAAATTCATGGAGAAGAAGTAAAAACTTTGAGGTTCGCCGATGACATTGTAATTCTCTCAGAGACAGCAAAGGACTTGGAAGAGCAGTTGAACGGAATGGACAGTGTCTTGAAAGGAGGATATAAGATGAACATCAACAAAAGCAAAACGAGGATAATGGAATGTAGTCAAATTAAATCGGGTGATGCTGAGGGGATTAGATTAGGAAATGAGACACTTAAAGTAGTAAAGGAGTTTTGTTATTTAGGGAGTAAAATAACTGATGATGGTCGAAGTAGAGAGGATATAAAATGTAGACTGGCAATGGCAAGGAAATCGTTTCTGAAGAAGAGAAATTTGTTAACATCGAGTATAGATTTAAGTGTCAGGAAGTCGTTTCTGAAAGTATTTGTATGGAGTGTAGCCATGTATGGAAGTGAAACATGGACGATAACCAGTTTGGACAAGAAGAGAATAGAAGCTTTCGAAATGTGGTGCTACAGAAGAATGCTGAAGATAAGGTGGGTAGATCACGTAACTAATGAGGAGGTATTGAATAGGATTGGGGAGAAGAGAAGTTTGTGGCACAACTTGACTAGAAGAAGTGATCGGTTGGTAGGACATGTTTTGAGACATCAAGGGATCACAAATTTAGCATTGGAGGGCAGCGTCGAGGGTAAAAATCGTAGAGGGAGACCAAGAGATCAATACACTAAGCAGATTCAGAAGGATGTAGGTTGCAGTAGCTACTGGGAGATGAAGAAGCTTGCACAGGATAGAGTAGCATGGAGAGCTGCATCAAACCAGTCTCAGGACTGAAGACCACAACAATAACAACAGTGTTCTAAACTTTGACAGGATTCTACGTAAAATAATCAAATACAGCAGATGAACTGACTAATCTGCACGTAAATGAGTAATCAGGAAATTACCAGAGAGATGTCCTGACAGAGCAAGTCAGCTGTAAACTGTTCTTCTATCTTGCAATAGCCGGCCGGAGTGGCCGTGCGGTTCTAGGCGTTACAGTCTGGAGCCGAGCGACCGCTACGGTCGCAGGTTCGAATCCTGCCTCGGGCATGGATGTGTGTGATGTCCTTAGGTTAGCTACGTTTAATTAGTTCTAAGTTCTAGGCGACTGATGACCTCAGAAGTTAATTCGCACAGAGCTCAGAGCCCTTATCTCGCAATATCTACGAGGGTTCAGCCGATAAGGCGAACAGATTTCATATCCTGAAATATATCGCAGGCAGCGAATGCGACCCAGTGACATCGCGATCAGGTCTTTTGCCTAATGATACGATATGGCAAGCTCACATAAAACGCAACAAAAAGGGGAAATTTAAACAAAAGGAACATAATTCAAAACTAACATAATTCAAAACTAAAGACGTACTTGAAGCTGTTACGTACATAGTACAAAATGTCCATATGTATTAAACCCATTTTATAGATCTGATTTGTGCAAGGGCAAATAACCGTGTCTTTTAGAATGAGATTTTCACTATGCAGCGGAGGGTCCGCTGATATGAAACTTCCTGGCAGATTAAAACTGTGTGCCAGACCGAAACTCGAACTGTGAGGATAGGGCGTGAGTCGTGCTTTGGTCGCTCAGATGGTAGAGCACTCGCCGGCGAAAGGCAAAGGTCCCGAGTTCTAGTCTCGGTCTGGCACACAGTTTTAATGTGCCAGGAAGTTTCATATCAGCGCACACTCCGCTGCAGAGTGAAAATCTCATTCTGGAAACATCCCCCAGGCTGTGGCTAAGCCATGTCTCCGCAATATCCTTTCTTTCAGGAGTGCTAGTTCTGCAAGGTTTGCACGAGAGCTTCTGTAAAGTTTGGAAGGTAGGAGACGAGGTACTGGCAGAAGTGGAGCTGTGAGGAGGGGGCTTGAGTCGTGCTTGGGTATCTCAGACGGTAGAGCACTTGCCCGCGAAAGACAAAGGTCCCGTGTTCGAGTCTCGATCCGGCACACAGTTTTAATCTGCCAGGAAGTTTCATCTGTGTCTTTTGTTGTTTGCCTGACAACCTCCAGATATTTAGTATGTGTGTTGCATTTGCGTAATCTCACTGTGCGGTTACCAACTTATCTTACTTGCAGGAAATCTTTTTCAAGACAAGAAGTTGTAAGTCACTTCTATTTACAGGTGTCTATCACAGCGATGGATTCAGATCACTACATGTTCTGAATGATCAGAAATGTGAACAAAGACGCGATACCTTGCATGTGAAACCTTCACGTAAAAATACACTCAAAGATACATCTTTATTCAACATGGCCTCTATCATAGTTCCCAGTCACATGAAAGGTTTGTGGATAGTTGCATCCTCACCATTACACCGTCATTTTCTAGTCGTATGTGTTCATATTTACATTCGATAAATGTGTGTCAAATTGTCTGCTACAGCATGCTTTACCGGGCGACGAGTTTCGCCTGGCTGAGCGTGGTGCAACAGAACCCAGTTCCGCAGCCTAACGTTCTCGACTTGCAGTAACTTGCGCTCCTACATCTTGGTCTTAGGAAAGATACATCGCTCCAGCAGAAAGAGGCGACGCGTGGCTGAATGTCTGTGACCGAGCAAGTGACTTTCGCAGAACTTCGAGCAATTCTTCTGCAAAATTGTCATCTTTCAGTGTTTGTTGACTGTCACAACAATGTTCATGATTCAATGAGTGGAGTACAATGGCCTGCAGCCAGGGCCGTGAAGACGTCTGAAGAGGTAGCTGGAGTAAAAATAGCGGCTCTGTCTTCACAATGCGACTTTAATGGCACGATCATATGCTGACCGCATACCTGTGCAGTGTTCTAAGTAAATGTTTTTTGCGGTGGTAGCGCAAGTACTTTGTTTTGCACAGTGGCACAGGTAATACAGCAATTTAAGTATGTGCGGCAGACAAGAACTCGAACCTAAGCAATATTACTTAACAAGAAACTCACTTCTCTTTGAGAATAAGCTTCTGCTCGCTATGCTACTCCTGTTAGCATCGAACTATCTTTTCTCTACTTGCAATTTCAATACCATTTGTCGATATTAAGGTCAAAAGATGATACAAATGGCGACGTGCGAAGGCGTTAAAACATACATTAGGCTGGCGGTCTTATTCCTTTATGAAATATTCGAAAATCGAGTGTCGATGGAGTGATGTTTTGATGAATCTGTACAAGGAGATCCATGCCGCCTGAGATGGTGAAAGTGTGTGACCCTTATGGGATAATATAGCCTTAGCCAGGCACCCAGTATATGTTGTGGGACGACCATGTAGAAATATGCCAAGTAACGCACTAATCAAAGAGACCTGACGAATCGTTGACTCAAAAGGGCATAGATTTTGCTGACCATATTGTCGTGTGACGTACCATGTAATATTGCTGATTAACCATAACTCTTGTAACCTATTCACCGAGAAGGGTTGATGCCTTTTAAGGAAAACGAAAGGGTCATTTTGAAAATCAGTGCAATGTAGACGGAAAGAAAAGAATGTATCGTCCAACAACTGATGGTGGATTTATCCGAAAAATAGAATCTCGACTTATGTAAAATAAATACTTTGATTGATGTGAACGGTAATTCAAGTTGGTAAGATGTAGGGACACGACCAGGGACAAAATATTTCAAACACCGGAGAAGATTAATACTCCTAATCTGAGGTGGTGATGATATTTGGTTTGTGGGGCGCTCAACTACGCGGACACCAGCTCCCGTACAAAGTTCCAACTTTTACACAGTCCAATTTTTTTCACAGTCCAATCTAGCCACTGTCACGGAAGATTATGTTGATGATGAGATAATGATGAGGACAACACAAACACCCAGTCCCCCGTAAAGTGACAGGCGTTCCTCCTAGGCCATATGTACACACGTCAACAACTGCTCGGAAGTCGCTCAGTACTCAGATTCTGGTGAGCAAATAACCATCATCGGAGTCACTGCCAGCATGTGACTGACCTGAACGATCCAGCCGTTGTGCGCAGTCAGATCACTGTCATCCCACAAGTTCCGCCATGCCAGCCACCCGGGAAATGATGCCCGTCGATGCCCAAGCGCGGTTACTCGGCGCCAGAAAACCGCTAATTACAGGCACTGAAACTGTCACTATAAGGTCTGCCTGACGATGTTCTGTTTCTCCCAAAGTAATTTCAAAAACTTGAGAAATAATTATTACCGCTAGGGATCAGCAAAGTTCCCGTTTCTTTAATTGTTGAATGTGATAGAAAATTGTCGGAAAATAATATTGTAAAGTGACACGGCAATAAACCCATGATTAAAACCATATTTTTTGTTGAAATGAAAGCAGTATGTGTTATACAATAACTTATTGTCCAAACTTTGTCTTGCTCACCAAAAAGGCCGTCACAATCAATCTTGCAATCTGCGTCCAGGTGACAACGTTGCTTCAGTAAGGTTGCTGTGAAACCACCTGAAAAATATATAACGGTCGCAATAGCAGCTCGTAATTTCCCTCCTGGTCGATTCTCAGTCCACTATCATCCACCCACACCACCATACCGCTATCGTCATCAATGCACTGCAGCCGAATACAGACTACCTCGTCTCCCGCTGCTCTGGTGGTTGTGTTGCCGCAGCTGTCTGTCTGATGCAGCTGATCAAACGTCACGAATTCCTGTCTGTGCCACTTTTGCACCATATTTCTTCAATTATTTGTTGAATCTCTTCCAACCTCCGTCTTACCCTACAGTTTCTCACCCCCTATAGCTCCTTCCTCGGTTAGACGGAAGCTGTTCGCTAATGTCTGAAGACATGTCCTGTAACCCGATCCCCTCTTCTTGTCAGTTTCGTCCACATGTTCCTTTCCTCGCCGATTCTGTACAGAATCCCGTCATTCCTTCCCGTAACAGTCCACTTTATTTTTTTGCATCTTTCCACATCTCAAACGCTTCGATACTCTTCTTTTCTGGTTTTCCACTCTTCTAGTTGTTCGTGGATGCTCACTGCACTGCCGGCGCGAAAGACCTTCCTGTCGTGCGCCAACATCACCATATCATCATTCATAAGCGTACGATGTTGGGGCTCTAAAAGTACATTCTCAGAAATTTGTTCCTCATATTATGGCCGCTGTTTGATACTATTAGTTTTATTTTGGCTAGAATTGCAAGCTTTGCCTATGCTACTGGTCCTCCTTGCTGCACCCGTCTTGTGCTATTTTGTTTCGACGGTAGTGCTTTGTGTACTATGTGGTCCCCCAATTTTGAGTTTAAGTATATCGCTTATCTCATTTCTGCTACTCTTCATTACTTCATTCCTTCGGTTTACTCCCAACCCATTTTCTGTAATCATTAGACTCGTCATTCCAAATGGTTCAAATGGCTCTGAGCACTATGGGACTTAACATCTGAGGTCATCAGTCCCCTATAACTTACAACTACTTAAACCTAACTAACCTAAGAACATCACACACATCCATGCCCGAGGCAGGATTCGAACCTGCGACCGTAGCAGTCGCGCAGTTCCGGACTGAAGCGCCTAGAACCGCTCGGCCACACCGGCCGGCCTCGTCATTCCATTCAAGATGTCCTGTCTCAACTTCCACTGAGGATAGCAATGTCATCAGCGAATGCGTCGCGCTCATCAGCGAATCTTGAAAGTTTTTCAACGTGAATTTCAATCCTACTGTTGAACATTTCACTTCTTGTCGTCATTTTATGTTCAACGTACAGCTTGAACAGCAGTTGCGAAAGACTACTTTCTAGTCCACGTCCTTTTTTATATTCGTTATTGGTCTACCATTCTTATTGTTCTTCCTTGGTTTTTTGATGTCAGAAGTGTCCATGAGTGTTTTGATGCGGCCCGCCACGAATTCCTCTCCTGTGCCAATCTCTTCACTTTAGAGCAGCACTTGCAACCTACTTCCTCAATTATTTTCTGAATATATTCCAATCTGTCTTCTCCCGCAGCTTTGCCCTCATCAGCTTCACTGATGTCTTAATAGATGTCCTATCATCCTCTCCCTTCTCCTTATCTCTGTTTTCCTCACGCTCCTTTCCTCTCTGATTGCGCGCAGAACCTCCTCATTCCTTACCTTATCAGTCCACTTAATTTTCAACATTCGTCTGTAGCACCACATTTCAAATGCTTCGATTCTCTCGGTTCCGGTTTTCCCGCTGTAAGTGCTTCACTACCATACAATACTGCGCTCCAAACGCACATTCTCAGAAATTTCTTCTTCAACTTAAGGTCTGTGTTTGATACTAGTAGATTTGTCTTGTCAGGAATGCCCTTTTTGGCAGTGCTAGTCTCCTTTTGATACCCGACTTGCTCCGCCCGTCATTGATTATTTTGTTGCCTAGGTACCAGAACTACTTAACTTCATCTACTTAATGACCATCAGTCTCACTGTTCTCATTTCTACTACTTCCGTCTTTTTTCTATTTACTCTCAAACTGACCCCCCCATGAACCATGGACCTTGCCGTTGGTGGGGAGGCTTGCGTGCCTCAGCGATACAGATAGCCGTACCGTAGGTACAACCACAACGGAGGGGTATCTGTTGAGAGGCCAGACAAACGTGTGGTTCCTGAAGAGGGGCAGCAGCCTTTTCAGTAGTTGCAAGGGCAACAGTCTGGATGATTGACTGATCTGGCCTTGTAACAATAACCAAAACGGCCTTGCTGTGCTGGTACTGCGAACGGCTGAAAGCAAGGGGAAACTACGGCCGTAATTTTTCCCGAGGGCATGCAGCTTTACTGTATGATTAAATGATGATGGCGTCCTCTTGGGTAAAATATTCCGGAGGTAAAATAGTCCCCCATTCGGATCTCCGGGCGGGGACTACTCAAGAGGATGTCGTTATCAGGAGAAAGAAAACTGGCGTTCTACGGATCGGAGCGTGGAATGTCAGATCCCTTAATCGGGCAGGTAGGTTAGAAAATTTAAAAAGGGAAATGGATAGGTTAAAGTTAGATATAGTGGGAATTAGTGAAGTTCGGTGGCAGGAGGAACAAGACTTCTGGTCAGGTGACTACAGGGTTATCAACACAAAGTCAAATAGGGGTAATGCAGGAGTAGGTTTAATAATGAATAGGAAAATAGGAATGCGGGTAAGCTACTACAAACAGCATAGTGAACGCATTATTGTGGCCAAGATAGATACGAAGCCCACACCTACTACAGTAGTACAAGTTTATATGCCAACTAGCTCTGCAGATGACGAAGAAATGGAAGAAATGTACGATGAAATAAAAGAAATTATTCAGATAGTGAAGGGAGACGAAAATTTAATAGTCATGGGTGACTGGAATTCGAGTGTAGGAAAAGGGAGAGAAGGAAACGTAGTAGGTGAATATGGATTGGGGCTAAGAAATGAAAGAGGAAGCCGCCTGGTAGAATTTTGCACAGAGCACAACTTAATCATAGCTAACACTTGGTTTAAGAATCATGACAGAAGGTTGTATACATGGAAGAACCCTGGAGATACTAAAAGGTATCAGATAGATTATATAATGGTAAGACAGAGATTTAGGAACCAGGTTTTAAATTGTAAGACATTTCCAGGGGCAGATGTGGACTCTGACCACAATATATTGGTTATGACCTGTAGATTAAAACTGAAGAAACTGCAAAAAGGTGGGAATTTAAGGAGATGGGACCTGGATAAACTGAAAGAACCAGAGGTTGTAGAGAGTTTCAGGGAGAGCATAAGGGAACAATTGACAGGAATGGGGGAAAGAAATACAGTAGAAGAGGAATGGGTAGCTTTGAGGGATGAAGTAGTGAAAGCAGCAGAGGATCAAATAGGTAAAACGACGAGGGCTAGTAGAAATCCTTGGGTAACAGAAGAAATATTGAATTTAATTGATGAAAGGAGAAAATATAAAAATGCAGTAAATGAAGCAGGCAAAAAGGAATACAAACGTCTCAAAAATGAAATCGACAGGAAGTGCAAAATGGCTAAGCAGGGATGGCTAGAGGACAAATGTAAGAATGTAGAGGCTTTTCTCACTAGGGGTAAGATAGATACTGCCTACAGGAAAATTAAAGAGACCTTTGGAGATAAGAGAACCACTTGTATGAACATCAAGAGCTCAGATGGAAACCCAGTTCTAAGCAAAGAAGGGAAAGCAGAAAGGTGGAAGGAGTATATAGAGGGTCTATACAAGGGCGATGTACTTGAAGACAATATTATGGAAATGGAAGAGGATGTAGATGAAGATGAAATGGGAGATACGATACTGCGTGAAGAGTTTGACAGAGCACTGAAAGACCTGTGTCGAAACAAGGCCCCCGGAGTAGACAACATTCCATTGGAACTACTGACGGCCTTGGGAGAGCCAGTCCTGACAAAACTCTACCATCTGGTGAGCAAGATGTATGAAAAAGGTGAAATACCCTCAGACTTCAAGAAGAATATAATAATTCCAATCCCAAAGAAAGCAGGTGTTGACAGATGTGAAAATTACCGGACAATCAGTTTAATAAGCAACAGCTGCAAAATACTAACACGAATTCTTAACAGACGAATGGAAAAACTACTAGAAGCCGGCCTCGGGGAAGATCAGTTTGGATTCCGTAGAAATACTGGAACACGTGAGGCAATACTGACCTTACGACTTATCTTAGAAGAAAGATTAAGGAAAGGCAAACCTACGTTTCTAGCATTTGTAGACTTAGAGAAAGCTTTTGACAATGTTGACTGGAATACTCTCTTTCAAATTCTAAAGGTGGCAGGGGTAAAATACAGGGAGCGAAAGGCTATTTACAATTTGTACAGAAACCAGATGGCAGTTATAAGAGTCGAGGGACATGAAAGGGAAGCAGCGGTTGGGAAGGGAGTGAGACAGGGTTGTAGCCTCTCCCCGATGTTATTCAATCTGTATATTGAGCAAGCAGTAAAGGAAACAAAAGAAAAATTCGGAGTAGGTATTAAAATCCATGGAGAAGAAATAAAAACTTTGAGGTTCGCCGATGACATTGTAATTCTGTCTGAGACAGCAAAGGACTTGGAAGAGCAGTTGAACGGAATGGATGGTGTCTTGAAGGGAGGATATAAGATGAACATCAACAAAAGCAAAACGAGGATAATGGAATGTAGCCGAATTAAGTCGGGTGATGTCGAGGGTATTAGATTAGGAAATGAGACACTTAAAGTAGTAAAGGAGTTTTGCTATTTGGGGAGCAAAATAACTGATGATGGTCGAAGTAGAGAGGATATAAAATGTAGACTGGCAATGGCAAGGAAAGCGTTTCTGAAGAAGAGAAATTTGTTGACATCGAGTATAGATTTAAGTGTCAGGAAGTCATTTCTGAAAGTATTTGTATGGAGTGTAGCCATGTATGGAAGTGAAACATGGACGGTAAATAGTTTGGACAAGAAGAGAATAGAAGCTTTCGAAATGTGGTGCTACAGAAGAATGCTCAAGATTAGATGGGTAGATCACGTAACTAATGAGGAGGTATTGAATAGGATTGGGGAGAAGAGAAGTTTGTGGCACAACTTGACCAGAAGAAGGGATCGGTTGGTAGGACATGTTCTGAGGCATCAAGGGATCACCAATTTAGTATTGGAGGGCAGCGTGGAGGGTAAAAATCGTAGGGGGAGACCAAGAGATGAATACACTAAGCAGATTCAGAAGGATGTAGGTTGCAGTAGGTACTGGGAGATGAAGAAGCTTGCACAGGATAGAGTAGCATGGAGAGCTGCATCAAACCAGTCTCAGGACTGAAGACCACAACAACAACAACACTCAAACTGAATTCTCTACTAATTAAACTGTTCATTCCACTCAGCAGATCGTGTATTCGTTATTCACTTTCACTCAGGATAACAATATCATCAGTGAATCGCATCATTGATATCCATTAACATTGAATTTTAATTCCACTCTTGAACCTTTCTTTTATTTCCATCTTTACTTCCACGATGTACACAGTGAATAGTAGGGGCAGAAAGCTACATCATGGTCTTACACCCTTTTTAACCCGAGCACTTCGTTCTTGGTCGTCCACTTTTATTATTCCCGCTTGGCCCTTGTACATGCTTTACAGTCGCGCGGGGTAGCCACTCGGTCTAAGGCCCCTTGTCACGGTCCGCGCGGCTCCCTCCGTCGGAGATTCGAGTCCTCCCTCGGGCATCGGTATGTGTCGTCCTTAGCGTAAGTAAAAGTTAGATTAAGTAACTCGTAAGCTTACGTACCGATGGCCTCAGCAGTTTGGTCCCATAAGATCTTAAAAAAATTAGATTTACGTATTTTATACTACCAGTCTCTAGCTATCTTACCCCTATTTTTCTCAGAATTTTCGTCATATCGCGCCATTTTACATTGTTGAACGCTTTTTCCACGTCGTAAAATCCTTGATATTTCTTTGGTCTTGCCTTTACATTTCCTGAAGCCGAACTGATAGTCATCTAACACATCCTCAGTTATCTGTTCCATTCTTCTGTATACTATTCTTGTGAGCAACTTGGATGCATGAGCTGTTAAGGTGAGCCGGAGGAGGTCAAATTCAAAAAATTACGATTTTTTTTCTTGCTGCCGAAAATTAATTGGAACACTCCTCTTTGATGTAAACTTTGAATTATTGTTCTACTCGCCCTAGAAGTGGAGTTATTACCAATTTCCCCCACGCCTGCAGAGGAAATGGGCGGCCTCTGAATGCATCTAACACCCTCTCGTGACTTCCTGGCGAACTGCTTGGGATTTTCTCGGCCTGTTAGGCATACAGCGCCTTATGTTACGCATACAGCGAGTGTGCAAGGGTTGGCTACATTGTTTTCTGTGACAAATATTACCCGTATTTCCTTACAGCTTACTCCTATTTTCCTCAGAATTTCGAACATCTCGCTCCATTTAATATTGTCGTACACTTTTGTTCTGGTTACGATGCCACGTTTTAGTAACAGTGTATATAAGAAGAGGAAGAACGTAGGGAAAAGAAAATTAACACTAATAGCAAGTTGTGATACTACAATGAATAAGAGCGCGGAACATCGTCTCTTTGCTGTTTACCGTTTCCAATTAGTTCAGTGTTGCGCCTGTTGTTGGTAGTATTATACTTCTTGTGTAAAGCGGGTAATATGCAGTATGTACAAGAATCAGGAGGGAACAATAAAACCAATTTTTCATGACTTAGCACAGCCAGAATTGTTACACAAATGTCTACACGGAAAGACGCAGAATCCTAATGAGAGCGTAAACAATTTTATTTGGAAAGTGATTCCTAAAAGGTTGTTTGTAAGCATAAAAACACTGCACTTTGGCATTTATGATGCAATAGCAACCTACAGCCAAGGGAACAGTGTGAAGTGTGAAGTTCTGAAGGCATTAGGATTTACAGCTTGGGTGAACACTGTACGAGCACTAAGAAATATTGACAGAGAAAGGATAAGAGGAGTAGAAAGAAGAGAAAGGCGTATGAAGTATGATGGAACAACAGGCCAGAAAAGAAGACAGAAGAGGAAGCTTTTGGAGGATGAAGAAGAAGACCCTGATAATCCATCCTATAGTGCAGGAATGTATTGAGAAACTTTGATAGCCATTTCCCGTAGATTAGAATTTTTCGAATATAAGGAACATTTTCTCAAAATCCACTTAAGCAAGAGAGATGAAATTTTTATACAGCACTCCTAGTGGTCAAACTTACATTGTAACACAGCCGTTTGGCAATATGTTCAGTAGTTTCATTTCAGTTTAATTATAAAGCATTTATATGTAAAAAAAATTTGGGTCATTAATAAAAAAAATAATTGGAAGGAAACTAGAAAAGATACTCCAAAATGCCTCTGTCATAACTGCAATACTAAACCACTCTATATGTAAAAAAAATTCAAATTTTTCTGTTTGGTAGTTTATTCATAAATGTTCCTCGAACTTAGTGATTTTAACATGGGCAGCATAGGCACCTCCGGCTCCCCTTAGGCTGACTGTGCGATAATTCTCACTCTTGCCAGCTCTTGCAGTCTTCGGAACTGTGTGGATGATATTTTTCCGAAAGTTAAACATTCATCACTCCAGCGTGAACAGTCGTTTTGTTGCCATTTCCCCTACTGATGTTAGAAATTCTAATGGATTTATCCATCCCTTCTGCCTTATTTGGTCGGAAGTCCTCCAAAGCTCCCTTAAATTCTGATTCTAATAGTGGATGCCCTATCTCTTCTAAATCGACTCCAATTCTTTCTTTAATCACATCAGAAAAATCTTGCTCCTCATAGAGGTCTTCAATGTACTTTTTCCACCTATCCGCTCCTCTCCTCTTCATTTAACAGTAGAATACCAGTTGCACAATTAATGTTACCACTCTTGCATGTAATTTCACCGAAGGTTGTTTTGACTTTCCCGTATTCTGAGTCATTCCGTCCGACAATCATTTCGTTTTCGATTTCTTCATATTTTTCATGCAATCTTTTCATCTTAGCTTGTATCAACTTCCCATTTATTTCATTTCTCAGCGACTTGTATTTACGTATTATTCTATTTCCCCAAACATTTGTGTTTTTCCGTCCTTCATCGATCTACTGAATTATTTCTTCTGTTACCCATCTTCTTTGCAGTTAACTTCTTTGTACCTATGGTTTTCTTTCCAACTTCTGTGATAGCCCGTTTTAAAGATGCCCATTCCTCTTCCAATTGTACTGCCTTCTGAGCTATTCCTTATTGTCGTATCTATAGCTTTAGAGAACGTCATGGTATCTCATCATTCCTTAGTACTTCCGTATCCCACTTAATTCTACTTAACCAATCTCCTAAACTTCACTCTACTCTTCATCACTACTACATTGTGACCTGAGTCTATATCTGTCTGACCATGATCAAATCAAACTGAAATCTTTCCGTATCACCCGACCTTTTCTGTGTACAGCTCCTGCTCTTGTGATTGTTGAACAGATTATTCCCTATTACTAGTTAAAATTTATTACAGAACTCTATTAGTCTTTCTCCTCTCTCATTCCTTGTCCCAAGTCCATATTCTCGGGTAACCGTTTCTTCTATTCGTTTGCCTGGAAACGCATTTCTGGCCCCGATGATTATTAGATTTTCATCTGCCTTTACTTTCTCTGTCTCCTCATCTTCAGCTCCCGACGTCAGCATGTGTATCTGAATTACCGTTGTCGGTGTTAGCCTGCTATCGATTCTAATAAGAACGACCCTATCACTGAACCGTTCACAGTAACACATTCTCTGCCCTACCTATCTGTTCATAACGAATCCTACTCCCATTATACCATTTGCTGCTGCTGTTGATGTTTCCTTATACTCATAGGACCAGAAAATCTTATTTTCTTTCCATTTCACTTCACTGGGCCCTATTATATCTAGACAGATCCTTAACATTTCTCTCTTCAGCTTTTCTTGCTTCCCTACCGCGTTCAAGCTCCTGGCTTTCCACTTCCCGGATCGCAGAACGTTATCCTTTCGTTGGTTATTCAACCTATTGTCATGGTCACCTTCCTGTTGTCAGTTTTCTCCTGGAGTTCTGAGTGGTTGGTTATTCCGGAATCTTTTGCCGGGATATTTACAGGCCACATATCCTGTGGATACATATTGTGTGTCATAGTTTAAGCGGTGGCGGATTTCTAACCCGAGACTGACGAAGTTTTGATAACCAATCAGAGACGCAACCCCTAGACAACGGATGCAATGGCTCTTGTACGTATTGTATATTACTGTGTGTGTGTGAAATCTTATGGGACTTAACTGCTAAGGTCATCAGTCCCTAAGGTTACACACTACTTAACGCAAATTATCCTAAGGACAAACACACACACCCATGCCCGAGGGACGAATCGAACCTCCGCCGGGACCAGCCGCACAGTCCTTGACTGCAGCGCCCTAGACCACTCGACTAATCCCGCGCGGCTTGTATATTACTCATGTTTCCCTGTAACTCACACCAATTTTTCTGAAAAGTTGCTAAATCTTATACCATTTAATGTCGTCAAACACTTTTCCCGAGTCGACAAATCATACGAAAGTGCCTTGATTTTTCTTAAGCCTTGATTTAGTTAACAATCTAAAAGTTATAACTGCCTCCCTGTACCACTACCTTTCCGAAATCGAAACTGGTTGTCATCTAACATCTGTTAGATGATCCTGCACAGTATAACTTTGAATCTCATGGTTTTAGCATGTCAGCGTATAAAGAGGACTGCACTGATGCTTACTTACATCTTCATCACCATCTCGCGTTGAAGATGGCTTTAAGATTAATGGGAAGTATTGTTGTCCTGAACGCGCGCACTAAAGATAATGGAATGCAATCCTGTATTCTGCTTTGCGTGACAGCGGCGCAGCACCCCAGCTCGGTCTGGAGACACACCTGGATGGCGGCCTTCCCAATTGGCCGACAACAACAGCGCGCGACAAAGGGGGAGCAGGCTCGGCCAGCCAGCGTGTGCGGTGGCTCGGAGCGCGTGCTGTGCCTTGCAGTGCGGGCAGATTCAATTACAGGGATGGCGCGCGCGCGCCGCGACAATCAATCACGGGCGGCTGGGGGAAGGGGGTGGTGCGGCTGGCGGACTGAGGGCGGGAGTGGGAGGGGTAGGGGGTGGCTCCATCCATCACCAGCGCGCTACCAGCAGGCCCGGGGGCGAGAGGGCGCCCAGATGTCGCAGCGTGACGTAGCGCGACAAGACCGGCGTTCACAGCTGCACGCCTGGGGACCGGTACGAGCGTCATCTGCCGTCCACTGGAACAGTACACCTGTTGCTAAACACGCGGTTACCATAGTGTACTGCCTGTATCAAATGTCTTCTCCGCCGGCAAAATCAGACTCTTTTAAACTTGAGACTTTCATCGACGTTACCCACACGCCGTCAACGACCGTTTCGTCCAGCCCTTACAAACAGAGTATCACCAGAATGACATTTTCACTCTGCAGCTGAGTGTCCGCTGATATGAAACTTCCTGGCAGATTAACACTGTGTGCCGGACCGAGACTCGAACTCGGGACCTTTACCTTTCGCGGGCAAGTGCTCTACCAACTGAGCCCCGTCCTTGCAGCTCTACTTCTGCCAATACCTCGTCTCCTACCTTCCAAACTTTATAGAAGCTCTCCTGCGAACCTTACAGAACTAGCACTCCTGAAAGAAAGGATATTGCGAAGACATGGCTTACCCACAGCCTGGGGGATGTTTCCAGGACCTTCTAAATGAGGAATCACGCTTCACAGTCCACGCCGTCGTCGCCGCCGTCGCCTTTTCGTCTCTGCCTTCACCACCTCCGATGATACTCTCCACACAACACAAGTAGTTGTGGTGTCTGCCTTCACTGACCATTGCCACCATTTACGACGACGATAAGACGGCGGCGCGACAATTCCAGATGGCTTCGGCTCCGCTGCAGACCATCACCACTACAGAGTCGACACCAATGATGCCTACAATCGCCGCGGACGAGGTGGCGGGTGCAATTGACGAAGGGGGCAGAACAAATCGACAGCACCAGAAGGTCTTCAGTGGAACTCTACCCGGCATTCACTACCTTAATGCCCTCTCGCTGGACAGAGAGGCTTCAGGAATTCTTTAATTCGTCCTGTCCGATACCATCCAAAAACGTCCGATACCATCCAAATACGTCAGGAGGAACAAATGACTGCACATACCGTCCCATTACATTAATGAACGCGGATTATAAAATCTACGCACGTGTACTAGCAGGGCGCATACGCACAGTCTTACCTGCGGTCCTTCCAACAGAACAGACTGCACGTGGGTGTGCTTTAAGAGAATGTCATGATCTCATCTCGATAGCTGCCGCCTCTTGGCTCCATGCAGCTTTTACAAAAGCCCCCGATCGCTTTTGACATCCGTTCCTCCTCAAAGTCGAGATGAGCATGAGGTTTCACACCATTCTTTGTGGATACCATTCGCCGGTTATTGCTTCCATTACTTCCCGCCATCTCCGTGATCCGAGTCAACGAGACACTTGTTGGACCAGTTTCTATACGCCGCTCTGTGCGTCAAGGATGCCCCATACTCACGCTACTGTATGCCATGGCACTGGAGCCCCTCGCCGCCAATCTTACGACTCGCCTACAAGGTCTCACCATGCATGATCATACCTATGACTGCATGACATACGCAGATGATGTCCTGCTTACATACAGGACGTCCATGACGCCATCCAATGGGTACAGTAGTACGGACATATTTCAGGCAGCATCCTTAATTCCCACAAGTCGATGATGTTGCACGTGGGAGATGTGCTCCAGGTTGTGGCGCCAGCCCCCTTCCCAGGCGACACCACACTTCGTTACTTAGGTATCGACTTTACAGACTCCACACAATGCACCATAGCATTGGCTTACTACCGGCTTTTTCAGTCTGTATGGCACCATGTTCTCCAGGTCCAGCGAACGAGAAGGCCAGAACATTATACCTCCACAACCAATCAGTTCCTCTGGGATCGCCTCATTTAAATTGTTACGCAAATACATTCAAAAGTGTGGCGGTGCTCCATCATGCTGAAACCGTAGCTGGCGCCGAACAACCAAGTGGAACGTTATCTAATGCGTCAAGCAAGATATTGCAAAGAAATGTACGATACAGATGAGCATTCAATGTCTGGCAGTAGGTGATGGCCAAAAGCACTCTTCCCACCATTCGAAACCACAGGTTTATGTCAAAGTGTGCCTTAATACCATGTTGACAGGTGACATGTGAAGTTTGTTCCGACCAATAATGACTATTGTGGAGAATGAAAGTATATTTACAACTGAAGCTAGATTCCTCAGTCCTCATCACGTTAATTACTTTGTATAAAATGCTCGTTAACATCCACACGGTGCAAAAGCCAGTCACAAAAATGTACTCGTTGAAAGCGGTCCACTGTCGTTCAACATTTCGACAACCAATCGTTGAGATGTCTGGAGCTTTCTTGCAATATCACAGGAACATCACCGAGATGACTGGTGAATGGCTTCAGGAATTGTGTCCTGAGGATTACCTGTTTCCCGAAGGAGTCGCTCCAGGCGATGGAAAATATTCTTACTAGTATACGTACGAGTAGCAATGGCAGCTTGGTTATCGGATGCACCCAGCATCAAAAGTGATGTGTCGGCAGCTGGGCCAACACCTTGTAAATAGAGGTGGCTTAAAAGGCACGCGAGACTAACGCAGACGGGCGTGAAGTACTGGAACAGGATACGTAATTAATGCTATGAAGAAAAGAACGGAGTTTCTCATATACTTATCTTTAATTTCTTCTTGTACATCTCTATGGTGAACACAAGTGAGACTCTAATTACAATCACTGTAAGGCTAATGGCGCCTTGCTAGTTCGTAGCCATTAACTTACCTGAAGGCTATTCTGTCTCTCGGCTAATGAGAGAGAAAGGCTTAGTACGTCTAGTCGCTAGCTCTGTCGTCCGTACAACTGGGGCTGAGTTCGAGTCAGTCTCTCGAGACCTGCCTTGTGGTGGCGCTAGGTTTGCGATCACACAGTGGCGACACGCGGGTCCTACATGTACTACAGGACCGCGGCCGATTTAAGCTACCACCTAGGACGTGTGGTGTCTGGCTGTGACACCACAAAAAGCATATAGACGTATTCATCGTTTCTGTACTCCATGGGGAAGCCGCCCTAAATTAACTTGACAGTACCAGTTATAGATGTGCACTGTACAGTTAGTACACACATGCGTGCAGTTTAATATATCCCACAGTCATGTGATAGGGTACTGTCATGTGACAAAATGCTGTCCTACTTATAAACAACTAGTGAACAGACATCTAAAATACAACAGAAAGAAAAGGTAACTGACGAGAATTTAAACAATCGCACCGTTGCTGATATAAGTTTGAAGTCCCAGCAGTCTATTCGTTACCCTACGACGATAGGTATGGTAACGTGGGGTGCTACAACTTCCTCTGTAGATTCCGATGTGCTGTACCATGTGAGTGACAGTGTTGTCAGCGCCTCATTTTCATACATGTATTTTCAAAATTCACCCCATATGATTTTGGTAACAACACTTTTGTCTTCAGTCAGGATGAGGAATCGCATGGCGGCCTTCAAGTGCAGCAACTTTAGTTCACCCTGTATGAACAGGGATTAAAAAAAATATTTAAATAATTAAATATCTCAAAAAAGGTTCAGATGGTATCCCTCATACTTTTTCATCGCCGATTCGGGCTCTACACCAAAAAATATCAAGAGTTTACAAGAAACATTTTTGTACCATTTGTGGTAGAAGGAGCTGCAATCGACAAAATTCATTTTATGCATGATGTATTCGCAGCTGCGAATATGAAGAAACCATCAGCTGTAAAATGGAATGACGACAGTGAAAATTTGTGCCGCACCTGGATTCGAACCAAGACTTCAATCTTATCGTGTGTGGCCGCCTTACCGTTTTCCTGTTTTTTTATTTTTTATTTTTTCTTTGTTTTTTTATTCTTCCATTTTTAAACTCTCTGGTATTCTAAAATAAATGACAGCTTTCTTTACAAAATAAAAAAATAATTTTTGAAAATGTAAATAACCATACTTTTTCGATATCAGGTTTTTTTCAGATCATGTATCATACTAATTTATTTTTATTTTTTTTTATCTTTGTTGAGATCACAATGAACGCCCTCCAGGCGAAAAATAATGATGTGTAATTACCACCAATAACAAACAAAATGTTGCGTACATAGTTCCGCGTAGTCAGCCAGTACATAACTTTCCCAGTAGAGCGCGCCCCGCTAAGCACAACAGCGCAGGCGCAGCGCTCGTCCTCTCTACGAGATGGCGCTGCCATAAAGACGGACCAAATTCTGCTTCCGCCGATCCGCGTATTAATATGTAATGCAGCCAATGAGATTGCTGCTAACGTAGAACCTTTTCTCCTCGCGGATCACACTCGCGCAGTGATACCTGAACGCGCGAGGTATTATAACGAGTGTACAGACCTCCGATTAGTCAGTCTGCATTAGTCTGCATTTGTCTGCACCAGTCTGCATTAGTCTGTACCAGTCTATAGTCAAGTTTCAGTCTGCGGCTAATAAGATAACCATATTCCTGTACATAGCCATGAAGATAAATGAATAGACACTTTGTCAAGTATCAGAGATATGTGAGAATAAGATTAACGTACCAAGACCAACGGAACTTCAGATTGTCAGTGGTAAATAGCATCCAGAATCAAGTTAAGTAATGTTTATGCTTATTATTATTTTAATAAATGTGTGCGAAAATTAAGTTCTGTTTAAAGTTGGTCACCGTCAATCTGCTACTCTAAGCGTGCAAGTGGCATTTCTATCGGCTGACCTAATGGCAGAAGATAAACACGCCAGGATAAGACCACGAGATATATTGCTGACACTCGCCTACTTCGTCAGAACGACAAGTCAAATAATCTGATGGTGTGTGTACCGAAGGTCTTACAGTACGCACACCACACAAAATAAAAAGGGAATTGAAAGAAATCAAAGAAAACGCCCTCCTGGCAAAACATACAAAATGGCATCCGCATCCCGCGAACTTGTTGGTAGACACCCATTGAATACCAAGGCAGTCAGGGATGTTCCACGCACGTCTCCACGAAGAATATTGCGTTTTGCCGGTACATTGGTATAGGGGTTGAGGTGTAGTGGGTATGGAGATTATGGTGCTGGCCGGTGGTGGCTACGAAAACACAGCTGGAAGAGAAGACACTTGTGCTATGACATGTGCTGTGAGCTACAGACACGCTACCTCATGTGTGCGGCATGGCCCTGCTTACAGCTGCAGAAGCTGGCTGCCAGCGGCGTGGCTGGCTGTGATGTCTCCTTCCGGCAATTCTGACACTTGTTTAGCCCGCTCAGCAATTCATGCCCCAGTTTGTACAGTGTGGCGAAATGTGTCACGTGCCAGCAGCGCGCTCGGCTGCAACAACTCTCGTGGAGAGCTTCAGGCGCCAGAAGGAGATCACGCCTCTGTGGATGACAGTGACGGGATCTGGAGTGTTCGCCCTGATGATGGTGTGCAGATGGCCGCACTGCCCCATACACGAAGCACTGCCCTCTAAGAAAGAAAGCCTGAAAGCGGCTCGTTCATCACAGCACCAATTCCCCAGATAGTGGCTTTAGTACTGCGAACAGGTCTGGCGGAGATGGTGAGCCTGCCATCGTTGTGGATGCTGTCAGCCTGATCATATCTCCCCCACAATCAACTAGATATGGATAATGGAACGTCTGATATGCCTATGCAGTGCTTCAAGTCACGTACACATCAACATCTCCGTGGCTCAAGGATGTGCTAAACCCCTGGCCTGCCCACAGCTGTGCTCCACTTCCGCTACATAGCTAGGATTATGAGATGCGGTCTAGCCCACCTCATGGTGGCTAAAGGGCGATGTTGATGAAATCGGGGCATACCAATCCCTCAGTGCCCATCTGCTGTCAATGGCTTTTAAACAGCCGCAGCAGGACTGTTATCCCCCTGTAGTGCACAAAAAATAGCGCCACCACTGAAGACCTCTCCTTCAGGGAAGAGATAGCCATGACGTCTCAACCCATGACCAGTCTGCAACAAAAAACTCCACATAAATTGGCACAAAACACTTTACTAACACTCCTCCTTAATACCATTTAACTTGAACCCCAAGGTTCAGATGCCTTACAGTCACTTCACAGTTCTGTCTCAGTGGCTCCTTTTTTCCAACCATTCTCGTGCATTCTTGCACATAATTATTTTTTCGAACTTACACTCTCATTAGTATCTATCAAATATGCATTAAAAATCTTAGAAACATACCACATCATTTCTCAACAACAATGCTCATTCAAGCAATCAATTTAGATACTGGAATAGACATAACTTATTATTTTGAATGACACCTAATTTTTATACTCCAACCCGTAGTCTACGTACGGATAATTAGTCTAGTCGTATTTGATACACTGGAGAGACACAATGACGAGCAACACTTCGTCTAATGTGGATGAAGGGTGCACAAAACAGAGTCAAAAATAACACGCTGCCTGTTACTGAGACACTCGTGGTCACGACTGTAGACTGTTGCTCCTCGCGGTATTGCTGCACATGTTAAACCATTCTCTCTCTCGAAATTCGTTTAAATCTCGCGTCAACCGATTAAAGGAAAGAATTAGGTCAGGGTCTAATGTTTCATGCAGAAGTTCACTTTTTGCATTGGGGGCAACTTAGGACCTCTTTTGGACATTGCAACTGTGGCTGCATAATCTTTAACTTGGTCTCTCCTCTAAAGTGGCTGACTGTTATGTCGCATATTGTTCCGTTAATCATTAACCCGCTGCCATGTAACCCCTGCAAGCCTACCTGGCTCGTTAGCAGCTGTTAGCTAATACCAGTACGCTGTTATCTACGGAATAAACCCAGTGCAGCTCTGCTTGTAGGAAGCAGGGTTGTAGCTGTAAGATGCCACACAGACAATCATGGCCATTCGTCTTGCCTAGGTACAATTGAATTTCCCATCCATCTGCGCCACCCTGGGTTACCTGGTAATGCAGATTGTAAACCTTTCCCTCTGACAGGGCTGGAGTTCAAGCAATGACATCATTGAGTATCTACCTCGATCCTTTGTTGTAACCTGAACGAACTTCTTTAAGGTCTCCAGCTAAAGAGATAAGGGTAGCTGCTAGTACTTTAACCATGTTTGACCATTGGTAACTGGAAATTGAATCAATGCCTAAAGGCCTGCTTGACCTGTCTTAGCGTCAACTGTTGATATGTGTTAGTACAAGGGTAAATTCTGCTTGCTGGGCTCTGCAATCAGTTCCAACTCCGGCGGAAACTCCCTGCGTTCCTGAGTAAGCTTTACAGGAATGGATCTGATGCTAACAATGCTGGACTCAGCTGTTCGTGCACAGCATGGAGAATGGCTTCTTGTCAACCTGACACCACTATTCACGAAATCCTTACACTGTAGGCTAACGACTGTATCAGCCATGCGACATCTAACTTCTGTCCAACGCATCCACCTGGGGTCTATAACTCCCAGGTCCTGGTTCATTGAGTCCACTGTCATATTTGAAAACCTCGGTAGTTAACTTCGTAATTTGCGTGTGTTATACAATACTCCTTGCTCCTAACCAGAAAACTACATAGTGTGCCATTCTAAGACTGATTTATTACTTCGTTGCATCTCTCTCTCTCATGATAATATTTAGTTCCAGAATGTCATCAACATCAGTCCCACATTGTTTTCACCCATCCAGCATCTAACTAACACCTCTTGTTGTGACACAAGATATACGGAACTACTTCCATTGTCAGCTGCATCTGCCTCCATAACCACTCATAGGACAACAGACAGCACTCACTCTATGCCTCTTTAAACACATTCTTGCTCTCTGCACCTTGCTGCAACTCCACAAATGTGTATTCCAAACTCCTCACCTGGTTACACTTCATCCATGCGTTCCAGCGTCCGTCAAAGTCACATGATAACCAAATCCTATTTTCTAGTTTAAAGCAGTCTGTGTAGTAACAGTTGTACTTGCAGCATCCCCACTCCATTCTTGGTGAGGAGATAAAGACTCGCCACAACTAGGATCCCCTCACCTTTCTACCCATAGCATGTGGCAACTTAGGAACAGAGAGCTGCGATCATTACCCCTCGAGAATCAGGTAAAGTCTGCCGTGCAGATGACACAGAGAGAAACGCTTAAATACTTAAAAAATATAGACCGAACACAAAACTTCAATACTGCGCTCATGACACACACACAAAAATAGAACGAATCGCCCAAAACATCGTAACTAAATTCTGCCACATAACCACACATTAGCTTCCTGACATACAACACAATATTAAATATGCTTTCTTACTTTCTTGACGTCAGCCCATATGGAATTTCATGCACAGGTCGTACAAGACTTCTCCGCTCACCCTTCTTTCTACTACCCCACACTTTCTTCTTGGTGGATGGCGATACTTGTACCAGGGCATGAGAGTGCCTCAAAACAGTCGCAGGCACCCAGCGTGGGCTAGTATTGTACAAGTCGCTAATTGCATTTTTATGTCAACTAGTGACTGTTTTATTTACTTAATATAATCCCTGGTATCTGGAACAAACTTTTTGGTCTAAACCTTCGGGATCAGTAGTATGAGACACGCACTCGGTTGTACCATTAGCTATCAGATGCCGAGGACTACTGCCCAATCTCTGAAACTGTAACAAATGTCATAGTTGGCATAGTTGGCAAATCCGACATAAAATTCGTCTCTTGGTCCGTGATCATGGCTTCCGGCACACCAAATTTGAGCAACCCACAATCATTAGTGCTCTGTTAGTGTCCTGTTTGCTGTTCTATGGCCTCCACACAAAGCCAGAATATGGTCATGTGATTCTTTCGGAATTTGTTCACTCATCTTATTTGAGCCTGCCATGTGTGACCCAACCTAGTTCTCTTACGTAATAGGCTTCCTTACTACAACTAACTGCAGCTGCATCATATAGAGCTTGCAGTCGGTCTCAGCACACAGCTCTGCTTGCCACTGTGCAAGCCGATGAGCCAGTGCCTATGTTACTCATGTTTATCAGTCTTACGTACATCTTCATATTCGAACGCGGTTTATCTTAACGCCCATTTTGTCAAGATACTGAAAGGGTCCATTAGCGCTAACAACCATTTAAGAGATGCATCATCGTTTACAATCATAAAGTTCTTCCTACAATAATAACACGTAAAATATGTAATCCCATATATAAAACTGAGAATCTATTTTCCTGTTGCGTAGTTCCTCTGTGCTCTATTCAGTTGTGGAGAAGTGTATGCTCCAGGAAATTCTTCACTGTTTGACACTGACTTAACATACTCCAGTGCCTGTTTAGAAGAGACACATGAAAGCACAAACTGTTTCTTGTCGTCCAGACAAAGTAACATTGTACTCGATGTCTGTGCTCTCCCCAGTTCCTCAAACGTGTCCTGATATTCAGTGACGGCGTTAGGAGTCCGCGACATCGGCGACCTCTTACGACCTCGCGCCTGTGGGGGCCTCGCAAAAAAGTTGTTGAACCTGTTACAATTTTAGCTGCTTAGTTGTCCGTCTTTATTTATGTACGATTGTAGCAGTATTTATGTAGGGCCGTCTGGCAACATTATGGCAGCTAAGCCTCGTAACAACATGCATCTAAAGTGTACACCTATGGGGCAGCGCGCGAAGCTTACAAGTTTGGGACTGCAGACTGATTCTCGTAGGCAAGTTACATTACACGATTCTGAGCGGGATATATCTGCAGTGAATCAGCGCATGCTTGTTAGACAGCAGTAACGCATGGAACACGAAAGAAACTGTTTTGTTGTAAAGTTGTAAAATTTTATAAAATAAATTATTAAATTGCATACTTGGAGAGGAAGCTGATCGCCATATTAAAGAAAGATGCATGTTAAACGGAAAATACACTTACTTTTCTCTATACCATATTGGTATGCACAGTTTTTCCGAACTGACACTTCTATCCAACAACAAGCAAATGCAACAATGCTCTGTGGAAGAGACAAAACAGGCAGGAGCATTGACTTGACCAGTAATGCCAGTTCTCTGAAACCAATCCTACCAAGTGACACTTCACTCCTTTTCAAGTTATTGAACTGGTACAGGTGAACGGGTTTCTTATCTCTAAAGGTGTGGTTGTACCGATTTCAGCCACACATACTGAAGAAACCCCATACTATTGAAAGTCAGTATACAAATACATTTCTTGGCGTATTTATTTGGCTGCTATCATTCATGACAGAATCAAAAAATATATTGTGCCATGTATGATAATCGCCACATCTATTCACATCATGTCTGGACGACTCAAGAGGCAGAGACATAGGGAGAAAATGGGAATCCGGTGCACCACAAAGAAAAAGAAAGGCTGAGACGATTATATCCAATCAAGATATGAGTTCGAGTATGATGAGTTTTCTTAAGAAAATTTCAGGTTTTACTATTCCGGAGGCCTTCGATGAAGCTATTATTCAAGCGTCTTTATTTTGCAAAACAGAACCAGGTTCAGGGTCGAATAAATCTGCTACTCTTCCTGCACAGCATCAGAGTTGGGTGCAAGTGCTGTGATCCGGGATTGTGAGCCGAATAAAGACATAAAAAGTGATAATCAAGACAGATTCGCAGGTCATGATTCAATTCAAAACGGTCCCCAGTAAAACCTAGAGAAACCTAATGAAAGTTACTCGACAGACGCAAATAAAATACGTTTCACTAAATTTCATTTTACCAGAAAATTGAATAACAGTGAAAAGCAACATCGCAGATGGTTAGCTAACGTCATATCTCACCACAACGTTTATTGCTTTCCATGGCGACTTTTTTCACATTTTCAGACACAGATGGTAAAAGATGGATGTCGTGACTAGAAAGATCTAAGTAGGATGCTGCAAAGGCATGAACAAAGTCAAGGGCACATGTAGTGCATGATTAGACGGAGGAAATTCTGTAAAGGAATCAAATGCGGAAAAAACAATAGATAAGGAAAACGAGAGACTGATTAAGGAATCACAAATGTATTGGTATAACTTGTTTGAAAGATTGACCAATATTATAAAATACATAGCTTCACACAATCTGGTCTTTAGAGGGCATCGAGAATCCCTTAACCTGAACGATAGCGGAAGCAATGGAAATTTTATAGACCTATTTAAACTGTTATTCAGATATGACCTAACACCAAAAGTGCATTTGCAACATATTAACGAAAAGCAACATTGTCAGCATACGACATACAAAATGATTAATTACATTAATGTCCAAATCTGTTATCAACGGAATTATAAACGGAGTCAAACAAGCAAAATATTATGCCTTCATGCTCGGTTGTACCAGCGATTCGAGCCGTGTGAAACAAATGTCAATAACATTGAGGTCTTGTTATTCCTCGACTGGATAAACAGAGGAGCATTTCTTGTGGCCTAGACATCCAGAACTGTCGAGGAGAGGGATATGATAACGGTGCCAATGTAGTTGGCATTAATAAAGGAATTAGAACAAGAATACTCAATATTAATCCACGAGCTTTCTTCACGACGTGCGAATGGCATTGTTGGAATTTGCTTTTGCAAGATACCGCTAACATTTCTGCAACAGCTAAAACGTTTTGCGGTGTCATCAATAAAGTTGATGTGCTTCTTACAAATTCAAGCAAGCGTAGTGATCTTATAAAAGCTAAACTGAAATTGCCAATGGTACATCTGTCTGAATAACGATGGGAAAGTAGAATCATAGCTGTAAAAGCGATATTTTTGCAATTTGATGATATCATCAAAAGTGGGAGTGACCTCAAAAATAGAACTGATGATTCCAAAACTCTTAGCAACTGTGAAGCAGTCTTGAAGGAAATATTAACTTATAAGTAAATTATGATAAGTGAACTTGAAAGTAGCTATTGATACTTTACGGTCATTTCATGACTGGATTCAAGAACTTCGTAACACGGGATTTGAAACAAGCGTTGCAGAAGCTCGATTGTTTGTAGAAAAAAGTATTTACGAAATTGAGTCTCAGTTTTAAAAAAAGAATAGCACAGAAAAAGAATAGCACAGAACAAACTGATGAACCTATACAATCTGCTGAAATGCAGTACTGAATTAACTTTCTGAACACTGTGGTGTCACTGCCAGACACCACACTTGCTAGGTGGTAGCCTTTAAATCGGCCGCGGTCCGTTAGTATACGTCGGACCCGGGTGTCGCCACTGTCAGTGATTGCAGACCGAGCGCCGCCACACGGCAGGTCTAGAGAGACTTCCTAGCACTCGCCCCAGTTGTACAGCCGACTTTGCTAGCGATGGTTCACTGACAAATTACGCTCTCATTTGCCGAGACGATAGTTAGCATAGCCCTCAGCTACGTCATTTGCTACGACCTAGCAAGGCGCCATTATCAATTGCTATTTATCTTGTGATGCATGTACCGTCAGACCGATGTTCACCAATTATGGATTAAAGTTAAGTATTCCAACAGATACGTACTATTTTTGCTAGTCTCATATCCCTGACCTGTTCCAGACCTCATGCCATCCTGCGTGAGCTTAAACGCGTGCCTTTCGGCTACCCGTCATTGTGGATTGGCTGTCTTGCCAGTCCACAACAAACACCATGATAGACGCTATAATAGTCGACACTGAATGTCGATTGAAAGCGCTCAACGAAAATTTTGAACGATTTGGTTTTACTTACGATATGAATTATTTGACATTTTTATCCAACGACGACCTTTGTGCACATGTAATGATTTAAGTATAATACTTCGAGAAGGCGAAAATAGCGACATACACCCTTTCGAAGTTTATGAGGAACTCCTACTTTTAAAATCCTACATACAGAGCTCAATGAAAGATGCAAATCAACTTATTCACTACATATTAGAAAAAATTTGGAAGAAGTATATGCAAATCTTTAAATGACAATCAGAACAATGCTCACAATTCCGGTCAGTACAGCTTCTGCCGAGAGACGTTTCTCAGTTAAAATTGAATAAGACACACTTAAGAAGGACAATGTGACAAGGAAGACTATCTACGTTGTCAGTACTACCAACTGAAGTGGAAATAGCGCCCGGTGCTAACTACGACATAATCTTAAAAACACACAGTGAGGCGAAAAGCAGGAAGTTTCGTTTATTTCAACATGTGTTCGTTTAATGTAATTTTTGTCATTGCAAAAATCCTTGTATGTTACAAAAATAAAATTTGTATATAATTATTATTAGTGTATAATTTAGCTCATTTAATTTAACATTTTCTTCCTGACTGGAAAGTGGGTTGGGCCTCGCAAAGCTTATTCGTTGCCGACGTTCAGTTTCCGCCTAGCGCCGCCAAATTTTAGACAAAACCAAAAACGGTTGTTACTCTTTACTATTCCTAGGAACTGGAAATTCTTGCAGTCTCTGTATCAACGTGGTGTCTGTCCCCTCCATGCTAGTTACGTGCCCGAAATACGTAACTTCTCATTTCTTAGCATCAAATGTGCCGCACATAACCTTTTAAAAACATCTAGTTTCCGTTGTATATGTCTTGTCACGGTCCGCGCGGCTTCCCCCGTCGGAGGTTCTAGTCCCCTCGGGCATGGGTGTGTGTGTGTCGTCCTTAGGGTAAGTTAGTTTAAGTTAGATTAAGTAGTGTGTAAGGTTAGGGACGGATGGATGTCCTCAGCACTTTGGTCCCATAGTTATATGATGGAGGTATACCGTAAATTTCACAGCTTTTTGTCCTTTTAGTACCTCGTCCTATAACCGCTGGCGTATTGCTGGTGCATTTTTTTCCATCCAAAATGACATGCTTTCATACTGATGCCTGGGGACCGAGAATTCTGTCTTGTTCAGTCTTTAGGAAATACCTCTAACTTGCGACACTCCCTTGTCAGAGCTATGGCAGAGAAATACTTACACTGTCCCAAACTGTCGATAGTTCAGCAATAGTAGGTGTAGGGTATGTGTCTGTTACTGTCTTATTGTGAAGATGTCTAGAGTCACAGCAGAACCAATATTTCACCATTTGGTGACGTCTTTGGCACAACCACCATGGAATGTTCCCCATTGTCAACAGCTCTCGTCCGTTATTCCAGCTTCTAATTTTAACCTCCGTCCAAATAGGCCTCGAAAATTCCTACTATACTGACCGGACGCTAATCCCCAGCTGACTGGCGTCATCGGTTTGGGGTATGCACACCTCTCTGTTAGCCATTGTCATTTTTCATTATATGAAGCCGCTGCTACTGAAATGGCACCACAAGGCCAACAATGCATCCGCCTCAGATTGTCACCCACCCATTGCCGATAGTATACTTCAGTGATCTGACTGGAACTGGTGTATCCACTGTGGCGTGGCTGTTGGCATCTGTTAATTGTTGATTACTAAATCTCCATTACCGGCTGTAAATACCAAAGTATACGATATGTTTTACGATGTACGAGTGCTTCATTACCCGTAGGAATTCAGTGTTGTGTCACAGGCTTTGCTGGAAATGGGCCTTGAGGAAACTGTAGTAACAATTTTCCATTTCCACTCTGTATTCCTTTCAGATGCTCTACCCTCTTACTAGATTCAGTTCTAGCGACTGAGTGCGCCTGATTACGTTGCAAACTTTCAGTGTCCAAGTCATCATCATCTAGGATATTCAGTTTAGGTATCAACAATCCCTTGGGCAGCTTTCCTCATCAACGCCAAAATAATCTACATGTAGAGGTATCATTTTCCCGTCACATTCCCCTGTATGTATTCATGCTTCTTCCCACCAAGCAGCCATTTCTCTTAGGAAGCCTTTATTCTCTGCAGAGGTAATTTCATAAATCTTCTAGATTTGCCACCTACTACAAGCCACAGATTGCCATTGTTGAATGTGTCATTTTACGGGCTTCTGAAGACTGCCTATTGCAACGACTGTACTATCTTGCTAATCATCCAACCAAGCTATAATAATACAGGTCATTGCAAGGTTGTTCAACAGTCTTCAGCAAGCTGCCTCTTCAAGCAATGCGATCAAGGTCTTTGTAGACACAGGAATTGAGCCACTAAGTCAGAGATAGTTAGTGATGAAGACTTCACACTATCACTAACAACGGACAATGCAATCAATGAAATTTCATCGGAACCAGGTGCTCTGCTTGGGATATGATCAGACCAAGTTGCAAAATTTGATGCACTACCAGTGCCTTCGTCTAATTGCACATCTGCTCTGCTTTACCTTCGTCACGTCAAGCTGCACCTGTAGGAGGCCCAAGAAAACGAAGAAATATCTTGCCATCTCTACACATAGCCAGCACATCCTCGGGAGTAGCTCTGGAAGAAAGAAAAAGCAAATTGCCAAATGAAAATGCGAACGACAAAAAAACTACAGTCCTAAACGTGTACTTGCATTTAGGCGATGTTTTTTAATGAAACATAAAAAGGATCCTACAACAAACTTCGGCGACTCATCTTCAAACTGATCCATCGTAAGTATGGCGACGGTGATGGCGATTATTTCGGTGAAAGAGACCACGTCCCTTGTGGTGAGGCCGGAAACACATAAATGTGGTATCAATGTTCTAGATGCCAATAGTGGGCTCACGATCTGTGCAAGGGGCTTAAATTACAGGAAAGCAAAGGAGAAATGCTATAATTCTGTTGTAATAAACAGAAATTCATTAATAAAATATCTTTCTTTCCTAAACGAAGCGTTCATTTCGTCATCTTACCCATATCCCAAAGTCTTCTTTCCTTTCCTTTGGGCTATTTCGATGAATGAACCTAAAAATCTTTGCTTTTAAGAAATGTTTAAGACCTTGAATCTGAAAGGGATACATTAAGTAATAGTTTTTCCAAATAAACTATTTAACTTCAAAAGTATAAGCCAGAAAAATCATAATATTCCTTAATTCCACCAACTTAGCTGACTTTCCCCTACTACAGTGTAAACACAGGGTCGGTGTTTGTTCAGATTATAACGACAATTAGCATTCTTCTGTGATCATTTCTACAGCTACAGCTACATCTACATACATACTCCGCAATCCACCATACGGTGCGTAGCGGAGTGTACCTCGTACCACAACTAGCATCTTCTCTCCCTGTTCCACTCCCAAACAGAACGAGGGAAAAATGACTGCCTATATGCCTCTGTACGAGCCCTAATCTCTCTTGTCTTATCTTTGTGGTCTTTCCGCGAAATATAAGTTGGTGGCAGTAAAATTGTACTGCAGTCAGGCTCAAATGCTGGTTCTCTAAATTTCCTCAGTAGCGATTCACGAAAAGAACGCCTCCTTTCCTCCAGAGACTCCCACCCGAGTTCCTGAAGCATTTCCGTAATACTCGCGTGATGATCAAACATACCAGTAACAAATCTGGCAGCCCGCTTCCGAATTGCGTCTATGTCCTCCCTCAATCTGACCTGATAGGGATCCCAAACGCTCGAGGAGTACTCAAGAATAGGTCGTATGAGTGTTTTATAAGCGGTTTCCTTTACAGATGAACCACATCTTCCCAAAATTCTACCAATGTACCGAAGACGACTATCCGCCTTCCCCACAACTGCCATTACATTCTTGTCCCACTTCATATCGCTCTGCAATGTTATGCCCAAATATTTAATCGACGTGACTGTGTCAAGCGCTACACTACTGATGGAGTATTCAAATATTACGGGATTCTTTTTCCTATTCATCTGCATTAATTTACATTTAACTATATTTAGAGTTAGCTGCCATTCTTTACACCAATCACATATCCTGTCCAAGTCATCTTGTATCCTCCTACAGTCACTCAACGATGACACCTTCCCTTACACCACAGCATCATCAGCAAACAGCCGCACATTGCTATCCACCCTATCCAAAAGATCATATATGTAGATAGAAAACAACAGCGGACCTACCACACTTCCCTGGGGCACTCCAGATGATACCCTCACCACCGATGAACACTCACCATCGAGGACAACGTGAGACATGTGGCCAGGGAGATGGCGATATCCATTTGTAACTAACACACATGAGAACACTGCTGACATTCAAATCTCCTTCCCCTCCCTCTTTCTTCCGTGATAAAAAATACCAACAACGGTTTCACTGTATTATTTTTTTGACTTTAAAATAATCACACGCGAATGATGATTACTGCGAGGTATTTGAAACGAACTGTAGTCGCCGCGTGCTGTTCTCTGTCCTGTAAGTTATGTTTTAGAATATCTTTCTACACGATCTGCGTTCGTCTTTTCACTGCATTGAAAGGTTTACTTTTTCTTTTTTTCCCTCTCTCATTTATCGGTTTCCTCACGGTAGTTGTTTTGTTTCGATAAGAAATGCACTTGCTCTGCTTCACCACACTCTCTTCTGGGGTCTTTTGTAACATTTACGGCTAACAGTTAAGGCTAACAGTTAAGGCTCATACATTTGGCTGATGTAGCCTGTTCGGAGAAGCGATGTCGTGAACCAGTCTTTTCCAGATAAGTTTCGTATTGAGCTCCCTCATTAATGTCAGAACGGCCACACTGTGACCAAAGTAACGCTACATATATGAGAAATCGCGAATGACGTTCAGTGCGACTTTACAATATCGGAAGAAACACTGGAACATATTTTGCATGGCTGCCCAAGAAGAAAATCACGGGTATCTGGAAGGACTTTAAAGACGCAACGCTTCCGGCAGTCAAACGTAAATCCAGTTGTGATGGGAACTGGTTACCTGAGCCTCTTTTAGCTACTGTCGGTTCTCCAGCTTTTGTTATTTCCTACACTCACACACACACGCACACACACACAGTGTTTCACATCACCTTAATTTACCTTTTATCAGTTTAAGGTATATACTTGCGAACTATAATTCTATAACCATACGCTAAGGAAAAAAAATAGAAGTTTCCTCACTATTTTTTAGGATTCGAAACTTCTTGTCGTTGTCTTTCAGTTCGTTTAGACGGCAAGTGCATTGCCTTGCATGAGTTTCGTCTACAACATAAGGTTTACTATACATCTGTTCATTAATGCAACAGCATTTCGCCTTCAAAGTTAGTAAACTGTTCGTTTCAGAAACATGTCAATGAATTTCCCGTTGCACATGCAAAAGTACAACCGTCGTTATTAAATTTCCGTACCAGATTGCGGTATCAGTGAACCATGCCTGAATATAACTGAGTCGACAGACAATCAGGGTAAAACTTGTTCAGAAAGTGTAATCGAACATTTAGCATAATTCTGGAAGATGAAAGAAGGCTTTCAAACTCACTATTTATTTCTAGGAAGCTGATGAGATGAATGATGGAAATGATGTTAATTGGCTGAGAATAAAAACTCTAAATCCTAAGACAGAAGAATTATTGTACCAGACAACGGTCCATATGATACAGTTCAAAAAAATTACAGCTCCCACAGGCTTCGCACGATGGTACTATATTGCTATGATTAAGGGCAGTGACAGAATAATTGGCCGAACGAGAGCTACTTGCAATTGTGAAGGAATGTATACCGTTGTCATGATTTTAAAATGAAAGATATTTTCTTGTTTACTGTTCCATACTTTTCAGTGAGAACTAAATTCAGTCGAAATAATATGGAATATAACTAAGAAAAAAATAACCGAACTATTTACTATAACATTAACTACTTCATTTTCCATCGTTGCTAATATTAATTATTCTGTCCTCTGTGTAACTGTTGCCATTGTCTTCTTGAACTATTAAGAACAGCACAAGGGAGACGGAAAATATAAACTAGATTCTTTTTCTGCAGCATTTCCACTCATAAACAGAAAGTATTCCCTATACGGAAAGTTTCTGTAAAGAAAATTAACTTCGTGTTGGCATCTGTTTTAAAAAAAACTTAGCCCAATTAACAACAACCAGACAATATGTTTACTCTCTTCTTAAGTATGTTGTAACAGTCAAGCACAATTTCATAATAATGTAGCATTTGTAAATCTAACTCAAGGTAAAAATATAGTCTCTACTATCCACACGATAAACTTGCTCTTGCACAGAAAGGAGCAAAGTGTGCAGCGTCCTATAACAAAGGGTCTGACAGAGAAAATTTTAACTCTTCTTCTACTCAACACATTTATTTTCGAGTAGGTAGTATGAATTTGGTTGGGCTATATTAAAAAATTTCGTTATGGGTTAAGATTAAGAAATCGAGTTTCGTAAATGGCCAACATGTAGTCACGTTTCCACGTAGAAGATATGTCATATTTATAAAGCTACTGACACGTCCCATGTCATCGCGAGCTGACGCAAATATCATCCACTGAACATGGAAAAAATAATAAATAAAAAACATAAACGTCCTTCTAAGGATGGCTTACACAGTGCAACAATGGACATTCTTCTTTGTGTGCATTCTTTGTAGTCGTCGATGTACTCCATGGACCATCGACTTGGACAACCGTTTCGACATCTGAGAATGAAGCTTAGTAACTAGGATATCAATGTAGTAAAACGTGCAACTGATCGCCTAAGTAGTATATCTGGAGAGATGAATCGCACAAACGTGTGTTATGAGTCTATCGCATCGGCTGCAAAATAGTATTAAGGAAATGGAGACCACAGGTTACTAGTCACTTAACCAACCTCAGTAATGTAACACTGGAAAGATGTCGCTACAGATAATACTCCGCGCGTCTTGCCTTTCACATGCAATGGAGATCAAATGGCGTGGCTATATGCATGTAATTTTGGAGCTTCACGAAAGGAATGCGGAATTTAACAGTATGAACACCTAATAAGGTATGGTAACTAACACGTAAAACTTCAAGTTCTTGTTGCAAGTGTTCACTATTCCGTTTGAATCAGACAGCAGCCGGTCGCTGTTGGTTTAATTTGTCTGCTGCCAATCGTACGATTGTGCACACTCGTCTTACCCCTTTTCCATTTCCATCACTGTCATAACAAGCAAGCAACTGACAGCCTGCTGAGTCTGTCATCCAATTGAGGGAACTTGTCGGCTGTGCAGCGTTCTCTTGTTTGTGTTCCATTACCGCGACTGCAGAGAGCCACTGCAATGTCTACACATGTGAAGATGTAATGTTATTCCATAATGCCTTCACTTTACCTAATGACAATTCAGCCACACATCTTAACATGGTATAGCGGCAAACAGCCAGTGACAACTAATAAAGTGGTCCAGTGCAGGTGTGGGCTGGTATTAGGAATTGCAACCAATACAACATAAAATCACTTTACCTGTTGCTCGAACTTAACTGTTTGTTAGAATTTATGAAAGCTTTTTCACAGACCACTAGCAATCGTAATTTTTGTTAACTTGCTCAAATTATTAAATATTCGAATATACTTCGACATATAACATCATCATTAGATAAAAACGGTGATCCAAAACCAGTTAACAAAAGTACACCTACATATTGAAGTAAAGTTTTCTCTTGGCATGCGTAGTGACCAGGCTGTGGAAAAAAATGTACAACACACGTGAGAGACGGTTTAATACGTTAACTGGTCCTCTGATAACACAAAAATATGCAAAAGCCTACTCAGTTAATATGAAAAGGTTGTCTCTCACTGTGGTATCCACTGTCATCCATTGGGGTGCGTAACTAGCTTTTTCCCTCAGTGTTTACTAACTTACAATCAAGACCACTGTGAAGTAGAAACAAGATGACTTTTCAAACTAAGCTTCGTCCATTTTCATTATCAATGTTCTAACATGTGTGAGACTGGTTCTCATCTATCTTTCTACCACACTTGCACAAGGACGCTCTCTGAGTGTTTTAGGTATTTGGTGTTGAGCGTACGGCCTGCAAGGTACGAAGATACCATCTCATGCATGCAGAGTTCACAAGAGTGCAGCGGTACAGTCAGTGGTGTAATCAGACAATGATCGTAATGTCAGTTCCACTACACTCCCTGTAAAGGAAACGTTATTGATAACAGAAATTACTGTATGGGTTCAGGTGTAACTATATGTTAGCAAAATATGAACATCTTTGATTTTTGTTATTAAGGTTTAATATTACTCTATGTGTGACTTCGTGACATAGCAATGTTAGCAAAATTACGTACAGGATGGTAAAACATTGATATTGGTGTGAGTGGCAGGGATTTGCTATTCTGTCATTCTGCGCAACGGATTAATCTGAGATGTACCCTTTACCCTGTGGCTCCTGCAAGATGCAATTTCCACCCCCACACTACTACAGAAGTCAGACAGACGCTCCTAACGTTCTAAAGAGAAATGCCTGAAAAATTTTCAGCAATAAATATCTTCTGGAGGTGTCCGCTGTAAGGAAATGACACAAAAATTCACAAAATTTCTTACATAACTAGTGGGATACTTGGGTACTGGAGTAGTGCTAGTTAGTGCAAGAAAAACATGAAACTAATGAAAATTACTATTTATTTTGTTAAAATTCTGAGAAATCACAATGTTTAATGAGAAAAAAAAATTATGTAAAAAATGAATGGATGACAATGGCTTTAAATACTTTTGTTATTTACTCTTTCAGTACGAACTTTGTTGTAGAACCCCCTTTTTTTACATGTGGTGATAAAAATTCATTTAGACAGAATTAAGCACATTTAAAATTACGTGAACCTTAGCAACCCTCTCATGCTGATAAATTCAAACTAACTGATTAATAACATTTATGACTTTGAAAATTATTTACATTAAATTTTTTTTACGTATTTCGGCCTTGGCACATATTTTCTAGATGCAGTGGGTTTTTAAATATTCACAGAATTCTTTCCCGGCGTTAGCAATGGAACACAACACTGTCTCTGTTAGCATAAAATGGTTAAATATTGCCAAGCCGACCTCAACGTTTTATTATCATTGACAAAACACGCTTCACTATACGTTTGAGTTATTTGCTTTAGAAATTGAAAGAACCAACAGATTAACAACTTCAACGTTAATTATCCGCCTATGAATGCACAAATGTAAAACCAGTAATAAATTCAGTCAGCCTCAGGATCGCTGTAAAAGAAAAATATTTCGTAATTCACTGCTAATTTTACCTGTTCCCAATTTACGGGTTTGGTTAATTTTATAGCGGAACAATTTTCTAAATGTGCCGCCGCTGCAAATCGTTCGGTCGCGGCACAGCCCAGCAACACCAACGATAATCGCTAAAAATGCTGAAAATTCTTTAAAGAAATATTATAGATGACATGGGCAAGCTAATTTACATTAGTAATACACAATTTTGATAAATTATAATGTATTTAGACCATAACAATAATTAAAATTACACACCTTTATAATTTCTCCTCTAATGGCGGCTAAAGATAGATACAGACAAAAGAAGTCTACTCATTCATATAATGCTACGTCACAGGTTCCTCTCTCTCTCAGCTCTCGAGGAAGACGACAAAGAACGCACACCATGCAGTGCTATTTATATTATTGCTGACCATTAACATCTCTTTGTAATCCTACAACATTATTGTCCTCTGTGGCTATATTTTACATTTTTTTTTCATCGCAGATATTAACATATTTCGTAATCACATTATGAGTATAGAAATATTACAATCATAAATACATCGAGAATATTATTACAGAAAATATTACAATATAACCAACGTCCTTTATACAAAATTAAATAATATTTTTTGTTAAACAATTGCAGTACATACGAATAGCTTCATAGCGGTGTACATAGTACAATTAAATGTCATTTCATTTTATTAATAGTGTGTGTGCTGCCAGGGAACGTTACAAATGGCACCTTTAGTTATGATCTGCACAAGTTATTTCCAGGTTCTTTTCGGAATGTGGAGCTACCTCTTATGGATAGGATTCGCTAATGAAATTTCTATACAGAGTGTAAGATTGTTATTGACTTGGCAGAATGGCTGAGAGCCGCGCCTACTCAACTTGAATAATTATCCGTTAGAATGTTTGCTAGGTACGGTCAAGGTTGTCGTGTGTGAAATGCAGTGAAGTGTACTGTTGGGGAGGAAATATGGGGCTCGCAATAGCTGTAGCGCACAATACCGTAAGCTGCGATGACTGCTGTCTGCGCCGCTCGCTGCTGACAAATAAGATAACTCTCGTTCTATCTGGATTGACCTTCGCCATTCAAACTTCCCCTATGCCTTGATGAAATCAAGGACTCCTATTCGCCCCTAGTCTATTGGCGTCATACACCGATCAGATAACCAGTCCACCGCGATGCCACTAAAAAATTCGCTCGCAGGTGTTCAACTATAACTCTGTCCGTTCACACCGCACAATAAGTGTGGCGGACAACACAGTGAACAACACTTAATCGCAAGGACTCAATATAGAGTCGCACTTCGATTTGATCTTGACAGAGGTGCTCTCCAAGTGAAGTACTAAGGAGAGACTTGTTCCTCACTCTTTGAGTACACGTACGAGCGCGCACGCTCTCGTTACAACGGAACAGGCCCCTCTCCACACCAGTTGTGAAGGGGTATATCTTTCGGTCTCTTCCATTACTCCTTGAGCTCAAGGCGTCAGGAATATCGTCTACCAATCAGCATTGCTCTTCTAAAACGGGAGAATGACGTTTCGCTTAAGGCGACCAATCCAGAAATCAGTAGCATCTGCGTTTGGCGTTTGCTGTCTCCCTGTGAAAACCTCTGAAACTGCGTGCTATGTGTAAAGAATGCATAGGCTGGTCACTCCCACACAATGTAGCGGAATTTACTTTTAAGCCGAACACGGGGTCGTTACTCCTTTCCCTCGGGCAAACGCTGTCCGCTCCACGGGCGGCCACCGGCCGACGTAGATGGGTTGGGACCGGCCTCCTGGCATGCGGTTGCCTCCCTCAAACTATAAACTCCTGTGACCGTCGTGTGTGGAATGTATGTGTGTACGTCAGCCTCGAGTATTTCAACCACAGTGCGCACTTGCGATTTATTAGTTATTTGCATATCGTTTACATGAATTCATACGACATTGACTTTATCTTATCGAGTTTGGGTTCGAATGAAGCGTCTTGATGTGCTGAATATGATTTTGAGGGCGGAATATGTAAGCAACGAAGGTCAGGAGACCACGACGTCTTACACTGGATGTTCACAATTGTAAAGCGAAATTCCTGACTATTATACAGTTCTTTAGGGGTAATATCGCTAGTGAAAATGTGGGTAGATAAAAATACAGACAAATGAAATACAATTGAGGCCAGAGATATCTATTACCCTAGAACGCACAATGAAAATATCCAAACTTGAATGGGGTCAGTAAAGAGCAATCAAAAGGAAGTACAAAATTAAGACTATTCATAACTCTACAGTCCTTTTTGTTAGATCGGACATCTCGCGTTTCTGCTTCAGTGAAGCCCGACAGTTGTGATTATTTTTAACTACAGGCTATGGTTGAATGCACAAAAATCAGGAGAGACAGAGACGACTGCAGATTTGAGTGTCAATTGAATATCACTTGCCGGTGTAGCGCGACTGCGTGTGGTTTACCTTATGCCAGGGCCGGCCAAACGCTGCACAGTGTGCAATTGTGCGGAAGTGCTGCACATGTGCGCGCGTGTGCGACAGCGAGCGACAGCGACATCTGGTATTAGACATGTGTCCTAAATGAACCGCGGCGGCTCCTCTTCCCTGTTTATGTGGTACGAGCAAGAGCGCAACATACCCAATCTCGTTTACCCCTGGTGACCGTAACTTTAACAGTGAAGTACTGAGAAATGGCAGGTACTGTGAAAAAGCAAAGAACGGAAGATATATGTTCTCAGTCATTTCGATCAAGCATCGGTGATGAAAATCTCCCGTAACTGCTTGCGTTTGTCAATGAGCCGTGCTTTTGTGCCCGATATTAACTATATCATTTCTCATGACCAGTGATAAACGTGTTTGGATTTATTCCTTTCATAATTAAAAATTATTGTTTACTAAATGTGCATTATTCCCTCATTCTGCTCCATGTTACATTATTATTGTTGTACACTTACATTTAGGGTCTTTTTTTTTTAATGTGTGAAGGGCTACGCTCAGCTGAAGTCGATAAAACATAACAAGATGTCAGACAGAACTGATGAAAGATATAGCAATAATGGTACAGGTCATCATCGATAGGTCTGCGGTTGTCATTCTGTTCAGAGGTCAGTGAGACAGAAATTATGTGGGTGTAGCTGAGGGCACCGAGAATTAGTTGTAGGAACCCTTACATTGGTTTAATGTTATTTGAAATCATGTTTAATACGCGAAATACCTTCCCATGGTTGGCTTGCAAGCTGTGAAAAGAGCACTAGAATTCGCCGGTACAGAGTACCTCAGCAAGTGGATAAAGCGTCATCTGTGCGTAGAAACATGCACTACATGAACGCTGACGGCTGCGGCGTGCACGCTGTTACCCGGAAGTTGCACATGTGCAGGAGCACCACACGCGTGCAGAATTTCTGGCCGGCCCTGCCTTATGCTGACGTCGGCAGTGGCGGCTGTCGGAGAGAGCTGTGAATCTGAGAATCTATTCTAAACCTCTCTCGAGTGTTAAAACACAAGTCTGATACATTTTCTACATCTTTGGTGAAGCCGAGAATCGTATTTATTGTCTAGTTAAGTTAATTGGCATGGTACACGCTATTGGCTGGAACAGCGTGTACATCATTGCCCTCAAATCGCTCACAAGCGTTAACTGTCAGTGCTCGGTGCGATTCTTTGTACTAGGGGACTTTGCAGTTTAGGTCCTTATGAGTAAAGAGGAGCCTGTGGACAGGTGTTCACATAATGACTCTCGCAATGGCGCGATCGCCTTGCTCAAACACTCGACAAAGAAACCTATTGCTCTGTATGCACTTTGCCTATATCAAGGCTCGTGGCCATACGTTTTCTTCCTGGCCAATCAGGGCATTCGTACTTGTTACATCTCCCACCATTAGAGTTTCTGTAGTCTACCACAGGTGTCGTTTCTTTCGTAGGGCAGAGTTTAACCTCTGCTATGTAATAATGAGATAAACAGCTTTTTCTTCCGTGCAAGTCTTTAACGCAGGTAGCTACAGTGAGTCACAAATGTTTTGAGTTGGATTTCTTCAGACATTTATCTGCAATCTCCGACCATGTTCCTGCAGAAAGGCTTTCCGAAGGGTTGTCGTTGACAGTAGGGACAAGGGCTACTATTGCCAGTGGCCTATGCAGTGGCTGTAGCATCTCATTATGTCAATTAGGTATTCTCCATGGCGAGGTTTCCAGTTGCGCGGGTGGTGTGCCATCGTAAAATTCTCCTTTCCCTCAGAACTGCGTCATTCACCTTGGATTGGTGAAATTACTTGCTTGCATTTACTATTGTAAGTATTAGTGGTTTATATTCACGAAATATCGGTTCGTTTACATGTTTTACGTTGCCTATCAATAAAATTCGTACGTTTTCACATAACCATGTCATGTGAAATACCGAGTTAACCGGAATTATTCCAGGAATTCAATGTAAGGTATGTTATTTGTCTGACACCTTACGATGTAAATTCCTGGTGTTATCTGTCGCTATGGAAAGTCTCCCGCACAGTTTGGCAAAGCATCTCTAAATTTAGTAAGAACCACATTTTCGACAGAGAAAATATTATTTTATGTTGCTGTTACTAATGACAAACATTACCAGCATAAGCGGCGTTTCAGAAAAGGTGTCTTTCACTGTAATATGCAAGGTACAGTTTGAAAGGAATATTAATATAAAGAAGTAAAGATGGGAAATACTCCTCTTTCTGCTGAGTAATGGACGTAGATCGTAACTGTTTATTTATTTTCAATAAAGCTATAACAATGAGTTTTAATCTTTTAAAAAATAACCTTTCTTTTCTATTATGAATTCGATTCATTTAAACCAACTGTGTAAAAATCGATTTAATTTCTGTCAATTTCGATTAAGTATCTCAAAACGTTCAAACTGGATGCGACATGCTGTACATAATTGAAGAGTGGAAACATCAAAGGTTCAAAGTGCCAAATCTCACATTTTTTAAACAATAATGTACCTTTCTATGTATATAAATTATTTGTAACCCTTATATTGAGAATTTATACTGCTCACGTAACTACTGCAAAACATAATCAAATAAAATACGAAGTAAATAATTTATTAAGAAGTATTAAGAAGTGACCTAGCAAATTTTATTGGTAAAGGTCACAGCTGTTTCTTATTTTTCTACTATTCTGTTTCTCTGTTACTAGTCTAAAGTGCCCCCATCATTATTGAAAGAGGCAATCGCTTGTAACTTTACATTTGGGCATTAGTCCTTTTCTTTATCACTGCTGTACCATTGTATGCTAAGCTTTAGCGATTTACGTGCAGTTTTGATGCGACAAATCCAGTGTGCAAATACATCTTGCACTAAAGAACCTCGATTACCTTCGCCACTTGAAACCAATACGTGCTTTTTCTTTAAGATTAAACGATAGCTGAAATCTCTTAAAAACAGTTCCACAGAACTGTCATGTGATTTAGTGACATCTGGTATATGCACCGAGAAGTGAGTGTCGCTTGCAGAAAGATGTTAATGGGATGATGAATGTGAAAAACAGCATGAAACATCGTTTGAGGACTATGTCATATTCAGTTTCTATTCAACTGGCGGTCCAGTTTTGTCACTTCAGATTTTTACAAAGATAAATTTACCGAAAGAACTGCAGAGCTACGTTTTCATCCAGTGACATTGATTTCTTTGAGACCAGTCAAATGTTGGTTTACGTTTATTTAAATATATAAGCTTTGAGGGTAGTTAAATACTACTAACTTTCGCCTAAATGTGCAGTAGAATGTACATTACTCGCGTCAGTGCTAGAAACGTATCTGGATGTGCGATATTCTGTGGGTCGAACACGTTCCAAAGTGATTAGAATTTAATTCCCGTAGGTGATGAATGGACGACTATTAGCATCGAGAGGCACACTAATAGCGGCGCCATTACCATAACAATGCAAATACCGCACCGCTCCAACCAAGCTCAGATTATCACTCGCGGCCCGTCTCGTTGCTACACGGCGCTCTAGTTGGAAACGTGCTCCGGCACTGGAACGGTTACGGCCGGATGACGTAACGGCTTTATACGGTTACGACACGTGCTGCGATGAATTAATGATGGGGTATGAACGATAGAAGAGGTAGGTACCCAGTTGGTAGTCCACTGTAGTAGAAGAAAGTATTGGGTAGTGGATGAATGATAGTAATTACAAAACGACAAAGCTGCCACATTTTTCCCCTGAATGGTTGAGTTCTAATAGTTTCACAACATCGGAATACATGTCAAATATGAATAGTAAAGGTAAATCCTAAGTTAATGAAACACATGTAAAACCAAATAAATGTTGCGAGTGATCAACCCTTTCCATTGATTCTTCTTTAACGGTATCCTGTTTGCTTTTCATTTCTGATCTTTTTTAGGACTGCGTTGTCACTATTAGACTTATATGCAGTTCTCTGTCACCACATATGCGTCGATCTATCACATCCAGTTAAATGCTAGTTTATTTCCTCTTTCAGTAACGCCACGTATTCATATTTTAAATCAGGTACAGAAGTGCTCTGTCTCAGCTTTCAATAACAGCTATTATCTTTTATTAAAATGATATGTAAAATTCAAAATTTATAATACAGGGTGATTCAAAAAGAATACCACAACTTTAGGAATTTAAAACTCTGCAACGACAAAAGGCAGAGCTAAGCACTATCTGTCGGCGAATTAAGGGAGCTATAAAGTTTCATTTATTTGTACATTTGTTCGCTTGAGGCGCTGTTGACTAGGCGTCAGCGTCAATTGATGCTAAGATGGCGACCGCTCAACAGAAAGCTTTTTGTGTTACTGAGTACGGCAGAAGTGAATCGACGACAGTTGTTCAGCGTGCATTTCGAACGAAGTATGGTGTTAAACCTCCTGATAGGTGGTGTATTAAACGTTGGTATAAATCTGAACGTCAACTACCCGAGGCGATGGATCGGCCGCCAGGGAGCCCGTGACAGAATACTTCATCACTGGCCTCCAAGAAGCCCTGATCTTACCCCCTGCGAGTTTTTCTTATGGGGGTATGTTAAGGATATGGTGTTTCGGCCACCTCTCCCAGCCACCATTGATGATTTGAAACGAGAAATAACCGCAGCTATCCAAACTGTTACGCCTGATATGCTACAGAGAGTGTGGAACGAGTTGGAGTATCGGGTTGATATTGCTCGAGTGTCTGGAGGGGGCCATATTGAACATCTCTGAACTTGTTTTTGAGTGAAAAAAAACTTTTTAAGTACTCTTTGTAATGATGTATAACAGAAGGTTATATTATGTTTCTTTCATGAAATACACATTTTTGAAGTTGTGGTATTCTTTTTGAATCACCCTGTACTATTATGTGGCAAAATATCTGTTTATTTTGTGACTTGTCAAAAGTACTGGACGTTGTGGCTCACTGTATTCACCTAGAGAAATATAATGGTGTACTACATCTGATTTTCCTTCTAACTAAACGGATGCAGAGTGTCGCTTTAATGTGCATATGGAGTGTGCACAACGTTGCATCCTCTCAGAAATGAAGAATAGTAACTGCATATTTATCACAGGAGTCGATATTAGATCCACTCTTATTATTGTTATATACAAACGGTATGCCATCATATACACAAGAAGAAGTATCAATTCTGGTTGTTGATGATGCTACGAATACAAAGAAGTTTACTGGAGACACTTCAACACATAAACATATAAATAAATTTTTCTTGAAAATAGATGACCTTTTATTATAAAATAAACCGTCACTGAGCTTAGAGAAAATACGTTACATGGAATTCAATGCTGCACAAAGCCTGATCACACCGTGCATTAGCGTAAACCAATAAACGAAAGCAAACATTCTAACTTCGTAGCTGTACCTACTGACGGGAATCTTACCTCAAACCGACATGTAAGATACTTTACATGTCTGCACACTGCAACTTTAGCGTATCGGATAATATCGCATTTTGCAGTTACTAATGTCCAACATGTGACTTACTTCTTCTACTTTCATTCACTGAAGTTTTATGCCATCATATTCTGGAATAGTTCGTCGTTCAAGAAAACAGTGTTTGTTGCGCGGAAGCATGTAATGTGTATAATTTGTGTTCCACACTATAAGTTCTTGTAGACAAATGTTTAAACAGTTGGGTGTAATGACAAGTGGCTCACCTCACATTTGTTCCGTTATGAAGTTCGTTGCCATCTATCTATTACATTTCGAAAACAACATTAACATTCATAAATATCATGCTACAAGAAGAAATGGCTTACATTGTCCCTAAACCAGACTTGTTGCGGTTCGGAAAGAAAATAGGGAAGCCAAAAAACATTTTAGACCACCGACCAACACGAGAGGAAAATTGTGTATGTGTTTTATTTTTTATTTTATTTTTTTTTTTTTTTGGTGGGGTTTAAGGGCGCTCAACTACTGAGGTCATTAGCGCCCAGTCACTGTTGTTAGAGCACAGGGAATCTAGTAAAACTCAAGGGGAGGGGGGGACACCAGAAAGACCTAACAAAGATGTAGATAAAATAAGTAAAAAGGTTAGATGTCTTTGGACAAGCCAGTCAAAGTTATAAAACGCAGAACACGAGCAGCTGCTCGAGCGTCATCAGCTAAAATATCCGGTAAAGTAGATGGCAGGGACAGGACAACACGAGATTGACTAAAGCGGGGACACGACAATAAAACATGACGCACTGTTAATGCCTGACCACAAGGGCACTGCAGGGCTGGGTCACCGGAGAGCAGGTAGCGGTGGCTAAACCGGCAATGCCCAATCCGCAACCTGGTCAGAAGGACCTCCTCTCGCCGAGATGGTCGGGAGGAGGTTGTCCAAGCAGTTGGGAGCGGTTTTACTGCCCGGAGCTTGTTTCCTTGGAGGGATGACCAAGCATCCCACCACAACGACACAAGCCTCTTACAAACATCCCCACGAACGTCAGATGACGGGACACAATGGGAGGCTGGCCGAGGCAGGAGGACTGCAGCATCCGCAGCCTCATTCCCAGGCACTCCTACATGTCCGGGAACCCACAGAAAGCTGACAGGAGAACCATTATCAGCGAAAGAATGGAGGGACTGCTGTATCCGTTGAGCCAAGGGATGGACCGGATAGGGAGCTCCAAGGCTCTGAAGAGCACTGAGTGAGTCAGATCAGAGTACATACGATGAATGGCGGTGGCGGCGGGCATACTGAACGGCCTGATGGAGAGCAAAAAGCTCGGCCGTAAAGCTGGAACATTGGTCGAGGAGCCGGTATTTAAAGGTGGCGGCCCCGACGACAAAGGCACAGCCGACACCATCGACAGTTTTGGAGCCATCGGTATAAATAAAGGTATGACCGTCAAGTCGAGCACGAAGTTCGACAAACCGTGAGCAATACACTGCAGCCGGAGTACCCTCCTTCGGGAGTGAGCTGAGGTCGAGATAAATATGAACCGGAGCCTGGAGCCAAGGTGGTGTCGGGCTCTCACCCTCTCTGAAGGTGGTAGGGAGGGCAAAATCCAATTGTCGAAGCAGGCGACGGAAGCGGACTCCGGGGGGCAGCATGGCAGACACATACAACCCGTACTGACGGTCGAGAGAATCGGCGAAGAAGGACTCGTAAGAGGGGTGGTCGGGCATAGACAACAGCCGGCAGGCATACCGACACAGCAGTACGTCGCGCCGGTAGGTCAATGGTAATTCGGCAGCTTCAGCATAAAGACTCTCGACAGGACTAGTGTAGAAGGCTCCGGTCGCAAGACGTAACCCCCGATGGTGGATGGAGTTGAGACGGCATAAGAGGGATGGCTGAGCAGACGAGTAGACAAAGCTCCCATAATCCAGCTTCGATCGGACTATGGGCCGATACAAGCGAAGCAGGACAGTGCGATCCGCTCCCCAAGATGAACCACTAAGAACTCTGAGGACATTAAGGGAACGTGTACAACGGGCCGCCAAATAAGAGACATGCGGAGACCAACACAGTTTCCTGTCCAACGTGAGCCCTAGAAACTTAGTTGTTTCCACGAATGGGAGAACAACGGGACCGAGATGTAAGGATGGCGGAAGGAACGCTTTATATCGCCAAAAGTTGATACAAACCGTCTTCTCTTCAGAGAACCGGAAGCCATTTGCCACGCTCCATGAGTATAGCTGTCTAGACAACGCTGAAGGCAGCGCTCCAGGAGGCATGTTCTCTGGGCACTGCAGTAGATCGCGAAGTCATCGACAAAGAGAGAGCCTGAGACATTAGGTGGAATGCAATCCACAATTGGATTGATCGCGACGGCAAAAAGGGCTACGCTCAAGACGGAGCCCTGAGGCACTCCGTTCTCCTGGAGGAAGACGTCGGACAATACGGAACCCACACATACCCTAAACTTTCGATCTGTTAAAAAGGAATCAATAAAAAGGGGCAGGCGAACGCGTAGGCCCCACCTGTGCATAGTGCAGAGGATACCTCCTCTCCAACAGGTATCATAAGCCTTCTCCAAATCGAAGAACACGGCTACCGTTTGGCGCCTTCGCAAAAAGTTGTTCATGATGAATGTCACAAGGTCACAAGGTGGTCAACAGCGGAGCGGCGGCGACGAAAGCCGCATTGAACATTGGTAAGTAGCCGTCGAGATTCAAGAATCCAAACTAACCGAGCATGAACCATGTGCTCCATCACCTTACAGACACAGCTTGTAAGAGAAATGGGGCGGTAACTAGAAGGAAGGTGTCTATCCTTCCCGGGTTTGGGTATAGGAACAACGACGGCGTCACGCCAACGCATGGGGACCTGACCTTCGGTCCAGATGCGATTGTAGGTACCAAGAAGGAAGCTTTTTCCCGCCGGAGAAAGGTGTGCCAGCATCTGAACGTGAATGGCATCTGGCCCCGGAGCAGAGGACCGGGACAGTGCAAGCGCACGTTCGAGTTCCCGCATAGTAAAGGGGGCATTATAGGTTTCCAGATTCAAGGAGTGGAAGGAAGGTCGCCGAGCCTCTTCTGCCTCTTTCCTGGGAAGGAACGCAGGGTGGTAATGGGCGGAGCTTGAAACCTCCGCGAAAAACCGGCCGAAGGCGTTAGGCACAGGATCAACGAGGACCTCATTACCTGAGGTGAGGTCAGGCCAGGCCAGGTACCGAGGAGTGGGCCTTAATGCCCGACAGCCGGCGCAGGCCACCCCATACGACAGAAGAGGGAGTAAAACTGTTAAAGGAGCTGGTGAAAGAGGCCCAACAAGCTTTTTTGCTGTCTTTGATGACTCTACGGCATTGCGCTCGGAGTCGTTTGTATCCAATACAATTCGCCAACGTAGGATGGCGACGAAAGGTGCGTAAAGCACGTCGTCGATCACGGATAGCGTTTCTACAAGCCTCGTTCCACCAGGGGACGGAAACGCGACGTGAAGAAGAGGTAGTACGAGGAATGGAACGTTCGGCAGCATTGATGATAACAGCCGTGAGGTATTCGACCTGACTGTCACAACTGAGAAAATCGTGGTCCGGAAAGGTCACCAGCTCGAAGGACGTGGGGATGGGGTGTGGTGCAGGAGACGAACGACACAGGGGAAGTGGTCGCTCGAATAGATGTCAGAAAGGACATACCACTCGAACCGACGGGCAAGAGTGGTAGAACAGATCGAGAGGTCCAAGTGGGAGTAGGTATGAGTAGAGTCCGAGAGGAAAGTCGGGGCGCCAGTATTGAGGCAGACAAGATTGAGATGGTTGAAGACAGAATGCAGGAGAGCCCCAAAGGGGATGATGGGCATTGAAGTCGCCAAACAATAAAAACGGCGGGGGAAGCTGAGCAATCAGGTGCATCATGTCAGCCTGACTAACAGTGGATGACGATGGTGTGTAGATGGTACAAACTGGAAAAGTAAAAGCAGAAAGAGTAATCGGACAGCTATTACTTGGAGTGGGGTGGTCAATGGGATGGGATGGTAATAGACATCGTCCCGAACGAGCAACATGACCCCACCATGAGCTGGGATACCGTCCACAGTGGTGAGGTCATACCGAGGTATAGTGGGTAAACGCAATACGGTCGGGCGCAACTTGGTTTCCTGGAGACCAAGGACGAGCGGACAGTGCAGGCGGAGGAGCAATTGTAATTCTTCCCGATTATATCGAATACCTCTTATGTTCCAATGTAACAAGGCCATCGCTAGTCAAAAAAAGAGGGGGAACGAGACGGGGGAAGAGCTGGTCACCTCGACGGCCGCGGAGGGCCAGGTTTCGAGGGAACAACGCTACAACCGGCGGGAGGCAGATCCTGTACCATCGAGTCGTCGCCAGCTGCGGCCGCTGTCCCTGGTGGTGTAGGACGGGCAGCATCACTTGCCGACAAGAGGCCAGCTGAGCGCCTGGCAGCAGAGCGTCCCGGCGAAACTGAGGACGGCCGGGAGCAGCGACTCACGGATGGAACGTCAGACGAAACGCGCCGGGGTGGAGAGGGGGATAGAGACTTCTTCTTGGGGGCCTTCTTGGAAGTCCGAGGAGGCACAGGGGTGGTGGGCTGGACCCGAAGAAGGTCCGTTTTGGAACGCCAGACCTCGGAAGCTGGGGTCCGGAACGTTTCCCCGATGGACGCCTGAGAAGAGGATCGCTTCTCAGGCGGCGGGGGGGGAAAGAGGAGGAGGAGGCGGGGGCCACGGGGGAGGAGGATTTGGAAGGGAGGGATTTGGGAGGCGGATGCAGAGACCCCGGATGGGGGGAGCAGACGGAGGAGGGACAGGTTAGGGGTGAGGATACCGCGGAAGGAGGGGACACAACTGAGGCAAACAAAGTGGTCAACGGCACCGAGGTGGTGGGGTGCATGTACGTTCATCACGAAGAGGACGTCCACAATCGCCACAAAGGGGCTCAGCCTCACACCGTGACGACATGTGCCCAAAGCGCAAACACCGAAAACAGCGCATAGGAGGCGGGACGTAAGGTCGCACGTTGCACCGGTAGCACATCACCTTTACCTTCTCCGGGAGGTCCCCCTCGAAGGCGAGGATAAAGGCTCCGGTGTCGATGCGTCGGTCTTTGGGGCCGCGCTGGACTCGCCGGACGAAATGCACGCCTCGGCGCTCCAGGTTGGAGGTCCCGATGAAAAATAACCCCCTGCGTCCTATTTAGTGCCAGATGCGGGACAATGGACACTGGGATATCCCCTAGGCGGTCGCACGCGTGGAGCGCCGCCGACTGTGTGGCGGAGGTGGTCTTTATAAGAACGGACCCCGAACGCATCTTACCGAGAGCCTCGATTTCCCCGAAGATGTCCTCAATGTGCTGAACAAAGAACATGGAGGTGGCGAACGTCCCCCCATCGGTTCGAGAACAGACCAAATAGCGGGGGAAGTACTTCGCCCCAAGCCGGCGGGCCTGTCCCTCCTCCCAGGGAGTGGCCAAGGGGGAAAGAGCAGGAGAACCAGGAGACAGTACCTTTCCGTTTGAAAGACTCGGCCGCAGAGCGACCTGATACGTGTTGACGTTTCATCTGCGAAACGTCCGCCCCAATACCACCCACTCCGACCAGGGGCTCTCCCCACGGGCGCCACCCAGCCTCAGCAAGGGCCACCTGGCAGGATGACCGTTGCCGGGAGTCCTGATGCCCCAAGGAGACGGGCATCTACTCCTTGGCCGACGTGGGGCGGGTGCAGCTCAGGTATCGGCAGTACGATCCCTGTGTTGTCATGGGGCTACAACCTAGAGGGTACATGACGACCCCACCACAATGGGCTGGCTACCGTGGTGGATTTCTGGTGCCATGGAAAGTCCATGATCGTAGGTGCAGATGGGGACGCACTATGGGCGTAACTTGTACAACCCATCAGGCGTTGAGGCCCAATTTGAGGAATAGTGGGTATAGTTACAACGCCGTTACAATGCTGAGTGCCAAGGTCTTAGTGCACTGAGGACCAGTGGTACACCACGTAAGGCGTCCTTCCCCAAAAGGCTCGTACTTCTGTAGAATTTTGAAAAATGGAGGTCAAACCCCAAGGGGGACCATCACATGGAAGCCCGAAACGGTTGAAACTCCTTTTAGTCGCCTCTTACGACAGGGACCCGCAGGGGGATGTGTATGTGTGAGAGAGAGAGAGAGAGAGAGAGAGAGATTCAACACAGTTATGTATAAGTAAAGGGCTAAGACAATCACGTAAATGGACAGTATACTGCTTACTTTTCAGGTTCTTAGACGGCAGGTGACCAACATCGTAAAGACTGTGCAATCGGCTGACAATTTCATTTAATTCTTCATATTTGCATTTACTCTGCTGATCATTAAAACTTCCGAGCCAAGAAGTCTCACAAATAATGAAAATTTACTTATTCTACTTACACAACATAGGATGAATATGTAATTACGTTTGTACCTATTTGGGGTTATACGTAGAGAGAAAGTCGGTGCAGAGAGCTACCACCTCCAGCAGTAACTGCAGCTCCAATCTGGCTAAGCATTGTCTCCAACTGAGCCTTGATGATAGATACAGGTGTCTCATTCTTTGATGCTTCAGCCGTACGACAGAGTTCGTCAGACTTGTGGCTGGCTGATGCGGCAACTGACTGCTCTCTCTGACATCTTAAACTGGCCTCCGATCAAGGTTACATGAAGATATATTTACCAAACATAAAAGAAAACAGAAAGCAAATTACCGTTAAAACTAATGTAACAACATATCCACTGGTAAAACGAATAAATTTTGTCAAATTCTTGGTGAATGAGCCACCCAGCCACTTGTAACACGTGACATTCAAACAGTAGCGTATGGAGCATGATAATATTTGCGAATTTCTAACTACAGCGGCACAAGGCTTTTACCAGACCGAAATAAATTGGTTGTAAACAGAAATTTCAGAAGCAAAAGTCTGGAACAATTTTTAGTGAATATTTTAGACGAAAATCGTTCATTGTACTGTAAATCGCTCATGAGGTTACAGGATTTTTGGTTTTGCCGGGTTTTCCGTGGAACAGGCCCGGATGAGAAGGCATAAGTAACAAATATACCCCAGATAGAAAAAGAAATTCAGCCTCATGAGTAGAATACAAAGCGATAACACAAAAGCAAGTGCTGCTTCAAACTGAACGAAGTAACAAACAAAATTTTTCTTTATAACAACACGTTCGCCACCTAACAAACGAGAAGGAAGTGTACTTCGTGACAAGCTTATCCTCAAAATCTATTCCTAGTCAAGAAAAAATCTTGTCCCTACTGAAAATACAGTTCCATATGTAAAAGAGAGCGGAATAGAATAGCATCATATTTATTCACGTTGCAAAGAGAGTTTCTCGACACTGCAGGACGATATAATGATTCAGGTTGAGAGTGCGTACTTCGCGCAGTTTTTGTCTCTACTGGTGTGACAGCAGAAATACAAAGACAGTATATGCGCAGGAATTAAGGGTTTCGTGCACTATTCCTTACGACTAATTAGAACAATGGTAGAAAAATGAAATATTATTCATGTATCAAGGACCCCGGTCTGTCTCGATCGGTCAAGCAAGCAACAGCATACGCAAAGGTGCTGATACGGTATCGTTTACATTTGCGTGGATGCATTTAGGTGAACGTAAATGTCTGAGTACATGATTTTATATAACCTGATCATCATTATAAAACATCAGTAATTAATTAATGAAGTGTAGCAATTGGAAAAAGTCCGAGCCATACTCCGTAGGTAGCGCCCATCGAGTGCAGTAGTAGCCCTTGGGCGGCCTGAGGAAGGCATGTCATCTACAGTTCCTGTCCCTCTGTATCTCCTTCATGTCCGAACAACATAGCTCTGAAACTTCCTGGCAGATTAGAACTGCGTGCCGGACCGAGACTCGAACTCGGGACCTTTGCCTTTCGCGGGCAAGTGCTCTACCAACTGAGCTACCCAAGCACGACTCACGCCCCGTCCTAACAGCTTTACTTCTGCCAGTACCTCGTCTGTCATTCTAGAAACATCGCTCTGTTTCACTCCGAGACGCCTGCACATTTCCCTTGTTGCGAGCCGTTCCTGGCACGAAGTAACAATGCGGACACGATCGAACCGCGGTATTGGCCGTCTGAGAATTGTTGAACTACAGACAACAAGAGCCGTGTACCTTCTTCCCGGTGGAATGACTGGAACTGATCAGCTGCCGGACTCCCTCCGTCTAATAGGCGCTGCTCATGAATGGTTGTTTACATTTTTGGACGGGCTTAGTGACATCTGTAAACATTCAGAGGGATTGTGTCTGTGATACAATATCCACAATCAACATCTATCTTCATGAATTCTGGAAACTGGGGTGATGCAAAACTGTTTTTGATGTTTATAGTAAAACTCGTCTACAACTTTTAGTGTCTCATTTTCTAATCTAATTCCCTGAGCGTCACCTGCATCTACATCTATATGGATACTTTGCAAATCACATTTAAGTGCCTGGCAGAGGGTTCTTGGAACCACCCTTTGAACCGTTCAGCAACTGTATCATCTGAATTGGGAGGTCGATAAAAGGATGCAATTATTATTTTATTGCGGTTGCCAACAATGACCTCCGCCCATACTAACTTCCAGGAAGTATCTACTTCATTTCACAAGTTAAACTACTTCTGACAGCAACAAACACGCCACCGTCAACCGTGTGTAGCCTAGCCTTTCGGAACACCGTTGGGTTCTTCGCAAAAATTTCGCGTGAGCTTACATCCAGCTTTAGCCAGCTTTCAGTGCCTATAACGATTTGAGCATCAGCGCTTTCCATTAGCGCTTGGAGCCCTGGTACTTTCACAACACAGCTATGACATTTTACAACTGTTATACCAATGGTTCCTGTATCTACGTTCTTCCTGTGTTCAGCCTGCACTCTTTGTGACTGAAGCCCTTCTTGTGGGCCGGCCTCTTTGGTCGAGCGGTTCTAGGCGCCTCAGTCCGGAACCACGCGGCTGCTACGGTCGCAGGTTCGAATCCTGCTTCGGGCATGGACGTGTGTGATGTCCTTAGGTTAGTTAGGTTTAAGTAATTCTAAGTCTAGGAGACTGATGACCTCAGATGTTAAGTCCCATAGTGCTTAGAGCCATTTGAACCCTTCTTGTTTTCCCGAGTCCCTCTATCCTGAAAAACCGCCCCGTCCACGCCACATACACCCGGCTACCCGTGTAGGAGCTTCCTGCGTATAGTGGACACCTGACCTATTCAGCGGAACCCAAAACCCAACCATCCTATGGCGCAAGTCGAGGAATCTGCAGCCTACACGGTCGCAGAACCGTCTGAGCTTGATTTAATTCGTCTATATTCCATTATCCTCGTTTTGTTTTTGTTGATGTCCTTTCAAGACACTGTCCATTCCGTTCAATTGCTCTTACAAGTCGTTTGCTGTCATCGGCAAACCTGAAATCTTTTATGTTTTCTCCCTGTACTTTAATTCCTATTCCAAATCTTTTCTTTGATTCCTTTACGGCTTGCTGAATATACAGGCTGAATAACATCGGGGATAGGCTACAACTCTGTTTCACTCACTTTTCAACCACTGCTTCCCTTTCATTCCTCTGCACTGTTATAAGTGCCATCTGCCTTCTGTACAAATGGTAAATAGCCTTTCGCTCCTTTTATTTTACCCCTGCCACCAGCAGAATTTGAAGGAGAGTATTCCGGTCAACATTATCAGAAGCTTTCTCTAACTCTACAAATGCTGTAAATGAAGGTTATCCTTTCTTTAACCTATCTTCTATGAGAAATATTAGGGCCATTTTTGTGTCCCGAGTTCCTACATTTCTCCAGAACCAAACTGATCTTCCCCGATATTGGCTTCTATCTGTCTATATTCCATCCTTCGTCAAAGAATTCGTGTTAATATTGTGCTCGTAAAACAGTAAGATGAGACGTTAAAAAGTAGGATTTCTTTATGAGTATTACCACTGATATGACAAGCAGCATATAAACGGAGGTGATATTCTGTCTGTGTAATACGTGGCACATTATAGATCCATACCTGTGTCCTGTACCGCGGTCTCTCTCTCTCTCTCTCTCTCTCTCTCTCTCTCTCTGACATGTTTTCTCTGTGTCGTCTGTCGCGTCAAGGGAGACCACAATATTGGCCGTTGTGGTGACAGTCCGGCATCTTCAAATCTTCCGTGTTCATACCCGTCTGCCTAAAAAGTAGTATCCTGCAGGGCTGTCCATAAATCCGGTAGAGACCTCTTCTGAACAGCACGTTGCAAGGCATCCCAGGTATGCTCAATAATGTTCATGTCTGGAGAGTTCGATAGCCAGTGGAAGTGTTTAAACCAAGGAGAGTGTTCCTGGAGTCATTCTGAAGCAATTCTGGACGTGCGGGGTGTCGCATTGGTCTGCTAGAATTGCCCAAGTCCGTCCGAACTCATAATGGAAATGAATGGATGTAGGTGATTAGACAGTATGCTTACGTGCGTGTCACCTGGCAGAGGCCTATCGAGACGTTTCAGAGGGCCCATATCACTCCGACAGCACACGCCCCACCCCATTACAAAGCCTCCACCTGCTTCAACAGTTCTTTGCTAACATGCAGTGTCCATGGATTCATGAAGTTATCTCCATACCCGTACACATCCATCCACTCGATACAATTTGAAACGTGACTCGTCCGAGTAGGCAGCATGTTTCCAGTCTTCAACGGTCCAATGACGGTGTTGACGGGCCCAGGCGCGGCGTAAAGCTTTGTGTCATGCAGTCATCAGGGATAAGCGGGTATTTGGCTCCAAAAGCCCATATCAATGATGTTTCGTTGAATGGTTCGCATTCTGACATTTGTTGATTGCCCAGCATTGAAATTTGCAGCAATTTGCGGAAGGGTTACACTTCAGTCACGTTGAATGACTCTGCAGTCGTCGTTGGTCGCGTTTTTGCAGGATCTTTTTCAAGCCGCAGCGATATCGGAGACTTTACGTTTTATCGGATTATTGATATTCACAGTACACTCGTAAAATGATCGTACAGGAAAATCCTCGGAAATGCTGTGTTCCATAGCTCGTGAGCCGACTATAACACCACGTTCAAACTCGCTTAAATCTTGATAACCTACCATCGTAGCAGCAGTAACCGACGTAACAACTACGCCAGATAATTGTCTCATATAGGCGTTACAGACCGCAGCATCGTATTCTGCCGGTTTGAATATCTCTGTTATCGAATACGCATGCCTATACCAGTTTCTTTGGCGCTTCAGAGTAGTAGTTACTAATACGCGATGTGTAAGACATTTCAGTCGGGAGATATTAGTATCAGCACAGTTAATTTACTATTTTTTCTCGTGCTAGTTTTGTGATAAATTATGAGACTGTATGTTTTTTCTGTCACGCGGTATTACAACTAGGCCGAGGTCGACTACTTTTCGTGAGCTGGAAACTGATAAGAGGACCGTTATTCAATCTAATACGTTACGCACTCATTTTAGTGATTCTCTCCTGCCTTTCAAGTTATTAAATACACTATTGGAATACATGTACAGACAGTTTGAGCTTCTGTCACTGATGGGAATTCCGTTCATATGGACGTGGTGTATATCAATTATTTGATCATTTTGCCGTTAATAAGGAGTGTTAATTTAGCATTCCGGTCACTCATTTAATGCACAGCTCAGGTACAACTCTTGTTCATGCATAATACTGAAGCACATGTTGCCGACGCCGTATTGGCGATACCAGCCGCCAATATTCTCTTTTTCAATTCAGTAATTACTATTGGGACAGATACTGAAATACTTGAGTAAGACGCAGTTTCTCCTACGAATTAGCACTGAATATTTCTCTCTATGCACGTTTAATTTTAAAGTTTGGAAGATGCGTTTCGCTGATGATGTTGGGACAGAACTTTGCTGTGGCCGACTTCTGTATCATGTAATCATGCAGTAATTTGTTAACAATGTGGTAGTAAGGCCTTCAACTTTGCGATAGTAAGTGCAGATTTGTTCTTGGACTAGTCTTTATCCAATCACTTTAGTGAAGTATCTTTTATGCTAGATCATTTTCCGATTACAGTATTGTGATTACATGTATGTCACCTGTTTGCAACTAAATGAAACGCAGTTTGTCTTTTGCCATCTGCGTTTCGCTTCTTTTATTTATGAAGCACATTCAGTGGCTGCAATTCATGCTTGTTTTTATATATCGGTGAACATTAACAAAACCGACGAACTGCAGGGACGGATTTCTGACTGGAAATGGAGGAAAAAAGGTTCCATGAACGTGTGTACGGAAATACATCGTTGCCACGGTAGATGGAGTTGAGGAATGAAAGTTCCTCTGACAGCGTGCAATGTGTCTCTTGCGTGTCACAGGCTGTCTGGTTGACGCGGGGTACTGTAAGTAGCAGAATGGTCCGGTATTCATGTCGGGAACAAGCCGAGATGGTGTTTGTGTACGGCCAAGCAAATGGGAACGGTAGAGAGGCAGCTCGGCTGTACCGAAACAAGTACCCACAAAGACACCAACTGATATGTCTGCGTAAGCAGAAGAAACTAACGATCAAAGTCCGAAAACAATTTATTGGACTGTTCAATTGACCTAAACAAATTCTCCAAGTATAACAAAAAATGGCTCTGAACACTATGGGACTTAACTACTGAGGTCATCAGTCCCCTAGAACTTAGAACTAATTAAACCTAACTAACCTAAAGACATCACACACATCCATGCCCGGGGCAGGATTCGAACCTGCAACTGAAGCGGTCACTCGTTTCCAGACTGTAGCGCCTAGAACCGCTCTGCCACCCCGGTCGACAAGTATAAGACCAACACAAAATAATGATCCGTCTTCAGATCACAACTACATACAAGAATAATACAGAAAACAACTTAAATAATTTCCTACTAGTCTCCGACAGAGACTTCTGCGATATACCAAGCCTAATCCAGAGATCAGCGAGAAGATCCAAGCCAGGCTGCCGGGGCGGCAGCTACCCACGCCTGCTGACGGTCGATGAACTGCCGATGTGCGGCCGAGCGCCGGCCTTTATAGCGCTTGATGTGTGAAAATAGTTCCTGGACCTGCAGCAACCTCTTCCTTATGTTTATGTGGGCCGGTAGTGGCCCCTGGTGGCCGCTAGTGTCTTTGCTGTCTTGTTGTTGTTGTTGTGGCCCTTCATCAATATTGCCTCTCTGTTGCGTAGTGCTTCGGTGTGCCTGCGAAGCGGGCAACCCGCAGCTGCAGGCTGTCAGTTTGCTTGCTGATACTCTTGGCGCCGTGATGTCTGGTGGAGAAGGCCACAGCACCAACGACATCACACAACTGTTGAAGTCCTTTTTTGGCGTTTGTGTTACATGGGTCCTTTGACGAATGTGCTGGAATGCGGGAGACTGTGCGTACCCCTATGTGGAAGCTCGATTTGTACAGGATATTGAGCCGAACCCCAGAGTAAGATCCAGCAAGTGGCCTATCAGCACCGTTTAAGCCAAAGTACTTTATGTGTAACCCCGCATGACAACTGCTAGTGAGCCTATCACCTGCAACATATGCAAGGATTATCAGCAGCGGATTTTCCTGTACAGGAAGATTTTGTCGAAGGTTTTTGCACCACCCTACCACAACTGCAGGATTTCTGTCATCTGTCCTCTTTACCAACAAACGAACCTTTACCGGAAATGGTATCATCTGTCTGAATAATTGTGGTCCTTGAGATATATTCATTCGGTCCCTGTACTCCACATGGCTTATTTCCGACATTTTTTCACCCACATTTATTACAGTACTTCACTTGCACTTTTCGTTGTGTGCTCAGCGTATGTGCGTTTACATATGTAGTGTTGCCAACTGTGTGTTTATCTTTCTCTTTTGTTTGTGTTGAGTGTGTAGTTTGATATCTTCATTTGTGTGTGTGTGTGTGTGTGTGTGTGTTTTATGTGTGGGTGTGTTTTTGTTTGTGTGTGTGTGTTTTTGTTTGTGTGTGTGTGTTTGTGTGTGAGTGTGTTTCGTTATGGGTGAAAGTATCATCCATTGTGAGGGTGCTTTTTTTTAATGTGTGAATATGTTGTAAGTAGGCTATTTAGGTTTTAATATTGGTAACGCCACGTAGCGCTCTGTATGAAAATCACTGGCTGTGCTGTGTGCAGTCTGCGGCTGGTTGGCATTGTTGAAATATTCGCTATTGTAGTGTTGGGCAGTTGGATGTGAACAGCGCGTAGCGTTGCGCAGTTGGAGGTGAGCTGCGAGCAGTGGAGGATGTGGGGAGAGAGATGGCGGAGTTTTGAGAGCGGATGATCTGGACGTGTGTCCATCAGAGACAGTAAATTTGTAAGACTGGATGTCATGAACTGATATATATATTATGACTTTTGAACACTAATAAGGTACATACATTGTTTGTTCTCTATCAAAATCTTTCATTTGCTAACTATGCCTACCAGTAGTCAGTGACTTCAGTAGTTAGAATCTTTTATTTAGCTGGCAATATTGGCGCTCGCTGTATTGCAGTAGTTCGAGTAACGAAGATTTTTGTGAGGTAAGTGATTCATGAAAGGCATAGGTTATTGTTAGTGAGGGCAATTCTTTTGTAGGGATTATTGAAAGTCAGATTGCGTTGTGCTAAAAATATTGTGTGTCAGTTTATTGATGATCTGAATAAGTAAAGAGAGAAATGTCTGTGCACGTTCAGTTTTGCTGAGCTGTTTAAAAAATCAAATAACGTAGAGGTTTATCAGCATAGTAATTCATTAATTTTCCAAAGGGGACGTTCCAATGTTATAGATTTATGTGAGAGAGACAAAGAGAGAAAAAGAGAGAGAGATTGGATTCATTAATAACTTACACACACACACGCACGCACGCACCCAGGCACGTGCACACACACAGACACACACACACGCACACACAGACATACACACACACACACACACACACACACACACACACACACACACACACACACACACATGCACACATGCACGAATATCCACTCACATAAACTATAACACATTCACACATTTAATTCATGTAACAGAGCATAGCTTCAATCACCCAGGACAGCCTAACTATTAATGAATAACAGAAATCATAAATTGGTACTCAAGTTACAAGGGTTGCAGTTTTCAGGATCAGCAATATACAGGTTGGACAGAAACGGTCTGAGAAGCATGTAAGGATGCTGCAAAGTAGTTCGTGCTCACAAATAGTTGTTAAGAAAAAAAATTCAATACTTATTGCCGTCTCCGAGTTAATTAGCATGATATTAGCCAGTCAAGCCGTTTCGCTGGCAAATCCAATCGAAACATGTTCCTCATTTGTTTTCCTGAAACTGAACAAGAGAACAAAACAAAAACTGGACATGGGACGGTTGTACGGATCGAACACGAGTCAAAGGCTGAGCAGTCCCTTGTTCTATCATGTACGCTATGAGAACAACTCGCTCTAATAATTGTATCTAGCTGGCCGCTTGAATTTGCTCACGCAGCTGCCTGATTGGCCACCTTCAGTGCTAATTAATTCGGAAACGGTGCAACGTCTCGAATTTTTTTCTCTTAATAATTATTTCTTAGCACAAGCCATCCTGCAGTATCTTTCCATACTTTTCAGTCTGTTTCTGACCACCCTGCATACTGCTGACCATTAGAAGACTCACATGACGGTGTCACGAAAATGCTGAAAAACGTGAATTGGCATGCATTTGTAGACACACGCCAGTTAGTCCGTAAAAGCCTAGTTATGACGTATCAAAAACGAGGATTAAGTGAGAATGTAATTTTCTTTAGCTCCCTACATATCATTGCTGCATGTCGGTGAAGACCAGATTAGGCTAATTGCAGCACGCATCAAAGTATTTAAGCAGCTAATCTTCCTGCTGCCTGTAGCCGATTGCCGTGGGAAGAAATTCACCACTTCAGCATGTATGTATTTAGAAGCAGATCCAAATGGTGAAATGATAACTGACACTGAACTGTCTACATAACAAAAAAATAAATTTTAGTTTACATATTACACTACAACCCGAGACCCAAAGTTGCCCAGGCATGTTTTTATGCCAGTCTTCTATTACTCCATCTCCACCTTCTCCCTTTCTCTGTCCATCTCCTCCACCCCCTCTCTCTGTGTACCTCCTCCATCGTACACTCTCTGTTCAAACACCTGCTGCCCCTCTGTCTGTCCATTGCTCCTCTGCCATCTGTCCATCTGCTCCTTCTTTTTCTGTACTTCTTCCCCCTCCACTCAAAGTTCATCTCACCTTTCCCCCTCTATCTTCTCCTCACACCATCTTAGTTCGTCTCCTTCTCCCTTGTCTCTTTGTCCATCTCCCTCTCCATTCTCTCTCTGTCCATCTCTTCGTCGTTTCTCTCTCTGTTCATCTCTCTTCCCCTTCCCCTATATGTGTCCATCTTTCCTTTCCCCTTCTCTCTCCACCTTATCACCCCGACCACAGTAGAAGGTTCCTGGTTCTCACCCCGCAGTATTTCTTTTGAGAAGGTGGGTAATGTGGGTACAAAGTGTGGTCGAAATCGATCAGGAGTTCAGAAAGAACTTTTCACCGCTTACTTTTTCTTACTTTTCACGTACTTTTTACGTACGCAAATGTTGCATGAACGTATTTCATACGTATCTCTATAGATATTTTACCTGTATCGCTAGCGAACTTCTCCCTGCAGCTTCGTTTACATGCAGCTGAATGTTTGTACAGATACATCTAGTCGTATATGTGGATATGTCTGCGTGTTGCAAGTGGATTTAGTGGCAATGGATTCATGCATTTAAACGTCATGTTGAGGTGGCAGTTTTTCACGCATCTCAGTATTTTTGACGTCATATCCCCTGAACTACCTGTCACGCAATGATCTAATTTTTCTGCTACATTCGGTGTTATACATTGATGAGCCAAAACATTACGACCACTGCCCACCGCAAGATTTAATTCCGCCTGATGGCGCTGAGTGGTCGTGACGCTGTAAGGAAGGTATGTATATAAACGGACCATAGGTGAATGGGGCATCATTCTAGTGACGACACGGGCCGAAAACTGGGAAATCGGCCGACATAAGCGACTTTGCAAAGGACAGATTATTGTGACCTGGCGCCCGGAAACTAGCATTTCAAACGTCAAATTTAGTCAGCTGTTCACGTGCTACTGCCGTGAGCATCTACGGAAAGGTAAGTGTCAGTGTGTTGGAAGTCCACGCCTCAGCACAAAACGTGGAGTTCGGTGGCTTTCCCCCTCTGTAAAGCACGGCCGCGGCAGATTTGCTGACGCAGGCACAAGCCTTCAGAATAGATCGTTCGTTGCACATGGTTAAACATTGTGCTCTGTAGCAGCGATCGCATCGTGTGCCCATTTTGACCTAACAACACCGTCAATTCCGATTGCAATGGACAATCGGATCATTGAGTTTGAGCCGTAGAGCAATGAAATCGTGTCGCCTGGTTGATTTAAACAAGTTTCTTGTCGCACTAACTCGTTGGTCGTGTCTATATGGGCCGTCATCCAGACTAATGCATGCTAGAGATGTGCACTACGCCAGGGACACAGGTCGGTTAGGGCTTTACTATGCTGTGAGGGACATTCACACGGGCTTCCATGGGTCCTGGGAGGTAATCAAAGGCACTGAGACAACTGTGGGGTGCGTGAATATTACTGCCGACGCTTCTATCACTTCATGCTTTGGTCTTCTCCGAAGTGGATGACAACCAGCAGAATAACTGTCGACGTAACAAGGTGAGAATCATATTGCAGTGCTTTGAGGAACATGATACTGAACTCACATTGACGTCTTGTCCGCCATGTCCCCTTGATCTGAACGTGATGCAACATATCTAGGAACGCCAGCTCCGCCCCCGAAAACCATCAGCCCGTAATTTATGGGAACTGCGTGACCTGTATGTAAACATCTAACGCCACATACCTCGAGTCCGTGTTCCGCAGAAGCGCTACTCTCTTACGTTCTGGTGGGGAACCAACACACTATTAAGCAGGTGGTCCTAATGTTTTGACTCTTCAGTGTGTGTAATTAATGTCTGCAAAATGTGTTGCGAATGTAGTTATTAGTAAAGAAGTAATAAATGAAAATTCCATGCCTGGTGCTGTAATTTTATCATATGACAGCGAAAATCAAGTAAGCGATTAGCTTCTTCCCTTTCCATCATTTTGTGGCGGGAGGTGTGGGTAAGTGGGGGTGGGGAGGTAGGGTAGGGGCGGCAGCGAGGAAAAGTTTTGTAAACCAAATTGTGTGTTAAGCTGGTTGTTAAGTATCTAAGCGCTTTCATTCTCAAATACTCGATGAATGTAGTTTGGCTATTCGCGCATCATGGGCTACAGTTCCTTTCCACCCTCACCTGCACCACTTTGATGGGTAGGTGGCTCGTACCTACCCCGAAAGGGATTCATTTCAAATAATAAATGATATGTGTTACAAGGTTGGTTGAAATCGGTTCATTGATGTAGGAGGAGTTGTGGAACATACATATCGCATTATACGGGGCTTCATGTCACCTAACATTCAGACACAAGCAGCAGATAAACTAATACCTCAGAAGGGAGCGAAAATACGTACGCAATTAGATGCAAAGACAGGTTTCAGCACCCGCAATTTCCATATTTATGTAGTTGTTACAGTACTGAAGTAATCGACAACAAACAGGTACCAACTATATACTAGAGGGAGAGAAAAACATTTCTGTGTATGTAGCGTCACATACATTGGCATTATATCACAAACGATTTCAAACTTATGCAAAAAAAGAAACGACAGAAGTAGAATTTCCAAACAGAAAAAAGGCTGGAGGAAAAGGCCAGAATTTCAATACCTAACAGTCAGAATTGCTCTCACCGATAGGAGATATACGAGCTCGAGAGAGAGAGAAAGGGTTGTCCATTGATAGTGACCGGGCCAAATATCTCACGAAATAAGCATCAAACGAAAAAACATAAAAAAAGGAAATTCGTCTCGCTTGAAGGGGGAAACGAGATGGCGCTATGTTTGGCCCGTTAGATGGTGCTCCCATAGATCAAACGGATATCAACTGCGTTTTTTTTTTAAATAGGAACCCCCATTTTTATTACATATTCGTGTAATACGCAAAGAAATATGAATGTTTTAGTTGGACCACTTTTTTCACTTTGTGATAGATGGCACTGTAATAGTCACAAACGTATAAGTACGTGGTATCACGTAACATTCCACCACTGCGGACGGTATTTGGTTCGTGATACATTACCCGTGTTAAAATGGACCGTTTACCAATTGCGAAAAAGGTCGATATCTTGTTGATGTATAGCTATTGTGATCAAAATGCCCAACGGGCGTGTGCTATGTACGCTGCTCGGTATCCTGGACAACATCATCCAAGTGTCCTTACCGTTCGCCGTATAGTTACGTTATTTAAGGAAACAGCAAGTGTTCAGCCACATGTGAAACGTCAACCACGACCTGCAACAAATGATGATGCCCAAGTAGTTGTTTTAGCTGCTGTCGCGGCTAATTCGCACATCAGTAGCAGACAAACTGTGCGAGAATCGGGAATCTCAAAAACGTCGGTGTTGAGAATGCTACGATTGCACCCGTACCATATTTCTATGCACCAGGTATTGCATGGCGACGACTTTAAACGTCGTGTACAGTTCTGCCACTGGGCACAAGAGAAATTACGGGACGATGACAGATTTTTGCACGCGCTCTGTTTAGCGACGAAGCGTCATGCATCAAACGTAAACCGGCATAATATGCACTATTGGGCAACGGAAAATCCACGATGGCTGCGACAAGTGGAACATCAGCGACCTTGGCGGGTTAATGTATGATGTGGCATTATGGGAGGAAGGATAATTGCCCCCATTTAAATCGATGGCAATCTAAATGGTGCAATGTATGCTGATTTCCTACGTAATGTTCTATCGATGTTACTACAAGATGTTTCACTGCATGACAGAATGGCGATGTACTTCCAACATGATGGATGTCCGGCACATAGCTCGCGTGTGCTTGAAGCGGTATTGAATAGCATATTTCATGACAGGTGGATTGGTCGTCGAAGCACCATACCATGGTCCGCACGTTCACCGGATCTGACGTCCCCGGATTTCTTTCTCTGGGGAAAGTTGAAGGATATTTGCTATCGTGATCCACCGACAACGCCTGACAACATGCGTCAGCGCATTGTCAATCCATGTGCGAACATTACGGAAGGAGAACTACTCGCTGTTGAGAGGAATGTCGTTCCACATATTGTCAAATGCATTGAGGTTGACGGACATCATTTTGAATATTTATAGCATTAATGTGGTATTTACAAGTAATCACACTGTAACAGCATGCGTTCTCAGAAATGACAAGTTCACAAAGGTACATGTATCACATTGGAACATCCGAAATATAATGTTCAAACGTACCTACGTTCTGTATTTTAATTTAAAAAACCTACCTGTTACCCACTGTTCGTCTAAAATTGTTCAAATGGCTCTGAGCACTATGGGACTCAACATCTGAGGTCATAAGTCCCCTAGAACTTAGAACTACTTAAACCTAACTAACCTAAGGACATCACACACACCCATGCCCGAGGCAGGATTCGAACCTGCGACCGTAGCAGTCCCGCGGTTCCGGACTGCAGCGCCAGAACCGTCTAAAATTGTGAGGCATATATTTGTGACTATTACAGTGCCATCTAACACAAAGCGAAAAAATTGGTCCACCTAAAACAATCATATTTCTTTACGTACTACACGAATATGTAAGAAAAAATCGGGGTTCCTATCTTAAAAAACGCAGTTGATATCCGTTTGACCTACGGCAGCGCCATCTAGCGTGCCAACCATAGCGCCATGTGGTTTCCCCCTTCAAGCTAGACAAGTTTCGTTCTTTGTAGTGTTTTCGTTTGACGCTTAATTCGTGAGAAATTTGGCTCGGTCACTATCCATAAACCACCCTGTATATAACACAGGACACAAGATTGCAAACGTAGAAAACCTTTCAAAATACTTGTTATACAAAATGGGCACAATATGGCATCGCTATAAAAATGACAATAGACTGACTCTATTAAAGCGTTCTTAAGCCAAGGATGATATAAACAATATTGCGTTAAATAATTTTCTGTGTCAACTAATACTGTTCTTTATGTTATTAAAATGTTCGAGGGACTGAGATGCTAAGCTGTATGCTTTTCTGTTTAACTGTAACATCATATCTCTGTATTCCAAGCCATGTTCTGAGTTTGGCATGTACAACAAAAGTGTGTGATTGATTATAAGCAGCTAATCAATACGAATATTCAGAATTCCATAAGTACATAAAAAATTTTTACAGTATCTACAAGATACGAAACATTTTAACGACATATTTCCTCGTAGTTCCGTTACAGAGAGGTTACCAGAATTCTTTTTTTGGCGGTGATTAAAAATGTGCGGGTTTTGGGGCATAGGTTTAGCAAATACCTTTATGAAAAAAGTTTTTTAATATCGAATATTTTCATCCAGATTCAGTAATGGAAATCGAGCCGTAGCCAAACTCTGCGTGAGTTTTTTTGACCACACGCGTATTACCAGCGGCCTTTCATATTTACCTCTAATGGACAGTGATTTTCTGATGTTGTGAACGCTGTTCACGTCCGTGTGCGTCAGGGGTGGGAGCAAGCAGAATGTTACAAAAGAGACCCAGCGGATCATCTAGGTCCACGTTGGGTGGCTCTTAATTTACACGTCTGATTTTTTTCGCGTGACACATTGTTCGGTTCCATTACTCACAGAAAACAGTTATGCGTAATCTGGGCCCAAAAAGAAAAAGGAAAGGGTACCTTATGAGCCCTAAATTTGAAAAAAATTAAACAAGCAGTTAGTGTCTTGTTTATCTTAGGAAACATTGTTCGGTAGCAGCTGTGGGCAATATCTTTATTAATTTCAACATTCTCATGTTAACTACACTAATAGGATTTATAAAGCTACTATGTACAACTTTTCGGAAGCGAATGTGATAAGAAAAACAAATTTTCTTTCAAAAAATCTTTTTTTTTTATATGAGTAGTATTTCATGCCCAGGAAACTTTTGACAATACTATGTTACAACATGAAGTAAGTACTGCTTCCGTTTCTAGTATTTTTGAACTATTTATTCAGACTTCTATGAACTTGGCACCTCTCTCAGACAAACTTTTAGTTTTATATCTAGCAGTAGAATGTTATCGAAATCTTCTCTTTTCTACAGCAGCAAAGTTCTGTCTTAAAGAACACGTCACCCAGATCAAATGTTAAAAGTATATTTATATTTTATTAAAAACAGATTCTTCAGTCACATGATTTCTTTTTGGATCCTTGTATTTTTGTCTGTTGGTTCTAATTCATGATACAATGCATTAACCATTTTCACTGATTCGGAAGGCTAATTAGGATCAAAGCTTCCCAGGGCCTTAAACAGGTACTAAAAACGATTTTCAGTTTTGATGGATACACTCACTAGAAAGTTTGAAAGAAAACTGAAACCTAAATTCTGTTGCTTGGCTTCAGATGCTGCACGTATCCATGCTTCGACATACGCAGTGAAAATACACATATCAGAAACTGCATTCTCTTCTTGTAGTGATAATGCAAATTCTTCGCGGGTCGTAAACGTTCTCAACCAATAAGCAACTTTCGCCATCCACCTATCATCACAGCTGATTAATTAAAAATTTTGTGTAATTCTCTTTATACTTTTCTCTCAAAAGTACCCTGAACGAAACGAGGACCCCAGGCATAATGACTGAATCTAAATTCTCCTTGGCCATACCGCGGGTTCCCGCGTTCGATTCCGGAAGGGTCAGGGATTTTCTCTGCCTCGTGATGACTGGGTGTTGTGTGCTGTCCTTAGGTTAGTTAGGTTTAAGTAGTTCTAAGTTCTAGGGGACTGATGACCATAGATGTGACTTCACATATCTGTTGATCTGAAAGTAAATGCATGAAAGTTTACAATCTAAGCTCAATTGTTTCTAAAGTGCGCTACTTGTTCTATCGAGTCTATAGCTTATACTTTGAGACAGAGCGTAAAACATCGTTCAGCAAGGCTTTTGTTGGGAAATTTTGGATTTCAAGTTAAAGAAACAAATATACTAAAGGTTACCAGCATTGAATGGATAGTATCTGTTTGTTTTATTTTATTTTCTAATACATATGCCTATAAATTTTATAAGGCCATTAGTACATAACTTAGTGAATTGCTGAATTTCAGATTCGCTTGTCTCTCGTATTATTCATTCTAGTCTTTCGTTTTCATCGTTTTCAATTCTATCACCATCTATTCTATCAACGTAATGTTATTTTAGTAGCTCTATAAGCTTGTTCCTGTCTAACTAATTATTTGTATCTAAAATTATCACAACAGCGTCACTTAACCGTTTTCTTTTAGCAATTTTAAATTTAACTTTATTCGTGTTTTAATTTTTACACTTGATCACGGTAATAGCTTGCGCATTTAACAAACCTACTATACACTTTACCCACTATACTCTTAATTTATTGCAAACTGTACAATTTTGTAATTGCCGAATATCTGTAGACTTACAAGAGCGACTTCTAATGAGCTTACGGCACAAACTTACGTTGTGGCTACTGTACTGCAATTTGTTTTAAAATATGAATAGTAGCGAAACAGACAGTATGACTCTACCAACACTGTGGCCTGGTTTATACCATATTTTAAATATGTGCGAAGATGCTAGACCGACTTTTTTTGTGTATTTTGTGACGATGTCACTATGGCTGTATTATATTTGGACATGTTATAAAACTGGCCTGCCTCGTCATGTTTTAATCGCATGTTTTCACGTCCATTAAAGTAACATTTTCTCGTTATGGCATATTTTATAGTTCTAAGAAGTAATCTGTTCATTAGTTGTATTTCATTTCCCATGTTTTACTGCAGGTCTGAAGATGGTCCTTGCTGACCGTCAGTAGTTTAAGGATCAAAAACTTTGCGATGACTGGCGAAAATTAAAAAAAAAATCATTCTGCACTTCTTGGATCACTTTTTAATCCGGAACATGTGGCAACTTGTGAAGTGACTAATTAATTATAGAACTTTTTACGACGTAATAAAACTTAATGGGTTCCCTTAGAACTCCCTAATGATATTTGTCATTAATTACAGGCGTAAATTTAAGACTGACTTAAATTTACATCCATAACATTAATAGTAAAATTTATTTCCACAGAGAGTATGGAGCTTTACACTGTGGAGCATAAGTCAACAACAGGTTATCGGAACATATGAATTAGCATTTAGAAACTCCCAAATATAATACTCCAAGTAAAACGTTCCTTATTAGTTGTTATTGAGATTGGGTGTAAATTACGTTAATCGGTGATATTCACATTAATCAGGTTATAATCTTCGCACTGTATAGGCAACTGACAGTGCTCTGTACAAAGTTGCATAGACGATACCTATGAAGAATTACGTGAATTACGTAAGAAAAGGAGTTGCCTCTTCTCTTTCTTTTTTTTTTTTTCGAAGTAACTGTTTTTCATATGGAAATAAAACAATCTACAAATTATTCCATTAGTAGATAAGCAGTAGTCGAATTACCTGCCAGTATACCTTACAGAAAGATTCATTGTCTGCTTCTGCCGTTTAATTTACGATTTCACGCACTTAACACGCCTAATGCCTTTCATCATGGCATTTGTGGAATACGACAAATGAATGAGCTAAAGTTCAAGCTTACATGAGAAACTATTCTGACACAAGGACACAATATGAGAAACATATGTACGTTAAAAACAATAAATCGTAATTTTTTAACAAAGTAAGCGAGACAGGATCCCATGTAAGTAAACAGAATATCTCCCCAGATAGAGACACGTCGCTGGAGTCGTGCCACATTTTCTTCCGCGATAGGACAGAATTCGAGTTATGGCCAAGTTTGATCAAATATTCTTAGTACCAGACCTGCTTCGTGGAAAAAAAATTCCGTCCGCGAGGGAAGCGCAGTAGACTGTGAAAGGAGTTTGTTTTGATTCCGGAATACATTTTCGGTCGCCTCCGCCCGTTCCGCACAGAGGAGTCAGCGCATAAAATATGTAGGTCGTCCTTGGCGGGTGGGTGGCGGGATGGTGCAAAACTTTGGCTGTTTGGGGTGAGAGAAGTCCCTGGGGCCACCGGCAGCGAGGTCGACAGGCGAACTATGGCGAGCCCGTGGCAGTCCACCTAGTCTAGCGCGACCGTCAACACTCAGTTTTGATCCTCGATTATATAGTAGAATTAGGAGCTTTTAATAAGTATGGCTGCCGAGAGTATGTCTAGACTGACTGCAAGTGAGAGTAACACCATGTTACAGATGTCTGGTATTAGAGTGAACCTCGCAAAATATAGCACTCGTTGACTAGATGTGCGAGCAGCGATGGTAGGGCTACAGCCACGGACGTCAAAGACCTTCGACAAGCCGTGACCAAATACTGCAGACTTTTGAAAAACCATTACTGTACATTCAGTAAATGCTGACCACTGCGTTGTACTCTGGCAACACTAATGCGCCAGGCCACCTTTGACTGAGGCGGTCAGTGGAGATTATCGCCGGTGTACCCACAACATCAACTTAAACATTTGCCCATCCTTGCTGAGGACTGTGGCTGCAGAGCCTTGCACTCAGCGTCGTGTCAGTCACAGTCTTGGACACATTTCCAAAGGTCAGAGAAGATAAAATGGTGGAGAATCTGTTGATCGCTCAGTGCAACAGGACGTAGCTGCCGGATTTGCTAGTGAAGTTTCAGGACAAAGTCTGATACCTCTACAAAAACAGCTGACTCTAGATCTCCTGCTGTACCTTTAGATCTCTCTTGATAGACGCGCCAAGGACCAGGTGGAAAAAAACTCGCTTAACCAGGCTCGCCGAACCGCAGACGTCAGGCGAGGCAAATCGTGCAAGGACGCGAACACCAGCTGTCCAAAGTCAATCTGTCACAAATGGTCAGGCCTTCAATATAGAAACGTCACAAAACAACAGTACGTTTGGCGGCAGCACCTGGATACGATGGAGCTGTAGACCAGATGGCTGTGTTGGTAAATCTCTTAGCTCGTGTTCAGATTACTGTGGTAAGGTGAGTACTTCCCAGTCAACTGCACCTGTAATTGCTTCTACACAAGAGAGGTCTTCCACTGGTATATTCAGTTCTCCCTCGACGTGGACTATGAGAGTCGTGAACTGCGCTATGTAGTACAAGTGGCTCATCTGGTATGGTGATGGTTTGTCTGGTCTCTGAAGGAAAACATACGTCAGTGGCTTGAGGTCAGGGACCAGCGTGAACTGTTGACCTCTTAGCATATGACGTAATTTCTGACCGCACGCAGTTCGCACCTATAAGTCAACCAGCTGTTCTGCGACTGGGACATAACTTCTGGTTGAATGACGTTAATAGCTGTCAATGTTTGTCTACTCATTGCTGAATTGTAACATCTAATGCAGTCGCAGACGGATCGACCATTAAAGTGATATTTTTTGTATGTCCATCCTTGTGTTCGGAGGTTTGGGACTACGGCCGTTGACTTATGTAAGAAAACGAAACACCTGTAGCCGCCCTTCTGATGTCGTTACGGTGCTTCAGTGCACCATCTTCAGGCCTTAAGTAATAGTTAATGGGTTAACACCATCCGTATTCGTGATACATCAGTGGCAAACATCCACAACAGGTTTACGCAAACTACCTACAGCCTTTTTGTATGTTGACAGCGCTATAATTGTGTTACTATCGCTGAAAGCGCTCTGCGCCCTCGGCAAGAGATTCTGTCATCTTAGGTCATCAGTCCCCTAGAACTTAGAACTACTTAAACCTAACTAACCTAAGGACATCACACACATCCATGCCCGAGGCAGGATTCGAACCTGCGACCGTAGCAGTCCCGCGGTTCCGGACTGCAGCGCCAGAACCGCACGGTCACCGCGGCCGGCAAGAGATTCTGTGGTTGGGCGGACTAGCAGTTAGCGAGTGAATAGGAAAGTGTATGGACATGATATTCTTAGTGGAGACTCTGTGTTGGGAGGACATGCAGTGTAAAGTGAGAGGAAATGATGTGTTAATAAGAAAATACGCAAGGAAATGTATGATGATATATGTTTCGTTGATAATGTTTGGGCAGTGGAATTATTGACAAACATATTATTTTTGGAACTGGATGTCACATGAATAAGGTAAAATTTTTTAAATAAATTGTTTGCTGTTCAACAAAATCTTTCTTTCGATAGCCACACGCCTCCTAGTAATCAGAGTCTATAGTAGTTAGACTCTTTTTATTTAGCTGGCTGTAGTTGCTACTTGCTGTAATTCGTGTTATGAAGATATTTTGTGAGGTAAGTGACTTATGAAAAAGACAGGGGTTTGCAATGTTGGGATTCGCGACTGCCATGAGTGCAACAGAGTTGGAGGTAATTTCGTATTTCCTTAATTTCATATTTTTTGGATTTGTATTATAGTTAGGATTTTTGGCAGTTCAGGGTCATTCTTTTGTGTTAATTGTTGTAAATCATGTTATCAATCTATATCAGTCAGATTGCGTTGGGCTTGTATATTATGGGTAATAGATGAATAGTTTAAGTTTGAGTTGTCTTTATAGGGAAAATTCTGTAGGTCAGTGTTTAATAAAAATAATTAAAGAGATAGTTTGCCCTGTAACCGCCATGTTGTCTCTCCAACCATCAACTAGTTGAAGTGGTAGCCATAAAATAAACACCATTATAAGGACGGTTGCACGTGTTTCGTTTTCTTACATTGAAGTGAGAGGTGCTTGTGGAACAGAGTGTGCTACCAATACATCCTCAGATTTAGCCGTCTTCGCTTTGATAAAGGCTGTCCCATCGTCGCTAGTCTACGGAAGTTTCGATGGAACCCCTATTTGTTGAATGCAGCGGTGATGCCCAGGAATCGCTGCAACTCACGAGCTGTTACAGGCCGTGGGAAGTTGGTTACAGCTTCTACTTTTTTCCCCCGTGGCGTCCATATCCCTAGGCCATTGATAGTATATCCCGAAACTGGACTTCTGCTGCTACAAATACACACTGTGACAGATTTATGAGTAATTTATGCTGACGGTGGCGAGGAAAGATTTGACGTGTATGTTACAGATGTTCTGTTTCACAGCTGGACGTCACCACGACAGTGTAGGCATGTGAGAAATCGAGATCACGCGTTGGAAAGTTCGCACAGCATTTCACAGTCTAAAAGCCATCCTAGTAGCTTCGATGGGACCGTATGAAGTCCACCAAGCGGCTTTAACTATGTCTTCCGGAGCAACGGGCATTTGATAAAACACAAGTACTAACAAGAGGGACCCACGACATTGGGATTGCCGATTTACTTCAAACTGTTTTCACCTTTAGTAGGCCATTAAAATTATATAATTTGCAAGTACTAAGGTGCACTATTCTGGCATTTCCGAGAAAATCGCAAAAGAAGGCTTACGCGTCTTTTATGTAACTGACGTATGTGAGTCAGTGACAGACGTTAGAGTTCACGGTGGTCAAGTGGTTAGCGTTCGAGCTGCGCCGGCACGGTAGCTCAGCATGTTCGGTCAGCGGGATAACTACCCTCTGTAATAATAAAAAAAAAAAAAAACTGAGTTAATGGATCAATGATGAACTGGAAAAAGCGTCGAGGGATGTCCGCCCCGAACAAATACAACGAACAATAATGAACGAAATGAGATAAAAAAGTAAGAGCTGCGTAAGACGAACGTGTGTGAGGCGTCGGTTTGCCTCCCGCACAAGCTTAAATTTTAGTCTGCACTATCGAAGAAAGAGAAATTTTCCGAAATGTCAACAAGGTGTTTCCCTTAGAAACTATAAAAATTCCCCTTAAACGTGGAAAAACTGCATTCATTCGATGTAGTAGATGCTATTTCAGTTTATGTTTACCGTGTCTGTATAACAAATACCATCCTCAACGTGTGATGTAGAGAGCACATCCGACGGGTAATTGTACATCACTCTTGTGGTCTGGGACATTATGACTTACTGTTTTACTGAATAACGAGATTCACATCATTATTTATCGAGGCTTGACTTGGGATTTCCCTAGTTCTTCAAAATTTAATTAAAAATAGTAAACAGTCAAATAACACACGAAATTCTATACAACTTCATGCAAATGAGTTTGGTTTCCTTTCTTTCATTATATTAACTTTCAAATGTTATCTAGATTAGCGAGATGCGAAGCATCGCCTCGCCCACAATCCTCTTGCGAAGCGCAAACGCTAACCACCTTTTTTTTTTACCATAGCGTAAAGGAATAGAAGGAATGGTTTCGGGGACTGAGTGGGCCACGTATGGAAGGGGTGAATGGCCACAGGAGACTCCCTAAATGATTTCTTACAGCGAACCTCTTTGCCCAGATACGTCAGTTACGTAATAGTCACGTACGAGAGCCGTTCAGAAAGTAACGTCCGGTTGATTTAAAAAAATACACCAAGTTAAATAAAAATATTTTAATATATACATCTTACAACTACATCTTTGCACTATTTTTCTACATAGTCTCCATAGCGATTGAGGCACTTATCGTATCTCTTCACAAGCTTTGAAATTCATTCTGCATAAAAATCACCCGCTTGTGCCTGGAGCCAGCCTGTGACCGCATCTTTGAGCTCTTCGTCGTCATCAAACCGCTGTGACCCGAGCCATTTCTTCAAATGCATGAAGAGGTGATAATCACTTGGCGCCAGGTCTGGGCTGTAAGGTGGATGGTTGATAACGTCCCACTTGAAGGACTCAAGAAGGGCCGTTGTTCTGCGAGCAGAGTGAGGACGGGCGTTATCGTGCAAAAAAACGATACCGGAAGTCAGCATACCACGGTGTTTGTTCTGTATAGCCCGTCGTAACTTTTTTATTGTTTCACAGTACACGTCTTGATGAATGGTCGTACCACGTTCCATGAATTCAACCAACAACACCCCTTTGGCATCCCAAAACACCATTGCCATCAGTTTTCTGGCAGAAAAATCTTGCGAGGCTTTTCTTGGTTTGGTAGGCGAATTTGAATGTGCCCACATATTTGATTGTTCTTTTGTCTCAGGGTTCACGTACTTAATCCAGGTTTCGTCACCGGTCACGATTCTGTTTAACAATGGTTCTCCTTCGTCCTCATAACGTGACAGAAAGTCTAATGCAGAGGCCATTCTTTGAGTTTTGTGGTGGTCGGTAAGAATTTTGGGCACCCATCGTGCACAGAACTTACGGTAACCCAATCTTGCTGTCACTATCTCGTACAAGAGAGTCTTAGAAATCTGTGGAAAACCAGTAGACAACTCCGACATTGAGAAACGTCGATTTTCACGAACTTTTGCATCAACTGTCTGAAAGAGTTCGTCAGTCACCAATGATGGTCTACCACTCCTCTCTTCATCATGAACGTTTTCTCGTCCACTTTTAAATAAACGTACCCATTCACGGACAACTCCTTCACTCATAACTCTTGGTCCGTACACGGCACAAAGCTCACGATAAATAGCTGCTGCAGAATATCCTTTGGCTGTAAAAAACCTTATGACAGCACGAACTTCACATTTGGCGGGGTTTTCTATTGCAGCACACATTTCAAACTGCCACAAAAACTAAACTAGCGCAGGTACGACGTTCACTCGACGACGGCTTGATGCCGACTGACCTGTCGAGTGCGTGAACGCACAGATGGCGTCGCTACTCCCCCCACAACCCGCACTGTGACCAATCGGAGGTTACTTTCTGAACCGCCCTCGTATAACTCCTCTTGCGATCTTCTCGGAATTACCAGAGTAGTTCAACTTCCTACTTGCACATTATGTTGTTTTAATGACCTACAAGCTTTGAAGTAAATCCGAGATCCCAACGCCGTGGCCTCCTCTTGTGAGTTTGATGTTTTCGTGGACGTTAAATGCAAAATCTGCAACTTGCGGAACCGGGTAACGATTATGAATAGTTCTAGCGTTAAAGTGTCAGCAATCACCGCATGTGCGCGATCTGTTGGTCTCCTTCAGAATTACATGGAGAAGTGGAGCCCCGTTATTGCTTGACGGGTGGCAAATTCCATGAGTGAACCTCAAGGAAAACTCTTGCTTCGCTACTTTCAACGTACACTACTGGCCATTAAAATTGCTACACCACAAAGATGGCGTGCTACAGGAAGAAGATGCTGTGATATGCAACTGATTAGCTTTTCAGAGCATTCACTCAAGGCTGGCGCCGGTGGCGACACCTACAATGTGCTCACATGAGGAAAGTTTCTGATGTGTCGGCAGCTGGGCCAACACCTTGTAGATAGAGGTGGCTTAAAAGGCACGCTAGACTAACGCAGACGGGCGTGAAGTACTGGAACAGGATACGTAATTAATGCTATGAAGAAAAGTACGTAGCTGGTATAATACTTATCTTTAATCAATCATTGTGGTACATCGCACAAAGGAGACTTTAATTACAATCACTGTAAGGCTAATGGCGCCTTACTAGTTCGTAGCCATTAACTTAGCTGAAGGCTATTCTGTCTCTCGGCTAATAGAGAAAGGCTTCGTACGTCTAGTCGCTAGCTCTGTCGTCCGTACAACTGGGCTGAGTTCGAGTCAGTCTCTCGAGACCTGCCTTGTGGTGGCGCTAGGTTTGCGATCACACAGTGGCGACACGCGGGTCCGACATGTACTACAGGACCGCGGCCGATTTAAGCTACCACCTAGCACGTGTGGTGTCTGGCTGTGACACCACATTCCTCCCCCGCAAATCGGCGAACGGTCGTGAGATAAGGCTTCCGCCCGCCGTGGGGAGGACCCCATGTTGACGTATGCGATGAGGTGGGGAGCCTAACAACAGGCGAGGCTGTGCCACCCGCACCCGCCCATTCGGTCTGAGGGGAGCTAGGAAACGCCTGAAAACCTAGTCCAGGGTGCACGTCAACATGCGGTGTATGCGCCCGTAAAGAGACAGGAGGGGCCGAAGGGTCGACCTCCATGTGGTCGGAGAATCCGACGCGCGATGACGACATCTGGTCCGGAGCGGGCAAGAGTTCCATGGTGGAGGACAGCTGGTCACGGGAAGCGATCAGCGGCGCGTGACCCAGGGAGGCGCGTGGCGGCTGCAGCGAATCGTCCACTGCGGGCGGCGCCGGAGGCGGCTGCGGCGGCTGCGGCGGCGGCGCGACGCCATGAGGCAAAACGGAAGGCAGCGTCGGTAACACCTGGGGATGAGGCGAGCCAGTAGATGGGTCCCCAGGGTGCTGACCGGACGGCTCCGTCGCTGAAAGCAGACGGGGAGCGGCAGAACCCGGGCGACGACAGAGGCGCAGCTGATTGAGATGCCGACGCACCTCACCAGAGGCCCCCAAAACCAAATACATCGCGCGGCCGAGGCAGCGAAGAATGCGCCCTGCGAGCCAACGCCGTGAACCGCGATAGGTGCGATAGAAGACAACGTCGCCAGGAGCAAAAGCAGGTGTCTGCCGCTGCACAGGAACCTGATGCGGCGGATGCAGCAAAGACATCAAGGTTCGATGAGAACGACCATGGAGCAACTCAGCCGGCGAGCGACCATCGCGGGGCTGAGAGCGATACGAGGACAAAAAGAGCAATAATGCGTCCTCCCGAGAATGCGACTCTTTCAATTTCAACATCTGTGACTTGAAAGTCCGGACCAATCGTTCCGCGGCACCGTTTGACTGAGGCGAAAACGGCGCGGACGTCAGATGTTGAATACCATTGGCCTTGCAGAAGGACTGAAATTCTGCGGACATGAATTGTGGGCCATTGTCGGAAACAATAGTCTGCGGAAGACCGTCAATGCAAAAGATAGCAGACAAGGCTTAGATTGTGGCAGAAGACGTCGTGGAAGACATCCGGACAACAAAAGGAAAATTACTGAAAGCATCGACCACAACCAACCATCGAGCATTCCAGAATGGACCAGCAAAATCGATGTGCAAGCGTTGCCAAGGGGAAGTGGCTTTCGGCCATGCAAAGAATTTCCGCGGCGGTGCGGATTGTTGTTTGGCACACGCCATGCAAGAAGAGCACATATTCGTAATCGCAGCATCGATTCCGAACCAAGTACAGTGCTGACGAGCAAGTTGTTTCGTACGCACTATACCCCAATGTCCGCGGTGAAGAAGCCGTAAGACAGAGGACTGTAACGAACGTGGGACCACGACGCGGGACTGATCATTATCAGAACGCAACAACAAAACACCACGTCGTACAAAAAGTCTCTCCTTGTGAGCAAAAAATCGGCGAACCAGCGGATCCTCGATCCGTGACTTGGACAAGGGCCATTGCGTAGCAACAAAACGCAAAACGGTAGCAAGGACAGGGTCAGCAGCTGTGGCTGTAGCGACACGACGAAAATCAATCGGAAACGATGCGACCACGTCATCGGTTTCCGCATCAATGAACATGCAAGCAAGTTCGGAAGAATCGAATGCTTTATCCTCAGCAACAGGCAAACGGGACAACGCATCAGCGTTTCCGTGCTTAGCAGTGGACTGATACCAGATATCGTAGCGGTACTGCGAGAGGAAAAGAGACCAGCGAATGAATTTCTGCGCCGTACGCGGAGGTACCGGCTTGTTCGGATGAAAAAGCGATGTCAAAGGTTTGTGGTCCGTGATGATGGTAAAGTGACGACCATACAAGAAATCGTGAAACTTAGTAACACCAAACACGAGAGCTAAAGCCTCTTTCTCTATCTGTGAAGAATTTCTTTGCGCAGATGAGAGCAATTTTGACGCAAAGGCAATAGGGCGATCATGCGATCCATCTTTGTGCGCAAGCACAGCACCGATCCCGAAATCCGATGCATCAACCATCAACAAAAGGGGTATCTGGGGATCGAACGGCGTAAGGCAAGTATGTGAAAGCAACGCCGATTTCAACTGGCGAAAGGCGCTTTCGCATTCCGTCGTCCAGACGAACGGAACACCTTTACGGCGTAAGCGATGAAGCGGAGCTGAAATGGAAGAGGCATGGGGAACATAATTATGGTAGTAATTAATTTTCCCCAACACACTTTGCAGCTGTTTCAAGTTCTGCGGTGACGGCAAATCCTGTATGGCACGGAGGTGCTCTGGACTCAGATGTATTCCTTGGGCATTGAGGACATGGCCCAGGTAGGGTAAATCCCGAGCAAAAAACACACATTTGTCCTTCCTCAAGCGAAGACCATTTGGTCGCAAGGCCTGAAATAATGTTCGGAGATTTTGCAAATGTTCGGCTTCTGTCTTTCCGGAGATCACAATATCGTCCAGATAGTTCGCAGCAGTAGGGACCGATGCACAAATACTTTGTAAATATTGCTGAAACAATGCAGGGGCGGATGCACACCCGAAAGGCAGTCTTTTGAAGAGATACAAGCCAAGATGCGTGTTTACCACCAAGACGCGCTGGGATTCTTCGTCCACAGGTATTTGCAAGTACGCATCTGCTAGGTCCAATTTGGAAAAATATTTTCCCGGGCACAGTTTGTCAAAAAGATCTTCCGGGCGGGGCAAAGGAAAAGTAGCAGTTACTAGTTGTGGATTCACAGTTGCTTTGAAGTCCACACAAAGTCTCAATTTTCCGGAAGGTTTTGGCAAAATTACTAAGGGTGAGGCCCAGAGAGAAGCCTGCACACGTTCAATTACACCTTGAGATTCTAAATCGTTTAATGTTCTTGCGACCTCATCACGCAATGCGTGGGGAACATTGCGCGCTCTGAAAAACTTCGGTTGCGCGTTTGCTTTCAGTTCCAAATGTGCTTCATAGTTCTTAGCACAACCAAGGCCCGGTGCAAAAATGTCCGCAAATTCTTCACATTGACTAGAAACACTGGCGGAAGGCACAGTCTGAATCACTGAGAGGACCTGATTTACTATAGACAAATTAAACAACTGAAATAAATCTAAACCAAACAAGTTCACTGCAGTAGAAGAACGAAGAACGTAAAATGACACAAGTTTTGTTTGTCCCTTGTATGTTGCAAGAAGGCTGCACTGTCCTAACACTGGTATTTTCTGGCCTGAGTAACTATTGAGCTGAACATTTGCGGCACGCAACGGAGGTTTGCCCAGTTGGTTGTACGTGTCGTGATTGATTAATGAAACTGCAGCTCCGGTATCGAGCTGGAATGGTATCACTTTGCCTGCAAAGTCTAAGTCTACAAAAAGTTTATTGTCCTGCTGACGACAAAAGCGACTGTGTTGTGCAACTGGAACAGACACTGGGACAGAATCACGTGCGACGTGATGGGACTTCCGTCGACGTCGACGCACACTTTTTGTGGAATGAACACTGTCACCGGATGGGGTGGAATGAACTACAAGAATATCCATGGGCGAAGGTTCACGAGCCTGAGTTTCCTTGGTTCGATTCCGGCGCGAAGCAAAGGGCCTGGAAGTGGTGTGAGTGTCTGATCTGAGCTTTTTCTGGCAAACACTTTGGACATGTCCTTTCTTATGACAGTAAAAGCAAATAGCTTGGCGTGACGGGCAATTTTCACGCGAATGGCGAGTTGCACACCGCGGGCATGATTTCACTGCATTAGCTTGCTTACGCGGCGCACGTGTTTGCGAGCTAGGCTGCCGCTGCGCTGACGGGCGCGAGGGCCGCTGAGCGTCCCGTGCAGCGGGCCCGGTGGGCCAGTGAATGTGACACACTGCCGGCGAAGTTGCAAATGAGTCCTGAGCAAAGTCAAGTGTGTCTTGCCTATCCAATATGTCTATCACTTGTTGAAGGGAGGGATTAACTAGTTTCAAAATCTGTTCCCGTATGCGAACATCAGAAACGTTCTGTGCTATTGCATCACGCACCATAGTATCTGAATAAGGAAGTCCACATTCGCATTCAAACGCACACTCCCTAGTAAGTCCCTGCAATGTCGCAACCCACTCCCTATTAGTCTGACCGGCCGTACGTTTTGTACGAAAGAATGTATACCTTTTTGCAACGACATTTACTGTTTCCTTGAAATAGGCATCTAAAGCAGACAAAAGTTCGTCGTAGGACAGAGTTGCTACGTCGCGCCAGGGAAACAACTTCACTATCACACGGTAGGTGGACACACCGACACAAGAAAGCAAAAACGGCTGCCGCTCATTACCTTGAATTCTGTAGGCGGCGAGGTGGAAGGCGAATTGACGGGACCACTCTTGCCAGGACTCATGGGTTGCATCAAAGGGTCTGAATTGAGGTGCAACAGCATGGTGTGGCTGCGGTAGCGATGAAGCGGTGGCGGCCGCATCGGTGTGCAGCGCACGTTGACCCTGGACGAGCTGTCCAAGAGCATCCAATAACGCCTGCGTCTGCTGATTCTGCAAGCGATAAAATTCGGACAGTACATCTGGAGATTGTGGCGAAGCCATGACACAAAGAAATTAGGGCAAAGTAAAACACAAGATCCTTTGTAGACTCGTCGCCATGTGATGTGTCGGCAGCTGGGCCAACACCTTGTAGATAGAGGTGGCTTAAAAGGCACGCTAGACTAACGCAGACTGGCGTGAAGTACTGGAACAGGATACGTAATTAATGCTATGAAGAAAAGTACGTAGCTGGTATAATACTTATCTTTAATCAATCATTGTGGTACATCACACAAAGGAGACTTTAATTACAATCACTGTAAGGCTAATGGCGCCTTGCTAGTTCGTAGCCATTAACTTAGCTGAAGGCTATTCTGTCTCTCGGCTAATGAGAGAGAAAGGCTTCGTACATCTAGTTGCTAGCTCTGTCGTCCGTACAACTGGGCTGAGTTCGAGTCAGTCTCTCGAGACCTGCCTTGTGGTGGCGCTAGGTTTGCGATCACACAGTGGCGACACGCGGGTCCGACATGTACTACAGGACCGCGGCCGATTTAAGCTACCACCTAGCACGTGTGGTGTCTGGCTGTGACACCACAGTTTCCAACCGATTTCTCATACACAAACAGCAGTTGACCGGCGTTGCCTGGTGAAACGTTGTTGTGGTGCCTCGTGTAAGGAGGAGAAATGCGTACCATCACGTTTCCGACTTTGATAAAGGTCGGATTGTAGCCTATGGCGATTGCGGTTTATCGTATCGCGACATTGCTGCTCGCGTTCGTCGAGATCCAATGACTGTTAGCAGAATATGGAATCGGTGGGTTCAGGAGGGTAATATGGAACGCCGTGCTGGATCCCAACTGCCTCGTATTACTAGCAGTCCGGGTGATAGGCATTTCATCCGCAGGGCTGTAACGGATCGTGCAGCCACGTGTCGATCCCTGAGTAAACAGATGGGGACGTTTGCAAGACAACAATCATCTGCACGAATAGTTCGACGACATTGCAGCAGCATGGACTATCAACTCGGAGACCATGGTTGCGGTTTCACCTGCCGCTGCATCACAGACAGGAGCGCCTGCGATGGTGTACTCAACGACGAACCTGGGTGCACGAATGGCAAAACGTCATTTTTTCGGATTAATCCAGGTTCTGTTTACAGCATCGTGATGGCTGCATCCGTGTTTGGCGACATTGCGGTGAACGCACATAGGAAGCGTGTATTCGTCATCGCCATACTGGCGTATCACCCGGCGTGATGGTATGGAGTGCCATTGGTTACACGTCTCGGTCACCTCTTGTTCTCATTGACGGCACTTTGAACAGTGGACGTAACATTTTAGATGTGTTACGATCCCTGCGAAACCCAACATTTCAGCAGGATAATGCACGACCGCATGTTGCAAGTCCTGTACGGGCCTTTCTGGGTACAGAAAATGTTCGACTGCTACCCTGGCCAGCACATTCTCCAGATCTCTCACCAATTGAAAACGTCTGGTCAATGGTGGCCGAGCAACTGGCTCGTCACTACTCTTGATGAACTGTGGTATCGTGTTGAAGCTGCATGGGCAGCTGTACCTGTACATGCCATCCAAGCTCTGTTTGACTCAATGCCCAGGCGTATCAAGGCCTTTATTACGACCAGAGGTGGTTGTTCTGGGTACTGATTTCTCACGATCTATGCACCCAAATTGCGTGAAAATGTAATTACATGCCAGTTCTAGTATAACATGTTTTTCCAATGAAGACCCGTTTATCATCTGCTTTTCTTCTTGGTATAGCAATTTTAATGGCCAGTAGTGTATGTGGTATTAAGCGAAGAGCTCAACCGTGAATGGACGGTGCTGGTGTGGCTACCACAATTGATGCTGTACCGCGCTGCCGTGCTTAACTAACGAGTTATCTCCCGTAACTGCTTTAAGAGTTCTAATTCCCGCGAATCAACAGCGATCATTCGTCGCCCCTAGACACAATCACTAAATTATACAGCCAACGACGTTTACGCTATGTCATCAACATAGCGACGATGACGAAAGCCTAGTATCAGTCCGTAAAGTGTCTGCCCCGAGGATAGAATGTACCGTATCTGCAACAATAAATTGTCACCCTGCGATGGGGGCCTAAGTTTAGTGACAGTGTCACAGCAACATATGTGTGGAATGTAGAACCGTTCACGGCAAAGACGTGACAGTCACCACAGCTGCGGCGAGAGAGACGGGATGATTGGTACGCTGGTACGTCGGTAACTGTGTCCGCTAGTAATTGTAGTTTTGTGTGGTGCTCTGTTTGGAGAGCCAGTTGCCGTCATTAATGATTTTCGGGCACTTTTCCCTTCTCAGACAAGGAATTGCATTCCCGCGAATTACAGCCAAACCGCCTGTGCTGACGAAAAATTTTTGCAGCTGAAGACGGTCTGTTGTGTTTTCTCGGTGACCTGTGGCAATGCGACTAGCGCCTGGAACGCCGTATTTGCAGTGCAGCGACTTGCGCAATAAGTACAGCGATTTGTGCTTGCACAGATGCGACTGTGGGCAAGTAGTTGCTACACATGGGGACAAGTACATCTCTGCCGTACGGTCTGCAGTTTGTGCAAGTGCGTCATCATCGCCGGCGCGTACTGTAAGTATCTTTTGAGCATCTGGTGGCAGGCACGACAAACACATATTCTGTGGACTGCCTTCGTTGAAGGTGTTGCTTGCTAGAGTCAGCAGGCGACGCAATAACTGCGAAGGGACACGGTCATCTAATTCGAAAGTACGAACTAACTTTTCTTTGTGTTCTCTTTCGGACTGTAACAGGCGGGTGAGTAAGGCGAGTATCTGTCGATGCTTGGCAGTAAAGCCAAAATGTTCTGTGTCTCCATACACATTTCTTCTCTAGTGCAGTGACGAAGTAACTGTACTTATTTTCATCGGCAGTCACGTGAGCTGGCTCAAACTGCAAACCACAAGACTGGGTTTTGCTGTCAGAATGGTGGTGGTCTGACCGTGCCACGGTTATTTAGCGCGCTCGTAGGCACGTCAACAGACGGTGGCGGGTCCTGCACTCCAAAATTACGCTTCAGTGCGGAAGGTGCGCGGCACATTTGGTGTGATTTTTTCGTGTTTGATGTTCGAAGTGGCACTGTACGAAGCGTTGATTAACGCCGGATATCATGTCGGAGTCACCAAAAATGTTATGATTTTAAAATGTTCACTTTATTGGAAACATTTAATGACATGACGCACAGGAACACACAACAGCCCCAGAAAACATCTAAAGACGAAGAAAACGACTTATTGTACAAAGCACAAAATAAACATGCGTCAGTGGTCATGCTGTGCAGCATAAACATTTGATGTCTTAATGACGTTTTACAGTGTGTACACAATCACTTCAAACTCAAAGATAGGAACTCAAAATGCACAATACTTATGTTCATTTACTACACTTACGTTCCTAGAGTTACATCAGTTAGTGACGTTGTAATTTGTAGTGTACTTTTATTGAGTTGATATAACTTCGCAGCGATTGTTTACTTACGTCTACCATTGAACATTTTCCTGAAATCAAAGCGGATAAATAACTACGGAGAAGAACGGGTTAGAGTGTTTTTAGAAATTTGTATGATATCTGTGAACAGGAAAAACTGTTTTACTGCGCGGTGCCGTAACCTTCTCAAAATTTCAGTCAGGTAGGATTTTAGTCAGTTACAACAGCTTAACAGAAACTCTCTCTCACATTTTACTTTCCCCTCCTTGGGGAAGCGTATGGAGGAGCTTATAGCCTGCTGGCTTTTACTCCACAATGTGTGTTGTGAGTGTGTGATTGTCTTTCACAGTTTTGACTGTCTGTGTGTTGTGTTGGTGGTCTGGTGGTGTTTAGTACTTCCCTCAGGTTAGCGAGATGTTTGGTATTTTAAGGATTAAGCATTGGTGTTAGGATTTGGAGATTTTTTGGATTTTTCTCTTCGACTTAGCCGTCGGAGATCGTCATGGGGCGTTTGTACTTCTCGCGGGACATGTCATACCGACCTAGGGATTGGATAAGGTTATTTCGAGATCCGGAAGAGCTCTCATAGAAAGCCCTTGCCAGATCCTGGAATCTTTCTTTGAGGAGTGGGATTTCGACAGCGGCGTGCAGATCGTCAGTGGGGAATCCCATGGGTAAGTGCATTGCCCTCCTGAGGGCTCGGTTCTGCAGCCTCTGGAGTTTGTCCAGGTGCTGCTTCTCCGCGTATCCCCAGACAGGGCACGCATACTCCATTACTGGCCGTATGAGGGCCTGATAGGCGCCTAGTCATACAGAGCAGGCAAGGGTGCTGGTTGTGTTGAGGATGGGGTATAGGATGGACATTCTGGCGCAGACCTTTCTGTGGATCTCGTCTATATGGTGTTTCCACGTTAGTCTCGAGTCCAAGGTTACGCCGAGATACTTGGCCGATCTGCACCAGGGGAGTCGGAATCCATGTAGGTGCAGGTGACTGGGGGGGGGGGGGGGGGGCGTTGAGGGGGTCCACGTCCCCCGAGTCTGTTTCACAGACACTAGCGTTAAGACTTCAGCTCGCGTCCGCATCTGCTTCGGGCTTTATAGTTCTTATGCTGCCGGGATCGGGAGTGCATTAGTTTGGGCCACAACGTAAGAACATGTTTTTATACATATCTCCCAATCGGCAGGCCGCTACAAGCTTCAGAATTCCTAGATGATATAATTCGCTTAACGAGCGACCGCTGGTCATCAAGAAATTAAAAAAAACTAGTTATCGCAATTACTTTCAATTTGGATGTCCAGTAATGCGAACAGTGAAGTCCAACAACTACAATATGCACAACGTAATTTGGCATTTCACGCAAGGGATACCGGAAGCACCTGTAAAGCGATCCCAAAATTTCCCGCACGAAATGCTAAGTTATATAGTGCGTATCTTACATGTCCAGGATGGAAGGGGACAAGTTTCGGGAGCCGATTCCCGACAGGAAAAGGAACAAAGAAGTTCAATTGAGCACAGCCCCATTTCGTGGTTTCCACAAAGGAGAAGGCTCGAAGTTCTGTCCAACACACTCGTTGTAATATGCATCTCACTGGCAGTAAAAGTTGTGTAGAAACAACTTCCTTAATCAAGCAAACGTCGTTAGCGAGCAAGGATCTTTTAGCATACTTCGTGCCCTTGTTTCATATAACCTTTCGTGAAACTCTCGCAAGGTGATGACAGGCTACCGTATTGTAGTGCATTCTATAGAAATATTTACATCCTTGACGTGGCCTCACGACTTCTAAGGTCAGAAACAAAAAAGTATCTTTATAAAATGTTAACATTAAATGATAATCAGTGACGCACTGACGTGTATAGAGAGATACAGAGAATGGGATTCAAGATTAAAGGTTCAGCCACAATTGGTTGTCATTTGTTACGTACGCAGTGGAACGTGAGACTCTGGTGGAGGTTGGTACATCTCACCCAGGCTCCTACTTGAGGCTTATAGAGCTTTGCGACACGTAGCTAAGGTCTCTGAAAGTGACATACAGCCGGGAGAACGATGTGCAGACCACATGCCCCTCCATATCCACATGACGCCTGTGGGCTGAGGATGACACGGCGAGATTAAAGGTTCAGCCACAATTGGTTGTCATTTGTTACGTACGCAGTGGAACGTGTGACTCTGGTGGAGGTTGGTACATCTCACCCAGGCTCCTACTTGAGGCTTATAAGGCTTTGCGACACGTAGCTAAGGTCTCTGAAAGTGACATACAGCCGGGAGAACGATGTGCTGACCACATGCCCCTCCATATCCACAAGACGCCTGTGGGCTGAGGATGACACGGCGAGATTAAAGGTTCAGCCACAATTGGTTGTCATTTGTTACGTACGCAGTGGAACGTGTGACTCTGGTGGAGGTTGGTACATCTCATCCAGGCTCCTGCTTGAGGCTTATAGAGCTTTGCGACACGTAGCTAAGGTCTCGGAAAGTGACATACAGCCGGGAGAACGATGTGCTGACCACATGCCCCTCCATATCCACAAGACGCCTGTGGGCTCAGGATGTCACGGCGAGATTAAAGGTTCAGCCACAATTGGTTGTCATTTGTTACGTACGCAGTGGAACGTGTGACTCTGGTGGAGGTTGGTACATCTCACCCAGGCTCCTGCTTGAGGCTTATAGAGCTTTGCGACACGTAGCTAAGGTCTCGGAAAGTGACATACAGCCGGGAGAACGATGTGCTGACCACATGCCCCTCCATATCCACATGACGCCTGTGGGCTCAGGATGACACGGCGGCCGGCAGTACCGTTGGGCCTTCATGGGCCGTTGGGGAGGAATGTAGTTTTTACATGTAGCTAACCGATATTTCAAGGTACAACCTTAAGCTCTTTCTTTTTTTTTTAGTCTGATAAACCCTGCAAAGAATTCCTCTACTGCAGTAACTTCTTCACCTCAGAGTAGTACTTGCACCCTATGTCCGCAATTATTTGTTGGGTGTATTCCAGTCTCTGTCTTCACCTGGAGTTTGCACCCTGTGCAGTTCCCTCTAATATGACGGATGTCCTAACACATGTCATATCAACCTGTCCCTTCTTCTTGTTACCATTTTCCATGCGTTCTTTTCTTCGCCGATTCCGCGAAGAACCTCATCACTCCTTTCTTGTCGACCAAATTGTCAACATTCTTCTGTAGCACTGCATGTCAGACTCTTCGATTCTCTTCTGTTTTGGTTTTCCCACAGTGCAATGCTGTGATCCAAACGTACATTCTCAGAAATTTGTTCCACGAATTAAGGTCTATGTTTGATACCAGCAGTTATCTTGGCCATAAATGCTTTCTCTCCCTGTGCTAATTTGGTTTTTATGTCCTCCTTTCTTCGTTCGTGATGGATCTGCTATGATAAACATCCTTTGTAATGAAAGATCAGAAAAAGTTGGCTATAACGGATGAGGATATTCTCCAGAGAATTGACGAAGAAAGGAGCATATGGAAGACAGAGCCAAGATGAATGAGCAAAGTGACAGGATATGTGTTAAGAGCATGTCATCAGAGAACAACTAGAGAGAGCTGCAAAGTGGGAAAAACTGTAAAGGAAGAGAAAAATTTGACTATATCCAGCATATGACTTGGGACATAAGCTGCAAGCGCTAGTGTGAGATGAAGAAGCTGGCACAAAGGAATTCGTGTCGGACCGGATATAACTAGTCAGAAGACTGAAGACCCCGAAACGCATTACTGAAAAATTCAGACTATCTCTTTATCAGCGTACATGCGGAAACGGACGATGAATCTGCAATAATGCAATCGTACTGGTACGTCACATTGTACATTATATGGTATTAGCCTCTTCTATTGCACAAAAGATATTCAAATTGACCATAATTCTCATCTCTGCTGTAGCCGAACAATGCACAGGATTCATACACATGTTGTTTGAGAATATGCATATCGGCAATTCATTCAGCTCGTACAAAACATTCAGGTACCGCTGCAAGTGATAATAAATTGTATTTAAGTCTGGCTATCGAGGTCGCCAGGCACAAGGACCTCCTCGTCCTATCCATCTTCTGCTGAAGTATAGACCAACAATGATGTGGAAATAGGCTGATGTTCCATTATCCATCAGCATCGTACTGCTTAAGGCGCATTCTCAAGAAAAAGAGGCTGAGTATTCTGCAGGAGATCGAAGAGAGCGTGCTGAAAAGTGATGCCTCTGAATTTTTTGTGGGGAATTTCTTAAAACTTTTCAAATAAAACAAACTTTATCGACCTTCTGCATCTTTATTCTTCATGTCTGCATATTTATTTCCCACATAGTCATCGCGAACAAATTTTTCACAACGAGAGACCAGTTTGTTGACACCGTCACTCGTAACTAGTCGCAGGCGTCACGCGTTTTCCTGAGAAATACCTTGCAGGATAACATCACTGTAATCAATAATTAGAAGAATAAGTGTTTCTACAAGCTTCTTTTTCATGTCAACCTTGAACAGCATTTTCATATTTTTGTAGTGCATGGAGATATGCTAATGCCTTCTTGGACTTGCAGTTACATGCTCAGTCCAATTTAGATTTTCATCTGTTATTACTCCTAGTCTCTTTGTTGAGTGAAAGAGGATGATATTTGTACTACTTATTGTTAAACGTGATACAGATTCCCGGCATTGCGGGCTACTAAGCCTACAACGACCAACAAGTATCGCCAGGACTTTGGATAGGTTGAGTTTAAACACTATGTACTACGCGCATTTTGATACTGAACGCAGGCAGGTCGGTACTGAGGTTCTCGGTAGCTGTCTTCAGGTTTATTGGTTTTGCGCTTAGATACAACTAGAGGTCTTCAGCGTACATGTGGTATATTCAGTAGGACAAAACTGATGATACACTATTGACATGCAATGAAAAGAATATGGAAGATCAAATACCGAACCCTAGGTGACTCCTGATACTACCTGCCGTCATTGCGAATGACGGACGTGCCACACTGTTGTCGAGAATTCAGGTATAAGCGAAACCGTTGCGCTGTACTTGGCGAGAACTCTCGGCTGCTACGTTTGTCAAATAAAATGTCAGACGTATTGCTGAAGAGCATGAATCACATGACGATAGGGGCCCCTTGTGCATCTATTACAAGCGCCAGGTCATCTGTTACCTTTATTAAGGCAAAAGTTGTGCTGCAAAGCTTACTGTAACATCATTCGTAATAGTCTAGTAGGTAGTTTCTAGTTAGGTAGCTTGTTAGTTGGTCGCGGACTGTAATATGGGTTCAAATGGCTCTGAGAGCTATGGGACTTAACATCTGAGGTCATCAGTTCCCTAGAACTTAGAACTACTTAAACCCAACTAACCTAAGGACATCACACACATCAATGCCCGAGGCAGGATTCGAACCTGCGACCATAGCAGTCGCGCGATTCCGGACTGAAGCGCCTAGAACCCTCGGCCACCGCGACTGGCTGACTGTAATATTCTGAGGCCTTGGACAGTGAGAGAGTTAGCTCCCGTTTCCAGAACAGAGGGAAAACAGTTGTGGGCAAGAAGTGGTTGAAGATATATATTATAGTGGGCAGTAGTGGGTCAATAATAACCTTCATCATTTGGAATACACTGCCACCGTGTCCTGTAGATGCTGATCTGGTGCGCATGGCGGCTTCACTGACGCTATTGCAAGTAACGTGCTTTAAATAGCAATTTTCGTAGATACAGTCGTTCATCCCGATGAAGTAATAGATGAGTCTTTGTTTCATTTGTGGTTCAGTGGAGGTTCTAGGTAACGTGAAGTACCAGTTCAGTTCTTCGACCAGGACAACGGGATCAACTGCAGTTTTAAAGTTGCCTATACCAAGACAACGGTTATTTCATTTGACAGCTGGTCTGTTTCTCCTGTCGGTTAGTGTGTCGACATGTCTGAGTTTAGATTTCCCACAACTAGATTGACTCTGTTCCGCATCTGCTATTGTTAAGGTATGATTTTCAGACGTAGGGTGCAGCTTGTATACTCGACGAGCAGCGTATCTGACCTTCACGGGCTGCTTTTATTGTTCAGTTAGCCAAAATGCACGTGTTTTTGTCATTTTTCCGATCTTTATGTGACTATATTTGTCATGCAGCTGAGTAAGCTTCTAAATAAATCCACGAATTTTTTTGTTTATGTCCGGGAAGGCACCCCCCCCCCTCCCGGAAACTATTTTTTGCGTCTTAAGTGCAAGTGCAGCTAATGTGTTTTATGGTTCATTTCTCGCTAACGGAAACGCCGAAAAAAAGTATTTGTGAGCTATCTCTATAAATGCGTGAAGCCTCTCACCCGTTTCCATATGCCTGACCTTAGTCGAAAACTATCTCAGCTTGGTTGTGGAATGAATAACGAACAATTGTGCTTTTATTTAGCTAAACTCATGCGATCTGCAACTCAGTTGTATTCTAGGTTCGCAAATATCTCATAAAGTGTGATGTAAGGTACTAGCAGTAGTTGGTTTATTACAACCTCAATGTCCATCTCCCTTCATTTTCTGATAGAATGGTTTATTTTTCTGTCAGACATCTCCACGGTTTTCTTTTTCTGCAAACGTAATGAAGTAGTGAAGCTTCTGCATATAATATCAGTTAACAGTAATTGATTAAGGATCGGTATCATCTTCTTCATATCAGGATAGGTTTCCAAACCTGTTCCAGTCTCCTTTGGTCTACTCAAATGTCTTTTTATGTCGGCAGGAGTGGCCGTGCGATTCTAGGCGCCACAGTCTGGAGCCGCGAGACCGCTACGGTCGCAGGCTCGAATCCTGCCTCGGCCATGGATGTGTGTGATGTCCTTAGGTTGGTTAGGTTTTAGTTCTAAGTTCTAGGGGACTGATGACCTCAGAAGTTGAGTCCCATAGTGCTCAGAGCAATTTTTTTGTCTTTTTCTCTGTTGGGCGATTCTCAACATCTTGTTTTGGTAGCCGCTCATTGCTCATTCGAAGGAATACGTTTACCTGTATTACCCAGATGTTTCTAGAATTCACATATTCACTTATCTTTGGGTCACTATACATTTGACTAGTTGGCTATAGCTCTTTAACAAAGAACCTAACTGTTTCATATAGGATAGGTTAAATATAGTTGGCAGTGGAATGTTCATCGCTGACAGAAGTAGTTTATCTTGCACTGGAATTGAGGTAGGTAGTTCCCGTAAATTACTATGGATAAAGGTTATATTTGACAACCGAAATAAATTAATAATTGGTTCCTTTTACCTCCCCCCTCACCCAATCTTTCTTCTCAGATGTTACTGTTGCTGAACATTTAGAAGAAAAGCTGAGTGATATTTCCAACAGCTACCCCACCAACTATAGCTGGTGCTTGCTTCAATCTACCATCGATATGTCGGCGAAAATACGTGTTTGAAGTCGGTGGTAGCCATAAAACGTCGTTCGAAATCGTATTGAGGGCCTTCTCAGGCAATTATTTTGAACAAATAGTTCAGGATCCCACTCGTATTGTAAATGGTTGCGATAACATACTTCACTTCTTAGCAACAGTTAATCCTTACCAAATAAGGAGCATCATGTCAAATACAGTGATTAGTGACCATAAGGTTGTTGTAACCAGATCGAGTACTGTAACATCCACCACTCACGCAAAATACATTTATTCAATAAAAGCTTATAACAATTCGCTTGAAACTTTCCTAAGATAGAGAGGGTCCATCCCTTCCATTGTGACTATGTAAGCATATATCAGATGTGGTTTGAATTCAATGAAATATTATCGATGGCAATTGAGAAATATATACAAAATAAATTAATACAAGCCAGAACAGTGTTGCAGAAGAAACGAAAACAGCATGTTGTTGTTGTTGTTGTGGTCTTCAGTCCTGAGACTGGTTTGATGTAGCTCTCCATGCTACTCTATCTTGTGCAAGCTTCTTCATCTCCCAGTACCTACTGCAGCCTACATACTTCTGAATCTGCTTTGTGTATTCATCTCTTGGTCTCCCTCTACGATTTTTACCTTCCACGCTGCCCTCCAATACTAAATTGGTGATCCCTCGATGTCTCAGAAAATGTCCTACCAACCGATCCCTTCTTCTAGTCAAGTTGTGCCACAAATTCATCCCCAATCATATTCAATACCTCCACATTAGTTACGTGATCAACCCACCTAATCTTCAGCATTCTTCTGTAGCACCACATTTCGAAAGCTTCTTGTCCAAACTATTTATTGTCCATGTTTCCCTTCCATACATGGCTACTTTCAGAAACGACTTGCTGACGTTTAAATCTATACTCGATGATAACAAATTTTTCTTCTACCGAAATGCTTTCCTTGCCATTGCCAGTCTACATTTTATATCCTCTCCGAGCATCATCAGTTATTTTGCTCCCCAAATAGCAAAACTCATTTACTACTTTAAGTGTCTTATTTCCTAATCTAATTCCCTCAGCATCACCCGACTTAATTCGACTACATTCCATTATCCTCGTTTTGCTTTTGTTGATGTTCATATTATATCCTCCTTTCAAGACACTGTCCATTCCGTTCAACTGCTCTTCCAAGTCCTTCGCTGTCTCTGACAGAATTACAATGTCATCGGCGAACCTCAAAGTTTTTACTTCTTCTCCATGAATTTTAATACCTACTCCGAATTTTTCTTTTGTTTCCTTTACTCCTTGTTCAATATACAGATTGAATAACATCGGGGAGAGGCTACAACCCTGTCTCACTCCTTTCCCAACCACTGCTTCCCTTTCATGACCCTCGACTCTTATAACTGCCATCTTGTTTCTGTACAAATTGTAAATAGCCTTTCGCTCCATGTATTTTACCCCTGCCACCTTCAGAATTTGAAAGAGAGTATTCCAATCAACATTATCAAAAGCTTTCTCTAAGTCTACAAACGCTAGAAACGTAGGTTTGCCTTTCTTTAATCTTTTTTCTAAGGTAAGTCATAGGGTCAGTATTGCCTCACGTGTTCCAACATTTCTACGGAATCCAAACTGATATTCCCCGAGGTCGGCTTCTATCAGTTTTTCCATTCGTCTGTAAAGAATTCACGTTAGTACTTTGCAGCTGTGACTTATTAAACTGATAGTTCGGTAATTTTCACATCTGTCAACACCTGCTTTCTTTGGGATTGGAATTATTATATTCTTCTTGAAGTCTGAGGTTATTTCGCCTGTCTCATACATCTTGTTCACCAGATGGTAGAGTTTTGTCAGGACTGGCTCTCCCAAGGCTGTCAGTTGTTCTAATGGAATGTTGTCTACTCCGGGGGCCTTGTTTCGGCTTAGGTCTTTCAGTGCTCTGTCAAACTCTTCACGCAGTATCGTATCTCCCATTTCATATTCATCTACATCCTCTTCCATTTCCATAATATTGTCCTCAAGTACATCGCCCTTGTATAGACCTTCTATATACTCCTCCCACCTTTCTCCTTTCCCTTCTTTGCTTAGAACTGGGTTTCCATCTGAGCTCTTGATGTTCATGCAAGTGGTTCTCATTCCTCCAAAGGTCTTTTTAATTTTCCTGTAGCCAGTATCTATCTTATGCCTAGCGAGACAAGCCTCTACATCGTTACATTTGTCCTCCAGCCATCCCTGCTTAGCCATTTTGCTCTCCCTGTCGATCTCATTTTTGAGACATTTGTATTCCTTTTTGCCTGCTTCATTTACTGCATTTTTATATTTTCTCCTTTCATCAATTAAATTAAATATTTCTTCGGTTACCCAAGGGTTTCTACTAGCTCTCGTCTTTTTACCTATTTGATCCTCTACTGCCTTCACTATTTCATCCTTCAAAGCTACCCATTCTTCTTCTACTGTATTTCTTTCCCCCATTCCTGTTCCCTAATGCTCTCCCTGAAACCCTGTACAACCTCTGGTTCTTTCAGTTTATCCAGGTTCCATCTCCTTAAATTCCCACCTTTTTGCTAAATCGCTCCAGGCAAATGCCGGGATGGTTCCTTTCAAAGGGCACGGCCGACTTCCTTCCCCGTCCTTCACTAATCCGATGAGACCGATGACCTCGCTGTCTGGTCTCCTTCCCCAAAACAACTCAACCCCAACCCACCTTTTCGCAGTTTCTTCAGTTTTAATCTACAGTTCATAACCAATAGATTGTGGTCAGAGTCCACATCTGCCCCTATAAATGTCTTACAATTTAAAACCTGGTTCCTAAATCTCGGTCTCGCCATTATATAATCTATCTGATACCCTTTAGTATCTCCAGGGTTCTTCCATGTATACAACCTTCTTTCACGATTCTTGAACCAAGTGTTAGCTATTATTAAGTTATGCTCTACGTAAAATTCTACCAGGCGGCGTCCTCTTTCATTTCTTAGCCCCGATCCATATTCACCTACTATGTTTCCTTCTCTCCCTTTTCCTACTCTCGAATTCCATGACTATTAAATTTTCGTCTCCCTTCACTACCTGAATAATTTCTTTTATCTCATCATACATTTCATCAATTTCTGCGTCATATGCAGAGCTAGTTGGCATATAAATTTGTACTATTGTAGTAGGCGTGGGCTTCGTATCTATCTTGGCCACAATAATGCGTTCACTATGCTGTTTGTAGTAACTTACCTGTACTTCTATTTTTTTATTCATTATTAAACCTATTCCTGCATTACACCTATTTGATTTTGTATCTATAACCCTGTATTCACCTGACCAAAAGTCTTGTTCCTCCTGCCACCGACTTCACTAATTCTCACTATATCTAACTTTACCCTATCCGTTTCCCTTTTTAAATTTTCTAACCTACCTGCCCGATTACGGGATCTCATACTCCACGCTTTGATCCGTAGAACGCCAGTTTTCTTTCTCCTGATAACGACGTCCTCTTGAGTAGTCCCCGCCCTGAGATCCGAACGGGGGACTATTTTACCTCCGGAATATTTTACCCAAGAGGACGCCATCATCATTTAATCATACAGTAAAGCAGCATGTCCTCGGGAAAAATTATGCTGTAATTTCCCCTTGCTTTCAGCCGTTCGCAGTGACAGAACAGCAAGGCCATTTTGGTTAGTGTTACAAGGCCAGATCAGTCAATCATCCAGACTGTTGCCCCTGAGCTACTGAAAAGGGTGCTGCCCTTCTTCAGGAACCACAGGTTTGTCTGGCCTCTCAACAGATACCCCTCCGTTGTGGTTGCATCTACGGTACGGCTATCTGTCTCGTTGAGGCACGCAAGCCTCCCCACCAACGGCAAGGTCCATGGTTCATGGGGGGGAAAACAGCATGTCAAATTTAAAACAACTCGAAATCCCCAAGGTTGATGAAGTTTTACACACTCGAAATTTAGCGCGAACTCGAGTCCGAGATGCTTCTAACAGTTTCTGCAACGAAACTATGTCTCGAAACCTGGTAAAAAGCCCAAAGAGATTCTGGTCGTATGTGAAGTACACCAGTGACAAAACGCAATCAGTACCTTCACTGCACGATAACAATATTGCTTTTACTGATAATAGTTCCACTAAAGCAGAATTACTAAACACGGTTTTCCGAAATGCCTTCACGAAAGAAGTAAATATTTCAGAATTATAACCAAGAACAGCTTACAACACGAGTAACTCAGAAGTCATATTCTTGTTTTAGTGAAACAGCTTAAAGCACTTAAGAAAGGCTCAGATTGTATACCAGTCAGGTTCCTTTCCGAATATGCTGATTCTATAGGTCCACACTTGGCACAAGTATACGATCACTCGCTCGTAGAATGATCTGTACCCAAAGACTGGAAAGTTGCACACGTCACCGCAAAATCAAAGAAATGATATAGTAGTCCACTGAATTACAGACCCATATCGCTAACGTCAATTTACAGTAAGATTTTGGAACATATACTGTGCTCTGACATTATGAATCACCTCGAAGAAAATGATTCGTTGACAAACAGAAAACAGGGTTTAAGAAAGTGTCATTCTCGTGAAACACAACTAGCCCTTTACTCCCACGAGATAATGTGTCCTATCGACAGAAGACGTAAACCTGAGTCTATAATTTTAGATTTACAGAAGGCTTTCGACACAGTTCTCACAAGCGACTTCTAATTAAATTGCGTGCCAATGGATTATCGTCTCAGTTGCGTGGCTGGTTTCGTGATTTCATGTCAGTAAGGTTACACGTCGTAATAAATGATGGAAAGTCATCGATCAAAACTAACTGAAAAATGAGTTAGACAAGACATCCGTATCATTCAGAAAGTGGCAGGTGACTCTAAATAACGAAAAATGTGATGTCATCCATATGTATACAAAAAGGAATTCGCTAAATTTCAGTTACACGTTAGGTCACACAAACATAAAAGCTGTAAACTCAATTAAATACTTAGGGATTACAGCTTCAGATAACACTTTCGAATAACCTAAATTGGAACATTCACACAGATAAAGTTGTGGAGAAAGCTAACCGAAAACTACGGTTTATTGTCAGAACACTTAGAAGATGTAACAGGTCTACGAAAGGGGCTGCTTACACTACGTTTGTCCGCCCTCTTCCAGTGCACTGGCGTGATGTGTGCGATCCACATCAGATAGGACATCGAAAAAGTTCAAAGAAGAGCAACTCCTTTCGTATTAGCGCGAAATAAGGAAGGGAGTGCCACGGATACGATACACGAATTGGGGTAGCCATCATTAAAACAAAGACTTTTTCCGCTGCGGCAGGACCTTTTCATGAAATTTCAATCACCAAATTTCTCGTCAGAGTGAGAAAATACTTTTTTGGCGACAACCTACATTAGGAGAAATGATCATTACAACAAAATAAAAGAAGTCAAATCTCGCACAGAAAAAATTAAGTGCTCGTATTTCTCGCGCGGTGTTCGAGACTGGAACGGTAGAAAAGTAGAAGATGGTTCGATGAACCCTCTGCCAGGCACTTAACTGTGAATTGTTGAGTAATCATGTAGATGCAGTAACAGCAGTAGCAGCCACTGTTACTAGAATCAGTGGTAAATACAGCGTCAGATTTACGGTCAGCTGAATTTTTTAGTTGGGCGAGAACTGCGTTCACAGAAATATTTATCCCAAACCACAGCTACATAAGTTGTATTCCAATGAACAATCATGATATTTGTGGTGTCACCGCTAGACACCACACTTACTAGGTGGTAACTTAAATCGGCCGCGGTCCTGTAGTACATGTAGGACCCGCGTGTCGCCACTGTGGGATCGCAAACCTAGCGCCACCACAAGGCAGGTCTCGAGAGACTGAGGAGACCTCGCCCCCAGTTGTACGGACAACATAGCTAGCGATTGGACGTGCTAAGCCTTGCTCTCATTTGCCGAGAGATAGACAGTAGAATAGCCCTCTGCTAAGTTAAATGGCGACCACCTAGCAAGGCGCCATTTGTATCAGTGCCTATAGCTTACTAATATTCAAGAGAGATGTATTCCAAGGACTAATTAAAAGTTAAGTAACAAGCATCTACGTACTTTTCTTCTTATTCATTTATAAGTTCTCATGTTCCAGACTTCACGCCCGTCTGCGTTAGCCTTGCGTGCCCTATCGGCTACAGCATTGTGTCTAGGCTGTATGGTCTAGACACAACATTATTGGCGACGAGAAAAAGAGTTTGTATTAATTCGTTTGTGTCATGGCTTCGCCACAATCTCCGGATGTACTGTCCGAATTTTTTCGCTTGCAGAATCAGCAGTCGCAGGCGTTATTGGATGCCCTGGGACAGCTCGTCCAGGGTCAACGTGTGCTGCAACACGATGCGGCAGCTGCCGCTTCATCGCTACCGCAGCCACAACACGCCATTGCACCGCAATTTAGGCCATTCGTGGCGGCCGATGAAACATGGCAAGAATGGTCCCGCCAGTTCCAGTTTCATCTAACAGCCTACAGAATTCAAGGTAACGAGCGGCAGCCGTTTTTGCTTTCTTGTGTCGGTGTGTCTACCTACCGTGTGATAGTGAAATTGTTTCCCCGACGCGACGTGGCAACTCTGACCTACGAAGAAATTTTGTCTGCTTTAGATGCCTATTTCAAGGGAACAGTTAATGTAGTTGCAAAAAGGTATACGTTCTTTCGTACAAAACGTACGGCCGGTCAGACTAATAGGGAGTGGGTTGCAACTTTGCAAGGACTTACTAGGGAGTGTGCCTTTGAATGTGACTGTGGCCTTCCTTATTCAGACACTATGGTGCGTGATGCAATAGCACAGAACGTTTCTGATGTTCGCATACGGGAACAGATTTTGAAACTCGTTAATCCCTCCCTCCAACAAGTGATAGACATATTGGATAGGCAAGACACACTTGACTTTGCTAAGGACTCATTTGAAACTTCGCCAGCAGTGTGTCACATTAACCGGCCCGCCGGGCCCGCTGCTCGGGACGCTACGCGGCCCTCGCGCCCGTCACAGCAGCGGCAGCCTACCTTGCAAACACGTGCGCCGCGTAAGCAAGCAACTGTAGTGAAATCATGCCCGCGGTGTGCAGCTAGACATTCGCGTGAAAATTGCCCGTCACGCCAAGCTATTTGCTTTTACTGTCAAAAGAAAGGACATGTTCAAAGTGTTTGCCAGAAAAAGCTTAGATCAGACAATCACAATAATTCCAGGCCCTTTGCTTCGCGCCGGAATCGAACCCAGGATAATCAGGCTCGTGGACCTTCGCCCATGGACATTCATGTAGTTCATTCCCACCCGTCCAGTGACACTTTAGCTAACAGTGACTGTGTTAGTCCCACAAACAGAGTGCGTCGACGTCGCCGAAAATCCCGTAAAGTCGCAAGTGCTTCTGTACCTGTATCAGTTCAAATTGCACGTGACAGTCGCTCTTGTCGTCAGCAGGACAATAAACTTTTTGTGGACTTAGACTTTGAAGGCAAAGTGATACCATTCCAGCTCGATACCGGAGCTGCAGTTTCTTTGCTCAATCACGACGCGTACAAACAACTGGGCAAACCGCCATTGCGTGCCGCAAATGTTAAGTTACATAGTTACTCAGGACAGCATATCCCTGTGTTAGGACAGTGCAGCCTTCTTGCAACATACAAGGGACAAACGAAACTTGTTTCATTTTACGTTCTTCGTTCTTCTACTGCAGTGAACTTGTTTGGTTTAGATTTGTTTCAATTGTTTAATATGTCTATAGTAAATCGGGTCCTATCAGTGAATCAGACTGTGCCTTCCGCCAGTGTTTCTAGTCTTTGTGAAGAATTTGCAGACATTTTTGCACCGGGCCTTGGTTGCGCTAAGAACTATGAAGCGCATTTGGAACTGCAAGAAAACGCGCGACCGAAATTTTTCAGAGCGCGCAATGTTCCCCACGCATTGCGTGATGAGGTCGCCGGAACATTAGCCGATTTAGAATCTCAAGGTGTAATTGAACGTGTGCAGGCTTCTCTCTGGGCCTCACCCTTAGTAATTTTGCCAAAACCTTCCGGTAAACTGAGACTTTGTGTGGACTTCAAGGCAACAGTGAATCCACAACTTGTGACTGCCACTTTTCCTTTGCCCCGCCCGGAAGATCTTTTTGACAAACTGTGCCCGGGAAAATATTTTTCAAAATTGGACCTAGCAGATGCGTACTTGCAAATACCTGTGGACGCAGAATCCCAGCGCGTCTTGGTGGTAAACACGCATCTTGGCTTGTATCGCTTCAAAAGACTGCCATTCGGGTGTGCATCCGCCCCTGCTTTGTTTCAGCAATATTTACAAACTGTTTGTGCGTCGGTCCCTACTGCTGCGAACTATCTGGACGATATTGTGATCTCAGGAAAGACAGAAGCCGAACATTTGCAAAATCTCCGAACATTGTTTCAGGTCTTGCGTCAGAATGGTCTTCGCTTGAGGAAGGACAAATGTGTGTTTTTTGCTCGGGACTTACCCTACCTGGGGCATGTCATAAATGCCCAAGGTATACATCCGAGTCCAGAGCACCTCCGTGCCATACAGGAGTTGCCTTCGCCACGGGATGTTAAACAACTACAGAGTGTGCTGGGTAAAATTAATTATTATGCAAAGTTTGTGCGCAATGCTTCTTCCGTTTCAGCTCCGCTTCATCGCTTACGCGGTAAAGGTGTTCCGTTCGTCTGGCCGACGGAATGCGAACGCGCCTTTCGCCAGTTGAAATCGGCGTTACTTTCAAATACGTGCCTTACGCCATTCGATCCCCAGAAACCCCTTTTGTTGATGGTAGATGCATCGGATTTCGGGATCGGTGCTGTGCTTGCGCACAAGGCTGGCTCGCATGATCGCCCTATTGCCTTTGCGTCCAAATTGCTCTCATCTGCGCAAAGAAATTATTCACAGATAGAGAAAGAAGCTTTAGCTCTCGTGTTTGGTGTTACAAAGTTTCATGATTTCTTGTATGGTCGTCACTTTACAATCATCACGGACCACAAACCTTTGACATCGCTTTTTCATCCGAACAAGCCTGTACCTCCACGTACAGCGCAGAAATTCATTCGCTGGTCTCTTTTTCTCTCGCAGTATCGCTACGATATCTTGTATCGGTCCACTGCTAAGCACGGAAACGCTGATGCGTTGTCCCGTTTGCCTGTTGCTGAGGATAAAGCATTCGATTCTTCCGAAGTTGCTTGCATGTTCATTGATTCGGAAACCGATGACGTGGTCGAATCGTTTCCGATTGATTTTCGTCGTGTAGCTGCAGCCACAGCTGCTGACCCTGTCCTTGCTACTGTTTTGCGTTTTGTTGCTACGCAATGGCCCTTGTCAAAGTCACGGATCGAGGATCCTTTGGTTCGTCTTTTTTTGCTCACAAGGAGAGACTTTTTGTCCGACGTGGTGTTTTGTTGTTGCGTTCCGATAATGATCAGTCCAGAGTCGTGGTCCCACGTTCGCTACAGTCCTCTGTCTTACAGCTTCTTCACCAAGGACATTGGGGTATAGTGCGTACGAAACAACTTGCTCGTCAGCACTGTACTTGGTTCGGAATCGATGCTGCGATTACGAATATGTGCTCCTCTTGCGTGGCGTGTGCCGAACAGCAATCCGCACCGCCGCGGCAATTCTTTGCCTGGCCGAAAGCCACTTCCCCTTGGCAACGCTTGCACATCGATTTTGCTGGTCCATTTTGGAATGCTCGATGGTTGGTTGTGGTCGATGCTTTCAGTAATTTTCCTTTTGTTGTCCGGATGTCTTCCACGACGTCTTCTGCCACAATCCAAGCCTTGTTTGCTATCTTTTGCATTGAAGGTCTTCCGCAGACTATTGTTTCCGACAATGGCCCACAATTCATGTCCGCCGAATTTCAGTCTTTTTGCAAGGCCAATGGTATTCAACATCTGACATCCGCGCCGTTTTCGCCTCAGTCAAACGGTGCCGCTGAACGATTGGTCCGGACTTTCAAGTCACAGATGTTGAAACTGAAAGAATCGCATTCTCGGGAGGACGCTTTGTTGCTCTTTTTGTCTTCGTATCGCTCTCAGCCCCGCGATGGTCGCTCGCCGGCTGAATTGCTCCATGGTCGTTCTCATCGCACCTTGATGTCTTTGCTGCATCCGCCACATCAGGTTCCTGTGCAGCGGCAGACTCCTGCTTTTGCTCCTGGCGACGTTGTCTATTATCGCACCTATCGCGGTTCACAGCGTTGGCTCGCAGGGCGCATTCTTCGCTGCCTCGGCCGCGCGATGTATTTGGTTTTGGGGGCCTCTGGTGAGGTGCGTCGGCATCTCAATCAGCTGCGCCTCTGTCGTCGCCTGGGTTCTTCCGCTCCCCGTCTGCTTTCAGCGACGGAGCCGTCCGGTCAGCGCCTTGGGGACCCATCTACTGGCTCGTCTCATCCCCAGGTGTTACCGACGCTGCCTTCCCTTTTGCCTCATGGCGTCGCGCCGCCGCCGCAGCCGCCGCCGGCGCCGCCCGCAGTGGACGCTTCGTTGCAACCGCCCGGCGCCTCCCAGGGTCACGCGCCGCCGCTCGCTTCCCGTGACCAGCCGTCCTCCGCCATGGACCTCTTGCCCGCTCCGGACCAGATGTCGTCATCGCGCGTCGGATTCCCAGACGCAATGGAGGTCGACCCTTCGGCCCCTCCTGTCTCATTACGTGCGCATACACCGCATGTTGACGTGCACCCTGGACTAGGTTTTCAGGCGTTTCCTAGCTCCCCTCGGACCGAATGGCCGGGTGCGGGTGGCACAGCCTCGCCTGTTGTTAGGCTCCCCACCTCTTCGCATACGTCAACATGCGGTCCTCCCCACGGCGGGCGGAAGCCTTATCTCACGACCGTTCGCCGATTTGCGGGGGAGGAATGTGGTGTCACCGCTAGACACCACACTTACTAGGTGGTAACTTAAATCGGCCGCGGTCCTGTAGTACATGTAGGACCCGCGTGTCGCCACTGTGGGATCGCAAACCTAGCGCCACCACAAGGCAGGTCTCGAGAGACTGAGGAGACCTCGCCCCCAGTTGTACGGACAACATAGCTAGCGATTGGACGTGCTAAGCCTTGCTCTCATTTGCCGAGAGATAGACAGTAGAATAGCCCTCTGCTAAGTTAAATGGCGACCACCTAGCAAGGCGCCATTTGTATCAGTGCCTATAGCTTACTAATATTCAAGAGAGATGTATTCCAAGGACTAATTAAAAGTTAAGTAACAAGCATCTACGTACTTTTCTTCTTATTCATTTATAAGTTCTCATGTTCCAGACTTCACGCCCGTCTGCGTTAGCCTTGCGTGCCCTATCGGCTACAGCATTGTGTCTAGGCTGTATGGTCTAGACACAACAATATTTGTTGAGCCCAAGCAAACGCCTGTTTTCCCAAGACTACGACACGAGCGGCACAAAAGTTAACTTCAGTTTCGTTAGAGATCGTAAAAGGGAATTAGTACATTTGTGAAGTGATCTACGCTCTGATTAAAGAATAATTACCTTTAATGTTATATCCTGTTCTTATTTTGTCATCATGAGTTGCATGATTTGCCTGAAGAAAAGACACGTCACTGAAGAGACAGGTGAAATCATAAAACCAGTGTCTTGAGAACTCAAACAGCACACCTGCTATTGAAAATATGCGTTCAGTCTATGTGACTGGCCGTGTTGACAGTTACGTAAATGTCGTCACTTGTGAAACTTAAGATTTTCCTAATTCTTGGAACGAAGAACAGAACAAATACTTCACTTCTGAAAATTGAGGGCTTGAAGTGAAAAACAAGGTTCCAGTATGTCTTGTATGCTGTGAAATCAAATGCACTTGGTGTGGAAACACAAAGCGCGCAGGAATTAAATTGTCAGTGGATTGAGTGGAATGTAAAGTTAACAGCAATGGTGACAACAGAGTGAGAGAACATTCTAGGTTGAAGAAAAAAGTTCGTATACATAACATATCGGCTTGTGAGTCAGTAACTAGAGGTAACAAAAGAATCTTTAAAAACATTGTATATACATAACATGAATGCTTAATATTTAGAAGCTCTGGTTAGAACATAATGGTCGTTCAGCTGCCCCTTCATCTGGATTTTATGCAACCCACAACACATTCAGATGCCATGTTCAAGATTTTCATCACCTAAAATTTGCACCTCAAATATTGCATAAATGGAGTGCTATTAACGTGTGGTTTTCACAGAATGGTTTGGTAGTCAGGGGCTCGTATTGTTAGCCAATCAACAGATTGTACTAACAATCAGAAAACGTATTTTTTGTGCGAACGTACACTGTTTTTAACGAAACAGTACCTATTGACATTAAGAAACTAAAAGTAAGGTAAATCAGAATGTCAGTCGTGTTTGTTGCAGGATTATAGTGTGAATCGTTAAGATTTATTGTATTTTGTAAAGTTCCCACACCGACGCTTAGACAATAACTATGGTAGCACACAACAAAAACAACACAAGTGCATACCTAACTTACGTGGATTCTAACCAGTAACGAAACAAGTAACCATCAGAGGTTGTGTTCAAAATGACCATCGGCAGCAACAAGACACACTTCGAGTCTGGTATGGAACGAGTGCTGCACACGTTTCAGCGTTTCAACAGAGACGTCCGACCACGCTGCAGTATTACATCGTTTCGTATCATCGGGTGTAGTTGGTATGCCCATATAGACAGCGACTTTCACCTTTCTGCACAGAAAAGAGTCTACAGATATCGAATCCGGGGAACGGGCTAGCTAAGGTATAGTGCTCTGCGTTCAATCCAACGGTTTGGAAACAATTCGTGAATATTTTCTGCAGTACTTCGTGCGCTATAGGCTGGATGGCCATCGTGTTGGTACCACAGATTCCTCCCAAATTACAGAGGAAGTTCTTCTAGTATCCGTGGAAGATGGTGTGTTAGGAGGCTGCAATACATGTGCGCGTTGTGTGTTCCGTCTATGAAAGACGGGCCTCTGAGTTGATGATTCACTGTTCCACAACACACGTTTACCCTCCAAAGGCGCTGACGTTCCTCCTGACGAAGCCAACGTTGATTGTCAACAGACCAGTAGCGCATGTTTCAGCGGTTTACCCGGCCATGATTGATAGCTGTACAGAAGTTAACACGATTCTCTTAATCGTTTCCATGGAGCACTTAATGGAGACAAATGTGATACGGATAGAATCTATCTCGATGGAGAATGTGTAGGTCACTTGCCTGACTCATGCCACTTCCTCATGCATTGCGTGGGAGCTAATGTGCTTATCAACTGCATGAATAGTAATAACATTAATTTCCCCTTCTTCTGTCGTCACTTGTTTCCTTTTGTTGCGTCGTCTAACTATTACACAACCATTTTCAAGTAAGTGGTTTAAGAGTCTGATAAAAAACAGCGAAACTGGTTGCTGTCTATTGCGATATCTTGCCGCATATACCGTACAAGAAAAATTACATTCATCCTACATTCTACATACACCATAAATATGTCGACGTTTTCTGCATTGGTAAATGCCATCATCCACACACTACCTAATGCTTTGACTGTCACACACTAAATGACTAGCAAATAGCAACGCACTTAAGGAACACACAAGCACACTGTAAGCAAACATAACAACGTCGTACCTAGCAGCTACGCAGGTTGTATGGTGCAAACAAGTGTCGGTGCGGAAACTTTCCAAAATACGATATCTCGTAAAGACTCGCACTAGAAGACTAAAAACTGTAACAAACACCACCGATATTCTAATTTACCCTACTTTACTTTGTTTATGTCAGTAGGCATTGTTCCAATTAAAAACTCGTACCGTTGCTGAAAAATACATTGCGGAGCAGGTTTTAGGTGATTTAGGGCTCATTGGTCAGCGGTTGAGTTGCTATGTGGAGACTGTCTTTGGTATTTTCACTTTGCTGAGAACAATTGTATGGTGCACACGTGTTCGTGTTGTACCTCCGTCTTGTACGTGGGTTGCTCCAAAAGAAATGCACACTATTTTTTTTAAATCCATCTTTTATTCTACATGTTTGAAAGTTTTACAGTGTGCAGATACATCCTTTAGGAACAATATTTTCATTTCACCACATAATTTCCATCCCTATCAACTGCCTTACGCCATCTTGGAACCAGCGCCTGTAAACCCGCACGGTAAAATTCTGGACGAACCTGTTGGAGCCACTGTTTGGCAGCGTCACAAGGGAGCTATCATCTTCAAACCTTGTTGCACGAAGAGAGTCTTTCAGTTTCCCAAATTTTCACCTATCCCAACCTTCCAAGAAATTCATCTCCACCATTCTCGTACTGTTCCAAAAGTTCGGTGCATAACGTTTTTCTTGTTTCTTTGTGAGCCACTGTCAACATCCTGGGAACCCACCTGGCAGCAACCTTTTATAATGCCAACACTTTCAGTATTCTGCGAACACTTCCTTCCCCTATCGCAACGTAGCGTGACAATTCGTTCACTGTGATGCGTCTGTCAGCAGTGACCAATTAGTTAACTCTCTGCACACTGTCTGGAGTGTGCGCAGTGCGAGGCCTGCCGCTGCGAGGACAATCCTCAATATTGCCGTGCCAGCTTTCATCACGTAACCTGCTTGCCCACCCACTAACTGTACTGCTATCGACAGCAGCATCTCCATGCACATTTTTCAATCTCTTGTGGATGTTTTCCACTGTCTCGTTTTCACAGCACAGGACTTCTGTGACAGCACGTTGGTTCTGACGAACGTCAAGTGTAGCAGCCATCTTGAAGACATGCTGTGACGGCGCCACTGACGGGAACAGGTTGAACTAAGTCTGAAACCAAGCAGGAAGGATGTATTTATACACTGTAAAACTGTCGCACATGCAGAATGAAAACTATATTTTTACAAAAATAGTGTGCATTTCTTTTGAGTGACCCTCGTAATAATCTGAGTTAGAACAGCTGATATTAGCATTCAACAGTTCACTGTAAGCATTTGCTCCAGGAAATTCCCCAGTTGTGACCCCGCAACGAAAAGCCGCAGCTACTTCAACATATCGGTGTATTCCACATAATTCTCTTTGTACGACAATTAAGGCATCTTACGATCGACACATCTACGAATAACAGGTAAGGAGACGTGACTCACACAGTGCTTCGTATGACGTTCTCCACCTTACAGATCAACCAACATTATTGTGAAACACGAAAATGGTGTTCTTCCGTGTCATACTGTTGACTGCACCAGTGATCTGTCGGTGTATGAACGATGAGCGACGAGTTCTCCTTGTTGAATTCGGCGTTGATTTTATTGAACACTCCAACAACAAGACAATGTCTCACAGACTATTTTTGGCGTACGCAACTTTCTGTCGTCAGATCTTTTTTTGGTCCAACTGTATCAGACATTTTCCAATTGCACCTACTGGAAACTCCCTGTGGGGTCCAGACGGCTTGGCCACGTGAGAAGATTTCAAGGATTTGGAATAAATAAACTAATAATATTCAAACTTATGACTAAAAGAACAATCTTTTAGGCCATTACCACAAGTACCACGCGTGACCACACGAATTTCATCCACTGCCTCCCTCAGAGCAGCATCTGAAAAACGTTTTTGCAACGCGTATGTGGTCTACTGCAAAGTTTTCAACCCAAGCTACCGACATTCCAACTGGAACACCAGACAATATAGTAGGCAACTTCATTCTAGAGCAACGATATCTCCAGTGACACTTTCAAATCAGTCGCCTTATTGAACAACATAGGAGAGCGCGCCCTTATTATCAGGGACGTCATAATATCATCATTAGTTAACGTTAAATTCGACGTCGCCAAATAGGCATTGCTCCCTGCTTTGGGCTCATCTCCGTACATCTATCTCGTCTCACTCTACCAGAAATTAAGCCTTAGACGTTATCGAATCCGCCGCGGATGCGGATGGCAGTGAGTGTGTGTGTGCGTGAACTAAGGGGCTGAGGTCATCGCTCCCTAGATTTACACACTGCTTAAACTAACTATGCTATGGACAACACACACAGCCATGCCCGACGGAGAATTCGAACCTCTGCCGAGAGGGAACGTGCAATTCGTGGCATGGCGCCTCTAACTGCCCGGCCACTCCGCGCGGCGATGACAGTGGTGTTGCATGAAAATGAAATAGTGCATTCCTGAAGCACAATTCCGGCAACAGCCATGGGTTGCCACTACGATCCGAAATTTTAAGTACTCGCACGGCAGTGACGTCACTATGGTGACACAGTGCCCGCAGTCGCTAGCAGCCAACTCGATCTGAATGACTGCAGCCACTCATGAGAGTGTTGCCACTTCTCCATCACGAGGTCGCTGACCTTCCTCCACCCACAACAAACACACCTCCGCATTGTGACAACGTTCTGCCGACATGATACTGACTATATTGGTTCCATAGTCACTAAGGAGACAAAGGGCTTCACTGCTCCACGTCATGAAACCACCCAAATGCAAGACATTATACGGAATGCAGCACATAATGAGGATGCGTACAGCTCAGCCTCGTAGGTCAGATCAGTTTTGCCCAGACCCTCAGTGACAGCCGTATACTCGGTGTTCTGGATCTCTTAACTATTCAATACATTTTGATTCGCACTAGTTTGGAAGTGAGAAGCAACAATCACATGTCGGCAGCAGAGGCACACATACACCTGCAACAGATTACAATGCACGACCCACCGAGAACTGATCTCACTACGATGAATTTTTCTCTGACTGCACTTGCGTCCTTCGTGTGCTGTACATACAACCGCCCAGGACTGGCGTGTGGCATTTGGTAGAGATCTGATATTAACACTACAGCAGTGAAATGATCGTACAGGAAACTCATCGCTACCTCAGAGATGCTGTGTCCCATCGCTCGTGCGCCAACTATAGCACCACGTTGAAACCCTCTTAAATCTTGTTAACTTGCCATTGTAGCAGCAGTAACCGATCTAAGTACTGCACCAGACACTTGTTGTCTTATATAGGCGTTGCCGACTGCAGCGCCGTGTTCTGCCTGTTTAAGTATCTCTGTATTTGAATAAGCATGCCTATACCAGTTTCTTTGGCGCTTCATTGTATTTTTGACAGCTTTCATGGACTGTCACAGCTGAAGCACAAACTATGACTAAAGAAGTTACTGACCTTTTCGTTTGCCCGAATGTGAAACGGGACTGTAGATTGTGGACACAAGCTTGCACAGCTCGCCAATGTTGCAAGGTGGGACGGCATTCACAGAGCCCGATCGATACGAAACACCTTAAGCCCGTTTCCAACAAGATCTAGATCTTGTTAACCCCTTTAAATGCGAACATTCTTGTTTAGGCTTTACCATGACTGTTACTGAGATTAAATGAAACAACAAGTTTACTGTTATCAGTCACTGTTTCTTTATCTCCACGGCGCGTTTCAATGGTTTGAACCTCTATCGTCAGGTAGATTTACGTTTGTTAGTATTACATGTCTCTGTGTGTTGTGTTACAATTTTTTGGGCTAACTTGTGGCACTGTCTAGTGGGAGAAACAAAACACTATTTCAGAACACGGTTTTGGGTTTCTTTTGACAAAAAACTAAACGTATAGTTAACGGCAAAAATAAAATAAGTAAATTAGAATACCCCCAGTGGTCACAGGTTCCTTTCACTTTCGTAACACGTCACATGTATACTGTCATATCTTACAAACAAGTATGGCGAGGGGAAACTTTTAGGTACAAGGATCGTATAGCAGAAGAGACACATTATCACAAAATACAACGTTATTGCAGAATAAATTTTAAATGACATTAAAGAATAAATTTTAAAGAATCTTTGGAGATCTTTGTTTTGAGATGTTGAATACATGTGTTGTAATAAATATTTCAGGTCGTATATAAATCCGATTTTGTTAATATATAGCTTAAACTTTATACTCGTTTATACAATAAAGTGACACGTCGCGGCCTTTAAGTACAATAATTATGTTGGATACAGTGGTAAAATTGTACGAAAATAACAATTTTGGTTGGGATGCACAGACAGAAATGAAAGGAAAAGAACGAGAAAGTGAGAGGGAGAGAGAGGGTGGAAGGAGTGCTTGGATGAGAGCAAACTTTGAAAGCAGTGGTTCTTAGGATTGTATCTGTTACATGTAATAATTGTATAATGCTTTCAATATACGTATGTACAGACAGTTTGCGTCAGTAGTTGAAATACATATAGCTTGAAGCTAATAGGGGTACAAGCTGTTGGTATGATACCTGCATATAAATGCAAACTGGAATCCTCAAGACAATGCTACATGTTTACGGCGGCAGATCCAAATAGCTACGTAAGTGCAGGTGTCTACACAAACGATACAAAATAGGCTCCATAACCAGGGTTTACGGGCCAAAAGACTTTTCAGTGATCCTGCTCTAAATCAGGATAAGAGAGGGGATCGTGTCGCATAAGTACGAAGCCACTATTTGTGGGCTAGGCAGCAATGGGACACAACGTTCTTTTCTGATGAGACCAGTAACTGTTACCATACTGAAAATACTCATGTGTGGAGGGTTGCGAGGATAACGGTTATACAGTAACTGTATCGAAGCCCTTCACCCTTGTCAAAGTGGTGCTGTCATGTTTTGGAGTGGCCTCATGTATGGCTGCAGGCACCTGATGTGCCTCTACATTGGCGGATGACCAGTGTGAAGGTTCGGGACAGCATCCTCACACACAGTGTGCCTCCATTTGGTGAACATACTGGAGAGGGGTTCACCCTGATAGACGACAATGCACACCGCTATAGCTACAGTGTAGTGAACACCTTCCTATTGGAACACAGATTCAGTCAGATAGAATAGCCACCAACACTCTACATCTCATCTGCACTGAAAATGCAAGGGCCATTGTAAAAGGAAAATTTTACAAACGTCCTGTCCCACCACGGACCTTACAGAGCATCACAGAGGCTGCTGTGGAGGAATGGGACAATACTCGACACTGTTATCTGGACAATTTGGCATCGAATATACCTAAGCCCATTTAAAAGTGTCTCCAGTTACTAAGAGCGCTAACTGGTTCCTAAACTATTATGCAAATGTTCAAATATGTGTAAATTCCTAAGGGACAAAACTGCTGAGGTCATCGGTCCCTAGACTTACACACTACTCAAACTAACTTAACGCTAAGGACAACACTCACGCCCATGCCCGAGGGAGGACTCGAACCTCCGGCGGGAGGGGCCGCACGATTAGTGATATGGCGCCTCCAACTACTATGCAAGATGAAGGGGGGAAGTAACTATAGTGTCTGCTGTGGAATCTTTTGTAAGGGTTTGCTTTTGTTTCCTTGTCTGTGCTCATCAAGGGGAAATGTGTTTATCTTTTTATTTTTTTCCCTTATTACTACACCTGACAGAACAAAATCAGTATTGTTTGTGGACATGTGCAGAATTGACAATAAAGAAATAGGCATCATTATTTTCCACGCTGTATTTTTTTAATATATTTCGACTCTGTCTTCACTTTAGCCGTGGCCTTTTACCGCTCCCTGTAGTACCATGGCAATTATTCTCTGTGTCTTAACATACGTCCAGTCATCCTGTTCCTCCTTACCAAAGTTTCCCGTACGTTCCTGTTCTCTCCTAGTCTGTGAAGAATCTTCACATTTCTTGTCTTAATAGCAGACTTACTTTTCATTATCTTCCAATAACACCAAATTCTCATCTTTTCTGGTGTCCGCGAAGAAAATATAGCGTTTATTGGATGAAACAATAACGAAAAGATATGAGGTCTTAAGCTGGATATGTAGGACATATTCTGAGGCATCAAGCGATCTCCAATTTAATATTGGAGGGGAGCGTGGAGGGTAAAAATCGTAGAAGGAGACCAGAAGATGAATACACTAAACAGATTCAGAAGGATGTAGGTTGTAGTAGGTAATGGGAGATGAAGAAGCTTGCACAGGGTAGAGCAGCATGGAGAGCTGCATCAAACCAGTCTCTGCGCTGAGGACCACAACAACAACAACAAGCGGGATATAATAGTAGTCCGCAGTGTAACTCACGGTTACTCGGCAGCACAAGTTCTGGTCGAATAAAAACCTGTTATTCAGTTTAAAAAAAAGTAATGTTCACCCTCTCAAAATTCGTAAGTGTCGTCGTTTTTGCCGGGCACCCACCACATCTTATCCCTCTTCTTGTGGCGGTGCCAGGTCCTTAACGCTCGCTTTCATCCTCCAAAATTTCCGATCGTCGCCCGGCTAGCGGAATGAAATAAAGAGGAGTTCATTTGGGACGGTGTGGGGGCGTAACTCATCACCATTTGTGGAAGGGAGGGGGGGGGGGGGGGGCTTCACACCGAGCTGGGCCGCCCGTTTCGATTGAAACCCAGCCAGATGTGCGGTAACCGGTGCTCGCCAGCGGAGGCAGTTTTGCATATAAACGTCTTCTGTGGCAAGTGAAGCGTGCTCCAAATCCATTGCGCCTACAAATCACATCGCTCAGAGGGGAAATGGGATCCTCCAACTGGCGAGATACGCCGAACACGGCATTAAACCACGCAGCTGATATCCGTTTCACTAGCAAATGATGTCAGAGACCTAAATCGACAGATTTTATAGAGAGACGGCATGTTATACAATATGTATTCTGCACGGAATTGCTGTCTATAATATACCTAAACCGAGACAATTGTAAAGTTTATTAAACGCACCACGTTATCTCTAGAGCATTGTTCTTCACTAAAATAAGAACAGAATCCACCATTACTTCTTCTGCTTCGTGATCGTACGACAACTCCCATTTTTCTAAGACAATTCGCTCTTTTTCGTTTCATACAGCACAGGGCGTTTCAAAAAGATTCAACCGTTTTCGTAAGACTAAAGCCTCCACCTGAATGAAGTTAGAAACATGTGGTAATGTTTGACTTACGCATCAAAAATAAAATCTGTGTCTAAAACTTTCAATAAGACGAAACTCTGTACACTGTCACTTGCATTTGTTAGCAATGAGCTTCTTCAACAATGCGTAGAAGGAGAAGGGTTGTATAACTCTCATGTTGCATTATTGGGCTCAAAAGTCACCCAACATACCAAGTGCAGAGAATGCAGAAGCTCGAAACATACTCGTAAAAGTATGGGACAAGTTTAATTGTCGTTGGATGTTTTTCTGGGGGACGGTAAACTGAGCATTTATAAAACGTGAATGAAAATTGAGACCCTAATCTTAATTGTAAAAAGTACCCCAACATTATATACGCATGCATGTAAAAGCTGTACCCTTGTGAAACCGAAGAGTTCTTTTGCAGATGAAAATTCTGTGTCCTGCACATATTTAAAATACACGGAAAGAATCTACCTTCATACATGTAGAAGATATAGTCTTGTGAAATCGGACAAAGTTTTCAGAAACAACCTGTACTTTAAAACGTTATAGAAACGTTCCTAAGGGCACATTCCAGATTGGTATCGTAAGAAAAGGCAAGCAGCAGAATCATTTGTAGCTCACATAATCATGAGGAGGAGGGGATTTACAAATAAATGCAAACGAATGTCATGTGTTTGGGAAGGGAACATAGCATCTCTTCCGATGTTGACCTTCAAATATTAGTATTAAATCGCGAGAGCCTCCCTTTTGAGACAATATCTCTGAATTTCATTTAATTGCTTGATGAGTAAAAATTGATGTCGCGCATTTTTCTTTCGTTAATTCAGTAAAGGCCAAAGCCAAGGGCATTTATTAGCTTTTCATCTTAAAGTGCTTTACTGTTACTCAAAAAGATAATGCAAATCTAAATTACCACGTTTCTTTCATATGAAATGAACTATTATTTCTATACTTAAGGAAGTCTGAAGTGGCCACGTAACGGCGGCGTATTGTGGCGTTCTGAATGCACGACACCAGCGATGCTTTAGAAAAACTTAAGTAATTGACATGGAGGAGGACGCTATTATTACTTAAATGAATACAAGCTAATATTTAACACATTTTTCGGAGTATTTTGTAAATGCCAGATCTTGAACATGAGTTTATATAGAGTACGACTAGCTTCGATCGCAGACAGAGCAAAAGTAATCCTTCTACGTTCTTATAGGAAAGAAGACAACAAATCATGCACTAATAATTTTTTCTTCCTTGGTTACGTAAGTAATGTCCTTTTGTTTACTAAAAATCACAATTTACACTTTATTTTGTTAGATATGAACGATAAATAGCGAATGATCTTTATTTTATTATATCCTTTGGGTGGTTCCACATTTAATGTTCTTTAATACGAGAACGCTTTGGTAACTTCTGTTGTACCAGTTATTTGGGCTTGTTCCTGTTCGAATCACTTAAAAACTGGGAGAAGATTCATTGATTAAAGGCCTCTGTGCGTTGTAATTATAATCCTGTCCACACGATGCCTAAGGAAGCGACACGTAGAGAGCTGTAGTATATAGATAATATATTCTTAGATTCGCCACTTAAAAGGTGATTCTTGAAACTTGATTTGATTTGCGCTGGGAGACAGACACAACAGCCGTCTTAGTCCACTATTGCGTGCACCGAACTGAGTTCATTTTGCAGTTTCGCTCTTGTAAAGTCAACCAGTACCCTTAAATAGTACTAGGAGACCTCTTACTCGTTACACACTATGCACGATTACTTCAGGATTTAATGATCCGAATAGTCTGTGTGTTTTGACTACTGACGCCTCGCATTGGAAGATTAGGCTGTGGTGAAGTTCCATCCCCATCACCACATAGTTTACACTTAGGGACTCCTTTCTTTATACGCATCCTGTGTAAATGTATCTTAGAGTTTCCATGCCCAGTCTTTGTTCACACCATGAGTTTAATCTGTCTCCTCTTTAAACACAGTTGTGGCGTAACTAGTTTGATACATTCTTTCTTTTTTTATGGATTGTAGTCCAATATTGTACGTGCTGCCTCCTGATCTAGCTACGTGGTTTTGATTTTACCACTGCCTTGGTGATTTATAGGAAAGACTCCGGTCCAGTAAATAGTTGCCATCACACCTGTCCTGGCCAGACTATCAGCCTGTTCATTTCCATTGAAAGCAGTCTACTGGGGTACACTAGCATGTGGCACCCGAATATGATAATAATACCAATGTAAACTAAAATGAAACTATTGTATTATAAACGATGTATGTCCCTGATAGGCTTTATATGCGGATCGCTGACTGTGCACGACCACAGGGCCAAAGATACTGCTTCTGGTCTGAGATTGTAGTGTTGGAAGAAGAGAGCGCTTGGTGCACAGTAGTGGGTAGCTGGCTGTGAACGAAAGAGTATGGAGTAGGCATTTTTTGTGGTGTACGCTGTGAAGCCACGGAGTGTTAGGTTATAATGTAGGAACTATAAGTATATGTATTAATGGAAATATAAACGGGGAAGCAGAAGTCTTCACGAAAGCAACGTAAAGATGTTAAATAATTATGACTTTCGTTTTTCCGACTCGCTAGTGTAGATGAGTTGGCTGATAATTGTCAAGTGATGAGTGTCCTCAGATGGTACATAAACAGATTTGAGGTAAAGGCTAGCTAGATACCACTCGTTTGTAATGTTTCTAATATTTGTTAACACGGGTATAGGTAATTTGATAATTTGTATTTATGCCTTTTTAGTGTGGTTAGATAACAGTTCCTATATAAATCTCATTGTTTGTGAATCAGTTAGTGAAAATGATGTAATTTTTCTAAGTGGCGTAATTTCAGTAGTCAGAAGTTTGGAAGGTCAGACTTAACTTGGAATACAAGGTCAGTGTTAGTAATTCATAACAATCAGTACCGCCTCCCTGTCCAGGTCATACGTTTCTCAAATTAGTTGGATTTTTCTTAAAAGTTTTCATTCATCAGCCAAAATAATTTCAAGAACATTTCAAAGTATTAAAGCGAGTATTATACACCGCTGAGCCTGTAGCTAGCATCTTTTTTTCGTGAGAGACCTAAATAACCCCTTTCCACTCTGCTGCTTTAGAGGTAAGACAATTTACTTTTTTTGCTATGTGCACAGTGGCCAAAGTTATCACTTTTGAATAGAGCCAAAGGATTTAGTGCCTAAGGGGCTGAATGTATTTTGCAATGATTGTATCTCTTTATTGGTATTGGGAGTTGCATTGCCCATCAGTTCGTGTAAAGATTTTGCTAGCCACAACACAGAGTAAGCACACCACTTGCAATTACAACACATTACACGATAACTCCAGTTTTGTATCCATTCCTTCACTTGAGGCACTCACTGAAGTACCTCAAAGATTAATACTTAAAGAAAGTTACACTTAGCGACAGCTCTGCCAGTCGTTCGATATGTGAAATATTTGATATTAAAATAATCAGCTATATACACTCCTGGAAATGGAAAAAAGAACACATTGACACCGGTGTGTCAGACCCACCATACTTGCTCCGGACACTGCGAGAGGGCTGTACAAGCAATGATCACACGCACGGCACAGCGGACACACCAGGAACCGCGGTGTTGGCCGTCGAATGGCGCTAGCTGCGCAGCATTTGTGCACCGCCGCCGTCAGTGTCAGCCAGTTTGCCGTGGCATACGGAGCTTCATAGCAGTCTTTAACACTGGTAGCATGCCGCGACAGCGTGGACGTGAACCGTATGTGCAGTTGACGGACTTTGAGCGAGGGCGTATAGTGGTCATGCGGGAGGCCGGGTGGACGTACCGCCGAATTGCTCAACACGTGGGGCGTGAGGTCCCCACAGTACATCGATGTTGTCGCCAGTGGTCGGCGGAAGGTGCACGTGCCCGTCGACCTGGGACCGGACCGCAGCGACGCACGGATGCACGCCAAGACCGTAGGATCCTACGCAGTGCCGTAGGGGACCGCACCGCCACTTCCCAGCAAATTAGGGACACTGTTGCTCCTGGGGTATCGGCGAGGACCATTCGCAACCGTCTCCATGAAGCTGGGCTACGGTCCCGCACACCGTTAGGCCGTCTTCCGCTCACGCCCCAACATCGTGCAGCCCGCCTCCAGTGGTGTCGCGACAGGCGTGAATGGAGGGACGAATGGAGACGTGTCGTCTTCAGCGATGAGAGTCGCTTCTGCCTTGGTGCCAATGATGGTCGTATGCGTGTTTGGCGCCGTGCAGGTGAGCGCCACAATCAGGACTGCATACGACCGAGGCACACAGGGCCAACACCCGGCATCATGGTGTGGGGAGCGATCTCCTACACTGGCCGTACACCACTGGTGATCGTCGAGGGGACACTGAATTTTTGTGACGGCGTTCGTAGCTACAAACACCGCCACACTTTTAGTAGCGGGCCGACCGGTCCGCTGGAACAGTGAACAGAAAGAATGAAACCCGAACATTCGGATTGAATGAAAGTCGGTACTTATCTTTATTACGAAGATACAGAAACACAGTGGTGAACATTGTCTCTACAGAAATCTGTCTAGTTCGAGTCGGGGCAGCTAGGTCAGCGTCGGCTGACGACAAATAACTCTGCTGCGATGTACCCACACTGACTAGCAAGTACACACTGCGGTGGCGAGTCTACAACTGAGCGGCGAATCCAGAACTGTCCTAGCGCTCGCGACTCCAGCGCTTAAGAAGCCAGAAGCCAGCGGTGGCGCGCGCAGACTTGCGGCGATTTCCTGTATCGCTGGCGCTGCTTATGCGGACGGCGTCCGTACTTTGATGCTGCCAACCTTTTGGCAGCGGGCTCGGGTGGCATTACTGGCTAGGATATAACACTCCTCCCCCCCAAATCGCCGCACCGTCGTTGAATAATGACGTGGCGAGCGTTGACGGCGGGGGAGGTGTCTGGCCGCAGGCGTAGCAGAAGAGACCGGGGCGGAGACTGTTGTCGGTGGCAGTCCCCGGTCCGCACCCCAGCATTGGCTGCGCGGGCCTCGGGAAACACCGACTGAAAACCGAGGTCAGGGTGCACGCCTGTGACCACGGGCGCAGCTTCTGGTACTGGACGCGACGGGGCGTCGGGACCCACGAAGAGAGGCAGCGTCTCCTGACGCTGCGTCGACGGCTGCTGAGTGGGCGCCGGACAAGGCGCTACGGTGTCAGACTCCTTGGGGGTGCCCAAGGAAAGCGGCTGCAGTACAGGCTGCACAGCCACCGCTTGGGAAGGCGGCCCGGCTGAGGGGTCGACGTCCATCAGCTCCGAAGGCGGTGGCGACTGAAGAGGGACCGCAGGCGCCGGAGCGACCACCCGGGGCGCTCCCGCATGAAGCTGCGCGGGAGGCATCAACGGGACGGGCTGTCGGCGTGGTAGCGGCGACGGCTGCTGCTGCTGCCCTGGGGGCGGCAGCGAAGTCGGAAGGCGCGGCTGGAACCCGCCGCGGACCGAATCTGTGGACAAAGAACGAGCGGCAGAATCCGGGCGGCCAGCGCGGCGCAACTGGTTCTGATGCCTCCTGTGCACCCCAGTAGCACCTTGAACAGTATAAAAACCGCGACCCTGGACGCTTATCACGGTACCACGTTCCCAACGACGGCGACCGTGATAAACTCTGAAAAAAACGGCGTCGTTGCGCTGAAAACGCGTGCGATGCTCAGAAGCGGCGGGTCGATCCGGGGGATGCAACAACCGTAGTAGGGTGCGATGACGACGGCCGTGGAGAAGCTCCGCAGGCGAAGGGCCGTCGCGTGGCGTGGTCCGGTACGACGACAGGAACGTGATGAGGGCCTGCTGACGAGAGTGCGTAGCACGAAGGCGGTCCATATGATCCTTGAATGTGCGTACAAAACGTTCCGCTGCACCATTCGATTGAGGGTGGAACGGCGGAGTAAGAACATGGCGAATGCCATTGGCAGAACAAAAACCTTCAAATTCAGCAGAGGTAAATTGTGGACCATTGTCAGACACTAAAACTTCTGGAAGACCCTCAATACAAAAAATTGAAGTCAACGCCTGTATAGTTTGTGCAGACGTTGTAGACTGCATGGGCACAACAAACGGAAAATTACTAAATGCATCTATCACGATGAGCCAACGAGAATTCCAATATGGACCAGCGAAATCAATATGTACTCGCTGCCAGGGACCGGCAGGGCGTGCCCACTCAAAATAGCGTTGAGGCGGAGCAGCTTGGTGTTCGGCACACGTCGAACAATCTGTAGACATCTGCGTAATCTGCTTATCAATGCCGATCCATGTACAATGACGGCGGGCAAGCTGCTTGGTGCGGACCACTCCCCAATGACCTTGATGCAACAAGTCGAGGACCTTGGATTGGAGCACTTGGGAAACCACTACACGAAGCTGGTCATTCTCGGTGCGTAACAGCAAAACTCCGTGCGAAACAGACAACAGATGACGTTGCGGATAATAGCGACGAACCACAGGATCCGATATGTCCTTTGCCTTGGACGGCCAACCACGTTGAACAAAACGTAAAAGTAAACTCAGATGAGGATCCGTAGCTGTCTCACGTGCCACCTGACGATAATCAATCGGAAAATCCCGGAGGGATTGGTGCTCATCGGCGTCAATCTGATGGCAAGAGTCGTCAGAGGAATCGAAGACATCATCCGCAGCAATCGGCAATCTAGAAAGCGCGTCAGCGTTTGCATGCTGAGCTGTAGGGCGATACAGTATCTCATACTGGTATTGTGATAACAAAAGAGCCCAACGTTGTAGTCTCTGAGCTGTCCGCTGAGGAACTGGTTTAGACGGATGAAACAGTGACGTCAGGGGCTTGTGATCTGTTACTAAATAGAATGGTCTACCATAGAGGTAGTGATGGAATTTTGTGACACCGAACACAATAGCCAACGCTTCCTTGTCCAATTGGCTATAATTACACTGAGCTTTGTTTAACAATTTAGATGCGAACGCAATAGGACGTTCGGTGTTACCGACTCGGTGAGACAACACAGCACCGAGGCCGAAAGAAGAAGCATCACAAGCTAGCACCAGAGGCTTGTTAGGGTCGTAATGGACCAGACAACGATCATTCAATAAAGCCTCTTTTAGCTGCTGAAAGGCTGATTGACAATCAGCTGACCACACAAAGGGAACATTCTTACGGCGGAGACGATGCAACGGTGCAGCAACCTGTGATGCATTAGGTATAAACCTAATATAATATGTCAATTTGCCAAGAACTGCTTGCAAGTCATGCAGATTGCGAGGGGCGGGCAAATCACGAATAGCTGCTAAATGTGTCTGGGAGGGATGAATGCCTTGAGCATTAATAACATGTCCCAGATACTCCAACTCCGTAAGGAAAAATGAACATTTATCGATGTTGCAACGTAGGCCTGCCTGAGACAACACTGTAAACAAACACTCCAAATTACGGAAATGTTCAGCAGGCGTCCGACCGGACACAACAATATCATCTAAATAGTTGCAACACGATGGCACATTAGCCAAAAGTTGGGACAAAAAACGCTGAAAAACAGCTGGAGCTGACGCACAACCAAAAGGCAAACGCAGAAAACGGAACAACCCCAACGACGTGTTTATGACAAAATACTGTTGTGATTGCTCGTCGAGGGGCAATTGCAAATATGCTTCACGGAGGTCAATTTTGGAAAAGAAACGAGCTTCCCCTAACTTATCCATCAGCTCGTCCGGTCTAGGTAAAGGAAAAGAATCAATGACAGTCTGAGGATTAACTGTCGGCTTAAAATCAGCACACAAACGTAACTTGCCAGACGGTTTCTTTATAATAACTAACGGAGAAGCCCACTGGCTCGCTGAAACGGGTTGAATAACACCGTTGTTTTGCCAACGACGAAGTTCATCTTCTACAGGTGCCCGGAGGGCGTGAGTCACTGGACGAGCACGAAAAAATCGAGGCTGAGCATTATCTTTTAACGTAATATGAGCGGCAAAGTTCGCAGCACAACCGAGTTCGTCTTTAAATATGTCACTGTATCGGTTACACAAATCGGTTATGCTGTCTTGAGGAACAACAACAGAATTAATTTGCAACACATTGTCTTGGATAGACAGGCCAAACAAGTCAAAACAGTCTAATCCGAAAATGTTTACACTGTCTGTAGCGCGGAGCACTGTGAATGAAACTGTTTTTGTGTTGCCCCGGAATGTGGCTGGCACGCTACATACACCTAACACAGGAATGTGTTCGCCACTATAAGTAGCCAAAGAATGTTTTGCCGCTGAAAGATTAGGGCGGCCGATAGCCGCATACGTAGCACTATTTATGAGAGTCACAGACGCACCAGTGTCTAATTGAAAATTGAAGGTCTTATCCTGGATGCGTAGCTTCACAAATAGTTTATTACACTGTCTCTGGATCGGTGCAGTGGAGGCGGAAGACACAAAATCAGCGCGTTTAGCGCGTGTTCGCTGCCTACGACAACTCGTGGGTTGGGCGGGTGGAACAACAACTCCCGCTTCACTTGCAGTCTGTACATTACGTGTTACAGCGTTTGAATTACGCTTGGGTCGCATAGTAGAGGGCTGGGTGGGTGGCTTATTGCGAACAAGTTTATTACCCACACGAACCGTGGAAGAGTCTTTAAACGCGACCTTCTGGGCGGGCTGGCTTTGAAGAACATGAATATCCATGGGCTGGGCAGCACTAGAATTGTTCTTGCGTTTACGCAAACAAACAGTCTGGATGTGTCCTTTCCTTTGACAAAAGTGACAAACCGCGTTTCTTAACGGGCAACGTTCACGAGGATGAGCAAGAACACACTTAGGGCAAGACTTAACTCTATCATTTTGCACACGCGGCTGACGAATGTGTTTAACATGACGCGGCCGGCTAGTGTTTACAGTCTGACTCTGCCGGTGGGGCCGCGGGCGTGACATAACTTGCTTAGCACAGGCAATTTGAGAAATACATGGCTGATCTAACTCACACTCAGCATAGTCAAAAGTATCTTGGCCTTCAATAATGTTCATCACAGTCTCTAATGACGGGTCAGGCAACTTTAAGATAGCAGCACGAATACGAGAATCTGCAATGTTTTGAGTAATAGCGTCTCGTAACATGACATCACTGTAGGAAGCTCCACACACACAATTAAATCGGCACTGACGGGTGAGGCCCCGTAAATCTGTTAACCACTGTTTATTAGATTGATGTGGCAGTTTCTTTAATCTGAAGAACTTGAATCTGGCTGCTGCCACATGAACTCGCGACTCGAAATACTCAGCAAGCTTGGTAACCACAACGTCATAGTCTAAAGCTTCTGGCTTAGATTCCGGGAACAACTTAAAAGTAGTCTATAGACTTCCACGCCTGCAGTGGAAATTAAATAAAGCTGCCGCTCTTTACCTGTGATTTTGTAGACTGTCATGTGCGCCTGCAACTGCGCGAAATATTCTCGCCATTCTTCCCGTGAGGCATCAAAAGCACGGAAGGGTGGTGCTGCCTGTGCTTGTTCCTTTTGTGTTGGTGGATTAGCCGCTTGTTTGGAGATCGCTTCCACCAGACTTTGTATTTGCTGACTCTGTAACAAGATCAACTGTTGTAATTCGGCAGACATAGTGAACACAAATTAAACCAGCCCCCAAAATTCTATCTCAAAAAACAAGTTGAACCAGCCCTGCACACGAGTTCGGAAGTCCTCGTCGCCAGTTTTGTGACGGCGTTCGTAGCTACAAACACCGCCACACTTTTAGTAGCGGGCCGACCGGTCCGCTGGAACAGTGAACAGAAAGAATGAAACCCGAACATTCGGATTGAATGAAAGTCGGTACTTATCTTTATTACGAAGATACAGAAACACAGTGGTGAACATTGTCTCTACAGAAATCTGTCTAGTTCGAGTCGGGGCAGCTAGGTCAGCGTCGGCTGACGACAAATAACAACTCTGCTGCGATGTACCCACACTGACTAGCAAGTACACACTGCGGTGGCGAGTCTACAACTGAGCGGCGAATCCAGAACTGTCCTAGCGCTCGCGACTCCAGCGCTTAAGAAGCCAGAAGCCAGCGGTGGCGCGCGCAGACTTGCGGCGATTTCCTGTATCGCTGGCGCTGCTTATGCGGACGGCGTCCGTACTTTGATGCTGCCAACCTTTTGGCAGCGGGCTCGGGTGGCATTACTGGCTAGGATATAACATGAATAGTGCACGGTACATCCAGACCGTCATCGAACCCATCGTTCTACCATTCCTAGACCGGCAAGGGAACTTGCTGTTCCAACAGGACAATGCACGTCCGCATGTATCTCGTGCCACCCAACGTGCTCTAGAAGGTGTAAGTCAACTACCCTGGCCAGCAAGATCTCCGGATCTGTCCCCCATTGAGCATGTTTGGGACTGGATGAAGCGTCGTCTCACGCGGTCTGCACGTTCAGCACGAACGCTGGTCCAACTGAGGCGCCAGGTGGAAATGGCATGGCAAGCCGTTCCACAGGACTACATCCAGCATCTCTACGATCGTCTCCATGGGAGAATAGCAGCCTGCATTGCTGCGAAAGGTGGATATACACTGTACTAGTGCCGACATTGTGCATGCTCTGTTGCCTGTGTCTATGTGCCTGTGGTTCTGTCAGTGTGATCATGTGATGTATCTGACCCCAGGAATGTGTCAATAAAGTTTCCCCTTCCTGGGACAATGAATTCACGGTGTTCTTATTTCAATTTCCAGGAGTGTATATTCTGTACTCTCAACCACTCTGTGGTGATAATAGTAGTTCGAAGGTTTTGGCTCAACGCAATTTACTAACTTGTACAAAATTTTTTTCACAGTTCATCGTCATTCTTATGCTCCGCATTGTTTTTCCTTGATTTGATTGTTGATTTTTTTTGTCTTTTGCTTGTACTGTGTATGCGGTTTACGATGACACGCAAAAGTGGTAAGGTTCTGGCGCGTAATCGGACAGTTAAAGATGACAAAATGGACGACTTCCCGATTATTGACAACAAATGTGAGAATGACAGTAACCACTCTGCGGTGCAACAGTTACAAAGCACCACAGAAAACGTGAGTTCCGCTTACCAAAATAATGTACAGTTTGCTGACAGTCACCCAGTTTACCATCTGCTCAAACTGTCGATTCCGAACGAAGCTGAGGTAGATATTGCTATACGAAGGTGCCAGGACAGGATTTTTTTACGGAATCAGGTCAATGAACTTCCCAATTCTTGTACAGTCAATCAGAATGCCAATAGTGTGTCAGAGGACACATTAGTGCTAAGTACTCAGTCTGCTTTAAAAAATCTATCAGATTCCATTAGCGGTAATTATTCAGATAATGCAACAAAAGAGCCGTCATGGTTGTAGATGATGCCTCCACATCACAAAGCGCAACACGTGTGACACGCGACTCATCAGTTCAAAGGAATATGGAAGCGATGCTTCAAAATCTCATGCAGATGATGGTTAAACAGGATAACAAAAGTGATGAAAAATTTTCCAGCATACGCGACGAGCTTTAATTGTACACAGAAATGACATAACCGTGTTAAAATTATAGATACAGATATTAAGGCCAGAGAAAATCGTCTTTGCGATAAAACCGAAGCCATAGCCAGGCAATGCTCAGATAGCACGAAACCTTTGAGAGATGACATTAATGCTTTAAGATATCAATGTGGTGAAATCTATAAAAAGCTTACATATGAAACCCAATTAGTCAGTGAAAGAACAGATCAACAAAACACTCGGTTAGACCCATGTCTTAAAGATCACTCTGGGACTTCAGAAAAGCGATACAAAGACTTGACGATAGACGAAAAAAAAAAAAAAATTCCGTCAATTGCAGTATCAATTGCAGTTCAGAGACAGGAAGTAGAACAGATGTTGCTCACTAGTCTTACAACTCATGTTGACGCTAGTATAAATTCCGTTACACACAAGGTTAACAGAATAAAACAATTACAGAATCAAATATAGACATATGTAACTAACTTCAAAGCCACCGTCAACACACGAATCCAGAAAATTTACGAAACGTTCACAGATAACATTGATTGTTAAGCTCTCGTCTTGAAAAAAGAGAGCTGGTGCAGGACCTTGACACAATTAAAGCAGCTTAGAAAAAGATGAACAAAACTATACGCAAACTACAGAAGCAAGTCGATGCATTAGATTCAAATAATTCCACACACATTCTTACGCACGCGGAAAGATGTGATGAGCTATCATCAAGATTACAAACACTTGAAAACCACACTGAAACTAAATCGGACGACACAGTTCCCACTAGCCGGCCGCGCTGGCCGAGCGGTTCTAGGCGCTACAGTCTGGAACCGCGCGACCGCTACTGTCGCAGGTTCGAATCTTGAATTGGGCATGGGTGTGTGATATCCTTAGGTTAGTTACGTTTAAGTAGTTCTAAGTTCCAGGGGACTGATGACCTCAGAATTTAAGTCCCATAGTGCTCAGAGCCATTTGATTCCAACAGTTCCCATTCCATTTACTGAATCTCAGTAATATCGGTCCATGCAGCAAACATTAAACCAGCTTGGTGAACGTAACAGTAGCCAATATCAGAATTTTTTCTCCATGTAATCAATTTCACATTAATATGCCTTACAAGCAACAGCAATAGTCATTAGTTCTCAGCCTCACAATAATATGAGCCGACTACAAAGAACACGTGACATTGATATGAAACCCAGTCATTACACGTTCAGTTTTTTCTCGTCATTGAATCTTCTCAAAATGTAACACACGAAGGATTCGACTATAAACATTTCCTATCTGTAAAGGAATTCAAGGTGTTTACAGATACACTATGTGATCGAAAGTACCCGGACACCTGGCTGAAAGTGACTTACAAGTTCGTGGCGCCCTCCATCGGTGATGCTGGAATTCACTATGGCATTGGTCCACCCTTAGCGCTGATGACAGCTCCCAGGCTCGCAGGCATACGTTCAGTCAGGTGCTAGGGAATTGGAAGTCCATGTTTTATGGAGTGCTGCACTGAGAAGTGCCGATGTCTGTTGGTGAGGCCTGGCACGAAGAAGGAGTTCCAAAACATCCTAAAGGTGTTCTATAGGACTCAGGCCAGTACTCTGTGCAGGTCAGTCCATTACGCGGATGTTATTGTCGTGTAACCCATCCGCCACAGTCCGTGCATTATGAACAGGTGCTCGATCTTGTTGAAATATGCAGTCGCCATCCACGAATTGCTTTTCATCAGTGGGAAGTAAGAAGGTGCTTAAAACATCAAAGTGGGCCTGTGCTGTGATAGTGCCACGCTAAACAACAAGGGGTACAAGCCCCTCCATGAAAAACACGACCACATCATAACACCACCGCCTCCGAATTTTACTGTTGGCACTACACAGGCTGGCAGATGACGTTCACCGGGCATTCGCCATACCCACACCCTGCCACCGGATCGCCACATTGTGTACCGGTATTCGTCACTCCACAGAAAGTTTTTCCACTGTTCAATCGTCCAATGTTTACGCTCCTAACACCAAGCGAGGCACTTGCCGACGTGATGTGTGGCTTATGAGGAACCACTCGACCATGAAATCCTTCTCACCTCCTGCCTAACAGTCATAGTACTTGCAATGGATCCTGATGCAGTTTGGAATTCCTGTGTGATAGTCTAGATAGATGTCAGCCTACTACACATTACGATCCTCTTGAACTGTCGGAGGTCTCTTTCAGTAAACAGACGAGGTCGGCCTGTATGCTTTTGTGTTGTACGTGTCCCTTCACGTTCCCACTTCACTATCACATCGGAAACAGTGGACATAGGGATGTTTAGGAGCGTGGAAATCTCGCGTACAGACGGATGACACAAGTAACACCCGATCACCTGACCACGTGTCCGCCTGCTTAGCCAGGTTGTTATGTGCTCGCCTCCCATGCAAGCGGTCCCGGGTTCGATTCCCGGCCGTGTTGGAGACGGGGACGGGGTGTTGTGTTGTCCTGATCGCCCTCATCACCGGCGCTCAGTGTGGCGTCGACTAAAATAAGATTTGCACTTGGCAGCCGAACTTCCCCGAATAGGGCGTCCCGGCCAACAATGTCATACGCTCATTTCTATTTTTACCTGACCACGTTCGAAGTTCGTGAGTTCTGCGACTCAGCGAGGCATTAAAGGCCAGCTAATCGGTTTTTCCAGTTTTGAACACTCCATTTTTTCTATTATCACCCAGTTTTTTGTGTATATTGTCCAGCAAAACCAGTACCTAACCGAGCCATATAGCCAATCTGAGCTCATACAATTATAAATCTCAAAACGTCCGCGCTCATTACGAATTTCCCTTGTCACTGGACAGAAAAAGGATAGTATTTCATCTTTCAGGGACTTATTATAATTATTGTAGATTCAGCAGTCGGACAACTTATTCGTCTACAAGAACATTAATAATGGCAATCAAGGTAACAACTCATTCGGTTACAACGAGCAATTCCGCCCATTCCGTGACAAGAGAAATAAAAGATTTTCATGGACATTTTAATAAGAGACAACATTTTGACAAACTGTATAATCAGCAGCAGCTACAATATAAGAATTTAGACGCCAACAGCCACAGTTCCCAGCCGAAATCTTGCCTCAGCAGTCCGGAAAGATTCAACAACAACACGGTCTACAAGCTAAACCGAACGTCAACGTAGCGCCGCCCAGCCTTGCCCGTACAGCCCAGTCTGATAATTTTACACAACCGCAAGGGAATACTTTCTCCCCACAAAAACCAATGGTCGCAGTCACATCGAAACGATCAACAGCAAAATAATTTTCACCACAAACGCAAAAGGGAATAACCACCGAGTTAAGGGTAATTTCGTATCAAATGGTTCAAATGGCTCTAAGCACTATGGGACTTAACATCGGAGGTCATCAGTCCCCTTGACTTAGAACTACTTAAACCTAACTAACCTAAGGACATCACATACATCCATGCCCGAGGCAGGATCCGAACCTGCGACCATAGTAGCAGAGTGGTTCCTGACTGAAGCGCCTAGAACCGCTCGTCCACAGCGGCCGGCAGTAATTTCGGCAACAGCAACTTTCATCAGAATCAGCCTCAGCAGTCTCAGATCGTTCGTAATGAAACTAAAGTTCGTTTCCATCCACCGCAGCATTCAGTAGACCAAAACAATCGTACAGTACAAATAATTGAACTATCACCAATCAGCCCACTAGTAATGCATGACCACAAACTACCGACGCTGTTCATTCGGAAAACGCACAGAGTCATTCTGCTGTTCATGATGCCGTTCAACAAAACGTTATATATTTCGACGACATTAGGGGCACAGTGTTGCAAGAGAGACAGCAAACTCAAGAGAATATTTCTCATCCTACAGCTGAAATTAAAATTGCCCTGCATTCATTTTCTGTAGTAATCGACTCAGGTTCACCGTAAAGTGATAAATGTAACACCCATACTACCAGTCCTACTTCTCTACTTGGTAAAACGGGAGTTCGAGGCGCAATCTCAAACAAGGGAGAAGATGTGAAACTGCAAAACCACCTATCTTTTCTACTTGTTGATCACACATTTGATGCTAATTTCTGGATCGTTCCCCTCTTAACTACCGACGTCACCCTTGGCTGGGATTTCCTTGTCGAACAAGACGCTGTTGTCAACTTAAGAAGTCAGAGCTCATTTTGAAATTTGATACGCAACGACTAGCTGTCACTTTTCAGAATACTTTGTCAGGTGAGGAGCAAGACATTAACAGAGTTGAGGTCATTTGAGCGTCTAAGAATACTAATTGGCATACAACATATTTTACAGACACGTATTTCCGTAGTAATAATATCCCTGATGAATTTGGCTACGACGTTGTGCAGATGATCAACAGTAAGGTAAATGAATGTAAAGCTTCGACCGACGATGAGCGCCAGCGGTTACAGAATACTCTTTTACGGCACTGTGAAGTACTTAACAGTGTACCAGGAACCACGACCAGTTTTGTTTACCATTTACAAGTAAAACCAAAAATGGTTCAAATGGCTCTGAGCACTATGGGACTCAACTTCTGAGGTCATTAGTCCCCTAGAACTTAGAACTAGTTAAACCTAACTAACCTAAGGACATCACAAACATCCATGCCCGAGGCAGGATTCGAACCTGCGACCGTAGCGGTCTTGCGGTTCCAGACTGCAGCGGCTTTAACCGCACGGCCACTTCGGCCGGCCAAGTAAAACCGCCTGATACATTTAAGGCAAAACGTTATTCCATTCTGGCCGGCCGGAGTGGCCGTGCGGTTCTGGGCGCTACGGTCTGGAGCCGAGCGTCCGCTACGGTCGCAGGTTCGAATCCTGCTTCGGGCATGGATGTGTGTGATGTCCTTAGTTAGGTTTACGTTCTATGGGACTGCTGACCTCAGAAGTTAAGTCCCATAGTGCTCAGAGCCATTTGAACCATTATTCCATTCTGTTCATCTACAGAGATCAAGTCAAGCAATATCTTCAGGCTATGTTAGACCAGAGTATAATTGAACCAGCTGTTAATCAACGTATTAACCCTCTTCACATTGTTAACGAGAAAGATAGCTCACTTCGTCTTGTGTGGATTCACTTCAGATCAACGAAATCATCATTACTGAAACCGATCGTCCGCAAACGCTGGAAGAGTTCTCGCAAAAGTTTCACGGAACGTCAATCTATTCTACTTTGGACCTAAGATCTGAATGTCTTAGCGTCTGCCATTTTTTCGAAATCTACGGGATTTACTATCGACGTTCTGACTTCAGTTAAGCCAGAGTTTAGGTCTTTCCTACGAGTATCAGTCAGTTTTCCAAGGATTCCTTCAGGCCATGGTCTATTTAATACCGTTGTCAACATTTTAATACCGATTTCAACCTCAAACTTCACACACATAAGGACGCCTCTAGTGTCACATTCCACACCAGTTAAAATGGTTCCAAAAGTTATACTTCCTCGATTCCCGAAGATAGGTTCTCTCGAGTAGATATTCAGCTAGGTAGTCACCCCTGCTGCTGGTGTCGTTGCTTCCTCACACCAGGTTGTGGGCATTAGCATCACAGCCATCCCACAGCGATCATTCTGCTATGAGTAGCTGTCGACCAGTCTAGTCACTTCCTGGGAAGGACGAGTACTGCCCGCATACGGAAGGTATGCCGAGACCAGCACAGTTTCCGTCCTACTAAGTTCCTCGGACTAGGTCATCCTAATGGTCAGTAAGTTCCTGGAACAAAACTCCGCCATCGGCATGAATTATATTCCATTCTTGATACAAATGGTTATTCTCGAGTTCTTTAGATTTCATCAGACGACTGAAACGTGCCCATTGTATAAATACCTTTCCAAAAATGTGTGTGAAATCCTATGGGACTTAGCTGCTAAGGTCATCAGTCCCTAAGCTTACACACTACTTAACCTAAATTATCCTAAGGACAAACACACACACCCATGCCCGAGGGAGGACTCGAACCTCCTCCGGGACCAACCGCGCAGCACCCAAGACCGCTCGGGTAATACCGCGCGGCTATAAATACCTTTCCAGTGTATTTCCATTACATGTTGTCACGAGCGTCACAAGCCCGTAGGCGAAATAGTGCAAAGTGGATTGCATCGTAATTCTACAACTGCGTCTAACTAATAAAATGATTAATAATAGCAAGAAATTCTAAGAGCTTGGTTAATAAACGAATAATTTCAGTTTATACAGAAAGAAAAGAAGTTCTGTCACACTATGGTAATTTCCCGTGAGGCTACTCTACGGCACGATCCGTAACATTGTGAAAATTTACGCGTTTCTTTCTAATTCTTTCTCCGCAAAGGGCCTGCCATGGACATTAATTTGTCAGTTCCTGTGAAGGGCTTCGCTATACAAACTGTCATAAAATAATTTATGCGGTTATATAACTAATAAAAGAGAACAGATAATTAGCTAAGATCAAGTGTATGTAAAATATGCAAATGTTCCGCCACGTAGCGCATGACGCAATTAATACGATTACTAGCAGAATAACCTACCTGGAAGAGATAGAAATAAGGATCAATAGTTTGTGCATACACTGTTTCTGCTATGAAATATGAAAGCGCTGTTGACTAGTTACCGTCGCTGTATTTTTCATGTATTTGAATCTAATGCTTGGCCCCTGAACGCTACAGAAAATCACAGTGAAGCAACAACTTAAAAATGCAGCTGGTTATACTTATTATTTAAAGGTCGCCTAACCATGCGGAAGTCGTAGGAAATTAGTATTCTCAAAATTTAATGCAGCATTGTGTACACAAACGTTTATTTAACCTAGTCACGTGAATAGTTGACAACAAAATAGCACAGAGCAATTTTCTGAAGAAAAGGAATAAACTGAACTAAATTCATGCTAAGTAAAGTGAGACCTGCATTTAATCAGAAGACTGCTGGAAGAGAAAGGATAAGACTTCCTCATTTGGGCAGTTCACAAATAAAACATAAATGAGACAGATTAAATACAAAGAACTGAGCACAGAAGATGCGGAACAGAATTAGTGATTGCGAGCTCCTTGAAAGATTGATTGCTCTAAGCTTGAGTGAAAAATTTTCCAAGTACAGCGAGGGGCTGTCAGTTATGACGACACGAGAGCTTGAAAGCTAGTAGATATAAAATCCAGTTCTCACTCACAATTCCAACTCCACTTGGAGGCGTGATTGAATGATGCTGCCAGCTTGATGAAAGACAATGTGCCTTTCTCCAAGTAAAAACAGGAGAACGCAACAGAAAAGTTCCCACTCAAGCCCTACAAAAATCTATATTTCAATTCAGTATGTACTGGCACCTGACAGTCTTTATACATTTACTGGCACTGTTCCTGTGATATGTGGTGATGGGGGCGATACTGTCTATTGGACAGTCCATAGACTGCAGCGAAAGCAACAAATTCTCTCGCGCGGCCAGGGTAGCACTGACAGGCGGTAGTCTTCGGTGTGCGGACAGAAAGGCAACTCCCGCGCTCAAAGTACCTACAGGAGGACGCTGTGGGGCGCTCTGTGTCTGCTGAAACCGATTAGCACCAGTAACTGACCACAATAACTCATTAACTTCACATGATCGGGGTTGACAGTCGTGTAAAATTTTTTAAAGGACACCATATTCATTGTTGACTGCTGAAGTTCCTTACTTCACAACCGCAACTTCGGCTTTCGGGGCCATTTTAAAATGATATTGATAAAGGTCTTGTTTCAGCATATATCGAACTTTATGTGAGAGAATTTTAAAGTCTGGTATGTGTTGAAGCAAATCGTTTGCAGTACTACTTGAAAATAGACCAAAATCCGAAATTGTAATTGTAAAATAAATAACTTCTGTACTCAACGGCGAATGTGACGTCCTTTAAAAAAATGACCACAATAACATTTCGGGAAACGGTTCCTTTCCGCGAAAGCTGGCGCATCCCAGAAGGCTGCCCTTCCCTGATTTTGAAGCACAGTGCAAGCCCTCTGCTGACCTACCAATACGTTGCCGAGCACACCAGACTCACTCCCTTCCGGCGAAAATCAAATAAGTTTCCACTCCCAGCTAGAGTACCAAGCTCACACAACAAATCATCAGTAATCGTAACAGAGCAGAAACAAAAATCGCGAAGCGATATCTGACAGTCGTGTTCTGTAGTGAATGCGTTGTACTAGCAACAGCTTTTGAATCCAGTATCAATATTTCAATGATGTTGGGCGTTACATTTTTATCCCCTATATCTTAGGAGACGTATTTAATAAATATATAATGCACTGCTTCGGAAAATTATCTTACTTCGTAACACCCCTAGACACTTCGATGTGCTTGCAATTGACGATGATTCAGTGCACCGAATTACTGGAAAAGTCACCAGTTCCAAAGAAAATAAACCAAAACGGCATGGGAAACAGTACAATTAATCGTTGCAATGACAGTTTAACCATTGCATATCGCCGACAAGGTACTTAATTCCACTAGCGTAGGAAAATGATGTTCCATCGTCAATTGCTTTTCTTGTCTTGTGACAGCATTATTCACTATGTCATGATCTCTAAAGCCCACTGTTGCCTAAACATACTCTCGATGCAGCAAAACATTGAAACGTAATGCTTTCTTGCTGACAGTTTACCATCCTTCAATGTCAAAGCGATAGCTTCTTTACCTCATTACGGCATGTTTCGTGGACCAGTATGCACTTCATCTGCTATCCTTGTGTAGATTAAATGGTTCCAGGGTGTGTGTTTTCCTATTACCAAGATACGTTTCTGCTTATTGGTTCACACTGCTCTTAACATCAATCTATGACTTCGTAATTTTCATAACTGCAGGCACATTCTGTGCTGAAAATATGTATACAACACTGTAATTGTCGGTAGTGTATGCTGCGTAACTTGACTGGAAACAAACTCGATCCATTCACTCACGGCAATTGAAAGTGACCGTACGGCCTTATTGACCGGGATTGTCAGGAAGCCTGGTGCCTGTCTTTCTATTTGACACCACTTCGGTGACTTAGGTGTCTTAATGACGAAGGTGAGATGAAATGAGTAGTAAAACAGGTACATCTGGTCCACGAGCTAAGAAAATCTTTAACCCCGCAATGAAACGAATCCGGACACTGTGATCTAAAGACAGTGACGCTTATGACAAGACCACGGGCTGCTATTTCCTGTTGATAACTGTAATACGCATTTTACTCTTCGTTCTCAAGTTTACGTTCAGTATTACTCGGTTCTGTCTCGGGTTCATTTTTCCGGTAATGCTGTGCGTCGCCTAAGATAACACCATGGATAGATTTTGTGATGCCGTGTTGGCCGATATGCACTTGTAAGGGTTCAATGAATGCAGTGGAACATCAGCATAACGACGCTATGCTAACCTGTTAATCCAGCCACGGAAACCATAACACAGTACATTTGCATTTCTCAGAGCGATGTTGTATTACTTTCGTGCTTGAAGCGTTTCTACTGTTGTGAAGGTAATTTAACAGAAACAGGTAATTGGTCCCTTGTACCACAACACTCAGAAAAATATCCCTGAACAAGCTCCGAAAGTTCAACGATAGAGTTCGGGTTCAGCCTGAGGAAGTGCAACGTGTCCTCACTGGTATTTAGTTATTTAGTTACTAACTTTAGCGACGATTCTCGAAATGCGGCAAGAGGCTGGAATAGCGAGAAATGACACCGATAACCTATTTATGAGTTGTCAGTATATACCATCAAGTCATATAATTCATCGTAGCCCGGTGGAAGCCTGTTATAAAGAACAACTACACACATCAAAATAGTTTTGCATCACCTTGGTTCCGAGAGTTCCGGAACCTATACAGAAAATTGGAATAGAGATCAACATAAACATCATTTCAGCTCTTTTTATGGCTCATGAAAAGCACACATAGCATGTTGTACCACCATACAGCGAGACCTTCAGAGGTGGTGGTCCTGATTGCTGTACACACCGGTACATCTAATACCCAGCAACACCTCGCATTGATGCATGCCTGTATTCGTCGTGGCATACTGTCAACACGTTCATCAAGGCCTGTTAGTCCAGATTGCCCCACTCCTCAACGGCGATTCGGCGTAGATCCTTCAGAGTGGTTGGTGGGTCACGTCGTCCATAAACAGCCCTTTCTAATCCCAGGCATCTTCGATAGGGTTCATGTCTGGAGAACATGCTGGCCACCCTAGTCGAGCGATGTTGTCCTGATCACATATCACAATATGTGCACGGTGGGAACGCGAATGCCTCGTCAATATGGCGCCGATATGGTTGCACTATCGGTCGGAGGATGGCATTCACGTATCGTACTGCCGTTACGGCGCCTTCCATGGTCACCAACGGCGTACGTCTGCCCCGCATAATGCCACACCAAAACAGCAGGGAACTTTCTCCTTGCTGCACTCGCTGAACAGTATGCCTAAGGCGTTCAGCCTGACCGGGTTGACTCCAAATACGTCTCCGACGATTGTCTGGTTGAAGGCATATGCGACACTCATCAGTGAAGAGAACGTGATGCCAATCCTGAGCGGTACTTTCGGCATGTTGTTGGGCCCGTCTGTACCCTGCTGAATATGTCTTGGATGCGAAGATAGACCTCGCCATGGTCATCGGGAGTGATTTTGCGCATCTTGCAGCCTATTGCGCACAGTTTGAGTCGTAACACGACGTCCTGTAGCAGCACGAATATCATTATTCAACATGATGGCGTTGCTGTCAGGGTTCCTCCGCGCCGTAATCCGTAGATAGCGGTCATCCAATGCAGTAGCAGCCGTTGGGCGGCCTGAGCGAGGCATGTCATCGACAGTTCCTGTCTTGCTGTATATCCTCCACGTCCGAATAATCTCGCTTTGGTTCATTCGGAGGCGTCTGGACACTTCCCTTGTTGAGAGCCCTTCCTGGCACACAGTAATAATACGGACGTGATCGAACCGCGGTATAGACCGTCTAGGCATGGCAGCATTACAGACAACATGGGCCGTGTACCTCTTTCCTGGTGGATTGACTGGAATTGATCGGCTGCCGGACGCCCTCGGTCTAATAGGCGCTGACCATGCATGTTAGTTTACATCTCTGGGCTGGTTTAGTGAAATCTCTGAACAGTCAGTGGGACTGTGATACAATATCCACAGTCAGCATCTATCTTCAGTGTTTCTTGGAACCGGGGTGACGCAAAACTTTTTTTGATGTGTTTACATTGGGGAAGCTCCGTTAAGTACTTTTAATAATCTAGTTAGTTTCAACCGTTGTGTTTAAAGGAGTTTGGGGTTTTTAACCTTGCAACTACTCTCAAGTGGTAGCGAAGAATAATGTTAATGTCTAACATACAGTTCGTACGCTGAGCTCATTTCCAGAATAGCCACCGTGAGATTAATGGCCATCCTACATTAGCGCTTCGTGCAAAACATAAGCCACTAGTCTGTGCGCGGTCCGCCTTAACAGATCGCGCCTGTCCTTGGCAAGAAATACTCGGAACAACGTGAGAGGGGAAACAGTTTCAATTAACTCCGCCACAGAGCAAGAAACCATATTCGGTCCCCACCGGCAATAGACTGTCAGACGGGGAGTGTTTTGTAGGACGGCAGCTCGGGAAGGGAATCACTTTGTTGCCTTCCTGCTCTACTATCAGATCCGGTATTCCTATACACATTCTGTTGCTTCGCATTAATTACTTGATTCTTTCAGATCTCGTTACAGATGAAAGCTGCAAGGGAGGAGCGTACTATCGTTCAGTGTATTATACCTGAAAACTGCTACAATGGTCCTGAAAGCACAGTTGTAGCTAACTGTACGGATATATCGATAAGTATTAAGTAATTGCATATTTATCGTCCTCAAAACCTTGCCGATAGTCGAATAGATCTCTTGCAAAATACTTAATTCAAATATAACTTTGGGAGCTGTGCGTAGTGTGCTGCATTTTAATAATACAGGAATAAGATTTCTGCACTTTTATTAGTTTATACTAATCTTTCTGCACGGCCGGCCACTGTGACCGAGCGGTTCTAGGCGCTTCAGTCCGGAACCGCGCTGCTGCTGCGGTCGCAGGTTCGAATCCTGCCTCTGGCATGGAAGTGTGTGATGTCCTTAGGTTAGTTAGGTTTAAGTAGTTCTAAGTCTATGGGACTGATGACCTCAGATGATAAGTCCCATAGTGCTTAGAGCCATTTGAACCATTTTCTTTCTGCACGTAAACAATGCAGTACTGCTGCACCGTAATCTTTAAATCTCCTTTATCCGTTGTTTAAGCAGCGTTTAGTGATTTCTGCTGGATTAATGGAATATCAGGACACCTGCAAATAAGGCAGATTACTTCAATTTCCACACATCCCGTCTAGTGGCGTACCAGACGTGTTGAACACAATAGTCTAGTGATACTGAGGAATGGAAAACGGGGATGATGAGCCACGGCAACAGGGAGAGTTCTAAAGCATCTTAATGTTCGTGTAGTATACGTCAAACAATACTATTCAGTTGAACGATGTAGTCGCATCTCGTCTTTCGGAAAGTTCGAATCATATTCAGGGTGCTGCAGGAGAATAAACGGATTCATACAGTTTGACAGTAGGTTTCTGTGCCGTTAGCTGGAATGGACGATGATAAGTGTGTCAGGAGCCTCATGTAAACAAAATCATTTTACTGAAAACTGTGCCGAACCACCACTCATACCTGGAATTTGTGTTCCAACTGTTGCTCAGCAAGGCATATTGAAGTACTTTGTGGTTTGGAAAAAAGAAGAGAGGTCCTGACAGAATTAAAAGGTCGTAAGACAAATCCCCGCGAAAGACGCTCTATGCAGGATGTATGATCTGAAAATCCCTGCCAGCCGCTGTGGCCGAGCGGTTCTAGGCGCTTCAGTCCGGAACCACGCTGCTGCTACGGTCGCAGGTTCGAATCCTGCCTCGGGCATGGATGTGTGTGATGTCCTTAGGTTAGTTAGATTTAAGTAGTTCTAAGTCTAGGGGACTGATGACCTCAGATGTTAAGGCCCATAGCGCTTAGAGCCATTTGAACCATTTTTTTTTGAAAATCCCTCACTGGATGAGTTCTCCACCTTCTTCTTGAACCGTTACCCATTTTGCAAGAAGGGTACATCTCGTCATACGACGTACTCGTTCCCAGCGATCGGCGCGTACCGATCTCGACTCAACACATCAGTTCACCATATTCCAGGTTTGAAGCGCCAATTGATGGTATTCATATATCTACGACACGAAGTGAGCAGACTTACAGGGGAATATAGATTTTTTTCTGTATTTTACGTTGACTAAGTGGGTCTTTACCTGTTGCCTTTATCCAGAATTGGATTGGAGACTTCCTTGCTGGACCACGACCCGACCATAGCTCCGAGACATTTGCTGGCAACCCCAGTCATAAGTGCGTTGTTGCCGATGCTTTCTGACACCGGAGGTAGATAATTTTCTCCGAATCTACACACAACGCATCCTCGACGAACTTGCCAAAAGTTGTCTAAAGTCGAGTACCCGCACGATCTCCAAAGTGCAATATGCTATGCGCCGGACGTCTACGATTTGGTTGGGACCAAACAACTTTCTGCCAGATTAAAACTGTGTGCCAGACCGAGACTCGAAATCGGGAACTTTGCCTTTCGCGGGCAAGTGCTCTACCAAATGAGCTACCCAAGCACGACTCACGCCCCGTCCACACAGCTTTACTTCTGCCAGTACCTCGCCTCCTACTTTCCAAACTTTACAGAAGCTCTCCTGCGAACCTTGCAGAACTAGCACTCCTGAAAGAAAGGATATTGCGGAGATATGGCTTAGCCATACCCTGGGGGATGTTTCCAGAATGAGATTTTCACTCTGCAGCGGAGTGTGCGATGATATGAAACTTCCTGGCAGATTAAAACTGTGTGCACTTGCTCGCGAAAGGCAAAGGTCGCGAGTTTGAGTCTCGATCCGGCACACAGTTTTAATCTGCCAGGAAGTTTCATATCATCGCACACTCCGCTGCAGAGTGAAAATCTCATTATGGAACTTGAAATATAGCTTCTATCCCATCGTTTTTCCGCCGACTGTTAGTTCAATATGACACATGCAAATATCCCATACGGCATACGCCATAACACACGCTCTCTCTACATCGATTGCAGGGGAAGGATGGGCATAACGGCATTTGTCGATTTTCTTCAGCTACGTTTCAGTCGATCTAAAAACTCCAAAATCAAAGTTTGTTCCACCAGTCTATCCGCGTACCTATCCGTTTTTTTTTTTTTTTTTTCAATCTCATTGGGTATAAAGAGAGCATCTAGATAATTATTAATATGAAAATTATCCGAGTGACCATTGTGCTCGATGGGGTTTGGGCGTAATGGCCGCATAGCTAGAAAGGGCGAAATAAATTAAGGAGATTAGTTTGAAGTTTAAAAAGTATAGTGACAGGGGAGGAAATTTACAGTACAAATTACACGTTGTGAGTAAAAAATTAATTAGGTAATACTTTTTTTCAATAGAAAACTGATTATTATTTCCGAGAAAAAGTATAATAAAGTGAGTCAAAAAACAGTAGGCGTCTTTTCCGCAGAGTCATTTTCGACCTCGGCAGTAGTCATAGACAGTTCAGTGACCCATTTTCCATATCTTGCGTTCTTGACCACAACCATTTCCGAAAGGCGGCAGTTCATCCCCTTCCAAAATTATGCCCCTCTGACAGTTAAGTGACATGCCGAAACAGGAGACATTCGTAAATTTTCTTGTCTTGTTTAGAGGTAAAAGTGACTGAATATTTCAAATACTTTTTTGTTCTCAGTAGCGCGTATCTTTTTGTTTAGCGCTCTACTGTCCAATGAATTCTTTAGAAGTTTGTATGTAGGTTCCTGTAGCCTTCCGTCACTGCCTGTATTGGTCTTACATGTCATACTGATAAACGACAGGCTGTGTCTTTTCATATGTGTAAAAACATGAATGTATGGATGGCTCTGAGCACGATGCGACTTAATTTCTGAGGTCGTCAGTCGCCTAGAACTTAGAACTAATTAAACCTAACTAACCTAAGGACATCACACACATCCATGCCCGAGGCAGGATTCGAACCTGCGACCGTAGCGGTCACGCGGTTCCAGACTGAAGCGCCTAGAACCGCACGGCCACACCGGCCGTCTGAATGTATGGAAAAAATTACTTTATTATTCAATAATAATTAATATTTTGAAACTTCCTGGCAGATTAAAACTGTGTGCTGGACCGAGACTCGAACTTGAGACTCCGCTGCAGAGTGAAAATCTCATTCTGGAATTAATATTTTGTCTAATAGCTATGATTAATTATTAATTATTTCGTTATTTATTATGACTGAATGTGTATTATGATAATATTTAATATTTCTTCCCAACAATAATAGTAAAATCGCGAGGAAAAGTTTTTCGCTGAGAGCTGGCATACTGGCCACTGGTTAGCCACTGACATAGACATCATTCCATAAAAGTTGTTAGTTGTCGACGGTCTCCGATGAAGAAATCATCTTGGGAATTCGTAACAGCACTTTCAACACAAGTATGTGAGGAAAGCCCCACTTGTTGTATAAATTCGTAATAATTACATACATTTGTAGTAATTGGAAGGTCTCAAAACTGTGCAAAACGTAGCTCAGAGAACTATGTGTACCTTGAAGGCTTCGGGTATCATCTGTATGCAGTTTACGTACGACTAAACTACTGTACAGACTCACAACTTGAAACGGCAGTTTTCCACACACTGGCCATTATTACCGTCTCATTTACTAGCTCATTAATCTATAACGTAGCAAATAAATACAGTCACCTTTTCTCCATCAACACCAGTCTTATCCTGAAGAAGGCCGTTGTAACACGGTCGAAACGTTTTAAGTTAAATAGGTGATATCAAAATACGAGGATTGCCCTGAAAGTAGTGTACCCCGTCCCAGACATGCTCTATGGGGCTCAAATCGGGAGAGCGAGTAGGCCACTCTATGTGTACAATATCTTCCGTTTCCAAGAAAACATCAACTACTTGTCCATCAATATGAAGTCTGGAAGCACAGCAACTCCCAACAACAGTACATGAGTTCAAGATCTCGTCACGATACCTGCCAACAGTTGAACTGTTCCGATTCCCCTGTACAATTTCATGAAGAAGTGTTACAGTGGTCAACATAATCCCTCCCCACACCATTAGCAATCCTCCTCGATGTCGGTCTCTTTCCACATGTTCAGGTCTAGAAATTGTGTTCCGCATTCCCTTCAGATGCTAATCCGTCGAGAATCACTCTCCAGACGAAATCGGGACTCATCTGTGAAAAAACAGGTTTTCTCACTGTTCGACTGTGCAGGTTGCATGTTGACGAGTCCACTCTAGACGTTCTCTTCTGTGAAGACGTGTCATAGGCACACATACACCAGGTCTCTGACAATAAATGTCTCTCTATCGAAGCCGTCTGTACATCGCCTCGTTATAGCACGTCCAGTGGATGATGGAGGTCAAATTCCAGTTGCCGTGCAGTACCAAGGCGATACCGTCGTGCACTTAAAGCGTGGCCGGCCGAAGTGGCCGTGCGGTTAAAGGCGCTGCAGTCTGGAACCGCAAGACCGCTACGGTCGCAGGTTCGAATCCTGCCTCGGGCATGGATGTTTGTGATGTCCTTAGGTTAGTTAGGTTTAACTAGTTCTAAGTTCTAGGGGACTAATGACCTCAGCAGTTGAGTCCCATAGTGCTCAGAGCCATTTGAACCATTTGAACTTAAAGCGTCGTGTTCTGTTCTTCGCGATACAGTTTCGTTCTCTATAAACTGTCGCCACATCCGTGAAACAACGATTCACATTAAGACATTGGGCCACATGAGTTTTCGACTGTTCTGCTTCCATTCTTCCGATGGCCCTCCACCTCAGAGAGTCTTGTAGGCGTCTTCTCTGTGCCGTGCTGTACCGTCTGTGACTCGTTCACAGCGTTTGTGGATGTGGGACTACCTGGCAAACACCGCTCTGTTTGATAGGAGCCCTGACCTCATCATTGGCGTGTTTTTCCGTTGACTGAAATGCAGTCTTCCATGCAGAACACGGTCGTATGGACATCTGTTGATAGTTTGTTTGATTATATCGTGAATTAAACACAGGACGAGGAAACAGCGGTTTGTTGCTTTAATTTTGGACACCAGTGTATGATGATAATCAGGTCCCATACTCCGAGGAGCGTAGGAGACCCGCACCGCCGTACCAGGCAAGGTCCTAGCGGAGCTGGTTTGCCATTGCCTTCCTCCGACCGTAATGAGGACCGTAATGAAGACGACACAACACCACCCAGTCTTCTCAATGCAGGGAAAATACCTGACCCCGCCGGGAATCGAACGCGTGTCCCCGTGGGCGGGAAGCGAGAACGCTACCGCAAGACCACGAGTTGCGCACACACCAGTGTATAAATAATTAATTTTCTGGGGCCAGGTCGTATACGAACGCTGCAAAGTTCCTACGTCCTGCCTCCTAAGGAACATAATCATTCATAAATACAGGCCGAGGTTGTCAGGACATGTCACGAAAATTTGTCTCTGTGAAGGTTGGTACCCATGACAGTAATCCATAGACGAGACTGCCACTGCAGTGTACGTGAACTGACTTACTTTTTAATCATTTTTCATATATAGCGCTAATTCTGAACGCCCATGAAACCACTGAGAAATTAACCCAAATACGAGCATGACGATGTTAGACGAAGTAGAATCTGTGATATGCATGATTTGCTATATGAAGATGGCTAACATTTACTCGAAAACGGTTATAAGTACACATACCTGTTCCCGGTTGTACACAAAATGCTATGTACCAACTTACCCGTGCACATTTGGTAATGAAGTTGGTAGAATGATAATACTTTCTTCTAGCAGAAGGTTTTGGTCAGTATGAACTCTAGTAATCGTAATCTTTGCACCATTAGGTATCGAAAACATTAGCTTATATATGAAGTCGAATACCGTAATGGCACTAATGGAGGTATGTCAGGAATCACTCCATTGCACAGCTTCTGATGAAAATAATTACTGACTACGGGCAGCAGATTGTTAGAGTAGAATGCAGTATATATAATGATGTATTGCCTTCTTAGTCGTCGTTTTGTATGTTTGACATTTACTTTTTCGAGCTACAATCCTTTCACTCCTGTTATTGTATATAAATACTCAGTAAGATACGTTTTCGACGACAGTTATTTCTCTTGTTTCCAATATATTAGGGTACGATAGTGGTAAAGGTTATGATATGACTTGGTACTGAAACCTCTTAGCTAGAGCTATAGACAAACCCACAATTTATTCTACGGCCTTTCAGCTGCTCTTTAAACTGAATTAATGCAGACTGATGTAGCATAAGTTCTTTTCTAACTGGTGTTACACTCAGTGGAGGTGCAAACAATGGATTATTACTTGCAAGGCAGGTTGGCTGTACGATCGTCTGTCCGCTATACACACAATTAAAATTTCGTAATTGATGCCTTCATAGAGATGTAGCTATCGTACGTCCTTCAGGAAAGTATGTAGCGTCCGTAATCGGTTCAAAAGGCACCAGCTGCGCTTGCGATAGAATGACATCAACTGCTACAACGTTTGCAACTAGGAAGTTCTCCGCTGTTATATAAAATCACGCCGTTCTTCAAACGCCAAATAAAATCAGTGCAACGCCGTGGCTTAGAAACCAAGTCTTCAACACACACGACTTTTACATCTCATACGCACGAACATTTACATGTAACGCGACAAATGTTAAACTGGGTATTTTTACGGCTTAAGTCGGCAGGCTTCCGTGATTAAGGTAAATCCTTCTCGGTTGTCACGTTTCTCTTCGATTTCTTTTTAAATAATCTAGGTCAGTGATGAGATCCGCCGGGTGTTGTAAGCTTCGTCGTGACATCTTTCTTTAACAACATCTCTGTAGCAGATACTATTGAGACGAAAGGGATGAAGGTTGCTACGGATGAGTGTGACCAAATCGAATTATGTCTTCGATCGAGCTGTCTTGAATATGAAGGAGAATTTTATGGACAGTTTGACGGTGTTCACCCTTCACCCGGTTCACCCTTGAAGCCGGTAGCAGCTGACACTTTTATGCAACACTGTCAGCAACGGGCATAATGTAACGCCCCGCTAGAGTCTTCTTGTAGGCTTTGAGGTAGATACAGAGGTCCATCCCTCGTTCCTAGATGTTTTGATCTGTAGATCTAACACCACTCTAGGATATAGAGTTTATAGATGGGCTACAAACACAAATAGGTATTGAATGCCACTTCACACCACCACTCAGCACAGATGCAAGCCGTGCTCAACACTTTGACTTTACGTGCTTTCCGAATTAGCGACATAACAGCTTGGAATCGGAGTTGGATTTATTAAAGAAGACAAGGAAGATCTACACCTACACGCTACATACTTTCCTGAAGGACGTACGATAGCTACATCTCTATGAAGGCATCAATTACGAAATTTTAATTGTGTGTATAGCGGACAGACGATCGTACAGCCAACCTGCCTTGCAAGTAATAATCCATTGTTTGCACCTCCACTGAGTGTAACACCAGTTAGAAAAGAACTTATGCTACATCAGTCTGCATTAATTCAGTTTAGATCTACACCTCCATAGAGTTATCATACAGGAAATATTGTTAATTGTGTTAACAAAAACTATCCCGTGGACTAGGGGTAGCGTCCTTCAGTAGTTATAAAAACGTTATGGTAACGGGTTCGAAAAGCTCTCAAATTTTGATTAATAATCAGGACTGACAGCCAAAGACTTCCGGCCTAAGAAGTCACCCTCATTCTGCCAATGGCCTTGTTGAAGAGGGTGGAGGAGCGAGGAGAGGTTCAGGGCAATCTCTTGTCCTTGGGGTGGAAACTCCCCCTAAAGTCGGAAGATTAAGCAAGCATAAACGACACGAGAATACAGAAGCCAATGGAAAGCATTGCATTAAAGACACATAACACGTATCCACGGGACATATAGCCTGTAATTGAAAAAGTTTCATGATGATCTCTCCATTGGCAAAATATTCAGGAATAGTCCCCGATCGGATCTGCGGGAGAGGACAGCGAAGAGGAAGGTGTCCATGACAAAAAGATTGAATAACCAACGAACGGAGAGTGCTCTACGAGACGGGGCGTGGAACGTCAGAAACTTGAACGTGGTAGGGAAACTAGAAAATCTGAAAAGGGAAATACAAAGTCTCAATTTAGATATAGAAGCAGTCAGTGACGTGAAATGGAAAGAAGTCTTGTGGTCGGATGAGTATATGGTAATATCAGCAGCAGCAGAAAATGGTATAACGGGAAAACGATTCGTTATAAACAGAAAGGTAGGGAAGAGAGTGTGTTACTGTGAACAGTTCAGTGATAACGTTGTTCTTATCAGAATCGACAAGAAACCAACACCGACAACAATAGTTCAGATATGCTGACGTCGGGATCTGGAGATTCAAATGTTCAAATGTGTGTGAATTCCTAAGGGACATAACTGCTGAGGTCATCGGTCCCTAGTCCGACACACCACTTAAACTAACTTATGCTAACAACGACACATACACCCATGCCCGAGGGAGGACTCGAACCTCCGGCGAGAGGGGCAAAGATGAAGACATAGAGAAAGTATATGCGGATACTGAAAGGGTAATACAATACGTAAAGGGAGATGAAAACCTAATAATCAAGGGGGACTGGAATGCAGTTGTAGAGAAACGAGTGGAAGAATATGTTAGAGGAGAATATGGACTAGGGACAAGGAGTGAGAGAGGAGAAAGACTAATTGATTTCTGTAATAAACTTCAGCTAGTAATAGTGAATACTCTGTTCGTAAATCACAAGAGGAGGAGATATGCTTGGAAAAGGCCGGGGGGGGACAGGAAGATTTTTGTTAGATTACATCATGTTCAGGAAGAAGTTCCGAAATGAGACACTGTATTGGGAGGCGTACCCAGGAGCAGATATAGATCGAAATGTAGTAGTGATGAAGAGTAGACTGAAGTTAAAGTGATAAGTCAGCAACACTCCATACACTAAGTAGTTGTTTACGATAGTACAAAAGAATGGCGGGATACACTTGAAGTTCCCTAAGGTTATAGATACTGCAATAAGGAATAGCTCGGTAGGCAGTGCAGTTGAAGAGGAATGGACATCTCTAAAAAGGGTAGTCGCAGACGTTAGAAAGAAAATCATAGATACAAAGAAGGTGGCTGCAAGCAAACCATGTGTAACAGAAGAAATACCTCAGTTGATCGATGAAAGAACTAAGTGCAAAAACATTCAGGGAAACTCAGGAATACAGAAATACAAGTCGCTGAGGAATGAAATAAATAGGTTGTGCAGGGACGCTAAGACGAGATGGTGCAGGGAAAATGTGCAGAAATCAAAAAAGAAATAATTGTCGGAATGATTCACTAAGCATATAGGAAAGTCAAAACAACATTCGGTGAAATTAACAGAAAGGATGGTAACATTAAGAGTGCAACGGAAATTCCACTGTTAAATGCGGAGGAGAGAGCGGATAGGTGGAAAGAGTGCATGAAATTTGATGAAACGGACAGGGAGGTGGCGAAACATCAGAGGATTTGTGACCAAAGTTGTGGCACAAACACCGACACAAACAAGGAAGGTGAGAAGCGCAATGACCGACGGCAGAAATCCAAAATGATCTGTACATACACTATTAGATTAACAGAATTCTTCATTTTTAAAAAGGAAAGAAGCGTAACTTACCTTCTTGCTATGAAGTGGATTGATGTGATGGATGTGCTTCCCCGCCTCCTACATTCAAGTACTTTTGTTCACTATTACCACTCGCAGAATCGTCTTCCGATTACTCAGTGCCTATGCTCTCGAAGGATGCGACCAAACTGGGTCCACCCAGCGATGGGCAACTTGATATGTCAGCGTTGATGGGGGGCGCTGAAATATGCAATCCTGGAGGTATGCCGCTGCCCACTTTTTCCATTGTCGCGTGGGCCAGCGCCTTCTACATAACGTTCCATGGAGCTGCGCTGGTCGGTGTGCTTTAGGATTGCACAGCCAAGACATTCACCTAATTAACGTACGTGCGATAGCCAAGGAAAGCTACATTTATAGCAGAGAGACCTAAATGTGGTCGAGATTTCAAGAACGAATGTAACTATAGGCTATAGGTTTCCAACTTGGTGGTTTCCCATCAAGGAAGTAAATAAGCAGCCACGGTGCTCTAGGAATACCAACACTGATCCAAAACTTACCTCACCAGCATTCTTTATTATCAGACCTGCAGCATATAATATGTCACAGTATTACATTATGCATAAAATTAGTAGACAGTATGGTGCTTGATAATTTACTTTTGTATGTAAGGTTATTTCGCCTTTATTTCCTTCGTCAGTACATCTGTATTTAATTGTATTTTATATAATTAATAACGGTTTTTTTTAGATTGGATGTCCGCTGTAAAGGGACATATGTCAACTTTGAGTAAACTGTTGCTGCTGTTCATAATTGTTGGATGTAATTTATTTTCACTAAGTTTGAAAGTTGTTCGATGATTTGATGTACGTATATTACAATATCTTTTTTTTTTATTTTGACAGTCGTAGAATTTCAAGTTTGGCAGCTGCTTGTTTACTCAAAGATAGTTTGTTGTGGGTTACGTATCTATGGAACTCCTACTGACGCGTTTGTAATTCTTAGTGTTTTGGTTATCCGTTACCCCTATAAAAATTTCAATAAATTTTTTAAAGACTTTGTGCTTGAAACCGGTTTGTTCATTTACCATATCGTGGGGATAGTCCTTAGCGTGTATGTGTGTTTCAAATTCCTCCAAAATATTCGGGATCTGTAGTGCGTTTTCACTGTTGTCAACTTGGTGTGTAAAGAAGGTAGATTGGCTGTTATCTGTTTCTCTCGTGTGTTCTCCTGTATCTGACGATGAAATTTCTCACTGTCTGTCCAACATAGTTATTGCAGTTAATTTTGTAAATTCCAAGACATAAGTGTTCCTAGAGTGCGGTTTTTCCTGATAGTAGTTTTGTGCTAAAATTATCTGTAGTTATGAAGGCTAACTGCACGTTTGTGTTGTTTACTGTGATGTTTGTTTTATCGGATAGTTTTCTCATATAATTTGTTGGTATGCCAATGGTTTTCTATTTTAATGTAGTCTCTCGTTAGTGTTATTTTATGTTTTATGAGGTATTTTATAGTTTTTTTTGTTTTTTTTTATTTTAGACGCACGACAGGTTTTGCGCAAAATTCAAAAGGTCCACTCATGAATATTCTGAAGGGATTTGAAATATACATACACATTAAGGATTATCCACACGATACACTAAATGAAAAAACCGATTTTAAGCACGCACAGTTTAAAAAATTTTGAAATTTGATATGTTGATAACGGATAAGTAAAACACGAGACACTAACACTTCCATAGACACACGACATTCAAAAACATAAATATCTTTTAGTAAACAGCGGTCAGACTCGAAATTCTACGACTCTCTAAGTAATAAAAAACGTATTACAATGCATGTGCAACATCAAATCATCGACCAACTATAAAACGTTACAGGAAAAAATATGACATCCAACAACTGCCGGCAGCAGAAATAGTTTATTCAACGTTAACAGATGTCCTTTTACAACTTCAGGACGTGGATACGACATCCAATGTAAAAAAAAACTTTATATTTTATATGAGATAGAAATATATGATTGTTTGCAGATGTAGCGATGAAGACAATAAAGCCGAAAGAAGCAAATATAAAAAAATAAAATATCAAACAGCATACCGTTTACTAATTCTCTGCCTAACGACAATAAGATTTTGATAAACTTTCCCCCTCTCTTGCTCTGCCTGTACCGCTTTCTATCTGTTGACGTGTCACACCAATAGCAGCGGGAATAATTTTTCCCAAGAGCCCCACTTCCTCAGAATAAACTCAGTGGAATTTCCGTGAGTAAGTGGAACCGTTGAACTAATATGGAACACAAGATGAACCTGAAAAGGATACCAGCAGGGCAGTCGAATAGTCGATCGTGTAAGAAGAAACTGAATAGAGAAAAGCCACTGCCAAACAACCTGGAAGAATTTACCTTCAATGTTAACTGCTGTAGGTTCTCTAGCTGTTATTAACTTTAATTTACAACTTCAATACACCAGATCGATAGTTAACGCATTTCATTCTCGGCGCGATAATTTTAATGCATATATGTTGGTTACGACATGAAGTGCTCTGAAGTGTGTTGTATCGACTAGAGTTCAAGATTAGACTTTAAAAAATTACAGGGTTATTACAAATGATTGATGCGATTTCACAGCTCTACAACAACTTTATTATTTGAGATATTTTCACAATGCTTTGCACACACATACAAAAACTCAAAAAGTTTTTTTAGGCATTCACAAATGATTCGGCAGACATCAAGCCGATAATCAAGTTCCTCCCACACTCGGCGCAGCATGTCCCCATCAATGAGTTCGAAAGCATCGTTGATGCGAGCTCGCAGTTCTGGCACGTTTCTTGGTAGAGGAGGTTTAAACACTGAATCTTTCACATAACCGCACAGAAAGAAATCGCATGGGGTTAAGTCGGGAGAGCGTGGAGGCCATGACATGAATTGCTGATCATGATCTCCACCACGACCGATCCATCGGTTTTCCAATCTCCTGTTTAAGAAATGCCGAACATCATGCTGGAAGTGCGGTGGAGCGCCATCCTTTTGAAAGATGAAGTCAGCGCTGTCGGTCTCCAGTTGTGGCATGAGCCAATTTTCCAGCATGTCCAGATACACGTGTCCTGTGTTTCGCAGAAGAAAAAGGGGCCGTAAACTTTAAACCGTGAGATTGCACAAAACACGTTAACTTTTGGTGAATTGCGAATTTGCTGCACGAATGCGTGAGGATTCTCTACCGCCCAGATTCGCACATTGTGTCTGTTCACTTCACCATTAAGAAAAAATGTTGCTTCATTACTGAAAACAAGTTTCGCACTGAACGCATCCTCTTCCATGAGCTGTTGCAACCGCGCCGAAAATTCAAAGCGTTTGACTTTGTCATCGGGTGTCAGGGCTTGTAGCAATTGTAAACGGTAAGGCTTCTGCTTTAGCCTTTTCCGTAAGATTTTCCAAACCGTCGGCTGTGGTACGTTTAGCTCCCTGCTTGCTTTATTCGTCGACTTCTGCGGGCCACGCGTGAAACTTGCCCGCACGCGTTCAACCGTTTCTTCGCTCACTGCAGGCCGACCCGTTGATTTCCCCTTACAGAGGCATCCAGAAGCTTTAAACTGCGCATACCATCGCCGAATGGAGTTAGCAGTTAGTGGATCTTTGTTGAACTTCGTCCTGAAGTGTCGTTGCACTCTTATGACTGACTGATGTGAGTGCATTTCAAGCACGACATACGCTTTCTCGGCTCCTGTCGCCATTTTGTCTCACTGCGCTCTCGAGCGCTCTGGTGGCAGAAACCTGAAGTGCGGCTTGAGCCGAAAAAACTTTGTGAGTTTTCTACGTATCTGTAGTGTGTCGTGACCATATGTCAATGAATGGAGCTACAGTGAATTTATGAAATCGCTTCAATCATTTGTAATAGCCCTGTATATCTGTCAAGACGTCAAGTTTAACGTATAGAACTACTGCTGCCTACTCTGCTATAACACGTGACGTAAACCGTTCTGAACAGTTACTAAGTACTAACGTAGACACTGAAATCACACAGTTTACACGATTCACATACCCAATACTGAATAGTAATCGATTACAATAATTTTAATTCGTATACAATATCTAACATAACCCAGTATTTCACTGAAGTCTATTATATTGACTAGAGTAGAGAATTCGACTGTGAGAAATTCTTTGTCTAAGAGCTTCTTACAACGCCATATCAAGTTGAATGTATAGAACTACTTCTGCCTATTCTAACTGCACCTAAATTGAACCGCTTTGAGTAGTTCTGGTACATGGACGCAAGTTTAGGAGTGATCACATTACAGGAAGCAGTATATCGTGCTTTACATGGACAACTGAGTTCTACATTGTTACCTTCACATCAGTTCATCGATGGAATACCACGCATAGCACAGAAGTTCATGTAGAGTTACAGCACCTGAGGGAAGCTTGGCGCTTTCTACCATCAATCACTGAAACGAGTACCGCTGGAGCAAGGTTACATATGTTAAATCGATTCCCCTGTGTCAGGCATGAACGTCCTGTATCAATGTTTTACAGTACACAACTGTCCGATGTAACGGAAAACAGTACGGAAATGTGTACAGGTATAGATGCGAGGAGAACTGATAATCTGACAGCAAAGGGAATCCTACCTTCTGTCCTCATTGAAAGACTTATGGGGACGTCAGAGGAAAAGTATTACGATATGCCCAAAGGGAGTGGTACAGACTATCGCACAGACATGTTAGGTGCAGAGTTTCTGGGAAAAGCCAAACTAACTGAATGGAAGTGGTAGAATCACGTCGCCAACTCCAGAGAGTGGGCACACAATGGGTTTAGTCAGCTTTTCACCAGAAATAGTAATAAATTTTTACGCAAAAGGGAAACTGAAATGCATCACCAGAATGGAACTGCGCGACAACGGATTACTAATGAACGATATGACTTGAGACATAGCGGGCATTACGTTCCCATCTTCCAGCTACGACTACACTCAAGTGCACATAATCTATGTTATATTGGCTGGTGAAGCCACCGGAGGTGCTGCGAAGCCAAAACCCAACGTTCTTGAATAATTCTCAACAGTCGGGAATCTTTCACTTTCTGGATGACGTTTCGAGGACGAATCACAGCAAACTATGCTCCAGAATGTGCAGGAATATCGTTATAAACGATGTAACATTACGTCCACAAGTATTCATTCCAGTGTGGAGTGGTGTAATTACGAATTTGTGTAACCTGCTGTTGCTTTAAACGAGGGTCTCTAAACAGCTTACCTGTTACCTGTACGACAGATAAGAGCTGATTATTAACAGGGCTCAGGATTAATAAGAAGATGATCTTGTAAATTTACGGAGAACATTATCAGCGAAAAAGTAAGGGCTAAAATGACAAGTTTAGTAAACTTAAAGCAGAGTGAGAGCCATTTGATTTAGCTCTGTGGGAGC